>NC_134643.1:101479058-103879058 GCF_030463565.1 Pelecanus crispus | reverse complement strand
TCCCCAAAGCCTTGTTCCCTCCAGGCAACCACTGCCAGACCCTAAGCCTCTTCCCTTACCCCTCCGACGCCGCTATCCTCCCTCTTACTAAGTCTTTTGGCCGCGCAACCCAATTCCTAAAGCACTGTGCAAGTGCTGGCTGGGATCACCGGTAACTATGCAGCTCTCCCTGTTGTGACAGCACCGGGCCTGGTCCTTTCACACGGCCGTCGTAATGGTTATAGATGGGAAACACGGCATCAGGACATGAAGTCCCATCCTTCCCTGCAACAACAGGGTATATCAGGTTACCCCGTGCCAAGCCTCCATCCCTTCAACAATAATAGGAAACGGCAAATTTCAAAGAGCAGCTGCTGCTCATCCTAGCCCGAGCATTCAGGTAATGGGCTCTCACTGCAAACCTGGCCTTTGCTGAGCAATCAGGGGGAAAAAAAAAAAAAAAAAAAAGATTCTTTTTCCCCCAAGTCTCAGATGCTCAGGAAAGCTTAAAAATTGCAGGAAAACCTCTGCCAGTCTTCAAAAAATTCCTGATGAACTTTCAGACACATTACAGAAATACCGGTATCTCTCACTTCTATTTTGACATGTGCCGAGAGGCTTACGGACAGGAAGCTCTGTGGTTATTTTATACGCTCTGTTCTCATCATTTCATCTCAGCCAACTCATTCCAGCTCCAGCACACCTGCATTTAACTGTTTCCAGCATAAATTTCTGAGTCAAGCAGCAAGCTAGGAAAGCACCCCTGCAATGAAAAGTGCAAAAGCAGTAGCACATGGAAAATCCAGTCACTAATCCTGCCAGAAATACCACACAAGTTATTTGTGATGCTGAACAGAGCAGAGGGGAAAAAAGGTATGTCAAAAGAAGGAAACTGGTTTAAAATTGGCTCTGGTGGGAGGAAGGGGTGTTGGTCAAGCCTTGTAAGCCTTTCCGTGTATTTCCCCATAAAATGTCCTTTCTAACAGACTAAAACATCTCCTGGTATTTTCAGTGGATCTCCTACCTGCTACGAAAAGGGGTACACAGGTCTTGTGCACTTTCTGCCTGAGCAGTTTCACCACTCCTGGCTTTGACAAAGCTACACACCACCTATGGATGGCTGCAAATTTAGGTGCTGAAGGAGAAGGGTGGGATAAGGGAGATAGTGACCCTCCTCTGTTACTGATTAACAATGATATTAAGAGACATCCCAGGCACACTGTAAAGAAGAATATTCCAAAACAGCAGAGATAAATACCTCCCGCTTTTTTAACAGCGACCATGTCAGTTGATTCCTGGATTTGTTCACGTGCTGCACGTCACGTATATGAATTTTACAAATGCGTTGAGGTGATGCTGTATCTACGTATCAAGGCAAGACTTGGTTAATCAGCTGTGGCAAGCAGGAAGCTTGTTAGATAAGTGCCATTAGCAACTGGATAACCCCAGATTTCATTAAAAGTACATGCGCAGTCTACCCTTTGTGACCAATGCTAACGAGAATTCTGGCTAGTCCCTGCAGCCAGGGCTCCCTTTGCCTGAAGAAGAGGCTGTTGGTCTTTTCAGCTACCAAAGAACAGCACTTTTCCACTGTTGCTCTTTAAAAACCTCAAGGGCAGGCAAAGCAACCAACTTCACAGCAAAAGCTTGGAGCAGCAGCTAGTCAAAAAGGATGGGGGAGAAAGGCAAAGAGACCGGGGAAGAGAGCAGCAGAAACTCCCCAAACTTTCTTTCTTACAAATACATTCAGTACCCCATGGACAAGAGACAGGAGAAACATTTCTCTTTCCTTCCTGCATTTCCAAGGAGCTGGTGATTTCGCACACGTCTGACATCGAGAAGCTTATTTCAAAGCGAGATTTTAACTGGATCCGAGAACAGCTCGCCAACTGCTCTTCCCCTTCCTTCCAGTTTGCACCAGTTTCTCACTCCAGCCTCATTTATTTTCTCATTTTCAGTCCCTGTTTTGCTCTAGTTAGCCTTTTGGCTCTGCAGTTACCACTAGCAGCACAGAATTCAGAACAAGTGCCCGTATTTCATGCCCATCTCGCAGGCGGCGTGCCGGCAGGCTTTCCGAGCAGAGGCACCCGCACGGAGAAGCGCTGCAGAGAGACCACCTCGGCTCAGAGCAGAGGACCGGCTGCGGGGACCAGGCTGGCACGCCTCGTCCTTACCTTCCTGGTACAGGCACAGAAGAAACGGGCTGGTAAAAGCAGGAGAGATCAGGGGCACAGGGTAGAGCCAGCCTCCAGGGAGGAACCGAGCAGACAACTTTCTGCAGAATTAGCTCCTGGATCTGCAGGCACGTATGCGGCTCCTGAGGAAATGCCGTCTGCTTCCAAAATAACAGCGTTATTCAGACCAGTGCCCTTTTGCCCCTACAGTACCTATGCAGACGCTCCTTTTCAAGTCACACTGAGGGCAGGAGACTGAAGACCAGAGCTCCAGTGCAGTATTTAAGTTCTGTAAATGTGAATAGGTTTCCTGAAATTGATTTCTTCCTGGCCCATACTGTTCACTTGCATAAAACATACAGCTGCAAAAATTAAGTCTATGTAATCCACACTTTGGATTATTAAAGATCCCACAGAAATGGTTGGGAGCACAATTAAAGCTGAATATTCCTGAAAATTTACCGCGTCGTCAATAGTAGTTACATTCCGCGGCGGTTTCTTATCCTGTTACACGGCACTTGTTCATTTACTAAACTAAATTGATGTTAAGTAGCTATTCTGTAACACTATAGAGACTGTCAAACACTAGTTGTGGGAAAAATTACCTTGATCTAGCCTTTGTCTACTTGGCTGGGGTTCCTGTAAGAGGTTCACATACAGCTTGGGTACTTTATGTTTAACGGGTCTATAAAAAGACACAGTGCCAATATAAATTTATAAAACATGTATATGAGGTTTTTCCAAGCCGTGTGGGAGATTTGCATAAGCTCTATTAACCATAATTTTAAAGCAGTACCACCTTGAAAATTCCAAAATATTTTCATTTCATTTTCCCCTCACATGAGCACATCTTACTAAATTGTAATGCATCAATGCAAATCAGGCACAGGGATATTCTGTATTATTTCCTACTTGCTGAATAAACTTAATGAAATTCAACGCTCTTCTGACTGTGAAAAAGTGGACTATGGAATAAGGTCCTTGAACTTTATTATTGCTTATTCGGGCACTGGTCATATAAGCTGAAATCTCTCCCAGCACAATTCCTGGATCTAGTAAAACTTCATTAACAAGCATATGTTTACAGATCCATACAGACAGCTGGACTATGGACGGTATCACACAGATACTGCACATGTAATTTTTAAGTACCTACCACCATCTAGAGGAAATACATTGTACTGCCTAAAAACCAGCAGTAGAAAAATCAAGGTCAGTGCTATTCAAATGAGTGGGTATCAAACAAAACAGATGGTCTTAATATCTGTCTATGTTGCCTGTGCTGTTCCACCCTCAACCTCCCCACGGGCTGAAGAGAAAGACTGCCTTTCAGTTACAGCAGCTACCACAATTGGGCTTTTATCTCAGATAGGAAAAAGAGAGTGAGATTTCCTCTTTTTTTTTTTTTTTTTTTTTTTTTTAAAAAAAAAAGTAGTTCAATAGCTAACTGAATCTCATTGACTATTCTTAGATCACAGCAATAAATTTTTTCCTTGTTCATAAGGCTCCTCGGCTAGCTTCAGCATTCACTTCTACTTGTGTAAAGCTTGTATAAACATCCCTACGCCAAGATGCAATGTCCGGTCAGCTGGACTGGAGAGGAAGCAGAAGCAGACCGTGACCCACAGCCCGCTGGCTGTGCAAGCTCCAGGAGCAACCCTGTGCCGTCCCACCGGCTCCCGCAGCCCCCCGGTCCCCAGTGCCCAGCAGTAACGCCGGAGGGATGGCAGCAACGGGAACTCCGGTTCCTCTGGCTCCTCAAGTCATAGCGGAACAGGCTGGCGAAACAGAAGTGGCACCAGTCTTCAGCTAGTTGGAGTGAACCCAGCCATAAAAAGCAAATCAAAAGAGAGAGGGAGAAACACCAAATCCCACACAAGTACATCCACGTCTTTTCTGTCTGGTGCACAGGAACGAATTAAAACGCAGACATTTAAATCATTCCAGACCCCCCCCTGCAATGGGCATTTTCACTGTTTCTACCTTTTTAAAAAAAAAAAAAAAAATTCTCTGTTTATTTCTTTGGGCAATGACAGCAGGCCATAGCAGCAGCTCAAAACGCAAACTTCCCGAGGAGCCTCTGTCACTTAAAAAGTGAACTAGGCACAAGTAAAACTCATAGAATAATTTATATGGAAAAGAAAAAGAAAGAAAAAAAAAAAGTGAAAGGAAATAGAAGACACCAAGGGCAGATAGTAGGACAGACTACAATGTGTGCATAGGTTTTACTAAAAAAACCAACCAAACAAACAAAAAAACCCCACACAACAAAAAAACAACCAAACACCAGAGGTAAATAACAGCTATCAAACACAACACCCCAAAATCACTCTGTGCCAGCACGATAGATACAGGGACAGTGCTGGTGCAACTGAAGATGCTCTCCATTATCTGAGCTGTAGAACAGTCTAATACTCTAAAAAGGAGGCTCATGTTTCTGTTTAAGTTCTCTGAGTAGTCCTACATTTTTCTTCTCTCTACCTTGCTTCAAAAACCACAGTATGTAATAGTCTAATACTTGTGCAAAGAGACACTACATTTCCCCTGCCGTTTACCTACCAGCCACTCAATCTGGACTTTTACTCAGTGCTGAGAACCCAAAGCACACAGTTTTGCTATCCATGGGTGCTTGTTTGGTTGGGGTTTTTTATTCACACCTTCCCCCACCCACCAAAAAAAAAAAGAAAAAAAAAAAAGAAAAAAAGAAAAAAAAAAAAGAGACCTGAGCAGACCTGATGTCTAACCTTTGCCCAGCTCACATTTCACAAGGGTCAGACAAAGCTGCTCTTTGGAAACTCAGGCTGGATATGTAAAGACCCTGTTTGGATAGACCCATCCACTCAGAAGGACAGAAATAAAACAAACAGGATGGGCCCTAATGTACAAAGAGCTGATGTGGGGATTTTTTTTTTTTTTTTAAACATAAATATATTTCTTCCTCTCAGAGATCTTAAAGCCTATTTATGGCATTTTTCAGACCTTCAAACCATTGGAAGGAGGCACTCTCCCGATATGCGACTCCTCCACTAGATAGCTCAAAACAAGGGGGAAAAAAAAATATTGAGCAGGATCCTTAACAGAAGATGAACTCAAGCAGGAAGAAGTTCCTTCATGTTGAAATTATATGCAACACACAAAACATCATCTTTTTTTCAAAAGCTTAAACATGCTTAGAAAAACAGGTTTCAAATTCTTGTTTTAAAGAATCAAGACTTTACAGAAGTATTGTCCAGTGAGAAAAAAAAATAGCGAAGAAAAAAAATTATATAGTCATTCCACCCAAATGTAAAACCAGAACAATTTTTACCATTACTGAGTACTGAAACAACCCCATATCTTCCATCCCTCACCACAAAAAACAAAACCAAAAACTCTTCTCTTTGAAATACAAATACACTCCACTACTTTGTCTTTTATGACTGATTATCTCAGGTTTTACAGCATGGCTGTCTGGAAAACCCTCTGATAAGAAGCAAACACCACTTTGCGCACACAGAACACCAGGACTAGGGAGAAGGGGGGAGATTTCCAAAGGGAGTACAGGAACGGCAAGGAGAAGGCGGCAGGAAGAAACAACCCACCAGCATTTCTGCTGATGCTTCCCACTTTTGCGTGCACAAGCGCAACCTTTCCTAAGCCGCCCAGCCATTTCCACTCGCAGCTGGCCCTCCTCGCCCCACGGAGCCCGGCCCCTGCTCCCGAGAAGCTGCAGCTTCAAGGGGAGCCGGCGGAGGTTTCGGGGGGCAAAGGGGGCAAGGCAGGGCAGGGGCACGCACGCCCTGCCGCTCACTGAGCGGGGAGAGGGGCAGTGCCTGCCACCCCCTCGCACCCGCGCCGGGACTCGGCAGCCCTGGCTCTAAGCAGGCAAAGATGAAACATTTTCACATCTTGCAGACCAACAGCGTGTATCTTGCAAATTACAGGGCTGAGCGGATTAGGGATGGAAAGGCAGGCTCCTGCCCGCGGAACAGGTTCCTCACCAACTTGCATCAAGTGAGACAGGAGGGAGACGTCTGAATGGGTTACAATCCTTCAGCCGAACCTGCTCACTGGCACGGCTCGAAATGGGAGCGGTGGTCCTGCACAGGCACCAGGCCATTGCCAGTGGTCCCTGACGGGCAGCCCCTGCTCCCGCATCCCACCGCTCCCGCATCCCACCGCTCCCGCATCCCACCTCCCCACAGCTTTTCACCCCAGCCTGCCCAGGAAATGAACTTCACTGCAGGCTCACTGTCTGTACGCAAACTAGACAGGTTTAAGAGTATCCTATCCTCATTTTGCCCAAATCCATAAAGATTTGAATTAAAGCACAGAAACGGGAAGTTAATGTCTCAAATCTAAGACTCGGTAATACAAGTTGGCCCATCTAACGACCTTGGTTTCTATGCGGACGATAAAATCAGTCCAATACGAATGCATGTTAATTCTCTTCTAGCCACTGAGAAAACTCTTTTCAAAGAAATATTAAGTATCCTGTCAGAGCCAGTTTCAATAAGAAACTGTTTCAACCATCTCTGTGTGTTCTGAAGACCTTTTTCTTTTTCCTACCCGAAAGTTGTTTCAATAATACATAAATTACATTTTACTACCAAGTTTAATCCCAAGCTGAAGCAATATGGACTGCTTTACATTGACTAGAGACAAAGAGAGAAACCCTGTCCCCCTCTGCTACTCTCCATTTTGAGAGGGGGAGAAGCAAGGAGGCCTATATTTTCATGAAAATACTCAGAAGGAAAAAACACAATCAAGCAGAGAAAGCTCTGATGATGGATGTTGAACCCACACCAACGTATACCTGACTCCACAGCACACACGGCTGAGCAGCTTACAACAGAGTCTCATTTTTTTTTTTTACCCACTTACCACAAAACAGTGTCATCATCTAAAACAAAATGTGCTGGATCCCTGCAGTGCAATTTGTGGGTTTTATGTACGTAGACATTTTAACAGAGCCCACAGGATGACTGAATGCAATTTACATGGGTTCCAACATTTTTTTTTAAGATAGCTGAATGGTACTGTCTATCCGAGCTGTTACAGCGGCACGCTATTTAAGCATTAGCTTCATGGACTGCAATAATAAACAAGGCAGGCAACATTTGAATTTCAAAAAACGGCAGCTTATGCTTTGCTGTACCCTCCTGATGGCTAGATCTGGCATGGACGTCTTGCAAATGCTAACTGCCACGAAAAACTAAGAGGAAGAGAAAAAATTACCAGCCGTTCCATCTCCTGCTCCCGAAGCCGCTCTTCCCTCTGCCTCCTGTGATAGTCCATGAGGTCTTCTCTTCCCGAAATGGAGCTAATGCTGTTCTTCCGCTCTCGCATGGACGTTTGCAGTGAGTTTGGCGTCTGCCTGTAACTTTCCAGATCGGGGTCGTCAAGTTCCACAGAACTGGTGGAAAGGTTTCTTCGGACAGAGAACGACCTGTCAAAATCCAGTGGGGAGAAAGAACTGCTGGGACTTGTTCCTGAGAGTCCAAGTCTATCTAAATCATCGGACAGATATGGGGAAGAAGAAGGTGCTAAAAGCATTTTTTTAGCAATTCGAGGGCTTGCTGGAACACTAAGAGTTGAACTGACATAGGGATTATTCCCAGAGACAGAGTTTGCATGTGGTGAAACCCCTGAGCTGCAAGAAGAAAAATTCAGGTAATTATCAGCATCTAAAGCATTCTGAGGTAGATCTTTTTCTCCAAGTTTTTTCCTTTTAGTATTACCCAGAGAGCTTCTGGGGGGCAAACTTAATGGCACCAGCTGGCTTTCTGTTGATTTATAAAGTCTGGGTAGGGAACGACTGTACATTCCCATATGACTTAGAGATCCACCAGAGTATTTCCTAGGCCGTGAACCCAGAGCCTCCATCATCACATCCTTGTGCTTAACTGGTTTTATGTGAATGGCCAGGCTGTCTTCAATATTCATCCTCCTGCCTTGCTTGGGGCTAGAAGGCATGCTGGATGCCCCTGAATTGCTAGCAGGTGAAAGCATCAGCTCGTTCCCTGAGCTTCCATTCCACATGGTCAGAAGAGAGCCCGAGATCTTCTTTGTCTCCAGCATTCCTGGGAAGTAGACATTGTCGTACGATTTGTTTTTCTGACTGTACTTTGAGTAGTGAAACTTATCCACATGTCCAAGGGATTTTTCATTTTCTCTGCTGGCATGAATATCAAAGTCTGTCCTTCCTAAACTGTACCCGCTGAGGGATGGAGATGTGCCCGATACAGAACCCAAATGCTTTACAGAGATGTTTTTATCTGGAAGATATGGGCTTTCACAGGAGAACTGCTTGCCTCCTTGAATTTTGGTAACAGAGTGTGTATTTTTAACACCGGAGGAAGGATTAGGTTTAACTGGCATAGGTTGTGAAAGGGTTAAGTATGAGCCAGCATAGTCCCCGTTTGTTTTAAATTTGAGACTTGATGAGTATTTCTTCGGGTTGAGGTTTTCCATAATATCCTGGAGACCATTTTCAAGGGAATTCACCACAGAATCCTTTCCCAAACTAGCATTTTGTAATTCCATCTGGTTTTGTGTGTGGCTATACTCTGCCATAATCTTACTGGAATCTGTAAGGAAGAGAAAACAAGTTAAAAAAAGGGTTTTAGCAAGTAAGTAGCCTCTTGTATGTGCATGTCTGCACATTAACCTGAAAAGAACACTTTTTGTAATAATTACTTTACATAATAAATGTGTCTCGGATCATTAAGCAAAGGAGAGGATGCACAACTTTCCCATCTCTGTTTTTGCAAAAGATGGAGACTAAAAAAGAAGGGGTAGACGGACATCACCAAATTCATAGTACCAATCAGCACCAGTTATGAAGAGGCTACACTCTTTCTTTGCTGTCCTATCCATTGCAGGAGTCTGTGGCTCAGCCTTTATAATCCTGAGGCTCCTAAGGTGTCCATGAAGTAAGGAAGCATTACTGTCCAGATGTTTTACAGATGAGGAGCTGAGATGCAGGGAGAAGATGCAAAGCAGACAGCAGAGTAAATAAGCGAACACAGGTGTCCCAGGGCTCAGGATACAGAATGTAAGATACTGCTCTGGCCCACCTCTTCTTTTAACCTGTGCAGCTAGTGCATCCGATCTCCAGTACACTACTAATGAGCTCAATTCAAAGCTCAGTAGGAGCTTGCCACCTTTCTGCTTATTCTGTGGATTGTCATGCAAAGCTTCATGGAAAAGTATAAAACCGAGGTCCATTTTTCAAGGTGTTTCAGCTCAGTGCTCTTAAAATACAAAGCTGTAACTACATCTGCAAAGAGCACTTTAGTTAAAAGATAACCTTAAGGAAGTATAATGCTAGGCTCCATGACTTCATTCAAAACAACAACAACAACAAAATCTTATGACCATTAAAAACACTGACAGGGGTTTAAGGTTCCAGGTCCTAACGCTTGTTCGGAATTATAACATATATTCTGGAAGAGGACACTGACCAAAAAACCCTTTGCTGTGGTGGATGTTATTGTTCAAGCTGTGTCAAGCTCCAGCCTACAGTTCTGAGCCCCACTTTGCTGAAAGCAAAGAAAGGAATTCAGCTCCTGATAGTGCCAGTCACTGCTGGAGATAAACAGGACCCCAAGGAGGCTTGCACTTAGACCTCAGCTGATGTAGAAATGGCACCATTAACATTTACAGCAGCTCCCTGGATGTGCTAGGCTGTGCTTTGAACAAATAAAGCACTCTTCAGTGCCAGTTCCTGCAATGCCAGCAAGTGTTGCTTCTGAAAATAACAGTCAAATCTGGGATTTACTCTTGGCTTAGTCCCATTTCACCTGTGATTTCAGCCACCTTGTGGGAAACCTAATCTCAGCTTGTCACTCAGCAGGAAAACCTAACATCCAAATGTGTAAAGCGACTTTAAAATCCTCAGAGGCAATAATTTAATCCTCTTCCAAGTACCACTTCAGACAATTATATGAACCTAGACACAAAACTTGGATTCCCGCCCCCAACCAGAGCTGATATGATCTGGTTTCATTGGGGATCACTAGGTTCAGACACCTAGTGTAAGGTGGCAATGCATTCTTTGAGCATGTTCTCATTGCTGGACCTTCCTTGCTAACAAGGCAAAAAACCCTGGAATTCGTTACTGTACCCCTAGGGCATCATTCAATAGACTTCTGCTGCACCTCTATGCAAACTGTGGTAAGTCTAAGTGTAAAAACACATTCTCCTCAATTCTTAAGGAACAAACCCATAAATTTAAGAACAAAGGTAATCATTATTAATGATGTAACTGAATAGGTGGAAGATAAAAGGAGTCAGCATTGGCGGTGTGCAAAAAGAAAAAAAAAAAAAAACAAACACCTTCTTGAGCATAGTGGACCTGGCTAAGCATGGCCAAAAATATTAACTTGCAGCTTCAAAACAAAGCCTCAGGTTTACTGCTACACAGAATTTAATATGACTGATTTTATTTGCTGTAATTTTAACGCATTTGTTACGATGATACAATTATCTAAGTTGCCTTTGAACCAGTAAGTTCACAGAGCTCTCTGCCAGACCATCACCGCTGTGAGCAGTGAAACTGCAGTTTCTTATAATTTGACATTTTACTTGACATTTTTTAGCTATTTTCCCAACTTTTGATCAACAGCAATGATGAAGTTCAAATGAACAAGAGGAAGAACATGACCCACGTTCAAGAGAACTCTTGTCGGGACAAGACAAAATCATCTGGAAAAGATCAGGCATTCTTCTTATTAGTGCTGTCATAAGGAAGCAGAACAAGATGTAAAAGTTACTTAAGAGCACAGAGATAAAGCACAATGTATGTGCCTTATATAATTAGCCTTCCATTGTGGAATGGAACCTAATTTCCATCCTCATCTCTCTTTCTCCCTCCCTCTTCCTAATCTCTCTTAAAATGGAAAGCTAGTCTCATATCAAAATTGTACTGTCCAAATCATAACTTGAACATAGCTGAAGTTCAAATGTTTTTGCATAAATTCCACTGGCTCCTATATAAATAGCTTAGCAGACACATTAATGTGACATTAATAATTGTTTATTACTCCCTTGCAACACCAGTCGGGCACATTTAATCCTACAAAGACGGGATGTTTTTTGCCAAAAAACAAGTTAGCTCATGGAAACTTTCAGGCTTGTTCACCACAGCAATGAAGGGTCCATTGTATTTGAAATCCAGACAAGTACAGTAAGAAAAGGTCACGATACCTCCGTGTAGCCACTCAGATTCAACTTTTTCTCTACTACACCTTATGCCAGTTCTGCGTTTTTGGTTCCAGCACCACCGTGCCCGCAATCATACGGTTAAATCCCAACTGGACGACAGCACATGTTTGCTGAACCGTAGTTGCTTCCCACAAACCAGATCTTGTTCAGTTTGTTTATTTTTAGGGTAATGTTTGGGATGAGACTTTATGAATATGCCAGGATGCATTACACAGCCCGGCTGACGCTGCCTTCGCATGCAGCTATAAGGACTGAGGCTGGGAGCTCCGGCGTATGGCATTCCCTGAACCCATCCTGCATCCAGGTCATCCCCAGCTTTCGCTTGGTAACCTTCAGCGCACAGTGCAAGGCTCCTCAGTTTAGAAAAGTATTTGCTGCCTGGAGCTATACAGAAGGAAATTCTTCCTTTTTTAATTTTATTATATTCTTTTCCCCTCATCCCTTTTCTGCCTTTCCTGAGTTGTTTAGCTGGGGATCACTGATATCTATTCCAGCCAAGCATTAAACTGATGGGGGAGGGTTGGCCGTCTGCAGCGTATCCAGCTGTGGCCTTATTTTGGCTGGTAAATGGAGTTAGACAAGGAATAAGAACAGAGTGCTGATCTTACCCACGTGTCAGGAGAATCAAAGGACCAAAATCAATAACAAATTTTGAAAGATCTCTCTACATTTACAAACAGACTTCATTTTTATTAATTGATTACCTGATCTAACATTCTGAAAGGAGGACAGGTTACTTCTGTTCGGCATCATATTTGTCTTCTACAGGATGGTTAAAACAATGCTAATTTGAGTGAACCAGATAAATTTTGACCTGCAAATAAAGTAACAAAAGATAAAAAATGTTGTGTTAAGAAGCGTATCCTAAGAACATTTTTCAAGTGTGTAATATCGACCAAAATTGGCTTTTCTTACGAGACAACTCAAAAAGAAATATGTTAAAAGGTATTTGGAAAGGGCACTCCATGTCTAATGTGGAGACTGTGAAAAAAAACTGTCTGCAGTTGTTTTATCAGTTTAAAAGTCCATATAATTTGATCTGATAATCAGCTATTATCTATGATCCTGACTCTGTGCAGGCAGCTACTAGTCACAGCTCCAGAGTTTTGTCTGTGATCCTGTGTCTTCCTTAAGAAATCATTAACAAGGTTGGACTTTTCTGCTGCAGATTTTATTTTTGAAAGCCCATAGCCCAATTTCAGCCCACGCAACACCAACAGCCTGCAATCATGAAGAAACCTATGCAAAAACAGGTATGCGATCCAAAAGACAGAAAATGTTTTGGCATGCAATGATTTCTGAGGTTCCAAAGAAGCCAGACTAGGAATGCAAAAAGATTCTTTAAAGTATATTAAAAAAAAAAAAAAATACAAAAAGAATTGATACGGCTACAGGAGAGACTTGGCTTAAAAGAAATGCCAAAATTAAATCCCAGCCACTCAAGACTAAAATTAAATCTAATTCCAATTAGAAGATCTCTAGTGAGTTGCTCTATTAAAAGATTTATTTATTTTTTTTATACACACATCTGTTTTTGAAAGGTCGACAAAAAAGCTTTAAAAAAATGGCATCAAGTGACAAAATTAATGGTGACCATCTGTAGGTCCTCTGGGCTTTAACTCTGGACAAGCAAATAGAAACGCAGCAGAAAAACAAGTGAAGAATGGAGACAAATGTCTGGGGCTGTCCAGATACGAGCCACCTATTTAATTAACCACAGTCATCACAGCCGCAACGTTTCGGGTCTCCGTTGCACAGACTTTTTGTGCCACGCTTTTTCATGTTATTCTCCTGGGAGGACAGCCCTGGGAGAAGGGAGCTGGCTTCTAATCCCTGCAGAGGGAGGCTCCTTCGCCATGACCTCTGGCTTCTCCCTCACCTGCTCCCCCCAAGGTGCTCTCCCATGGGGGGCCAGGCCCTGTCCCTCCCTTCTGCTCCCCCAGGAATCCCCCTGCGCTGGTCTCACTTCACAGGGCTTTTTCTTTGTCTGCAGAGGTCATTCCTCACTCCCAAGGAAAGAGTTTCCACCCCATCGGGCACCTCTCTCCCCATCACGGCGAGAGGTGGGCTTCACCCTGACAGCCTCTTCCAAGAGCACGCAATCTAGCGTTCCCCAAAACCAGCGCTGCTCTCCAAGGAGCCAGGGTGAGGAAGGAGACCCTCAGAGCACCATACCTCTTGGGGGGAACCCACCCACTACGTCTGCCCTCTCCAGCACCACAGGACTAAAGTTCTCCAGAGCAGATGGTGGGAAACAGCCTGGACAGCAGATAGATAGCTTTTCAACCCAACTTTCATGCTCAACAGGTTATTTTGTTGACATGAAGCATTTACCATACTTTTCACCCCACTGGGTCTTCCACCCCACGGAAAGACTCCTTCCCTAATTCCTTCCAGCTTGCCTTGCATCCTCCAAACTCAAAAGCTGCGTAGCATCCCAAGCACCTTCCTTGCCAGGAGTGGGGCTGGGGGGCTGCCTGCGGACCTCCCGCCAGGGCTGCGGCCAACAAGCAGCTGACCCCGGCAAGAGTTAACAGCGGTTCTCCCACTTGTCAAACTGGCTCTCTGCCTTTTGCCTGCCTACGAAATGTGAAGGACTAGGACAGAAATCCTGTTAAAACAGCCGCTATGTTGCCATCTTGGCATATCGCTTGTGTAACCGCTATTAAAAATACTGCACTTCAAGCCCAGAGCTCCTCAGAAAAGAACCAAAATTTAACTTTTCAGAATACGTTCAACTTGACACAGAAAACTAGCGACTCTCAACACTGTTCTGTAACAAAAGTATAATTATATCATCGAACAGAAAACTAAAATATAGACAACTTGGAATTAAAAGACAGAAGAAATGGTTGCTTTAAAAGAAAGGAAAAGGTATAATTGGATTTCCTGTGTCTCTAACATTGCTGCTTTGTGGTTCAAATCATTGGTAAGATGACCAAAAAACCTCATCCTTTCTGTCTCATAAGGTGATGGCTACCACTTAATCAATGTGACAAACACTGAGGAGAGAACAGCTGAGAGGGAAGGGTTTCTATGTAACTGAAAATTCAAGCTTCAATTCAGTTCAGTGAATACCTGGGTTTGCTAATAGCCAAAAGGAAAAATGTCTTTTTTAAGGTTAAATATTTATATGGTTTCAGTTCAAGTTTGAGAACTCATTACACACCTCTCTTCCTAGAGGATGAGAGATCAGAGAAGTCATCACCTCGCAATAATTGGATTTTTGGGGGGAAGAACTTTCTAAAACTCTCCACTCTGAGCATAAACAAGAAACAATTAATGAATTAATGAGCTAAGCAAATGAACAGCTCAAAATCTACAGTTTATCTGCTCTCATGAAATCATATTCTTTCAGATGAGGGCTATGCAGGGCCTCATCCAACAACTAGCGAGGCTGACTCTCGTTACAGAGCACATGCCGCGCTCTGCCTTGGCTGGAAGGAAGCAAAATGATTTCATCTGGGATTTATAAAGTCATCTGAAGTGAATGTATACAGCATTACCAATCATGTTTCATCTCTACAGTGCCCAGGCCAAATTAAGTTTTGTTTCACTAACGACCAGAAGGAACAGATTCATGACTCAAACAGGCGGTGAGTCAAACAAAAGATTCCAGTTTTAAGATATTATAACACAGGGTGGCTTTGCAGTAAAAACTCCTTTCCTTTGGCGTAGGAGCCTGCAGCTGCAGCTCAACCAAGCCACAGGTACAGCTCTATCCAGCATTTAGTCCACAGATTTAGGGCAACGTTTTCTCAGCACGTTGTTTCTCGCCCCTTCCTTTACTTCTGCCTGAGCTGATACCCACCTCCCTTTAGCAGAGTCTGCTGTGGCACCCACTTTGCTCTTACATTACCAATTGAGTGGGTTGCAATGCCTCAGGCACTGCTAAAGTGCTCCTCTGACTGAAAATAAACATCCAATTTTAAATGAAGCTCTCAAATTTGGCCATCTCTCCTTTAAGGCTTTTCTGCTCTTCATTGTTTCTTCATTTTCAGTTTCTCGCAAAACGTTACCAGTGGTTCCCAGCAGCTCCCGTCCCCTCTCCTGTCTCTGACACATCTCTTCAGAAACTCCTACAGCAGTGTACAGCCACCGACGGAAAACAGATGAAACACAAAGTGATGGAGGGCGAGGACAAAAACCCATCACTGCCACCGCCAGCAAAACATCATTAGTTTAATTTGTTCTGAAACAAGGTTTTCAAATTATTAGGGTCTGTTTCAACTGTTCCAATAAAACACACACAGTTTCAGAAACAAGAAAGCCTCTTAAATGTTTACACCCTGAACAAAATTGCGTGAACGAGCGCTGATGGCTTCGGTGCCTGGAGATTTAACTTTCCCACGGTATAGCACACCTACGTGTATAAATGGAGTGTATAAATGGACTGCTCCATTACAAAGTTGATTTACCTTTTCCCTGCATAATCTGAGGACAATGCACTTGCTCCCGATTAAATCAAGCCTGTTTTTTCCCCTGACTTACTTTGCTTATTTACAAACAAAAGTCTTGATAGGCTCAAACTGATGGGAAAGTAGAACTCACTGGGATCTGTAGTTTATCTCCAAAAACACTTAAGTGTAAATCCATCTTTCCCCAATCCCTTAAAGCCTACTGTCAAACTAAAACAATATATTCGCAGAAAGGCACCTGCATAATTTGGTGGAGATTCTGTACCCATAAACTAGCAAATGGACGTATCCTTAAGAGAGCACACCGCCATCTCTGCCAAAAACTAGGCAACTCGACAAGGCTGTTATCTAAAGGTCGCCTTAAACATCCTTCTTCATTTCCTCCTCCTCCTCCTCCCCCGCAACACAATATACTAGACTCTAAGCTACAGCTAATTTCCTGCCAGCATAGCCCTGAAGTCTGCTCAGTCCCTGGCTTTTCACGATATAGGTCCTGCAATACATTGGTCCCCGCGGGGCAAGTGAGCGCAAGGTCTGGTTACAGGCATAGGGTGTTTTAGTTCCCAAAGTTCACAGCTTGGCACCTTCACCAACACTAAACAAATTAAAAATCAAATATCTGTGAATCAGATTTGACTAAGTCACTCCCTTGCAATCCTGCAGGTTTCCGATGTGGAAAAGGGAGCGGCAGAGGAAGTCACTCTTACAGCTTATCTCTTCCTCCGAGAAATTATCGTGTTGGATATTGGAGAAGGAGCAGAAAAAGGGCAATGCAACAACAGAAAACACCCTAAATAACTTTATTCCCCTCATAAACCACATCTATTTTGCTGGAATAACTACTCCAAAAATTGCACCAAAACCAACATTTTTAATTATTCTGTCCTACTGTATAAGCATGATTCTCTCCTACTTGATAAGGATTGATGTTGCAGGCATTGTCAAATCAATTGCTTTTTCTGGTAAATGGAAACCACGTAATCACTTTAATCAGGTCATGACAACTGACAATTTTAAATGCGGATCAAAAATTAAAATATTCATTACCATATAAATACTATAGTTTGGTGACTACTAATTGAGATTTAAACCATTGACATAAGCGACACCGACTGCTGAGTGTGTCCAAATAAAAATGACAGTGAAAATGTTGAAGCTTTATAACTTTTGTGCCTATTAGCTACTCTTACCTGAAATTGAAACTGTTAAAGTACACATTTCAACGAATCTAATCTCATTCCTATGCATTTGGTAGGACAAGAAATTAGACCACCTACTCAAACCGCATTATTTTAGTAGACATCACTGCCTCCTCCTTATTTTGCAATCACACAAACCATTGTTTCATCTGGACTAGTTCACTGAGATAAGTTGAGGTGAGAAGGAGAGTTAATTCTTTTTGGCCCAAACAAAAGCCACCGACAGGTAGAGAGGTATTAGAAGAGATTTCTATTAAAACAATGAGCTCCTTTCTTCATGCAGAAAAACAGGGCTGGCAGAGGACAAGACAACCTCAAGTCACACTCCTCTTTTCTATCTTGGTACCTTTCTGGTAGATAAGCTTAACAGTCAGTTATCTGACCCAATGACTGATTCATCTCATGCCAGTAACAACAAGCTCCCTGGTCTTATTCTGACACTATTTCATTAAGTCCTTTCCTATTGAAAATTTGAGCGTGCTCAAAAGATTTGCAAATCAAGACTTAAAAATTTACACAGACATGGCAAAGGAATCTCTGCTGGTGGACTGTGATTGCTTTTATATCACTGTGCAGACTAACAAAACCCAAAACAAACAACATAGTGTAGTAATAAATGTACATAAATATTCTAGACCAATATAATTCTCACTCCTGAAGCCCAGGAAATACAGACTTTCTTCATCTAAAGTTTCAGGAAGGGGGCTAAGTGAAAAACAGTTATGAGTCCAAATTCCTACTGTACAGGAGCAGAAATTCTCACTGTCCAAGAGCAGAAAGACCCTAAAGAAAAGCTCCTCCTTTCCCATCTTACCTGACACGATAACCTTGCCTCTCGGATGCCCCTAACAAATTCAATGAGAGCTTGCCACACACAGCAGGTAGGTAAGTCCCAGAAAACCTAAGCAGTTAGAAAAACTAATCAAAACAGCTTCAAAATCATCTACTCCCTTTTCCTTTTTTTGGCCTTCTTAGACGTCCTTACCATTTTTTCCTGCCTCTTGCATTTCCCCCCTCTCTCAGGCAACCTTTGCCCACGATCTGCTTTCCTCTGTGCCGATTTCTTTCACTGCCACTTTGTGCCTGTCGCTTCCTTTCGTTAAATCAGTTCCCTCCAGTGCCCACTTATTCTGACAGTTTCTGTCTCTCTTATTTCGTTTGTCCATTTCTCCTCAATTTGTCTCTCCTTCCCGAGATGCCTGCCCCATATTTCCAAACGTCCCCTCTAGCTCTTTAATGCTTCTTCATTTTCCAGCACTCTCAGGGCAGCGAGCATGCCCCCAGACTAAATGCTTCTCATCACGCTTGCTTGGCAAACCACATTGTGACAGCGACAGCTCAAGTGGCATCCGCCGTGGCTGTTGTGCCACCAAGCCACAGGCCTGCCTGCGCAAATACAGGGCAGCATTTATCAGCAAGTCCCAGGACTGCGTTCCCTCAAGCGAGGAATACAGGTACTATACCTGCAGTTACACCATTTAATGCAATTAAGGAAGTTAAATAAAATGGTTCACTTAAAAACTGGTCCCACCTGCATGAGATCTGAGTAATAAAAACAAGCCTGGCCACATCTATGGAGTTCACTCCCATATTGCAGTCTCTGCAGGACCTTCTACAGGGGACAACTCCCCTTGGATTTCCGTGGCATCTTGGATGTGCCCCATCGGTCTAAAACAAAACCTAAATGAACGGCATCTGCTCTGAACACCCAAAACAGGGCATTGTCTTATAGCTGTTCAGTTAATTCAGTGGGAAGCGAAGTTTGCTGTACTGGCAATCACCACCTGTCAGAATTAACTGCTTGTTTTAACAAATGAAAATGGAGAGGATACACGCCACGTGCAGAGAACACAGCATTAATTCCTTCATAAACAATCACCAGCACTTCCTCACGTACACTTTCATTATTTCAGCTTTTCTCTGGATCTTCAAGTGGAAAAGACAGGCAAGATCTTCCCATCCAAACCCCTTTAGTCCTTCTGATCCAACTCTGGCCTCAAGGTGGACCTGCAATCTTTACCTCACCCATCCTCTGCTTCCTATCTAAAATGAAAATACTCCAAGTTTTTCATTATGGACTTTGTTCCTTCCCAACGGTCAACCGGTGTCTTTGCATACTTTCAAGGAGCTGGTTGCTAATCGTGTCTGATAAGCATAGACAGTAACTGATATGGAAAAAATGGAAAAAAATGACTACTCTTCCTGTCCTGGTTGCTGCCAAAGATTTCCATTCCCTCAGTAAAAACACGGACACACACAAGAGTCAGTTTAGCGTTTGTCAAAATGGAAGGGAAAAAAATTTCTGGTGTGGAAAAGGAACAGCGTAAAACAAAGAGAAATGGTACTATGGGCTCTGGAAATAATACGGTGTTACTATTTGACTGCCCTTAAAGTATCTCCTTCTCTGCTACCCTCTTAGTTCACCCTACCCCTCCCCTTGACAGCAAAGGTAGGCGCTCTTCCATCTTCCGATTGCTTCATCTCCTTTCTCTCCTACATTGCTTCCTTCTGCTGTGGGAAAGCAAGCCCATCCTCACCCTTGGCGATTCCATTTGGCACTACTATGCCTCACCTCCTCACCTCTCTCTTCCTTTCCCATGTTAATACCTGATCTACAAGAGCACAGAGAAAGGAAAAATTGAGACGTCCACCAAATGTGAGAACTTGCAAACCTGCCTCTCTCGTCTCCCTCTTCCCCCAAAAGAGAGGGGATGTGCGGCACAAAGATGAAACGTTCACCATGTTCTGACGGGCAACACGTCCACCCGGCTGCCCTGGAGACGCAGACATGGAGGATTCGGGCACGTGCAGAGCCAAGGAGCGCTGACAAGATGGCACGCTGACGAGATGAGCATTTGGGGGAAAAGGAACTGGTGACAAAGCCATGTGTTTAAGATCACACAAGCACTCAGCGGCAGCAGCAGAAAGCCCATCTCTTGAGCCTTTATGTAAGCACAGCCAGCTTATTTACACTTCGGCACATGGGGAAATTCCTCAGGCAGCTTTGGGGGCAGGAAGAGAAGGAGCAGGGACTGTTAGTCTTCAGCCCGTTCCTCCTTTTGCCGGTGGGCAGCAGGTAGCTTTCCGAAAAGGCTCTGACCTCCAAGCTGAATTCACCACCGAGCGTGCGGCTCCGGGCATCACCGAAGCACCCCCCCCCGGCCCCGGCTGCTGACAGGGCTACCCGAGGGGTGACTTAGGAGCTCCAAACCTGTCAGGGGCGACCGAGCCCAAACCCCTCGATTCCCGCAAGCCAATCAGCCGTACCGCCGGGTTCCCGTTGCGGAACCCCGGCGATGCCGAGCCGGCACCCACCCCCAGCTCGGCCCCGGGGGAACCCATCCCCGCCGGGCACAGCAGCCTCCGCACCGCCGCAGGAGGCTTCCGAAGCCGCCCGCCTAACAAAGAAGCGCGGACAAAGAGCCCTGTCCTACGTCCTTCCCTCCGCCAGGTAGATTACTGACGGCGGGAACCCACGCCGAGCCAAGCCCCGCCGCTCCCCCCTCGCCTCCGCGGCCCACGGACGCCCCCGCCGCCGCCGGCCGGGGCAGAGGCTTTGTTCGCCGGCGGGGACGCGGCAGCGCCCGCCGGCACCGGGGAGTGTGCGTGTGTGTAGGGGGGGACACCCGGACAAAGAGGGAGAGGCGACCGGCGCCGAGAGGGACGCGGGGGGAGCCCCGTCCCCTTCAGCTGCACGGTCTCCGCCGAGCCGGGCGGCGAGGGGGGGTCCCCGCCGCCCCCACCCGTCAGAAGCGGGAGGGGGCGGAGGGGTTTGGCACCAACTCCCCTAAAAGTAGGCAAAAACCGGGGACAGCTGTGCGCAGCTGAGCCGGCGTCAGCCCGGGCTCTGCGCGCCCGGCAGGGACCCTCTCGCCATCCCCGCGGGCAGCCCCGGCGGGGGGGGCTCCAGCCGCCGCCGAGAGCGGAGCCGCCGCGGCCCGGCAGCGCTACAGCCACCCCGCGGGACGGCGCTTGCCCCCGGCCCCGCACTCACCGCCGCCTCCTGCCGCCGCCGCTGCCCCCGGCGCACCCCGCTGCCCGCCCGGCCGCCGCCGCCGCCGCCGCCCCCCGCCGCGGGAGCCGCCCCCCGCGCGGCAGCCAGCGCCGCCCCGCGCAGGGGCGCGCCCGCCCCCCGGCGGGGCTGGGGCGTGGGGCACCCCCGCGGGCGGAATGGTTCGCTCCCCTCCGGCCGGGGTCGCGGGAGCGGGGCGGCCGACGGGGAGCCGGAATGGGGGGTGTGGGGCGGAAGGTGGAGGGGCGGGGAGGGGGGGAAGCGCGCACAGAGATGGGGGCGGCGGGGGGCTCGGCCGACGAGGGCTTGCCGGGGTCTTGCCGGGGCCGCCCCGGGGGACGCCCGGCGCGGGGGAGGGGGGCAGCCGCGGGCGCTTCGCCATCCACAAATATGAATCGCGAGGCAATTTCCTGCCCGCGAGATTAGCTGAGCAAACAGGGCGGCTGTGGCAGGGCGCGGGCCCGGTTTCCCTTGCCTGGGGCTGGGGGTGCGTTTACCTGCGCCTTTCCGCCCCCTCCTCCTCCTCCTCCTCCTCCTCCTCACCATCCCTCTCCGACGCGGCTCCCCCGCGGGGCCGTCCTCTGCCCGCCCGGCTCGGGAGGGGGCCGGGTTGCCCCCGTGCCCTGTTTGGCGTCCCGGGCGCTCACCCCAGCCCGGGGTCACACCCTGCTGCCGCCTGCCCGAAGCCTTCCTGCAATTTAGTCTTACCTGAAAAAAAGTACACATGCACATGTATCTGTGTATACATATATATATGCATAAACATATATATGCTCATAAGCACATGCAAGGCCCCCAAAAAACCCCCAGTGCAGGCCCTGTGCACCAGCGAAGGGTGAACGCAGGTGACAGCTGCCACCGCCAGCATTTCGCTGTCCCAAAATGGGGAGTGGGCCCGTGAGCCCGGCCGGGCCTCGCTGACGGGGCTTTCAAACCAAAGCAAGCGTACAAACCAACACCGGCTTGGCGAAGCGTGTTTGCCCAAGCAGCGTGCCTCGCCTGTCCCGTGTTTGGCGAGTGTCTGGGGGCGCGGATCCAGACCCCTTCAGAAGTGCTGCTCGGGAGGCGGCTCAGTGACAGGGGCAGCGAGGCTAACCGCTGGGTTGCAGCTGTTACCGAGGAAAACAGAAAGGGCGAAGAGCCTCCGGGGAGGTGTCATCCCACCCCCGGGATCAGTGGGTGCTGGGAGCCCAGGGCGTACAACGCACTTTCGCTTTCCGAGCGCGCATACAGCGTCAGCTCGGTAAGGAAAACTCCAGCGCTGAGAGATGCGAGCCAGCCTGGACGACTGCGCTCAGGGCAGCGAGCCAGAGTATCCTGCATAGCGATCTTGTTTCGTGCTGTGTGGCCTCGTCACTCTACCTTTCCCCGTCCGTTTCCCAAAGAGGAAATTCGGGGATTGCAGCACGTACCTGCTGCGCAGGGGTCCTGCGGGATGAATCAAAGCTCACGTGGCACTCAGCAGATGTAAACCGCTACCGTGATCACTGTCGGTTCCCATCTGCCATGGGGAAATGGGGTTCGTTGTGATCTGCTTTCTGCCTTGAGTATTCCAGGGGATATTTTACTTGGCTAAAACTGTTAGTTTACCACAATATAAACTTTGTCATAATTAATTAAAATCTGGAATCCGTAAAGTAACATCCACAGTACCAACGAATATTAAAAAAAAGAGAAATGGCCTTGGCTGTCCTGGTCTCCCAGTTTATGTATAAAAAGATAAGCTTTTGAGACTAGTTACTGTAATAGGGCAAAACTGAGATGAGCTCTTCTTATGTGATGCTCCCGCAAACATCCGAGTGCTTCATTTACTACAAGTGTTGAACCTGGTTCTTCTGTTTTGTTCACTGAACAAGCAAGAAGGAGTACGCACGGTTAAAAAAATAAAGGCATATAGGTGTAAGGAGTGCAGAGTTAAGGACATGCTCACAGCTGGAAGGGGCGAGAATGACTTTTAACCCTGCCACAGCCAGAGCCAAAAGCAGCGAGCCTTCCTTTCATCTCACATGATTTTCTTTTTCCTTTTAAGCGGGAAAACTGTAAGTAATATCCTGCAAAAATCTCCCTAGGGAAAATGATGCCTAATAGTACAGAAAGGAGTAACTTTGCACTTGCGGTTAAACTGTTACTCTAAAGGACTTTCGGTATGCAGGCTGAAATGTTCCTTTAGTTCCTACGCAGTAGGTGAGGTGGCAGCAAAGCAGGATCAGGCAGAACATGTGTTTCCCCTCATATATGTATGCTGGGAAAATTTTCTTCGAGTCAGTGTCATCTGTTTCTTGGCAGCAAAGGAGAGAAAAATAAGGAATAAAGCTTATTTCTAAAATAACAAGAGGTACTCAAAACCAGCCATAGCTGAGGCCCTAAAATAACTTGATAAGTTGGAACGCCTAACAGACAAGAGTCTGGCAATTTTTTTTTTTTAAAAAAAAAAGCTCTCTTGGACATTTTATGAGTAGGAAATACTTAAAAATTAGCAAACAAGTGAAACTCCAAAAACTAAAGAGCTGAAAATGCTTGTTGGAACAAAAGCAACAACACTACTATTCAAGAAAGTCATGAAAAAGGGTATGGAAACTCGCACGAGAGCTACAAGTCATTGATGGGTTCAACAGTCCACCTAGCTAGCTTTAACTGTTTTCATGGCAGTTGCACGGCTACATCGACTGTATTGCATATCATAGCGGCTTTTAAAATTCTCTGCCCCTGAGTATGCAAGCATGCCCAATAAAAGTTTAGTTTCCATGGTAATTCATATAAGGAGAAATCAAATGTTGGAACGTTTGCAAAAAGTATGCTTTAATCAAGAGCATTGAAAGTGGTAATAAAATACTTCAGCGCCATGCTTCCGTAACAGGGAAGGAGAGATCTCTTCAGCCACTTCAGAACTGAAGTCACACCCGAGCAGGCACCTGCAACCACAACCTCTGCATTACCTGGTCCCTCACCTTTGCAGATTTTATCCACATCAGGTGGGGACATGACTGCATTTCCATCAAATGAGCCAGAGCCCACAGCGGGGAGTTGGTTCAGGCTTTACGCTGCCTGCAGGAGGAGAGACAATATCCAGCCTGACAAAGTCGGTTGAGATGAAGCTATCCATTGAAGACTGGGTCTAATTACACCCTGTCTTTTCTCTGGTGGCAAAACTGGTCTGGTTTCTTCCCTTTCCTGCCTTAACTATTCATTTGGGTTCCCAATCTATAGTTTGTGACCTTCTTTGGTGGGCTGACGCAGTTATCTGTGAAAACCAGATCGAGAAAATGATACAGGTGAAACCTCTTCCTTCCCTGCACCTCTCCCCCTTCTGAAAAAGGTCCAACCAGTAGCTGGGTGGTTGATGAGAAGAGGAACACCACAAATCTGAGCAGCTGTGCTTGCGACCAAGCCTCTGTTTCTTGAATTGGTGTCACCAAATGCACAAATGGATTATTAAATTGCACCCTTTTTGAACAAACATGTGGCAACAAATGAGGTTGTAAGGATTCAGTGCTTTGCAGCATGTAACCAGAATATTTTGAACCACCGCCTCAGTGAAGAAACCCAGCTGTTGCTTGCGTGTTGCAGAATAAAACTGCACAATTGTTTATAGCTTGAAAATAATAACAATGGTCACAACCAGAACTTCTGGTGAAACTTCAAAGTGAGCTGTGATTCTTCTGTTGTAACTTCATCAAAGACATTTTGAGGCTGGATTCTAGGTACTGAAAGAAACATGGGTTTTAACGCTCCTTGGGAATCTTTGCAAAATAAAAATTGACTGATTTAGGCGGTTAGTTTTCTGTTAATAATAAGTAGTTACCTTAAAAATGTCTCTATCAATAAACTGCACAACTCATAATGACTCATTTAAGTAGTAGCAATGTTGTAGCCATAATGGCCTAAAGTTATAAACAAGACAAGATTTGTTGGAAAGGTAACCATTTTTATTAAAGCAACTAGACTATTTAGTGCAATAAAAAATCATGCTATTTCTTCTTTAAATGGAACATTTTAGTAATCAAAAGGATTTTTGCTAAACAGGCTAGATATTACTCTACTTCAAATCACAAGAGCACTACCCTATTAGCTTGTGTATGGCTATCTGTCTTTGCAGCTGATTAATTGCTTCCTTTTGCCAGAAATCAGCATGCTTCTGTGAATGGGGGTGGCTTAGGGCTTAATTAGTCAACTCTGATACTGCAGCTAAGCTCACTACAGCATTACTTAAGTTTTTCTGTACACAAGTACATTTTTGATACGTGATCTGTGAGCAAACATGTTGAAAATTCCAAGCGCTAGGTCTACAGGCAAACCTTGGTCCATGCTCCTCGTAGATGTTAAGCGAGTAGGCAAATGGTTGGCAGAAGTCATGGCGCAAATGCCATAGCTACACTGGTTTACAATTACAGTCACAGATTAGGGCAGCAACACATTTTCTACTCGGTGGTTGGATACAAGGGTATCTTCATCCTACAGTTGCCCCTTCTAGATGTCTCTTTTTCCCAGCAACAAAAACCTCATTTGTAAGTTCCTATATGCACCTTAGTTTGGGGCCTTATGATTTGTCTCGGAAGCCAAGACAGGGAAGTTTTCTGTTCTCCTTTGGTCTCTATCAAATATGGATGCAGAAGTCTTTTATATATCTAACAATGTGGTGGGTCATGTCAGTGAGATACTATCTTCTTCAGTAGGAAATTAGAAGACATCTAAAAGCATTTAAACCGCTTGTCCAAGGCTATACAAGAAATCTCAGCAAGAGCAAGGCATTGAATGCAAGAGCCCAAGATATGACCTTAGTTTCACAATTAACCTATGTAAAGATAGATCTCTGTGTTGAAATAAATACTCACTTGGTTTCTTGTTCCTGCAAAAATATTCTTCCCCTTCAGGTGAAATTCAATTAATTAGGACAGAATCAAAAAAGGTAAAACAATACATTTCTACCAAAAGGAAAAATGGTTGCCAAAACCTACTGCATTCTGTTCAGAGTCATTTGGGCTGGAACCGGTGTAGTGGTTTTCATAAGGGAAAAAGCTCTGCCTAACAAAGTTTAGATAAAATATATTCTCACAATTGATTCATGAAGTTGCCTTTGCTGACAAGTTTTTACATGTGCATTGAGAAGGGTTGCAGAGGCTTTTCCTCAGCAGATGGCCCCCAAATGTGGAACTAAGTCCCATTAGCAGCACAAAGGATGACACACTATTGCTACTACTTTCTTGCACGAATAGGGGCAGAATAAAATGCAGAGACGTATTTTAGCCTCAGGTTTCTGGGCTTTTTCTCCAAATAGGGGTGGTATGAAAAGCTACTGAAAAATATAAATCAGAATAATTTTCTCCCTATGTAGCCCTTAGTCAAAACTGCCTTATGTGCTTAGGCAAAATATACAAACCCCAAAGATAAACATCCAGAAGATGCACTAATGCCCAGTGCAAAATCAACCTAAACCAAAATAGCAGTCAAGTTACAACCTCCCCACTGCACTTGCACCCCCTACAACCAAATCCTAAAAATATAGCAGGGTGGAGGAGAATCAAATACATTCAGGTCCTGTCAGAACGTGCAGGGGAAGGGGGCAGATTGACCAGCATCTCCCTGAAGGTTTTCAACTGATGGGTGCTGTAGGAATCTGGCTCCGGAGGCCAGGGCAGCTTTTGTACCAGACAGCTTGTTGGCATGCAAGGCACGACATGGCACGTAAACCTCGCATATGCCCAGCGGCAGATTAATCGGTAGCCTGTTCTTCCCTTTCCTCCTTATGTCAGGCCCATTTTGGGTTACCCTGGGGAATAAAGGGAGACCATCCTACTGGTAACGCTGTTTCCCTGTGCCCGCTGTTGCAGATGCCACCTTCGTCATGGGGTCTGTCGGCACGCCAGTAACAGGATTGGCCTCCCGCAGGCAGGGCAGGGGGTGAAACCGTGGGAGAGCTCCGGATGACCCTGCCCTCCACGCCTGCGGGGAGGCTGTGAACTGCTGGAAGAGCTGTTGGCGCCGTGAGGTTACTCTAAAGAAAGTAAAGCAGCTGGGTACTTCAGATTCAAAGCTCCGCATCTCTCTACCTGCCCAGCCTGCGGTGGCTAGGGCCCCTGCGTTTTAAGCAGAAGCTGAAGCTTTACGGTGCAACACCTCAGCTAATGGTACGATGGTAAACTGAAAAGCAACCAACCTCAGCTATTCGGGGAGCATGAGAAGTTTGGGAATGCTATTTTACAGGAGCTAGACCGTGTAAAGCCAGCTGATTTATGCACGTATTCTTGTCTACGTTGCTCACCTGAGAGCATCCGTCTCCATCCCGCAGTGCTGCTCCCAGCAGCCTGGGTAGCCTGTTTGCAGAGAAGCCCTAGACATGCTCTTCAGTCTGGGCTTGCACCGCTGTGGCCACGACACCACACGCTTCCAATGAAATTCCCACTGACTGATGTAGGATTAGGCCCACAGGAAGCAATAAAATATGCTTGCTGATCCCAGAGTATCACAGGAAATTAACATATGACAATCTTTAACACATTGTTTTAATAAATTACAGTTTTGTACTGTAGTTTAAAGACCACTGTGAAATCTGAGATAGGAAGCTGAGGGTGGTCTCGCTTCTTTTTCATAATGCCTTGTTTGCACGTTGCTTTTTTTTTTTTTCCCCCACTCTTTGTACTACTGAAACCTTAAAACGGTCAGGGAGACATCCCAGCGTTCGTGAGCAACAGCCTTCATTTTGGTTGCAAGCTCCCCAGACCGCCCTGTAAACTAGAAACCCATTCTAACCAAGAAGAAAAATGCACTTAGTGATACACTTTGCTGACAGGACATGAATTAGGTAGCAATATGAAATAGGGACACAAAAGTAGCCTACAGGGCCAGGCGGTTCATGCATAAAGAGAGAAAAGGGCTGACAGTGGATCCTCATTAGACTTAGGAACGGTTTGTCATTAGCGTGCTTTTTTAAACCTCAGAAGTTTAACGGGAGAAAAATGTTTCTTTACGCCGCAAATCTCCTCTTTAGTTAACGGAGGTTTCAGGTTCCCCCTCCCCCCTTCATTTCTGTTGAGGCTGCCAAGTTTTCCCAGAGCTAAAAGCAACAACTTTCTGTTAAACGTTACTTCATGCTTCTGGTATTAATCTAATAGGAGGCTAGATGGGGAGGAGGGGGAAGCAGCAATGAAAGCTGATTTCCTGCCATGCAGTGGGAAATCCATAGAAAATTCAGATCTAACACTGATTTTAACAGCTGGATGACTGCTTTGGCTTTTACTTGCCATAGGAACATGCAACTGCGTACTTTTTTTTGTTATAAAAAGAAAACAGACGTCAAGCAAAAGGCAAAATAAAAAGAAGGCTTGCAATTGTAAATACCCTGATAAAACCACCCTATTCAACTGTGCTAGAAATACCAACACATTTTGCAAATTGCCTCTCATTTCTAATAAGAATGTTCGTGGAAACAGAAAATATACAAGGAAATCGTCTTGCTAATAAGCATTTCAACAAATATTTACTTGGGAAGTGCTCCAGCAACCACTTTGAAAAGAGTCTTAGCGGGTTTGAGAATCATGCGATCGGGACATTGAAATAATATTCCCTGATGGAGGTGAAAAAATCATAGCAAAAAGAGCAGATTGTGAACACACAACATATAAGTCAGAGACAACAGTGCTGTAACAGTTCATGGCCATACATAACCTACAGTGAGGAACTGTTAGCAGCACCTCTCTCAAGCATGCAGCATGCCGGTGGATAACTTCTTATATTCAGCCTCCATTCTCTGAATAAGTTCTTTATTAGGAAGGGCTTGACTATTTGTTCTGATAATGATCATTGGGAGGGTGATGGCTATGAGTCTAGTCCTTGACTATTAAAAAAATGCATTTTTTCCTCCTTTCATGCTTTTTGCTCAGCCTTTGCTCCACCTGTTTCTCACACGCCATATGGCTCAAATCATGACATATTGCAGAAGATTTTTTTACATTGATGCAAAGAAAGCTTAATACAGTACACATGCTGAAATTGAACCCTGTTTTGTAGATAAAGCAGGGCTATAGCTTGTTGTGCATGTTATGTATACTAGGAAGGATCCTTACTGCAGATTATCTTGATTACAAAGCTTTACCTGCCCACTGATGCATGGGATCAACAGAACATGGCAGCTGGTTTTTATGTCACTAGCTGCAGCCAGCTGTTAGACTGCAAGTGTTAATAACCATTTTCATCGGTCCCAGGCTTGCATTAAGCAAACTGGAAGACTCAACGGCTCTCGGGAGTAGTGATGGCAGAAAAACCCCAGAAGCTAACACCCAAAACATGAAGTAGAAGCTACGCTATGTGAGCCAGGAGGCTTCTCACGGGGCAGATAAACACAGGGCTGGAACATTTGATAGCTTGAAGTACTGATGGGCAGGAGAGACGAAAAACAAAAGCCTTGAAAACAAGTGAGAGAATGAGACAAGTCGCTGTGGATATCACATTAGAAAGAAGTTTAAAGAGATGGAGCTTCTTAGGGGTGCAGTACTGCTGAAAAGGCAGACATGTCTAAAGAGAAAACTGTTTCCAGTTTCTTTATTCTGTGTTCATAAAAAATAGGGCATTATGCACAGTTTTTAAGTCAACAGGACCATTGCCATCGCTCCCTCTGGACTCTAAAAATTCCAGCTGGTATCGGGTTTTCCTTGTAATGGAAACAAGCTGGCAGAACTTCAAAGACTTGATAACAGCTTATACAGAGAAAGGACAGCAATAGTTAGTTATACTTCACTATTAAAAATGTTGTTTTCACCTCTCTTTTTTTTTTTTTTTAAGAGAATTTGGATAGAATTTGGCAATGCTTAAAATGCTGCCATTTGTATCTGGTTGCTGCTCAGGAAGAGAATGTGAAAATGTAGGTGTACTGGAATTTGTTTGGGAAAGGCTATCTAACAGTTCAACTTTTGTCAAATATGCTGTGGCCAGGGGCTACGAGCACCATGAAACCACTGAGCTCAGTCGGACAACTTTTAAACGACTGAAAAGCTGAAACAGGAGTTTTGAAAAATAAGGATATATGAGTAGCCTATTTATTCCTTTCTGCCTCTTTGAAGGCACAGAAAGCACCCAACCCTGATAAACATTGTCTTAAGGGTGTGAACACTCCAAAGAACCTAGGAAACTGAGTGAAAAAGTGTTAAGAAAGTGGAAATAAGCCTTTAATTTATAATTTGATATATTAAATTATAAATTTGCCTTTGAAGGACAAATCCAGTTCAAACAATTCCCTCTCAGTCTTAATGTTGCTTCTTTTATTTTCTAATTTTTGACCACAGTAGGACTGTGGGTTCAGTTTCAAGACTGTCCTAACTTTCCATGTAGTGCCAAATGGCCTCTGTAATATGTTAAAGCGATGTGATCTGTGCCACTTTGCAGAGATTTAAGAATTATGCTGGGGCTCACAGTAACCAGAGGCTGAGTGTCTATATAAATAAGACATTTTTAGTTCTCTGGAAAAAATGTTTCTCTCTTAAAAGTATTACAGTCCCTCATTTCTTTTCTTCCTCCTCTCCTTCATATGCAACTGAAGAAACGGCCTTTGTTTTTTTTTTTTTTTTTTCTGGGCTGGCAAGAAGCCCAAAGATCCAGCTGACAAAAACCTCAAGTCAGCAAATCCAGTGGGAGGAATGTCCTTTTCAGGGCCCCTGTTTCATAGTCTCCCTGTCACAGAGCATCTCAATAGCACCACACAGAAGAGCCTTGCATGGCCCTTCCTTACAAGGTGAATCATCCTTACTCTGTTCCTTGGGCTTAAGTAATTAACTCTCGTTACCCACCCGCTGCTGCCCAGCGTTTGCACGCTGAGGTCTGGCGGAGGCTGATGTGACAGTATTGGTACAAAACGAAGCTCCCATCAACGGGTTCAAGGAGCAATTGCAAGGCTCAGTGGATCGGCTCCTGTCTCTCCCACTCCTCGTTATGCCTGTAATGTGGCATCCCATACTCAGAGGGAAGCAGCTTGAGAGGGCTGTGTTAGCCTAGACAATGTACAGTCAGCAAAGTTCCCCGAGTTAAATACGCATGTGCTGCTGTAAGTCCTAGCCCACTACCGGATCACTGAGTTTGTGCCAAAATTTCTAACGTGAAAGAGTCAAGGACTTCACAGAAGCTGCTAGATCATAGTGGTCAGTAGTCAGAAAAACAGGTGCTGTGAACAAACTTGAGGGTCTATCTATCTCATGCATTAGTTGGGTGAGATGAGTTTTGAAATTTTTTCCCCAAAGGAATTCAGTGCTTTTTAAGGAAATAAAGAACACAGTAAATAAAGACTTCACCAGGCAGCACAGCAATCTGCACTATGGCTTCACAGCATGGAAGTGGTTCATCCTGCAATCAGAGCACTTCATATAATGTCAAAATAAGCACTTATTTCTCACGCAGCTTTCTCTCCTGAGCCTTCCTTAGCCAACACAACAAGCAAACACTGTTCTTTCTGCTCTTCCTCCTCCCCTTTCCTCAGCGGTCCTTTGGTATTTACCTCCTCTTATTTTGGATTTCCTGTCTGCACCCTAGGGAAAGGATTTGCCTGTGAGAAACAAACATCACACTGCTGATCTGTTTGGATGCCAATAGACCAAGTCTATCCTCCATGTGAAGCAAAGCTCTCATCTACCTGCTATCAGAATAGTACTGCCCTCAGATTTCTTTTCCTGACACATTTTATTTGGAACCGGCTTTAGAGAATTAGCTTTCTGGTCCCTAGCAGAGCTGCTATTTACATGTATTAAATTAAGATGGATTCAACTGTCTTGGGTAAATGAAGACCTAAGCTGGACTAAACCTCAAAATTAAAACCAAACATCAAACATTTTGAAAACATGCCTACTTTCTACAGGGTTCTGCATAACACATATCTTTTTGGTGACTGTATTTGACATTTTGGTCTGAGAGGGGAAGAAAAGCAACTGAGAGTACTCTGTATCTCTTCTGCACATGTACAGAGAGCAGGGCACAGCGACTCTGCCAGAAGACTGTTTCTGAAATTACAGAAGGTGATTTTTCATGAGGGGGGCAATCTTCCTGGCAATTCACACCTACTTATTCAGGGAAATGAAAGCCACCAGCAGGACATGGGAGGAAAAAAAGCTCTGCATCTGAGCAGTGAAAGTCCCAGGAGATGTGCCTGCTCAGATCATTGGGACCCAAAACTTGCTTCGTCTCAAACAGATTAGAGCTTTTGTCTTTCCCCAGCAACCGAAGACACCAGTAAACCTTTAGCCTCTGGGCTGGATCATTGTCAAGGCTGTGAAGCCCCCAGGCAGCTTGCTGACAGGCTTTGGACGTGCTTGGGAAGGACAGAGGTGCCACCTCTCTTCTCTGGCTCTGCAGAGGCCAGAAGACACAACACAACTGTGCCGTAAAGACAGAGGGTATTTTCTGGAAGATCACTGGGGAAAGTGTTTATGCGCATACATGCTCAAGTATAAGGTGTGCATGCTATATTGAACACATGTAATACCGGCAGAGTGTGAAAGTGTGGCAAAAGAATGTGGTAGGATATATTGCTTATCACATTTTCATTTAGAGGTCTTCAGGGTGTTTGGTGCTTAGGATGTTGAAAAAGCCTTCGAACTCTTTGCTATCCTCTTGTGGTATGTTATAAGAGATGCTAGATCGCCATGATTGCAACAGCCTGACTGTGGCAAACAACAGTCTGTGGCTTTGAATGGGTTGTACTATATATCTTCAAGCTGTTATAGAGCATTGGGGAGTGTTTTGTGGCTTGTGGTATATGCAGAATGGGTGATTTGTAGACCTTTTGGGTCTAACCGGCTATTACCCCTGTGCTTGTGAGGCACTGGATTGGATGACTCTGGTGACTTATTCCATGTACAGTGTGTGCTATCTTACACTGCTTACTATTTTGTGAGAAATAAATAATTGCCTTCATTGTATTCTCACTTTGAAAGTTGACTAAAAACTTCTTTATTACATATGAAAGGATTTCTGCGTACAAAAGTCTAGAGGTTGAACTCTGGGTAATACATTCTGGAAAGCTCAGAAAAGATAGTACTCTGGCCAGTGCATCGCCAGGGAGCTAGCTGGGGTTCAGAAAAATGCAGCTGAATTATGTACAGTCTTTCTTCAGTTTTACCTTAAGCCCATTTGCTTTGCATTTTCTGCAATGTAAGTGTAAGAAGAATCTAAATCTACACTTAGTGATCATTCATGGGACTAATGAAAGTCAGATTCAGATAGTGCTTTAATAAAAGTCAGACTCAGTTGTACAGGAAATTACGTGGAGCCTGCAGACACTTTAAGACCAGAGGAACTATCTGTGGAAGGCACTGTTTAGATGGTCTTGAACTTTGTCTCAGTTGCAGCCCAAACTCATAATGTTAGAAAACTCTAAAGGTCATGCTTATAAATAGACTGTCAAAAGTCTTTTTCAAATAAAGACATAAGGGACAACCTTTCTGTCACAGCCAGACAACCCATTCACATGCTAAATCTAGTCAACAAAGCAAACATTGTGCAAAAAACCTTGTTTCTTCTAAGCGATGTGATAGGTGAATAATGAAATAAAGCTCATTCAAAAGAGAGAGTGTGGGGGACATGGTAGTAATCAGAAAGATGAGTAAAGGTTAACTGTGATCAAGCTGACTGTACTTAAAGAGAAAAAGCAAACCTCCAAACCCAAATGCAAGTCTCAAATTCAACTCTGTAGTGAGTAAATATTCCTGTGTGGAAAGTTCCAGTAGAATCTACTTAGACCAGGTGGGCCTGGTTTGTGTTTTATTCTGACCTGGCCTTTCCCTTCTAATTGGAGTTCATTTATATTTTCCCCACCAAAATCTGAAGTTGCATGCCCTATAAAAGTTTCACATGCTGAACTACAGCTAGAAGCAGAGGTGCCTGCTTCTTTACCACTGCAATAATGAGAAGATCTATCAGAGCGTTACCACATTCTGAGCTGGTCAGTACTTCTGTATTATTTCTCTCCGGCAGATAGATAGATGTTGGGACCTGGTACTGCATTTTTCTGGTACAAAGCCTTCTGATTTCAGAAAAACTCTTTAAACACAAGTTCTCACATATCAGTAGAACTTCAGAGCAGGTAACACCTTGCTTGCTTGGACCTCCAGGTGCCTGAGTTCTGAAAACTCAGCTTTTATTCAGTCAGGCAGCAAGTATTTATTTTGCTGGGACTTTCTTGGTGCCTTCTCTGCATGCTGCTCTGACGTCTTTCTGGTTTCTCTTCCACATAAACAATATTCAGCCACCTGCATGTTAAGTTAGCCTGTTATCAAACTCTCCTCCTACACAACACATTCTTGAACAGCTCTGTACGTACCCTCATTTTTGGGGTGGTGGCTCCTATTGTTTCATCTATCTATTCCATAAAGCTTAATTGCACTTTGCAGTTGACTCAAATGAAGGGTGGTTGTTACACCCACTACCTTCAGCAAGACTTCATGCAACTGCCAGCATCACAACATACGCATTTTTAGTACCCAGGCAAGCCATTGCATTTATGTCCCTCAGAACTACTCAACAGGACACTAACCACTGACAACAAGTTTGCTCAGACACACAAATCTCTTCCCGTAAAACTTCTGGAGCTGCAGACCACCTTCTTCTATCTTCCTACAGTAAAGAAGCCCTGTATTTAAATGCAGTAGCTCCCTTTTCCTTGACAAAGGTAGAATCTGAGTACTTCAGGAAAACAGCCTGTTCCACTCTTCCTCCTGCCCTTTACATCACTCTCCTCTCCCCAGCTAATTCCCTTTTCCAATTAAATCTGCCAGCGGGCTGTTTTCTTTGCTGGAAGAGCTGGATTTTCCCTTACTGTAGATTCATAACTTTGTGAAACACAGCTCTACACATTTCAAAATTAACCTGTATGGTCAGCTAGCCTCAATGCGGTAAGACACAGCGTAGCCAGAATATCCTGGGAGGGAAAAAAAAAAAAAGGTATTTTTTAATTTTCAGCCAAATCTGGCATTTTTGGCAATGGGTAGAAGCTGGTTTTGTACTCTGGAGATCTCTGGACAATGGGACACCCATATTCAAGTTCCTGCTGTGTTCATCTGAGAAGGTCTGGAGTTAAAAAACTCTGCTCCAAGTTAGGCAGAACTACCGCTTTAAAGAGGGATGCATCCTATGTCAGGTCAGTGTCTGATACCACAAAAAAAAGTTCACAAATTAAAACATCCCATTAGCATCCAAAAGCAGACATTAACCCAACTGAGTTACCAAGAAAAATACATACGTAAAAAAGAGTAACACTTCAAACAGTTCTCCTTTCACTCCAACATGGAATAAACAAATTTCAAACCTCCGGCGCTGCTAAGCAGCCAGCATCATACTCCAGCAGTAACAGAACTGCAGCACTGGTAGCAACTGAGTTCAGGCAGAAACCTTTAGGCTTCCACTGTTCCTACGGTATTTCCAGACTCTTGGATGGTGCTTCAGTTATGAGTCTCCTAGGAACTGACTAGTGCCAACTTGGCACTCCCCACCTTGTTCAGGTCTTTTTACTGCCTTTGCTTCCTGGGCAGAGACCGACGGGCAATGGAACGAGGACTGCTGCCCCTTGCAGAGGTTTGCAAAGTGTGGGATGGTGCTCTGAGCACAACAGCGAGCTCCTCCCTGGGCCACATGCCCTTGTAGTGCGGCTGATCCCCCACCGCGATCCTGCCCTTTGCAATCATCTCCTTTAGCACAGCTTCCGAACGCTCATGTCTAGGTTGGGCCTGTTCCCAGGCTGAGAAACAATCCCCGTTTACCTAACGACACCATCCTGGCCTACAACAGGGATGTCCTTGCTCTGACCCATCTGACACAGGAAATTTATCAGCTTTGGAGCTTTTCCACCTAAAACAGAGAGACTTGCATGAATGCCGCTTGCCAAGACCTGCTCCATGGAGCACACAAAGCAGCACAGTGTCATGGTAATAAATAAGCCGCTTCCTTGCACAAGCACGGTGGCATTCTTCAGCCGGGCGGTCATGCCCTGGCAGGAACCTCATCTGGCACCTATTTTTGTCAACCAACCCAGAGGCAACACACTGTTGAGAACTGACACAAGCTGTTCAAAGGAACAAAGAAAACTGAATGCATGGGCAGGCTTTGGAAATCCCATGGAAGTTTTATCTGATGAGTGATGAGCAGATTGCAAAAATGTTTAAGTCCTTCTGGGAAGTACCAGATCCCATAACTGCTCCATCCCAGGAAATTGCCTCATCATTAGGCAAAACAGTCCTGCTACTTCTCGCTTTTTTCTCTGTGGCTTGATGAGTCTTCCTTCCTTTCCTGGCCAGATCATGACTCCACATCCACAGGTGAGGTGGAGAGTGCCTCTGTGCCAATTTGTTCACTGGATAAGCCAATTATCCTGCACACGAGGTGTAAATTTGAGCTGCCTGAGGCAGGGGAGGAAGCTCGTGCTGAATCAATACTCCTTGCTTCCTGGGTGAGAGGTGGGCACTGCCACAGCTCAGAAGAGAAGAGCAAATCCCCCGTGTGTAAAGAGACAATGCAGGTACCTGAGCCCAAACCATGAATCCTGATTTCTAATAATCTCTTATTTCAAAGCCGTGAGCATGCACTCAGCCTGGGAGAGCACAGGAATTTTTGACACATTTTTGTTCTTGTCAACAGAACAAAAATGTTCTTTGGCCATTTGCTCTCTCTTGTAGGCTATGAAGCCCCTTTTTGGGTACCTGGACCAGGACTGGGAATTGCAGTACAAGCCCTGGGTTTTTAAAAGTTAGGCGTGTTGCGATTCAGTGTTCCCATGCCTGAGCTGCCGTTGTCTGTAACGGCTTGCGCTACAGTGCAGACCCACAAAGGCTTCGCATAGGGGACTGCCAGCTGGGAATTTTCTAACTTTCAAGTGCTCAGTTCTCTTTTAACAAGATTTTAAAAACACTCCTTGATAAGTTTCTAAAAGAAAGTTTGAAAAAGTATGGAAATGGTATCACATAGAACTTCAAAACTTAGTACGGACCTCTAATCCCGGGGGCTAACGGTAAAATGCGCTTGTGAGCCAATGTCACTTCTCTGCTTTAAAGCACGGGGTACTAATATTTCTCTATGAAAAGGTTCAAAGAATTTGTATCACAAGCATGTGCATTCCCCAGCCTAAGTTCAGTAGCCTTCGGTGAATCATCCCATAAAATGCAGTGCGCGGCATGCGTCCATTTGCCGAATAGTTCATCCTTGGCTTTTGAAATTCGTAATATCCTAAACAATCAAATGGAGCCCTTAGTGTACATATTTTAAAGTAGCCCTGAATGCATATATTTGTAGCTGCTTTTTCTATAATAATACAGTGTTCCTCAAAGGAACGGCTGACAAAGCATGGATCCTTACTACATTTTAAAGATGGGCAGTCTAGAGGAGAGCGAGCTTTTGCCATTCAGTCACGCACGAGCTGGCAGAGGAGAGGAGGTAACAAAAGCTGCTGTTCTACCTCACTGGCTCATCAACACGTTGTCCCCATAATTAGCCATGCCCTCTGCAACCTCTTATTAGGCCAGCTGGCCTAAGAAATACCAACATCTCCTCAGAGCTGAATGTAGAGAGTCCCAGGCAAAAAATGTCATGAGCTCACCTTCACAGAGACGTGGCAATCCTTGGTGTGAGTGACCCATGCTCCTCGAATTTAATCATCACTTTCTGAAAGCTGGGGTCAGGATGCAGGACTTCATTGATGAAGACATACTAAAGCCTGTCCGGCTCAGAGCACCGCATACTGAGGCTGCTGGAAAGCAGAATAACCATACAGACGGAGCCAAGTTGCACTGACATTGTATGTCTATTTGGAGGCTTGGCCTCAATTAGCATATAAATGAAGTGATACACGCAGTCGCAGCTTGCCAGAAAATGAGACAGAATAATCTCCTCAATTTGGCAGCTCTCTAGAGCATTTAGTTTGTGAATGAAGAGCCAGGCGCACTTTGAAGCCAAGCTGGGTCCACAGCTTATAGCCAATTGACTTTACATGGCGAAAACAGGTCTTGAGGATTCGTGAAGCAGACCAGCACTTTTTCTGCTCTTAAACTAAGTTGCTATTTTAGGAAAGTGACTTTGAAGATACTCATCACTGTTCCAGTAGACTAACAGCATTTCACCTATTGCATCCACAGGCCCAGATGAGCTGTGGTATGGCCCTCCCGCTGCAGGCTTCTGGCCATTAACAGCGTTTGATTTTATTCCAAGTAAAAGAAAAAGAACTGAAAGTTCGCAGGAAAAATGATACGGAGGAGATGTGTCCACGTAGCTGCTGAGCTTAGACACAGACAGAAATTTTACTTACGGATCTTTATTAGGGTAAAGAATAAGGAGACAAAAATAGAAACAAAGACATTCATAACTGGCGCGCAAGAGCATAGAGGGAACGAGTAGTTGTATTTATTTGTATAGCCTATGCAAGCCTTTTAAGGTATTTCAATTAAGACAGAGGGAAGAAGGCTTGTGTTTTTGTACAAATGCCTTTCACATTTATTAGGGTTTAGTTTTCCTTCTTTAAATATTTTCAATTGTCAGGGGCTCAGCTCAGACGCAAAAGCAAGCAAATCTAAGCACAAAGGCATGCAGATTTTTCCAAGAGCAGTGCAGTCTTGCTCCTATAGCTACATAGTCCACTTCGGGGAGGATCAAATTTCTAGGGGAAAAAGCAAAACAGATTTAAACACAGGTAAAATGTAAAAGAAAAATCAGTGCTAGGATGGTCTTTTTTCTTCAGACATTTTAACTCTGGTTTAAATACACTGACTTGAAAAAAAAATCATTCTCTATTTACATTAGCAATCACAGTCAAGCCTATCTTGACTATATATGTAGCTATATCTTGTTTTCCATCCTGGGACAAATGCTTCTCTTCATTAAAGGCTTGGAGTTACAAGAAGTCTTACAGGTCTCTCTTAAAAACCTCTTTGCATCCTTCAGATAGCTTGTAGTTTCTCTGTGCACTGAGTTTGTCCCTTCCCCTCATTTTTAAGCTCCAATTTAGTGCTTTCCTACGATGCTGTGGCAGCTGCAATCTGGAACTGCACAGATGACTCATTCTTTGCAAATCCCCCTGGCCTGCTGCTCAGCTGGGGTGAGGTAGGTGCTGCGCTTCTGCCCATTTTGCCTTGTAGGCATCTGAACACGGCAGTTCCTGTAAAAATCCACAAAGTCACCTCCTGGTCCTGGACTTGCTTTAGCAGTCAGGTAGATATGATCCCATCTGCTGTTCATAACTAGGAAAGCCATGATCTGAATAACCACTTTTTCTATGACATGAAAGAATCAAACAACCTTAATGAAAAGCAGGAATGACAGTCTGCTTGAGCAAGAGCTGGGAATTTTAGCAACTTGGATCAAAGAAATGTGTGACATCCAACTTGATTTGGTGCAAAAAAATTAGCCAATGTCACAAGACAAGAAACATCAAAATATAAATACTCCTCGAAAAGCCCCCCCTTGCCCATTTCATTAATGTTACCCTCCCCAAGGCAATCTGCTTTCCTGGTAAGCCATTCCTGGCACAGCTATTGTGTGAAGGGTGGTTTCTGATCTTGTGCTCTGGAAAATATCCCATTCAAGTTTCAACAAGGGAGAAGTATTTCATTGAGGAATTAGCATTTGTTTAACCCACCCTCACAAAAAAAGGAGCAAAGTGGTTCATTAAAAATGAATATAGCAGAATGAAATAATCCCATGACTCAGGGTTGAACCAGAGTTACGATGCAAATCTACCAGTGACTCCAACTTGCATCTGTTCAAATTAAAGGGCAAAACTGCTCTAATCTTGTTAGGTCTTGCATATTCTGACAACACCACCTGAACTGGAACAGCAACCTAATTTTCCAGTTGTCTCCACACTTTGCTTTCTTGTGGTCAGAACCTAAGAGTAGCTCTGACAAAAAGAGAGGGCTGCTTCCCAAAATTTTTGCTTTGTAAATACATTTCTTATTTGTGCTTCTAGGCACATAACATTACCTCCGGGATCGTGAACCTTTTATGACCATGACCTATAGCTTGGAAATTACAGTTTATTATGAAATGAAGATGCTAGCTCTGTCCTGAACTCACCCGCAAAAGGTCCTGCACAGATTACTTCATTAAATCTTGTCTCTGTCTCTCTTCCCCCACCTCAAAAACACAAAAAGCAAAGCAACATAGCTTAGTAGAGCAGGAATAATGATAATTACATGGAGCTTTTGCTTGGTTTTTATTATCTCAGCACTGCAAGGCCCCAGCTCTCTTCACAGGTGAGGAGTCTTCAGGGGACCAGCTCTGTTTGGCTGAACCCTTCCCCACGCTCCTTAATGAAACGAGACCATGCAACACAAGCATCATTGTATGAGCTTAAGCTACCTGCCTCAAATGAGTTAAGTAATAGGCTGCAAAGGAAGTCTGGTACTGAGCTACTGATAACTTTATGGACTCCATTACCGAGCACATGACTAATGACCTTCACCGCATGAGACACAGCCTAGGGACATGTGCGCCTCATGGGTGTTACGCCATGGACAAGTGCCACACGCGTGTCTCATCTGATGTGATTTCCAGCCTCTGGCTCCCCCCAATTTTAATTGCTTCCTTCGCTGTCGAAGGGCAGGGAAGCAGCAGAGGCATGCTGGCAGGACTGACACCACCTTCCCGGGGACCACCGCAGGGGCAGCCTGTCACGCAGTCATGTTGGTCATCACCTTCTTCTGCTCCCTTCAAAGGCTGCCAGAGCTGCATCCAGCCCCGACACCAGCTCCTGCCTCCGGTGCAGCTTCAGCTGGGAACATGTACATGGTGAATCGTTTGCAAGCCCTAACAAAGTCCCAGCTTTTTTTATTGAGCCTTCCTGTACCTATTGCTTGTAGAAATGAGGATTAAGAAAGGTCAGGAACAAGGCTGATGTCTCACTCAAAAGGAACTAATGTGCAAAACAAAGTTCTCGGAGAAGCTAACAACCTTCTGTGAGGTTCAGCATAAACTAAAGAGACCAGCTGCTAAATAGCAGTTGTATTTCAGCTATAAACAGACTGAGTTTTTCAGTGGGTTTATATATCTATTTTGGTGAAGTTATTTATTCTACAGGAAAAATGTTATTTGTAAGGCCCCAGGAAGGCAGGGGGATGAGAGGAGAAAAGGAAGTCCTGCTTGTGGTGTTAGAAGAAGCTTCACTTCTAGACTCAGAAAGGGACTCTAAACCAAACATTTCACAAAGCTACAAATTTGGAGAGTCTTAAAGAAAATAATGTTGGGGTTTTTTTTAAAGAAAAAAAAAAGATCTCACATCTCTGCCATCAGGATATTTAAAGCTACTTTCCTGCCTTTAAAAGCACATGCTGTTTTTTGTTTCCTGGCTGGGGGTGGGGGAAAAAAAACCCACAGAGATACAGAAATTACAGCCCAAGGTAAACAAGAACAGTATGTGTTTTAACATCTGCATGAGGCAGTGAGGTAAATGGAATGAAAACTAGACTGAATATAAAGAAGAAAGAGATAGACAGCCCAGGTGAAAGAATCTTTGAAGATTCAGATTAAATCTGCTAAGACAGGAAAATCTACCGGAAGCTGTAAACTCTGTGCAGGCTTAATACAAACTGTATATTTTAAATGAACTAATTTCATGCAGTAAGTTGCTGTGTAAAGGTAAAGTCCACAGTGAAACAAGGGTGGCTCTAACTGAAGGAGGCTTCTAAATGAAAACAAGCTATATCTGTCATCTTTATCTAGTGGTAAAACAAGCAAATACTAAAATATGCTATTTCTCATGCTATCCTATTTTGTAGCTCAGAGAAGTCCAGCTTCTTCCATAGCTAAAAATGAAAAGCAGGCTTGCTTGGTTTCTATAAAAACATTTCAAGTGAAAAACAAAAGATGAGGTATTTGGGTTTTATTCTCAGATTTCTCCAAAACACAAATGATGACAAAGTGGTCTGGAAACCTAATCATGAGTAACAGGCACCCAGACAGCATCAAGACAGGAAACATTTCCAGAAGCTCTCAAGCCTGTAGGACCCAGGGAAACCAGCACAGCTTCACTGAAAGACCTTACTCATTCCTTCTAAAGATGAGTTTTGGGACACCAGGAGCCATAGGTTGTAAGTCTTAAGACGATGCCAGCTGCTGATTTGTCAGTTACTTGGTTTCCTCTCCTACCATGACCTATTCCAGAGACTTTTTAACTTTTAATAAGATTCAACAGTAACACAATAGCAATGAGGTAATAATAATGGAAAAATAGAGCATCCTTTGCTCAACACATCCTAAGAGGGTACTGTCACCTCAGTCATTCAAAAAAGCCAGCTATTTATTCACAATGTAAGATGATCATGCCAATAAATGTGCATTCCCCACTCTGAAAGTTGTTATGAATGACCACATTATCAACATATTATGTGTTGCCTCTAGGTGAAATTATATGAAAATTAAAACTATCAGCATGTCTTAGAGTTCACCCTACAAGATACCAGGCGCTCTGCTCGTCTTGCTGCAAATAATTACATGTACCTTAATGGGGAAGATTAAGATATATTTCTTCCTCATACCAGAGTTTTTCATCATAATTTTAGAATTTAATTTACAGTGAGCATATTTACAATCTTAAGTAGCATATTTTGGCTTGTCAGGATCCGGTGACAGCCAGTGACCAGTACAAGTCCTATCAGCCTTTTGCTTTCAGATTCCAATTTTAACAAATATCCCATTATTTTTGCTGCAGAAAACAGCAAACAGAAGAGTCTCTGCCAAAGGCAGGAATGCTTATAACAGACCAGGTTCACAGAATTTCTCCCCTCTGAGTTCCCAGACTCATTCCCACAAGAAGAGGTCAAAGTACAAAATCACACAAGTACCGTGATTTTGAAATGAAGGTGTAATGAGCTTCACTGGCCAATGAAAACATTTCTCTATCTTTTTCTTTACTCAGTATTGTAATTTCTTCTGCACAATTAGATTACTTCTTCAAAAGCTAAGGTAGTCTTTGATGCATTTTCTGCCTTCAAAGCGCCCATGGAAAGGTAGTCATACAGCTATGTTGTTGGAGGAACACAACTGGGGGCCTTGCAAGATAAGGTTTTAATGTTGAATTTTTCCCTTTGATTTGGTGGTGGGGGGGGGGGCAATTTAGGATTTAGGAGATAGGATTTACATTTAAAAAATTTAATATTCATTTTAACGTTAACTTAAGCTAATATTTAAAAATCTAATCTTGTGGGTTTTTTTCCTCTGATTCTTGATTTTATTCTCTCTCCTGTATTAATCATGACCGAGGTATTTTTCTTGTTTAACATACAATAAATACCATACATAAATCGCTTTACCCTGCTATTTCTGTCATTTGTATTTTGTATTTGTACACTATATTTAATAATTTAACCCTGGAGCATGCTCTGCACTCCTGCTTCATGAAATTTCATGCACAAAGAAAATTTTTTTTCTTACTCAGTATTAGCAATAGAAATGAGTATTAGTGTAATATAGTGACAAATTTATTCACAGAAATATACAGGTTTGTGGGAACTAAAAGCACAAATTCAGATCAAATTTGATAAACCATTTTAGGCCGAATACAAAAGAACACTAAGACCAACGAGTTTGTTTTGTGTGCTCCTCTTGATTGATTCTGAATTCATGTGATTAGAAAGAAAAGCCAACCATGGAAATTTTTTAGATTTACCTTCTAGAAGGCAAATTAATGACATTTTAACACTGCCTAGCTCATTCAGAGTCCATTAGAGTCACATTTGAGAAGGATGCAGCTCCATATTAGTATCTCCAGCACCAAACCTCTCTGAGTTTTATCTTTAAGCAGGAACCATTCGGACAAGCAGCATCAATGCACGTTACCCAAACAGCTGTGCGGCCGCTCAGAAAGGGGCAAACAACCAAGCAGGGATTCTGCCACGAAGGACTGGTTCCAGAGATATGTTAACATCAACAGGGTACCTTCAGTTTGCAAGACCTGACATCCCATGTAGTTTAGGTGAATTTTAAATGTTATCTTTTATCTCAGCACATGAGCTCAAGGTGTATCCTGCTGGGTCTGGGAAATTTGGTAAAGTGATAATATGTGCAATCAGGGACTTATTTGAGGCAAATAACTCCCATTTTCTAGGCACTATTGTAAGGACTGTAATGGGAGAATCATCCCAGTATTTTACCAGGTTTTTGGGTTGGGTTTTCTTGTTGTTTGGGTTTTGGATTTTTGGGGTAAAAGAACAGCAGGTTTTTCTATTTGTTTTTAACTAGCAGATTGTCCTTTTAGAGATTAATCCAAAATAAGACTTTGCCATTACCATTTTTATTTAAAGTCTTCCTTTTCATTGGTTCTACTTCTAATGCTCCATGCCTGCAAACAAAATTAATGGTATATGGTGCATCCATGCCTCTCCAATGAGCAGCTTTTCAGTTTTTAAACATAAGTTTCCACTTACTGTTAAGTTTCAGAAAATATTTTAGCAGGATGTAAGCAGTATCAGTTAAAACATGGCTTTATTTTCCACAAACACACTGCTCTGTACTTTCTTTCTATTTGAAATTATGAACTAATAAACATACATTTTAAGACTAATGTAATCCTTTTAAAAGCTTAATCTGAGGTGATTTGTCTAAGAGAACTTGCAGTCTTTTATCAGAGTTGCAGAAAGTACCTGAGCAATATTCAGCTCACTTGCCTGAACAGCAGTGTAAATACAGGTTAGGTATTGACGTCAGAAGACTTATGGTGGATCTGTATCAGTCTGAGTAGGGAACTTAGACCTTATCATCAGTGTAATGGAAAAGACTCAGAATAATTTTGTATCTCTACAGAAAATATTTTCTTTTTCCATTTAGTCTTTGGCAATTAACAAAATTTATTTTAATGCATCCCAACTGTCTTTGACATCTTGGTAGAAAGCCAAAGCCTTTGCTTTGAACATCTTGTGCTCAAGTGTCACATCTGGAAAAGCTAATATTTTGAAGTCTTGCTACACTTCACTTAGTTTTTGATTTGTGATATGCAAGAAACAATCCAGATTTGCAGAAAAAGATTGCAAATAGTCACCATTTGACCAAAATTCTGATTCTGATACCCAAACCAAACAAAAGTAAAGGCTAGACTTTTCTCTGAATTCAGCCAGAGCAAAAAAGTCTTTTAAAAAAGGCTGAGGTTTTCTTTGCATCATAGGAGTTGGAAGCATTAAAACGTTCCCATTGCTACGGTACCCACAGCGACAGTAATGAAACTGAAAGACTGACAATTTCTATGTCAGTGGTGATGTCAACAGAATTATTCCCAGAAATTAAAAGATGAAAAAAGTCATTTTGAAATATTCCAGTCTATATTTTCTAAAGTAACTGTGAATTTGGATATCTCTGATTCTGCATATGCAGCACACAGAGCAGCTCAGAAGGCTTAGGTTTTCAGACAGCATTGAGTACTTCCCTTCTGAAAACCCAGATCCCGCATGGTGTCTTAAAACTAGGAAGACAACACCAGTAGTCACTTTGGAAAGTCATGCCAAGCAATTTCAGCCTGTGCCTTCAGAAGTGATGTCTTTGTGGGTCACCCATGATCCTCATGCAGGTTTAGGTCACAATACTCAAAGTAAATTTTAAACAGCTGTTCTTGTTGCCAGGGGAAGGATGGGGTAGTTGCAACATCTAACTTACATACCTACTGCGGGAAGTTACATTACAAGACCAGTCTCCTCATGCACCCTCTTAATCTTTCACATCACAGATGTATAAGCAAACAATGACACCAATAAACCTTTGGAGGAGGGACAACAGAGTACCTGGAAGCCATGTCACGAGAATCCTTTTTTGCTTCCTTCGTGAAGCTGCCAGATACCTGTCTGACCGCCCCATGCCACAGGGCAGGGGCAGCTCTGGTCCAAGGAGACTTTTAATTCCCTGGGAGAAGCAACAGCATGAGGTGGCCTCCTCTGCAGACTATTCATGGCACAGGTTGTCTGGGACAGCAGTGGCCTGAACCCTATGTGTGAGCCCCGTGGCACTGCTGGCTGCTGAGAGTACTCACCCCTAACCAGCTGCTGCAACAGCTGCTGACTGCCCACCACATCGAAGATGAAGGGAACAGCCCTGTCTTTCACTGAAGCAATGCTCCTGCTCCAAGCTGCCTGCCTGAGGAAAGGCTTTCCCTGCCTTGTCCAACTATTTAGGTGGGCCCAGTGCCCTAAGCACTCAGTTGGACAATATAAAACCTCTGCAGACATCTAGCCCAAGTTCTGGATCTTCTGCCCAGCTGACATTCACCTTCAGGGGTGTAGTCATTGACCTTCACAGCAACCAATATGCGCAGGGATTTACTGGGTGTCTCGGCCTCTGCCACTACCCCTCGTATCTGTTCTACCTTTCCATCCTTGCAGACATCTCTTGCATACCCACATCCTTCAAAATGCCAGAGGAGCCGCACGGCTGCAGAGAAGCCAGGCACGGACATGGGTGTGCACATGCCTGTGGTGTCTTCTCCCAGTTCCAGGCTCCTAGGCCACCCCAGCTGTAAGCTGGGGTGGCAGGGGGCACTCAGCCACCTCCCTTTCTATTCCCCCAGTATACCAGGGCTGCCCATGTTCACTGACATCAACCAGGAGGCCAAGTAATATCATCAGACACATTGAAAAAAATCAGGAATATCTTCTGGAGGTGCAGAGAAGGTAAGGATGCAGAGTGAGATGATCTGGATGAAGAAGATAAATATGTTAGAAGTGTCAGTATTTAAAGCTAGCTAAAATAAAGAATGAGATTTAAAAGTAAAAACAGATCTCATATAAGGTTAAGAACTGATCCTATGCAAAAACCATCTGTCAGCAGAAATTGCCTAAGGAATGTTCCTATTGATTCAAACCCTAAATCGGCTACAGGCTTTATGCAGGTGTATCTTAAGTCCTTATAAAATTGAAAAGACTGCTTTTCTGACTGACTCTTTAATCATGACTAATGCATGTATTTTTTAACCGATCAGAAGCAGCTGTCCCTAGAGGCTGAGATGCACCGGGCAGTGGCCCTGCTCACACACACTGGGGATCTCAACTTTTGATAGGTACCAGAGAAGCCCAAGCTAGACAGCGTGAACAGGCAATATCTCGCAGTACCAGACTGAATTTGGCCATACTAGAGTCCATCCTCTTTAGATTTTGCTTTATTAATGATGAACGATGACAGATTAAACATCCTTCTCCAGTCTATTTACTCCCTGTGCCAGTTGTAGGGTGGTTTAAGCTCACAAACCAAATCGTCTTGGAAAACCATCTTCAAATACTATCTAACCAAGTAAAATAATCATGTACTTATGCCAAATGAGTCCGCAAACACACATAATCCTTTCCAAGCAGAAGTAATGGCTTGCCAAAAAGACATACTCCGGCTTAGGTAAGTTCTACTGCTTATTAGAGACAGGCACATACGTAATTATCAAAACTGATGACATTGGAAAGATTGAGACAGTGACGTAATTACTTCTGGATACCAGTGACTCTGTGAGGGATGGAAGATTACTTTTTTCCCCTGTGCTAATAACATTCTTCCTCAACCACATCATATACCCTCATGGAAATGCTGCTATTGCCTGTATATCCCTTTGCCTTATCTACCACCTGTGGCTGCAGCAGTATTCAGCATGAGACTGCGGCACTTTAAGCCATGTGCTCAATGGATCATCAGAATTTGTTTGCAAAATGATCCATTAAGACAAAGCATTGCTTTACAAGACGAAGAATCACATGCTTAATTGCCTTCTCTGAACAAGCAGAGGTAATTGCGAAGTATCTTGTGTTGATGACTCCTCTACGCGTAAGCCCAAAAGGAGAAATGAGACTGAGATGTATTCAGTATGGGACTACAGAAAGCAGTGACTCTGCAATCAGAGCTGGTTTTCTTATATGAAAAAAGATTATTCAGCCAGTGCTGACTGTTTAAGAAGCAAAGAACTTCAAGGAGCAAATAAGCAATACATTCAGCGGAATATTGTTGCACTCCAGTGGGGAATAGTGTAGTTTTTACTATTAATTGCTTAATCATACAATTTGCCCCTCAACCATTTGCATGGACCAGAGACGGAGCCATTTGCCTACAGCTGAGACGCAGCAGGAGATTTATTATGTTCATGTACATCAGACATTTCCAAAACTTTGTGCAAAGTTGTACAAATATCCAAGGAGGACTCAGCTAGGGTAAAGTTTCATTTTATTGCCTGATACTATAAAGCTGCATTTTCCTCCTCAGATCAGAATAGCTGTATTTTCCTCCCCAGGTTAACAGGACCTAACAGCAAAACGGTTTTGATTTCCAAAGGCTACTAAAGGACTTATATAATTATATATCCTGCTTAGCTTGTATTTCAAACAATTAACCCTAATTTTTACAAGCCACACAAATGAAACAAACATCCCAAGAAGCTACACAGCTAGAATTCTTGCAAAGTTTTGAGCCTGTGCCTCTCTGTTGCCTGTTCCACTCTTAAAGTCTCCTTTGGTAGTCATCAGATCCATTACTTGTATGCCAAGAAGGGATGTGTGAGACAGATATCACTTGTTTCTTAACTTTTTTCAAGGATTCAAGAAAAGCACAGAGTATTTTGAGTTCTGGCACCAAGAGTGAGAGCTCACAGCTGAGGCTCTAGGTAGGTCCGTGACATCGCCTCAACTCTTTACAACCTGCCACAGATGACCAATGCTGCAGGACTTGCATGATCTTAATTGGGGTTTCCAGGACACGTTGCATGCCAGATACTTCGCAGGTTACCGAAACACTGCCTGAACTGACAACCATCTCCTTCTGCTCGTGCACAAAGTGCAGAGCCCAGAGCTGCTGCCGGCTGCTGCTGTTACCAGTGGCAATACTGGTGTAAACTAATTTGGGGAACCATGCTTCTAAGTGAAGACCCAGCATCAGCAATGAACAATTAGGAGATGGTGGAGGGCAGAGGGAGTTCCAGCAGGAAGATAAAGGATTTATGTGGGAAGGCAGTGCTTGCTGATATTAGGTGTGAGAACTGCCTGGAAGTACTGGTCAGGAGCTTCCTGTGCTTTGTGCACCAGCCAGTAGACACAAGGACGGTAAGAGCAACTACCAATGCCAAAAAAATGCATTTCTTGTACTAAGTTGAGCTCATGTAATAGCAATAAAAAAAGAAAAGAAGCCAGTGAAGCTGATGTGAGCATGGCCTTACTTATCGCAGAGACCACTAGAGCGAAGTGCTGTACAGCAATGCAGTAAGAGAGCTCCCTGCCTCATAAACCCAAAGGCTTTTAACTTCCTGTGGAAAATGATACCCTGCGACAAACACAACCCCCTGTGGCTAACAGCAATTTCATCAAATTCATCATAGAGTAACATGGGAGCAGAAAAGAAAGCTAAAAATAAAGCACATCTTTAAAAAAAATTCAACCCATAGCTTAGTTTGTGTTCATTTACCAGGCCAGAATATTAATTTCTTGCAAACATTTGGAGATTGCCAAGTATTTGTAAAAGTGCTTGTGGCTGCTAGAACACTGATCAATATTAAGAAGATTATGAAATTTAGAACGCCCAAGTGCATTTCCTTTCTTCCCCTAATGCTCTCTCCAGCATGTTTCAGTCATGTAGTGGAGGAATAGAAATAGCATCATCAGGATTACTAAACCAAGCCCAGAGTAAGAATAGCAAATAATCCAAAAAATATTAAACAAACTATATATAGCATACAAAAGTGACTAATGTCACATACATCTGGCGGAAATTAGAGTTAATTTGAAATAATGAACTAACCAAGCAGGGCCAACTTCATAGTCACTATTATTTGTGGTGGCCAGCACTAGCAACAGTCAAAAGATAGATCCATATTTGTGCGCTCCATTTTTTAGCTGTCACTGCAGCTCTACATAATTAATTCTATCACATCCCCCATCATCCAGACGTATTGCCTAATATGTAAATATAAATTGCTACATTTCTCTCGTCTCTCTCCCATCCAAACCACAGATATCTCCTGTATGCAGCATATTACTAAAACTTCGACGAAGGCAAAAGTTAATAACTGGTTTCTCCATAGGAAAACATTTTATGCTACGAAGGGATTTATTATCTGAAGTCAGGCAGGCTGCAAAGTTTGCTGATGAGAAACAACCCCTCTGCCGTATTCAACTGTTTTGACAACTGTTAAATACAAGTGATGACACACTTGAAATACCTAGTCTGAAACAAGATAAGATGAATACTTCATATTAAAAGGTTTCTTGTACTAACGCCTGTTTTTGCATGTATTAGTGCCAATAGCAGAACAGCATTTGATACAGATGAAAGTGGAATTGGACTTGTAACCTTTAATGTGAGTCAGACGTGATTCATAGCTCAAGCTATGTCATTCCTATCTGTACTTGCTTACTTTATAATAAATAATGAACCTTTTAAATACTGCCTAACTGGTGTGGGATCCGCAGCCTTGCACTTACATGTTGGCAGTTCAAGCCTAGGACAGGGCATGAATGAAAAAAGCTGTTGTTGCTGAATAGGGGGGCTCGCTAACGGCACCCCAGAACCCCAGCCAAATCCACAGCGGGCCAAACACAGGGATCTCTCCACCTCTCCTGGCTTCCAGCCTAAAGCCACCCCATTTCCTCCACTGCCTTTTCTTTTTGAGCAGCAAAGCCACTGAGTTGGGTCAAAGAGGCAGGTTGGAGGCTTCAGCTCGTGAGTGAAAATCCCTGCACTCAGAGGTTAGACTCATCCAGCATGACGACAGCTCTCCAGCATCCTTCCAGAATTTCCTCAAGGACACAGCAGATAGGGAAAAAAAGCCCTGAAACATCTCAGTGCACAGACTTATGCTTGAAAAGACATTAATACGTCAATAATATGATAGAAAAGGGCAACATGCAACCAGAATGGAGTCTTTTTGTAGGTAGCTTGCCAACAGTCTACACAATAGCTTGCGTGAAGTGAATATTGAAAAGATCAAAATAAGTTTGTTTGCAAAGGTCAGTGGAAAGTCTCTGAGAAAGAATGAGAATAAAGATTATTAGTCTTTACTACTGTAATGTATTTGTTGTGTAGCATTTTATAGGCGGGTGGAGAACATCATTCTGTCTTCAGATAGACCAACCACATATTAGCAGCCCACAAAACAAAAGCTGAGATTTTTTTTTTTTTTTTTTACTGTGTGGATTTCTTTAAGTCTAGCTTCCAGGCTTGGCTAGCAAAATGGACATTTTTCCTTTGATACAGACCATCGTTATCTCATGGATGTTATAACATGTCCAAGTCCAAGCAAATGCAAGCAGAGTCAAGCGCTTGCAAGCAGTCAGTTACAGCAAACAGAACTATGAATGTTGGTATTTATGGGATTTGTCTCTCTAAAGGCAATCACAGGATGCCAGTGCACTAAGATGAAACCACACTGTTAAAATCAAAACATTTCACACAGCTGCTTCTAGAGCAGGGCAGTGACTCTTCCGACTCCAGAAAGCTACCATAACTGGTTAGATAACCGTGGAAATTCAGTCTGGAAAAGCAAAGCAAGTGAAGAAGCAACAGGAAATTTCACTTGGTATTTCAATGACAACCACCACTATTTTACAGCTGTTCTCATGTACACATTCTAGCTTGACATACAGAGTTTAGTGAATATTGTGGCTTCTCTATGAAGCTAACAGCTCAAATGGCAGCACAGACTCAAAAGAAAGGTTATCCAACCCCACAGTGAATTTCCCAGCCTTGTGGTGTGAAAAGTACCAGTGTTAGATCAACAGCAAAGCACACCAGGTTTTCTATTAATTAGCTACTAGAAACCTTTTGGGGCAAGGTAGGGGAAGGGGCTCCAAGTCAGTGCATTGCAAACTGAAGCCCCCTGTCAGTACTATTTTCTGTACTTCTGTAGACACACCTGTATGTGTTTCATTTAGATATGGTGTAAAAAGCTTTTTTGGGCAAAACTGACACCTGTTTGTCAGTTCAAAGCAATACCATAAGGCATCCCCAATTCTGTTCCATAGCAGACAGAAGAAGTTGTAGTCTTTCCACATCACTTCTCCTACTCAGATACAGCAGCATCACAAATGTGCCAAAGCAGACACAGTATCTTGTCAACTGTTGAAAAATGAAACAAAGGTTCCCGTCAACTTCTCTCCTAATGAAATCAGCAGGCCCACTCAAAATGGATGAGGTTACAGGGGAAAAAAATAATCTGCAAATGCGGGTTAATTTACAGGGAGCTGCACTCTGACTTTTGTGCCAACTAACAGATGTTCAGGTAAAGCTAAGACTGTGCCCGTATCTATGGCATAAGTGGTTATGATCTGCACAAGGCCTGGCACTAGCTAAATGTTAATTTCCAAGTGTCTTGTTTTTCCCAAGAATTGATTTCCAATTTGTGGGGAAAAACTAACATGTCATTCATTTTTCCTCCATAGCAGCTCAGCTGTTTTCCATACTGAAGATCTATGTTAAACCCCTCCTGAGAGAATTTTAACGCTTCTATTTCATCATACTTAAATCTCAGTGAGTAAATAGAAGAGAAGAGGACTCTATTTCTGCCCTGCCTCACAGAGACATGCAGAAGCAGCTCTTGGTCTTTGTGCCTGTTTTCCCCTCCCTCATACAAGCTGGAGCAATGAGCCTTTCCTTACAGCCCCCTAATTCAAACATTGGACAAGGGTAATCACATTTCACACTTCATGGTTTAAACCGATCATCATATGGATTAGGAAAGAAACGGTGTCTCACTGCATATGAAACTATCACACAAGTTCATAGCTCTGTTAGTAGCTTCTTTGCTGTAGTCTCAAGAATTGGGTATTTGCTGCAGCTGGAGACATGGATGCTGGACACACACATCTCCTTGCTGCTTTATTTTGCTACCTCCGTATTTTTTAAACTTCTCGAGAGCAGAAATCAAGATGACAGTTTCTTTGCTCTGAACTGAGCATACTTGGTAGATATTTAACATGTTACACTTTCACATACTAATAATGACTTGCTAGGAAATTCCCTTGCTGTGCTAGTTAAAATGCCCTGGAAGAGTGGCTTTGATCATCTTCAGAGCTGTTCTCCTGCATTTAGTCTTTGGGGCAGATTTAGCATTTCAGATTAAGATTTAACACAGACCCCATTAAGACCTTTAGCAATTTTGGAGTTTTTGGTTGGTTTTTTTGTTGGGTTTTTTTTTTTTTTTTGAAAGCACAAATTTTGCATTTTAAAACTATTTTTAGAGAAATCAAAAATTTTGTTTTAAGAATTTTTTGCATAGTGCCCCCACAGGGTGGCTGCCCAGGTGGCTGCCCTTAACAGCTCTGAGAGACCCACTAGGTAAACCAGCTGGGGACCTTCTCAACAATTCCCACAGTTTTGGTGGGGAACATAACCACGGTTTCCAGGGCCTGAATCCCTGAATCTCCATTCAAGAGATGCTGTACCTTCAGCTGCTGCCAGGCTGCAGCAGTAACAGCAGCAAAGCTGTCTGAAACAGGATAGATGATATGAATAATTATGCCCAGTTTCTCCCTGCCAACCAAAAAGAAAGCAGGATTTGGCAGGCACATTCATCAGAGGCATACAGCAGCAGAGCAGAGAAATGGAAGGGGAAAAGGGCTTTTGGCCCATTTCAAACAGCTGTGTATTCTTCAGTGCTTCGTCTGATCAGCGCTCACACAACAGAGCTGCCATCCCTTCGGAGAACTTGTCCAAAGGGAGTCACTAGGCTCCATACCCTGCATCTTTGGCCCCTGTATCTCACTCCCTCCCCAGCAATTATTGTTCATGTCATCTCCCTTCAGAAACTCCAAAGACTTTCTCTCCAGCTTCATCGCCCCTTTTCCCAACAAAGGGGCTCCTTCAGCCCTCTTTCCCATGGCTAGAATTTGAGCTCCCTTTAGGAAGGCTGCACATACATTTCACACAATAGGCGCCATCTCCATGACACTGTGTGCTGTCTGCACAAGGAAGAACTGCAAGTTTGCCACATAAATCCTACCATGTAATCAATTTTCATGCCAACATTTCTGGGTCACAGCAAGCACTCATGCTCTGGGGAGCCTTTCATAACCAAATGACTTCAGATTGCTCTGCTCCGAATAATCTACCCTGACAATGGTTATTGTTTATGCTTGAAGCTCCAGTCAAAACTGGAGCCCCGCTGATGCCAGATAAATAGGCAGGTAAACACAGCCCCTGCCTGAAAGGACTTGCTGAATAATTTATGTCAACAAGAAGGCAGAGCAAAAAAGAGGAGTCCGAGTTCTGGAAATGGAAGTATGGGGTCAAAGAAAGGCAGAAGAAAGCACTGGCCAAAATGTTACATCGCCACAGGTGAAGGGTTCCCTCCCCACCCCCCTCATTTGATCACAGAAGCACAAGACCAAGTGGGACCTCATGAATTCACACCACACAGCCACGCCTCCAGGCAGGATCAGCTGCACCTGTGCCATCCCTGACAGACGTGATCTGCATGGTTTGAACAGGGATTCTGCAGGTTGCCTGTCCCAACTACTGTTACTCTCAGCAAGATCATCTTAACGCCTGTTCTGGCCACCAAGGACCAGAGAACAGATTATTGCTTTTGTCTTTGCAAACAACTCATTTATTTGAAAACTTTTATTTCTTTCAGCCTTACCTTCCTTCAATTACACACCACCACATCTTTCTCTTCATGGTGTAGGGCCCTGGTCTTTCTTCTTATTCCTTTCAAGCCCCTCCAGTTGGTCTTGCAGAGGAATTGCCACTATTATCTCCGCATGGAGTAGGAACCCTTTGCATGTCCTGTCACCTCTGTCTGTCTAACTTTGTGGAATAACTAACTTTTTTGCTATAATATATTGTCTCAGTCACTGTCATTTTTGGATCTCTTTCTGCAAAACTGCAACCTATCCATTTGTTTCCCATCTTGTAACCCACTGAGAGCTTGCTACAATGCAGAAATTGACATTTGTCTTCCCTGGGCTACAACCTATTTTCAAATAATTTTTCCAGTTCCACTCAGTTATTTTGAATCAGAAACTTGCTGCCTAAAACTCCTGAGCCCCACCCCCTGGCCTGAATTTTCCATTTTCAAATATATTTAATCATGAATCACTGTTCCATTGTGCAAGTCATCAGGAAAAATACCGACTGACTTCAGGCCTCTCTGATGCATTCCTTCATTTGGATGATGATCCTCTGACTACTACCTGAAGAGCACTTTTCTGATCCACTCTTTTATTATATTGTATTTCCCTAGATTTATCAAGCAAGACAATACCAACATATAGTTAGCAGGTTTGATTAATAAAGGACACATTCACACAGGCTTTATCATCTTTTAAAGACTGATGTAAACCACTCTGGTGTTGAAAAGGGATGGTCAAAACACTTCCCTCAGCAGAGGACTGGCAGAAAACAGGCAGATTAAAACATCTTCAGCAAGCATGGATTTACCAAGTGGAAGAGGGACAGTGACAAGTGCCCCATGTTCCCTCTCTGAAGATACAGCCACCTTTTGTCCTCTCTTCCAAAAACTGATCTCCTAATATCTGTCCCCAAGCCCTCTCTGAAGCAAATGGGGTTAGCCATCACTCAGCTATTTCCACCACTCCCTTGAAGAACAGGCCCCTAAGATGTTCTTATAGAATCATAGAACGGTTTGGCTTGGAAGGGACATTTGAAGATCATTTAGTCAACCCCCCTGCCATTGGCAGGGACATCTTTCACTACACCAGGTTGCTCAAAGGCCCATCCAACCTGATCTTGAACACTTCCAATGGTGGTGCATCCAGAGCTTCTCTGGGCAACCTGATCCTGTGTCTCACCACCCTCATCATAATCATCATTCTTCAAGTGGACCAGAGAGGTTTGATTTGCTGCTTCATCAGACAAAACCCTCCTTTTTTCCCAGTTCAAGGTATTTTAGCTGACAGCAAAGCCCATGCTAACTGCAGACCAAGGACATGCCTGAAGTGCTCATGAGGAACAAGCCAGCCTCACAGGCAGCCACCGCTCCTTTGCATGCCAGATCCTACTCCCCTTTGCACACACATGGCCAGGCTATGTCTGGTGTTTGTGCTGGATGGAACAAAACCATATTTTTGTTTGCTGCACCCTGCAGGAGGCAGACTGAAAGAAGAATTGCACCTGTAAGAGCACCTAAGTGAAGGCTTAGGGTCCAACCAGCTTCAACAAAGCCAGGGTCCAAAAAGAACATAAAAAGAATAGGAAAGGAACAGTGCCAAAAGTACAGTGTAGCTTAATTTGAAAAAAATCAGCTGATAATGTCAATGATCAGCATGGTCTGCACATGCTCAGTTTTATTTCCCATTAATTTCCAAGGGGTATACAATAGCATGATGAAACCAGAAATCTAAGAGACCTATATCTAAAATTATTGCTTGACACACACAAAAAAATTCCAAGCTCAAAATCTGGATTTCAAAACGGCTAAATTAAACCTTTTTGCAGCAAAATTCTCTTTTACTAGTCACAGTTGTACTATTCTCTTCTACAGTCAAACATGGTGTTGCAGAAACTATTCCATGTTGACTCTAATAGCACCATTTCTCATTAACACTGGTCAGCGGATCTTTCACTTTGAAGACCAAAGTGAGCATGGTCATCTGATTTGCATGAAAAACAATTATCTTTGTTTTCAAAATGTATTTAAAGCTGGAAATCAAGGGAGGCACCTTGTCATAATGAAAACTTCTAGAACTTTACAGTTTCAAAGAGATTTAAAAACTGCCTACTGCAATTCCCTGTGATTTTTCTCTTCATTTATAAACTTCAGTGTTTCATAAATCTTACTATTTTGCTAAAGCAAAAAATTTAACACCATTACGTATTACTCCATAAAATAATATGGCTAGGACATCACTTCCACAGTATAGGAAACAAACCATAAAGCAGTAGCTTGGTCTTTATGAGAATCTTGTAAGAGAGCACAGCTTTTCCACAATGAAAACCATCAGCAGCAAAACTGCCATTTACACCATACTGCTGCTTTAGCAGATTTCCTGCCACAGCAAAATATTCCTATCTTGGCTGTCATCAGGAATATGCAAATTCTGCTTGCTAAAGAACAGGATTTACGCCATTTCATAACTCAGCCACCATGGTGTGGGATACTTTAAGTTCACTCTTGTTGAGCAACATCCCAGCATTGTCACATCTCACACTCACACAGGCTACAGGACATTTTGGAGAGGGTTTCTTCCCTGTAAGCACAAAGATGAGACTTAGATCAACTGTAAGGAAGACTAAGTACCGACACCAGGCTCATCATCCAACACCGAGCCTGCCCCACACCAACAACCACAAGCTTGCAGGAGTTATTTTTCACCCCTCCCAAAGAGGTGGCCTCTCCCACTGAAAATCTGTGGTCATGCATGCCAGCTGAAAGCAACCACGGCCAATCCCCATGGCAAGAAGAAATGAGTGCTCTGAAACCGAGCACTGCAATGAGATCCTTGAGGGTCAAGTTATGCAGGACCTCTAAACTGCATCTCTCCTTAGCAGGTCCAGCGAACAACTCCACCATCTAGTACTGGGAAAGCAGTACTAGGAAAAGCGTGCAGAAATGTGATACAATTTGTATCTGTGAAATGCAACCTTGTAAAAGGCACATTCTCTTTTCCCTCCTCCTTTCCATTTATTACACATTTACAGAATTCTTAAAGACAAAGGTAGCCTTAAATCTATCCTCTTCCCCAGAATGTAGGCCACAGAGTTACTATTAATTCATTAACTTAATAATGACTGCCTGTAATTGCAGGCAGCAAGCAGCGGAAAGTCCAGCCGGTTCTCTGCAATTTAATAACCTCTTCATACCCTAATGCAACAATCCCCAGAGTGGAAATTTGCACATCTTGACTTCACATTTGTTGCTAGAGGCACAGTTTTTCCCCCCCTGCCATGTTGCTGATAGGAGCTCAGACAACTGAGCAACCTTACCTCTGTGTTCACAGTAGTCTGGGTATGTATTACCCTTTGGGCTTGCATAGAGGGGACAGTGCCCATCACCATTGCCACAGTCTACCATCTCCATTCTCCAACAAATAGGGCTCTGCTCAGCATATCATTGTGTGACCATCCCACTACAAATTTTTTCCATAAATATGCTAAGAGTAGAGCCTACTGCCAGTACAAAGGTGGAAGTAACTGGCTGCCTCTGTCCCCCGACTGGTGGGGTGACAGAGTGGTGGTGGCAAATGCACAGAGCTGCCAGCCACAGACACAAAGGAGGCAGGCAGGGATAGCAACAGACTCTGACTGCACACATAGCTGCTTGCTTTTTAATTGCTTATTGTTGCTTGCTTTTTATTGCTTCTATTTAATTTTTTTTAATTGCTTTTTACAAAACCTTATGGCATCTCCACATCTCTTCCGACACTGCCTGTGCTCCTCTCTTACTGCACAGGGGTCTCTTAGCTATACTAGCAGCAGCTCCCGAGGCAGTGGGGGCTGATGAAGCCCGAGGTGGGGATAGCAACCTCCTGGCTTTCCCTGCAGTGGAGGTGTTCACAAGGGCTCCCCTGCATGGATTCTCTGGTGCCTACGAAAGGTTGCAATCACCTCTAAGCTCTTTCTGGGGGACAGCAATGGCTTCTCCACCTTTTCTTAGGCTTTCATAAACCTTGGAAAAATTTAATTACATTGAGTACCTTCCTCCCTCTATCATGCTTAACCAAAGTTGGACAACAGATGCAAAGAGTTTTCAGGCAGAAAAAGACATGCAGAGACAGTAGCATGTCTGATCAAACAGCTCTGCGTCCTTAGAAGTGATGTTATTTTTTACTTGCATTAACCCTCTTTTTGCTGCTAGTTTAACTTTTTAAATTTCAGTGTTATTTGACTCGTCCATACAGCCTTCACTATTTCTAGGTACAACGTGAGAATCAGTGCTTGATTCACATCACTTTGCAATGCCAAAACACGTTTAAAAATAGCCATGTACTAAAACATTTCCTTTTACACGAAGGCTTATAAGCCATCCCTCCCGTTTTAAAATTAAACCTAAATTTCAGATCTAAGCAGTTCTAAGTCACATTTACAAAAAGCTGGTACATGTAAAATATGCAACATTGGCTGCAACTGGCTACAGACTGGTGCCAGTTTAGAATATTTATGCAAGACAAGAATAGACAAAGGGAAATAGCTCTCAAACCCCACTGAAGAACATGCCCTTTCCCAGGCCCTGCGTTTTGGTGAATGCTCAGTCCATAATCATTTTCCAGTCTGCTGGAGGCCGGTGGCCCTGCTGCCAGGGAGGGGGCCTCCACTGACTCCTTCTAAAGCAAGGTATGCCGGTCAGGGATTTCTCATTTCCACTACTGCTTTGTCTCTCACATTTCATTTCCCCATCAAAAACATACTTTGAATCTTTTCATCTCATGATTTTTCCATCTGACAATGGTATCCTTCCAGACCACTACAGCATAACAGAAGACCAACATCCTCGTCATCCTTCCTATGTTTCTGAGGACAATGAGCATATCAAGTAGACAAAGAGGTGTATCCACAAATGTGATAATTTTTGAGTATGTTCCTTCACGTTGCAGGAAGCTACTAAGGAGAGTCTTATTCACACTCCTCCCTCTTCCCCAGCAACACCTCTAGCAGATGCTTGTATTACTCTCCCGAGGTTCAGCTCTGGAAAAGGCTCTGCTCTGCATTAAGTTTGCTGTTCCCTCTGCTTTCAGCAGCAACATGTGCACAAAGCCCAAAATAACAACCCCACCCAGCATGAGCTGCACTGTGAGGTCTGTACACAGGTTCCATGCAATAACAATATCATAACTATCAACCCATTCCAAATGTCATTTTTCACAGAAGAGTGAAGAAGGCGGTTACAGACCTGCAGGGTCTCCCACGGGTGGTGTTTCAGTGTTTACAGCCACCTCTTTCCCTCTTCCCCTCTCTTCTGCCTACCGTATCAACTGGCCCTAAGAGACATTGCAGGGCGGGTGGATCCACCAGCTAGCAATGGCAGACGAGGGACCCAGAACACCTGAGCGTTAGTACAGTCACACTGACAAAAAGCTACCCTTGTCTGCCCCTCTGTGATCACTAACACCGACGAGGGTTTTGATCCTGCACAGCTTACTGGTGCTGCACCATTTTTTTTTTTCTTCCTAGGAGTCTAAACAAAGTCAAGCTCGGATGTGCTGGGTGATGTTGGGCTGGTTACGTCTCCTCTGCCTGCTCCTTCTTTCCCCATGGCACGATAAGCTCTTGGTGAAATGCTGTGACTGGAGAAGGGGATGCTATTTAAACTTTAGGAGCTTAGCAGCCTAAATGAAAGAATTAAGAGACTAGTGTCCTGAAGGCTCTTTAGCAGTTAGGTAGATATTTGAATTAAATACTTTATTGTAGATAAGCCAGTCAAGAATCAGCTTGTGTTTTTGAAAAACATCATGATGTTTAAGAATAATTCAGTCTTAACAAGAATGAAAGGCTGAACAAGTCCCACTTCTAAGTTAAGACCAATAAAAATCTCTAGATTTTTCTAGATGCAAATTTCTGATTTCAGTCAAGGGAAACATTGTCTCAAACATTCTGTCTTCACTTTCAAATGCATCTTAAAATATCTTAACTTTGGGTTAAGTATACTCTCTAGCAAACCAAATGAAATGTACCACTTTCGCAAAACATGATCGATTAGGTATAGACGTTTCATTTCAAAATGAGATATTCTGATTTTATTCAGCTAAAGTCAAATAGAGGAAACTAATCCCTCCAATTTTTGCCAAATAATTTTTTTTCCCCAAGATGCACAATTTTATAGGAAGTGTTTTAATTTTGATAAAACTGCATTCTCTATCCTACAGAAAACCTTTTCATCAAAACTTTCCCAAGCACATCAAGCTGTAATGCTGGAGAAACCTTCCACTTGGGAAGGCCTCATCCATGACTGTCAGCGATGCCTCCCACAGTGGGTACCAGTGTTTGCTGGGAGCATTGCAATTTTGTCCTTAAGCTGTCTGCATGCTCTTGGCAGACAGCTATTGTGTCTGCATCAATACAGCTGCTATCTGATAATCCAAATCCCACATTATTGTTTCCAAAGGAAAAGCATGCTTCCCTTCTTTCTTCTCATTTCCTGAAAAAAACCCTAGTCCCTGATTCAAGACTCTAACACTCATTCATCCATGGAGTTGTTTCAAACTAACTATTCTGCTTGGAGTTCATATCCTACTTTATTACAGAATAATTTTTTTTTTTTGGTACGTTGGACAAGACCAATCTCAGTCTCCTTCTCATCCTGCAAACCTCCCCTTTCACATGAAGGGCTGTTCCTCCCTGTCCTACTCTTAGTTAGGACTATCTGAAGAGCAAGTGTTAGGTCCCAACTCAGATATTCCCCTCTCAAGTGTCATGTTCTGGCTGGTGCGGCCAACCACCGTCAGCCACGGCACGTTGCTTCTGGCTGCCTCAAGGAGATGGAGCCGTGCCCATCCTTCCAAGAGGAAGCCGGAAGGGTAGAGGAGGTTATAAACAATGACTACCTTGTAATTAGAAGCAGTGCAATTACACATAAAAAATACTTGTTTTGAGGGAGCTACACAGCTGCTTCATAGGAACTCTTATGCCTGATAAGCCCACCTCCAATACTCTGTGTTTATGAGTATTTTAAGACAGACAGTAAAGAACCCTCAATGTTATAAGGCAGCACTGATAACACATCGTTCAAACAACTTTTGACTTTGCACAGACAGTTTAAACCATTGACCCATGAAACAACGCATCAAAGGCAGGTTCTCAGCACAGGTCAGATATTGAACGCGAGGCACATTCCACCCCATAAACATTTATGCCACCAGAAATTAACTTATCAGAGGCTGTAAGGGCCCTTTGGTCTGCCGGTGCCTCCTCCAAACAGACGGGCAGTGGGAGTGGGTTTGTTGGTATGCACCAGGCATTTCAGGCATGAATCCCAGCCTTGTCCCAATGTACCTCGGTACGTGGGCACAGCCAGCCGGCACAGAGAAAGCCTCGCAAACCATCTCCGCACTCTGAGAATGTGGGCGGTCCTCAGAGTCAAAACAAAGGCAGCATGAACAGCGATAACATTAGTATTACAGAAATCTGATAAACGCATTACTGAAACTCACTAAAAAGCCCACGGGGGCTGCAGGAGCAGTTTCATTTCTGTGGCACACTTTGCCCAAGCTGGAGAAATAGATTGGCTCCTACCCAGGTCTTTCCCCTGTGAAATGCCCCAAGCCTGCTGCATCCCCACCTTTGCACAGATATATAGTTTCTTGACAGTCTCTGAGTGCATGAGAAGGTACAGCTGATCAGACTCCCAGAGGCTGTCTTTAGATAAAATGCAGAAGAGGAGCTAGTCAAAATACTAGCCTTGGGTACCTTGCCATAGAGAGTAAAACAAGCCACAATTTTAAGGGGACTTTGATTATATTCAGCTCTCAGTCCTTCACTCGCCTCTTCTCCAGCAACCTCAAGACTTCAGTCTGGAGCAGGCTCCTGAATAGGTCACACATTTCAAAGTTATAACCGTCATACAGAGAAGTGAAATCAGTCCCCAGCAGTCACTTTCTCCTAATATCAGCTCATCATCGTGCAACAGTGGTGTAAAACCAGCACCAGCCGTGACAAAAAGTTGCAGCAAAGCTTCCAGGAGAAAGTCCCTAATCCTGGTGTAGAGCCTGAGAAGCCTCGAAAGTAACTTGAGATAGTCCTGAGACACCTGCAACTCTAACCAAAGTCATTCACTCCTACAAATATTCAGGTACAAACCTGGGCACTGGTGGGGGGGGGAGGGGGAAAAGAGAAAAAAAGAAAAAAAAAAAAATGAGTGGTCAGTAAAGCTATGTTGCCCTGGGACATGAAAATGCATTAGAGTGAGAATGCCAACACTTGGCTTTTTTGGAGCATTTTGCTCTCTGGCTTTCAAAACCATTTACAAAAAGACTGAGAATGTCATTCGCATAAAAAATAACAGAGGTTTTGTAACACTTCACATGCTCAGAGGTCTGCCAAAACTTTAATCCACACAACACTTTGGGAACCAATATTCTCCTCCATCCCACCACAAAGTACAAATATTCACAGGAAGTCTGAAGGCACGACTCCTTGACTTTAAAATCCACCTCTTCTTTTCATGGAAAATATTTTGAACAGAGAGAACAAGAAAACCCCAGAGTAACTGGCCAGGAAGAGTTTTCCTTTTTCATATGGAATTTTTATTTTTCAGTAAAATCCTTTTCTGCAAGACCCTTCTCACAAGAAAATTTCAACTAGTTCTACTCAAAACATTTGTACAATCCTGATGGTAATATATAAACACACGAGGAGACAGTGGCAAGTTTAAAATTACTTTCTCAAGAAGAGATATCAAGATGGGGTAGCAGCCATGGTGCAACTGACCCCCCATCTGGTTCTATTCATGATACAGCTGCACTGACATGCGCCATGTCATCGGCATGCCTGCAAGCTCTTGTGGCTGTCTTGTTTTGAACATCTCCAAAAAGTGTTTTAGATGATTCACGTTTTCATCACCTGCATAGTAAGTTCGTGAAGCAACTGAGCTTGAGATGTGATGTGTTCCTAATCAAAGTCTCACTGGGACCTACCCTCTCAGCCTTTCCTCCATGGTTCACCTGAAGTCCCACTTAATAGAAAAGTTAAACTTTTGCTGTTTTTTCTAAATTTTTTTTGTGAGCTGAGAACCATCTATAAGGATTTTGGCCTGCAATTGTTTCTGAGGAGCTAAATCTCTTTGTTAAGTAGCATGAGGATCTAGCTTGTATTGTCCCATCAGCAGTGCCCAAGCAAGCAGTAGGAGCTGTTTCACTACCTACACCTTTTTCCTAACATCTGCTCTGGGCCTGACAGCTCCCTGACAGCCTCTGGCTGTACCCTCTCCTTGCTTCTGCAAGAATTCCCCAACCTTGCTGTTAGATTTTAAAAAGTGGTTATACAGTTAATGCTTTATGCAACACATGCTTTAATATAGCTATGCTTCTCCATTACTGTCCACTTTACACTCTTCACCTCAGCCCAAGCATCAACAGGTTTCACATCTAGCAAAGCACTGAGGGGCAGTATTTTAGATAACACTTGTACATAGGTAAGTAAAGTGTGCAGCCAGCAGAGGTTTTTTAATCTGATACTGCTCCTTTCCCAAGAGCTACATTTTATAAGGCACACCTCAATTGTATCACTTGACCAATATCAGATCCAAAGCCAATATTTATTCCCTAAAAGTATGCATATTATTTGGCCATCTTATGGTTTGTCTCCTTATATTTTTCAGATGGAGAATAGTTGTTCACAGGAAAAGGACTACAAAAAAAAAAAAAAAAAAAAAGGAAAAATATAGCAAAAAAGAAAAAAAGATTACACACAGTCTTGGCTCACAAAAAGTACTCAACTCTCATTCTCTCGCCTGCTTGGTTTCATTTCAAGTTGTTGTTTTAGACAACTCTAGCATCTTATACCAAAACTACTCACTGAAATCAAAACAAGCTTTGTCACCGTCTATGTTGGCACATCCCTCCGCTCCCCCCCACCTTCCAATACAGTCGCTGTCAAAGCCACAGAGCTTGATACTGAAGGGCTGCTGCGCGCTTGCCTTTTTAACTTGAGGGATGTTGGGAAGCTGTAACTCTGCCAGAAAACAGACTCATTTGTTATTAATACAGCCCATATTTAGCCATGTGTCTCCAAAGTAAAAAGCACATAGTTTCATCTTAACAAAGCCCCATCTCCTCACAGCCGAGTCCCCAGGGATTGCTGGATCCCATTTTGCATGGCCAAATAAGGTAAAGCAAGAATTTGGAAAATGCAAACCTGGCCTGAAATTGCCCACAGCTTTGAGGAGCTGTTTTTGGATTTGTTAACCTTTTGTTATACAGAGGATGCTGCAAAGCCTTCTTTTTATTACATTGGCCTGAATACCTAACTTCCAAAAGAATATTTTAGAACACAAGTGATCTTTAAGGAGATGAAGTGATGGGACACCAAGGCTGAGAGCAGTGATGGGAAGAGATACTGAGGAAAACGGTGTTAAAGCTTCACCTGAAATAAAAATGGTGTGATTTGCCAACAGATACTGAAAAGATGTTCTCCAGATTAGAGGCCAGCACTCTTCTAAAACACACACAGGAGGGACTCCAGTAGGCTATGTAACATACGGAATGTCCCTGAGGATTTTAATTCTAGCCTCTCATTGAACTTCACTTCCTTCTGAAGGAATAGCCAGAGATGTCCGTCTCTCTAATGGGACAAAGTATTAGGCATTTACAGGAGAAAAGATGGGATGACTAGTCTGTGACTACATGTGAAATATCTTCTTCACAAACATTTCCTAAGGAGGGACTCTGACTTGGTTTTCCACTGTGCCTCTTTGACCACGAATACATTACCTCTTGTCCTCCAGCACTCTATACTTCACAGCCTACCACATCTGAGAAGAATGCAGCTGTTTCATGGGAACCCCGAGATCAAGATCCCTATTACAAATCTGCATTTAAAGTACAAGCATCTGGGACATGGGAAAAGCAAGCAGCTTCCTACCATTCCAGCTGAAGTACGTGTATGCTGGAGTTACTTAGCTTTATGTACAACAAACGCAGGAAAACCACCATGGAGACAATGAATACATGGACCTTCATTCAAGGGGTGGAAGAAGCATACATTTCTGAACAAGCTGGAAATGAAAGCAGAAACTCAGAAAAAATTATTTTTGCTACTTGTTCTAACTTCGTGAGGAGTTATGAGAAGTGACTAGGCATTGTGGGCATTGTGTGACTGAGAAGCTTCTCTTGGCTTCCCTGAGAAATGAAAGCATGGTCATACTATGAAGCATTTTCTTTTTTTGATCATCATCAGTATAGTCTTCCATAAGGTGACTTTAATGCTGACTACTAATTTTTGTGGAAGCACCATACCATTTTCATTATCTCAGCACACCGCTTGCTGGTCTCATGCAGATATTGAGGAAATATCCTGTATCCATGCAGAACAAGCAGTTGAAGGTCATTAGAGAAAAGAAGCAGTTACTCCCTTCTAAAAACCTATGTTCTACAGAAGATTAGCGACTGAAAATGTTAATGTGTTAACTAATCCCTTTAAGCATTGTCATATTAGCAGCATTCAGCCTTCTTGCCCAAATTAAAGGTGAAAGAGCAGCTTTAAAGGTTCTGTTTCCTGAGAAATGATTCAAAAGTGGAAAACCAACAAGTTTAAAAGTAAGAAAGACCTACCTTTTTGCACATAGCATACAAGACACCAGGGACATAGACCAGGTTTATCTGGGGTCACCGGGTTCAGACTCCCAAAACTGCAGACCTCATCATACTTGTCTGTACCTGAAGCCAAGACCGTGGCCTACAAGAAAGAACCAAACAGCTACTTTGATGCAGCAGGACCATCCAGGTTTCAAGTGATTATAAGACTTGAGAGAAAACTCTAATCCAAGCTCACGAATTTTGGATAAGTCAACATAAGAGGAATTTGGAGGTTCTTCCCCTACGGGCAAATTACATTGCATGTCATGTGGGCCCACTTGCACAACTTCTGTTGGTCATGGCAACACAAGAGCTTTGGAGTAGGTAGGAACTAATAGATTTTTAAGAAGCATGACAGGTGATTTTTTTTTTTTTTTTAAATAGTCAAAATTGTGAAAACAGAGAAAGGCCTTGATCTGAACACTGCCTGATTTTGGGGTCTTCTTCAGCCAAAACACTTCCCACTTTGAAGAGTACTGTAATGCTCTCTAGGTGAAAATTACTATAATGATTTTAATAAAGCTATGAGTCTGAATATCATTTTGAGAGTTGGAGGGCTCAGAGCAGCAGATTTCAGCACTGTTCCATTCAGTGTGGGATGAGAAAACAGAGACATAGAAATCCCCCCCATAGAGTCCTGCATGACATCTCCTTCCTTCTGAGCTAATGCTGGTACGAAGCACCACGTCCCAAGTGTCGCCCAGACCCTCTAGCTGCTTCTGGGAGCTTAGGACCTTGACGTGTTGCGTCCTTACCCAGCAGGGACATAGCATGCCACATTGGCCAGGACCCAACTCTCCTGCCCACAGCTGGGCAGAGAGCAGGGGTCCATGGGGAGGTCTGAAAGCTACACCTCCACCAGCTGGCTGATGGCCAAGGCAGCTGCCTCTCCAAGCCAAAGGAAATTCTACAGAGGCTCTGACTGCAGCTTGAAACTAAATGTAAAACTATAGAAGCTTCCTCTTGCTTTTTCACAAGGTTTTAAAACTGAGCGAGGTCCTGTAAAAGCTCTTCAAATCATCTGGGTAAAATTTGTATGTTTGCCTCTAATGTAATGGAGCGCGGGGTGGAAATAAGGTTGAGCTCATTATTTTGTTTAGGTTTCAACTCACAGCAAACCAGAACCAGGACACTTGTTGTGTACTGAAGGCCCCAGAGGTGTTGGAAAGATTTAGCCACAGTCACCTTGTATTCTGGAAGCATTTTTTCAGTTTTTGTTAAACTGAATCAAGCTGAAGATGACAACCGTGCCATAAATAAGGCTTCATAACTTAATCAACAGTTGTTTCCCTATTTAGTCTAACTCAGGATTTTAAAAAAAAAAATAAAAAAGGCCATGTGGAAATACAGATTCTATATATAGATTTGGGAGACAGGGAGAGGAAAAGTGGATTGTACATATGCAGATATCACATCAGGCTCCAGGTCCAACACAGAGATGGCCAAGGTTTCCAGCAGAACTGGGCTTCACCATGTTCAACCATGGTGTTCTGGGAGAAGGCTTGAAGGGGAAGCACGGGGTAGAAAACATATGGGCAAGAGGCAGCAGAAATATCTTCCTATAGCTAGTCACATCTGGAACCTTGCCAGGTATGTGCCACCAGCAACCCCACGGGATGTCCACAGAAAACTGCCAAGCCCAGTTCTTTGACTTACATTTCTCATGCTACCACATCACATAGAACCCTCCCCAGGAAAACCACATCAAAACAGAACAAGACCAACACAGAAAAAACACCCGAACCAGTGCTAGTCCTGCTTTTGCTAGCTGGAGTGAATGAAATTAAACAGATCTTTGTGTACATTTTCTATCTGCTTGCTTCAGTACAGTGCAGAACAAAAAGGGAACTTTATGCTTAAAATGTTCTCTGTAAATCCTGTTCTCTTTACCAGGATGAAGGACTGGTGGGAGGACACATTTTCAAATGCTGTACTGGGACCAGGGCTACACACACGCTTAAAGTTCAGGGCGTGCTTATATGACAGGCTTGGGTTGTAGGCTGACAAATCTGACAACTTCTTCCCCATACTCAGGCAGGCTAATGCTCTATGTGCTTGGCTAGGGCCTGGACCACAGCATCCAAGTGCAGGTCTTAATTTACCCAGTCAAAGCAAACAGATTTGGGGTTTGGCTTCAGGCACTGTCCAGGCTGAACTTCAGCTGGCTTTACTCAAGGCCCACCTCTGTTCCCTATTGCTCTCCAGGCTCAGTGCTCAGCCTCACTCACAGGGCTTGTGGTCCTCTCTCTTCACATCCTCCTCCTCCTTCATCCTTGTGTTGGGAGTTTCCAGAGGGTGTCCCAGGTAACTTCCCCACTGCCTGCCTTCTTGTGCAACTCATCACATCAATACTCTCCAGAAGCAAAGGTGTTTGAATGAAAACTACCCCTCCATAGTTTTCTATCCATCCTTCACAAAGAGGCAATGCGGAGAAAGGAATCAATCCAGAGAAAGCAATAACACTAGCCAAGAGGTATGAAGGATAGAAAAGAAAGCAAGCCAGGGAAACAGGGGAGGCAAAAGAAAAAAAAAAAAAAAAACACCAAAAACCCAATCCACATCTACAAGACTATTTTGTTTAGTTCCTGAAAGCATGTTTCTGGAAAAAAGATCTTTAGCTTTGGACTTGGAGTACATAATTGCCAAGAACTCCCTGCGTTTGTACCCAAAGGGTACTCTGGGTCAGGGGTTCTCACAGCTGGGGAATACAGAGAGCTGGTGGGCCTGTGAGGAGACCACACCACAGTTGTGTGGTTGGGAATTCAAAGGTCTATGGCAAGGGACAACATGGGGGAAAGCTGAGGACAGATGGGATTTTCTGGTCTAAGAAGTTTGGGAAGCAGTGCTGCAGCTTGGAGCCATGCTCCTCCTGAGCAGCAAACAGGCATGCTTTAGAGCTGGCTGAGCTTCCCAGATGAATTGCAGTTACATACATGTTGGTTTATAGGTAGAGGAAATCCTCCTTTTATGGTTTCCATCCCCCCACTTGTTCCTCCTCCCTAGAAGTTTTCATCCTCTCAGTTGAGCCAAGCATCAAATGAATCGCATGTGTAGCTGTGCTCCAAGAAGGCAGGGACCCTGGGGAAGCAGACAGGGGTGGGGAATCTGTGATCGGCACCTTTTCTTTTCCCTGTGACTCAGTTGCAGGCTATTCTAACAAAACAAATTAACTACTTTCAATTTGCAGCGATTTTAAAGTTAAGACATTAAAATCAAAATAAGTATTTTCACATTCGATTGTAAAGATTAAAGAAAGTAGTTCTTTGCTGGTCACCTGAATCTGTTTTACGAAGACATCTGAAAGGCATTTTATCAGCTGCTGAGCAGTATTTACTCATGAAACTGTTCTAATTGCTTTGGAATGTGCACCCTGGCTGCTGGAACAGCTCGCTCCTGCTGATACACTCAGCAAAGTAATACAGGCTTGTAGGACATGCCACTTTCATGCAGCATTCATTCTTTACTCTTAAGGTAAGCAGCATGAAATTTAAAAAAAAAATATAAAGCAAAGACCTCAAACAATGACTTTCACAGAGCTGCCCTACATGTTTACAGGAGCATCAACTCATCAACAAAATAAATCGCTGCCATGACTGAAATACTCACAGATCAGTAATCTAGTACTAAACCTATCCTGCAGCTGGCATTTGCATGGGTGAAAATTTATTCCTGGTGCCCACTAAATCAGTGCTGAAGTCAATAACTAGGAAGGAAGGAGGAGTGTGTTCTGGCCACAAGTAAGCTCTGCCATTAGCTTGCAGCCTTGCTCTTAGTAGTTAAGCAGTCGTGGTAAATCAAAGATAATCTACTCAGTCTTGCCTTAATCTTCTAAAACTGAAGCAGAACTCTGGTCTGTATTACACATGCCCACGCTCAGTAACAGTCTACAAAAAAAAAAAAAAATATTGGTAATAGCTCTATCTGCCTTTAAGACAAAGCCATCCCAAATACTGAGTCACAATCTGGAAGGTGCAGTAGTTTGAACAGCACTTGCTCTTTGTCTGTCTGTATCACAAAATCTTAGTGTACTTTACCCAGCGGAATTAGAAAAGTACAGAATAATTACTATTATACATGTTGATGTATAAAACATGGAAAATGAAGGACAATTCACACTGATGCAGAAGTGAACCCCTGTAGATCCTCTTGGCACGTGTCATAACAGCCAAGCCAGTCTCATCGACCTGGGCCAAACTTTATAAACAGACTTGTAAACTTAGAATCATAGAATGCTTTGGGTTGGAAGGGACCTTGAGAGATCGAGCCCAACCCCCCCTGCAGTACTTCAAACACTTTGAGCTGGTTTCATAGGAGGTGGGAACGTCACACCCCCACATGAAGCCTCAGCCAACAGAGTCCTTGGAAGAAGCCGCTTCAGACAAAATAGGCCAGACTTAGGGATAAACAGCCCTGGCGACTGCTCAGAGCCCATGGGTCTGGCTGTGACAGCCCTTCTTCAGTACCGAGTCGTCCAACACAAGATAAGCACTCTAGCATGTGCGGTAGTAATGTTGAGTTACCTTCTGCAGGAAGCATCGCACGTGCATTGAAGTCTGCTTTGCGCGGACACAAGGGCTGTAGCTTTTTAAGAGCACGGTATTTGCTAGAAGGGCAGGTAAGATATCCATTTGGGAGCAGGCAGCTCTTGGAGAAGGGTGAGGCAGGGATAGAGGCTCTCAGCTGCCAGGAGAGAGGGCTCTTCTCATTGCTGACTCATCCAATGAGAAAGCTTCTTAATTTTCTACCTGACATCCCACCCCGGTCTCCTCTGCTCCATGAGGGCACTGTTTGCAGTTGTCTCTGCATCTTCTCTCCAGATCCCAGCTGTACAGGCAGTCCTCAGCCTCCTTCACAGCTGCTGCTGCTGCTTTAGCTGCTGCACCTTTCCCCTCCTGCTGGCAGTCGCAGCCTGCCTCTCCTGCCCACCAAAGCAGCAGCTACATGGTCCTCTGCTGTCACCAGGGCAAGGGTAGATGTCTCCCGATTTCCTGCTGTCCCCCGCCTCCCCTCAATCATCCCACAGTTAATATTTCCTTTTGTTTTTTCCCTACAGCCATTTTTTTTTTTTTCTTTTTAAACAAGGGCTGGTTTGTTTTCTTATTAGAAAGCCTTTTGGGGCCTTAAAGCAGTGTGCTGGTTTCAGCTGGGATAGAGTTAATTTTCTTCACAGCAGCTAGTATGGGACTATGTTTTGGATTTGTGCTGGAAACAGGGTTGATAATTCAGGGATGTTTTAGTTACTGCTGAGCAGCACTTACGCAGAGTCAAGGCCTTTTCTGCTTCTCAGCCCACCCCACCAGCGAGCAGGCTGGGGGTGCACAAGAAGCTGGGAGGGGACACAGCAGGGACAGCTGACCCCAGCTGACCAAAGGGATATTCCACACCATATGACATCATGCTCAGCATATAAAGCTGGGGGGAGAAGAAGGAAGGAGGGGATGTTCAGAGTGATGGCGTTTGTCTTCCCAAGTAAGCATTATGCGTGATGGAGCCCTGCTTTCCTGGAGGTGGCTGAACACCTGCCTGCCATGGGAAGCAGTGAATGGATTCCTTGTTTTGCTTTGCTTGCATGCGCAGCTTTTGCTTTACCTATTAAACTGTCTTTCTCTCAACCCACGAGTTTTCTCACTTTTACCCATCTGATTCTCTCCCTCATCCCACCACAGGGACAAGGGGGGCATGAGCGGCTGTGTGGTGCTTAGTTGCTGGCTGGGGTTAAACCACAACAGGCAGCCTGAACTTCTCCCTGTTTTCTCCCACTGTGAAGGGACCTGACCTAGAGGAGAGAGCTTTGAGGCTCCAGAAGAGATCTCCCTGCACGACCTTTTTAATCCTTGGCCTCCGTTGCTTCAGTCAACACCACAAGTGCCTTCTAGTAAGACAATCACCATTTGTTGCTTAGGAATTAAACATTGACTAAACACATCATTCTGCATAGGTCATTGAGCTGGAAGAATGTTTAGTGAGCTCAGCAGCTAAAGCTTTATTAACCATCTCTGGTGACCTTCTCCTTGAGCAAGGCAAAGGCAACACCAGTGCTCAATCTCAAACCCTTTCCAAGTGCTCCTTCTGTAACCCACAATACTTTGAAAGCTCTAATACCCTGCCAAAAAAAAGTCTGCCAGCAGGTAGATGCTAACCTATCCACCCCACCATGGTATGAAGCTCATAGTTCCACGCTTCATGCCATTCCCTGTTCTCTCCAAACCAGTTCAGCACGACCCATAGCACAGCTACTGCTCCTTCTGCCACAGCAGTGAGTTTAAGTGGTGCACTCCAAGTTAAAAGGCAGATTGTTTTCCTTCCTTTAGCATGCCTGCAATGTTTAACAGTGCTCTAGAGCACACGTCAGCTAAAGGTGTATTGAAATAGAACAGCAAACAGACAGGACAGCAAGGAGAGTTTTACAAACACCAGCAAATCCACACATGCAGCAGGGTAACAGGAGGCCAAAGTACTCCTGGGGGGAGGATGCCTCCTCCCCAGGTATCAAAACCAGCGTGAAATTTTTCATGGAGCAATTACATTCGGAATACAAGTCTGGAAAGCCTGCTAAGGTAGCGGCTCCTTGCTCTCAGGCACTTAAAAACAAGCAGGGAGAAAAGTGACACAAGAATTCCTTGCATTTTCTGAATTCTTTTCCTTTACTTGACACATACAAAAGAAAAGCACAGGAAGCAAGAGCCCACATTTCCCTCAGACTCAATGCTAATATATCCTGCTCCCATCAGATCAGGAGGGAAAACTTTGATGAGTGTTAGGTGGTCTTTTGTGGTTGTTATTCAAGAACAAAAACAAAGCAAAAGAACAGCTCTACCACCTCACTGGAACTGGACTCTGTCCCATTCGGCGGCATCTTGCCAATGCTAATAATTTAGTAGGACTGTTAAGTGCTTTTGAAACTAAAAGGCAGCTTTCAACACTAGCCCTAGACCAATCAGCTCTGGAAAAAAAAAAATAGTCAGTCTGAACACTGTCTCAACCTGGAGCCAGAAAGCCATACCTAATCTAATTAAACTCTCTTGGGGAACACGACTACATGTGCCAGCTACCTCCGAGTTAGGAAAACAACAGCGTCAGCATTAATGATGAGACTCAATGGGCAGAGCAGATGTGTCCTGACTGACAGGAATCAAGCAAGACAGACACAAGAGAAAGGTCTGAGCATGGGCTTTAGATTCCTAACATAAGAAGCTACGAACCTGCCTCTCTTCTCCTGTCCTACCACACACAGGAGTCTTCAAGAAGAGAAGAATAAGGTGTGGTGCCCTGAAATGTTGGAGATGGTATCTCAGAGTGTATGCTTGGACCTAACTTTGACCCTGGGGGTCCACATGCCCCACGGAGGTGTGTCACACTCGTGCCTGCAGGAAGAGCCAGGTGGGACATGCACCCCTGCACTTCGCAGAAGGCATTCTTGAGTCTGTACGTGGCAGTTCGGTTTCGGTCTGTTAGCCTAGAGCCCATGTTGGTCTACATATTTGCAGTCTTCCGTGCCACAGCAGGAGACTCTCTCAAGCTTTAATGAATGTAGTGCAACACCTCTGTGATCTGGGCAGGTATAATGATCACCACTGTAATTTTCAGTATATTAGAAGGTAGTCATATTTTTCTTCTAAACAAACATAACACCACAAGTTATTTGAGTTCTTCACTTCCAGAACTTTTCTTAATTTTGGCAAGGCTTGAAACCAGCAAAGGAAATCCCACCTATCAGTTCCATAGGCACACAGGGTGCATGAAGACCATTAAAACCATACAGACCCAAGCAAAGCAAGATCCTGGGAGCAGGACAGGGCAACTGCACATCTCTAACAGTGAGAAAGGACGTGGTAGAGACCTGGGACACCGCACTGGAGAACCTCTGGATCTACTGACCAGTGCCCCTTGGGAGGCAGGGGCGGACAGCAGTACATACCTGTCTACGAAACATTACATTTCAGTGGGCATAAGGACAGTAAAAAAGATTTTCCTTCTTATCTTTTCTAAAGCATCCTAACCAGCCACAGTCAGTGGGGCAGGAAAACCAGGATTTCAAGTTAACTGCTTGTTAGCCATCTACAGAAGCACACGCATTTGCTGGGAGCTCCAGTGTCCTCTGGAAGCTTGATTTTCAGCTCATTTCCCTCATTCTCTGCTAAAAGCATTGCTATAACAGCTTCCACGGCCTCTTCTGTTCTGAGAATTGCAGTATAGTAACACAGCACAGAACAAATTCACTGGCCAATTCTCTTTCATCTCACTTTTGGGTAAACAGAATTTCACTATAATCATGATCTTGAGAAGCCGGTTCCCTGGTGTGTGTTATTAACACTGCCTGCATTATCATTATCCTTCAGCCTTAGAAAGAGAACAAACCTAGCCCCAAGACAGGAGGAAGGAACTAAATGCAGAAAGGAAATTAAGCTACTCAAAAGTCCTTGTTCTTGGCAATAAATGCAAGAAGAAAAGATTGTAATTATCTAGTTTATTGCCATAAACAATTTTTAGTAGCCCAGCTTTTAGTAATTCTTTCCAGGAGATGGCAGTCAAACAACCGTCTGAGAACACAATCCCCATTGTGCGCAAAATCCGGATGGCATGAAGATGGCAGTGCCAAATCTCTGTCCAGAGGTCTCTGTCCAGAGGTAGTAAGAAAACAAACCATTACCTGGTAGGAGTTACTAGGATCCTCCAAATTGCATTAGCTGTTGCTAGTGTAAGCTATCCTTGCAGCAGCCTTGCTCTTCCTTTGTGGACATACCATTTCAGCAATTTACACTGAGTTTTGGATTCATTTTGAATCTTAAAGCCTGTAAAACTTCATTAGGTTTCAAGTGTTATTGCCAACATTGTGCATGGCTGCCCAGTGAACATATCCAGCATATGGGGGAGGGAAAATCAGTGTAGAAATACCAGTTCATCACTCTATAAACACATTTGTGGTGTGCAACAAAGGCAGCAATGTGGCGAGACAGCTTGTGCCATTCATCCTCAGACAGTCCTGTTCCTAAGGGCAGTTTTCAAGACAGATTTATGGAGGGCCAGAAGAGGATTATCTTTGTGATACACTTTTTTGTTTTGGCAATGGCTAAAGCACATTTTCCAGCAATAACCACTATCACACAGGATGAGCTGGCCGCTGCTAACACTTCAGAGTTCAAATCATGATTCTTTTAAGAAATGCAAAGTTAGAGGGGAAAAAAAAAATCCCAAACCTGTTGGCATTTGAGATATTTAGGCTGAAATACTAGCAATTGTTATTTTTCTCAGGAGAAATGCCTGGCACGTTGTATTTTATTTGCTGCCAGTGTAGCCTTCAAAGGAGGCAATCAAGTCAAATTCAGCACTTTTGTAAACGTGGAACTGCATTTAGCATATCAGATGAACTTTGTACTGGATGCGATTCAAAGAGTGAACTTCGTGTAGTAATTTGTTCTGTCTCAAAAAAGCAGCCCCAAACCAAAAGAGGGTTTTTTTTCCATTCCAAAGGGCAAGTTGCAGCACCATCTCTACTGCATACCTTTCCTCCTCCCTTTCTACCTCTCCAGCCTCTCTTTCTGAGGATGCTTTTTGTTTCTTTCTTGCACTAGTGGTTTTCGGTTTTGTAATTTCAAACTGGAAGAAAACCCAGTGTGCTGGTTTTGGCTGGGATAGAGTTAATTTTCTTCACTGCAGCTAGTATGGGACTATGTTTTGGATTTGTGCTGGAAACAGGGTTGATAATTCAGGGATGTTTTAGTTACTGCTGAGCAGCACTTATGCAGAGTCAAGGCCTTTTCTGCTTCTCAGCCCACCCCACCAGCGAGCAGGCTGGGGGTGCACAAGAAGCTGGGAGGGGACACAGCAGGGACAGCTGACCCCAGCTGACCAAAGGGATATTCCACACCATATGACATCATGCTCAGCATATAAAGCTGGGGGGAGAAGGAAGAGGGGGAACATTGAGTGATGGCATCTGTCTTCCCAGGTCACCACTACGCATGATGGAGCCCTGCTTTCCTGGAGGTGGCTGAACACCTGCCTGCCATGGGAAGCAGTGAATGAATTCCTTGTTTTGATTTGCTTGCATGCACAGCTTTTGCTTTACCTATTAAACTGTCTTTAACTCAACCCATGAGTTTTCTCACTTTTACCCGTCTGATTCTCTCCCCCGTCCCACCAGAGGGACAAGGGGGGCGTGAGCAGCTGTGTGGTGCTCAGTTGCCGGCTGGGGTTAAACCACAAAACTCAGGAATACTGAAAGTCAACCCTTTGCTCATTTGCTACAGGCAAAAAGAAAAGTGGACACTCAGTAGCAGAAAGTTCAAGAAAAGTATTTTTACCATCTTTAATACTCATTTACACAGAGCTCACTGAACAAACAACGTATGTTTTTCTCCACCCAGTTTGCCAGATGACTTTGATGCAGGGAGGAACATCCCCTCAGGCAGTCTTTTATTTACCTTTTCTTAAAGCGTATTTGCAAGAAGCAACACGATAGAAAATAACTCAGCTCTCAATTTCTTCTGTACTTTGCATTCCCAAATTTTCAACCCAAGAGGAATGGGTCTCAGTTCCAAAAACTTCTGAGGTACCAAGGTGCTCTTTTGCAGTACAAAGTGAGGGGCTGGGGGACACGGCTGGGCCTGCTGTTTGGCTGCCCCTCTGCTGAGCACCCCAAACGGTGTTGCTACTAACAGCATCAAAACTTCCTCATGATTATGACAGAGATGAAACACCAAAGGCATCTACAACTGATCAAACATAGAAATTACCCTTCCAAACCCAAGCACGAGACACCATCTGGGCTTTGCACGTACCAGTCAAGCTTTTAGGGCATTTCAGTGAAACCTGCAAGTCTTTGCACGATGACCAACTCATTCGTTGTTCAGCATCTCCTGAGTCATCAGAACTCTTTCAAAGGTTCATCCAGCAGTTAAGGTGTCTGCCTCAATTCTAAAGGGACAGTCTGTGCCGATATCGTGTCATACAGTTTCCACTTTAAGCAAGTACCAGCTAGCTACCTTGATGCACTAGTGCCTAAGGTACTGCCAGTTGCTTCCTTTCTTCCACCAAGAAACTGCTCACTACAGACATGGCAGCCCAAAATCACCCCTGTTCCAATTCTGTTTCTAAATTAGATGCCAGGCTAAGCAATGGTCTCTCGCAACAAACAAGTTTGATTTATTTTTAAACTACTGAAAACAAAAACATTACAAAGTAGACAAGAGAAATATTCACCTCTCTGAAGCACTACCTAATTCACAGCTGTGTGCAATTTCAGCCCACAGGTTATTATGTGGAAAACTTTTTAATTCACAAATTTGGCCATGTAAACAGTTCTGCCACAGGCTCGTGTTCTCACTGGTCACTCAAAGGAAAGGTGCCTACTCACTGAGGTAGAATTCTTGTTGAACTTGCAGATATAAACCTACACAGCTATGTGTCTGACAGTAGCTTCTCCCTCAAGCAGACCCTGCATCATCCTGCACTTCTTCCCCCAATGTATATTTACTTCTACTGCAGATAAGAGATCTATGAGAAAGGACATAAAAACAACCAGCCATTTTCTACTCTAAGCAACCTTTGCTTTTAATTTAAAGCAAATCTCTAAATTGAGGGAAAGTTGATTTTAAGCATGGGTATCTTAACAGTTTATCCATATAGCAAGTTACCTGGTAATGATCCTGGTCACTCTCACCGTCTTCTCCAGAAGATTCCACTTTGTCTGGACTCAGGCGGTGGCACTGCTATCAGCTCAGAGCAGAAACAAGCATCACACTCTGGGTCCCCAAGAAGAGCAGCTGGACTCGCTAACCAGCAGCAGTTCAAAAAAACCACTTGGTTTCTTCTTCAAGCATTTGCTCACCTGAGAACTTGACAAACTGACCCCGTTTACTACATTTAAAATGGAGAGGCACTTTCCGGTCAAATGCTTTTCTAGTCTATGCAAATGACTGGTGCGTCACCTAACTGATCAGAAGAATCGGTGACATTACCATTGCTCAGGCTCCAGAGCCTGCCAGCGTTTTGTTCACCATCCAGCTACATGTGCAATGAGAGCACTTTGCAGCATACGCCAGGTTTCAAGCTGGCTTTCCTTCAGACAGCATGGAAGAGTTTATCCTTCACTGCTAAAAATCTGCATGCAGGTTCAGCAGTCTCTCCTAAGAGGCAAATACTAAGCCACGTACAATTCAGGAATGATTCTGTTTGAACAGCTAATCACAGGTTTGTGGCAACAATGAAACTAGGTATAAAGGGCATGCATAAATTTGTCACAGAACATGTGTCTAGTTTTTGCAGTCTCATTATACGCTTCATAAAAGGTATCTACTTTGTGCATATATGTGCACATATATGCGCACGTGCCCTTGTGCAGCATTGCTGAAATGCAGACTGAAAAAAACCAAAATCTATTAAACCTCCTAGGGAAGCAGTATAATGAAATCATGCTCACTTGTGCCCGGAGTCCCCTCTGCAGTATATGATTCCTGCCCTAGGGAAACAGTATCTGGAGTGGGGAAGAAAAAAAAAGTAACACCATTACTGCAAGCTATTTAGCCATCAATTTCCCCCCACCACACACACAGCCAGCTTATGATATTCACATTAGACTTATGCTGTAAAAACTAGTGGCACACTCCCTGCCTACAGCACATTTCAGACAGACTGCTGAAACCATCGGCTAGCTATGTATGTGAGTCACTCTTCGTCTAGTCTGGCTTGTTGTGCTGCTTTTGGCTGGGAGAGAGTTAATTTTCTTCACAGCAGCTAGTATGGGACTATGTTTTGGATTTGTGCTGGAAACAGGGTTGATAATTCAGGGATGTTTTAATTACTGCTGAGCAGTGCTTGCACAGTCAAGGCCTTTTCTGCTTCTCAGCCCACCCCACCAGCGAGCAGGCTGGGGGTGCACAAGGAGCTGGGAGGGGCCCCGCCAGGACAGCTGACCCCAGCTGGCCAAAGGGATATCCCACACCATGTGAGATCATGCTCAGCATGTAAAGCTGGGGGAAGAAGGAGGATGGAGGGACAGAGTGATGGTGTTTGTCTTCCCAAGTCACCACTACGCATGATGGAGCCCTGCTTTCCTGGAGATGGCTGAACACCTGCCTGCCATGGGAAGCAGTGAATGAATTCCTTGTTTTGCTTTGCTTGTGTGCACAGCTTTTGCTTTACCTATTAAACTGTCTTTCTCTCAACCCGTGAGTTTTCTCACTTTACCCTTCCCATTCTCTACCCCATCCCACCCAGGGGGAGGGAAGAGTGTGCAGTGCTCAGCTGCTGGCTGGGGTTAAACCACAACACTTGCACACTTACCTCAAGGTCTGAGACTACAGGTAGGGACAGCTGTGATTAAGCTCTGAACTCCCTGCTCTAGCTTTAGGATTTAAAAAAACCTAAAGTCTACAAACAGCACCCATCAGTTTCAAGTGTCTGAAAACACAAGGGAATTGGGGTCATCCATTCTCCCCAGTACTCCCACATTCTCAAGACAGGCAAGCTGAAAGTAACCCAAAAGAAGGGTCTTGCTGATGTCGCCAGGTTACAAACATCTAACATTAGCTCAGGCACTGGGGATCATTATTAAAATTTTGTTTCCTGACTGAGCGTTACCATGGAGCTTCATCACCTGCATTACAGCCGTAGAGGCTACACAAAACTTATACTTGCCTTTCAAGATACAACTGGATCTGTGCATTAGCATGCTTTTATCCCAGTATGTTCAGGCAGAGATGCAACTGTGCATGCACACAAGTGCAAGCATACACAGTTTCCTAATCACTGTGCACTACTACTTCCACAGAGAGGTTCTTAGCACATCCTAAAAACAAGCATGTTGTCCAGGTCTGACTACCCATGGGACACAAGTGCAGCAAGATGTGGCACCTCAAAAAACAACCTTCAATGACACCATTCTGCATCAGAAAAGTGAGCTCAATTGATGTTAATTGACTCACAATGTATCAATCATGTATCAAAACAATCAGCAGTACAGAACACACAGTGAAGATTAACTCAAATTGTACTTTTATTTTCAGGATTAAAAACCCCAATGATATAGACACAGAATAGAGTGGAAAGAAACATGTCAACCCAAGTTTATCTGCAGTTCAAATGAGGCATCCTGGTTTCACAAAAGTGAATTGGACAGATTGATAAAGCACAAACTGCCAAGAGAAAGAAGAGCAACTGCACAAAATACAAACTCACAAGAGGTAACTCCTCTTCACCTGGCTCCCTCTGTCCCCTTCCACAGTATAAATAGCACAAATAAAAAAATCCAACTTCAAAATACATTTGACATTGAGCAAAATCAAAACCATCAAAATTATTTTTATACAGGATGTACTGATCAATACTTTTTCAGAATTAAGAATACATTGCAGTTCAACTTAAGTGAGATACAGAAGAATTTATCACAGGTTTAACAAAGCGTAAGAGAAGTACCATTTCAATGAACAACACAAAATACATAAATATTCAGGAACATAAAATATAATTGGATTCAGCAAACAGTTCTAAAGCTGACATTCTTATTCCAGACTCTACAATTAAAAGTTAAAGCTTGTTTACTTGATAAGACTTGTAGAGGAAATAAATATGCTTACAGAAGTACACACATTTCAACACGATAGGCGTAGTAAATCAGTGGGACTGACTGTTTTTAATACAAAATAGAGACTGATTTAGCAACCTAAACCAAACAGCTAATAGGATTATCATTGGAAGGTATGACTAAGGAAATCACTACACTCCTACCACAGTTAGCCCAACATACATGTCCTTAGCATAAAATTTATTTGCTCTTCAGCATATGCTCTGGCTCTTCTACCTCCCTGTTGCATCAAGAACCAAAGCTGCAATAAGAACTTGTCAGACAGAAAAGCAAAAAAATACGTCTTCTTTTCCAGTGCTGAAAGGGCTACATCTTGACCTGACTTGAATTTTGAATGAAATTTTGGGTCAGTTCTGTTCTTCACATTAGACAATTTCTCCGTGCTTAAACAACCACTGAAAATTTGCCTGAAGTTTTGTCCCAAACAGTGGTCCTCTGACCAAAGAATTTGCTTATTAGGGATGGGTAACAATATGCTGAAGTATAGATTAAAGTCTTGCTAAAACTGCATATGGACTCTGTGTTAAATATTGTATATTCAAGTAAACCTCAAGTCACATATGCTCTGTCAGACTTCTGTGGGTAACCCCATTTTAAATCAAAATGGCCATGCCCTCTATTTATCTACAGAAGTCCTAAATCCTGGTCTGCTAGATGATACAACAACAATCTCTGACACCTGAGACTGGTATGCAAAGAAAATATTTCAAAAAGCTTAGACAGATGAAAACAATAGACAGGCATCTTGGCAGATGCCCTACTTCTGTCTGAGCCAAAATCCCTGCTCAAAAGTGCTTCTTCAGCTTTACAGCACAGGTGATTTCTGAACTCCAACATACTAACTCAGTACCATATTAACAGTAAAAACTCAGTAACATATTAACACAGCAGAAAACAGCATATGTCAGGAACAAATATACCATTTTCCCTTTATTCCTTTCTTCTCTAAGAAATCTGTTTAGCAGAACAGGGGCCTTTTTGCAATCGGCATTTGTGCTCTAAAGACTCCCAGTCTGACACCTCTCACTGACCACAGCACCCCTGAAAGTTGCTTTGCCAGCACTGTCTCTGGTGGGATCCTCTCCATCTCCATCACAGCAAACCACAAGCAAGTTGGTATCCCTTCAGTTCTTGAAATAAAATTGGACAGTAAGGAATCTGTCTTTTGTTCTCAAAAAAAAAAATCAACATTACAACTCCCAGCTCCACAGTTGTTAAATATTTAGGACAGTAGTTCCCAAATAAGGAGCTGAGCAATTGATAGTCTGCAAAATCTAGTAATAACTCCTCTTTGTTTTTACCTACAAGCACACAGTAAGATGCTAAAAACTCATATATGCTTCCTAACAACCTTCTTCCCTGATGCTCTCCATCAGGGACACATACAGAGGTCTCCTGTGCCTCAGCTATGCCCTTGAATTGCACCTGGCAGCAATCAGTGCCAGAAGAACAGGCATACCCACCAGCATGCTCGGCTTTCAGTGACTGCACATTGGGAAGAACAGTCATAACAGAATGTGTAAGTAACTTGAATCTAAGAACAAACCATACAAATAATTATTCAAGAATATGCAATTCCAAGTAACTATTTTGCCTCAAGCAGCTACTAGTTTCCTGGCTTTTCCTTTCCCAGCACCTACAGGATGGTCAAGTCCTCAGAACAATTCTTTTGGGGGAGTTTCCCACCTAAACTGTTTGAAAGTGAACCCTACCACTTGGGGAAGACAGAAGTGAGACAATCGCTGTATTCAACAGATGCAGGCCTACATCAACAGCAAGGAACCCCCAGCCTTCTCCTGCATTCATGCCAATCTTTATTTCCTCAAGCTCACACATTCCTGACATTGCAGGCTGTCAGTCACTCCATACTCTACCCAGCTGCAGCCCGCTCAGAGGCTAGACTCTCAGCCGAGCTTCTCAGTGTGAGCTGCAGCCACTGTCACTCACCTGCCAGACCTGCTCCACTCTGCTGCCCGAAACCTGGCTAAACACTGCCACACCTTCAGTGTGGGCACTGGATGCAAACTACTGCCCTACTTCCTTGATCCTCCCTTCCTGCCCAGCTCACCTTTTTATAATGCCAGAAAACAGTCTGCAGCCCAAAGTCCAAGTCTAGATGAGCTCCGTTTTGCCAAGCGTGAGGGAATCTGGGTATGCTGTGGTGCTGTATCAGAGAGATAAGCCTATTATACAGGTAGCTTTGTTATGGGCTATAATGTGTAACAGCAGAAAGGTAGTTCACATTGCTTAGGATGGTTTAGGACTACCCTAAAACCAGTTCTAAACATCAGCACTAACATTGCCCAGAGTATCCCCAGGAGATACCCTGTTGCAGGCAATTGTATCTGCCAATTGCCCAACTCGCTATTGAGACTGTCGGGCTCCTCACATAGAAGCGTAACACCCAGCACTGTTCCGAAATGACATACAAGTCTCTTCAGATAGGCCAAACTTACAGAAATGTCATCTCTTCTCCTCCCCCACTTCATCATTAATCCTAAAGCTATTTTCCATTTCTTCTCCCTCTGCTAACACTCTTAACACCTAGCATGCCTTTGCTGTATTTCAAGAGGCAAGAGCTAACAGCAAATGTTAGAAAAAACTTCTGAGTTTGTACTTAAAAATATCTAACCAAAGCCCTGAGTTACAACATCTCTATTCCAATAAATAGAACAGAAGGACTAACACCACAATCATTACTGTGCACACACAATATAAATATTGGTTAAGCCCGATAAATCTCTTTTGAGGTAGATATATACAGTACAAAATATTTTAAGAGTTGAATGCGAACATCATACTCAGTTCACCTTCTCGCCTTGTCCTCCAGTTCTGTAGGAAACCTTGCAAACATATTATTTCTGCCTCATCAGCATTCAAACCAAGTTTTTCCAAGTTCTGAACTCTAAGACAACTTGCAGCTAAAAGACCACTGAAACCAAACGCATACATTTAACACTATCATGGAGTTTCAGTTGGGGCCATGAGAAAAGTAGGTTAACACAAAATTCAGCTAAGGAAAATCCAGGTATTTTAAATAACTTTGCAAACAAAGTAATGCTGTTCAAAACAGGTTCCAACAGTTTCATCAACAAGAAAAAAATAATACCAAAAATAATAAAGCCTTCTGCTGGGGTTTTCAAAGGAAGTTTTAAACTTGAAATTTGAACTTTAGTTCCCAAAAACTGATTTTGATGACTTGCCCCCTGTCACTGAAACACAAGAGGAAAGGAGAAAGACAGCTTGACATACAGATAACCCCACCCCCAACTCCCTTAGAGAAAGGATTCAGTTAAAAAAAATTCAAGGAACTCTAATGAAAACCATGCAACAAACAGATAAATCAGATAACAGTCTGCTCAGAACTCAGCCAAGGTTCACATGGAAGGTTTGCAAACCTTTAGATAAACTTGTCCTGAGTTCAGAGTTTATGACAAGCAAGCAAAGAGGTTTTGGGTTTTTCTGGGCTGTCAGACCATGATGGCAGACATAGGATACAATAAAAAAATAAATAATATATCTGGAGATTCACTTTTCTTTTGAATAAAATATTTATAAAGACAATCCATTCTATTACAAATAGCTTAGAGATTAATAGAAATTCATAATCACTGAATAGTAAGTGCACCAACAGTTGCTTTACAAAGATGATTGAGCAGAGAAGTACCTGCTAATCACTCACTTTTTTAACCAAAGATAAATCAGACTGTAGGACTGCTATCAGCTAGTCATTTAAGTGCTGATAAGTACCAACATGTGACTGCATTGGCTCAAGCACACATGGTCATGTTTTGTTGTGAATCAACACAAAAACGAGTATGACTACAGAAAGAAACATCACTGATGCCTGCCTGTGCTTGTGTGACTTGCTTACTTTGTCACAAGTAGGTGCAGGCTGGGGAAATTTCTCCCCCATAACTGTGGCTCTCTGACTACAAGCACAACTTTTGGGTTGAGTTACAGAATTCACTGTCACACTGCAAGTCACAGAGGTCCAGTATTTGTGTTCTGAACAGTCCCTGTCAGCTGCAGTGCTTTGAATACCGAGCAAACTCCCACTTAGCCCACCTTCTTCCAGGGAAAGGCTGGCTGTGTGAGAGACTTTACCAAAGAAAGCTCGATGGATAGAAAAACAAGTGAACAGCAAGCAAAAGAGAAAGTTTGTGCTGGGGTTTCTCAGATGTCTCAACCAGAATTCAGATTTGCAAGTTATAATCCTCATAATTTGAAGACTGAGATATTCTCCAAATTAATGCCTAAAGAAACACACTTAAACATGGTTGCAACAAATGTATTAAAGTAAAATAAAGAGGTCCAGAAGAAGAGTTTGGAGTCCAAAGAGGCAGAGCTTCCCAAGCCTTTGCCTCTCAGGCCCAAAGGACAGTTCAGATACTCAAGACAGCCTAACAGCTTCCCCCTGAACAGCAGCAATATTGTTTCTTCAAGTAACTCGGAGGTAGTGTCTGAAACAGTGTAAAGAATACAGCAGCAGCCTCCAGCTGAGCCCAGCTATGCCTGAGGTGGCTCAAGAACAATACCATCGTGGCCAGCCTGGTCACACTGCTGCTAAGGGATCAGCAGCAATCCTTGGTTTGAGCCCTGGTGTTGAGAAATAGGCAGGATGCGCACACAGGGGGACGGTGAGTCCAGTCACCAGGGAGACGTGCACCATAATCGGGTACATCTGCTCCGGAGGCCAGCCTCTCGTTGGCAGGCAGATGCCGCGCCGGACTGCAGCAGATGTGTGCATAACTTAGTCAAACACGTAGCCACAGACGCGCAGCAGCACTCAGACAGCACTTTCTGTTCCACTCAGATCCACACATCACCGGGAAAAGGGACCCGCCTCTATGTGATGCTTAACCATGTTTCTTCTAGAAAACTTTTTTAAATAAACAGGGATTACAATAGGCTTCACTGAAATAAAACATTTAGTGTAGTTTGAAGATGTCCACTGAGGAGCACAAGTGGGACACAGCAATCAGGATTTAGTTGCAGACTCATCGTCTTCTAAAAGGAGGTCATTTAATGCAATAACTGCAGCAGCAAAGTCAACCAGCTCCACAAAGTCAGATGTAATTATGTTAACACCCATAACACCTGGCTTCTGTGCTTTCACCCAATTCAAAATCATGGGCAGGTTCCTAAAGAAATTGAAATGAAGAAAATTAAACATTTTACAAGAGACTATTCTCTATACATACTCTACTTATTTCAAATACAACATGCTGTTTACAAATTATGTTATTATCTCACATTTGTGATCAGGTCCTGACTGACACCCAAAATGCAACTGGCTGACAAGAAGAGTGCTTAACATAGCATGCAGTCATTAGCTGTCAAATAGAAATATTGGTCAGTCATCTATCCAAACCACCATGCATACAAAATAATATTTGTGAACTCTATATTCACTGAGCAGACTGTGCTTCAGGATTTAATGCTGCACTACAATTTTCTCCATCCTGGTTTATTTTTACCCAAGTACACATTGAACCGAAAAGCTTAATTTCACAGCAGACTTCATTGTAGCACAAAGCAAGGTTATATCTGGCCCAAGATGTTCCCCTGACCACCTCTGCCTTAGGGTGGGCAGGAAAGAAGTTGCTGGGGGCAGCACACTGCATTTCTACTGAACTCCTTTCAGCCCCCATACCCACCCACAGCAATGGGATCAGGGAAACGAAACCTAGAACCAAGCCCTCAGCTCTGTAGGGGTTGAACATCCCACCATACATCACCATAACCAGAGAAGGGCAAAGTGTGTCAGGAATCAAGTTAAATGAAATTAGAACTTCTACCATGGGGAGAAGTTTCAAGTAATTTCTTGGACAGAGTGCAATTCAGGAATCTGCACAAGCTGTTTTGCACTCGAACATGCAAATACCAGGGTTTTCAGCACACTTAGAGACAAATCACTAAACATATCAGAATTATTTAAATTCGTGTCATAATACACATACAAAATTACACAAGAAGATGGTAGGCAAGCAAATTAGCTAACAGCATAGGGGAGAAAACACAAACAAAAATCCTAAAAACACCCCACAGCTCTTGTTCCAGAAAAAAAAAATCTTGTAAACAACCAAGAGAAGAGAGAACTTGAGTGAAGGCATAATTACTGTCCCTGTCAAGGGACACACCCGATTCTAGCCAGCTAAGTGTGAATGTTGCACATTTTTCCTTTAGCAAGAGCTCAAAAACACTTAAACACTCATATTCAGGGCAAAATTTCCATATGAGAAGGCAGACATCTACACGGAACTGCAAAGACAGATTTACACATACAAATCAGCTAGCATGTGTAAATGCATACGAGCAATCATGCTTTAGCAAACAGCATCATCTATTTTAAATTTTCACAGTTTACTTTCAAACAAGTGGTAACGATGGGGCTGAGGGAAAAAGATGGAGGGAAGGCAGGCTTCCAGCCTACCAGTGGCTTACAGCCCAGATCTGTGCCAGGAGTCACTTGAAATAAAACTGCTTGCCCATTCCATGAAATTGGATGATCCTTTACTGGTTTAAAAATAGAAATTCAGTACGATCTTTCCTTTAATCACAAGGCAACAGTACATTTAATATACAGTATGCAGACATAAGTTACATCCACACTTTCCATTAAGTATCCCCACCAAGCACACATATTTACTTTGTGCAACTTGTGACAGCAAGCACCAGTCCTAGAGCACCTGAGCACCATCTAGTGTCTAATGCTGACCACACAGACATGGGCAAAGCACAGGCCAGACTGGAGACCTGAATATATTGTGGCAAACATCATTTGGATTTAATTACCTTTTGCTAGATTAACGTCTGTAAACAGGAAGGAGACTGAAAACGCCATGATTTATACTTTACCTGGCATTTCCTTACTTTCATCAGCTTTTGTGACTGCAAACAACACTTGCTATTTTTAGAAAGGATTTTTAAGAAAATAAGTTATATTGGCTTTGGCTTCAAAATAATAATACTGTAATTACTTCTAAAGTGACCAATGATTCTCCCAAAGGGAACATGAACTGCCTTCTGAAGATGTGTTTTTATCTCACTGCTTAATACTAAGCTCAGCTGCTGATCAAATTAGACCAGCTGTGACCACCTATACAAGTGTAATTTAGAACTTAATATCATTATGGCAAGATAAACTGTTAGAACTTAATATCATTATGGCAAGATAAACTGTTAGTGACATCAAAACAGGCAATATTAAACAGTGAGCCAGGAGACCAGATCCCACCAGGACTGTTACAGTTCTGGCAGTTTTTAGCAAAGAGGCTACAAGGTGATAATGCCATAAAATAAAGTCACATGGAACCCATCCTGCTCATGCCATTAACACTATTAAAAATCACTGGCACTCTGTACTACTCAAAGCAAAACCCTCTTCTGATGATCTTATGGGCAAGTTATTGTACAACAGTGGTATAAAAGTCATACTGTTAATCTAATTTTTGGTAAAAAAACCCTAGATAAAATACTGCCCCAGGTCATACATCTTTGGCCATTACTGAAATTACCGAGACAGATTTGTACAGACAAATTCAAAACTGAGCCCACAAATAGGGGCACAAGTTTTTTTCCTTCTAAATTCAAGTTCAGCCAATTTGGAATGAATAATAATTAATTTGGTTTGAAACAATAGGTCCAGCCCATGTTTTATGAAATCACATTATGTTCAGAAATAGCTCCAATTACCAGGAAACACACTTATAGTTACATACATACCCTGTTACTTCATTAAAGAATTATTGAAAACGACTACAAATATCTCTCACAAGCAATAGTAATGAAGCAAAACTGCATGCTTTCATCAAGTTCTTACTTCTAAGCAAACATTTCCTAGTTTCTTGCTCACTCAGTGCCTCTTTCAACATGAAAGATGGTAAGTAAAGAACTGAGAAATCAAGACAAGTCCTTACCTATGAACAAGTGTGTTCTTCAGACCACGGATTAGATGCCGTGCAATAGTTTTCACTCGAGGTGTGAGAATTGCTTGAGAAACATGAAAAGTCCCATAACGACTTCGTTCCTCAAGAGTGGTCTCCAGGAACTGTAACAGTTTGTGCACATTGGTTGTATTAGCCCATGGTGCCGGCATTTTATTCCCTGGCCACAGGAAGGGGTATTCCCGATACAAAGGGTAGTGGTAGAATATGAGAACCTAACAGAACAAAGAAAAAGGAGAAAAAATAAACAAAAATTCAAAACTATGTTATTTAAACTTAAACAGGATGTTGCATTGGTTTATGTTAATACTGTACTGCTGCAGCTAGCATAGCAGTGAAAAAACAGATCAAGAAAAAAAGAAGCTGCTTCTGAGTCATGAGTGTCAGTAAATTTGTTGGACTATTGCCAACAAAGGAGATGGAGATCATTTTGGTTAGCTATGAGGACAAGATTGCTTCAGGCTTTAAGGGTCATCAGTTTAAAATGAAAAAGTTGCCAGGAGTATACGGAAATGTCATTCAAAGAATTCAGCTTAAAAGCATTTCAAAGCACTGTCAAGAGAATACTACGTCTGTACTCAAAGTCAAGGATTTTAGCAGTCTTGCCATCTTCCACATAACTCCTATTAAGTGGCAAAGTGTACCGGGCTGACTGGCATAACGGCATTGCACTTGCACTTACTGCACAAGATGCCAAAATCAGTCTTGCTGTCAGCAAAATCTTCTCTAAATCAAAAGTCAGTATTTCATGCCCTGTAAGGTGGTTCTCTATAAGAGGACGGCACAAAGATGCAACACTTTTTATTAACACCCAAGCTTACAAATGATTAATTTTGGACCCTAGCACTGACAGCATCAGTTCAGAGGAACTCCTCAAAGCCTCATGTATTTTACAATTTAAGAATTATGTGCCATTGCTGAAACCCTGTTCTCAGTTTGTGCGTATGCATGGGAGCAGCTACCCTGAAGAGTCATTTAATCTTGCCACTATAGATTTGGATGGCTGCAAAGGAGCTAAGAAATTCTGTACCATACCTTAGTCATGTTAAAGCTAATATGCTTCACACTGGCCAAAAAGAAAAGTTTATCAAATCCTCACCAACACAAGTCAGCACAACATGCTCTTCCAGAAGAGAAAACCATTTGTAAGGAGCACAAGGCCCCAAGGATACTATCATTTAGTTATTTAACAGACATGCTTGCGAGCAGGACACAGTCTAGCCACACCATGGATGGAGGGGCTACACAGCTGCACATAAATGAACATGCACACCACAAAGGAGGCCCGAGCGGGCTTTAAATTGACTGTCAGCAGCATCCTTGCTCCAACACCTCTGAGTGGGAAGCATAACCCAACTTCTCTATTTAAATCTTAACCTTTTGGGTTTGAAAAACATTACACATCCTTTCCCCACCTGGTGTTTCTTCTCCCACATATACTGTAACGTCACATATTCTACACATTCAACGGAACAAAGTTTGGATCCAAATGCTGAGTGGATCCTGTTGATCAAGAAGAAGTGATGGCTGTCATCCATGGCATAGAAGTGATTGAAATCCAAGAAGATTACTTCCTTGGGGTGCTGCTCAAGAAAGGTGTTAATCTCCTTCAGCCCATCCCATACTTTGATGCCAAATAAGCCATGTATGAAGTAAATCTCTTGTCCTATTTCTCCAGGCTTGGAAGATACACGAAGATCAAAGTAGCGGATCCCACCTTCCAACTGCTCTTTGAAAGTCAGATTTTGAGTCACTGACCATTTCTTCATGATCTTTTTAACCAATGAAATTCTGGCCAAACGTTTGATGGCTGTGGCTTGGTCTGGTCCCACAGGAGACTTCTCGTCAACCCAGTAGCTGAAAGAATCATGTGACCCTAGAAACAAAAGCCAAGAATATTTAATTTTAGAAAACTGATGCCCCCAAAACACATATACCCTTGTGCCTTGTAAATTGAAAAAAGCCCTACATGCATGGCAGGGCAGAAGAGTTCTGCTCACGTGTGAGTCTTTCAGACTATCCTTCACACCTTAATTTTCCCTAACTGTACAGCAAGAGCTATGCTTAAGGTTCTCGGTTTGAACAGTTTTCTTGTGTGAGCTCCCAATTTCAACACACTCTGAAAATCATGACCATAAGACAAACATCAGTGGTAATGGGAAACTTCCTTCATTTAAAAACTATCAATCTACCTCCAAAGCTTTCTCAGACCCTGGTATATCATTGATTTGAGGCAAGACTCCAGCTTCATTGAAAGAACCTGAGGCTTTATGTCCATTCTACCTGGTAAACTCAATTGTGACCCAATCCACCACAGTTCTTGGAACATATTTCTTTATTCATGTGATGGACATGCACGTGCCTTACCCGCACATCTCACTTTAGCCCCAAGATGGTAAATAAATGATTAGTAGTTTGAACAGTGGGCAACAACTGGCTGAACTTAAAGGTGGAACAATTAAGCACACCACCAGTTACTGTGTGGTTAGACACAAAGCTTATGTTAAACAAGATCATGAACATGTCTTTTACCTGGCAGTGCCTTTGAGTGGCTACAGGTGTGGTGAATACAAAATTCACCAAAAAAGATGACCAACAATCAAAATCACTAGTCCCTGCCAAAATAACACGTCTGACAAAGCTCCTGTAACACAACCTGTACCTTGGCAGAGAAGCTGCACCTCCAGTACAAAATTTGTGCTTACTAGAAAAGAAACCTCCAACTGAAAATTCAGTAGTAAATGGAAACAAAGCTGAGAAATAATGAAACTCCTTCAAAATAACAGCTTCAGAGTCAATGAAATACCTCTAGCTTAGCCAAGTAAATAACAGAACAAAGAGTAATAGGGCAGTTGTATTGGGTTTGCATGGCAAGGTTTTGGTAGCAGCGAGGCTATAGGCGTGGCTCCTGTGAGAAGCTTCTAGAAGCTTCCCCCATGTCCAATAGAGCCAATGCCAGCTGGTTCCATGGCTGGATGGCTGCTGGCCAAAGCCGAGCCCATCAGCGACAGTGGTAGCACCTCTGTGATAACATATTTAAGGAGGAAAAAGACCTCACCGGGACACAAACTGCAGCTGGAATGAGGAATGAGAATATATGAGAGGAACAACTCTGCAGACACCAAGGCTAGTGAAGGAGGGCAGGAGGTGCTCCAGGCACCGGAGCAGAGATTCCCCTGCAGCCCCTGGTGCAGCCCATGCTGGGGCAGCTGTGCCCCTGCACCCATGGAGGCCCACGGGGGAGCAGATCTCCACCTGCAGCCTGGGGAGGGCCCCACGCTGGAGCAGGGGGATGTGCCCAAAGGAGGCTGTGACCTTGTGGGAAGCCCGTGCTGGAGCAGGCTCCTGGCAGGAGCTGTGGCCCCGTGGGGAGAGAGGAGCCCAGGCTGGAGCAGGTTTGCTGGCAGCACCTGTGACCCCGTGGGGGACCCACGCTGGAGCAGTCTGCTCCTGAAGGGCTGCACCCCGTGGGAGGGACCCACGCTGGAGCATTTAGTGAAGAACTGCAGCCTGTGGGAAGGACCCACATTGGAGAAGTTTGTGGAGGACTGTCTCCCATGGGAGGGACCCCACATTGGAGCAGGGCAAGAGTGTGAGGAGTCCTCCCCTGAGGAGGAAGGAGCAGCAGAGACAACATGTGATGAACTGACCGCAGCCCTCATTCCCCATCCCCCTGAGCCACTCAGGGGAAGGAGGTAGAGAAAATCAGGAATGAAGTTCAGCCCCGGAAGAAGGGAAGGGAGGGGGAAAGGTGTTTTAAGATTTAGTTTTTATTTCTCATTACCCTACTCTGATTTGACTCGTAATAAATTAAACTGATTTTCCCCAAGTCAAGTCTGTTTTGCCCGTGATGGTAATTGCTGAGTAGATCTCCCTGTCCTTAACCTCAACCCACGAACTTCTTCTGTTATATTGTCTCTCCCCTGTCCAGTTGAGAAGGGGAGTGATAGAGCAGCTTTGGTGGGCACTCGGCATCCAGCCAGGGTCAACCCACCACAGTAGTCTATCTCGGTTTACGCTGTAGGAGAGCAGCATAAAGCAAAAGATGGGCATAAGCTGATCTACCAGACTGAGATTTACCAGGGATTTCTAACTATTTACACCAGGCACCAGCATTCTGGCCAAGAAGCTGTAACCACTCCAGGCATGACTTCCCTGTGAAGCCCCAGCTGGGAAAAACACTACAGGAGCTCTAAGATCCCTGCTTCCCTTTTTTCTTCAGGACAGTAGGTGAGAGGTTCCCCATCGAGCCAAACCCCACATGCTTCCTGCACACCCACTGTCCTGGTTTTGGCTGGGATAGTGTTAATTTTCTTCCTAGTAGCAGGCATAGTGCTGTGTTTTGGATTTAGTGCGAGAATAATGCTGATAACACACTGCTGGTTTAGTTGTTGCTAAGTAGTGCTTACACTAGTCAAGGACTTTTCAGCTTCCCATGCTCTGCCAGGTGCACAAGAAACTGGGAGGGGGCACAGCCAGGACAGCTGACCCAAACTGACCAAAGGGCTATTCCATACCATGTGATGTCATGCTCAGTATATAAACTGGGGGGAGTTGGCCAGGGGGGCAACGATCACCACTTGGGAACTGTCTGGGTATCAGTCAGCAGGTGGTGAGCAATTGCATTGTGCACCACTTGTTTTGTATATTATTATTATTTTCCCTTCCTTTTCTGTCCTATTAAACTGTCTTTATCTCAACCCATGAATTTTACTTTTTTTCCCCCCCAATGCTCTCCCCCATCCCACTGGGGAGGGGGAGAGTGAACAGCTGTGTGGTGTTTAGCTGCCTGCTGGGTTAAACCACAACACCCACCTCACTGAAGTACAGGGAAAGCATCTTCACCCCCAGTCACCACAAACAGCTCCTTTTCCAGCTGCCTTGGGGATACAGTGACCCTGCACCATGCTGCCAGCATCTGCATCTTCCCTTCCTGCACACCCCAGGGTTCTTGTCCCTGCTTCTGGGACTATTCTTTTCTAGAATTTCTTCCTCTACCTCAGTCTGCAACTCTGTTAAAAAGATTCCTAATTTGTCGTTTCCAATTTTAAAACAACATTTGAGGCATCCACAGCCTCCTTTACCCAGACCTTTTATTTGTGTACCAGTGCCCACTTGAAGACAGAGGTATTTCTTGTGATGCAAGCTCAGAGCTATAAACAAGACTGTGATCTCAATTGGATTATCTTGTCAGGTTTTTCTAACGCAGATGGAGGTACAAACTGTGCACAAACCAAACATCAGTTCACAACAACCTTAAATGTACTTTCTCCATGACTTTCAACTAGTTCAAAAGTACTGAAAAAGAACCATGAAGGTTAGTTTTCAGGCTTTACAAATGAACACTAAAAACTAATTCTGATCAACTCTTCAGGAATTCTTCACAGTCCTTGTAAAAACATGCCTCTTGTGTTTTTCCATTCAGTCTTCTAGAAACAAGCAACGAGTAACAAAAAACCTGGTTTTAAAAGATGTCAGCTTAAGAAGCTATTTCGTACCTGTCATAGTAAGCTACATAAAAAAGTAGCTGTCAGTTTTGGAGTGACACCTAGATTTTTTTCCCCACCTCCAAATATGTAACCCCAAACAAAATACAGGATCAAACATTTAGTGAAGACATTTCAGAAGAAGCCATAATAAGGCCTGGCTCATATTGCAAGCTGCAACTCACAGATGTTTGAGCTTCATACATCTCCCCACACAGAATGAGCCTTTCAAGCTTCTACAGTATTTGGAAAGGAGACTTCCAATTGCAAGAAGCTTGTCTTCTGCCTCTGAATGAGTCACACTGCACAAAGTAGTCATGGGTTTTTTTGTTTTCCTTTGTGAGAATGCTTTGTTGGGGGGTTGGGGGAGGGGGTTGGTTGGGTTTTTTGTTTTGTTTAGGGTTTTTTGGGTTGGGTTTTTTTAAGTTCTCAATTCTATCCATTCTGATTTCTTCCTCTATTTAGGTCACTGTAGAAAGTTGTTTAACATGCTAGAATAAGGCCATAAGAAACATTTTCTTATCATTTTAACTAAGACTATGCCTTAGCCTCTAGAGAGCTGTCTACAGAAGTCAGTCACACCATTATGCTCCCTCCTCAGTCAGTGTCACTGATAAATCTGACTTACAAAAGAATGACAACTTCATTTGGCATCAAATATATTGTTGTCAACACAAATCTGAGCCAAGAAACACCTTGTTTTCCTAAGTCCAGTCACATACTTTACAGCTACAAAAGCCTTTCCTTTGCAGATTGCCACATACAAAGCACATTTAAGGATACAAAGAACAAATTTCTCCTTGCACTATCACAAACCAAGTTCTATTTTTAGCTCTAGAAAGCAGCAAGAAGGAAAACAAGCCACAAGCACATCGCAACTTTTTCAACACATACTTACATACTTTAACTGTGCTCCTTAACAGGGTAGCTATTTGAGAAACTGAACTGTATGTGACATGCTTCTATAGTTAGAGAAGATCCTTAAAACTCCTGTCCTGTGGTTCTGCTTAAAAGCTTAGGAAACTGGACTTCTCACTTACAATGAAGTCAACATGTATACCTAGATATAACCAGTTAGAACATGAGCCAGAGCATCTGAAAAACAAGCTCGCCTTTTCACAGTTGGTAGAAGACCACCTCGTAAGAAGGACAAGAGAGCATCATCGATACTGCAGCTGGAAAGACACAGCAGAAGTTCAACTGGATTTTCAGTGGTCATTCACAAAAGGCCAGCCACCAACTGCAAGAAATATGTAGGCCAAACCCGGACCCAGAACATTTTTACTCTGGTAAGAGAAAACCAAACTGAAAACCTGAAGCAACAGCACTGTTGAGCTGAGAGGTAAGAGCTAGGTGAGGATCCATGTCATCCACCAGGCCCTTCTATAATTTATGATCACTGTGTTATGTTACCAGCTCAGCCACTGGCTTTTAATATAGCTTAGCTGTGATGTTAAGCTACACGCTAAGCCGATTGCATCATGATGTCAAAATAATCCCTGCTCTCCTTCACTCTACCCCTAAACTCCATGACATGCCCAGCCATTCTGTAGCCATGGCATGAGCCAGGCTGGTTGCTGATGCAGTATGATTACTTTTGAAAAAGTATAATCTGAACCAACCCAAACCTGTACAGTTTCAAAGACAAAAGCCTACACCAGAAGCAGCAGACCAGCCCCGTCTTGTTAACAGATCAGTGTTAGAGCTGCTAATCACATTGTCAATTAAAGTCTAATACAAGGATGTGCGAAGGTACTGAGATGCTGTAATGTTGTACAGTAACAGCAATGGGGCTGGCAGTTGCTGAACAGAGCAAGAATCACAAAACTCTCAGTGACATACACGAAAAAGTCCTTTCCATGTATAAGAAATCGTTTACAGTCTGTGTTCCACACCCCCCACCCCCCAAAATGGTGTGCATCTCCAAATTATACTGACCACTTTCTCAGGAAAGTTAAAAAAAGCTCAGGAAGTCTCATCAGCAAAATATTTCAAGTGACACCTGACATCTTGAAAATAAGTAACACCATGTATTAATTCCATAAATGCATTCCTTAAACTTGTTGATTGTGAACAAAGCACCTAACAAACCCAGGTATTTGTAACTTCCATCTTACAGACTCAAAAGGCACAGAAAAGTCAAGAAACTTAGGTCTTCGTTGTCCTTTAGGTGAACAAAGGCCAGAACCCGAGTCTGAACTGCCTCAAGGGCAGTTTTTGCACGTGCAGCACACTTCTTGAGTCACTGTACATGAGAACAGATTAGCATTCAGATTGCAAACCTCACTGAGCTGCTCCAGTGACGTGGCATCAATCTGGTGCTCAGCCCTTCCTGAAACCAAGCCAGGCACAGGAAATAAGGAGGTGATGATTTGCCAATTGCTTCCAATAGGCTGAAGATGCATAGCATGAAGCAGCGAGCATTAAATTTAAGCACGAAAGCCTGCACATTCAAAATAAAAATTAGGGGACTGCTAATCAGCTGGCAGCTCTTACACAGTAATAGACAATGGCTGCTCTATTTTGGTTTCATTTCTTTCATCTGACAAAGATTGGAAGCTTCAAGGAAAGCAGTCACATCCCATCAGATGCCCAGATATTAAATTATCAAAGGCTATGATACGGTTAGAATAGTATTAAAGAGGTATCCTCCAGATGCCAGATTGTTAAAATGATGAATAGTCCTCTTAGTTTTATCCCAGCAAGTGCAACTTTGGATTAATTTTTATTCATATCTTTAATCCCCTTTCTATTCTCCTTACACTAATTTCTCAAGTTAATTGTATGTTAAATAGATCTCTTCTCAATTCAATTTGTATGTTAAATAGATTGTATTTCACTGTTCAGGACGACTTTTTTGTAGAAGCCTTTGTGCTAATTGTTAGAAAGCAGCCTTTTATCATCCCATCTGCAAAGTCTAACTTTCCAGTGTGTCTATTTGTCATGCTACTTAGTCACAGATAGTCAAATTAACCCATGGTGTAGCTCAAACAAATGACACTAATCAACAGAATGCTATTAAGCCTTGAATTTCAACAAATACTAGCTATATCACTTTGTATTATCTTTTGTTTCCACATCAGTACTTTCTCCATATACAGTTGATGTGCAGGGATAGGAATCAGCATCATCTCACCAACCCCCATGTCCTTTCACAAGCTTGTGTATTTACCTTCAAAGGTTGTTAAAAATATGTATACATGGCATGCAAAGTGCAGAGAGCTTCCAACATAGAACATACTTGTACAGTGCCAATTACTTGAAAACAAGACAAGAACTCCTGTTTTTCTCAGGTACAAGAAGGCCTACAGTTTTATCACTAGCCTCCCTGGTTGCAAGGCTGTGGACTAGTCAGGAGCAGCAGCTAAAGACACTTCCTGCAAAAAGTCTGTCTAACTAAGAAACAAGAATGGAAGGAGAAATGCAGGAGAGTGCATTGTCAGTAAGTTCAACTAGATCAGACAAATTTGGTTTTATCTTCACATTAATGGCATATTAACAGGATTAGAAAATGCAAGAAAACCACTTCTGTTACATTAAACATTTGTAAGACGCAAGGTCAACATACTGTACTAACCCACTAAAAGGATTAAAGGGTCATTTATGGACAAAGAATCACCCTAGCTGTAGTGACGCCAAACTTCTTAGAGCAAGCTTTGCTCACTACACGAAGTACATTCCCCATATATTACAAAACACCACACATGACATAGCATAGCAAGCATTACATAGCCAAGACATCTAGAAGCACAGTAATCAAGTTCCAAAAAACACAGGATGCAAGTGCTAGCAAGTTAAGGCTGTCCCACAAACGTTCTTCTAAAAGTGTCCTGTGTGTGCCAGAACTGAGGGAAAAATGGGATAAACAAAAGTGCCTCACAAAGCCCAGAAGTCCTCAGGATTCAGGTCATTAACAATCCAGATTTTCTAATCAAAAGATTAACATCTTAAAAGCTCTTCACTAATGAAAAGCAAATACAACAGTTCATATTAACTTGCCCAGCAAAAGGAGGAGAGGCAGGAATAACAAACATCCTATTGATAATTATCTAAAACTATTTACATTAGTATTTTTAATAGAATTGTAAAAGAATCCTTTAGGTATTCTTAATGCAGTCTCATTAGCAAAGACAATGCCTAATACAGACCAAATCCTCTTAGGAAAACTTCCTCTCCCTATCAAAGAATTACCCTGATTTCCCCCTACTGCCCCCTTTTAGGGTAGGAGGTGGAGTGGGGGGAATAAAAGGGGTACAAAGAGAAAGGGAGGAAGTGATGGCTTAAAACAGTCTTGGACACAATATCACATTGTAGTTTGCTTTTCTTTCCAGCCAGGAGAAAACCATTTGGCACTGGTTGGAGTTACTGCCATTAAGGCTTTTTTTGTGATTTAGCAATGACTTCCTATTTATTGGCAACCTCAGCTGTCTGCACTGGGCAAGCAGAAAGTGGCAGTACTTCTCTACCATTTCAAAGCCTGAATGGATCTACCTGCTCTGAAAAGAAAAAAAAAAAATTCAGCTTAGAGTCCTATACTCCTCTTTTGTGAGCACTCAAACACATGGACCAAGGGCTCATTCTCTTCCAAGAAGGCTCTGGGGAATTTTTTTCTTGTTTTCATTACTCAATACTTTTTCTTCTTTTTACATCTTTTCTGGAGAAGCAGGCAAACCAGAACTTTCACACAACATGGAAGGAGAGCAACAACTGTTTATATCAACATTATGATTGGTTTTCACTGCTTGAAGTAAAACTTAAGCATGTTCTACACTCATTTACCAGGCAGTGAAGTCACCCTCTAGGGCACACAGATTTTAATAAAAAAAGGAAGTGTTTCCTGATGAAAAAAATTAAGATCTTCACATGCTGTCTTAAGAAAACTTTGTGGCATTGCCAGAACAAGTCCGTTTTGGCTAAATAGATGGCAGTGGTCCTTTAAAAAGGAGAAACCCTAAGATTTGAGCCTGGCTTTTCAGTGGGACCCATCATAGACCCAGTACAGTTATTTCCCTATCTGCCACACCAGTTCCTCACACAGGGATGTATAAAGGGAATAGTTTGTTACTTTGGAATAGTGGAACAACTTCCATTAGATATTCTCATCAGTATAGCAGTGCAGAAAATTTAATAGCTCCTCTCTAACAAGAGTTGGTATTTGCTGCTACTATGAAGTAGATGACCAAGGTAATAAAATACTTTGTCCTTTCAGGAAAGGTTAATCCTGAAAATTCTGCATTTACGAACCATAGAATCATTTAGGTTGGAAAAGACCTTTAAGATCATTGAGTCCAACTGTAAACCTAAGGCTGTGAAGTCCACCAAATCATATCCAATATCACCATACTTATGCAGATGTTTTCTTCTAATGGTTATTACCTCATTGATTAGTAGATGTCAATTAAATTGTAATGGAAAATAAAGCTTGGTGAATCAGAACTTTAACCTTATATATTTCTTCCCTTTGAGCTTTAACCCAACAGACAGCCAGTTTAGCCGATTCAACGATCCTTTTAATTAGGACTCCAAAGAAGTCCTGTTTGGAAGGAGGAGGCAGTTTCAGGCTTACCACCACTTCTCCCCTCAGGAGCCATGTCCATAGCACATACCAGTCCATGAACAAAGAAACAAGAAATCCACAGCAATATCAAGTTCAGCAGCTCACCTCAGGGTCATGCAGGCAAGGAGAAAAAAATCTGATTAGATTTGATCCTAGTGGCCAGTTCTTAACTGGACAGAGCTGCTGCTTCTTTTCAGAACCATTTCAGTTCTGCTTGGCCAACTAAAAGGCAAGCAGCCCATAGGGCTTTTGGTGAACAGTCGCGCTGTCAGGACAGCAGAGCTGGCTGGAACTGGTGGGTAAGGAGATGAGCAGGAGATGCCCAGGGCCCCACCAACTCCAGGCATTCCCCACATGCCTGACACATGAGCACAGCAAGCACCCAGCAGCTTGTCATCACAAGAAACACACCCCTCCACACGCTGTATCCCCCCTTTAGGGTTAACTATGGGCTCGGCTGGTAGGGCTGCTCCTCATTAAGACTGCCTGCTAGCTGTATTTGTAAAGCTCTGTTTTCCAGGGCTGTTAATTTTGTAGGACTTTGATCATTTAGATCAAAACCATTAGGTTTCTGCCTCAGGCTTTTGGGGTGATCTTATTGGAGAAGGGTGGAAACAGCGGCATGTTGTAGTACCAAAAGGTTCAGCTACAGTCATACTGACACTACCATGAACAAACTAAGGAAAGTTATTCAATTAAAAGTTCATTAGAAAGTTAATTAAAAAAGCATGTGTGTTGTAGGGCAGAATCGAGCAGCTTGACAAGTGCTGTAGTTTGGAGCAGAAGACCAACATTTACTACTTTAGAAGGCCAGGGACAGATCTCAGAGATCAGCAAAAACCAAAGACATTTCAAAAACTATTTCAGCTCTCCAATGTAGTTTTATTTTAGCCATATTTGAGCCAAGATTATTTTCTGTGTTAAAAAAGTGCTTCTGGAACTGTAAAACTCAGCTCTTCCATCAGCTTTAGCTACTTATAACCCAGCAGCCCACAGGCAACTCTCCACCAGTTGTCCAGCCTGATGCAGGCAGGAGCAGCACCCTGTCGCAACTGCTCTGCATTGCTTAGAAAGGAGATCCTGGCCATCCTTCCACACACCTTCAAGAGGATGAGCTAATGCATAAGAAGATAACAGAAAAGGCTCTGTGCACCACCAGAAGCCACGACTGAAGAGCTGCCCTACCTCTCCCCAGAGACACAGGCTGCCCTGCCCACGTGCTCCATACCAGCAGGACACCTTGCCTAGCATTACATACAGCTCTAGGCATACCAGTATCTGAAAAATTAACTTTTGGTGGCAAAAAATTCTTTAGTATTTCAAATCAGACTCAGATATACAAAATTCACCAACACAGAAACATTTATATTTGAAGATTAAAAAAAGTTACAATCTAGGATGTGAATATCAGTGTTAAATGACTTTTTTAGTATCACATTTCAAAGTGCTGAACTAAAACACTTTTTCTAAATTTTCTATTTTTCAGCTCTCTTCTCTGGAGACTCAATTAAAATTTAATTTAGTTCAGATTCAAATTAATTTGTTCCCAACTAAGCTTAATTCTTTCCTCAGTAGCAGGTTCACTAAAGCCATGTGAAAGAAAATATAATCCCCAATGTTTCCTTAATATGGCCATACTACCTCTTCTTCTTCTTTCCTGCCTGCATCTGCAGCACTGTGACACACCAGGTTAACCACCATGCTCCCTCAGGACAGCTGCATGCTCCAGCACCCATCCTGGGGTTTGTCCAAGCACATGAACAGTTGTTTTGAGAAGCTTTTCTGGAGGAACCACGTCTCCAGGAAAATCCCCCCAAACTGTTATCAACATAAAAAAGCTTTCCATCAGGCTAGCCTGACAAATGCACTCATTTATGCTTGTAGGACCAAACAAGCATCAAAGGAGGGAAACGGGAGTCCTGGTCTTTTTTTTAGGTGATGGGAGACAGAAGGAAGGGAAGAGGGAAGGCAGGGGACAGAAGAGGCATTTGACCAGCTTATTTCTATTATGAAATGGCACCCATAACTACTCTGGGTGCTCCTGCAAGAAGGAGCTTGCTTACCCTCCCATATACCAGTGGATCCTTACCTAAGCAATCATAAATTTCCTCTAGAAGATAAGGAAAGAAAATCAGCACTGGGGAGAGACTCACAGCTAACTATCCTGACCAAAATGGGTGACCAATCCAGTAATATAGTTTGATCAAAAATAGCAAGTAAGTCTACCAGCTATGTCATGGCTCGTAATTATTCAAAGATGGAATAACCCAGACAGGATTAAGTAAATGCATTATTACCAAGACCCAAAGGAAAACCGAACTGCCTACTCTTCTGCTCATCGCATTCATCCAGCACCTTGGAGGCTGGACTAATAAAAGATTCTATAAGCAGACACTGACAGGTGGCAGTTAACATCTGCTGGATTGCTTTGCTGTCTCAAGACAACTGGCACAAGCTTATCCTGATCTCAGAAAGTGGATCTAATTGAATCAGCTGTCCTAATACAAGTATTCATATAAAAGCTTGATGAAACTGGAAGGTGGTGCTGTACCTTCAGAAGCAGAGAGACTTCTCAGACTCTAGCACCTAGTTAATTGTGATACTGCAAAAATTACTTAGAAAGGCAAGTAGTCCAAATGAAGCAGTACGAATTGGACATGCCACGGTGCTAGGAATTATCAGCATACAAGTACAGGCAAGAAACAGGTTAGGCTTCTCCAGCAAATTCATTAAACAGCCTATTTACTTCAAAAGCAGACCAATGACAGCACTTCAGCTTTTTCTCATGTTCCATTTCTCAGGGGCTGAGGGGGAAACAACAGATGCAGATTAAGAGATGACCAAGGAAAGTAGTAAGCGTCACAGTTGTACACAATTTCATAAAATTGTTTAAAGTAAAACAGCTTGAGATTAAACACACACTATAATATACAATACATTACCCTGCCAAGGGTCACGCTCACAATCAAAGTGTTTAAGAGCTCATTTTTAAACCCACATTCAAAGAGGATTAGTCTGGCATATAATTAAGAGAAAAACCTCTAGAGTTTCACACAAGGTCACCACTTGTTGAGGGTGGTTAATTTTGTTGACTATATTGTATGCATGTAAGTTGATGACATTTTAGTTACTTGATATTTTGCAATCTCTCATTGCAAAAGATTCCTTCTCTCATGACATTGCCCACGAAACCTCATCTCTTTTCCTCAGATGAGACTACGCTGGTTTAGAGTTTAGTCTAGAGTTTTTCCAATAGAAACAACAGAAAAGCCTGAACTCTGGAACTGTCCACACCCAAGCCTTGGAGGATGACCCCCAATTCTTCAAAGTCTCTCCTCTGTTTTGAGCATAGAATTAAATCAGCATGTAAACACCGAACTGCCATACCTCATGAAACACCGATCTTAAACATTATTTGTTACCAATCAGTTCTAAAGATTGAGCAAATAATGACTTTCTCTATCCTCAGGTAGCATGTTTCACACCACATTTAATAGCTCTGGGAGTCATAGAATAGTGTATGTTACAAAGGACCCCCAGCAGTCACAGCTACCTTTTTTTAAAGCCAGTGAAAACAAGCATCTCTAAAAGCACAACTGTTTGCAACAGATGAAGAAGCATAACTCTATACAGACATCCTTAGCTTCATACAAGAGGGTTATTAAGAATTTCCCACTTACAATACCATACGATGAATTAAATCTAAGCAGTTTCTTTTCTGTGTATACTATCAATTCATTCACTTTAAATAGCCCCATCATGCCAACATTTTGTCTCTTTTTAAAAAGAAGAAGGTAGAAACTTTTATTCTTCAAATGCTGCATTTCTCCAAGTGCAACTAGGTCAAAAAAAAAAAGCCAAGCAACAAACAACAGTTTCACACTGGACTGTTGACTTGAAACCTTAAAACTTGTTTTCAAGTGCTCCAGCACCTTCACTAGAGTCACATCTCTGCTCCTACCTGCAAGGAGTGACTGGGAGGGAAAAACAAACAAACAAACCCAAAAAACAGTTGAGTCCATCATTCCAGTGGTGAAAACGAATGCATCTGGAGATGGACAAAAGCAGTCCACACCTGTCATATGCACACACATGTATTAAGCATAGACAAAAATGCTTCCCATTTGAGCCGAAGCCTATCTTTCATCTCTCTTTTGAAGATAGCATTGGTCTTCATTGCTATTCAGCACCTGTAAACAGATGCCTCAACTGCAACATGTTTTATACAATCCTTTCCTTACACACTGCTAGTAACATCAACTTGGCTCCCAAAAAGGTTGTTTGTCAAGCACCACACCAACAATCTACTTCAGCAAAAGAATCATTGGACTGAAATAAAAAAAAATTCCCAAAACACCTACCTAAAATGCCTTTTCCCTGCTTGCAGGTTGCACGGTGTACGTGCAGGAAAGGGGTGGGAAAATACACCAATTTTGACCACAAATAAACATACACTGCAAGCATTTTCAAAAAACACTACTCACTTGAAAAGCACCATGGCATTACTGAAACAACTCATTTCCTTGGTTCCTCTGCTACAAACGTCATGCAACCAGTATTGTAAGCGATGGACAGCGGCAACATACCTAACACAATCTACATCATAACATTCTGCAAAGTTTCACAGCCCTTAAGTTGCTACAGCAACAAAAAGTTGATTTATTACTGTTCACTAAAACAGAGAATGTTTTCTTTGCCACAAGTTTAAAAATCTGCAACTGCTTGAATTTTGTATGAACACTGAATTGCCCTTCTGTCCCCCTTCCCTGTTCAAATGAACAGGGTTACACAAAATGTTTTTGCCACTGTCAGGGGGGAAGGGGCGTTACTTTTGATTAAAACAAGGTATTTGAATTGTTCTACTTCAGGTAATACAGCAGCAAGTGCTGTGGTACCCCACAGGAGGTGTGTAGCCCCTTCTCCCCATGCTTCAAATGTCTCTTGGTTATCTCTGCTGGCACAAAAAAGGAAGCTACTCTGTTTCTAGGGAAGTGTCTCTGCATGTCCTCTATATAACACATACTCAAAGGGTTTTGACGAGCTAAGGCACTAATGTGAAAATCAAGCCTGTACCACTAATGCCCAGGGTCCAACATCCAGTATCAGAATGAGCTGCTACACTAGCTGCCCCTCAAACCTTCCTTATTGACATCTACAAACAACACTAGATTATTTTTTGCCATTTACAGATGGAAATTCAGCCTCATTCCTAAGTAACTCAAGGGTCATCTGTTGTCTTCCTCATTTATCAGTTTATCCGTAAACCAGAAGTGATGACGCTTGCCCTTGCCAATTTATTAAGCTAGAAGCTCTGCGCAGAAGCTAGGGGTTAGTTGTTTTAAGTTCAGCCAGAAAGGGAGAAAATTTTATAAGAAATTACAGTATTTTAGTGTCTTCAGCGTAACATTGGGATATTTCATAAGCGTGCTGTACTCTTTTTTTCCCCCCTCTGACAAGCCATACACAGGTTCTGCTATAAAAGATGCTTCCATCTGATGAACCTCCAGTTGTTAGGGGCAACATAAACTCTTCTCCCTTTTAGCCTTCCTTAAACAAGGCGAGGCACCTTACAGAGTACCTCCAGAGGCCACAGCTACCTTTTTTAAAGCCAACGAGAAGAAGCAAGCCAGCGGGTTCGAGACTCGCAGCGGTACTGGCAGAAGGCGAAGGCCTCCTCCCGCTCCTGCGAGGGCCGGGCTTCACGGTGGCCCTCGGCCCCAGCCCGGCTCTGACGCCTGAGGACTGGCTGCCCCCACCTTTGCTACAGTTCCAGCGAACACCCGACCGCCGGCTCCCGAGCACGGGCAAACACCTCAGGGCCGAGCCTACCGCCACAGCGCCGGGCACAACCGGGCCTGGCCCAAGCACCCTACTTCACTGGCTGGGTGGGGGGACAGGGACGGACACACGACACACGGACACACGCCACCGCCGCCTCCCCTCATCGCCAGGCCCCGCCACCCCCGGGGCCGCCCCGACGGCAGGGACAGGCCCCGGCACCCAAACAACCCCTCCCCTCCCGCCCCGCCGCCCTACCCGGGATGGCCAGGTTGGAGAGCGGGTAGGAGCGCAGCGCCGCCGGCAGCGAGCCCATCCAGTCCGCGTTGCTCTCCGCCATGGTCCCCGCGGCCCGCCGCCGCCGGCCGCCCTCCCTCCCGGCTGGCGGCCTCATCCCCGGCCGGGGGAGCGGAGCCGGGCCGGGCCGGGCCGGGCCGCAGCGGCGAGGGGCTGCGGGGCCGGGGCCAGCAGCGGCTGCCCGCCCCCCCTTATGTAACAGGTGCGGCCCGGCCAGGCGCGGCGCCGTCACAGCGGCCCGGCGGCCAGCCATTGGCTGCTCGCCGTTGGCCCCGCCCCCTACCCCGCCCCGCCCCGGCGCTGACATGGCGGTGGGGCCGGCGAGGCCGCCTCTCCCCGCGGAGTGGGGGGGGAACCGGGCTCGGCTGCGGGGCCTCCGGCTGCGGGGCCTAGGCAATGGCGAGGCGCTGCGCTGCTCTGGAAGGAGGACCTGCCAGCGCTCCTGCAGCGCGGGCTGCCAACATGCGGCTCCCGCCTCGGGGGAAGGGTTTGCAGGTGCAGGCTTGGCAGAGCCAGAAAGCCGCTCAGAGAGAAAGAAACGCGCCTTTGCTTTTCCCACCCGTAACCTGCTGCCCTGGTTTCGGCCGACAGAGAGACACTTTTCATTCTAGTAGCTGGCATAGCGCCGTGTTTTGGATTTAGAATGAGAATAACGTTGAGAACGCACTGATGGTTTAGTTGCTGCTGAGCAGTGCTTACACTAGTCAAGGCCTTTTCAGCTTCCCATGCTCTGCCAGGTGCACAAGAAGCTGGGAGGGGGCACAGCCAGGACAGCTGACCCAAACTGGCCAAAGGGCTATTCCATGCCATATGACGTCATGCTGAACAAAACCTGGAGTGGTTGGCCAGGGCGGGGATGCTACTCAGGAACCGGCTGGGCATCAGTCAGGTGGTGGGCAATTGCATTGTGCATCACTTGTTTTGTATAGTCTTTTGTCACTATTATTTTCCCTTGCTTTTCTCTCCCATTAAATTGTCTTTATCTCAACCCACGAGTTTTACCCTTTTTCTGATTCCCTCCCCCATCCCACTGGGGGGAGTGAGTGAACGGCTCTGTGGTATTTAGCTGCCTGCAGGGTTAAACCACGACACCTTCTTTGCAGACACATTACAATGTTTTGAGCTATCATACGGAATTGTAAGTAAAGCACAATGAACTTTGCATTTCAGGCTTCCTCTGTACTACCCAACCAGGCACATACATTTTGACACCTACAGATGCACGTCCTGGTGTCATTGCATGGGTCTGTCTGTGAGGGAAAAGGTAAAACCACCTCTCTGTGACCCTGTCATGGGAAGTACTCGTCACAGTACATCTGCAACAACTGAAGTAACCATCACTATTGTTTTTCTTCTCTTTCTGCACCACCTGACCGGTGAAACAGGCATCGTGTCTGACCAGGTCAGAGGAGGAGGAGAGTAACAGTGTGGTCTGGGAGTAGAGAAATGTCAGCCGAGGGCCTAAATGTCTTCTCACTTCAGGTGGCACCACACAGGGCTTCTACAGTCCTAGTCACCCGAAATTCAAAATCCTTTGAGCCAACTGGCTCTCCTTTTACTGTTGATGGCACTAGCTGTGCAGCTTTGCACATGCTCATGACTTTCTACAACCTCACTGTGTGGTGATATGCTGTTGGGGATGTGCTTACCAGTGCAGCGTGCATGCGTATGTGCGGGCACTCGCACACACACACACACACAGAGCTACCCCACGTACACCAGGAAATGGCTGTGAGCTTGGATCGTGATATTCACTCTACTGTAGTGGCAGAGAAGCTACCCCCAATATAGAGGGCCAACGCCATGGTTCTACGATGTCGACTGGTTAGTAAGTGTATTAGCTGGAGCAGTTTATGTGCTGCACCTGACAAGAGTCAACACCACGGCGGAAGACTTAAGGATCAAGATGCAGCAGCCTCAATCCCTTCCAGCTGCTCTTTCAGCAATTCCCTTTCCGTGGCAGTCCCACACTGTCCCTCGCACTGCATTTAGCTGTCGGGTAAAGCGTTTTGTCCAAAACAATTTCTGGATTTGCTGTAATACACAAAATGGATCCTCTGAGATACATTATTCCGCCCTTGCGTTATTACATATCTTTGGAGGATAACGCTTTGTGAGCAAGTTCATTTAACTGCTTCTTACAAATACGTACAAACATATTATTTCCATACTCTTCACGCAGTCCGTAGAGACAACCAGGTGTACCATGCTGAAGTCTACTCCATCATATGCTAGTGAAAAAAAACCCCAAACATTGCTCTGTCAAATTTCAGTGTCGAACTACTAAAGGATGAATACTAAATACCAAGGGTATACATTTCAGAAGTCCTCTGTTTTGTCTGTAAGGAAGTATTTTTTAAATAAACAGGTATTTTTCATTTGGTGATTAGAGTTTGCATATTAGTCATAGAATGTTTTCATTAATACACAGTAAAGCTGCTAATTGAGCTATATATTTAAAGTACATATAAACTTAATGTATCTGTAAATACATATATGTTAAGTATGTATTTTCACCTAATACAACCAGAATCTATCTCCTTCCGTAAATTTGCATTTTCCTTTTCAAGGAAGGGAACAAAGGCATTTTGCTTTTGGAGCTGTGATATCAAACAACCTTAAAAATAGTGCAATTTCAGTAATAGGTTTTCACAAAGCGCTCCTGACCTAGGACCCCTCATGCTCAAGGCGGAACGTGGAGGACAGGTTTGGCACGCTTCCAACTGTCCTGCAGCTCTGCTCCCCCTTCCTGCTGAGACCGCCAAGTACACTTGCCTCTGATGTAGGAGAAACCAGGCCACGCTATTCAAAGCCATAGGTAGGGTTCATAAACATTTTCTCTTTTAATTAAATCAGTATCTTGAATTGAAAGAGTGATTGTTGTGTGGGAGCTCCAACATTTTTCATTGGTCGCACTACTGGTCCGCATCCCTGCAAGTCTATCTTTTCTAAATCACTACCTCACGTTACTTCACTCTCTTTTTCACATTCCCACCATCGCAGCTTGGGACCGCCCAGCCAACCAGCACACGTGAACTCCTTAAATACCATTGGCAACCACGGCTGGTTTACACCTTAGCTTTCCAGGACAGGAAAGCTTTGCAGCACAGGGGTAGGCATTTCACTGAGGTTGGTATGTTCTCAAGGACATCTTTGTGCATTTGGGATAGTACTTCACTGTGGTCATTGAAACTAAACACTGAAGCTGTAGTCTAGAGCCAAAACTATTAGGGCTGAGCGCTGACACTGTACTCTTGGTGTTCTTGCCAGGCCCCACCCTGCATTTCCCATCTTTCAAATGACATAAAGAAGATGGAGTGCATAAGACAGACAGCAGAGTCTGAAGGGGAGCAGGTGGGGTGTGCTCTGGTGCAGGAAAAGGAGTTGCCAGTATATCGGGCAGTAGCCTCTACCAGGAGAGTAGGTCTTAGCAGTCCTCTCCATCAGATTGGCTAGAAAAGAAGGGGGCTAAAGCTGGAATGGGGAGAGTCTCAAACCCACTCCCTTCACAGCCTCCCAAAAGTCTCTGACCCTTTGCCATCATTTTTTTAACAGTACTGGAGCATGTGAGAGCATCAGGGTACTCCAGTGCCCCCACAGCCCAGCGACTTTCTCACTTGTTCACAGCTAGTTTCAGCACCCCCGTGCTGTAACGTGCAGCGTAAGTACACCCTGGCTTTTGTGGTTAAGGTGGTTTCTAGACCTGCAAGCTGCGAGGGACATTTAGACCATGTGGGATGCCAACAGCTTGAAACCAGAATGATGAGAATGAGGAGATGCATCCTTTCAGCACTGCGGTGTAAGACTTTGGCTGTGACCATCAGATGCAATGCACAGATACTTGCCATCAGTAACTGCTGGAAGAATTTTCTTATGATCCAAAAATGCTTCTCTTGCTTTTCTTGAAAAGAAGAGCATTAAATTGCCTGTTCCCCAAAACCTCAACCTTAATGGTTGGACTTGATGATCTTAAAGGTTTTTTTTGAACCTAAATGATTCTATGATTCTATGCTATAACCTCTTTCCATCTCCGCAAAACTCTGCAATTTCATTCTGTAATCAGTACCAAACCCTGCAATGATGTACATTAATTGCAATGGCCAGAGGGAACACATGTGCATTAATATTACCGTCTTATTTTCCACAGACTAAACCCACAAACTATCTAGGGTCTTGTCACTTGAGACCGTGCAAATGCTTCACTTCAAGCATGTGTTTAAGTGGCTGCAAAAATGAATGCCTAAGCAGGCAGGAAAAACACCATACTATTGACTTTTTTTTTTTTATTCTATATCAAGGTCAGTAGGTTGTTGTATTTTTCCAATTCCTAGAGTATTCACATATGAATCATACTCAGCAGTGAGGATGGCCTGACTAAAACTTTACTATCCATTTTCCCCCATGGATTATATAGCCATATTTATGCCTTATGTGGATTTACTGAAAGAGCTCAGCTATTCCCTTGTGCCTCGGTGCAGAGTACAAGCCAATGTCATGGGCAGCCCAGACAATCTAGCAGCTCAAATCCCACTCCCATACCCCTAGCCCTCCTATTTTCAAATACATAGTCAAAAGATTAGCTGTGCGGATCAGGCTGATGCTATTTAAGCACTAAGAGGCATATGGGTTTCGCTGTTAGCCAATTCCAAACACACAAATGTGTTTTTTTTCAATTTTAACACATGGCTTTTGGGCTGCCATATGCAGAATATAAAGCCAGAACAATGAACTTTAAAAAGTGCTTTAAAGCAACTGAAAACAAGTTGATAACATTAAGTGCTACCAGGAGCGTAGCCGCCTTCTCCTTACCACGTTGAATACCCTAATAACACATGTCCCATTATTCAACAGGGTGCATTGCTACTGTTAAAAAGCTTTCAGTTAATGTTTTCAAAATCTTCCATTTCAGTCCAAAATCTACTGTGCCATGTAAATTCCAAATCCTTACACACAATTTATCAGCAGACAATAGATCAAATAAGTTACTGAAACGGCTTCTGTGTCATCTGCATATTTTAAAGGTCACTTTGCTACTGATGAGAAGAAAACTGCAGGATTCACTCTCACAGGGAGAAGCTAATTGCTCAACATTTCATGTAAGTATACTCAGACTCTTCCAAGCTGTTCATTACCATTTTTACCCTGACTGTAATGGAATTATTTAACATTTAAAACCATCAGACGCACTCAATCACAAAGCTCTGCAGCCATCACTGCATTTAAAATGCCGCTTCTTCAAGTGCAGTAGACCAAATGGCGGTGTTCATTTCCCATTTTACATCGAGTCAGAAAAACACCGTGACTATCACAGCACTTTTTCCATTTCCTAAGTCCATTGCAAATACTTTGATGTCTATCATATAATATACCCTTCGTAATATCGACTGCCCCTCCTTTCCCTGTCCACCACTCATAGCCTGGCATCAGTTCATATCAATACATTACCTGCTTCTCTCTCTCTCACCTTTGTTTGCTCATTTCTTTAAGCCAAGCCCTGGCATCTGCGAGTCGCCTGTTTGACAATAGCGAGCTATTCAATACTTCATTTACACCACATGAGGGTGTTTCAAGCTGTGTATGATGCCAGAGTTAATTTGGAAGTCCTCCTGTTTGGAAAGGAACCAAGGGGCGAACAGATACATTTTTTTCCCACTAATTAAAAATCTTACCGGGGCAACCTGGTACAGGAGAATTTCAAAGGAAAGAGACAAAAGATCATACACTAGAAAACAGATGGAAGAGAAGTTTTAAAGACATAATCCGATGTTCTCTGAAATCAAATAATCTTTGCTGGGGACTTCCCCCAGCTTTGTCTTGTCCTTAAGGAATCATTTTAAATATAATATGATTTTATATTATTTCCATTAAAATCTCCTTAGACAGGATTAAGTAATCATTATCCCCCTGCAGAGCTTTTTAGAAGCTTTCCTTGGCTTATTGCTCAAAGTTAATTGCAGAGTCAGGAAGAATTACCTACTGACATAAGCAATAAATAAAACAAAACCTATCCTACATATGCAGCTTCTTCTGGAGTTTTAGTGCACACAGATCTTTCTAATGTTTGCCCGCTCTAGTAAGTGATGGCTTTAAATCCAGCAAAGACTACGTAAGGTAACTAATACCCCGTTCTGGTTAGCAAGTGTAATTTCTGTACACAGCTTTTTAAAACAAACACATACATTAAAAGGAAGCTGGAGCACTTCACAAGGCTTTCAACACAGCTGCAATTGAGGAAAACATCTCTCTAAAAGAGAAAACTCTGTGGGTCTGTATTAAGATGGGCTGTTCCCGCAGGAAATCCCAGGTGGCAAAGCCTATTATCAGCAACTCTTAACTAATGAGTCTGGCTCTGGGATTGCTGGGCAGCCTGTGCTCTCCCACAGCCTGCTCCCAGGCCCCGCCACACTACCACCCGCATCACAATGACTTGAGCACACCGTGCAAACTATAAGGGTGCTTCTTAAATAAAGAAGCCACAGTTAATTAGTTTGCAGGACCAAAAGGTGCCTTGTAAGAAAAGCCACTGCAATGCTGTTTAAAAAAAGATGCATGATTCAGAGCAAGGCAAAAGGTACTTGAAGTTACAAGTACAGACATGCCCGTATGTCCTGGTTTCGGCTGGGATAGAGTTAATTTTCTGCCTAGGAGCAGGCATAGTGCTGTGTTTTGGATTTAGTAGGAGAAGAATGCTGATAACACGCTGATGTTTTAGTTGTTGCTAAGTGCTGCTTATGCTAGTCAAGGACTTTTCAGCTTCCCATGCTCTGCCAGGTGCACAAGAAACTGGGAGGGGGCACAGCCAGAATAGTTGACCCAAACTGACCAAAGGGCTATTCCATACCGTATGACATCATGCTCAGTATAGAAACTGGGGGGGGTTGGCTGGGGAGCAGCGATCGCTGCTCGGGAACTGTCTGGGTATCAGTCAGCAGGTGGTGAGCAATTGCATTGTGCATCACTTGCTTTGTATATTATTATTGTTATTATCATTATTATATTGTTATTATTATCATTACTATTTTACTTTATTTCAATTATTGAACTGTTGTTATCTCAACCCAGGAGTGTTTCTCACTCTTACTCCTCCGATTCTCTCCCCCATCCCATTGGGGTAGGGGGAGTGAGCGAGCGGCTGCGGCTGCGTGGTGCTGAGTTGCTGGCTGGGGCTAAACCACGACGCCGTACCAGGGCATCCTCTAAGCTCACAGCTGTCCCCTCTGCTGTCAGAGAGGTGGAAATCAGGCAGAAGCTGAGGACACCCGCCTGCCCCACGCACCCCATGGGCTCTGGGCCAGCAGCCTTTCCCCTGCCCCCAGTTAGCGGGGCCCAGCACCACCTGGACGCAACAGGCAGGAATACAAACTGCGGGGTGCTGGGAAAAGTCACGGGCTTCACTGAAGTCCCCAGACCCTGCCACTGACTTCACTGGGCATGTTAGTAGCTGAAAACAAATTTATTGCTTTTATCTTTTTTTTTCCCCCCTGGACCATTTGCTCTCTTCCCAGAAGCAGATGAAAAACAGTTGTACATAAAATCACCTTGCTGCTTAGCTTTCCAGTGTGCTGCTTTTACAGCTGCGTAATGCACATTAAAGACCATATACAGCAAACCCGGATAAATTCACAATATTCCATTTGCGTTATACGTGACCTCAGATCCTGACTCGGGTCTGCTTTACAGGTTTCATTGTGTCATGGATTTGCGTTTAGCAACGTAACACTCAAGCCTCTTTAAAAAAAAAATCTTTTCTATACCCACGCAGCAAGCTTTGAACACCTAACTCTTACAGAAAAGCTTGCATGTGACACTCCCATAGCCGCCTTCAAGCCTCTGATAACTTAAACTTTTTAAGGGCCAAATTCCTCTAGGTTTGACAGAACACAAGTCCAAGCTGAATGATTTAAGCCCACGTACTGTGGCGGCTGGTGCCAAAACTAATGGCTTGACAAGGTTGGTTGTTTTTTTTTTTTTTTCTTTTTAGATTAAAGCAGGGGACAATTTTGAACCTAATCACAATTCTCCAGTCTTTATATGTTACATGCTTATCCCGGTGAGGAGCAGATGAAGTCAAACAGAAATACAAACCCTTCCGCGCTCAGCTGAGCTGCAGGAAAAAGGGAAAGGTGGGGGCTGGCAGGTGGGGGGATTCTCTCTCCCTCTTCCCCCGCCCAGGTCCCACACGGCCATGCCCAGCGGCCACTGCCGGACGTTCCCTCGCTGGAGCTGGCGGGGGCGGGCAGGAATCCTCCCCCCGCGGCCGTCGGCCCGCACCCCCCACAGCCCCACCGCCGACCCCGGCCGCGGCCCCGGAGGGGCGGGGCCTCACGGGGCGGGGCGGGGCCTCACGGGGCGGGGCCTCACGGGGCGGGGCGGGGCCTCACGGGGCGGGGCGGGGCCGGGCCCCGCTCGCCGCCGGCTGCGGTGCTGCGGCGCCACCTGCTGGTCTGCGGCGGGAGCGCGGCTGCGGCGCCAGCCGATGATTTCCCCACCGCCGCGCGTGTTTGTGCGGGGGGGCGGGGGGGGGGGGGGGGTCTGAGGAAGACCCCTCCCGGAGAGGCTGAAGGTGCCCCTCAGCCAGGCGGGAGTCGGCTGGACATCTTTACATTGCTGCTGCAGATTTGTGGAAGCAGCGGCATCCTTTGGGGATGGGTCAGGGACCGGGAGAAAGCTGCCGGTAGGTCGCCTTGCAGCCTGGCTCCCTCAGGCAGGTAGCAGTGGAAATCACGCCAAGCCTGAACGCTTCGCAGGGCGCCCTGCAAAACCTCAGTGTCGGAGGGAACATCTCCGACACGAAGCAATCAAGAGGATTAAAATACCTGAGATGAAAATATAACCCCTTTTCGACAGGTGTGCTACGGTCAGTCATCCTCAACTAATGACAAGGAAGAAAGTCCTGTCTCGTCGCATCCCTTGGAATATGGCTATCCAGCTGGGGTTTTTTTTCTGATTTCTTTTTTTTTGAAGACCAAAAAGCTGCCTTCTTTTGCAGTGACTGATAGTATGACAAAAGTTAAACTACTTTGCTTCTCCAAACCCATATGGACCAGAAATGCTCAAATTAATACTGAGCCTTCTGTGCATGCAAAGTCTGTGTAGCTATGTGGGAAGGAAAATGTTTTCTGTTAGGGACAGATATCCCCTCGGTGATGGATTTAGAACTGCTTGTGCTATAAGGTAAATCGCACTACCAAATACTTTAAAAAGGCCTGTCAAATCATTCTTTCCGGTGAGTCATCCATTCGTCTAAAGTCCAGGGAAATACAGCGCTCTGAACCCTGATACTCATCGACCAGCGTTTAGCAGTAAATAAGGCAAATCCCATTCCTAAATCAGAATACCAATTTTAAGCTTGACATGATTGAATTTTAGTTGATTTGCATTAATTACAGAAATACCATTGTGGTAGCAATACATTTTCAAACAAGCTTGGAGGGACAGTTTCTTGGCTGGCTGAAGGTAATGTAAGACCACACTGCTGCCAAAAGCAGTGCTCCTGCTGTGTGGCTGCTGACCTGGCTGAGAACTGTGCAGGGGGCTGAGCTGATCCCATGCAGCCCGGGCAGGATAGGGGTAAGTCTGGACCGTCCCTTCCACAGGCTTAAGCCACCTGGGAAACTGCCCCTGAGGTCTTGAAAAATGTGAAGATAGCAAATGACAGAAGCTCATTAAGAACAAAGGAGAATAAAGTTATTATAGTCCTTTTTTTAGTTCACGTGTACCGTAGATATAATTTCAGAAAAGCAGACTCAAGAGTAACTATTGTTTCAAAGTCACAGCACTTCCAAAATGACTGGCTCTTTCTGTTGTCTTTGGGGGTCCTTATTCACTTCAGTCTTTAAGTCTCTGGTCCACAGGTGGCTTGTAAATGAGCCCAAAGCTGACTCTTTCTCCTGACTTCACCAACAGCAACTGAGTCTTCTTCATGAACACTCCCACCGGGTTGGCACTGTGCCCTTTCATCTCACCAACCACTCCGCATGATCCTGTGCTGCAACCCTGGTGATGACAGACACAGTCTGTTTTCTTTCCGTGTAAGGTGCTGATTATTTTTTTTTGTTTAGTTTCACAGTGATAGGACTATATATCGAGAGATATATATATATATATGGTCATGTAAGTCAAAACTTGTATAGTAAAAAATAGTAATTGTAAGAATGGCTCATGAAGGTATCAAAAAGCTTGTGTCAAGCCAATGTTTCCTGTGTAATCGTGGTGTCCATACGGGAGAGCTCTCGTCTCTATACACTTAATAAAACAAAAAGCTTCAACACTCTTCAGGCAGGCTGGCGGAGTGATGTGTTAATCTGCTCCCATTAACAAGACAGCAAATTCCCAGTTGATCACCCAATTCAAATTAAGCACATGTAATCTCACAGTGACACTCACAACGGCGTTAAAGTAATGCATACATAGATGGGATGAAGTAAGTGTCCTCAGGAGTGCTCAGCTTCCAACATTAATGTCATTTAGGCGCTCTGAATTTGAATATGGGTCATTAACACCAAACTCCTGTAATCACTGTTTTAAAGACAGAGCCTTTTAACTGCATCAGTCTTCTGCACACTACACAAGGGGTGTAGGCGATGTTACAGGTTTTCCATTTCGTGGCAGGATGGGGGAGTCCCATCAGACTCCACCATGCAGGTGTACTTTATTGGAGGTGGTGGTGGCTTGAAAGATGGAGGTCTGTTCATACTGAAACAGAGGAGAAAAAACGCCCTGTCACACAAAAGCCATATAAAAGACTGTTGTAAAATGTTCACAGGAGGAGGTAGATGGACACTAAATCATTATAAGAGCACCTGACGTTTGCTCTTACATGCTGCAACTTCCCTGTTTCTGTTCTACAGCCCCAACGCACCTGCTGGTATTCATTTGGCTTTCTCAGCTCCCACCTCACAATTTTACCTTATTCATGCTTCAAAAAAACCAGCTCATGGTCCTGGTGAATCATTCAAAACCCTTGCAGAGATCTTTTACTCACACGGCTCTCTGAAGATGTATTTAAAGACTCATAACTTTTTTTGTCACTTTATAGGCCTAGATAAAGAAAGGTCCCATCCCAAATCAGTGAAAAAAATCAACCCCATTTTTACTTTTGATATACAGGATTTGCAGTCACGTTTCAAATGGATTTTCTAGAACTGCAAATGATTCATGATCACCATGATTTTTCAAACATTTTAGTAATGTTAGTAAGATTAAAAATAATTGGCTCTTAGATACTTCTTTCATCAGTAGATTGCTGAGTGCTTTAGTAGGGAATTAAACTTTGGTAATAATTACAAAGTCAATGCTTCTGTGGCTGGGATTAAGTTTCAGGTAGCCTACTTTCATATATATTATTCGCAACTCAAATAGTCTGTATTGCCCTAGAAGTACAATTTCATTAAAACACGTCCTCAAGTAACCATGCAAAATGAGAGAGCAAAAGCAGCTGGCAAGGAGGCTAATAGAAGTGGGGTGCTCGGGGGAAAAAAATTGACTTGTATTCTTCCCTCACACCCTGAAGCTGCACCAGAGCTCTTTTTTTAAAGTTTATTTTAGATAACCCACAGAATGGATGAATGGACTGAGAACGCTCCACATTTCATACCTCTGTATGAAAAAAATAACATTAGCGATCCATGTACTTAAAGGTCTTGTGCGCTATGGGTAGTCTCAAATGAAAATGCATAAATCCAGACAGCTGGGTTAGAGTTTGTGCTGTCCCCAGGCCACCCCTCCTAGCCCTGCGGTGTACTTACATCTCTTTCTGGTACTGACACCATTTTCTGATGCCCAAAACTAATAGAAAACTGCAGAAGAGGAGCAGGATGGCTACCACTGTTGGCCAGGGGAAGTGACCGGCTTTCACGTCCCTCGTGCCACCTGGAAGGGAGACACAAGACAGCATTCAGCCGAATGTCCGGAGGGGAGGGAAACCCCTGCTTGCTGCTTGTGGCTCGCTTTCCCCCCCCTGCAGGCACAATGCTGCTGACAACCCAGGTCCCAATCAACCTGGACTGCCAGGTTCCCAGGCTAAGGATCCCAAACTCTGAGCATTGCAGCTCTAATTTGTGGACTTAAACCACTTTTGTTCTGACTGGGTTTGCAGGCTGATGTCAGCCACCCATCGGTTCACACGACGAGATTATTCAGGCACAGCCTGGCAATCATTTCATCTGAAAACCATTGGCTTTCTCTGTTCCCCTGTGAGCTTCTCCAAGAAGAGGAATCGTGTCTTGGTGCAGCACGGGCACGGCTGCCCACCCCAGCCCTCCTTCCCACCAGTTTATTTTTCATGCTGCTGACACCAAACCCAGCCAAAATGTCCGGCCAAGGGCACAGCTGCCTTTTGGGGTGGGCTCTTGCTGGCGGCGCAGCATCCCTGTGGCAGTGCAGCATCCCCGCCTCGCCACAGCTGCCCACCGCGGTGCTGGGATCGCCCCACTGCCCCTTCCTGTGCAGCCACCCTTGGGGGTGCTGGTGGCTGAAAGAGGTGCCCTCAGGGTCCTGGCTGTGGGGAGGAAGAAGAGGAGGAGCACGGTCCTCCTTCAGTGGCTGCGGAGGATGCAGAGTGGGCTGGGTGCCAGAGAGGGCTGGAGCACAAGTGTCACTGGGCAATACCACCCCAGTGTCACCTCCCACTGTGCTGGCAGCACGACCCTTTGCAAGTTTGGTCCTACTGGCATGTGGCCCAGCCTGGGTCTTAGCCACAGTGGCAGCCAGCCCCGTGGCTGGGCCACGGTAGCATGCTGCATGAGCCATGAGCGGCCCCTGGGGTGTGGGAGTGTGACTGGCCAAATTTTGCTGCTGGCAGAAAACATGCACTGGGGTGTTGCTTGCTCCATCCCTTTTCCCTTTTTTGAAATTCCTTGGTCAAATTTACATGATGCTCCTCCAGGTTTCGTGTTTCTCTACTTTTCTTGCTTACTGCAATGGCACGCTGAAAGAAGGGCATTTGTAGGATGACGTCTCACCAGTACTATTGAGCAGACTGCTGGTAGTAAAGAAATCTTTCCCCTTGGTAACTGAAATTGTCTGGTCTGTGATGCTGAAGGACAGGTTACCTAAAAGGATATGGGCACAAAACATTTTTAGTAGCTTATATGGTTCTTTTTTAATGAAGATTGTGTTTAGAAGCCACCATCATTCACCCTGCTGAGGACTGGAAGTCAAATTCCAGAATCCAGGTGTCAAACTTCACTTGGAGGAACACCTATATTTTTGGCCTACAACCCAGCGTTAGACAAAAAATGTGCTTTTATCAAATTGAAGAGTATTACCAGAAACAAAGAAAGACTATTAGAAAACATCTATTAAGACATTCCAGCAAGACAGCATTGAACTGCACAGCAGTCTGGGAGAATGATAAGCTTGTCGCCTCTTTGATGGTAATGAAAAAGCTAAAGATATTAAGTGGCTTAGCAGCAACACAAAGAGTCTGCCTCTGCCATAACTGAGTGAAACCTCAGTCTCCTCTGTCAAGCACTGTGTCTGAACCACAAAAATCATCTTTAATCTGTTTGTAGACAGATATTTTCCCTTTCCTAATATGGCTAAGCTACCTATGTTTGAGATCAGTGCTGCCTAAGGATACATTCCTGTTTTTTTTCTAGCCATATCCATGTTCGTGTCTTCCAAAATAATAGCTAAAATATGTGACTAGACAAGTGCACAGCTTTTCCAGAGCTGCCACGGCACTTACGATGCACCAGGGTCGTATTCTCAGAGGAGTGCGTGACATTCCTGAGGCTTTGCAGGGATTCGGTGGTGGAATCGTTCAAATCTGGACAAAAAGCAATAATATCCTTCAATTATCTTACAAGCCTGTATGTGACTGCTTCATTAGGTTTAACTGTGGTTATTTTATAGCCTTTGCTTTTCTCTGATGCAAAGAACAAATGAAATAACAGAGCTACCTGAAAGTCTCTAGTATAATTGCTGATTTATAAATCCAAGAAAAAAATCCATTGTTTAAATGATGTAAATGAATAACTGGACAGAGACAGGAAAATCTCTTTCTCATGAGATGCTGTTTCTGATTTAAATTGAGCACTCAAGCGTGTGTGTGTGTGTATATATATATATATGTATGTATGTATTAAAAAGCCCTACCAAAATCAGCCCAATTTTAGGGCACTCTAAAAATCGACTGAGGGTTTTGGACATTAATTCAATTCAGTTCTTCTTCTCTCCTCGTTTATTAGGTGTTTCATTTTATGGGGATAAGCATGGTAGATCTGGCATTTTAAAAAGTTAGATTGAAAAAAAGGACATACACTTAGAGATCCCATTACACTGTGCTCTATACAGCACGCCGACAAGCACCACTTATTATTATTTACATAACGGCTTGTGTTAGAGCCTCAGAGGATTGAACTGATAATGGTAATCCCTGTTGTACGAGCCTGGTGTCCCTGGGAGGGCACAGGGAAAGACATCAGCATGCCTCAGTGGGCGCACCAGTGCCCGCGCTCTCTGAAATTGCCCTCAATTACAGCCGCCAGACTGAGGACCCTTGAAGACCATGCCTCAGCTGGTGGTCAGGTGGGCACAGCTGTAGAGAAGCCGATGAGTGGCGCAACGCACGGTACCACCTGCAAATCGTAGCGTAATTCGTCACACTTTTAGCAAAAATTGCAACCGGCAAGCTGCGCAAGAACAGGATTGTGAAGCTTTAGAAGCTGTCACAAGGTTTCGGTCTAAATGCATGGTTGTGGGTTATATGCTGGTAAATAAGCACCAGAGTGCTGCCAAAAATATATTCAGAAAATGGGAAGCGGCTGCTATATTTGCGCTTCAGCCAAAAGACGCCTGCCATACAAATGCAGAAGTGCATTGACAGGTCCTGCCTGTTCTGAAAGCACAAAGACAAACCAAGATGTTAAAAAAGAAAATCACTTCTGGCTTTGGGCGGCTGAGCAGAGATTTTCTAAAGGGAAAGATTTGTGAAAAAATGTCCACCCCTAGGTTTTCTTTATTGATTTATTGATTTTTAATGAGGCTGCCTTTCGATGTTCTATTAGCCAGTCTTTATTGCCCCACATTATCTCATGATTTCATTGCTGCTCTGTGATTTTATTTAGCTTCTCTAGTAATTTATTTCATCTATAAACTACCCTCAGCACTTACTACATTTGCCTAGCAACTCTCTCAATTTTAATACTATTAAATTAAATACGTCTAGTAAAACCAGGATACTCAAATGCTTTTTGTTCCTCTTTTGCTGCTGCAAATCCTTGATGGCTTGGAAGACTCAAGTCTTTATCATCTATCAGTGCAACTCAGCAGGGGTATTGCTTCTGTGAAGTACTGAAAAGCTGGTACAGATTACACCACCCGACTTTTGGCCTCTGCTCGGACCCAACTTTTCCATGTTTAGTAATAATTTTTGCATGGCAATGTGATGACTATTAACTAGCAGCTGAAAATAAGCACTGCAGAGCTAATGTTCTTGGCAAAGGCGTCACAAACTGAGGACCATGTAGAGTCAAGTACCTGCTGCTGTACTTTTTGTAAGATACTCCAGATCACTGTAGATCTGCAACCCAACACTTGCTAAATTGGTGCCACATTTGCAGCACCTGTATTTAGCTACATTTAGCTACGTAACTCCCCTGTTAACAGTCCTGTGAAGCCAAGGAGATGCATCATCTACTCACATGCTGTTGTCAAACGCTCATTCAATGCTGGGGCACTGGTATAGCTTTTTGTCTCTGCAGTAGAAATCAGCACTCCTGCTGAAAAACACACAAGCTTGTAAAAATTGCTGTAGGGGACCCTATCACTTGTTCTTCATTTTCCCCTCTTCTTTCCCTGTTTCCTGACTAAAGAGGTCAAAGAGTTGTAACCTACTACCTGAGATGCTGCTTCCCTCAGACAAGCACCACAAATTTCTGTGTCCAGTCTGTCACAAGCCAGAAACTCAAGAGGACTTTGGTGAGATGGATGAATAAACTTTGAGAAAACATATGGGGCATTTAAGCATGCATTTTTTGATTTCAGCTGAGTTTCGGCTGAAACTCAGTAGTTCCAAGTGCACTGGCTTTTTTTGACATGAAGCCAACAGATTGTGATGAACAAATGTACATAGATCAGAATTTAGACAGGGTTTCACCAGCTGCAATAAGACAAAACTGTTTTCCCAACTAGCAAAGAGAAGTTCTGAAGACATTAGTGTACAGGAGTCACACCTGCAATACCTGGTGCCAAGTACCAACTTATTTAATATTTTCTTTTAATCTTTTTTCGAAGTGCTAAGTATTCTAGAGCTGAACTAGCTGTTTATCTGATAAACACAGACAGATGGCAGTTAGCAAGTAGACATCTATTTTCCCAAGAGGACTATTTCACATTTACTAAAAAGAGTCCATCTTTCCTAGTGCCTGTCTCATTTTTGGAAAAGTACCATGAAGCCACCTGAACAAACCTGAGAAGGTGAAATGCAGCTGTAACTCAGCTCTCAAAGCCAGAGCACCTCTGGGCTCAGAGATGGAGCTATCGTGGAAGCAAAGCAAGGACCAGGCTGCAGTTTTAACAGCCTTGGTTTTGTCTCCCCTCCTCCTTCTCCTGTCTATATCTGTGCACTCTTCCCTCTTATCAGTTCCCAGCTGTGTCTTCGATTTTCTTTAAAAACTTGCAAAACAACAGGAACTGGATCAAACCCCTTTTTACAACAGCAGACTTGGACTTGGCATCCTGACTTGGCTGCAGCCCAAAGGGGCTGCTCAAGAAGCTGATGGTGACACCGGTATGGGAACAAGCAGTGAGACAGAGAGGAGACACACTAAGCCATGGTCAACACACCACAACTTCCACACATCAGGGGCATTGGTTAAAAGGCAGATGTTTCCTGGGCTATTTACAGAAGAGAAATGGCTCAGCTCCAGCTTACACTATGACTTAGACCTCGTACCTCCTCAACCAGTGAAGATGTATATAATACAGCGAGGAGAATCCTCTCTGTTCACATTGTGTATTTTGTAACCTATGTCGTGAAATTGTTTGTTGAGACAGGAGGGCTTTCAGTCCACTTGGACAACCACTTTCCTGCCCTGCTGTCAGCCAGGCTGGGCAAGTGCCTCTACTTTGGGGATGGGGAAAGCAGTGTGAGAAGCAGCAAACTTCAATTTCAGTGTCACTGCAATCTGTGTTCGTGCCCTGGCACATCTCAGTCTAGCCTCTTCGTGCCCCAGGGCTTTATATTAAGTGATTCAGTGCCCAAACAACACTCTGCTGAGTCAGGATGAAGCCTTGTGTTCAGTGTCTCCCTCCAGTATTGCCCCACACACTGCTCATCGCATTACTTGTGCATCTTCGGGTAAATACTGCTATAGCATTACTTTAATTTGTAAGTTACTTTAAGTGAAGACTGCAGGATTGAATTGCACAGCTTAAGGAGGATGTTCAATGTCCCACAGGCTTGTGAAAGTTAGTCTGTTGCAATTGATTTTTTTTTTTGTTTGGGAGAACAAGACTGCTGCAAATACCAAGGGCCAAATTCACTCTTGCTGGCTGCCACCTCAGGGGTGCATCGTTTCCGAGCCAAAGCTTTAGTGCTGTTATGGAGGGGAAGACGGTGTTTGACAGTGACTTGCCACATTGCCTCTTCCTCATGCTGCCTGTGCTGCCGTTTCACATGGGCTGTTTTGTCTCCAAAATAGGAGCGTGTGCCATGCCTGCATTTATTCAGGCTGCGCAGCAGCGAGTGCACACCTTGCCGTCAGTGAGGGCAGCCTTAACGCCCTTCTGACTGCTGCTTAAAACCTACCAGTCCTACAGGGATCAACAGCTGGGCTTCAAAATGAAAAGAGACTTTAAAGAAAAAAGCGTTGGCAGGCAGGTTGTGCACTCTGCTGGGACTGGCGGGCATCGGCCCTTTATTTTGCAGTCAGAAGGCAGGAGGTTCACAGCTTCATCTGCTCACAGTTCAGGCTGCTGCCGCGCTGTCGAGCGCGTGCCAGCTGCTGGTGCATGTACCTGTCCCTGGGGAAGCGAGGTTAAACCCTTCCAAGAGAGTCGCCCTGCCCTCCACTGTCGTCAGTGTCACCAGCCCGGAGAAGAAATCACTGAGTTGAGTCATCTGCTGTAAATGTTTTTTTTTTTTTTATCGGTGCTTTGTATTTGTAATCCTGTGCTCCAATGTTTGGGTTGCACTTCTAGCTCTAATATCATTCTATTCTTGTTTGATATTTAATTAAAGACATACGAGGAATAAAAGTATTGTAAAAATATATACTCAAGGTCTATTCAGTTGCTGAAAATAATGCATATAACCTGAACAGAGCATTAAAAAAGATGAAATCAAGACAGCATTTTCTCATATATTTATTTTTGAGCTGTGGACTTTCTAGTGTATAATGTACTAGGAGGAGGGCTTCAGTGGGCATTAAATTGTTTGCTACAAAAAATTCAAGAAGGTTATTGTATTTATGCATCTTTCTCCTATGTTCTTGAAGCAATAGAGAAAACATATTGGCTGAATTGATTACCTTGTGTCGTGGAAGCGGGAGCCAAGCTTGCTTGACTTGTGAAATCTAGAGAGGCCATAGATGTCGACTGCTGCTCTAAAGACAAACAGATTACACGGTATCACACTTAGTCGGTAGGGTCTTTTTAAAATAATATTAATAAATCATAAAACAACCTGGATCAAAGAGTTTGCAGTAGCTGTTGAGTTAACGCGGACTCTGCAGCAGAAATCCCACTGTCAGAGTTAAGGTTAAATGCTCAAAACGCATCCCACAAATTCAAGGGGCAGAGACGGTTGACTTTATTAATGCAGACCCTTTCACACAGGCTAGCTGCGTGAGTTATTTATTTACGTTTTTATACATAGGGTTCAATTTAACTGCTGTAGGGTGGATTATGCACTTGACGGTGGTGCTCCCCTGCCTAGCCAGAGCTTCACCAGAAATGGTTCTGACAATGCATGGCAGCTGTATAAGCCCAGGAGATTGCCTGCTGTTGTGGGTTTTCCTCTCAATTGGTGAAGATAGTTTAATATAGTTATACATATGCATGCTTTGGTAAAGCAGTGGTATTTATCTTATTAATGAATGGGAATGATGCACTACTACTGGGTCATGGAAAAGTGCTGGTTTTCACTTTTCTATCACATACACCTCAGAGTCATAATAGGACAAATTTATTCATAGTTGTATAGGGGTTTTTATTCCATTTTATAAAAAGGCATAAGAATAATATGTGATATTCAGCATGCCATTTTACATGCTGTCCTAACGTGACAGTTTTAGCAGGGTTTGTGTCAGATCTCTTCTTGGGTAACTTAATAGTTTGCAAATTCCTATCCAGCAGCACACAGGCACCATCGATACCAAAGCATGCTGACCTTTCCCTGGCATGCCTCTGGCTCTGTGTACATGACATTTAAGCACAGGTCAAGCAGAGATCATACATCTATTGACTGAGTAATAAAGAAGGCTTTTTTTTTCCCCCTTACCTGAAGTAGTCATGACAGCTGATGGAAGTGCTGAGTTTCCAAGGTCTATAACAAATCAAAGCAAACACTTTTACTCAGGGTGAGAAACATGTTTATTCTGCTTTAGAAAAGAGGGTCATTCAGGGTTCAAGAGTGAGAGAGGGTGCATCACACTTAATTTCCAAATAATCTTTCAATGCACAACCCAACCAAGTGGTCCAGTGAGAAACAAGAAGCACCAGAGGTAACTGTGTTGTGAAATCCCTAGGGAAACAAAGGCTTGGGGGAAACAGGTTTGGAGTCCCAGGCACCTCCAGTCTGCACCTCAACTCAAAAAGCAGAAGCGAGTTACATGGTTTTATCCCATACAAACAGAGGCACCTTATTACCATGCAGGTTGAAATAACATATATGACCTGGTGGTGGCACCTGCCCGGCTCCATCCATGAGGCATTTCAGAGACTGCAACCCTGGCACGAAATTTCAGGGACACTTTGCACTGAAAAGTGCTCCCCAAGTCCTCAAAGAAGGGGAGGGACACCATCCTGCCCAAGCAGTATTTACATCCTGAGTAAGAGTTGTCTCACTTTTTTTTTGCCCAGGAGGTGAAGCAAAATACCCCCTGACTAGGTTAGGAGAAAGGATTAGATCTCCCCAAAGGGCTCCATGGAGGTGAACCATGAAAACTTGCACACCCCATTAGAAAAAACGTATCTGGGAAAACAGCCCAAGTACCTCTGTGTGGTCAGGCAAGTTGGGAGAGCACTGGACAGGGAGTGACCCCCTGCAGACAGGATCTTAGCATAAATAGATAATTATCAGCTCTCCAGCTGCTTTCTTTTGCAAGCGTTTGTACCTCCTTTGACTGTTTTGAGTATTGCTCTTCCATTTGCACTTCACTTTAGCCTTGCCTGTACTAACAGGGATTTTGTAGTAGCTGGCTAACACAAGAGGATCCCTTACCAAAGATGCAGTGGGTCTAAAACCAGGGTAGTGGGGCATCTCGAGGTGTGCCCAGCTTTCAGTAAGTTACTGCAGAGCATGCAAGGCAAGGCAGGGTGGTGACCTGATGCAAGCTGCAGGGGCTGCTTTGAGAGATCACCTTGCAGAGGCCAGTGGAGGACAAAGTCTCTCTCTCTCTCTCAGGTACCCCCAGTACCTGGGATGGCTTTCTGATGTCCAATAGCATCCTGGCTGAACCCCCAGGATCTGCCACAACCTGCACTCACAAAAGCAAGCTTACACAGAAAACCACAACTACTTTCCATGCCGCCTGTCTACAGCATTTCTCTGACGCACTCACGAAACCCACCACTGAAATGCAGCTGCCTCCTGTGCGGATCAGAGCAAGCTGCCCCAGGAGACGTGTCTCCAAAGGACTTCAGCTGAGGTGTGGAGGGAACGATTTATCTGTCTGCAATAAGCTGATAATGAGACAAACTTGCAGGGGCAGAGCGCGGATTTACCAAATATACACAAATTAAGAAACATCCCATCAGTTCTTTAATTAGGCAAAAATGTTGAGGATCTTGGCTGTGTACTTAAGCAGAAGGTAGAACCATTAGTAGGGCTGTTATTTTTAATTATCAGTTCAGTGCTGAAAGAGCTATATTCAAATGCCAGCTGAAGCATCAGAAATAACACTAAATGCTCCCCAAACCTGGAGTTTAATTATGCTTGAGCTTAATTATGATAGATTACATCACCAAAATATCTGTTTATTGTATTTTCTCTGAAGTCATAGCTGCAGGAAGGGGTACGTTACAACCCATTCAGAAACAAGTTTGCAAAAACATTTCTCCAACATCTTTAGGAATTTATAGATGCACCTCTAACATAACCCAAGTTATTTTATTCTCTAATTTATGCTACCTTCTGAAGCCATGGTGGTAAAACCTTCGGATGAGGCTTCATTAGACTTATTGTCTGTGAAGAAAAAAAAAAAAAGAAAGATGAGAACAATTCTTAAAAGTAGTTAGGCTTTTATGTTAAAGGCTGAAAATTTAGTCTGGGGTTTGTGTTATACTGTGCATTAGTATGGCACCTTCACAGAACATAGCTGAGAATTAATTTAATCCTTTCCTTTCTGTCCCATCTAGATACATTAACATTTTTATACCGAGTGGATCTATCTTAGCATTAGTATACCCTGCAGGCAAGAATGTAGACTTCTTTAATTGATGGCTCTCCCATTTGAATACATTTCTACAAAACTGCAAATTGGGTGAAACGAGTAATTTTGGAGAAAAATGATCATTTATCTCCCTTCCCTCTGAAGCTATATTTCCAGGGGAGTAAGCTCTGGCTTTTGATGCAGTGTTTCTTTGTGGAAAAACATACCAACAAGCATATCCACAGCCACAAGTGAACACAGCTGAGCTGCAAGTAGTCACCACGGTACATGACTGTGCCCATGGAGATTGCTAAGGGGCAGCAGTTCAGCTGTACTGTCTGTGCAGTAAGGAGTAGGAAAAAAAGGTGTAACTGTGCATTTGCACCTGAAGATGAGGCATGCACAAGAGGGTGCTAAAGGAAATCAGTCTGCCCTTCTCACCAGCCACCCTGTATCTTCAGAAATGCCATAAACCTCTGGACCACCACATTTCCTGCTTTCGTCGACTACTTGAGATAGTATTTCCCCACACTTCCCTAATCATGTAGCTAATTCTTACAGTACAGGTTATAGGGGAGGTTCTCCATTGCCCAAAGCGATTCAACTGTTTTAGGGGCCTTTTGCAGGTTTCAGTGAAGATGTACAATGTATTCCTGACTCTGTGGGTTTGATTTTCCAGAGAGCTTCATTGCACACATGCAGACGTTCTGCTAGGAGTGCTCAGTGAGAAACACATGATTATAATAGCTCACTGGTGCCATGTGGCTAAGCTAGGGTATTTTTGGGTATGAGAATTGCAGCAAGATACTGCCTAAACAAACAGCAAGCCTCTTATGTTTGTGCAGGAGTTTCTTAGCTCATTTAGAGTCTTGAGCAAAGACTTGAGCTAAAAAACCTGCCAGAAAGTTCAAGCTGCGTGATGAACTTGTATAAAAAAACTTCCATACACTTGGCATTTCTTCACTATTTTAAATAACAGAGAATACATGTGTTCAATGTTCTTAACATTTTATGTTTCAGATGCACTCTATCTATGAAAAACCTACCGAGGGAAACAAATATTTCTTCTGATGAAATATGCCATGTTTTGTTCCCAAAAAAGGGAAACAGACATGCACAGGAGAATGTCTTATGTGTCTGGTGGGTCCCTTGCAACATCAGCGTTGATCTCAGCTGATAGAAACCTTCATTGTCTTGCGAGTCTTCTTGTTCAACAGAAATTTCTTGGGGAAAGAAAAAAAAAAAAGAAAAGCTGCAAGACCCTCTCGTTACACTCCAAACTATAAATCAGAGCTGTGCAAAATATCGGTACTGAAAAGCAAGCTCATATAGCTGCAGGTTTCTTTGCTGAGACACTACCAAAGAATTGGCAAGAACAGCGCGGTTATGCCAAGCCGTTGTTCCCATCATTGGCAATTGCAGGGGGCAATGGTCACAGCTGTCCACCAGCTGTTCCCTTTCAGGTGGTCTGATCCTCCCTTTCACCCCGACAGATACCTACAGGCTCCCCACAGTAGGAGACAATGAGCAACCATTGCTTTTCTTGGGAAGCACTCCTACAGCTGCGCCATTTTCCTATTGACAGGTTGCGTTACCTCCAGGCTGCTCCGTCAGTCTCGCTCTGTCCACGTACCACAGGAGGCTCGGTTTGGGAAATGCCTTCCTCACGACACAGCTCACGTTAGGCTATGGGGCAGTAAAAGCCAGTCGTTAGCCTCTGGCCGTTCTCACCTGGCTGCCAGCTTCCAAAATCCCTTACAGATAGGGCTTATTTACTCACCATCCCACTCAGGAAGGAAGCACTCACTTCCTCTTTACTACCTTTCTTTCCCCCCCCCATTTTTCTGGTTGGAGACGCTGTTGAATGAGAGCCCAGGCACACTCCCATTGCCCTGGCCCAGGTGTGGGGTGATGGGGCTCCAGTGCCTTCCAGTTGTGTGCCGTGTCCAGAGAGAGGTGAGGTGACCCCCCCCACATTCGCACCCCCAGCCCAGCGCCTTGGGAGCAAACACCCACATGGAGAAACACTGGCATCGGTAATGGGCAGGGTGTGTGCGGGAAGAATGAGATACCTCCTGATTGCCATGTAAATCCTTCCTTCCTTAGGCAGATAAGGAGGCAAATCCCATGAAAAAGACTGACTAGCACAATGATATGTTGAATATACAAAATTAACTACCTTTGTAGAGGGTATGATATGTAAGAGGTTTCCAGAAGTCACAAGGAGTTGCATGCTTTAGATGCAGTAGTCCTGGCTGTATGCCAATTGCTCCAGAAGTCTGTGTTTGTGCCCAATTTAATTGCTCATCAAGCAATAGATAGGAAGGACTGGAGTGATCTCAAAATCAAGGCTGGATGAAGGGTTGGGCACTAGCAGGGTGGGAAATCTCATCCTCATGCTGCCTGGATGTTCCCAATTACATTCACTTAGCAGCTTATGGCATTAAGAGAAGTTGCCTTGTCCATTTAAAGAAAGGAAAAAAAAAAAAAAAGAAAAAAGCACGTGCTACTCATGCAGCACAAAGCTCTCTTGCTCCCACTTTCGAAGAATGTGGTTCACACATTTACTTGAAAGCGAGCTTGATGCATTGCAGCAAGCAGAAGTCAATCATTCAGTATGAAGACAGAAACTACCCAGCTGAAACTCTTTCCTTGCCATGGTAAATAACCTCTGAACTTAGAGTGTAATTGTTTTCCCCTCTTTTCATTATTCCCTTATTTTTCAGCCACTTATAGTTCATAATATTTTTATAAATGCTACCTATGAAGAAATACAAATCTGACATCCAAAGTAGATTTAAGCCCTGCAAGAAAGGATGGAAAAGAGAAGGAAAGGAGTCAGTGGTTGTTTGAAGGTGAAGAACGGACAGAGGCTCTTGGAAGAATTTCTATTGCCCCATCCCATGACAGCAGCACCCCCTGCTCTGCGCAGAACAGTGCAGACAAAAGCCTGCCATGTCCAACACCGCACCTGGAAATAGGCCAACAGGGAAATTATACTGGTTTTGCAGAACCAACTGACTCATGGCTTGTCTGACAACAGGTGGATAAGGTTAATACAAGGTTCTGCCTGCCCACAAGCACTGTTTCCAAGGAAAACTTTCTTAATTTGGGATTCTCACAGATCAAAAGCTTCAACCTGGAGGGATGCAACAGGAAGCAAAGAGTCATAGCTAGTAGCCAGAGTGGCTTGCTAGTCAGACATATGGGCCACAAATATGTTTTATGCCAAGTATGGTCAGTGCAGTATAGCACTTTTCCCTTAGGTTTTGCCATTGCCAAGCAGGTGATAAAACAAAGGCCCCAAAACACGTGTAAGTGCTCAGCTCTAAACAGGGACCCTCAGACTTAGATCCACCCCATCCATCAGCATCTGGTTGCTCCAGCTGAGTTCTGCTTGGAGCATGTTGAACTGGATGATCTTAAAGGTCTTTTCCAACCTAAATGATTCTGATTCTATGATTCTAGGACACATTACGCCTGACAAGATCATCACCTTTCCATCGACACACTAGACCACGTCAGTGTCCCGAGCGCCGCTCCCACAGCACCCGCTCCTCCCTGTGCCCAGGGGGGCTGTGTGGCAGGTGGGGGCTGCCACTGCCTACCCCCTCGGAGCAACATCCTGGGTAGCTGGTGGCCTTCTTCGGAGAGGGATTTTCTGCAGTGTGGAGAGGGCAGCTCAAGGCTGCTGGTTAGCCAGCAGATGGGGAAGGGAGCACTGCAGCCCCCTGCAACACCACCAACTCCTCACAGCCTCTCAACCCTGTCCCAGAGTCTTTCCTAGGGCTAACACAAAACAGGATTTTGCTCAAACCCCGGAGAAGCTCTTAGCTCGCTCCAGTTTGTGCTCACTGAAGTAGCTCCCTGCTGCAGGGATGGGAATCGCTCAGAAGAAAGGGTGTAAACAGCTGACATTAATTCATTGACTCGCTTGTTGCCCTGTGAGCTCAGTCACATCGGAGGTTCTGCCTACATCTGGTTCAGCTTAGCCTGCCTGGCCCTGCTAGGGTGGCACCGTGACGGTCACGGGCATTTCTCTTCGCTCCAAAATCGCTCACCTTCTGCGAGGGGCCAGCTGAGCCCTCCTGCAGGCTAACAGAGATCTCAGGGTAGGCTGGAAAGCAAACAGAAATGTATTAGTGAAATGGATACTGAAGGTCACAGCAACAGCTTCTAATGAGACTTAACAGCCTTGTTTCATAAAAAGAGTGAAAATTAAATCCTACATCCACCCACACACCTAGCAAGATAAAAGCTTGCACAGCTCCAATTTAAGGTCAAGGAAGTGGTTTACAAGCATATATCAGCAGCTACCACCACAAAATCTGTGATGTATTTCACTGCCTATCTAAACTACTCTTGGGTGGCTTTGCTGGAGACGCGAGCTCAAACCATCCTGCAGTCACGGCTCTGGCAGCAAAGCCACCCTTCCCAGGCCTGCAGAAATAAAACAGCCCCCAGTTGTTGGCTCCTCTGGGTGTCTGCCAATCAAAGTAATCTGCAAAGGCTTTAGCCAACATCAAAAATGTTGATTGATTTTGGGTATCAGCTATCCATATGCTGTCCCTTGGGCAGACATGTGACTGTCACACCACAGACGCCTTGTCGGAAAGCCCAGAACTCATCTTCACGTCAGAGCAGTGGATCTCTGATAACCACATCCACAAGAAACGGAAAACGTGTTTTCTTTTGGTTTTGCAGCATTTTGGTTCTAGGCCCATCTGACTCTGTAGATAAAAGCTGTCAGGAACCATAAGCCTCTCTAAGTTGGTATTTCTAAATTAGCCATTGGGATCAGTGGTTTGCAGTAATATTAACTGGCTTGTAAAGTAAGGACTGTTGAAACTGTGCTAATAGATAGCAAATCTCAAAAGCCTTGGATAAATTGTGCTTCTGGCCGTTTCTGAGCCTTAAAACTGGACTGGAAACAAGTGAAGCCCCTGGATTACTTAGGAGATCTGTAATTCTTTCTCTTTCCAACCTAAACCTCACTTTACTCTCTACCATTAAGATAATTTTATTCTCTATTTTTTCTTTTCTTTCCTAACCTTATTAATTGATATAGGGTCACCTCAGTTCATTACATTTCCCTCTGAGGTGAACAGCTCAAGTTTCCCTGTTGTTTTATACAGCAAATCCACCAAAGACTCTCCCGCCTTCTTTTTTTTTAATTTCCATTTTTCTGCCTAGTGTTACTGGTGGATTATGCCCACGAATGATCTATATTTAATTAGCATGGCCTTATGGTTTTCTGGACTTAGAGTACTTTTTGGGCAGAATTTCCTTTTTTTTTTTTCCTTATGGTGTGGGTTTTTTTTTTTTTGTGGATTCTTCCTATCAGAAAATGAATGTCTTAAAATTTCATCCTTGTTTCTGCCTTGCCAAAACTGTACAGATGATAGTGGGGCTGGCAGAAGACAAGCATACTTTTTCAGATGTAAGAAAAAGTCTGGTAAACTGGATCTTCTAATGGCAGCTAAAAGTTGGCTGGGAGACTAAATAACATCCAGTCTAGTGCCTGCTCTTTGTTTTGTTTTTTTGATGAGAATGTGTATACTTTTCCACATCTGTATTGGATGCTGTCCTCTGCTTTCTCAGAAGACATGTTTGCTAGGTAAGTATTCTGGCAGGCAGCTCTCAAGCACAGCTCTAAATGATCTAATAGATCTTTTCCGTTTAACATTTCAGCCCCTGTTAACAGTTTGACATTCATTTGTCTTGCTAGGATATTTACCAATGTTTTGGGTCTAGCAGGAATTCAATATTTAGTATAGTAGTTTCTGCTGCTGAGCTTTTACTCTTACAAAAAGGAGAAATCAATATTTGGCAAAGTTAGACATGAAAAGGCCATACATTTTCTCTGAAACTTGTATCTAAAAGAACTCTGTTCTAGAAAACAAATATTTTAAAGCATTTCAGTCCAAAAGTACCCTCTTAAAAAAGCGCTCTCGATTGAATGTCTGGTTTTACTCAACCTATCAAGACTCTCAACTTCATTGAGAGATGTGCTCATGCCTTCCCCATGCTCTCCTGCCCAGCTCTCCGTTATAGTCAGGCCACCTAAAGCATCTCTGGGGAAGTGCCATTGCTGTCCCTCAGACTTAGGCTGTCTCTGTTGTGTTTAGCCCTGAAGCATTTGTCAGAGGGATCCTGCACAATGGGCTTTCCCCAGGAGACAGTACCTTCCTCTCCTTCTCCTCCTCCTCTTCCCACTCATTACAGCACCGTGGTGCACTAGCTGCCTACCCTTCCTACCATTCCCTGGTCAGCTTTGGCACAAGGAACAAGAGAGGTGCTGTCATCTGAAGTGGGTGTTTGCCTGTCCCCAAATGTCAACTGGAGATTGCTGGATTATTCTGGCCACTGTCTCTGCCTGTCCTCTGCCAGCTCCTGCCCTGCCAGTGCATGGGCATGTGGGCTGGCACAGGAACATCTCTGGACCGTCTGCTCTCTGGGTCTCCCCTCTTGCTGCACCACAAGAGAGGTAAATGGAGAAAAGCTGGTAGGATGCAATAGTAAGTAGTGTGACTTCAGTGAATGGTAACAAAGAAGAGTGAGACAGCATGCCAAATAGTTATTTTACCTGCAAAATATCAGACGTGAAAGGGCTAAGAGCACAAAAATGCATTTCCTCCAAGATCTGAATTCTATTTTTCTCTTGCGTCAGTGACCAACAGCCCCCAGACACAGGCTTTGCTTTCTTTTCTTTTTTTTCCCCTGCTCTTTCTTTGCATTCAGAGCATCCCTCTTGCATGGCCATGCTGTCCCTGAGCCGCAGGCTTCCTTGGGCAAGTAGCTACAGTCAAGGGACTGTTGACAGACCCACTGTTTAACACCCATTCATTTTAGGAGTGTTTTAAATATGTTTTCCAGATCCATTGCTCTCTAAGCAGAAAATACAGCCCTGTTTTCAGTGGGCAGCATTGTTCTGATTTGGTTGCACCTCAGCAATTGTAGAGTAGTTCCTAAGCCACTAGAAAGGGAACAGAGCAAGTAACTAAAGATGGGGAAGGCTTCCAGCATGAAATCCAAGCCCACATATTTGCGGCACACAGGCCCTGCCACTCCTGACCAGTTTGAGACCCCTAGGTAGGACCTCATTTTCAGAACCAGAACCTTTGGCAGTAGCTGAACGTCACATGCCTTTGAGGATGTGACTGCAACAACGATAGTTTCAAACTGCTTTAGCTACTTACTAAATTTTGGCCATGATTTCCTAACCACAGACAGCATGGTCATTTGGTAACTGGGGCACGGACATTTTGATGACCAAGGAGCTTGCCTGTGACCCACAAAGTGTCAACATAAGCTTACACATCGGGGTGAGATAGTGGCAATGTGCATGCCAGTGGTGTTGATGTGTGCACAATAGATCTACTATTTTTGATGCTAGAAATTGAAGGAATGGCCTCAAATTCTTCCTAAGAACTATGGGGCTATTTGCTAACATTTTAACTCATTGCAGCTGAAAAAAATACAATGTAAATATGTATATGTAAAAAAACCCAGTGTATTTCAAAAGCTATTTCCTTCAGAACCAGTCAGGAGTGTTACCTTTCCAAGTGCAAGTAAGCGGGCAGTTGGCATAAGCCCCTTACCAAATAATCTCACGGTGGTGCTGCTCTTCTGGACTCTCTCCGGGTGGTACACCACCTGGCAGGAAAACACCCTGCCATCATCTGTGATTTTGGTGGGGAAAATCTTCAGATCATTATTCAAACCCAGGCGGACTCTTTGCCTGTACAGCATGCTGCTGTTCCTGTACACTGCAGGACAAGAGGGTTCCTTGGTCACAAGTTCCTCTTCCCTGCCATTTTGCCCCTGTGAAAAGAGCAACCCACACAATGTGTGAAGACCAGACACCTCCCCCAAATATTTTTGTAGACCAGCTCTATTCCCACTGTGACAATCTTCCCCCGCACCCCTAACACTGCATAGTACTAAGTGAATATTTGCAACATCTATTTTTTTCCAAATACTTTCTCTCCCAGAACTTCAAAACCAATAGCGGTCATCGTCTTACCAATAAACTATGGAGTAAATAGCTTTGTCTTGTGAGTCCTGATCTCTGTAGCCTGTAGAGAGGACAACAGAACTGCTTTCTCACTGCAGCAATCTTTAAGTTATGCTGAACATCCCATACATACTAAATACAACTGAAATTCCAAGAAAAATCCTTGCTTGTTTAGATTTTAAATACAAGAGCCTTGTAGCAATAGCTAAGTCATTTCCTCTTAATGCCTGTGTGCCAGCCACCCTTAGATATAGGTGCAGCTGGCACATCCTGGACATCTGTGCCTCGGTACATATTTGCAAGCTATACTTGAAATGACGCATGGTGACCCACATATGTCACTGTGCTGACCTTTGGGGTTTTTTTTCCCCTTCCTCTGCTACTTTGTAGGATGAACTAGTGACACTAAAAAGTAGTAAGGACAAGGATGTTCCCTACAAAAATTTTAAGAATTTCAATATTAAGAATGCGCTGCAAAGGGGAGATCTAAATAGATAATGAGCTGGGATGAAAGACTAAAAAACCTAAAATATTTGAAAATCATCTTTAAGAAAGCCCTCAAGAGTTACAGCTCCTCAGTGACAACAGATACAAATTAACAGGCAAAGCTCAAGGACACTGCTGGCTGATACTTATTTCTACATACTGAGATTAATGCTAAAAGGTTATATTAAAACATGCCTACAAATATTTATCCAGAAAGTGAGATGCAGCACAATAATATAACAAGCTTTATATCTCACAGCAAATTGCTTAAAAACAGTTTTTATGTGGTTAGCTAGATAACTGGGTTTCAATGTCTTTGGCGTGCATCTGTGACACAGAGGTTACCAAAACCAAAAATATTACAGTCAGCCCCTTTTTTTTCTACTTCAAAGTGGCCTGATATCTCACTACCCTACACAGTAACCGTGTATTTTTCAGAGATACTAAATCTTCACTACAGCAAAAAAGCCTGAGAAATCCAACGCAAGGAATATTTCTGTTCTGCTACATTTGCTAAGTTCTTTGCCACTTTCCACGGACCTGCCCTACAGGTAGTCTTGCAAAATTAAAAGCAATTAAGATGGAATTTTCCCTCTTTGTTTCTTTAACAGTTATTGTCTGTGGTGTCTATGTTGTAAAACTGTGTTTGAACTTTTTCCCTTTATTATCACAGTCCAACACGACCGATACTTTTTGTTTAACAGATTCTGCAGGACACAGTAAAGTCTAACATTTCTATTTCAATCTTCAAAAATACCCTGTAGTTCCTTGTGAAATTTATACCTGAGATGAAAAATACTTACCACTAGCCATTTCAAAGGATAATTGGACAAATCTTCTGAGGTCGTGTCCTCAAGGCATGGTATTTCTAAAGTCTGGTTTAACCACAATTCCTTCATGTAGTGCTGCTCCTCTTTTGTCATTGCAACAACAACAACAACAACAAGCCCAAGAAGGAAAATCAGAAACATGGTGTTCATTGTACTTTAAAAACCAATGCTGACTAGTCTTCTGTTCAAGGAACAGGCACTTTTTTTATTAGAAGGGAACTGTAATTTTCAACCATTACCCATAGACACATTTGTAAGTGAAAGCCCTACATCTGATTCTAGATGCAGTTTCATGACTCTAATTCAAGGCTTTACCTGAGTTTTTGGGCAATTCATGTAAACCTTTGCTCAAGTGCACGATCAAGATGTCTTCTTTTGGAGCTGAGAATAATTTGTAGATTCAATTTTTCTCTTACTATTTTTTTCTGTGGCAAGAAACCTTCGCATCAATTTTGTGCACCTGTATTTCCTTTTCTCTGAAGAAATCTGCAGACCTTCTTTTCACTAAGCAAGGTGTTCAGCATGTGAGGCAGGTTAAGATTAACCCCATTTTTCAGCGTAAGTGCTCCTTTTTGTTATTCTCCAACCTGCCCGCTACCAGAAGCGGAGAACTTGTCACTCTTCCCTTTGTCACCTATTTAAAAAAGCATTTCAGCATCTCCTACCCTACACATTCCCAGTCCAGTGCTCCAGTCTATGCATGGAAGGGCAGAGCAGTGCACTGAACAGAGCACAGCTGTGGTCCAGACATCCGGTCCGCATGCATGTGTGCATCTAAACAGCAAGAGCAGCGGTGATGGCCAGGAGATGCTACGAATGCCTCGGTGAGCTCAGATCTCTCTGACCCTCAGCCCGGCAGCGGGCGGTAGCACTGTGCAGCCTGCCGTGCCAGCCAGCCTCCGTGCCGCAGCCTGCCTGCCGCTGCTGTACTGCACAGACCTGCCTTCCCTCTTCCCTGTAGGCAGGCTCAAGCCCACACCACGGGGAAACTCTTGAGCTTTGCTCCCCTGGTAGCTCTGGCTTGCGTGCTGACATAGAATAGATATGTATTTTATTTATTTTTTACCTTGAAAGGAGGGAGAATATCTAGCTGTCCCAGACTGTTAGGTTATTTGGCAGTGGGCACTTTCTGATGACTGACTTCCTTTATGTCTGACACCCAAGCACAGAGTGACAGTGCCAGCATGCAGCTTGTGCCACAGGGACGCGAAGAAAGGCAGCACCCAGAGTGGTGCCCAGGAGACTCAGCAGCAGAAGCAGCTCATCTCCACTCTCCACCAGAGCGAAGCAGCCGAGGAGTCAGCTGTCACAGTGGGACACGCAGTACACAGCCCCTGAAGGGGCTGGATAGCGCAGAAGGGGTAAAGACAGGGCAAAGGAAGCACATCTATAGCTTCCCCAGGAAGAAAAGTGCAGAGGAGACTTTGCTGGGACAAAATACCATGCAAAAGTGCTGTGCAGCTAACTAGAAGTACAAAGATGAGTAGTCGCCCCAGGAGCTCAGTCTGCAAACAGCCTCTGCCTGTTTTCACAGTCACGTGTGCCAGCTGCTTATTATTATCCCCCTCTCTTTGAGTCCCATCTCCATTAACAGATTGTTGGCTAAGGTCTTCCGTGTTTGTCAGTCCTATGTAGGCTTGCTGCTCTGCAGGCTTTTTGCGGCATCTACAAGTTGAATCCATCTGGATTCACTTCACTTTGATGTAGCTGGGAGCTGTACGTCATTAATGACTGGCACCCTTCTCCATCCCACTCGTAGGCTGGATAAGGTCTTTTGCCTTCTTTAGAGTGGGAGTGGTTCATTGCAAAGGATCTGGTTACCTTAAAATACAAATCTGCAAAAGGTATGTTGAAACCGAATTTTTTAGTTCTCTCTGGCAAGCAGTTATCAGGAGCACAGCTTGCTACATCGTGCAGTTGCTGAAAAAACCCACAATGATGCTGATAGGAACAAGACCTGCCCATGTTTAACATGTAGACAGCAATAACAGTGTTGAACATGCTAGTATCAACCAAGAGCACCAGCAAGAGAAAAGGAGCAATGCCTGATTAGCACTATTTCTATATTAAGGAAGAGACAGAGAAAAATCACATGAAGAACAGACACGTGGGAGGGTTTCATGCAGTTACCAGCACTGTTTGTACCTCACTGCTCTCCACTTGATCCAGGCCCTCTGCCCTGTGAAGTGCAGGAAAATTCCCAAAAGGGAGACTACTCAGCACATCCCTGTACAGCAGCTAAAGCAGCAGCTTCAACCTTGACACAATTATCCAGCATGTACTATTTAAACACCCCCATCCTCTATGGGACATGCAAAGATGCTGGCTCTAATTTTGCCTTTACAAGTTCATCAGGGCAGGAAGGTACCGCTGGGTCACCCCTGAGATGTGACTCTGGGATAACAGCATCAAAATGTTTGGAGCCACTACCATGCAGGGGCCAGCAGAGAGTGAGGCAGCAGCTTGGGTGAAACATCCTTGCATATGAGGCTTGCATAGGACCTGGAGTTTGTCCAGAGCTGCCAGTCTGCTTCAGAGGGAGGCCACTGCTGCTGCTGCTGCTGAGGAGCCGTGCCCTGTCCCTGACTCCATAGAGTCAAGGCTCCTTCTGCTGCAGGACCAATGTGATCCAGCATGAGGATCAATGTCCCTCCTGCCACTGATCTGGCCTCATGACACAGGCCAAAGAGGCGGTGGGAGTGCTGTGCCCATGGATGCTGCTGCCCCAGTGCTCTGCTGCCCTCTGCTACCCCTTTTGTCACCTGCACCCACCCTGCTTCTGACCCTTGAACATGTGCTGCATCTACAGCCCTAGGCGCAAGCAGGGTGAGCACGCTGGCCTTGCAGCTCTGAACTGAAACCATGCCAGGTTTGTTGCATTTACTTTAATCCTTCTTGGCTTGTTAACAGAAGCCTGGGTCAGGAAGAGGTTTTTTGGGTCATCAAATCCAGTCCCCCATGTGCACAACAAGAAGCTTGCTCAGCTTGCCCGGCATCCCCGCCCAGCTCCATCCTCATGGCAGTTTGGACTTTTGCCCTCACTGCTGGCGTTGAACAGCTGTTCCCAAAGTTGCTGCGCTACTGGTTGCCAGCGTTGTTTAATTTGTAGTCAAATCTTTTCACATCCTATTTAATTCCATTCGTTCCTTTGCAGGGATAATTTAAATATCCTCCCTGGAGTTCACACTCTCCCCTGAGGCTTATTTACCAACAGCAGTCATGCTGATTTCCAGCTTCCTTTTGGCTGACAGAAGCAGCTGGGTCTCTGTTCCCGTGATCGGCCTAAGCGATCCCTGCTTTGCTCCAGCTTGTTTTTGACGGTGGGGACACACAGCCCTCCATTGAGCTAACACCCAGCACGCCCTGCAGATGCCAGCCCTCAGCCTTGACCAGACAAAGTTTTTTTCTCTTTCACGTGCTCAGTGCTGCACACCTATAGCAGCAGCACAGTGTGGTTTGGAGATCCAGCATCCTCGGCCCCACCATATCCTGAGCTGCTCGCCCAGTCTTCTCTGCATCACATTTCTCCAAAATGAAAATGTGGAAACTGCCCATCTCACCACCTTTTTTCCTTGCTATCTAACTCTCTATTCCTCCAAACAAATAAGGTTTCCTAATGAGGAGCTGGATAACAACAGCTAAGGAGTGCCTGGTAAATAGGAAACTGTGTAGACAGCAGCATTCAGTGACACCATTGCAAACCCCAAACAGATCACTGACCAAGAAATGGTCATCTATCCTGATATTCCACCCCACCTATCCCCTGTTATGAAAAAGCCACATCTCATCCATAATCACTTACCTTCTGCCTTGACAATAAGTCGAATTTTTGCAGCCTTTGTCCCATATGGATAAGTAGCAAATCTGCACTCATACTGCCCACTAAGGGAGACGGTAACGTTTTTCAGATGCAGAGCCCACTGATCACACTCAGATGTGATGTTTGGATGGGGGGAACAGAAAGCCTCTGTAGCATTCCAGTCGCAGCATTTCCTTGTGCTAAAGGACACCGAAAAGTTGTAAGGAGCCTCCGGAAACGTGAAGTAGTGGGTGCCATAAATGGGGTGATGAACAGCTATTTTGCTAAGCTGGGTGGCATCAGTCTTGGACCACTGTGTCTGTATTATGCGGGTAGTGTGTGGTTTTGGGAAGCTGCAAACCAGGGTCACGTCAGTACCTGGGAAAGCACGGACCACGTCTGTTTGTATAATGACGTCTTCAGTCTGGCCTTAAAAACAAACGGGACCATTTTTAGTGCAAGTAATGTTTAAACAAAGCTTTTTCCTAAGCCATCTTTGATATGCTTTGGTGCTTTAGCCACAGACAACCACGAAGACCCTACAACTGTGACAACAAGCTTTCCAGCAAGGAGCTTTACAGCAGATCGCCACCAGTACAAACTGCGAAGAGAGAACCAGGAGATCAAATGCACGCTTGTCTGGAAGAGGGTGGGGAGCTCCCATTGTGCTCACAAGAGACAAATGGGAATTCTGAGGGCCCCTGTAAAAATGGAAATCTTTCAAGTGATACAAATAAAGCAGAAGTTGGGCCCACTTATTCCCCAGCTCTTTTTGCAAGAACAAATAATTTATCCCTGCTGGCTAATTCTGCCCTGCACTGTTCCCCCTGCCCACTGCCATTGCCTTTGCTGCTTCAACAGAGAAAGCTGTTCTTTTACGTCCACATTATTAAACAGCTCCTGCATGGCCTAAACAAGTGTCTGTTTCAGTGTCAGAGCGAGCTGCCCCGGTAGCTATGGTTTCTTCCTCAATTAATTTCATAAAGCATGTTGGTAGTCCTTAGTGTGCCATATAAAGGAGTAATGTATCTGTGAAATAAAGAGGCTTTCAATGTGAGCCTGTACTACTTGGTTTTGCTGCTGCTGTAGTAAAATAGATTTCTCTCCCTTTCTCCCTCCTATGAACAAAAGGCTGGCAGTCCCCAAGCCCCTGTATGCAGGGCACTGACAAACTCAAAGAGATGAAGAATTTATGGATAGGGGAGTCGTAGTGAGACAAGCAATCAATCACACGCACAGAGCCATACACAAAAAGGCTCTTTTTCAAAAGAGTATGCGGGTCCCCAGAAAAAAAGAGTTTGTGCAGTTGTTCTTAGGTACGGACTTGTCACCTCCACCTCCATTGGCTTTTATCCTCCCTGTGTATCAAAATATCACTGCAAATTTGCTTTGGCAACTTGCCCCAGAGTCCCACCAGCCATACCGCTGACTCCCCACGGCAGCAAGTGCGCACTGCTCACCTTCCTTACTTGAAAAACTGGGTACCAATTTCTTTGCTTTGATGTCTGCTCCGCCGTGTGGTACAGGGGTCCAGGGCGCCTGAGCCAGGGGATGCCCTGCCAGGAGCCAGGCAGCCTCGACGGTGCCCGCAGGAGGGATGGCATGCCCCACGCTCTGCCAGCTCAGCTGGGAGCGAGACAGGGACCTGGTGCAACCCCAGCTCTGGTTTGACAGGGAAGAAGAAGAAGGGCAGAGTCCCACATCCCTGCAGAGCTGGTTGAGATTCAGTACTTAACCACTGAAGCGTGACATGAACACATAGAGACCAGGTGCATGGAGAACAAAGCTACTGAATGGCCATGGCCAACATTAATCTCTGGTTTTTTTATTGCTGTGCCTGCTCTGTTCATCTTTTAATTGACTTCCAAGAGACTGGATGACGTAAGAGGGTAAATAAAAATAAACCCAAGTGCCAAGTGCTGTGAGAAAAATTACTGAAAACTATTTTTGTCAGTCCAAGGAGCTTATTATAGCAAATGCTCACTGATTTCACTGCAAGTTTTGCATCAGTAAAACTTAAGTAAAAAGCGATTAGCAATCTTCTGATCAGACTAGCAGGCAAGGGACACCTAACAAGTTCTCTCTCATATTCATACTGATGCTTTATTAGGTCAAAGGACCATGTACAGAATGCCTACCAAGAATTACTTGAATATTTTATATTAAGATGAAAAAGTTGCATACGTAGAAACATTTTAATTTGTGTTGTTTATTAGTAGCCTAGCACTTTAGGTTATTTTAACTGAAACCCTTTCATGCAAAAGTGTTCTTAACTTTTCATTAACATCTCAATACAATTAGTTTCATTTTATGCCAATTTTATTTTTCCAAATCAAATGCTGTCCATTAGCACATACTTGTGGTCCATTTGAAATTTAATAGAGTAACTGCCAGACATTTAGCTGTCTGATCTCCACAAAGGGCATGGTGGCATCCACTTTCACCTTTGAGTGACTTCAGCGAGGATTTCATCCTCAGGGGAAAAAAACTCAACAGTCCTGTTTTTTCCCTAAATGGTATTGCTTTCCTGCATGTGCACGTCTTGATGTCTCTAGTTCTTTCTTTGCATTTGAGAACTTTTATTTGCTGTGAATACACATATGAAATATTTTCCTTTCTTTTAAAATCCAGTTTGCCTCAGTGGTGTAGAAAATATGAACAGCCTATGCCAGATTTTGAGATGCATCTTACCATACCAGTCAAATACATGACCTTTTTCCTTTCTTAACTGGAAAAAGGTGTATCCTACAAAATTCTTCTTCCTAGCTGGTAATAAATGACCTGCATCCAGCATGGTCAGCCTGTTGGGGGGTGGGTGGAGGGGGTGTGAGCATCAGACTTTTTCTTGGATTTCCTTAGATTGTTTTTGGTTTAAGCTCCCTCTGATGGGGATGCAGTTCTCCTCACTCAACTTTTCTGAAAGTTTTACTCGCAATGACAAACTTGTTTCCCAAGACTTTAATGCAGCACATAGGGCTGGGTGAGGAAGAGGAAGGGAAGAATCTACTTAAGGGGTTGCAGCTATACAATTTTTTCTTGCCTTTAAGTGTTTCAACTCTTCCTCTCTCTGTATACACAGGTGTGTGTGTGTGTGTGTGAGAGAGATAGAGATATTTTTTATTCGCTCTTTGAAAACAGTTTTCCTTTTTGCCCATTGGACACGAGCATATGTTGCCCTAAATACAAGTGAGCTCGTTTCAGTGATTATTCTGGTGAAAACGGGTGAAGCATTTTGAATAAACTAATCTGCTAGTCAGCACAAGCCATTTACTCCTTACTAGCTGCACATTATAACTAGAGCTATTAGAATGTTGTCAGGAAATAGAAAATCATTACCAGCAGCTACAGATTGCCCTAGTGAGACACGCCAACCTCGTCTGCACATGCCACCCTGCCCCTCGCCACCCTCCATCATAAGCTGCGTCAAGGCGTCCCACTGACACACTTACCTGCAATGCTGGGCACCAAGAGCAAACAAAAGAGGGAGAAAAGCCACCTTTTTTCCATCTTCACTTGATGAAGTTCTGATAAATAAGTAGCGCTCTTGGCCTGCTCCCGTCAGTGTCTCGGAAAAAAAAGTCGAAATCGTCTGTCCTGTGCAGGCAGGCAGATGTACAACAGAGTCACGCTCATCATTTTAGCGTGACTTCAAAGCAATGCTTCATTAAATGCGAAAGCCTCAGTTTCCTGCCGGAGCGACAAAATTAGTACATGTTGTGAAACCTTTATGTTGAGAAGGCTACCTTACTGCACGCTGGTGTTCAAGACATCTTTTTTTTTTTTTTCCTTTGTCTTTTCAGATAAGCTCAGAGTAAAGTAATTTACTGGCTTAAGCTCTCTTGAAAACTTGTCAGGTGTCTAAAGTTGAATATCTGGTACATAGCGTACAAAAAAGCTGACTTTTTTTTTTCCTGCTTCATTTCCTTCTCATGTTATTCCAAAATATATTCCAAATATACTATTTCCAGACTCTCTGCACTCACTGTCTTTTAAGAAAACAGCAAGATAACAGAACCAATCCCCCTAAATCAGAGTGAACTGAGAGTTTTCCAGATTTACTTTTTACATTTTTTTTCTGAGAAGGAGACCATTAATTATTTTCTGTGCAATGAGGAATTACAGCATCACATGTGACAACATCACCTGTTGTGGTTAACCCCCGTACCTCACTCTGTTCAGCTGGCAGCTTTGGTGTTGGTGCATGGCTCCAGCCAGTCCTGCAACCTTTCTTTATTGCAGGTCACCTGTAAATCCTTCTGAATTGTCCTCAAAGCATACTGCCTTTCCATAAACTAGGCATACACCTGTCAGCAAAGCATCTCATCGCAGACAGGTCTTATGCAAATTGGACCTGCTGCTGGTAGTCTTTCAGAAAGACAACAGATCCAAGTTCTTGCTTATCACACTTCTTTCCCCAAAACTGAAATAGCAGGGCAAGACCTCTCACGTACACAACATGAGTGTACGCGTTCTGCTGGCTCTTCTCGAGATGGGGTGTGTGTTGGGAAGCGTAGCTGGGCAGGAGCCTGGTTGCCCCTGATGGGTCCCTGCCTGGGCACCTGAGGACAGCCCACCCTTTGACTCCGGGGAGAGCCGATTACAGCCCATCCATCAGAGCAGAGAAAGCGAGTGGCCTGGATGAGTCCCTTAAATGGACCCCTCTCTCCACCAGCAGTGGTTTTCCTTGGGTGGCTGGTCTATCTATGGGTGATCCAGGTGCTGATACTTCTCTCCTGAAAGCATTTCTAGGGGGCCCGGGTGCCTTTGTCGTCCCCCTTCTTTTATGGCACCCCTCTCTGCTGCTCAGGCAAGGCCTACGGAAACTGCCAGCAACCGCCTGCAATTTTCTTCTCAACTGTTTTCCATTTCCTCCCCAGCTGTCAATTTTTGCTGACCGTGGAGCTCCCCACAGCCCCAGCTAAGGCACAGAGTTCAAGGCAAAAAAGACAGACCTCACTGGTCATTTCCCTATTTTATGCACTACCAGATGCAAACAACTTCTATACCACTTCCCTAATTTGTGCACGTGAAATCTTTTGGTAGCATGTTTAAGCAAGCTAATGTCTCCAGCTGGACAGCTGGAAGCGCTGGCCAGGCTACGTTCAGGCCTCCAGACACATCTTGGAGGATAAGTGCTGCTGCACACTTCCTTTTTTGTTTGCCTTGCTCCCCTACCTGAGGAAACAGACTAAAAGCAGTCGTGGTAAATGCACTGGATGCCCAGATTACTGCTAAGGGAATACTCCCTGGGGATTAAATATCTGCTTGCCACTCAGAAGCCTGACAGAGAAATACCTGTCTCAGAGGATCAAGAAGTCCTGAAGTTGAGGATTAACAGAATGTTTAAGCCATTGTAATTGACAGCCACAGAAGGGAGTAAAAGTATTAAAGGTATATGTTCTGGTTTCCAGTTCAAAGCAGAGACCACAAAGAACCCAGAGATTATCTGCAGAGACTAAAGTCCAAGAAAATTGGACTTTAATCTAGAATTTGGGCTTTCACTCATGAGCACAGTTACCTTAGCTTCTCCTGCTGATCAGTTCATGAAAGCTTTGTACCATGAGAAAATGTATTTTGTATACCATGGGGAAAACAAATATCTCAAATGAACCTTTTTATTGATCTGAAACATACATCACAATTCAACAAGACAGCCCAAGTGCCATGTGGTATATTCAACAGCCACAGAAATCCCTGAGCAGCTTGCTTGAGTTACTAGATTGCTATGTCTTGTCCTTAGAATTTGTTTCCCCCCCAAAATAACTTCCTAAAAATATACTGCTGCCATGCCGCATTGTGTTGGCTGAATGCAGCTGCCCAGCATTGTTGCTGAGCTTAGTGATGAAAGACAGACAAGAAAGAAACCTCCCAGCTCGATGGAGTTTTGTTCACTTCAGAGCTGTGTTTTGTCCCAATTCCTACCTTAAGCCCAAAGTCTGAAATAGTCATTCAGCTCACTGCTGACGTTGATGTGCATGAACAACTAAGCCCTGCCTCTGCATACGGCATCGAAAACCACCTCTGAGACATGCCACTTATCTCAGCCTACTGGCAGGGACCCGCCTCTTCTCTGGAGCTGGACGAGGGGTCCCGCTTACAGCAGTGCAGATTATTATGAGATGTTCCTCCCCCGCCACCCCTTTCCTGAAGAGTTACTCACAGGCAGCTTGGTAGGTACCACAGCTGGATGTTACACACCAGGTTATGGGTGGTGGGGATGAGAGGAGGTACAGACACATGCCCAGGGGCAGTGGACCTCATTGGTAGCTGGAGGGAGAACATACCTGTAATGGGCTTTTCCTTGGTGGGGCAGCTGCAGGGATGTTTTTCTCAGAGTTGGGATGCACAGGTTTTTACCTCATGCTACACGTACCTTTCTGGAGAGACCCAGAAACCACTGCAAGGCTGGGATGTTTTAAAGGAAAAGATGTTCTGCCCAGGCAAGAGACACACGTTGTCAGGGGATATGTGAACCGCAAAGTTTTCTTCTGGGCTGGACAAGCAGCTGGCCTGACTGGTCTTCATGGGTCCCTGTATCCCAGGCAGGGGCAGCGCTGGCAGGAATGGATGGGCTCTGAGCGTCCCCCAGGAGGGGGCTCTGGCAGTGCACTGCAGTGCAGAGCTCTGCCTGCTGCTCAAGGATGCCTCTGCTGCCTCATGTGACATTAAATTTTTTCCCTTTGTGTGGGAGTGGGGGTGGCAGTGAGGGTCCTTTAATTATTTTCTGCAGATCCGTTCACCACTGGAGGAGGCATTTTGAGCGCTACAAATGACTTCCGCAGCAATCACGCCTATTATGCGTCATGCTCACAAAACCCTCAACTGCAATACAATTCTTCTACCTCAGTTACAGTAAGCTGCACCTAAGGAAGAAGCATAGCTGCAGTCAGCCCCACAGAAAAAGAAATCTTGAACTCCAGAGACAAATTCAATTATTCACAAAGAGAGCCTTTTCAGAAATGCTAGTGTGCGAGCTCTTCCTGCCAGAGGCGAGGATGATTACCCTTGCAGACTGGTGTCCTCTAAACATTGCTTAAAGAAAGCGCTGCTCCCCAGTGAAAAAGAGATGGAGACTTTGAAGCAGGAATTTCATTAAAGAGTAAACTAACCTTTCAGGTTCACTTGGCACAGAAACCGCCACTTTGTCATTGTGTTTTGGTTTTGAACTTCTTTGAAAACTGTACTAATGACTCTGTAGCTGGCAGGCAACTTTGGCCACGAGGTCTCACGGGGTGTGTGGGGGTGTGCGGATGACTGGGTGGCACAGGCTAAGGGGGCAGCACGGCAGGGGACAGGGCACTGCGGTGGCAGTGGGATCCCCACCAGGCTTTTTCAGTGACACCCTGCTTCCTCCTTCTCCCCATCCTTAGCTCCTGTGCCTCTAGCCCGCTTGCAGCACTGTCTCTGCTGCATGGGGAGGAGAGGGGAAGGGCGTTTCTCACTCTACTTCCTTCTCCTCCTCCTCCTCTCTCACAGCTACATGCGCATGTCCACATGCTGTGTTTGACATAACGCAGCCCCAGTTTCAGCTGGGCTGTTTAAGCAGCATGGCAAGGCATACGCGCTTCCCTGTCAACAGCAATTTTTCCATCTGAAAGGTGTTTAAAGATCTGAATGGACATTTCATCCCTTCTTCCTCACTGACAGCTTGGAGTACGCTCAGCCCTGGCCACCTCCCTGCTCTGGCCCAGCCTGCCCTGGCACCAGGGCTGCTCCATCGCCTTCGCCCCCAGCTCCGCCGTCAACACCAGCAGAATTCAAGACAGCCCTATCTACAAACATTTCATTTGCCATTAAGTCCTGCAGACATTTTGGGGCCAAATCCAACTGGATGACAGCTCTTTAATGATGCCTTTTGCTCATCCCACTTGTAAATATTGCTTTCTTCACTTTGTAAACAGGGAACAGCAGTCTCGCCCAAGACTACAAGTCAAAATGAATGGATAGGCAAGGACTACTGGCCTTAAATCCTCTCTTCTTGCTGTCTGTGGGAAAAATCTCTTCATGACCACTCCGTGTTTACAAAGCCTTTCAGATAAGGCAACAGGGCACCTTTTGGGAAAGCAGGAGGATCACAGGGAGTGATCTAGTGCTGTGTTCCTCTGTGTGTACACCTCAGACTCTCCATTTCTGTGATATAAGAAAGGGACTGCCAAAGCTGGCAGTAGTTTTTCTAATTAGAAGGCCTAAATTACAGGTCATGTTTCAGGGAAAGAGAGCGTATGTTTGGGGATAAATTGAAGACAATCAGATCCGTCACTTTATCATTCCAACCACTTGTCCCTGTAGTCCTCTGCTCCCATTTAATGCCATTTCTGATCAACAATGGTCTGTCAGTGTAAGCTGTTGAACACTGCATTATGCAAAGTGCAAGTTACTGGAAAAAGAGTATAAAAAGCACAACCAACAAAACAAATAAAGCACATTGACTCAACAACTATACACCAATGAAAAACCACTGTGTGAAAGCCAGCCAGACATTTCCAAAGAAATTAAAGACTCTACAGAGTCATTATTTTCAAAATGAAATGGAAGGCACATGTGAGACCAACCCTTCTTTCTTTGGTTGCTCTCTTTTCCAACTACAGCACAAACCATGCTTTCCCCCTGTTTTGCACAGCATCAGCTAAGGCTTTTCACTTGTACATCTCATCCTCCACATTTTGTAAGGAAATGTTTCTAACTAGGTTAATAACCGTGTAACAAAATGTAATGGCACCCATAGCTTTAAACAGGCATTTGTTAGGAAAGGATAACCCACTGCCAGTGATGGGAAACATCTGCCCATGTTAGACTACAAGGTTGAGGTTTCCAATGAAGCTTCCCAGAAGGGCCATGTCATCCCCTGGTCATTTTGGCAGAAGCTTCAGAGACGATGCTTGGAGCAGCTTTCATGAATCACGCAAGAAGAGAGAGCAGGACTCTGCTTGAGAAAGGGCTTTTCATAAGCACAGCTTGTGGGGCTTTATCTTGGGTCTGCATAAAGAGGGAGTTATCAAGACAAGCAACAGACCACTCAATCAGAAACTAAAAGCTTAGGTTCACATCCAGAGTGCTGTAAACTTAGATGGGTTGCACAGCTCATTTTACTGTGCAGACCGTCTCTAATGGATTTTGTTCCCCAATTAATTTAAATTCTTCCATACTATTGTATGCAAATACCATCTTGCAGACACACAGCCGCCTGGCCAGAGCTCAACACAGCAGACTGGTTAGAATTCACCACTGAAGAAATACATCAAATAGAAAAGATTAAAGGGGTGAAATTTAACTTCAGATACAGTAGCAGTGACAATTTGAGGGCAGCAGCTGCCTTTCCATTATAAAAAAATCAAATAATTTACAGCAATAAAAGGCCAAGTTACAGTGCCATTGAGAATCATAACTTGGATTTTTTTTTTTTTAATGGAATACTTTGGAAGCATCAGACGTTAATGAGTTTGTTTGCACGCACTTCCTTTGTAGCCTGATAAATACCTCTCATTCTATCAGCCTGTCAGAAGCAACCACAAGGAAGTGAGATATCTCTCCCATCACATCCACCATCTATTAAATTGTCCACTACATCCTAATTCCATGCCTCTTTAGAAAAGGTGGTGAAGTACAAATGAGAAAAGCAAAGCAGAGGTTGTTTTTCATGTTGAGCCTGACCATGCAGAGAAGAAACTGTATGTTGGTGGAACCCACGTTTGAGGGGCTTTAGCCTGGAACATTGCAGAGCAGGACACCTCACCCAGGTCCTGGAAAGAGGAAGGGGGTCACCTCCAGAAGGCAAATCAGAGCTTAGTGCACCTTATACAAGGCAGTGTAGGGCAAGTGCATTCCTAAATCTGGGCATCTCAATAGAGTTAACAGCCTGCAGTTAGATGGGATGAATACAGCACAGGAGTAGCTAGAAAGTAAAATGGAGAATAGGAAACTTCTCGGATATTTCTGCATAATGATATCTTCCAGACCACAAGCAGAGTAACATTTAGCTACCTCAGATGCAAAATCTTTTGGTTCACTCCATGCTCCAAGGCATAATGTGAACCTGCCTTAAAGAGCCTGTGAGGACTTGTTAGTGCAGCAATGTGTGCTGGACACCCATCTCCTTCCAGGGCACTCTTGGCAAAGTAGCTGAAGAAAAGGATAAGGAATTAAGACAGTTTTCAACAGATAACACTTCTCTTAGCATTCAGTATGAGTTCCTAAAGTTTCAGTCACCACTAAAATTAAGAAAGATTTCTAGGTTGGTTTGTAAGGGTCACTGCCCACGCAAAGTAGATGTTCAGTTTCTAGCTGAGTTGGTCACCTCCTGAAATAGTACTAGGAAGGGCCTGCACTGCTTCTCCTTGTTTCCGTGAAACACAGTATCCCAACTAGTGGGTATTTAAGAGAGTGACTGGTCACATGTTTATTGTCCAAAGTATAGGGAGGGAAGGATGATCATGTCCTGAAAATCATTCCCAAGTGTCAGCTGGCCTGGAGTTTTGGTTGTGAACCAAGAGAAGGCTGGTAGTCACCTTCTCCCAGTTTGACCACTTGTCCTAGATAGTATTTCCAACCCAGTCACTGACGTGTGACCTACCTGCTCCCAGGAACCTGCTCCTGACCTACCGGCACCCACCAGCACCACTCAACTGAACACTGAACTCCCTCCTGCCTGAAATGAGGTTATGCTTTAACTTCTCCACAGCTGATTAAGCTTAGCAATGCTGCTAATGCAATGAAATCATTTGAGACCTCTACCAGAGCAGTTTTGCATGATTGCCTCCATTTTCAAAATGAATATACAGTGGCTCAGTGGGTTTAAGGGCCTAACCAGAGCACTGCCCAAGTCAATGGGTGACACCTGGGTGCTTCTAGACCGTGTGACCCAAAAAAGCACCACTGTGTAGACAAGGGAAACCTCTTGTGTTCCCCAAGTCTTGTTTCCCAAAAGTCTGAAGCCACCTTCTGCCCCTTGGAAAATCAATGATTCAGTAAATTAATTTCGGTCTGTTACTGCAATTGCATTAAAAAAAAGAAGCATCTTGCAAGACTTTCCTTAAAGTCAGTACGCTGGAGAATTGCACTGTGACTGAGCACAAATCAAATACCTCTAACGTTATTTGACATTTTAATTGCAAATAAGGAAAAAAATCTCTCATTACAGAACTCAACAAAGTTGGCTTGTTGTGAATCAAACTCTCCAGAGAACATTTCCTTCCCCTACCCCCTGCTCAGCTGCACAGCAGCCGAAGCAGCAAACATCATGCAAACTAAGGCAGTCAAAGCCATTACCAGTCATCCCTTCTCCCTTTAAAATTACACTGACTCACATGGTATATTTTTCTAACAGATGCTACCGTACAGTACAGAGCTTGTCAAGAAGGAAAAAAAACCCACTGCAGAGCTGCATGAAAAAACAAGTTCAGAAGTGTCATAGATATGTTTGCAGGAGGCTGGATCAAAATAATTTCAGGCTCATTTCAGTGATTTACCTGAATACACCAGAGATACATTCAGCTTGCAGTGCTTCTGGAAAGTCTTGGCCATGGTCTTTCAGGATGCAAGAGAAAGTACCAGGGCTGGGGATCAGTACAGCTGACCAGCTGCTCAGAGTACAGGTGCAATTTTAGAAGTCTGATTTAATATCTTGTTCTACCAGCAACGCTCATGGCTAAATGGGAAATAAAACTAATCTAACCTTATTAGATTTGGGCTGTAATCTCATATCAACCTCAGATATGGGACTTCCCTGGCAGGCTTCATGCTTTTTACTGGCTCTGGTTCCCAGGAAGCAAGGTGGATAATCAAAGAAATGTAAGTTCAAAGAAAATTCATATATAGTTCAGTGTTTTGAACAGTAGAAACATTTAACAATTCATATATGAAACAAAAAACAGTGGTCCATTCTCCCAGAATAAATGTTTTGTTATGCCAATGTGGATGCTGCCCATATCTGAAAACACTGGGGGCAATAAATGTTTTTTTTTTTTGAACCCTAGGGAGGATTGCCCACTTTTCCTGAACAGAAAAAGTACATGCCCAGTTTTATGGGATTGACACCTGCATCGTACACTAGTTGCCCACAGGAAATCACTAGGATTTTTGCAGAGAAGTAATCTGCTTTTTCAAAATGGACGAAATATTGAACAGAGCAAGTGTATTAGCTATCTTATGCTTAGAATTACTATCTGTAAAAAATATTAACTGAAAAATAGCTTAGGTGCAGTTAATCTTGCTTTGGTAGAAAATGAAGAATTAGATCTCCTGACGGGATCTCCAGCATTTTTTCCTGCAATTTTCCATTTTTCAGTTGCAGAGACAGCTTCCAGCAGTCTTTCTCTGTGGGTGACTTTTCCTTCTCTCACCAGAAACATGTTTTATGAACCCCTGACCTGCTCCTCACACAGTAACTCAAGTAGTTGGGCAGTTCCTCTGGTGAGGAGGTCCCCAGACCTAGGAGAGAGTTACCTCTGTAAGATCTCTCCTGCCACCTCTCAAAAGGCAGGAATGACCTCCTGTTTTATTTTGTTATTTAAAACCCTCACACCAATTCTCAGAAAAACCTTTGCCATCCATCATCCATACAAAAGGACACAAGTTCCCTGCTAACAACAACAGCTTTTTCAAAGGACCTGGAGCACACCTAAGAGCTCAACATCTACTGGTTTGCATTTTCTAGGAAGCAGGATTTAGCAGCCTGCATTCAAAGACCATTAAGGAGCCTATGTTTTTTTTCTTAGTTCCCCATGCCATGTACTTTCTCTTTGGGAAAGTGCCAAAGTCTGTCTCAGGAGGTTGTTGTTTTGCTCCAAGAGACCAAAATCAATCAATCAATCCGTGGCTTGGAAGATTAGGGCTCTTAAGGCAGATTATAAACACAATCCCCTCAATTAACTTGCCTGAGATGAGCTAGAGGCAGTTAGATCCTCGTTAAGTCAATTATTAACACAGATAGTCAATGTGCATATTTTTTATGACAAATCTTATTAATTTCATGTGCAAAGCAGTAAACCCAGAGAAAGGCTAAGAAGCAGGGCTGCTGCCCTGCCCGCCGGGGCACTGAGGACAAGCTGTTGAGGCAGGAGCAGTTTGGCACAGGTCCTGCCGCTGCCACATGCAAACAGCCCTCCCCTCAGGCCAGCAGCACCAGGGCTTTCCCCAGCCCCTTTGGTTTTCAGGCTTTTGAGACCCTGTGCCCTGCCAGTCCCTTCCTGAGATACGTTATAGAGGCGTCAGTAACAGAGAGGGCTCTGAATTATGCAGCTGATGTTGGGTTTGTTTTGTTTTAAGCTACTAGTTTGCATGCCAAGGATAGCGCTCTCGCTTTGGAGCGGGGAAAAGGCTGAGTAGGGCACCCCTAGCATTGCCTTTCACAAAGTCTCCTGCAGCTCTCAAGCGAGAAAGCTCAACAGGCACCCATGGTCCCGACTCGTTGCATGATGAATCAGTTGAAGGAAACGTTTTGTGCCTGTATAGTTTAATCCATAACTACGTAACTCTCAGTCAATTTTAAGTGCCCAGTTTTCTGGGCCTGAAAGAAGCTTGCTGGCACATGGGCATTTTTTGCAGCTGCAAAGCAGGCACCAAAAACTTGCGCTGAAATTGCTCTGACAACTTAGCCCTCATGCAGTTTTGCTGCCAATACCATCATCATCCTCAGAAAGCCCTTCCATAATACTCCATTGCATCTTTAACAACTGAACTTTGTCTGCCACCTTCCAGAATTTTTCAGGATTTAGCCTTAAAATGATATCAGCTAGAGTTTGTCTTACTACAGAAACCAGTTACTTGTCAAGAGGATGGAAGCTAAGTATGCAAGTCATGCTTTTTGGGTCTCAGACCCAATTAGGATGCGCATAAAGGCCCGTTTCCCCTGCTGATCCCTGTCATGCCTATGAGGCAACTTCCTCATATGAGTTAGGGGATCAGCCTCTCTATTTGAAAAATGAAGGCATTCAAGGCCCTGCCAAAGGGGGGGGGGGATGACCCTCCCCCCCCCAACATGAGCGTAGATTGAATTCCCTACAGGAGTTCCAAGAAAAGAAGCTGAACTGTGACCCAGAAAGACTGAAATTAGTTAAAAAATGTCCTGTTCTATGACACAGCCCTATAGCCATGCTCCTTGCTCAGCAATCATTTATTAAAACTCCTTCCTGCCTGAACAACATTTAAGGGTGGCTAAATGAGCAGCAGCACTGGCAGGCAGTACCCTGCACTGTCCCGTTGAGTAATTAAAATGGTGCCAAGCAAGTGTCCGATTTAACATTTTGTCAGGCTCCTGGAGCGCCCGTAGTGCATCACGTCGTACAAGATCCTGGCAGTATTGTTGACCTCCAGAAAAAGAGCCCCAAATTGTTCCCCTGTGAAAGGCTAGCAGATGGACCAGCTCCGGTGGCCGATGTATTTGGCACAGCCTGATGAGTGACTGGAAGCAACCCAGTGAAGAGAGGGAGGGGCTGGCAAGCAGCTGGAGACACCCCGACACTTTCCTCAGCAAGGAAAACGGCATGTCAGCAGGACCCACCAGTGAAATATGTGGCTGGCTAGGAGCAGTGACAGCTTAAGGCCGGAACTGATTCTTGCATTCATCCATCTGGATAAATATTTGTTGCTGTTACATGTGCTCACCAGTGGGAATACATGATTAAAACATTTCTAATTTGCAGCGCCTTCAAATGCATTCAAGTCAGGCTCCCTTCTCCAGGGGATAAATGGCATTTATAAGCCTTCAATCTTTTTCTAACTTCAGGTATTATTGCAGGTGAAAAATCAGAATATTTGTACGTAGCAGCCTGTTAGGTGCACGTTGCCATTTGGTGAAGATTCAGGTCTATATCTGCAACCCCAAGTCAAGTTCATCTTCCTGGCGATTATGTAATTTGTATAGGTGGACAGTGGAAAAAGGCAATGAGCAGTTTTTGTGAAAAGGTGATCTCTCTTATTCATCTTTTTGGTCTCTGGCCCTATGTTAGCACCTTCTTGGTCTGCTCAACACCCCAGCTTTACAGGATTCAGCATCCAACGTATATGCCCGGGGTTCTTACCTTATACTGTTGACTGCTACCAGTGGTAACGTTTTCTTTCTTGCACCTTTTTCTTCTGCTCTCTTTATATAGGCTAAGGTAGCACCAGCCAGACCAGAAAAGCAGGAAGCCTAATTACTAGAGCTGTGCAACTGAAATGATGGAGTTTCTTAAGACTGCAACTGAGATAAGAAGCTGCCTAATAAACAAACAAGCAGGATGCCTGTAGTCTGTCAGACGAGTAATCGAAGCCTGGATAAGACACTTGGGGTACTTTAAGACAAGGCTGAGCAGACTTGGAGAAGTCCAATTACAGCATCTAAATTTATACGGAATAAATTGAAGATGGGGCTGATGGTGAACAGATCCGGAATGAAAGCTGAGCACTTGGCAGAAGGCAGTGATTGACAAGGAAATGCACGGTTCCCTCTGTAAAGGACTTATTTAATTTATACAAAAGGAGAGCCCAAATCCGGCTTTCAGAAAGGGATTTCTACAGCGCTGGACCCCACCAGGTGCAGTGTTGCATTTGCTACTTTTCAGCCATTCTACTTGAATAAAGTTGGGGATGACAAATATAATACTGAATCAGATCTGTGCTTAAAGACAGCTGGGTAAATTAGGATGCCTGGCTGGGGAATAGGAGGAGGCAGAAGGGGCAAGGACAGCCTGCTGAGCACTCGTTATCACTAGCTGGTGATTTAAAGCAGCCAGTCTTGGCAGAGCTCATCAAACTGCCACCATGCTGGTAGTGACTGTTGGGAGCGGCAGCTAGCTCCTGGGGAGAAAGCAGCAGCCATGGCTGTGTATCCGTGTTTGGAAAGTCCAGCACAGCTTTCTAACAAACAATGTTTGAAGCATTCATAATTAGAGAAGCAGCATAGTTAAGAAGATTTTATCCATGTTAATTTCTGTTGTGGCTTTCCAAAAAACGTAGACAGGGCCGCCCAATCTTTTCCTAATATGAAAAGTAATCTGGAAAAATGGAATTTTAAAAAAACATTTTTTTTTTCCAGGTATATACCTTTTATCACAAGAGCTCTAGTGATACAGAAAAACAGACTACAGCTCTTGAGCTGCTTAGGCTGAAACCAAAACACCTCCCCCTGCTTCCCATGCACTCTGTTATACTTACAGGGCTGCTCCTGGGACACCAGCACCAGATGCATCAAACTCCTGGATACCTAAGACAAAGATGGGGGAAACAACGCGACCCCAATCATTGTGCCCTATGAAGGGACATGGCCAGCCTCCATCCCCACCCTCAGCATCCCCACAGTTGCTCCCCGGCTTTATCAAGTTTGTGGCTACCCTTGAACTTTTCCCCCCTCTCAGCTAAGGTACAGAGAGCTGCTGGCCATAACATCATGTTACCACACTACAGACCTTTAGTTACTCAAAAAAATAAACACTTTGGAGGCCTCATAGACCTCCTGAAGCCAGGCTCAGCTGAACCCACATGGCTCTGCTTACCCCCCCAGCCAAGGCAGCAATGCTACATACACCTCTCCGGCCCCCGCCTCTGTAATCAGCACCTCAATGAGATGCTAATGAGTAAGACAAGCATTTTGGAGGGTTAAACATTTTTGCAGCTGGTGATGCCATTCCCCCACAATTAAAGGCAAATGTCTCAAAGGTACTTAAATCCTTGTTTGCTGCCAAGACAACTACACTTCTTGGAATGATAGGCTTAAATCTTTCAACAGAACTCACATTGCTGTGCCTCGGTCATTTATGGGTTTTCCAGAGATACAGCAATTGTTATGCTTTAGGTGAAGCAGTGTAAAACAAAAAAAAAAACAAAACCCTCCCATAAATCAGAAATGTTTTACTTCAGGAAAGGTAGAGTCATTAATAACAACAACACTGTAATACATACTAATTAGTTTTTTAGCAAACATTTTCAGTGAAAGAGACACAAGGCTGTGCCACAGCCCAAGCCGTTAACATTCAAAGCTTTGTCTTTAAAACAGAGCCTTGGCTTAGAGACGTTTTGCCTGGCAGTAGCTTGTTGCAGCACCTCAGCAGGGCCATCAGCTGGCTGCTCTCACATTTCTGTTTGCACTAGTGGCACCCTCCAAGCTCTGCTCTCTGCGGGGCCAGGCTGAGACGGGCTGCCTCAGCTTACTTTCATTTCTCCAGTTAATTTCTTTGGGCTCTCCTTGTCCCATACTGCTTTGAAAGCCACTGCGTATCTCACTGCCGATTATAGCAACCTCCTACCATTTTCAAAACTTTCCATCTTCCATCCTTGGTGTTTACCATTAAGGCCTGGAAAGTAATTAATAGAAATTGGATTTTTAATTATTATTATTGGTTCTTTACAAAGATGGTTTTGCTCTTCTGTTCCTCCAGGCTAGGACTTTTTAATATGGGAAGCTTGTTTGCAAGTTCAGTCTTTGCAGAGGACTTAGAGAAAAATCAGCTGAGCTGAACTCAGGCTCAGCTCTGTCTGTGCCCATCTCAGGAAGAGCAAGCGCTCCTGAATGACACATACTGACCTGGGTTATTTTATTACCATTTGTTCTGTTTCCAAGCACTGTTCTCAAAAAAAAAAAAAAAAAAAAAAATCTACAGAAGATAAATCTAGCAAACCCTCCATCCTCTCAGTGCTTCGCAGAGAATTGTCTCCAGACTCTCAACTCAGCAAGCGGTAGCAATGGGCTCAGGTAACCCCAGCAGCGCCCGCTGCCCTATCCGCAGAGGTGCCCAAACGCATCGTGCCCGGTGTCAGGTCACTGGGGGAAGAGCATCCACCTGAAAGCCAAAGGCAGCAGGAGCGAGAGCAGGCGCAGGCTGGCGGCACCGCCACGCGCCTCTCTTGGGACGAGAGGCAGCAGCAGGGCGCTGCTCCTCACCACCCGCGCCGCTGCGTGTGTCGCCGGTAAGGGGTGTCAAAGGCGAAAAAGAAAAGGCTGGAACCCATCACCCTCTCCCATCCTACTAAATCCCACCAGCACCCTCTCGCTGACTCTGGCAGTAGCAGGGACTACACATTAAAAAACAAAATAAGAAGAAAAAAACCCCAGACTGTCTTTCAAGCCGGGGCATTTCCCTGGCCCAGCTAGCACTAGTGCAGTGGGGTCGCTTATAGGGGGGCAGCAACGGGGCCGGGGCAGGAGCAGGGACACCCTGAGCCCCCACGGTCACCAGGGGAGGCACGGCTGCTGAACCAGGCTGCCGGCACCGCAAGGTGGGGACATGGAGTAAAAAAACCCACAAACCGCGCATAAATGGCCTCTTCGAAAACGTGCCGGCGATTCCTTTGCACGCAAAAATTAAAACAGGCCTTACAGAAAAGCCTCCCCCATCCCTCCCTCAATGCTGCCCTGCCCGCTGAGCACAGGCTCTCTCTAAGCCCATGGTTTCCTGGTGCCTGAGGTTTTTCAACCACAAGGTTTTAGCCTTATTAGCCCTTGTTTGGGGCTTTGTCCAGAAGAGTTATCTGTGACCTGCGGCAGAAGTTGTTTTTCCCCTTTGCAGTTTATCTGGTTACTGGAAGGCTCCACCTCTCAGCCCATCAGTTGATTATTTTCTTCCTGCCTGTCATTTAGCGGTCACCTCTGCTGGTTCAATAGACCTAGTGACAGTGTATTTTTCAAACAGGTTTAAAATTCAAATTGACTCAAATTATCCCGAGGTAATTTACCCGTAAACTGTCAAGGTAAGAGCATCAGACTTGTCCAGGTATCACCGAAGCTAAGAAACAAAGCTGCCTTTAGTACCCAGGAGCAAGCTCCTTGTTGCTCACGTCTTGAATCGCTTTTAGTCCAACAATTCACCTTAAAGCAGATACAGAGCAGAGTATCACCCAGTCACTGCCTGCTAATGCATTTTTGCAATGTATTTGATTTTAATATCAGAATATTCCAGTTTCCAGTACCAAGAGATAATAGGCAAAACACAAGGGTTTCCATGGGACGTTGGTGTATTTTGTCTTTTATATTTGCTCTGCGCTTTGCTTTGGTGGTACAATATGCGTATATGCCATTACCATAAATTCAATTGTTTGCAAATTCTCTCTCAATTTTCCATCCTCTGGCAATAAAGCTACATTTAGAAAGGGCTGTCTTTAGCAATTGCTTGCCATCCTTTTATTGATGGATTCTCTGAACATCTCATTGCACTTTTATTCTATTATCTGTTTAATGGTTTTTCATTTCCTCCGACACAGACAACCCAGGGAATGTTTTACCATAATAGATGCCACTTCCACTCTCCACTTTGGGGTAGGCCGGGGGGTAGAGGGGGAAGGTGGGGATTTTTTCCAGCTTTTTCCGTGAATTGATTTTTAAAATGAACTCTACTTTTATATACTAGATCTTTGGTGCCTTGAAGAGTCATCTTCCTTATTCCTCCTCCCTAAAGTATAGGGATTATGCATTGAAAGTGACATTTAAAATTCTGCTAACATAAGTGTTGACTGTTTAAAACAACTTATTTGTATCACAAAGAACTCGAACTGAGTAATTTATTTTGACAATTATTTCAACCAGATTTAGCTTACTAAATTTACCCAAAGACATTGCTATTGCTGGTAAAATCAGGTGATAGATACCTAGTGAATTATCATTATTTACTGTTTTTTTCAATGTCTCTCATTTCATCTCGTTGCCCAAATAGGATGTGCCTCCATTAAGAAGGTGCAACTGCCTCTTAGAAACATGGTGGTCTACAGATATAAGTCAGATTTGCAAGGAAAGGGAATATCTTTCACAAAACCGGTTGATACAATTGAAAAAAAATCCAAGAGCTAGGCACACCGCTGGGTAAAGCTATGAGTTTTAATTATGATACACAAAACTTCTAAAAACAAAATTACAGCGGACAAACCTCAGTTTTGTTATTATTAGATTATATATTGTATTAAGCCAAATTCTTCTGTTGTTTAATAAACACAGTCTAGTCTAATAATTTCTAGAGAAGTGGTATCTAGTCCCTCCATGGTTTCAACAAAATCCCACGTTCTGAAGGAATCATTTCCCTTCATTAAGCCATTTAACGTCCATCTCCCCGAATATCAACAAGGTCAGCCCTTTCATGACAGCGAAGACATCTTGCCACTGTTTTGATGATCTTGCATGGAGATGGCATTGCAACATTTAGAGACAATGCATCTATTTTCCATCACATGTATAGCGGGATGTGTGTTTCTTCAGGAGGCTCCATTCACCCATAGTACTTCATGAACTACTGTGTAATAAACAGTAACATAGGAGTTATTCGAGGCATTTTCAGGATAAACCTGTCTTATTAAATGCAGTTTAAGGAAGCTATTTTCCACCCTAATGAGGTGCTGTGAACAAAGATTAGCTCCCATGCTCCCAAACACCCAAGATTTCCATTCAGGCCCTCGGGAAGCTCAGGCACATGAGACTGGTGCCATCAGCCTCTCAGGGACTTATGCAACGCAGCCTGCCATCAGAAGGTTTCCACTACACAGAGTACAGAGAGAAATGAGTCCTGGCCATTAGAAGGGCACATTGGCCAAAACATTTAACACAGCACACAAAATATTGTCTACTTAAAGATAAAGTAGAAACAGGTATGAATTAAATCTGGTATATTGAAGTAGTACAGTGAAATACCTAACATCAAAAAGGAACAATTAAATAAAAAAATAAGCAATTAAATCTCATTTTAAAGTTAAATGATCACCAGTTCAATTAAATAATGTTTGAATTTTGGATTAAAAAATATCTACATGGCTTAAACTAGGAGTAGCCGTCAAAATAAATCTCCTGCTACTGCAGATATTTGTCTGTCTTGTTTGAAGGGCTTTTTGTCATTGAAACATGAAGCTAAGGCACACACTAGATGTCTTCTTCAAAAGTTTTTATAAAAAATAGCTGAAGGCTGAATAATTCTCTATAGCATTTTGGCTATAGAAGAAAAAAAAAAAGTAAAACCCGATCAACCTCAAGAAACACTTACATACCAAGGAGATGTAAAATAACAGAATTAGAAAATGAACAAACAAACAAAAATACCACCCTTCTCCTACTGTTTTTTCTAACTCACAATGAAATGGTCTTCCATTTCATGAGTTTCAGTGGGGCTGTGTACAGGGGACAGCATCCTTGGGGCCCTGGGGGCTGCTGCATGTGTTTAGCAGAGGGACAAGCCTGGCACCCCTGGCCCGGCAGCCCTGACGCCACTTGCTCACAGTAGTTACAGGTGAACTGAAACTACTGCTAAAAAAGGCAAATGTAATCTTGCTAGCAAATGGCAGGTTAATAGTACAATTTGACTGGGCTGGTTTGAAGTCAACTGCTTATCCTTTATGGACTAAGCTGGGTTTTATTAACAGTCATGGGTATTTTGCAGTTGTTTAGAAGATGAGTTCATTTACGGGACAATCCTGCAGGACACAGACTGCCTCATCCCACCTTAGCCTCAAACCGCACAACTGGACTGACTGAACCCCAAGAAACTGAACAGTACTTCAAAGAGACTGGACTCCAATGGGATCAGAAGTTTCTGTTTGACCACAGAGAAATCACTTTATTTTCTTTTCACTGTTCTGCAACTGAGAAAATAATCATCTTGTCATGAATTTACAGATCATTTCATTCACGCAACAAAAGAAAAAAAACCCGGGAAGCACAATCTCTTTGTTTGAACTCAATCATTTATTCTGCTCAATACCATTCCAGGCTGAAATTAAATATTTTCTTCTTCTCCACCTAAATAAAATGTGATCCAACATATTATGCAGTTCTAATCTATTTTGGCCAGCTACATTTTTGTGCTGATAAGGGAAAATTAATTTAACCATATATGCACAGGAATATCATCACATTGTGCATAGAAGATAAAATCTCACAAGGCATTTGGCTCATGAATGTAGCTTCCAGGAGGATGTTCATTTCCAATTGCATTTTCCCCCCAATAGATTCTTAATTTGTCTTGTTCTATATGGTTTCCAGTTATCATTTTGTACAGCAATAAAAATCAGTGAAGCAGCAAAAGCTTACAGGCCTGTGCTGAGGTTTGATTTATATAATGGATGGCACAATATCGTTGGTCTGCATAATTGAAATTCATTCAGCTCCCACTGTTTATAATGCAGTTGTAAAGTGCATTATGTATTTATTGACAAACAATCATTTTATTTGCAATAGTGCTGGAAAAATAAATGTGTTGCCTTCGTTTTCTTGTTCCATGTATGCTTTACATTTACGAAACTTGTAGAGCTATGTAAAACCTGTTTATTCCTATCACCTTCTGCTCCAAAGCCTTAGACTGATATATCCTTATAAATCACAACTGGTTAAAAAAAAAGGCTGTGGCAAAAAGTCAGAATTTTAAGACTTGAAGTAGCACTCATCTATATGTAAAAAATCTGAATAATGAGTAAATTCAACAGCTGACCTGAACATGTCTCACATACCCTGCTTTCTCCCACAGCAGGAAAGCTGCAGCTCCAACCACTTTTCTGAAGTTCAATTTTCCCCTAATCAGGGAAAAAACAATCAAAATGTCGTTTTCTGAGACATCTCCTGTAAGGGTTTTTTTTTAAATAACATTTGTTTAAAGAAAACACCAAAACCTTACTCAAAAAATTCGTAACTGTCTCTTGCACAAATTTAATCAGGTGTCTTAATCCCACTGTCAGGAAAAAATGCATGCACCTTTTTTTTTTTATTTCCCCTCCTTTTTAGAAATGCTATCTCTGAAGGCATCATTTTACAATCCTGTCTCCCCCTTTATTTTCCCCTTTTCCTCATGATGCAATTAAACAAAATAATATTTTCCATAAAAGCTGTATTAATCCTGGTGAGTGTCATTAGTCTGACAGCTTTGAAGTAAAAATTTTTTCATTTACCCTACAAGAAAGCAGGAGAAAAGTAATAACATGCCTTTATCCTATCCCTGAATGAACTACTTCTGAAAACTGGTCAGAGTAAATACAGTCTCGAGGGCCTGCTCCAGTTCATGACACCTCTCTGGGAGTGCTTGCAAGGATCAATAGAATTTCCTGTACAATGAGAATTCAATAACGTGTCCCTTTCTATAAGGGATGTGCCTGTCTCCAAAAAACTTATTTCACACTGGCCAAATCTGAGTCACTGAAAGGTTATCGCTTTAATTTACCTCTGGATTGTACTGAGTACGTTTCAAGTCCTGTTTTCAAAAATGTGGTGTTTTACTGCACCAGGACCTGGATTTACCACATTAAGGTTTCAGTAGGTTTTACTCTATGGTGGAAAAGCCAACCAATTTATTGCATTTTGTTCCATGGCTTCAACTGGAGCTCTTTTGGAGGTTTCTCAGGCCAGCATTTAGATTTGGCAATCTCCTGCACTGTGTCCTCACCTTGGGATCTGCAACCACAGCTTCCAATGTATTCTGCTTCTCGATAAATGACAAAAATGGGAATTAATACCTTTGGTGCCTAGAAACAGTGCTGAAACATACTGCAAGGGTAGGGTGAAGAAAATCATGTTGTTCACTGCTTACCCACATTTCTTGGGGGAAGGAGAGGCGGTGGTGAGGGGAGAGGAGACTTCCCTCCCCATAGCAACTAAACTCACTTCTCAAAAGCATTGACTGAAGCATTGAGCACAAACGCGTGCCTTTACAGCAGACTGTTTGCAGCGCTAGAGGCAGGATCTCTTTTACTGCTTCTTGGGGATGAAAAAATATAATCAGTTCTTTAAGATTTCCTCTTCAGCAAGAAAGCCTAGATAATGACTCTGCTAGATAATGGCTCCACTATCCCGATATTTATCTCTGGAAGTGTTCTACCTGTGAATGCAAGGCAGGTACCTTTATGAGTTATTGCAGTAAGGTCTCTCTTGACATCTTCTGACCAAACCTCCTCTCCTTCTAGCAATCTAGAGGATTGATTTATGGTGTTCAAAAGCTGTTCCTGACATATATGGAGTCATTCATATTGTCACACAGTGCTATTTCAAATGGACCTTACTATTTTTGCTCTTTTAAATGTAGCTGGCTATTGGATTTATGGTCCCCTATGAGGCAGCTTCAGCTGCTGCGCTCAGAAGTGTACATGGACTATGCTGCTTGCTTATTTACCTTTGATTTCTTGCCATTGAACAAAAGATTTAGGAGGTACGTGGGGGACTGATTGATACAGCAGGGTACCACACCACAGTTTTCAGGTACTGGGTCCCTCTCATGGGGTTTCCTGTTCTTTTTTTTGTGGTGTTTGACTTCAGGAAGCTGGCTCCAGGGCCCCCCCTCCATGCCAGCAACAATGCTTTGAGGACAGGAAAAGTCCCTGGGCATCTGAGAGCTGGATGTCAAGAGCAGAAAGTCCCGAGACAAGAAAACCTCAAGAATAAGCTGTTCTGAAAGCAGCCCTGATGGGCAGCCACCCCACACTCCTTGGTCATGGTGTTTATGACAGAGGGAGCTGCAGGGATGGTGAGATGAGGAAAACAAAAATATATCAGGGAGAGATTTTTTCAGGGGCGTAGCTGTGCCCTGGTGGTTCATCTCACAGTGGCAAGGTGTTACCAGCACACGAGGAGTTATATGTTTGCTCCATCACAACTGGAGTCATGCTCCAGTTGGATTTGGTCTATGAGGTGTTGGAACTGAGGCCGTGCAAGCCCATTTTTTTGCTAGCTAATGAAGTCTGGAAAACAATGATTCCCCTGTTCACCCATCTCACCCACAAATGGGGGAAAAAGGGGAGCTAATTTAGCGTCACATAAAGAAAACTGTACATTTAGGATGGTTTTAAAAATTAGAAGAAGCTGGAGCTTGAAAGGGGTATATGGTAATTTCCTTTTTTACATATTGAAAAGTAACAATCTGTTGTACTAATACTTTCCTTTGTCAGATTAAACTAAAAGCTGAGTTTCTCAATTACTTTGGTCATCTTTAAATTACTTGAACTATTCAAACATTCATTTGAAATGTCTCATGAATCTTTTGCTAATGTTTAATGACATAAAAAAAAAAAAGTTTTTCTTCTTACACTTCTGAAGTACTGAAGTCTCTTTCCCTTTCCTATCCTTTACTTGATTTTCTCTTTTGAATCCTTACGTCTTGTTCATGCCCCTTCACTGACAAATGTATACATAAGCAGCTATCTGTGATTTTTGGCTCAAGGAAAATAACACGACACAACATACGTAGTGCACTGTAAAACCGAGCACAGAAAATTATAGGAAAACCAGTGGGGAATACACAGCCTGGAAGGAACATATTTGAATCTTTCAAGCTTCAAAAGTGATACCTGGGACTGGGGATTTTTTCCTAGCACTTACTCTTCTCCACCCCTAGAGAATAAAAATCGTATTTTATAGTTATTCAAATTTATGACATGTAGATTTATAAATGCTTACCTTTCTTTCCCCTTCTTAACTATCAAACTTTGTTGCTTATAATACAAAACAATCCTCAAAAGGCTTACCAAATTCTAAAAAAGTATTGGGAGGAATGGAGAATTCTCCCTCCCTGCCTTCAAAGAATTTAAAAAAAGCCCACAACATTCATTGATTCTGCATAAGAATAACATAAAAACTCTTCTGGAAATTCAGGTACATCGCAGATTGATTGTAATTTAACATGCAGTTCTCAAGACACTCTAGCATGTACTAAAAAAAATGAGAAATCCTGCTCTCAATAATGTGTCAAAGTAAATAAGCATTTTTAATTTAAGACAGACATTCCGCAGAGAGAGATCAGTGAAGTTTAATGGTAGAAGTTTTTACACCCTTTTAGAAATGTTTTTCTAGGAAAAAAAAAAAGTTACGTACAAGAATTACTAAACCCCAGTGGATAGGCTTCTCTCTCTCAAGTCAGTGGTTTGCTTATGATTTACAAGACTCTACCCAAAGCAAGAATCTGGCTTTTTGTAGCCCATTTATTTAGAAATTAAAATGGAGGAGACAAACATATTCAAGCCCTTTACTGGCATCATAACCAAAAGTATGGGACTTCCTCCAAAAGTATGAGACTTCCTCCCCTTCCCTGCAACAGTGCTGGCTGACTGACTGAATGTACTATTCATATATGAGATGGTCACAATCTAGTTGTACTTCATCAAAGATGACGTCAGTCACAAGGAACTAGGTTTTTGGATGATTCATCACTTTGGAGACTAACTGTGCAGTAGTTGACTGGGATAGCTTGCTTGATGCCCAGCAAAACACTGTCAATAATTTTTAAAGAAGTTTCTACAACTTCTTCCTTGCCACAAGGAACTTGGGCTCCAAGGATGGTGACCTGAGCAAAACTGTTTGTGGCCTGCTAAAACAAAACTCTCAATGACTGGTTTGAACAGATACTGGTTGAACTGGTTACTTGAAACCAAGTCTCACGTACGCTTGCCAGAAATATTTGTCTGTCAGGTTATCAAAGAAAGCCTTGAACTGGTTAAGAGGCTAGCTGGGAAAACACTATGACAGTGAAGCTTCACAGCTTGCATTCAGTCCTTTTTGTGCACTCACATCACTAAATGTGCATGAAGATCCATGAACAGAGATGCGTGTCCAGATACAGTGTGAAACTAGGGAGCAACAGGTTCATGTAACAAGCTGAGCAGAACAAAGGATGAAAAGAAAGTTTGTATTGTATGGCACCTAATTGCATGATAAATTACTGACTAAATACAGTTAGGGAGAAAACTGAATTTTTAGAAGCTACAGTTATGATTCTACAGATGGGACATTGTGATTCTCTCATCCCAGCTCTATGTATCTGGGCACTGGAGATGACCCAGTGAGTATCATGTCACAGCCTCTTCTAACTGAACCACAGCATCTCTTGACTTCTGAATGCAAAAAGGAGACACATCCACTATAAGGACTGTTTCCAATGAATAATTCAGCAAGCTGCAGTCATGAAACCCACAACAAGCACTTCAAGGAAGATGAAGTATTTTCACTGCCCATCATTATGTTCATGCCACAGGGATTTTTCAATTATTGAACAGTGTAGAGTTGCCTTTGTTTGTAGAAAATGTCAGTTTGAATTGTGTGGCTTCTACACATTCATTTATGTTTGCCAAAGGCTGCTTAACATTAGCTTGGCTTTTTTACTCCTCTGCCACATGAAGTTGCAGATCAAAAATACTGAATGATTACTAACATTTTATGAAGCTTCTTGAGTTGTATTCTTTAGCTGTCAAGACATTTCCAATAATTTCTTCTGATATTTTCTTATCAGAAAAAGCTCTATTAATTTTGTTTTTATTCACCAACCTAACCATTGTAAACAACTACTAATGTTACAGAAGCATAAGTGTCACAAGTAACAAGAAATGAAAGGTGAAGTAGCTAGTGTTAGGTTTATAAGCTAATATCCTGGAAAATGTTGCTGCTTTTATTTAATTCATATTGAAATTCAACCCACAGCTTAAGAAGGAGCTGTCTTTTCAATTTACAGAGGGTATGAGAGCAATGCTTGAGCAGGCAACAATATTTTGCATGTAGATATACTGAGCTTCAATCTGGTGATGTAAATGACTTATTTTAGCTAGTGATGACAGAAATGAAGGAGTTCCTGATGTGTGAGCTCAGAGGCAAGCACCTACCATTTCCTGGGGCACCAGCAAGAATGGAAACACACCTTGTAAATTCCTGTTACGTGTATTGTGTGGCAAGACCTATTGCATTTAATTTATTTGTGAGATATGAGGAAGAAACTCAGGTTTGTTCTATAATTATAATTGTGGTTTAATCAAGTCTGTGCCTGCTTGTACATCCAGTGCATTTATGCCCTTAATTCCTTGGGTTCCAGGATTTTAGCAGAACCCTGGTTAATCTCTGCACAGAAGAATCAGTGGACTGCTAAAACAAAAGATGGATTTGAGGCATGGCGTTGACCAAACTCCTAGTCACCGTCACAGTAAAACATGTGACTAACTTTCTCACAAGCTATTCAGGAGGGAATTTTGGAAAACGTTACATTCCCCCAGGTAGATCCCTGCTATGGGTAGAGCAATCTCTAAGCTTCAGTGTGCTGATGAGCATCCTAGGGGGGGATCTGGCTGTCCCAGGGACTCCCCAGGCAGCTCCTGCTGCAGAATTGACCAAGTTCTGCATAGGTGGGACACTTGGAAATAGTAGAAATAGTTCCTGCAGATGCAGAAATGGTCACCATCTCTTGAAGAGTTAGGTGCTTTATATGTAGTTTAAGATAATCAATATACATGGATACAATGCTGATACAAAGGCCCTTGCAATGAAGAGTCTTTGTTGCCATTCAGACTTCAAACCACCATTCTGTTCAAGAGATTTGAGAACCCACACAACCAATTCTCTTATGCAAAGATTCCAATATGATAGGAGGTCTTCAATTTTGTTTTTGTTTTGATTTTTATTTTTAAGCACTCTGTCAGCATCTGCAACAACTGAGTACAATAGGATTGTACATACTACACTTACCTGGACGGTTTCTCCACCAGTTCAGATAAAGATTGTGCATATGCAACAAGTCTTATGCTAAATAGGTATTTTACTAGCCAGACAGGTTGGACTGATCATGAAAGCAGCATCACAGTTTTATAACAAAACAGAACTGAGAAATGTGAAGTGACAGGTTTGTTGAACCAGAACTTCACAGAAGAGTACTCTATTTCATATCCTCTGTATCATCAACATCTACATATGATAAACATGCCTAATAGCAAGCCACCATCAACAATGTAATGACAAAATCACAAATAGAATCTTTCCCAGAATGTCACCTTTTCCTATTATTTTAAACTTATAAATAACATCTCCATAGCCTACAATCCATCACCCTGACATTGAATCAGCTGCTGTATGTTAGGCACAAGATCTTAATAATCACCTTCTTGTCTACAAGTCCACAGAATAACTCCTTTCAAACACAGTCCACACTCCCCTAATTGTTTCATAACTGACATTGAACAAGATGATCCCTGTAGACCTGAATAGTGTTACCTTTCTTAACCCTAAAATAAACTTTAGGGTTCCTGAAGTGATTTTGTTCCCATGGAGTCAAAGTTAATAAATACCATTGTTATACCCCTCAGTGAGACCTGAGAGACAACTTATTATGTTGAAAGAGAAGACTGTAAAACATAAATACAACAAAGTTGTTCAGCAATTACTGTTAATTAGTTCAATATTTTTGTCTGAAAAAATGGTTTCTCAAATACAGAACTATTTGCATGTGTGTCCATCCACATGCTGTTTTAGCTTTTTTGATTTACTTGATGCTCTCTGAGTACTCCCCGCTGTTAAATAATTGTGAAAAGCCAATGAAGGAAAATTCAGAAGAAATGAACAGATATTGCTACACCTAAGGATTTCCAGAGGCTTACAAAGACGCTACTAATTAGCTCACTGCAGCAAAAGATACGATGCAATTGCCTATTACTATATACAAAATACACATTTTCCATTTCTAAATGTGTGTAATCACTGTATTTTTTCCTCAGTCCTGCACCCTATGTCTGTGACATAAACATTAGAAATGCATACTTGTCCTACAATACTTGTCTGATAACCATCCAGCACTGGGTATCTGTGGTGGGCGTTATAGGCATCCGAATCACTTACATGCCGGATGCATTCCCCAGACATGACTGTGTGTAAGCACGTACCGATGCACTCTACTGACCCAGCTTCCTTTTTGTGGATTGCAGCCGGAATCTCTTCCCTTTACCTCCCCCATCTGAACTACACCTCCTTTCTTACAGGGACATCTTAAGTGAGAGTTACTCCTTTAATAAATGGACCCTTATGGCCATCATCATTACCAAGTTCATGACAGCAAACCTGAACACGCAGCCCGTAAGTGGAGGAAACGCAACCATAACTACAGACTTTCCTGAGAAAGGCAGAGCACGATCTCAGATCATCAGCCTGTGAAAGCTAAACCAAAAATCCAGTAAAGCAAGCTTCAACATTAAGACAGCTTGGAGTTATTTCTGGGCAGCTGGGACAGCATCCCCCCTCTGGCCCCCCACTCTATTTATACCCCACTCTGGGGTAAGATCACAGCTTTGCTGTGGTGGCTGTCATGCACACACTGATACTTTCCCTGTATGAGTGCCTCCTGGCAATTCTTGCCATCAATAGTAATCTACAGTAGGCTGAAAAACAATATTTGATTATATGATGCAATGATCACTCATTGGCCTCATCTCGCCTTGGAGAAATGCGTCTGAATATACACTATATCTGACACTGTAACACCAATGCACAGGGAAGAACTGCCACAGGAGTTATCCACCTCTGGTAGAGTTAATTTAACTCATGGTATGATCCTCTCTAGACTCCATTTCCAGCTATCTGCTTATCAGTGTATTTTTCAAAGGTACAAAAGGACCAACACGAAGGGATTAGAGAAGGGAGTCATGATGAATACGAGGTCGTGAGCAATCACTGCATCCTGCTCCTGACCTTTCTGATAACACACCACTTCATAACTCAGAGATATTTATGACTTCCCCATTACCTAAGCCCATTTTCCCACTTCTAATTTACATGTCAGATTGACTGTTACACATCTGTCCTCTCTGCAGACATTATGACAGTCTCTCTAAAAAACTTAAAGGTAACTAACAAATAAAAGGCTCAGTCATTAACAGGTTCAGCTGCAAACTATGATCTTATCTTCCATGCTTCAGAAAACAGTTTGTCCTGCCACAAGCTAGCCAGGGCAGCTGGTATTGCTGAAAAAAGTCGAGGTTTTCTATGTAGCTATGAAAAGAAACAGAGAGATACTTTTCAGACTCCAAACACCCCAACTCAGTTCTCAGCTCCCACAGGCTTTGTAAACCTGGGGAACAGCCTTCACCTCTCCATCCTTCAGCTTCCCACATACAGATCTGAGTTCCTCTTTCCCCTCTATTTTCCTTCTGGACAGGATCCTTCCAGCTTACCTACCGAGCCCGACAGAGCTGGTTATTCCAGTCAGTGATATCCCAGAAAGAAGGCATGTTTAAGCTATGCCAAGCAAAAGTGCCGATTTCAAAGCCAGCCTGGCTTCAAGCCAGCAGTGTGCCTGTGGGATCCGACACAGAGCCACAGGATAATTCAGGCTGGAAGGGAGGCTGGGGGTGTCTGGGCCAGCCTCCTGCCTGAAGCAGAGCCAGTTGTGGGGCCTCAGAGCCTGAACCAGAGGAAAGGAGAGGCTGCAGCACTGCTGTGTCACCACATCACCAAGGATGTGCCAGGAATGTGCTAGGATGTGCTGGGAAGAGGCAAGAAGAGCCACAGACCGGTCTGAAAACTATTGACTGGCTTTAGTGGAACAGGAAGTTAATAACAGTGGAAGCATCATTTTGGGGCTGGTACAAACAAAGCGATTCATGAGACTAACAGGTGTGGGAGAGAAAATACATGCACCTACTGCACAAGCAATAAATTTCAACAGAGAAAGATGTCTTGGTGAACCCACCCTTCACCCAACCTCTTTTTCAGCTCTGAAACAGGCTTTCACCTGCATTTCTCCAGGTGCAGCTAGGAATGAAGAGGTATGCTGCTAACAGGAAATACTGGGGAACTTCAGGCTGCTAACTTGGGGAGATTTTCAGGAAGTGGCCTGACATGGTTTTGGTTGGTTTTCATCTGTTACTCATTTGGGAATGTGTGCAGCAGCAGTAATGCTGTGCTTCTGTTATTAGTTGTCTTCTGTCACTGCTTTTTTCATAAAAATACTTGGTGGCTCTACCATCCAACCTCACTTACCTTTCTCTGGCTGCTACCTGACCCTTCACTGGTGCAGAGCCTTAAGGACATTATGGCTCACCTAAGACAGCATCTTTCCTACAGAGGCCCATTAAAAAGCTCATGCATTTTACTGGGTGCTTATCATGCCCTCATGATATACTCCTCATTATTGTAACCTGAAATTTCATTTCCATGCCAATGACACTCAGATCTGTCTTAGTGATGGAAAGCCCATAAACTGCTCTAAGTTTCCCAGTTGCCTGTAGGACAAATAAAGGTTGAATCAGGCTTTCATTCTCAAATGCATCCTGGAGAGGCTTAAACTGGGTGCTGTCTGTTCTCAGCCTCAGTCCATGACCATTATCTACATATTTTGATGCTTCAAAAGCGTCACTTGAAGCCTGAGCAAAGATCATGTCTGCAGGGAGAAAGCTCATTCTGAGCTGATTTTCAATTAGCTTTTTAATTAGGCAGACCATGAGAAAGATGAGGCTATCTTTCAGAATAACATATTTTTTCAACCAGGTCTGTTGGCAGCTTCCATAAAATCAAGCCACACACTTTTCCATTGCACACGATCAGAGCAAGGCTCATCTGGTACACCAGCTCGCTCTCTTCTTTCATCAGCATCTTCACAGTATGGCTGCCAAAGAGCATTGGCATGAAAGATAGTTCAGTGGGTATCATAGCAGCTTTACTTGCAGTAGATATGAGACTGCTAAAGGAGGAAATATTAATTCCAAGGTTATGGTGCTAATGTGCAAAAACCTTTTTAAGGGCAAAGCTCTGACTCTATTTGCAGTTTCATATCTGGGTGTAATTTGCTTATGTTATTAATGGTCTAGCAAGTCACTCCTGCTGAGCCCTGACATCTATGTGTCTTAGTGACTACAACTTGCTAGATTTATGTTCTGTACATAAAAAGCTCCCTTGGGACTCTGTGCCTCTAAGTAAGCTCTGTTTTACTTTTGATTCCTGAATTTTCTCTAACTTTCTATTTATCACATTTCCCCTTTTAGAATGGTTGTCTTGAAATGATCTGTTGCGGTATGCAAGGGCAAATCATACTTGTAACAAGCAGGTATCCTGCGCTGAGGTAAGCAGTCATTTTAGAAGGACTGTATGATTAAGTTCATCAAATAAATTAATATCACCGAAGGGAGGGGAAATCTAAAAAAAAAGCCAAACCCACATAGCAATTACGTATACATCTCAGATTTTATTTCTTGCCTTTGCATTGATACAGATAACTAAAGGCAAATGCCCACAACTTGGTCAGATATGGCCGTGGCAACAAAGGACTTAAGTTTGCCTCGGAATAACAGTAAGGACAGGGTAAGCACAGGTTTCTGAATAGAGCTGAAGACACATGCTAAGCTCTAGGGGAGTGCCACTTTCTACTAGGAAATTTGGGTCCAGCATTGGTGTGCCTGCATGCAGTGCAATGACTCCACTGGAAAAATAGATTTAGTCCTAACAAAATAAGTAATTAGACTAAATGTTGTTGTGGTCAGGTCTCCACTTATTTCTAAGGCCAGAACTCAAGTGCCATGTAATGGGATTTACATTATAGAGAAAGTGCCAATGCCAACCAATAGGACCAAGAAAGTTTGGAGCCATGCAAAAAAAAATTGGGTTTTCTAAGGCTCTATTTTTTAGCTGAACTTATTATTAAGTATTATAATGGAGGTATTTTCCTTCTTCATCAAACACATTAAATGAGAATGGGAGAGCCCTTCCCATTGTGCTTGTTTTGCATTACACATCCATTTTAAGTAGGTCACGAGTGTAAAGAGCTCACATTGCTTTTAATGAAGCCATGAGCATTTTACAATGAGACAGCAAAAATCCTGATTATTAGCAATTCTGGCTTTAATCTACAGAGTAAAAGATGGAATCGTATGTTTTGACAAAGATGAGGATAATTACAGCAGAAAAATAAGCAAGCAGATCAGCAGCTTCTCATTTGTACATGTGAAAGCTGCCAACTGTCTTAGGCCTACACAGGTTAGATTTTAGAGCATATTTCGTTCCAATTTTGTGTTAAGACCAGTAATTTATTTCATCCAGGTCAACAAACCTTGCTGCCTTTGCTTGAAGAGCAGGGATCACATGGAACGCTTCTTTCTTGAAGGCAGAGAAAAGACACTGCACAGATTTTTTTTTTTTTTTTTTTTTTTTTAATACATTGATTCCTAAAACCTCCATCTTTGGTTTCTCTGCAATCAAAACTCATCACACAGCTCTGAGCTGATATTCTATTTAAAATCTTGAGATTACAAATAGCCAAAGCTCTTTTCCTACAATTCTTCATATGTTTGTCCTGTTTTCCAACATCATTACTTTTTAGCAAATTGCTGTGCTTAAGCAAGTTGTTTTGACATGCTTTTAGGAGGGTTTGCATCAGCCACAAGGACAGGTTTATAAGAAGTGTGATATTAATTTTCCTCAGCCTCAGCATGCTTGAAGAAGAAAAAAACAGAAAGAAGCTACGTGAGTTATCAGCCTCACCACTCTTCATATGGGTTCTTGTGAGGAGAATGGACAGTAAAACAGTTTCAGAGTCATACTGCCCATGCTATACATCTTGATTTCAGGGTGGAGAGAGAAGAGGAGAGCAACATGATCTGAAGAGACAGAGATGTTTGCCCATTTCAGAAATGAGGATGAAAGTTTCAGCTTTCAAAAAAACTAGTGCATGCAGGCCTGGTTACTAGGAAAAGCATAGACTTTTGGTGACAGTTGAGGGACCAATAGCACCTCCAACAAAAGTACAGAGACTAGAAAATAATCCTGCTCTGTTAGTACGTTTTGGGCAAGTGTAGCCCTTATACCTCAGTGTCAAGCTGTGCCAGAGACTTTGTGCCCTGGCCCCTGCAGAGAGGCAGTACAAAGCTCAAATATCTCTCTTCCTTTCGGGATCAGGAAAAATCATCAGTCCCTGAATAGATCTTAACAGACCAGCTCGTAAATAAGTGTCTGTCTTCCACTCAGCACAGTAGCTGAAATAAGCAATACAAGGAGGCGGGGGCAGGGACGGACACGACCACCAAACCCAAGAAAATAAACTAAAAAAATTGTCAAGATCTAAAAGCAAGTTCATTAAGTCAGGCCAGATTTCATGACTTGTGTGTACACTCCCTAGATACATGCAATGTCATGAACCTACTAGGGTCATTTTGCCACCCTTATTTTCTGGCTGAGTCAGCTACGTCACCTACTGTTGTCCATAACTGCGATACATCCTGAGAACATTGCTCCGGTCCCAACTGGGTCATTTAGTCTTTACACACCTCCATGACTCCACGTACAAAAAAATCCCCAAACCCATCACTTAAGGTAAAATTTGTATTTTCTTCTTTACTATGCATAGTGTTTAGGTCACTAGGCAGCAGCTGCTGGAGGCAGGTAAAACATAGCGTCACATCTATCTGAGCTGAATTACTGCATTGCTGTGATCTTCACAGGGCAAAGAGGATTTGACAGCAGAAAGATGTAGTTGTTTATGGGACTCTAACAGTGATTAGTTTAGGCTAAGTCAAAAGCCAGAGAGTGTACTGTATTGCCAATTCTTTGACACCATCTCCAAAGCTGCTTGCTAGCTTTGTAAAAAAATATCCTCTGTGTATGCACTTTGGTTAGCAGCAGGAGAAGTAAAAGCCTTGCACCTTTCTGTGCTAGGGTTAAGCAATACTAGATTCAAGGGTTTTGTTTGTTTTCTAAAAGAAGGCTATTATACCTTTTCTTCAGTTCAGCTTTCCCTGTGGAAGCGATGAAGGTTACCCACACCACAAATGGACCCTTACAACTTAACTCAAGCCCCAGCCACTTAAACAGATTTTATTTTTTTTTTAAAAAAGAGAGCACCATCTGATCTATTTACAGGCCTTTTTTTCAGCATCTGTTGCAACTCAAGGTTGATTTCAGAATGGCCAGAAAGAACCAGAAAGGCAGTGCATCCCAAGGGGAATCAGTACAAGTAGTGCATGCTAATCCTCCGCCTTTCTTAAGGATTCAAATCCACCATGGAGCACAAATTAGACCCACGGCTCGGCTGTGACATCAGGGCTTCGACAGTGAGTCTTGCTGTGTGCAGCAAGATGGGCATGGAGATGAACCAGCATCCCTGCCCTCATCTTTGCAGCAGAACAACAATGTGGAAAGTGAGACTACCCAAGACACTGGGATCAGTGCAGTTTCTATTTCCAATAGCCTCGTTATGCCCAACAGTCAACAGTGGCCTCATGAAAGTATCTGCATAATCAAAGCCAAGAAAAACCTTACTTGCATCTTCTGTCATGAGAATACTTTTTTTGTTGTTTTGGTTTGAGGGTTTTTTTTGTAATTCAAGACATCTTACACATCTTGCATGACAAAGGTAGATATAGGAGCATGAATTTAATGAAAACAACAACTATGGCATTTTAACCAAGTCTATTGCCAGCAACAGTGGCATAACATGAAATGAGGATGATGCTAAATTTAAGCCCATGAAGCCTTCAGTACACAACTTACAGCTCATCAGTAGTCCACTGCTGCCAGTCCATCAGTGGGGTTGCTTGTGCTGAGATTTGGTGACAGAAGGAAAAAACAGTATCTTTAAAACTGTTACTTTTATCTGGGGAGAAAGCTACTGTCAAAAGCTGTTTCTGACAAAAGATATTTCTGTCAAAACAGAGACTACACAGTTACATAGGCATTTGGACAAGATTTTATTATTACTTCTTCTTGATGAAGCTTCATTTCATGTTCATGTTCTTGGAACTGAAATCTTTCCAGTTTTCTTAGAAAAATAAAACTAATTGTACTTAAACAAATTAGAGATTTAAATTTGAAAAAGAAAGCTGTAGTATCGGGAATTCTCCAGTGGGCTCCCCTGGCTTCTGTTTTCCTGAAGCTCACAGTACCCTGCCAGATAGATATGTGGCATGAATACACAAAGTGGGTCTTACCCACTGTGCATAGAGAATAACACTGTGCTGTGCTGCTCTGTCACTGTATTCATAGCATCAAAAGAGAAAAGCAAGACACTGAATAAAGGTATCAGCTGTGCCACTTCCACAGTATGGACCTCCTGGTATGTCACCATTTCTATCTCTAGAATAGAAACAAAATCAGACTACAAAAACATGAAGTTCAACCCATTCATATTTCTGAACTTTTTTCAGCGACCAGAAGAAAGGCCCTATATGAAAACAAATTTCTCTTTCATTAGATATATTACTGGCAGTAAAAACAGTTCTCCTGGTTGCCAGTCTTCTGCCAGCTTTGGTTCATCCATGAGAATAAACTCACAGCCACCCACCTGCCCCCTCCCTAGCCCCTGCTGGAAAGACAAGGCTGGCATCCAAAATCACATTGACGGCTCCTCTCCCTCTCCCTGCGCCCCACATTCATGCCCACCATTTGCCACCAGTTTGGTCTTAAACACCAGAGCAAGGATCACTGCTGGGACTGCCCGTGTAAAGGACCCATTGCCAGAGAAAGGAAAGCAGAGCATGGACTCAAATCTCAAAGAAATTACATCAGGAGGGAAAAAGGACTTTCCTCCACAACGGGAAAGCAGCTTATATGACAAGGACCAGAAGGACTAAAGAAAATCACTCCCACCTGAATGCTGCCATCTACGCAATGGCTACGCATACTTTTTGCTTCACAGGACTGGGAATTTCCCCTCAAACCAGCACATTTCCATTCACACTAAGGCAACATGGGTTTCAGGGGCCACAAGAAAGGGGAAGACATGAACAAAGCAACTCCTCACACATTTCACCTGATTCACCTGCACGTTTAACCTGAGACACGAGTCAGCCTCTGCTGAATACACGCTGACAGCTTGGTGGGGCACAAATGCTTCAGGTGAAGCAAACAAGGACAATAACTCAAGTACTGCCACAGCTGCAGAGATGGGAGGTTCATGAAAAACACGATGCATGAATTCAGCGTACTTCCTAATCATGGGTCAGTGTTTCCCACCCTGTTTCCAAACACCCTTGGGCTGTCAGTCTACTGGCAGTAGTAGCCTGCGTATGTGTTGGGCTGCATATGGCTGAAGGTTCCCCCATTCCACCAGAAGAAAGCATCTCTCTCTCGCTGGTCCTAGTGCTGTGTTCCTCCTTCCCGGCTCCAAGAGCTTTCCTGGTTACACTGTATGTAATTCAGAGTTTCTTCACTGCTTTGTGCCACGGATGATATTTAAAATAGCAAGCCGTCCTCTTCTTTTGTCAGATTATGGTGTATTTCCTCTCCCACTATCTCATAAAGTGACAGTTTGATTATAATGTAATTACTTTTTTTAGTGAACTTAGCGCATAATTTTATTTCCAGATGGGTTTATGTTCCTTATATTTAAACTCATTATGAACAAGAAGGCTGCACAGTAAAAATACAAAGTAAGCTACATTTTTTTTTTTTTTCTTTAAAAGGTGAACATTTTGAAAAGCTTACATAGTGAAGAAAAAGATACCAATGTCACACGGTAGAAGAGATGAATTTCAAACATGAGAGCACAAATAAGCTTCAGAGCCCTTTAAGGCATTTACATGGAAATTGAAAAAATAAATGTTTCATTTTCATTGCTTGGAATTTAGTAAAAGCTAACAGGCTGAATAGCTTCAATATCCAAGAATCAAGAGCAAGGATCGGAGAGCAGCTGCAGACGACCATGGCAGGGATAGCGCCAGTTCACAAATTGGTGAAATGAAAGTCTTTTTTATTCAGTCAAGTCTCCAAGCCTCCTGTGGCTGGGTACTTGCCAAGGAGCTCGTTTGCAAGTCAAGTATTATTTGTTGATGCTAAGAAGCACAAGTTGATACATTTTGCCAAAACATGTGACAAGAAAATCCATGTAAATCAACAGTGCTTTGCAGCAGAAACTGTGGTTCCTCTCTGAAAACTGTCTTAGTAAAATGGCACCCTGGGGTTTCCTGTTTATTGCATCCCAGTGACTTCCAAATCAAACACGATCAGCTCAGACGCAAGTGATAATGATTTTTTTAACTGCTGCTTCTATGAAAATAGAAATAAAATCATACAGTCAAGATGTGCTTTCTGGCTCACGCGTTGGCAGTGTAGATTCTACAACTGGTATTTAGTCAATAATCCTATTTATGACTGACAATCCAGTTTCTTTTCTATCATCCAGTTTGCAGTTTATTGGTGTTAAGGGGAAGAAAAGACATCCAGAAACAAAAAAAAACCCCAAAACCCAAAATCCCAAGACAAACACTTTAACTTACACCAAAAGTGAAATCATACCCTCCTTGGGGTCTGTTTCTTTAGCAATGCTTTTAGAACTGCTCAAGCATTTGCTGATGCAACTTCTGTCCAAATGGAGGTGCAGGGCAGCGTACTACATTGACTACATGAGTTTGCTTTTTCTGAAGTAGGAAATTACTTAAATAAGAACCAACAGAAGCAAACCTTTTACAGTACGGCTTGCGCCTAAAACAGAAGCGAGAAGTGCTGTGAGTATATCCACTTCTCATTGCTATTTTGTCACTCATGACGACTTGTACAACTTATCGGCACTACCAGCCAGGCTGCGACCTGGGATCAGAGGACCTCCTGCTGAAAACTCCCACACTTTGCTCCTTGCAACGTCAGGACTCTTCCTCTTTGACAAGAGGTTGCTTCAATACATATTTCCAGAAAATAAACAGAATTTTGGTTTCGAATTATATCCTTATGTTCCTATTTTCAAACAGTTCTGGGCTCATTTTCCCATATTTCCAAGTTCTAGGCCACTGGTAAGCAACCTAGTCTGCTGTAATGAGAGTATTGCCTATTTCCCACATGGTATCTGTCCAGCAGCTATCCTGGGACACGTTAAACTAGCATGTAAGATTTTGATATTCCAGGCACGTATTCTACCTTATTCTACCACCTTGTCACAGACCTCAGTACCCCATCTTAATTGTTCATTTGTCTGGGCCTGTCAATTCCTCCATTTCCACACTCCCACCTCAGTATAAGCCTTCCGTTAGGTGGTGGGAAAACTCGGAGATTATCACATACCACAATATCATTTATTTACTCTGTCAAACAGGAACTATTGACTGATTAAGCTTGTTCAGTAGGAAACCTGCAACATAATTTTATCAAGAAATAGCTTAGTTCTATGTAAGAATTGGACGCTAGAAATTCAGAGAAAAGATTTGAAACACTGTTGCTTTGCTGTTACCTTTTCAAGTGACAAAATTAACGCTATAGCAACAAAAACGTGACATCTAGAGAAAAGGGGAAATCACGTGAGAGAAAAATCAGAGATAAAGAGAAAAACAGCTTATATAAAAGCTTAGCAGTCCCTGAGGGTATCATGAAGGTTTCTGAATGGATGAAGCATTTCTAGTAATTACAATGAGTTGAACAAATACTGTTAAGTTCAGATTTGCTGCAAAGTATCTTAAGAAAAAGGACAACTAAATTTTTAATTTTTTTATTTTTACTGAAACCAAGTTATTGTCTCAATTAAATGACTAGGATCTGCCTACCACAAAAGCTTTTTTCATGAGATTTTCAACACTTGAAAAAGATAAACCCAAACTGTTTTTTTCTTTTTTCCTTTTTTTTTTTTTTTTTTTTTTTTACACAGAGCAACTTATTCCATTCCTCCTCAATCAAGTCAAATGAGCAGTTTTTGTACATGAGCCACAGAGTATCAGAAAACCAGTATCACAATTGAAACTACCTTCTTTAAAAGCAAATCCACTGGAGGAGGTCAGACAGTTCACAGACTCATCATTCTTGGGCACATTCAAATTTCCCTCTAACATCCACTGTCCCTGCAGAGACCTTCAGACTTCCCTTCCCCTTGGTTTCTCTTTTGCCACATATTTTGGCAATTAATCAATGCTGAGGCATCAGTCATCTTCCTGCTGTTCCAGCAGAGGTCACTGAACAGCCCAGGGACACACAGGCCTACAGGAGACTATGGCTGTAGAGGTCCCAAATCCACAAAACAAAGATTTTGCAGAGTAAAACCGTAGATGGGATCAGAGAAGGCAGAGGTAAAGTTGAGACCCTCCTTCTTATGCCACAGCACAGAGAAGTTCTTGACTTTAACTTGCCTGACTTCTTGCCCACCTTCCAGAAAACATGACTCATAGCTGAAGGTGTCTCCTCAATGTACTTAACTGGTCCTTTGTTTAGTTTTGTTCCGGTCTGAAAAAGAACTGAATTAAGAATTATAAATCATGGCAAAAACGACATTTAAAAGCAGCACTTACTAAAATTCCTATTTCAAAAGCGCAGAGGATGCATCTTGAATTAAGGCCACAATACCAGTCCTTCAGGTGATAATTCAAAGCAGCCTTCATCTTCTTCATATTGATGTAATACAACAAACTTATTCCTAAGTGGCACAGGACTAGTTAATTTTGCAGTTGTGTTTTCCTCAAATGAGGAAGTGGCCCAAAGGTCAAAGCTTTTTCTGATGGAGAAGCCATCAAGCTGTTGCCAGCTTTACAAAACAAAATGCTGAAGTTTCTGTTAAAAACTGACTCTGCCAAAGGAGAAAAAAAAAAAATCATGTCAAGAGTCTTATTATATGACTCCATTAAGAAGATTTTTTTAATCAATACATGGTATGCAGTGCACATAATTCAATTTGAGAAAATTTTAACTAGATTATATCTTGGCAAGAAGACCTATAGGTCACTTTAAACTCAATTTTTATCTGTCCAAATAATGAACTCTAGAAGGTTAAGAGATTAGCACTTCAGAATATATTTTAGTGCAATCAAAGCTTTCCTGAGAGGAGCCTATTGTACTGAAATTGTCAAAATCTTGTCTGGATTATCATACAGACAAGAACAGCCCCAAGAATTAATATCTGCCAGTTTCCTCTGGCAAGATAAAATAAGGCACAGACAAGGTGCTAAAGGAATGCAGACAGTCACTTTCATTAATGAAGAAGCTTACCCCAAAATATATGAAGGAATGCTAAAAAAGTAGCAACCAATTCCCGAATACACAACTATAAAGTAAAGATGATATAAATCTGTAACATGTTATTTAAAATATATCTTCTTTTCCACAAGTAATTCTTGACTCTTCATTCTTTTCAGTCATAAATGATTACTACCTTCCTTCAGATTTCATTCTTTCCTGTGTACATCAACATCACGACCCAACTTTTACTCTGTGCTTTTGTTTTCAGCTCTTGGGGAGACTAACACGTGCAAATCCCAGCATTTCTGTGCCCTCTGGCTTGCACTTCCACGCACAGAAAGCAAGAGGGGGTAGAGAATTAAAAGGCAGCCTGACCTGCTGCCTTGCAGAAGGGAGGCCCCCGTTATACCTCTGTCATTTTTGACAGACTTGTGTCTCACACACTCTTTGGTAACCACCAACAGCTGAAATGCCACCAGGTCCCAAGGCAGTCTGTTCCCAGGCTTCTCCATCTTTCAGCACCAGGAAGTTTTTTTCTTGCGTCTAACCCAGAGAAACCCATTATGTTTTGTCCTATCCCCCAAGGATGGGGACAATTGAGCATCTTCTCACCTCTGTAGTCCTTTACCTACCGACAGGCCACCAAGGCCCCAGTTTCAGTAGTCTGTGCTGACCTGTTCACTTCTTCCAGCCCTTCCAAATGCTCTTCAGTCCCTGATTACCTTGCGGACACAGGAAAAGCTGACTTGCGGAGTGCTGCCCCACCTCTGAGACCCTGTGCCCATGGCGGGGGCCAGGGAGCACATACAGAAGCCAGGCTGCTGGCTCCAGCAGGCGCTTTGGGTGAGGAGCAGCTGCTGTGGCAGGACCACCAGCACCTTGTGCTGCTGGGAGACGGTGTGTCCTGGCTCTGCACTCCATGTGAGCTAGGCAGTGCAGCAGCTCACGGCTCTGGCCCCAGAGGAGACTGCTGTCCGTCACTGTGGCAAAATGCCATCATCCAGCAGTCCTGCCCATCAGTGATGACTGAATGCTGATGGACACACCAGCTGCTGGGGAACAGCCTTGCAGGACTCCTCAGGAAGCCACAGCCCTGAGACTTATGCTCAAGTCAGCGAGAATTGAGATCCAAGAGCCTTTTACAGAGATAAAATATTGCCCATGAACTGTCTGGCTTTATCTGGCATTTGAGAAAGGCAAGCTGCTCCAGAGTTGGCATGCCGTGTAGGAAATGCCTGCAGGAGCTCGGGAAGAAGGATGACTGTATTTCTGCAGGGACCCTGAATGGAAACCCCAAAAAGCATTAAAAAGAAGAAATGGTAGTATAATCCCTCTGTGTTATGGAAACCACTACAGCCTGCATTTACTACGAAAGCTGGATCAGGCTGCAATAAGGCTCTTTTGCTAGTGCCAACAGAGGAAGGCTTGCCTGTGTGACATCTTTGGCTATCAGCCTCATTACTGTTTCTGGAGGGTCTATTTTCCTACTGCCTGATACAGTTACATGTGACCTGCTTGCATTTTCTTTATGATGAATGGGTAACTTTGATTTTCCAGAAGAAGGGTAATTAAAAATAACATGAGGCCAATCAGACAGAGATAAGTGAATATTAAAGCATCTGACCAGGCCAGGTGCTTGAAGATATCACTGAAAGGGCCTTCAAGTAAAAAAAAAAAACAAATTACCACCTTGACAGATTATTAAACATTTAAAGCTTTTGGCAGTAAGAGCTGCTAATAAAGAAACAGTGTAAACCAGGAGACAACAGCAGCAACAGTAATTATGCAGCAGAATGATTAAAAAGCACACAGCTATAATGACTCCAATCTATTTTATGAGAGGAAGTCAAAGATTCAGCATTCAAAAAAAAAAAAAATCAATTAGGGAGCAAAGGAGATGGAAAAAAACCCCTATTTAAACTGAATTCCTACAATCAAGTGATAAATCAGTCACGAGCAATTGTAAGAATCAATGCAGCTCACCATGTTTTGATAACACTGGCTACTCCACCACAGACTGAAGAAGAACTGCTCAGTTTCTCAGCATCCAAAGGGACTCTGCAGAGTAATCTGTGAGAAATTGTTGTGCCCTAAAAATTGTGCTGCTTGGCTGGAAGAATATGCAGCACGACCAAAATTAAGAAGCTTGCTTTGGAGAACTTTTCTTATTTTCATAGCAACAGAGCTAATTTCAGTTCAGTGGCACCTAACAGGCCCCTGAATTCTTAACCATTTTTAGATATTTTGTTTCCATTCCTCTTCCTGCTCTTCTTTTACATTTTTCCTCTCCCAGAGAAAAGGTTTTCAGCTATCAGCTTCTCACAGTGATGCTAGCCAAGAAAAGGTCATTCCTGGACAACTGCCATGTGCCCCCTCCTCTGTAGAAGCCAGGGAGTTCAAGGGAGGACCAGGAGGAAGGTGCATGGGAAAACCTGAGGTGATTCCCAGCCCCTCCTCTCACAAAGCCCTGTTCCTTACAATGGGACCTGCCTGCTTGAACGCGATGTTCCACATGCTCCCTCATGTTCATGGCTGCGTAGGATCCCACCCCTCATCACCTCCTCTCTCCTTAGCTGCTGAAGTCGGACAGCTTCTGGCTGGGGGGTCCTCCAGGGAGGCACTCACACACCTGGCTCTGAGAGGTCCTGGAGGTAAAAAGCCAGCTCTTTCCCAGCCACCTGTTCCTAGTCTTAAAAAGCAATGCTTGCTGTTAGATAAGGGAAGATTTTCAGGTCATGCACTCCTGGATCTGGCATGGGGTGGTCACTGGCAGCGCAAGCCCAGGTTCTCCCTGCTGTCATCTTTGCCAGCCTGCTCCCTTCCAGCTTCCTCACACCACGTCAGCCCTGCTCCCCCGTAACTGCACTGACATTCATGGTCACCTACTGCTCTGAAAAACTGCCCTCAGAAAGGGTATTTTCACTGCACTCTCTCCCCATCCTAGACCTACTGGCAAGGGATGCTAAGGGAGAGAGAGACAAGGATTGGCATTGGCAACAGCCTGGATTTGGGTCAGATTAAGTGTGCAAGGGAAAAAAAAAGTTGTACTGAAAATATTCTACACCAGATTAAACAGGCCTGTGTTATTTTAAAGGTAAAAATACATTAGTCTGTTCCCCCATTCGTCTCTTCCTTGCTCATTCTAGTGAGATTATTTTACATATCAAAAATCAAGGCCTTTCTAAAGCTTCTGTATTTATTCTTGTAGTTCTTTACCCTCCCATGTGCAAAAATGTTTTTGAAATGCAGAAAACAAAACTTGACACTATCAGATATCCACCTTACAAATATCAGAGAAAAGAAACCAAACAAACCAACAGCTCCCAGCTTACAAATACCAATATGTCTATATGAAAGAGATCTTTTACACAGGCTCTTTTTGGCATGGTGTTGTTGGAGAGTTGTCTGACCTGCCTTGTTTGCTGTAACCCCCTTCAAGGTCTGTGTGTGCCAGGATGAGGTCCCTGCCCTTCAACCTTGTTCAGAAGATGTAGAAATGCATCTGAGAGCAGAGGATTGGATTGGACTAAGCATGCCAGATGCAAGGACTAAGTATGAATGATAAATAGCAGGAAAGTAGATCAGGCCACAGGAAAAAACAGTGTGCTGAAATAAAATGTAATTTCTCATTTGTTGCTTTTCTATGTAACTCCTCTTTTTACATTTAAAATACATACATTAAAAGAGTTTTTAATATCCTGATGGCATGCGTCTACTTTCTGTAGAGTAAGTATTATACACTTAACTATCAAATATAAAAAAAAGGACAATATTCAGAAGCAGGTGAGAGTTAAACAAACTCCAGTAAGGACTTATCTGTGCCAAAGCTCCTCTGCTTCACAGCATTTCCCTGGAAAAAAATAAGCATTGATCATTGTCACTATACCATCCCTCCTAATTTGCTTACTGTTCAAATTTCAGAGTGGGATGCAATTAATTAATATGGGTTTACATGTGTTATGTTTTTAGACTTAGACATTATTGACAGCCACTTGACGTTAATTATTTGTATTATTGACATCTTTTAACTGTTAAAAGCTCTCTGGAGAAGAGCTTGGGAACATGCCAGAGGTGGAGAGGAACCATTGCTGAAGGCAGGTAGGGAGATGCTGCTGTTACATGTGTGCAGACTGGGAAAGCCGGTGCTGCAACACGCAGAGATTAGGGTGCTTTAGTTATTGCTATTATTTTCATTAGTGAGGCTCAAAATGGGAGAAAGGCAGCCTCAGTTGTTTTAAATCCTCACTTCAAAATATTTAGGGACAGTGTGACCCTACCTAACTTTGGGATGTGACTGTGGCACAAAAGACAGTCAGAAAGAGACCTCCCCACAGCACATACGCACATGTGAAAAAGCAGTTTCTCTCACCCTAGCTAGGTGCTCATGGGCAGGTGAGTTGAAAGTTAAGTGAGTCCCTGATGTGTCCAATGAGAGAGAGGCATACACACAACATTAGCAAATAAAGGAGTCAAGTAACAAGAATATGAAACTTCAGAAACTGCATCAGAGAGGCGAAGCTCAAGTTGTAGGGGTGCTGAATAAAGACCTAGAAATTAGAGGAATCTGAGCGCCACAGTGGTGACGAAAATGGGGCAGGCACCAGTCAGAGGGGACTGAGGATCTGCACAGCCCCCCAGTGATGCTGCCTTGCACAACAGCAGCCAAGGAGAGAGCAACCTCGGTGTAACCCGGGGGTCAGCTGGCTAGGAGGGCATCTGCCCAAAAACTGATAGCGCAGGGAGGAAATAACCAATGACAAAGCTTCCTTAGGCTGACCATCAGCTGGATTACGCAGTAAGCAAGCAACTACCAAGGGACTTTGAGAGCAGGAGTCCACTTGAAAAGAAATAAAAAGGTACAAAAATTTGTGACTGTGGAGAGAGACATTGGAGTGGGAAAGGTGTAGCAGAGTGGCAGTCAAAACCTATTTAGAAATTCAGAATGTCATAGGCATTTGTTGATGTTTTGTTAATGTCTAGTATTGTGGTTTACATTGTTGATATCGAACCTGAACATGTATTTCAATGATTGTTCTTTAGTTACTTTTCATTTAAAAAAAAATGTAAATCAAACTACTTTGATCCTGATTTGATTTAACCATGTAAATTGTACAGCTTTTGTCCTGAGAGAGTAGGCAAAATAAATGACAAACATTACATAGTAAGGATTGAAGGTATCAGAGAAACAAATTGCCCAGAGGAAATATTTCCTGCTCACCTGTAGGTGTTGAAGTTGGGGTGAGTACCCACCCGATGCTCAAACACTGCTGAGAGCTAATGAGCCAAAGGGAGGTAGGATGGCCACCTGTTTTTCCCTTTGCCTAGCCCAGGCAATAGGCCAAGGAGAGGAATCAAAGAAGAGAGGATTAAAACATTTCCACTCAGAGAAAAGTTCTCCCCTTAATTACATGAGCAATAATAAAGAATTTAGCTTTTTCTTCTCCACATGCATCGTATTGTGCAGTAGTTTTTAGGGAGCTGCAGAGGAAACATAATACCAATATGGGGTGCTGCTTCCCAGCCAACAGCGCATCCCCAGAGGTCACCAGCCATCACTGCAGGTACCACTGGTCAGAGGAAGACACACCCATGTTTTCCATACTGATGGCTTCTTCTGTGAGTCTACAGCAGAAAACAGGAAGCAAATGCAGCTCAAAGAGTTGTTTAATGATGAAGTACCTTATTAATGACGACCAGAACAGATGTAAAAGCTTCACATTTTAACAGCTGTCCTTAATCATTTATCAATTACACCCCAAGAAACACAGCAGCAGAGCCTTTGTCTCCTTCCCACCAGACAACTCCCAGTTTTGTTGGGGTTTTTCCTTATCATGGTTGGATCGCAGCTCCCTCCTCCTCCTCTTGTTTTGCTTTAAGCACATGATACAGCTCTGCTGTTATCCTCTCTACCCCAAACGTGACCTCCAAAGCTCCCTCTAAGATTGAAACACACGTTTGTCTCTGGTGGCCTCGCTCCATTTTGCGGCGTGCTTCGATTGCCAGAGCAGCCAACTGGGGCAGTAAGTTAGAGAAAGATGTTGTTCCCATAGTAACTCATTTCCTCTACCCACTCATTAGATTAACATGTTTCAGATCAAAGGTAGACATGAAAATATCTGAGAAACGATAGTCCAAGGCATTACTTAAATATAAACTAAATCCACCACACTATCTCAAAAAGCACCGCTTAATATCAGAGCATACATCTATAGCTGCAATGCTCATTACACTGTCCTGCCTGAAAGTTATCAAAAGCATCTTGGATAGTTCATTTTGTTGCTAGTTCACAGGCAATTGCTTAAGTACCAAAACAAATAGGAACTCCCCACTATCAGATCAGAGCTGCAACAAAGCAGAGAAGATCACCGTCTCTGTAATCAGCGCTTTTGGTGCACTCAATATTCAGGTAACATTTGCAACTTTGCTGCAGAAAAGGTCTGATTCACACTCCCAGCAGCAGCAAATCTCTTATCAGTTTTGTCTTCCCCAAATTCAATTTCGTTACATTTTTAGTACTCCAGCGTGAGTTGACTTAATGGAAGTTCAAGCCCGAGGAACAAATTCATGCGCCAACACGATGTGTCCAGACAATACGAAAAGCCTTCGGGCCGCTCCTGCTCCATCATCGTAGAGAAACTCTGCCGTGCACAGGAAAACACAAGAGAAACCCTGAAAACTTTGCCACTGAACATTTCCTATAACACCTTCTGGTAAAATATGCAGGGCATGGGGGCAAGGGACGAGAAACCTTTCCTGGCTTTTGTCACGCTTTCCCTGGAGCTTTAGATAAGTGTTTCATTTTTCTCAAGTGCAACTCCCCAGATGGAAAATGAGCCATTTCTTTTGATTCCTCTTCTCGCCATTCGTCTCTCGAAACTGATTTTATGGTTCTCAGGGGGCCTTACCATGTATATATGCGTACATACACAATACCTTCAATGTATACTGCTTGTGAAAACTGCAGTTGGTATAATGGATCCTGAACATGCCTTGAAATGCTACTGTAATGCAAGCAGTAACAGCGAGCTTGCTAAGTACCCTACTCCCAACCCTTTGCCAAAACCTGAGTAAAGACTATTTACACCTAACAACATAAAACAGAGACTGACTCTCGCTGGCATTTTCATGTCAGTGTCCCCTGTCCATCTGTATCTGAGAAACAGGATTTTCCTGATGACAGCCTGCAATTTCACCGGTCTGTTAGAATCACCAGGAATTGAACTTTGCTCTTTTTGTTTTTTTCTCTACAACTCTTCTTGTCAGAAATCTCATTTGTCAGCCACACAGCCTTGGTGCACCGGCTCACCCCACCAACATCTCATCTATCTTTTCCTCAGTACAGCTCCTCACAAAAGTGCAATTTGCAGGTGGCAAAAAATAATTCTCATCTCAGAAAATTGCCCTAGAGTTCCGGGAAAAATTCATGCAAAAGGTGTGATGTATATTAAGAACTTAGAAGAGCGGATGCTGTTCATATGTTCTGATGGCAAAGTCAGTGCAACGCTTTGTCTAGTGAAGTTGGGGAAAATGCTATGTGTGTCCCAATTAAGTTCTCTCACATCAGATGCTGTAACACCCTCTTCTAATAGCTTCACAGTATTGGCTCATTTTGATTTTTCCTTAATTTTCATTTTCTTTTGTCTCATTGGCTCTCTGACTGTCCTGCCCTTATCTGTTTTACTCGTACGAAGAAAGGTATCACTGGATTCTTGCAAAGTAACTCACATCGACTCTACAGTGCTAGATGGTATATGACTGGGTCTTCGCTTTTGTACTGGAGGCTCTCTGCTGTTTTCTGTCACCTGGGAGACAGAAATTTGGTCCTAGTTTCCAAGTAAACTGCAGATGAAAGAGGCTTTGCCTGCTTTGTTGTGCTATAACCTTAGGCTAGAGCTTTAAAATATATATGATTTTGGTCATTAAAAAAACTGTAGCCTTTTTCCTGTCGTTTATGTTCTCTATACTTTGTGCCTCATTAGAAACATGAGAGGAATACAGGCATTCTGACATGATGGAAATGCCAGCCAGCAGCCAGTACATTTTAAGTGTTAAAATGCACACAGTAAAATGGTAACTGAATGTAAAGAACAAACAGTTTTTCTCTTAGCTTCTATTATTTTCTGCATTTAAAGTATAGTAGTCAGAACAAAATCACAGACTTGTAAATCAATGACAGGAAGCTGAATGGTAAAGCTGGCCATGAATTTCACAAATTACTGCTACTTAATAGCTGTAGCCCACTGTGGTTCTTCACAAGAAAATACATGTCAGCCACATCACTACCCAGGGAGTAATCATTCTCCAAGACTCATCTCCTTGCTTCTTTTTATTGGCAGAGGATAACTGGTTAAGCTGCCCTGTTTCTAGTGAGAAAAGCTAAATCCCCTGCTCTCCAAAGGCAGGCAGGCAGCCCCTTGTCTGTGTGGCCACACCGGGAGCGAAGGGGCATTTTCAGCTCTGAACTAAGTGCTGTTCACTCGGGAAACAGTTGCTGTCCTTCCCAGGGCACAGCAGAGAGGGACGTACCTTTGATCATCAGATACCAAGGTAACTTGGACTGGTTTTCCTCTCTCTCAACTCCGATACGTTGCTTTCCTCATTTTAAGCATCCAAAAGCAAGAGAAGACAGACGGCTGTTTTCCCCACAAGAAAAGCCTGCAAGCACTTGCGCTTGTGTGAACTGCTTCCCTTGCCTCTTTTCACAAAAGGAGATGGCAAGCAATTAGAAGGCAGGCAGCACTTGGGGAATAATTTTGCGATTCTCTCTTTTTGGCATTTCAGAAGCTTCTGCTCAGTTAAATTCCCACAAACAGCAGATGAATGTCCTTTCAAGTCTACCTGTGGACCAGACTCAGCGTCATTCATGCCTGTGAATAAGTGGTGCTTTCTACTTTGCAGGTAGAAAGTCACCTACTACGCAGACTTTCAAGGTTAACAGAGCTCTTCTGGGACCCTGAGATTTTACCACAGAAGGCTAAAGTCCTCTGCTACAAGGCATGTCGCAGGCTGAGAAGAAGTATAACCTTCCCTGGTGTTTCTGGGGTGGTCATTTTTCAACCGTTACTCAAGGTGTTGGTGGGGCGAGCTGTCACACCAACCCCCCTAAGAGCTCCGTCTTTCTCACGACTCCATATCATTGCAAATACAGAGAAAGCACCAGCCACCTTCTTCTTTGAAATCTCTCTTGCTCCTTGCCAGCCCCATCTCCTGCAGCATGAACACCTTTCTATGTGAGCCTGCGAGCCAAATGATTTTACAACTGGCAGAGGCGATGCTCCAGGTGGGAATAGTGCTGCACTGAGCAGGTTTCACTGCTTAGCCATGGCACATGCACATGTGTTTGCAAAAAGCTTACTTCAGTGTCTATCTTGTATCACCACTTTGCACTTACTAGAGCTTTACTTCAAAGCGCTCTCAGTCCTCTTACATTTGTATCCCACGTTTAACTACATAGAGCTCCTAAGCAATAACCAGCATAGGGGGTTTTTTTGGTTGCGGTTTTCTTTTTTTTAAGTAGACATTACCCAAGCCGCTCCCAATAGTTAAGCCTGTCTCTGATGAAAATGTCATGCTCTGGTACGTGATGTTCGTGTTCCCCCCTCCAGGATCCATCCACAAAGCCAATCAATACACTGTGCAGAACACAGATTACAAGAGGTGCCACCCAGCCACCTTTGTGCACGCAGTTGCTCTCTCTCTCTTGCTGGCAGCTTTCCCAGGAGCACTGCAGACGGCAGACACAGCACAACAGAGAGCAAAAGTAGTTTGTTGGCAGAGATGCATGCTGTCACACAAATTGCAGACAGCTGCCCTAACACATCCTGACAAGGAAGCTCTGATTGGGCTTGACATCTGCATAATATACAACTTTCCAACTTACATACAGGTCCTAGGGGAGTCCATCGGAGACCTGTTCCTCAGGAGAGATGCAGGTTAACATGTCAGGAGTTAGCCAGCACTGCGGCTCCCTTGTTAATATAAACAGCAGCAACTTGCCTTAAAAAGGTACAAAGCGACCTTCACCGCCTGGCAGTCAGCGGTCTTAAATCCAGCAACAAACACAACAAAATACCTTACAAGTCTCAGAATGGTTTTTAAAAAGAGCTGGAACATAATAGCTACCTCCCCCACGATATCTCAATTCAGCCTGCGACTTCAGCTTTTACGCGTTTCCTCGCTAAACCTTCTGTGGCAATTGCTCCAGCTGCTTGATGCCCAAGAGCTGTGTCAACTGCACAGCAAGAGCCCCAGAGGCACACGCAGGATATGAAATAACACTGCACGATAGCGAACGCAGCAGTGCCCCTTGAACGTACGTGTGTCCGCTATGTAGCTGAACGCATTCGCTTCCCTGAGGTTGCCAAGTGCTACTTAGCCAAACGGCTCAGCAAACTGTTACCCTTGTAAGAGAGCAGCCAAGTTCAACATGAGGGAGCCAACCCTGCAGATCAAGCAGAAAGATGCTGGTGGCTTCAGCGAGGCAAGGGCTGTAACAGAGCAGGTGGCACTTGTAGGAGTAAATGCCTGGCTGCTGTAGCCTGCCAGCGTGTTGAGCTGCTCACCAAGCATCTTTGCAAAGGAATGAAGCAATCCTGGAAGAATACACTCCCAGCGAACTTTCACACAGTGATTCACTTTTCTGAAATCAAAAGGCTTTATAAAGGAAGTGCTTGAATTTTAGTTTCTTGCTTATTTAAAGCAGTTTGAGCAGGGGTGAGTGGTTTCAGGAGGCTTTGGGTGGTTGCAGCACCCAAAGGTGTTCTGGACCTTGGCATTGCTTCCATCCCCTCTTCTGACAAACCAGCATTTCCTCTGTAAAGGTTGCCTCTAACCTACCAGCCAGTTTTTATCTTTGTCTCCTAGCACTCATGATCTAAGAAAATGTATTAACGGGTTGTGACATTTCTTCTCCAAGCAGCCAACTGCTGACCTATCCCTGCTCCTCCACAAATTTTTTGGATGAGACTGGGCTTCTCAGAGTGACACAGGTCAGCTTTATCAGCTGATATCAGCCTTCTCCTCAAGCAATAGATTAAGATATTTTTTTAAGCTGTAAATCAACAGTGCACAACCTGTGACAGTGCCAGATATTGTAATATTGTAATAATATTGTAATACTTCTCCAAACTGGAGACTGCTTCTGAGTTGTCTGGCGACAAGTGTCACATTAGGGACCTCGACCACCACAGTGGGCTGCAAAGCTCTGCTCTGGCCACATCTCCTCAGAGGAGCCTGGTCTCTGTCCACCACAGAAAAACACAGCATCCCCACCCTGTGACCCAGCTGACAGAACAGCTTCCTGTGGTGAGCTACCTTAATCGTGCTTCTCAAGTTCAACTTGACAGCTGGTAAGACGTGCAGGCACATTTTGCATTCACCTTCCACTTAGCACCACAAAAACCCTGAAGTTTGATACAGACTACAGGTACCACCAGCACAAGCCATCAGCTGGACAGCATTTTTATTCCAAGTTACCCAACACACAGCACCCTAGAAAAAGTCTCTGGTTTAGGTCTAAACACTTATACAGAAAAGCATTACAGTCAAGTACCTGATTGGGGTTTTGTTTAGTTGAATTTGGGGTTTTGGATGAATGGAGAGAAAAGGGAATAGACAGGCACATGTAAAAAGAGCATTAGGAAGCTGTCAGCTTCCCTTTATTACCATTCATGGCGTTCTAAGACACAAGGTAAAATCTTACGCTGAAGAGTAATATAGCAAACCAAGATCTGCTGTACAAAGTCATCTATTTTTGCTCTTCTGCTTCTCAAGTGACTGTCACTTAATAAAGAAAATCTCTGAGAGCTCTGTGAACAAGTGCACTAAACGTACAATTATGTTTCATTTTATTTCCAGTCCCATCACATCCACGCCATTGTACTCAAGGCTTCTCATCACAATAGGACCAAGCATCTTCAGGTATGTGCTAATATGTTATTCATTGGCACCCTGCTAAATAAATCATGCATACAAGGCAGCTTTTAAGTTGGATTCTGTGTTAACATTCAACTTCAGAACAGGAAATTCCATCACCTAAAACATATTTCAAGGTAAAACTCAGGTTGAAAAAAATATAATTTTTCACTTGGCCAGGTCTGCAGTACGTTTTTGAATAAAAGGCTGGGGACCGCTCAGTCTTCACAATCTTGTTTATCAATCACCAGAAAGCATAAACATGTGATCCAAAAAGCACTTATTCAGCCTTAACCCTGTACTTTGCCATAATTAAACCTTTGTAAACATCCTGAAGAAACCGTGCAGGGAATTTGGGATACATACTTTGAAAGAAGGAACTCGCTGTAGCCTTATTAAATATTTTAAAACCGCATTTCCAATTGAGTGCACTTAAATGGGATTTTACCCAGCTGAAAGAGTAAATTTAAATGGGCTACTGAAGACATACTTCCTTAGACCAGTTTCACGACTCCTCTATATCATGTACAGTATACATTTGCAAGTTGTGGCAATGGAGGTTTCAAAAGAGTATCTAAAATGCTATCCGAGATTGAATTTTTTATCAGGCAGGTTAGAGTTTTGAAGTTCTCCACTATACTATGAACCATCCAGATAAACTATGGTGGAGAACAAGATCATTGTTCTTTTTTTTTTCCTCCAAAATGTACAATCAAAACTACCAAAAATCCCCCTGCCCCTTAACAAAAGGCAAACAGGAACAAAAACCCCGACTGCCTTTGCCCTTGTGGAAATGGAGGAGACTCCAGTTATGTTCCACATGTGGAGCTGCCTCTCGACTGTGTGGCTGGGAGGCTGTGCATCTCCATTTCACACCTTGCTCTGCCCCTGACCTTCTGGGTGGCCTGGAATGCACACGTCTCAAGTTTTCAAAACAGCTGGGAGTCGACGTCCTTTACTAGAGAAGCAACTTTTGATCAGTTCTCAAAGAGTTTCTGGTTCAGCATGTGTAAAACAAGAGTTCACATCGCTGCCAGGCTGATAAGCCCTGCCAGGCTGAACTCTTTGAAGAGCCTGAGGTACTTGCTGCAATAAAGGCTGCTATGTAACAGAAGACAGAAAAAGCCACGCTCCGCCACAAGCTGCCTTTTCAGGGCCAACAGGCTGCACTCGAGAAGCCCAGCTGCCACCTACCACTGCTTGAGCACAGCGCTAAGCCTGTACTTTTGCCTGCGCCTGGACTTGCCTTCTGCTAGGGAATACGGGGAAAGTTGCAATCTCAGGCTGACGCTGAAAGGTTATGGAGTTGTCATTGCTCCAAATCAACTCTTGCCCCATCTGCTTCCCTAGCATCTGTTCCCGTAGCAGTTCCTGACTCCCTCCAGTGAAGGAAATTGATCTGCTGCATGCTGTTGGTACTGAAAGGATAGGAAAGGAGGAAGAAAAATTGGCATTGTACCAAGTTCCTAAGTATTGTGCAGGCCCTGTTGAACAAGTCTGTTCTGCACAGGGCACAAATGACTGGCAAGGATGAAATTTTTGCCTGCCTCCAAGATCCCTGTGGAAGTGCCAAGCATGATTCTCACTTCTCTGGTTCCTGGACAGGGTAGCAATGATACACAACTAAGCTGGGAGGAATAGTCATCTACTGTCATTTGAGAATAAAGTTACATGTGACTTACTAAAGAGCTTGAGACATTTTGATAAGGTCTAATACCCTAACTACCTTAACAGATGCCGTAAATATGCCTGTAGGGAAAAAGAGCAGAAATGTAGGGATGGATGTACATGAACAGCAATAAAGGGCAGGATGGGAAATGTAGGAAGAAGCAGCTAACTTACTAGGAATGGAAAGGAAGGAAATAGTGAATAATGTGAAATATAAAAATAAAATTTAAAAAACTAGATTGTAGTCAGGAGCCAGATCATGTTTTTCAAAGGTAGGTGAACTTACAAATGCAGGCATGGATTAACAGTATTAAGATTGCACGATGAGAATGACAAGGCAGTGCAGAAAAAACCCAAGGTCCTATGCTTCTGTTTTGTTCACCAGAGCAAATATAATATCCTGACGCTCGCTAGGAAACTCAGGTGAGTTGGGTCCTAGTGATGCCCTTGTAAAACCAGGGGATCAGCTGAGATATTCAGAGAAGTAGGCAGCAGCAGCAGACAGGGTTCAAACATCTGAACAAGCCCCTCTTTCTTACAACTCTGCTGAAGATCTGGACCTGTAATTGCCCAAACTGTCATTAAATAATTTAGTCTTTCTTTTCAATCCTGAACCAGGAGTCCAGGCACAGCATTTAATTAGTGTCTCAATTATCATTTAAATGTTTGCTCATCAAGTTCAATAAAGATCAAGCAGCTGAATTTTGAGACAAGTGGCTGTGTCATCAATGATGTCCCAAGGGGTGACTTATTTGAAGGTTAGCAATTCAAGCACAGGGTTCTAAAAAAGCAGTTAATCAGTATAAATACTTTCGGCTGCAGATGCTGCCCCTGCAAGCAAGTGCCCAATTCATTTGATCTTAATGGACTAGGATGTATTTCACACATCACAGCAACAGACTGGTCTTAAGCTGCAGTCACAAGCTTCAGAGAGGTCATATCCCTCTGAAAAATATTTTCTATCAATGTCGTGGTTTAGTCCCAGCCAGCAACTCAGTACCACGCAGCCGCTCGCTCACTCCCCCTACCCTGATGGGATGGGGGAGAGAATCGGAGGAGTAAGAGTGAGAAACACTCCTGGGTTGAGATAACAACAGTTTAATAATGGAAATAAAATAAAGTAAAATAATAATAATAACAATATAATAATAATAGTAATAATAATATACAAAGCAAGTGATGCACAATGCAATTGCTCACCACCCGACGACCGATACCCAGACAGTTCCCGAGCAGCGGTCGCTGCCCCCTGGCCAACCCCCCCCAGTTTATATACTGAGCATGACGTCATATGGTATGGAATAGCCCTTTGGTCAGTTTGGATCAACTGTCCTGGCTGTGCCCCCTCCCAGTTTCTTGTGCACCTGGCAGAGCATGGGAAGCTGAAAAAGTCCTTGACTAGCATAAGCAGTACTCAGCAACAACTAAAAACATCAGCATGTTATCAACATTCTTCTCCTACTAAATCCAAAACACAGCACTATGCCTGCTACTAGGAAGAAAATTAACTCTATCCCAGCCGAAACCAGGACAGTATCCACCCCTTATTCTATACCATCTACGTCATGCACAGACCCTCCCCTTTCCAATGTGTTCCAATTAATCACCACTGCTTTCCCTATCTTGATATACACACAGATATCATTCCCTTCGTCTATGGCCCATCCCTCTAAAATGTCCATTGAGTTCATTTAGCCCATGACTTTGGGTTCCATCTGTCATCACGGTCTTTCAGAGCAGGAGAGGTGGTGTGCAGTGTTGGACTGTTGCATGCTGAAGTCAGTTCTCATTCCAACATGGTTTCATCAAAGTTCATTTTCATTAAGCTGGGCAATTCTTACTGCAATACCATTGATGTGGCATATAGCAATCATAATATACAGTATTATATACTTAATATTAACCTACTATATTATTATATTAACATGCAGTTAAGAGATAACATACAGTTAAGAGATAACATACAGTATTATAAAGCAATTAATATCATACAATTCAGTTCATTAGCTATTTTCACCCAAAATCAAATTCCCTTGAGGTACACATTGGGCTTCCCCATCCTTTCGCATCACCCACCAAGTGCACCCAGGTGCTTGAGCAAAAGCAATCCCACGAATGGGTTTGCCTTTGCCAGAGGGGGAAGTAACCCAGACTGTCTTCCCCAGCATATTTTTCATGTGCACTACAGGAACTTTATCTCCTTCTACAGTACGTAGAAGTTTTGATTGGGCAGGGCCAGCTCGATTGGCAGATCCCCTGGTGTTGACTAACCAGGTGGCTTTTGCTAAATGCATATCCCAATGTTTAAATGTCCCAGCACCCATTTCTCTCAGGGTAGTCTTTAACAATCCATTGTATCGCTCAATTTTCCTGGAGGCTGGTGCATGGTAGGGGATGTGATACACCCACTCAATGCCGTGCTCTTTGGCCCAGGTGTCTATGAGGTTGTTTCGGAAATGAGTCCCGTTGTCTGACTCAATTCTTTCTGGGGTGCCATGTCGCCACAGGACTTGCTTTTCAAGGCCCAGGATGGTGTTCCGGGCGGTGGCATGGGGCACGGGATATGTTTCCAACCATCCAGTGGTTGCTTCCACCATGGTGAGCACATAGCGCTTGCCTTGGTGGGTCTGTGGGAGCGTGATGTAATCAATCTGCCAGGCCTCCCCATATTTATATTTCAGCCATCGTTCACTATACCCAAGGGGCTTGAACTGCTTGGCTTGCTTGATTGCAGCGCATGTTTCACACTCATGAATAACCTGTGCAATACTGTCCATAGTTAAGTCCACCCCTCGATCACGAGCCCATTTATACGTTGCATCCCTTCCTTGATGGCCTGAGGCGTCATGGGCCCACCGAGCTATAAATAATTCACCCTTATGTTGCCAGTCCAAATCCACCTGAGCCACTTCAATCTTAGCAGCCTGATCTACTTGCTGGTTGTTTTGATGTTCTTCAGTGGCCCGACTCTTAGGTACATGAGCATCTACATGACGAACTTTTACAACCAGGTTCTCTACCCGGGCAGCAATATCTTGCCACAATGCGGCAGCCCAGATTGGTTTGCCTCTGCGCTGCCAGTTGCTCTGCTTCCATTGCTGCAGCCACCCCCACAGGGCATTTGCCACCATCCATGAGTCAGTATAGAGATAAAGGACTGGCCACTTTTCTCTTTCAGCAATATCTAAAGCCAGCTGGATGGCTTTCACCTCTGCAAACTGACTCGACTCCCCTTCTCCTTCAGCAGTTTCTGCGACTTGTCGTATAGGACTCCATACAGCAGCTTTCCACCTCCGATGCTTTCCCACAAGACGACAGGACCCATCAGTGAACAGGGCATATTGCTTTTCATTTTCTGGCAATTTATTATACAGTGGGGCCTCTTCAGCACGTGTCACCTCCTCCTCTGGTGATATTCTAAGGTTTTTTCCTTCTGGCCAGTCCATGATCACTTCCAAGATTCCTGGGCGACTGGGGTTTCCTATTCGAGCCCGTTGTGTGATCAATGCAACCCACTTACTCCATGTAGCATCAGTTGCATGATGTGTAGAGGGGACCCTCCCTTTGAACATCCAGCCCAACACCGGCAGTCGGGGTGCCAGCAGGAGCTGTGCTTCAGTACCAACCACTTCTGAAGCAGCTCAAACCCCTTCATATGCTGCCAGTATCTCCTTCTCAGTTGGAGTATAGCGGGCTTCGGATCCTCTGTATCCCCGACTCCAAAACCCTAGGGGTCGACCTCGAGTCTCCCCTGGTGCTTTCTGCCAGAGGCTCCAGGTAGGGCCATTCTCCCCGGCTGCAGTGTAGAGCACATTTTTAATATCCTGCCCTGCCCGGACTGGCCCAAGGGCTACTGCATGAACTATCTCACGTTTAATTTGTTCAAAGGCTTTTTGTTGCTCAGGGCCCCATTTGAATTCATTCTTCTTCCGGGTCACTTGATAGAGAGGGCTTACGATCTGGCTGTAATTTGGAATATGCATTCTCCAAAACCCCACAACACCTAAGAAAGCTTGTGTTTCCTTTTTGCTAGTTGGTGGGGACATAGCTGTTATTTTGTTGATCACATCCATTGGGATCTGACGACGTCCATCTTGCCATTTTATTCCTAAAAACTGGATCTCCTGTGCAGGCCCCTTGACCTTACTCTGTTTTATGGCAAAACCAGCCTTCAGAAGGATTTGGACTATTTTCTTTCCCTTCTCAAAAACTTCTTCTGCTGTGTTGCCCCACACAATGATGTCATCAATGTACTGCAGATGTTCTGGAGCTTCACCCTGTTCCAGTGCTGTCTGGATCAGTCCATGGCAAATGGTGGGGCTGTGCTTCCACCCCTGGGGCAGTCGGTTCCAGGTGTACTGAACACCCCTCCAGGTAAAAGCAAACTGGGGTCTGCACTCTGCTGCCAAAGGGATGGAGAAAAATGCATTAGCAATATCAATTGTGGCATACCACTTAGCTGCCTTTGACTCCAGTTCATATTGAAGTTCTAGCATGTCTGGCACGGCAGCACTCAGCGGCGGTGTAACTTCGTTCAGGCCACGATAGTCCACTGTTAGTCTCCACTCCCCATTAGACTTTCGCACTGGCCATATGGGACTGTTAAAGGGTGAGCGAGTCTTGCTGATCACTCCCTGGCTCTCCAGTCGACGAATCAGGTTATGGATGGGAATCAGGGAGTCTCGGTTGGTGCGATATTGCCGCCTGTGCACAGTTGTGGTAGCAATCGGCACCTGTTGTTCCTCAACCTTCAGCAACCCTACAATCGAAGGGTCCTCCGAGAGACCGGGCAAGGTGGACAACTGTTTAATTTCCTCTGTCTCCAAAGCAGCTATACCAAAAGCCCACCGGTACCCTTTTGGGTCCTTGAAATACCCTCTCCTGAGGTAGTCTATGCCAAGGATGCACGGAGCGTCTGGGCCAGTCACAATGGGGTGCTTTTGCCACTCATTCCCAGTTAGGCTCACTTCAGCTTCCAGTACAGTTAGCTGTTGGGATCCCCCTGTCACTCCAGAAATACAAATGGGTTCTGCCCCTCTATAGTTTGATGGCATTAGCGTGCACTGTGCACCAGTGTCCGCTAGAGCCTTATACTCCTGTGGGTCTGACGTTCCAGGCCATTGAATCCACACAGTCCAGTAAACCCGGTTGTCCCTTTCCTCCACCTGGCTGGAGGCAGGGCCCCTCTAACACTGGTCACAGTATTCGCTGTTCACTTCCTGTAAATGTGAATCAAAAGTCCCCTGATCAAGGTCGGAAGTAAAATTAGCCCTCTTACTCTGTCTCGGGAACTGCTCACTGGAAACTGGAGCTGCAATTTTCCTGGGAGAACCACCTTTTCTAATAGTTTTTCCTTGCAACTCATGCACCCGTGCCTCTAAGGTTGAGGTGGGTTTTCCATCCCACTTTCTCATGTCCTCTCCATAATCATGCAGGTAAAACCACAGGGTGCCCCGTGGTGTGTATCCTCTATATCCTCTCTCTTGAGCATAGGGACGTTGACTCCTAATGGCTGAGACACTGGTCCGTGCAGGTGGGGAGTAGTACAGATCCTCTCTGAGTTGTTGGAACTCTTGGCACATTTTTTCAGACAGTTTTTCCACAGCCGAGACACAGGCCCGTAGGGAGGAAGAGAGCTTTTCTTCATAGTCCCGGAGTTGTCTAGCCACTTCATCCACCGTTGGTGCCTCGTCGTCTTTCCAGGCTAGTATTGCCAACGAGTTGGAATATGATGCCGGTGCACTCCGTACCACCTTCCGCCACATGGATTGTGTGCACCTGACTTCATCTGGGTCTTTGGTTAACTGCTCATCATTCAGGTCACTGTAAATCACCTCCAGCATGCCTAATTCCCTCAGGTACTGGATACCTTTCTCTACGGTGGTCCATTTGCTTGGACGGTATATAGCATCCTCCTTGAAGGGATACCTTTCCTTCACGCTTGACAGAAGTCGCCTCCAGCGGCTGAGCGGTTTTGCCCCTTTTCCAATTGCTTTGTCAATGCCCCCTTCCCTGGAAAGGGATCCCAGCTGCTTGGCTTCCCTACCCTCTAAATCCAGGCTACTGGCCCCGTTATCCCAGCATCGGAGCAGCCAGGTGATGATGTGCTCGCCTGGATGACGACCAAAATCTTTTCGCATATCTCGCAGCTCACTCAGGGATAGGGATCAGGTGGTCACCATCTCATTTATGGGTTCTTCCTCCTCTGGTTCTCGTGATGGCCCTGGTTCATCTTCATCCCTTACTAAACGAACTGATTTCCTCGTGTATTTTTTCTTCTGTATAGGGGCAACTGATACCGGTGCAGGTTGGTTCTCTGGTTTAGCCGCAGTGCCTGCCACTGGGGTTGGAGTGGCTGCAGTACCTGTGGTGGGTGTTGGAGTAGCCGCAGTGCCTGTGGTGGGTGTTGGAGTAGCTGCAGTGCTTGTGGCTGTGGTTGGAGTAGCCACAGCGCCTGTTGTTTTGTCATCAGATCCAGAGACCCTCTCTTTCCCTTGAGCGTACTGAATAGTGTTGAACAGGGCTCTATAAGCATGGGCCAGTCCCCAGCATGTTGCAATGAGTTGTGTCTCTTTGGAGTTGCCAGGGTGAGAACATACTTCTTCCAAATACTTTACTAGTTCTTCAGGATTCTGCACTTGTTCAGGGGTGAAGTTCCAAAACACTGGAGGTCCCCACTGCCTTAGGTACTTGTGCATACGATCCCACACACCCTGCCACTCATAACTCTCCAGCCTTGGGGCAGATCTCTGGATGATATTCTTAAATTGCTTACTAACCTTTGTCAAAACCAAAACAATATTCCCAAGAAGTATCAATAGAAGTATCTTAACTGCCCAGGGATGTTCAAAATACTGAAAACTTTCTGTAATGAGGGAGGAAGCATTATAGAATAAGGTAATGAAGGTGCCATTCTGTAGTTCCTCCACAACAAACGTCTCCGAGGGAAAGGTATAATTGCTAACTCTCTCCATGAGGTGGTACCCGAAGTACAGTAACGACTTGTGTATAAAACCCAGATACAAAACCATGGTCAAGGTCAGGATTTTGATAAGGAACCTCCCAATCAAAACATCCTTAATCACTACAGAGCATAGCGCAATGCACAGACCAACACCAAGCTTTAACATGCACAGCCAAGAAAAGAACATGGTACAGATCAGATGAACTAATATCATGACCGGCAACTGTTAACAGATTCCTTAATACACTCTAGTTAATCTGTTCTTATCTCAAACCCTTCGTGTCCCTGTTCGGGCGCCAAAAAGGACTGTCGTGGTTTAGTCCCAGCCAGCAACTCAGTACCACGCAGCCGCTCGCTCACTCCCCCTACCCTGATGGGATGGGGGAGAGAATCGGAGGAGTAAGAGTGAGAAACACTCCTGGGTTGAGATAACAACAGTTTAATAATGGAAATAAAATAAAGTAAAATAATAATAATAACAATATAATAATAATAGTAATAATAATATACAAAGCAAGTGATGCACAATGCAATTGCTCACCACCCGACGACCGATACCCAGACAGTTCCTGAGCAGCGGTCGCTGCCCCCCGGCCAACCCCCCCCCAGTTTATATACTGAGCATGACGTCATATGGTATGGAATAGCCCTTTGGTCAGTTTGGATGAACTATCCTGGCTGTGCCCCCTCCCAGTTTCTTGTGCACCTGGCAGAGCATGGGAAGCTGAAAAAGTCCTTGACTAGCATAAGCAGTACTCAGCAACAACTAAAAACATCAGCATGTTATCAACATTCTTCTCCTACTAAATCCAAAACACAGCACTATGCCTGCTGCTAGGAAGAAAATTAACTCTATCCCAGCCGAAACCAGGACAATCAAGCAAGTCACAATTGTACTGTAGAAAATTAGCAAGTGGTTCACTAAAATAACCACTAACTATACCAGCTGATGAAATAAAGAGGTAGAAACTTGTGCAGTTGCAACTTCAAATAAGTGTTCAAGTGGCTAGAAATCTGCTTTTCCAAAGAAACGGTCTTAGGTTTGCCTGATCTCCTTTCAACCATCAGTCATCAGCCTAATTTTCATTAAACATTTGTTTCTGATCACTGGAAGGGAAGGAGAAAAGTCAGCAATGAAAAATCCCCAAACTTATCACACCTTTTTTAAACAAAGCTGCATCACCTTTCCTTCTATTTCTAGGCTGCCTACAAAGTCTGCTATTTGCAGAAATGTAAGGATTTTCCTTCAGCTTAGGCTTTTGCAGAGGGGCTTTGGAGATGGAGAGAGCAGAATTCAGATCTTGGATGTTACAAGCAAGATACATAAGGAATTATTCCCACAAAGCAGACACATTATTTGTAAACCAAACGAGTGCTGGAAGAACAGTGCCAAGGTATTCCAAAAGGTTGCCTAGAGCTGAAATCTGTAACCCTTATCTGCTCTCTACATCCCCCAGACACCCATACACTTTGATGAGCAAACACAGGTAAGCTTTCCAGAATATTTTTTCATGTGAGGAGGGGAAGAGAGGACCAAAATCTTCAGCCAGTCCCTAAGACTGAATTGTTGGAGGTCGGAGGCAAAAGCAGGACATGGCACAGGGCCAACAATGTCAGAAATCTGAGTAGACGAAATACACCCACCTGATCCACCATAGGATACATACCATGCTGCAGAAGAAATCAATAACCCCAAAGCTAAGTGTCAGAACTTCCTAGCAGGAAATCCCTTCATAGCCTTAGTGTCTCAGTCTTATGCAGAGTCTCTGAGCTGACACACAACTGCAGAACTGAAGGGAAGGGATGCTCTACCATTTGAAGCCACTATTTTTCTCTACAGCATCCCATCTCCAGCTACAGCCAATGCATAGTGTTTCAGAGGAAGACCTACATTGGGGAATTAGCTCTTGAAAATTAGCATTTGAAACCCTGAGCCTCAGAGACCTGACCCTTACCTTAAGGAAGTGCTTCAATATGTAAAAGCATACCAAAGGGCAATGCATAAAAGCCTGTTTCACTTGAGCCACAAAGTACCTTCAGCCAAGAAGGACCTTCAGCCGCTGGATTTTATTGCATTCTGACATCAGATCTCTCACCTTCCTCCAATGATGGCACTGAATGACTTGTCAAGTCTCATTGGGAAGCTTTTCATGCCACCCTAAAATATCCAGAACACTGCTGGGCTATCTAGTACAACTGAAACACTGAATGACAGGCTGGATAGATAGCTGGGCAAAAAGTCTTCATGTATTTTAGAAGGTGGAACCATCTTTCTTGGTGTTTCTCTTTCTTTCTTTTTATAAATCCTGCTGGCCTCTAGTTGCCATGGGCATTCCCCGAGAGCTCCAGCTAGGACAGGACTCCCCAAGCTTCCTCTATCTTCTTCTAGACTACTGCTTTCCAAGGTAGAATATCAGCTGTGAAGCAGACCCTTGCTTTCAGTTCCCACATGCACATACCACCTTGCTTTTGGCTAAATCAAGAGGCACATCACCAAAACACAGTCATACAAGTAACTTTGTCTTTCATGTTTGCTACTCAGTCTGTCATTTGCAAGTTATATATTGCCTCAGATTTCAAATCATTGGCAAAGTGTCAAAAATATTCGGCAGCGCTGAATCAGGAAAATATCCATTGCTATGAACTCACAAATGTCCTCCCATTGACAAATACTTTGAGGTATGCCAGTAAGCAGACCAGTTCTGAATTTGTCCATTTTCTGGTAACATCTTATATGATCTAAGTAGGTTATTTTTGTTTTGGAGTTTTTGTTCAAAGACAAAAATCAGATGTTATATGGCATTTATGGCCAAATGTCTCGGAGAAACCCAAGAGAACTGTATCAGTTTAATTTCTTTTGTTCATCAGATATGAAATCCTACAAAGCAACAAAATTAATTTCACCAAGGCCATCAATGCATGCTGAATTGCTATGATAATTTTAGTCCAAGGTTTTGTGGAGAGAGTTCTAAATTAACTGTTTCATTAAATTGTTCAGCTGCCAAACTAGCCAATCTACAGTTCCCACTCACCATTTTAAATTCATTTACTATCTGAAGCTTTACCTGTTACAGGCAGTGATTTGTTTAGCTGTCTGCAACCAATTAAATTTGTTGCAAGCTTCCATCATAGGCTTTTTCCTCAGACTTTTGCCAATTACAAAAGAGGCTTAAAAATCAGCAACCAAACTCAAGACTAACATGGCTAAGATTACACTCTGTGCTAATTAAATTGAACTAAACCAGTTTGGCATCAACTGTAATGATCATATGAAATAGGGCTACACAAATAATTGATTTCTCAGCTTGGTTACTAACTTAAGAAAAAAGATTTTTTTTTTCCCCCCTAATTATTGTTGTTTTGTCTTAAAAAAAAAAAAAATTAAGACAAACAAATTAGCCTTGTTTGCACTGAAATAAACTGCTCTATTTCCATGTTGATGATTTTAAGCCATACAATGCAATTCAAATACCATGAGCATTATTCACCAAAGAAAGGTAAGGAAAGAGATTGCTGCCTGATGCCCTTTCTCCCCTCTCCAGTCAGGTTTTAGAGGACTCAGTGGGAAACATGGGAGCCCTTTTGCTGCATGCTGAAGAGGTTATGAACTGAGGTCTCCCCTTGGCAAGGGAGCCATAGCTAGAACTGTCACTCAGTCCCCGCAGATGACTACAGCACCCTGATTCATCGGCACTGCCTCCTTCCCCAAGGCTCTGAGCTGGGAAGGGGTCATTTTGCTACCCCAGTGCTTTGTTGCATTGTCTGCTCTAATTTCTAGGACACTCGGTTAGGGATCAATAACCTCTGAACTAGATGAAGGACTGCAAGGTGACTGGCTATGGCACATCTCCAGCTCAGGCAATTATTACCAGCTGGCATAGGTGTGTACAGGGGAGGAGAGGAAGCTTTTCCAAGGTGAAAAGCAGCACACCAAGGCTTTTAACAACTTGTCACAGAACAGGCTGGATCTCTGACTTTTTTTGTGTGTGTGTGTGCGTTTGTCCAGTGATTTAAGACTCATGGATCCATGAGTCAGTTCCCAAACATTTCAGGCCGAGGTTATCATTGAATCATAGTCATTGCAAAATGCCTGTCTCACTTTTCATGCAGCATTTTTCTTTCCTACTGTTGTTTGTATTGTTGCCTAAGCGTTGCAAGCAAGCCTTACAATACAGGAACAGTTTAACTTTCCCACCTCTCAGTGCATAGAAATAATTCTGCCTCCCCTCATCCCCATGCTTAGTACATTAACATACAGCTCATTCAAGACTGACAGCTTCCCATTTTTAGGCTGGGAGTACTGCAGAGGTGGTGGAAATGTACAGTGCTGTAGTTAGGAAGGAAGGAATACAAGCAGTACAAGCTAACCCCTGCTAGATAAATACTCTGGCATCACAATCCTTAACTTTGTCTTAGATGGCGCTTGAAAACGAAATAAAATAACTGTGGGAAGAAAACAGGATGAAATATTCTTCCCATCTTCCCTGTGCTACCTATTACCCTTCAATTTATCCCTTGAAAAATGTCCTTACCTAAGCAGAAATGTCACAAAGAAACTTCCAGAAGCCAAAATCAATCTGCAGGCTGTGGCAGAGAAGAAACAGAGTGCCCGGTTTGGGTACAGCTTGGCTTTTGTGCCTTATAAACCAGTCCATACACAGGGTCCTCTCATCCACTTTTGTTTTGCATCTGGGTAATTAAGCCTGTTACCCTCACATAATGATGCAGGATTAGGTATGTAAACTATCCGACATCTCTTTAGCAAGAGAACAGGCTTATCTCTGCTCTATTTGTTCTAAGGGCAGGTAACAATTTCAGCGGTAGCCATGAGCTATTTCCATCTCATCCTGGCATCAACTGTGAGGCATTTCTATCATCACAGTTCGGGGTTCAACCCTTTAAAGTATTTTTAAGAAGGAAGAAGTAGTGCACCATCCACATCTGCAATTCTGTAATTCAACTGCTATATGAATATGTGTGTTTAGGTGTTGAACCCAGGGAGACTTAACTCCTATGAAGACCTTTAACACAGGGTACTGACATTTTGTGATAACAGACACTAAGCTCCGAAAGGAAAAGGCAAAGTGCAGACAGGCCAACCCACCTGTTCATTCAAAAGTGCTTTTGAACAGAAGACTGACTGCCACAAAAATCTCACCCTAAATCAAGAAGAAAATAAATTATCTTGGTTAGACACTTCCATGCATTAACAGTGAATGCTAGTCTCTGGTTTAATGCATCCTCCCTGTCATTATTCTGTACTATTGAAATTACTTCGGTCCTCTATCTTTTACATGTGTGTATCTTATCAATAAATAGCTCTGCCATCAGCACATTTCCTTCAGTAGAGCTCAAAATATTTGATTAAATTAGATTGGTTTCAGTATTCTCATTTTATGTGTAAGGAAACAGAGGCAGAAGGAAGGGATTACCTTGAGACCTCTCAGCAAATCAGCAGCAAACTTGAAAGAGGGCTCGGGGCCACTCAGCTCTACCCCAGCACTAACCAGGAGGCCAACCCAACGCTGCCTCAGTCCCAGGGCTGGACGGAGACACCTCTGTCTGTCCGCCCGCCCTGAGGCATCCGCCGGGCAGGGGCCACCCCATGGGCGACAGTGGAGTCCTTTCCCAGGTTCCCACCAAGCTCATCTAACAGCAACAGCCCACAGCTGAAAAAGCCAAATATTAGTCTTTGGAAGCAATATATTTTAAAGGGTAGAGAGAACAGATGCCCATGTGTTACAGTTCTAATATAAATATCAAGCCCATTGCTTCTGTTGCCAGGCGTTCGGATTGTGACTTCAGTTTTCCCACAATGGGAGCACATAAGCAAAGCACAGATGGGGAAATATTAAAGTTATTGCTTTTTTTCTGTAAAAAGAAACAGCATTTCTAGAAAACACAAATGTAGTTACAGGTTAACTGATTAATATTTTTTTTAATTCAAATGGAGTGGTGGATCAAATTTGTAATTAGGGTTTTAAAGGATGCAAAGTCAAGGCAGCAATCCTTCTGGCTTCTGCAAGTTTAATTACTTTATTTTTTTAAAATCAATATATAATTTTACATTCATTAAATATGAGTTAATTGCTAGAATGAGGGTTGAACCTGTTCCCACTTTTCTAGAAGTATTTAGCACATTGCAGAAACACTCTAATGAAATCTAAAATTCTAAGACTTTTTTTTTTTTTTAACCCTATTTCAAGAGAGGAATCACTCAAGAGCAAAAGTAGGATTTTTCCAGGTACTTTTTTAAACTGATTTTTTTTTTACATGAGAGTAAGTTCCCTGCAATGCTCAGTCTTCAAGGTGATCTATCCACTGTTAGAAGTCTTCTCAAAATATATATGGCCACTTATAGAAAATTTAAAGCTCCACCCTACAATTCTAGTGGGAATAAAAATCTCCTCTTCTCTGAAGAAAAAAACTGGATGGTCATTACAAAGTTCAAGCCATAGGGAACACGGAGGGATAATCACTAAAGAAAAAAAAAAAAAAATGGGGCAAGCAGCAACACAGTAGTAAAGAAACAGCTTTAATGAGTTTAAGCAAGACAGCTATTTCCTACATGCTACCAACTCATTTTTAGCCCCCAGGCCTTCAAGTTCTGCTTCTTGTACATGGAAAAATTACGTTCTATAGTTTCTGTTACCCTATGGCCTTTACCTCACAGGACAAAAAATTCCCAGCAAAACAAAAGAAATTTATAGCTGCAAGGCTGCAGCCTCAAAGAACAAGTGGAATCAACAAGCATAGCAACCAAATAAAAGGTTAGGAGTGCAAGTGGGGCAGGGAGGAGGCGGGGGGAACAAAACCAAAACAGCACCACCAAAGTCTTTTTTAAAGCAAATAGGATCCAAGAAAAAAAAAAAAAAAAAATAGTCTCAGAAGTTGCATCAGAACATGCAAGAAGTTTGTCAAGATTTCTCACCAAGAGACAATGAGTGCAAACTGAAATACAGGAGATTGCACCTGAACAGAATAAAATTGCTTTACTGTGAGGGTGGTCAAACACTGGAGCATATTGCCCAGAGAAGCCGTGGAGTCTCCATCCTTGGAGTCAGAGTCCTGGACAACCTGCTCTAGCTGACCCTGCTTGAGAGTGGAAGTGGACTAAACCATCTCCAGAGGACCCTTTCAACCTTAACCTTTCTCTGTGTGATTTTGTGTAACGGGCAAAATCACATCCATGTGGCAGCACTGTTGCAGGCTGCCTTCCTTAGCCCAGTCACTCTGGTCGAAACAATGGAAATCTACAGCTTTCAAAGCTCATTTAAACTGCTGTGACACCTTCCTCCTCCCTTGAAGAAGCAGCAAAAGAAAGTAACCTTTTACTCTCAGATTGTTTAGTAAGGTCCTAGACTGACAGCCAAACCCCTTAATTTCTTCTCAGATTGGGAATCAAACAGAGTTGTAGCACTACCCCTTCCTAAGTCTGGGGCAATAAGCTGTCAAGTCATCAGTGTGATGGTTTACTTCACTAGTCACCAAAAAGTCTTTGTCTGCCCTGTGAGATGGGCTCGGGAACAGATTTATTATCACAAAACATGAGAATGTTGAAGACTTTTCACATCACTCCTTAAAAAGTTAGCTGGGGCTAAAACAGATCACACGAGTCAAGCAGTAATTACTGTCTTTTTCTGCTGACTTGAGCTAGTTTTGGATCACTGACCAACTTGTGTTGTTTTCCTTTCACAAGAACTAAAAAAAAAAAAAAAATAATGGAGTGAAAGGAATCACTCTAAAGGTGAAGACAGATCCTGTAAACTGTTTATCTGAATGTCAAAGATCAGCCTCTAGCAGCACATTTTATATCTAGATTTCCTTCGAAAAACTAACCCCTATCTAAACATGTCCCTGATAACCTAGAGTAATCAACTGATAAGACTGTCTCAGTGGGGACAAAAATAACAAAAAGAAAACAAAACATACCTCTTCTAATGATTAAATATCAAAGCTTACAAATACACACAAGGTGTCTCTTGTCAGATGTCCAAGAGAGAAAATTTTGTTCCTTTAAAACCTTGCTTCTTTATCTGAATAATGGTTTGATGAGTGTGATTTCAAAATATATACTAATGCTGTTATTGCAAGTTTATTTCTAAACATATGAATCACCAGCAGAAAGGCAGCTCAAGAGGTATTAAGGGTAGGAGCTGAAGCAACCAAGGCAATGACAGCCCATTGTGTACTTGCAAATGGCAGCAGTAAAAATCAAAGCCTTTGCTTTCTGCTTCATGGCTTGATTGACTTGGCAATTACAGAGGCCATTACTTTGATCTGCTGCAAACTTTCTCCCGTAGCATAAAGTCTTATTCCTTAAGGAGTTACATTCCTGATCAGATTTTTGTTTCAATAAGTACCCCTTTTCATCAAGGGATGCTTGACATGTAGTAGAGTGGGGTAGAAACAAAGAAAGAGAAATTATGTAGAACCAAATCACACGTATCCAAGAGCAATTCGGCAGTATTTGTTCAGGTGGAAGAAAATCACACTAAACACTTACTGTGTTCCAGAACATCAAGGAGTGTTGCGTTACCATGCTTTATCAAGGTATTGCATCCTTTTTTGAATCAAACCCATTGACTTTCCATTGTTCAAAAGCTCAACAGCCAAATGAAGGCAATAGTGGTCAGTTGGGTTGAAAAGCCAGTGACTCATTTCTGCTAACTTCCTCTGTACATAGTCCAGTCTTGCTATTCCCTTGGATCACTACAGCTCCTTTTAAGCTACAACTTCTGTATAGATCCTGGAGGTCACATATTCAAATGACTGTGCTGCAAGTGAAAAAAGATATACAGAGGCTTTAACAGCCCAGGTGTTGAGAAGGAATGTAGAAATATATTTTTATTCCACTCATATCAGTAAGAAAAAAAGGTTTCTGAGGTTCTCCAATAAGAATTTGCTACAAAAATACACCATTCTGGAGCTGTCTACAAAGGAACACATATTTATTAATCAATCCTACTCCTTCACAGCCAAAATGAGTGCCAAAAGCTGATTTTCTTATCAACAAATAAAACAACGGCAGCAACAGGAATAGATAACTTTCATCTTCCCTTGTGGTCCCAGTTGAAGCAATTAGACACCAATGCTTTCTAATAGTCCCTACAGTCTCTATATACTGCTCTTGCATGCTTTGACAGCTTGGGATAGGGAGAGTTGAATGTTTTCTCCATTGAGTGGATAAGGAAGGTTTCATTTCCATGAATGAGATGCAAACGCTTGTTTTAAAGAATGTGATAGAATTTAAATTCTGCTCTCAGGAAGCAGAAAAATTAGATGATTCCTGGCAATGCTTTTCCGATTCCACCAAAGAGTGAGGAAAGACGCTTCTCAGTTCTAACTAAGAGACAGAAATTACTTTGAGCAGTTCACCGGCTAGACCAGGGCTCGCTGTGTCCAGGTTAACCGCTGCCTTCATCAGCTTGGACATAGACTCCAGAGGCCACACTTTTAGGTGCCGGGGCTGAGGAGCTAGGCGCTGTCCGAGGTTCTGCCAGCGCTGCCTGCGGTGCACACACACAGCACGCATACTAATTTTGTTGTAAGAACCAGCGAAATAAGTGTATGTAATGGACCCTTCTGCCCCTGCTCTCTGTTAACCATCACACAAGATAAGCGAGAAGGGCAGGAGGGAAAACAATCTCGATCCTTGTTTAAAACAAAACCACAACACACAAGAGTCCCAAGCCAGAAATGGTATCCGCTGACTCAAAGGCCATGACAGGCAATCCATGCCCGAGAAGGCTGAAGATTGGCAGACACACAAGTATGAGTAAGGAAATCCCGAGAGCTCAATGGCCCAGTGACTCGCTGACCTACAGCTCCAGTCTCCATTGCTCAGTTACGCTCGTGTCCAGCCGCAGCAGCAGTTGTCTGGCACAGTAGCATCTGTCTTTGGCACACACCCTCTCCCTGTACTTTTTTATTCATAACCACGTCCTGGAGTTGGCTTCTCGAAATCATTTGCAACTTCGGCAGCATGAGGGGAAAAGCAGAGGAAGAGCTAGCCTCAGAAAAAAAGGAAGACAACATGATAGGTAGCTGTGGGTCACATTTACCGCTAAAAGTCCCACCCTCTTTTAACCCTTCCTACATAAGGTAGGGTCAATCCTGTCAGGTCCCAGAGGCACTGACAAGCATTAATTTCTGTGACCTGCCTTTCCTCCCTACCCCAGCTCCCCACTCTTTTCAGGCCCAGGGACACAATTTTGGCCTGGCCAGGGTCCCAGGTCTGCCCCAAGCAGTGCCACGTGGATGCTGGTGCCTGGCCCTGGGCCCTGCTGCCCTGACCAGGCTCCCTGGGCATCACCTTGGGGCCACTGAAGGGCCCCACCACTGCCCCCAACCCAGGGCCCCCCACACATTGGGACAGCCCTGCTCCTGCTGCCTCAGAGCAAGGTCACTGCGTCAGGAGCAGACCATCAGCAGAGAGGGAGACAACTACTCTTAGACTTACTGCTTCAGGATGCCCATTTCACTGTCTGGAGCATCACACCTTAATGGAGAGAACTTACTCATCTGGCTGAAAGGGGCAGCCTACCTATGGAAAAATACTTTTTGCTCTGCTGTCACATGAGCCGCAATTGATATCACTGTCAGCACATGGCTTTGTTCTGCTTCCAAAATATTCCCAACTGCCTGTCATTGCATACTCTCCTGCCTTCATCTTCCTCATCCTCCCTATTATTTCTTTTGCATTTGACACCTTGTCTTCTTCCTCTATAAAGAAGTGCAGCCAAACTGCATAAGCCTATTGCATAAATCCCAACTGCAAACACCCCAAGATGCCTTTCATGACATCTTGTTTCTGGTATTCCTCTTCCTCACCACTCCCCCATCCGCCCCCAACCTCCTGATGTTCTCTAGATTTCTAAGTCTTCAGACAAGAGCTATCTTATTATCATTTTTGCCCTGATACAATGCCAAAAGGACAACTACTTTGCTGGGTTATTAATGGCAATTATTACAATAACAAATTCAAGAAGGATTATTATGCAACTAAATTAAACATCTAAAGTAAGAGCAAGTACAAGTGATGAATGCCTAAGAGCTGTCAAATCTCTGCAATTAGTACTCTATTCAGAGCTAAAGGAAAAGCCCCTGAAGCAGCACTGAATTCTAGATTTTAATTTTATTTTTTTTTTTTTACTATTTTTCATTGTGGAATTGGAGAGAGGAAATATCACACAAGAATAACTGACTCCAAGGCTTCTGTGTGCATCCATTACCCAAAATCTGACATTTCAAAAACTTCTTGCAGGTTTACTGACCACATTAGAAAACAACAGTCAGTTTTCATTTCCATTTTGGTCAATTTGTGGGAAAAATCAAAGCAATAAAAACAAACAACTCTGCTGCAATCAAACCTACTTTATTTTTCCCATCTTCTGTTCCCTTCACCATGTTTAAAGCAAGAACAAAAGGCTTTCAGCCAAGGCTTCAGCATGCATGCCCAACCATGAAAGACAAATACTTCTTTCATCAGCAATGTATTGATGAGTAGACAAAACTATTATATTTTCCCTGCTAAGGTGGACTTAAAGTAGCATATTCATCAGAACTGCATACAACCTCTAAACTGGACAGGAAGCAGGATCAAAACAAGAAGCAGCCATGACTCTCCATCTTATGACAAGACATTTGTTCAAAGCCACATTTTTAATTCCTCCATAGAGGAGGACTTTGTAAATATATAGGACTTATTTAAAAAAAAATAGAGGACTTTGTAAAAATGCGTTTCAGAGGTTAGTCTTTGTTGAAGGTGCAGCAAGACAAGTAAACTGAGTAACAAGAAAGCTCCATGGGCAAAGTCCTTCCTACTCAGCAACCTTTACTCCCCTGTTTCACAGTTAAGGCTGTGGAGCTGCACCAGATGGGATGGAAAGTTCCCCCCTGGGATTAGAGACATTTGTTCATCAGATGTTTGTGCCAGCACAGAGGAAGCTGTGCCAAGGGAAGACACCACAAGCATTTGATTCTAGCTGCAGTGTTTGTCTCAAGTATAGGCTGCTTTTCTTTGCCCTCTTGTAAGTGCTGTTTTGGCAGCAATGTAAAAGTTTGCAAATTTGGCAAATGCTTCCTATTAAAGGTTGTCTTAATTTTCACCCCCACCTTTCTGAAGTGGAATCTCAAGCAGTGAAAGAACATTTAAGAGGAGGAGCTGGGAGCCCAGCTTTTAAGTGTCATCCTTGTTATTGATGTTTCTATATAGAAGATACAATCATAGAATATCTTGAGTTGGAAGGAACCCATAAGGATCACTGTGTCCAACTACATTTGATATCGCCATTTGATAGATTCAAATCAATCAGCTGATACATGCATTGGTATACAAAGAGTTAAGTAAAATAAACTTTCTAAATTATTTTCAGTCTGCAGGGAACTCCTCTGGCGACCCAGTGCTGGCTGGATTTGGGAAATCCACGTGCCAGGAAGAAACTAAACACGTGCAATTATGAGCAATCCTAAAAGCATAGCTTTTATAATTAAAGTGTTATAAAGGAAACCCAAATCCTTCAGAGATATCAGAAATACTTAAAACTCTAGTGCTGTTTGTCTGCCAGTCAACTCTCAATAGAGAATTTCCCTGTCAGCCAGGTTGAAAGGCTTGGGCTCCAGACAAATTGATCACTCATAAAAAGAATATCAGTTACATCAGAACTTTTTGCTGTATGCTGAGCTTCGACAGGCTGGAGAATGATGTCCCCCACAAAGCCAAACCATGTGTAAGCACAAAGCCCATATGGCCAAGTTACATTGTTCTCTTTCTCACACACTACAAGCAAAACCTCTTTTCTCTCATCTCTCTCAACAGATAATTTTTGAGTTCAAATTTGCTAAGATATTTAAGCTATAATCCATCACTAAACAGAAAGAAACCCTGTAAAATGTGCCATCTCCAGCCTTACTAGAAGTTCCTTCCACTCATAAACAGCAAACTGATACCTGGACTCAAAAGACATCTTTCAGGTCACATCTTTAAGGAAAACATGGCCTTCTGCAAAAATTATTATACTCTGTCTCACAGTTTTCACCTGGTTATTATTCAGGCTGTAGGCTTGTTGGCATGAGGACTTTCTACAGGCTTTTATAGCCTGTTAAAACTCCCAGGGTGCATTATGGCCTTCACATATTAGAGTACCATAATACTGTTACTAACAGAACATGCAAGGGTAGTTTACTGACAAATAGCTGTAATTGAACACACACAATCCACTAATGATGTTCAAACAGAAAAATAAATTATATGTAACAGAAATATCATATCAAATTTTAAGAAGGGACTGAAGGCAGCAAGGCAGAGTTAAAAACACCTATTGATTATAGCTATTCCAGACAGACTCCTTCCTGGCTTGTTTTTTAACTTTCATTAATGTAGACTCCACAGCTGTGCCACTGCATGCCACTTTCACTGAGGCATTGCTGTCTTTACCATTAGCAAGCTTTACTCAAGTCCATCCTGAATCTCCTGTGTTGCTCCCACTTATCAACTAAGGACATGAAGAAAAAAATATATATTCCTTTATATGGTGATATCCTTTTATGTATTTGAAGACTACTATTACATTCCCTGTCGGTCTATTCTTCGAGGTGCTTGTGGGTGACCACGAGTTTTCCAGACCTTGCCCTCTCATTTTGCTCCTCAAGGCTCCCTCCAATCGATCCTTCTCTTTCTGAAAGTGCAATGTTCAAATCTGGATATAGTACTCTTGTTGCAGAGTAAGCAGAGAGATGAGCTAACATCTTTATAGATAATACTTGTGGTTAAACTATTGAGTATTGCACCTTTGTTGTAATTAGTGCAGGTGAAGACACAACAGATCTGTGTAACCTGAAATCAGATCTCACAATATAAAGAGGTAGATTAAAAAACTCTTATCCTTGCACTTTAAAAGGACTCTCAGTATTTCAAGAAGCTGATTCATTAATGCTGTCTTTTTGTGTTGGAGAGAGATGACTTCCAACAGTGAAGGCTTCCCAAATTTTGTTCCCACTGGCTGTTACACTATTGGGATGGAGTTATAAGATGTACGTCCGATTTTGTAATACTGTCTTGAGCAAGTATTTTGAAAGGAAATCCATGTCTTCAAGCATATCTTTGATTTAACACATCCCCAGAGGTCTCCAAGAATCATGACTATTGCTTATTTGGCATCTTAATATTCAGAAAACGAGGTCGGAAAGAGGAACAGCCAAAGAGCTGCTAAGCAAAGTGGATTCCATTACAACAACACAACAGTCATTGCTGGAGGAGCAGCAATTGAACTGCAGATAACCAAACTACCCATGTATCACACTCCAGAAGGAATGAATCACAAAAAATGGACAAAGAGCAGAATGGGTACCTCAAATGAGGTATGGCACCTCACGTGATCCAGCTTCTCGGCAAAAGACCAGGAGATCTAAAAATATCAAAGCTACTTCTATAAAGAGAGATGAAGGCATTTCTGTTAATCTATTCCCACCTACCTCTTAGTTACAGCTTCCTCTGGCTTCTTGCAGCATTTGCTACTGAACTCAAACAGATGACACAGCTTCGCAGCGATTACACTGGCACAGCGTGACCACTTTCCCTCTGTCCCCTCACCGATGTGCCCAGTAACTGTCATCAGCTAGAATTTAAAGCCAAGGGTCATCCACATAGTGGAATGCACTTCATTTCATGTCTTCCAAAACATCATTAGAACATAATCAGTCATAAGTTCCAAATAAATTGACACCTCCAAGGCTGAAGACTTAATGCTGTACTTTATGCCTAACCACCTCCCTCTAAAATAGACTTTCTCCAAGCAACTGTCTACAGGAGGAATATATACGTATGTCAGACCAGCCTCCAAATAGTACCAAGTTCATTTATTCCTGTTCCATTTTCCTTTATATTTTTCTTAAGTGTTTCTCCATCACATTAAACCCCTTCCCCTTGCTCAAATTCACTAGACAGATTATCATGACCCAAAGCTTTAAGATATAAACCCCAAATCATTATGAGAATATGTACTGACTTTTCACTTTGGAGCATGGGTTTTTTGGTTTTTCATGTTTGTTTCAATCATTCATCTCATCTGGGTACAGAAGAATCATTCAATGCCTACCTATAAATTCTAACAAATCTGTGAATAATTCATGCAGTGGAGGAGACCAAATTACCACCTAACTGCACCTGTGGATGCTGTGGGATTAATAATCATTTATAAGGCCCCTTTTCTCTTAAACTGCATTCCTGTAGCACCAAATAACACACTCGATCAGCACAGCTGTCAACTTTGGAAAGAGAAACAGATGCATCACTGGAAGGCAAAAGTTCTTTTCTAGATTAAAGAAAATTCATGAGGAGGCCACTCTGTAGATCACCTCACCTCAGACTTTGAGGTCAGCACTTCATTTCGCCTACCTCACAGCTTCAACCTGAGAATTCATCTCTGCATTAGAGATAAAAAACCCCAACCCAAAACCAAAAAAATACAACCCCGCCATGTCATGGAGCTCAGTATAAGGTAAAACCAAATCAGTATTTTCTGTGTTGTTACCAGTCAGTGAAGCAGGTCTGTCTGACCCTGTTCCACACACGCCGAACAAAGATTTTTGCTGTGCAGCACCAGGAAGTGCCAGCCCCCACTGCTAGATCCGATCAATTCCTTCATGCTTCAGGTAAATGCCTGCTTTGTAGGCAAAGAGGAAAATTTTATATCCTAGCGGCCCTCCTGCTCCAAGAACAGAGCCTGAAGCATTGTTTCTCTTGTGTCTGTGGAGCTCAGGTCACCCTGGCATGCAGGGTGCTGGGGGCTACCTGATGCAGAGCTCTATCACAGCACAAGGGTCTTTGCTGGGTTTTTGTACTAATCACCATTATTCCCATATACCCCAGCAATGCAAGTGTTGGGTGATCCAGAGCTGCTCTCCTTTGCAGGCTCAGCATTCAGAAGCATGCCCCACCCTGGGGGAAGTGATGCTCCTGGGGTCTCCCTGCCCTGCCCCAAGCTCAGGGGCTGCCCCTGCTGCCAGAAGGGGCTCTTGGCCCTGCTCCCACCAGCTTCCCAAAGAGACAGACCCAGCTCAGCGCTTGGAGTTGCTGCACCAGTCCTTCCTCCCACATCTCATCCTTCCTCTGTGCTAAGGGCTCTTGGCTCAAGACAATACCATGGGAAAGGTCCAGGGACGCTGCCTGCAGTGCCGTAGCATGGTATTTATCCTGCCTCAGCCTGCCACATGTCCCTGAAACCAAGCTGCTGCCCATCACAGGACAGCTGAGTGCTGCCCTCCAAGTCACTCCCAGCTGCACAGATGGCTTGTCCAAGAGTAGCAGTTGGGTCTTTTACATCCTGCGCAATGCGCTGCTCAAGAAGAGACCACCAATGTCCTGAGTATGAGCCTCCAAGGCCAGCACTGAGGTGAGGTCTGAAGCAATGCTCACAAAGAACATGATCTAAAGCTGTTCCCTCTGCACTGGCATGCTGTAGAAGAGCTACAGTTTTCTGTATTATTTCCAAGCTCATTTCTCTTCTTGCTTGGCAGCTAGGTCACAGCTTGCTGTTATGCCTCTAGTTTCACTAACCTTTACTGAAAGCTTGAAGCTGTGAACACTGCTGCACTGCTGTGTGGTTCCTATCACTAGCAACATGGACAATATTGTCCTGGGGTGAACACAGAAAATGCAGATTGAGCAAACAATTTTTTTTCCCCTAAAATTTGTTTCAAAAGAAAGTGAAATTATTACATGCACAAAAAAAGCTTTCTTCCTTCGTGTTACTATGAGGAAGGAAAAAAAAAATCTTAATGTTAGTTTAACACTTTTTAAAACTGCTAAGATTTTTAGAGAGACAATATGAAATATATTTAATTTAACTACAAGCAGCAAGAAAGCACCCAAGTATTTATGCAAGTTACAGTCCCCAATTTACCTTTTTCCACTTACCAGCAAACACATTCTCATTAGTCTTCAGGTTATTTATGTTTAGTTGTTTACTTTTGCCCCGTTTGAGTTTTTTTGTTGCTGTTGTTGGGGTTTTTTAGGTTTACACTCTATGGATGAAACACTCCTCAAATTCAAGATCAATTCAAAATAAAGATATTGAGAATATAAGGAATAATTAGTTTTGAAATATTTGCAAGCTAAACAAGCAACCTTTCACCTCCTTTGGCCTTAAGTAACAATCATCAGTTTCTGTTAGGTATCTCAGAGAAAGCCAGTAAACCTATATAGCATAAAACTAGCTTCTCTGAGAAGCCTAAGGCATTGTATAACATTCAAGTAACACAACAGGCTTTGATTGCTGCTTAAGAGTCATCACAATACGTAGCTATAAATTGTTTGACATAATTGTTTACTCGGTAATTTCAGGCGCCAGGACCAAGTAAAGACAGAAGCGTATAACCTAAATCATCCTAAAATATCACGCTTACTGGAAGCTGTTTACAATAGTGTTTTCATGAGAAAGACGCATGGTCTGGAGTTGGAGTACTTCTCCAGGAGGTCAGAAACAACATGGACTGTGCCGAACTGAGTCTCCTTTACATCTCCTTACTGTCTTATTCCAATGTTGTACCTAATCTGTCAGTTGACTTTGATTAAATTTGTAGCTGGCTCTAGTTGATGGCAATTTCCCAATTCCATCACATTGTTGAAGTTACCCAGCTGGAAAAAAACCCAACCTTACCAAGAATACACTGGGAACATTAAAGAATCAGACGTTTAGTGCTTCCCCTCCCTGCAAATGGTATGAAGCAAATCAATTGTGAACTAAACTAAGACCAGAAATTGGCATGAATTATGCAAGCTATCTCAACTGAACCTTTTTTCCCCCTCACCACATCCCTGCTTTACCTAGTGCAGGAAAATTCTTTCAGAGAGCTGTTTTTTGTGGTTTTGTTTTTGGTTTTTGGTTTGTTTTTTTTTTTCCTTTCATACATTACCAGGAACACCTCCCACTGGATTTCTCAGGAGATTGCTAAAATAACATAAGCAATACAGTGCAAGTATTCTATCATTAGTCATCAGGACGAAGACCTTTCTGGCTTTGTCTATTCCTCTCTGATTTCTTGCAGTGCATCAGCACAGTCCTTTGTTTGTTCTCTGTGAACACACTCGTCATTCTTCAATCCTTGTAGTACCTACATGACAAGTTATTACACTCAGAGTCTTATTATGGGCAAAAGGGGAAACACTTCATTTGGGAAGCCAAGAATTTATTGTTAGACTAATTAAAATCTTAACAGCCTAACTAAAATACAATAAACTGTTATTACAGTGCAGTTACAATGATACTAACCTTTGGAGTCCAAATTATCTAAACAATACAATGCACAGCTCAGTAATACAGTAAAAGATTGCTATACAAAAGCATTCTCTGGTGTTATGCTCTCCCTTCCCCTGCTCCTATGGCTCTGAAGTGTGACAATAAGTCATCCTGAAGAATCAGCTGGTGGGGGAGAGGACAGGGGACCAAGGTTGCGATATGTTGTTAGCATCCCCAGTCCTTTGCTAGGAGGACCACCATCTCATGATGGGTTTTCTTCCTCCCCTTTACTGAGGACCATGTTGTCAATGGTTTCTTCCTTCTCCCTCCAGGGCCCACATTTGAGTATTTTTATACATTTACTAACACAATTTTACACTTTAATCTTTCTTCACTGATACAGAATTTGGTATTACATCCAGATTTGCTACAGGTAACAAACTCTCTCTCTGCATAAATCTGATACCTGTTTGTTTTCTCTTTGTTACCACTAAAACTGGTTTTGTCCAGTTCTGCAGTTCTTCTACTGAGCATGGTTGTCAATAGCCCTAAGGCCTCCTTGCCCCTTCCATTAACACCCCCATGCCTCTACTCCTCTACACCACATCCTGTGACTTCTTTGGTGGCCTCTACGGTCATACCACACCTACATTACCCCACACTACATTATGCTATGGCCATAAATGTTTCATTCTAATAACTACTTGTTACAATTACCTATATAAAATTATGGTGTTTTCACATGCTTATACAAAATGAAGCAAGAGCAGAAGAAATTATGCAATAGCCTCCTCATCATTAAAAAAAAAAATGTTATTGCAGCTAAACAAAACTAAAGCTCTAGGTTGGCTAGGACAAATTCAGCCAAAGCCTAGTAAGAATCATTCCTGGGGCCTTACAAAGCGGTTAAGCTTACAAAGCAAGCAGGTTACTGGGCTATAATGATCAAGAGTCCCCACTCTTCCCAGAGCATCAAAACTCAAGTCTCAGTGTCCTCAAGTTTTGTGCACAGTTGCAGCCATTGAAAAGCAGCGTGTACTTCTCTGTGTTGCTTCCAGTCCCATAAGGCCAATTACATCCCTTCATAGGCAAAACAAATACTTGGAAGATAATTAAAAGATGATTTAGGGAAAAAAAATCAATCACCCCAGATCCAGCTATAAATGGATGTGCATGCACTAGGTTCCTTAATTAGCAACATTTTCTCCAGAGAATCATTGGGGTTTTTTTGTTTCTACAAACATAGATCAGATTGAAAGTGATGGAGATTATTTAGCAGCTGGAAATGGGGAAATTGTGCAACTCCTCAAAAGTAGGTGTTCTAGAAACACCAAGTACAAGTCAGATGTATGCTATTCCTGGCTGCACACCTATTACACTTGTTAGTCAGCCAATTATGCTTTTTTTTTTTTTTCTGCTGATGGCTGGATTCAAGATCTTGAAAGTTCACCAATGCATTTATCATTTGTGCTCATTATGACAAGGTTTCATCTACTTGAGTTTTATCACCTCGTTGTGGCCTCACTTTACACAAGTTTGCAGCCAAATTTCAGTCAAAATTGTCATCAGTTCTGTTGAAATATGCCATGAAAAACTAAACTGCAGCTTTAGTATGGCACAAAACAAGCCTATGCCTCTTTTCAAGCATCCCCTCAACGTCCGTCTCCAAGTATGTGTGGGAGGGGAAGCTGCTGGTCCACTTTCCTCCCCTGAATACAATGCTTCAAGGACAGTATCTGAAGTATGGAAAGTACTGCAGATTTTTTCCTCTATTTTGCCTAGATTAACTGGCTTTCACAGAGACTAAGTACAGTGGATTTTAATCTATTTGGCTGTGAAAAAGTCAGTCAAGTCCTGACAGCATAAACCAAATGAAATAGGCTTTTTTTTTTTCCAAGTATAATGTGGTTTAGAGCAGCAGATGTTACCACCTTCTGGCAGAGAAAAAAACCCCACATTTTCAGGCAAAATAGCCCCTTAATACGTATTGAAGAGCCCACACAGTAGAATACTTGGTGCAATCCAGAAAAGGCCAATTTGTGAAAGCAAGTAATTGCCTACAGCTATCTCTTGAGACCTCCAAGGAAAGAAGCAAGCCACTGAAGACCCTTTATGCCCAGCAGGGTCTGCAGTGCTACATGCTCATTATGCCAAGCACCACAGAGTGCAGCTTGTAGAAAACTGAAGATTGTAAGGAGATCCTCTACTGTTACATATATTCACAAAACCAGAACAGGTGCTCTGTTTTGAGCTAAACTTGCTCACCTTAATCCCAGTTCTACTTGAATTAAGGTGTCCTCATGCAAGCTTCCATGTCCTACACAACCCAAGTCCATTTTCACAGAATTGTTGAGATGGGAAGGAGCCTCTAGAGATCATCTAGTGCAACCCCTGCTAAAACAGGGTCAGCTAGAGCAGGTTGCAAAGGACTCTGCAGTCAGGCTTTGACTGTCTCCAAGAATGGTGACTCCACAACTTCCCTGAGCAGCCCGTACCAGTGATCAGTCACCCACACAGTAAAAAAGTGTTTTCTTATGGAATTGGATGGAATTTTGTATTTCAGTTTGTGCCTACTGCCTCTTGTCCTGCCACTAGGCACCACTGAGAATCACAGAATCATAGAATCGTTTAGGTTGGAAAAGACCTTTAAGATCATCCAGTCCAACCATTAACCTACACTACCAAGTCCACACTAAACCAATCAAGGGTAGACTAGACTAAACCATGTCCCAAAGTGCCACATCTACCCGTTCTTTGAACACCTCCAGGGATGGTGACTCCACCACCTCTCTGGGCAGACTGTTCCAATGCTTGACTACCCTTTCTGTGAAGAAATTTTTCCTAATATCCAACCTAAACCTCCCCTGGCACAGCTTGAGCCCATTTCCTCTCGTCCTATCACTAACTACTTGGGAGAAGAGACCAACACCCACTTCACCACAACCTCCTTTCAGGTAGTTGTAGAGAGCGATAAGGGCTCCCCTCAGCCTCCTCTTCTCCAGGCTAAACAACCCCAGCTCCCTCAGTCACTCCTCATAAGGCCTGTGCTCCAGACCCTTCATCAGCTTCATTGCCCTTCTCTGAACACGCTCCAGCACCTCAATGTCTTTCTTGTAGTGAGGGGCCCAAAACTGGACACAGTATTGCAGGTGCAGCCTCACCAGCACCGAGTTACAGGGGCACAATCACCTCCCTGCTCCTGCTGGCCACAGCATTCCTGATCCAAGCCAGGATGCTGTTGGCCTTCTTGGCCCCCTGGGCACACTGCTGGCTCATGTTCAGCCAGCTGTCAGCCAACACCCCCAGGTCCTTTTCCACCAGGCAGCTTTCCAGCCGCTTTTCCCCAAGCCTGTAGCGTTGCATGGGGTTGTTGTGACCCAAGTGCAGGACCCGGCACTTGGCCTTGTTAAACCTCATACAGTTGGCCTTGGCCCATCGGTCCAGCCTGTCCAGGTCCCTCTGCAGGGCCATCCTACCCTCCAGCAGATCGACACTCCCACCCAGCTTGGTGTCATCTGCAAACTTACTGAGGGTGCACTCAATCCCCTCATCCAGATCGTTGATAAAGATATTGAACAAGACTGGCCCCGAAACTGAGCCTTGGGGAACACCGCTTGTGACTGGCCGCCAACTGGACTTAACTCCATTTACCACTACTCTCTGGGCTCGGCCCCCCAACCAGTTTTTTTACCCAGCAAAGAGTACATCCGTCCAAGCCATGAGCTGCCAGCTTCCTAAGGAGAATATTATGGGAGACGGTGTCAAAGGCTTTGCTGAAGTCCAGGCAGTTGACGTCCACAGCCTTTCCTTCATCCACCACGTGGGTTACCAGGTCATAGAAGGAAATCAGGTTTGTCAAGCAGGACCTGCCTTTCATGAACCCATGCTGGCTGGGCCCGATCCCCTGGTTGGCCTGCACATGCCTGTTGAGTGCACTCAATATGAACGGCTCCATAATCTTTCCTGGCACTGAGGTCAGGCTGACAGGTTTGGCTCTGTCTTCTTTACTCCCTCCATCAGATGGAGGAAAGCAAGTCCTCATTTCTGTGAGCACTTGCAGTGATCATCCATGTCAAGAAGATTTTTAAACGTCCCATCAGGCCAAAGGCACACCATGGCTGGATTAGCGAGTACGCCGTGCTACTACAACTGACACTCTTTGATTGTCCTTGAGATGTTCTGTATAATTTACTTTCCTCCAAAGAATGGCAGGGAGCCGTTGGAAAGCTCTTTAGCACAACGAACTGGCTAAGCCTCCTTTATGCCTGACACTCTATTCCCATAGTCTTCTGTATAAACTACTGTTTCCAGGGAGCCTGAGAATACCTGGCTGCCTGCATGCTTAGTTTATGTGCAATAATGTAGCCTCTTGATCCAGAAGACGAAAGCATGTCTCGAAATTTCCAAGGACAACTGAAACCACCTTGAACCTTGACCTAGGAACCCCCAAGGGCCTGCATTTCAGCCAATAACTTCCCTGGCTAGTATGGCCTTATGCCTACACCATGCTTATTTCCCATGCTTCAGGCTCAGATACAACAGCAGGCTGACAACATCCATTGCTGACAAAGGACAAAAAGCAGGATTACTCACATTTGAACATGCACTTCTATCATTTCTCCAACCTTAAGAGCCTTTGAGTATTTGCCAAGTTAATTCTCTTTTCATTTTTATACAAGTCTTTGCTGATTCACAGAGGTGGAGGAGGAGAGTAATGAGGGAAACACACATGTTGCAATACTAAAGAAGAGATCTCAGTATAAGCAGCCCAGCTGGAAAAATAAAACAACATAAATCTTATGAAACAGTTTTATCTCAAGTTTCTAGTTGAGGTGTGTGGACACTCCCACACACAGACAACACTCGTCCTCCAGGACTCCTTGCAACCAAGCTGCAATCCACCACATGCCAGGAGGTCCTGAGTCCATGCTGTATGACCCATGTGCTGATACTCAACAGCAGTCCTTTTTTTCAGTTTATCCAAGAGAAAAATCTGTGCTTTCTCTGCATACTGGTTGTGCTGAGCTAGGGACAAGCAAGGTGGAGCATTTCAGAGCAGCTTCCTGCTAATGAGCTAACATTTCCAAAGTGGGCTTAGGCAGATGCAGCTATAAAAGTACCATAATTCCAATTCATTGGTCCCTAGTGGAAATGAAGCAATGAATAAGACAGCTGCTTAACAGTGATCCAAGAAAGAAAGTTATGATTAACATTTGTCTTATTGCCTTAACATCTTCCTTTTTTCTTTACACAAGACAATGTGTGCTGAATGTAACATTCAAATAAAATGTTTTCATACTAATTTTTCTTCCTTCTATCTACAAAACTAAACATCATCTACAGCAAACAAATATGTGTCTGACCTACTGAGGCATGTGGCCATCCAATGAGCATGTTTTCTCTCCCTTCAGTGGAGCTCTGGTGTCAAAATTATCACACTTTCCACCCACCTTTCCTTTGAACATTTAACTTCGTATGATATCCAAAGTAATTCCTCCATGGTCTAAAACAATTTTGTAGAAGTTGCCATCATTTCACATCTCCCTCATATAATCCAGTGGTTTGAAACACATGCTACAAAATAGCTACAATAAACCATCAACCCACTTGACATATAACCAGTAGGCTGAGCAAGGAAGGCTCTCATTGCTTTAGTGCCTACTGCCATTTACAGTAACATGTAGCATTTTTTTCAATACATCAGTCATCATAATCAGTCATCATCTAAGGCCACAAGTTCTTCAGGAACCTGCTCTACCTTTCAGGAATGAGAACCTCTGAGCACCAGCCAGCTAATTGCACTCCATGATATCCTCCAGAGCACCCACATTCACATAAATGAGTCACACTCCTGTGCACTGTTAGTGAACAGACACACACTCTTGCCAGAGACAGGCTCACTTCAGACTTCTGATTCATCTGGGATCCTGCCCAAATTCTTCAGCTGCTATAGCTGCGGGAAGAAAGGCTTGGAAATACCACTCCCAAACAGTAGAAATGGAGGCACAAATCCAGGCAATTCCCATTCTCTAAATGAAGCTTAGAGGGATGCAACTCTTCCTTCTAGAGCTAAGAGAGTCATTGCTCTGTCAAACACTTATCTTGGAATATTTCCTTAAAGCAGAGGGGCTGCTCTGAGCCCTCTCTGAGCCAGGCTGCATAAACTCTGGGCCTGTGCTAGATAACCTGAGCTAACACATGCTCAGAGCAAAGTCTTTCCACAGCCACGTATTTCTCTCACAGCCATATAGAGCAAAAGTGTGAAGCTACTGTTTGGCAACACTTTTACTTGCCAAGACAGTTTCAGATATAGACTCTTAAAAAAACCTTTGTCATATTTTGCAAAGTTTTTAATATTTTCTCTCCTTCACTTCTCATGTACTTTTAAAAGCCCTAAATTTAGGTGGAAACTAACATTCTGCATTACTTTATTGTCCATTACAAAGCTGTTGGATACAGGCACCCCCTTCAAGAACTTGAAATGGAAGTATTTACACAGCTGTGTGCCTTGTGAAATTCAGTACTGCTGCAGGACACTCAGGGTATATCTGATTCTTCCCCCCACCCCCAATTATAACTCACAACTATCAGCAGAGTAGCTTGCACAAGGAATAAAGGAGGGAACTTGAGATCCGAAGGCATGATTCCAGAACAGAGCTGTAAACCATCTGACATCATTTGTAGATAAGGATCTAAAGGGGACTCCTAATGCATCAAACCAACAAGATGCAATAATTTGTAGAAGGTGCAAACACAGGTGAACCCAATAAAGAATACCTGTTTGAGCAGCTGTGATTTTTTTAAATTATTTTTTTTAAAAGCAGGGTACAAAAAGCCCAGAAAAAACACACTCACACATTGAGGGTTGGTAAATCACCAAACAAACCAGAAGCAGATCTTCTCTTGAAAAGCAATAAGAATCCCTGAAAATGAGGTTCCTTTTTGCTATTCATATACCACTATTGTCTCTATTGCAATGATGCTGAGGGTTGACAGACAATAACATCAAAAGGAACTCTGCAATTAACTTTAAGGGCCACTTATTCACTCTCAGTTTCAAGAAAAAGGTTTCCATATGAAGTCCTTATCTTTTCTGTAAAACATATAAAAAGACTGGCACCAAAGGCCTCATCTGGATCCACACAACCCCCTCCATATATCAGTAGATAAAGCAAAAAGAATAGACACATCACTTTTATGTATATTGTTTCCCCTAATGTTTGGTCAGGTTGGCAAATGGGTTTGTTAGATGAAGCTGTGCATTTCCACATTGCAGCCTCTCACACCCACAAGTACACCACCACCACCAGTCACAGTCCTTCCAGACCACCCCCTCCTCCCCGTATTCACCAGCTGGCCCAGCAGCTCAGCTGCTCCTCCTCTCTGAACCAACTTACATTTGGATTTTGTTTCTTCCAGGCTTATTGCTTGAATTTTTGCAGCTGGCACTTCTTTCTTCCTCTATAGCTAGATGCTATCAGGTGGTGTGCAACAGATCCATCAGCAGCCTCTGTCATCTGACTGACCTACAACAGCTAAGGCATCTGCATACCTGGGCCTTGTCCCTCTGCCACTCTAGAGAGCTGCTGTCCAGATGGCAGCACCCCTTTTGAACATCTAAACCATGCCAGACTCCTACAAACTGCTCATGGTTCTACACCAGATACCGTGATACCTGCTCCAAGGTTGAAAAGTCTCAGGAAGGAGCCTTCAATGCCCCTTTCTACTGATAGAAAAAATGAAATAGAAAAGGGGAAGGGGAAGACGACAACTGATTTTTAAGAATCCAATCTGACCTGCAGCAAAAATAAAACTTCACATGCAATAAATACCCTGGCACTAGTGTGCATTGCACAGGTAAAAGAATGCTTCAGTAAGAAGTTTCTGAGTTATTTGTCAGATCAATCACTGCAAGAGGCAACAACAGGGTTTTACTGACATTTTCATATTGCAAACAATTTTTATTACATTCCCCCACGTATTCCAACAGCTGTGCTAGCAGTGCCCTTGGTAATAGACTTCAGATTCTCCAATTTCTTTGTATCTGCTATATTTAGATTTGTTGTTCAAACCTCTCGATATGACTATTGGCATGACTCATTAATTGTTGGTGGCATATTATTATAACTAATCAGCATCTTACAATTAGAGGCAATGGCTTCTGAATAAAATTAGTTGACTGGAATCCTTTTTCGAGCCAGTCAGCAGAAGCCATTAGAAAAAAAGCTTTACCATTTCTAATTTTGTGTTATTGATCCAAAAATGCCAGAGATAAAACACTGCTGGAAAACTTCCTAGAGATTATGTCAATACACACTGAGTATTAATATAATAATTTTTAAGAAGCCAGACACAATGATTCATCCCTTTTAACATGTGCCTGGACTTTGAAATTACCTGTTATGGTTTCCGTATCATTATTAACACTAACTGAAAAGCTTACCTTTCTCCCAACAAATTAATTCCAAGTTTTAACAGGAAAATTCATCCTGGCCTGAGCAACAGTTCTCTCAGTAGCTTCTTTAAGTGTCCAGATCTATTTGACTTTGCAACCACACAGACAACTACATGTACGAACTCCGAGATCTGCATTTTTGGCAAGTTCCCCTACGCTGCAATTTGTTCTTGATATAGCTTCACAACAGAGATCAGTAAAAGCAGCCTATAGACTTTGCTGCCTTGGGTGCTTGTGCCCAACATAGCCTGTGAGGAGACTGGAGTGACACACTACACCAGTGGAAGCTGTGGCATTTGGGGAGAGGCAGCAGACTCCAGCTTTGGGCACGCTCTGAACTCAGGTTAGTCCGGAGCCCTGTCTTCATTCAAAGGCAACACACTGCTCCTCACCTGCTGAGTGGCATTTTGCCTCCAACAGGCAATCTTTCAGCTTCCAGCGTTTATAGGCATGTTTCACCTATAATTTGGCAAAGCAAAATATTATCTGGCACACCAAAAAATGTTGCTAACTCCAGGTAGAAGCTATTTTAAGATGCTTTTATGCCAGTATAATTTTTCCTCATTTCTATTTCTACCAGGGAATAATTTTCAGCTCAATAAAAAGAAAAATATATTACGCTATCTTTCCAGAATAAGATTATTGAAATAAGAATTAAATCAGTATCTCTATCTAAAAAAAAAAACAAAAAACAAACAACTTTGGTTGCAAGCCCAGCATACCAAACAGTAACTTTAGAGTGCCAGTGAAGTTTAATTGATAGCATCACCTTTCCCAACAAGGCAGGAAGCCTTAAAAAAAAAAAAAAAAAAAAACCCACACCAAATCACAGGAAGTCTGAAATATCTCATCTTTCAACAGTTCACATTCGACAGTGCTGACTATTAATGCCCTCCTCTTAACTCCTACTCATATAGCAGAATTTGCTGTTAGCCAGCTTACATGGTATTAACTTCATCTACAAGTGTTCGTGGCACTCTCCGATACCATGACAACCCAGGGCGATCTACAGTCTCCACATCAACATGGGTTCTCAAACTGCAGATCAGCCTCCCCAGACCAGCGTCCTGAGGCAATATGAGTTTTAAATGCCTGCAATGATCAGTCACGCTCAAATGACAGCACAGAAGTGACAAGAACATGAAGCCTGTTGCTTTATTCTTTTTTTTTTTTTTTCCCCTCCCCCCTTCAAACTATGTCGGTTAAGCTTTTTCACTCTAGTCTACTACAGAACTCAGCAGCAGGGTGATGAAAAAAGGTACAGCCCAATCCTGGACCTACCTTGCTGCAAAACACAGGAGTACAGCGTATGCCACGCTACTAATTAGATCATCAGGACATCTTCCCAGGGGGATTTACACTGCAATGCCTCTCCTGTGAGAGGCTGAGCATCTTTCCTATTTTGGAAGACTCACTGTCCTCAGGGACTTACCTATACATTATGGAAAATTTATCCCTTCTTCCCACATGCTTGCTTAGGAAAAGGAAACAGAGTGGACATGGTTGACATGCAGGGAAAATATATGGCACTAGTCTTAAAAAATGGCAGATTCGGGAACAGGCACTTGGGCTGTTAAGATAGTGTTTAAATGAAGAAAGAAAAATAAGGCCAGAAAGGCAGTAAGTGGATCTATATCAAGTCGTAAACAAGCAGAAAACTAGAAAGCAGGTTCAGACTTTAGACCAAAAATCGTTGTAACAATGTCAGTAATAAAGCATCGGACAACAGGATTCACAACAGCAGCATCAATTTTATCGTGAAAGGCTTTTCTGTCACTCGGTTCCTACCAGTACCAGCCAAACCCCAAGCCATGATTACAAGTATGATATCAGGGTGAGTTTTCATGTGTCAGGTTTAATCTTTCATAGATATTCCTTTCCTGGAATTTCCATGTAACCATCATAACCACTTTATGAGAATACTGACACACATGAATTTAGCAGTGCCCTAGTCTTTTGCAGGATCCAACACCTGTAAAATTGGTATTTCCATACTAAGCTCAAGTCCCTCGCTCTTCCGCAACATATTTTTTACTTGCTTTTTTTTCCAAATCTAAGAGGCCAAAGTGGGGGGAGGGAGGAAGACCACCTCTTCCAAAACATCCTCTTTCCAAGGAAGAGCAAGGTGCCTTGGATATGGACAGTCTGAGCAGTTGCTCGGACTAAACAAAGACAGATTCCTTGATGAATACATGACAGCACAGGATTTCAAATGAGCAAGTAAGTGCTGGAAGTGAATAAATAATTCAACAGGAGAGATGGTAAGTGTGCCATTCAGCTAAGATTTATTTCATTATGAAAGAAAAAGGTTCACTGGAGATTATGGGAAAATTTTTTGGAAGACAGCTATGCTAGCAGCCAGTGATCTGTGCAAGGACTGCATTGGTTAACTTGTATTTCAGTGCTGTTGACAAAAAGCAGCTGTTTACATGCACAGCTGCGTGTTCTAAAATGTTGCACCGTTGCCATGAGCACCACCCATGGGGTCCACGGTGTCCTGTACAACAGCAATCACATACCGGGTTCCCCTGAGTTCAGAGGGGATCATTCTGCTAAGCTTTGGGAGAGATAATAACTGTTACAGATTCAAGCCTAAACAAATCAAGTTAATAGATTTGTTTCCTTGGTAGGGAAGGAGATTTTAAATCAAACTCATACAGGTAGCAGGCTTATGTTCAAACCCTACATCTATGCAGCGGAATGCATCATCTGGTGACACTATTGTCCTCTAAAGAGCTTTTCTGTAATTTCTAGTGAGCTTTTAACAGCTTCTTCACTGGGAATAAATCTCAGTCACTGACACATACTTAGCTTTTCTGCCACTGACCCCCTGTGAGGAAATGAACCAGAACTTCTGAAAGGGTTCAGAACTGCCCATGGAAACTTCCTTTTTCTTCCCATTTCATTGTCTTGTTTCCACCTGTCTGTGTATTGTGCAGTCTATTCTGATGGCACTTAGTACAAGGCCTTGCATTTCCTTGCTAGATTCTCCTCTTGGGTACAGCAACACAAATCCAAACTATTATCTTAAAGTGAACAAACTTCATTGATAAGTGGATTCACATCAGCCCTCTAAAAATTTGCCAGAGTATGGGGTATTTTCAAATTCTAGCAGAGATAGAGATTATTTCCTGGAAGCTTAATTAGATTAACTAACTAGATTAACTCTGTAGACATTTATCACTCAAGCCCATATGCCATCCCTTTCTTTCAGTAATTACTGGTCTCCCTAGAAAAAAAGATTTTGAGGGCCAGTCATTCCAATGAGGGGTGATTAACTTGTGTCTGGTCTTTGTCAAGAAGTAGCAATGAAGTCTGCACTTATCCTATTGAAATGATTCTACTAAGCATATCTTTTATTTTTCAGGTGAATACAAGGCGTTAAATTTCAACAGTTAGAGATTTCAGACTGAACATACCTAATCCAGCCAAACAGGAGGCTACTGCCAAAGGGGTGGTCAGTCTCTCCCACTATATCCATTCCTACCTAAATACTCCCACTGTTTCGCATCGACTGGGTTGAGCAGTCAGGTGGCTGCAGTGCAAATGTTTGATCCAGCCAAAAAATAACACCCCCCAAAAGTAAGCACGATTAGATTGGAGCTGATTCATCTGCCAGTTTCCTGACAGCAAGATAAGATGAACCGTTGGATTTGATGCATGGTGGAAGCAAGCAGCTGGGACACTGCTACAGCCTCTTTCAAAAATCAGCTGCTATACAGTTAAGTTAAAACTGTGGTATCATATTGTAGTAAGTCACCAAATGGGGAGGAAGAGGTTTACAGCCTGTTGTGGCAAGGGATTGAGGTGTGGCGGTAGGATTAGTAAAACTACAACCTGATGAAGATGTTTTCTTGTTTGTTTCCCAGGACAGGGAAAGTAGTAGGGAGGAGGTAGAGCAGGAGGATGAAAGAATCTATAATGAGCTGGTTAGTTACAGGAATAGATGAACCTGTTAGCTTTAATTTTGGTCTAAGCCATTTACATGAAGTAAAAACATTGGAGAATACACCTACGTCCTGAGTATTCCCATCAAAGAGATCACAATTGCACTTGACATATGAGAAATTCTGTATTAGAAAACCCAGCATTTTTTAAAATGAAAAAATAGCAACTTCTGTATCCTGCGGTCAAATGAGATAAGGGTATCTTGTCATAAATATGCAGAATTTGGAAACAGGATAGATGTATTAACGGGTGAGCATCACAACTCAGAAACACCCACTTCATCACAGAGACAAAGACCTCAGTGCTTCAGATTCAAACTTATGCACACACCACCCAAGTATCCTTCTCCTCTCTATTGAAGAAGCTTTTTTACTTTTCATGAAAAGAGGTGAGAAAAAGTCAATTATACTTGAATTAAAGATGTTACTTGACTATGAAAATTATGCCAAGGACCAAAATAAATCATCTGTTAACAGGGGAAGAAACATCTTTACCTTTACGTTTTTATGACTCCACCTGTTCCTGTGAAGAATTTCTTTCTGCTAATACAAACTAGCCCAGGAGTCTCTTCACATTTTCCTGCGTGCTGGTACAAATCTCTGCGCAGAGGACACTCTTAGAAGAGCATGTATGATGGAAGGCCATATATAAAGCATACTAGAGGACTTTCAGTTCCCATGGAAGATTTTTGTGAGCCTGCTAGCTGCCTGGACTGCTCTGAGACATGGTGTGACACAGGACAGGAGAGGGAAGGTCTCCAGGAGGTGTCTCTGGTGTGTGGCAAGATGGTGATGAACTTGTATTAACCTCAGAAAGTCACAGTACTACAAACCTCTCAGTCTTGTTGGGCAAGACAACAGCAGTGACTGCTGCCTCCCTTCGTTCCTCTATTACCATGTGGTGCTGGTTGACTTTTTTGGGAGCGAGGATGTGTTCAGCATTTCTATTGCTGTTCTCTATATGACACTCACCTAGGCCACCTAATTCCTAGCTTTGAATCTAACAGAGCTATTCTGGCAGCACAAAGGCTATATTAGCATCTAGGTACATGTTTTCCAACATCACCTTAGTTGAAACTCTGATTTATTTATTTATTTCATGGTCAACAGAAACACTTGACCCTACCAATTCAGTCTGTGACCAAAATACTCCCAAAGTGTTTCAGTGACTCCACTAGTTTTTCATTCATTCCCAAGCATCATCCTTCTGCTGTACCAGGAATGAATACTCTAATATCCGAGCTCATTGCTACAGAAGATAAGGAACAGGAATCCTGTGTAAATGAACTCCCTTTGGCAGGGTTCCCTTCAGGCCTTGCTGCAACAACTGGGCAAAAAAACCAGACAACTATGAGAAAGAGGCATCTGCTATTCTTTTTTTTTCAACGTCAAAGCAATTTATTAGAAGTAAAATGACCTACAAATAGGAAGGTCTGCTGCTCTGCAGACGCCAGCTCTCCTCACATGCTCCCTTAACTCTACTTTGCTACAAATCCACTAGTTTTTCAAGCACTGGTATGATGAACAAAGCTGCTTGACAAAGCAGTTTTTGCCTCACCAGTTCAAACTGCTGGTTAATTCAGCCCAGTAACTTCACTGCAACAACAGCCAAGTCTTCCCACTGCAGATAGATGCAGAAGCACCATGCATTTGCCACCTGTCCTGGTTTTGGCTGGGATAGAGTTAATTTTCTTCCTAGTAGCAGGCATAGTGCTGTTTTGGATTTAGTAGGAGAAGAATGTTGATAACACGCTGATGTTTTTAGTTGTTGCTGAGTACTGCTTATGCTAGTCAAGGACTTTGCAGCTTCCCATGCTCTGCCAGGGGCACAAGAAACTGGGAGGGGGCATAGCCAGAATAGTTGATCCAAACTGACCAAAGGGTTATTCCATACCATATCTATTCCATACCATATGACGTCATGCTCAGTATATAAAGTGGGGGGGGGTTGGCTGGGGAGCAGCGGTCGCTGCTCAGGAACTGTCTGGGTATCGGTTGGCAGGTGGTGAGCAATTGCATTGTGCATCACTTGCTTTGTATATTATTATTGTTATTATCACTATTATATTTTTATTATTATCATTACTATTTTACTTTATTTCAATTATTAAACTGTTGTTATCTCAACCCAGGAGTGTTTCTCACTCTTACTCCTCCGATTCTCTCCCCCATCCCATCGGGGCAGGGGGAGTGAGCGAGCGGCTGCGTGGTGCTTAGTGCTGGCTGGGGCTAAACCATGACACCACCCGAAGTCAGTCAGTCTGCATGCACTCAGGCCCAGGCTCACAACTGCAACCTGGCAGTGTCCACACATAGAAGACTTGCCCCTCCCTGTTGAGTATACTTCCCCAAATCAATAGTCTAATCACAGGACCTGCTAGAGATGTTAGTCAGAAGGACACCTTCCTCCCTAAGATCCAAGTTCTGCCCACAGCTCCCTTCTCTGTACACTCATAGCAAATGCCACCCCACCGCACCCAGCTTTCCTTCCTTGTCCACCCTGCTGTGCCCCTCCTTGCCCAGCCAGGCAGCCCCTCGCTTGTGGAAAGGGGGCAGGATACACAGCCAAGCCCCCTCATTAGCACACTGCTTTCTTCCTTAGAGCCAGAGAGCTGAGACAGGTCAGCACTGTTTGTAACAGTACACGCAGCTGGAAACCAGACAGATCTCATTAGGCATTTACAAATCCGCCTTTAAAATTAAAAATGAAGCTCAAACAATGAAGCATCTTTGGCCAGTCTGGGTAAATTCTCAATTTACCCAGCACTTGGAAGAGCCTTACAAGTATCCTGCTCAACATGCCATGGCACCGTGAAGGATTTCTTGCAGGCCTTTTTAGTTTAAGTTTTTTTTATTATTCAGTAATGAGTCTGGATGCTTGTTTTCCAGATACTTTCACACTGCCGATCCAGGTTCCACTGTAACTAAAGATTGACATTTCTTACCGAGGTGCAGGAGTAGAGATGTAGGGGATATAACCAGGTCTGGACAAGCACAACATATGCCACTTTAGATTTATATCCAGAAAGGACACATCCCTGCATTCTTCTAAAAAAGCCCAGTCTTTGCTTCAAAGGCATTTCTGAACATCACGGAAGAAACACCCTCTGCCCTTTTCTGCACTGACTGATGAGCTTCCATGTTCTGAGCTGCACAGAGTACACCAAAAGGGCATCCCAACTCTCTTCTGACATACTAGCCATACACTCTTTGTGGCATCTCCCCTTTTTGTCTTCCCTCAGCCATCGCAGAGCAAGGCAGGCTGCCTCCATGCTTAACTGCTTTCTTTAACAACTAAAAATTCCTTTTCAAATTGCACACAACTTGATCTTTTACCTCTTTCTCCAGCCTTTTGAGATTTTTGCTTTGCCCTTGATGAGACTGATCAGCATCGTCTTGCTAGCCTGATTTAAAATCCTTAGAATTCACACTTTATATCCAGTTCCCCAAATTAATTTAATTTCTTTACGCATTTTATCAACTATCTATTTTTCAGCACTTCAAGTAAAGTAACACTTCTATTTAAACATGTTACATGCTGCTCCTTAATAATGCTCTTCAACAAGCAGCTTAGGACAGGAAGACAGGACTAAGCATTTTCTGAGCCAAAACCAAATAGGGTAAACAAGTAAAAAAAAAAAAAAAAAGAGGGAGAACAGTTACATAGAAATCCCATGGCAATCACCAATTCCTTTTCACTACAGTATCATGTTTAGACCAATAATAAAATGGAAAACAACAGAAAAAAGAAAAAAATTTCTACATTTCTTCAGTGGACCAGTTTGTGACCCAAGCACGTGCACATTTGTCGGCATAAAAGGACATTTTCTCCACTTTCCTATGCCCACATCTGTACAAAAGGCAGCAGAAATCAGATATGTCTGTTCACTCATAACTAGCTGAGCATCCACACCCCTGGTTACACAGCCATTGCTGCCTAAACTTCCATTTGTCATAGTTGATCAGCCAGCACTACATTATACTGGTTCCCTGAAAATGGCTATTTGAATTTAATGGTGACTGTTCTATATCCCAGGGGTATTATCACTATTGCAGTCAGATTTCTACAATTAATTAGTTCATCGTCTGCCCTTGATGATTACGTGGCACTTCTCCATGGCAACATTGATTTATGGAGTTTAGTTTCATAAAGAGAAGAAACCCACAAACCCTCAGATTTCAACATAGCTGGCAAAACCAGCAGCAAAAGCGCTCAGGCTGCAAATCCTACCAGACAGTAGCTGTTTGTGTAACTTCTGCTGTGCTTCAGCGATTGGCAGGTTTAGCATTGACCAGTGCTTAGCTGGCCCTCTGCTATGGGGCTTGCAGCTGATTAGTCATGTGTTGACTCATTATTTCAGGCATGCTAGAAAACCAGCCAAAGGAAATGGCATAGGCTTTACAGCTTTTCAGGTTCCATCCTCATCTAAATAGATCTGGGCTACTGGGGAGGTGCCATTTATTTCTCATCATGTTACAGCAGGATTTGTTTTAAATTTTCCCCATTGCCTGGCTCGATCATACCTCTAACACCTACTACTTTGTAGTAATAATAAGAAATAGCACCTAGGCTTTAGACTGTTTTCCATGTTGGAAGATCCTAAGATATTCTGTATATTTGGTGAAGCACATTCAAGACAGCTAATAACTTACCCAGCAGTGAAATACTGACATCTCTGAGTTGCAGAGCAATACATGCTTAGCAGTAGATGTCAAAGCCACCACAAAGCATTAAACTGACATAGCAAAATCAGAATTACCATGACCATACCTGGGCTGGAAAGAGTTATCGATGTGGAAAAAGCTGTAAGTTGCCAGTATTCTCATTCTTCAATGAGTCAGGGACCTCTTGCTATTTTGTAAGATGACACAAAACCCCAGGGGAGTTAATGAGCAAGATGTGAATACTTACTGGGGAGTCAAAAAAGCCAACCTCAAATCCTCATCTTCAAGCAAATTTTACCTCCATTGTACAGGGGTGTTTCAGCATGGGGATTACAAATATCTACTCAGTTTGTTCGAGTCTGGCTCTCAACATCCCCCACCAAAAGTTTTTATCTTTTGAAAAATTAACCGGAGCAGGGACAGAAACGTTGCTTTCTCCCCACCGGAGTGCTTAAAAAGGGTGATGGATTCTCTCTCTTGTTGTCTTGGGTTTGCATGGCAAGGTTTTGGTAGCAGCGGGGCTACAGGGGTGGCTTCTGTGAGAAGCTGCTAGAAGTTTCCCCAATGTCCAATAGAGCCAATGCCAGCCGGCTCCAAGATGGACCTGCCACTGGCCAAGGCCAAGCCCAGAAGTGATGGTGGTAGTGCCTCTGGGATAATATATTTAAGAAGGGGAAAAAAACCTAACCAGGGACACAAACTGCAGCTGGAGTGAGGAGTGAGAATATGTGAGAGGAATGACTCTGCAGACACCAAGGCCAGTGCAGAAGGAGGGCAGGAGGTGCTCCAGGCACCGGAGCAGAGATTCCCCTGCAGCCCCTGGTGCAGCCCATGCTGGGGCAGCTGTGCCCCTGCACCCATGGAGGCCCACGGGGGAGCAGATACCCACCTGCAGCCCGGGGAGGGCCCCACGCCGGAGCAGGGGGGTGTGCCTGAAGGGGGCTGTGACCCTGTGGGAAGCCCACGCTGCAGCAGGCTCCTGGCAGGAGCTGTGGCCCCATGGAGAGAGAGGAGCCCAGGCTGGAGCAGGTTTGCTGGCAGCACCTGTGACCCCGTGGGGGACCCACGCTGGAGCAGTCTGCTCCTGAAGGGCTGCACCCTGTGGGAGGGACCCACGCTGGAGCAGTTTGTGAAGAACTGCAGCCTGTGAGAAGGACCCATGTTGGAGAAGTTTGTGGAGGACTGTCTCCCATGGGAGGGACCCCACAATGGAGCAGGGGAAGAATGTGAGGAGTCCTCCCCTGAGGAGGAAGGAGCAGCAGAGACAATGCATGATGAATGGACTGCAACCCCCATTCCCTGTCCCCCTTTGCCGCTCGGGGGGAGGAGGTAGAGAAAATCCGGAGTGAAGTTGAGCCTGGGAAGAAGGGAGGGGTGGGGGGAAGGTGTTTCAAGATTTGGTTTTATTTCTCATTCCCTTACACATGTTCTCACTCTTTCCTACGCAGTTTTGATTGGTTATACATGAAACTGATTTTCCCACAGCCGAGTCTGTTTTGCCCATGATGGCAACTGCTGGGTGATCTCCCTGTTCTTATCTTGACCCACGAGCTTTTTCTTCACCAGGAGAAATCTTCCCATTTCAGAGTGGTCCTTGGCCTTGTGGCTCCTCTCCCACCCCTGGCAGAGGAAGCCACAGAAACCCTACAGACCCTTGCAGCACAGGTTAATCCCCGGCTCTTCACTGGGTGTACCTCTACTGTGCAAAATGCCAGTGAGGGTGGGGGGGAAGCTCATTTGCTCCCCCTGTGCACTGCTAACCATGGAGCTGTCTAAATGAGTTACAATAAAGCCATAGGGTTTCAGTTTCTGATGCATGCTGTTGAAGTAAAGTTTCATCCACAGACAACATTGCTGTTAAAACTACCAGCTTCCCACACCTGTTGTTGGTGAACACAAAGTATCTACTTCAGATGCAAAAATCCGACTTTAAAAGCAGCACAAATCATTAACTACCCCCCAGACAGCAGGTCCCTTGCGCAGGCCACAGAAGAATGTCGGGTGGGAGCAAACAGGTAATTACATTTTTCGCAATGCCTGACTTATTTAAGGTGCTCTGTTCAATAGCAGCTTACCAGCCAGCAACACTAGCAATGCCCAAAGAGTTTACTGTACTAATTGGTAGGATTTCAAGAGCACTAGAAGTCTGCTCTACAGGACTTCCTGGCCACTCTGATGGAATTAATCTCATCCTAATGCCTCAATGCTCATACTATGTATTCTCCTCTGACAAAAATAGCATTTCAAATAATTCAAGACAGGTTAATTATTCTGCCAGCCACTGGGAACACTTACAATGCCACCACATGTGGCAAAGGAACCCCATGCTCTTTCCCATGCGTCCGGATCGAAAAAGAAAAACCTTCTTCCATGTTTCAATAAATAACACTACTAACTAAACTATGGATGATGTGTGTGTGATTTGATGGGCTGTTTGGTATGAGATTTGAAAGCCTAAGTAACAAGCGTTCACAACAAAGCAGGACAGAGGAAGGCTCAGAAACTGTTTGCCTCTTAGGTGGTTACATCCAATAGTCTGGCATCACTACCAGAGTGCTCAACTTTTTAATCCAGCCCAGGGAAGGGCAGTGGAGAAATATAGCTGCTGTGTACAGATACACTAAGAGGAGGTAACAATGACACCAGAAAGGAAAAATTCAAACTGAGGACAATTCATTTTAAGACTAAATAATACAGATTTACCAAATACACCTGTAAGCAGGAAACCAGGAGGTCCCTAGCCAACAGAGCTATCAGGTGTTTAGTCTTTCACAAAACAACAGCTTTACAGATGAAGCAATGCCAGTCTGTGAAAGTGAGTATAAGAGCAACTAGATGTGACAGCAGGGAAAGCTTACTTTCACAGCCTAAGATATCCTTCTAGTCTTACGTTTAAGGTCTTAAGTGCTCCATATGTCCCAGCAGACTTCACTGGAACATTTTTCACATACCCACCTCCCCCAGTCACCAAGGTCTCAGAGTTCAAGCGTTTGTCAGAACAGGGAAATGGTCCGCCTTCTAGGCTTTTGATCTAAAAAGATGAAAGCATTTCATCTCTCTGGGAGGCGTGATCACTACTTACATACATTTTCTACAGATAAAATATCTAGGAGTACACAAAAATTTCAAAGTTGCAGTAAGCACTTGGTAAGACTTGAGAGGTACGTAGTGTAAGATCTGTTAAACCTAAAGCAACAAGTAGCCTGTGTTCTCTCTGATTTCGTTTATAGCTTGGGTAATTCAGCAGCCATGCTTTAATTTGCTGCTGTCAATTCAGACAGCATTTTTCCCCAGGCTCATAAATGTTACCTAAGTGAGTTTCCAACAGGAGTCTGCTTGGACATTAGGATGTTTAACCAGCAATATAAAACTAATCCTTGTCCCTCTTTCACTGCTCATTACATCATTTACAAGCTTGTTTGCACTGTCAGTTTCAGGCAACCTTAGTAAAGCCTGGGAACAGCCATCTTCCATTGCTAGCATTACGAATGTGATGAAAGTGTCTACTTTAGACTGAGCCACTAACCCAAAGTAGCAAACAGCACTTTTGAACTTTCTCTTTCCTTGCTGGTCAAGACAGCAGATGATCAAACTTTGTCTTTTCAGAAACTGCAGAGTGGATCAACAGCTAAGACAAGAATGAAAAGCACAGTTTAAAATTACACAGTTTCAAAGCAGACCATGCCTCCCCCTTGACTTAGTTATTTCTGAAGCCAAACCCCACCCATGCTGCTTTCTGGGGTTGTTTTCATGGAGTGTGCATATATAGCACACTGCATTGCTTTTTTTTTTTTTTTTTTTAAACGAGGCTTGGCATACACAAAGAGGTACATCAGTCTTTATCCTGACAAATAGCAAGCTACATCCTTTTTAACTCATAACCCTTGACCTTCAACACGACTTCCTTCTTCATAAACCCTCAATCTGGGTGCTCCAGTGACTCAGAGCAAAATACACTTGTGTCTTAACCTAAAACAGATTACATTCAAGTTCTGCCAAAAGGGAAAGATGCTTGCAGGACAGCACACAGCTCACTCTGCTTTGCCTTTCAAATACCTCCCCTTTCCAGATCTGAACACAACAATAATCGAGCAGATTCCAGTATAGCAGTGTGAAAGATCGTTTTATTGTATAAGGAGTTTTATATGCCTACCAAGTTAGGGACAGCTTCCTGAAAACTGGGAAAAGTTGCATAAAAAGTCTTAGTTACAAACTAATTACCCAATAAAAACCTGTGACAAAGGTGAAAGATCAGTTAGATTAATAAATCAATTATTTTTACTAGACATTACCTGTTATGAAGCTACAAATTACAATAAGCCACGCTATGTGATGACTTGCTAAAGTGATTCTGTCAAGTAAATCACAAACGTACAGTGTGACCAAACACACAAAGTGAATTTTCACCTTATAATAGTCAACGTTTTTATCAAGGTCAAAGTTTAGTGACTACTACCCATCGTTAACTATATGCATAGTACCACATGTATTAAACTAAGTATATAGTGGGATTCAATCCCGCAGTTACAGAAGCTTAATGTGATCCATATGTTAAAAAACACAGGAACTGAGAAAGCAGAGAGCAAGTTTTGACCTCTGCAGAAAAGTATCTGGGGGCCCTGGTGAGTAACAACTTGGACATGAGTCAGCAGTGTGCCCTTGCGGCAATGACGGCCGACTGCTTACTGGGCCGTATTAGCAAGAGTGTAGTCAGCAGGTCAAATGGATTTGTGAAGCCCCATCAGGAGTCCCCTGTCTAGTCTTGACCCTCCCTATACAAGTCAGCGGTTGCCAAGTCTCTTGCAGTGACTAAGGGTGACAAAAAATTCCAGACTTCCAAAATGAAACAAGCATACAGTTGAAGCTAAAGTAGAACACTTTTTTTGGAAAACCTTCTCCCCATCTGTAAATTCAGTCCATCAGTTCAGTCTCCAGAGGCTATTCTGGCACCATATGTAATTCTATCTGATAAGAGCATCCTATCAGTTTTTCCTGTGTTCACCAAGATGATCTTCATTCTTTTTTAAGCAATTCCTTAAGTATTCAGGGCATTTTTGTCACTTGGGACAGCAGGCAACCGCAAAAGTAGTCCTTTAATTACATTCGCACTCCATATGGTTAGCTTCAAAGGCACAGGAGCAGAGTCAGGACTGACAGCCCACTACCAAATTTAGCAGGGACTTGTTGGATGAACCATATGTGTTCAGTACGGCACACACTGGTGACATACTAAGCAAAATCACCTGCTTTCCTATCAACTTTATACAGAGATACTTCTTGGGCTGTCTCACAGCTACTATACCTGTGACAGACTACACCACACAGATGACCATGTTTCAATGCACAGAGTCTGTTGCAATACCATTTTCAGCTGCTGAAGGTGTCCCATCCTGATGCAAAAGGCTCATTTTCTTTCCTCGGTTCACCCTGGGATCCTAAGATGCACTCACACAAACAAATGGAGATAAGTGGCATTATCAACAAATGTATAACTGAAGAGAGATCTACTCTCTGGCTAGATGATTACTTTCATTTATCAGAAAAAAAATCCACTGAAACAAACCCAGAAAAATTTCTGACTTATTAGGAAGTTTCACAGCTGTATGCATTTCTGAGACACAGCTGTTAAAGGCAAAAACAGGAGTGAGGGAAGATACTGACAAAGAACACAAACTTGAAGCAGTACAGAAATAAAACTGAGACTTATTTCCCTTCCAGGACATTTTTTCCCCCTTGTAATCCGATATGTAGAATTTGCTCAAGACCCTGAAATGCAACTAGGCTTCACTTCACAATAAAACCATGCATCTTCAGATTTCACAAAGGCTAAAAGGAAGCCCAAGTTCTCTTGAAGATGTTTAACATCAGCTCCAATTAGAATTTCATCTGCGTCTTTTCAAAGGTTTGCAATTTGGGAAACAAAAGGGTGTTTCAGTTTGGTCTAAGCAACTTCACAGTACATGCAGTGTTCTCTCAAATCAGAAAAAGCAGGGAAAAGCTATGCTCAGAGACACAAAATTCACTTGAAAGGGTGCAGCAGCATTGCATCATGATGGTAATTTTATATTCCTCTATATCTTATAACTGACCTCACAAATGGAAAACCACTCAATAGTTAGTTATGCCAGGCAATCACAGGCCTAATGAGGGTAGCAGTATTGACCACATACCTGGCAATAGCTGTCAGCTTGCTTTTGTAACTACTTGTACAGGCCTACAGGGAAAGATACCACAACTTTCTGTATCTGTGCTGTTTCATAAGGAAGCTCTTCCTTCTAATGCAGGTCAGGACTATTTCAGATGGTACTTGTCTAATGGTGCTGGAGTCGTTCCAAAGCAGCTCCCACCACTTTCAGAGCATCCATTAGCCTGCTAGTACATAATCATAGTCTGGTCTACCAGAAGTGGGCTTCTGCTGCAGTTCAGGTTCTCTGGTTCCAAATATTCCAGAGGTACCAAATTCGATTCTGGACTTTTCTCTGCCCGCCCCCTTGCCCCTCCTCTCCCCACATTTCCCCTGATGACACTTTTAGCAGTATTTTGTGGATTTTTTTTTTTTTTTTTTTAAATGCTAATGTTCTGGGCTTTCTAGATGAATCTTTTGATGGACTAAGGGACAGCTATGCAGCTATTTAATCTGTATACAGATCCAATCTTAAACAGATGGTGAAACTTGGATGTGATTTCATAGTAACACATTTGAAAGTGACACTTCTCAATCTCTCACTTTGTCTCAAAACTGTGGCTTTTGGATACCCTACTATACCCTACAACATTCAGCTAAATAGCATCAACATCCAAACTAACCAGATTCCTCCTGCTGTTAGGACACATCAGAAACTGAGAAGCTTTCTAGACAATTGTCACCTTTGGTTTATTTAAAATGTTTTCAGAAAAGTCAGTCACTGCTTTAGCAGAGAATACTATTTTTTGGTTGATTGGTAACACTATTATGCTAGAGGCATACAGCTCATTTCTACTGTCAGAAGGTCAGGATATTTTGTGATGAAATCCCACTACTGAACATGCTACCTCACTAACTATCCTGCCTCAAGAAAGCAACAGGCAAGTAGTCTAAATGATACCACCTTCTTGTATAAGCAGAGGACTGTTTCCTCCAAGATATTACAGTCCATTCCACGTTTGCCTTTTTTCTTATTTACTATTTGTTATCTATCACCTGAAAGTAAGGCAATTTAACCATTTATAGTGCTGAATCTTCTTCATCTTTCCAGCTATAAAGGGGATAGCTGATGTTGAAGTTTCCCATTTTCCACTTTGAAAATTTCTCACAAACCCATGCACACACACATATATATGTATATACACCACATCCCTCATGCCATTATAGAACATGAAAGAAGAGAAAAAAAATTATGCAACATTGCATCTCAACCATTTCCATACAGAGTCAAAAATTAGTTAACATTGTCCCAAGAAGCCACAGCAGAAGGATAAGAGACAACTATGGTACAACATAGAACCTGTTCTCCATCTTGGAAATGCATTAGATATTTTCTCCTTAATAAAGCCATAGCTAGGTATATTAGTGGGAAAGATTTAGCCAAGAATATAAAGAGAAAGGAAGTCCTAGGGGAGAGACTATTGCTTCTCCCTGCTGGAAAACATAAGATATGAGATGACTAGGCAAAGAAAAACACTACAGATTTAGGAGTAAAGGTGTAGGGAAGGGATTGGAGACAGACAAGCTGCAGAATTAATAGAAACAAAGTAGGGGTTTTTTTAAGATGTCCAAGACCTTTTCAACCCGAATTACTTTAGTTAATAACCCTGAATGGAACTGAGTGAAACACAATGTGAATCTGTAAAGGTCCCTTTTAAAGAAGAGAAATGAAGCAGATCCATGTTGTAGAGTGCAGGCAGGAGAAAATGCAGGTTCTGGTTTATGTAAAGGCTAGTCCGTGCAGTGTACAAAGTCAGAGGACACCAGGGACTTTGCGGCTGATCAAATGAACAATCCTGCAGTGAGAGATTCTGAAAAGTCATCTTTCTGTCCAGACTCAAGCCTTGATAACGGCCACGCCAACTCTGGAAAATTAGAGACCACTCAACTTTGTTGTATGTAGATACATCTGTGCCATATGGCTTAAGACATTGATTCCTGCCAGGAAGAATTCCTGATCTCCAGGGGAGGGGGAAGTGTAAAGCAGATGGCTTGACTTTTTAGTTAAAGGTAGTGGGACTTTTAGGACCCAATTTTTTCATAGCTGATTTTAAAAGTGTTTGAAAGGCCAACACAAAACACATCCAAACATGTAAGACTTTTTGCCTTACCCAATATTTGTTATTTGTTACTAATCCAGGGCTTCTAGCAATGTTCCTGGCCACAGGAAACGGGTCCAGTTGACAGTAAGTGACACAGTAAGTCAAGTCACAAGCATTATAGTAGCGAAGCACTGTACCCAGAAACAGTGCAAATCTTCCTCAGGCAATCTTAAGCTTTTTGTCCCATTTGCTTGGACTACCTGGATGAACCAATCTACACATGATGCTATCCACTCAATCTGGATTTTAAAGCTACCTGGATCAATACAAAGGCATTTTATTCACCCATACCAATTTTTCTCTTTCCTCTCAATTCACTTCAAAGAAGGAAAGAACTTTGTTAGTTATGGGATTAAACTTAGGCAGCTTCAGCTTTTATGCTTAATAGGAGCAGTCATATCAGTAGCTGAAGTCTGGTCTTGAAAGAGCCAATTTAGTCAAACAGAAGACAGAAATCCAACTGGTCTGTTTTTATCTACCATACTTGACAAGGAATTCAGTTTTTGTCACAAATAGTACCTAGAAGTAATTATTCCAAAATTACTACAGCAGTTCGGAAAGTTATATAGCTCTGCAGACTTTTTTTTTCTTACCAGTACAATATACTATGGTGACAGGAGAGAGCACACTTAATCTTTTAACAGGTGTCTGTCTCTCCCCTGACCAGCAGGCAACTGGCAGGACTAAAGCACCTTTTGTTGGTACGCTGCTGCATTGCACATGACCTAATACTGCAGGTAGCCATAAATCAGCAAGAAAAACTTCACTTTTTGAAGTTTGTTATGAGCTGAATGGTGTAAACAAATATGGGCCCCAAATATTTTGCTGTCAACTAAGGAGCTGTTCAAGCACAGAGTATCTCAAGTCATACAGAGAACTCTAAGAAACTTCTTAACAGGACAGGCAAGATGAAGTGTTAGGAAGATTGAAACTGCAGACACACTATCCCTAGAGACAGGATCTAATCCAGCAAGACCACTAGGAGCAAGATTTCAGAGATCCAAGGCAGTAATAAACAATTAAAATTGAACATCGGGAAAAGGCCAAGTGGAAAAAGAAAAAAAAAAAAAAGACAGTTGAATCCTTTATAGCATCTCTTAACACTTTGCTTACAATACTTAAGTGATACAGCCAGATTATTATTTTCATGTAGATGCAAAAACGAAGTTACTTCCCAGCATTTAGACCAAAGTCGCATGCCACTGGGTTGGAACCAGAGGCAAAAGTGGCAGACAAAGATTTAGCCAAAGATATCTAAATTATCAAGTTACATTAAGAGCCATAAGAGTATCTGATATACTGTCACAGGCATCACAAAAACTCAGAACCCACTAAAGTAAAGTTTTACTAGAACATGAACAAATTCAGGTGCGGTGCAACAGCAAATATTTAAACTTCTTCCTCTGGCAATCAGCATTAAAAAAGTTCTTTCCTGTAAATCTGTGCTAGATTATAATTCTAATTTATCTCAGTGGAAGAGAACATTTCAAGTTGGAATTTAATAAATCTGTGGCTAAACTCAGTCAAATTAAAGCGACTTTTTTAATATATTTAGCATACGCTATGCATTCTGTGTGTAGCTTGGCACTGTGAATTCAAATTTATCTAAGCTGGTGAGCAAGCTGGAGTCTACTTTGTCTCCAACTTGGTCTCAAAATAGTGAGCTAAATTCCAATTGTACAGTCTTGATTACTAGTCACACAAAGGGTAGGAGAATCACAGCTTGACTTGTAGGCTCCTAAGTATAACTTATTTTCTACTGGCAATTGAAGGATCTAGATTTAGATACAGCATAAAATCAACAAGATCACAAGACTAGAAAAAGCTGCACTGAGGGATGCTCAGTGCAGATTAAAATGCTTAACACATCTCTACTTGGGTTTCACATTGTTTGTATAATTGTTACTAAGATTCAAACTATTTCTTGTGTATTTTCATTCAGTATCATTCAGCTAAAGGTATTAAGTTAATTACCAAAAACAACGCCAAACTTTTCAATATATACAGAAACATCAAAACTTTACTTTCTGTCAGAAAGGAACTCTGAGGTTTATTAGAACTTTGAACCAGTACTTTGACAGGTAGGTTCCTTTACAAGTCCAGTTTTTGGCTAAGGATTGAATCATAGGCCTCTACTTTTCAAAGCAGCCGGTGATACTAGAAGCAGAGAGCTGAACAGCGTAACTTAGAAGTTGCCTAAACTTCAAGAGCCAAAGTTCTTATAGAAAGCACTCTCCACAATTAAGTCCTTTCATGGACTAGTTTCTTAGCAAAGTCACTCCTGCCTAACAATTTTTCACTGCTTACAAATATTTTCAAATTAGACCATCTCCATTGCACAGCAAGACAAAAAAAAAGTTGGTAGGTTTTAATGTCACTGAATTTTCTAAGCCATCGACCTCCACAGGAGAATAAACCAAAAATTTTATTATGTGTTATCCTGCTCAGATTCAACCACTCTTCACGTTTTGCTTTTTACTAGTTGTCACCACCTTAACAGTTTACCATAACTTTTACGTATCTTTTTAGCACTTCATTAGAATATAACTATCTTTAACCACCTTCACAACAACTGGCCAGGATGTTTGTGTCTTTCTACACCAAGCAGGTTTTTCTAAGTTTCCCCAGTATTCCAGAAATGTATACCACCAGCTGCATAAAACCAGGTAACATAGCTTTGAAACACCATTAAAAATGCAGGCTAGCTTGATTAATCTCAAACTTAATGTTTTGATGACATTGGTAAGATGCATTATATGTTTAACCAGCAATGAAGTATTAGCCTTGCTATTGGAAAGAAACGTGTTTTCAAAAGCCAAACCCAGTCTTCCAATACTCTGGACACATACCACAAGTGGACAGAAAACCCCAGGCCACCTCCCACTAGGCAACTGAGTGGTTAAGAACTACCAAGGCCAAAGTGACCTAATCTGTCAAACCAATTTCGTCTGCTCTGTTACTACCTGTTACCACAGCACTCACATGCGAAGCCTTCAAACAGCACAGTGGTTCAGATAGAGTAACTTCAGGTCTGTGGAATCAAAGAAGTTACTGTATTTTAAGCACACCACCACAGCTTTCTGCACCTGAATTTGTATCATTCAGAAGGAAATAGCAGTAACACTGCCAGAAAGCAGCTAAAGTTACAAAATCTGAAGGTGAAAACCTTCCCTCCACTCTTCATGAATTATCACACCTTTCCTTGAGCTGTATACCCAATACGTTAGATCATTTTGTGACCTAACAGCAGCAGTCCTTTCAAAATCTCTTGTCAAGTGTTTCCCTTCTTTTAGGTAGTACATTTTCTTAGTTTTCCTTTGTATTACATCCACAAACATTCTGGACATATGCCAAACATTAAATCTTATATTTTCTATAATTAGACTAGCTTGTATAATTTAAAAATACTTGAGTAGAGGACAATTTATATTTATCAAATCAAAGCCAGAGATGGGAATCGGTACTCTTCCCCTTCATTCCTACCTCCTTCAACAGTGATTTTGGGTGTTCACTTTACCTAAGTGCTGGATTTTCACAAAGTACTATATGCCCCTGGTTAAAGAAAACAAATGTTGAAAGAATATCTCATTTCAGCATCCAACACCACAGATATTCAAAAGTGGTACTGTTAAGAAAAAACCACGTGCTTTGCATATACAACCAGAGAAGAAACATAACACCAAGACAGTGGATGCATTTTCCATACCTTAACTAATCTTAAATCTAAACAACAAAAATTTTCTATTTTGAATGTTTTTATTCAAATCAAAATACAAATACAAAGACTTAAAAATGTACAAAAATAAAAAAGGACATTTTCTACATCTTAAAAAAGCAGATCAAACTTACTTCTATATGTGCAATCCTTTCTGTGGGAAATCCTAATCAGCAGACTTTTTGTTCTCCTCAGAGCATTCTATGCCAAATCCCCTCCCCCAAAATCCAGCCATACTTAAGACTACAAGCAACATTTCGAAAAAACCTAACACACTAAATGTCCCTGAACAGATTACAAAAACCTTTTCTCACAGGCAATAAACACGATAATATATTTCCCTAATGGACTTCAGGGCAAACTACATGCTGATGGGTAGTTTGCAATTCAAGATTTCTGTAGTTTCTTGATACATAACTTGGGCAACACAGTTGTACTACTTGTTTCTTTTTTAAGCTATTTTTGCAAATTCAAAAAAGCAATTATAGTTTTGTTGATAGCATTCTTCCTTCCTCCCTCCTTCCCCCAAAGTTTCAACTCTTCAAACAAAAATGTATCTGCAAATAAGAATAGAAAGCAGTGGAAGAGGTCTGAACCCAAAATAATTGTTTTTTACATCATCTGCCAACATAATAAGAACTGAAATGATCACCTGCAAAATATCACATTGTACTAATGAATGTAGTGGAAGCACTATCACAATAACACTGTTTTGAACCCACCCTATAATGTATATCCAAGTATTTTTTGTATGAAGTTTTGCTCAGTGATACTGATCAAATTATCTCAAGCAGTACAGTTCATCTCAATGTTCTGTCATTCTATTTGCATTAACATTTGGTCAAGACACTTTTCTTTTCATGTTCTGGTGGTAGATTTTGTTTTGAGCTGCAGTAATGTAAGGATAGGTGAGACAATGCTTGTGGAAAGAGGTAGCTGCTTAAACTGACATTATTGGAAAATACATTTTTGGGGCACACAAGCCCCAAAGGGGCTCAAAATTTAAGTCTCAAACACAGCAGGAGGCTTTAAAGTTGAAAACAGTTGCTCACTTTACATGAATGTGCTCGGTCCCTAAGAGAAGAGCAAACTGACAGTGATTCAAAGAAAGCTCCAGAGAAACAGGTTCTCTCCAACCTTTTCCTTTGCCATTCCTTCAGCTGTCTACTTCATCCACATCATATAACAAAGTTGCTTAGCAAGAGAACAGGTAATGTCTACTTGTACAGTGTCCAGAACATGGGCACCTAAGCCATAATCTTCTAGATGCTACCTGTAACAAACTAGAAATATTTACCTAGCCCTATTGTGGATAGGGATCTCATTAACTTTTACTATGTTGGAGATGAACGCAGGTCGGATACAGGTTTTATAACAGCATCTTGCCTGCAGCACACTTAACTATACTAGCTTTCAATTCTATTGCTTCTACAACTATGACTCTTCCCTCTGAAAAATCCAATCATTTGCAGAGAAAGCACTAATATGACAGAAGTAATATTTAATTCTGTATCAATAGCTAGTTCAGTATGACATAGCCATTCTTCTCAAAATTTTGTTTTAATGTCATCTGACAAACTCATTATTCTGTACTTACGTGTGCAGAATGCACACAAGTTAAGTTTCCCCAGCAAATTTTAGTCAGTGTCTTATTTCCTGCTGTCTTAAAATATTTTAAGATCATCCTGTGAGTTCATTTCAGCGCTAATAGGTTATATAAATTTTTACTTGCTAAATTATTTATTTTTTACTCCAAAGGAAAACTTATCTTTCTAAAGAGATCCTGAGCACATTTTTGAACCATTACCCCACATTCACAAAATTTAATGTGGAATACTGTTAGCACTGGTAACATCCGGACATTCTCCAGTTGCTTCACACTACTGGTTAACATTAAAGGACAGTGCTGAAAACTACTTGAAGTCTACTGAAGCTTTCCTTTTCTTGCTAAGACATAAGAACACATCATGGGCAGTTTTACTGCAAACTGAGAAGAAACCAAAGAATGTGAAATGTATTTATTACCAAGCAAGAGAAACTCTGCAACACTTAAGATGGGAGTCGTACTTGGAAAAATTGCTAAATAGGAATTTGTAGGTAAGATGCAGCTACATGTAAGACACTTTCAGGAAGTTCTGTCTGTCTAGTCATCTACTTCCTGCAGCTAAGTTTCATATAGACCTACTGTGAAACTACAACCAGCAAGTACATCAACTGACAGCCAGGATCAATATAAACCAAAAAGTTTCTGATGTAAGGAAATTGTTTCACTTTTAACAAGGTGGGAAGACAGACAACATACATTATGAAACAGCAAGTCAGTATTTGAGAGGTAGTCTGGTTGCTCATTTGACTGGGAGAGGTAGAGCTGGTTGAGGAATCAATAGCTAAGGCCAGTCAAAATTATAATTATCCCAAGTTTTCTAACATGCAGAAAAAATGACTCTCAGCCTGAGACTGCTTATGTCACCAGGGATTCAGTTGTCTTGCTTATATTAACTCTTTCACATAGGTAAGGTTATTGTAAAATATCCTTTCAGGGAGAGAACGGTCCCAGAAATAACCAGGGAAACAGCTTAGCTACATTTTGGCATGTGTCAACCAATTAATCTAATTTATACATCTTACGACTAGGAAGGTTAATAAAGCTGAATGGCTCTCCCCTTTGGCAGGTTGATATAGCTACAAGAACAAATACATACCCAAGACTAGAAGCAAGTTAAGTCTCACATTCCATAGGGTTTACCTATATAAAATTCTCCATGCAATTTCTTCCCACAGGAAAAAAGACCAATTATTTTAGAGATGAAAGCCAATGAGACATATTGGTCATACAGTCAACAGGTATTAAACCCCTTGTATCTTAAAAGTTAAGACATCTGGGTACACAGTCATACATAATGCTCCCTTGGATTGATGTAGACTCTTCCAGGTCCTGAGTTTTGTGGGTATCTGCTGCTCCAATTCTTGTAGTAGGTTTGCTGATAAACAGGATACATGTGCTGAAGACCTTCTTGTTCCTGTGGCTCTTCAGCCTCGCAAGTAAGTTTCCTTTCATTCACAGCTTTCTAAACACACACAAGAAGTAATGAGTTTCATAGTTCATGTATAGAACCTGCAATTGCTATTCTTGTTAAAGCTTTAAGCAAAATAGAAGGTGCATGATCTCCAAAACAGTCCTATGAATCAAGAAACATGAACTTAAAAAATCACTAACAGACATTGACAGAAGCAACTGTCATTAGCATTAGCAACTACTCAGAATTAACCCCAAACTTTTGTTTCAGAGGAAGTTAGATTTTAAGGCTGAATAAATCTAAAAAGCAAAACGAAGAAGTCTGTCAGCACTCCTGTGCTTTGTTCTTTTACTCAACTAGAACTTCAAACCTCTAGTGTTTATGTATCTCAATTAGTCAGCAAAACTACCTAGGAAATACACGATGTTAAAATTATATTGACTCTTTCCACTTCATGGATAGCAAGCCCACACATCCAACAGTTATTGACTAGGATGGACAAATACTTTGCTCTTCATGAAAAACATCCTTATAAGCTTATTTTAAAGGAACAAGATGAAATCAAAGCTTCAATCAGGAATTCAAGCAGTCTTATTATTTACCATGTGCTGCAAGTTTCCAGCATCATTCTCTCTGCAGTGGTATTGCAAAGCAAAATGTTCTTTCTGAAAGGAGAAAAGTTACATTGGAAACAAGTCAAAATTCAACACTGCAGAACAGATTAGGTTTATACAAAAATGCTAGTCATCACAAAATACGCTCTGCCTTGTGAAGTGTCTTAACTGACTACCATTTTGAATACTTCTTACGAGCTAATCTCTAGTGGAATAAAGATGCTATTATCAATTTAGGAAGTGTTATTTACACATATTTAATTTTGACTTGTTTGTTTAAGCATAAGCATGTTTGAGAAAGATTAAAAAGCTTTTTTATTTTAACATGACATTGATTTTAGATAAGCCACAGGTTAAAAACAAAGTAAAATCTAAAGTCAGTTATACAGTATAAAGTTTTCACGAGCATCATATGAATAAATGCTGAGTCTGATATTGCACAAAAGTATTTCACTGAAAAGGAATTTAATTGCACACTACTGAAAGTAGAAGGAAGTACATGTTTCTGTTTCTTAGTTTGATAAAATTAATCAAAGTACTTCCTACTGAAAAATTAAAACCTTCTAATGAGACTACCCAAAACAAAGAAAATGTTTTTCAGTAAAATTAAACTCATTAGTTACAGATTTTCTAGAAAAGTTTGTTTTGCCAACTGACTTTCCAACTGAAGTCCAAGCTGCCTAGACTTTTTACTATCAACTTTTTCTATGAGGCCTAAAACCTGTTTCTCAAAGTATATCTCTCCAAAATATTATTTCAGAGGTCTAGCAAGGCCTGATAGCTAGGAACTAATTAGCATTCTATTCACAGGATGGGATAAGAGCTAATAGCAAGCAAAATCCCCCCAAACATGTATCTCATGAACATCCTAAAATCTCAGTGTCACCTGTAGGTCTGCTCCTACTGTTCAGCATGGCTTGCCAATTAAGACATAGCTATATACACCAGTAAGTTCTTCTGCAAATCCAACAGGAGTCCATTAAGCCCACTAGTCCTTTGGAACATCGCTATGCTAGAATGGGGGAAAAAACCAAACAAAGCAAAACAACTTGCCATCGGGCTGGGTCCTGATACCTGATTCCCTCTCCTATTTACAAAAGCAGTCTTAGGAAGTCACTTTATTCTGCAGTTATTTGCCCTTTGCTGGTTCCCAGAGAACAGTCCCACCACCAAGATCAGTATAGTTTTACAGACTGCTTAACACTGAGTTTCAAAACTCATTAGCACCACACAGCTATTACAGTAACAAAAAAGTCTTAAAGCTGACAGTGATCTAGCAATCAAAGCATTTAAGAAGTGTCTCTACCACTTAACTCTTCAGTCAGGTCTCCAAGAAACTCCATAATAAAAACAGAGTTTCTCAAGTAGCAAATGGTCATTGCTCTCTGCCCTAGAAAAAGCTCTTACATTTCCTAACAAAACCGTTCCCGTATGTACTAGGGCTCTGTGACAGCTTTATGAGATAATACATTGAGCCTGAACACACACAGCAAACACTGACATTCCCAACAGTGTGACTATGCTTTGGCCTGATAGAAGTGCTTGCATTAATCCTCAGTTTGAGAGAACAAACGTGTATCAATAAAATTACAAGTACATAAAAGATGTACATAGTGCAGATGTGACTCCTGTCCATTAGAATACATATGGGTTAAAGACTGAAGACACATAACTTCTAGATAGAAAATAATATCTTCGACAGCTTCTCTAGCTTGTCAACTGTGCTTTTGGAAGCAAGCTAGAGAAACATGGCAGAAAGGAACTTCTGCCTGAGTTCACCCAGACACTTGGTTGAAGTAGAATCACTCATACCTGTATCTGGCCTGAACACTGTTTGGAGATAGCATTCAAAAGCAGCTTGGACCACAAATAATTTTCCCAGGCAACCCAGTATCTTCTCTGTTCCTCTATTAGCAAGGAGAGCAAGTAGATTTCTGTTCTTCAAAATGGTCCTTCACTTGGTAGGAAGAACACCATGTCCTTCAATATTTCTTTCAGAATGGTCAATTGTTTCCTTCAGTCATTACTCATGTACCAATCATGATAAACATTGTTAAAGTGCCCTGCATACTTTCTGATATTCTCAGTGCTTAAAGTGGAAATTTGATCCAATCTCAAAAGGCACACTACTGCTAAATTCACCAGCTGTTGGATAATAAGAATAGATGTTTATCTGAGCAATTCACCACACTGATCCAACAGGAGACAAGAAGCATTTAGATTTTGCTCAGGTCTCAGCCTAGCAGGATCTTGGGACTTACTGCTTGACTCTACTCACTAGCAGTATTTCTCAATTAAGAAGTTGGTTCCCCGCCAACTTAAAGCTTACTCTGTAAAGCTCAAGACCTCCAGTCCATGCTCCTCCCTCGGTCATCTTCTTTCTAAACAAATAATCAACCCTCTACCAACCTCTGGGATTGTTTTGGAAAAGATAGCAAAACTCCTGGAAAACAAGTAATTCCTGTTTATGCTGTGTAATGAAAGTAAAAAGACGTTTTCTTCATAGTAACATACAACTAAATAAGTATATGTGGGTCAAGTATAGGGAGCTTTCAATGACTAGGTATCAGATTTATTCAGAAAACAGACAACTCTAGAGCTTAATACTGCTTGTTTTAGCTGCAGTATGTCACTAGCCAATTTCACAGCTTTACAATTGCTTTGCCATCAGCAACCTCAAAGTGACCAAGTAGGCAAAAAGCTGAAGTAACATTGGAGCAGCTGAAGCCATACATTGGCTCAGGTATAGCCAAAGGGAACAAACCCGGACCTTGAGGTTATGTAGTCACTGGTCTGAGATATCAGTGATGACTTGAAAGGTGAAGCTTTATGGACAAGCAGAAAAGAGTCTTGAACAGTTTATATGACAAAACGGAAGACAAAGCGGACGAACATATGGTGCCTGTAATTATCTCCAGAAAGAGAAGGCAATTGCACTGCATTAAGAGCAACAGTATGAAGAAAAAAATCATCGATCAAGGCTAACCATCACATCAAGAAGAGTTCATTTCTGTAACAGGGTTCATATCAGAACCGAATACAAACTGTACAGTTCATAATAAACCTACTCAGGCTATGAGTAGTTGGATATAATTTTTTCTTCACTACGTAAGTCAAATAGGTCATCATGTTCAATACCTGCCTACATACATGAAGTTGCTGAATATTTCCATGGAATTAGTAGTTACAGCACTCATCAGCTTGTATATATCTTGAATATACAAAAGTAAGTTAGAATTTGGGCTAAGCAAAAGAGCCCAGGCCTGGAACCACCTCACTGATTTTTCTCTAAACAAACAATCAAAGCACAAAACAAGAGCAGAGCACTGTATCCTCAAGAGGACAGGCAATACAAGAACCTTCTAAACAGACCAAACAGCTAAACTAAAACTCAGTTAACTTATTTACAAAACCATTAATTAAACAGCAATTTGTCATTTTGTTTACATTTATATACTTACCTCTAATTTGATTAGATCTGGGAGACAAAGTTCTACCCATTTCAGGAAGAAATGCTTCCTTGCCCTTTTTCTGGGCTCCATCTAATAAATACACTGCACATGTTACAGAGAGCATACTTGAATGCATATTTTCAAATCCCAGAGAACTCAGTTCTTTGTTAGGCATTTATGGGTTTAAATTCTATCAAAAGTGGTAGAGTGTATCTAAATGTTGCACTTTTTCTTTTTTAAAACTAAGGTTAAGAAAAAAAGCAAAGTGTGCTGCAACTATATATTTGCATGTCTGCAAATAAAGGTATTTTTTCCAGGGAAGATTTAGCACAACTGAAAAAAAACACTTCCTCATGAGTAAAAAACACTCCTACAATTGAGCCAGCTCACTGTCAGAGGGGCCAGTTTTGATCCCAACCACTTTACGTGTTACTTAAACCTTTCTGGGAAGTAACACTTCACTAAAAATAGTGTAAACTCAGTATTTTTACAGCTACACTACTGCCTAATGGCACTATGGAGAGAAAACAGAAGAACAATTATAACTAGCTGTCCCATTCCAGACCTTCACACAAATGAGACATTACAGACTAGGAATTTTTCCCCCTCCTGTTCAGTAGCAAAAAAAGTTTGAATAAGAGTTTAAAGCCTCATTCAAGACAAAACATAAACAAACCTTTTCCCGAATATTAAATGCAATGTCTGAAAACATCTACTGATTAAATCTGCAATGTAAAGAGAGGTCTGCATGTATTGAACTAATACTGTAGTAGATTGATACATTTATGAAATTAGCAAGAGCCAATACAGTTCTCACAAATGTTTCAGGAATAACACACTAATTTCTGTTTGCTTTGAGTTTAATAAGGTGTTTCTTATCCATCTGCCCAGTTCCACAAGTCAGCTCACTTATCCCTTCATACCTCAAATGGCTTTCAGAACTACAGAACCATACCAGTGATACATCGATGTTCCATTTCAGATATGTTGGCATAAATTTTTGGATAATAATTATGTTTCTAAAAAAACAGTTTAACTTTCAATAATAATTCTACATGAGCACTAGTTTAAAAGAGCTAATATAACACCACAATTTTTAGATTAGACAGTTATACAATATATTGATTATAACGTAAGTTACTTGACACAGAGGATTTGAAACCTCCATTCCTTTCCAAAATGCTTTTGTCACCATTATGATGGAGTAACTTTGTTACTGAAACAGGCTGCTTCCAAACATGCAGTTAATCATCAACGGCCTGAGTTAAAGGATGGCCAATTTTAATCATAGCAAGCAACGCTATCTGAGAATTATGACTTAGGATACAGCTTACACTATGGTATCATCACTCCTAATTAAGTTCTTTCCTCTATGCTAGTAGCATAGGCACAATAGGCTACAGCAATAGCTTTTGTACAACTGCGCATTTGTTTCCATTTTGTAATTCCTGCTTTTTCCAACAGCCTCACAGTGGTAGCAACAACACACGTAGCTAAGTTGCTGGTCTTAGAGCAGAAACCCCACCAATCTCAAGCAATGTTTCATTCTTCTCTCCTCCTTCCTCTTCACTTCTTACTTTTCCACATTTGTTATTTAGTTCAAGTTTTGAAGCAATTTTGAATTAACTTTCAACATGACTTGCAAATTCATTGTGAAACAAGTTGAAAACTCACCTAATGTCTTCTCTTCCCCCGCTCTGCCAACAGTTCTTTTCTATTGTCTTCACAGCCTTATTTTTGAAAGTTTTGTTTGTGATGTTTTCTGTCTTGTAATTCCATTAAAAGTTTGGGTTTTTTTTTCCCCTGCCCTTACAGTCATACTGCTTTTGCTCCTCAAGTCTCAGAATGTAATCTGTAGATCAATTCTGAGAATATGCAATTTACTGCTTACCAGGAGACATTGTTCTTTCATATGTGAGCTCAGAGCACGAATTCACCACAAAAGAAGGCAAAACACATATGGGGAACAAAAAAATCTGACATCACCAAAGGCTAATGTTCTTTGAGAAAAAAATCTGCCTGCTTTAGGATTTCTACCAACAGTGGATGTAGGCACGATTTAGACAAACACTGGAAACCAGAACAGGAAATTCCAGTGGGTACATTTATTCAATTAAAACTAGAGACAAAGGAAATCATCTCACATAGCATGAAAACACAACACCCTTGCTAGAAAATGAAGTCGCACCTTTTACTGCCATGGAGCAAGTAATGATAGAACCAACATCATCAGGTTCTGTCAAAGAAAACTGGTGCTGAGCTACAGTGTTTCTATGCAGTATATCTGCGGTTCTGTGCTTTGATACTTAAAATAGTTTACATTGTGTTACCTTTACATTTTATAGGCTCATAGAATCATTTAGGCTGGAAAAGACCCTTAAGATCATCGAGTCCAACCGTTAACCTAGTACTGCCAAATCCACCACTAAACCATGTTCCTAAGCACCATGTCTACATGTCTTTTAAATACCTCCAGGGATGGTGACTCCACCACTTCCCTGGGCAGCCTGTTCCAAAGCTTTGTAATTACAAGTATTAAAGATAAATGTTTACCAATTATAAATACTAATAACAGATATTTACTAATTATAACTATTAATAATAAATTGCTTGATTTTGCAGAGTTTCATAAAAGCATTGAGTTTTACTCTAAACATGCTGCTTCTCAAACATTCCGTTAAAAGCCTGAACCAATTATCTCACCAACATCTTCATCTTACATTTTCACATCCTTTCCAATTTAGAAATCCCACTACAAAAGTGTCCACTAATAAAAAACTTGTGCCTCATTCTAGTCCCTATCTGGTTAATGTTTTTTTTCCACTGTAAGATCCTTCATCAATATAGATGAGTTTATCTATGCACATTTTGTGCTTCCTTCCATTCAATCTTGTTTGCCTAAACAGCTCTTTGGTCTAAGGCAAATTATAACAATAATGCTTCCTTTTTCATCAAGGAAGAGATATTCCCACCTGTATTAAGACCATTAGGAAAAGAACTAGAAGAGTGCAAGAGAGCCATAATCTATAAATGAATCAATATTATGCTAGGTTTAAAAGTGCTATGGGTGATCTTTTTAAATTTGACCCAGAAGTATCCTCATTCAGTAAATGGTGTTATATGCTCTTAAATGTGCTAATACAATTTCACCATATTCTTTCCTGTTTTGAATAGGAATACAAATATTACCATTAAAGAGCTTTAGTGTTTGACCAGGTTGCTTGCCTAAGTATGCGAGGTATTCTTAGAAGTTGCAAGTCTAAAGTCAGTCTTCTCATGGCTAGTATTACCTATGGGCTGTATTTCCCTTCTCCACTTTTATTTCTGTTGCTACAAAAAAGCCCTATTAATTTTTTAATGTTTCAAGAACTCTGAACATTCATGCATTGCATTATACAAAACAACATCTTTTTCCTCTTTCCTAGCACATGTCAAGCTAGACATAACTTCAGTTCTTTCACAAGTCAAAGACTGTCCATCTCAGTCCTGTTACTAGGCAAGTAAAGAAGTTCTGCTTCTAGCAATATATTCTTTCTTTGAAATATAGTGAAACTAACTCTAATGATTCAAAGGATTGCCTGAATTAGTGCCCCCTCTCCCACTCCTTTTATAAATACTATGCGACAGAGGAATTCCTCTTTAAGCCACTGGAATTCTTCCATTGCTCAACTTCCTCTTGATTTGGCTCAAAACTCAGTTGCCAAGCAGAAATCCCTCTCTCACCAAGGACATAACCTTCAGGCGCTCGCTGCTTTTCACATTACATAAAAAAATAGTTCCGAGTAACAGAATGGTATTTCCATGACAATGATTATTAAAAAACCCACCCAGACAAAACCAATAGCTTTGCTGCCAAAAAAGTTAAAGATGAACGTACAGTCTTCACAGTAAATAAAGCTACTCGCAATGCCATTTTTTCTTTGTTCCACTTAATATTCCTGTGTTTTGGACTTCTGCCTCACTCTTTTAGGGCCATAAGCGAACTGGTTCTTCTCCATTCTTAAGTGATTCACATGAATACATAAATTGGTATCTGCAAATACCAGTATAGAGAAATTATTGAGTACTCAGTTACATAGTACTTTTACATAAATGTAACATTATTTAACATTAGCATGTAAACTTAAAAGTATATTTAAAGCTTCCAAGTCTGAAGGAGTAACATTGGCTATCCAGTATTATCAAATGTCTACAACATCCCCCTTCATTTTAATACCAACACCCATCTACTCAGATATGGGTAAAATCTAGTTAAATACTGACTGCTGGGACACAAACAGGAGAATTTCAGTTTATTCAGTTGCATTTGGAATACTACACAAGATCCAAAAAAAGCTACTGTGCGTGATTTGAACAATAACTGTACAGGTGATTTAAAAGTTTGCATATTATATATAACTACTTACCAGAATCAGCTTAAATGAAATTGATCCACTTTTAATCCTCAGTTATTATGAGTATGCAGAAGCCACCATTTAAGTTTATTCTCCTTTAACTTTACTTTGCACCTTCATGCAGCCTATGATTTCCACTCAGATTGAATTTGATCATCTATCATTGTTGACAATGCAGTGACACTTCATCTGCAGTTCTTTTCAGTGTAACCAGAAGCTTACATCTGAACTATCTAGAGAGCCTCACCAGTCTCATTTATGACTAGACAATGCAGTTCAAACAGCATTTGGAACAGAAATTACATTGCTAGTACAGACTTTTAGTCAAACAGGACAAGACATAGGGACAGGCTGCTAACTTGCTTCGCTTACCTCTTTTCAGCTATTCAAGTGTTGGCTTATTACACCAAAACAATGCAACCAATCATTTCTTGGCTAAATCTAGCCTTTTGACACTTATTTCTATTAGATAAAGCAGAAGCTTGCCTCAAGCGTAACAGAGAGCACTGGTTGATTATAGGTAGTATCAGCTAGGAAGACTCAGCCTCCAGCTCCAGTTCTTTTTAGTTTCGGAGTTCCACAGAAGAGAAAAAGAACAGATACACTGACAATGTTATGTCAACATCCATTATTTTTAAAAAAAGCATAGTTAACATCTAGCCTGAAGAAGAACTAGATCTCTCTCCTCCCTTTCCCAAAACGACTTAAAACTATATTTATCCAGCTTGAGATTCAGACTGGTTAGGGTCTTTTCTCTATATACAAAATATATTTAGATAAAACATTTTATTATATGGTCAAAGACTACAGTCAGCTTCAGCTTTTCTTAGTTCTTAAGTATTCACTAACAGAAACCACAGTAAGCAAAACCAAGAAAGAATTCAAAGACAGCAGAGTTCAGAAGAAGAAAATAAGGTATACACTTTATGAGTAGCCCTGTAAAGGATAAACAATTGTATTTATTTTTGTTGTCATTTTGCCATCTAGCAGCACTACAGATGCACAAAAAACAAAAGTTAGTCCATATCTTCTGCTTCTGTAAATAAGATAATCTTTTACCATAATACTTAAAGTATAAGAATGTATTAGCAGAAGCATGATTCATCAGTGTTGCATTTGTTGAGTATTGTAGTGAGATAAGAGAGTTACTACCTAGTTAGCACAGAAAAGCATTGTTTCTTTTGTGTCATCTTAGGTGTTATACCACCTTTAAGATAAGACGACAAAAACCTGTCATGCTTTTTGCCAACTAAGTGTTTTATACCTTCATAATGTTATAATCATCAGGCTGCTACTAAAAGTAGCAATGGATCTCAGAAAAGTTTCTTGCATCATTCAGCAACACTATCAGCAAGTACTACCCAATCTAGTGTTTGTAATACACAATATTCTTTTCATGCATTGCTTTCATGAGAAAGAGGAAAGCTTTTATCAGCAACTCATATTTGGTGAGCTTTAGTAACCAGCAATCACATGAAGAAAATCTACAGAAAATTTTCAGCGTTACTCCATCAAAATCCATCTTCGAAGATGGGTGAAGATTTTTTCCCTAGGGCATCCCTCTATCAGAAAAAAACAAAAAGGCTTCTATAGGTCCTTAAAGCTGCAAAGGTACACCAGAGTATTGGAAAAACAGCGTTTTTTATAAACAAATGATTGCCTGAATTCCCTCAGTCATAATTCAGCACATCAGTGGTTAGAAACACATTTTTTATACTAAGTACTGAAGATGGAACAAAAATCCCATTAAAAACAATTACAATCTAATTCTCACTAATACTGATAGGTGATTAAAGTTTTCTTCAGTGTAAGCAGAAATCTAAAAATCAGACTGACTGATTTTATACCAGAAAAAAAAAAATTAACACTTTAAGGGCTATAATCAGGATCTGTAGTTTTCATAAACAGACTGGTTTATTACATGAAGTGTAGTAATCAATGCTGTTAACTGAAGCTGTCTCCCATAAACAGGTCCCTTCTGTGTTGCCTAGTGCAAAAGAATCCTTCTGAATTCACCTGGAGTTTCACAAGCAGCCCAATCCAGTGCAAAGCATAGCTAAGAAGGGCAATCCTATCCTTCCTTGCTCCCCACTTATTTTAACTGTCTCATTTAGTCCTAGTTTTTACTTTCATTACAAATAATCCAGCCACCAAGCCAGGAACCATGAAATTGCTACTCTACCCTTAATTGGTTTAGTGGTGGACTTGGTAATGTTAGGTTAATGGTTGGACTGGATGATCTTAAAGGTCTTTTCCAACCTAAACAATTCTATGATTTGCTAGAATTAGTTTTTCAATGTATCACCTCTATGATCATGTTATATCAGACTACTCTCACACAAACACTAAGATCCAGATATCACATATGCAGGGAAACCTCTTGGCTGTGAATCAACAATTGAAAAACTCCATACATTACCAGGAAACCTAAATCAGACTAAATTAATGTAATAAAGGGAAGTTAATGCTTTTTCTACCTCAATTAAGATATAACCACTCACCTGAAGCATAGCTTCTTTCTGCAGTACAGAGAATGCTCTCTCCTCACATGAAGATGGTTTGTGAGTGGGTGGAAGATCAATCCTGTAGTAAAGAAATAATGAAATATGACATGCCATGTTTTTGAAGTCCAATTGAATGGTCAGTTAGGTATTATTTATTTTAGCTGCCTAATCATCCAACATCTACACTCAGGGACACACACCTTTCAGTCAATGACACGTATATGTAATATTGTAATGTTAACACACCCACCACTGGCAATAATTCAGCCACACACTTTTTGTAGGAAAGCACCACCACCTACAATTTGTTATTTATCCTATAAGGTGTTAAGTAGACTGAACTCCTCGCACCCCCCCTCCCCCTCCCCCCCACTAAGTAGGATTAGGGACTACTGGTATCTATTACCATTTCTAGGTTACGAGATACAGCTTGAGCAACATTTACTACCACAGCCTTTCTTTGAAAAGCCTTCAAGAAAGCCTTACAATCAGTTATTACATGCAAAACTTCTCTACTGTAACTTTCTCAGTGAAATCAAATGGTTATAAAAGAATTAAAGTTTAAGACTATTTATAAAAATATGCTTCAGCTACAGAATGTAAGAGAAATAAACAAGAAAACAGTATTTCTAACCATGTTAGAAATTACTCAGTTGTAAGAAAACACTAGACTCATCTTGCTAGCTCAAGACATTCAAATGCTGAAACTTATTTTATGCTAAATGCTATAAGTTATTTTATTCTACTTCTCGTTAAGTATATACAGACACAACAGACATTTTCATTTCTCATTCAGCTTAAGTGTTAAGCCATCGTCACTTTTTATGCATGTTCCAAACAGGGTGTAGACATCATCCACTTTAACTGACAAAATCTTTTTAGACTTTTTTTGCTTGCTTGTTTTCGTTTGACCATATTGGATACTTAAAAAAGTAAACTGCATGTCTGTGCCAGAGACCTGAAGAAACAACCAACATTCCAGAAAGCACATTAAGTCAGTCATTTCTAAGCACATGTCTGTGGGTGCTTGCTTCATTTTACACACATATCAGGATAAATTTTACTGGACTTTCACTTCTGCAAAGCATGGTCCATTTGCTCTCATGTTAGACCTACTGTTACGATAAACTAGTAGTTTGTGACATCAGTCAAGATGGACCACTCCCCTGCCCTCCAGTTCAATCGATGAGCAGTTTTCTTTCAAAAGAACTTCTGAAGAGAAAGAATTATATTACCTCTGAAGTCATTCTTAGCTTCCTCTTTTTTTTTTTCAGAAATGCAAGTGATTTTACATTTGTCTACTCTGAAAATACAGCCCTGAAATTATGACAGCTGAACAGCTGCTAAGGAAACTCACACATTTTAAATTCCTGTATAGAACAAACGCTTTCTGCATATTGCTTTCAATCAAAAAAAAATTCCAACACATACTCACACTTTGTCAAGATAAGATGGCCTTTTTTTCCTTGGGGTCAGCAGCACTGTCACAAAGATGGTAATGATAAAAAGAGCAAGGACTGCTCCAATCACAGCCCCTGCTACAGCAACAGAAGATGTCTGCTTAAATGGCACATCTGCAATGTGATAGCATAGATTACACCTTTAAGAAGTTCACACACTTTCAATACTCAGGTAAGCTATTTCAGCGTTGCTCTGAGAAATGTTTCTTCCTTCCATGACCAAACAGAAAGCCTCATCCTGCACTAGCACTCTATCAGTCTTGGCTCTGGTCACCCAATTAAAAAACTGGTTGAATTAAGAGAGCTCACGAATCGTCAATATACTTTAAAAAATTTCATTGACTGCTTTTAATAAATACTAGCTGCATGCTTTTATTTTCAATTTCAAGGCAAGATAAAGTTACAGAACACATGCTTTGCACTTACATGAGCAAATGAGGTATTAGTTCAAAAAAGCTAGACAACTATGGCTTTATGTGCAATCTTTCTTTAAAGCTACTGAAGTGTGCAGAAAAGAATAAGGGAAACTTAAAATCAGGGGAAAAAAGATATCCTATCATGAGCAATGAACACGCAAACTCACTAATGCTTTGCTTACACTTAAAGCAACTCTTAAGACCATCTGTCATCTCTAGGACTTGACACTTCAAGCTACGAGAAATAGTCATTTTTATTTATAAATTTTTACAAGAGGAGAAAAAAGCTGGGGTGTTTGTTTTTTTTTTTTTTTTAAAGTATTTTTCTTTTGACCTGAGCATTGTCAAACCCAATGTTTAACAACCCTCCACTGTATTAACACACTTGTCAGTCTTTAAAGGTCACCCATTTCACTACACTAGGAATTCAAAAAGTTTTAAATCTCAAAGCTGTGAAACCTGTTAGCATACTTTAATTCAGTATCAATCTCAGTGTTTCAACTTGCAACAAAAGGCTTATCAAAAAGTTGCACAATTGGAATAATTCACATTAGCTTCACTAAAACTTTTACCTGTAAAATATAGGTAGCATACAGAAATAATGCTCTGATCTATACTGATTACTGGATCAGAAAGGTAACAGCAAAGTAGTTTCAAGTTAATGCAGCTCTATACTTCTTACATATTTCTAATGCAGTTTATTTCAGCTATTTTCCTTCCAAAATAATCATATATGTGTTTCCCCAAACACCACACAACCATCCTTTATTTAATCTCTTACCAGAGAAAATTCTAAGAGCCTCTCCAGCTATATATTCTATTCACAGGTCAAAAAACCAAGCCAACTATCCAATCTGTTTTATCAATTACTCATAATTCAAACTGTTCTGCCTGTATGCTGGCAAGCTGGACAAAGGCATCTTTTTTCTATCCCTCATTTGGGAGGGGGGAGGGGAAAAAACCCCCAAACCAACCACTTTATTTCCAATCTGATAAAGGGATTCCTGTCCTCTCACTGCATAGGAAAGACCTGACAGTAATACTCTCTGGGGATCACTCATGCAGGTATGTTTAAGTAGATTGAAGAAAACTGAAACAAGCATTTTTCGTAACTTTCTTAAAGTTAAGGGATAAAGAATAGATTAACAACATGCAGGAAGCTAATTCACTCCAGAAGATCAGTGTCACATACCACCTTCAGTGATCATTGTTCTATCATACAGAACAGCTTTCTTAGCATAAGCTCCATTTGTCTGTCCCATTCCAGTCTATATACATAAGAATCATAATTACCATCTTCTCCTGAAGAATGGGCACATGAAGCAGTGGAAGGCTCGCTTAACCACTGCATTTTAATTGGCTTAAGTATAGTTTACACTGGGTGTGCTCTTGTTTAAGTGAGAAAGTTGCAGGTAACTAATATACACTGTTAGGTCCAGAATTCATGAAGACGCTTTGGTCTTATGATTACACCAGAAGAGTTTGACTGTTTCATACTGTACTGACTTTACAGTGCCTTTTTTCCTGGTAAATTCTGCTATAATGTTGAAACACCATGAAGTATTACACTTTCAATGAAAGTTCAGCCATTGAATCCCATTTTGGGTGAGGTGACAATTGCCACCCATTTACCTCTGAACACCAGGCAAAACTGCAATATCCCAGCAAGTGTGGCAACATATAGGAACTGAAGTGCAAGTGCCACAGGGCTCACTTAATTTGCGTTTTTGAATTGCTTTGACAAAAAAGTAGGCACAAAAATTCTATTGGTCTAACCAGAGGAATGATCAGAAACCCAGACTACCATACCAAGCTGAACAAGCCAGAGAGCACCCGAGATGCATGGTCCCAGCTACACACAGCATTTTAACCACCAGTTGGTCAGAAATATAGGGGAATTGATTCACTCCAAGAAATATGGCTAAAGCAAGCAATTGAAAACAAAAAATGAAAAAAAAAATTGTTTTTGAAGAATGCGAATCCTAGACAGTGTATCAGCTGTGCTTAAAGTGCAACTGGACAGCAACTACCCCTATTTATCATTCTCAAGGTTCATACATTTTAAAATAATTTCTAAAGACACTTGTTTTAGAAGCTTAGGGTCTCCAAGAAGAAATGCTAAAAATCCCATCTTAGTTTACTTAAATACTTTAGTTCCTTCTACCCAGCCCCTGGTTTTATTATGCTTTTTCATCTTCAATTTTAAGAATATATCTGTTAAACATCTTTGAAAACTACCTATGTTCCAGAACGTAACAAAAATTTTATTCACACAACAGCCATTTGTACTTACAATCAATTCTTTTTACAGCAGACATAATGTACAAAACATTGCAACACATGTAAGTCCTATCCCTATTATCAACTTCAACTCCAAAACATTTCAACTTCTTAACTCATCAGAATTAAATATATATATATATTTAAAAATCAAAACAAAAAAATCCACAGAGACAAAAGCAAGATATCCCATGTGGAGAACAGGTTTATGGTTATGTTTATTTCCAAGTAACACCATCTTTTAAAGATGACTTATCAAGTATTTTTTATTTGAAGAGAGGTATGATCTCTTTATTCCAGAAATAATTTGGATCAGAACCTTCTGCTAGAAATTTACCTCCTTTCCTTGTGTTTGCACTCAAACTACAGATACACACACAATATCATTTCTTATTGTTCTTGAGACTTTGGTCAATCATGTATCAGTACTCCATTAATCCAAATGTGAGCTTAAGTTGTTTAGGGGTGCTTTTCCATTTGGATTTCAAATAAAGCTGTTGTCTTAATCTTTTTTAAAGGCATGCAGTCATAAGCAAATCACAGTGTATTGTCTACAACACTCAATACAACTATTTTTGTGAAGCTCTAAATGCTGTAAGCTACCAAAGATCATGAGGATAGGAAAGAACTTCCAGCATGAATGCTCATGAAGCAGCCGTAATTGTGCAGCCTATTTCATTTCAAAGGTAGCAGAGATTTTTCCCTTTTCAGGTTTCAAATACAAATAGCCTTATCAGCTTCATTTTCTCGAGCTAAACACTTAAAAATGGCACTTCAAAGGATCTACCATTCAATTTATGAATTTATCATTGTTCTGTAATTCATCTAAAATTATTTCATTCCTCCCTACATAATCAGCAGAATTAGTTTGGTGAACCTGCTCAAGACAAAGTAGAACTACTTCAGATGTCAAACCAGATGTCCTACATACAATGTTGTTTTAAAGAACAAGAACATGAACATGTTGTTAAATCAGTATCGATTATTTGCAGGGAAAACAAATCTACTGCAGTACAGAGACTGCACAATTTATCTAAACTCCCATTTCATAGATTCTGTAGTTGCACCACCAGAGAGTGTGTTTTCACTATACAAAATAGCAATGCAAGTGTCCACTTCCCTACTAATAATCTGAAATTCTAGTTACCCTCTTCAAAGCAAGCACTGTAACATTCAGAAGCAGCGTAAAACCGCTGTTTTAACTTCTGGTCATAAAAATTCTAGCAAATGCTTTGACACCTCTTAGCATGCTTAATGTCTATTGGCACCCAGGAAAATAAGCAAGTTCGCATTAGCCTCCAGCTTAGAAATCAATTAGTTTTCTTCCTAGTTGTGTCCAATTCTCCAGCTTTCAAATTCAATGGTAAGATTCCCATAAAGCCTCAGAAATGGATCTTTAAAATTGTACCCTGTGTACTTGTAAGAGTCATCTTGTATTCATTAATGAGTTTTGACATCCTGCCAATTAGAGGCCTAACAGAGTATCTTACTGTATGTATACAGACACTAGCATAAGCTTTAGAAATCAATGACTATAAAAAATAATTTTTCATCTTTCTCAAAGACAAGCCTTTGACCTGTTTACACAGTTACTCCTCAAAATCTTGTTCAGAAGTTACTTTCAGTGCAATGACTTCTTTTAAGCACATAGTTACAAGAAGGCTCATTAAAATGCTAAGAGGTATTCATTTTTGTGCAGAAAAAAACCTAAAAATAAAGCTTTGATTCTGCTGTAGCTCATTTTAATTGGTAAAGTATTTGCTATACAGAAGCATTAAGTTTACCACGGTTGGTATCTCAATTGGAGTAATTCACTTAATCTGCAAAGTAAATGCCCCAAAAGATTATATTTGATCATTGCCTTAGGTAAACTTCGTTTTAAATCAGAGCCAAGACAGCCGCTTTTTATTCTTAAACAATTTTGAATGGCAACTTTAATTTAACCTTTTTTACCTCTGACATAGACCAATATAAGCACTCTGCATTAAAACTCAAATCTTTAACAGTAGTACAGCATTGGGAAAAAAAAGCAGCTCAAATACATTTTCCCCTAGATTCAATATTTCCATTTGTCAAGTCACAATATAAAAACCTTCAAAAAAAAAATCAGTTTCAAAAAGTTTATTCCTCCTCTTGTGTAAGTATAAACAATCTGAAAGTGATCAGCCAATGAAATGAACGGTAGGTACACGTTTAGTTTTCAGTGGTTACTACACATACCACTCCCTCCGAGATATTACCGAGCCATCTATGTGAGAAACAAAGTCTTCTTCATTGTCATCATAACATTCACCACCCATATACTTCATTCCCAATGTTCCACCTTCATAGTAATCCATTGGTCTTTCATAACGTTCCTGGTACCTGTTAATATTGTCTATATTATTCCACTCTGGCTTTTCAGGGTCTTCTAAATAATCTTTAGATATTAAGCTGTTCATTGGATGCTTTATTTCTTTTTTAATACTGTCAGGGTAAGAATCCACATCCTCTGACTGAAGAACATCTATTTGAGACTCTTTTTGCATGTCTGATGGTGGAATGTAGTTCTTAGCAAAGTAGTCACCACGGAACGTCCGTCTTCTCCTATAGCAGATAATTCCAACCAGAACACTGACAAGTATGAGGAAGAGAGCCCCACCCACCGCACTACCGATGACGGTACCCCAAGTGTCTTCCTGCATTGCTGGCAAGGTTGATGTTGGGAAATCTATTATTCTAGGTTCTGTTGCTAAACCTGTGATGCCATCAGTCGAAGGATGCCAGGGAACCGTGGGCAGTCGAGTGGTAGTAGTAGGAGGATCTAATGGAAAGAGCAAAGAAGTAGACAAGACACAGAAAAGGCACAGAATGTCAATGCAAGCTAAATCAGTTAAGGGTTTATAAGAAAGCAAAGTTGATGGGTATGTTCTACAAGAATAGTTTTTCATTCTTAAGTTTATGGCACTACAAAAAGTCTTATACTTTCCACAGGCTTTGAACTAGCTTCATTACATGTGGTTTTGAGCTATGCTACAGCAGGATAGGAAGCATGGGGAGAAAATAAAAATAATCTTTAAATAGACATCTTGCCCTCCTCAAAGTAAGGAGATGCAGCTTTTCTGCTCAGATGTTCACTGTTCATAGTTCATTATTTACCTCTCCCATGGAAGAATGCTGTCTATTAAGAAAAACCCAAGCAGTCCTCTATCTTTCCAGCCAGCAGTTAGGAATACTGGATCAAATTAATTGATTATGCCACAGAGTCAAGTATTCCACACTGAATTCCCACTTCAGAAACTGTTCAGGGCTCTTGGTATAAGAATGAAAAACTATGAGTCGTGTGCTCAGTCAGCAGTACATGAACTACTGATTTTTAAGCTATTCTCTCCAAAAACACTTGTTACATTAATACAACTTACTCAGCTTCACCTCAGGATTAGTGAAAGAAGCATAGTTAAAAAATGTCATGTATTAATCTCAAAATAACACTTATGTTGAGCAAGGAGCTTTCAGGATTTTAAAATAAAAAAAAACTAGAACATTTGAAGTAAAAATTATTTCTATTCATTTCTCCTAAAAGCAGTTTGATCCCTCATGCACAAAGAAATTTCCATATTCATTCCTTAATATAAAATATCAACTGATTTCATGTCAGGTTATACAAGTAAACAAGAGATTGCCAGATACCGAGCTTCTCCAGCACTCAGCTTTTTCCTTTTTTCGTTAGGTCTACTGAAGATGAATGCATCTGTATTAAAGACAGGGTTGCAAGTGAGGGGCTGATGACAACTGAGAAAGCCTCCTGAGATTACCCCAGTCAATTGCAGTGTTACATGCAACTCCAGTTTTTACTTCTCTGCCGCACTGACTAGAACTGGCTTTTTGCCTCGCCCAATGCAAGGTAATTTTAAAATCAGTAAAGCAACAAACACTAAACATGTTATTATAGCTTGAATCTTTTAGAGAGAATATTACAGGGACAGCCAAGTAGCTCATTATGTCATGTTATTTAGTTAAATGCCCATAAGCAAGATTCATGGAAATACTACTACCATATTACAGAGGTACCCTAAATTTACCACCAGGAAAAGTAAAATAGATAGAACTGGAGATTTGTCAAGCTTCCAGTTATTTGACAAATCATAACTTTAAAGATTCATAAATATGACTTTTAATCTTACTACTCAGAGTCGGCCATACAATTCGCTCATACTAGACAGAATTGCCACATTTGTCATTATCACTATAAAACATACTTCAGACTGCACCTCACTGCTGATCACAACATTGTAAGCTTGACATAAGTAAAGTTTTACACAGATTTTTCAAAGCACAAAATTATATTACTTCACTATGTAAAAGTGGTGATTTGTTAGGGAGCTATACATAATGAAATTAATTTGACAGAAGACAGGAAACTGAACAAGGAAGATACACTACCAAAATGAACAAGAGGAATTCAGATTATGATTTTAGTAAAAACTGATTTAAAGTGAGTTTAATAACTTAACAAAGAAGTAAAGATTAAGGAATCCAAGTTTACCAGGGTTCCCACGTCCCACAAGTCCATAGGTCAAGAAGTTAAACTCAAAACTCTTCCTTGAAAATGTATTTTCTTTAGACACAAGATTTGTTAGCTTAAAATACAATTTCAGACAGTACCAGCAATATCTTCTTCCAGACTACATATACTTTTTTTTAACTGGCTTTGTAATTTTTCATCTATTTCCCCTCTGATACCGAGGTCTTAGGTCTCATCCTCCACATCCACAATATAAAATACACATTCACAAGTATGTAGTACTTGCATCCTGGCAAGTTTAACCAACACATATGTGAAATAAACACAGTGGCAATTACACTATATTAATAAATTAAGATACCAGTGTTTTACAGAAGGCTTTTCCTTCAAAACAGAAGTTTCCTCTACCAGTTGTCAGGTTGTCCAGCTGCACTATCTACAAGCACTAGTTAACATATTAATCTTAAATTCATTGCAAATGTAGTACCAGTTCAGTGTGTGTTTGTATGTATTCCTAGAATACATAACCATGAATGCTTCTACTGTCTATTTGTGTCAGTATCTTTTATTAAGAATGACAAAATTAAAATCATCCCTACTTGTTTATAACAGCAATTTCAACTAAGAACATGTGACGTTAAGTTCTGATGTCACCCAGAGCTTCCTGAACATAAAACTAGATTTATGTTTTTATTTCCTGCACCAAGCAACTTTCCCAAATAGAAAACAACATTAAGACCAGGAGTGCCAGAGTTCCTTACCTCTACTGCATAACATTTTGCTTGCAAATCACATCTCAAATGCTACCTCCAAATTAAGAAAATGCCACTGTTGTCAGTGTTTAATTATAACATTTCACATCATCACCAATACCTGTTTCTTTGAGTTCTTAATGCTTTCCACAAAAGTTAATTGTTTCAAATAGTACTTTATTCAAAAGCATCAATTTCCTACTGATTATTTTCTTTAACATTTTACTTTAGGCCCCAATATTTAGCAGCTCTCATCTCTTTCACTGATGTAGGCTTGTGTTGTTGCACAAACCACAACAACATATCAAAGTATCCATGCAGACCAGGGAGCTGAAAGTGGCAGAATTTCTGAAAAATTTTGGGTTTAGGTTAAATGCATTTTGATTTCCATTTTTGTCTCTTACTATGTTCTGGGCCTTGTTCAAATCCTTATTACATATACCTTGTAGTAATGATGAGGACAAGTGAAGACCCACAAAAAATTTCTTCTACTATTACATAGCTACCACCCTCATTAAAATAGGATAGGAGATATAACTGAAGAAAGCAAAAACCTATTTTCTGGTATGAAAGAGTTAACCCATCAGCTCCCTCCATACATAAAAAGAAGCCAAGTTTTCCTAGTTTGTGTCAAAGCTTTTGATAGTTTTCTACTAAGAAAAGCAAGATTTGCTCTTTTGAAGCTCTAATACCTTCTCAAACAAAGCACCATGGTCCTTGTGCACTATACTTAGTTTTCCCTCTATTACTTCTTTTCCAGACATTTCCCAGGAAAGTCAGTACCAATTTTCAACAGTTTCAGTCTGATATTTTTACTTTTCCTTAAATGACTATTCGTGTTAGTTTTGCCAGCTCTTGCAATACAAACAACTTACCTTGGGCAGATGAGTTTCTACAATTAAGTTTAGTAGAGACATCCAACTACATGATACATCTCATGTCCCGAAACACTACATCTGTCCCCTCGATCCCCTTGCAGTACATTCTTGTTCAAATGTCCAGGACCCATCTTTGCTTCCATGGAAACTCAAAGCCAACAAGAAGCCAAGTAGAAAGATGAATATGCAAAGAGTTGGATGGATCATTCTTGGAACCAGACCACTACCTTCAAAATCTTAGGTTAAGTCCTGTCTTGGTATCAAGAAGCACACCATTGTAAAAATCAACTAGAGAACACAATATGTTTAAACTACAAACCATTTTGGATTTAGCCCACTGTGAAGTATTTCAGGGGTAAGGTGACCAGCTCTATAATAATAAGGAAGAAGAAAATTCAATACTGGCACACATCTGCTTTGGCTAACATTTGTCACACAAGCATTACAGAAACAAAGTTTTGCAAGGGAAGGTACATTGGCTAGTTGTTGTGTATTAATACATACAGTCAAATTCTGCCTAGTTTCAAAAACCATGGTAAAAGTCTAGTTCTCCCCATTTAAAAAACAAAACACAAACCCCACATGATTCAAGATCCACACTTCGACTCCCACAGCCCTTTCTTTGCCTTCTGCAAGACAAGGACCTGCTATCAATTACTTAATAGTCCAAAAGTGAGTTGGCTTTACAGAAATTATAAGAGCTCTCTCTGCAATTCTCATTTTACTGAGTGGAAAGTGTCTGCCTGTATATGTATTACATGCATGTTTGCACAGAGATGCATTTACCTCTGCTTCTTAATCTGCTGTTATTGCTAAATTCTCCTCAGATGCTAAGTACCTAAAAATTAAAGGCTTGATAACTATGTAGCTGGGCATTATAGAAACAGCCCTTTCTTTCAACCGCTGAAATGCTTATGTTGCAACTCCCTTATAACAGTAGGGAAAGTAGCCTTTCCATGAAAGAAGGCTTTTGAATACCTGAGATAAAATGATTTTGAAATTTGTCATTGTTTCTCCAACCATTCCCACCCTAAAGTCAAGTAGTAGGTAAGGACACTATGTAACCCTCTCCCCACAAAGTGTCCTCCGTACACAGGTTCCACATTGGAGTTAAACATTTTCCTTCAGATCATCTTCAGTTTGTTCCCCCCCATTTTGCCAGCATGATAGACATGACGATTGAGATCAGCCTGAAGCAACTGACAATTTCTTTCATCAGAGTCAACCATCCATTTTCAAAGTTCACTGTACTTTTGCAGTTTCTAGCTGTGATTTCCACGCACCAAATAGAACATTTTGGCATTTCTTCGGGACACAACAGAAAAAACTGTTATCATTAACATAACCCCAAGCTTGCAAGGAATATTCAGGAACAGCATTGCAAGTTCAAAGCCTCCTATAACCAAGCAGCATGCAAGTTAGGTTCGGATATCCTGGGACCCCCTTTTCTATACAGCAGAAAAAAGCTGTTTATCAATATCTGTTCCAATATATGCTTTAGAAAATACAAGAGTGTCTGTATTCACAATGCTCTCTCAGAAAAGAAGTCTGCATATGAAGAAACAAAAGCAAATCCCACAATCAGCCTCTGCTATGTTAACCCTGACAATATTTACTCTACAAGAAGGTGGCTGTACTTATAAGTCGTATCTTCCTAGAACTGCTAGGATTGCTGGCTAACAAAGGCTACCTTTACTTTTAACAAAAAGTAGTCTCCTCCACAGGCAGTCACTTGAAAAGATGACAGAGGAAGCAAATATGTTCTTATCTGAATGCAAGTCTCACAGGTCACATCCCTCTTGCAAATGGAGAACAAGGAAGCCTCAGTAAACAGTATGAAGGTGAGGGAACACAGAGCCAAGAAAATAACGTTCAATTCCTTTTTTAAAAAAAAATGAGTAAGTCTATATTACAAGATGAAATGCTTTACATATCAAACTGACAGCTTGTTTTGGAAAACCTGTTGCTATAAGACTAAGCCAGGAACTTCAGCACTTGATCACCTCTGAACTCCATGAGGAGTGTGACTTGCTTTTGCTGGACAACTATACAAACCAAGTTTAACTTTACATCACTGAACAAGTAAGAAATAGTGAAGATACCTGTGCCTTAAAACCATAATTTAAAAAAGTCTCTAGCTTCAAACACCATTTTAGTATTTCCCTATCCATATAAAGATGTATCATCTCCTAACTAAACTAAAAGCTGGTGAATGTATCATTTAGTCCCTGTCAACTACTTCTCTTATATTTCCCTACTCCGCTTCAAGAGTATTAACATAACGGTGAGAAGCACAACAGAATTTATTAAAAATACATTTATTTTTTTTTTACCAATGCATATTAGGACCAAAACCATTTTTTGCTCAGCTGACATTCCAATCCTACAAAACATTTCAACTTAACAGTTATTTTTTCTAGCAGTTAAAAAGCTTTACAACTACCAGCATCATGACTGTTCAGAAACATTAACTTCATAAATCCTCTGACAGCTTCATAATTACAATTTGAAAAATAATGTGATCATACAGCCTTGTCTACTGGTTTCAAAGTTTCACTTTATGTTTTTGCCAAGTTTTATACAGTGGAAAATAGCTAAGATAGAAAAAGAAGCTAATTAAATGATTGCTCCACAGTACAGCAGTGCCATGTTCACCATGAACAGATATTATCTGCTCAGTAAGTCAAATATTAAGGTAGTAGACAGTTTGACTTAAAGCTTACTACTTCAGTCTTATTTTCTGTACTGCTGACATCAGTGTCTATGTTCCCTCTGTAGAGTAAGCTGAATGATTATTATTTAAGATGGACATTTTTGCTATTTCATAGTCACTTATCCATCCTGCATCATTTTAAGGGCATTTCAATTATTTAAAGAGCCAGTCACATTGCAAAGTTATTCTTAAGAGTTACAATAAAATGCGCTTAATATTAATTTCCGAAAACAATACAGGTGCCATATGGTTGCCTCGCCTCTCATTTTAATCAAGTCTCCTATATACTAAAAGTTAATACACAGCGCTTTTAATCAGTTTGGTATAATCTTCTCTAAGGTACCTAGAGCAGAGCGCTGGATGCTTGTCTTGGCATTAAACTGATGTGTACATCTTGCCCAAGCATTAGTTGTAGTAACACAGCACCAGATTTATTTTAAAGTTGCCTGAAAATCACCTTTATTTTCTTAGATGTTGGTCATGCTACACACTCCAAGATTAACATGAAATTTTTAAAAACTGAAATTTAATGTCAACTAAAGTATTTGTTTCTACTGGTGCACATAACCTGTAGATCCATGACTCTGTACTATCTCTAGCTAACTGAGGTTCAATTTTGCCACTCTGTAAAAACAGCCAAGTTTTACTATTTGCAATAAAGTTACTGCAACAAAAAAAAAAAGGTTGCTGAACAAAGTTGAAAAGCAGCACACATGTAAACAGTATCCATCAGTCCATACCAAAGACTAACTACTGCAGCTTAACTATCTCTGTAGTAAGTTAGTTTATGTTGCATTTGCCATAGGCTAGAACATAAGCCATCACCACAGCTCAACTAGGATGTATTTCTAGCATGTTTTTTTCAAAAACTTGATTTATTTTAGGAACTTCATATAAGATTTCATAGTTAGGCCATTTTAGTCTGCTAGTCGCAAACATAATTTGAATGACAGCCTTATATTTTGATGCATGACACTCATGGTAAAAAGCATGAGTTCTACTTACAGCAGATCACATTCATAGAACTGACAACTTGAAAAGCGGTGGACTTGGAAAAAAAACTTCCACCCTCCTTACAGTTAGAATAGGGCTGAGAACAGAGCTATAAACCATATTGTTATTTTCTGAGTATTTGAATGTTACATTTCAGGAGAATATTTAATCTGTTTAATGATTATGATCTAGTTTTTTTTTTTTTACTTGATACTTCTTACAATGTGACATTGTTACAATGTGACAAGTCTTCTTAATTGTTTTGAGGCTGTTACACAGCCATGAGTTGTTTTCCATAAAGGAAGCATTAGAACCAAGCATCCAAAAGTAACTTCTCACAGAAATGCAAGCATCCAAAAGTAACTTCTCACAGAAATGACTTTCATATTAATTTGCAACACTTGACAGTCTTTCAATAGCTAGAATTTTATATAATTTGTTTACAAATAACTCCACTGTCTCAGACTATTCAGAAGTTTCCAGTTAACTAGCTCATTAACTAGTCAATTAATTAGAGCTTACTAATTTTCCACAATGGCCTACACTGTAGTTATGTCAGTCTGACTGAAACACCATCCTTTGTTCTAAAGATGCAGATAACTATCAAATATGACTTGTGACAGATGTGGCTTCAAACATACTGTACCTCCAGTTTTAGTTTTAAGTTTTCATTCTCATCTCAACCCTTAAGCATTCATATTTAGTTTTAAGTTCTTACAAAGAAGTCATCTATGTTTGTATCCTGTAACTGGCCAACATGCACTCTGACACTTAATTCACACTGTGGAATAACTAATGTCAAGAACTTACGGCAGAGCAGCAACACCAAACAACAGAATGAAGTTTCAATTTTCATGTCTATTATTTTCCTTAAAAAATGATACTATATTAACCCTTACTGATCAAGCTAGGTATTAGCTAATCCAATATGGAAATCTGGAGAGCTTTTTCACACTTGTACCGCACTATTCACATATATCCTAAGTCATGCTGTTCTTTCACAAAGAAGGTGTCACAGTAAAACATTAATTACATTGTGTTAATAGATATAAGGATGTTTTCCAACAGCAGTGGTGCTAAACAGACACACAAATTTGCCATATTATGTTAAGTTGATCAGCAAGACTTCTGCATGAGATACTTAACTTTACGATTACTGGATATCTGCACCCCGAGAAAAGGACACAACGAGTAACTGGAGTACAATGAACACATTTAGAACATAGCCCTAACTTCCTTAGAGGAGAGCATCTTTGACTTTTCTAAATGTAGTTGTTCCCCTCCCACTAACATCTGCTTTTTCAATTTGTTACAGACAAGGTACTGTTTATTGCAGTCAATATATCTTGCCAAAACGCAGGTTAACACTGGGGAAAAAAAACAAACCCAAAGTTCACCTACCAAGAGAAAGTAATAATCTCAGAAGCACTATGGGAACTGCCTCAACTTTAAGAATTTCCACTGTAAGCTGCTGTTATTGAAGGGTCAGTTTAATCCCAGGTTTTACTGTAGCTCTCAAAACCGTACTTTCAATAGCTTTTCACACAATTAAAAGTTGTAAATATTTTATGCATCAACTTGCTCTTCAGTTTGCTATTTCAACTATTGACCAAAAAAAATTACAAGTTAACATACTGTCTTTGCTGAGAAGTAAGACTTACCTAGTATGTAGATAGTCTTCTGATCACTTCTCTGACCAAGTGAATTAGTCACCTTACAGATGTAAGTCCCAGTGTAGTTGTAAGTCAATGGGCTGCTGAACTGCAGAGTATTGTTGACAGACAGTAATCCTTCAGGCCATTGTCCATCCAACCTAAAACAAAACAGTTATATTTCAGCTGTGAATCTTTAAGACTAAAGTTTAAATATAACTAGTTGAAAATAATATTTGCAATAGTCTAGAGTGATCTTTTCACTGTTTTCCGACGTTCTCAATGGGCTTTCATTGGATATTCTCAGTGTCCACCTCAACATTTACTATTTTAATTTCTGTGCCAAGTCCCTTGAATATCAAGTCTGCTGGCACTAGCGAGCTGTCTACAAATGAACATGACTACAACTAAGAAAACATTATCTCAAAAGAACCTGGAGGAACAATCCAACTCAAGCTCTAAAAACTAACAGTCAAACCAAGATGCACTTACACTGCTGTCAGGATTATCTGCTTGTTCTTTTCCATCCAGTTGAGCTATCACAATAAGTATTTCTGTCAGTACACTTAACTTACAGGACATTTTGACTAGGATTTCTGAGGAAGAGCTCAAGCAGTTTCTTCCCTCTCAGCCTGCCTTTTCTCATCCCCCATCACTTTTCCATCTAAATTACAGCACTGAAACAGAGTTTGGTGCTTAGTGATACACTTGGTGAAATAACTGGTTAAAAAAATTGTTTCCAATCAACTGGCTATTCCAAATCTATCGTTTCCCTGGAGCATTCTGCATGTGATTGCATTAACAACTGTGTAAGCACAACAGAGGAAGGGGGAAGGGCAGAGGCACTGGAACTGTTTTAACAGAGCTGCCAACTGTCCATTAAACACCTGTGTAATTTCATGCCATTGCATCCCATTTTGCTTTTAACTAAGTATTAACAGCTAAGCAGGACTAAGTCAATATTCAAACGTGATCGCCAGGTCTCAGTATCTTGGAAGCATTTAGCAAGTATGATTTTATAAGTAATATCGAACAAAAAAGCCACCCCAACACTTTAAAATAGGTACTCAAATAGAAAAAACCCCACAGTTAACAGTAAACATGATCTCCAACAAATGTAGGTTCAAGACAACATTTTTTGCTGACAATGATTATTGCCTAGAATTGCTTCAGCCATATAAAGTTGATAAAAGTGATTAAGCATGTACTTCATAATTCCTAGTACCAGAAGCATTTCAAAAAAACATTATAAAATAGCCAATTAGTTTGAAAGCTCTATTCTAATAAATTCTCATACATGCAACAGTTTAAAATATTATTGACCATGAAAATATTACTATACTAGCAAATACAACATCACATTTGCTTCCAAGGGATAAAGATTTTTTGGTGTGATAATTCTAAAAGCTACTATAATTTGACACTGGTAAGATATCACACAATTTCAATACAGCTAGTTTCCATTTCCTTAAACACTCAAGCTATCCTTTTGCATAGATTTTTTTCTTTCCCCTTGAAGTTCCTCATTCACCAGTATAACAGCTTCTTGGATAGGTTTTGTTGTTCCTCAAACAAAAAGGTACACTAGTTTTACTCCATAAAATTAAGTTTTTATTGTAAAAGTTGTTCAGTTTTAACCTTAGAAAGTTTAAAAGTGACCTCTGAAGCTTGAAGTGCTTTGAAGCGTGGTGTGTATTTCTTCTGGAATTGGAAATAGAGGTCGTATTGATTAGTTCTTACATATATCTGAAATGCAAATCAGAGAACCGAGAACCCAGTTAATCTGAAGAAACGAGCAGTAGTGCTGTTGAGAGCCTGTCATGCTTTTTTAAACACAGGAATATTGCATGCTGAAATCTCTCATCACACTGAATTTGAGCTATGCATGGAAAAGGGATGGCAGCCTACTGTAGCGTGTAGGTAAAGCACACATTTTACTAAGGGATACATTTCGCTAAACCTACTTTAGCGTAGCCATGCCATTCTGAGTAGAGTTAGCCACAATACTGACTTAAGATTTCACTGGCTGCTTTTAGGATTGAGTCCATTATTCCTGTGAAACTGCTATCAAGCAATTCCAAAGTTATCAATACAACATTTTCAAACCACATTATGACTACTGTTCCTATATGCTAAATTATATCTACCATTCATAAGGTAGGGAAACGGATTACAGCTTCACATCAGTAAATATACCTATGGTTTTCCCCAACAGCAGCACTGTTTTATATAAATTTACATTGTCCTTCGGAAAATTTCCTTTCTTTCTACAGGCAACAAATCAATTTAAAATAGCTAGGTTTATTTAATTTTTTTTTTCCTTCACAGGGCAGATTTCAATCTATGCTTGCTTTTATTGTCTTCCTCTGTCTCTTGCCCAAAGTACATTCATGGCTGCAAAACCAAAGCAGAAAGTTTCAGAGTAGGGCCCACCCAATCTATATATTCATGAAATGCAGCTGTTATGTAAGATATTTTTTTTTTTTTTAAACTAGAGACATATGTTCAAGACCTAGTTTCCATCACTACGCAAAACACCGCATTTATCTGTCTTGGCAACTACTTGAGCACTTTTGAAAAATATGACAAATTCCGTAATTCAGTAAGCAATATTTGCTATCTCAACTCTAATTTTCAGATTTTAAGATGTAGATACTGAAAAGTCTGTTCAAGTGTTTACAATTTATTTTAAATAATAATGAAACAAAGCTAATGAAATAATAGTTGGATCCCTATCTATATGCTGCATCATACATAGTTTAGTGTATCAAGTAACTACAAAAGATTTTATTCTGAGAGCAATGACCAACTGTTCATGCTTGTAAATTTACAAGATATTCACTCACCCATATTTATACATACACACATCTTGTATCATCCTTTTAAAAGGCTGGATAATACCATTATAACCCAATACAAGTCATATATTTCTTGTTTTCCAAACAGGTGTTTACTGTACACTGAAAGATGATACCACTTTAATCATGTGGCAAGCCCCTTTTTATAAATAGTTACCTGGTCCACATAAATTCCATAGGTAATGGATTTGCATCAGCATTACATCTGAGCTGAACGTTCTCTCTTCCAATGAACCAGTTTCCATCATAGCCAGTTACTGAAACTTCTGGGGCATCTGACAAAACAAGATTTAACCTATCAACAATCACAATATTTTCTTTAAACACAAACTGTGTGTAATGGTCAGCTCAATGGAGTAGAAGGTGTTTTTTGGGTTTTGATTTGGTTTGGGTTTTGGTTTTTTTTGTTTTTTTTTAAGTTTAAAACCAACAACAATACACAGAGAACACCAATACAGTTCCAAGCTACAGCCTAATATGCAGCAGTGGATTAGATCAGGAACAGTAAGTTTTTTTAATCAGTGCAACTGTCCCACTGTGTGTTTTCAGCAAACATACAGCACTTTGGTGAAGTGAAAGTACCTCAGAAGAAAAGAATCAGTTTTATCTTTTTTGGAAGTGAGGAATGGCGGTGATGTACACCTACTCTCTCTATATCTCACTAACAAGATAACAGCAAAGGATCAGAAACAGTGTTTTTAGAAGCCAGGTTATTAGGAAATCATCAAAAAGTTCACAGATGTCAGTTAAAAAGGTTGACAGTTATCCACTGGCATCATAGTGTAGAATTATGTTGTTACGGCTCTAAAAAGCTAGGAGGCCACTGCAAATAAGCCAGAGACACCTAGCTGAAACATTCAGAACCCAGAAAACAGAAGAATGAGTAACATTTGGTATAAGCTCCTACAGCAGAGAGCTGTAAGCCTAAGGGAAGTCAAACCAAAATAGCAAAGTTTACTTTTTTCAGCCACTACATTTCTTTTAATTGAATTGACAGAATTCTATGATTTAGGAACTTTAAAGCAGCACACAGCTGAGACAGGATACCAAAGGAAGAACTTGAAAATAACTCATTTTGGTCACGTACACATTGTCTAAGAAAAAAAATGCCTAAAGCATCACATGCCTAAAGCTTGTTTGTCTTAACTAGTTTTAGCTAAGTAGCACTGTAAGTCATCTCACTTTGTATTCTGTTGTTTTAAATCCACGAATTTGTTAAACAAGCCTGGTACAGGTTTGAATTACATGTGCAACCTCTTCAGGTGGAATAACAAATGTTAGGAGTGTATATCTTATGTTCTTGTTTCCTTATGCAAATTAGAGTGGAAAAAGTTTAGTGAATAATTTGAAAATAACTTACTGACCCTCATAAGACCTACTTTCAACTTATCTCAAACACGAATCTTCATTAGAATTCTTTTTTAATACTGCTGAAATTATAAGGCACTATAAACAGTTTACAGATCAATTGAGTTTGTTATTTTGTCTGTAATCTTTTCAATGTGAAATATAAACACAGATAATAATGTTTACCCATGAGCGAATATCCAAAACAAATGGTAGAAACATAATGGTATTCTAGCTTTGTGACTAGATTTTTATTTTCTTAATACAGAGACCCTAGGTTTCTACTCCTGCCCGACCTACTTCTTATCACATGCTTTTCTATGCAGTTTTAATTTCCCTTTTTTTCCTGAAGCAGGAAGTGCACTCATCTCCTTCCTGTGGAAGGTATACACTGATAAAGAGGGTGGTTGCAAGATACATACAAAGTAGTAGCTACCTTACAGAATACTTACACTGAATGTCCAACACTTGAGGGTATCTTATCTCCTTTTCCAAAGCAGGGTGCCTCACAACACAAGTTATACGCCTTCCTCTTGCAAATCGTGTAGGGACAATCATATACTGACTTACAACTGTCACTGTTTCATTTGGAAACAAATTAGAGCTGGATTCCATTTCACCAAGACCTCCTTCCCAGTCAATCTCTGCAGCAGGTTTTCCAGTGGCTGCTGTACAAGTGGCTGCTATTGTCCGATTTGCACCATCTATTAGAGGGTTTGGTCCTTTTGTTAAGCTCACAACAGGTTCAACTAGGAAGGGGGGGAAAAGAAAGTAAATTTAAACATGGAATACTCCACATCTTTGAAACTGTTGCTGTGTAAAAGAGTTAGACAAGATCTAATCCATTTGCAAAAGCCCATTCTAATTAGATATCCTGGAATTAAGATCATGTCATATACCAGAGATGATAGCTCTACAAAGCTTTGGCCTGCTGATACTGTTTAATTTTGAAGAGCAGACAAAGGTGAATGTTGCTCATTCACGATGTTTAATGCATTGACAGGAAATTCCAAAGTGGTTAGGTTCAAAACACCAACTACAATGCTCCAGTTGCAGTGTCTGACAACAGCTTAAGCTATTACGTTAAAACTATACCATGATTTTTGAAAAAGGCTTGGATTCTGCTGCACTTTCAAGCGTAATACTTAAAGTATTAACCTAGACTGTCAGTGTGTCATTTCAAAACCACTTTATTCAAGTCTTTTAACACCCAAGAGTTTAAGCTTCTGTTGATCAGTACAATACAAATTGATTCCATGCTGAAAAGGACAGTTAACCTCCAAAAAAATTATTTTTATTATGTATACACATACATTATATATAAAAACTAATATGTGCATACAGATACAGATAATAGATAATTTTTATATAAAATCTGTATATGTTTGATATATAAATAATTTTTTTCTACATATAAATAAAATTCTGTCTATATATAGATGGCCATCACCTATAGAAGTAAAAAATTTGAACTCAATACTATGTCCAAGTCTCAAGAAATCCACAAGTGTAAGTGTCTGACCTCCTTGTAAACCCATTGCTCACCCCAAAATTTTAGAGGCTTAGAGAACACACTTCCTTCTAAAAGAAAGTTGAGTTCCTAGTGTACAAGCCTACTGTTGAGGACCACAGACTGAAAAGCTTTTTAAAAAAATTCCTTCTTATTTAAGAAGCCTGTTTCAGCCTTGTACAAGCCATCTACCAGTTGAATCCTAAGCAGAAATACCATCTGGTGCTTCAGATACAAACCAAGGTTTTGCTTTCTAGGATGGCCCATTTCTATCATCAGTACAAGAAGATACATGTTTCCTAGCAGCATAACAGCCTATTACATGATCCTTGTCTTTTGATCTAAATGAGGCTATCAGTCTTCTGAAGTCACCACTACACACTGTAACACTTCAGAATCCACCTCAGTGGACCAGCCCTCACTAATCACAAAGCAGAGACAACTCTTGCAACTTCTGTGCCTTTCAGTATCCTATAAGAAGTTTAGTTCACAGAATTTCTTTCCAAGAAGTTGAACCTGACCCACATATCTTACAATGAAATAGAGCACAGTTCACAATACCTGGCAAGATACTTCTCCAGCTACCTGTACTTTCAAGAAATAACTGGGTAACAAGTATTTTCATAGAATCATAGTATCATTTAGGTTGGAAAAGACCTTTAAGATCATCCAGTCCAACCATTAACTTAATACTACTAAGTCCACCACTAAACCAATTAAGGGTAGAGTAGCAATTTTGTGTTTCCTGGCTTGGTGGCTGGATTCTTTAGAATGAAAGTAAAAACTAGGAATCATTAGGATTGGAGAGGAGCTCTAAGACCATCAGTCCAATAGTCAACCCAACACTGCCAAGTCCACTAAACCATGTCTCAAAGCACCACATCTAGCCGTTTTTTGAACACTTGCAGGGACGGTGACTCCACCACCGCTCTGGGCAGCCTGTTTCAATGCTTGACTACCCTTTCTGTGATGAAATTTTTCCTAATATCCAACCTAAACCTCCCCTGGCGCAGCTTGAGCCCATTTTCAGCTTGAGTGAATTCACTGCCAGAATCAGTTTGGTTTTTTTCTGCTCAGTCTAACACTGCTCAGTGTCTGAAGAAGGTGGTTTATTACTTGTTCAATTACACTAAAAGAAAAGGCAACTACTAAATGGATAACCTTACAAAAATATGTTTTCTATTCTATGCTTAAAGTACATCAAGTGCTTAAAGAATATACCTTATCACCAAATTAAAGGTTGTTTGTTTGGACAGATATTTAGAGTGGGTTATTTTCTACTTTGTTTTTCTGAATGCCTACCCTCTGATTTATTTACAGTAGGGTCACTAACAAAACAGCAGGGTTTTTATGCAAAGTCCTACATTCGCTCCTCTAGATCTGATGCATCTCTAACGGAGCTGCTTTCAAAATTTGATTCCCTGCTCTCCAACACTAGCAACAACTAAAGCTTTCTGCAGTAAGCTCGGATATTTGAACTGATGTGCATATGAACCATTCTATCATCTGACAAAAAGAATAAAAAGCCTTTAAAACCTAGTATGGAGAACTTGACATTGTATAGCTTTGTTATTTGACCCACAGTTTAGTTTCCCTGATTTAGCATGAACATTACAACCTTGTTCCCCCCAGATCACTAGCAGTAACCTTTCCAATAGCTTCTGTAGTATAACTGAAATGCAGAAGTAAACACCCAAATTTACATTTAGTATCTTCAAGCATAAAGATACTGATTTTTGCTGTATCCTCCCCCTGGCAAGATCTCCATCACAGTGAAATCAATTAAATTAGCAGCTGTCATAAGCTTCTCATGCCAGAACTCATAGATCCAAATCATTTCAGCTGGAAGTGAAGTTTCATATATTTTATTCCTTTGAATTTTCCTCAAAAATAAATGAGTACACAACTCCAGAACTTTTCCTCTACCCCTTTGTGAAGGGATACACAAGTCAACAAGAAGTCTTAACTAAGGTAGCAGAGATCTTCACTGACTGAATGAACAGAGGTTATCAAAAGGTCAGTGCACATGGATCATCTCATTCATGTATCTTTGGAAAAGTATAGTCACACAAATCCAAAGCAGTATTACAGCATGAATTATATTTGAGTTATAAGAAATGATGGCTGAAGTATGGGAGCTAGATGTGCAGCTGTTTAGGAAGTCTCAACTAATTTGCACATCTGTGCTAGCCCTTCTACTGATTTTACACTACCTAATTTAAGCCTACTTACTCTAGATTCACCCTGCATTCACATGGACATTCAGAGATCTCTTGTTGCTCAAGTCCTGACACTTCTTTGCAGAAAAACAACATAATAAAGTATCAAGGAAAAAAAAAAAAAAAGAGGAGCCTTAAGTCCTATTGCATTGTTTCCAGTCCTCAAAGTTTCTTCTTGGTTTTAAGTACTTCATAAGCCTTTTTCAACCGCTAATGTTAGTTTTAAAACTAATCTTCTCCTGCCACTGTGCACAGGAGGTCTGGATGAAACTGGCAGGATTACAACACAAACAGGATTATTTCCATTTACCATTAAATTCACTAATTCCTGGGCAACAGCATGACACTGGGAAATGTCAGCCCCTTCTTCATCACAACTGACATTTACTTAAATATCTTCTTTCCAGAACAGTTTTTCTACTTTTAATTTTCTCTTCCCTTAAGACCAGCAGCCTTGTATTTCTGTGTAATTTATTGTCCTGGTTTCAGCTGGGATAGAGTTAATTTTCTTCCTAGTAGCAGGCATAGTGCTGTGGTTTGGATTTAGGATGAGAATAATGCTGATAACATAACACACTGATGGTTTAGTTGTTGTTAAGTACTGCTTATGCTAGTCAAGGACTTTTCCACCTTGCCATGCTCTGCCAGGTGCACAAAAAGCTGGGAGGGTGCACAGCCAGGACAGCTGACCCAAACTGGCCAAAGGGCTATTCCATACCATATGATGTCATGCTCAGTATACAAGCTGCAGGGAGTTGGCTGGGGGGCAGCGATCGCTGCCCAGGAACTGGCTGGGTATCAGTCGGTGGGTGGTGAGCAATTGCATTGTGCATCACTTGCTTTGTGTATTATTATTGTTATTATTATGTTATTATCATCATTACTATTTTACTTTATTTCAATCATTAAACTGTTTTTACCTCAACCCAGGAGTTTTCTGATTCTCACTCTTCCAATTCTCTCCCCCATCCCACCAGGGCAGGGGGAGTGAGTGAGCAGCTGCATGGTGCTTAGTTGCTGCTGGCTGAGGTTAAACCACAACACTTATCCTGCCCCCTAATTCATCCTTTATTATTGAATTTGGGTTTTTTGTTCTGATGTATGGGTTTTTTTTGTTTTGTTTGTTTGGTTTTTTAAAGACCAGTCAGTTCACTAATTTGTTAACTACTTGATACTTCTTGTTGGCCTGAGATATTGTGCGGTACTTCAGAAGAATGTGCACATCTCACCAACTAGCACTTTTCAAACACCATTACTTTATCAGAACTGTCTGAGAGGATCTATTTTCCTTACTGTCTGACATGCATCTTCCTTTAATTCCTTATTGTAAGAATATCTACCTTAGTGTGTCTGGGATCCACTCATGGTGACAGACCTATATCTACCTTTGCCATTCTCATCCATGCAGCTCATATTCTTCACTTGTAGCATGGGTAAAAGCTAGCCTGTAGAAGAACAAGATCTACTTTACCAATACTGATGCTGAGAAATCTAGCTTAGCAAGACAGTAGGAGTCAAACCAAACCAAGTATTTAAAATAGTCATGTACAGTGTTCAAGCTAGTAACATAAAACAATGTTAGCTCTGCAAGATACCCTATCACACACCATCTCTTCTGCCTTCAAACACCATTTCAGTCAGTTTAGTCAGCATCTTGAGAAAGAAACAGCTTAACATACAACTCTTAACTTGTTAAACTAGGGCAAAAAATTGCTAAGTTTGAAGAACCAAAGTTTTAGACAAGATCAATACACCTGTTTGACCTAAAAAGCATTTTCATATTTTCACTGTCTTAACCTCTTCTTTTACAGTGCATTTCCTGCTTTCCATGAAGCACTAAGCGAAGCAAACTAGGAGCAAGCAAAGTCACCAAATGCACCAAGTCTGTTAAGCTTAAGTAGTGCAAGACAGAGGTTCTAAATACAATCTTAAGTGATCAGTGTACTGCAGCGAAATACAGAACATTATATCCTGTAGTTATTTTTTTCCTTCATTTGTCTTCAGTGCCTCTGCCTTACAGTGTACAAGCACCTACCACATGATTAAGTATGTCCACTACACATATGAAGGAAACATTCTTCGCTAAATAGCAACAGACAGGGACTAGGAAAAAAGGCAATGCTGCTTGGACTGGAAACAGTTTCAGCCCCAGGACATGAACTTTTCTCTCCTCACTTCAGGGAGAGATTTTTAGAAGACTGGGAGAATGCGGTCAGAATAAAGATGATTAAGTCACATAAGGTTTTTAATTTTGATTGAAGCTATTCCATGCCTTAAGACTGAACTGAGCTTGGGACTGCTGAGCTCAGGCCACTAAAGCTCAAAAATTATTCAGTTACATGCATATTCTGAAAACCATTACTTCCCCAGTACTTTTACTGTTTAAGTCTAGAAGTCAGCATAGCAAAAAGTTTTCAGAAGGACAGAAAATGCTCTGCGGAGGCCACAGAAGGTAGGTTAAGTCCAACATAGGATTGGTTACCCAGCTGTACATGCAAGCCAAGCAGCTGCTAACTAGGATGGAAAGGCATCTTTGCAAGTACAAGTTGGTTACTGCAATTCAGAGGTTGATACCAAGTCACTAAGATGCTTACAACTATCAGCAGCCATCTACATCATCAACTATGAAAAACCACTATGATCAGGACCACTGTATGCCTGACAAATACTTCTTTACCTATTCCAACTCCAAGTTTTGACAATATATATCTGATCAAGCAAGTTGCAGTCCTCCTATATTTTCAAATGCAGAAGAAAAATAAAAGCCATACATTTGCTTTCTAAGTTCCTCCTCATGTTCTCCATAAACCTAAAATTTGAAGAGCAAAATGGACACAACTACTAATGTGATTTGAAAAAATCTTAGAAATAGGGACTGACTAGAAGATATGACAAAGAACAATAAAAACCTCCCAGCATATGTCGATAAGTTGAAACCTGAAGTCAAAAAATTGCTACAATAGCCAGACATAGCCACTTGTAGTACAGACAGAAGACAGGTGGAAAAAGAGAGCCATAAGGCTACATGCTTTGTATATCACATAGAACTTCTTTGGTCAAATTACTTGTTTCAAATTGGATTAAGCCACTTGCTTTGATGCGTTTATTTTGCCCCACCTTGTGGTGAAAACCAGTTTACATACTGTGCTACAGTCATCTAATTAATGTCATAGTATTCTACTACCATGGAAAGCAGAGATCAAAGACCAAGAAGATTCTAAAAAGCACATTTCTTTAAAAAAATGTAGAAGATATCACTTGACTACTTGCAGTGGATACAGAAGTAACTTACTCTAAGAAGGTATAATATAAGGAGAGGGCAAGTCAATAGGTTTTTCATGTTTCAGGATGAAGTAATCCTTTTACCTCATACTGCACTACCACCTAACTCTACCTGCGATTCAGTACTAGTCCTTTATGACAGCAATACTGAACCCTCAATGAGATAGACAAAATTAGTTCGTGTGAAAAACTCAGTTTACAGAAGCTTCACATTATGACTATCCACAACCAGTCAATGGCTTAAATTGCCTCTTTCTTTCCACAACTCCCTGTGGTAGTCTAGGCAGTTTTGCTTCACATTTATACTGTGCGAAGAACAGTCTACATCACCAACCCCAAACAGCTACATTAACTTATCATATTAGCAAAAAATCTGTGAGGGAATTTAGGCAAGGTGGTACCTAAAGCTGTGTTTGGCAGCTTCTCAGCACACACACACAGAGGTCCCTAGTATCAACATTGCCAGGTTTAAGTTCTACAGCACTGTCCAAATGTTTGGGTTAGCACAATGCCTAAATAGGAATTGCTTCTTTATTTTTAATATCCGGACAATCAAAGAGCAAGTTCCAAAGAAGCAAGACCCAAAAGAAGTCTCCTGAATAAAGTTAGTAATAATACCAAGACCTGTTATGAAAGACTGGAGAATACATTTTTGTATTGTCACTGGGTTAAAAGGTGAAATACAACATATAAGCTTGCAGAATTCCACTAACAAGTTTGTGCTATTAATTTCACCTCCTTTCATAAAGAAGTTGACTTACCTAGTACTGTTACAGTTGTTGACGACTGTGTATTTCCAAGTGGGAATGTAACTGCCTTGCAAATATATTCTCCTGCATCAGAAAAGGTTACATTTTTTAAGACAATTGTTGCATCGGTAAGTGAGTAGTTTTTAAATGACACTCTTCCTTGGTATTCTCCTTGAACAGATATTCCATATTCGGGATGATGAACAGCAATAGTCTGTGAACTTTTACCATGTATCTTCTCCCAAGAAACTTGTGTTATTGTTTCATTTACATCAATTATGCATTTCAGTGCAACCTTCTTCCCCCAAACTGCTGTCACATGTGGATCAACAATTGGTCCAGCTAAGGCACCTAAAAACAAAGCAATCATTAGTTGGTACACAAGAAAGTTATGCTCTAAGTCTTCACATTAAGCTTCAGTAATTAGCTTGCCTTTTTCAAAGAGAATTCCTACTTTCTTCTGGATTACCGTATTCTTGCTGATTCACAGCAATGCGGAAACATTACAAAAGCATGCTTCAAGCAGAAACATCAAAGCTAGGTGTACATCAACCATTCTTCAGAGAATACTATCACTAATACACAACTTTCTGTAAAAATGACCTGATAGTTGTGTAACTGGTGTATCAATCTTTTGGGAGTTTAACTAGATATGAACATTGTGTGTATTCAGATTTACTGAAAAAAACCCAGTAATCAGACATGGTACTTTAGCAGTCTGATTACTGATCCAGACCATCAGGTAAAAATCTAAGTTAAATTACTGCACTTTTTCTACTTTCAAAAGGTAAGCCTCCTAATAAAGATTATTTAAGGAGAAATGCATAAGTGAAACTTCTACCACTTACCATACCAGTAACTACTTAAAAAGCAACGCAGCAAGTAAAAAGAATAAAAACAAAACCCCATAAACTACTCCATCTTAACAATGACAGTCAATCGAAGAATTTGATTTTAGCTTCGGTATCCTAGTTTCCAATAAAGATATGTACCATTATGCATATGCAATCTTTCTGCTACACTGTAGTGTGGTATCTTCATACTAGCTCTTCCCTCTATATTAACACAGTAAATATGCAAGAGTAGGTATCACCAGTGTTTACTTAAGATTCGGTGTATTTCTGTTCAATACCTAAAATATTTTCCACAGTAGCAACTGCATTCTGAGCTCAGCATTTTATACCATCTCCTTTCAAGAAAGGAAATCCACCAGGACAAAGCAGTTCATTAAACCACAGGTTCAAAATTTCTTTTGCCAAAGAGATGCTCCAGCAACTTCAATCATTCGTTCCCTTGGAGTAAACTAACATGATGGAAAACAATCAAAGTCTTAGTCCACACTGCATTTATTTTTACTGTGCTTAAGTTTTAAACAGAGCCATTTCGACTGCTCTGATTTGCTCTTCAGTTATCAAATCAGTACTCAAGCTGTTACTGAGAAACCCATGCAACAAGATTCAAGTCTAAATTTTAGTAGCTCAGTTTTCACAAGCATGAAGAGGTCATTCAACTTGAGACAGTAACTGCCTTTTCAGTCAACAAGTTCTTACAAAAGAGAAAACGTGTTCAGGAAAATATTCTCTATATGCCTTTATGTACGAGTCCATTGTTGAAAGCTTTCCATTTCCCATCAATTGATTTTTCAGTGTTCAAACCATAACTAAGTCAAGGAAATCACCTGAACAAGTGATTTAAAGAGATTCAGCTACGGATTTCCTCAGTATAAAACTACTGACTATGCCAATATTATGAAAATATTGAGTTGCAGAAATAAATCAAACTTAGCCAGAACTTTATACCAAGATTGTTGATATGCCAGTTACTAAGAGAGGCTGGTGACAGCTTAAAAAAGCACCAGAAAAACTCAAAAAACTGAATAAGTAAGTTTCATACAGAGAATATCCAACATGACTAATCCACGAATAATGAAAGAACATTTTATCTAGTCTCCTCACGCCTCTTGAACAAATACATATTGTTGAGACAGACACTGGAAAGAGGGCAATTATATGAACACTAACTGAAACACACAGAATTCTGCCCAAACTTTGTCTCCACGTGCCTTTGCCAAATTTCAGCATGAGGTGGAGTGTTCCTTAAGAAGTATTTAACTATTGCTTTCTACCTTGTATATAAATATGGCTCACAAGTTACACTTCCACGACGTATTTCAGAATGTACAAAACATACATATTCTGCAATGTCATTTAAATAAAGGAAAATACACTTTTGTTCAGAAATCAGCAATTTGCAGTATTTAAATCTAGTGAACCTTAACCTGTACTGAACCTTAACGTAATGATCAGCTGTATATAACTCCAAAAAACTTAGTACAGAAAAGCCCTACAAGTAAATTTACACAAAAGCTGCTTGGACTTCTGGGAAGGTAACAAACTGAATTAGAAAGTCATCCTAGTTAGTGGAACACACAGGCTGTTCTTTTTCCTTTTTTTTTTTTTTGACAACTCTACTTCCAATAATTAGAGGCTTTAGCTATATAAAGATGACCAGAGTACATTTAAAAAGTCAATACTCAACTAACAGTTATCCCTTTTTTGAAGATGTGAAAATAAAATATTTTTTCCATCAAGGAATACTTCTAACAGCTCATTTGTGCCATGAGAACACTGTGTTCTCACATGAACTGCATGAATATTTTCAGAATTCAAACTTTTTTTATTGCTGCTACTTTCAAGATTTACAGACTGGACTGAGCAGGCCTCATATGCATATATGCGTTCTATACACTTGCAGCTATAGAACATTAATCACTTACATCTCATTGTTCACTCACCTTCTCCAATAAAGGAAGTAGAGCCAATAGATCATTGCATCAAGTATTACACATTTATCTCATCCTCTGACACACATTCAGACTCCAAGACAAAAATCAGCTGGTTTATGCTAATCATTTCACTTGATTTTACAGATAGTTTATATAACAGTATATATACTCCAAAGTGTTTAGAGTTTTAAAAATAGTTTAAAGCTGAAGTGAGAACAACCATACCTTTCATTTGAAATAGCATCTCTGGTTTTAATCTTCAGTTATCATTATTTAACTAACCTCTTTTGGTTGCTGAGCAATCAAGCTAGCAGTTTAAACTAGCAAGTGAATTACTGTGCTGATATTCAGGGCTCTCCAAAACTCAGGACTCTAAGACAGGTGTTCCCTTTAACATAGATTTTTTCTACTCAAGAGTCAATACTTTGCTCAAAGATTGTACTTGAATAATGAGTAACAGCTACATGTCTACTCCAAAATAAAGCTTTAGAGGCTTACAATGCACAAGATTCTGAAGAACAAGACACTTCAAGGCCACATTATTCATCACAACTGATCCAAGATACTGATGCGTAGGACACACTGTTTTAATAAAAGCCTAGCTCTCCTCATCTTGAAATCTAATGCTGAAATCTGACCTCCTTTGCTTGCACTTTTGCAATATTAAGTTCTTGCTTATCATTCTCAACATCCCTTAAGGAAACAAGTTGTAGTCACTTACTAATCAAGATCTTATTTTGCAACTTCAAGGCAAAAACAGCATCATGAATTTTTCTTACAATTTTCTTTAGATTCGACAAAATTTTTGTGGATCTTTTTTCCCTTTTCTTTTTGCTCACTTGGAAGACAGAAAAAAATAGCTTATGTCTTCCCCCTCAGCTCCTCAACCATGTATGCTCTGACAGGTCATATGTTCCAGCATGTCTTTGAAACATGGAATGAGGTTCTTGCATAACCTGCTTAATTGAAGACACTGTCAAATGACTTTTACTGATGGGTTACAATAATTACTTGAGTATCATATTGCAATATGGCACCAAATCCCATTCATTTCAAAGCTTTGAACCTAACTGTATCGTTCAGCCTGTACAAATGTTTTAGAAGTCCTTGTCTGTACCAGTCAGCCAGACTTCCTCCTTTAATGAAACAGCTGATACTACTATTCAGATTGCACAGGCAACACACAGGGGATTTACCTTGTTTTGATCAGCAAGAGCTTGTCCAGTATTGTTTCATATGCAGCCTGGTATTATTGACATCTCCAGTACCTTGAGAAGTGTCAGTTTTAGCTACATCCCTACGCACTAACTGATGTTTTAATTACACAGTGATCCAATCTGTGCTGGTAATACTTCACATCCAAGTCTAATCACAAAACTAGCTTGTGTCTAAAGTTAAGAGAAATTAAGCAGGTGGATACTCCTAGTTGATCTACTTGACACACCTATTTTCCAATCTATTTGCAAACATGCTAATAAGACTCTTAACCTATTTCACAGATAACAGTTAGTTGCATGCAGACACTGACAGTCCATATCTCAGCTTCTCAAACTGCAACAGTTCCTCTATCCCTAATTTTACCAACTTAGAGGATTTTTAAGAAAAAAAAAAGCAGTCATTCACTATTCATGGCTCCCCACTTACTTATAACACCATGAGACTGCCCTACCTCAACTTAAAGTCTTAAGATAAAAGTAATTTGAATGCTGAACAATGGATTATCTCATTTGAGTGCAGGGAGGGAAAGCATGAGCTTCTTGCTCTAATATTTTTGGTAAAACACCTTCCAGAGGAATATGGTTTTGGCCCTTTGAGTTCTGACACCCTCCGCCCCCTCCCCAAAATGAGCTGCAGTATCTCTTCATTTTCCCACCCATCCTTCACATCACCACACAGACCAGATTTCATGGTCCAGCACTGCAAATGTATCTGTCCAAATTGTACAAGCTATTGTTTGATTTCAGATAACTGCTAGTTTTCATCATTTTTTCAAACAAAATGTTTTATCAGATTTATACTGTGTTCACTAGCTCTCCAGTTTTAGACTGATACAAGAATCTTACTCAAAACAGCAAGGCACTTACTATTATCACTTAACTTGTCAAAAAGCAGTTTGAAGACTAAACAAAACAAAAGAATCCCTAAAACTCACTTCTAGCATTAAAAGCCACAGAACTAGGAGCTATGTTCACTAGTAAACCTTAACCAAACTTCTCTCACTAACTAAAAAAAGACACTGAGGAAACACAGGGTCTTGAAAATATAATGACCTTCTTAATACAATAAAGTGCTCATGCTACGAAATGACAGAGTAGTCTCCACACTTCCAGCCTTGTTATTTGTTGTAATAAAGAGCAGATTTAGAGGTTTTCTACATGGAACAGCCATGCACAAGTCTAATTACAAAAGCAATCCATTTTGTTACCTGCTACAGAACCATGGCCTGCTTAATAGCACACCACTGGCAAGACAGAGAGACCACACTGCCACTTCCCAGCCACTCACTTTGCACTAGCTGTCAACTATTTCCACAAGATAATAAAGCCAAACTGCATAAGAGCAGAAAACCTGAAGTTTTTCCCTACATCAGCCAGTTATTCAGCTCATGGGCATATGCACACACTGACACAAGGAACTTTCCAATCAAGAGTGGAGCAGAACAATAAGAACATCCCATTTTGGCGACAGCAAGTTGCTATGTCAGCACAACTTCCCATGAAACACGCTTAAGGTCAGGCTAAGCATTATTGTTAGGTCAGTTTAATTTTAGCTGACATCACAAAGCTTAGACTCATTCTTCCAGCACTCCCTCTCCTGTATGAGCACTCACCAGGTACCTAAAGAGAGAGCTCAACCTACAAAAACACTGACTTGTTTTCTTCCTGATGTAGCCTTCTGAGTTGGCTCATTCCCTGTTCAGTCAATCACAAGTAGCAATGCAACAGAGGCAACAAGAGCACAGCCACACATTCTAGTGGCATTTTAAGATTTGTTTAGATAGAGAGTCAAACCACTTAAGGACACTGCAAAAAACAAGCCTGAAGCCTCAACTTGAGGCTTTATAAAAATACATGCTTAAATTACTGGGAAAGAGACAATGTGTGTCTTTTGAGTACCAGAGTACGATCAAATTACTGTGTCAAAAAAAGATCAGAACCAAGGAATGGAAGAGATTCAAGATTGAGTAGTACAAAATGCTTCAACACTAGCTTCCAATTAGAACTGTTTAGCAAGTACTCCGGAAAAAAACTGCATTTACATCAAAGAGATAGTATTACAACCTAGTGTTGTTCTTGCCTAAGGATTTGCTTTATCACAGTCCTTGCTTGAAATGGAGTGCTAGCTTGTCAAGTTTTTGGGGGGAAGTGGGATGAGAACAGAAATTGGGCATGAGGTTGGCTTCTAAAAGCATTACGTTTACTAGACTCAGCTGAAGTTCTCTTTTTTGTATGGCATTTGCCTTTTTAAGAGCAAACTAGAGGTATATTATTTCCATCTTAGAAGACCAATTCTTAAAAATTTGTTCAGTGTTTACCACAACAGTTTAACAAGCATGCAAAAGCCTACCAGAAAGCAAAAGATCTTGGTGAAATGAGACATAGCAATTGAATAGCCTGAAGCTGAGACTACTGAAATCCTCTTAGCCTTTCTGTGCATTTGCCAGCTATCTCAGGCTGCTTTTTCATTTTATTAACATTCAAGGGACTCAATATTTTGAATCCAGAGGTCAACTTTACCTGATACCAAAAGGAAACTAGGAACATTATGACAACAATTGTTTAAATAATGACATATTTCTAGATTTCTCCCATTGCATTCTTTATCACTACTGTGGCTCACACACATTCATCACTTGGTAATGCATCTATTAACTTCTGAGTGTTAACTTTTTATACCTACAAATGGACCAAAACTAGGTTCCAGTCTTAACTTCATCTAACATGTAAGCAGCTCTCCTTTAGGTGACTATAGGCTACATGCTTACAAAGGCTATAGTAAGGGGAACACCATTTCTAGTTGAAAATTGTAAAAAAACCAAAGTTGCACAAAGGTAATTTTTTAAACCCACCTAGAAGTTGAAGACACTGGCCACAAGAACTGGTTGAGTTTGAGAATGCATGAGAAGGTCAGTCTCTAAATTTCAGTACTGTATCAATCAAAAAGTTAACTGTTGCTGAAGCAGGTGTTTTACTCAAAAACATCAAGCTCAAGACAGACAAATTCTCAGTTAAGTGCTATCATAGGATGTTCTGCAGAATTTGTAAGTACTTTGAATCTCCACCTGCTGCTCCTAAGGGTAGAGCTGACAACATATCACACCATCCTACCAAGACGTTTGTGTTAACTCTTTCATTCCCTACAGCTGAGGGAAGGGACAGTCAATTACCTACCTCTAGTTGCTGAATAACATGTATATCTATCTATCTATCTAGATACCAAGGAATACTGATACTTGTGGGGAAGGCTACAACTACCAGTCACAAGATAGCATCCAGAGCGCACAGAGAGAAGATTCATACTGCCTGTTAAAATGCCAGGTAATACAATGCTGGACAAAATACCCTCAGCCTAATACAAATGGGTCAAGACGATAAAATATGCAAACCTCTATGGCTCCACAATAAACACGTGTTATCAGCAAGATTAATGTTTTCGTCACAGAAAACAAGGAAACAGATTAGGAAGAGGTATTTTACTCCAGTACAACACAAAGTCAAAGAAAAAAAAAAAAGTAGAGTTTAACATTAGCCTAGCCTAAGCCCAGCTCATAGAGTCACAAGTTGAAGCTTCACAAAAACTCCACACCTCTGCACTTGAAGTCAGGCATGGCTGTGACCCACTATTCTTATTTCACAATGCCATTTTCTTCATATGTTAACTGGTGCTTCTGTTCTAGTTTCACTACCTCCATACAGGGCAGAGATTGTGCCCCTGCAGACTCTGCTTCCTACCATGCTGCATAGTCCTTTACTATCAAGCAGCAGGAAACTGAATACAATCTAAGACACAAGAGGAAAGTTTAAAAAAGGTTAGGCTCATGATTCAAATTAAGTTGTGAAGGACACTCTTAGAAAGCTAATTTTGTAAGGTTAAAGCTTTAAATTTAAACCACTCACCAAGAATGTTTACAAAGTCCCATGAACTTTATAACTTCATCTGGAATTTCAACTTTAACTGTATTAGCATCAGTGTCTGGTTTACAATCTTCTATGTATGTTAACACATAGCAAATTAAGACATTCATGTTTATCCTGATACTAAGCATTCAGATGTTTACAAGACATGTTGAACTAATAAGTGAGGCAAGCTATGAGGCAGCTGGAAGTTCTTCCGCAATGAACATTCCAGCCTCTGTTTAACCAGACAAACCTCACAATCTCACCCCCTTTAAAAGGAAACAAGCAAGGCAACAAGGTACTCTTTTTCCAAGAAATGGGTCAGACTCAAAAGCAGGACTGGAGAACATCTCATCCTTAGTACCACTCCCTCGAAAAACTAGTAATAAAAGCAAACAAGTAGTTCGAAAGTTATCCGAGAAACATACACCACTTCCTCTCCCTAAACACCACAAAATGCTTCACATTCCCATTTAAATAAATTTAAACCCTCAAGTACCAGAGCAATAGGTATAAACACACAAAAAGAAAAGCAAGAGAGATTAAAAAAAAGCAACAGTTATTCATGTAACTCAAACCTTTGATTGGAAAGTTTGTTAAAGTGTTCCAGGCAATTTTCAAACTCTTTTGAAACACAAAAAATGAATCAATAGTTCTGACAAACCAACCTGGAGGAAAAGGTTAAAGTCCTCCTACATGGCATCCAGTTTAAACACATAACCAAAATATCTAACAGATATAGTGGGAGGTCAAAAGGAACATTGCACTTCTGTTCTGTATCTTGGTGGGGCTGCCAAACAACTGCATTAGATACAGAAAAACAAGAGAAGTGGTACTAACAAATCTTTCCCAGTCAGCCTGAAAAAGCTTCAAGCTCTAATGGGTCCGAATTCGAATAGTAGTCAGCAGGAACAAGTATAAGTAACAGATACAGGATGTTAAGTAACTGGTTGGAGAGCAACGATTGTTCTGAAAGTTACAGCAAGTATATGGCAATTACGTTTGAAGAGTTGAAAGTGCCACACTACAATATGCTAATATAGAAATAAACTCTCTGCTCTAGCCAACATCAGCGAGGCTCCATCTGGAGTTGTTCATCTTGAAGATCATACTTCAGATATTAGCCACCTAGAGAGTCTGAAAGCAAACAAAGTGTGCTTGAAGGCCTAGAAAACATCACCTACAAGGAAGGTCTGGAAGAACTAATTGTTGTTCTCAAAGAAGGCAATCCAATAAGGGTCCTGAAGTACTTACACTGCAAAAAGAGAACGCCTGCACTGATGAGTATGCTTGTGGAGGTTAGGAAGGAGATAAACTGAAGCAACAAAAATCCCAACACAAAAACAAGCAACAACAAAATGCACTGAAATCAAGAAAACCTTTGATGCTGTGGAAAGTGAATTCCTCAAATGAACACCCTGGCCAAAACAGTAAACCTCCAGAACCTTTAGAAAGGTTTGACATTTAGTTATTTAAAAAAAAAAACCCAAACCACCAAAGACCCAAACTAACCTCAGCTGATCCTGCAGTGGAGTAGAAACATGATCTGTTGTTCAAGGATTTTGCTGGCCTAACTAGTATAAGATTATTAACAGACATTTTTAGTAAATTAATAATCTGGTCTTCCTTCAAATTCTTGTTAGCTGATACGACACATATACTGATGGACTCAATTACAAGGTCTCCTTTCAGGAGCTTATTTGCAACAATCCATTCCATACACTTCCACCACTTCCTCTTTCATGACCATTTGGTTCACCCAGACCTCACTACTCTGAGAAGATTTCAGACTACATTGCTTTTAGAAGTCTTCTCACTCCCAGTCCTCTTACTAGCAACCTGATGATTCACATTTTTTCCACCTGTGTTTCAAGACTATCCTCACTTGCTTTGCAAATTAAGGAACTAACAAAGTTATACATGAAAAAAAATTACCAAAATCAGAAAGAAATTAAGTCAGAAGACATCTAGGATGGCCAATTAATTTCATTTTCAATGTTCAGTTAGTAGCACTTAAAAAAAGTTATGAAATAAAAAGTTCTGTGCTCCAAAGCACCAGTGCTTTTAGTTAATACCTATTTACTCATTAAGACAGAGCACTTTCAACTACTTTTTTTCCATCCTCAGGTCTACTGCATCTGGGGTTTAACTTGAATGTTATATTCAACCTGTTCAATTAGATAGCTGTTTTCTCATCAAATGTTTTTCTCCATTTGCTTCTTCTATTTGTATCCCTTCCAGTTACTCTTTTCAGTAAAGGTTTTCCTCTTCAGAGGGAAAGCCAGCCCCCAGCAGGTAATCAGTCTTCTCTATTACTTATTTCTTACATTCTGATCCACAAGCAGATATTCAGCTTTTGTCATGTATTTTTTTTAGAAGATTTCAACTCTTCAAAGCTGTATGTATGAATCCACATGAAATCTCTATTAGCACCAGCTTGTCCTCAGTTGAGTCCCTGTGACATACTCAAATCACTCCTCAGAGACCAGTTTTCTCATTCTCAACCACAAACAAGACTTGGAGAAATAATAAGCCTTCAGCTTTGAGAAAAGTAACTCAATCTAAGTATGTTCATTAATAAGTTATGTTATAACCTGATGTTTAGACATAAATTTAGTGTTGCTTCCTTAAAATCTATTTTAAAAGTTCCATTTCTTCATTTATTTGCAGGGCTGTGAATTTAAGGTGACAACAGAAATTCCACTCAGGAGATACAGAGTAACACCTAATCAGTTTTGGTCAGCTAATGCTTCAGCCCTTCTGCCTTCTATAAATCAAGTACTTCATTTGCCTTTAAGTCAGCTCCATCACCTACTACCAACAGCCTTTCATGACACAAAGAGACAATTACGTACATTACACAAAAATCACCACTTCATGGACATCAATTCATTCTTAAAAGGTTTCAATTCTAGTATGATCTTCAGAGCCAAGTCTAGAAGTTCCAAGACTGCCATTACGACGCTTTAAGTTCAAAGCCGATGCCAATATAAGAGGACATGTTTCAAAACGGTACGCTACCTTGTTCATACCTTGTATGTGCAGCTGCTTTCATGCAAGACCTCTGGCAAAGATAGTCGTCTTTCCTCTTAAGAGTGTGAAACTGAGAAGACAACAGCTTCCAGTCCACAGTCCAAATTTCAGAGATAAGCATGAGACTGCTTATCAAGCTGCTATAAATCACCATTATTCTACAACATACAGAACAGTATATGAGTTGCTCAGCTGTGCCAGTGAAGGACAATCCAGTGGACACAAGGTTTACTGTAGGATTTTCCTTCAGGTGACAGCAGCACTTAAGTCAAAGACACACCTCTCTTGAGCAGGACTGCCTACACAATTGACTACATAGATGAAAAGAAGGCATCAAAAGATTGATATTTGACTACAAAATAAATGTGTGACCTGAACATTTTACATAAGTTATTGTAGACTGGGGCAGGGGGGTGAGACATGGGGTGTTAATCACTGATGTCACCTCTGTAGCTTCACCTTTCAGTAACCCTTAGGATAAAATGCTTCAAAAAGGGAAGATGCTTTGATCAAGATGGCAGTTCTAGATTGAGATTCCTTCCCTGCCCTCCACATATACTTCCCCATCACCTGGAAACTTAACAGCATAGCTTGTCATAATAAGGATTTGTGCTGTCACCAAGGAAAAAATTACCAAGAGTAGTCACATGCAGAAATAGAGGCAATAACATGGTGGGGGGAAGGGGGGAAGAGAGATTATCAGGACAAACATTTACTCCTAATATTTTCAGCTGTCCCAAGCCTGATCTGACCTGTCAGCTTAACCCTCTGTTGATTTTTAAGTACTTATCCACCTCCTGTTGACTTCATAAGCTTTCTGCCTCCACAGCACCTTCTGGCAAGGAGTGGCAGCAATCTTTGCTTGCAGCTTACCTCCTTTTAGCTTCAGCTGATGAGCACCAAGAAGTAGGTACTTCTTGCACTGTAAGAGTTAATCTGTATGCACAATGGTGACATCACTCATGATTTCACAGATCCCACCATATTCCCCCCTCTCCTCCCCCTCTCCCAAGAAATCACCTCTTTTCTCAACTGAGAAGTCTTACCCGACTTCACTTAGAAGCCCACTTTCGTATCTTTGACCCTTGCTGCCCTCCTCTGAACCTACTTCAACCCTAAGATTTTTTGTTGTTGTTTTTTTGTTTGCTTTTAAGATCAAGAGACCAAAACTGAACAGATTATTTGAAGAACAGGCAAATAACCTATTTATACATTATCACAACATGTTCTGCTCTCTCACTCCAACATTTGATTTGCACACACACTGCCCTTACAGATAACACAGAAAATCATCAGTTCACAGAACTGACATTCACTTACTCAAGGCCTTGTTTCCAAGTATACAAATATGTAATATTTATAATATATAGCATATATGAAGTTTACTCCTCCCCTCCACAAAGGAGGTCTCATGGGCATCACTGAACATTTATTTACACTTCAGCTTGTTTCATTATTCAAACACTCAGTTTCATAAGGTCCTCCATAACTCTGTGTAATTCATCTTTATCCCAACTTGCTATCAGCAACAAGTAGTTTAATTAGGGCATCTCATACTCCATGAAATGCATTAGACAAGATCCTACTAATCCCCAGCACCACTCAGAACTGTAGTTTCCACCATATGAATTCTCTCCAGAAGAAGGTCTAGCAAGACCGCACTGACTGCTAACTGAAGGTTTGGTCAGATAAATACCCTCCTACACTTTCTTCCAGACTCCAAACCTGTCCACTCCTTATTTGGAAAAGCAATTTAATGTTATCACAATATCTGCCTTTTTTTTTTTTTTTTTGAGAGGAAGAGGAAAGTTGGGGGTCGGGGGGTCAGGCACTAAGTATCACAGAAGTCTGAAGAGTTACTGCCCATTGCTCCTGCTCCATTTCAAAATCTGGGAGTTGTCAATGATATAGCAGCATAGTGTATTCCACCAAGCCACAAACTTGCAAAAACATGGGTTGGTATTCTGGGAGACACACACCAAGTCCAACAAACAACTTCCCTTCCAAGTCATATGGTTGTTGTTTCAGTACTACCATATAATAAACTTGCCATTACATAGACTAACAGAAATACAACAAGACAACTGCAATCAGAATCCAAAAATGCAATACAAATTGATCAGTATAGGTTTTTTGTCATTACTGTTTGCTGTCTTTTGTTATAAGGTAGAAAGCCACTCCACTACTCTGCTACACAGCGATAGATACTGCCATACTAATCATAAAGGTAACTACAATATGTATCTTGCTAGATTACCTAGAAAGCTCACGTCTATCCCAGAGTACAAGTTACTAGCAGCAAGACATCCTTCACTTAATCATCTTGACTTCATCTGTCGGGCCCAGGCATTCAGAATGCTCAAGTCCCAAGAATCACTATTCATCAGTACCAGCTCGTACAGAAAATGCACTCACAGAAAGCCTGTGATGTCTCCAAAGTGTTCAACAGGTCATCCCTGACACAGGTATAAGCTATATTCATCACCTCCAACCAGGACACCCATCAATTATCACAAATACAAGTGAACTCCTAGGTATAGGTTTCTTCATAATGCATTTCTCATTGGCAAAGGCAAACAAGCTCTAACATTGATTTACAGAAAAATGATTTCATGTAGGTAAGAGGCAAGGGACCTCTAGAGGCCACCTGGTCCTGCTCAAAGCAGGTCCAGTTGTATTGGACTGCTTGGACACTCATCCAGTCAAGTTCTGAATATCGCCATAGAATGAGATTGATTCCTCAACCACTCTGAGCACCTGCTCCACTGTCTAATCTCCCTCAGAGAGAAGTATTTCTTCACTACATTGACTCTGAATTTCCCACACTCCAGATTGTTCTTATTCCCTCATGTGCCACACCTCTGAAGAAAGCCTTGCTCCACCTTCTTGACATGCTCCTATCAGGCAGCGATAAAGGATCCTTCCCCTCAGCCTTCCCTTCTCCAGGCTGATCAAGCCCAGCTCTTGCAGCCTCTCCTCACACACCCTGTGCTCCAGCCCTCACCAACCCGGTGGCCCACCACTGTGTTCACTCTAGTACCTCAGTGTCTCTCTGGTACTGGGGAGCCCCAAACTGGACACAGTGCTCCAGTGCCAAATAGAGGTGAAGGATCCCTTCCCTCAACCTGCTGTCATGCTTAACACAGCCCAGGGTGAGGCCATCTTCCTTTGCTGCAAGAGCAAACTGCTTGATACATGCTCAGTTTGTTGTTCACCAGGACCCCACATCTGTGCCCGCCCAAGCTGCCTTCCAGCCCACTGGGCCACAGCCCATGCTGTTGCATCAGGTTATTCCAGTCCAGATATGGGACTTCACACTTGCCATTGCTGAACTCCATGATGTTCTGGCCAGCCTGTTCCTCCAGCAGGTCCCTCAAAGTAGCAGTCCTGCCTCCTAGCATATCAACTGTACCCCACTTTGGCATCATCCACAAACTTACTAAGTGTACTACATATCCTGCCTTCAAAGACATGAAACTATATTTGCCACAGTATCAGTTGACAATTAGCCACCAGCTGGACTCTGTACAACTAAATTCCACCCTTCAAGCCATTCCCAACCACCTATTTTTGTCCTTCATGTGCCTGGAGAAGGCCTAGAGGAAGATTTGCTCCATAATCAAAACCTGACCAGGCTGTTGCTTCCTGGGTCCTCTTTCATTGAAGACAGGTGTGACACCTGCCTTTTTCCACTCATCAGGAACCTTCCCCAGTCACTACAATTTTTTCAAAGGTGACAGAACATGACATCAGGCAATGCACTCAGCACCCTCAGAAGCACCTTTTTTGGTCCATGGTCTTGAATGCATCCAATGGCTTAAGTACTCTCAAACTGTATCTTTCTTTACTGTGGATTATGCTACATCCCACAGATTCTGCTAGTAGACTCAAGGAACTGGGAAGCCGCTGGGAAGACCTTACCAGTCAAAATCAAAGCAAACGCAGGGTACTGTACATCTTGGCTTTTTCCATGTCCTTCCTCACTAAGGTCCCCTGCCCCACTGAGCAGCGGGCACACATTTGCTTTAGTTTTATTTTGCCAAGTGTATTTACAGCAGCCTTTCTTGTCAGCCTTAACATCCCTTACTTGTTCCAGCTGCAGCTGAGCTTGAGCCATCCCAGCTCCATACCTACACTCTCAGATACTATATATTCCTCCTGCTTCAACCTTCTGTGGACTTCCTTTGTGCATCTGAGGCTCGGTAAGGAATTCCCTGTTCTTCCATGCTGACCTTCTGCCAGACCTGTTGGACTTCCTGCGTGTTGCAGGGAACGTTTATTGTTGTTCGACAAGGTTTCTCTTGAAGATCAGACAGCTGTCCTCAACTCATCTGCCCACCAGAACAGCTTCCCCATGAGAACATTACAAGCAGATCCCCAAATAATGTGAAATCTTTTCTTCTACAGTCCAGGGTTGTGATTCTACTATCAGTCCTGACCACTTTTCTCAGTATTTTAAACTCCAGTCTCAAAGTTACTTCAGCCAACTGTAGCATTGACTGTTACATCTTCAACCAGTTCTTCTTTGTTTTTGCATAACAGATCAAGTAGAGAATCTTCCCTAGTCAGCCCATGATCACCGCATCAACAAATTGTCTTTAACATACCCCAGATACCTCCTGGATGGTTTGTGCCCAGCCCTATTGCTCTTTCAGCTGATACCAGGGTGGCTGAAATCTCCCATGAACACCAGAGCCTGCAATCATAAGGCTTCTTCCAGGTGCCTAAAGAAGGCTTCATCTACTTTTTGTTCAGGCCAGCAGTGGCAGACACTTAATGGTGTCACCTGGTTTGGTCTGTCCTCTTAACATTACCCATAAGCTTTTAACTGACTTGTCACCTCCTCAACAGCAAAGCTCCATGCATTCTATCCACTCTTCTGTAGAGCACTACCTTTCACTTCTTCCCAGCTGGCCTTCCCTGAAAGGCATGAATCCAGCTAATTGCACTACTCCAGTCACACAAGCTATCCCTCCTCATTGCCAGAATCCCAACGAGGTCATAAGTCTGCAGTTGTGCACAGTCCTAATTAGTGCTGCCTTCACAAAAGGAGGGGAAAAAACCTCTCCTGTCATGTCTCCCTCAGACACTTTATTGCTCCTCATGTCTTCTCTTCAGAAGAGAGAAAAATCTGAGGACATCCCAACATACCTACTTTAAAGCCCTACTCACAAGTTAGCAATCCAATGCTATTGGAACAGAAATTCCCATCTTACTTTGTCAGATAGACCCTGACTCTGGCTCAGCAGTTCTTGTTCCTCAAGGACAGCTCAGCCGTCAGAGAAGTCAAAATCCTACCTTCAAGAGCAGCCAGCTACATTCACTCCTAACCAAGTCTTTATCCCTCACTGGCATAAGGCACCCAGATTGCAGGCTTGCACTTGTGTCCTTCACTTTTGGCCTTAGAGTCACTCTTGATAACACAGGGTCACCCTTGACAGAATCATTGGTGACCATATGGATATATGCAAAACATAGCAGTCAAAAGACCAGACTTAATCTCTCCAGAACATCCTGGATCCAATGGCCCTGAAAGGGGGAAAGATCTCAAGATATCAAATCAGGTCAGCAGTTGGGGTGCCTCCAAACCTCACAGGAAACTCTCCCTGATAACTATCACCATCGTTTTCTTTCCAGCAATACTAGGTCCTGCACACAAAACAGGAGACTATTAAGACACACAGAACTAGGTGCAAACATATGATGAAATCACTAAGCAATATTAATGTCCTCCACCTGACAATTAAAAGTGCTAAGACTACAATTTTAGGTATTCCCCCAGCAGTACAAATACCAGCTAGTAGCCAAGAAGCTAATAAGCTTTCTTAAATAGAAGAAAAAAAAATGCTGTCACAACACCTCTCAGTTGACACCTTTTTGAAAGGCAGTCAAGGTACTACTATGCTGACAGGCCTAACAGATACTGCTGAATGCAGTATCTAAATTTCTTAAAACAAGCACCTAGGTATCAGGATTTTGGGGGGTTTGGTTTTTGGGTTTTGGTTTTTTGTAAACTTGATTTTAAGGAAGCACCCGAAATTCTGCTAAGCCTACAGCAACAGTTGTAAGCATTCAGCATTCCCTGCCCTCACAACTGTACCTGCTACACTGAAACTAGAAAACCATTAAAAACTGGTCAGGAACACTGACATGTGTGATGTCCTAGATGAAGGAACAAGACCTTCAATCCCTAGGAAAGCACCTATTCCCTTAAGTAGGCCACTCCTCCACTTCTTACATGTTGTCTTCCCACATACCCCCTACTCCAGGAAGGACTGAGGTCTGAGGGAAGAGAAGGGAGGTTGTACTTTGCACTACATAAAGTAGCAAAGTCTCAAGTAAGTTCAGGAAGACAGCTAAACATTAACTTCACATTTTCAATTACTTGTAAAGTTTGAATGTTATCTGCCAGTATTTAACAACTGCAGCCATACTATGAAATATAGTATGCACCTCAAATACTGTGTTCGGTTTTGGGGCCCTCACTACAAGAAAGACATTGAGGTACTGGAGCGCATACAAAGAAGAGCAATGAAGCTGGTGAAGGGTCTGGAGCACAAGTCCTATGAGGAGGCAGCTGAGGGAACTGGGGTTGTTTAGCCTGGAGAAGAGGAGGCTGAGGGGAGACCTTATCGCTGTCTACAACTACCTGAAAGGAGGTTGTAGTGAGGTGGGTGTTGGTCTCTTCTCCCAGGTAACAAGCAGTAGGACAAGAGGAAATGGGCTCAAGTTGCATCAGGGGAGGCTTCAGTTGGATATTAGGAAAAATTCCTTCACCGCAAGGGTTGTCCAGCACTGGAACAGGCTGCCCAGGGAAGCAGTGGAGTCTATCCCTGGAGACATTTAAAAGACATGTGGACGTGGCACTTCAGGACATAATTTAGTGATGGACTTAGCAGTGCTACGTTAATAGTTGGACTCAATGATCTTAAAGGTCTTTTATCATAGAATCGTTGAGGTTGGAAAATGAACATATTTTGTCAGGAGCAGCAAATTATAAAATACAATGCCTAAATCTCAGCCGTCCATGACAAGATCTAATGAGTTACCAGTTACATTACAAAGTTATGTGGATGCCTGCTGCCCCTGCATTGCTGACACTGCAGGCCTTTTTTTTTTTTAGCTCTTAAGCCCACCCTCCACTGCAAGCTATTCCAGGAAGTTAACCCTTTTTGTCCAGGAACTGCATCAGGACAGTAAGCCTAGGTAACCAATAGCCAAGCATATTAACGCAGTACAGTACTGTCAAACTACATTTTCAGTATTTGTCACACTGCCACTCAGCTCTGTGCTATAAGGGACTGGTTTTACTGGTTACTTATTGAAGTAACAGGAGACATGAATGCAAGTCTTTAAGACATTCTCTAAAAGTTATTACTTACATTAGGAGTTAACAATGGGATCCAATTTTAAAGTAAGCTTTTAGCAGTCCAATTCCTTTACAGGAAAAATCTTGTTTCAGACTTTACTCGGGCATTTTAATCTTACCAGAAAAAGACTTCCAACCACTTCCACTTCTCTTCCAGGAATAGCAACTATAGTGTACTATGTCATGCCAACCCATGCACAAAATGAGGGTCATTTGGACTGAAAGGGACTTCTGGAGGTTATCCAATCTGATCCCCAACTGAAAGCAGGGCCAACTTTGAAGTCGGATCAGGTTGCTCAGGGTCATACCATACTCAGGTTTTGAATATTTTCAAGGACAGATATTCCACAACCTGTTTCAGTGCTTCATTCTCTGTGTGGAAGACACATTGTTAACACATTATTAGAATTTCCCTTGTTGTAGCTTGTGTCTGTTGCCTCTTATCCTTTCCCTGTGCATAACTAAGGAGAGCCTGTCTTCATTTTCTCTCTCACCTCCTATTAATCAGTCATAGCCTGCAATTAGGGTCCCCCACTTCAGACTTTCCTTTTTTGAAAGCTGAACAAACTCACTTCTCAGCCTCTCTTCATACATCATGTGCCACTGACTCCTTATCTTAGTTGCCTTCCACAGACACCTCAGCATCTGCCTCATGCTTGGGAGCACAAAATTGGGCACAGCACTCCAGATGCAGTCTCACAAGCTCTAAATAGTAGAGCATAACTGCTTCCTTCAACTGGCTGACCATGCTCAGTATGTTCTTCACCTTTTACACCACAAAGGCACATAGTGACCCTCAAGGACCCCTAGCTTCTTTCCTGTAAAGCTGCTTTTCACCAGTTAGCACCACATCTGTGCTGCTGCATGGGGTCATTCTGCCCCATAAAGACTTGGTATTTGCTTTTATTGAATTTCATGAGGTTTCTGCCAGCTATTTCTCCAGCCCACAGACGTCCCACTCAATTAGCCCTAGTCTCTGGCATATCAATTGCCTCTCACAATCTGGTAGCATCCACAAACTTGCTGAAAGTGTATTACTGACCTGGAAGAGGGGCTGAAATGCAGACAAGCTGCCCCTGCACTGATCCTTAAAGGCATGCCACCAGTAACAAGCCTCCAGGTGAACTTCATACAGCTGATCAGAACCTTCTGAGTCCAGCAGTACACACAATTTTTCACCCACTTAATAATCCACTTACCTAAACCATCTCACCAATTTGGCTACAAGGACATTTTAAGAAACCTTGGTGAAAGCCTCTCAAGGTTAATAATACTCACTGTTCTTCCTTTGTCCACAGTTTTGTCCTACGTACTTACAGCAATCAATTCAAGACCTCTTTTCAGTGCAGTCTCAAGTTGTGGAGACACCACAACTCCTTTTCCTCATTTACTTCAGTTTTCACCTTATTTGCAGCCACAACAATTTATCTCACCTAAGCCATGCCTCTTGAGTCTTGGAAAACACAACTGTAGAGTAGCTCTCAAAATATATCACCAAGGGAACTTTCACTAACATGTCCGTAGAGTCCCATAGTCCTCATCTCTTTCTGTAAGGCAGAACACTCAGCAGAATCTTTAAAAGATCTTACATGAAGCTTACACAAAACTATTTCTCAACAACAGATTACATTCTGATTTGTCAGAAGGTAACATAAGTTATTAAGTGTTCATGTGAAAACACTGATGCATCAGCTGTGATAATTAATCTGGTTATAGTCAAAAGCCTTACTATTTTACAGCCATTGAACTTAACAGTTGTCGTATATATACAGAATCATAGAATGGTTTGGGTTGGAAGGGACCTTAAAGATAGTCTAGTTCCAACCGCCTGCCATATAAGCTATGCACAGAGGCTTAAACTACCTCTGATACCACAAACTGCCAAAACACAGCTACGCAGAACTTAGTATACTTCTTCCTATACAGGATATCTTGCACAAACGGGTATATTGCACTTGCTAGTTACCGGAGGTAGTCTATTGTATGCTGCCTCAGCTACCAACACCACACTGAAACTTTCAACAGGATGCATTTAAATAACCTAAGCAACAATTAACAGTACGGTCACAACCATCAAATTCTCATGGTTGATTTCTTTAGATCTATAGTGCCTCTTTAAATGTGAAAGTACCTTAATGAAGTCATAACAACATTACTTCTACTTCAAGAAAGTTTACCTTGTGAAGTCATAAGGGCATCAAAGTGTTTAAAGCACAGAAGTAGCATCACTGGTGAAATGCCGAGCAGTGGGTTTTTATAATGCAAATATTATCAATGTTTACAAATACGTTCAAAAATGGAATTAAGCTTAACAGCTCTTGATCTTTGCTTCTCCAACCTCTAGCAATAATCTTTAGCAGAGCTGACTACATATATTTTTACTGTGGCAAGGGCCAATGGGTGATATAGGAAAAATTAAAGAAAGAATTTGGGGAAAAAAAGATTGCCCCAAGTTAATACAAGTCAAAAGTTTTGCCCCCTCAGTTACTCTGTTATTATGAGGAAGTTCCTTGCATTTGATGTAATTTAACTTATGCTTGACTAAACTTACTATTATTCTACCAGATTATGTAGACTGAAAAGAAATTAAGTAAAGCTGGTTACCCAACTTGAATATAATCTCAACTTTTTCATGTTTATCTCCATCATCCCTTTGTCCAATAGGCTGTTCTTAAGTGTGCTCGTCCCAGCAATAATTAGTTTTCAGCTTAACCATATGCAGCATGGGTGGTATTGCAAGTACAAAAGAAGCAACAGAAGTGGGCAAAGAAAGCCCACGCAAAACAGGATTAAGAAACATTTCAATCAAACGCTAATTTGTAATATTTTAACTCAAAGGCTACTGAAAACAACAGATCCAAAAGTAACTAATAAATTCACCAAGCTAGCTTAGTTTGTTTCTTCCACTCATCTGCGTGCACATCAACTACGGAGACCTGTTTAGCTAGCCTTTACTCACCTTTTAGCAAGTATGGTTTTTTGGCAGGAGATTGCCATTTCAATGACTTCAAATTCTGCACATGCCACTGCATTACAGTGATAGCACTAGCACCTTCTAAGTATCTAAAACAACAGTCACTTAAGGAAAACATTCTGTTCAAACTAATCCCAGGAAGATACTAAGGGCAAGTTTAAAAACTATCATGTTATACCAGCCTTGACTAATAGAAAAGGAAAAACCAGCGATCCCCTGTAGATACACAAAGGTATCTTAAATGCCAGATAATGAAAATCTGATACAAGAGGCGGGGCAGGGGGGACGGAAATCAGCAAGAGCCATCTACTGCTGCAGCTAATTCTAGTACACCAGTCAAGACAAGCTACACTTGACTAGCCTTCACCTTAAGAATGTGAAAACATGCTATTTTAAGGTATTATGAGATTAAAATTGCTCTTACTTCTGTACACTACTTGAAAAACAACTGAAAAGAAGCAAAAGTATTGAACAGAAGAATGCAATAGTGATTAAAGGATAGTCTAGAAGCTTGTTACTTTTCACTACCTGAACTAACAGTGACCTTCTTGATAACATGCTGATGTTAAACTTTACCTGCTGAGTTCCCCACACTGGGGAAAACACAGGTAAAAGGACAGAGACTGAAGTTTCAAGACTGAAAGTTTTTTATTCTTGCTGTTACTTTTATTCTATTGGTAACTCACAGACATAAAGACCAACTTTTGAGTTCACATTTGAAGCAGTCCAAGTCTAAGAGTCAATTACCTGAAAAGTATAAGAAGAAAAATAACTCTTGAGGCATTTGTCTATTGGATAATAAAAAAAGTTAGTTCATTTGGTGTTTTTACTATGACTTCGAAGTTGTTGTGCTATGCCTTGAAGCTCTTCACCATTAGCCTGCGTATTTAATTGTGTAGTAAGCAACCACTGGCCTAGCTTTTCCCAGAACCAAGGTAAATATTGGCCATAAGCCCCCTCAAAAGTCTTACTCATATGTACCTACACTTCATTTTAACCCACTATTTCACATCTTCACTGTCTTTTCACATCCAGGGAGTAAGGCAAGCTCTCACCTAACAGCTTTTTCAACTTTCCTCACTTTATAGACGGAAACACAAGAATAATTTTCTCTGACATTGTCTTTACTGCACATTTCACTGTTTAATTGCTTCTCATGTATTTCCTTCTATTGTATTCCACATTCAGCCATTCTCATCTTTTCTTTCTTAGCTATTCCTGGGATTTCTTCCCATACTTATAGCATACTCTTTTTGAGGCAATCCATCTGCTTTCTAACCAGGAATAGAGAATAGTGTTAATGACCCCTTTACCTCTAACAAGAAAGCTTGATCACCCTCTCATACCTAATTCAATAATTCCTCATCTTCTCCATCCTCTCAATAAAAATACACTACTGCATTTCAAATAGCTATGATCTGAGGCGCTGAATGCAACTGTCCTTCAAATAACTACTTGTCAAAAATCTTGTTTTAGATAGGCTAACCCTACCAAAAAACACGTACAAAACCCCAAGTGGAACCATAGAGTGGTTTGGGTTAAAAGGTACCTTTAAAGATCATATACACCTCCTCCTCTTCAAACAGGAAGAAAAAACAACACATGGTATAACAGAATAGTAATTAAATAATTGCACATTTAGCTATTCTTGACATAGATAAGAAAATCCGGCCATTCAGTTAGCATCCAATTATCAGGTCCCTAAGAAAATTCCTCACAAGAACTTCTGCATTAGTATCTATATACCAGTCAGTATAGCACTCATCAGGATTAAAAAAAAGTTCAAATAATCCTGTCTCAATACAACACATTAATTCAAAGTTGGAAACAAGAAGTCCAAGTACAAACAAACAGTGCTAGAGCAAACTTCTCTGTCATCACACAGCTCATCTTTAAGAGGCAATGTACCAGGACTCCAGAGCAAGCAGGCAACGCAAGCAATCTCAGCGCTCTCACTTCTTTGTAGACTTATCTAACCAGTCTGTAGCCATATGTTCTGATAAAGGACTCTGTTTGGAAAAAGTTACATTCAACCACAGGACAGCAGGTCAAGCTACCTCCACAGCAACAATGCGGTGTAACACTGGATGGAAAGTAATACTCTTCAAGTTTATTGCTCTTCAACAGATAACCGAATCAATACTAAAAAAGGACAACATTTACTAACAGCACTGCAGGAGTTGGCACTTAGTGAGAGTACCTTCTACCAGTTTGTATACCACAGTTTTTATTTCTCTTACCCTACATGCATTCACTGCTGATTTTGTTTCCAAAAATTGAGATTTGGGCTTTTGATTCTAGAGCTTCTAACTCAATTTTTGAGTTCCACAAATGCCACTCATTAGCCCCACATACTGCTTACTGAAGCAACACCCCCCACAAATCCTTTTCCCTTTTCACAGCAGATGCATTTACATCTGTGATTTTCCATAACTTAAAAGCTCTACCACCAGCACCTGAAGGATTATCAGCTAGTACAGATGCTCTGTAAAGGCAACATATTTTTGCTTCGCCTGCTACAGAACAGTTCTTTGTTTCCCAGTATCATCCTGGGAGCAATACTACATAAAGGGGGTGGGAAAGAGAACAACCTAGATTTGACCATATTTCTAAACAGGATACCCGACTCTGTAATCTTACAAGAAATAAATCCTGCTAGAGCCTCCTTTTGTTCAATATCAAACAATCTTCACATTCTGGGACATAAAATTAAGTTATTTAAGGAGGCAAGACAGAAACACATTGTTTAAATCAAGAAACTGTTCAACCTTTACGTAGCACCAGTGGCTAAACAATCATCACAATTCTTTTATTAATACTCACCATTCAGATCTTAACAACATTACACTTCACTTCCATATATACAGGAGTTCTTGCACACCAGAAGCCAAAACATTCATTGGCATCACCACTTTTCATTCATCCTAGGATTTGTGATCACTATAACGTGCTTTCACCCTGCCCGTGCAGGCTTTATAACCACCTCTTTCAGAGCAACTCCAACTTGTACTATTTCCATACAATGCTACAGATAAATTGAAACTGTCTTGTCTAAAATTTAAATAACAGTCAAGAACTATAAGCCTATACAATATATTTTATTAAAATTTAGCATCTACATTTTGTTATTTTGTTTTTCTTTTACATGAGCACCACAGTTTAACAGTGATCTTGAACACGACAGACCTACCACAATGAAACGGAGCTAAGAACTGTTCCAAAACAGCACAACACATACTGAGTTATCCTGAAGTACTTGGGCTTGACGAGCTTCTAGCTTCATTTTTTCTTGCTAATTACGAAGCAATCCATGTTCAACTCTCCGTCTATTTGAAATTACTGTTATTTCTACCAGTGCAGTTGCTCTGTTTCTTCACACAGCAGTTTCATACGCTGCCCTACGTACCACGTAGTTCACCAACGTTTCATTCCCTCCAACTATTCAAATACCTTCTATAGTATTCCTCTTCCTTCTCTTACTATGCTCATATCAGTTCACCTGGTGCCTTTTTAAAAGTGCATCTCTCCATACCATTTTCAAAAAATAAATGCATATTGAGACATGAATTTCTAAACTATCATCATTGCCTTTTACATACAATGAGGAAAAAATACGTTCTTTTTCATATTATATGTTTATATTATATCTGTCTTTTTGATCACCACCACACTTTCCCATTTCCAAGGTAGTAACCTAGGTTGCTTGACTTATTTTTGTCATGACTTAACCTGAAAATCATAAAAAAAGTTTCTAGTCAAATAGACTGTTCTGGTCAATAGTTACTTGGGAATTTCTTTTTTTTATTTGCAACTCCATTTTTGTATATAGTACGCTGTATACTTGTATTTATCCACATCTTTATAATCCAACCCTTCCAGTTCCACTAATTTGGAATTCTGTACTCCAGACTGCTTTAAGAAAAAAAAAAATGGTAATTTAAAAACATATGCCCCACAAACACTTCTTTTTCTAGTCTTACTGAGAAGCTTAATATAACCAACAATTCAAACTGAAAAAAAAATTATTTCCTCAATGAAGTCCCTGAGAAATGCATCTTGTATGTTCATCCTTTCTATTCACCTCACTTTACAATTTTTCTTAGTTTTTAATTCATGCTTACATTCAAAAAAATTTGCAAAAAACTTATCACTGTGTGCAAACTAATGAGGCACTGAAATTATGAGGAATTCATTACTTAGTAGGACACAGGTCCTCATATACAACATCACTGAGTATACATTGTAGCAAATATTTTTAAGGTTTTTTTTATAGATTAAAGGTTATGATAATGTTTCTTACAGGTGGCATACATCCTCGCAGTTTAAAGCTACAGTAAGCTTATATTATCAAATTTAGTAAGTACTTCATTGAATCACACACTGTTTGACCAAGAAGTGGAAGAAGTGGAATTACTTGTACATGCAAGCTGAACCTGATGGTCTCACTTTCCTAAAAAGAGCACTATTTATTAAAGCAGGTCTATTTTGATTCAAAAATCTGAAAGTTGCTGTTATTTCAGATTCCATATACATTTTCGCTCTTCCCTCCCCCTTCAGTTTGGGGTTTTTTTGGTAATATTTCTCTGAGGAATTATAGATCAAACAAATCATCATTTCCAGCTGTCAGTCAAAATGATTGCATAAAAACTGATTTGATTTTATACTGAAGGTTTCTTACTAGGGGTTTTTTTTTTTGTGGTGCTGTTTTCAATTCTTCCTTTTACTAGCATTATCAGAGTTGGCCAACCGGTAGGAAGTATGGTAACCAAAAGCAGTCAGCAGTTTCAGGTTCTGTCAACATCTAATCATGCTCAAAATGTATTTACAAGCACTCCTAAAAGCTACAATCATTATGTAATTTTTCCTTCACACTGACTTGTGACAGTTACAGAGATAAGGAAAACAATTGTGAGAAATTTCAGGGTCAAAAAAAGTAATCCAAAACCTAAGATGCTGATGAAAAACCATCTTCCCCTGCTTCTTACCTCACAGTCCAAAAATCACTAGTAGTTTCTTAAGTTTCACCTTTTATCCATAGATTGCCCTTCAAAACTTTGTGCTTGAAAAAGAACATTATTTCAACACAACATTCCCACTTTTGGCAGACGTTCTGAAGCCTTATCAGTCAAGTTCACATACACAAAAAGGAATCTTGGAAGACTGACATCTGAACTACACTCATGAAGACTAAAATAGTAAGCCACCGCATGACACAGCACACGGATGGTCTTAACTTCATTGTTACCATTATCTTCACATTTACATGTAAAAATAGCTTGGCAAGGTTATGTCAGGTCTGCAACTTCACCTTTTTAATTGCAAAAGGGCAGAAATCACCTTGAACAAAGAGAGGGGAAAAAACTGCTAGTGCGAGGACTTTGCCAACCCTGTGAAAACTAAGTCTTCAAGCCTTAAGGTTTTGAAATGCAGCACCTTCTTAATATTGAAAAAGTCAATTTACCACAAATAAAGCCAAATACTAATAAGTGTATGTTATCAACTAAGAGCTCCATAGTTTTATGTGTGGGAAATTAAACAGTTGGATGTATTTTAAAGAAGAAGAAAAATAGGTCTTTAACACTTTTTAAAACATTCAGCCAGGTAGCTCTAGAGAACATGCAAGACGGCAATAGATCTTGTTTCAGTTATTTCAACAGCAACTTAGTTTAATAGCTAACAATTTATTAAAAAAATAAGCAAGCCGTCAATTTAGAGACTTAATCCTGTAGCCAGGACATACTTTATGCAACACAGAAGAATTTCTGCATAAGCAATTCCACTTTCAGACCGCTTCACTAACACAGTTCATCTTCTCTAAAGAAGCATCCCAGTAATCTCTGGCTAAGGAGACAGTCACCTAGTCCCACAGAACTCTTGTGCTATAACAACTATTGCAGTTGTTATTCAGCTTGACTAGCACCAAATCTGTCCTCTCAACAGAATTTATGTGAGCACACTAGCTCTCAGTAAACTGAAACAGTAACATGAGAACAAGGAACAACGGTGAACTACTCTTCCTCCTCCGAAATAAACCCCATGTACATGAAGACCCAACCTTCTGTCTTTCCCATAGTTGCCCTTCTTTAGGGACAGCTAGAACATATGCAATTTAACAGGGTTCTCTTTCAGCAAATGCATATGTTTAAGCTTAAATTAGTAATAATCATCTTTTCTGAAAGCTACATCATTGCCAGAGGGGGGAGACTATTACATGCAAGAGCACAATCTTACAGCACCAGTGCCTCAACTCCCTCCCTGAAAAAGCATTTCTCAGATACTATACAACCGCTTTATGGTGGCATGGCTTGCAAGTTCCTCAGTATTTTTATCGCATGAACCTCCAGAGACTACCTCCTCTAACTTGTTCCTCCTTCCTTCAAGAGAAAAAGGACACGGTGTATCCTATAATAAAATATCCTTGCCAACTATTCATTACTGCATTGGGAATACAACAGCAGGATGATAGTTTTCGAAGCGCTCTTGCCTAAGTCCACTTTTTTTTTCCCCCCTCATCTTCCACTGCTGTACAAATGACAGTACACACATTACATTGCATGCAATAAGAAAAGAAAAACCAACACAAAACACAAACAAATAAAATCCTGCTCCGATTTAGTTTCCAACTGCTACGTCGCCTGCTTGTTTTCCACAGGAAAAAGCACGGGGGGGTGAGGTGGGAGGGGTGCTGGTGTTTTCCTACGAGCGGTCACGCCAAGCCAGACGGGAGCCCCGTACCGCAGTGCCCCGGCGGTTGCTGCTCAAGATGAGGGTGATGTAGAGCACACAAATCCATACTCCCAAAAAGAGAGAAGCGATCTAAAGCCGTGAGCCTACAGTAACTAGCACGGATTTCACCCCAATTAAGAAGAAACAGCGATGCAAGCCAGCAGCAGCCGAAGCAAAGAGCGTACTCTTCCTCCCGCGAAGTACAGCCGGAGAACAACCAAGACCCACCCTTCTGTCCTTCCCACTGGCTGGAGGCCGGGGTGGGGGGAGGGAGCCGGGACAACCGTGAATTTCCGCAAACAAGCGAAAGCCCGCCGGTCAGGACGGGAATTACGGCGGATAACCTGCCGCCCGCCCCGGGGCGGGGGGGGAAGCCCCAGCCCCGCCACCGGCGGACAAACTTCCCCCGCTGCCCCGCCCCGGCCCGCGGCCACCCCCGCCAAGCGGCGCGGAGCCGGCGGCCGAAGAAACTTCGCGGAGGGGCCCGGCGGGGGCGGCCCCCGGCCCCGGCCCCCGCGCTGGCGGGTAACGGTCCCCGCCGCGGCAAGCGACCCCCGCGGCCCGCACAACGGCCCGGCCCGCCCCGCCGCCAGCGGGGGCTCCTCGGGGAGAAGGCGGGGGAAGGCGGCCGGGGGTCTCCCCGGCGCAGGCTCCGAGCCCCCCCCCCCCCCCCCCCCCCCTCCTCCCCAGCCGCTCCCGGGGGAAGGTTCCGCGATCCCGGCCACGTCCCACCCGCCTCCCCCGCCCGCAACCGCCACCCCACCCCGCCGGGCGCGCAAAGTTTCCCCCAACTCGGCCGAGTCCCCCGGCGCTGCCGGGGCTCGGGTTTCTCTCCTCCTCCTCCACCCGCCCCCTCGCCCTGCCCCGGCCGCCAACGGGGAAAAAGTTTCACTTACTGCAGCAGAAGCGAGAGAAAACCAGCCCCAGCAGCCCGAGCCCCGGCCCGGGCGGCACCACCGAGCGCAGCCACCGCCGCTCCTGCCTCCGCCGCTGCCGCCACCACCACCGCCGGGGGGAGGCACCGCCGCCGGCCGCTGGAAAAAGTTCCCGGCGGGCGGGAGGAGCCGGCGAATGGGAGAAACCAGCGGCAGCCTCCGCAGCGGCTCCGGCCCCTGCCATGCTCCGGGCTCGGCTCCCAGTCGCCGCCGCTACGACGCCCGCCCGCTCCCGCTCCGCGCCCAGCCACCGCCTGCCCGCACCGGGTGCGTGTGTCACTGAGCGGGGAGGCGCTGCGCGCCGCTCCCCGCCCTCAGAGCGGGCCACACCACCCCGCCGCGGGGAGGGGGGGAGAGGGAGGCGTGGGCCCTGCGCATCTACTTCGACCCCCGCCCCCCAACCTTTTCTACCCGCCCCGGGGCGAGTCGCCTCGCCCCCCGCCGCTCCCGCCCCGCTCTGTGGACTCGCGGACGCGGGGGGGTTGGGGGAGGTGTCCCCTTGGCAACGCGGGCGGCTGGTGGGAGGGGGTGCCACAGTGTCCTCCCCCGGGGGGCTGTTGGTACGTCCCGCCCCGCCCCCTCCCCCCCGCCCCGCCCGCCACCGCCCCGAGCGTGGTCGGGGGCGCCGCGCTCCCCGGCGGCCCGGCCGGACCCGCCGCCCGGCCCCCGCTCCCCCCCCGCCGGCCTCCCCGGCCCCCGTCGCCTCCCCCGCCCCGCTGCGCCCCTGCGGGGATGGGAGGCTCCGCCACGCGTCCTCCCAGCCGCTGTCCGGCGCACGCCGGCCGCGGGCCCCGCCGAGGCAGCGGGAAGCAGGCGGGGGGGGGGGGGGGGGGAGCCGGGCCGGGCCGGGCCGGGCGGCGGCTGCCCCGCGGCCTGGGGACCGGTCAGCAGCGCATGCCCCGGGCGGGCTCCCCCGGGGGCGGCGGGGGACCGGCCGCGGTCTGCTCAGCCAGGCGCCGGGCGCCGGGCGCGGGCGTTCCCGTTCGCCCGGCCGCCCGGGGGCGGGGGGGGGGGGGGGCCGGTCAGGGCCGCTCCCGGGCTCCCCAGGAGGCGCGGGGCCCCGGCGGGCGCCGCTCCCTCCTCGGCGGGACGGGGCCGTCTCCCCCTCCGCGGGGGCGGCCGCCCGCCGCGGGCCCGGGGCGCGGCGGGTCCTGCGCTGGGCCCGTGGGCCCCTGGCAGCGGGCGCTCAGCTTTGGCGCCGTGTTTTTACCGGCGGTAAAGTTTCCCGCCGCTGCCTCCCCGGTCGCTTACTCTGCCGCTGGCAAGCCCCTCGTGAGAGGCACCCCATCACCAGCGAGGTGCCGGGCAGGGGCACCCGTTGCCACAGCACCTCCCTTCTGCAGGCATCTCGGCAGCCTCAGGGGAGCACGGGGCGCACGGCTACAAAAAGATCCGGACCCCATCCTAAGGCCGCAAGAGATGACTGCATCCGAAGGCAGACTCTGGCAGAGCTAAGGGGTCCGAAACCATCGAGGAGCAGTGTGAGCCCTGTGCAGAAATCACTGAGGAATACCAAATATGGCCCCGTGCAGCCCTGGCGGAGGGGCCTGCGGGGATCCGGGGGGCAGCAGGGCGGGCTTCTGTCACGCTAACGCCTGCGGGGATTCTTGGCTGTGGCACAGCACGTAGCTTTGCTCTGGGCAAGGCTGTCATCGATGAGGGCAGAGCTGCTCCGCAGGGAGCGATGATGCCCCAGCCGCAATGCTGTAATAAGGTGGCAGGGCAAGGTGGTCGCTCTCGAGGTGAAGAGGGGATTCGTGCCTTTGCCCAGGTTCCAGGTCCTGGTCCCAGGAATCCAGCTAAGGGCTGTCTCGGAATTAGAGCAGGCTGTAAGCAGGTCACAAAATTAAAGGTGACTTTTCTAGGAAGTGCGGTTTCTTTGCCGCATCTCAGCACTGATCTGAACATCAGTGTTGTGAGCGCAGTGTCAATGGATGTATCCCCAAATCAGATTTTTCAATAGCAAAGTACAGAAGCTCGAAAAGAATTGGGTTGAGAGTCTTGCTTCTTTGCAATCTAGGTGTGCTTTTTCATTTCAGGTACACTATCCTTGCAAAACTTCACGGCAAATATTGAATAGCTGTATATACCATACCTGCTGCTGAGACATCCACTGGGAGCAGGTTCCATAGAAGCCCCGCGTTTTCCTCAGTACAGTGTAATATTTGATAATTTCCTTCAATGGTGGGCATGAACAGCAGTTTCTCTCAAAGCTACGCATGGCTAAGTTTATCAGATGCTCACAATAGTATGTTCATCCGGTCTTCAGCTACACTGAATGTTTGCCAATTAACTGGCCTCATTAATTTGTAACTGTGAAACAAAAGAGAATTCAGGAGAAAAGTTACTAGAGGCAAACCGCTAGCTGTGATGGATGTTCGACATTCATCAACATTTTGCTATGCAAGCCAACATAACTGAGAGGACTCTCAAAGTTTTGTGAAATCAGTGTAATTCTGTAAGTCTAATCCTCAGCTAGTACAAAACTGTTTTCATGTCAATTTGCTCTGGGACTGGGATCAGGATTTCTCAGGTGGTACCCAGGGTTTTGTCCAAAAGTGCGTAAACAGATTTATACGACAGTTTGTTTAAAGGAAAAAAAAAGAGGTTTTCCTACTCTGCTGATACTTTTGAAGCCCAGTCCTTTACTCTGTTGTTAGACTCTTTGCCATTTTGATTCCGTGGAAACCAATATATTCCACCATGCCAATAAACCTGGATAAATATAATACTGAATTAATCATTAGAGCCCAATTTTTATTTATGCTAAGAGCCTTTTTACATGGGAAAATTGATGAGCATAATTGTAGCAGAACAATTTATGCTGCTATGGCTTTGCTGATGTAACATTCCAGGTAGATGTTTTAATTGGGTGTAATTATTCCATTTCCCTGTATAGACGAGTCCTATACAGATAAATCCCCTTTTATAGTTAACAGTCGAAGCAAATTACATCTCATAATTACATTTGCACCAAGTTTAAGGCACTCTCAGGATGGGCAGGAAATGTAATGGGGCCGTAGTGTAATTGAGAGTGCAACCCTTAAAATCCTATGTGTGACAACCATAATCAAATTGTCACCTGATGTAATATTTTCACTTCTTTTCATTCCAAAACAACAAAAGGCATTAAGTCTGTTTAAAATAAAATGTTTTGAAGGTCTAGCACCAAAATATGTACATCAATTCATGCAGGCTAAGGAAGCAAATGCAGTTTGTCATATTTAAACAGAACTGTGCCCAGTCTGTAGGTAACATCTTCCAGTGCCAGATTCAGCACTGTTGTAATCAGGCATCCTGGGGACTTTGTGATACAAAAGGAAATTTGACTTCATGATATCAAGGCTAAATTTGGCTCCCCAATGCTTAGAACACTCCTGAAGGCATGATGCTCCAAACAATTAATCTTGCATAATGTTGAATAAATGCATATAGGACACACTGGCTCAGTTCTTGTAAATCCTTTGTTACTGGCATTTTTTTCCGTAAAAAGATGGTTTTCCACAGTTGGCAGCAGTCCTGTTCAAAAGCATCTTTGAGCTGTAGGAATACAAAAGACTGTACTTTATTTCCAGTCCATATTTCCCTCTCTGGCCATTGTCCACCCACCCGCCCTTCCCCCCAAAGGAAAAAAAAACCCTTACCCTTAATTTAGACCAGGGTGTTTGGCAAGCGTTTACTTCTCTGTTCTTAACCCTTTTGGTCATTTGAAAACAAAGTCCTGAAGCAGTGTGAAATTAACTTATATGCATAACATTTGAAGCGACGGCACAAATTCCCGCTGGAATGAAGGGCTATTCACTTCAGTGGGAATCGGCAAATAGGTTTGTAGCAGAACAATGTGCTTTTCTGAAAACTCTCGCTTCCATTCGAATGGATGGGACGGGGCCTCCCTGGCGATGCTTGCACACCACCACCCGTTATGACCCTTTAAAATAAAACCACACCGAACCAACCCCAAACAAAAACTGCCTTTTTTCCACATGCTTCCAGCTGGATGAGATATTTACCCTGCTATTACACAGAGTTTCTGCTGTTTGCTAGCAGGTGGTTGTGTTTCTGCATCATTCCTCCAGCCAAAGTCAGAATAGTTGTGTCTCTGGCCATGTCTCAGGAAAACCACAGCCAGAGTATTATTTTCTGTGCCGTACGGAGAAAGGTGCCTGTCCAATTCCTTGTCTAGAAAGCCATGGAAAAGCATCTCTGTAGGCTGTGCGGCAGGCATGATTGACAGTGGTTCCAGCAGGACCAAAGAACGTGGGCCGCGTATTTATGTGCATGCGTCTCCTGACCTGGCAGTGGACTCTGTTCTGATGGTCCATGATCATGATTGGGAAAGGCTCAGACAGCTCCCCACAATGCACAGAGTTTGTCTTATCACTTGTAAAGTATGTTTTTAATAGTGTCGCATACACTTAGGAATTTTGGGGGGAAGGATGCTCTATAACCATGACTGTTATTAAGAAATGACTAGGAGTAAGAATATGTTGTAAAGTTGGACTATTCTCATGTTTCCCAGCTCTTTGCATACAGTATAATGCAAAATGATCTGGGTTGTCATCTCATAGAAAAATCTATCATAATATTTTGATTCAAATCATAAGCAAGCTTAGCCAAGAATAACATACATACAGTCGCATGGTATATGATATTTTTAAAATCCATTTGCCCAGTACTTTGGTTATTAAAGATGGCATACTTATATCTTGTTTCAATCAAAGACTATCCCTTTAAGGAGAAATCCGAGTGACCGGCTTCCTCTTCATTGCAAAGTACAATTAGAAAACCGTGGTGCTCTTGCACACAGAGTGGCCCTGCTCTCACGTTTGCTCAAGAACCTTTATGTGTCTCAGGCAAGTCCCAAAGCTTGTGCTTTTTTCCGCAAAGTAGTAATGGTTACTGACAGCAATCACACCCAACATTATGTTTCATACCCATGGTACATATCACCCAGTCTACAGTGCGACTGAGATTCCTGTTGTCTCAGCCAAGAGGTTTAGGACTCCCAGCCAACTAAGTGAATTCCTTATGCATTGCTGACAGACAAAAAATAATAAGCGAGGAAATGGTACGGTTTCCAGTTAGATCTCTCTGGTTGCCACTTACCTCACTGAGAAAGAGGACAGAAAACTTAAGGATTCCTCTTGGAAGAATATTTGCAAGTCAGACAATGCTTCCTCTGTTTTCTTTCTGCTCTGTTTCCTCTTACTGTATTCTCTTGCTCTCCTTCTGTATGCCTGTTTTCTTGCCTTTCTCTCTGTAACTATCTAGGTATACTTCTAGAGAATTGTGATATTATATACTATTAAATACAAAACACCCTTCATTCATATGTGTCTGTATGGACAAATGCACGGTTTGCGTATTTTGTTCTAAAACTACCACATTTCTTTCTAGGCACAAGCACTAGGTGCTTAAGATGAGCAAAAAGAGAGCACAGGAAGGTGAGAGAGAGAAAGGTGAAGGGAATGGGTGGAAGAGTGAGGGAAAGAGGGAATGAGTGAGCAAGGGCTGTTACCATGACATTTCAGAAGTAGGAGCATAGAGGTACACTTAGAAAGAGAGGAAGAAACCCAAAGGACCGTACCCTGATCCATAGCTGGGGAGCAGCTGGTGTAGCAGAGGGAGGATGCTAAGTCTCGCTTTTCGTGTCACTCGCCCTGGGGCTGCTCCCTAGCCATAACCATTAGCCGGAAGCCGAGGGTGTTGCCAGTCTGCTTGGGTGCCAGTTGGACATCCCTACACTGCAGTCCCACTTCCCTGCCCTTGGCAGTTGTCTCTCCAGTGGCCACAAAGATGCCCCAGGCACACCTCCACTGCCTGGCTGATTTCCCTGCACAAGAGAGAGTTGCTGAGCTGCCACTTCATCCAGCCCCTGCATGGTGTAGTTGTGGAGAAGAGATAATTGCCCAGGATAGTCCTGGTTCAGCTCTGGAAGAGGATTCTTGCTGTCCCGCTAGATATTTCTCTCACAGCTAAAGAAAACCGAAATGAATCTGCTTTTCTACAGGGTCAAAAAGAAGAAAGATGTTGTCATGGTTTAGCCCCAGCCAGAAGCTCAGCCCCCGCAGCTGCTCCCTCATCCTCCCCTCCCCATGGGATGGGGGAGGGAATCGGAAGGGTAAAAGTAAGAAAACTCATGGGTTGAGAAAAAGAACAGTTTAATAATTGAAAAGAAATAATAACGGTAGTAATAATAATAATAGTAGCAGTAGTATTAATAATAATTATTATTATTTTAAAAAATGGTGAAAAGGAAAACAACAAGAAGAGGAACAAAAACCAAGGGGAAAAAAAAAGTGATGCAACTGCTCACCATCCGCTGACTGACACCCAGCCAGTCCCCAAGCAGCGACCACAGCCCCCTGGCCAACTCCCCCCAGTTTCTATACTGAGCATGACATCGTATGGTATGGAATAGCCCTTTGGCCAGTTTGGGTCAGCTGTCCTGGCGGTGCCCCCTCCCAGCTTCTTGTGCACCTGGCAGAGCATGGGAAGCTGAAAAGTCCTTGACTGGTGTAAGCAGTACTTAGCAACAACTAAACCATCAGTGTGTTATCAACATTATTCTCACACTAAATTCAAAACACAGCACTATGCCTGCTACTAGGAAGAAAATTAACTCTATCCCAGCCAAAGCCAGGACAGATGTCTTCCTGAAAAAAAATTTATATCCCAATGAGGTCACAATTTTATAGTGCATACCTACATTTCACAACGATATTTTCATTGTCCCGATTCACTGACATGATCCCAGCCGCAGCAGGAGCTTGGTTCTTGATTCAAGGCAAAGGGAATCTTAACATTCATTTTAATGGGAACCTTTATTCATTTTTAGTAACTGTTACACCAGCTTCACTTAATTATGGGAGAAGAAGCAGGTTTAGAATTCCCTGGAGGAACTTGCTGCTTTTTCTTCTCAGACTTACTCTCTTCATCTTCTCAACTGCTCCTCCCAGCCTTTTCATTTTCCTTGAGAGTCCTTGTTCTTATCCTTAGAAATGAGCGCACCTCGGCGAGATTTTAACTACTATAAATGGTGTAATCTTACTACTTTGCTTTTTCTTCTATTCCACTGTCTTTTACTCTGCAGATTGATAAATGCAGCAGGTATTCCACAGTATGACAAGTGGAGTACATGAACCCAAAGGTTGTGCTTGCCTGTGTCCTAGGAATACAGCCTGGATATGTAATATATGAAAGATGCATCAAGGTAAAATCAGAAGGTAACTGCAGTAACATGCTGTATTCCTGCTGCTTACATCCATGTTTTGTACTTAAAACCACATTAACTTCCGCGAATTCAAAAACCAGTGTATGATTGAAACATGCCATGGTTCACTAGAAAAAAATCACCTTATTATACCCGTAGGTTTCTGCTATATGAAGCCCATGTACATTGCAGTTTCTATGATGCCATTTTTGAATGTCTATAAAAATTAGCATTGGTCTGAAACTAAATGAAGGTTTCAGTCTCTGATTTTTGAGCACATTTTAAGTCACTTCCAGATCCAGTCTTTTAAAACTTTGAGTGACAAAGACCAATGCCTATTAATTTTAAACAGTTATTTTTATGCTTTTACATATATAACTGAATTCAGAATTTGCCCTTCTACTTTCAGCCTGAAAAGAGTAGCCCAGGGTGTGTCTTTACACGAAGAGGAGTACACTGGTGCACACGGAAAGCGTTACTGAGGTTGAAGTCTTCATCTACATAAATATCTTGCACCACTTCAACTATTCCCATATACAAGAGAAAGCTACATTTGTAAAAAAATTAATACCCTTATTCCTGTAAGGAAAAAGAGTGCCTTTATTGATAATAGCTATGCCTAAATTGCAGTTGTGTAACTGTTTTACCTAGAAGTCACCTCATGACAAAATTGTTATATAACAAGGAAAAAATCTGTGTAGATTAAGGGCACATGAATAGTGGATCATTTTCCTTTGGTCATCCAGCCAAAATATGGGAAAAATGTAATTTCTGTGGTGCCAAAAAAAAATATTGCTCAATTTTTTGGCTTTTATAAACATTTCTGACCCTTTCAAATTAGGTCAGTTTCTAAACAAAAGCATCATTTGAATGTGAAGTATCAATGTTTCATTTTGGAAATATTTACTGTTTCATTGTTTCAGTCCTCCAGAATGAGACATTCTGCCATTTGCTGGAAACTGTCCCAAATTCACAAATGTTTTCAGATTCTACAAAAATGATGTTTGGAGTAATATTATTTTTGTCGGGGGCAGGGGGGAGGAGGAGAGCAAGGGTACACCTACACCTTATTTAATAGTTCACAAGGTCTGAGATTTTGTTTCCTTTAATTTATAGTAATCCACTCAGAAAGGATTAAGTAATCCAAAACAGGCCACCCTGCAATAGAAATACAAAAGTCCTCTTTTCAGCTTACACAAAATAAACCAGTTCAAAGGAATATTTTGTGTGAGGTGTACAATACTGAAACACCTGAAGTTCTTCTAATGTCATCCTTTAGCACACACAATCAAGGAAGAATACACGCTTAACTGGTAAAACACATACATGTGTAACTCTAAGTATGAGAAGAACTGAATTAAAAGAAAGAAAACTTGCTCTAAGTTGAATGTACATGCAAATAACTTGAGAAACAAAGGCTGTAAAACATATTGCTCCTGCCCACAAACTCACACCTGCTAATGCCTCGTAAAGTTAGTTGCATCCTCAATAATATCCTTTGACAGCAAGTACCAAGGCCTAATTATATATTTAATTATCTATTTTTTGTCAGCTCATTTACATCCAAGTACATTCAACAACATGTCATCTGGAATCAATTCTTCAACAGTGATTTTATTATAGTTTCTATAGTTTACTTTGGTATATCCACCCTGTTCCCACCCCTGAGCATATGGTGTCTCTTTTTTAATACATCTGAATTAGAGAAAAGTACCAGCATTAAATATGAATCTCTTGGCTTTTGACGGTTGCCAATCCTAGAGTTGTTTGCGAATGGTTTTGATATCAATTTCACTTCTGCACCACAAGTACTTTGTTAACATCTGCCCTGCAGCGGATGATCATTTTTATTTACTGATTTATTCATGTATCTGTATTTTGGTGTGAAAACATAGTCGTAACTCTTGGGCTTTAATCTGCGGAAGGAATAGAGCAGAATGAAACACAGCCAGTCACGCTTTGCACTTGAAAGGAACAACGCCATTATTTCTTTGTTTTCTGTGGTAATCCTAGGTATAATAGGTAGAATGGCAAAAATGAATTGAGGTCCTTGTTGCAATTCTCCCTCCCTCAGCCAAAGAACCATGCTTTCTCTCACGTACATTGTCTATCAAATGTTGTTTAAGGATCTTTTTGCACCACCTGCTATCCTGTTTCACTTTTTGCTTCAGCTAAGCTCTCTAAACAATTTGATGAGCATGAAGAACGATGCCAACCTGACAAATCCTGTTTTTCGGATTTTTCTCCCAGAGTTACCCAGTTGTGAAGCACCATGACGGTGGCTGTATTCACTTTTGGGGCAGTGAGAGCCGTCAGCCCTGTCAGCTCGTGGTTCTGCAGGGCTAGAAGCAAGTTTGTGGAACTGCATGATTTTTCTGTTAGTCTCATCATTAGTTACCTGTTTATAGTTATATGAACACAAAAAAATTCTTAATATTTACAGTTTTGTTGGGTAAATGACTTCATATGGTTCAGGAAGGGCAGCGTCCAGTTAATAAGCAACATTTTCAGAGAAGACTCCACATTCCCACTCTAGACTTCTGCCATTAGCCTTGAGTGGGCTGGGTATTTAACTTAATCATTTCAAGCTGAAATGGCCACTTTATGTTTGTTTTAGAGCTTCTTTAATTTTATCTGTTATGTTCTTCCTCTGCTTGCAATCAATTGAATGAAACTCACTATAAATAAAATAGGAAATACAGAGAAGTAACAGATAGTCCCAACCATCCTTAACCCCTGCCACCCCAAGTCTGACTCATTTGAGCATTTCAGAAACTGAAGGTTTTCTGTGAGCTGAATAATGGTGCAATGCTTTAGAAAGGTTTTACTAACATGGGATTTAAATAAACAGCATAAAGAGCTGTGTTTATATGAGTAGCATAGGGATTCTAACAGAACTTGCTGGGGAGAGGGGGTGTTCAAGAATAAATGCCAACATAAAAACTAGCCCCCCAAAACATGTAGAATTTCAATGAGAAAGCAAGCACATTTTCACCAGGACAGAAAATATTCACACTTCAATAGCAGAAAATGTATAACCAGTTGTAGTCAAATTTTCCATGGATCCTTGGCTGAGACTGATCTAAAATACTCAGTCCAAACCCTGACAGCCGTTTTTAGCAGCATCATTTGTTGGTTGTATCACTTCAGTCTCCCATGAGAAGCCTTCATCAAGGTCATAAGCTCTCGGAAAGACACATGAATAAAAAAGCTTCTCCAAAATCAGAATGACTTGTATTCTTATTGATAATATTCTTACTAATAATCTTAGAAACGAGGAAGGAAACCGACTTACGTGAGACAATAATAAACAGTTTCACTTGTAAGGACGTGAACCCTGCCTAAGAACTGGGGTGTTGGCATTCTGGCAGGTAGTATGAGAAGAAAAGGTGATTTTGGTGCTGTCTTTGCCTGTTCGGTTGATAAACAGAAGGCATTGCGCTCTCTTTCATATGTGTGGAAAATAGTATAAATTATGTACTGTGCAACTCCTTTCCAGGAGGAAAAATGCTATAGTCCTTAATTTTGGTGTATTATGAGCAGAGATTTATGCCATTAAATATTTATATGTCCCTGACCAGTAATACATAAGTACGTCTTTTAGGAGTTAAGGGCACAGAGGTAGAAGACAGACAGTTATTTATGGTTTTCCACTTATAAGTTACTAGAGGAACATTTCTTGTGTGCTAAGCAAAATAGAATTATAGTTGCAACTCAGTCATCATCCTAATATGTAGCATATTTATCTACCTATGTATGGATATATATATCTAAATATGTCTGTTAGGTGCAACTTGTCTTATGAGTGACCTGATCCTGCAAAGACTTACGCATACACTTTCTTTCATATGGCTGGTGTGACCAAAACAATGTCACTGACACATGTAGAGTTCAGTCTGTGTGTTAACCTTAGCAATATAGAAGCCCTGATCTGACTTGATTACAGTGAGTTGGGCTTTTTCACCAAAGCTATTTTTTTAATCCGAAAATGTAGGTGAATTTAAATCAGACTTTCTCACAAAAGAGTATACACAATTTTCAAAAAGGCTGGAATTTCTGGTATGAGTGAAAGTATCCAAGACTAAAAGTTAGCTGAAACATGTAAAACCCTATTTACTGGATTATGTTTACTACATTAGATATCTTCAGTAGACAGAGAAGATGGCATGAGCACTGATAAAGAAGTCACTAAAGTACTGTTGCAGGGATATGCTATTGGAGACCCAAATGCAGAATCTAACTCAGGCTAGAGAGGAACCTCAACCTGGGAGATGAAGGAATGTTTTACATGAGGTGCTAGAAGGCTTGCTTTTAGATATAGCTATAGACCACTCAAAACTGTTAAGTGTAGACAGCTTGGAAAATGCCTACTGGATTACTTTCATGAAACAGAAATACTGTTTCTTATTCAGCTGTTATGACTGTGTCTATTGTTCCTGCTCCATTTTACAGTGAATATTTTTACATCCTTTATTGTTATAACAGCAGGGATAGATAATTTTTTTTCAATTACTGGAAAAGTCGCTGAAAGTACGGTTCTAAAGTGACCGAAATTGTTCACACCAATGATTGTAATTTGGCAAATAATTACGACTGAAAAAATATGGAAGCAGTATAAAAAGACCTGAAATGTTTCATTTCGGAAACACCAACTGCTTATTTTGACATTTTTTTAATGAATCATTTTGACTTTTCCTTTCAAACAACATTTTTCATTGGCGACTGGTCTATATTTTTTAAAGACAAAATAATTAGAGGTACATAATATGAGAACAAAATGCAATATTTCAATGAAAAATACACAGAAAAAGTCCATTTCAATTTTAAGGTAGTAGAAGATTTTTTTTCCCCTTGCTTTTTATTGTAATTATTTAACTAAAAAGAATCATAATTTGCTCTGCTGTATTAGTAATGACTGTAGGTTTCAATAACCCAGTGTATGCATATCAATTTAGATCCAGTTACATTTTGGAAGGAAAAAAACCCATAACTGTGTGACAATGCAATTAACATGGTTTTTCAGTGTTTGCAAGTAACACAATGAAGTAAAGGTGGCTACACCATGTGTGAATGCACAACTAGCCTAACTAGGTCCTGAGAACTGAAGTACATTAGAGCAAGAAATGAGGCCAGGGCTCTGAAGAGGCCTGGCTTAATTCACTCCATCCTTTGAAAGTTGTATAGGGTATGATGAGACAGCTTTGCAGGAAAAAACTGTCCATGGTAAGGACTTCATCAAGAGCCCACAGATTTCATTGAAAGACTGGCTTCAGGCCATCCTGTATAGATAGATATCAGGGAAGGCGTGGGCTTGCTTTATTTCCTCATCTTGGAGATCTGCTGAAGAAGCAGAATGGGACAGCTACAGGAGCAGAAAGCTTGTTGCACTCAGAAGTGGATGTCTGGAAGACATGTTTGAAACACACCAGAGCCCCACTTCAGAGCTCTGGCATGGAAGTGCTACATGCATATCTCATAAATTGGGCAAAGAAGAGTTAAGATACATGGCACAATTCCAGGGCATATGAGTGTTAGCTATTAAAGAAGCTGTGCTGATGCAAAATAAAAAAAGGGTTTGGACCATGTTCTTTCACTTGTTTTTTTCTGAACTTATGTAAAGCTGATCCAGTGAAACCCCACCAAGCATTTGTTGGCTCCTGGTTGCAGCACAGAAATCCTCAGTACAAAATTGTCTCCATGAAATGATGAGGTTCAGGCCTTTGTAAAGAAGACCTCTGTTCTACCAGTCAGTTAAGAGCCACCGCACTGCAAAGTTTAAACCTTTTCTCCTATATTACAGCAAAAATATAATGATTTTGGAACTCCTTATGCAAGCACCTCTGTAAGTTGAAATGGCTCTGTATCCCCTTGGGTTATCACTAGTGAATTAAAGTTTGCATGTGCCAACTTTTTCACATTTGTGTGAAAGGAAAGCAGAGGGGAAAACTGAGGGGATTAGTCTTAATACCTTAGAGCTAAATAAATATTTACTAAGTTTGATTCTGCCATCATTTCATGGCCAATGCTAAGTACAAGGTGACTGCAGGACTGCTGAAAATATACAAACAACATTAATCTGCTGTTTTTTTCCCCATTTTGAAATGTATCATAGAATCCAATTTCATGGCACGCTTTGATTTTATATGTATCCTTTCCCAGGTGAAATAGCCATTTTTTGTCACTTGTGACACTTTCATTTCTCATATGTGTTTCTAAAATACAATGCTCAGTTTCCCCATTTAGGTATGCCTTTATGCAAAACTATGGCAGAGATTTACTGCTGCAGCAGCTACTTTTTGACCATATCAGGCAGCCAGCTATTTTCTACAAAATCCTTCCTGTTATAGGATTCCAGACTGCCCATAGATCACTCCAAACAAGAAAGTGAACATTCAAAAACAGGCCTCCTGCTAGCAAAAAGAACTTCGTTGCTCTCCACACAAAATTCAGCTGGTAGTTGATTAGATTCATTCAGAGTAGATAACCAATGATATTAAAATACCCAGGTAGTTTCAAATGTGTAACTTTCTGATATTTTATGTAAGTAAAATTCACTGGCCTAATTAAAAAACAGATTGTTGCACTGTTCATGTAGGGTTACTATAATTCACAGAATTTGCAGCTGTAGGTGAGGATGACAAATTCGTGTGTTGTAAAGTGTAGCACCTTCTACTGACTAGCTTCAGAATTTTGCAAATGAAAGAGGTTCATGCCTCTTTCCTTCTTTTGGCTCCAGACCGTTTCCAAAGTCAGCTGAAGTCCTTAGACATAATCCTTGGCGTAATTAATGGATGGATCCCCAGCAACACAACAGATCCGGTTTCAGCCTTTGAATGGCTGAGACAGCTTCTTCCTCCTGGGGTGAAGCAGAGCACAGAGCTAGAGAAACTGCACTTGCCCACCTACGGACTGCATCCCTACGGCATATCCAGCTCCTGCTAGGAAACCTTGCAAAGGTGCTTGGCAATGTGGATGCAGCTTATGGCTAACCTCCTTTTGGAAGGTTATGACAGCCTCCCTTGGAAGTGTATTATATGACTTCATGGAAGTCATGTAACAGGTGATAACTTCTTAAAAAGTGTAGTAATTTAACAAGGAGTAGCGCCCACAACATAAGCCTCCAGGAAAAACAATTCACAACAGAATAAGAAAAACGCAACTAAGGCCACTACATTGTCACATGGACTTTACATAAACACTCCAAGACTCAGGACGACTCCATGGACACCTAAGAGGAAGTGTCTTGTACAAGGTGTTCTTGGACTTAAAAAACATGGGGGGATTAGTATGTTGAAAAGTAAATTTATTATCACCAGTCTGGATTTTCTTCATAGACAGCAGAGAGGAAAAGGCATTTCTGTGGTGCAGTTCATCTCATCCTAAAGTGGACAACTAAAATAGGGTAGACAAACACCCTTAAAAGTGTCTGCTTCTCACTTTGAAAAATTAGAAAGCCTGAGCTAACTAGCTCTGGTGTAGGCATATAAATTAGGGAAAGGGAAGTCCAGTCGTTATGAATATATTTTGGACTAAGACTCATCATAATTTATGCAAGTTGTTTACATCTTTTTCTAATGAACAAAGTATGCCCCTGAGCAGACTTTATGTGACTGGAGACAAGCTTAGTGCCCTCTGTGCAAGTGTGAAAAGGAAATTGAAAACTGTTTGAGTGTACCTTAACCGAAAACAAGCACAATAGCTTACAAAGCAAAGGGAAAAGATATTGCACACTCTTTGACTAACTATGCTACAACCCTTTTTGGTCACTACTAGGTACACGCGTTGTTGACTATGCTATAATGCCGGTTGTAGGCACCATGTGGGTAACCAACTCAGACCCAGAACAGCAGCAGAAGGGAAAGTGCAGGATTTCATTCCATCTGGTTCCCATTGCTGAATCTTTGAGCAGTGGAGTACCAGCTCTACTAACTGCCAGGAGTGACTCCTGTTTTCTCAAATTGTCCTGGTTTCGGCTGGGATAGAGTTAATTTTCTTCCTAGTAGCAGGCATAGTGCTATGTTTTGGATTTAGTAGGAGAAGAATGCTGATAACACACTGATGGTTTAGTTGTTGCTAAGTACTGCTTACACTAGTCAAGGACGTTTTCAGCTTCCCATGCTCTGCCAGGTGCACAAGAAACTGGGAGGGGGCACAGCCAGGACAGCTGACCCAAACTGCCCAAAGGGCTATTCCATACCATATGACATCATGCTCAGTGTATTAACTGGGGGGGGCTGGCCGGGGAGCAGCGATCGCTGCTTGGGAACTGTCTGGGTATCGGTCGTCGGGTGGTGAGCAATTGCATTGTGCATCACTTGCTTTGTACATTATTATTATTATTATTTTATTGTTACTATTATCATTACTATTTTACTTTATTTCAATTATTAAACTGTTGTTATCTCAACCCAGGAGTGTTTCTCACTCTTACTCCTCCGATTCTCTCCCCGATCCCACTGGGCAGGGGGGGTGAGCGAGCGGCTGCGTGGTGCTTAGTTACTGGCTGGGGTTAAACCACGACACAGATGCACAAGCGGATGCAGTAGCTCTACCTTTTGGAAGCTCTGAATTTGCTTTCTTATTTCCATTTAACTGAAGTTAGATTCCTGTCAGGTTTTTTTCTTATTTTGCTGCCTGACTAGAGCATAAACACCATTAGCACCCAGGACACCTATTGAGACCACCAATTTCATGGACTACACAAGAAAGACTAACAACCTGGTGTTGAAACCTTGGAGGCTCTAATAACCATCAGTCGTCTTTCCGTGCTGAGGTTTTCTCTGACATGAATCCCAAACATAACTATGTATATGCAGCTTTTGTATATGCATCTTTTAAAATGACACACCTTCAGGGGTGTCAGGCTCTAAAGGACACGCAGTCTTGTTTGGGTGTTCGTATAATCATGTGTGCTGTTATTATTGTCCCCATGTGTATAAGGACATAAGCATACACATGCATAGGAGTTCATGTCTGAAGTCACTCTTTCCTGAGATTTGCCCTTAACTAATTACAAAAACGGTGCTACAAATCCATTTTCCACTCTAAGACAGAATTCTCCCTTCAGAGGCATCCATCTCAAATGTGAAATCTGGATGGTGTTTTCTCCGTTTTCTGGCACCCCACTAGGGAAGTAATATACAAAACACACCCCTACCTTTTTAATCCACATGACAAACCCTTTAGTTCCACTGGAGGATGAAGTTCATGAGAGATTAACATTTTGGAGACCTCTGTACATTGACATACAATCACAGTAATATTTTATTGACTTCCTACTGATTTCTTTTCCAGCTTAGTGCCATACACAAAAACTTCTGGCATGACACTGAGTTGTAGTTCCTGAACCTGAGGCATGTAACACTTGTCAGGTTATTATGAAAATTTTGTATCCATATCAAACAGTAGTGATTCAGTATCAACAGACTTCACTGACTGTTTTAACATCTTTTCTGGATTTGCTGAAAGGGATCATTTTCCCCATTTTGCCACAATTAAGATTTATATTTAGATGAACAATGGTATGTCTTGATACTTTGATAGAATGCAGCCATTTTCTGTTGAAGAACTAACTAACAAAGAAAATAACAGAAAGCAAAATAATAATTAAAAAACTTACCAATCTACAATCAAACATGGTGGTGTTTCACAGGTGTCTCATTCCTCAACAGTCATCTTCTAAGTTATGAGATCAACTTAGCAGAGTTAAGACTATGGTGTTGAAAAAGGTAGCATGGTTGAAATATTTTAAAAGAGGTAGTGAAAATTAAAAACACAATGGAAAATTTGAGAAGATGTAATGGAAACATTTTTTCTAAAATAGTATTTAACCAGAATATTAAGATTTATGCTTGTAATTAATTTATTAGGTACTTTTATGATCTTGGTGGCCAGAAGATTGAGGTTTTTTGACTGGAGAGCATGGCAACTTCAGCAGAAAAGATGTCCTGTTGCCATGAGTAGGAATTAATTACATATTGGCTCAGAAAGACATCTTGGTTGAATTTCTTATAGCTACGTAAATATGCTCTAAATTTTTTTATCCTATTACTACTTACAGTCACTGCTTACTCCGGAACCTAATAGGTAGGCCTAAGGGGAAAAAAAAAAAAAAAAAAAAAAGAGAGAATACTGATGTTTAAATAGTTGCCATATTCCCCCCAGAATTCATGCTAAATCAGTATTGTGATAAGGTACATTAAAATCATTCTGTTATGTGCATCACCCCAGATGCTTATTTTCATTATTGCAGTTGGGGTCATTACTTCTCATGCATAGCAGCTAAAATCTTTATTATTTAAGTGATATTCATTAAAAAAAAAAAAAAATTAAAATGGTTTCTTACTCTTCAAAGTACTGACTGTACAGAATTGCAAAGTTCCACACAGTAATGGTAAGTGAAAATAAGAATGTGTTTTAATTACAAATACTATGGTGAATCACAGAATCATAGAATCATAGAATCGTTTAGGTTGGAAAAAACCTTTAAGATCATCCAGTCCAGCCATTAACCTAACATTACCAAGTCCACCACTAAACGAGGAATACCTGTGTCAAAACTGTGAGTCTAATTTGTGTTCCTCATGATGATGTAGTGTGTGGCCAAATTACAAAATTACCAGTTTGCAAATGAAATTCAGTGTCTAGTATGGGTTAATGCCCATATGTATGAGAGAAAGAAGTGCAGTTCAAGAATTCAGTTTATGTTCCTTTTGCAATCCTTGTGCTAAAAAGCCAGACCTAAAAAGACATTGCAGGCATTAGACTTTCTGTGTTAGAGTTGGTCTTGATATTTATCATACCTCTGAAACAACACTGATGTAATTTTGAAGCCATATCAGTAATAAATGTAATCGCTATCTTGGATATTTTAAGTTCTATCCAGACTGTAATTTACATTGCCATCACCATCAGTTATATCACAGTTCTGTCCAGGACTTCAGAATAAGCGTAGGAAGTACAAGCCCACACTCAAGCACTCTATAGAAAAACACTTTATTATCTTGCCATTCACTGAGACCCAGGAGATGTACAAAGCAGCTTACTCAGTGTGCAGTAGCAATAATATTTCCTGTGGCATGGAAGCATGGCAGTTTGTGGCAGGTCACCTTACCCAGTGGTGCTGGTGAGGAGGATGGGGTGCCTGATACCCAAGGGCCAGAATAGCGACAAAGCTTAAGAATCCATCCTTTGAAACTCTCCTATGAGCCATGAATTTGGGAACCAAGCAAAACAGGGAGATCTAGGACCTCAGCCCTGCAATGGACCATATTTTTGAAGCACTCCTACAACTTAAAATAGTCACAGAAAAGACAGTATCCCGCCACACACACACTACAGATTATCATTTGAATGATGTTTGTTGCAGAACTGGTGCCTACGGAAAGTAAATCTCTTAGGTAAATTCTTTGCTAGATGAAAATCACTGCTGTTCACCATTCAGTTTAATGTGACTGGATTTTCTTGATGGAACTTGCTTTTCTACCTTTCTGTGGGAATTTGGGGTGGAGCACAAAGTGACCCAGTACAAGAAAAAGTATAAGTAAAAGAGTATAAGAAAAAATAAATTATATTTAAGCTTTTCTGTGCTAGAAGTCAGGGGAAGAGCGGCTGCACATGATGCACATATGCACATACTCACATTTATTTATGCAGATAATGTTGACGTAATTTGAGATTTCTCTTTCACCTAGTAACATTTGTATATAATTCTCACATTTTCAGTATCCATGTCATTGTAATACCATGCTAATTCATACTTGGTCTCTGTATTATGAGTCACTTCATTACATCTTACTGAAAAACAAGACTGATCCATGTTTGCGTTCCCATGACTGAAATAGCTTTGGAATCTGCATGCAGGCTTCTCATTGTCTTTGCTTGCTTTTGTGTTCTCAGACTCCTTGTAAAGGAGATTCTTATAAACTGCTCATTGTTTCCTCTGTGCCTGTACAACATTATACCGATATTACTCAAGAATTACAGACAACTTTAGTGAATGTGTATGTACAGACCTCTAGGAATTTCTGATCTTTGTCTCCTGTTGCAATTTGAGCCTGTACAAGTTTGTCTGACATGTGAACTGTGCAAAATCTTTTCTGAGCTTTTTTTAAGCTCTGGTTTTGTCCATGGGAATGCATGGCATTTTATGACTTCAAATGTGAAGATGTTTGTTGTAACAAGGGCAGAAAAGCAGAAACTAAAAGCTTCATGAAAGAATGTTAAAGACAACTAGCTAGCTAGGACTCTGTTCTCCTTCACTTATACCAATCTTGAGTATAAACCATATGATAAGAAAAAGTTTATTCATAGAATAAAAACACTAAAATAATAAAAAATGTCTTTTCAGATACACATTAAGGTCTGCTGTGTTTTACTGATATGATGTTTGTTCATTCCAGCAAACTTAATCTTGTTACCTGAAGTGATTTAATAAATCACTAAATATAATTAATTCATAGCTGGACAAATGCAGATGTGTTTAGAAGTCAGGTGTATAGCTTTAATTGATTTCTTCTTGTATGACTATGTTGCTGATGGTTAAGGTGAGATAAGAATGACTTCCAATAGGTTTGTGTTTTCAGTGAATGCATGGATTCCCCCATATGGTGTTGGCAATAAGCAGAAACAAGAAGCTGATGTCATGGTCTGGGAAACTGCACGTAACACTGTGCACAGACTGTTGTACTGCACAGAAGTTGATGGCTACAGGAAGAAAGAATGAAGTGGAGCTATTCTGCAAGAACTATATCAGTCATCTTTTCATCCAGTCAAATGACATGCTTCTCACTGAAATGTGTTCCCCTAGAGAATGATTCTTGCTTTTATTTTGAGCTCGGCAATATATTTCAATACTTTATTAATTAACCATAGGGTAAAATATCACTATTTTTCCAGGAAAGCTATTGGACGTTCTGATGAACATTCATTTAAAAAAACAAAGCTGTCTGAATACCTATGGTTAAGACTTTATAAGTAAGCATTTTATGTTGTTTTGATAAAAAGCAATCATATAATTTGGAAATAGGGAATGTTATTTGGCTACATCTGTATTACTTGAGCCACTTCAATATTAAAACAAGGTATCTGATTCTGTAATCTGCCGATCATTTCCACGAGGGAACCAAGTATTGTACCTTCCTGTGTCAGTTGGTCTATGCTGAGGGCGTTTAAGAGTTTGCAGAATCTGGATCCAAGGGAAGAGGTTCATATTATTTTCCCACTCACTACACGTTTCCTCTCATTTTAGAAGGTGGCTGTCCCAAAGAACATTTACTGGAATATCTACAGATGAGTTATAGCATTGCTGATAGCTTTTGGTGAACACTGCTGTTATACAATAGAAATCCTGTAAAGCTAGGATAAAAGCTTTGAAGATAAGAAAGATTACCATGGAAATGTCATTATTTGGAGAGGAAGAAGAAAATGCACTACTATAAAAACCTTTAACAATTGTTTTACATACACGCGTATAAAAAGAGAAAGTGCCAGGATCAGCGGGTGCTCTGCTTTTTGGGTTTTTAGGTACTGAGTCAGGGATTTAGGTACTGATTTAGTCACGTCAGTTTAGATTCTCATTCAGTGTAAACCAGTGTAGTTTTGCTGGAATAAGTGATACTACATTGAAATATATAGAAAATACCTTCTGCCCTTCTTTCCCCTCCTCTCCCCTCCCTTCTACCTCCTCCCTACTTCCCCCCTTCCCTTTCCTTCCTCCCTCTCCCTCTCCCTCTCCCTCTTCCTCTCCCTCTCCCCCTCCTCCTCACTCTCTTCCTCTCTTCAGACCATTTTCTGGATGGCTCTTTTTAGAAATGTACTCATTATGAAATCTGAGTATCAAAAGTAATAGACTTTATAGGATACTGTAATTCTCAAATATGAAGAAGCTAACTTCAGCCTAATAAACTGTATTTCCAGTAGAAAAATGATCAGACTGAATTTGAGTTTTCTTTCAGCCTTGCTGAGAATTGAAAGATTCAATATGTTTTTAATTAAAGCAGCCTAATGGAAGTCCAGATCATGCTCTCAGTCCTTTCTTTCTCAAAGTAGAGGAAATAACACGTATGCTAGAACTGCTGGATTGTAAGAACTGACCAAAACAGTGGTTTGAGGGGTCTCTCCTGATACAGCTGCAGAAGCTGCTGCAAGGACCCATGCAAAAGACACCCCCATCACCACTGGGCATCAATGGATTGTCCTGTTTGGAAGATTTGATTTCCCATGCAAGCCCAACCATATGCCAAGATCCCAGTACGTAAGTTTTCCTTTTAGCAAGCACGCTCTCCAATGCTCTGTCTGTGCATTAGTCAGGGTTTGAATAAAGAAGAAAAGAGCTGATTTCCTGAAGTCTTCTGGCTAGTGAGGACTAACAAATCTGAAATAAGCATGGCTTCCAGCTGCACAGAAAGCAAAATGAGTGCTCTTAAGTCAGAGCTTCTCTACTTCCCTGCTAGCTCGGCTGGTTCCCTTCTCCCTTCCCTCCCACTGCTGTGTGCTGTTTCCAGAGGTGGTGGAGTTTCAATAAACCTGTCCTGCAGGTCCTCAAACCCACTTGCCAATGTGACTTTGGAAGCAACTGTAAGAGACCTGATTTGATTATGTAGCATCTGCTGGCTCGTAAATCTAGGACTTTGTCCACTAAATAGCTTCCCTAACTTAAGATTTTCTTAGCCACTTTGATCTCTGTAGGCTTGGGATCCCTTTACTTAGGAAGCTAATTTGTCCAGAAATGTATGTCTATTTGTAACAAGATCCATTTTCAGTCTTCAAACTGAAAACAAAAACATGGTATTTAATGCGACACAAGGCAGAATTATTTTTTATTTAAAGGAAAAAAGGAAAAAGAAGATAAGCCTAGGCAGTGAATGCAAAAGTGGTCAGAGGGCATAGGGTCTGTTAAACAACTTTCATCTTTTGGCAGTCAACATGCACAGGCCAGAGCTCTAGTGCCTGTGGTTCATATTGCCTCTCTCAGGAGCCTTGCCACTGCGATTGCAGGCATTCGTAAAGAAACACAGTGTGTGATTTTTCACAGCTGAGGGCAGAGTAGGCCCCCCTGTAGACGGTGATTACAGGCTATGCATAACTGCAGTTGTCAAGTACTTGAGGCCATTGTGACATGCTTTAAACTTCTATTTCAGGGTCGTACTTTCCTTTCAGAGCAATCTCTAAAACACAAAAATATCAAATAGCCAAAATCAATAACAGAACTTGTTCTTTCCAGAAACCGCAGCTTCACAGAGATTAGCTCAGTTTGGCCTCTTTTTGTGTGGATCATAATGCTGTGGTATATTACAGTGCTGACAAGGCAACTGAAATTGAGAAGATTAATATGGTAGCAACTAGGCTGAATCCTAAGAAATACCGAGCATCTAAACATCTCAATTTCTCCCGCTAGAACAGCAAATATCAGTAACCTGTGTGGGGTGTCCCAGTGTATTGGGCCACTACTGGGGAGATGAGTCGAAGGAAAGCTAGAAGGTTTGCTTTCTACTCTGCTGGAAACTACAGGCATGCTAATGTTGAAGACATAGGAGTTTTGGCACTTATTTTAGGAGGAAGTAGAGCAATCGTGAAGAACTATGTACCTAAGTCACAGGAGGGATTCAAAGGAGACACCAGAAACACATGAAGTCAAAGCAGCAGTGCTTCCCCTCCACCAGCTTTAGACACCAACACAATCTGTACTGGGGCCATAATAAAGCAATTGCCATGATCTTCCAGAAATGATTTAAATAAAAAGAAATCAAGGAATAAAATAGAAACAGAGTTAAAAACAAATCAGCCGGCGGAAGAATCACAGAGGGCCTGATTTCCAGTCATGTGCATATTCCACTCCTTAACAGCGTAAAAGGTCCTCAGAGTAAACAGAGGTTCAGTGTGAACAGTGCACACATGGTGGCTCACATGTATTATTTGAGAGCTGGTCTTACGGTCTTCTCTGGCCAATTTAATAAATAGTGAAGTGAAGAATACTTGGCATAAAAAGTAGCACCATCTGTTCTCAAAGCATGAATCCTCGTCTCAGGGAAAGGAGTTGCTCTTGTTTTTCATGAGAAGATAGGTAGTTGCCTCAATGGAGGTGAGGCTAACCTGGAGTTCTCAGAGTATCAAGTACAGTAACAGTTTTATTATTCTCCACACTGTTCCTTGTCTGATAAGCCCCAGAAGTTATTTACAGTTCAAATCACTCCAAGGTTGCTAGCTATTACAGTAGGAGAAGACACTGTGAGGCAATGCAGATTGCACAGCATAGCAGCAAGTTGCTACAGGTAAATAGAAATTTCTCCAGGTTACTGTCCTGTGTGGGCCAAATTGATTAAAGCGAAGGCTGGACCAAAACTCTTATGGGGCAAGGGGTCATAAGCTGAGTTCAATGGTGGTATAAATAAAGTAGTCAGCATTTCTGGAGGGCATCTGCACTTATTCTGTCTTATCCCTGGTGAGAAAATCCTTTCCTGCCACTACTCAAGTACTTACCCTTTTGTGGGTACCAATTTAATCACTTTTTGTATAAACAGTGCTTGACTGCATTCACTTCCAACCGATTCCTCGTTTGTCTGTTTGATCTCTGTTAATTCTTCCTCTAACACCTCTTCTGACAGTTTGTGCTGCAGAAAAGAGAGAGGGAAACTTTGGCTTGCAAAGGTCACCTGAGCCTCAGAGACCTTTACATGTCCCCTTAGCCATGTGGGTGGATACAAGCCGGGCTATATTGGCCATCATCAGGGCTTGCAGGTTTCCTCCTCTCCCCCCATTCACACCAAGTCTGACTGCAGTACTTTCTATTCCTTACCTCATCAGGGTCATGGTCCTGGAACATACTTCATCTGCACCATTGGTATAAAATAGGCCACTTAATTTTTAGCTCTGTTTCCTGTGGAAACAGGTTAATACAATCCCACTGCATTTTTCCCTCCATTGAGTGGATTTGAACTAGTAGGCCAATTTCAATAATCTTTGATGGAGAGATACAGGTTTAAAAGGTAGTTCAATTCCTACCAATTTGAAGAAAATAAGTGGTCACAGAGGTGAACAAGACCCTTTTTGTGCCTTTTTATGGTAAATGCTACCATTTAAGCTCCTATCTTATTATGAACATGAGAACGCACACATCAGAGGGTGTGATAAATGTCCATCCATGGCAGAAATTTCACCTTGAGCTCAGAATGAAAAAGCCAAAGACAGTCAACCATGAGACAACACTTCACAAAAAATGAAGTTTCATCAGTCTGGTGTTTGTGGAACCTCCAGTGTGATGGATTTCTCACTGGGGACCCTCTTCTACCACTATCAATTTCATCCGATTTACCCATCCCATGGGTAAATAACCATGAATAAATGGAAAGAACGTGGGACAGCCAGCTGTATGTAAATGCTGATAACAACATAATAATAACTAGTGCTAAAATTTATCAGTTCTCAAGTGTTTTTTTTTTAAACTAGACACCAAGTTAACAAGCCTCAGTGCTGCAGTCAGTGTTTACACAGCATAAGTGAGTGGGACTTGTTTTGCCACCTAGAGTATCAGAGGGGCTGCCTGTAGTATTTTTTAAAGTGTTCAGAAATGTACCAATTACCATGGTATCAATTGCACTAGAAGATTATCAAGAGCCTTCTATCCTGAAGTTTTTAGCAAATTAATTAAAAGAGCTGAACCCTCATGAGTGCAAAAATTCTTTATTGTTTAATACCATAATCTTCTTGTTATAAATAAGGGGTCCAGTCATACAAAATAATCCAAAGCATTTTGCAATGCATAATCCAGTGAAAAGACTCTGGTTTTGGTTCAAAGTTGGCTAAGCTATTTGTAGCAGGTAGGGACAATAGCAGGATTTTAAAGCTGTCAGCTGTTTGAAAGAACCTCTGATAGAAATTTGTGAAGGAGAGCAGTAGTTCACTGTCTAGGGAGGACTTTGTGAAAGTTGTTCATATTTATGCATTTAACAAGAAGCATCTCTGGAATGAGGGTTTTATAGGCTGCATGTCAGGAACTGCAACACCGTGTCCAGTTCGCACCTCCATTTACATAAATTTAAATACAAATTAAGTCCCAAATCATCATAACAGCAGCAGCTGAGGATGAAGCACAGATAAGCCAAGGAAGGGTGGACAACTGTCACTAATATTCATTTATCTGGTTGCCAAATCACCACTTTTAAAATAAGGGTAGAAAGTAAAACAGAGATGTTTAATTGGGCAAATAACTTCACTGCTTCCCTGTGCTGCTGAAAGGAAATTCAAAGGATTTCCAGACATTAATCTTTTAATTAATCCAAAGGAAATCCTTGGATGATGAGAAACAGTTACACAGTGGACCTCAGGGATTACGTTGTGTAAACTGCAGGACTAATCCAGGGATTCGAACATGGATATCACGTCCTGGCTAGCCGTCTGTTCAGCTGGTACTTAAATTCATCCTGCAGCTACTTACACTGAAGGATATTCAGCATGGCTTTTAATGCACTTGTGTGGACAATGTCTCTATCAAAAGCCTCTATCAGCTATTTACAGGATAATTATATCTGCTCTTTGGACTTCTTTGTTCTCTTTTTCTGGTGCTCTTCACTTTCTCCAGCCCCTTTCATGAAGAGATATTCAAATGCTATGTAAAAACAATATGTTAATCTGGACCTTTAAAGGATTGCAGAAGATGTGCCCAGATGCAGCAACACCAGTATAATCCATAGTGTGAAGGCTGCCAGCTTTTCATTGATCAAATATATCATGCTCAATAAGGCAGTTCTGCAGCTGGCTTCATAACTCCCATGAGGAGGTGTTGCTAGCAACTTGTACGTAAGGTATCGTCTCATAATTTGCCAGAGAATAACAGTGCATACAATGCTGCTTGTCCACCAAGGACCAAATTCTTCTTTTTTTGCTTTGGTCCCTCATCATACCTACAGTTGACTTTAACTGGCTGAATGTTCTTTGGTGATTTTCAGACTGACTGATATTAAAAAGTGTTGAACTGGACACCGCTTTCAGCTAAACCTTAGAAACACCTATAAAAAAAGCTTCATAATTTTTTTTCAGCTGAGGGTTTGTGCCAATGATGTGAAAAAGTCATGAGTCAACAAAGAGTGATAATCCAATTTTTCTCACAAACAAATGCATCCTAGGTCTTTAACAAACCAAAGCTTAATGGGGTAGAAAAAATTAATGGCAGTTGTCTCAGAAGAACTAAATGATACTTCCTCTATTCTGTTTGGGCTTTTTTTTTTTAAATATTTTCACTTAATTTGTCAATGATTCAACACTGTAAAAGACTTTTGCCTTCTGATTAGAAGGGAAGCCTACAGGAACTTTTATTCTCCAGAGAGCAATGCAAATAAAATGAAATTCAGGAAGCAAAATAACCATTTAATTTACTCCCTGAGCTGTTTGTACTTCGCCTATGTAGAGACAAACAATGTAATATTTAAGGGAATATATTAAAAAGAAGCAATGTAGGCAATCCTAGGATTTGTCACGCCTTGTGTTCCCAGGGGCACAAACTTCAAACAGGTGAAAACTTTACAGATCCCTTTGCGTTACCGCTCTCCCTTCTCCTGCCCCCCCAGCACATCTGCCTGTGCTAGACACCACACAGAGCAAGTGCAGTGACTAAGTCAGTCATTTTGATCATCTCTCAGGGGAGAAAGCGCATAGCATTTTATGGGCGAGTTTCTCTCTTTCCTGCTGACACACCTCAACAGGCTTTACATGAGAAGAGGGAAATGAGAGCTGTGTGAGCAGCAGGCTGGGTTGGGGATGGAGCCCTGTGCTGAGGAACACGGGTCCAAGGCTTGCCTTCTCCACCTGCCCTTGCTCAGTGACCTGCATTGCCCCCACTGCCCTGAGACGAGCTGGTGGGCTTGGACCGCGGCGCAGTAGTGACTGGTTGTTCTCACAGATACATGCATCCTAGGCTTTTAACAAGCCAAAGTTTTAAGGTGACTTGGCGGGGTGGTGAGAGAAAACCCAAGTGTTCAAGGGGACTGTGAACGACCAGAGTTTTGCTGCACACCCATGTACTGGTACAGTGGTGTAATACACGCGTAAGATAACCATCTAAATCAGCCCAGCTAGTTCAACAACAGACAAAAAGTTGTTATATCATGTTTTTCTTCAAAGCTTTGCTCTAAACTCTTAAGGCACCCACCCAGACTCCAACAGTAGATTTTGTGGCCAGACTTTTTGTACTTGGCTGACTGCGGCTGGGCTCCTAAATCCATATTTTGGCAGCTAGCTGGGAACTGACAGAGCACCAATAAGCCTCACTGAAGTCATCGCCTTTGAAAACCAGGCCTCCTTCATTTCTGTGCTGAAAATGGATTTAAAAGCCTTCATTTAAGCACCTAAGATTGGAAATATTGTCTACAGGTTTTACATTAACCATAGATTAAACAGAACTGTCAGCCAGCAATGAAATAAATGAAAGTCATTCCCTGGCCTGACCACTGTTACTTTTTCTCACTTAAAAAAGATCTGATTCATTGTTTTGCATGTGCCCCCTGAGCAGTTCATGTGTTTTCAGAGCCCAGGCTTGTTTTCCTCCTGCACCTTTCACAGCTGCGTTGAAGCTGTGCTGTCAAGAGATCAACCAGGGCTTATGCACTCAGTGGCAAAGACAGGCAAGGAGAATACAGCAAATGTTTTTTAATCCTCCTGTCTTGTCGTCAGTGTAGCAGCTTTTTCAGATCCTCAATTGTCTGCATTCCTGTGGAAGGCATACCACAATCAGAAACCACTTTCTTTCTTTCTTTACCTCAGTCCAAACAAACTCAGCCTAACTGTTCATTTTCTTTCTCTTCAACCAATATTAACTTTAACGTATATTGCTGCCTCCTCAAATCTTTGTTTCGTTTATCATTTCCTTTGTGTTATACCCCAGAAATGTGAACTTCTAATCTACATCTTGCTTTAATTCTATTACACTTACTTCTTAACACATGTGATCCTAATTCAGTGCCCTTATTTTTGGAACTTTCTAACTTTCCCATGCAACTCATTTACATGTCATTCATCATTTTCTGACTGTTTTTTATTTCACTCTTTCTATCCTCCTTTCCCTATTAAGAGGAAAACACACACAAAAAAAAAAAAAAAAAAAGAAGAAGAGACAATTTCAATCAAAAAAGCCAGTAATTTATTTTCTAGTAGGTCTTCATGTGAGGTGATCAACAGAAAAAATGTCTGTTGTAAGTGATGGAAGCATAATACAGCATTCCTGCAATTGAAGTGCTGTGTTTGCCTTGCAGTGGTCTAATTTTAACCTTTTCTTCAGTCTGGGAGGACAAACAAAAAGCTGTATGTGAAAATGAGAATAAAAAGCACCTTTTCCTTTAAAGTCTTGTACTGGAATGAATGTTAAATGCCAGTTCCCATCTCCTGAAAGCAAGCTTCTAGCAGGCAGACAGCCATTTCAGAGAGCTGCACGCTTTGTAGCAGCAGCAGCAGCAAAACTAGGAAAGTTCCCTGCAGCTCAAAACAAAATAACAAAACCTCTATCTGTATAGGTTTATGTTAAAGTGATGTTGCCGAGAACAGCCTGCACCACCTTTAGCTTGCAGGGTAACACTCCTTTTCCACTCACTGCAGAAAACATTACAAAGAATGAAGCGGCAATACCAGACTGCAAACAAAAAGACCCAGCAAAGCACGGGGAAGTGACTGACTGAAATTTTCAGAAGTGCCCAAGGACTGTTTCAGCAGAGAAACACACATTGAGTGTGATGGCACATGAAAGATCTGACTAAAGATGAAGCCGGTGCCCATCTTCTCTATTTTCTCTTGGGACCTGTGGGGAGCAAGCATCGTTCCCGAGGCAGAAATGCTTATCCTAAGGGCGGCAATAAATTAGGCCTCCAGTGCAGTGACTGCTACAGGACATCCCCAAGGCAAAGAACTGCTGCAAAGTGGTCTCTGTGGACAATTCCCTTGCTGCTAATAAGTAATTACCCCCGTCCCCCTGACCGCCCCAGCCCGCTGTCACAGCCCACCCTGATGCCCTGGCAGGAGGCTGGTGCTGTGGGACCTGCAGAGATGGCTTGGCATGGGCGCTCCGGCAGCGGGGGAGATGGGGCAAGCAGCCTTTTGGAAACAGCTGCCTGGGAAAAGTGAGCAGCACGATGAAACAGAACCGTGCTTCCCCTCTCACATTTATTTTTTCCAGTCCTGTGGATTCATCAGCTTCATGTTGGAAAGCCTCTTGGTACTCACTGGAGGTGGTACTGTGCTGATGTGCCTCCACGCCAAATATGCTGAGAGAATTCCTACTGTGAAAAAAATGAGCTAAGGAGAGGAGAAAGGAGCACACATATGTGTTCCTAATAAAAATATAAACCCCACAAGTCTGTGGGCTGATATGTTTGAATCATATTGATTTTACAAGTTCCTGCTGACAGTAAGAATGAAAGAGAAGTCAGTGAAGTGGCATGTGCATGTGCTTACAAACCATTTTTTAACGACGTCAGATGGCCTCAGGCTTCTCTTCTAAGAACGACTATTTTTTTTAGCCCAAAATATGTCCAAAAGATTTGGCAGGGGGGATCAACTTAATAGCTTCACAACTTGCAACTGTACTTAACAACTGTCAGCGTATTCAGCAATTTCAGTCACAGACAGGAGATCTTCAGATCTCCTTGCTTGGTGGGTCACTTGACCTGTGAAGACTTACAGGTCCTGCTCTGGGACAAGGCTGTTTCTAGGACTCATTTAGGTGTTTTCATTCATACCTGTTTTGCCCTGCTGAACTGAGACTTGTTAACTCAATTTCTTAACAAAACTTATAGTCTTGATCCAAAGCTTAGCTATTTAGATCATTACCAAACCATTTACCTGACTCATGCATTACAATTATTTCACTTTACAGCTACTGAAGACTGAATTTTGAAAAATGCTGTAATTTCATGATCAGTTTAAACTGCTATAAAGGAGCCCTGCGGCTGATAGAAGCAATCCCACTTTTCTCCCAGCCCTGGTGGTATTTCTGGCACACGGAGTCAGCATTCATAGCTCTGCTGTTCGGGGGTAAGGAGTCTGAGTCTGAAGCCTATTCAGGACATAGCCTTGGGTTCAATGATGCTGAGACCTACTTTTTGACTTCACAAAATTTCAGACGCAAAAGCAGATGTGGGGGAGGACAAGATGAAATCTTCTCTCAGATTTAGATTCAGTTCAGAATCCACTTCAGATGGCAACTGATACAGAATTTCATTTATAATTCCAGACTTGGAACTCCATGCAACTAAGGTGCACGGCAATATTCCTTTGTATATTTATCTCAATTTATCCTTTTGAAAGATATGTTTACATTCACCACTGATGTAATTCATGTTCAAAATCCTTTGTGATGACATACATCATCACTGACACAGCCAAACTTGGGTTCAAAGCTCAAGTATAAATCCCCTGTATTGGGTTTGCGTGACAAGGTTTTGGTACTGAGGGGGCTACAGGGATAGCTTCTGTGAGAAGCTACCAGAAGCTTCCCCCATGTCCAATAGAACCGATGCCAGCCAGTTCCAAGATGGACCTGCTGCTGGCAAAGGCCGAGCCAATTAGCGACAGTGGTAGCACCTCTGTGAAAACGTATTTAAGAAGGGGAAAAAACCCAAAGGAACACAAAAACTGCAGCTGGAGTGAGGAGTGAGAATACACAAGAGCAACAGCACTGCAGACACCAAGGTCAGTGCAGAAGGAGGGCAGGAGGTGCTCCAGGCACCGGAGCAGAGATTCCCCTGCAGCCCCTGGTGCAGACCATGGTGAGGCAGCTGTGCCCCTGCACCCATGGAGGCCCACGGGGAGCAGATACCCACCTGCAGCCTGGGGAGGGCCCCACGCCGGAGCAGGGGGATGTGCCTGAAGGGGGCTGTGACCCCGTGGGAAGCCCGCAACGGAGCAGGCTCCTGGCAGGACCTGTGGCCCCGTGGAGAGAGGAGCCCAGGCTGGAGCAGGTTTGCTGGCAGCACCTGTGACCCCGTGGGGGACCCACGCTGGAGCAGTCTGCTCCTGAAGGGCTGCACCCCGTGGGAGGGACCACGCTGGAGCAGGGGAAGAGTGTGAGGAGTCCTCCCCTGAGGAGGAAGGAGCGGCAGAGACGATGTGTGATGAACTGACCACAACCACCATTCCCCGTCCCCCTGTGCTGCTTGTGGGGAGGAGGTAGAGAAAATCAGGAGTGAAGTTGAGGCCAAGAAGAAGGGAGGGGTGGGGGAAAGGTGTTTTAAGATTTTGGTTTTATTTCCCATTTTCCTACTCTGATTTGACTGGCAATAAATTAAACTGATTTTCCCCAAGTCAAGTCTGTTTTGCCTGTGATGCTAGTTGCTGAGTGACCTCCCCCTGTTCTTATCTCGACTCACGAGTTTTTCATTATGTTTTCTCACTCCTGTCCAGTTGAGAAGGGGAGTGATAGAGCAGCTTTGGTAGGCACTTGGCATCCAGCCAGGGTCAACCCACCACACCAACCTCAGAAGTGAGATGTACAGTCACACAAAATTTGGAAAATCCTGTCATGGATGGTTTAGCTAATTTTCAGCTAAGCATCTCAAGGAAGCCATCAGCCATAAGCATATAAATACTTTGCAAGACTAAGGAAGGAAAAGGGAGGAGTGCCATCATTCTAATGTCTTTGCAAAAGCCTCAGCAGTGGATCCAGAGGAACTGGAACCAGGAACCACTGGTTCAACACACAATGAACATTTTGCAGGTTGGACTTTAGATCTCTTTTGAGCTTCGTATGAAAGAACTAGGAAGCTCAATAGTTTGCATAGCAAGTGTTAAGCAGCTAAGCGTTATTTGCTCCGATAAACCAAGCTTTCTATAGGGAGGTCTTTGGTAACGTATACACTTGCTAGAACTCATGGAACAGGATGTGCTTTAGGATGCCAAAAGCAAGCCACTGGAAATGACAAGTAGGCATTAATTACTCTTGTTAGCATACTGAGCACATCTATGACCTTTTACAACATAAACACCAGGAAAATGAGAAATTAAGTAACACTAGATGAAACCTGACAATACATTACATTTATATGACATTTTTTTCTGAAACACTTGTTGCATTACAGATTGATGGGCCAGATGCAGACTGCTTTACAGCCTTCCACTCCTGACTCCCCTGTGTGGTATGTCTGTCCCCTCAGAGCATCTCCCTCAACTTCTGGATTTCCAGAATTGGTCAGTCTGCTGATCCAGAGCTACCACCCTGCTTCTAGGTTGGTTTTCTGTTGCCAGCCTGGTCGACACATCTTAAGGTAGCAGGATGTCACCAGTGAGGCTAGATTCACTCCTGTGAGTGGCTGATGTTAGCAGCTCTGAGGCTATGCTGATGCACTAGGGTCGAGATCAATCTCTGGAGGGGGCAGGTCACAAAGTAGGTTCAAACCTACTTCAAGTATGTTGAGCCTGTTTTCCCCTTCCTGCTGTTCTGTCTTTAGCACTTCATAACTGGTGTGGAGGAGTTCTCTGCTCAATTTCTCAACCTCTTGTCCCCATTCTAGTAAGTACAGCTCATTTTTACTGTTGGCAGTATTACTATTTGTCATGTTAGAGGATGCTGAATAGTAAATTAAAATATGTATGTGTAGGCAACGTGTAACTACTTGGCATGCACAGTCCATAAATGTTTCTGGACTGGCCTTACAGATAATCCTACTTCAGACAGCTGGAAACAGCTGCCCTGAAAACAGGACCTTATCTGACAGTGGTTGCTAACTGGTGAGTGAGTTAGTGGATGTTGTTACATCAAAGTGGATTAGGGAGGAACAAATCTAAGGTTTGCCAATAGGAATGGAGGTGAGAGACAGCAATAAAAAATGAATAGATCAAGAGAGAATGGATACCAACCTCTGAAACACTGAGCAACAGGCTGGCCAGGCACACTGTGTAAGAATTAGCAGGCTGGCTAGTCTTACAGCCAGGAGGTATAGAAACACAATTTTTTCCAAGGGGATTAAGGTAAGATAAAGTAGTTAAGATAAGACCTTGTAATATTTGATGTTTCTCTAAAAGAAAACAAGTACATGATGTTGCTTTGCAGTTAATAAGGGTTATAAGCCCTACATGTGCCCCTGATAAAACACCACCACGGCAAATGAAGTCCGCCAATGCGGCTGGGTTCCTGGTATTGCTTTATTATTGGGTAAAGGACACCTCCAAAAGCACACTGCTTCCTAATGCCAAATTAAGCTCTTAATTCAATACTGACTCAAGGAAAAGTGACACCTGGTGAAGCAAAAAGACCATATAATGTGCATTCATAAATACTTCCCATCCAAGCTTGAATCGTGCCCTAGGCTGCCAGACTTTGAGATCATAGCCCATCTCACTATGGGGCACAGACAAAGCTATTGCAAAGCTTAATGCTGCTGCACACAGCGAATGAATCACACATTCTGGTCATTTGAGTGGGCTGAATAAGGCTTGTTACATCAGGGATCTCATTCTTCTGAACAAAGCAAAACATTTAATGAAAACCTGACGTTTTCTTAATATAAATGAGTAAGCACAGTAATTTGCACTTATATAATTCCTTTCATCTCCTCCAGAGCTCAGAGCTTCTTAACAGTAAAAGGTGATTTTCTTTCTTTACTTACATTTTAAAGGAAAAATTGAAGCACTTGTAAATTACTTGCACAGAGTTGAGTCAGAACTCAGGTCAGTCTCCTGCTGTCATTGTCATATGTTGCTGCATCTTCCTCAGTACCAATTTAAGAGTTTATTGGGGTTTTTTTGTTGTTTGCATACAGAGGATAAGTTTACGGCAGTTACAGAATAATTTGTTACTTCATTATATAGACTTATCCTGCAAGCTTTGGAATGTAAAAATTATTTCTGTACTATCCAGCATAGTTAATTTATAAATACTTACAGACAGCTTCATCAGAACTAGTAGAGGATGAACAGAGAACATGGTAGCACATATTTTTCTTTTGGCATCAGCACTGGCTTACGTAGCTCTCACTTTGTTCTCTTGTATAATTTTTTCACGGCACTCCATTTTTAAATCTGGTTCACTGCACAAGCAATTGTTGATAAACAATGGAAAGAGTGGGATGTAGGGAGGGAGTGGCAACGGGCAATGAGAACTGCCCTGGCCAGCTTTGCTACTGAAAAAAAGTCCATGAATATATCACTGAATCCACTGTGCCCTGGGCATACTGAACATGAAATAAGCATGTATTTTAAATGCTGAACCCAGATATCTCAAAGGTTCAATAAAAGTATAAAAAGTCTTTACTTTTAGGTCACTAGTTCAAATCACAAATAAAAGATCTGAGGTCCATTTCTTAGTGGAAGAGTGCTAATAGCACTGATTTTCACTCTTCTCAGTGCTCTTCTTAAAGGGGCAACAGCAGAGGGAATGCATTACCCGCTCTGCCCTAGAGGCGGGTCAAGGCTGAGCACATTGGCAGGTCTGCGTGTAGGATGCTGTTGCTCACTTTGTCCCTGTTGAATAACTAGGAAATTAATCCCTTGGGTAGTGAATGTGACACCTTCCGACACCACAAATTCACACAGGCAGACAGAAGGAAAGAATGCAAAGTGTCTCTAGATTTGCCACTGCGTAAATCAAAAGCCACTCAGAAGTAATTTGTATTGGACAAGCATAAAACTCCTGTAACCCAGAGTCATGCCAGCTCCTAACTGATCGATAAGAATATTCAGTGAAGCCATTGCAAATGTCCAGCTTTTAATTGGCACATAAAGTTTTATGAAACCGGATCATCATATAAACAGTAGCAGCATGTTAAAAACTGCAACAAACACCAACAACAGCTTAATAGTAATTCTGACAGAACATATTTCATAAGAACCTGTTTACCACTGATATCCTTCATGAACTTATATTGGAAATAAAGGCTATTAAATTGCAGTCAACCCATGAAATTATTACTACAAACATTCATTATTTTATGAAGCAGCCTATTGACATTCCTTAGCCTGCAGAAAGAATTATGAACTCTTGTTACACTAGTACACTGTAGCTTGGCTTTAGATTATAAATTCATCACTATGTTCATAAGCTCTCGCCAGTGTTTCATTGTTTATGTGTAAAATGTGTACACATTTACCAGTCTTGCTGGAATCATAACTAGATAGAAATGATTATGTTAACATGCCAGGGCTTGGTGTTCATTTGTGTCCAGAAATGAAGCTGTAGTTCTGCTGAAGGTGAATTACAGGACTGCATAAAACAAGGCATACATTTTTCACTGTGTTAACAAATAAAGTGAAACAGTGCACGAATAACTGTACCATGCTGGTAAGTCAATCTATAGCCTTATGAGTTTTATTCATGTGTCAGCATTACTGCCCAGCTACCCCGAAGGGCTGACTACTGAAGCCTTGTCTACAGATGCTCATGTAGCTCTGCTGACAGAGCCTCTCATGTAGACCCAGATCAGACAGATAGGAGGTGCTTACTGTTGGCCAAATTTCTCTGGCAGCCCTCTGAATGATATAAAGATCTTTTCTTTTGGAACAACTGCCCACAGTAATGGTTTTGCTGGCATCATGACATCTACCAGAAGACGTCTCGTTGCCACATTGACTTGAGGGTATCAGCAGAACTTTCTGAATGTAGACCTAGCCTGACCTAAAGTACTGTAGGAGATATGCGCATAGGGTAGGAACAAAATCATAGAATGAATTTAATTCACTCATGTTCTCTTTGGCTTATTTTTAGTTTTTTCTAGTCAATGGAGTTTCATTTGTTTCCCCTGGCTATCTGTGTCACAACTGTGCTTGGCTGAAGGACCAGGAAGTTGTTCCTGGTTTTTTGGCTTAATTTTTACTTTATATTATTTGAAGCTTTTCTTTCCATCCTTCAGCAGTTCTTTGGTCTCCTTGAAGTTTCAACCTGTGCATACTTGAAGGTCTCTAAAGCTGGTGGTGTTAGGCTTTCCAAAGTTCTCACAGTCATCAGTAAATAAAGTGTCTCTAAATATTCATAAGTGGGAAGACAGAAAACGTCCAAAAGATCATAAAGATTCACACAGGCTCTGGGGATCACCTTGAAGAGATGTGAAGAAGGAAGCAAATGGTAATGGAAGTTCTGCCAGCACGGACATTTTCTTTTCATGTTTCCCCAGAAAAAAAACTCTTCCTAGATCTTGTGAGTAATCCCACAAGCAGTTCTTGTCTTTATCCCCTTTAGAGAAATGCATCATGCTCTCTCATACACCTCATCACTGAGTGGCAGGAGATGGTGCTGACCACTGTGTTAGGCATTTTCCTGTTCTACAAGTTGCTTGGTTATGCTTTTCATTAAACAAAATTTCAAATTAAGTCTACTTTAGAGTCGCTTTTGTTGAGTAATCTCTTTGCCACACTCTTGCTGCAAACAAATTGATCATCAGTGATGTACAGTAGTAAAATACTTTTCTCATCTTGAGTTTTGTGACATACCATGCATGCTCATGCAGATGATAAAAGACGACACATTTTTCCAAGAGTACTGGAGACTTCTCTGATGTGAACTGATAAATGAGTCCTGATAAGACCAAACACAGCTCCAGTCCAAACAGAGATGTTCAATTACATGAGATTTTCACTTGTCAATGCATTCTGACAGACCCATTTAATATGTCAATATCTTTTCAAATTGGAATTGGACATTGCTGACAGCATAAATGACATTAAAACCTGTTTCTGATTTGTGTTGCTTACTTGGTCTATGGAAGTCTTGTGAATTTGGGGACCTCTGCTTCTGCTAATTTGGGAAGGATGTTTGTATAACATGTTTTTCATGTTGTTAATCTAGGACATTAAAACAGGGTTGTTAATCTGCCTGGGAGATTTCTACATGGTGTGTATTCAGACAAGGAACATGATACGATCTGTGCATAGATGAAAACTTGCAGCTGGTTCAGGATGGAGTTGAATAATGTTCCTCCTCATTCAGACTAATTCCAACAGAAATCTAAAAAGAGGAGTCTGGAAGCTCTTCTCGCTCACACCTGACCCCTACACAGTGCAAGAAAGTGAGTGCGCATTTCTCCAGTGTGACAGGGGAAAACAGACAAGCAGCACTGACAGTGGTGGCTGCCAAGGTTAGCCACACTGAAACCTGTTATTTCCAGCGATCCTTAATTCCAGCTCCAGCCTGCTGCAAGATGCCAAGTTGACCAAAGCTTTGATAGGGATCTCCCTCATCCTTCTCCTCCTGGCACCACGGAAGAGCCAGGATGGCTTGTGAACTTGGACAAGAGTGTGAATGAGAAAACTGGTTTCATTTAAATAAACAGAGAAACCCCCAAGTGAGTAGGCAAGACAGTGTAGAAAGAAAAGAAAGAGACAGACATCCTGTGCCCACCATGTTACTGAGGAGCAGGTCTGCCCACCCAGGCTTGCTCTTCATCCAGCTACCTTTGGGTAGCTTCCAGGGCTGCAGCACTGCACCGGGGGAAAAACCTCCCTCTCCATCGCCTCCTGCTCTGTGTGCTGTGGCTGTCCCCGGAGCAGCTGCTCAGCCTCTCAGCCTGAAGCCCGGGTCTCCTTTCCCGCTCTGCCCACCACCCCCGGTGCCATGCAGCTCCTCCTTCCGAAGCAGTGTCTCGTACCCCTGAAGAAATGTTACTCTGCACAAACACATGTAATTTTGAATCACATGGGTGAAAAATAGTGTAAATGTAAAGGAATACTGTCCATGCTTTGGCAAAGAAAACTGTTTAGATATGTTGAATAATTTCACTGTAGAGTCAAAGGTTTTCCGCAGACATGACACAGTGGATTTTGATACACGTGTCTTTAAATATGTGTGCAAGTACTCTGTGAGTATTTCCACGCAGAACTATATATATACAGATTCAACCTTCTTCTGCTCATAATCTGGACAGCCAGGCATGAGCCCTCTCCTAGCGTCTCCAGTGGTTTGAACTAAGCCCTGCTGAAAGGCACCATACGACCGGGTACAGTAGCACAACGTGGACTTGCAGCATCTCACTACATGGGAAAGCAAACTTGCATGTGCTTTGCACGAGGGCAGGGCAAGGTCCTTTCTGCCAGCAAAATACAACATTGCTATGCTCCCAGGTGTTCAAAAGGGAGCCAGAAGACTTTTCTTGCTTACGAATAATGTCACACATAAAGTCAATTTTTAGATACTAAGGTTTTACCCAGTGTTCTAGATTTTGTTTTAAACTACCCATTCATCTCATTTTCCAAGAAAGTTATCATTTTTATTTGAATGAGGTATTCTCCCCCCATTCTGAATTATTTTGTGATGGATAGCCCTCTTTCAATTTCTTAATTTTTGTATTTTTTCCTTCAGTCCTGTCAATGAATGTAGCGTGTGCACTCATTGAAAGGATCTGTGTTTCTCTCCTATGAAAGAACATATTGCCTATTATAGTTGTGCCCAGATGACTTTCTACTCTAGTTGCACGTTTAAGTCCAGCGACATTAAAGGGATGGCACATTTGACAAGTGTTTTACTAGTGAATTTTTGATATGCCAGCTTTTGAGAGGTAACTGTGTATCACCCTTTCTTCCACAGCTGAAGATCACTGGCATAGTGCTATTGGCTCACTATGTCAAACACAGAATCCCATGTTGGTTTTGCTGTACAATTTTCCCACCTGTAACTGGGGATAAAGAAGCTTATCTGCTCCTGGGAATCACTTTGAGCTATTTGTACAAAAAAGTACATAATTAAGATGTTGGCTGATAAAAATTTTAAATAAATGTCTATTTTCTTTATTAAAAAAATGCCTTTATGATGTGTTTCAGTTAAAGTTTAAGTAACCATTTCATTTTTACAAGCAAACAGAAAATTCAGGATATCAGAAGTGCAAGGTGTACTTTCTTGTGAATCATTGAGACCCCCGGACTTTGGGGCTGAGGTGGCTAGCCAACAGTGTGGGCGGTGGTGACAAGCACACACTGACATGGCTGGGGTGGGCTGCCTGCCATCCCCAGTGGCACCCTGTGCTGGGATGCTCCCTGAGGTGCTGCAGCACAGCACCCTGCATGGAGTACCCAGCCAGGCTGAACACATGTGAATGCCTGACACATCTGAGGTGGCTGATGGAGACAGCAGACACGAAATCACTGCTTTCCCTAGAAAACCAGATCAGTTAAAACATAAGTGACTGGCAGAGAATTCAGTGATGCTATATTTGCAGAATTATTTTTAATTGCTGCATTAATCAGGAATGTAACTCAGTTTTCCAACTTCACTTATTAGTTACATAGTCATGTAACACAAACTGGAGGTGATTTAGTTGGCTCCATAGTTTGGCTTCCAAGGTGTAAATATTTTGAAATTTTGTGGTGACAACCTACGTTCACAGTCCAAGTTTGTTTGGTAGGTATGTGCTAGTTTGGGAAATATATCCTTTGAACAGACAGAATCAGAAACATCTGTTGATTTTTGCCCCAAGTTAAGCATATATTTGGGGGGGTGTGGGGGGGTATATTTCAAAGACTGTCACAAAGACATTATAATTGATTTCCTTTTAATATGTTTAAAACATTTTCTTATGTTCTGTAAATTTTCCTGTAAGAACAACAATGCTTCTGGTGAGAGAGCTGTTTTCTCAAATGTAGACGTTAAAAAAAAAAACAACCCCCAAAAAAGGTTATCCTCCACTGGAATCAGAAAGCAAAAGCATATGTGCATACTTCGGTCTGAAAATACTGCCTAATTCTCATTAGAAGGATGATAGCAGGATATAGCAGGGCAGAAATACACCAATGACTTCTTTTCCTTCAAATTAATAAAAAGAACTTGTTTCTTTGTTTCCCCTTGTCTAGAAGTTTCAAAGCCTCAGTGTTGAAACTAAAGCTGTGGTGAAGAGATTCGGGATAGGATTATTTTATTTCTGGCAGGGTTTGCATTTTCTTTTTTTCCCCCTTCCTTTTCCAGAGATTAAGACTGCTCATTTACTTTTCTTATCATTCTTCCTCCAGAAAAATGAGATGCATTAAGTTTGGCAACCTGGCCACCAAAATCTTAATTTTTCACCCTTGTAAATTTTACAGAGCTAGACCATGGTGGCAGGTGTCTGTAGTGAAAAGATGTTGATTTATTTTCCTCTCATGGCAAATGAGAGGAAAATTTCATTTTCTCTTTTTCTGCGGTGATGTGCAAGCCAGAGATTCTTATTCATATACCAACATTCTAGTGCAAAGAATGAAAATATTTGTATCAGAAAAACAAGAAATAGTTTATCTGTTGTTTTTTATTGCTGCATGTAAGCAAATGCTAATGACACATAAAACCATGAAGTTGTTCTTTTGGGATGAGGGATTAGGTGCTTAATGTGAATTTGATGTGTAGACTTATTTAGTGCTCCTCAGAACTCTGCTGAGGTAACAGAAAGAACATTGCAGTTCCGGTCCTATTGGCTTCCTAAAGTCTTCAAGCAGTTCCTCATGAATGAGCCTACAACTTGAGTTCATCTGATAACTCACACATACTGACACTGGCTCTACAAATACTTTGCTAGTAATCAGCTTCATTTGGCTAAAGGAAAAATGATGCCCATTTTCACTGTAAAATGCAACTTTGTATATTATACTTCAACAGCTGGCATGGTATACCACCACCCCATTAAAAGGCTAGAGAGGTACTGAGCCAGACTACAGAGTTAGCTTTATGTTTTGTGCAGAGGTGAGGGAATAAGAACAAAAACTGGGTTTCCAAGAGGAACAGGAAGAAAAAGGCAGGGAGGCATGTATTTTGTGTGTTTGGTTTTTTTCTGGCTTTGACAGGGAATTATCTATTGCCATTTAATAGCTAGTTGTTTTAAAAGTGGTGATAAAATACCTCGAACTTCAATACTTTTTCAAGAAGTGACTGGAAATAAATATTGCAATACTATTCCTGATAAAATGCTAGCTTTATTTGAAAGCTGACTACCTTACTTGGTGTAATGGATGACATTTAACTGAACACTAGAGATTTTTGCTTGAAACTCCCTGGCTTTCTTACACCTCCTACAAGTAAAATGTACAAGTAAAATGTACTACAGATTTATGATAATATATAAATATTCAATAATAGATACTGCTTCGTTGATTATTGATGAGGAGTGTGAACTATGAGAAGACTTTTGCAAATTTCCAAGTTCACAAATCCTAGAGAAAAAAATTCTTAGTAATAGATTCCCTTCTACCCTTCTGGTAAAACTAATTCTTTAGAATTCCCTAATCTGTACCACAATGCTGTGCAGTGTCATATATTACACACATGACTTTTACAAACCCAGGTATTTTTCCAGTCCTAGATTACCTTGATTACTCTGAAATAACATAGTTCCCTTCTTAAATGGAAAAGGGTGGCTTTGTCCAACGCATGAAAGTTAAATATTTTAAAGCTCTCGCTAATGCTTAATATGAGACTTAATCGTGAATAAACCCCCAAAGAGATAAAATCAAGACGTAAAGTGATCAGGCAGATACTGGGCATTAGGATATGCCAATTTACACTTCTCACCTGGAAGACTGTTGAAGCCATGTCCATGTTGGTGGATGTATCCCTTTGATTCACCCATGGGATAAGAGATGACAGCACTGCAGATAAACTGACAAAAATTAACAAAAAAGCATCTACAGAGAGGAGGTAACTGCAGCTTGCCAAAACCTTTCTGAAACAACATGCATGATGTCAGAAGGACAAAATAACATTTTATGTCTATTTAAGAAGGACAAGAAGCCTTGGTAAATTTGTTTTGATGGTTGAAGAGAGGCTGCCTGGAAGAAAGATCTTGCTAAATGATTAGCTTACCAATCACTGTATTTCTGCTGAGCTGTAATATGACACCAATTGCAGAATGAATACACTTTATAACAATCTTAGAGCCCACTGCAAAAGAAATTTCACTATTAATAAACTAAAAGCTAAAAAGCTCCTTAAAGTCCCCATTTCTTCTGTTGGAGCAGGTGAGAAGCTTGTTTCTTAATGGTGGGACCTGAACCGCCATTACTTGCAATCTTTTCACAAGACTGGTGACACGCTATAAGCATAGTAATCGACTGGCCCATTGATGCAAAGATAATTACATTTGTATGCGTGTCTTTAATGGTCACTTTCAGCTCACACTGTTGATCTGGAACATACATAATGTTGATAGCTAGGTTTGATTAAAGCATGGTTAGCAGAAACAGGTAGATGTTAGTCAAGAGTAGTAAAGATGAAGCCAAGGTGAATGGGAAAACAAAACCGAACTTGGAAGATTGTTCATAGTGCCACTGTTTTCATGAAGGGAGCAAGCCTTAATAAAAGACAGGGGCCTTTGCCTGCTAATTTAAGGAAACTTGAACTTCAACATATAAGTTTACCTCTGTAAAGACAAATTGAATTACATCATCAAGAGAAGCTTTATCATTCTATTTATTGGAGGTAGGGGAAGGGAAGGATGTGTTATAGAGTAAACCATTTAAGATTACACTTTGATTACACCCAGTTACCACTGGAAATATGAAGAGGACTCCTGTGGTCTCACTGGTGCTGGCTGACTCCTACTGTGACTGACTAATAGATATGCAGTTTTACCACATTCAGTTTTTCCTTACCCTCTTTATGGGCAGAAGTTTTGATCCCACAAATAAAACTGGATGTTAATTTTCCTAGCAGCTGCTCAAAATAAAATGTATACTTAACATGTTTAGCTTCTTGATGTTGAGTTGCCAAGGCAGATTTCTTACAGATCTGGCATGGACAGAGCCAAATGGAGGTGAGCATCATAATGTATATGCACAAGAAAATATAAGCTCATACCACTATAAGCTACAGGGCATATTGCATTTATCTGTATGCATCCTAGGAGCATGATCAGTAAGCAACACAAATGAACTTTTGTTAGTAAGCTTGTAATATGCCTTAATAACCTCCCTAAAATTAATTGTCTCATGTATCAGTAGTCAGGCATCATTCCAACCGATATGGCTGTTTGCATTTAAAAAAGAAACAACTTTGCACAGACCTACAATGTACTGTGGAAAAAGAAAAAAACCTTTTCAGGTTTGTCATATAAGTTATATGTAAATATTTTTACATGTAGTTGACCATTGGCATGACTGTCTGAAATTCAAGGACAACTTTCAAAACATAGCTTGGCTCAGGGTTCATTTATGAATATCTACATTAATATAACATCATAAAACTATTTTGGGATAGTTTACCAGTGACCTGAAGAAGAAGGTCTTGTTATTCTCTACCAACAGCTTAATAATCTTCCAACTGTGAAGTTTAAGAAGAATTTAATTTTTTTTTTATTCTAAGGTTATACCCACTCTAAACAAAACCGCAGTTAAGTTAATGCCTGTATTTATACGTTCTTGAAGAAAACCCCTAATGATCTCCCTAAACATCAGAAAGAGGGACTGTGGTCATATATATACACACCTGGCTACACCAGCTCTATGGTAATTTCACTGTGAAATGCAGGTGCCAGAGCCTGTTCCCAGAATAGGTTCCCAGGATCCTCAGGGAGTTATAAGCCTGACACAAGACATCTATTGATGCTGCATAAGATGTGCCTAACTTTCCTGCAATCAAATTTTGTTTGATTTTGCTGTGTAGACCTAAACTCCTTTTGGGTAGGAAAGCTTGTATCAGGGAACAAAGTAAGTCTTTCTTCCTCCCTGAATAGAGACTTTTTTTTTTCCCAACGGTTGAGAACTGTGGTTCATTTGTTTAAAAGACGTTGAAAGCAGTTAGTTTCTTATCATGCTGCTCAAATGTGAGAGTACATTATGATGAGGTAAAATGTAAAATAGATACAACTTTAAGTAAATTTTTTCTGACTTTTTTGTTAATTATTAAGAGCATACATCTGGAAAATAAAGATCTGCCTGCCCGTGGCCAAAGAGCTTTAGAAGACAGTACTCATCTTTGTCCATGCAGAAAGGGTACCCTGAAGCTACTGATGGATATGAGCCATGAGACAAGTGATTATGAAATATGAGGGAGGGATTGTTGGCTCAGGTTGGGCTGTGGCTTAGGAATGCAATGTACCTGTTACAAGCTGGTAATGGTTAACAGCTTAATAACCTGACACTGCCTGCTCTAGGACTAGGAGGGCAATACAGCCTTCACTTGCTTTTTAAATTTTACTCTTGCTAGGAAATCAGCTGCAAGATAGATTAGTTTTATTAATAGAGGAGTGTAATTCTTTGCCAAAAGGCTAGCTTCAGAACAAAAAGATATTACAAATTTAAACTAGCTTCAGCAGAAGACAAAAGCATCGTAATATGATGATACATCCCAAGTATGAACACAGTAAAATATTCTGTGCAGATGATGTTTTAATATAGGTAGTAAAGAAATAAACTTCACAGTATGGTCTTGGTACTTCTGCAAGCATTAAAACATAGTACTAGAAAGAAGTTCATGTTCATTTCATTTTATCTAAGGCTTTCTATGGCCAGAGAAGGTCACTGTGTTTAAGAAGAAATGGGATGATGGATAAATTACATGGAAATGATGTAAAATTTAATTGTTGTCACTTACAACCATGGTCAACCCTAGTTCAGATTCACTTATAGTTCAATGCCCACTGTGGTGGCTTTGGTGTAGAGAGACAGCTTGAATTTGCTCGTTTCAGGTCTGAATACAGGGGGACAAAAAAAAAAAAAGCCTCCAGTGCTTTCCAGTACTAGAGCTACTCTAGAGCTCCCACCAGTGCAACTCAGTGATGGGGAAAGGAGAGGGTTCCTCATAAATGAAGCCACAGTTGATTCACATATTTGAGCTACGGTATAAATAAGGCAATCTTTTAAAGACAGTGCAGCTATTAAACAGTAATGAAGAACTGAAAAGCAACTCTGCATAATCACCATTCAGCTAAATGATGATTTCACAGATGGAAGAACAGATGAAATTCAGCCAAATGATTTTAGGGGCAAATGAATAGGCAATAATGTACTTAGGAAGCATTAGCCTCTCTTCGTTCTCAGAGACAGTGACCCATTGTTCACAATTAATAAACCCTGAGGCTCAAAGGGGACAGAGATAGTGGCTGCCTAAGATCTGTTCAAACCCACACAATAAAACAAGCGTAGAAAACCGTACGTTACACTGTATCTTAACATAAAACAGAACCCTGAATTATTTTCATATGTTCAGATTAAAATGCAAGCCCTGCTAAATTATGATGAGTTACATCTCTCCTCCTGGATGTGATGAAAGTCACTCTTGCTATAAATTAAAGGATCATTGGGTAGGTAGCAGGTTAGCTTTCCTTTGCTCACAGGTCTTTCTAGGCCTGACACAGAGAAGCATGCAAAGGAGTCACCAACCCTTAAATGCTAGCATGTCCTTGAGAGCTGAAACTCAGAAATAGTGCACTATTATCTGTTAGTAGTAAAGCAAGTTAAAAATGAGGGATGTATGGCAAGCACCTGAGCCAGTAAAAACCCAAACTGATGGCTTCAAGAGATGAATGACTTTTCATTTTGATAACTACCATATCAGCAACTTTGAAAAAGGAAAATGCCTGACTGTAAATAGATAATATCACTGTGAGGAAAAGCAAATGCTAATAAGTCCAGTAGTTCATCTTCATAATTGAGTTTAGAGACAATTGTCACAACTTTTTTTCTCTGGGAAACCCAAAAGAAATTGTCTTTTTCTTTTTTTGTTTTTTTTTTGGTCACCTAGCTATTACTTTTGGCTTGGGAAAAAAAGATAATTACATGCTCTTTCTTTTGAGCATATTTTACCCTCTAGTATGTGTCAAAAGCTAGTTTTCACACTAAGGCCATGAGGTTAGTGGTTTAAGACCTGCAGTACAAGAAAAGGACAAATAAATCTTTGCAGTAGTTCTACTGTGGAAAAATTTTTGTAAGTGATTACCATTCAAAACATTTTACATTTCTGTGTTAAATTTGATGCTGCAAGACATAGTCAATGCAACTTTAGAACTACTATGATCATCTAACACATCTAACCTTGACAAGCAGGATTTCTTCCTCTGCAGTTCTCCACCAACTGTCTCTGTCCTATCTCTACGAAGTTCAGACCTGTAAAATTACAGATATCATGGAGAAAAAGAATAGGGAATTGATGCTTATTTAATTGTTAAATACCATAACTACAGGTCATCTAATTAAATCACCAGGCAGTGTGTTTAAAAAGCAATCCAAAGGAAGTACTTTGTGACACGATACAACTGGTGTATGTAAGTCATTTGCACAGGATACTGTAGTCAAAAAAAATATATCTAAGTGAGCTCAGAACAATAGCCGAAGTCATGGAGGATAACTGCTGGACAGAAGGTCAGGCCTTGAGATTAACAGCTTCCACAACTGGGCACTGGGAACCATTACTGATTGCAGTTTTTTAGTTAGGGACTGAATCTAGGAAGCCAGAAACAGAGGCAGTATTGCACTATACTTGGCCTTTTATTATATTCTTTCCCTTGATGTTTTCTACTTGTCAGTGCCAGGTGGTATACTGCATGATGTGTTCTTGGACTTTTAATCCCATCTTGGGACAGGTTGCCCCTAGTTTTGGGGCATGTCATCTGGCTGGTGACTTTGTGCAGTCATTGCATTCACAACACAGTATGTGATGTCTGTTTTCTGGGAGGGATCGGTCCCATCCTCCTCTCCTTAGGGGCAAGGAGGAGGCCAAGATCTGCATTCACGTTGCACTGTAAGTTTGAAAAACATGCACTAGAAAAATTTGGCCCCACTATCCTAGGTACCTAAGAAGTACCCTTTGGGCACAAGCAAAGAGCCAGAAATTAGTGGTCTGCATATACCAGCCCTTAAACAGCATGTGACATCCAGTCTCTTTCCAGACATGAAAAATCTCCACAGGTAAGCAAAGCAGCTTAAGGGATGGGGATGGTGACAAGACGGGATAGGAATATGACTCCTGAATTGCCAATATAGGAGCATAGGAGCAACAAAATGAATGTGTCATTGCAGCCATTGAACCTGACTTGCCTCTAGCAAAGCTAAAATGTAGAAATACTCTCTGAGTTACTAAGACCTGAAATCTGATCTAGAGTTTCAGAAGGCTCATGCAAATGTTTTACCTTATTGTGTAAATATGGAAAGTGGCAAGCCTGTGACCAGGAAAGCTACAGTGTGCCTATTGTAGTGTTTTACATGGATCATGGTGGAACCTTTGCTTGAACTCCAGAAGGTTTCCAGAAATTGTGAAGGACTGAAAGAATTTTGCTGGAAAAGAAAGGACAGTCTTGGGGAAAACTTGTGCAATAATGACTTAACAAAACTAAACACTAAAGATAATTAGCTATATTTCACATGCACAAAACAGATTTCTGAAATAAGTACTTTTTTTCATTGTCATAGTGACAACTATAGTGGGTCATTATGTGGGTACCAAAGATGGAGCAATATTGAATGCAGAGATACTTAACATATGTTTCGCTGGTTTTGAGTGATTTTCATCTTCAAAAAAAATGGAAAAGCAGTGTTGGCGGGGGGGGGAAGGTACTGATATTTTTGGCTTATAGACAAAGAGGTGTCATTTTTGTAGGACTTAGAATGTAAGTAGCAGCAGTATGGGTATGCAGATAAAGAAAAAAGATTTCTTTTCAGAGATAAAGCCTGTGAAATGAACATGACGTGTTAGGCAAATCGTGGTCTACTTTAGCACAGCATTGTATTAAAGATTAACCAAATGTGTCAGTATATATTCAAAACAAAAATTCTGGTGCTGTGTTGTAATTAATGATCAGTACCCAAACAGCAGACATTTTGTAAATAAAGTTTTCTGTTCCTGTTTTGGTAATGCTAGCATACCTCATGTTTTCTGTGTTAACTTTTCCAATAAGAGCATGTCTGAACAAACTAAAACTTGGAATTATTGTGTTCATTATGATTTTTTTGAATTGAAGATTTTTGCAACTTAATATTTCCTGTATATTTTGAGAAAATGTGCCAATTACAAATCACAATTTCACCACAAACTAAAAATCAGAAAAAAATAGTCTTTCCCTCCCCTAAATGACATGAAAAACTACATTTTTTTTTTCTATATTCTTGCATCTCTAGAAGTGATAGAAGAACCATATGGTTTGGCTTTTCTGTTACTTAATAAGAGCAAAAAAAAATGACTGCTTCCACTGCAGTGAAGGGAAAGAATTGTATGCTTTAATGCCCAGCAAAGTGTCATGAAAAATGGGTCATAATGCTATAAAAGAGGTTAAACTGAAAGATTAACATACACTGCCATGCCATCCCATGGAGCTCTGAAACTTAAATGTGACTTTTTGTGTAGGCAAGTTCTGGGAAAGGTTAAAAATAGAACTTCATGCATGTAACTAACACAAAAGCAAAATGAATTGACCATATTTTAAAAAGCAGGATAGAGCAGGAGAGGGCAAACATTTTAGACTTCAGGTGACAAAAGATGAATTTTTGTCAAAGTTAAATTGCCAAATTTTAACTCTTGAAAATGACATACCTGGAGCAATGCACACTTAAAAGCCACTAACTCTGACAGCCCTAAAAGCTCTACAGGGGGAAAAAAAAAGCGCGTCTCTAGCTTTTATGCCATTAAGCAAAACTAAAACTAAATCCTTCAGTAGAAAATTTGTTGCATATGAATAACAACTTCTTTAACATGGCTCAGAGGGTGATAAGAAATCTGTAAGGAGAATTAATGAGGGTTGACTACTGATGGGGGTAGGTAGCTGACTGTCTTTGGGAATGTTAATGTCTAGAAGCATTGGAATGGAAGAGATGAGGGAATTTAAACTGTGGGTCCTCCTGTGTAAGCACTGGCCCAGGCTTCTGGGAAGACATGACTGCCAGGATCCAGAGGCAAAGTTGCTCAGAGAGCTTGCCACGTCACTTGTCTTCATGCTTCGAGCATAATGGGAATGCTTTTGTGCAGTACCAGCATCCTAAGTTTCGCTGCAGTCTTCCGTGTCACTTGTTAGCTGCTCAGGCAGAACCCTTGTACTATGGCATGGATCCAAGTCCATCCCAGCCTGTCCCCTCTGGTTTGGATAGCAACACAGCCTGGCTAGAAACCTGCTCAGAAAAAAGGAAAAAGTAAGGAGTCAGTCTGCTGTGGAATGATTCTGTATCATTTAGGTTGCCAGGATATGCCAATTATTGTCATTTAATGCTTTGAAATTTTTTAATGAGAAAATTAGACAAGTTCCAAGATGATACATTAAGATGTCCACTAAAAACTACAGATTATGTTCTGCAAAGAGACATAGCCATTTATTCCAATTTGAATACTAAATTCATTGTTCTAGAAAAGCATACATCGTTGTAGGGAGCTTGATGCAAAAAGAAGTCATGGTCAGGTGTCAGACCACCAAACAATGCATATTCTACCATTATTCTCCAGTTTATTCAAGTGTAATTGATCCTATTGCAAAGTTTAGTGAGCAAGAAGACAGAATAGTGCTGCCAGAAAGCAGGCTTGCTCCTGGCTTAGTAACAGAAAAGTTAATCAATCGAAGAAACTGAAAAACTAGCTGAACAGGTTTTCCAGGGCACATTGTAAACCGAGAAAAGTGAGAATGAATAGAAGGGCCGTCCGGGGAGTGGGGAGGACAAAAGAACTGGAAGTGCAAGCCTTCAGTGTTTTATCACACACAGAGACTGCATGATATGCAGTAAGGTATTTAACCCATGAACTGTAGCACTTGTACACAAAGTACGTAGATGAATATTGCATGCCAGGCAGGGGGGAGGAACCTGGCAGAGGGCATCAGTGGTGTTTTCCTAGTGTGGTATCTGGGGTTACAAGAAGGGAGCCCTACCTGCAAACTGTGCCCAGAGGAGTGAGAAAGTGTGCCCTTCACTGCTGGGTGCTCATCGATGGCACAAGGGAGCTGGCATCAGAGCCCCAGTTGCAGTGGTGGTCTTGAAGAGTGAAGAAGAGTTTATATAACCTGCAGGGTCCTGAGCCTGCCGTCATCCTTGTATGAAGGAGTTGAAGCCTACAGAAAAGGTGGTAGGGCTGCCAGATGAAGGCCACTCAGTCAGTTCTGCCATATAGTGTTTGGAAATTCAGTAAAAATTGAAAAGGTGCTCCCAATAGGGGAAAACTGCTTATTCCGTTTCATGCTTTCTGTTAGAAACGTGTGGCTCCACATTCATCCTTCATACAAAATCCTGAATATATAATCCTGATAGATTTATGGAAAATCCACTTCTGTTGAATAAGTTCAAATACAGACATGGTATGTTTCCTGTCAAGAACAGGGAACTTGTTGCTCAGAGGCAGGCTATTTTCCATTAACCTCGGAGACCACAAAGGGACGGTAGAGCAAGTTTGAAAAGGAGGTTACAAACCACACCAGGAGCTTCTAAAATGGTATCTGAATTTGTGGAGTCCCGATAAACTTTTATGGGACTCTTTTCTCCTTTTTTCTTTATTTTAAGGAAAATGTGACAATTCTCATTCAAAGGAAATCACCCATTTGATTTCTGTGCAACACATCAATAGTTAACTTCTTCAGAATACTGTTTTGCTTAACAAGTGTCTAGATCATGTAGGTGAGGTCTATCTGTAGGAAGGATACCTAGAACTGATGTTATAGTAAACACCAATTGTACACAAAACTTTACCTCAGTAGAAACAGGCAAGATAACTCATGCTGCAGGTTAGGATTAAACACAAAACTCAAATGAGGAAAAAATGCTTTACAATAGCCCACATCTGATACCAGAAAAAGAACTGTATCAGTCTTTTAAGAAAATGTAGAATTCAAAACTATACACTAACATATACACTTACATACTTTGATTGACTAAGCATCACTTGCTTTTGACAAGGTGTGAAGTGTAATGGATTGACAGAATGAGCAGTTCTTTAAAAAGCAGCAGCTTCATGATTTAAAGTGGTTTTGTAAGCTTAAAATAAGGGTTTGTATATTAGTGCTTAACTAAAGATATGAAGAAGACGGCGAATGGCAGAATAGCCTGGCAGTAACCTTCATATAGCCTTGGACTGTGGAAAGCATTAAAGTGTCAGGCAATAGGCCATGCAGTGACACCAGACAGGAATATAAAGTAAGTTTTTCCTCTGGATACTTTTCTTTAAAGACTGAAACAGTGATCCACATCAGAAGTTTTAAATTGACCTATCAAGTTCCTATTAACTCTCTAAACAGGACACAAAACAGTTTCTTTGTCTATTTGAAAAGGAATCATTGGATATTCATTATTTCTTTTGGGAAACATAGCTCACTTAGAGGATTTGCTTTTTTACAGCACCTTGATGTTGCTGGGTTGCATAGAGATTTTCCTTCACAGGCATCAAAGACCATTAATGAAGTGCTTTTTTTGTGAAGTCTTGTATGAAAGGAATGTACGAATCTTTTTTTTAGAAAGTACTTCTACCATAAATATGAGTGCTGTTATAAAGAGAAAAGACTGCAATTCTTTCTAAAGAAACAATAAAGGTTAAACCCCCCAAATCTTACCAAATAAACCATTGTCTTTCCAAGCTGGGTAAGAAATTAGATGATGAAGCTGGACACCTGACAGGAAATTTTTTCTGAGCCATTTTTGTGTTGCAGTAACAAAAGAATGAACATGGGTTATTGCTAGCACAAGGCAGTTGTCAGTGTGCAAGAAGGCAAATCAATGAAATCAAAAAAGTGCAGGGCAGGCAAAGATAGAAATTAGTAGAAGAAATATAAGATTGGTAATCCTTACTGAATATTGAATATTGCATATTGAATACATTTGGCAAAACGACTAGGAGCACGGTGATGAAATGCACTAAGACAAAGCTTCGAGACATTTTTAATAGAAAACAGAATTGGAATACTTTGCACCAAGTTGACATAGCAAAACCAGAACAAAATTCACAGTACAAAGGGCATGGCCTTGTACTTGCATGTAGAATAGGCAATATTGTAAGCTGGTAGTCTCAGTCTATTATGGCATAAAAGGAGAAAAGTCTGGCTGTAGCAAAGGTTATTATAGACAATTCTAGAATTTGCCAAAGGTCTTCCTTGTAGAGAATGAAGCAATAATGGCACTGTATATTGCAGTTAGGAGACTTCTTCAACCTCATTTAGAGAAACTTATGCACTGTTGCTTCAAAAGGTTGCTCATTTACACAAGGATAGGGATGACCAGCATAATACCTTGGAGTTTTATTTCATATACTAATGAAACCTTGCAGAAATAATAGGATTATATGTCTCTAATGTGCAGGTACATTTAAAAATATAACACAAGAGAGAACAGAGATGAGAAGAGAGAATAGGAACACTTTCTGTCCTGTGTATAAGATAGCATAAGCTGAATTTGATGCCTGGGTTTTTTTTGTGATGAACATACTGTAGAACATAATTTTTCACATGGTTTACAAGAAGCAGGTTGAAAATAATGGGAACACAGAAAACATGTCAGCAATGATGGATCATCTGGTAACCTGCGTGCCACTCCGATCAGTAAATGTACATTGGTACTGCTTAATCCTTACATAATTGCAAAAGAAAAATAAAAACATGGTCAGTGTGAAAATTTTGTTTTTAACACTGGAGATTTATAGGACTTTTACCCTTTAGCAAAGTCATGCTTGTGCTCTGTTTCAAGAGCAAGGGGACAGATTTAACTAACTGAAGCCTTCAGCCCCTTACAACAGTCAGCTTTGGCTTGTTTAGTTGCAAATGCTAGAGATGCACTTTCAAAAGCCATAGGCATGGACATGGCATTCAATAGCAATGAAACAAAATTCTGTAGCTTTAAATTTAGTTTCAATTAGGATGTAGTTAGGGCTGAAATATACAGAATAAGTTGAAGCAGGGTCCCATTTTACAGACAGCTGTTTGTTCTTTAGCATCCATACTGCATACTTCAAACAATATGAGGTTTAAGTTGATTGATTGAAGCGTTCATTTGACAAAATACAATAGAAAATGAAATTACAGGCATCAGAAGGCATTTAGGCACCTTTAACCATTAAGTGAGAAATAACACAAGCCTGTAAGATAAAAATAGGAGAACCATGAACAGAACAAGAGTAACTGGTATTTGTTGAGAGGAAATAATAGCTAGAATTGAGTAGCCAGAGTAGATACATATTGAGGTGTGCCATAATAGCTAGGATGGAAGTATGAAATCACAAGCAAGAAAGCAATTGCTTTTAAGGAGGATTGTTCTTTGGTAGATGCTTGTAGCTGACTATTTAAATGTTGAGTGTCCTGCTGAATTGCCACCTCTCTACTGAGGACTGCCAAACTGGGAATGAAGCAGAATGAATTTAGGAAAAAGGAAGATAAGTTCCTGGAGAGAAAGTGGTGATTAGAAAGGTTAAAATACTCCTCAAATCTGTTATACTGATGTAGCTCTATGGCATAAGGTTCAATTGTTCTGATTACCATGTTCTTGCAGACCCCTATGGTGGAAGGAGCTGTGTGAATGCAGCAGCTTAATGAACGGGGAGAGGAAGGAGATAAATATCAGGGCAAGCACTGCTGGTGTGCTGAGAAACTAATTACATCTCAGGGGGCTGTAATCCAGAATGGTAAAAATCTAAACTAGAGAATGCCAGATAGTCATAAAAGATGTGCTTCATACCGGCCTATATAGGAAAGGAACACAAACCACCAAGTTATGGAAAAGGGGTATAGCCATATCTATCTGAGACATGAAAACTGCGGATCACAGTTGTCAGAAATGGAAGTATACAATGTTAAAGAGACAGATGAAGAGGCAAAAGAGGAAGTTACTTGAAATACAGCCCATTAAAAGTTAAAGACTTCATGGTTAGTTAAATTACTCTAAATTACTGAAAGATTAAGAACCATGTTTAAGCCGAGTATTTGTCTTTTGCACAAATACATTAACTATAGCCAATTAAATTTGCCTAATCAAGCTTAACAATGCTACATGCTGTTTCTCATTAGAAAGTCACTATTTAAAAAAAAAAAAAATTGACTACTTGAAATGTAATGGTAAAGAGATTCTGTATGGATCTCCAAGGGTGCAGCCATCTGACTCTATGGCTTAAGAGTAAGTTGATGTCATTGCCTAGCATTTGTCCCAGGCAAAAGAAATTTTTGCTGTTGTTATTTTCTTTCTGCAACTGAAAAGCATAAGGAAAAGAACATCTGCATTTTGTAAGACTATGAAGGTGATAAAGGTATCTCGGGTAATACTACAGCACTTCTGCTCATGTTCAGTAGAACCAGGGCTGTGACTCCAGCCTTCTTATGGCAGGTAATACTTAAGCCTCAGAACAAAACTCAGCTTGCAACATGAGGGCTGGACAAATACTGCAAAACCTAGTGTGAAATCCAGAGGTCTAACCAGACAGGATTTCTGAGCTGAAGTGAGCATGACTTAAGATGATACAGAAGTTACAGCTTTTTTAAATGGCATTGGAATTATTATGGTCTTTATTTCAAAGTGTCCCACTGCAAGCGCTTATGGATTAAGACTGCAGGGTGCTTGCTAATGGCCTCAGGCGTGTCTCTGTTTCCCAAGAGCATGCTGAGTTGAGAAAGATCTATGCTTATTGCTGAAATACAACTTGCCAGAAAGACAGGTAGCTTCTCAGATATCCTTTAGGAGTTTTACTATAAAAATATAATATAAACTGATGAAGTTGGCAAAACGGATGTTACTTACTGCCTCCACGTTAGGAATGCATCCATGTTACTTCCCAACACCACTATATGAAATTACTCCAAGGATCAACCCCATAGCTCCTGTGAAGCAGGCTGGTGAAGGACAGGGGCAGATCTATCAGGAGCAGCCCACTGCTCTTTGCTTGTGTTCTGCCTATTCAGAGAGGGGAAGTGGAGGGACGTCTTTGGATTTTGCCACAGGAGAGGCTGCCTGGAGATTTCCTGGCATAAGTGTTCAAATTCATGACCAGACTTTTCAGTTTGGTGGTAAAGATGAGGAGGTGTTTTAGGGACCTGGGAAGGTGAGCTGCTCCCTGTGCCTCTCCAGGGATCCCTTTATGGTGCATGGCCACGGGGATGATGGAGAGAGAGACAGGCTGAGGGCATAAAGCAGACCCTGTTGGCAGGTGTATGAGTAGCACATACCTGGGGAAGGTGATCCCAAGAGGAGACTGGATTTTAGGAAGAGGACAGCTACTCTGCAGTAATTTCATGTAGGAAGAATACACAAGAAGGACTTTCATAGCCATGTGTATGAACAGAAAGCAAATCTACAGGCAGTGACAATAACATAAATTAGAACCTCAGCTTCCTAAATTCATAACCAGCAGTCAGTCCTGACTAGTGTTTTTCTTTCCTTGACGATCAGATGCTTCTTTCAATTAAAGAAAAATCAGAACAACAAAAACCAAACTCTAAACACTGTCCTTCATCTTCACCCACCCCAGCACAGTCTAAGATCCTGAAGGTGTATCTTAGGTTGGACTCTACAGAGGAAATAAATATGTGGCCTGGAAGGCTAATAGCTAGAAAATCCTTCCTTGCTGTCTCACTAGTTTAAAGCTTCTGTTGTGATGGCAGAAGTTACTAGAGCTGATACTACACTAACCCTAGAAAAACCACACTTGACTAGGAGGGCTTATTAGCATAGAGCTGAAAGGAGGTATGTTACCAGAAGCAGCTTCTGACACTAAAGGATGGAGCCACCAAACAAGTCATCCACGAATATGGTGCAGTTCCTAAGAACACATTCCTCCTCAACACATATGCTCCTCTGCTTCCACATTTTGGAAGAAAATTCTGCCTGCAGCTATGCTAACAGTCCTCAGTAACCCTTTCTATCCTACTCATTCAGTGGGAATCGCAAGCTTTTAAAGAAGAACCAACTGAACAAAAAGATCAGGGGCCACAAAACTGTACAGAAAGATCTGAAAGGTGGAACCTGAATCCTAAAATACAGCCTTCCCAAATGGGTTTTGAGCACTGGGCTACATGAGATAACGTGCATAAATAGTCTTGATACCTAAGAAGAGGAGAACCGTAAGTGTTTTTAGCCATGCTCCTGGTTACACAGCAAGCATGTTCAGTGTGAGCACCAATGGACAGTCCTTTAGGTGGTACCTAAACAAGCTGCAAAATTTAAAAGTTAACTTTTTAACAATTAATATTTTAACAATATTAAAAAAGTTAATAAAAGAGCAGGATCTGTTTCTTCTGAAGGAACAATAGTGCTTACTTTTCGAGATTTTGCCCAAGTTGAGCTGGAGATCTGAATTATTCATGAACTTTTATTTCAAAATAATTCTTTTCCCTTTCTGGAGAGACAGACCAACCTTTAAGAGCCTCTAATTTGTTTTGAGTTGCCAGTTCTTGAGGGTTTGCATTTTGTAGTGTTGGGAAAACAGAGAATGCTTGCTGCCTGTCAGGTTTATTTTAGTCTGTTTTATACATTTACACAAGCTTACAGTGAAAAACCTCATATTTTATACTAGCAAAGAGAAAGGATTAGATTCTTGATTACACAGATTAGAAAATATTGTTCTTCTGTTATTGTGAGTAAAATCATCACCTGAGTCTCACCCTTGGGTCTGGTGAGCAAATGAATCATTTTCTGACCTTTTCCCTGCTTGCTGGCCTGATGGACACTGGTATTTTTCCATGGTTATTTTTCTGCAATATAAAATTTACACAAAACTTTTGACTGTGCCTGCATTTCAGTGATGTCACTGGGCTTCTCTGGTAGCCTCCTGTGATAACTCTAAAGATGACCATCCTCCTGCCTGTGGACGTGAAGTCCCCTCCTCAACCAGTTCAGGTCTTCAGACCTCAGTGACCCTACAACCCTTTTGGATAATTATCCTGGTGCAGCTCTTCAGAAGTCTTGGTTGTAAACCCCTACGTTATTTCTCTGGAGACACTATCAAAAACGATCCTGTTGACAGCAGTTGTGAATCAGTGGGAAGCTCAAGTGAAACTTGAAAGTAAAGCAAAGTCTGCTAATGTGGCAAAAAGTCAAACAAGCCAGGAGCTGTTTATTGGCAATTAAAAGCTTAAAAGCTTAAACTAGGCCTATAATCTGTACTTTTCATAGAAAGCAGTGCAGGTCATACAAAATGAAGCACTTGTTTAACAAATTAGGGATAGCTAATAGAAGTAAAACTCAGAAAGTGATGATTTTGCACTGCAGTCACGGATGCTTGGCCGCTTGTACCTTTAGCCTAGGCAGCCTTTCATGATAGTTCATAGCCTCTCTGGGCTTTTGTAAAACTCACTTTGGCAATTGAAAGCAATCTGGATATTGGACATGTTTGAAATAAGCTCCATCTGCTTTCACTGCTTTATGTCCGTGTTGTTGAATAAAGATAAATAGGTAACTTTTTGTTAAATAAAGACGCTTTAAATCCATCTTGTTATACAAACCAAGCCAGCTAGACTGGATTTGGAAAAGCCTGAATATCTTTCATATAAGAAAGCCAAGGGCAAGATCAGGTTCACTTGTGCTAGTAGTACAGACAGCACCAACTGCCAGAAACATCCTGCGGTAAAATACGTTCCTATAGAAGAACAGCAGAAGAAACTAACACATAATTTCCTATTGATCCTGATCACCTTCAAAAGTCTGTAGCAATATGAGCTGCCCTCATACTGTGCTCATCAGATAAAATGAGAATGCTTATAATAGACATTTTGATAGCTTTCATTTAAAAACCTGTAACTATTCAATGTACCAATAAACACGTTATAGTACTGAAAGCAAGTAAATACATGTAAAAAATTGAAAAAGAGGCTTCAGTCTGTGAATTGTAACATGCAAATAACTCTAGACCAAGCAAGCAGGCACAGGGTTGAAACTAAGAAAGAGTTGACAACAGCTCTTTTTATGTTTTTACAGGACTATAAGCAGGCTTGACTCAACTTAAATTTTTAATAAAACCTCCTCAAAATCAGTTTCTGTTTATGCTTGACAATGTCTACTGCTAGTTATAACTTTTGTTAACTTCAGCCTCTCCCCTCCCTCCAGTCTCCTCAATCTGCAGCGTTTGCCAGTGGGGTAAAGAAAAAAGGAGTCAGAGCAACTTGGAGAAAAGCAACTAGCATAACATCTCACAGTTTGTCACTCAAATGTTTTAATTGCCTTAATAGTGGAGTTTTAAGAAAGCCCATAAATAAAATACTACCAAGTGATTAAGGGAAGAAATGAAATCTACATGCACAGCCATGCATGTGGGAAAGGCCATGTCTTGTATATGCCTTTTAATGATGAATTGTATTAAAAATGAGCTATATTACTATCATTTTATTGCTATAGTGGTGGTGAAACTAAAGGTCACTTGTTGTTTAAAGTATTTTTCTCTTCAACAATGCTGTGATAAACTGGCCCGGTCAGAATAAAAACAAAATATGACTGTTTTCATCCATGTTAGAATAAGCAATAAGGAGAACAAAGGAGCTAGTAACCTTTGTAGAATACAAGTGAATCAAAGGATATCTTGGATCAAAACAGATTCTGTGACCTTCACTATTAATTTATAATTTTTTTGGAAAAAATCTGCAGTAATGAAAGGAAACAAATTAAAAGTACAGACAAGCACAATATAGAGCTATGTGGAAACGTGCTTTTGAACTTTTGACTTCTCTGATGCCTTTTGTTTGCTAATCCATGTGTCAGAACAGAGTCCAGGATTTCTGAGCAGAGTCCTGGGATTTAGGCACATCTGACTGCCTTTTGGTTGCTGTGACCACATGCTTTGCACGCATGACAAGTCGGTATCACAACTGTTTTATTTAGCACTCCATTTCACTGTGTGCAATGGTCTTTGGAGTAGTCAGCTAATTTGGTGTTGGCTACCTTACGCATTCCTGGCAATCCTTGTGTAACGGTCCCCAGTGCATTGCAGCATACCTGCACTGATTGATTTAGGCACCTCTATACCCCCACTGTACTTGGGTCATTCTGACAACATGTGCCTGGTTTTAACGGTAGGGGGCTGCTAACAATATCCATTGGGTGCAGGTAAGTAATAGACTGATAACCTCCGTAACCAAGAGCATGACACCCAGCGGTTCACCAGGGCTCCCTGTGATGTGCACAAGGTGCTTTTCTGCAGATAAACTGAAGAGTAGTCACTCACACAAGTCATCCACCTCTGGCATGTGAGCAGGAGATTCTCTTTTTTTAAGGTCACTTTTAAACTTTTCCTCTTCTTTTGCTCCTAATATTCAAAAGATTGCAACGGGCTCTTAATACCAGCCGATACTATAAAATGCTAGAGATCCGTAAATTTTAGCCTAAGTTGGAAAAAAACTCAAATAACAGCACAAAGGGATCCTTGTTTTTCTCTACAGTGTTTTTTCTGCATATGCAGTTGTTCTACCAGCAGTACCCGCAGTGCTTCAGTCCCAGAAGCCAGAAGTGAAGCCAGCTATGTGCTGCAGTGCAGTACAACTACTAGCAGCCTTGCTGTGGCTTGTTTGATACTGTCAGGAGCCTGCATACAGTCAAGAGTCCCTTCCCATCTTGCTACGTCCTCTATGAGGTATGCAACACCTGTAGCAAAACCTTTAAGCCATATCGCTTTATTTGTAATACTGATTCATTTATAGCTCATCCTGAACAGCATGAGAGCTCTTCTCCTTTCTTCTCCTGACACAATACAAGAGACTTTCATTAAAAATGGCACCAACGGTGAAAACGGTGAAAGATGTTAAAAGCAGATAACTTGACACTTATCCACTGCCTGATGAGTTTTTTCCCCACACATGCAGCAGCTCGGGAGACTATCTCACCAGCTAGATACAGTCTTTCCCTGACTGGCCCATTACCTTCTTAAAAGGAATCTTTCATACCCAGAACTCTTTCATATTATGTTGTCTCATTTTTTTTGTACCTGCATTTATGAATTCAGGGAAGAAATGGAGAGAGGGAGACGTGTAATAACTTGACACTGCTTCTTGTCAGCTGTCTGAGCAGAGTCTCCTAACCTCAGGAGCTTTTGTGCAGCTCTGCAAATCTAAAGCATATTTGTGAAAATGATTTGAGACACATTTTCTAGGTAAACTCTACAACAAGCCAGTTCACCCTGACTTATTTATATTTCATTGCATTGTTATTCTGAAACAAAACACTAGGAGGTATTTCTGGGCATCACCTGACAGCATATTGCATTCCTCCAGCTCCACATACTTACCATGTCTTTAATACACTGTGGCTGCATGTGCAGTGGCACATCAAATAGCTTGCCTGAGGCTAAGCAAGCCTTAGAGTAACATTTTCATACTCAAATTTTATTCTATAATTGACCCATAATTAGGAATAGACAGATAAGTAAATATTCAGGATCTTTGCTTTTTGTTGGAGCGGGAGAAACAATTCAGAATTTACTGGTGACATTCATTCTTGGGTTTGATACTTAACAGTTTTCATTTAAGGAGCTAGCTAACCTATTAGTTCCTCAGTCCTGTGGAGATATTTAATAAGAATACTTTTATGAACCTGTTTCGGTGACAGCTATAATCTCTTAGTTTAATTTTCCAGCTAAAGATATTTCCGCTTCTGGAGCCCGACTGATCAGGTATCTGATCTTCAGCGTCAGCATCATTTGAAATAACATCACGTGGGCTTCTTTTTCCTGAGTTGTAAATAACAAAGAGAGAAATAGAGCTAATCACTTACATGAGCCATGACTCAGCTCTGTTGCCCAAATTCGAAGTGTGTTGGTTCCATTAAATAAACAACCAACTTGGCCGGTTTTTCTGAGCCCTCCCCATAGTTGAAAGCATGTGTAAGAGAAAAGGAGTGAGAAGATAAAGCATACTTTGCTTTCTAAGGCTATATGCATAACTTCGGGGTATATGAAAAGACACTTTAAGTGTCAAAATGGCAGAAGATATTCCCATCCTTTCTTCCAAATTGTAAATAGTCTGACAGTCAGAATCTTGCTAGGGAAAGGCTGAAATCTCCTCCCATGCCAAGTTACAAGCAGTATTTTTCCATTAGTAAAGAAGTTTTAAATTGGATTGTCACACTAGAGTAATTTTATCCTAGAATTTCTACTGTTTGGGTGGGTTTTTTTGTTTGTTTGTTTGTTTGTTTTGTTTTGTTTTGTTTTGTTTTGTTTTTTAATTCCATAGTAGTACATCCCCTGCAGTAGCATGTCTATATCACCATCAGGGAAGGATTTGTGTGATCTCACTGTGCTGACAGATTTGACAGACCTAGTGCACTTCATTTCTAAGGTTTTCTTCCTTTCCCAAATGCAAAAAAAATTGCACTAAAAACCTCAACTTTTATTCAAATTGTTTCCCAAAAAGTCTATGCTCCTGTCAAAATCACTGAATTAACCTAATTTCTACATTAGATTTTCCCTATATTTTGCCCCTGGCTTTTGTAATTTCTTCTTTCTTAAAGGTAAAATTTAATACACATTTTCCATTCCAGAACTATTTAAAATTGTATAGTTCTAAACAATGGTCACTTCAAGTTTTGTGATGGCAGAATTAGACAGGTTTGACTAAGATTTCCAAGATGGGAGAGGAAGAAGTGCCTTATATCTCCAGTTATAATTGTTTGTAAATCAGGAACCTGATACAACTTCAGCTGCTACTTTAACTTGTCTTTTTCATTAATGTATAAACATAGTCACTTGAACTAAATGAAGAGTTCTTTCCTTCACCTTCTATCATGCTTTTCAGACACTTTCATCATAACCTGTTGCTTAGACACTGGAAACAAAAATACTTTGTCCTAGTTAGGAAAATTTAATAGATCCTGCTAAGTATTTCTTTGCCTTCCCTGCATCTGTTAAGAAACCAAATTCTTTGCTACTTGTTCTCAAAAAGCAGTATCACTGCCTTTTTCACAGGCTCAGAGTTAGTTACATGGCTCAGTAATCCACAGAAGGAAATGGAGGCCACTACTTTTCCATTGCACTTTTGAGTCATTTGAGGACATCATGTAAGCTTTTTATCCCATTTGAAAATAAGGTGTTGAACCTTCATTCCTGCAGGTTTTGATTTGGAGGACAGATGCCAAATGGAGGCACTGGAATCAATTTAAGAATGCAGCAGAAAGGACACCTTAAATAGATGAAAGAAAATCCCATTTCTGGTGCCCTGACTCTCCTTTAATTGCAATCACCAGTCCAGATCCTAATCAATGCACATAAATTGCCACAAGACTACAAGGGCTGAATTTTTGAATCTGCCGTTTGGGCATGACATGGGGTTTATGAAGAATTAGCACGTATGGTTATTATCTTTTTTTCTGAACTTTTCCATCAGCATTCCACCTCGGGGCCACCCAATGCATTCATCTTACTAAAAAGTTGAAACATTAGACTGATAAAATCAGACAACCTGTGTGCCTATTCAGAATCTTTCCTAACTCCTTCCCAAAGAACCTTTAAGTGAACTCATTGACCATGTCTATTGGTTTCATGGTTATGGCAGCTCTCCTTTACTTTTAAATATACAAATGTTTGTCATCTGCAAACCTGGACTTGAAAGCATAGTTATCTTATTCTGCTTCCTTTCTACTTCCTTTTGACTTTTTGGCTCAATTTCAGAGTAAAAACTGTTTACCCAACTTTACTCAAGTGGATGTCCCTTCAGGTTGATTCAACTTGCCAAATCTTTACTAATTTATCTTTTCCAACTTGAATTCTCAGTGCTATGCACGTATAAATACTTATTTTATTGCCAACATCTATCAGTAGATGTGTGATTCCTTTGCAATCTGAAGACAAAAACATTTTCGGTTCGCTGCTGTATTACTCCCACTTTGAAGAAACAGCTCTCATCCCTGGAAACCTGGAGTTTCACTGGATTATTCTTCTTTTAGCCTTCCTTCTGAATGCATTACCAGATTGTTATTGCATTAATTTTCATTGTGTTCTCCATAGTCATGCTTTTTTTCAGGAGAGTAGAAAGTACAGGTATGTTGATTTCAATACAAATAGGTAGCTCTTTCTAAATATATCTTATCTTCTTCATATTAAGGTAAGTGCATTACCTCATTTAGGAGTGTTTAATAAGTGAGGACTGTAAAGTGCATTTGAATTTCATATTTGTGCTCCCCCCCAAACTAGTTTAATTATACTAACATCTGAAGGCAGTGCTCACTTACAAAAGCTAGTTAATGAAATACTGATATTCAAACTCCTAGAGAATAAGCAACAGAAAATTCCTCTCAGAGCACTGTATAGCAAAATTTTAGTTAAGAATCTTCATATCAGCCCATTCCTGAATAAAAGCCTTCCTTTAGTTCAGTCATTCTAGTGTAACCAGACTACTTTAAAAGACCATTCTGTACTTTTCCCTCTACAGTATTACCTTCATATTATAGCCTTTATGTTCTGTACTTTTCACGCTTGAGAGAGTCATGGAATGACTTTAAGAAGGTGACCCTTTAGAAAGCTAGTAAACTTTCAGAAAAGCCTTGTTGTATTACGTTAACTTTGCCCTATAATGAAGGATTATAATGGTGTTGTAGCACCAAGGAGGTGCTATAGGCAAGGATATAAAAAAAACCCCACTTTGCTTTCCTACTGTTGCTTCTAATTATTCATTATGCTTCTTTATACTATTGTCTCCCTGCACTTTCCCTCCTCCTCTCACAACACAAACATATGTGCACACATTTTACCTGCTAGTTGTTCAAGGTTTTATTTTAAAAACTGTAGGTTTTAGGATGAAGGATGGATGGTTAGAATCAGCCACTGCTTATCAACAGCCCTCACCTACGTGCCTTAAGAACACTATGCTTCCGGAAGCAGCTAGACTTGCATGAGGTACCTAGCCTTCATTTCATTAAACACTGACAGTGTAATGTACCAGATGTCCTGTTTTGAACTTACAGAGGTCCCTCATCTTGGAGAGCAGCAGTGCTCTTGGTACATGAAAGTCTGTCAAGGGCTGAACCAACAGAATAGGATAAATGCCTAATATAATCTAAATAGATACTGAAATCTCTTTGTGTATGGACAACTTTTGTACGGACAGCATGGAATAACGGTAGAATATATTCTACCATAGCTGTGAGGGTACCTTTATGGCTATTTTCCACTCAAGTAGTTGCATTACTACAGCAAGATTTTTGACATAGGCTTGCTAGATTGAAAGCTGTGAATGTCTAAGTTCATTAATATCTATTATTAATTCAAGTATAGTCATTAATTGGGTACACCCACAATACTTAATGAAACTGGACACAGTGAAAACCAGCTGCTCATAGCTGACCTGTAGTATGCACATTATCTGTTGCTATACCTATCCATTTATTGTTTAAGATTGGCAAATCAGCCTGGTGAACTGAATGTCTGAAAAGATTACCACTGAATAAATACACCCTTTCCTAACTGAGGAATTCAGGAGAATCAGGCAGTGAAAATAGTGGCTAATAGCCTGTCCAGAAAGGAAGAGAAAATCTCTTCAGAGACCACTTCAAGCTTTCAGGTAGTAAAAACCACATGCAAGTTAATGCATTTTGTAAACTGGATCGAGCTTCTATTTTATTTTAAGTTCTTTAATAGTATTAAATAATACTGAAAGACTTTATTGTTACTTTAAATGCCTTAAAAACTGTTTGGCTTTTTATATGGTGTGTCCTAAAAGCTGCTATTTTTCAGTCAAATAAAATAAATAAACTTTTGCTTTCTAGCTTAAAAATGTAACTGATCTACCTGTTGCTAAATGTTACAGGAGTACCAAGATTTTCAATGCCATTTATTAACATATTAAAATCACCTAAAATAGAGTACCTTAACACCAGAGAGCTATAACAGGTATAATCAACTGAAAGAAGCATGAAGCAATCCCAAGCATGCCATTAATAAATCATTACTTCAATTTTATTGTACAAAAATTAACTCGTCATTACTAGTTAATAGATCTAAACAGAATTCAGGGAGGTTTAACATAATTCAGTGGCCCACCAAAAAGGGAGGTTTTCAATCAAAACCTCCTCTTAGATATGATTACACTGATTTATAACCAGATTGGAACTGAGGAGAGTTCAAGGTAGGTCAGCTTAAGCCATGGACACGAAGGAAGCCGTTACAAAACAAGTTAAGCACACTACCTTTGGCCCCTGTTATCTCAGGCACGGGCTAATTGAACAGCAACTTCCCTGAGCTCTGAGCCTTCCTCTCAGGTGGATAAGAAATAAATTAAGGGGACAAGGTTTCAGAGAGATAATAAGTTATTAAGTTTCAGACAACTGTAACTTAGAAGTAAATGAGAAAAATTACTAAGGCCATAAGAGCACACAGTTAAGAAGTGGAATTTTAAGAAAAACAGAGAGGAGCCAAGGCCAGAAAAGGAAATGCAAAAATAGGAAGAGAACTATGATACAATAATCTTTAAAATGGAGTGTTAGTTATTCATCATTACGCTGCTGTTTCATTTCTGTGAAAATTAGTAGAGAAAAGAACCAAATATGGTGTACAGTAAGAAATGTACCATGCAATTTGCAAATTGTTGATTATAACTGCAATGTTGTAATGTCACAATGTTGTAGTGTCAGCTGTATTCCTAAAAGAAGGTAAATGTGGGAAGAAATAGCAGCATGCCAGGCAACCCTCTGTATATGAAAGGGGAATCAGTCTCTGACAAACTTTTAAGAGTAGTTCCTTGGCATACTAACAAATGCCAAGCAGCATTTGAAAATTTGTTTGCTTCCATAGCAATGAAAACCTATGCCCCCAGACAAATGGGAACTATAAAACTGGAGCTGGGGTTCCATTCTAAAAGTAGCCCTCTGAAGACAGACTGCAGTTGAGTTGGTCATTTGTTTCCATGGCTAAGGGATGTCTCAAATGGAAATGATAGCTGGAGCTAGAGATTAATGTTGGCTATTTATTTAGGTTTCCCCCTAAGTCAAAAAGCATTTTGAGGCCCTTTTGTAATGTTTCCAAGCTGTGATCAAGAACTCAGTCCCTTGTTTCCTAGAATAAATGTAGCCTTAAGCTTGCACGGTGTCAAATTACCTGGGGTAACCTGACAAGCAGAGTACATATCATTTACATTAGCTGTTTCTGGAGAAACATGAGTTTTGAAGAAAAGGGCTTTGGCTGCTTGTTATCTAAGAAAATAAGAGAATGACAGGGCAGAGGAGTTTTCTCACCCAGCTACAAGAGTGGCTGCATCAAATGCCAGGATATGGAGTAATATTTTTCCAGGTGAACATTATCTTGTGTCTTCTTATGAAGGCAACTAGCCAAGAGGTCTCCAGGAGTCAAGGAAATCTCATCTTACCCTGTGATGACTTGAAAGCTTCATAACTCTAAACTTCAAATAGCAGTGTTCCATGAACAAAACCCAATAGTTTAATTAAATCTTGATTATTTCTTGATGTAGTTAAGTGGAAAAACCCGCTATCAGCAACTGACATTAAAGTAGTATACTATCTGGACAATGAAACTGAAGAAATTACCCAAGTTCTGGTTGTTGTCTTGATTTCTGAAAAACACTGTCCATGTGAAGCATTTAAAACAATTGCCTTTGCCAGTTAATAAGCTGGGTTGTACAGTTGTCAGTACATTTTACAACTAGGTTAGTAATTGTTTTGCTATTTTGCTACAGCTGAACATTAAGTGTTATGTGCTAGACCTTTGTCTTGATTTAGTCTGACAATTTTAATAGTAATGCAGAGCTTAGTGTATCATACCCTTTGATGAGAATATAATACTGGCTTACAGGAAAGCAGGTCCCAAGAAAGTTGCTAATGACAGAAGAAAAATACCAATTAAAGTCTTCATATTTTGTCCTATTATACTACTGTGCTTGTTGTGTATGTGTTAATGAGATGTTGGCTGACAGAAAATTCCAGTTTTAAAATGTTACTTGGTTAAACAAGCAAACTCCTTTCTAACTGACAAATACAAAGTTCTTTTTATTAGTGAAAGATACCACCTTAACAACTGAGGAAAGGACAATTTTTGGATTAAAGAAATAGGAAATCAGACTAACAGAAAAGACATATAGCTAGAGTTGCCTGGGGAATAATGCATGCATGTTCACCTCTATTTCTGACAGTATGAGCTGGTTGCTTTCAAGTCAGCCTTAGCGATCTGTAATCACAAACTCTTTTGTAATATAGCAACTACTCTTTTTCCTCTCCACAGCTTTGGGTGAGCATTGAGTTTCAAAACTCAATCTAATGTTCTGATTTTTTAAAAATTGTGACATACTAGATTGTTAAAGAAGTCTCAAGACTATTGCAACTATCGTCTTCAGGTTGCAAAGGCATTAAGACTGGACAAAACATGTTAAATTATACCTTATATTGCTCTAACAAAGATTACTTTTAGAACAAAACAGAGAACAAAAACACAATGTCATGAACAAGCATTAGAATAAAAGGTTAAGATGAAATGTATTATGTACAATGCCTAATTTTTTAACGTACTGAGCTTCAGTCAGCTGCCTCTATTCTTTAATCTCCTTTGCAAGGACACAGAGGAAAACAAAATTAGAGGGAACACATCAAACCTTTTCATCAAAGGGTGATTTTCCAATGGCAATAGCAAACCTTTGACATTTGCAACATAACATAGTGAAGTTTGAACTGGAGTTTTTGAAAGTATTTTTTTGAAAACTACTTTTATTGCAAATACTTGGAAAAGGAATCACATCAACAGAGGGAAAATCCAACCTGAAAAAATGTTTTGATGAAGTTTATTAAAGGCTCAGAATTGCTAAGCTTTGTATGCACTAGTTGAGTAAGAAAAATTTGCACTATTTGGATAAAACTAGGTATTTGCATCCAGGCTTAAAGAGTGAAAAGCAAACAAAAGTGGCGTATTAAAAGGCTGCTTCTTTCTAAAATCAGGATCATATAGGGGCAGATGCTACCGCCCTGAGCACGAAACAAATAAATGATGTCTCATTAAAGATCATAGAATCATAGAATGGTTTGGGTTGGAAGGGACCTTAAAGATCATCTAGTTCCAACCCCACTGCCATGGGCAGGGACACCTTCCACTAGACCAGGTTGCTCAAAGCCCCAGCCAGCCTGGCCTTTAACACTTCCAGGGATGGGGCATTCACAACTTCTCTGGGCATCCTGTTCCAGTACCTCACCACCCTCATAGTGAAGAATTTCTTCCTTCTATCTAATCTAAATCTACCCTCTTTCAGTTTAAAGCCATTACCCCTTGTTCTGTCACTACATGCCCTTGTAAAAAGTCCCTCTCCAGCTTTCTTGTTGGCCCCCTTCAGGTACTGGAAGGCTGCAATAAGGTCTCCCCGGAACCTTCTCTTCTCCAGGCTGAACAACCCCAACTCTCTCAGCCTGTCTTCATAGGAGAGGTGCTCCAACCCTCTGATCATCTTCATGGTCCTCTTCTGGACTCCATCTGACAGCTCCATGTCCTTCTTATGGTCCCCTCTGGGGCCCCAGAGCTGGACGCAGTACTCCAGGTGGGGTCTCAGGAGAGCAGAGTAGAGGGGGAAAATCACCTCCCTTGACCTGCTGGTCACACTTCTTTTGATGCGGCCCAGGATACAGTTGGCTTTCTGGCCTGCAAACACACGTGGCCAGGTCATGTTGAGCTTCTCATCAGCCAACACCCCCAAGTCCTTCTCCTCAGGGCTGCTTTCAATCCATTCTCTGTCCAGACTGTATTTGTGCATGTGATACATCTGCTCAACAGATAAAGTAAGCAAGGAAAGAAGTTCAGTTTGATGAAAACATTGCACCAGGTGGAAGCCAAATATTCACCTCTTGCAGCACAATCACTTGCCTCAGTTTATGTCCCATAATAATCTCCCAGTGGATAAAAATATATAGTGCATACAGTTAGTAGCTTTAGTAGCTCTGGACTATGTAGAAGTTACAGGAACATCCACAGCAAGGAGTGACTGAAGTGGTTTCCTTCCAACTGTTTCTCATTGACAAGCAAAGTAAATGAAATATGCAGTCATTATGATCCATGTTTTTGCCCTTTTCTTGTTCTTCCTTTGTATTTTTATTGCTTCGGTATCCACATATGACCACCATTAGAGACTGGATGCTAGCTTAAATGGACCCTTTGTCTGAATTACTATAATCATGACTATGTTCTTATGCTCTCTTGACTCATCTCTGTTGACTCAGCTCTAGTGGAGTCTGTAGATCACTGAGCACAGACTTTACATCCATGGTTAGGCTTATGAAAGTTGTACGTTTTTTCAGAAACACAGTTTCACATAAGTTATTGAAAGGGTTAAAGACGATGCTTTCAATGTTTTAAACTGAAGTGTACATATAATGTTTACATATGGATTCCTGATTCTGCCTTTATGCTAAATTGTGTCCTGGAGCAACATTTTTTAGATTTGGATTTCAGTAATTTATTGGTTCCTGTCAGGAGAAATATCTTTGTTGAAGAGGCTTTATTTGTGAGACATGGAAGCCACAGTAAATTTCCTGTGGTACATGATTTTTCTCAGGTACACTCCTAATAGTGTGACCTCTCTGTGATTCAGCTGTATGTGAAATCTGTGAGGTAAGCCCATATGTAAGCAAGGCTTCAGATTTGCTTTTTTCCCATAATGACTGTTGTACAAGATGGAGGTGCTTTAAGTGAAAGAATTTCTAGATTGCTAGGCAAATAGATAGCTATGAGATACTGTCACTATGCGAACTAATGGGGACCAGGCATGTTTTATTTTTGTCTTGAAGAAGCTTGCAGGAGGCAACCCTATATCCATGCAATAGACTAAGAGAGAAAAATGACCTTGTGTCCGACTGGGCACAAATAATACTCAGAAACAAAAATGTCATTAGTTTGTATGTGTCTTTCCAAAGAGAATCTTTATTAAGAGCTTGTTCTTCTTTTCAGCAGTAAGAAATTACTGATGGAAGAAGTATATACAAATACTAGGGTTTTTCAAAAGTAGATTTCAAATCTGGGGTGCAGCAGGCCTATAGGGAAGCTGCAAGGGCAGTGAATTTTTCATTCTCAGTCAGGTAACTAGAAAACCACTGGCAACCCTATCTAAAATTAATTGAAATCTCTGCTAATGGAGGTTCTTGGTAATGCTGGAGATGAGCAAGGATAGGAGCTCTCTCAGGGCCTCGCAAGCGAAGATGGAATTACATTCTCGGCCCCAGCCCTGCTCAGTTATGTACTGCAGACATCACTTCGCATCATGTTTGGCACTAGAAAGCCTTTTTGCAGAGCAGCAGGGACAATGATACTAGAGTGCTGCCAGCCTGTGAGCATGCACTGCGGTCTCCACTGTGGGGAAAGCCCGTCTCCATTGTCCAAGGGTGCAACAGATACGCTCAGGAATGGGACCTTATGAATTCTTATCAAAAAAGCATTGTATCGTCAGGTCTGTGGAGCTCCCGGAGCTAACCTGGGCACAGTTGATCCAGTCGCCCAGTCCTCATGCTGCTCTGAGCATAATTTCAGCCTGAGGTATGGCAGGAGACCATGTTCCTCGGGCAGCTGCCAGGGATACGTTCTCTGGGAGATGGGTTTTTGCAGGGTTGCAGATCCCCTGGCCAACAGCCAGCTGTGAGAACAAGGCTGCTTACACCTCTTTACCATGTTGAAGGGGTGTCCCAGAACAGCTTGCTAATGCACCTGCTCTACAGGATGGCTTCAGCAATTTTACTGAAAGACTGTTTCTCAATCCTGGTGCTTGTAGTTGCAGTCAGTCTCCCTGCAAGTTGCTGCCACAGGCCTGATGTTTTCAGCTTGTGCTGGGAAATATTCCTTTAGTTACACAGCTTGTTTTTCTCCCTTTCTCCTCCTTTCTATGTATCTGTACAGGGCCAGGGTTTAAATTATTTATCTCCAGAAATATGTGCCGTATGAAGTCTCTCCAGTGGCAGGGTCTATCAAGAAATATATATGCAGAGAAAGTTTTTTGCCCTGCAAACTCTTACTGGTAAGTTCCTGAAGCAAAACCAAGAAACAGAGGTGGAAACTAATAACTGGAAGTTTGGGCTATGAATTATTTTCATGCCATAGATTGTTTGTTGAAGCTTGAAGAGGTGGATCTTTTACGTCATGCATCATATTTTCTTCTGAGCAATAGAACAAGCAGCAAAAAATAATCAGTTCTGCTTCCATACGAGGTGAGTCTTTAGATGAGAGGTGTTCTTAGCTGACTGCTCAGACATGTTCCCCAATGATAAGAGCACAGATCAAAAATCTTGCATAGAAAATGAACTAGAAAGCCTTTAGGACCAGACTAAATACTATCTCACTAGAAAATGGATTCTGATAGGCTCCTATCAACTTCAATTACTTTAAGACTATTATCCATGTAACAAGTTTCTCTGGCTTTTCTAAGAAACAGGTATATTTAATAAATGGAGAACTTAGTAAAAAATATTCCCTAATTACACTCATTAGAAAACTTAAGCTACAAGAAAACCAATAAAGCTTCTGCCGTATCTCACACAGGCAGCAATTAGTGAACAGTTATCTTAAGTCTGAATTAGCAAGCACCCTTTGCTTTCTTGAATATGATACCTTAGGCATCTTTTCAATGAAGGAAAACATCTTATACATATTCTGATTAACTGCACACTAGTCCTCAGTCTTCAATTTGAAAACCATGTTGCCATTAATTAATGATGCACTGGTATCAGAATAATAACAGATATGGAAATGAACATATTGAAATTGTACATGTACCAAAAGAAAGGCAGAAGAAAAGTTACAGAAATGTTCATTTGGATTAATTATTTTTTTAAAAAACTCCACAAATGAAATAGTGCATGAAGTCGCTTACTGTCACACAACTGAATACATTCAAAGTTCTGTAGTAAAAATGAAGCATTTTGTCTGCCTTTTCACACCTTCTTAATCATTGTCTTTCTGGCCTGATTTTTGTCAATGCTACTGTATTCTCTAGCAAAGGTGGCAAATGGAGGGAATATTTCTGTGGTATGTCAAAGTAGTCAAAAAGAATTTCTTTAACAATTCTGATTTTTATTTCTTTACCAAGATGTACATAAATTCTCTGCCTCTTCCCCCTCAGAAATGGGCAGGATCCTATATTGCATCTTACCCCCAACCAAAGCTTAAGGCAGGCAGGACTTTAGTGTTAACATATGTTTGAACTGTTGTCACTAGGTAGCAAAAAATGATTTGATTTGTAAAGAAAAGTTAGCTACACACAGCAAGAAACTCTTCAACTAACTAGACACCTTATGTTGTAAATGCAAAGTTAAATACTTGAGTTAATACTTTGATCAGTTAAATACTGATTGAAAGTGTCTTAAGTAAACTATTGAGACAATCTGATGCTAAGTATCATTTGAAGCAATTACATGTGGTTTTTTTCAAACCTAAAAGTAAATAACCTCTCACCTTTTGGTTTGATAACCTTTCTCCTTCTCAACAAAAGGCCATTTAAGGTTGCTGCTTTTCCTCCAGTTTGGTCCCTCTTGGAAGCAATACAGACTTCAGCTCTCTTTTTTGCAGGTTATCTAAGACTGGTCCAGGAAAGGGATGAAAAGGTCATCCTAACCTTTTCATCCCTCTGCTTTGCCCTGAACAGAGTGATATTTTGTCACTGGGCTATATAATTAGGACCTCCTTCACTTCATTAGATCTCAGGCACCCTGTTGGGCTAGCAACAAACTGAACCATGTTTCCAAGGAAAGCGTTCTCTCCTGCGTGTAATGTCTTAATTAAAAAAATGAAGTCATTCTGAATCTTAAAACTTGGACAGGCTTAACTTTGATCACAAAGAAGGATGCAAAAAGAATTGCTTTCTTCTATAGGAAAAATCCAAAAGGTACTCGAAAAGTGTATTAATCTGCCTCACTGGAGAAAGGTGTCCGAATGTTGAGAGAGAAAGCTCTAGTGTGATTGAGAACTATGGTACCATTTCTGTAGGTTTCATGATAATTAGGAAAAATGGTGAAAAGTAGTGGTCTGCTTCCACAACTGCATTTTTGGAAACTGCTAATTACAAAATATTAAAGAGCAAAGTGGGCAGTCAGCTTTAACCAAGGTATTCTTTGCCAGATATAATCCTGTCTGCTTAAACATTAGAGACTTATTTTACAAGAGAAATTCAAATGACACAATTTCCTCTTTAGCAAAACACGAGTCAGTGTTGCTAGTCAGTGCTGGAGGGAACTTATTTTTGTGCTTATGTAGTTGAGAAAATGCAGGTCTGGTGCAACAAAACCTGAAGTTTTTTTTTGGGAGTTCTGTAAGCCAGGATGTTAGCACTGTGGCTTCCACTGCTTCCTTCATCCTCCATCACCCATACTGAGAGTCAGGACACGTTTACACTGAGTTATTAATAAAGAAAGAAGATATAATAATTGCAATCAACTAGAGCCTTACAGATTCTTACCCTTATATTTTAGGACTTCTTTTTTAGTAAAATCTGAGTGCTATGGATGGAAAACCACTTAATATTCAGCAGAACAATATAATGTAACAGAAAAAGATCCTTTTAAAGGGAATACTTTGCAAAAGCACTATACTTGAATCTCTACAAGGCCTGGAGGGGTATACACAAAGAATGAAGTAAAGGCTTATACACTGGGTTTCTCAATTTCTGTCTGCTACATGAAAGAACACCATAATCTTCACCAAATACTGTGCAAAAAATTCCCTAAGAAAACATACTGTTAGGTAACAAGTCTATGTTAAAGAACACACAGATATTCTCAGTGTAGATCCTGGCACGATTTTAAACACAGTCTGATGTGGAAGGACCTGGTGACACTAACATTTTCAGTGGTAGATTATGGAGATTTACAGCTTGTGTCCTTGGTGCATGTGCATAGGTTTTGTGCTCTTCATGTGTAGCAAGTGTGATGTGGGAAGCATTGGGCCCACTCCTTTTGGTCCTATCCACACCTGCAAATCTGCAAGGGTGAGCTCGAAGGTCATAATGCATCATGGGGGAGGGTGAAGGGAGGAGCAATTATCTTAGTTATAATAAATCAATTGTGGCAAGAATAGAACAGAAATAATAGAAAAAGATAGTCTAGGGCAAACACCTGCAGTCTGGGGAATTGTTACAGATTGGAGAAAAGGTCATGGAAATATTGAAACAGAAACTGTGTATTGCAGTACAAAACTTAAATATGATTTTTCAGCTGTGGAATTGTAGTGTTTGCAGGACTAAAAGCTGTACCCAGTTTAACCCAAATGTGATTAATCTTTGGTTGGACCATTTTTTTTTTCCCTAACAAACAGGTCATCTGCCTTCAGTATCCACATTTTAGAAATTATACTCTCAGGATTTGTTTTAAAAGAGTTGTATTATTTTTTTAAGGCAAAGCACTGTTTCTGAAGGGATAGGAGAAGGTAAAGGAGATAAATGTATGTTGACTGCAGCCACCTGAATAAACTTGTACTAACTGAGATGGGTTAAGTTCCCCTGATGCAATACAACTTGCTTTCTCTATACACAGAAAAAGGGCTAAAATTTGGTGTCAGCAATATGACAGGCTTTGTAAATCTTGCAATATTTTTCTACAATTTAGGTCAAAATACTTGGAAGACAATGGTTTGGTAAGATTCACCACCTGCTTTTGTGATCAGGAGGTTTTAAGCACTAGTGCTGATGAACTTTCTGATTATGACAAGGGTTGAATTATTTTTCCCCTTTGTTTTCCCAATGCCAATGAGCAAGCTATACAAAGGTATGTGCCATATGTATAAAAATAATTGCAACTCAGCAAAATATTTATAAGCATTTTGCTGCCAGCACAACTGAGGCAGTTGAGAAGTATTAGGCAGCATGTCAGTACAGACTGAGGAAGACTGGAGCTCAGCTGGATCCCAAGAAGCATAGTATTTGCAGTTGAGCAACCAAAGGCTTGGGTTTTGGACTATATCCCTAGTTTGTTAGTCCCTGCATTTAATGTGTCTCCCAACTAAACACAAGAAGATGGAAGGTAAAATAAATGAGTAAAGCTTAGGAAAGGTTGAAAATAGAGGTATTAGGAAAGGCAGATTATAAAATTAACTTCTCTGTGTCTATCTTGCTGTGCAAATGTAGACTGCTCCTGGATTCCATGAAGTTCAAGCAAGCGGATAAGATCAGATATTGCAAGGGATCACATATAAAGAAAGTGTTCAAATGTACCTAACTGCAGTTAGTATTGCTCTGTTTAAAGCTTGAGTTCCTGTTTAGGTCTCCATGAAAGCTTTAAAATACGTAAGTTAGGTTGCTATGACATTAGGCAGTAGTTGCACCAACAGCTGAGCTGCTCCTTTGGGTTTTATTCTTGGTTTTACTTGTTACAAGCAGCCATTTTTCTGTTTGGCAGCAGAGAAATATTAGAGCAAACAATCACACAAGGACTCCTAGTAAGATGGAGGGCTGGAAGATGGGCACTCGTGACTGTTGACAAGCTCTTGAAGTCAGGGGGACTAACAGGTCTTAAAATCAGAGGGATCTAAGAGGAAAAACATATTATGACCTTGTAAATGTCACCTCTGCTGTATGACTGGCTTACCTGAAAATGTAGTGTGCTGAAATGAAGGGTAAATGAATTGAGTAAGTCTCCAGCTGGCAGGGGGGTAGCAGTGTTTCTGCTTTCTCCAATGGGTTTTAAATGACTCAAGCAGTTGGCCTCATCGCTGAGGTTCAAAGGCTATGAACATGAGTGCATGTATATTTTACGTGAAAATACTGGAGGAGAAAAGCACTGAGTCACAACAGTGACGCAGAATGACAGGTGCTCATTCCCCCAAATCCTTCCTGAGCTAAATGCCTTCTTGAGTTTCTCACTGATGGGATTTTCAGAAGGACTGCTAGGAGTGCCCAGCAGAGACCTGGCACTAAAATAACAAAAGAGTCCTCAGTTGTACTAAAACTGTTGCAAATAACACGAAAGTAAACTTACTTTGTTGAAATGTTGGTTCTAAAAGCCATTGATATGAGACATACTAGCCCCTAGGCTTTCAAAAGCCTTTTGAATTCAGTAAAAGAAAAACTCGCATTGCCTTCAGGAGCTGACTCTCAGCTGAAGGTTTCCTAATCCTTGCAGCAGCTGCAGCTTCGGTACTTAATGAGGAGGGTCCTTTGATGACCCACTGAACAACGTATTGCACAGGCAATGAACCCTACATTTGTATGCCTTTTATGCATACACTCTAAGAGATGGGCTGCGCTTGCTTGACCAATAAGTGATAAATACATGCAGAAGCTAGTTCAGAGTGCAGGGAGCTGTGAAAATATATTCCGGTTGGGAATGTTGTGACAGCTACAATAAAAATGCGTTACTTCACTACCTTTGAGCACCTGGCTCTTCCCACAATATACTTTGTTTGGGAATATGATCTCTACAAACAGCTTCTGATTTCATGGCTGAATTTCATGTCAGGAAGAGCAGTAACTGAACACGTTCAGACAAATATACCATGAAAGTATTGTATTCCTTTTATCTTTGGACAGAGGAAATTCTTCAGGCAATGTTTCTTTTGATCGGTAAATGCCAACCCAGCAGCCTGCTGCTGGCAGTGATGAAGCTGTAGGTATCTGTCTGTTCTGTCTTGACAGTATGGCCTAAAACAGAGACATATGAAATTCATTCTCCAAATGCCTTGAGAATGCCAGCCAGGCATGATGACAGTGAAACTAATTGTAGCAATGGTGCCCTCCTAGACCTAGGTAAAGGCAGGAAGCAAACTCATAGCATACAGCCTGCGGGACAGTCCAAGGACTGTAGCAGGAACCCAGCTAACAAGGAAAAATCCTCATTGTCAGGGGGTAGAGCTTGCGTGCTTTCATCAGTTCCCTGAAACTTGGCCTGCAGAGCAGCAGCCCTTCTGCCACCCAGCTAAGATTGATGCTGTCAGAATAAAAGCAGCATGAATCATAGGCAAAGCTCTAAATAGCAAGTGTTCACCTCTCTGGATATGCCTGTAACAAGAATTTGGGATTAATAATCCCTGCTGTTCAGGAAAATATGGACCTTTTTCTCCAAGCTCTGCTGAAGGTGTCAGTCTGTTTATGGTAAGCACTCTGTTTTAAGCATGATTGTCCAAACTGAACAACTTAATCTAGCCATACAAGATCTTTATTTTTTCTAGTCTTACTCTTTCTGAGACAGGTATTTTCCTGGTGAGATAGTCTATAGACAGGTAGAGAAAAGTTTTATACTAGCCTATCTGAGTAATCGATATGCTCAGACAGGTTGGTTACTGTTCTTTCTTGCACCAATACATTGCGAATACTGCTTAGGCAATCTTATTGAGAAGTTTACCCCTCCCAAAGGCTTCAGAACCAAACCTGAGTCACAGTTCTGAGTTTACAGTCCCTGTAAATGAAAAATGTTTAAAAATCAGAAGGAAAGGAGGAAAAGCAAAATAAATATGCACCACGCACTGTTAAACTATTTAACCTATATAATAAGGGTTAGGGAGTGTATGCTGGCAGTTAAATATTTGACAAGTAATTTGTAATAAAGAGTGAAAATTATGATCTTCTGAACATCGGGGGGGGGGGGGGGAAGATAAAATAAAGCAATGCAGGAGAACCTTCTAGATGATATTTTCTAGTGGGGCTGGTAGGACTGGCCATACTGCTAACACACAGAAGCTGCAGCGAGCTACTAGCTGAGCTGGGTGGAAATGACTTGTCTTTTCTTGAATGTAGAACTGCAGCCAGTCATTAACTGTTGATCTGCCTCTTTCAGAGTCACAAACCTGCATCTCATGAATGTGCCCATAACTAAAGCTGAAGTGAAATATTAAAAGTTTTGAGATAACAGATGACATGAATCAGCTGCACAACACGAACTGATTTTGCAGATAAAAATCTCAGTTCTGAACAGATGGCATTGTGTCCTGTTATCTATACTCATGTTGGTTGTCAGAAATGTATCAAAATCTGGTATCCCAAAAAATGGGAAAAGCGATGGGCACACAGCTACGTATCCACTAAGAGATGGCATGTATATTAATTGTCCTGCAGCAAAAGCAGACCACTAACTAGTAAAGAGATGCTAGTTCATTTCAGGATGAGCTGTGGGATCACCTCAAATACACCTCAACTCAGAACCGTGTGTGAAAGACTTCTGTCACAGAGCTAATGAAAATGAACTTTGTGGTATATGATGGAAAGGACCCAGTACCTCCTACTGGTGCACTTGAAACTCACAGGAGAATTGGGCACAGGAAAAAAATGTAGCCCTTGACCCACAGTATCTCACCTTAGCTGGGTATTTTGCATATATGATCTGTGTTGCCGGTTTTGAGAGACAACCTGCCATGCTACTGTGGTAACTGTGGTTTAGTACTCAGAGTCCTTAATATCCCTAGGTGAAAAAGGAGAGCAACTGTGAATACAATGAAAGACATTAAAATAATATTCAAACTTAATTTCTGGGCCAAATGCTCAGTTCTCCATAATTTTTATTTCTGTATCATGTCAGACTGATAACTGTTTTATTTTAATCAATGGAGTAGCATATTCAAGCTATCTTAGGACTCAAAGACTATCAAAGTTAGGAACTCTTGCTCAGATAACACAAGCATCACAGTTCAGACACCTTTGCAGAACTGGAAGTTGCTTCTTGTGGTTAAAGTCCTGTGTGCTATAAATACAAAAGCTGAAAAACTGTGAATTTATACTGACTGCGAGCAGACACAGAGTGATAAAGAGCTTTATATTAATCTGGATTTCCCTTTCAGATTGTTTTTTTTCAAGGACCTTGGCAAGACCTACTTATCTGTGGCTGAGGTATCTGTGGCTGTAGACAAATATTTTTTGGCACTTTCTGTTGTGATTATATTTCCATTTCAAAACCATGTGGATAGCACTTGGTCACTCTTTTTGCGATTCTGTCTTGTACTTGACATAGCCTGAAATTATACTTAAGGCCTAAATTTAAATGCTAGAACTTACACTTTCCTCTTGCCATATGAGAATGTCCTATATACACATATCTGCATACGACAGACCCTCCCTTACCTCAACTAGCTCAATATATTGTCATCTTTAATAGCAGAAAACCTGAGGGTGAGACATCCTGTGTTCGCTAGATGGCTCTTGAATATTGATGATGAAAACACAGGTGGGAACTAAAGTTACATCAACCCATTGTAGACATAAGACATAGCATTTTTCATAGGAAGTGTAACTCATCCTTGGAAGGGCTTTTTGAGACTTGTGACAGATTTACTCAGTATTTAGTAACTTCCAGTAGTTGGGAGTGCAAAGCTGCAGAGATGCACATTGGTTCACAGGTTTCTGAAGGGGAGCTGCAGCTCAGGGCTCAAACAGTAGACAGTACTGACTGACAGGATGACCCTGTGTCAATCAAAACACTAGCCTGTAGCAGAACTATAGACTTTGAACTTTGTGACACTGAATAGTACAGCTCAACACTATATGGAAGGAACACTGAATTAGACACCCAAGCAATAACCTCACTCTGGGAGTTCCAATAGCTTGCAAAGCTGTGTCCAGGGTTTAGTCTGTGGCACAAACCAGGCTCTGAGGATATCAAATTAGACACATTTCTTGCATACTGCTTAAAGTAAATGTATTTGTACAGGCTCGTGGTAGATAGATAGACAGAATAAGACAGTGCACTCAGTTTTCTTGCCATACAACCAGTTTGTTGGAAGTTAGCACTACCACTGCTGGTGATTAACCACCATCAGTTAAAATTATAATTGGTTTAATAGTTGAACTATGGATATATAATTTCTATAATAATAATGAAATAAACCTCATCATCTCTTAAATGCTGACTTGGAGGCTGAGAGGCAGAACTTAAACAGACACCTGGAATTTTGTAATGACTTTTATGTTACCTTAGTGGAAATATCTTTACTCTACATGTATCCCTGCCAAAGGGTAGAAACAAGTTTACACATTTAAGAAATCATGATATAGAATTGAGACCTGAGGAACCATCACACCTTGAAATAGAGAGGGGAACTGGTTAATCTAACCAAAATGGAGGGAAGAGGTGGCCATAGATTTAAATTGATTGGAGTAGAGAGGAAGTTGAAAAGAGTTTTAAAAAGAGTCATTTCAGAAAGAAGGGGTTTCTGATTGAATGTCCATCTACAAACCTGATGAAGCAAAAGATAAGTTTTAACTAATAGAGGAGGCGACTGTTGTGGCTTCAGTCTGCACGTTTTGTGCTTATACTCCAGGTCCTGTCGCTGCCCAGAACTGTGCTGAGCTGTGAGTGATTTCTGTTGTGAGCGTGTTGTGTTGCAAAAGGCTGGACTGTTACAAGAATAAAAATTTCTTCCGGCATTGCCAGACACAGGACACAGAAGGGAAAGAATACGTTAACTAGAGTGCAGGTGGGATGTGCTAAATGGCTGTGCAGGGTGGTGGTGGCAGAAGGAATCCCCTTCTCATTATAACATTAGCTTAAGGCTAACCCCACATATTGAGCTGTCAAGTCAGAGAGAAAAGACACATAGGAACTCATTTTTCTATTTGATGGGCCATGGTGGGATTGAGGAATGAAAATGAAAAGCGAAATTAGATTCAACCAGCAGTACTTTGGAGGTAATGCAGTAAAAATTGGAAGGGTGCTAGCAGCCTTTAGGAAAGAGATGGGGGTTCAGTAACACAGGCCATTATTTATGTTAGCTGAAGTGTCTCCATTTATGTGATTGTACCTTTTTTCTCTCACATGCTCATTCCTATGGTACTTTAAGATACTAACTGCCTTTGTAGATGATAAGAAAGTTTGCAAGCATAAAAGCATCAAATAATAAAGTAACTGTTCAAACAGCAGATAATGAACAAGAGAAGCAAGTCTACTTTTGGAGAAGTCAACAAAAGGTGATAAAATTATGTTAATATTGTGAAACTGACAATACTTTTACTGACACGTAATGGAAAATTGGTATAAGCTCAATAAGTACATTCAAACAAATGTTTTGATTGGTTGCTCAAAGAAGTCCTTATCTGTAATTTTTTTTTTAATTGTCAGCCATTAGAAAACATTAAGCCTTGCAGTGGGTGATACATTCTTAGCCATAAAATTATTTTGATCGTTCCTAATTTATGCAAGTTCTGGAATGTTACATAAAAACATAATTTGAAGTCCTTAAATTTAAGCTGTGGTGAAAATGAACATGATTTATTTTAGGAAAAGCAGTAATAAATTAGTTTTCTTATTTGATAAAAATCAGATAAAATAACTGGATCTCCTTTCTTCACTTACTCAAGCAACTGTCCCTTTTAAACTGAGAAAATACTCTTACAAATGATTGGTCATATTGACATTCTGCATAGCTTTTCCTCAGTTGTTAATGGGGAAATGGAATCAATATTTACTTGAAGAGATGCTCCTGCGATTATATTAGAAGTAAAGACCTACAGTTTGTTGTATTGAAATGAAATTATTTAGATTAACTAATAATGGAAAAGAGAACTGGGGATTTCTGGTGAAAGTAGAGCCAGATGCCACTATACTCACATTGTTCTGACACTTATTAGTTTTATTACAGCTCGTCTTTGGAAAAATTACTGTAAGTATCCAGTCTGAAGTGAAAAATCAGGTAACTTTCTTGAGCACTTTAATTAAGATGATGTCTTCACCATTGCCTTAATCTATACAAAGTAGACATCTGCCTGACAGTGCTTGCATTATTCACACTGACGATGATTTCCCCTGGTTTAGACCAGACCCTCTTTTACCATGGATGTGGTGGCAAGACAAAAAAAAATCTTTCATTTATATAAGTGAATTAGCACATCATTGAAGTCTGTTATTGTGCATCTTTTCTGCAGTTTTGTGTTTGTTCTGAGTAGGTTAAATAACAGCTGCTGGAAACTGTGGTTATGATTTGGAAAGGATAATAGAGTAATATAGTGTATGTTTTCAATAGATCAGCTCAGCTGCTTGCTGTTCAAGGCTGGGAAATGAGAAGTGGTAATCTGTTTTTCTGCTTTTAGTCTCTACTTTGTCAGTAGTTGCATCTTAAATGCTGAACAAATTGCAACCATCTTGTCAGATAGTGTTCCAAAATACGTGTGGGTATCCAGCTTCCCTCAGTCCCTTGTGGTTTTAATGATAACTTTAGGCTTGAGCTATTTCAGTAGATGCCCTATTTAAATGAATATACAGCTGAGAGTGGGAAAAGAAGGTGCAAACTGCCAGTGTTAACCCTAAGTGGGTTTGAATTTGAAATTTTGAAATTGTTTTCTTTTTGAAAATTGTTTTCTTTTTGAAAATTGTTTTCTTCTGAAGTTTATCAGACCCCACAGCTTACCTTGTATTCCAGGGGTTTCTTATTCATACCTTTCTGATCGTTCCTCACCAACTGTAAAAAACAGTTGAGAGGATATAATTAAGCTTTGACAAGGGAAGCAACTGCCTTGAATTTGAAACCTGAAAAAGGAGAGACTGAGCTGATAGGGAAAGCAGACAAGAAGTTTACTTCATTGTGGACAACAAAATGCTTGATCAGTTGTATTAATTAAAGCCTGTACAGCACCACCAGGCCCTGGGTAGGAGCTTTGTTCTTGCTTTTCTCTCCATAAGGGGAGCACATATTACACGTGTTGTGCCTCATCCCTAGCTGGTGAACGTACTGCCTGGCTGCTCAGTGCTTGTTGTCTCTGCTTTACCCTGGCTCTTGTAAGAGAGCTTAGGAATTAAAATAGGATTCCTCTCGGTTCCAGGGTCAGCTGGAACAGAGCTTTGGGGGGAAATGTTTGGTAGTACTAGCCCTGTTTAGATAAGCTTTACTATTTTCACACCAAAAGTTAAAGATATTCAGGCACCCACAATTTTAACCTTATCTAAGTATGATGCCACCCTTAATTAAAGGTTCCAAATTCACTGAGATATTCAGATTGTCATAAAAACCAATAGCTCGTCTCTCAATAGGCAACTGAATAGTATTTACCAAAATTGGAACCCAAAGTTGTTAAAAGCCTTTTTGCATTTTAAAATAATAATTCTCATGGCTAATACAACATTAAACCAAGTTCATCTTTTTCATTTCAGAGGCACTGGACCCCAATAATTTTTTGCAAAAAATAGGTATTTCAAGATTCTACTAGGAAAGAGTACCATTGGTATCAGCTTCTGACTTACTGCCCTCCTATGCTATCCACTGAGACTACCAAAGTCTGTAAGCATTTTCTATGCAGTGCTGTGTCTATTAAATATAATTCATTAAAGTTATGCAATTAATATTTCCTTGCACAGTACCATACTTGCAGCTTGTACTAGTCATAGCTAACAGATTTAGAGCTTCACTTTTTTTTTTTTTTAAGGGGAAAAAAGGGGATTGACAGTGCTGTCACATGTGTTTACTTAGTACTACCTGGACTGCCTACATTCTGTCACTCTGAAGAAAATATGCTATTGGCAGCCCAGAAACTTGTTCTCCCTGCATGATTATTAAAAGGGGTTTGACTACCACCTCATTCTGTAAGAATGGGAACAGATCAAAAATCTGGCAGTGAAAAATATTAATTTTTTGATGGGGAGCAATTCTCATTCTTAATCCTCTTTACAGTAGGCTGCATTTAAATGAGGAAGTGAAAAGCTGTACTAAGTAATTTTTGATCAGTTATTAGTATTATAGAAAGCTCCTCTAGATGTAGAGAAATTAAAATCAAAGCTCAGTTACTTTGAAGACTGGAGTAATTGTAGAGCAGCACTTAAGACAACCTACAAAAGCACTTGTTCTTCAGTTACTTTTTTTTGTAGCTTTTGAGCTCTGATTCAGTTACAGCTGGTCTGTGATGGAAATAACAAAGTCGGATCATTTTTTACATGTGGAAAGACTTATCCAAAACTGGCAAAATCCTAGATGAAAATTAATTTAGGAGAAGTGGGAAGACATTACAGTTTCTCCATTGTGAGCAACAGCAGTGCAGACATCCCCCTTGCTGCTGTAAAAGAGCGTTGTTTTTAACAGTGATGTCTGCAAACCACCACTCTTCTTCAGGTCTCCAGTCCTCCATGCTGGGATGGGCTATGAGGAAGCTAGTTACTCAAGAGCATTTCCTAGTTTATGCTTATCCATAGTTTGGCCAGCTTAACTTGCTTTGGGCATGGACTATGAATAGAAGGTGAAGGTGTCTGTGACATATTCCTTTTCTATCCGAGGTTGTGCTGGCTGAAGCAGCCTCGACTGCCTGCACTGGGATCAGCAAACTAATCTAGCTGGAAAACAACCAAACTGAGAAAGTGGCTCATTTTCAAGATTGTTGCCAATCATAAGGAGAGAGCAAGTTGCCACAGTGCCAGTGAAACAAAGTATATCCCAAAGTGGGAGTCTCAGTCTACTCCCCAAGCCACTTCAGGTCTTCCTGCCAAGTCCTCCCTCTCATATCTCTGGTCAGCTTTAGAAAGGCGGGATGTCCAGTTACTTTGTTAAGGACATTGATCCTCAGTTGCTGCTGGGGAAGTATTAATGGCCCTTTGGCCCAGGACTGGTCAAGCACACCGATGCACGGTTTTAGTGAGATGGCTTTTGTGCATGCAAGTCCACTGCATAGGCAGGAAAGTGTAGGTACTCCATAGCAATGCAATTGTTAAAAATAAGTGAATTTCTATTCTTTTGAGGCAGTAACAAAAAAAAGAAAAAAAAAAAAAAAACAAACCAAAAACCCAAAACCAAAAACCAACCAACCAAAAAAACCAAAAAAAAGAAAGAAAAGAAAGACAGGCTAGGACAGAAAATGAAATTATCTTGTTTTGGATTCCTGTGACTTTTCCTTTTCTCAGAAAAAGGCAATAACTTTGGAAGAAGGAAAACAAACTTAAGCTGCTGATGACATTTCAAAGTTGTTTGTCAGTAAGAAGGTAGCTGCAAGCTGATCTTTAACAATACTGTAAGTAGCAAGTAATTTCCATTTGTAATATCTCAGCTTACTGTGTTTAAGATGTGCATTGATCTCTTTTTTATTTTTTATGGTATGCTGCAAAATGCTTTAACCACTATCTTGCAGACACATAAATTAAAACTAATATATAAAATGACTTAAATGCAGCACAGTTAAGGGGGCTGTCCTGAAAAACTGCACCTGTGGCCTTTCTTATAGATGGCAAAGTCTGCTTATTCAACACATACTTGCTTTCACCTCACTAAGATGTTAAATGTAAAACTTCTTAAACCTTTAACCCTCTTTTGGAAAATTTTAGCCTGATGAACAACAACTACAAACACTATGCCAACTACACAAACACTATGATTGCAATAAACATATTGCAATCAAAGGGTAACTGAGTATTTCCTAACATAGAATCTTCTGTAAACCCAGGTGTCATAAATTTCCATAACAGACTAATGCTTAACAACTAACAGTGAGGTTCTGAGTGAACTTGGCTGAAGTGTTGACAGATTAGTATAAGTGAAAGGGATTAAGTTCAGTGGTCTTGGACTTCTCTAATGGGGTGCTACTAGTAGGTCTGATTGATCTGCTGCACTTGAAAAGGTACATACATCCTCCTTAATTTACAAGTAATAAATTGCACTTCCACTGGGTGAAGTAGTTTACTACTGCCCTCGTCCAAGCAAAACAATATGAATTGCAAATTTGTCAATAATATTACATCTCTGTTGCACCTTTTAACTGACATAGTTGTCACACATTTCTCTATCTCAGGGCTGTCCAGCTCTGCAATATAATGGGTGGGTTATTCTATTATTTTTAGAGACAGTTCAGCACAGATAGTGGCAAGTAGCTTGATCATGCTGTCCCACACACACACATGTGGAAATACAAACATTGTAGCGTTTGATCACTGGCTTTAAAAAAAAAAAAAAAAAGAAGAAGACTTATTCCAACGTACTAATTTCTAATGCAAGGGAAGGAGAATGCTGAGTTCAGTTATGTCAGTTTACTAATCTATTGCAGATCAACATGTGTCAAATACTATGCATGTATAAATTAATAGACAAGTTACTTATTAAATTAACAGTTTGTGGGTTTAGATGAAAGTTTTAGACTATGGGTTATTAAAATGTGTTTGAGCCATCTGCCCTTCCATGGTGTGTTCAAACTACACTGAAGAAATGACTCATTTTGTATTTCAACTTAACTTAGTTCAGTTAGATATTCTGTTCTCAAAGAATTCTGCTTAGAGACAGTTTATCAGTTTAATTTTGCTAAGATATTAATTATTTGATGATACTTGGATAATCTGCTCTGCTTCACAGCAAGGCTGAGGAGCGAATGACTAGATAAACTTAAAATCTCAAGGAACATTCAGGGGAGAAAAACAGTAATTTCATTACAGGAAGAAAGAAACCAGATATAGCTTCAACAATAATTTTCAAACTAATCATTGCATATAAAGAACTAGGTAGACTGCGCCTATCTAACACAATGTATCCTTTGAACTGAGACAATTTCTTACCACGATTGAATTAGTGAGATTCTGAAATCCATAAATTAAAAAAGTAGCACACTACAGATACTGTCTATTAAAAGGAGTTACCAAGAAACCCTTCAAACTTCCTTGGTCTTAAAAATTTTCTTACATAGCTACTTACAGCTGCTATCATACATAATTAGTTGTGCAAACTGTCTTACTGTCAGCATCTGATAGCTCATATCACAGTGGGTAGACTAACTGCTTAAAAAACATTCGTAGCTTGTGACCTGAAAGCTTTCAGAAAACGTGCATAAAATTCAGCCTGTGTTTTGTCACCCTACCTCCACAGCCATGGAGAGCTACACACATTTTAAAGAGACAGAAGGAATAGGAGAGAGACAATTGTGGGACCAAGCAAAAAGCAGTCCACAGATGAGGTGTGAAAGGCATTTGTTTTCAGTTGGAACTGTGGGGTGAAGTTTTACCATATTGTGCACTTAATATAATGGAAAGCAGTTAAATTGCAGCAGAGCACCAATCTGCTGTGCAATGCAGCTGCTGATACAAAAACACTTTGTGAGCGTCTGTTGGTATTAGTGCACTTTGTATGCATGAAGCCATCAGTGTCTACATGTGTAGCATTCTGATAAAGCTCCTAGTAAACACTTAATTATCATCTGCAGACTATGAATAAAATGAAAGGTCACTGAAGACCACAGGTGCAAGTCTAGCCTACCACAAAATCGGAGAAAGAGTCCTTAAAGTCTTGTTTCTTACCAATACTTTTGGTTTATTGGCTATCTTACCCTGAAGCATCCCCATCTTTCCCATTTTGGTGGCACTAGGAGTTTTGGCTGCAAGGACTGAGGTTCAGAGAACAAGGGTAGCATGCCCACTTTGGGGGCTGCTGTGCCTTATCCCTCCGGGTCGGCCACACACATGCTGGATGTGGGGCTACAGCCACAGACTTGCTGCCTCTGCCCCTTTCCTCTTCCCTCCACATGGACAGTGGATGCTGAGGACAAGCCCAGCTTGGACCCGCTGTTCCCCTTCACCGTGTCTTGCAGGCTGTGGGATGCCCTTGCTCCTCTGGCAGCTGGCAGGGACCAGCCCTGACAGGGAGAAACAGCAGAGAACAAGATGGGGCACCCCATCCCTATCCCTGGAAAGATAGCTCTAAGGTTTGTGGGAGAAACGTTAAAATCTTAACAGGGAAGTTCCTGGAGGCTGTTGGTCCACTTGCATACCCGGGAAAGCTCCAGGTGCACCCAAGTGCCTTGGCTTTACCCATATGAGGAACAGTTTTAAAATAACGGCTTGGGAATGTAACAGTGATGAGAAAAGCTTTCTGGACTGATTGGCTTGACCAGTCCCAGGTGGCTTAGCTGAATGAATATAGTGAATGATCTTTGCTAATTTGTAAGCAGTGCTTATTTTGTAAAATATAAGTCTATACATGAAAATGAACTTTAGAATAATGTATTAAAACACTTTGTCTTTTTCATTTCCACTGTTTTTTATAAGATTTTGCTCTTGATATACTAAGAAGGAAAGAAAGAAGGAAAGCCAAGATTAATACAAATGGAAACAATGGTGATACACTTATGTGCAAAACTGGAGCCATAGAAAGAGAAGGGATGTAGCTTTTGGTCCTTATACTACATTACAATAAGTGAGGTGCTGAGAGTGGGTGTATCTGACATGTGGGATCTTCCTCTTACCCTAGAGCCCAATGCTTTGCTAATTTCTTTAATATTCTTTTGTCTGTAAACACTTCAGTAACAATTTTGTCATGGCCCTGGGTGCACTAATAGGTTTTAAATTGCCCCCATCAACATCACCTGAGACCCCACAGCCCCAACCTACCCAGGAGCCCTATTTCAGCTCCACCCTAGGCATCAGTTCCTTTTTTAAGCTGTGGTTGTGCCCAGTTCTGTTCCTGAATTATTGTTTTATCTCTGTGGGTTGGTCTCAAACCTGACTAACTGTGCCTGGCTATCACCTGATTGCTGATAGGATCTGCTGCTACCCATCTTATTTTGTTTGTCCAACTCAGACCTACTGGGGTGCCCTGTTGATGATGGTACTGCTTGTGCTGGGGTCACCTGTGGCTCACAGTTCATCTGTGCTTGTGGGCTGCCCTGCTCCTGTACCTCTGTGATAGACTGTCAGCAAATATCCAAAAGGTAAGATTCTGTGCTTTCTTTCCAAGTATAGTGTGCATATTTTAACGCATGTAGTCAATGTTCCTGCTTAACCTAAAAAAAATTTAGGTTACTTCAAGGCTTTAATACTATGAAATATGGTTTATTTGGGAGTGCTACCATCTCCTGTGGGTAGCAGCTGTTCTACCTCTTCAGACTCCTGAGGCTGACCGCAATAAACGTGTGCTACTGACAACAACAACAGGAGAAGTAACTCAAAGCTCAAAACAAACACAAAGTCAGGGCTGAAGATCAATGAAGAACAATTAGAGGGGAGGGGTAGGCAGTGCTTTGGCTTGGGGCAGGACTGGAGTGGGCTGTGTGTAAGCAGAAGCTGCATATTCCTTGCAGAGAGAAGCGTCTTGTGTTGTTACTTGCCTATGGCTCTGCTGTTGCTTAATTTACCCGGTGAAACGCATGGATATATTCACTATCCCACACTAGCAGGCTGTGTCTGACTGATACATTGTGGGTAAGAACATAGTAAAGATTAACATATAAACTCTTTTGAAACAAAGTGGGTCTTTGGCTATTTGGCCTCCCCAGGCCGAAGGTTTGCCTTGCAGCCAAAGATAGCCTCCCCATGTTGTCCCCTTTCCTTGGTATGTTGTTTTTGTGTTTGTTGGCCCTGATGGAAAGGACTATCTGGAATATCCTTGCCAAAGGCAGGTATGAAAATATGCTCATCTTCAACTTGTTCTCACCATGGCTGAAATGTGTTGTAACAAATTTGAAATACAGTCCTCATCCTCACATGAAGAAAAGGCTACTTACCAAGAGGCCCTTCCTTGGAAGGAGACCTGCAGGAAAAATCTGCTGTTGGAAAAGATGCAGTGAAGTGCTATCATTTTTGTGGACTTTAGTCTCTCCGAAGAGGTTATTTCATACTGTTTATATTACCTAATCCGTGTTACTAGGTGTTTGCAGATATATGTAGTGGGGTTTTCACTGACAACCAGAAACAGAAGGTCTTTCCACTGAACAACTAATAGATTCTTTCAGCAAAGAGGAAAACAAAACATGTAGTCAGTGACTAATTTCAGTATGTGCTGATACTTGTATGCCAGTTAGGAACAACAAACCCAGAAAATACAAAGAAACTGATGGCATGGGAGTAGACTTGTTGCATGGTATTGGTAGCATGTGTGTCCTGTGGCTAGTCATTGCACAGCTGCGTAGTGCTTAGTTTTACATTTTGGTTTTGTGCTTGATCCATGGGCTTTGGCTATACTCCATGCTTGGTGCTGCTATCAAGGCAAGCTGCACCATGTGCACAATGCCAAGATGCTGTCAAAATAACAATAGTTTCATATATACCTAATATTTTAAAACCCTTGAAGGAAAATAATTTTAAAACTCTGTATATGTATTTCAAAACTTCCTTGCAAAATTTTACTTCTGGAAAGACTTTAGAAGAATTGCAGGTTTGGTTTTTAAGAGACTTATTGTGGAACACTTGTTTGAGGAAATGAAATGCATTCAGCAAAGAGTTATGCTAACTTCACAGGAGCTCACTGTAGAGGAATAAGTACTTGTGTCTTGGTTGTTCATTGTCCTATGGCCCTTCTAAGAAAGTTTTCAGTTTTTAAGCAGAATTTTGAATGAACACCTTCAGGGACCCTTCAGCCCAATTCTGTTTCCCTTTTGAGGCAATCTCTTGAAGGAGTCTGCTATCCGATTTCCCCACTAGAAACCTTATGAGGTCCTTTATTATAAACTCGGAGAGAGTCCATCTTTTGTTTGCTTTTATTTTTCTTAAACGCTGTTCTGAAGCTGAGTTACAAGTACAAAAACAGGAGGCTTGGGAGGACAATATATTTTAACACATGAAGCCTCAAGCATGAAATCAGATCCACAGTGTTTTTTCAGGTATGTGATTTTTCTTAAGACACAAACAGAAGTTAAGTTGCTTTGAGATCTGCAGGGAGCTTTTGCGAACATACGGCTTCTTCAGGCTGAATATACTGCTTAATCATGTGTTGCCTAACAGCATTGATCTGTAAAGATTTGAACTGAGCTTTCTCTGGTGTCACAAATTAAAAAATGTTGGGTGGTCACCATAAAGGGCTATTTAAAGCAATCACAGAAGGCCTCTTACAACGCAGGGTGGCTCATCAACTTTCTACTATTTAAAATCAACCTGTAATCGTACTCATATAACTAGAGAAGACTGAAATATCCTGTAATATGAAGAACAGGCTGCAAAGGTGAGAACCCATAAGATTAAGTCCCCTCCCCTTCTTTGCTCTTGCACAAACACAATTTTTTACATCTCAATTTACATCTCAAGTTATTGTTGCCTTTGGAATTGCTCAATTCCTCCTTAAATAATATGTTAAACAGGCCTCTATTTGAAAGAGTAGTTTGAGGCAGGTGCACAAAAAGCCTGCATGTTGATTTATATCTCTGACCTAAATCGTTAAACACAGCACAAATTAACTTTTAAAGCATGTTCAGGTATTTCAGTGCTATAGAAAGAAATGCAAGGAGAAAGCTTTAAGAAAAGGAAAAAGAGTACACTTGCAATTCTGTATTTAAATCAAACTGAAGTATCTGGACTGGTTACATAGATTAGTTAATGAAAGTCTTGTGAGTGTCCCACATAAGACCAAAATATATATGCCCCAATCTTCAGATTTCATAAGCTTTAAGTACATGTGGAATTGCATGGGGCTGCTGAAAATCCTGTTTCTACTCTGATTATTGTATACCTACACAAGAGTTTAAAATAGCTGCTTTGAACCTGTGGGGAAGTATATGCTGTTTAAGAAATTTCAGGTTTAGGTGACTTCATGAAAATAACTTTATTCATCAGAAGAGTGGAGATAAGCTAACATTCTGATGAATCTTAGGTACTTTTTTAGTAATTTTGTACTTAAAACCAAATAAACAAGTAGATTGTCTAATAGCATAAGTCTGGATTTCCCTGGAAGAAAACGTTTTCTGTGTTGCTATAAAGACACTGACTATTGATTCTTGGTAACACCTTGATATGTTAATCTTTGTTTCTTATACTGCAACAAAATTGAAGATATGTGGTGATCTTATTGACCTGTGGCCTTCCGTTTGCTTGCCCTAATTTAGAGCAATGACAGCTCTTAGACTATAATTTTAATCTTAAATATTAAATAGTGATAAGGTAATTTCCACTTATATTAATTCTTCAGCTTTGTGTATAACACTTGCCTAGGTCTGAATATGTTCCAAGCCTTAACTATGATAGCACTTATCGATGTTTTCACACATAAAAATGTCCATGCAAATGAAGAAATTAATATCTAGGATTAGTACAGAGTTTATGAAATCATATGTGTCTACTTCACGCAGATAAAAGTAACCATGTGGAAAAATTGTCCTGGGGGAATACTGTATAACTGTTCCCTATTTCTGAAGTGTCTTAAGAAGCTTGAAACACATCCTGATTGCAGTAAGATGCATTTATTTCCCAGTTTTGTAAGTTACTGCTAAGTAGCTTTTCTCAGAAGTAAAATACATGGTATCTTCAGCTCTATTTAGATCCATATGTGTTTACCTAGGCTGTGAAGGAGTGAGTAAACAATGTCATTTTGATTCAGCCAATCCTAAAATTATTTCTGTCTGTCAATAACTCATTCAAAACAAGTTTGTCTTCTTTCTCTCAGTCCTTACTGAACTCTTTCCTTTGCTATTTTCCCCTTAGCTTTATGTACACTATTCATCCCCCTGTCTACTAGAAGAATATTTCCAAAATGGCTGTAGAACTAGTACTTTTAGGTATTTTAACTTTAAAGATATAAGTTGCCCCATAAGTACTGAGTGTGAAGAAAAAAAACTCCTTAATGTGCTACTGGCTGCACAATTGTTAATTAATTGCAGGTTGTTAACAGTATCTGTAAAATTACATATCTGGTTTCCTTAAATGCTCTTTACAAATATTAGAAGGTCACTATATTTTCTAAATCCTAATTTGCTCAGTTATACCAAGGAAACAAATATAACGATAGTCTTTGAAAATGCATGTTCGTTGAAAAATAAGAATGTAGTTCAATTTTTTTGCTAGTGTACAGTGCTGACCTGTGGGTGTTGAGACACACACACTAGGGTCTGCTGTATAAGGGACAGACTAGTATAAAGTTTCCCTTGAAATTGAAGCAGGGTGTATGTTGGCTCCAAGTGAATCTACTTCTCTATACTAATTTGCTGCTTAGGTCTTCAATTTTTGGTCTTGGTTTTTGGAGCTTCTATATCAATCTCAAATAAAAATAGTTGCCTCTAAAACTTTTCTGTTTGTAACCACCTAGTGCCAAGGGATAGAATAAGGATAATTATGCAGCAAAAGTATGAATTTTTAGGGCTGAGTCAGTTAGATATGAGTGCTGCTGTAGGAATATTAGACCTTTTCCCTCCATTTGGCACTGACACCCAGCATGGTATCTGAGGTTGTCAACACGTTTGGTTAATGGATTCAGTAGCAGGTGGGAGAACAGACCACTGAGGGCTGAAGCAGCTTGAGTTGTCTGTGATGCTGTCCCAGAGAATCAATTATGTATTAGCAGCACACAGTACACAATAGACTTTTTTAGTCAATAACAATAAAAATTCTCAAAGCTAAAACAATGGTAGGTTTTTTGGAGGCACGGTCAGGGCTTGCAGATCAACTTTATGTTTGTGTGAAGATGGGAGGTCTTCAGGGGCTGACGCATTCACCAGATCTAGTGGAAGAAGTGGCTCAAAGAAGATTGGATGCTTCAACAGGTTCCATGCATGGTTAGAGGAGCTGGGCAGGAAGCTTGAACAAAGCAGACCTTTTCTGATGTGAAATTTTTTTACTTGACTTCAGTGGCATTGATAATCACTCACAGTGTGTTGGACTACTTCCTCTTGTCCAGTTAATATGTGAAACAGATCTAACAGCAGTTCTTAATATCACAAAAGAAAAGGAAAAAAAAAGTCTGTTTTTCTTGTGCTTTCAGTATTTGAAAATATTCTGCTCTTCCTGTGACATCTTAATTCAAAATTGCAGCAAGGTCTTAAGAATAACTTTAGTAAATAGAAATTAACATAATGCCATAAACATATTGCATAGGCAACTTGCTTCATAAGTAATCACTAACATAAACTTATATGGTGGTGGTCCTTTCAGTAGGTCTGTTTCCTACAAAGAGAGTATATCTTATATGCAATTCAATAGGTCCCAAATTAGTTGAGTAGTATGAGATATAGCAAGTTAAATCTGGATGGCAAGTACCTAGTTGACAATATGTTGGGTTGTTTTGTTCTGAAGCATCCTTTTCTGTGTGTTAAATATTTTACTAACAGTTCAAGTTTTTCTATAGTTGTCATCCATTATGTTTTAATGGGTTTTTTAATTAATTACTTTATTCACACCTTAAGCACATACTTGAGGTCCAAAATTTATTACTATCACACAAACTGAACATGTTGTGAAGGGTATTTGGACACTTCCCAGTTTGCATGTTCACACCATGCACTGCTCTGTTAAAAAGGACAGACCTCATGTGACGTGAGTAGAATGAATGTAGTTTTTCAGGCTAGAGGCACTTAAATTGTTAATATGCAGTCTTGCTCTATCAGGTGCACTTTCAAGCCCTCTGTCCTTCTACGTGAGCTGCTAAAGTTACTAGCTTTCTATTTGTTCTGCACAGCATTGCTTATACCTATGTTATATCCAGGGCCCTGTTTTGGGGCCAGCATTGTTTAATATCTTTATCAATGATCTGGATGAGAGGATTGAGTGCACCCACAGTAAGTTTGCAGATGACACCAAACTGGGTGGGAGTGTCGATCTGCTGGAGGGTAGGATGGCCCTGCAGAGGGACCTGGACAGGCTGGATTGATGGGCCAAGGCCAACTGTATGAGGTTTAACAACGCCAAGTGCTGGGTCCTGCACTTGGGTCAAAACAACCCCATGCAATGCTACAGGCTTGGGGAAGAGTGGCTGAGAAGCTGCCTGGCAAAAAGAACCTGGGGGTATTGGTAGACAGCCGGCTGAACATGAGCCAGCAGTGTGCCGAGGTGGCCAAGAAGGCCAACAGCATCCTGGCTTGTATCAGGAATAGTGTGGCCAGCAGGAGCAGGGAGGTGATTGTGCCCCTGTAACTCAGCGCTGGTGAGGCTGCACCTGCAATACTGTGTCCAGTTTTGGGCCCCTCAATACAAGAAAGACATTGAGGTGCTGGAACGTGTGCAGAGAAGGGCAATGAAGCTGATGAAGGGTCTGGAGCACAGGCCTTATGAGGAGTGACTGAGGGAACTGGGGTTGTTTAGCCTGGAGAAGAGGAGGCTGAGGGGTGACCTTATCGCTCTCTACAGCTACCTGAAAGGAGGTTGTAGTGAGGTGGGTGTTGGTCTCTTCTCCCAGATAGATAATGATAGGATGAGAGGAAATGGGCTCAAGCTGCGCCAGGGGAGGTTTAGGTTGGAAATTAGGAAATAATTTCTTTACGGAAAGGGTGGTAAAGAATTGGAAGAGGCTGCCCAGAGAGGTGGTGGAGTCCCCATCCCTGGAAGCGTTCAAAGAACGGGTAGATGTGGCACTTTGGGACATAGTTTAGTGTAGTCTACCCTTGATTGGTTTAGTGTGGACTTGGTAGTGTAGGTTAATGGTTGGACTGGATGATCTTAAAGGTCTTTTCCAACCTAAACGATTCTATGATTCTAAGTTTTGGAAATAAAACAAGAAAGCCCTGTAACCACTTATTCAGACATGTGGTGATGCTGCTGGGTAGGCTGGGGCGAACAGTGTCGTTCCTTCAGAAAGACCTGCCCAAGGCTGGGGTGAGTCAGTGAGGAGAGGTGGGGGGAAACAGTTTGAATGCCTCCATGGTCACCAGGTAAATGGCATGGTCTTCTAAAATCCCATCCTAGGCAAAATGTTTAAATGAACTAATGGCTGTCTCACAGAATTATTTTAATAAGCAGAAAGTTATTCTGGTTGAAAGGCTGTATCAGGCCTCCTATCAAGGGCTAAGACTGTGGTCACTGTATCCTCTGATGTTTTATGTGAATACAAAATCTTATGAATTCAGTAGACGTTTTGTAAATAGATTTGGTCTAATAGCTTTTGACATTCCTTACGTGAAAAAGGAAATAATTAAAATAATTGTACACTTGTTCATTTGATTTTTGTCAAGATGTTGGTAATAGGATTAGTGTGTGCTGCTGCTGCTGGGTTTTAGTGAACTGGCATAATTTTCTTCAGTTCAGAATAGCTTGTTGCTTACCCTCCTAGCAACTGATCTGAGCAGTAGGTATATCCTGTTTCCAGTGTGGGGGAAGAAACTGTACACATCTGTAATGAACAGGCCAGTGCTATGAGAAATTTATAATTGTAATATCAAGCTGGAATACAAGCCAGTTGCTTCACATTATTTGAAATGAATGTGTCTCTTGTCTCTCTTCTGACCTCTTGAAATACAGTTAACATATTCTGATATAATGTCTTTAATTATTTCTTTAATTTCTAACCTAGATCGGTTATACCAGTTGGTTTTGAATCAAAAGGAAAGGGATAAAGATATTTTCTATTTAGTTTCCTGTGTATCCTATTACATACCTTGGTCTTGAAGATTGTCTGTGGTTTGGGCCCCCATTGGGTCCATCTTTCCAAATAAGGGAAGACCTTAAAAAGGTACAGAAAAGGGTAATTGTTGTCATAGAATCAAGTGAAGGTCTAACATAAAAATTAATTTAGAATGACATTGAGCACCTTCATGGAGTTTGAGCATATAGATCTGGATATGGCTTTACTTAGGCTACTACTGGGTAACTGTTTGCTTGGAAGGAAAGCTGGGCATACCAGAGATCATTCTATGTACATACACTCTATGTACAAATGCTCTACTGATAATACATATTTTAAAATTTGTTGATGGTTACTGTTGAAGAGATGTTTAATTTGAGTCAATACAGAAGTTACTATGGGCTTACAGTGAGCATGTGAGCTGTAAATCATTTACTTGATTCAGTTGTCTAAACAGTGCTTGAAATTTCATAAAAGATATTTTTATTCTTTGTGCCAGCTGTCTGATAGCAATGTGGAAACTCTTCAAATACTAAATTCTTGTTAATCTGGGCTTGACTAATGAGTAGGAAGTGTTCAGATTGCTCTAATTTGGATGAGTCATCGTAGCAGATTCGTTTGGCATATCCTATCCACAACAGTTCTGTGCTGGAAATGCAGACACTGATGTCAAACTTCCTTTGCTCTTGGACACTTTTACTTTCAGACAATGCTGAATCTTTCTTAATCTGACAGTTAAATTACTGCTTTTTTTTTTTTTCTTCCCTGTCTTTGTGGCAGTAAAATGTGTACCTAATTAGGTCTGTTTTAAATTGTGGAAAACTAAATTGTATCAGGAGCTCTGATATTAGATCAAGATCTTAAAAGCATCATTTGTAGATACTGCTTTAGGTGGTTGGAACCAGTAACTTTTTTGCTTTTACAAAATGTCAAACTTGGTATATGGCAATAAATCTATTTGACAGAATACTGGCTCATAAAAAGCTGGGTTTTTAAATATTCTATGTGCATGGTAGCCAGTATAATTGATATAAGGCATAAAAAAGGTGTACTGTGGTCTACTATCAAAATTTATTCAAATTGAAACTATTGCATTTGAAAAGGGTGTCTGGTGGGTAAGAAAAACATAAAATACGGAGATTATTGTGAACTCTGTTCTGCTCTAGATTATTACAGTGACTTGGGAGATGCTCTAGCCTTCCAGCCATGTATGTTCCTACATGTCTTATAAAATGCAGAAAAATCCCATGCATTAGGGGGAATGGATTCTTGTGAGCTAATAATGCACAGCCTGGTATTTGCCTTGTAATGCTGTCATGTTTTGTTGCTATGTGCGAGAAAGCAGCAACTTGCTAATTTAAGTCTAATATTCAGATACCATTCTTCTTTTGTTCTTAACATAGGTCCTTGACTAATCAGGCATAGTCAGATCATTTGACTTGGCTGGAAGTTCCTGTAATTTACTGGCTTCTTAATATAGTGCTATAAAACTACATATTACTAGCACTTGTCTCATAAATTTGTAGCCTATTATATTTCATAATTATTATATTTGATTAAAATATGATAAATCTTTTAATTGAAACTTTCCACTGAAGGCAATGTGAGAAGTAAAAACAGTGGTGGGGGAAGATGTTACTGAAGGCTTTTGTGTGGTTCTTCTAGCTGGTGGAGTTAGGTAGCACTTGTCAAAGTTGTTAGACACCACTGGTTTATTTTAATCTATGATAAAACCAATCTTTGAGAGTGGTTTTCTAATAGTAACTTGCTCACTTCTGTATTCCCTAAATCTTTGTTTCATGATGAAGGGTTTGGGAGCTTGGTTGTTTGTACATTACTATTCAAGTTGAGCTGTGGGACACATGAGATATTCTATAAGCAGGTGGGAGAAGTCTCACAGTCGCTAGCCCTTGCTCTTGTAGGGGACTTCAACCTACCAGATGTCTGCTGGCAATACAGCACAGCAGAGAGGAAACAGTCTAGGAGGTTCCTGGAACATGTGGAAGAAAACTTCCTGACACAGCCTGCAAGCCAACTGGGGAAGGTCCCCCACTGGACCTATTGTTAGCTAACAGAGAAGGACTTGTGGGTGTTGTGATGGTTGGAGGCCATCTTGGGCACAGTGATCATGAAATGAGAGCTTTAGATTCCTGGAGAAGTAAGGAGGGGGGTCAGCAGAACATCTACCCTGGGCTTCCAGAGGGCAGACTTTGGCCTGCTTAGTAGCCTGGTTGACAGAGTCCCTTGGGAGGCAGTCCTGAAGGGCAAAGGAGGCCGGGAAGGCTGGACACTCTTCAAGAAGGAAATCTTAAGGGCACAGGAGCAGGCTGTCCCCATGTGCTGAAGGACAAGCTGGCGTGGAAGAAGACCAGTCTGGCTGAGCAAAGAGCTTTGGCTGGAACTCAGGAAAAAAAGGAGATCTTATGACCTTTGGAAGAAGGGGCAGGCCACTCAGGAGGACTACAAGGATATGATGAGGTTATGCAGGGAGAAAATTAGAAGGGCCAAAGCCCAACTAGAACTTAGTTTGGCTACTGCTGTAAAAGACAATAAAAAAAATGCTTCTATAAATACATTAGCAACAAAAAGAGGGCTAGGGAGATGCTCCATCCTTTATTGGATGCAGGGGGAAATATAATGACAAAGGATGAGGAAAAGGCTGAGGTACTTAATGCTTTCTTTGCCTCAGTCTTTAATAGTAAGACCAGTTGTCCTCAGGGTACCCAGCCCCCTGAGCTGGAAAACAGGGACAGGGAGCAGAATGAAGCCCCCATAATTCAAGAGGAAATAGTTAGCAACCTGTTATACCACTTAGACATACACAAGTCTATGGGGCTGGATGGGATCCACCCAAGGGTACTGAGGGAGCTGGCAGAAGTGCTTACCAAGCCATTTTCAATCATTTATCAGCAGTCCTGGCTAACTGAGGATGTCCCACTTGACTGGAATTTAGCAAATGTGATGCCAATCTACAAGATGGGCTGGAGGGAGGGTCCAGGGAACTACAGACCTGTCAGTCTGATGTTGGTGCCAGGGAAGGTTATGGACCAGATCATCTTGAGTGCCCACCATGTAGCATGCACAGGACAACCAGGTGATCAGGCCCAGTCAGCATGGGTTTATGAAAGGCCAGTCCTGCTTGATTAGCCTGATCTCCTTCTATGATCAGGTGACCCACTTAGTGGAGGAGGGAAAGGCTGTGCATGTTGTCTACCTAGACTTTAGTAAAGCCTTTGACGCTGTCTCCCACAGCATTCTGCTGGAGAAACTGGCTGCTCATAACTTGGATGGGCATACTCTTTGCTGGATAAAAAACTGGCTGGATGGCCAGGCCCAAAGAGTTGTGGTGAATGGAGTTAAATCCAGTTGTCAACCAGTCACAAGCGGTGTTCCCCAGGGCTCAGTATTGGGGTCAGTTCTGCTTAATATCTTTATCAATGACCTGGACAAGGGGATTGAGCGCACCCTCAGTAAGTTTGCAGATGACACCTAATTGGGCGGTAGGGTCAATCTGCCCGAGGGTAGGAAGGCTCCACAGAGGGATTTGGACTGGCTGGATCGATGGGCCCAGGCCAACTGTGTGAGCTTCAACAAGGCCTAGTGCCAGATCCTACACTTGGGTCACAACAACCCCATGCAACGCTACAGGCTTGGGGAAGAGTGGCTGGAAAGCTGCCCGGCAGAAAAGGATCTGGTGGTGTTGGTAGACAGCAGGCTGAACATGAGCCAGCAGTGTGCCCGGGGGGCCAAGAAGGCCAACAGCATCCTGGCTTGTAGCAGGAATAGTGTGGCCAGCAGGAGCAGGGAGGTGATTGTCCCCCTGTACTCGGCGCTGGTGAGGCCGCACCTGCAATACTGTGTCCAGTTTTGGGCCCCTCGATACAAGAAAGACATTGAGGTGCTGGAGCGTGTTCAGAGAAGGGCAACAAGGCTGGTGAAGGGTCTGGAGCACAGGCCTTATGAGGAGTGACTGAGGGAACTGGGGTTGTTTAGCCTGGAGAAGAGGAGGCTGAGGGGAGCCCTTATCGCTCTCTACAACCCCCTGAAAGGAGGTTGTAGTGAGGTGGGTGTTGGTCTCTTCTCCCAGGTAACAAGTGATAGGATGAGAGGAAATGGCATCAAGTTGTGCCAGGGGAGGCTTCGGTTGGATATTAAGAAAAATTCCTTCACTGCAAGGGTTGTCAAGCACTGGAACAGGCTGCCCAGAGAGGTGGTGGAGTCACCATCCCTGGAGGTATTTGAAAGACAGGTAGATGTGGTGCTTAGGGACATGGTTTAGTGGTGGACTTGGCAGTGCTAGGTTTGCAATTGGACCCAATGACCTTAAGGGTCTTTTCCAACCTAAATGATTCTATGATTCTGAGATTAACATGACTGTGTTCATCTCTGGTCTTGGTTACTGTCTGTGCAGTTTCATGATAGGAGAGGATATTAACTGTTGGGACCAAATAGTTGGTGATCAAGCAACTTCATTGGAGGACTTCAGACTTTGGGTGGCCTGCGGTTAAGTTACTCCAAGTTTTACTTTGAAACTAAGCTTCATGTGTTATGTTAAACACCTTCTGATTACTCTGTCTGAAGGAACACAGCCCAAGTAATTAGGATGGCAGTTAGAATCAAGCAAACTGCATGATCTTGACTTCTGTCTGGGCCAATCTCTGTGAATTCTCCTATGTATCATGAGAATGGTATGATCAAGTGGAGTACTGATAGACAACAGACACTTTTCTGGCCACGGTCACCAAAACATCCAGTATACAAGCAAATTATTGTACGCATTTATCTACACACCCCACAAAAGCAATTAAAACTTTGGTTTTCAAATAGGGAAACATATCAGAATCATAGAATGGTTTGGGCTGTAAGGGGCCTTTAAAGATCATCTAGTCCACCCTCCTGCCATGGGCAGGGATGTCTTTCACTAGATAAAGTTGCTCAAAGCCCTGTCCAACCTGACCTTGAACACTTCCAATGATGGAGCATCCACAACTTCTCTGGGGAACTTCTTCCAGTGACTCACCACCCTCATCATAAACAACTTCTTCCTTATGTCCAAAGTAAACGTACCCTATTTCTGTTTAAAACCATTGCCCATTGTCCTGTTATTACAGGTCTTGGTAAAAAGTCTCTTCACCTTTCTTATAAGCCCCCTTTATATATTGAGAGGCTGCAATAAGGTCTACCTGGAGCTGCCTCTTCTCCAGGCTGAACAACCCCAACTTTCTGTCTCTCTTCATAAAGGAAATGTTCCAGCCCTCTGATCAGTTTTCCGGCCCTCCTCTGGACCCACTCTAACAGGTCCATGTCTGTCTTGCACTGGGGACCCCAGAACTGGATGTAGTACTCCAGGTGGGGTCTCAAGAGAGCAGACAAATGTGCAGGAAGAGAAGGGTGGGGGAAGGAGTTTGGTGTTGTTACAGGTAACTAAGAGCCAGGCTACAAAACACAAGAATAATTCTGTGTGGTAAATGCTGCAGTATGTCCTCTTACCATTAAGGCATACAGGTTTTCTCCTGAATTTGAACAGCTGAATTAAATGAACAATGAAATGAAGCAATATCATCAGGCTCCAAATGCTTTCCCTTTTATTCTTGGTTTCTGGTATTTCCCCCATCCATTGGCCCGTAATTAACTTATTTGTCTAAAATTCAGTAGGTTTCTAGGGATTTAAAAGCTAATGTGTCCTTAATCATGGTCAGTAATTTTAATCCTATTCTCTTTGCAAGTAGGAGAATAATGCAAATGCAATTTAAGTGGGCAAGAACAGTCTCCCTCTGTCTTCCTCCCCTGCCAGTCACTAGTCCTCAGCCTATTGCTCTCTTCTGTCTTGTACCACGAAGATCACCTACATGGTAAATGGAGAAATAATCAGGGTCAATATTGCATGTTCATGTCCGTGTCCGCGAGGAGCACTTAGTTTAACATGGATTACTTTCCCAGTATGATTTATTTGACTGCCCCAGAGTTGGCTGCACGAATGTAAGGGAAGAAGCAGTGGAGGGGTGAGGATGAGTGACTGGGGCAGGAAGGGGGCAAGGCCTCTTCCCAAGGGTCATACTGTTTTATCCTGACCATAAATGCTTGCTTTGCCCATGCAGTGCTTAGTCTGACACCACGTCCTGTCAGTTTTCTGCTGCCTCACAGTTTTTCCACTATTAAATGATAGCGGCCAGGGTATACATTTTCCTCTCATTCCTTCTCACTCCTCCCATCACTTCTATATATCTCAGGTCTGTAGGTTGTCACCTGCAGGAATATTAACTATGACTGAGTCTTACCATCTGTTCTGGGACACTTTTAGTAGGACAAGCAAGATTTTCCTTGGTTTTAATGGAAAATAGATCTCATTAATATATCCCATACTCCAATCAGATAGTGTGGAGTGTTGGCTGTGCCACATGATTTTTGTGATGATACGGCCTACTAAGAGTAAGATGGTTTTCTGAAGTGCATGTTTTTTTCCAGGAGATGGCAGGTATGTGGTCTTAAAACAACATGATTATTTTGAAGCTGCTGTTGTTGCCTATACTATCAACTTACACTGAGCTGAAGTTCCTACTTTGTCCCCTTCTGTCTCCTTTCCTCATGATAATGATGTTTTCCATGATCATTAGGCTAATGAAACATTTCAATAAATCATAGTGTAAAGTCATAGCCATGTGTTTGAAAAGGTGTAAATGGCATTTTCATGCATTTAGGGGACCTGTTGTACAGTGAGGGTAGCTATAACTGTTCAATAGGAGTTCTTTCTATAGGGATATAGGAGAAAGGACTGACAGGATATTTTGGTTGTGTTCTGCAAAATAGGCTTTGGCCCTTCTTGATGTCATCTGGGCTGCACAGTAAGAGAGTAACAGTAAGAGCACAGGTCTCCATTTAGTAAAGAGGCTAACTTAGAGAACCTCTCTGCAGCCTCCCAAAAAAGCTTACTGGGGAAATAAAGGATTTTTTAAATTTTGGCGTAAAGCTACAGCTGGTGAAAGACTTGAGTCTTCCAGAATGGGACTGGGGACCACCACTTACTGATATCTGAAGTGGTGATCAAATATCTGTGAAGTTAGAAATGCAAGATGAGATAGTAATTTAGGGATCTCTAGAGGTCTTCTAGTCCAAAGCCCTCCTCAAAGAAGGACTGACTTCAAAGTTGTCTTCTGCTTTCCTACCACTTTTTCTAGAAGTAATCAATAGGACTAAGCAAAACTTAAAATTGTAAACCTCTGCCTTCAGATATGGGTGGCTCTTTCATAAAAACAGGGTGTCTGAAAACATTCACTGGCACCATTTTGGGCACTGTCATCAAGGTGGCAGAGTTATCACTCGTCACCAAAATTCAGATTTACTTCTAAGAAGAATATTTTAATGAGTATCCATTTCAAAAAAAAGTCATCTTGAATGAAGGACATTTCCTTCTTTCTATTAATCAATAATGAATTAGGAAAGAAACTATTCTACATTTTATGATCAGATGTTTTCAATGTAGCTAACAGCTGCATCTCTTCATGTAGATACAGCAGATAGGATACAAACATGTATGCTTTTACATGGGTGTCAATCCATGGCTGTCATTACAATGAATGCAAACTCTAGCGGAAGAAATTACAATGAACTACCAGTATACACATTTTTAAGTTATAGCATATGCATGCAATGAAGTCTGTGGTAGCTTGTGCACACTCTGTGTGAAGGAAGCTGCTTACAATAGACAAATAGGTGCTTTAATGACAGAAATGGAGCAAAGTATCTTGAAACCAGATAGGGAGACTGCAACAGCTGTTAAGCTATTTCTTAAAATGCACCCTTACTACTATGGAAGAAATGCAAGACACATGGTGGGACTGCAGCCACTATTTATACACAATCCCTCAGTCACAGGAGAAATTTCTTTCATTTATGAATATTGAAGCTTTTAAAAAAAACAAGCCAACATATTTTATGTGTTACATCTGTGTATTCTGTTGTGAATGCCTGCTATCACTGTGTGCTAGATGTTAATCCTAGATTTTAAAACCTCTTTTTCTTTCAGGGTGGAAATGCATTATTCACATCTGGAGCTCACTAGAAAGGGGCATTGAGAGTTGTTTGGCAACATGCATATGTAATTATTTCAGTACTGGAAACATGTGCCCCTTGCTTTTACAGGAGTCCCAGTAAAAGGGCACAGCACCTCAGACTTCGTGGAAATAAAGCTCATGTGGATGCAATGAAATGTCTTTTAAGTCTTAAGTACGAATAGTATAGCCGACCTAATTATTAAACATGTAAAGTATTATAAATATTAAAATCTAAAATTGTCTGTTCTCTGCAGGAAAAAATTGAAGTTTTAATTTGCCCAAATTAAGACCAAGCAGGGAGAGAATATGAGTAAAGATTTGTTTTCCTGAAAAAATAGACTGGTTTAGGTATACTTGTTATATGCCTTACTTTCAGAAAATACAGCTATTTGAGACACAGCAAAGGCATTCAGAATCTTGCTAGAAAGACATGTATGGATTTGCTTGAGAGGATTCTGGAAAAAAGACTGACTATATTTTGGACCATCAAAAAGCATGGGACTTGTATGAATTTCAGACACTTGCATATGTCCTCTTCCAGACCTAATCTGCTAATGTCTATGGTAAAACTGCTCACAACTGCCTTTTAAAGTGTATCTTTTATTCTAGACTGCTGCTCCTAATACACTTAAGTGAATGTGTCTTCTGGATTTTCATTCTGATCCTTTTTTTGTCTGCCAATTCTCTAGGTGGCCCAACTAGACCTTTTTAAAATGTAACTTTAGTATTACAATGACATAAATAGTTCTTTATATTTGCATTGTTAGCATTACGGGTCTACCTTTTAAAACCTGGTCTCCTTGGTAACAAGTGCTGCAGACAAATTGAGGACTTTGCTTTCTGCTTACAAGCAACAGAAGACTCTCCAGGAAGTATATTTTGGTGCTTTAAATAAGATATTCCCCAAATAACAGCAAGAATCTAAATGCTCTTCAGAATTTCTGGCTGTGGTTTATAGGAAGTAGTTTTTCCATTAATCTCCCCTGGATTTCAAGAATACAGTCAACCATGAAGCTCAGTATGCCCTCAGAAAGTAGGCATGCATCTGTTAGTTTTTCAAAGTCCTATTTTAAAACTTCAAGGAACCTCCAAGTAAATCTTAAAGCTTTGTCAAGCTCCTGTGCTTGTGTCCACTGTGGTCCCTGAAGAGAGAAGGCTACAGGGTCACACCTGTTCCTTGAAATGAATCGTATGATTTATGCTCAAGTGGCTTTGGGGTCATAATACAGAGATACAAAATCCCCAAAGGACAAAATAGATTCTTTCATCTGCATGATCTAAACAGGTGTTGCCACCTTTTATGCCAGCTGCCAAATCTTGGCAGAAAGCAGGGCTAATGAATAGAAGACAAAATAAGGCAGCAGTGCCTTGTCTTGAAACTTGGGTTTCACTGCTTCATTTTCATTCCACATGTGACTTGTGTAAGTGCATAAACAGGAAGGAGCTGCTGTTCTGTTTGCAATATACTTTTCTGACACTTGGACATACTGAGTGTTTGCCCTGAGCTAGCTGATGAATAGTCAATCTAGACTGAAAGGTGGGGGGCTGAAAAATACTGTATATATTTGAGTGGGACACAAAATCAGAACTGAAAAATAAATTATTCCGTATGGATTAGAGCTAAAAGAGCTCTACCTACCTTGGTTTTGTTTTCAAAATTCGAACATATGGTTAAAGGCAAGAGCCTGGCACAGAAATTAAGATGCTATGAAGTGTAATGTTCTGAAATAAGTTGGTGTGACAGGTCTCCCTTTACTTCCACAAAGGGTTTCTGCATGAGTTATTGGTTAGGAGTACTGGAGGAACATGGGTAGCAAAGTATCTTGATTATAACATGCATTTTTGAGGAATTGCAGATACTTGTTTTTGATCACCAAAACAGCACTGGAAGTTCAAATCCTGAAGAATAAGCAACCATGATAAACCCTTAAAGAGGATGGATAGAAGACATGCTTTGCCAGGCCAGAATATATTGGCCAATAAAATGAGCATGTCAGCACCAATGTACTCTGAGAATGGGCTAAATGTCAGGTTATTGATTGTTGGGAGAGGAAGTGACTATGTATGGGTGTGATGGGAATGGCATGTGGCAAGAGTCTCAGTGTTCCTCCTGGGCTTGTGGTTACAGCTGTCTTCTCTAAACTGTGAGTCAAGAACACAGTGATCCAGATGAAAGGCACAAGCTTAAATTAATGCTTAGTTCAGTAAGTTTCAGGCAGTTTCAGTGTATGATGTGGGTGCACCTGTGTTTAACCCATCAACACCAAAGTGCACTTTCTCCACAGCAAGCCCATTGGTGACATGAGGATGAGCAGAGGACATGTTGAACTTAAATGAAAAAGTGAAGGAAGAGAAATTAATCTGCCAATAAGTGAATATGTTGCCTTAGAAACCATGTATCTTAATCATACTTAGAAAATCAAACTTGACACCTTTGTTCCTGTGAAACTTGGTGTATATCTTGAGCTTGTGGCAGGTTAATACCCCAAGCTGAGATCATAGGGAAACCTGCATGAATCATAGAATCATAGAATGCTTTGGATTGGAAGGGACCTTTAGAGGTCACCTAGACCAACCCCCCTGCAGTGAGCAGGGACAGCTTTAACCAGATCAGGTTGCTCAGAGCCCTATCCAACCTGACCTGGAATGTTTCTAGGGATGGGGCTTCCACTACCTCTCTGGGTAACCTGTTCCAGTGCTTCACCACCCTCATTGTAAAAAATTTCGTCCTTATCCAGTCTAAATCTATTCTTTAGTTTAAAACCATTACCCCTTGTCCTGTCACAACAGGCCTTGCTAAAAAGTTTGTCCCCATCCTTCCTATAGGCCCCCTTTAAGTACTGAAAGGCCACTATAAGGTGTCCCTGGATCCTTCTCTTCTCCAGGCTGAACAACCCCGACTCCCTCAGCCTGGCCTCATAGGAGAGGTGCTACAGCCCTTGGATCATTTTGGTGGCCCTGCCTCTGGACCTTGTTCCATGTCCTTCTTGTGCTGAGGGCCCCAGAGCTGGACGCAGTACTCCAAGTGGGGTCTCACCAGAGCAGAGTAGAGGGGCAGAATCACCTCCCTCGACCTGCTGGCCACGCTGCTTTTGATGCAGCCCAGGATAGGGTTGGCTTTCTGGGCTGCAAGCGCACATTGCCGACTCATGTCCAGCTTTTCATCCACCAGTACCCCCAAGTCCTTCTCCGCAGGGCTGCTCTCAATCCATTCATCCCCCAGCCTGTATTGATATCAGGGGTTGCCCTGTCTGAGGTGCATGACCTTGTACTTGGCCTTGTTGAACCTCATGAGGTTCACACAGGCCCACCTTTCCAGCTTGTCCAGGTCCCTCTGGATGACATCTTGTCCTTCTGGTGTATCAGCTGCACCACTCAGCTTGGTGTCATCTGCAAACTTGCTGAGGGTGCACTCAATCCCACTATGTCGTTGATGAAGATATTAAACAGCACTGGTCCCAGTACAGACCCTTGAGGGACTCCATTTGGCATCAGTCTCCATGTGGACATTGAGCCATTGACCACTACCCTCTGGATGTGACTATCCAGCCAATTCCTTATCCACCGAACAGTCCACCCATCAAATCCATATCTCCCCAATTCAGAGAGAAGGGTGTTGTGGGGGACTGTGTTGAAGGCTTCACAGAAGTCCAAACAGATAACATCCATTGTTTTTCCCTTGTCCACTGACGCAGCCACTCTTTCATAGAAAGCCACTAGGTTGGTCAGGCAGGGCTTGCCCTTGGTGAATCTGTGCTGGCTGTCTTGAATCACCTCCCCGTCCTCCATGTGCTTGAGCATATCTTCTAGGAGGATCCGTTCCATGATCTTCCCAGGCAGAGAGGTGTTCCCAGGGTCCTCCTTTCTTCCCTTTTTAAAAATGGGCACAACCTTCCCCTTCTTCCAGTCAGCAGGGACTTCACCTGACTGCCATGACTTTTCAAATATTATGGAGAGTGGCTTGACAACTACATCAGCCAATTCCCTCAGGACTCTGGGATGCATCTCATCAGGTCCCATAGACTTGTGTACATTCAGGTTCCTCAGGTGGTCTCAAACCTGATCTTCCCTTACAATGGGAGGGGCTTTACCCCCCTGGTCTCCATTTTTTGGTCCATTGACTCAGGAGGGGTGAGGAGAGAGGTTGCCAGTGAAGACTGAGGCAAAGAAGTTGTTGAGTACCTCAGCCTTCTCTTCTGCAAACTAGGCTGTGGCTTTCCAAGAACTGAAGCTTCTACTTACTTCTGTGTAATATTACTTTTGTGACTGAGCAGAATAATCTAATTATAGGTCTGCATTTGAAAGGAGTACTAGAGATGTTTAATATGGGCTTGAAACTTTATTCTTTAACTAGGTGCACTAACAAAATATGTCCACATCTACAGAGGTGTTTAAACTTATATCCAGGATTCATAGATGCACTCTTCTGCTTCCCAGGTACTAAGTCCTTCTTTTTTTTTTTTTTTTTTGTTAGAAATCTGACAGCAAACTTTCTCTGCAACAATTCTCAATTAAAAAAAATCTACTTTATAAACTAACAAAACAACCTTTGAAACACAACAGTGATGCAAACCTAAAACCCTGAGTGTGCCATATGTAGCCACCTCCATTTGTTAGTCTATGTTGCCATTTGAAATATGATCACAAAAGACAGAAGGCAAATATAATTTGTAGTTACCCTGGTTAGTTGTGGAATTGATTAGGAAACTGTCAACAAATGATGTCTCACAAAAACCATTTGTTACTTTGGTTTTGGAAAAGATGTTTACTTCTATTGGCTTATCTCAAAAATATTGAAACTACCATGGTTTCCCCAAGACCATTTTCAGAATGAAAGACTCAAATTTTATTCCAGCTGAGTTAGGTGAAGCTATCACATTATAGTGGGATGCTTCAAAGGCTTAGATTAAGTATGAGATGTCAACTCAAGCTACACTTGCAGTGCTTGGAAAGAAAGTATTGGTCTTCATGGAGCATGAATGGAAATGGATTTGTATACTGGAGGGGGGGGATTTTTTTTTTTTTTTGTGGGGAGAACTGGTTTCATGCTGTTCTGGAGAAAATAAAAAGCTTTGATCAGGCTTCAAACTCTCCTTTTGAGAGGAAGTAACTAATATGGCTATCTGAACACACAAAATCTGGAAGCGGTAAAAGCTGCTGTATGGATGGTTCCTAGACTTGTACACTTCAGATATTAGCCATTCCAAGGCTTGACACTAGAACAAAGTTTTCTTTAAATGTCATGTCACTGTCTTGGAACATGGAGTTCACCTTATTAATAATACATTTGAAGAGCTGTTGTTTCAATCTTCAAGTACTTTCTCTAGCAGGAAAAAAATCTGTGACTCTGAATTGGCAAAATTTCTATAGGCATAATTTTGTTTAAAAAAGTGTATGAAACCAGAAGGGATTACTTCAACCAGATTTTATAATATTGAAAGTCTTAATGTTCTGTCATAATACTGAACAAACATGGTTTTCTTTTCCCCTTTCTGTTTATCAAAATTGAGTAGCATAACAGCTAGGCTTAAGACACTATATTTAGTGTAGAGGTGTAACCTGAAAGAACTTGGTTGCTCTGATAAGTTTGCTGTCACAAAATAGAGGTAACAGTTGCACAGTTACGGAATGACCTGGTGTTTGGACTTTCAGCCTCACATCTCTTAGAGGCAGCCTGACTACTCAGTCATGGACACTTTTGCAAGAGTAAAAAAGTAGAAGAACCAAACCAGCAACTGTCTGGATCAAAGTCTAACTGCACCCTGCCATGTGGATCACTTAGCAGGCTTTAAACAAACCAAAAATAAAAAAATGTGGGTGTTATATATTATATTTTTATATGTTTAAAAAAAAAAGAAAAAATCTTAAGATCCCTCTTTTGCTCAGTATAATTGAATGTTTTTCCCCCTGCCAGTCTCTCCAGGAAATCCCTCAGGATCATGGTGCTTAAGTTGAGTAAGAATTCAAGTTTCAAATGCATTGTCTTTAAACTTAGAAACTAATTGGATTCACTTTTTTTTTTTCTTCAATTGCTTCCAGCTCTTAAACTTTTAGTAATAATTCAATTCTTCTGAACATTCTCACTGAAAATGTTCAGAGATAATTTAATGTGAATTAAATAGTTTGCATGGAGGCATTGGCTAAACTTTAATAATGTTTTTGCCTTATTTTAAATTCTTTATCCTTTTGGTAGACTTGCATCACAAGTGAAACTGATCGGTAATTTAAAAAAAGTCTTCATTGCCTTGTTTAAAAAGGTTTATATAGAGGTTGGGGTGAAAATGAAGCAATATCATCTGGACATCCTATTTCTCTTAATGCTGCTATATTTCTAACTGTGTATAGAGAACTGTCTCACTGTAGGATAGAAACAAATACTGAGAAGAAATCTAAGGAAAACACCTCTGGGGACTACTAATTAACAGCAAAATAGTGTTTGGAATTTTGTTAATTATATTGTAGACTTGCTGTCTTAGAATCAGCAGAAATCTATTTTCCCTTGTGTGCTTCATCAATTTGTATAAAACACATTAGCTCACAAACATGGGGAAGCACTGGTCATACTGACACATTGAAGCCTGCCATTTAACCACAATGCACATGGTGCATTGGTATAAGCAGTCTTTATCTATTTCTTGCAGTAGGTCAGATATCATTTTTTGAGTCTTGAGTCTGAATTTACTAGGTGTTTGTTCAAACAAAGTTGTTAGTTTGCACTACACAAAGAAAATATTTAATGCTTCATAAAACTAGGTTTGAACAATTTTTTAGAGAAAGCTGGAAAATATGAGAGGGGCTTTGAACTATGTTACATCATTTAGTACTTTAGGAATGGCCATGAGGATTTGTGTTTTTCAGAATGGAAGATAAACTATTAATAAGCAAAATTATATGAACCAAAATATAAATCATTAATTAATCAACTTCTGATATAGAACACTTCATCTCTGCCAACTTAGGCAGCCTACATTTAAACTAATACCTTGTTTAAGAGGAACTGCTAATACCAAAGACTGAATTTTATTCTATTCTTGATGTCTTAAGTGCTCCCAGCTGTGTGATTGACAAGAATATATCTGTGTTACCATTTTGGATTTGCAATCAGATTTTAGAAACATTAGCATTTAGGCAGAAGTCATCGCGCTTACCAATTTTTTTAGGTTCTTGAGAAGCTTTAGCAAAACACAAAGCAAGCACCTTTATATGGAAAGCAATATAGGATGTCAGTTTAGGCTTATCTAAAAGTCACTATTGTGGAGTTCAGGAAATGGCCATTCACTTAATGAGAAGAACATGTAACTATTGCTCTATGCAGCCTCCCAACAACCTGGAGAGCTACAAACAAGTGCCAGTTGTGAGCCTCTTATCAACTATACTGCATGTTCAATCATGCTAGTAAGGAGAAGTTTTTGAGAACAGAAGTGTGAGGGAAGCTTGTATTGAAAGGAAATACAGCACTACAGAACAAGATTCAAAGGCCTCTTGTGTAGCTGCCCCTTACTTTGCCATAATAAAGCTTAAGCGGTTTGGAACAAAAACCTCACTGAAAAGTGTGAGATTGCTTTTTGTAATGTCCACACTGGCATTCCTTATGTTGTTGTCAGGACCAAGCTCTAATTTTTATAGCCAGGACCACCACCAACCAGATGGCAGAATCCCCACATAGTTTTCTAGGTGTGGCAATCCAACTGGAGTGTATCTCACTTCAGAAGCTACAAGCCAGAGAGTCCTGTGTTTTTGTGTGTGTGATGCTTTGGATGGCAGTGTTGATTCTCAGCTGCCTACTGTCTTTGCCAGGTCTCTTCCAGTGGCTGATGACCCATGATTCATGCAGTCCTTGAGGTGCTTTTCTGAGGATAAGGCTGCAGTACTGAGGCTGCACGGTGCTCTTTGCCGTGTTTGAGCTCCATGAGGGCTTAAGGATCACTTCATGTCCTGTGTCACATGATAGTAGAAGGAATGAAGGGAGGAGCTGGTTTGTTTATTCCCTCCCACCACCTCTATTTCACTAAGACTACACCCACCACCATGTTTCCACAATACAGGTAAGGTTAGAGAGTCAAAACTGCAGGCAGATTAGTTGTTAATGCCTGTTTACCATCAGGGAGACTGAGGCCTAGAATAAGGTGTCCATCTTAATGAAGTTAATCTCTACATAGACTTACGCTGGAGGCAGACAAGTCTTCCAATGAGACAAAAAGGCCACCAGACAAACTGGCTACTGTGTTATTGTTCAAAAGGTCATGCTGAGAACCATTAGGCAGTGGGTTAATGTGATTGGAAGTGCTGTGTGAAGTGCTTACAAAATCTAGGGTACCAATTGCTGAGCTGTCTCCAAGAAGCTGGCTAGATAAAAGAGCAGACAAGATGTAAATGTCTGTGAGGGACTCTGTCCTGTCAGCTTGTAAAACTGTCCCAGCTGCTCTTGCAGAAGCCTGAGGCAGTCCTTGCTGGAACATGTACCTAGACACCTCCCCACTGGTAGCTCTGACCCCACCATCCCAGGCTGCCAGCATGTAGGCTTAGGACAATGCTTGAGTCCTCTTGGTCCTCTTTGTTGTCTGTAGGTCGGTGTGCTGTTCTCTAACCTGCCGTCTTCCTCCTTTTCATGACTTTTTGCAAGTGAATTAAACAGTTCAAGGGCCAGAGTCTGTGCTGGGTAACAACTCTCCTTTTCAGATAGGAAAAGGGAGCAAATAGTCCATTATTGAGTTGTTTAACCTTTTAGCCAATGTTTTGGAACCAGAAATTTCTTAGTCAACCTTAGGTTAGAAACAGTGACCATTTAAGCATTTTTCTACCTTCTTTGAAGTGGTTAGAGCATGCTTTTAATAATGCACACTTGGATTTCTACCGCACTTTAAATTGACACAATATTTTCTTGGACGGTTATAGGCATTTCCAATTATTAGAAAAGTGAAAAGAGACAAAATGGACCATGCTCTTGATATAGTGTTATGACATGCAGTGAGTCAAGTAAACATACTTTATATTCCATCTTTTTTTTTTTGAGATGCATTTCACCTGATCAGATTGGCTTTTTCAGGAAAATGTAGATGCACAAGACCATACAGAATTACTGTCCAAATTTAGCAATTAAAAAAAATCTGTTTTATTTTTCCTACCGCTTCTTGAAAGCTGAAATTCCTGATAGTGATATAAAAATAAGAATCTTTGTTTTTTTTTTTTTTTTGGTTTGTAGCTAGGGATGTAGTTGAACTTTTTTAATTGGTTTAATTTATGTTTGAACTTGAGTTTAGTGAATTTGTGCTAAGTATTATAGACTATAGCTTTACTACTTTGCCTTTCTACTTACTGTCTAATGAATCCAAACTTTTCAGTGTTTGCTGAATGCTAATGATCTTTCATTTGTGATTAGTATGTGGTACCTACCCTTCATTTATGTTGTCTTTTTCCCATGTTGCCTTTACTGGTTATGTCAGTAAAGCAGTTTTCTGTGCTTGTATCCGTAGATGCAGAAAACTCTCAAGCATGCTATTGAATTTTCATTCTACTGTAAGTTAAAATGTCACTTAACTGCTGTTGTCATTGCTCATATTAAACTTCTTCAGCAGTTATCAGCATTGTATTCTTAAAAGGAGTTCAAGATATTGAAATTTCATGAAGAAAGAATGAGTCTGGGGACAAAGTGAACTTCTGCATCCTTTTGGCAAGAGCCAGTGTGGTTACAGTGAGGACAACAAAGGACTCAAAAGATAAAACAGCTAATCAGGCATGTTGCCATTTTTTGAACAAAAAAATATATTGAACTTTTGCCATGTAGGCAAGTACCTAGGCATCTGTGTACTTCCTTTCCATCTTTGAAAGCACATGGACTATGCTTTTCAGTGGTTTTTGAACAAGAAGCTCTATAATTGATTTTGGTTTTCTGATATAAGTGTTTCGTACAGTTGTGGAAAAAATTCATAGGAACATAAACTGGAAGACTTCATCATAAAAGTTTCTCTTTTGAAGTGTCTTAAATGATGTAAATTGTTATCACATGTGTAGGAATAACTGCTAGGTTTTTATCCCATAAATGACAAATAATGAAGCAACTGCTGCTTTTCTATTTTGAAACAGGCAGATGGTGTGTTATAACATTGGGGTGTGGAAAACTTTCTGTTTTGTTTGGTTTTTTTTTCAGTTAGAAACTAATACTTTCCCTTTTTACAGTTTTCTGAAGGGATTAAAAAGGATTGGTGTTAAATTTCTTTTTTATATGCCTTTACAGCCATTGCTTATATGCTTTTGCTTATATAGCTGTTATGGCTTGCTTTGACAGATAATGAAACTGATGCTGTTGCAAAGGAAATACATGGAAAAAATCCCACGTGGGGATGTTCTGTATCAGAATTCATCATTAGCTTCTCTGCTTTAGAAGTATGGCTAGAGGCTGAGAATTAGGCAGTTCTTTCAAGGCAATGACATACTATGATTAAATCGTGAAGCCTCACATTGGCTAGCTTTTAAGAGTACCTTCTTTCTGCTCTCAGGACGCCCTGTGATAGTAAGTTGGTAGGTGCTAGCAACCCTCACAAGTAGAAGGAAGTAATTTATTAGTTTGGGTTTTGTTTTGCTGGAGCCTTACAAGTTTCACATGGTATCAGTGAAGCCTCTTAGTCATGGCAAGGGGTAAAAGAATCAGCTACTGCTCCTTAGTGATTACAAAAGTATGCAAAAAGTACAGGTAGAGTCAAGGAAAGAATTCAAAGTAAATAGTTGCCGAAATATGTGTTAGTGAAAATCTGAAATAGACCTGTAGTCTGAGGACTTGAAAATTAGATGAAAGCTATCTTCATCAGTAATATCATAAGCATGGATGGATTATTATTTGAAGACAGAGGTTTTGACTGGTAACAGGAGGTTTACTGTTGCTGTAAAGTGGGTGAATAACATAGCCAGCAGTCCAGCTTGAAGCTACCTCAGTTCTGAATTATTCAACAAAATGGAGCTTAAGGAGAGTGAAGTATTTTTAACCCATGTTGTTGCTGGAGACATTTTTTTTGCATCAATATACAATATTGATCTATTCCCACAATAATTTGCAGGGCTGTAGGACTGTATCACATGGTATTGTCCATTTTGTTGACTCCTTTTCTCAAGCCCAAATGTTACATGATTGCTCCTTGTTTTAGGAGAGGATGTAAATATTAAATTTTCCTTTACTTAAGCTATAAAACTCTAGAGTTGTCAGATGAGGGTTCAACAATAGTTGGCCTAATTGTTTTCCAAAGCTTGTGAAGTCACTTTTCCTCATAAGAAAACATATGGCATGTGTTTCCTCTGCAGGGAAACAGCTCTAAAGGGAAAATATGGGGAAAGGGTATTAACCAGGCTCATTGCTCACCAACTTCAGTGGCAGTGGGATGAAGCCCTACATTATACATACTGTATATAGGATTCGGCTCTCCAAAGAGATTCTCCTTTCCTGCATCGCACTACTGTCATGGCTGATTCGTTGTTAGAGAACCAGCGCTTATTAGGACATGTGCTGTTTTGTCAATCAAATATATCACTACGACTTCTTGCTACTTTTAATTTCTCTGTTCAGAGTTTTAGGTTGAGATGTAGGCTCGCCCTTCAGGGCATGATCCAAAGTCAGTTAAATCCACAAGAAGATATCAATAGACTGAAACAGGTTTTGCATCAAAGGTTTTTATAGATTTGCATGGAATGGATGGCCTCATTTAACAGGGGAGAAGAGAGTGTACTGAGCATAAAAGAGGCTGCTACCTCAGGGATGTGATGAAATAGATTATGGTTACCGTAGTACTGCTTCCTACTACTGTCTCTCAGGTAACAACACATGGTGTTCAAGCTTCCTTGTCTAGTGTGGACCTATCCATAACATAGTTGAGAAAAGATAATTGATTACATAAATAAAAACAAGTCCTGTACCTCTGCTTGTCATTAAAACATAATTCATTTAAAAGAAATTTTAACTTTCACAGGATGAGTCACTGACCAAGGAATAACACAAAACATGGAACGGCTTCTACACAAGGAAGACACTTTCTTTCTCTGTGTGAGGACATGACAGACAGGAAGTATAATAGGCTATAAAAATCCTGGGTGAAATGTACAGGATGGGTGTAGGTTTCTGACACAAGAAATAGGGATATTGCCAAGCAAAACTTGTGGAAAATTGGTCCAGAATCTCAAAGGAAGATTGGAAGACTACAGAAGATTGCTTTAAAAATGTAGGATATTATAGTCTCAGTGAAATTAGACAGTAGTAAAAATGGAGTGAAAAGGAACTGCTACTCATGTCTGAACAGGTCTTAACAGTTCTTAAAGGCTGACTTCAACTCCTTTAGAAATAAAGCCTAGCATGGAAATTCAGTGCTTTCCAATAGGAACAAATTTCTCTAAGTAGCCCCGTATTAATCTAAATATTAGCAGCTGAACCCGTCATCCAATTTCTGGTTGTTTTTCTGTTTCTCCCTTTTAGAGGGTCTTCTGACAAGCTACTACTACTGAATATTTTTCATTAGCATTTCAAGGCTTTTACATACAGCTTCCTAGGCGTGCTTCAGAAGCTGATGGGTTTAAAGATGTGTCAGTCTGTGTACCAGGGCTGCAGTTCACAAAGTCACAAGAACTACCCTTTTGTACACTGCATCTCTGAGATCAGCTAATTCATACTAAATACCTGGTTACTGGATTGCAATCTATCATTGTGAATACTTCAATCATGTTTTAAGCTGCATAATTGACCATGAAGTATCTCATTCTTTTGGCTGCCACTTTTCTCATGTGTCTTACATTTTCATTAGTCCCTCCAGCATGGCATTTTTTTCTTCTTTAGGACTTAAGATGGCCAATAATTGGTCTTGTCTCCATCCTCATTCCTCTGAAGATGCTAATGATTGTGCTAAACATATTTGTGTGCACCAGAAAACATAGACTGATTTGTAGCCCGTGGAGTGAGAAGGAACTCTACTCATGTCTGAACAGACCTTGGGTGTCTTGAAAGGCTGACCACAGCTTTTTTTAGAAACCAATGGTAATTTGCACATAGCAAGTGCTGTGTGGCTCTGGATGGAGAGTCCTATTCTACAAACTGTTGGGGGTTGCAGCGCAGGAAGGGTGGCAGAATAGGTGTAATGCTTAGGGCCATTAGTGACAACACAGGTTAGATGTCAGCCTTGCACTTTTATCTCTTTCCAGTACAGGCTGTTAGTCCTTTTTTTCATTGTGTGATGCACTTAAGAGTAAGAAATTTGTGAACTAACTGAAGTCACCAGCATATGAAAATAACCAAACAGGAGTAATTGTGGTACATAGACAGGAATTGAGTTTAAGACCTCAGAAAGCCTTAAAGGACACCCAAAAACTTAGCTTTTGAAAACCTGGCTTTGTTACCCATGACTGACACTTCCAGGCAAATGTAACAAAGCAGCATTGATTTGCTACTGTCAAGAGGTGGGAGCTACCTTGATACTATAGCTGGTACATACTCTACAATAGGCAGAACAAATAAAAATAAGTATAGTTCTTTCATGCTTAGCCTTCAAAATTGATTTTGTTCAGCTGTTCAGCTTACATGCAAGGACCTTTAAGTTTGTATTCAATGTAGAAACTGAAGGTGTCAGTTTGACAGCTAGATTCATTGGAAAGAATGACTTAGAGGCAAAAACATGCATCAAGAATTCAACAGAAAAGCTCACTAGTTTTAAGATTAAATTGATTTTAAAATGCATACATGTATTATTGTTATGTTGCTAAAAACTTGCTGAAGACCACATGGTAAATAATGGTTGTTCTTAGTTAAGTTTATACCTCACTTAAAAATGCAAGGTATTAGTAGGAAGGTAGGTTTCCTTGTAGCTCAGGTATGTGAAAATATTCCTGTAAATCTTTGTCAGACCTAGTAACTCAACAGCAAGAAATACATCTACATGTCACACCTTTTACATAGTCTCAACTATACTAGACGATTAAGAAAATGGCCCATGGTGCTAGTAAATTCTGTTCTAGGAGCTTTTAAGTTTAATCACTAAAACTTTCTTATACTTATCTTTTGGTTTGGGGTTTTTTTTGTTTGTTTTTTCAAAACTGCCCCTTGCTCTGGGTGAAAGGCTTCACTGCCACTGGTTAGGTTTCCTAATTTAGTGTTCTTCAGTTCTTTCCTATAGCATGATTAAAATAGAAAAACAATAGAAATTCAGAGCATAATAAACAAATACTGGAAAAACCACCTGGCTTTCTGTGCAAGCAAGGGTGCTTTGAATGCTAGTATATGTGAGGTGTACAGATTTGGAAAATATTTTCTCTAAATGAAGAAAAGGGAGGAAAAAAGGTGAAAAAGGTAGAACTTCTGTGGGTAAGAGAGTGGAGGAGCTGCAATGAAGAAAGGGTAAAGCAGAGTCACTCTAGAACTCCCTAATATAAAGGAGTAGAAAAGGAGGGGGGACCCCAAAATTTATGACATCTGGGGCTAGCTATTTCCCATAAATGTGTTTGACAACCTTCAAAAGTGATGATTGTTGATATGACTCTTGTCAGCAGTAATAATAGCCAGACTTAACTACCTCTTCTTCAGTCAAGAAATTAAGTTAGTATGTAATGGTAACTTTAATGTGCTATTTTTGCTTCATGAGTCACCTCATGTTGTTCAACATTTGTGCCTCATCCTCAATCCAATGTTATAAAGGAGGCTTCTAATCAGAAATATTTTGTTTTAATGTTTCTCCTTAGTCTCACTCCCTGACAGCCAAATCTTTGCTGATGTAATTGGGAAACATTTTAAGGCTGCTGTCTGCTCATTTAATTAAGAAAATGATTGGGTCCCTGGAGGGACAGATCTCCCTAGGTGAGGCAAATGAAAGAATTGCTCTTTTGCTGGAGAAAAGCCAATCTGAAATGAATGTTTTGAGAAAGTCTCTAAGATCAAAGTATATTTTTAATTTTCCTTTGTGTCTCAGCAGAGTTAAACCAAAGAGCAGCATAGTCCAACATACATATTTATATTGAAGGAAATGAACCATTATGAAAAGTCAGATATAGGGGTTTTGTGGCATTCACAATGAAATATATTCATCCCTCCTGTGCCTGATGAATAAAACAAAGATAATCATTGGTCTTTAGACTCTTAGATATGTTACAGTACTCACCTGACGCTTTTTTGTTACTGGCTTCTTTTTCAGAAGATGCTAATGAGCTAATGTAATTCTGTCTAACAAAAACCTACACACTGACAGCTCAGGCTAAAACTTAAATGCAGGCAAATCAATAAAAACTTCAATAGTCGTTTAATGGAAATTTCCAAAACTCTTTGGTTTTCACCAAATTTGTTTGAAGTTCATGAAGTACAGGCATTAGAAAAGTAAAAGTTCTAATGTCCTGCTGCATCTTACCTACCTTAAAACAACCTAATGCTCCAGAAAGAATAAAAACCAAAACAACGATGAATCAAAAACCCTGCTAGCCTGGTGTTTGAAAGTAATTACTTTCTCTCTTTATCCAAGACTGGGACAGCAACAGACTGTGTTTATCCACGTCTAGTGCAGTAATCAGTTAAGGGGAAAAGAGCACAAATTTGTCACTCTAATGTTTGGAAGATGGAGTTGAAGAGATGCAAATGACTAGTAAGAATATTAAATATAAACATTGAGATTTCAGAGTCTCATATTACAAGAAAAGGTCTATAAAACAAAAAGTCTCCAAACTTCTTAATTGTATCTGTTCAACGCCCAGAGGTATAAAATAGCTATGGCATATGGTTTACACTATGATTAGTATCATTTCTTGAAATGCTTTAAAAATAATCAAGATCTGTGTTCCATCTATACCATCCATCTGGATAGTAAAATTAAGCAGAAAGGCAGTCAGACATATTGAAGGACTGTGACACTTTGCAATGAAAAGGGTACAGCCAAGGAGTACTAGGGATAATCAGTATTCAGTTGTTAATGGCCAGCCAGTGCAATCTGAGCCTTCATGTTCAGCTTAAGTTCAAAAAAAATCTAGCCATAATACAAAGAACTACCTTCAGTCTGTGCCATTACACATAAAGATCATGTAGTCAGCTGCCAAAAAATCATTGGAAAGCTAGTGGCCTGCTGAATGCTGCAACCTTGCTTATATGCCAAAAACCTGGTTATCCTTGCTTTTTGGCAAACTTTGGTTTGGCTGTCATTCAGATGACTGAAAATGCTGGGTCAAACCATGTAAGCTGCAGCTTTCTAAGAAAATAAAATCATGTACTGACTGGGAACCTGCTCATTCAAGAGACTGTACAACAAAATGCTTTTAGCTCTACTTGGGTAGAACTGATTGAAATGAATATCCAGCTTCAATTTTTGTGAAGACCATATTGTTTCTCTGAATTAACAAAATATCACAGGATCATCAGATCATCCTACTACTGTTGTCAGAGTTTCAAATTACTCAAAATATCTGCATTTGAGGAATCAAAAAACATAAAAATAAATTGATTCACAAAATTAAACCTCTAGTGAAAAGAAACCCTTTCAGAAACATACATCTCTGACACTTTAGGAATAAGCAAATTGTATTTTGATTTTTTTTTTTGCAGGTTGAACTACTAGTGTTTAGTGTTTTATGATATATAAGTACCCCTAGTCTTAAAGGAAGACCTAAGGAAATAAGAACTATTAATGAACATAATATACTGGTAACAGTCCTATGTAAAGTTTTATGATTTTTTTTCAGCCTTAAAAAGTATATTTAAATGTATCTTGGGGGGAAGAGAAAAACCCCAATGCTGAAAACTTACAGATGTTTTGCTTTTGTTGTATTTTTAATACAAAGTGCAGTTTAAAAAAAAACCTAAAAAGATAGGAATCTAAAGAGGAAAATATTGTTCAGGGTAAATAGTTCTGCGAACTAGTTACTGGGAATTTTTCTTTGACATAAAAATTAGGTTAGTATCTTTTATAGTATACAATTTTTTCATCATAATTTTATAAACTGCCATTTTAGAGTATTCCCTGACAATCATGGTAATGTAACTAATTTTTTCTCTTCAGGAAACAGTAATAATAAACAAATACTTAATGAAACATAAGCAATACTAGCAATAAGTACTTAATGAAACATTATCAAAAAGTTTGAATTTCCTGTTTCAGCTCTGTCTAATCTTACAGAATACAGGTGTTTAAAATTGCAGTTGAATGACAGTGGGAACTATGTGAACTTGAATAAGACCCTGATAGAGATTTCTAAACAAAGGTGAATTTGAGCAAGAGTCAAATGTGATTAAAAAGCAATTCATGAAGTATCATTCATTCTGGCCATAAACCAAGATTGTCAGTATTAGCAATTGGTGTGCTTAACCCATTTTTCTGTTTGTGTTTTTTTGGGGTGTGTGTGTGGGGGTTGTGTTGTTTCTTTTTTCCCCCCTATGAGCTACATTATGTGTTGGTTTAGATCATTTACTCTGTTAAATTATAGAAGAGACCATTCTTTAGAAAAAGTGTTGTGAAAAATAGTGGAACAGGGGACAGAATTGTGCACAACTCAGCTACTTAACTGTGAAACTATGTAATCTGGACACATTAGAGAAATGACAAACATGTACAATGTGTTAGGTACAAAAGCAAAATGCAGTCAAAATTCAGCCACTTGATTTTTAAGTATACGATGGATTATTATCCATAAAATGTCTTTCACATTTCAGAAGCCTGAAATAAGATAGTTGCACTCTCACTAATACTGGGAATAAACAGTCCAACACAGTCAGGTATTCCTATTTCATAGTGAAATATTTTAGGTGGTTTCATTATGTCAAAACTCATCTGCAATTAAGCTGCTTTTTAGAGTACAAGCTGAGATCAACTAAATGTTACAAGAGTCCCAAAAATCTTACTCACCTGCAAAAAGCAGATTTAAGCATCCCATCACCTTGCTTGTTGGCTGGAGTTGACAGCTGTGGAATTACAGATCGTATCTCTTCTGCTTCAATAGCACTTTGTAAGATACAATACCTGAAACCATGTGTAGACTCATTCTCAAAGTATTTCCATTTCTTTGCTCAAAATATGTAGTACTGGAGGCTGAAAGCATACAATACCCAGTGGGTTGTACACGTGCTTAAGGCTGTAAATGCATTATTAATTCTGATGACTGTAGATCATACTATATGTAGTTTCTTGTATTAATAAAGAGATAGATAAAAGACAAAATGGCAAGTGTGAAACTAATACACAGATGGGTCCATGAATGCAAAACACTAGATTTTGATCTCTAAAGAATTTATTGCTTTCATAACTTCAATTACATACTACTTCTGGTAGTTCATAATTAGGTATAAAAAAACTCCAAGTGGCAGAGAAATAGCAGGAGTACCAACAGGGGCTAAGATAGTTGTGTTTAGGGTGGGAAGAAGAAAGGGAAATAGTAGGAAGAAAAGCAAATGTATTAGGTAAATCTGAAATGTATTAACTTTGGCCTAAAATACTCTAGATCCTGAATACTCTAAATACCAAAATCCAAAGTTAATTCATAGAATCGTTTAGGATGGAAAAGACCTTTAAGATCATCCAGTCCAACCATTAACCTAACATTACCAAGTCCACCACTAAACCAATTAAGGGTAGAGTAGCAACCCCATGCCTCCTGGCTTGATGGCTGGATCACTTATAGTGAAAGTAAAAACTAGGAATCATTAAGATTGGAAAGGACCTCTAAGATCATCAGTCCAATCATCAACCCAACACCACCATGCCCACTGAACCATGTCCCAAAGTGCCATGTCTACCCGTTTTTTGAACACTTCCAGGGATGGGGACTCCACCACCTCTCTGGGCAGCTTCTTCCAATGTTTGACCACCATTTCTGTGAAGACATTTCTCCTAATATCCAATCTAAACCTTCCCTGATGCAGCTTGAGCCCATTTCCTCTCAACCTATCACTAACCACATGGGAGAAGAGACCAACACCCACCTCCCTACAACCTCCTTTCAGGTAGTTGTAGAGAGCAATAAGGTTTCCCCTCAGCCTCCTCTTCTCCAGGCTAAACAACCCCAGTTCCCTCAGCCACTCCTCATAAGGCCTGTGCTCCAGACCCTTCACCAGCTTCATTGGCCTTCTCTGGACATGCTCCAGCACCTCAAAATTGAAATTTTAAAGACAATAAATAAAAGCTGCTGTACAAAGGCACACTTCTGAGAGGAGAGCAGTAGACAACATGGGATTGCTGATCTAACAGGCCTGCTGAGTAAACTGCGGTAAACTTGTAACCAAGTTTTCCTTCTTGCAGGAAAGCTTTTTATTATTAGTGGCTATATGCTTTTTGGGCATGATCACAAACACTATCCAAAGGACTACTGGCTCATGTATGTTAGTCACTTGAGCTGGCTACTTCATTTTAATTGAATGTCCCATTTGGAGATACAGGTCAGCATAAGTTAAAGTCTTCCTACACTTGAAAATATTTGGCATGGATTGCATATGTACTTCAGAGAAAGTGTTAAACAAGAATTTGCTATCCTATTTGCCTAGAATTTAAATTTAGGTGCAGCAAAATAATGTCAAAGAAAGATGACAACTTGGGTAAGAATTTTTTTCCTTTCTTGATTTGTCTAGCAGAAGTTAAATATATAAGCTGTTTGTCACCTTTCACTGAAAGCAGGGGATGTGCCACTATTAAAACACTGGCACTATAGGACAGGAAGAAGAAATTCAGTGTAGGCTTTGCTCTAAAACATGAATGTATTGTACTTGATATTCCTGGTAGGATATTTGCACTTGTCATACCTACAGACAGACTTGTTTACTCTTTGCTGACCTGAAAACTCTTTGTTAAAGATTAAGTGAATTGTAAGAGGAAATTAAGACCTAACCACAAAAGTAGAAAGAAAAGCCGTCCTTCTGTTTCTACCATGTATAGCTTCAGACTAGGTAGTGAACAGTGTTTGCAACACATGTTGCTGATAGCTGATGAGAATTTCTGTGGTGAATTACCAAAGGCTCTACTGTATAACTGTGCAGCTCAAGAGACACCTTCCTGCTAACAATATAGCATGTGTAATGTCTAGAAATTGTTTGAAATAATTGATATTCCTAAACACAAGAGGTAAAGCTATATGAAAATGACCAATTGCTATTTAGGAATAACCATTGCTTTCTTTTACTAACCAAAATGTTCAAGGAGCTGGTTCTGTGCTAGTCTGCTGTCTTACCTTTAACACCACTTCCACATTTCCTCTGTACAAAACACTAAAAAAACAACAACAACAAAACCCCCAAACCCCACAAAACAGAAAATCCAAACACCAGAGGACAATGTCTTCAAGCTTAAGTACAGGGTGATAGCATACATCTTTGGTGAAATGGGATCTAAACCAGACATATCTCTGATACAGTTTGGGGTTGCTATGTCTGTTAGTAAGCTCTTCATTTACACTGCACAGAATCCCTAATTTTTTTTCCTGAAATGTACAGGACCCTTCTGACAAATGCTCGTGGTGTTAGAAATAGGAAAAGGGGGAGGGAGCAATTTCATCAGTTAAGACTTCCAAGAAAAAGATAGATACTGCAAGAAATTAGGAGTGAAGGCTAATCTAAGGTGTAAAAAGGACTTGAAGCTTTTAAAATTTATCAGAAGGGGGAAAAAAAGAGTAAGACTAAGTATCCCATCTATCACATGCATAACTTCAAGATGGCTGAGAGACTTGGGTCTTATTTCAAGCCTAATGAAGAAAGTTTGTACAGTTAAGTAGTAATGAAGATCTTGCAAAGGTATATTATGTGTTGATGAATGCTAGATGAAGATAAAATGGGAGAGCTTGAAAATATGCAAATGACTTTCAGCTTATGGTAGTGAAATTACATTATGGACTCATTAAGTTCACCTTGCATTAACTCTATAGCAGCAACATTTTTAAAAAAAAAAAAAAAGAAAAAAACCAAACCCAAAACCTAAGTGATATTAAGAAAATTACAGCCATATACAGTACTTGAAACATCAGAGATTTAAAAAGAACTGCATTAAATAGCCTTGTAAGTGTCTCAGAATATGTTGTGATTTATAGCCTGGGTGACCTACACTTGCAACAAAGAACACTGACCTTGCTATTGCTCTACTCTAGCTGCTAGGAGACAAGTATGAAGATCCTTGTAATCAGAAAATAAAGATATAACTTCAAGGGGAATATTCTGTCATGTGCTTTCTTTTGACCAAGGCTGTGTATATAGCACTTGGTTCTATATTATGCTGGGACAGTCCTGTTGCAAACCAAGATGCACACAGGGAAAACTGGAATAATTTGGTGGTAGAGGCCCCTACCTATCAAACTACTTTGTATGCCCATGGTTTTAGGATGTAGGGTGCATATTCTGTCATTAAAGTAATTTTGTAACATGTGGTAAGTCAAAAGGAAGTTTATGGAGGCTTAGGTGGGCTAACAATCAGTGTGACATAAGGTGTGCTGAAATACTTACCTTTGCATGCTGCATGCTCTTTAGAGCAGCAGCAAAGCAAGTGAGCGGGTTAATTGTGACCAGCCATATTAATATTGTTCAAATGGTGTACAAATATCACCTAGTAGTAGCTGCATGTGAGCGTGCCCAATTACTTATTGTAAGTTCTATTTGCAACGCTTTGTGGGGAGAAAGGGGAGAGGGAGTGGGAACCTAAATAAAATTGGAGCTGTAACTAAAAGCATTGGCTAGAATAGCCCTCTGTACTTGCATGCATCTTGTAAATCCAGAAGCTTACCTATTCTGTTAATGAAGCATGAAATGAACTGTGACTTCATGTATTCAAAGCAGGATGTATTTAAATGCCTACCAGTAAAATGAAGGTGAAATTCAAATTGATCTAGACTGATGATATCCTCGGGAATCAGCAGGCTGACTTACAATGAGAAGACAGACTGAACAAATGTGAAAGTAAAAGCAGTGGCCAATGTATGGCTGTGGTGTGTTAAGCAGCATGTTGGACAATAGGGAAAAAAAACCAAACCAAAAAATACTGTGGAAACTTTGGATTTTTATATCGGTAGTTAACCTGGAGAATTCAGAAGGTCAAAACATTTTTCTAGTGGTATGTTGTATCTGAATGAATGGCTTGTGAGAATGTTGCAGCTAGATAAGGAAACCTCAACAGAAAACTTCTGCAGTACTACTTGCACTCTTGAGCCAATATGAGACCTCAGTTGTCTGAATTCTTGTAGACAGCCTCTAAGTCAGAGATCAGAATCTGAACAGCCAAATAAGAAAAAGGATTTCATCTCATTTGGAGATCTGAGGCAGTGCAACGTCCTCTGCCAAGGTCACATTTGCAGCAGATAAGGAGTCGAACCCCAAACACAAACCTTATTTTGGTGCTTTAAACACTTAAAACTATTACCTTCCTTGGCTTTGTGGTACCTCATTTTGCGTTCACCTGACAGCTGTATGAGAAGACTAATGGAAAGCAGAGTTCTAGAAATGCTTTATATGGCAGTGCTTCACGAGAGGAAACCAAGAGCTGTTCCTCCTCACTAGGAGCCCAGCAGGGAATTGCCTATGCAATGTGACATTGTGGCACATTAACAATTATTAAAACTAAAGAAAAATGAAAACAAAGCAGTTTGATCAAATGTGCTAAGCTATGCTCCTAAACTTAGGTAAAGAAAATCCTTGTGGGCTAGCTACAGAAGTCTTGTACCTTTACAAAGCCTGATAATAAGCTTTTATTTTAAATGATATCTTCTCTGTGTAGAGGAGGAAGTCATCTTTCTCAACTTCTCCTGTTAAGCCCTTCTTCATGGCTTTATAGCTCTTGAGTAAGAGTACTCAATGGTACTTTTTGGTGGCTGTTTGTATTCTTAAAGTCCCTGAATATCAGAACCCTTTAATCAGGATGATGTTTCTGATGTTCAATGACCTAGTCCAAAAATACTGTTCTGGCTATTGCCTGTTCAGGCTGTGGTATTTAAGGGATCTTTTGCCATGTGTATTTCCATGAGCTGTATTACTTTCTCCATAAATTCTCCTCCCTTCTGAGGCAGCGAGACATTTTTCTAGTGAGATGGAAAACCTCTGAGAGATATACCTTAGTTAAGTTTCTGTTAAAATATGGAAAATAGACCAGCCATCACGCATGAGCTATTTGGGAAAGGGAAAGCAAAATATAAATTAACTCATTTAAATGCAGAGAGAAGAGGAAAAGAAACGACCAGAACTAAGAAACAACAGCCTTAAAATCAGTTAAATACAGAACACAAAGGAAAGAGGGATTACAGGATTAAATAACTTGAGCGGGTTTGAGCATGTATTGAACTTCTGGGGGGGGAAATGTGCAGGCTAGTACTTAAGCTGTCACATTAACAAATCAATATTATTGTAAATTTTTAAAGCAACTTGTTATAGCTTTCATAAGGAGAGCAGTGGGGAAAAGTCAGACCTTTTAACATGGCTTAGAATAATATATTAATGACAAAAATGTATTTGCTTAGATAATCAGGTGTATTTAAAATAAGAATCTATTGGACCTGTTAAGGCTGATGTAAGCTAACCCATTGTCAAACAGAACAATGACAGGATTGTCATTACGCTTCTACATGTGTGGACCCTGGAGGAACAGGATTTAAAAAAGGGAAGAGGTGAATGTGCTCAGTTCTTAACGTAACTCAGATGACCTGTCCTGATATTTTTTTTACCAAACTCTATTTTGTAATTAAGGAAACATAGTTATCCTGTTGCCTTTTAATTAGCAGTGATATCAGTTCAAACACTGAACTGGCAATAACATTATGCAAAGATCAACTTTGTAAGAACAATGGGTAAATTTATGTGAGAGAAAAAAAGTAAAAAAAAAAAAAAAGCTGTAGAAAACTTGCATATTGCTGAAATATTGTCTTTTTCAAAAAATTTGCCACTTCAAAGATATGCAAGAACTGAAGCCCAGCTGAATTTTTCGTAAATATTCTTCAAGGAATCAGATGTTTAAGTGCATATTTGTCCTCTTGAAAATTTCTATCCAAAATGTTTCATTGCTTCTCTTGTTGCTTCCTGTAAGGTCATTGATGCTATCAAATAAATTACCAAGGTTGTAAGGCACAGGCTAGATGAGTATAGTCATTCCACAAATAATGTGAACCAAAAAGTGCTGCAGGATCACAGTCCTTCTGACCCTACAATGCAGTGGCTCTTTGCCATCTTTAAAAAAGGAGCCACTTGACCTGGTGTGAAAACATTCACAAACTATCTTGTATCCCATTGTTGCTTGGCAGTTTGTACATGAAGGATGGGGAGAGGATAGCATGACAAAAATAGCAGATTATAGGAAAAAAATTCACATTACTATGACAGGAAAATTGGAATGTTGCATAACAGGCCCAATGAAGGTCATGCTGCGCATACTGAAGATGCTCACTGGCACAAACTTACCAGCTACCTGGGATGCCCCGTGTGTAATGGAGTGGGAGGATGGCGAGCAGCTCAGTGGATGGCAAGTGAATAATACTAACCATTTACTAAAATTAAGGAGAAGAGGAATTGCCTGAATGTTGACGCAGTATCCCCCTGCTTTGGCTGACAGTGGCTATAGCTTAGAAACATAGCTTCTTGTCACTTTATGCAATGCTCATTTAGATTACCGATGCTTCATATGCCTATCTGCTTAAACCACATTAAGAAAATTATTAGTGATAAACTAAATGCATAGATAAATCTTGAATGATTACTCTATGGCCCTTTTATTATCATGTTAATAGTTTGTACATAGAAACTATTTACCTGGACTCATTAGTGTGTAGCTAGTAATTGCTACCTATTAATGTGCTCTAAGACTAGAAAAAGCACTACTAATTTAAAAATCTTTATATTTCTGCATTTTCCTTGGTTCATCTGAGGTTTCCTGTGCTGGTCCAGTTTTTCCCATGTACTTACAATCTTATAGTGAAAACTGTTTTAAAGGATCTAGAACAATCTTTGTGCTTCTTTTTGATTGCATGTTAAAAAAAAAATCATAAATATTTTAAAGCAAGGCAAAGAATAGCTTGACACTATTTACTAGTTTCTACATAAAATGTAACATACAATTGAAGCATCTTTTTTTTTTTTAAATCCAATGTTCAGATATTGTAGTAAAGTTTTGCAGTACTCTGTACATGTCTGAAAGCACGTTGTATTTTTTGGTTCCTTCCTCCCCTGTAGAACTTCAAGTTTGAAGAATAAGTCTGTGCAATATTTACATACTCCATAATGTCTTTTCTTAAGAATGGGTCTCAGAATAGGTAGCAGGAAGGGGGATTTCTTAACTTTTACACTGTTTTTTGTAGGATGAACAAAGTATGGTGGTAAGTCACACTTTCTGTTGTGGTGTCTGTATGTCCACTGACATTGGGAAAAAATGCCCCTTGATGTGATTTATGAAAAAAGAACACAAATTAGTATCTTCAGAGAACAGATGAATTTGTGCTATGAAATCACATTATCCATTGTGTTAAGATGAAACTGAAATTCTACAATTAAATGCAAATCCTGAAGTGGAAAGGTGTTTTTTTTAGTGTGGGGTTTTTTGTTTTTTTTTTAAATTACAGTAACATTTTTGCTTGTTGATCTGACCTGTAAAGTATGCATTATATGTATAATGCAACACACACTCTTAATTTAATGGTTGTAGTTTCTAAGTGTTCATTAAATGATGAATAGGTCCCTCTGATATAGTCAAACCTTAATAGTGTTGTTTGAAAATAGTTCATTTCAGCTGCAACATTTCAAGACTTGATTAAGGTAATTCTTGTAGTTGACCACATTAGTTTGTGTGATGTATTACCTTTTTATGTTTTCTTTTCTGTCTTAATTGGGAAAGATTTAACTGTATCAACATTATGGCTTTGAGTAATGGGAAGGAAGACCTGACAGCTGCAAAGTTGTCTTCTATTGCTTGCAGCTTAAGTCTGAGAAGCATATGGCAGTAATCACCACAAAATGCTTTGCCCCACTTGGGGTTCTCTCCTTACTTTAGACAACTTAATATATCAAGGAGATTGAAGGAAGGGATGGAACTTATGGTGCCTCTTGATTCTATCTTTAGAAAACAGCACTGACTGTTTTGTTGCTTTTGGGGTGTGCATTTTGTTAAGCTAGGAAAGTCCATTTGAGTTGGTTCACTTTCCAACCCCGCTAGCTGAAGAAGATACTCAAACTCAGATGCTACTATCTATGGAAAAGGCATTCAACTAGTGAGCAGATTTTGTAGTTTCTCTTATTATATGCAAGTGTTTAAGTCTAGGAAAAAAATGAAGTCAATTTTTTAAATACTACTACCTAGAAAACTCAATTTCTTTTGGGTTTTTTTTTTGGTCTCAAACTAAGTGACAGACATCTGCTGTGGCAGCTAGAGAAGGACAAGGTGAAAATAAGCAGTTGATATATGTATAGAGCTGATAAATGGTAAACTGGACTCTGTAAGGTAAAATAATCCTAACTGATAAGTGCTAGAAGTAGTCCAAGATTTTTTTTAAAAACAGTCACCCTAACATAGCAAAAGAACCTCACTGGAGTATGGTTAATGTACTATCTTAACCAAATGACAGTAGTGTCCCTGCAGCATGTAGACGTGTGCAAGAAAAAAAATACAGTTCCCTCCAAACTTGTTACAATATAGTAACTGATAGAACAGTAAGTATTTTAAAGAAGGGGAGCAAGTGAAGAAGAAGGGCAATTTATACTCGCCATAGAATTCATCCCGTTCTTCAGTTGGGGGTTTTGTGTTTAGCCATTTTTCCTTGAATAAGTATGTCCTCAAATATTAGAAGGGCAAATTTTATGTGGTCTAAAAGAAAATAATAATAATTTAAAATAAAATTAAAAAAAAAAAATCCAGTGGTTTATCCGACACAAAAAAGACTGCCTGGAAAATAGCACTACAAAGGCTTATGGTTCTTCTGTGGTACTGTTTCCTGGCTGTCACCTCTAAATAGTTTTTCAACTGTTGTGTGAACTGATATTGATAACCTAAAGCTAAAAATCTTTGTGCTGGTCAAAGACATTCTACAGGATGAACGATGTTTAGAAGATAATTATAACTGTAAAACAAACCTTAGAAAGAGACAAAACAGGTCTCGCGTGTGAAAATGGGAATGTCTTGGTTTTGCTGGTTTCTTCCTCTTAACTGTCTCTCTAATCTTAACACAGAAACCATTTCTTTCAACTACTTCCGAAGTGTGTGCTGAGAAGAGGCATAGAGACTCAAGACCTGCAGTCACGTTCAGCCTGAACCCCACGACTGCTGGCCTTGTCTTGAAAGTCCAGGCAAGTTTGCAGAACAGTGAGCTACACTTGTGGAGTCACATTGACTTGAGGTGAAGAGAGCAGTATATATTAACATTGATGAAAAGCTCTAATGCCACTTGTCACCTCTTGAAGTCATCCTGGAAATTAGGCTATAAAGGAAGCAGAATCTGATTAAAAGCAAGAAAGCGGACAATGTCAGTTTTGTATTGGTGTCAGTTCTCCTGTAAAAGACAAATAGTGTCAGAGAGGTTGCTATCAAAGATTTGAATTATACTGCTAAAATACATCAGTAACAAGTTAAGAGTGATTAGAGACAAACTCAGATGAAAACCTGAGAGAACAGTTATTCAAATAGTTCACCTTCTTTCCCTAAACAACCCCTGTGAGGAAGCTTATTGAAGTAAATGAGGCCTTTCCAGTCTGAACACTTTTGTACTTCATTTTTTTCCAACTCTCCTTAACTTCCACATAGGTAATACCTATTAATTTGGTTTGTGCAGTCATCACACTGGAACATAGAATAGGAGGCTCCTTAAATTCCCGATCCAGTCAGCCAGCTCATTGATGAATGAGAATTTCTTACACTCGCATCCTTACTTTACATGATTTGTGCAAGGTATGAGTTTTCTGTTCAGCTAGACCTGAAGCTTCAATTTCTGAAAACCAAAATTTGTATCTAATCTCTGTATGACTGGAAGACAAAATAGTAATGAATGAAGAATAAAGGGGAAATTGGTTTCCTGAGTGCTGTGAATTAATGTAAATTATAAGGGAAGAAGTTATTCTTACATAAGGTAATCTGACCAGCAAGGAAAAAGTATGAGCTTTGTGGAGAAGTTACTTGAAGCAGCTCACCTTCTACTCAAAAATGCCAAAGAACTTGTATCTAAATTTTACTAATGTTCATAATACTTCTATAATTTATGGAAGAGACAATGTTCATTTCCAGAGTAATAGCAGTAAAGCACAATTAAACAGGGGCCTCACAAGAGGCCAGAATTCATGGTTTCTATTTGAGTTGGTGACTATGTTCCCTTCTGACCTCTGGTACAAGGGCTCTTAATTAAAAAATGGGCAAATTCAGTACACAGTACAAAATATGACCAGAAGAGACCAACCATATAGTTTTGTCAAGTGAAATAAATAGTTGCAAAGGTTGTCACTGAGCAGCCTGAAATGAGGGCTTTTTCGAATGAGCCAGGCTCTTAAACATGAAAGAAATAACCATCTTGTGGATGTACACCCTCCAGCCCTAATTCTAATCAGCAGTACAAGGTAGGTGGTCTTGCCACCAGGCCCTAGTTCACTCATTAAATGGAGTAGGCTGATGAAGCTGGCCTGTCTCACAGGCACAGGCATACTGTGTGGTCTTGGCAAGGTATTCCTGTTTCTGACAGAGCATTCTGTTTTTGAAACAGGTGCTTAGAGAATAAGTACATAGACTGTGGTGTTCACACAGAAATTTCCAAGCTCCTTTTCTAAAATATTAGTAGTCTTAATTGATTAGAAAGAGAAAGCTGGTAGAAAATTCTGCCTTGGGTGTTTACTAAAAACATTCTTGGTAGAGAAGAGGAATGCCATGCAATTACACATGTATTTGATATGGCAGGACATATCTGGGCAACATGTTCAGAAACCTACTGAGTATACTGCTTTCTTTAGGCTGACATGGCATTTCTCTAGGATGGCCACAGATGAAGGGGGCGGAGGTGTTCTTGGTTTTGGAATGCAAGATGAATACTGGGGATAGGGAAGGAAAGAGGAAGTCAAGATTGTTAATACTGCAGGTATACTTAACAGGTATACTTAACAGGTACTGTTAAGACTGCAGGTCTACTTAAGTCACCCCGAAGTTTTCACAATAGTTTCAGTGACATATCTATCTGAACAATCCTCCTCTATGAGTTAAGAATAATTTAGCCAGGAAGGAGGTCCTCCTACAAAAGCTTTTGCATTGCTCAGTCATCCTCTGTAAGTTGCATTGAAGAGCAGAACAAGTCAAGTAACATAAAACCTCAACTATTATCAACTCCTTCACGATTTTTTTTTCATGTTGTTTTTTTTAGAGGGTAAATACTGGTGAGCATCTTACAGATGCTTGCTGGCATAAATTAAGGTCACGTGATATCTAAGAAGTTCCTCAGGAAATAAGCTTGCCAATAAGCTAGTGGAAGGTTTGTCTGAGAAGTAAAGTGTTCTGCAGTGAGAGAGATCCACACAATCTTCAAGTGAAACCAGAAGCAGTCTATTCATGATAGCTTAGATTCTGTGAGGAAAAATTTGGTTTATAAACAAGTCTTCAATTTGTGGTGTTAACCAGCCACCTGCATTTATCTGCTGTGAGTTTTCTGCGTAGCTGTAATCTTGTCCATAGGTAGTACACAAGCAGTATTTGAGAATTTTATTGGAGTCTTCCCATTTGGGAAGAGATGGACAGATGCTTACGTGATTTTATAACAAAGGTTCTGAAGATGAATCAGCAGTATTTGCCACATAAATTGGTCCAAAATCACACACTACATAAGTACAAAATATCTTGCCATTTCAACAAAAGAAAACATTATCCTGGGGTATAGTAAAGAAAAATGGACAATCTTGCGTAAAATACCATCAGTATGCATTTTTCCAGATACTTGTAAGACCTCAATTTCCCCATCAATTCTGATACTCCCACTTTGAGGGAAGTGTGCCTGTTACTGCCCAGATGGCAGCAAAAAGACTGATTAGAAGCCAAGAAAGTACAAGCTATGAGGAAATACTGAAAAAGCTAGATTTTGTCAACTAAGGAAAAGACTGAGGGAAGGTGTAAGCCTTCAAGTAAGTGTAAAATGTTGGTAGGGGAGATCAAAGCAATGACGTATTCTTGCCTTATGTGCATGGGGTAAAAAAGCCATGAAGCAAAAGATGTCTAGGCTAGGATTAAGTTAAACTTTCCAAGGATTAGGCTAATTAAACATGGAATTAGGGTTTTTTTACAGAGTTGGTACAATTTCCAGTAAAATCAGTGGGAGAAGAGGTTATGCTCCCACCTGTGGGAGTGATTTGGATGCATATGGCCTGCCCCAGGGTGAGAGCTGTACTGGGACAACTTCCAAGGCTGTGTGTCATTCCTGTTGCAACTTTCAGTATCCTCAGCAAGATCATGACCTCTGTCTTGGGCCAAGCTTAAAGGATGTTTATGGTAATTATAACAACTACAAGCAGAAGAAAGCATTACCTTTTTACCTTGTGTTGAGCAATACATCCCCATGTATGAGGTGTTTAGTGCTCCCCGCCCCGCAAGGTGTTCCCTGTTCAAACATTTGCTCCTGTTGATCTGAGTTACATGCCAAGTTAAGCACAATCTCTGGCAAGTGTTTGTGAATGCTTGAAATAAATTAAAAAGTTTCATAAAGGACACTCTAAATATTAAGAGAGATAAGTGGAGCTGAAGGAAAGAAATTGCTGTATTGTGGTGCCTTAGAACACCAGGAGGGTCTGTTTGCTGTTTATCTTGAAATTCAAACAGCGTCATCTAGAAAAATATTTTGATCTTATAGCCTAGTTGAATTTTTATTTTCACACTTCTTGTGACAGAACACATTTTTTTTCTGTTACTGTTAGTAAATTTTACTGCTGAGTTGCATTTACCAGCCTGTTATGTCTATGCAAATTTGGGAAAACATTCATGTTCAACAGCTAGCTAAATTTTCTTATTGTGACAAGGCGTTTCAGGACCTAGTCAGAGCCTCAATATCAAGTAAATGAACTGGTGCTTAAAACTTCAATGGCTCAGAGTGAGACTATTCAGCCTGCATCATGGTGTATTTGGGAGCTCAGTAGTTGCTCTGAATTCAATGTGTCAGAATTGGAAAATTGGGTCCCATGCTTGGGTCTAGACAAGGAAGGCTTGAGTATGCTTTGTCTGAAAGTAGATGGCTGCAGAATTAGCTGCCTGCGCCAGGGTGTGAACAGCAGTCCTCGCAGTGTGCAGAGGCTTTCTGGTTTCCTGACAGCACTGTCTTTGCATTGCAGCGGTCCTAACTTAACCAATAAAATCAGGTTCTCAAAAGCAAGAAGCTTAGCCAGAAAAGTAACATCCATCCCTTACTTGTTAATACTTTAGGACAAAATCCCACATACCTTTTTCCCTTTGTACTTTTAGGAACTTGAGGTATAAAAATTTGACTAAAACTTAAGTTTTCTCAAATGTAAAATTTTTTATTTTGTAAAGATGGGAAGCGAGAAAATATTAAGGTAAAAGCTGTAGATTTTTCTCTTCTAAGGCAGGAAAATATTAAGGTAAAAGCTGTAGATTTTTCTCTTCCAAGGACACTTTCTTGGCTATTTTAGTAATTTATTTTCCTGTATCAGTTTTGATCATGCATTAAATACGTCTGTGGCTCCAGGCCAAACAAAGAAAAGATGCTTTTTAACACTGGCGGGAAAAAAAAAAGGCAATGGCATTGTTTTATGCAGTATTATCTTTTAATCTTTCAGACTTAAATTTGATGCAACTTTACTCCAAATTCTAATATAAGCTTTTCAGGGATAGCTGAATTGTGCTGAAAGGTTAAATACAGGAATCGAGAGAAATAAAAAAATAAAAATAAATAATAAAAAACCCACCACCACCAAAACTTTAGTGCTTGAGTATCTTTGCACCACTATTTGAGTAATTTGAAACTCCTGCATAGATATTCTTGGGTTTAGAACAAATCTGAAATATACATTGGCAGTGACAATATTTCTATGAAAAAAATTATGCTGTAATTGTTTCGCGTAGTGAATGAACTTATTTGCTGCCTGAAATCTTCAGCAAGGAAGAGGCGAAGAGACTGGCTTTAAGGCCACAAGTCATACCAGGTCCCTTTGCTGTGACATGTTTTTCATGTCTTTCTAACTCAAGTTTCTGCATTTTTTCCATCAACAAGAAAGCAGTCCCTATGCTCTGCTTAAACAATTTAACAAGAAGATTTTGGCTTCGTTTGCTTTGACTCAGTTTGCCAAATGTGGCTGTTTCATCTTGTACAGATTTCTTTAAATGCTAGCTGTACAAGTTCAAATTTCATCTATTGGTTTGGTTTGACAATGTATATCAGGCAAAATTTTAGTAACATAGCAATGTTGCTTTTAATAGTTGCACAGACAAGAGCATCATTGTCAGCAAGTCCAAGGGAACAGTGTGAAAACACATGCTTCTGATTGGGCTTGCTTGAGGCAAACGAGACCATTGGATACAATTAAGGCTTGTGAGGCTCTACAGGAGGACAAAGAAATGTATGGATGGATTATGTTGATACTAAAAAGTAGCACAACATGCTGCTTGGAGTAGGTACGAGACTTTCAGTGCCCATTAAGGCAGACTGCATTATACTCACCTTGAATGAATACATGGATGTCGCTTAGCAAGATCTTCTACTAGATCGCTAGCAGCCAGAATAAGAAAAAAACTGAGCTTCATCTGTTGCATCTTCCTATGAAACCACTTAAAGACCTGTTCAGTAATTAAACGCTTACTTAAAATTTTATCTCATAGTTTGGGCTATATCATAATGGAGCCTGTTTCTTTACAGAAGGTTTTCCATTAGAGAGCAGAAGGATAAGTATGTCTAAAAGAAAGTGGAGAGGACTGTTCTGGTCACAGAAGCGGAACCATTCAGGAAAAAAATCTGAAAGGCCTTTATTTGGAGGGGAGGAAAAAAGGAATGCATTGCTTTCTTGTGACTTACAGAAATTACTTCATTATGTCCTGTCCTGCTGAATTTTATCCTGATTTAATGCAATAGGCTGTGGAAGCTGCTGATGGATTTTAAGTGGAAAAACATATTTATGGGTGACTGGGTGGAATCTAAGTGACTACTAAGAAAATCTATGTTTTTAATATTTATTCTGTGCAGTGAAATTGAAATGTAAAAAAATAGAGGGAAAACGGCTCTTCTGTGACTTGAGACTGCTGTAATTTTTACTGTTTGAATGAAATGTTTAACTCAATTATTGACATAATTGGAAAAGTTGATAATGGAAAATACAAATTAGAAAAGCTTACAGTTTCCATATACAACAAAAATAACGTATATTTTGTCCCTATCATCAGATTATTAAGATATGCAGAATTTCTTCATACATGTAAATGGATATTTCCTTAGCTATGACGATTGAAAAAATGACATTCTATTAACTCCTCCAAACATGTGTAAAAAGCTAGCTGTCCCCTAGTATAAAAAATCTGATACATTTCTGGTGATAAGGCTTTTCTGCAAAACGGTGGTGGTGATCAACATGAATATACTATCTGATCTCTTTGTATATTGACTTTTCAATTTAGTACTTTCCATTACAGTAGGAATTAATAAACAAGTGAAGTTAAGAAAATTATTCTATTTCCAGGTTTACATCTAATAATTTTTCATGGTGACATAGGTCCTTTCTTTTTAGGTACTGGCCTAAGCTGCTATGACTACATCAAACAAATCCAATATCAATAAGAATTGAAGGAATCCTAAAAACATTTTGTACAGAGACCAGTGAGACAAAGTAGAGATATTGTTCATCATGCTTCATACTGTTTAAAGACCAGTAGACTCACCTAAATTTGACTTTTAAAGACATTCTTAATAACTATTAAGAGGTTAGTGGTAACTTTGAAACTAGATTTAATATCAAGTTGAAACTTGCATATACCCTTTTTTCCTTAAAATCTTTTTTGCAAGAGAACAGGTGGGATAAGGCACCTGTTTTCTTTTCTTTTAGTTTTTTTTTTTTTGGTTGGTTTACCTTCTACTGGACTTCCTCAATAGTAATTCTGGTTTTTTGGGTCTACACAGGCTACTAGTTTAACAGGACATAAAAAACAGTTGACAGCTTCCCGCAGTACATGCTTCTATCAGAGGATGAGTAAAATGTCTATTTTAGAATGCTTCTCTCTATAGCAGTAATAGATAGTGTATGTTGAAATAACATATAATAAAAGATTCAAGTAAATCATGAGGAGTGTAAACTAGATTAGAAGTTTCAAAAACCATTAAAGCTTACAAGCAGAAAGTAGGTCAAAATGACTGCATAACCTGAATTTCCTTTGTCTTCATCGGAGGCTTGCAGTGGAAACATGGAAATCGGTTATTTCTGTATAAGTGAATTTGTTAGTAAGAACAAATGTGCTACTTTAAATGCCAGCCAAATCAACTTTGAGAGTCTAAGCTTTTTTTTTTTTTTTTTTTTTAAATCTGATTCTGACCCAAAGTGTTGTTTCATCCTGGCATGGTTTAAGACTGCTTTTTCACATGTTCCTGTGGTGTTTTCCTAGTTGCTCACCAGTGAGGGAATGAATTTTTATGAACTTCATACAAATATATATATTTTTAAGATTGTTTAGCTTTACCCAAAATAATCTAGTGGTTTGGCAGTCCCCCCCCGCTTTAACTGGAAGGGTGACTACAAAAGGCTAGCTAAAATCAACATTCAGATGGGGCTCTGCTTATTTGGAACTTATTATTTTGTGTGTATAGATATAATTTACTTCATTATTTTTTTGTTATTCTTGGCTGTTGAGCATCATAACAAAAACTTTTTCCCAAAGAAATCAAAGAACTTCATTACAGTTTATATCATAAAGCATGGGGGCATATTAAAAAGAATTAAGCAGAACCAAATAATTTTCAAAATTACCACTTCCATAGGATTTAAAAAAAAAAAAAAAAAAAAATTGAAGTTCTAACAGGAGCTAAAAAAAAAAAAAAAACAAAATCAAAAGACCGTTGTAATATGCCTACTGCTTCCTATGTTCATCTCACTTTTTACATATCTCAGACTTGTGTTCAAATTAAGGAACGTTGGAAAAGAGCATAGATTGCTGTATTTGCCAGAAGAGGAACAGTGAGGGAAACTCACCTAGTTAACAGTAGTGGAAGAAAGAGTATCTGAAACATGTAGTAGCCAATCTCTGAAAGCAGTTACTAATATGTAGAAATGACACAGAAAATACTTAAAATTGAAAAAAAGGTGAAAAGGAACTGAGCTTCACTCTTCCTCATGTTCATTTAATGATAACTGTCCAATGAGAATAACATAGGTTGTTTTAGTCAGTGAGGTACTACAAAGACAGGAAAAATAACTTCAATAGAACAAAGTATCTTATCTGACATAATATAAAATATGTCTTTTGCTCTTAATGTTTTGCACTGTTGTTTTCATAAATAACAAAACTGTTACTTGTTCTAGTCAAAAGAGACATCTATGTCAAATATTTGTTGGATTTTTCAATTTTAAATGTAATTTAAAGTCAGGTCAGTCTTTGCATTTTTTTTTTTTACAAGAAAAATTCTGAGGTTTTTTTTATTTCAATATCCTTTTGAGAGTCTGGGACCATTCTTTCAATATTGGGGATCTCTTGTATCATAGGAATACAAATTTTTTTACAATTACAAAAAAGTAAAACTTTATCAAGTACTTCTCTTTTTGACAATCTGGCAGGTATTAGTAATCCAAGTTTAAAGGTTTTTGCACAAAGATAAGTCCATGAAATTCTAATTTTGAGAGGACTTTTTAGTTGACTTCTTTCCTGTAAGTCCCATATAAAATCTAATAGAAAGAAATCAATAAAAGCAACACTAAAGGACTAATTGAGACTGAAACACACTGAAAAGCATGCAGCTAGTCTTAAAATAGACCACAGGTGGACTTAAACCTTGAAGTACAAATTACCTCATTATTCATTGGAATTTATCTTGATTAACACCTGTCTTTCTGAGGACAGAATCTGACCAATGGCACTTAATTTTAAATCTCAAGTTATATTATGGTTTTGGCTTCATGGGACCAGATATGTCAATAATGTCAATGAGAAGTTGCTGTCTGCTCAGAATTTCTATAAATTTAATTATTTATACTAATTTTACTCTTTGAAATGATGGGCATCAAGTGGGAGTACATGAGATCTGGCTTAAAAAAATATAAACCCTCAATTACCTACATGAAACAACATTAAGTGATGAGACAGCTGTGTTTCAAGGCTTTTTCTCCTCATGTCCTAACAAAGCTACCTTCCTGCCATCTTCTTCCTCTGTCAGGAAGATACTGCTATTGCAGACTGCAAAGCCCTTTCAAGGACATTTGAAATCTATCGACCCACTGCTGCTTTAGACTTCTGGATTTGTCAGCATGCTCTGTGTTGTGTTGAACCTTAATTACTGTAGGGTGGGAGGGAACTGGGTGCATGCCACCTTCACCTGAGTGTGGTGACAATAGGTGTTAGCTCAAGTTACTGACCAGCCCTCCTCTGCCTGTAGTATGAGCAGCTATCTGTGGGGTTATTGTGAGTGCTATCAAAAGGTAGCTGAAGGAGTTGCACAAATACTCTCATGATTGATGTGACGATGCTCCAAGATGCAGCTCATCTGGTCTCTCCTGAGCAGAGGAGAAATAAGGGCAAGAGCTTGCTGTCCATGCTATTACTATCTTGTACAAAGATCTATCTGAATTAATTTATATTACTACACTTAAACCCTAGATGTGACTTAAAGAAATTTTGCTCCTGACCACAACCATCTTTTTGGGAAACTCAAGCCATTCACTTTTTGAGGGGGCTGGCATAATGTGAAAGACTGAGCTGGATTCAGTAAACACAAGCTTATAGCTCAAATTACTGGTAGGTGTTCTGGAAAGGTAACAAAGAATGTATGGACATTCTTTGTGAGTGAATGTGAGGAACAGGACAGAACTACCCCAAGCTTTGATCTAAGTTAGGTTTATAACTCCTAGTTTGAAGCATTCATATAATATGTAATGCTTTCCAATATCCTAATATCATAAATATTCCCAGTTTCAGTAATATCCCTTTTCAAGACCATTGTATCATACTGCAGAAAAAAAAGACAATGTAAGTGCTTGCTTGTGCTCATAGCAACAATGGCTGCTATAGTCACATCTTAACTCACTGCTTTGGGGTACCGTATGAATGACAAAACAAAACATTCAGCATCAGTTTTACATGTCTACTACGAGATTCTGTTTGCCAGTTTAATCTTCTAAATTGTTCATTAATCCTTTTCTATTGTTGTGGGTTTGTATGTTCTTTGTCTAACTTTTGAATATATTCCTTAAGTTGCTGGAGAGTAGTTGCTGTTTATTTCAGAACAGTCTTTTTTGTGTTATAGTTCACAAAGAATCACATCTGTTACTTAATGACCAGAGATACAGCATTATATAAATACCTTCAAGTAGCCTCTTAAAATCAACATGCTACATATTTTTCAATCCAGATAGATTTCTATGATATTGTGGGCACATGTAGCTTAACATGAAAATGAGACCACCATGTACTGTAAATAAGGGATTGTCAAACTTCCCAGAAGCGTATTTGGCTAAAACCGACCAACTCAGCTGTATGGAAACTCAGTTCAGGTTTCAGAGCACGAAAGTAACAAATTGCAGTTCTTTTGAAACTATGTTTCTAGACTAACCTTAACTGAAACAATTTTAAAAACACGATGCTGTGCACAGAAGGCTGACTATGTTCAGGTTTGCTAGGATAAATCTGTTAAGTTGAACTTTTTCTAAACTGTGAATGGATGCCCTTCAGGAAAGGTTGATTTTGGATACTACGGTTTTAATTGTAGAAGCTGATGCAGAAGTCTTTCATAGAATCATAGAATTGTTTAGGTTGGAAAAGACCTTTAAGATCATCCAGTCCAACCATTAACCTACACTACCAAGTCCACACTAAACCAATCAAGGGTAGACTAGACTAAACCATGTCCCCAAGTGCCACATCTACCCGTTTTTTGAACACTTCCAGGGATGGGGACTCCACCACCTCTCTGGGCAGCCTCTTCCAATGCTTAACTACCCTTTCCGTGAAGAAATTATTTCCTAACATCCAACCTAAACCTCCCCGGTGCAGCTTGAGCCCATTTCCTCTTGTCCTATCGCTAACTATGTGGGAGAAGAGACCAACACCCACCTCCCTACAACCTCCTTTCAGGTAGTTGTAGAGAGCGATAAGGGCTCCCCTCAGCCTCCTCTTCTCCAGGCTAAACAGCCCCAGTTCCCTCAGCCGCTCCTCATAAGGCCTGTGCTCCAAACCCTTCACCAGCTTTGTTGCCCTTCTCTGAACACGTTCCAGCACCTCAATGTCTTTCTTGTAGTGAGGGGCCCAAATTGGACACAGTATTTGAGGCGTGGCCTCACCAGCGCCGAGTTACAGGGGGACAATCACCTCCCTGCTCCTGCTGGCCACACTATTCCTGATACAAGCCAGGATGCTGTTGGCCTTCTTGGCCACCTGGGCACACTGCTGGCTCATGTTCAGCCTGCTGTCAGCCAGCACCCCGAGGTCCTTTTCTGCCAGGCAGCTTTCCAGCCACTCTTCCCCAAGCCTGTAGTGTTGCATGGGGTTGTTGTGACCCAAGTGCAGGACCTGGTACTTGGTCTTGTTAAATCTCATACAGTTTGCCTCAGCCCATCTGTCCAGCCTGTCCAGGTCCCTCTGCAGGGCCATCCTACCCTCCAGCAGATCGACACTCCCACCCAGTTTGGTGTCGTCTGCAAACTTACTGAGGGCGCACTCAATCCCCTCATCCAGATCATCGATAAAGATATTAAACAAGGCTGGCCCCAAAACTGAGCCCTGGGGAACACCGCTCGTGACCGGCTGCCAACTGGACTTAACTCCATTTACCACTACTCTCTGGGCTCGGCCCCCCAACCAGTTTTTTTACCCAGCAAAGAGTACGTCCGTCCAAGCCATGAGCTGCCAGCTTCCTAAGGAGAATATTATGGGAGATGGTGTCAAAGGCTTTGCTGAAGTCCAGGTAAATGACATCCAGAGCCTTTTCATCATCCACCAGGTGGGTCACCAGGTCATAAAAGGAGATCAGGTTGGTCCAGCAGGACCTGCCTTTCATGAACCCATGCTGGCTGGGCCTGATCCCCTGGTGACCTGCACTTGCCTGTTGAGTTCACTCAATATGAAACGCTCCATAATCTTTCCTGGCACCGAGGTCAGGCTGACAGGCCTGTAGTTTCCTGGGTCCTCCTTCCAGCCCTTCTTGTAGGTGGGCGTCACATTGGCAAGCCTGCAGTCATCTGGGACCTCCCCTGTTAACCAGGACTGCTGATAGATGACGGAAAGTGGCTTGGCAAGCTCCTCTGCCAGTTCCCTCAGTACTCTCGGGTGGATCCCATCTGACCCCATAGCCTTGTGAGCATCCAGGTGGCACAGCAGGTCATTAACTGCTTCCTCCTGGACTATGAGGGCTCCATTCTGCTCCCCATCCCTATCCTCTAGCTCAGGGGCCTGAGTACCCTGGGGATGACTGGTCTGGCTCTTAAACACAGAGGCAAAGAAGGCGTTAATTACCTCAGCCTTTTCCTTGTCCTTGGTGACAATGTTCCCCCCCACATCCAGCAAAGGATGGAGATCCTCCTTGGCTCTCCTTTTATTGCTGATGTACTTATAAAAGCATTTTTTATTATTATTTATATTATATATTTTTTTATTATTATTGTCTTTGGACATCTGAGGATGCTTCAGTGTTAGTATATGCTTCAACTGAGAGCATGTAATGTTCTTAAGCAGGTGGATGAGGCAATGCTTAAATCCAGAGTATTTCACTGCACTCACTACTTTCCCTATTATTTTTTTTACTACAATTTAACACCTTTCCAGTTACCTCTTCCTTCATAAATTTTAGTTACTTAATTTTAAAAGGAAGTGAGTTGACATTAGGCAGACTGAAAATGTTAATCAACTGAGTATAACTGGAGGGCCTCAATAAAAATGATACTGAAAAATAAGTTGAGCTTGTTTTACTTCATCCTTAAGATTTCTGTAAAAGCTCTTTTTAGTTTTGGGTAACATTAGCCATTACCGTACCTCATGCTGAAAACTGTAATTGATCTAACAACACTCCTTTGTTGATTTTCTTATGAGATTCTAGCTAGGCATATACCACTCCTTCATAGAAGAGATCAGCACTGTGCTTTCAATTTTTTTTTTTTTTTTTTTTTTTTTTTCTTTTAGTGCATGTTGAGGCTGGAACAATAATTTAAGATCTCAGATGCAGTAAGAATTGAGATTCATGCAGTTAGGTAAATAAATGATATGATAAAGTCTGTGCACAGTTGGGTTCAGCACTTAATGCCTGGGCTATTTTGCCAGTAATGAGTGTGTGAAGTAACATAACATAAAGACTTGAAATACAGTATTTCTTTGTAGTCAAAAGTCAGGAGGCTGGAGTTTTTTTGTTGTTGTTGTGTATGTTGTGGTTTTTTTTTTTTTCTTCTCCAGGAGTGTTGTCAGTCTTTCCTAAGTTTCAGAAAGCATCTAATGCTAAAGAATACAATCACAAGTAGCATTCACCTAAATAATGTCTTGCATGTTGATGTGCCACATGTACAGGCAGGGAGATAGAAGATTAAGTTATATAAATTTTCATTTCAAGGTCTGACTGGTTTGTTTGTATATTATTCTCAAGAATTATGAGTAATACATCTCTTAAGCCAGAGCAATTGGAATGAGATTTCAGCAGCTTAAATCCTGTAAATTGTAGCTGAATAAAATACAATATCAAGCTGAAGTGCCTCATCAGGGAAGGGCTGAATAGCAAGAGCAGAGCAAAAGCTCTAAGTCAGGGAGGTAAGCAAAGTAACTGATAAGTACAAGTGATGAGTATAACAGCACAAATAAACTTGGAAAACAATTTTCTACTTAACAAATAGTTATCTACTTCCTGATCAGCAAGCAGTAACTTATTCTTTTGTAATATATTGCAGGATTTAATTACGGACAAAATGGCTAAGAACTTTAGGGGTTAACATGCAACTTGAAACAAAAACAACCAACCTTTCTTGATGTGACTTTAATGCAGCAGGATGAGGTGTTTGTGCCACTGTTGTGATGACAGCAAAAAGATGAAAGTAGTGAGGAAAGAACTTATTAAAAAACAGTGTAAGGTCTGGGAGGTAGAATGATGTTGAAGAAATGGGAAGACATTTTTAGCAGCTCCTCCTCAAAGCAACTTGGGAACAGTGAGGCCAGGGAAGAATTTACAATAACAATCAAGACATGTCTGTGATGGGGGCAGAGGACTTGCCCATGAGAACCAGGAGAGGTCTGGCTTTTAATGTTTCCCGTCCGTATGTGGTACAGTTTCTAGGAAACAAGAGGATATTAGGGTAAGGAGCTAGCCAGAGACACAAGGGGAATGACCACACTGGCTATTTTGAGAGCTGTCATTTCAATAAAGAAAACTTCATCCAGGACCTTTCTCAAGTTCAAGTGGTTACAGAGTTCAGCCCAGTCTGTCATTCTTCTCTAAAATAGTCCCCTGATAAGTGCAAGTCCTTAAAAAAATCTAAACTTTTTCTCAATTACACTAGAAACCATGCAGATGTAGTTTTGATGTATAAATATCCTTCACTTCTGAGTGCTGTTGGACTGTTTTGGATCCCAAAATATCACAGGGGAAGAAATGAAATACATTAGTTTTGATATGTCCAAGGAAAATCTGGACTTGAATGGCAGGGTCTTTCAAAGGGTTCATCTGAATTAAGAAATCTTGCCTTGCCTCAATTCCTGCCCTCTATTATAGGGTTAGTATTTAATTTCATGTAGTCATTTTTTCTAAGCTGTGTAAGTTGGATCAAAAATCTTTATTCAATATACTTGTGAAATTTCTAGAGCAAAGTAGTCCCATCCCCTCAAGATTATCTCGATACTAACTAGGGATAATAATGAAAGTTTGTACTGGATAATGGTTATTTGTATAGCTCTAAATTATATCAAGCATTTCAGTATTTAAAAAGACATTTTTAAGCTTTTTGGGGGGTAAAGCAATATGATTAGTGTTTTGAGATATTATAAGATGGATCTAGTAAATGTTTTGATCCATTTTTAGAGTCATGAAAGAAGCACACAGTAGGTTTTTCACCTTTAGAAAGAGGGTTTTTTTCCTTCCTTAAAACACTGCCTATTAATTTATGTAGCCTGAATTTAGTTAGTCTTCTCAGTATAGTATTCTGAATAATATAATATCAGCTTCTTCAGAAGCTGAAAGAGTTCAACTGTAAGATCTTCAGACATCTAAGAAATATCCTGTAAAGAGCTGTCACATGACCTTTTGTTTTATTTTCTACTGCATAGATATTTTGCCTTGGTAAAAGCACGTATGCTTCTGAATGTGGACACTCACAGAATCACTTTCTTCTGTTTCTTTTTGATATTTTCAGATATAGCATGTAAGTAAGCCTTTTATATTCAGTATTCAATTAATATCCTTTTATTCATCTTTCAAGCTTGTTCTGGTGACTGTGTGCTCCTCATTACTGAGCTGATCCACTGTGACTCCTTTTTGTTTATTGCTTAATAGGGATTTTGAAGTATTCTAAGCTTTCCATGGGTCAGAATGAGAAAGTTACCATATAGTATTGTATTTCTCATGACAATAAATGCTAGTAGAAAACAGACTAAGACATCAGTTACCTGACAAAACAATTGCATAATGCTTTATAAAAATGAAACCATCACATTTGTTGTACAACTCCTCTAAATGAAGTCCTTGCAGGTTTCAGATGGAGTGTCCAGTAAGTCATGGTGTAAGAAGCCTTGAAAACACTTTGCAACACCTGCTGATGGGTCAGGGGAAGACTTAATAGTGTGTTTGGAGTGCAAATACTTGTTTTTGCCTGATGGCAGCTGGAGGAGAGTAGTAGTACCCTAGTCATTCTCCATTGGCCAGTCTGACTAATGTGAGAATAAAACCACAACTATTCATATAAACTGTCTGCTTAAAGTGCCTGTATCAAGCCTCAAGGAACAGTGATGTTGTCTAAACTTTCCAGTCCTACACCACCTTTAAGGGAAGTCAAGTCACCTGTTGGTCAGGTGAAGGATTACAAAGACAAATGGTGTGATATTTTTTTATCTTCATAATCTTTAATCAAAGTGTTTACCCTCAGCAATAATCTGGAATAGTTTCTATTCAAGTTAGCCTGAGCCAGATTTACATGTAACAAGAAACTGGGCAAGGACCTTCCTGAAGTGTACATTTAGCATACTTTTTAATACTAGGGGAAATTTCTGTGAACTGGAGAAAAAAGTTTTGTTTCATTTCTTGAAACATTAGGAAGGCATTGGATAGAAAGTGATATGGGAAAAAATCTGTAAATAAATTTTTCAAGAAATAGAATCATTCTAGTCAGCATATTTCATGGAAAGTAAAACTTGTCAATCAGATCATTGTTATGTAGTTGTAAGTGTTCATAAGACATCACTTAGCTCATCTGACTCCTCAGTAAAAGGTAGAACATGCAATAGAAATGGTCCAAGCCAAGTAATTAAAGATTATTTTCATGATGGAACACATAAACGTTTTTTAAGGATAGACTCATCCAGTATGTGGTTTTACAGTAGAACCTGCAGTCATGGGCTCTTGAATGCTTCTGCTCTTGGATTATTTCATGTTACAAAAACTTGTAAACACTAGGCAAAGCTGGGAGAGCAATAAATAATGGTGCGGACCTGTTGGTGGGACCCATCCAGAGAAGTTGCTGCAGGGCATCTATGTGAATGCAGTTTTGGTTTCTTACAGCAGCTCCACTTATAATTAAAAACAGACACTAATTGGAAGCTGCACCACCCAAACCTGCAACAGTGTTCTCAGACTTCTGAAAGGACTAAGTCCCTGTTTTGTGACACTGCTGAAAGGAAAGGGCAGGTCTCGGTTTTATAACCTTGGGAATATGTAACAGTCAGTCATGTTAGCTGTACAAGTATGATGACATCAGGAGCCTGGTTAAAAACAAAACAAAACAAAACAACAAAACAAAAAAAACCCACCCCAAACCCCTCCCCCCAAAACCACACACAAAACCCCCCAACCATAAACAAAAACAACCCCTGCAAGGCATTAAAAAGAAAAAAAGAATAAAAGTATGGTGTGCCTCTTACTGAGGCTAAGATCTATTATTTGAAAGGATTAAAAGATGACCTTGTTCTAATCTAAACATTTTTGAGGGGAAGAGTTTTCTGACAGTAGACTGCTTCTTTAATATAGCAGAAAGTGATGAGATTCTGCAGTTGAAAGGTGAACACAGACAAATTGAGAGTAGAAATGAGGAATGTATTTAATAGTGAAAGTAGGTAACCATTGAAATGTCTTAGCTATGGATTTGCTCGTTTTAACCTCATTTGACCTTTGCAAAATTATTTATCTTGAGCATTGCTTTGAGTTGCAGAGTTGACCTACAGACTTCAGGGAGAAATACTGAAGTCACTTGATTTGTTGTACTAAAGAAGTCAGACTCAGAGTTTTACAATGTTATGGCTTTTAGAATATAGGAATCTGAGTTACAATATATGATTAGATTGTTTGACCCAGCTCACAGCTTGTATGTGTCCCAATTAATTGTTTCATACTCATCATTCAGATGAGAAAAATTGCATTCAGCTGCTGCTCACCTGAACAAGTGTGTTAACTTTCTTCTCGGGCAAGCATTCAAGGCTTTTGAGATTGTTACGGTTCAGAGAACTGCAAAGGATGTTAAATTATTCAAATGAAAGTGCTTAAAGAAGTATGGCAATTAGTACCATTATGCAATAAAATATGTGGAATGTTAAATGAGTCTGCTAAATGTTTGTTTAGAGCTGTTTAGGTAAAGCAAAATTCTATTATGACTAAAGATACTTCATGTCACTTTAAATAACTTTATAGAGCAAACAGTGATGGAAACTGGCATGTTGATCACAGAATTTCATATTGTCATGCTGCTTTGATGTATGGCATGAATAAAATACAGTAGGTTGAGGAGTGCACATGAAAAATGTTACTGATACAAGGTAAACATAGACTTAAATAGGTTTAATTCTCCTTATGGCCTCTCATACAATACCTTGTCTGCAACATTGCTAGCCTATGTCAATCTGTTATGCCTACACATTTTGCAAAACTTTCATACCCACTGGTTTGCATTTTCTATAAAAAGCTTTATAGAAACTTGAATACTCAAGCTGGATCCAGTTTATTTTTACTTCCATAATTAAGACTAGAATTGATATCAAAGACTGATTCTTAGTCTGCAACTTGGAACTAACCATTAAAATTACAGGAAAGAAGTGATAACACAAACCTATGAAAACTAGGTATGCAGAAAATTTAAATTTTTAGCTTTTGTTTGCTTCCCTTGAGAGTATTTTTTTAATAAGGGAATAGTTGCTTTTTCGGTGTGGACAAAGTCCATAACAATAATAATTCTACCGTAACTTCAACTTTGATACTAGTGTAACAATGTGCACGTCCATGCGTCTGACTTAAAATCAGTTTTATATTTTTCAACATAGGTAAGAAAGCTGTACATCTCATGATAAGCAGAGTACTGAATGGCCTCAGTGAAAAGATCCAATGTGATACACAGTGAAAAATCTTAATGTTAGATGAAATGGGATAGTTAATATGGACGGCAAATGATTAATATTTGATAAGTTGAGCAGAAACTGAGTAGTTGTTTTTTTGCAGGATGATAGTAAATAAGATTCAGTGTTGACAGAATCAGTGTATGGAAAAAGAATTAAAATGTTGTTTTGGTTTTGGGTTTTTTTTTTTCCTAAAAATAAAATGTGCTATGGCTTGGTCAACCAAGCCTGGGTTTTAAACTCGGTTAAGTTCTTAGAATATGTGTGATGGAGAAATCCCTCTCTAGGACCTGTAATGATGCAAATTAGAGTTTGTATACCCCTTGCAGCCTTAAAAGCATTATAAGGTGGAAAGTTCATCACTACTGAACACTGCCCAGGAGATCTGGAGAGAAGGGATTTGAAGAACAAAAAAAACCCCAGAACCCAAAAACATAAGTATACCAAGTCAGGTCTAAAATGCTTATTCCTTAAAGTTTCTCAAATTTTGCTCCGTTCCTTAAAGTTTGCTAGAATATAAGCTTTAAAACAATGACATGGACATTGGTTAATCTTAATCTCATGTTTCAATCCTTGATAGAGGTTTTCTGATGGCAATTTTTTATTACTAAACAGCTTGGTTTCTCACTGAAAATACTGAACCCAACTTCAGCTGAATAAAAAACCAGCAGCCTGGTAAAGGAAAAAATTATGAGCTTTTTGACTGGTGATTAATACTGTTAGACCCGGTTCAGTAAAGATTTCTGATGAACAAGTTTAATTTTTTAGGTCAACTACCATTTGATCTAAATTATGTATATATTTTGTAATTACCATTATAAAATTGCTCTAAAGAATGCTGAAGATCATAGTGGTTGAAATTTGAATCTTAATAGAAAGCTCTTAGAAGGGAAGTTGACATGGCTAATAAGAAGCTTAAAGAGAAGGGTTTTCCATAATATAGTACCTTTTTGTCAGTACTGAGTGTGCTAATTTGAATTTCTGGTGTCTACAATACATTGCCTTAATATGCTAACAATTATTAATGAATAATGACAACACAAGTGAAAAAAACATAAATGGGATCTTACATTTGTAGCCTGAAATTGATTTATCTTATTGCTAACTTAGACCATGCAAGGGAGGCTCCTTGCTCCAATGTCTCGTCATATTTATGCTCAGCCACCTTCTGCCCTGTGAAGCTGAAGGAAGTCTCAGAGACAGAATTTTCTGTTCCAGAGCACAAAGGACTCTAACTTGTTTACTATGACAGGCTACCAACAACTGTGTTTCTGCAGACCATGAGGAACCACATGGACATGATGTGGTGGGAAGCAAACCATACTGTGGAATAGCAGAGCATTATAGCTGCTGCTTTGTACAGTGGTGTAAATAAAGTTATCTCTTAAAAGCTTGGCTTGCATTTATGTCCTAAAGTGTTTCTCAGTTTCTGTCTTGAAAATTGGATCTTTATAGAGAAGACTATTACCTAAACATTGAAAGACTGTTAGTCTTTGTCATTGTGTTAGTCAAAACAGGATCCTGGGATTTACTTTTTACAGTGTGTTCATCAACCTGTTGGCCAAGGTTAGTTCAAAATGGTACTTGGCTCTCCAAGTTAACCAGGCATCTGTTACAATTCTTACAGGTGAAATGGGCAAGCAAAATGTGCTGTGGCTTTGCTGTCTCTTGCTGTGCTCTGAATTCATGAAAAGGACTACTCTAAACCCAAAGTCAGAATATAATGACTTTAAAGAAGCAGTATTTTTTTTCTTTTTTAAGAGTAAGATTTAATGGTTCCAGACTTATCTTTGCTGTGTGATTTGTTGTAGTTTGGTCAAGGCATGGCTTGATATTGATCTATAGAGTGTGTAGTACTACTGCTGTATTTAAGAAAAAATAATCTGGTTTGTTATTCTTTCCTTCCCTTCTCTCTACTGTCAGCTGGCAAAATGTAGAGAGTGTTCTAGCTCTGTTTCAGAGGATATAAGAATATTGAATGTCAACCCTACCCCTGCCCACCAACAGACAAACTTCTTAAATTTACAGTCTTGTTGCACTTAGATTTCAGAGACATTTGTTGAAATCAGCTAACATCCATAATTGAATTACCCAGTTTCATAGTATAAACATACTTTTGAACTCTTTGCAAGTCATCTCAGAAGGAAATGTACTCTTATTTTAGTGTAAGACTTCAGATTTCCATTGCATGGCTCTTACGAGGCCAGTGTCAAAGTTTTAGACTCCTCCAGTTTCTTGCTTAGAGCCTGGAGTGCAGCTCCTTAATTTTGTGAGGTGCTCTACTGTATTCTGTGGTAGACTGAGAGCTGGATCACTTAGTAAGAGCAGTTTTCTTTAGGCTGTACTTGGAATACATCCTAAAATAGTAAATAACACTTTACAACTGCCTTGTCACCCTTCTTGCCCTTGCCTAGTTTCTTGTTTCTGCTTCTACATGGCTGTCTCTTCCACCTCCACAAGCATTTGTGAAAACACCTGGTGAATTCATCCATGCTAAAACTGACGAAGTGGGATCAGGGCCCTGATCCAGACTTATTGTGCTTTCACAAAATAGCTCTTCTGGTGTTGAAGGGAGGGTACAGTGGAAGCACATTCTGAAATGAGCAGAAATATTTAGGTTGAATATGTGACTGTCTCTTTCAATAACACTGCAGTCTCAAAGTGTTTATTCAACTGCAGGCAAAAGTTGTGTTAGTACTTCAGAGACAGAAACCGCTCTAATTTGGTGGCTAGCTGGTGACTGCTTTTAGCCTTCTTACTCAAACTGCACTCAGTAACTAAGGGTGAAGCACTCTTACGTGGTGGGCTGTTATGTGCTGAGTGACTGAGCTTCTGTCCACTGGCACAATCTGCTAAATAAGACAGATAAAACTGAACCACACCTCTAAATATGATTAATAGTGTCTGTTAAAGAAGTTAACTGGAATGCAAGTTGCTTAGACTTATCTACACCTTCATTAAATACACTCACTTAAGTACTCAAATAGGGATTACATCGTGGTGCGCAAGTGAAACTTCACCATTAAAGGATGGGATTTTTGGTGAGCTGTCTCCAATCTCTTGACTGGTGATGCAAGTTTCTGGAAGATATTTGCCTATCTTGTAAGACCATTAGCCACTAGCTTATGTGCTGGGTTGTGGTCAGCTAATGAAGACAAGGTGGGATGAATTCTGGGAGAGAGGCAGAAGGACAGAGCAGAACTGCATAAGCAGGTGCAGCTGAGGAAGCTGGGCTTAAAAGTGAAGGCACAGAGTTTAAATTGAATGAAAAGTTCTTGAGAGCTGTCAGAAATTATTGGTGATATGTGTAGTCACTTACTGTGAAAATGAACATGTTTCTTCTCTCTTTAGTTTAATTTTGGCTATCTCCTATGTACACAGAAGAGCAAAGCTAAATCTTAATCTGAGAACATACTGCAAGCCAAGATAATTAAGCCAAATAACTTCTTTTTAAACTGACTGCTAAATATTCGTAAGTGTTGAAATGTAATTTTTAAAAGTGACTTTTTTTTTATACAACTGTCTAACTTCTAAAAATCCTAAATAATCATTGAAAACGTGGTTGGAGGACTTCAGAATACTTTGCTGTTTAGCTAATGCCTGCCTTATAAGAAAAGGTATCAACCAGCAAATGGACAATGCACTACACAGCTAATGGCATCATCACCAGGAATGGCAATAGCAATGGCCTATTGTATGTAAAGCAGAAAGGATAAATGGTGTCAAAATTGCATCATGGTTTTTCTAAAGATATGAGGTGGAAATTTTAGTTTTTCTTTAGGAAGAAGGTTCTAATCACGTGGTTTAGAGGGTGGTAATTTTTTATTTTTCTTGGGGTGGGAAAAACTGTATTTCTGGTTCAAATATACTGTTAGTTCTTATGGCATGGAAACATGATCAAGAAAGTTTTGGGGTGTTTTTTTTTGGCAATTATTCAGAGAAAAGACAATTGCTGGTACAGCACTCTGGATTTCTGCATCTATATGCTTATTCTTCTGTGGTTTATAGGACATGCATCTTTTGTCTGTTCAATAGGAATTTACACAAGGCATCTTTAAGCTACCTGGAATACAGTTTTGGTATGAGATATTGTAACCAGTATAGTAATTAATATGTCCCTACAGAGCAATTCTCTCATTGTTCTTCCTCATGTTCAACCCTGGAAGGAATTGGTTAAGTTTCTAATTTTTTCTCAGGTTACCTGAAAACCTTTAAACTGTTGGAGTGCTTCAAACTGGGTATAAGTGTATGCTAGATTACCAGAGCGATAACAGAAATTTGGCCCCTACTGTTGAAGCTTTCTTAAGAAAGAACTTGAAAAAAAGTTTATTATGAAAAGACTTAGCAAAATCCTCAAGCTTTTCTCAGACCATGAAGGGTAACATAAAATCAATAGCTGCATAGGCAATATTTAGTGCAAATGCTGCTGTGTCTTTATAGGAGCACTTTACATCAAGGGTCGTAACATCTGCGAATAGGGAGCCAATAATAGCCACAACAGTGATAGCATGAGATCTGTTGTGTTTTTGAGGATAGAGCTGAGCTGCCAGAAAACACTGTAGGGCAGCACTGCAAGCAAAGGACTCATGAGCCAGGCCAGAGGATGTGGTTGTATGGATATACAGGCAGGCACAGGCACCATCACCCTAGCAGAGTGGTTGTCTCCCAGAGCTCTGCTCTCAGTCAGGATCAAAAATCCAGGACTAGCCCTATATCGATGAACATGAAGGACTCCTCTTTGAAGACCCTTTCTGTCACTTAAAATGAAGTCATCTTCTTTCAAGTTGGAAAGATAGCAACAAGGGACATGACAAAGCGTAAACCCCCTACAGTTTTTCTTTCCTGCTATTTCAGGTGTGAAAGGGAGCGAGAGAAACCATTATGAAAAATATAGTCTATATAGTATATAAAGACTGTGTCAAATTCTAGCTCCTTTTTCACCACACAATTTATGAAACAAGTGGGTTACTGAATTTAATACACTGTCAGCTTTTTCCTGTCAGCAGTAATGGATATTCTCTTCTAGATGCAAATTCAGTGACAGGATGATACATGTGCCAGTTAGGACAAGTGAGAGCTCTGGGTTGTGGAAAAAAAAAAGGGGGTGGGGGGAAGTGGTTCTGTTGATGTTTAGATAGCTCTTCAACTTTTGATTAAAAGCTAATAAGGAATCTGGGGAAATTTTTGTTTGTTTGTTTCTAGGTAGAAATAGAAAAACATGGAAGAGAGTAGACTAAAAATAGTAAATATTCTGGAATCCCAACAGAAAGCAAAATGACCACAGTCTTAGTAGAGTTGTATGAGATCTGTCTTCACCTTTCAAGATGCCAAAAAATTTTCCACTGAAACAAGAAAAAATTTGTAAAAACCTTTCAGACCCAGACCCAGTTCTTTCTTTAATAATTTCAACACGGATAGTGTTGAATCACTTCAGCTGGCAGGCGTGGCAATACCACAGGGCTTAGAAATGGAATAAAGTAACAAAAGGATGTCAACTCATTATTGGCTTTTATCAGCTGTGATACAGAACAAAATGTCATTGGTTTCAACTATGTTTGCACTCAGTCTGATATCACTACCCACAAGACATCTGCTGAGAGATTTAATTTTGTCATACTGGTAAATGTTTTTTACCAGGGGAATGAATGCGTGTAGTTAATGATAGGACCCGTCTGCTGTTGTGCTGTCAGAAGCATCTTCTATCTATATGTAAATATTTTACATAAGCTTAAAAAGACAAAGGTTAACTTAGTTTCCACAGTTTGTATATACATCAGTGCAGCAAACAATAAAACATCAGTCACGTTTCTCTGGCTAGATTGTCTAGGGGTGAGAAAATCTAGAATAGCTTGCTACTTAGATTGTAAGCACATTTCTACTGGCCTTTCTTAATAAGAAAGACAGGATCTCTGCAGGGGAAAGAGATAAAAGGCCAGAGAGAGTAGAAGATAACCAAAACCAAAGAGCAACTTTATATCTCCAACAGGTGAGTCTGTTATATGCTGTAATTGATCGTGCTCATCAGATTAAAAATTGAATGAGTGTGTGATGAGGGTACAGGAAAACAGATATTAACTAAGGAAAAAGACTTTCAATGAAAGAAACATTTTAAAAACATTTAATAGTAATGTGTTATTTGAACAAAGGAACAGCCAAAAAGGCAGGGAACAGCCTGTGTTCTTAAGTGACCCTTTCCTAGTTTTGGGGGGGGGGGTGGGGGGGTAGTTTTGGGTTTTTTTTGTTGTTGTTGTTTTTTAAGACTTGTAGATCAGAAGATTCTGTCGTTAACTGTATATAGGCTTTATCTTTTATAATCTTTTAAATTTTGGGCACTGGGATCTTTTGTACACTATAAAAAGCTTGAAAACTGAAATGATGGAAATAGGAAGAAAAACCCCATACTCAAATTAATGTTCCCATTTTCTTTCTATTTATATCAAATGATGATTTTTCTCTTTGTCAATTAAGTTGTATCTGGCAAATAATAAAAAAATGCAGCTAAAATGTGAATTTCAGGGTTATTAACTGTTTGTCTTGGTTACTGGCAATTTGTCATTTTCTTGTGAGGGCATCTGGGTTGCTAAAATTTGAGTTCAAAGGCAATGTGCTTGGACCATCCAGATTATATGAGTTATTTTTAGGCAATCCTTATGTCAGTAGGCTAAAGGAAGATGTGCACCATGCACTCCAGAGGACTCTTGGGTGCACAACAGCCGTGCCAGCAGTAATTAAATCTCCCAGTAAGATCACTGTGTGCTGCAGAGGAATGCATTCTGGAAGGCACATTGAGTAGGAGGTTCCAGTATCCCTTCCTCCCTCTCAGATGAACAACTGCAGCTGATGCTTGGCTATTAGCACTGTAATTTTCTCCTGCTGAATGTTGTTAAGACAACTTGCCTTCACAGTAAACCAGCATTTCCAAGGTTGCACTTAGTCCTTTTTGATGAACTATTGAAAGTTCTTTCCTTCTAAAATAACTATTTTATCTTGAAATATCAATTATTAAGGAGGGTTTAAAAAAACAAACCTAAACTCAGGAAAGCTAGAAGCTAGAAAATTGTACATATTCATGCTTTTGTTTCTTTCAAGTATGTGCATGATTAAGGAGAGAGCAAATGGAATTACCTCACCTGTTCTCTAGACAGATACAGATCTGACCTGAAATTATTGTTCTTACTTTCCTCTTACCAAAAATTCACAGCCAAATTAAATGTAGTTTCCCACATCATCTTCCTTTCCAGCCAAATTTAGTCATTAATATTAAATCACTGCTCTTAAATACCAGCAATCACCGTACTCCCTAAGACTGATCACTTCGTGTGATACTTTGCATTGTCGTAAGGTCTTGGTATAAAATTATGCCTTTTTTTTTTTTTTTCCTTCTTCTTTTCCCCATTTGCTGGAAAGACAAATGTATACTGTTTAGTAGAGACGGCACCGGAGGTGCTGAAAAGGGTACATTTATTAATGTAATCAGCCTCATTTCTTTTCTTTTACTCCATGAAGATTTTTGGCACATGCCTTTCATTTCTGAACATCAACAATGTCTGTTCATGGATTTGCCCCCAGCCCCTTTCACTCTAATCCTGAGATACCTTCATGTGCCGTAGGATGTTACATTGGTAACTACTATTTTCATCCTCGTGAATTCCCACCCACCCCCACCTCCCCCCATGGTTTGATAGGCAGAATATTTTACATTTGTTGTTAATTTCACACATTCCTGATGGGGAAGAATAGTCATCATTGTTCTTAACTTCAAGTTTTACTTGGTTATTTATTATGCCTTTTCATGCAGGGTTTGGATGAATTAGTGTTTGTACAAGTGACATGACAGGAAGGATCATTATTTCCATTGCTGCCCTCTGGGGAGTTCACTAAATCTGATGAGAAGACTGTGTGATATTTTCAAGCTCAAGTATTCTGTTCTTTTATGGCAGATGCTTCCTCTGTTTCTTTCTCAATTTTCACTTTTTTTGCTTTTGTGAATGTCTTTGTGTCCTCTACAAGTCTTGCCAGAAACTCCATGTTGTTAGCAGTAATATTACATTTTGCAGCATCCAAATCTGTAGTAATTTGCTCACAGCACCCAATCTGCTTCTTACAGTTCTGTTGAAAGTTGAAGTTTTTTCTAGCTTTACAAGGGTACAAGCTCATGTTCTAATCATTTAAGCTTTCTGTTTGAATCACAGAGCAGTTATGGAGTAATATTTCTTCAGGTGACAGGAATGTGTTTTCCAGTATTTGAAGGACAAGGGTTCATATACAATCATGTGTAACTTTTTTTTATAATATTTTTTTTTATTTTTAAGCAGTAGTTTCATTTAGTAGTGCCCTTTACTAAAATGGACTGTGATAATATCTGCTGCACAACACTTCAAACAAGTAAAGTCCAATTAACCCTGTTAACTTGGTTATTGTTTCATTTTTGTCTATATCATGTGGAAAAGTAAAGTATAATAGGTCTGTTAAAAAATTTGTTCTCATATTTGTTTTCATTTATAAAAAACAAATCCTCTATAATCCCCATATTCTTCTGCTTCCTTCTCTATTATGTAGGTGTACATGTGTTCAACTTAATTTTACTGAAAAATACAGAATTAAAAATAACAGTTGTTTTTATGGGGGACTTCCCACATTGAAATATATACTACCTGGGGGAAGCTGAAGTGTTTCTGCTAACTGTCATGACTAGGTATATGCAGGCATGGACAGCTAATAGTCAAGTGCTGCTTTTCTGTTAAGAGTAAACTAAAAACACCCTATTGTCTTTGCATCTTTCTTGATGGTGGAGATGTTCTATGTGTTTCTTGGCTCTGATCTGCAGTCTTGCTAACCTTGTGAAATACTTTGCTTTACATAAAACCTATGTCTGAAGTTAAATGCATCACAGATGAATTCTAATGTTTTAAAATTTTGTAAAGCTTAACTTTGAGTTGTGGGGTTTTTTTAGTAATGATTATTAGTGGGCATCTGTTGTCATGAGATTAAAGTGCACCTGGTAGCTACCATTTTAGATGCATAAATCAAGTTGATAAAATACACCCTTCTTAGTCAAAAACAGAAGGAAAAAAAAAAAACCAAACCCAAACCTAAAAACAGCCTAGTAATCTCCAAACCCACCTTCTAACCTTTTTGACATATTGCCACAAATTGTTGTGAAATGAATCATTAATTAATTACCCCACCACTGGGTAATGCCATGGTTAACTCAAATGCTGCATGACTTTTTAAGCTGAGCTTTCTGCTCAGAAATTCAAACTGTTTCTTACAGTTTCTTAGAGCAATGTTATATTCCCACCTTGCCTTAGACAGCTGGGGTCACTCTGAATAAGCCACTGTACGTTCTTGCTTTTTGTTTGTTCTACTGAAGAATTACTGTATCAATATTAGCATATACTACTTGTACTAGGCTGTAATATTATTGTGGCTGAAATACTGGTGCTTGTAAAACAACTTATAGTCCCCTGACAGATTAAGATTTCTATACTGACTTCTCTGTTTAGCTATGACATCCTTACTCGAAGTCCCAAGGAAGGAGATACTTAGTTTTAAGGCAGAACTAGCTTGTCATTTGAAATTTTTCTATACTTAACCCTAAAAGTATCGATGAAAGCATGTAAATTCATTCCTTCTGAAGGAAAAATGCTGAATGTTGTTCTGTCTACAGTTAGTGAAATGTGGTTGCCTTGGGAATCAGTTGAGAAGTTTTAAAAACATTTGCCATTACTCTACACGTGATTACCGGTAACCTTGCTGCTTGCAATACCCGGACACAGAGCCAGCTCAAGGTTCTCTCTTATTTTCTGTGAAAGCTGAAAGATTTTCCTGCTTTACAAGCTCACTGGCTGTATTTCATGACAGTTAAGACTCCCTTGTGGCAATGTCTGGTGATATGTTCTTGATCCTAGTGTTACCTTAAAGCAAGGGGGTCTAAGTAACCTGGTCATCTTTTAAGAAAAGAAGCCCCAGCAGGGTACAATTTCTAAGGCTATATTTGTTTCATGTAAAGTCAAAGCCTTTCTCTGTGTTGTAACCTTCTTCATATCCACATTATTAAACGCCTACATGTTGGCTATAATGTCCCTTGCTTGTCTCTTAAAGCCTTTGCCAGGCCAAACTCCAATACCCAGTGAGGATAAAACAGTAGGTCCTAGTCGAGATGCACTTTCTGAAGCTGCCCCAGAGAAACTGCCACCAGGTAGCTGCTATTGCAGAAGACAGATGAGGACCCCCAATGCTTTGAGTCATCTTGCTGTCGATGCCGGCATGTGGCAGTCACTAAATTCATCTACAGGAAACACTACTAGCTGCCACCTTTTTTGTCTGGCTGTAGCTGGTAGAATTTCTTCTAAGATGCTAACTTGGCTGTAGAGGATCTCTTTCTCTCCTCAGTACTAACAAGACTCCAGAGGTGGCCTGGAGCAGTGTAGTTGGCCATTGAATAAGGGCATGCTTCCCCTTTTGAATGATGATATAAAGCAGTAATCATGGAGTATTCCTGTAGAGCTGACCTGGCAAATTGACATGGGAAGAGATCATCTGGATTGAATAAAATGTTTGTTCTAAAGTTATCTTTTTTTTTTTTTTTTTTTTGAGTCTTGTTGCACCACCTGCAGTTTATCTTATGCGTGAGTAGAGGTATGATTCTTCTGATGGGAGGTCTTGTAAACAGCACACCAATGCACCTGCGCTTGTCTGCTGAAAAGGTGTTGCTCTGCTTTATCTGCAATTCTAGTTAAATTCTCTTTATAGCAGGCACCAGTTTTCAATGACAGGCATTTGCTGCTGCTGCTTGTCCTCTCTGACTGAGGTGTGTGCTACCAGCTGAGATCTGTACCCCACTGGAAAAAATGGTAGAGGTCAGGTCAAAGACCCCAGGCTAGACCAAGCATAGTGTTACCTGTAGTCTTGCTGAGTCATAGTGATGCTGGACACTAATGCCTGAGATATTATCTGTGATATATTTTTTGTTATGTAGCAATTACAACTGTAAATGTTTGCAAGGTGATCTAAAAGGGATGTTGTATCAGTCTGGATGTGATCAAATCAGAGACTGAGTTTGGTAACAAGTCTAGCACTTTGTAGCTTGAAACAACGTTCTGTGTGATGTTAACAGTAAGTCTTGGAGCAGAAAGAAGACACTGATGAGACTTTAGGCGTTAGGTAACAGAATAAAATCGTTTAGGTTGGAAAAGACCCTTAAGGTCATCAAATCCAACTGTTAGCCTACCACTGCCAAATCCACTACTAAACAGTGTCCTTCATCAGCTTCATTGCTCTTCTTTGGACATGCTCCAGCAACTCAATGTCCTTCCTGTACTGAGGTGCCCAAAGCTGAACGTGGTATTCAAGGTGCAGCCTCACCAGTGTCGAGCACAGGGGCACGATCCCTTCCCTGCTCCTGCTGGCCACGCTATTCCTGATACAAGCCAGGATGGTCTTGGCCTTCTTGGCCACCTGGGCACACTGCCGGCTCATGTTCAGCCAGCTGTCTACCAACACCCCAAGGCCCTTTTCCGCTGGGCTGCTTTCCAGCCACTCTTCCCCAAGCCTGTAGCGTTGCATGGGGTTGTTGTGACCCAAGTGCAGGACCCGGCACTTGGTCTTGTTGAAGCTCACACAGTTGACCTGGGCCCATCGGTCCAGCTGGTCCAAATCCCTCTGTGGAGTCTTCCTTCCCTCAAGCAGATCAACACTCCCACCCAATTAGGTGTCATCTGCAAACCTACTGAGGGTGCACTCAATCCCCTTGTCCAGATCCTTGATAAAGATATTAAAGAGAACTGGCACAAATAATGGGGAACACCACTTGTGACTGTCTGCCAACTGGATTTAACTCCATTCACAACTCTGGGCCTGGCCATTCAGCCAGTTTTCTACCCAGCGAGAAGTACATCCATCCAAGTTATGAGCAACCAGTTTCTCCAGGAGAATGCTCTGGAAAATGGTTTATGCACTATGCCGAATAGATGTAGGACTTGGAATAACTTGGAGTTAAGTTCTAATAGATTCAAAGTTTAATTGTCCATCTGGATAATTAGTATTCTTTGCTTTAACAGAGCAGTCTGAGTATTCAGCTTGTTGAGCTGCCCTCTGAGATTTGCCCTTTGAGCATTCAGGTGATGTGGATGTGATCTTTGTAATGTAGTGATCCTGAAACAGAAATATTGTTCTGAAATGCAGCTGAGTTAATACATCATATACTCTTGGATGCAGCTGGGCTGACTGACTAGTGAAATGGGACTGGTGAGGGCTGGGGTTCATGTTGTTGTATAGGATGTATAGCCTGTTTAGTATGTCAAGATAGTATGCTATCGTCTCCCTCCACTATTGATACATTCATCTTTTCCCTTCAGATGCATCAGTATTGCACCAAGCCCTAACAAGCTTGCGCAGTTCCATTGATAGGACAGTAAGGACAACTACATAACCTAAAACTTGCTAACATCTATATGATTAATAATAAACATTGAAGTACAGCAGTCCTAATTAAATAGCACCTTTGATGTCTGCCTTGTGGTTATTTCAAACACAAAAAGTTGTATGTGGTGACTGAAACTGAATTTCAGAACCAAGGAACACACATTTAGGCAGACCCTGCTGGACTACTCATACCTGTAGCTTGGGTGGCTTCTCCCTGGCTGACGCTGCCTCAGTGTTGACTGCTGCTCAACCAGTGCCTGCAACAGCACTAACCCCCAGGTAGTCAGTTAATAAACTTGGTCTCCATCTACTACAATAAATTGTGATTCATTGTCTGTACTAGAAAACTGACAGACCATTCCCTGGCATGACTTTGGTACTTAACAACTAGCACTGTCTTGCAAAAATTTGCTGTCACAGCTCAGAAATGAGCACAGGTAGGTCCATTCTCAACAGGCATTTAGTGAGATTTTGGAGCCAAAGGGAGTTTTCCAGCATAACTGTAGGCTCTTTTATGCCAGCTGGCATGTTTAATTTATGTCCCTGGGTATGTTTGATTTACTAATATAGGCAGAGCCTTTTCTTCTCGTTAAATTTCTAACCCTTCCCTACTAAAAATAGAGACTTAAAGGTCAACGTATTTGCAGACTACCTGAGACTCTGCTGAGAGATTAAACTTATCTTTTTGACAAGTTGCATGATGGGTATGTAAAACTTTCTTGTCAGCTGTGACAGGAAAAATCTTGGGCTGAGGACTGTGCAGTCCCTGTAGGGTTGTATTTTCTCTAGTCTTACTTCTGAGCATGTAGCATAAGTGTTCTTCCACTACACTGAAGCGCAGGAAATAACTAATTCTTGAGGACACTTGAGATGGTATGACTAGAAACTGGAAAAAGATGAGTAATTGGCTCTGAAATTACTTTTTACCTAGCTAAAAATTCATTATATTTTCAAAATCTTGTAGAAATAAGTGTGCCATTAGTATCTTTTTTTACTTTGGAGATTCTGGAATTCCTGTAGTGTGGTGTTGTAGGAACCATCCCTGCCCTGTTGGATCTTGTTTTCAGAAAGTGTTGGTTCGAAAACATAGGTGGATACTTGGAAAGTCAAATGAGGCTGCTAGTATATCCATGGTCAATAGATCTTTTGAAAAGTGAAGAGCTGCTTGGTAGTCTGAAGGCATGCATGCTGTCCGATCATGCATGGTTAAGCAGAGAATTCTGACTTTCCCCTCATCTAAAGTGGAGGGTCAAGAGGTGATTTTAATTTTTTTTTTTTTTTTTAATTAGCTTTGTGAAAATAGCAATCAGAAACTCAAAGTAGCTTTGGACTGAAAGACACACTTCTACTGAGAATACTTTTTTTCCCTCCTGTTGTTCATGGAATTTTCTAATACTTTCTTTCACAATTTCTGAAACTTGTGGGGGTTTAGATTGAGTGCATAAATGCATTTCTTTGTGTAGGTGTTCTATTATTTTTGGTTGTTTTTTTTTTTTATTAACCTGCTGACTGTTCACCTCGAAATTAAGAAATGACCCAACTTTTTCATGTGTAAAGCTGGTATGTCACGTGTCCCAAGCAGTAGGCTATCCTTCACTAAAGTAACACATGAAATTTGGTAAGGTCTGCTGATAGAATACTGAAGAAGTTTTGAAGATGATTTAATTGTGTGTGGTTGATTAAGTGTATTTTAACTTGCAACTGTAATCAGATCTGTGTTAGCTAATTAAAAAAGCCAATCCTGAATCAAGCTATAATTAACCCACCTAGTGGTGTTTAAGCTGCTTGGTTAAAACCTTGGTGTTTTTTTCTGTATAATTGTATGATACAGAAAAGACAACTATGTAAAAAGAATAAATGTATTGAGATTTTGATAGGAATATGCTTATTTTGTGATTAAATTATTCAGCCAACTATGTGTCATGCTGTAAATGTATTTGTACTGTGTAAATAAATCAACATGCTCATGGTAAATACTTGTAGCGCCCCTGTACTGAAGGCGGGTTACATTCCCTGTGAAAGTGTTTGCCATAGTTTGCCAAACCATAGTTTGAGAGCTTTCATATTTCTATTGCTTGAACCAGGTTTTTCTTTAATTGAACTGTAAGAGTTTGTTCTCAGCTGGTATTTAAGTTTTAGTTAGCTACTGCTACTATTGCAGACTTGAAGGACAGGTTTGCTTGCTGAAGCCCTATCTACTTTTTCTGGTTATATTAGCTGATTTAATCAAATATATTGCCCCTATCTACAGACTCTGTCTTTCACGGGGAAAAAAAAGCAACATCCTATGCAGGTAGAAACAGTCTCACCCCTGGAAGTTGCAGAAGGTGGCTAGTGTCATACAGTTGAAGAATTTCCTTCTCTTCTTTCTTAAGTTGCTCATGGAAGAATTCTGCTATTATGACGAATTTTAATATTTGACATTGTGACATGCACAAAGCTGAAGGTCTTGTAAACAGGTGAGGATCTCATGGACAACATGAACATGGGTAACACACATGCTTTTTGAACCCAGAAAAATGCCCGAAAGACAGTTATTTCGACCCTGCATATAATTTGGGAGTTGCTTGACCTCTAGGGAAACAGCCAAGGCCTCACTAAATCGTTACCTTCTCTGTAACACAGTTGGCCTTTTCTGCCTCAGCTTCCCTGCTGTGGCTACTGGTGCCACTCAAGGGTGACGGTGTAGTGAGGGGTCAATACCCTGACTTTCTTCACAACACAATCTCCTTAAGGTTCTGGAGGGGTGATGTTTTTGTACATTGAATCTAAACATATGGGTATGTTGCACAAAGGTAAAAAAATCATTCGCTTGTGAAGTTGAACCTGTTAAAAAAAAGAAATCAGAAAAACTGCTTAGAAAAGATATTTGCTTAATGCAGTGTATCAGTGAATGCACAGAGAGAGGGAGGCAGGTGACACCCAGAAAGCATTGCAGACAGCTGAGTATTTCCTAAGTGTTTGTCCAAGTGATATTTAAGCAAAAATGTTGTGGTTTTCATTAAACTCAACAAAGTGATAGCACTTGACTTTTGTATCATTTGTGTAGTGGTCTCATAAATCTATCTGCTGCTCCAAATCTATCCTGTATACTAATAGATAAAGTAAGTTTATCTCTTACTTGAGCCTCTCACCTGTTGTCGTCTTCACTTTTAGGATAGCTACCTTTTTTTTTTTTCCTTCCCTTGTCAGGAAATATGGTATTCCTTCCTTATATAATATCGCTTTTTCTGTCCAATGTGTCTCTGCTGACTTCGACCAAGGTGGACATGCTTATTCAGGAATTCAGATGGAGATAAAGCATTTTTTAAAAGGCAAATTTGCAGTGCTGGCCTTTGGAAAAAATTATCTCAAATCCAACTCTGCCAAGGTATAAAATATCCTTGTAATACTTTGTCCTCGCTGTTGCTGAGAATCTGAAATGCTATGTATAAAATGCTATGGTTCTGTGATGTGCCTCTGTTTGGGTCTTAGAAACAGGACCTCTCTGTCTACAGATTTCCTAGACTTCAGGCATTTGAAATAGAAGCTGAATTTCATGTTGTGCTTTTTATATTTTCCTTTTCAAAAGATACATTGCGGCCCTGTTATTGTAATTCTCAATTAAAAAAAAAAAAAAGATTAAATTCTAGTTTCTAAAGAATATTAAATAAGACATCTAATATATACAAATTTTGTTATAACCGCTTATGAGTGGCACCTTCTTTGGTACACTCTTTTTGATTAACAGTGTCACCCCTGTGGATAAATATGAAATCGGTAGTCAAGGTTATAATATTTCCCTCTGCTTGAGAAAACTCTTCAGAAACCTTACATATTGGGACGTAGTTTTATACATTCTGAAGTTGTATGGATAGGTGAGTAAAAATTATTTTCTTAGGATTTCTCTTTAGATGATTGATAGATTTTTCTCCAGGACTTTAATGATTTTTTTTTGTCGTGTATGCATTTTTTTATTAAATCTGGTGAACTTCAGAAATGGCAGCTTTTCAAGCAACTAGCCTGAGGGGTTTAATACAAAACATAAAAAGAACAGTCAAAACTTGCCTACTTATGTGAACTCATTGGAGTGCCCTATGTGTTACTTAACTATGTTGTGATTATAACTATTTACATTAGTCCAAATATTTATATAATGCACAACTGTGAAACTAGGAGGTGCTAAGTAGAGAATGAATGTTTTCTTTACAAGAGAGGTGTTCATTTCTTTGAGCAGATGAGGTCTGCATGTTTTTAGGAAAACAATTTTCAAGTTTGCAAGGTTTTTAGGAAAACAGGCGCAACACAATATCCTGAGGAAACATTTGTTCCTTCTCTTTTAATTCATGCGTCTCGTACTTGTCAGCTGGCCTTAAATGTAGAGCAGAACCAAAAGCAGCATTTGTAATTGCTATCTTAATTCCTTTCTACGAATTGGAGTGAGCCTTCTCATCTTCAGACTAGTCCCAGACACGAGTCTGAAAGAGGAGACAAATCAATGTTGCTAACCGTTCAGCCATGGCCCCATCCTGGCTCTGGTGGGCATGCCAGCACCCCCAGGGTGCAGGGCACAAGTCAGAGGCTGCGGGGAGTTCTCTTGTGAGGTTCTAAATTCACACCTGGTTTGAATGCAGTTTGACTGCAGGGCTATCTTTTCTTTTAGAGTGCCTTAAAGTCAGACTAATGAATAAATGTCTCTTAAGAAATACAACTTAAAAAATTGCATGTTCGGTGTATTAGAGCCTTTTGGTTTTTAAATTTCCTCTGTTGCTGTTGTGACCCCCAATTACACTGTTTAGGCAATCATTTCAGCTCTGTCATAGACCAGAAAACAAGTTCCAGTACTGGCAAACAAAATACATTAAAAAAAAAATCCTTTTTAAGTCAGAAAGGAATAGAAAGCACAATGAGCAGAGCAAGGTATGTCCTATTGACAGTCCTTGTTTAGGGCAGATAGGCTTTCCTTCCAACACATTTTTGATTACTAGGACTTTGCTTTTGTTTTCTGGATTCCCAGATACATGCCAGAACCTTGAAAGGTGGCCTTAATATAGCTATTTATATTCATCTGAATTAAAATGTCCATTTGAAAATACAACAATAAGGCAGTGAGATCAATAATTGTGTCAGAAAACTAGGAATTGGAAGATACTTGGCATATGGAGACTGCCATGCTACCTGGTGGTTCTTGTTTCTAAATATTTATGAACAGGCAAGAATGATAGGCTTTGTGTTTGAACCAAAATGTCAGCTGAATGCTTCTGAGTTTTTATTGCAGTCTTTATAGAAAGCCAAAGCTCACAGCCTGAGCTCTGTTTTCCACTTTGAGGCTCCTGGGATAGAAATCAGGTTCCACCTGTTATGTGGGCAGGTGATGTTTGCAATGGGCGCTAATTGATTTCATGGGCCTATCCTGAAAGACAGGAGGATCTTTCAGGAATTTTGTGATATTGTTTTCAAGCAAAAGAGATGAAAAGGAATGCACTGTTGTGGGATTTTTGCCATATTGGTAGACATTGTTAGTTTCAATGAAGATGACTGGGAATTCAAAACAAAACTTGAGCAGACTCAGAATAAATTAGAATAAAATCAAAGACAATACTTGCATGATGCCCTGTGAGGAAAATCTGTAAACTTTCATACAGTTCTAACTGACAGAGATCCTGTTCTCATGCTAATGTTGCCAAGAATGAAGAAATGTGGGAACAAAACTACAGTGAGTATGTGTTATAGAAGCAGAATTGTGCTGAACCAGGCTGAATAATGGTGTTCTCTATGGGATGCCAGCCAGCCCTTTAATGCTTACTGCTACTGCAAAAGCGCTTGCTAATCCTGCACTGGGAATTGTTTTTCTAAATCACGTTGGGATTTTGATTTCATTGTAATAGAGCAAGGCAAGGGAGGCTTGGGTCTGAGACTTGGGACAGATGGTTTGTCTTTTTGGAAGGGTGCTTTGTAATGGTGCGTCATGCTGGAATTGTGGCTGACAACAGCCCGCACAAGGACCCGCACCTTCAGAGGCACTTCACCGTCTAATTCCTGGGCTCTGTTCTTACCCGGTAAAGCTGCCTACTACAGACCCGAGCAAATTTGTTACTCTCTTGTCTTAACTTCTGAAAGTTGCTCTTGAAAGCTTTTTTAGTTGCAACACAAAAGGGTGACAGTTGTGTCAATGCTGTATGGGGGGGAAAAAGGAAACAAAAGCTAGCCTGGCCACCAACACCTTAAATTTCAGGATTTGGCAGTGTCATCTTACCCTCCAAAGAACTTGCATCAGAAAGTCTATTCTTAAATGCTATGAATAGAAATATGCCAATTTCCTAAGCATTTAGATGACAAGGAGGTGTAGCTGAGGGCATGCATTCAGCATAGCTTCATTTGTCCCTAAAAATCCACACTGAGCTATGTTGTATTTTGCAGATCAATAGATAAATATTGGGAGGGCAAGAGGAAGAGAGTTTCATTTAGTGACAAAATATGAAATTCTATTTATGATGCTTGTGTAGATGTATCTGAGTGTCAGAGTGGGGATTTCACAAGGGCAGTCAATGAAGAAAAGCCCACATTCTTCCCCACTGAGATTTCTGTTGTTAGGAGACTAGAGAACATTGAAACATACATAAAGATGAAGTATTGCTGAAGACAGCTGAGGAGTTTTGTAATAATCTTGAGTGCATGTGGAAGCACTTAGCGCTGTGGATGACTGCTGTAGGAAATGATCTCTCTGCTTAGTGGAAGACAGAGTGGCTCAGCTCCTGTGGCTGCCTGGCAGGCTACCCAGGTAAAGGCATTTTGCATCAGAATCTTTCTCCTATTCCTTTTTTTTGCCCATTGTGTTGCTTTTTAATGCCAGATTTCAGGGAAGGTGATCTTTTTCTAAAACCTGCAGCAACAAAACCCAACTAAATTGGGCAATGATGAGCGAGGAATGGTTTCAATCAGTGTCGCAGAGTCAGTATAAGTTTCTATTAAAAATATTAATCCAGCTGAAAAATCCTTTCTAGTCATTATTTTTAAGGTAAATCTCCCTGGAAATATAATCATGGGCTTAAAGAATCCAATTTAATTGAAAATAATAGAATTTAAATCTTTTAGTTTATAATAGATGTTCTGCTTTCACTTTTCATTAATGTGTAATGTTCCTATTGCTTAATTATTGACCTACTATCTAACTAAATGTAAGAGCATCTGTGAGAGAGTACTTAAATACAAAATACAGATTTCAAAACAATAAGATTACAGGGTTGTAAACTATTAAGAAAGGAGCTAATAGCGGGGTTGCCACCTCAATTCTTTATCAGTGACAGGAAGTACACAACAGCACTAAACAAAATTTTAAGCATAAACCAAACCCAAACACAGCTAACTCATGAATAAAAAAAGTTCACATTATATTTTATAATAATTCTTGCCTGTGGTTTTTGTTCATTTCAGTTGTAGATCATTTCTTAGACCTCTGTTCACTTCTCACCAACTATGAATCCTCAGATACTGTATTATCTGATTTGGACATCTTTATCTCTTACTCAGGCATAGAATTGTACAGATAACTTCATTATTCATTAAATTCTATTATTGCTTTTAATTAAAAGTCTCTACAAAATCAACACTGAAGTGTCTGCCTGTTATGATTATAGGTAAGTTAATAAACACTCATTTGCCTTGCTCATTAAGAGAATCTAATGTTACTGTTCAGTATTTTTATAATCTCAGTCTAAAGCCCACAGAAGTTCTTCATAAATCAGATTAAAAAAAATACTTTCTTATAAAGCTAAATGACCTTATACATCAATGTTTCCAGATAAGATCCAGCATAAGCTACCACAAAGATAGAGAGCATCAATCTTAGGTGATTCGTTTCCTCAGCTACTCCCAATGCAATTTAGTAAATACATAGTCTCTGCAATAAAAACTTTTCCCAAAAGGCTGAGTATTTATACTAAAATGTACTTAATAAGTACAAAAATTACATTATCTCTCACCTAAGAGCTACGTAAGTTGCATTTGAAAAATGAAATAAAAAACTTAACACTGTATTAATTTTTTAAAATGAACATCAACTAGTATGTATTTTATTGTCCTTTAGTTTTCTGGGAAACTCTTATTGTCAAATTTACTGCATGCACATTCACAAACACTTCTAAGAATGCTGACTTTTGCTTGCCCTAGCTGCAGGACAAGGAACTGTGGTTTGCGTGAAAGAACTGGAAGTCAGGAGCGGCCATTTTTTTGTTTCAGGCACTGATTGCCTCCATTTCCTGGGTGAAAGATGGGGAAAATAGTTATTTACATGGCAGGGAATAATTTGAATGCAAAGTATTTTGGCAGTCTGAACTTAAAAGCTAGAACTGTGAAATCCCATGTGGTTGGGGTTTTTTTCAGTTTGCAAAAAGACAAGCAAGAAGAAATTAGAAAATATGTCACTCTTGTACTGTAAAACAGAACAAAATTTTCCTTGGCCGGGGGGGATGTATGCTGTCTAGAAGAATGTCTGTGGGTGGAGTGCAATGCTCTTGCACCTTTCTCGGATTGAGACTGAAGATGGGGCTTTGAGGGTAGGGAGCAGTGAGCATGGCACCTTGATGGAGACAGGCAGATATGGCCAGTGGCAAGAAGGGCAGCAGGAGGAAGGTCAGATTTCTTTTGCTCTGCATTTCAGGGCACGCAGAGTGAGCAGCCAAAAGTGTTCTTGCGGAAGCAAGCAGGGTAGAATGACAGAAGATGTGCACCACGTTGAACAATTTAGAGATTAACAAATAGTTATTTAAAAAGAGAAATGCTGTTTTGTTCTTTTTTTTTTCTTTTTTCTGTTGACTAGTATGTCTGAGTATATCCAATCATTTGCTATTGTGGGAATCAAATATACAAAGTAGCTGTTGATATTTAAAAACCAGAGGGAAGACTGCTTCTGAGAAAAGGCTTATTAGCCACACTAGAAATCACGAACAAAAGCTGGCAAGCTTGAGCTGATAAGCAGACTTTCAAAACACGAACTACTCAATAGCAGCAATTTGATTGACTTGAAATGCTAGTATATGTTTAAAGGCACAAAATGTAATGTATGTCTCTGTGTAATCTGTGTAATCTGATTCCTTCTTACCATGTTCCTTTTCTTTCCACAGCGCAAGTCAGAAATTACCTATGTGTAAATTAAGACATAACTTATGTCATGGTAGACAACTGACTGAGTTGGGAGCAGTAGAAACTCAAAGGCCTGTTAGTCACTTCACTGTGCAACCAAAAATCCTCCTTGATAGCCTGTGTCACTCAGCAAAAAGCCAAGAGTAGATGGTTGCGTTTGCCTTATAAAGAACACTCTCATACAACAGACAGATAAACCTCTCCTATGTAGAACAAGCTAACAAAAACTGGTGTGTTCTGTGAGAGCAACTTACTAAATCTGCACTAAGTATAGCAAAAGATACCAAGAACTGTAGATGTTGGGTTATCTTCTAGGGTTCTTGGGATTACCCGCTCCCAGTGTCTGATTTGTTGTTCTCCAACAGCTTAGTATTTAGATTCCAAACAGTAAATAGCACACCTAGAAATAATACTTTGCAGCCTTTGTCAACATACATCTTTTACACAATGCTGAGCTGGCTTAAGATCAAACAAAAGACTTACAACTTAGTTCTTGCTCAAAATAGAGGCTGGTCCTCAGCTCCCCAGCACAGCTTTCACTATTCAATTTAATGTACTCCAAAAGAATATGTTGCTTGTACCATAATTGTATGTTTTGTTTTGGGAAGTTCGTTTGTGCTTTGAATCCTAAAATAGATCAGTGCTGCATATCCTACTTGCAGAAAAACTCCCAAACACAATAGGTGAAATGGCTGGGGTTTTTAGCAGGCTGAATTTGTGTTTAACTATAAATTAGGAAATAGCAGAGCTAAATAAGATAGGAAGGGAGCAGTTATTGATATTATTGACCCCGTGCTGACTGAATTGGCTGCATTTAAGAGGGAAAAGATGCTTTGCTTTAGGAAGCTGAAATTACTAGTGTTTAGGAGGTGGCATCTATCAAGGAGGGAGAAGAGGCTGCTCTGTGAGCAGGTTAACTGACAGCTCAGGTCTCCTGCAGGTTTCTGCTCCTCATCCCTACAGCTGTTACTGTAGATCCTTTTTTGTTGCCTTCTTTGCTGCCTCCCTCGCAGGGACATGGTATCCCTCCACTGTGACTCTTCCAGCCCATTCCATTGTCCAGCTGGACAGAAAACAGTCCTGGATTTGGCTGCTTTGGACTTGCATGTATGCTGTGTGTTGACTCTGGGGATGCTCAGAAAACAAATTAACTGAGAAATTGCTGAGGCTTGTGGCTCTTCATTCATTATGGCAGTAGTTTGGACCTCTCATTTTTGAGGTTGCTTGTTATCATGAAGCGGGGGACCTTCATGTCTTGGAAACTCCTACTGCTCTTCTATGTTGGGCTGAAACAGCCCAATAAGAGCAACGGTTCCTGGTGGCTCCCTCAAGTTCAGTTTCCTTGGGTAGCCAGAGTGAAAATGGGGTTTGGCTTTCTGGAGTTTGAGTAAATTAAATGCACAACAATTAATGCTTTGTGGTAAACAAAATAATGTAATTAAAGTTGCTGACTACTCTCAGCTTTTGAAGCCCATTTTCTTAGCTTTGTTACCTTATTTTTCATTTCACTGGAAGCCAGGTAGAATCCCTTTTCATGTGGTGTTTTTTTTCCTAGGTAGTCAATATCATTAATGTGAAAAAGGCTCGCTTATTTCTATAGTTCTATTGTTAACTTGCTTATGACAGGAGTAAAAAATAGTTGATATTCAGTAATCATAATTGCTATGAAAAGACACCAACAGACAAATACGTTGCAAAGCTTTGTGTTAACATGCTGGCTGTCAGTACTGAATGTGTCTACTTTTCAGAATTATTGTCACCTTTAGCTGTCCAGAAGGAAAAAAATAACTGTTAGCAGAAGTAATTTCCAAGGGCATAACAGTTAAGAGGAGGTGACTGTCAGTTTGTCCTAACACATCTCAGTATCTGCTTTTTTTTAACATTATCTACTTCTCAGGCAAATTAATTCTCTAAAATACAGCTTTTTGTATTGAACATAGCTGTTTCAATGGTTATTTCCTATGAAGATGATCATAAATCGGAAAGCCGGTGAACACGCGGTTTAGGGCTTCCAATACAGAAACAGCTGTTAGCATTGAGTGGTTGTGTACACTCTGTCAGTGAGGGTTTATTGCTGCCCTGAGTGAGCCATTTCAGCATTCCAGGATATGCTCAGTCTTAATAGCTGCCCAGTATTTAAACAGGGACAACAGCTTGGATTTCAGGCCCTGAAAGCTCTGACATTCCTTTCTTGCATGGTCCCAGAGGGCTATGTGGTGCCTTTAATTGTGAACAAGTAAACATGAGTCTGGTGGCTTGAGCAATTCAGGAGATGAAATGAGACAGAAGTTGTCTCTGCAGGTGGGTTAACAGCTGCTGCCAAGTGCCTTTCTATCTTACTATCTTAGAGCAAGCCTCAGAGATGAGGCTGAATAATTTCCAGTGTCATATAAAGACTGGCAAGCAGCAGGAGAGATTTGTTCTGATTCTTGTGAAAAAGATTGATGTAGCATTTGTTTCTGAAGACTTGAAATTGAGAGAGAAAAACCACTTTTTTTGTTCTTTTCTCCAGTCATTTAAAATCTTAATGTAGGTATGCAAATTCTAGCTTTTTTTTTTAACTATAGTTTCAAGCAGTAAGCAATTAACCCTCTAAATGCAACTACCTGTAATATAGCTATCAATTAACTTTTACTTACTGCCTCACAAACTGTTACAAATAAGAAGTAGGACAATCTGTCTGGAACAAGTAGCTTGGAAACGTAATTACCTGTCTTATCTGCAGATGCATATTTTTGACAGAAGCTTTAAGGAGGGGAGAGGAGGATATCATATGGAAATAGCTCTGACAAAAATAAATCCCCTTCTCGCAGTGCAATCCTATTCAAATATGAGGATCCTCCCACTCCCCCCCCTTTCTTTGTCTGTAGATTTACCGCGCTATTACTGCTGCTGATGTATCCTGAACATGAGATTCCCATAATTAGCAAAGGGAGAACACAAAGAAAAAATATTATATGTTAACTAGGAGATAAAGGAAATTTTTTTGGAAAAAACTGACACACTATTCAGTATTTAGTTGAACTATCTTCACTCTTCAAATAGTTTGGCAAGCTGACTTTTCCAATTCATTTTTGCTCATCTCAGTAATTGAAAGAGGGATGCATTTTTCCATAAGCTGTACATTGGAAGCTCACGCATCAGCAGGCCATTTCTGTGAGTGTGTATCTGTGACTGCAGGAAAAGGTTTGCTTTCTAAAAAGCCATAGAAAGCAGACCAAATGTGTGTCATCTATGCAACTGAATCCTGAGCTGTGATCTAGCCATCTTTTATGAGCTAATGAGGGTCACTGTGTGTCAGGACTTGAATGGATACTTTCAGGAAAAATAAAAGTGTAGTAGGAAGTACCTTTTAGTGCATCCATAAGTGGTGCTTGCCCTTTGACTCTGTGATACAATACAGCCTGAATGATACTTATAATAGTTTATGCAGTCTTCTGGATTGGTGTCCAAACAGATCAGGTGCATTTAGAGAGTGGAACAACATATATCTTGAGTCTGGAAGGTCTGACATTTTGCAATGACAAGGCATCTAAATATCTGGTACTTCTGATGGGCAACAATGCAAGCTGGGGAAATAAAAAAACCCACCCTGTCTAACCTCTTTAAAAATAAACCACGTGGCTGAAAAGATCATGTTTTCTTTTATAATGTACCATTGGTGAATATACATTTATACAATTAATAAGTAAACAGTGGAACATATTCTTCTAAGAAGTTGTAAAAATTGGAACTGTAAATGGATTAAGGAGGAATACAGTAACTTCAGGAGGAAATCCATTAGTGGCGGTAACACACAAGATTCAAAGACAACTTTCAGTTTGGCAACTGCTGGTTTGCCAAAGCTAGAGACTATACTAGAAGAAGGATCATTCTGTGCATGCCTTACTTCCGAAGCTGGTTTTCCTCAGCACCAACTCTACACCTCTGCCTGAGACAAGATACTAAATTCAGGGGATATTTTCCTGACCCCATGCAGCCATTCTTACAGCAGCATGCACATATAACAGGAAGACTGTTTATAAAGCAGAATGAACTGTGTTTTGTTAGTCCATAGCTTTTAATAAAATAAGGAATTATGAAGAGCAGGGAATTTGGGAACTGGCACTTGGACAAGGGAAGTGAAGAAAGCAGAGGGGCAAAGCGAAGTGTGTCAGGGAAGACTTTAAGGTCTGTCAATATAATTTTATATCATCACAAATCCATTGATACCAGATAAAACTACACTCAATTAACTTTTCTCATAGAACTGATCAATTTCTTTTAAGCTTTAGTGAACATCTGTTTTTCAAATCCTGTTGCTGAAATGTTCCATAATCCCAGTTCATAACCATGATAACCTGTAAATGCACCTGATTATCAGGTGACAAGGACCTGGACCGAGACTCAGGTCTTACGCTGTAAATGCTATTCAATCAAACATGAGTGCCATTCTGCATCCAAAAAAGCAAGGCAACTAAGGAGCATTCAGTCTTGTTCATCCCTGATAACCATGCCCAGACCACTTCAAATTCCCTGGTCCCTTGAGAGAATCACAGTATAAAGTATAAGACTTTAATCATGTTGCAGTGTTACCAGGCCAGCACAAATATTGGATAGAAGCTGACAAAATCAGTTGAATAAAAGACTTGTACCTCTGCTTAGAAAAATTATATTTCACAAAGGTTTCATCTTTGCTTTTCATCCTTTGCATGCCAGACTTAAACCTTCTCTTGATGGATACGTTTTCAAAGTTTTAATTTCAAAATCTTTTCAATCTCTTCGTATTCAAAAGTAAAGCATGTTAATGTAAAAAACTAAGTATGGTGAAGATGGGCACTCAGAAATAAAATCCTTGGGATTTAGGCTGGTCCAAGAAATTAAGCATATCTGCAGTTGTGTGAAGAGTGTAAGTTCTGAACGACGTACTATCATCAAAAGCACTGGACTGACTTAACCCTATCTTTGTTTCAAAACAGTTTTCTATTCTTGGCTGAAGGCAAAGATTCCTTTTCAAAATGAAAATTTTAGGACTGCTCATCACGACCTTCAACATGTGAAGGACTTCATGAAGCAGCTTCTGGTTTTCATAAAAAATGCACCTTTAAGCCCTCCTCAGTGTCCCTCTGCTAGCTCTGCATTTTATCCATAGCAAGCTTTTCTTTCTCATCTTTAATGTCCTTATAGGTATTAACATGAATAATTGCACTAAATTCATCAACACAAATAACCTGTGCATTAGTAAAGGACTTTTGGTCATTGAAGTAGGCTTACAATTCCCTTAATGGTATCAGGGGACATACAGAGAACAGCAGAAACACTGATCATGTATTTACAGACCTCTAAGTGCAGAGTGAACTTTTACAGTAAGTCAGCAGGAGCACTCCTCATGCAGTCAGTCTGAACTGCTGTGGCTGCAAGATGATACAGTTTACCTCTGGGCGTGCGGGACTGGAAGAGGTCTGTACTCCTTAGGCTGAAGAAGTTTCCTGGTGGTGATGTACGGAGGAGAGCCTGACTAACTCACCTGTGCTGCTTCTGCAAACAAATTCAGTGGTTAATGATATGGGCAGAGAGCTGCTTCTGTATACCTTCATTTTAAACTCAAGTGCTGGGAAACAATATTACCTCTAAGGAAAAGGCTTCTGGGTACTCAACATAGGGAAGAAGGATTTTGATTGCTGGAGAAGTGTTTGATGCCGAATTCTTCTTGCTGCTTCAGGAGATAAATCTAAACTTTTAATCATGATGATGTGTCACTGCTCTCCAAGGCTACCAAGTGGGGGAGTTCAGTATCTACTGAGGGGAAGTTAAAAACAAACCTTCTGTTTAAGACAGGCTTTGTATTAAATGAGGTATAAAAACTGAGCCAAAGAATCTCTCTTAAGCACGCTAGTTTCACTTAAGTGCCATTGAGAAAACTGTTAAATAATGATGAGGGCTATAGGACATGGTGGTATGGAAGGGGGAAGAAGTGGGGGAGATGTCTAGTTATAGCTACTCTGCAGAGTTTTTAAGCTCATTGCGTCAACTTATACGTGCGGAAGTGCTGACTGTACCAGTAGGTAAAATGCGCTGACACCGTTCTCTAGACCTGCCAGCCTAAATTTTCATACACCTTCTCTATGTTTTTGCTTTGGTTTTCACTCTTTTGGCACAGGTCCCTCTTTTGTTACCTGATGCTGAGAGGAAAATAACACAGCACAGTAGACAAAGCACTAGACAAGCCACGAGGAGAATTCTCTTCCTTGTTAATGTTGGGCACCAAGTTGTTGAATATTTGGCACTTCACAGGAGGCAGGAAATCAAGAATGCCTGTGTTTGTAAAGCCTCAGTGTTGTCACACCATGCCTTTCATAAGCAGTACATTTACAAAAGGGGTGGTCATCCCTGCCACTAGTTCAGGAGGCAAAGACTGTACTGAAATAGTAAATGAAACTTTGATAGACTTTTTTGCCTTATATCCAGATAACTACACTTTAATGGCAGGAAAGCAGGTTTTTAATTATGCCCAGAAATACTTGCATAATATTTGGGTCGCTTTTGAGGAAGTATACTACTTCAGATAAGCAAGCTGTATTTTTAAATTCTGTGCTGGGACAAGGTATATATATCTAATTAAGCTTAACAAATATGATTTTCTAAGACACATGTATGTTTGCCTATAGATGTACATACACTATGTGTCAGAGGTTGTGGAAAAGAATAAAAAATTTAGTGCCGACATGTAGGACAGTTGTGCCCATGGTTAGTCTTGATAAAATCTGTGGTTTTGTTTTGTTTTGTTTTGTTTTTTTAACTCTTATTTTATTTTTGGTGAAAAGTCAGGAGCTCTCAATGGCACATACATTACTGTTTCCTGTGTAAATTAGTACTGAAGCCCTGAAAAAAGAGGAGGATTTAAACAGAAACGTTGCCACAGCAGAGCTAGCAGGAGCAGCTAAGAAGTGACACGTTTAAGATGTTAATTTTCTCACTGGCAGATGATAGGAGGCCTGTAATGATATCTGTGGAGGGGAGTTAACAGCTGCTGTCTTCTCTTAGTGGACGACCATATTAGAGCTGATTCCTCAGGCGCTGCTAATTAGTGTGTGGAGAAGAATGAGGTGCAGAGCATGGTGGCATTTGTCATTCTTGATGCACAGCAGACAACATTTAAATCACAGATGATGGTGGAATCCCCAAAATTATTTTCTGCATGTCTGTGTTTGTCTAATGGTGTAAGCTATCAAAATCACAATCTGAACTAGATGTCTTTTACTGCTTCTACTGTATATAAAATCAAAATTCTTCATTTGTTTGCTGTTAGAGAAACAGCAAGAGGGGTACAGAAATGTCTTGGAGAAAAAGCTTTCAGTTGCAATACTTGTGCATACAAAAAAAAAAAAAAGTATATACTAGAAAGATGACTTATGTCCCCTGCTAAATTTACACGTCCACTGGTATCATAAAGAACTGCAACTGCAGCATGCATGCTTGATTGTGTATATTACAGTTCATTAACCAGCCCTCAGGCTGACTAATTGTGCCAGATGGTATAATTTCTGTGTATACTTGACTTGCCATGAGTGTTACTGTCTTGATTCTGATATTTATCGGCAGTAAGTGGTGGTGGTGGGGGGAAGGGTTTCTAATTCACAGGCGCCTTCCCTGAAAAGACCAATTGCAGATGGAAACAATTTAATGAGAGTTGTGATTCCAGATATATCAACAGGAATGTGAACAGTCAGCATTCATCAGGGGAGCTACCAAATAAAACAACGACCTTCGGAAAGCTTCTAATCAGCCTTTGAGTATGTAGTTGTAGGGAGGTTAACAGTTGTGTTTTGATGGCTTACAGGAGGGTGAATTAATATTCCAATATGAGTTCACTTTGATGATTAACCTTTAAAATACATAATTGCACTTTTATTTTGTGTTCACACAAAGGTATTTTACTCCACCTTATTTTTGCCCTCTTGCCTAAGGAACGTTGCTCCTTAGCCAAAGACCAACACTTGGGAAATTTGCCCCTTCCTGCCCACCCCTTCTCCCTGAGTTGATGTGTGTAAATTTAGCAGGGGTGAATGTTAGATTGCTTTCCTTAGGGACTTGGTAGAACAACCTGGGTTCCCTCCTGACGCTTGGATGAGAAGTGTTTTATTTATCTAGGTAATTTGTCATAACAAGTAAGCAAGTCAAATCAATCCCATCAAAATTTTGCAGGGCAGCAAGTGGAACCGCTTCATCCAGCCTGAATTTAACTGAAGAGGTGACTTACAAAACCTGGTGGTGCACTTCTGTTGGAATTATCCCTCCAGTGATCTTCACGCAATTTAGAGGCTGTGATTTCAGAGGAAAAGAATGATTACCCAAAGGGTTCCTTCTGTAAGTATGTTTTGTTCAGAAAAAAATAATTGGAGCCAGGGAAAAACCCTTCAGTGGAGAAAAGGCAATAACAGTGGAACATTCATCTATTTCTTCAAGCCTCCGTCATGTCCATTTGGCCTACAGAGTTTTATACCCTTTTTATGAAAAGGTTGTATTCACATTACATAGAATATGCTTAACTGTGTAAAATTTGCAGAAATCTAATGCTTTATGCTCTTAGAATTTCTCTGTAGACTGTTTCTTCAACTATGTGTCACAGAGATAAAATATTAGTATGCAAGTTTTTGAAGCTGAAGAGCTAGATAAATAATATTAGAAGCGAAGTTAATATGCCTCTGAAGACACTGCAGACAGTTAAGATATGTATTGAATAATCATGTTGATAAGTACATGAAAATGGAAGGTAAGGATCCTGCACTGTAGTGGGATTAATTTTTAACAGGCACAAATAATCTTTGCTTGTGATACTAACAGAAACTAACAAACCGCTATGCAACCACATTTTTTCACAGAGAAGGGAATCTGGGTTACAGGACAAAGCCAGTCTAAAATAAAAGCTAAACTCTTATTTTTCTTTCCATTGCCTGACATAACTACTTACGTAGTCAGTAACTGCTAGAAAAATAGTTTTTACAAAAGGTATATCAAAAGGCAAATCTTACTGCAAACTACTTTAATTTTGCCATGGCACAGCACTTACCTTTTAATTTTAGTGGTAATTAAATCCCTTCTCTTGTGGCTCTGAACAAAAATGGCACAATCATAACGGCTTCTTGAAACACATTATACTTTTTTTTTTGGGGGGGGGGGGGGCGGGGCAACAGGCAAGGCTGGATAATTTAATTTGTTTAAAAAATGTGGTTTGGAGTTGTGTACTTGGGAGGCTTGTGTGCCTGTTGCTAGGTTTGCCTTTCACTGCTATGGCAACCGCCAGGAAGCAGGGCTCAGCGGGAGATGGCCGCCACACCACGCATCCCAGAGGACCTGGTGTCCTTGGGGTTAGTGGGCCGAGGCAGGCAGTTTTATACGCGAGGGTTTGAGCGGAGATCAGTATTTTTAAGATCCTGTGGATTCAGACACCCACCTGTCTGTCTCATTCTCGCTTTCCCTGGGGACCGAAACCAGTAGCGGAGGCTGAGTAGCTCTGCTGTAAGCTTGCTGTTTTCTCAGTGGAAAAAGAAAACTCATGGGCAGGGTGTAAGAGCTGGGCACGAGTTTTTAAACTCGTCAGGACTGTGTGCAACCTCACCCATCAGATAATTTCTGAATTATCCAGAAATATGTCTGAATACAGCTCATGGTATTTGCCTGAGATGCCTTGATAACTTCCAATATTTATTCCAAATATTAATTACTTTACTTCTGGCTGGTCAAGGTGTTTACTTTTCTGAGTACAATAATTTTCTATGAAAAGCTGTATTCTTGCAGACTGTCCCCTGATAAAACAGGTGTCTGGGCTGGAGTGACTCCGTGACTGCGACCCCGAGCATGTAATGAACACTGAGCATGTGTGCATGGCTCAGGGATGCACCCGCCACCCAGGGAGACAGTCACCCTATCTCTCTTTCTCTGGGCTTAGATGTTTGACCTGGAAATACTTTGATTTGGGCATTCTGCTCCCTTTGCTTGAGCCCAGGATTCCACCTGACCTCTTCCTGTTGGTAAATGTTTACATGCATACCGTTTCCAAAGGAAGGGTGGTTTTCCCCTTGCTGTGAAAGTGTGCCTGCTGGGACATCTGTGCTTAGCTTTGCACAGCAGGCTAACCATTGGGGTGCTTTTCTCTGCCCGCTGTTGGAGGGTTCAAAACACAGACCCTTCTCTGATGGCTTCCAGCGAAATGCAGTCATCCCAAGGCATCGCTTGGCTGGGATGGGGCATACTGCTGCTAGTGGTTGCTGCAGGGAAAGGATTGCAGGATGTGGGGCAGGGGGTGTGAAACACCCTTCACAGCCCCTCTGTCTGAGGAGATTTTTAATTTAGAGGCGTTAGTTCTCGGCTGAGGATGGACAATTGCATTGTTGTATGAAGAGTGGATGTTGCTCTTCGCTTTTTTCATTTTGCATGTGGTTTTGGAAGGTGAGAAGCAGAGGGGATCTGTTTTGATTTTTTTTTTTTTAAAATATGTATATAACCAGACTTTTCAGAGGGCCAGATACTGCAAGCACTGGCTTCTGTGATGTTTTTTCATTTTGAGGTAAATAGGTTTTTTACTGATTTAAGGTATATGCCCCTACATGGGAGAGGTCTGAAATCATTGCTGTGGTAATCTGATTTGAAGCTTTCTAGTTATTCTGTGTTACTTATGTTCATAGATTAAAAAACCTTAATTTGAACAGTTAGAGTGTAAGTTATTAGGTTTATATATTTAATACCTTTCTAGATATCAGTTGGTAGTTAAACTTTATATTCTGAAACACTTGCAAAACATGAGTGGTTTTGAGGTGGTTTTTTTTAATGTCTTAAATTGTGGCACACATACCCCCAAGATAACAGGCTTGGATTTTATTTTACTAACTGGATTTGTCTACGTGTAGCCATGACATTTGCAAATCCTCAATATATCCATCAGGTAACTTCCAAGGGATGAAGAGAACAAGTGTCTCTGCAACTGTCACTTTGTGTTAAAAACTAATACATATCATTACTTTTGCAGTTGAATATTCTTTTTGGCACAGGTTTTGGGCAAATTTCGACACAGGTTTTTGGGCTGCCTGTGTCATGGCCTTGATTTCAGTCTTCTTTCTTGTTTGCCTTCCTTGCTTTTCAATAGTAACTGATTATCGTGATACAGTCATGACAGAGACACCAGGTATAACCTACAAGAAAACTTTTCCTCACTTTGAAGCCACTGGCAAGCACAAGGAGCAGCCGGCCACTGCTGCCAGGGCACTCTCAGCAGCCCAGGCTCAGTGCTGCTGCGGCTGGCTGCTCCCAATTGTTAGCCCTGTGGAGGAGGTGTGAGTCCAAGTTAAAATCCTGGTTATTGGGCACTTGTGACTCAGGACAGTGTCCTCAATCCACTACATTTTTGTCACTTGTAGAACTTTCTAATCTGCTTTCCATATGTGGCTGGGTCAAATTGCGGGAAGCCAATAGCAGCACCTGCCGCAGCCGTTGTTGCATGCTGGGGGGAGTGCGAGGCCCCTGGGTGAGTTCTGGGTCTGTTCTGAGTCCTGGCACCCTGTGGCTGTTGTGTATAGGGAGCATGGCAGGTCCTGCGAGAGGGGTGGGTGGTTGAAGCTGGTAGCACCATGGCCCCTTCAAACCACATGGGAAGCCAGTGCTAGCAGTGGTAGCAGTAGTAGTAGTAGTTGCCATGTGCTGAGAAGAGCACAAGGCTTGTGAGGTACCCAGGGGATGCCTGAGGGGGTTTCTGGGTGCCTGACACCCTGTGCTGTGTGTGGGGAGGGATGAGGTGACAGCAGGAACAAGCTGCTGGAGGGCACCAAGACCCTGGGTGACTGCAGCTTCACCAGCCAGATCACCCACCACTGGTCATAATTCCCCCACAGGGAGCTCAAGCAATGGCGACCATCTGACAGGCAGCCATGTCCTTTGCATCCCCTGTGGTGTTAGCACCCGCTGGCACTGATGGCACTAACCTGTCTAGAGCTCCCAAGGGAGCATACACCTTTCTAGGTCTCTGACTACAGGGTGTGCCCGAGTTTTCTATTGGTGTCTGAGGGTAACAGTGAGAACATCTCTGGGAGGTGCGCCCAGGTAGAAGAGTTGCTCCACTTGGTGGCTGAGCTTCAGGATGAAGTGGACAGGCTGAGGAGCAACTGGGAGTCCAAGAAGGGTGTTGAATGGTGGAACTATACTGTTCTCCCTGGAACAGAAATGTCAACTACGTATAATCCATGACAAGGGGGATCCTGCGCCCTCTCCCCACCAGGCAGAAGGCAATGACTTCAGGTACAGAGGTGAATGGAAACAAGTCTCTGCTTCGGACAGCGGGAGAAGCTCTTCCTTGTCTACCTTGCCTTCCAGGTGCCTTTACACAACAGCTCTGGAGTCGGATAGACAGGGACATGATGAGGCTGAAGATGATCCATCCATGTTTGAGGAGTCACCAAGGTCAGGCCAACCTATCCCCCACAGAGCTGTGGTGAACGGAGTTAAATCCAGTTGGCAACCAGTCACAAGCGGTGTTCCCCAGGGCTCAGTTTTGGGGCCAGCCTTGTTTAATATCTTTATCAATGATCCGGAAGAGGGGATTGAGTGCACCCTCAGTAAGTTTGCAGATGACACCTAACTGGGTGGGAGTGTCGATCTGCTGGAGGGTAGGAAGGCTCTGCAGAGGGATCTGGACAGGCTGGATCTATGGGCCGAGGCCAATTGTATGAGGTTTACCAAAAACAAGTGCCAGATCCTGCACTTCAGTCACAATAACCCCATGCAACGCTACAGGCTTGGGGAAGAGTGGCTGGAAAGCTGTCTGGTGGAAAAGGACCTGGGGGTGTTGGTTGACAGCTGGCTGAACATGAGCCGGCAGTGTGCCCAGGTGGCCAAGAAGGCCAACAGCATCCTGGCTTGTATCAGGAATAGTGTGGCCAGCAGGAGCAGGGAAGGGATCGTGCCCCTGTGCTCGACACTGGTGAGGCTGCACCTTGAATACCATGTTCAGCTTTGGGCGCCTCAGTACGAGAAGGACATTGAGTTGCTGGAGCATGTCCAGAGAAGGGCAACGAAGCTGGTGAAGGGTCTGGGGCACAAGTCTTATGAGGAGCGGCTTAGGGAACTAGGATTGTTTAGTCTGGAGAAGAGGAGGCTGAGAGGAGACCTTATTGTTCTCTACAGCTACCTGAAAGGAGGTTGTAGTGAGGTGGGTGTTGATCTCTTCTCCCAAGTAACTAGCAATATGACAGGAGGAAATGGCCTCAAGTTGCATCAGGGGAGATTTAGATTGGTTGGATATTAGGAAAAATTTCTTTACTGCAGGAGTGGTCAAGCATTGGAACAGGCTGCCCAGGGAAGCAGTGGAGTCACCATCCCTAGAGGCTTTTAAAAGACGTGTAGATGTGGCACTTTGGGACATGGTTTAGTAGGCGTGGTGGTGTTGGGTTGATGGTTGGACTTGATGATCTTAGAGGTCTTTTCTAACCTTAATGATTCTGTTCTGTTCTATTCTATCATGACTGCCTCCATGAAGAAAAAATGGTAAGTTATTGTTATAGGTAACTCCCTTCTGAGGGGAACAGCGGGCCTGATCTGCTGACCAGACCCACCTTTTGGGGAAGTTTGTTGTCTCCCTGGGGCTTGCGTTAAAGATGTTACCAGGATAATTCCTAGCCTGGTACAGCCATCAGATTATTATCCACTATTGCTTTTTCATGCGAGTACCAATGAAGTTGCAATGAAAAGTCCAAGGATGATCAAAAGAGACTTCAGGGCCTTGGGGAGATTGGAAAACACATTGGGAACACAGGTAGTATTTTTTTCCTTCGTCCTGGTTGTAGGGAATGACACTGAAAGAAGCAGGCAGACCCAGCTTATCAATGCCTGACTCCTGAGGCATGGTGTGTTGATGAGGGCTTTCATGCTGCACCATGGTGTACTGAGTACACTGGAGAGCATGTGAAATGTTTGTATGCTAACACATACCATATGAGGAATAAAAGAGAGGAACTAGTAGCTTTGGTTCAGTCCCAGAGCTACAATACCACTGTCATAAACAAGACTTGGTGGGAAGGGTCAAGTGACTGGAGTGCTGCAATGTATGGGTTATAGGTTCTTTGTGAGAGATAGGCAAGACAGGCAAGGCGGAGCAGTAGCGCTGTATGTAAAGGAGGGGTTGGACTGTATACCACTTGCAGTTAGGGATAATGTGTTTGAGAACCTCTGGCTAAGGACTAATGGAAAAACTAATGAAGTGGATGTTGTTGTGGGAGTCTACTGTAGATCACTCAGCCAGCATGGTGACACCAATGTATTATTCTATAAGGAATTAAGAGAAATCACTACATCAGCTGCCCTTGTCCTTATGGACAACTTCAACTTCCCAGATATTAACTGGGACTATCATACAGCAGACACTAATAGGCCCAGGAAAATCCTGAAGCACTTTGAAGGTAACTTTTTGATACAAGTACTAAGGGAGACAACTAGGAAAGGTACCCTCCTGGATCTGTGGTTGGTCTGAGATGGTCTTGTGGGTGAAGTGATGATTGGTGGCTGTCTTGGCCACAGTCATCATGAAGGGGTTGAGTTTAAAATCTTTGGTGATATGAAAAAAACTGTCAGCAGAGCTAATACCCTGGATTCTGGGAGAGCAGAAGTTAGGCTGCTCAAGGAACTAGTAAGTCCTCCTGGGAATCTGCTTTTGAGGGAATTGGGGTCCATAAATGCTGGTCAATATTTAAGATCCCAGGAGCAGGTAATTCCAGTGTGTCAAAGTGTATGGACTTTGGAGGTAAGGTCAGGTTACACAGGAGGACTGCAGAGATGCAGTTCACCACAGTAGGGAGAAAACTTTTATGTCTAAAGCTGAATTGGAGTTGAAGCTGGCCAGTACTGTGGTGGATCACAAAAAGGGCTTAAAGCATGTTGACAGCAAAAGGAGGACTAAGGAAAACATTGGTCTGTTATTTGATAAGGTTGGTCACATCGCAAATAGGGATGAAGATAAAGCAGACACATTTAGTGCCTTCTTTGCCTCTGTCTTTAACACCAATGATGCCCCCTGGGCCTCTCAGAACCCTGAGTTGGAGGACCGCAGCTGGAGGAGTGATAAGCTCCCATTTGACTTTGAATTTGTACAGGATTTGTGGATGCAACTGAAAGCACATAAGTCTGTGGGCTCCAATGGGATTCATGTCAGGGTGCTGAAGGAGTTGGCTGATGTTATTGCGAGACCTCTCTGTTACTTATCAACAGCCTTGGGAATCTGGAGAGGTCCCAGTCAACTGGAAGCTGGAAAATTATTCCAATTTTCAAGAAGTGCAAGAAAGAAGACCCTGGTAATTATAAGCCTGTCAGTCTCACTTTGGTGCCTGGTAAAATTATGGAGAAGATTATTCTGGGAGTTACTGAAAAAACACTTGAAAGACAAGCAGTCATCAGTCAAAAGCCAGCATGGGTTCATGAGGGGAAAGTCAGGCATTACTAACTTAATACCCTCTTATGAGAAAGTTACCCACCTAGTTGATGAAGGGAAGGTAGCAGATATAGGGGGGTGGGGTTGGATTTTAAGAAAGCTTTTTATACTGTCTCTCACAGTATCCTTCTGGACAAGCATAAAGCTAGACATTTATACAATATGATGGATGAACAATTGGCTGAAAGGTTGGCCTCAAAGCATTGTAGTAAATGGGGTAACATCTGGCCAGTCACTAGTGGTGTTCCCTAGGGCTCAATTTTAGGGCTAGTTCTCTTCAATGTTTTTATCAATGACCTGGACACAGGAGTTGAGTGCATGCTAAGTAAGTTCGTGGATGATACTAAATTATGAGGAGCTGCTGATACCCTCAGGGGTAGAGAGGCCTTACAGAGAGATCTTGGTAGATCAGAGCATTGGGCAATCACCAACCATATGAAATTTAACAAGGAAAAATGACAGATTCTTCACCTGGGGTGGTGTAATCCTGGATGTGCGCATAGGTTGGGGGACAAGAGGCTGGAAGGTAGCCTGCAGAAAGGGATCTGGGGGTTTTGATTGATGGTAAGCTCAATATGAGTCCTCAATGTGGCCCTGGTGGCCAAAAGGGCCAACCCTACCCTGGGGTGCACTAGGCACAGTATAGCTAACTGGTCAAAAGAAGTGATTTTCCCACTATACTCAACATTGGTGCAGCCTCATCTTGAGTATTGTGTGCAGTTTTGGGCTCCACAATATGAGAGAGATATAAAAATATTAGAATGTGTCCAAAGGAAAGCAACAAAGATGGTGAAAGGACTAGAGGGCATGACTTATGAGGAGCAGCTGTGGATACTCAGCTCAGTGTAGAGGAGACTGAGGGGTAACCTCTTTCTGTCTACAACTTCTTCATGAGGAGGAGCAGAGAGGGAGGTGCTTGCATCTTCTCTCTGGTGTCCAGTGATAGGATGCAAGGGAATGGCTTGAAGCTGCATTAGGGGAAGTTCAGATGGAATATTAGGAAAAAATTTTTCACCGAGAGAGTGGTCAAGCACTGGAACAAGCTCCCCAGGGAAGTGATCAAGGCCCCAAGTCTGTCAGTGTTCAAGAAGTGTTTGGACAATGCTCTTAAATACATGGTTTCACTTTTAAGTTGCCCTGTGCATAGGTGTTGGACTCGATGATCCCTGTGGGTCCCTTCTAACTTAGGATATTCTATATACATGTTTCTCTTTTAGCCGAAAGAAGAAATTAGACATTAGGATATTGATATAATAGTGTAAATTACATTTGCTTGTGTTTTCCACATGTCTGTATTTGTGAAGCAAGGAAGCTGTATTCCACATTCTTAATGTTTGTAATGCTATGACTGGAAATGAAAGACCTAGAGAGAGAATATCCTGTTTCTAAGTTTTCTCACGGTAGTTTTCAACACATTCATTCTTTTCTTACCCTCTGCCACTGCTTAAAAGAATAAAATCTGTTAACAACAGGCATATGTGATCAACAGCTCCTCCTACTTCAAATCTGTCTTTAAGCTTCACTTTTTGGGAGTCCATCCTACATTAACCTTCTGCTAGGGTTTATATCAAACCAAAAATGCAGTAACTATGGTGCTGTGCAAATGTGTGTGAAATTGTAAACTTCTGTGTTTGCTAGTCTGTTGATAGGGTATGGTTGAAATCTGCTGGCAAAAGTACAAATGTAGATTCGCTGAAAATTGAATGAACAGTTACTTGAAGAGAGGCACAAATAATTGAACTTTCTCCATTTAGGAAATAAAGCATCCTGATCTAGCTGATATTTTGGAATGAAGTGAAATCTTCAAATTCTGAGGACTCAATTGTTTCACAAAATACGTCAAATAAAAAGACGGTGCTGAATGGATCAGCGGTTTAACCAAAGAAATAAATGTGGTCTAATTCAGTTCTTCCATGTTTAAATTCACCCCTCTTTTCTTTGCGGTAGGGTTTTACAGAAGGTTTGGTTTGCTGGCTTATAGAATTCAGCTCAGATATGAGGATTTGGCGGGGTGGGGTGGTGTTTGTTGTTGACTATATGTTGACTTCATTCATTCTGGTCCATTTTCAAGGCTGTGCCTCTGTCACCTATGTCAAATATCTGTGTGTCTGGAGGGATCACTGTCACTCTGAGGGGTTTTTTTGGTTTGTTTGTTTGTTTTAAGCAAAATATCTGAAAAGGAAAACTAACAAAGAAAATAAAAGATTCAAAAAGAAGCAACTTACCCGCAGGCCATTTCTGACTGATAGGAATTCAAGTGGCTGTGCTTTTCTCCAAATGAGTGGCCAAATGAAGCTTTGCTGTTTGACATTCTCCCCTGCCTCTCCACCTGCACCACAAAAAGACTTTCAGTGTCCATCATATGTTTGAATAAAATGTATTTCTAGGTCAGGTACATCTAACACTGAAAAGGGTGAGATTTGGCAGGGAGGAAGGAAAGAAGCTTCAGTGATCTTCTATTTTTACTCCCAGGCTGTCATAAATTTAATGGAGTAGGATCTGTTTACTACAGTCAGCTGTGAAAATTAATGATAACTATTTTCTTTTTAAAGTAAGTGTTACTCCTCACCTGGAAGTAATTTCAGAAGTGATTGAATATTCATGAGTTTTTCATGACAATGGGATAAAGGCTTCTCTTGTCTGTTTGTGTTTTTACACGTATTATTTAGCAGAACCAGGAAGATGTCTTATAGGGTATTGAACACTGTCCTGGTTTCTGCTGGGATAGAGTTAATTTTCTTCCTAGTAGCAGGCATAGTGCTGTGGTTTGGATTTAGTATGAGAAGAATGTTGATAACACACTGATGTTTTAGTTGTTGCTAAGTACTGCTTATGCTAGTCAAAGACTTTTCAGCTTCCTGTGCTCTGCCAGGTGCACAAGAAACTGGGAGGGGCACAGCCAGAATAGTTGATCCAAACTGACCGAAGGGCTATTCCATACCATATGACGTCATGCTCAGTATATAAACTGGGAGGGTTAGCCAGGGAGCAGTGATTGCTGCTCAGGAACTGTCTGGGTATTGGTCGGTGGGTGGTGAGCAATTGCATTGTGCATCACTTGCTCTGTATATTATTATTATCATTATTATACTGTTATTATTATCATTACCAGTTTACTTTATTTCAGTTACTAAACTGATCTTATCTCAACCCAAGAGTTTTTCTCACTCTTACTCCTCTGATTCTCTCCCCCATCCTATCGGGGTAGGGGGAGTGAGCGAGCGGCTGCATCCTGCTTAGTTGCTGGCTGGGGCTAAACCACGACAAACACTCAAACTTATTTTCTGCAGAAGGAGGAAAAACATGCTGTGTGAGCTGTCAAAGGAAGAGTAAACCTTGAACAGTTAGCAGGCAACCCGATATACATGATCCTGGAGTTCAGCTCTGACAGCTGCATAAGACTGGCAGTGTATCTCAATGACATTTAAACACTTTTAAAAAAGGATGTAACTAGAAGTCATTGCAATGTTAAAATCGATATTTTTTTTTTCTAGATCCACATAGGAAATAGAATGGAGAATTCTACGCTGAAATGAATGAACATACTCTTATCCCAGATAGGCTTCCAGCTAACAGGCAAGCTGTAAAGACGACTGTGAGCCTCTGCCCTTCTTTTTCCTTCCTACTCAATCTCCATGCAGCATCTCTCTCTTCTCCCCTTTTTAGCTCCACCACAAGCTGGCAAGGCACAGTGCTGCGCATCATGCAATCCAGTACCATTTACCTCTGATTCCCTTTTCCTCTTTATAATAGATCAGGGTGGCAATTACTGTAATATCTTTTGTAGCCAGAGTTTTTAGTCAGGGTTAAAATGGGCATAAGAACTTTGCCCACAGCTGGGAAGATTAATTCATTTAAGAAATCACACTTATGTAATAACTGTTTAAAAAAAAAAAAAATGTTATGTGTTTTCCTGGTTCAGCAAGGAAGGGAGATAAGAGTCCTGATTTTGTGCCAAAGGCTGAGAGTGTAACTCTTTCAAGAAAATAAAAGGTTGGCTTAATTTGTGTTTGTTTGGTGTATGGGGGCAGGGGAGTGAAACAGAGGAGGGGAAATGTTGGTTTGGTAACTTTTTTGTTTGTTTTGGAGTCTCTGTTGCATGCAACTAGTGCTCTAACACTCAAGTCTGTCTTTTCCTGTCTTTCAGGCTTAGTAACAAGAATAAAGCAGTTCTGATAATTCACCAAATGGTGAAGCATTATTTCAGAGGATTCTTTTATTCCAGTCTGGATCAAGCAAGGCTTTTTCTTACAGCCATTTAATATAGATAGCTATAGTTACGTTAGTTCAGTCAGTACAGTTACATTGATTATAGGATTCTTAACTGTTTGGGTTTTGTTTGATCAACTGTATAAAAGACAACAGTTGGAGATACAGTTTGCCTGAAAAACAGGGAGGACGATTGCTTTGTGAAAAGGGAATCAGGTATTTTGTGAAACTTCTGAAGTATACAAAAGGGCTTTTCTGCAAATATAGAAATTATACCCTATTAGGGTAAGATGCTTTAAATGCATAGGGTTTGAGACATACTTTTTTTCAACAATGAGGACTTAGGTGTAGTTTGGGCCTATTTAAAATAAATGGTTCGGAACCATATCAGGGACTCACTTAATGCTGTGCTGGCATGAATAACAATCCTATTTTCAAAGTACTCTTTCCCCCCCTCCCTATAACTGTGCTGAATACTAGAGGCGGTTACATCTGAATACTAACAACAGTTACAGACGATGTGCTGTCCTGGCTTCCACATTTCAAGACAGACACAGGGGATTTAATTGCTGCTCTTGTACCTTGTCAAAATGATCAGGGGAAGGGAGCAGTTGCCTTATCAAGGAAACTGAAAAGGTTGGGACTCTTTAGTTTGGAGCAGAGATGTCTGTAGTAGGGTAATGACTGAGGCTTATAAAATTGGTGAAGGCAAGATATGAACTGTTATTCACTGCATCTCACCACAGAAGAGCTAGGAAATGGATTTAAATGGAGTTGAAATGGATAAAGTACTTTTTTTATATAGTGCATAGTGAACTTCTGGAGGTCATTGAGACAGACACAATATGAGCAGATGTGAAAAAGGATGGACAAACTGTGATGGATGACTGGTCCATAAGCAGATAGGGGATACACAGCAATATGCCTTTTAGCATCCATAATCCAGTTCTTGTGGGTGCTCGGGGAGCACAAGAGTAATGGGCTATAAGTAGTGTTGAGTATCGTGTGTCCTACTGCCACTGGGCAAGGTGCACCATGGGCCTGGCCCAGTAGGGCATTTCTTATGTTCTTAACATGAGTGAAAAATTTCATTTAGTGGTCAACTCTTTTTTTCCCCTGGGGCGGGGGGAAGTCTAAGCTGCATTTTGACTTAATCTGTAGTCTCAGCTTGGGCCCCAGCTTGCTTACTTTAGCTGTCATCACACCTCTGAGCTGAAGCTGTGAGCTGCTGGCATGTGGTTTGAAATCCCAGGCTAAAGACTGACATCAATTATAATATGCAGTATGGACAGAATGGTGAATCACAGCTGTGGGCAGGGGCTACCTGCCAGTCCTGTACCTGATCTTGTCCTGATGTCATCAAAGCCAGGCTGCATGATTTCTTTGTCTCCTGCCCTTTTACTAGGCAGCAAAGGAAACCTTTGCCTTCTCTCAGCTGAGAGCAGCGCTGCTTGCTGGTCCCTGGCAGCCAAGGAGAGGATGAGGAGGAGAGAGGTCCCAGACTCAGCTGGAAAGCAAAACTGCCTTGCCATCTCCCAGCCAAGGTTATTTTCTCGACTGTGTGAGTACACAGCTCAGATCAGCTCTCCTGTTGCTTTTAGTCAAATCACAGGGAATAAAGCATGATGGTAAAGGAGATCTTGGGCAAACACCTGCCTCACCTGATGATGATAAACACCAGTGACTGGAAGTCTCTGCTGAGACCAGTGTCTGCTTGTGCGTGTGCTTTAGTGACATGCTAAATTTGATTGCAGTTAGTGGTTTGAGTGGAGAAGTTATTGCTGCCAAGAGCAGCTGTCTCTCAATGGACCTGACCTTGGCATGTGTCCTAATTTGGAGAGAGCATAGGCAAAATCAGTAGACTAATTGATCAAAAATACAATGTCTACCTAGCTATTTGAAAGCTTTGAGGTAGCAGACTGAAAGATGTGTGTAATTTATGAGGTTTGAACAGTCTTAACTTTTTTCTTTCTTTTTTGGAAGATTAGATACCCAGTGTGAAATAACCTGTGTGGAACTTAGCTGCCCACAGCATGTCTCCCAGTGCCAGAAGGAACCACTCTGCCTCCAGATCTGGCCTGAAGAAGGAAATCAGAGTTGCTGTTGGTGTAGATGATCCTTAAAAGTCCTTCATCCTAATGTTGTAGCAGCATGAACATACCATTTATTTAATTTGAAAATATTGAGGTGTCAGCAAAGAAGTGTTTGTAAGGTCCAGTGGATAGTTTTTATTATCTGCTGTCATTGTGATTTGTTGACCTGAATAACACCTTCAAATATGATGCAAAAAGAATCACCACGCAGAGTATATACCATGTAGGCTACTTAAGTAGAAGAATATTATTTGTTCAGGAACCAAAACACTAGGAGCTAATATCAATGTAATAAAATACATTCTGTTAAAATTGGTTAGAAGCAGAAAACCTTACTATGGGGTCATATAATTAAGGTGTGGAAATCAATGCTGCTAGATGTCAAGTTAGGCCTTGATAAAGTAAAATCAGGAAAAGATATTAATATGGCTGGGGAATATGAACTATGGTATTTAGCTAGGATAGTAAATTATAAAAATGTATGAATTCATGTGTGTACCATATAATTCATTTATATATGTTAGGAAGAAATTTTTTTTTGTGAGTAGCTTGTGCTAGTGGGCCCTCTTTTTTGTTAATTTTTTTCTAAATGATCTGTTTCTGGGCACTTTCAAGCAGGAGAGTTATGTAAATCAGTCGTTGATATTTTTTTTTAGTTCTGTTTGTTTATTTCACCATGCTTGCAGGACATGCTTTTCTGGATATTGGGATGCTCCATCCACTGGAATGTATGCATCTTTGTTTTAGAAAAGGTATGCATTGTGCAAACTCTACTGCAGAAAGAGCCATCTCTTTCAGAGATTAATGCACATGGCACTGGTGCATTTCTGAAGGAGGTGGGTGAACACTGCACTAAGAGAAGCTCAGAGATTTGGTTGCTGGTGATAGGACTGGAAAGGCCTTTAAGGAGTCAGTAGCGTAGATATATTTCACTATTCATTTTCAGTTCTGAAAGCACTCTTGTCTGTTGCCACTTGTATTTTGGGCAAGGCTTGGCCATTCATTGGACTGTGTGTATGTGTGCTTTCAGTGATGGCAAGAGCTGGCCAAAGACAAGGAACTATCCCTCAGCAACACTACTGTTACACTTGCAACTACATTTTACAGACAAAAGCAATTGTTTTGTTGGCCCGAGGAGAACTTGGTTTTTTTTGGATGAATTGTTTGTAACCGAGACATAGTCTTGCAGTTCAGAACAGTAGTGAGAACTGTATGCCATTTATGATATTTCATTTAAAAAATAAGGTGAAGTTAAAATAAGCAAAGCCACAGGGTGTGGCTGAAACATAGCACTGTGGATTTTGCATTAGAGTATTAATCCTTATAGCTGGTTCTCCTTTCAGGTTTGGTTTCACATTTTAACCCTGGGTGCTTCAGGGGTGCTCAGCTGTTAGGTATCGATATGCACAGTCCTAAGTAACTGTTTGTGCTGCATCTGTATGATGGGGACTCAGGTTCTTTGCCAGCTAGACATCCAGCTGAAATGATTTTGAAATCCTCTTGGGGGTTTTTGAAGTAATACGAAACTTAAGTCTTCTCTCTGTAGTACCAAGTTAGAAATTATTATTGGACTGCCAGAAATTAGGATTCTAGCAAATGGAAGCATTCCTCAGGTTTTTTTATTGCCAGAGGAGACAGCCGTCTGCTTTTCACCAAGGATTGCCTTAGCAAAACAACCCAAATTTTCAGAGGCATTTGTAGTTATAATTGACAAGTCCAGCGTTTGAGTTGGACACCATCAAGAAAGCCTAGATAAAGCAGTTTTGACAGTATCGTGTTCGTGTGTTAAAAATTAAAGTAGCCACTATTCTGCTGGGAGCAAGTCCCAGGACTTTTTGGAGATACAGTTGATGTAATCGCACACCAAACACAGATGTTCTCGTGTGGCGTCTGTATTCCCAGAGTGAAAAAATGTACAACATTTATACAAACTTTTATTGTAATGCTTCTGCTTGTAGCTTCATCATTTCAAGTGCTATGATAATATGGATGCAGAGAAAGGGGATGAGGTTTGGTCAGTTTTCAAGAGCTTTAAAAGCCCAAGACTTTCTGCTTTTCTCCGGTTTTGGGCCAGCCATTCATTTTTGCATATTTCTAACCAATTGTATTCAGACTAACCACACGTTCTTTTTTTCAACAACTTGAGACTTGAAGATTTGCTGATAAGTGTAGCATTCATTTGGCATTGGTGTTCAGTCTAGCAAATGTTTTATTCCTCATTTTCCTCAGTTTCCATCTCTTCAAAAGTGTTGATATTGAGCCACAATATTTGGGATTGACATTATGTATTTTTAAATTTAAGTGTGTCTGCAGACGAAGTTCACAGAAAACATCTGAAAACTGGTGATCTTTGGAGGTAAGCCCATTAGGTGTGCTCTCCTCATTTTCAAAGGTGGATATTTAGGAATCCTGTTTGCAAAATAAGGGTATTATCACAGCTTGAAATATTTCAAATACAAATACAAATACAGTGTGAGCATTTTTGAAAAAAGTAATAAGTATATCCTGGTTATGGCAGCATGTATGCCATCCAAGATCTGTCAGGAAACAAATTATTTACCAGCAGACTAACAATCCTACTTAACATGAGATCTGCTAGATATAGTACAGTCAGAAGAGTTGAAATAACTTTGAGGTCTACCCACTTTGACCTTTGATGTAGGCCATATATGTTAGATTCCCAAAATAACTTTAATATCTACATTAGACTAGTTGTCAGGCTGTGTTCAACCTCACAGCCTGCTGTGTTTCAACATGACTTGAATAAGCTTTTAGATGGTGGCTTTAATCCTAGAGATTTTGAAGCAGCACCACAGTGTCTTTTAAAATACATGGGTATGAAGCAGCTGTTGAAAATAGAATACCATGGATGAATAGACCTCTCTGTTACAGATATAGGACTTGCTACCATTTTTCCTTGAAAACACATTTCTGCAATACACTTGCACAAGAAACGTGGATTGATTACAATGCATGGCTTAAAGAAACTGTCCTGTGAAGAGCAGTAATGTGGCCTGACTGACTACAGATTAGCTTCCAATAATCTTCAACACATCCTTATCACCTGCTCTTAAGTGTAGGGCTTTTGCTTGTGAATAAGAGCCACATATACAATTAGAGTGAAAAACTGAATCTGATTGGGGGAAATTGTTCAACTGGTGCCTACGTGTTTTGGATCTCTTAGGCTGAGCCTGCAAGAATGCAGGCTACAGTCCACATTCCCAATGAGACAGACACAGATCATGGTATTAATAAATTTGGAGTGTTATTTGACAGAAAATAAAACACAGGAACATGAATGTACAAGCATATGTATTTTGTTACAAGATTCCTTAAAAATAGTTGCTGGTAGAACAGGATTTATAGTTGAATAAAGAATTGTATCTTTAGCCCCTTGTTAATTCAGCAAATCTCACTTTCATCAAATTGGGGCTAAATCCTCAGGAATTCGTCTGACAAAGGGTTCCCTCGCAATCTGGAAGATTATCTAATTACGCTTTAAAAAGACTTGCAGCAAGGATGGCTGCCTAAAAATCGAAGTCTCTGAGACCATTAGGAAAGGAGAAAGAAAGTGTGAAGAGAGTGTGTGTATGTGAGCGAGCGAGCTCGACTTTCTCACAAGAGTTAAGTGAGAACAATTATATGTCTTTAAGTTTTGTGGTGAGTGGAATCAAGGTCCCTGGTGTCAAGTTTGGACTTGCTTGTTTTTCTTTCTTCTTCTACTTAACTCTTCTCCTTTTGTTATGTGCAGACCCCACACACTTACTTGATGGAAAACTTGCATTTATTCTTATGAAGTCTTTAGATTTAGGTGTGTTAACAAAAAGGGGCTCTTAACTTAAAAGCTCGGTAGAGAATAAAAGATTGCTATTACTCCTAGACTGAGTCAGGGGAGCAGCAAGTGGCTGCTGCTTCTGGGAACGAAAGAGTTTCCAGACAGCCATTACCTTGGAAGTCCCACCCACAGCAGGACCATCAAGAACTAACAGCTCCTCCGGGCTCTCTCTAGGTACTGGAGGTTGCTCGCAGAAGGAGACGGCATTATCATGCCTGGAAGGAGAATTGCATGATCATGCATTCCCATCCCATGCCCATCACAGGTATTGGGAACCCTGAGCTGGCACGGGAGAGCGTCCAATTCATTCAAAAGCATTTGAGATTGCCTGCTCATCAAGCCCGTTTAACTCTTCTTTATGGCTAACAGCTCCTGCTGGCTGACCCTTAGGCATGGGTAGGCAAACCTTACTGTTTAACCCTTGCGGCTTTGGGTCTGACCTTCTGCTTCAGCCGACATAGCTGTGAGTCAGTGGATTGCTTGGGCACAAGCTGGGAGCTCTGCATTACACTGCATTGACAGTCTTAAAGTGTGTACCTTCCCCCTACCCCTTCTCCCTCTGACAGCCATGTGTGCAAGTGTGCTCTCATTTCCCTTTCTATTGCCAGGGAGGATGAGCAAGTCACAGCTTATGCTATAGCTGTTTCAAAGCTGTATGCATGTGTTGGTTGCTCAGCTGAGCCAGACTTGAAAACAGAGCTCAGAGCTGTAATCTTTCCCTCACTAGAGGCAATGACTTGGGTTTTGTGTCCTCTGCACAGCAGCAAATTTTCTCAGAACTTGTTGGAAGTTACCTCTTGTCTACTCTTTGTCAAATGAAGCTGAAATTTCTCAACGAGTTAAAAATTGTTGGAGAGATCAGATTAGGAGGAGAGAGGGAGGAGAATAGATCAATAGTTCAATCTTTTAAGTAATCCTTCCTTAGGACCCAGTCTTTAAATAACCTTTTGTATCTTTACCTCATTTCAGAGAAATTCTTTCCAGTCTTCAGTCTTGTAACAAGAGGCAAAGGAGCACTTTGTTGTGCTTTCATGCTGCATATTGAAGGACTGCTTTAGTAGCATGAGAGTCCTCTGTTTCTCAAAGGAAGCACTCGGTCTGTTTCTAAACTTCAGAAATTAGATGGGGTGGAGTAGAAGAGAGGAGGGGGGAGACTTTTCAGACTTGTGAAGCTAAGTAACGGCCTTGGACTCAAAATTCATGACTTGAATGTTAAAATTGGAAAAATTCGCACTTATTTTGACATAAATTCTTGGATCCTGTCCAGCATTTAAACTCCAAAAGGTTTGATTCTGCTTCTAATTCAAATTAAATTCTTTTAGGAATAACTTAGGTATCAACATGTATTCCCCTGGTATTCCCAAAGTGAAGTAATAAAGAAAAGAAAGAAAGAAAAAAAAAAAAGAAACAAGAAAGTTAGTTCAGTTGAAATCGATACTTTGTGTGCTGGCATGTTCAAGTATGCTTGCACTATAATCATTAAAGTTAATTTTTTTCTTTTTTCTCAGTAACATCTTCCTGTATGCCCAAGATCATGAGTTAACTGTAAAGTCAGCAGTGAAAATGTTTTTAAGTAAAAGATCTTCCTCTTTATTTGGGTGACTGGTTATAGCAATTATATATGTTTTTAACCATTGAAAATCATCCAGAAAAGTTTTTCCTATTTCATCAACTCTAGTTTAAAACAACAACAAAAAATAAATCATGAATCTTTGTTGATTCAAAACAGAGATCCTTGTTTCTGGTATTAGAGAGAAGAGTTAAGTTAGGCTTGCAACCATCCTGCAGTATTTGAAAAGCAGGCAGAAGTCCACTTGGAAGTATGAACCAAACTGAGCATGAAACAAGAAAAGCTGTGACATGGTTAATAATTCAACAATGCAGTTTTGTAAGTTACCATTTAACATAACTAAGAAAAGAGTATGTGGTATGAGAAATAAACACAAAAAAAGGCCAATCTTGGGAGAAAATTCCAGATTGCATGTATAACAGCCCATTACATCAACTTTGTTAAATTAAACCAAAGGGTTTGCTATCATAATAATTCCTGTTTCTGTTTAAGGGGAATAAGTAGGGAAATATTTATTGGAAATATTTTCTCATACATTGCCTTACTGTTTAATTTCTCAAAATAGTAGCTGGATATGATATATGTGGAAAGACTTAATGAGACACATAATATCACATCTTAGAAGGATTTGCTTGTCATGACTGCACAGTCTTGCACACCTGAACATTTGGCCTTGACCAAGAAGACTTTGAAGTGGTTTAAGAAAACACCTGAGAAATATTTTCATTTGATATTTTGTGTGATGAAATTACTTCTTGGGCTTTGTCTTCATTATGATGAACTATTCATATTAAGCAGTGCTGTGCAAGCTAATCATGCAGCAGGTGCTAGAAACATACTGGAACAGGAAAAAGCAGTTGGAAGATGGGGCAAGCAGTTAGCCAAAGCCAGTGAGTAAAAATATAAACTAACAAAAATCCTTGCCGTGAGAGCTCTGTGGCTAGGGATCAATGCTGTTTTGCATAGTGAGCTATGATGGCCAGGTTGAAATTTATGCTGGGCATCCTCAACTGTTGTTGCATCTACAAACCAAAGACTGGTTCTTTTCAAGTCATGTTTCTCGTTCTGTGTGTCTCAATAATCCTCATGTGCACGCTGCTGCTGTGATGTGAAGAAGAGGTTAGAGAAGAGTCCCCCAAAAGACAAGCCGTAGCAGAGTTAACACCAGGTGTCTGCCAGCTGCCCTCAACCAGGTCAGGCCAGGCAGTGTGTGGAAATTAATCTTTGAGACAATTTTGCAGGGAGGGGAGAATATTTCTTGAATGGGAGTTGTTGATGAGAAGTTTACAAAACTTTCTGAATGTTTGTAAACTATTAATGTATTTCCCAGACAATCTTCTCTGACACATATACCCTGTATTTGTGGTCACAATCTTGTGAGTTTGGGAAAAGACAAAATGGATCAAAACAAATTTTCTCTAATTGATTTTATTTGGTCTGAAGTAGGCAGGAATACATTTCAAGTTATGAAATATTTAAGTCAGAAGCTACCAAATAATGGTATTACACTGCAGTAAACAATTGAAATAGAACGGGTGGTTTATATGCTGGTAAAAGTAGTGATCACGGTTTGTTCCCTGGAGCTTCTTTATGACTGTGGACTAATTTCCCGAAGAAATTTCAGAGGACCTGGTGGAGTAGCTGTTGGTCAGCTGTATTGAAGTGACCAGACTTCTTAACATAAAACAATAAGGAACTATAAACTAATACATTTTGTCATTGAGAGTGCTTTTCTATGGTGGCATGCCAGCTATGAAATACTTGCTGCGCATTTGACAGGAAGGCTAGAGCCTATCCCTAAGCATTAGCTCAGCTTTGTGTAGTTTGCTACAAGAATCAGGTGGCATTTGGGTTTTGCCTCCTGGTCTTGACTCAGACTAGCAAATTCTTTTTTAATACCAACCTCGTACACTCTACATTCCCCGTGCATTCTCACTGTAAAGACAAATTTTGTAAAATTGTTGTCTGCATTAGGCTGAGGTCTGCTGTAGTCATTGTTCACTTCAATGGGAATCAACTCATCTTGTCCCTTAAATGGACATGGGATAGACTCACAAAGGGGCTGAGGTTAAAGGGGAAGTACTAGATACATATTTCTCACTTTGCTTACTGTTCTTTGTTACACTTATATTTAGCAAACTGATTATACTCTTTATATAGTAAGGTAGCTCACGCTTTAATCAAACTAAATTTAGTAACAGATAATGTTGTTAGACAAAGAAATGAGTGTGTTTTGTAAGTAATACCAAGTCAGGCCCACAATTACTTAAAAGTTCTTGTAATTTTTTCTGCTTGGTACCAAACGTTATGCTTACTGGCGGAAGTTCCTGAGATAGGAAATCTAACTCTTTCCTATCTCAGAATAGGTAGGAAAAACACTGAGAAAAAAAAAAAAAGGTTATCATTGTAACTACCTCAATATAAATAGCTTTTCTTAGTTTTAATTTTGTGTACTTTACGGTTTAGAAGATTCTGATTTTCTACTTGCAACTCTACTATCTTTGCTTAATATCAAAATCAATCTCAAAGACCAAATCAAACCTTTACTGATACCTGTTCAATTCCATTGTTACCTTTGTGGTTGTTACACCTGTACTGCCTGGTATGAATCAGAAATTTAGTAGCCAAAGTTGCAGATGCATATAGAGAACTAGAATATAAATGGCATCATATGTGATAGTTTTACATAATGGTGATTTTTTCCTACATAGAGACTAGGCAAGTGTAATTTAAGACATAAGAGGAGCAGATCTGTTAAGACTGAGATAATGTTGTTAGAGCATGTTTTTTTGTGTGAGGCAGAATATATGGGGAAAGGAGATATCTTTACTTGGATCTACGGTGATATTGTTGGAATGAACAGACAAGATTTGAGCAAAGCCCTTAGGTGTGGCTGAAGGTCCAACATATGGGTTTCTTTTCTGGATGCTGAAGAAAGTAAGTAAAGTGTTAATATTGCTGTGTAAAGGATTTTTGCCAGCAAATAAGGGACTGTAGGACAGAAATAACAATTGGTGATTTTTTGTACAACTCTGTAATAGTCATCAGTAATTAACACTGGTATTTTAATAGTTTTGCAGAGTAACATCTGCTGCCATCATCAGTGAGGTAAATAAAACCTAAATGACCATCCTGCTCTGAAGTGTGCATGTATGAATACATACCTATATTGGTCACTATTTCATACCTAATGTGTTCACAGTGTGTCTTATTGTATTGGATAACAATGCTTACAATATAAAGGTCATGAATATCTTGAAATTTTCTGAGAAATGGATATAAAAGGTTTTGCTTAACTGATGCTTCCACTTTTTGATGGATCTCAAACTGAACTGCAGATGCCTCCGAGGATGGATTAGCATAGCCATCGTGCATTAGCTTGCAACAGTGAAGTGGGAAGTGACAACTGACTGGAACCCACAGAAAGAATATATTTGTAAACTGTGGGTTTTTTAAACTAAATTAAGTTGATATCTGAAAAAAAACCATGTTCTATAAAAAAGCCATGGGACCTTTGACCAGAACAAGGGCAAAAAAGGGCTGTGAAAAAATATCTAGATGATAGCTGTGCAGCACTGTATATTAGAACAACATTAGAAGAGCTGGCTGGAGATAGATCAGAGGTGGGGGAAGAAAAGCACTTTTGCAAAGCACAGCACCTTATGTGGAGAAAGATTATTACCTACATGACAGGTAAATAAAGCAACAGGCATTAGACTTGATGAACTCCTGAAAGAAAACTCCAAACCTGATGCAGTTTCTTTCACTCAGCATGCTTTCACTCAGCTCAAAATAGCAAGAAGATTTTAGATAGATCAGGAAATTATAGTTAGCAAGTAAAATGTGCATCTTAGTAATATCTCTTAGGCGAAAGATGAGATCACTGGTTGAACATTTAATTCAATGTGTAAATGAGGGTACGTACGATAAAAGCTGAATTACTGAGAAATAAATATGAAAAGGTTGCTATTTTACCTGTTTTACTTTTAAAATAAGAAAGATGCTGCTGAAGATTCATTTAAGAAGCAGAGGAGGAGTATAGGGCACTTCCTCTCAAGTTCTAACAGTGACATTTTGCAATGGAAAAAGGTAAAACCCTGAAGTATGTTTGGCAACAGGTTACCTCAACAAAATAATAAAAGATATTTGCATTTACCCTTTGATTTTTAGAGGGGGAAATATTTTAATCTTCTTTAGTCTCCATTTCTCTGTCAAGTTTTTGCAAATGGAGTTCCTTCCTTGAAAGGCTTAACATTCATTTTTGTGCAGCTGATTCATAGCACAGTTCTGGTGCAAAGTGAAATGTTCTGGTCTGAGTATTAAGGTGATGCTTCACTTTTGACCCTTACCCTGTGCACAAAGCATGCTGCATCTTAAATGAAACAAATGATCTTATTTATTCTGTTTTCTCAAAAAAAAAAAAAAAAAAAGGGAGGGGGGGCAGGGGAAGAGATACGGGACTGAAGCAAAAATTCTGTTAGCAGAATAACTATTTCCAGGCACTCCCAAATCTGAAACCTGACACACTAATTCTCTGCTTCTTAAAATGTGCTATAACGTTTGATGCTGAGAATTGCATCCAAACTGCATTTTCTTAAGGCTCATTTTGCACAAATATGAGGTAATTTAAGAAAATTATTTTAAGAACATGGGTTCTTCATGTTTTGTTGTGGTTGTGTGAAACCTGGTGGTGAATGGTGGCTTTGATGGCTTTTTCCTGCAGAGTAGGGACAGACAACTAGAAGCCAAGGAAATGTTAGTCACAGCAGCCTGTGGATAGAACAAAGCTTGTGAGTTAAGTATAGCCCTGAGTAGTCTTACTGCTTTTCCTTCTTTGCATGAGGGGCAAAGGTACTTCTGACACTATTTTGCTGATGTGGGGTCAGCCTGAATAGCTCTGCCAGTGCAATTGAACAGGTACTTTAGACAGTTAATCTTACAGTGCTTCTTCAGGAGTGTAAATAAGGAACAGCTCCAGCTCAGTGCAGAGACAGCAACTAGTGTTTGTTATGAATTGAAGACTTGGGCCTTTAAGAAGGGCATCACTTGTGAAAGCCTGCAAGCCCAGTATATTGGCAGCAGATGGGCAGATAAAACAATTCTTGCCAATTACTTCTGCTACATCACACTCAGGGAGATGTTGTTCTGTTATGTAAGTGTCCCAAACTGGGGGGCTGCATGAATAAGAACAGATTTGTCCGTGATGCTTTCAGCTCCTTTAAACAATAGACTTGAATTGAGATTGTTCTAGCAATTTCCTCTTTCCTCCCTTTCCCTTTTTGTGCCAAGCAGCGTTAGTACTGTGGTTTTGTTTAATTTAGTTTTAATGCTTATATAGATCTAGAAACATTTTCTGACTCTCCCTGAAAAATGAGCAAATACGAATACAAATAATGATGATGCAAAGAAAGTATTTTAGTCAGTGCAGCATTGCCAGAACTTGCCAGGAATAGTGATGTCTTGTGGAAACATTGAACTCTCCCAGCTGACCCTGGTTTGAGCAGAGGTTTGAACTCTATGACCTCCAGAGGTCCCTTGCAACCTGAATTTTCTATGGTTTTATGTTTTTAACACTTTATCAAACAGGCCAGGGAGGTTACAGACTGGTTTGGGGTGCATGGCATTGCCTAGCTGGATCAGCAAGTTTTGAACTGCCACTTTGACGCAAAGACAGGTCCATGCAATGAACTTCCAGGCTGGATTTGGGTGTCCTACAATCCTTGGAATTAGAGTAATCAGTCCCAAGTCAACTTTATTGAAGTGAACTGACAGGAAGGATATGTTGAAATAATATTTGACATAACAGAGCACTACAAATATTCCATCTATCTATGCCTTCTGAAATCCAAGATTTACTGCAGTATTTCCTAGGCTGCTCATTAGCGAGTAATGTGAAACCTGTGTTCAAATAAAATACATGCATTGGCAGTGAAAGCCTTCCGGTTTTTTTAGGGGTGTCCTATGCTCTCCTGTAACACCTGTTTTGAATCAGTTTTGAGTTTATAGTACCTTCTGTGCAAAACATTTAAAGGATTTGGATCAGGACCTTAATATTTTATAAGAAACTTAAGTTGTGTGGTGAAGAATTGACTAAAGAACAGTAACTCCATTATAGTTTTACAGAATTCAAGTTAGGTTTTTACATGTTACCCCTATCTTATAGATTGTGAATACAAGAACAGAAATAGCTCCCCCCCCCGCCGCCAACACAGAGGGCAGGAAGAGTTAGCGTTCCAGGTCTGAAGAGATGTGACTTAGCTATATAAAAAACCCAGTAGTGTTATGTACTTTGTTCACATTGATATGTTTCTAATTGCATTTGGCATAGCAATGAAGTTGATCCTTTGATCTTGTGATTTCAGTATGGCTCTCAAAAGAAAGCTGTTTTACAGGGTCATGCTGTCTTGGTCTCTCCTCTGCCTGGTAACTTTTAAATGTTTTGACCAATTTTAAATTTAGGTGATTCATTATATAAAATATCATGAAACCGGGTGGACAGGGGAGAGATGAGGAAAAACCATTAATTATGTTAATCTGAAAAGCATACACTGCATCATTAGGTCACAATATTAGACATCAAAAAGTTTAATGGAGCTGAACACATTGAAACATGACTAAACTAAGCTTTCTTATTTAGGTTTGGAGATGAGAATGAAATTTCTGGGGCAAGAAGATGTAAAGCTTTTAGTGAGAGAAACTGTAAAAACAAGTATGTTTAAATGATAAAATGGTGGAATTGAATGGTAGTATTCAAAGCTATAATGGTACCTACTAGTCTACATTTTATTTCCTTTCTAATTTGATTTTTTGAAAACTGCTTGTGCTCTGTCTCAATGAGATTGCAGTGTGCTTCCATCAAGTTTTGATAAATGCCTTCTGCAGAATATGGCTGCATTTGCGTGTTATCAAATCTGGATGGTCAGTTACAGGATAGTTTATGTAAAACACAAGCAGCCTCACAGAAGGTTTGGGGTTGGAAGGGACCTCTGCAGGTTCTCTGGTCCAACCCTCCACTCAAGCAGGGCCACCTAGAAGCCAGGACCACATCCAGATTCTAAATCTACAAGATTTAGATCTATTCAGTTTTATATAAGTATTAAAAACATAATAATACCACAAATTTTGATTGGTTACATTACTGCAGGCAAAGTTGTTGGTTAATTTTGGAAATTACCTCAGGCAAATGCTAACAACTCTGCATCTCACTGTTATCCTGCAAAAACAAACTTCTAGTGGCTTCAGAGCTTTTTAAGAAATAATATAAACTCTATTTTTGTCTCTGTTTCTAGCTTCTCATAAATACAGCTGAAATATCATATAAAATTGCATGGATCACTTTAAATTAAAATTTAATTTAAAAACAAATAGTTTAGGAAAAAAATAGCATTTTTAGACATCAAGAGCTGTAAAGCATAATTTAGTGAAGCGGGAAAGAGTGTTAATCATTTTTTCTTCAGTGGTGTAAAGTTTCCAGAATACACTGAGGTACCAGAAATTAAACCTTTGATTTTGAAGCTTTGAGGTACTCTGATTTAGGGATGATTAGTATTTTATTCTTTTTTTCAGTTGGAAGAAGTGTAAGCATGTAGAAACTTCAGTTACTGAAATCAAAAGGTAAATAAAGTGGGCAAAGATACTCTAAGGTACATCTATTTGGGCAGGGGGTAGGGGGGAATGTCAGTTATATCTTGGGCTCTTCTCTGTTATTGCCTCTTACAGTAAACTTACATTGTGAACACTTTAAAGATGGGAGATATATGTACTTGTTAGTAGCAATTTTAATGCAATGAGCTGTGGGTGGTGACTTGGGCTTCTGGTTTCTGCTGTAATATCAAGAAAGAAATGAATGTATAGAAAAATGAACTTTCACAGCTAACTGAAGAACAAGTACAGGGGAAGCAAAAGTTGATAATAAAATTACTGTTAAGGACCTTCTGTGCTGTCAGTTTCCAAGTCCAGACTGCTTCTCTGGTGAGCTCCCTAAACCTTTTCTGTAGCTCTTTTGCCTTTTGTTTGAAGTAACAAAATAAGGAGAAATTATTAGGAAGTGGGCTAACTTGTAGCCCTAACACATTTTTTTTTTTTCAAACTGAAATTTCTCTAAAAGGGATTTCAATTTAGATCTGGTGAACATTCACATTTTTTGAACATTACCAATTCTCTTACCTTCTTTTAAAACTTTTTTAAAAAGGAGGGATGTAGGATCTGGCATGCCTTTGTGTTTTAGTAGTAGATAAGTAGAGTGTTGGTTATCAGTTTAACATGACAGCAAGTGTGGAGATACAGTCTTTGTTGGCTGCTTAATTCAAACAGTGTTGGGCCAAGACTTAGCTTTTCCAGAGTAGCTGATGACGATTGCTCTCTTTTGGAAATATTTCTCCTTAATTCCATTTATTGATTTTTCTTGGAATAGCAGAGTGTGAAATTGAAACTCCATTTGCATTTTCCTTTTCTTTTTTGCAAAAAGGAAACGTCTTTGCCTGAGACAGAGATCTCTTTTTTTACAAATGCCTGTAACTGATATGATGTCCTGCAGGTTTTTTGCAATAAACTTTCTACTGATGGCTGCAAGAGGATGTGGAGCATATCTCATTTAATGAACTTAAGTGATACTTGTAATTCTGCAGCCTTTTTTCTACCAAATGTCATGATCTGCAGGATGAAGAAATTGAAACCTTGCCTAAGTTGGGAGGGTCAACTTATCAAAGTGGTCAATCCTCTGTTCTCCTTGTCCTTTCCTCAAGTTTTCCCAGTTTTTCTATCTTGATAAAAGGCACATTAATTTACCTTGATACTGAAAGAGACAGCCAGTTGTGTATTTTATAGGTTCAGAAACAAAACAGAAGAAATTATTTTATGCATCAGTGTTTTCAATTATTTTGCAACAGCAACATTTGCCTTAGTTGCACATATGACTACTTAGAGCAACACAAACCTTGAATCATTTTTTTCCATTCAGAATATTACTTAATCACAGGTATTATGTATATTTGTTAGAAAAGGGAAATTGTTATTGCTTAGTGTAACATTTTTTGTTTATTTCAGCCATAAACAAGCCATGATGAAGCTGTATTTTAAAGAATACGGCTACTGAGAGTTAGTGGGAGAACTAGTCAGAATATAATATTCCTGAATTTGTAGTGCTGTATTTGGATTTGTTTAATCTCTTAGGTTTCTTAGATATAATTTGAGATAGTCTATAGTTGGGTAAGGAGGAACTGAATTAAATGCATCAGACTCTCTTCTAACTATTTGGGTAGAAATAAGAAGCAGTTAGGTTTATTCATTGTCAAACAGGTGACATTTGAACTTTCCTTTCATAATGGCCAAACTCACTTCAGTAATCCTAATTTTTCATGGGAACTCATGTACTTTCACAGCATCTTGTTCTGAAGAGATTAGTTCTTGGCTTTGGGGTTGAACAAAATTAATCTAGTCCTACTTTACATGTGCTAGCTGTGATCTGTCCCTTAGCTGTACTGATAACATGCCTGTGGTTATTCCACTATGCATGATCCAACAGGCTCTTGGTACAACATTCATACATTGCAAGCATCTAACTGAGATCAACTTCTAACAAAATCCAGGAATTTTTTATCTGCAGTCAACTTTCAGAGTGTCTGTAGGGTTCAAAAGCTTAACCAGATATTGATTAACTGATTACATCTACAAAGTCAGCATGACTGATGTAGCAACTTGAAGTTTGACTTTCTTTATATTGACCTACCAGAAACCAGATTGTTCCCACAATTTTCTAATTGTAGAATTGGCAGCATATCTATATAAATTGCCTGCAGCTTCACTAAAAGGTATGTCTGTTGACTGTTACCTTAAATGAACTTAGTGTTTGTAGGCTTATAATGTGAAAAACATGGTGGCCACATGGTTTTCAGTAGTAAGTTATCTAAACCTAAGTTGAGGCAAGTGTGAAACAAGACTGAGTGAAGAATAGATTTAATAGTGATTGGTCACAGACAAATTTACACGTTGTTTCTCATGGGAATACATTTTAATGTATATTGGTTTATTATATGTGTATTTAGATTTTTTTTTAAGTTATTGTGATGGAGTGAAATCTCTGTGTGTAACTTGAATCTGAAATTTTAATATGTCAGAAAAAAGTGAAACAAAACCCAGAAGAAATAGAACTTAAACTCCAAACCTTGAGAATTATCACTGAATTTATGTGCATATGTACATGTTGCTCAGAACAGTAATTTAAGTCTAATGCAGGAGTTGACTTCTACTCAAAAGTCTATCTGTTCCCAGTGTGGTGGGTTAACCTTGACTAACAACCAAACTCCCATCCAGCCACTCATTCACACCCACCCCCTACACACACCCCCAACAGGATGCAGAGGAAAAAACTAGGATGAGAAAGCTCTTGGGTTGAGTTACAGACTCATTCTGGGGAAAATAAATAATTTGTTGCCAAGTAAAATAGATTCCGGTAGTGAGAAATAAAAAAGAAGGCAAGTGCTCAAGCAACACCTTTCCTCCCCCCCCTTTAACCTGTCCCCATCTTCTCCCTTGCCCTCTTCTAGGAAATGGTATATGCCACTTTTTTTTCTCTGTTATTTTGTAGAGTTGATAAGTCATCGATAAGGGCTTCATAAAATGGGGAGAAATGCTTTGTCCAGCATATTTTAGTGTTGTTGGAGGGTGTGTAATCGTGTACCAGTTTAAGTAACAATCTTGTGTTTAGCTCAATTTATATGTTTTATCTTGTTAGTATAACCTCCTGTAGTGGTAAATTTGGGATTATTGTAAACTGCTGATCATCTAGCAAGGGAACTTATAAATATAAATTTATATCACTTAAAGGCTTAATTGTTTTGCAAAGCTTAAGCTTCTTGACTAAATTTGATTTAAGTATAGGTTTGCAGAGCCTAATGTTAATCTTAAAAATAAGTCATATCTCATTACTTGTGTGGCAAAGATGTCTCTTAGTAACCCAGAAATTGAATGGTGTAGACATCAGGACAAGAAGTGTAACAGCTGCTTTGTAAAATCAGTAATATGTTGGTTTTTCAGTAGTTTCACTATACCCCATTCCACATCCATATTATATAACCGTTAATATCCTTTTTAATAAATTAGTGGATAAAGCTTGATATTCTTAGTGGATGTCTTGAACCAAGTCTCAATGTGTTTCTGTCCCATTCAGAGATGAAATACAAGATTTTCACTTTAGGTAGAAAGCCTTTTATTCTGGTTTTCTAAGAACGGTTAACGTTTTAGGGGGGGCACACATGACTTTTTCTTGAAGGTGGTCTTTTTGAAGGACCTCTAAAGGGCACAAACTATTTGAAGAGCCCCTAAAAGGCACACACTAATGTACTGAGAACAGATTAGACAACTAAAGATGTGATAAAAAAAAATAATTAATCACTAGGGTGTCTGTCTGCTGATATACAGATAGAGACACGATCGTTGCCAGCTTAAGTCAAATAAGTTATCTTACAGATATGCAGAACTCTCTCTACAAAGTAATGCCACCTTAAGTACTTTCTGCAAAGACATTTAAATTACAAAAATCATTATGCTTAGAGTTTCTTTGACACCCTCAGTTAGTTCTATTATGCCTGGATTTGGCAGCTTCATTAATTGTTCAGATGAGGAAGAGGTGATGCATGGATGCCCTACTAGGCTTCAGCACAGCAGCTTTAGGTTTTAAAGACCCCAGAACCCACAGAGAGTTGCTTTCATAGCATATACTGCGGCAGATGGGCTAGGTGCACAAGTTTCTATTGCTGTAGAGCAGGTAAGGGGATGATTGGCCACTTAGGGGTGGGAATTACATGGGAATTGCTAAAGAAAAGGCAATTCAAATGTGCTGCACCAATCTATAAATGCAAAATACCCTAGGGAGTTTATAATTCAAATCATTAGAATTGCTTAGGGGTCCACAAATCAAAATATGAAAACAACTGCTGTAGTTGTCCCAGTGTCCCAGCCTGAAAGCTGCAGTGGCATCTTGCACCCTTCCTGCAAAAAGGTGTGAGGTCGAGCTAAAAGGAGGCAGCCTCCAGTGCCTGATGGTGAGATTGAGGATGAGATTCTGCATCCTGTGGAACCATGCTGAAGAGAGATATGGGGGGGGGGGGGGGGGAGAACTGGCGAGAAAACAAAAGTATATTAGAAAAGTGTTTTGGATGTGCAGTATATATTAAATCTGAACAGCAAGGTTTTTTAATCACAGCTAGATCCTGACTCTTTTCCAAATTTGCTGAACCACTTTGCCAGAGAAAGGCTCTGCAAATATAACTTCTGCATTAACATTAAAGGCACTTCAAAACTGCAACAGAAGAAATCATTCCCTAGGTAAACAACCTTTGTAACTGTTAGAATCGGTTGTAAGACACTGTAAGTTGATAGCCCACAGCTGAAATTATTGGATTTGTTTTTCACAGTACAGTCTTATCAACATCAATCAGAGAGATTATGCAGAAGTTATTCATCTTTCATTTCTAGTGCCAGAACATAAAGATAAGACCCCATGCAAACATCTGTTTCTTATATCTCTATTTGTCATCTTGCTTTCTTCCCCTGTATCTTACTGTGTTTGTATTGTCTTGTAAAGATAATTATGGTTCATAAATCCTTTCAGCAACTGAGAGTTAAATGCCCATGAAAGTGTAGGTTTGTCACTGTGCTTATAAAATGGAAACTAGTGACAGCAGGGGAAAAAAGGGAAACTAAAATTTATGTGAAAGTGATGATTTTATAGAGGTTAGAATTTTTTTCCTGTGTCAGAGGTTTCCATGATAAACACTTTCCACACGAGTCAACCAAGACAGTGCTTTATTTTGCCTATCTTTATATTCTTATTCTGTAGAGGTTTTTGTAATGCCAAATAGCTGTAACACAGAATGCAGTGCTATTTAAGAGTCACCTGAGGTCCAGCAGAAGTCTGGTAAGCAAAGGGTCCTTCTGGTCTTATGAAGTTAGTTTTTGTATAGTTTCATGCTATTGTCCCTCTGAAGGGATGTGTAGCAATATTTGTTACTGTAAAAGACCTCATTTGAAAGAAGGGACTGCAGTGGCTAGAGCAACCCTCCCAGAAGAACTCAACGGTCTACAAAGAAATTGTGGCACCCTTTTTCATTGCAGTGGTGAAAACTATAGCTGATCTCACCTCTCCAGATGCTTGAGAAAAAGTTTTCTCAATATTGCAGGTGTCTAAAATGGGAAAAATGTCCTAGCCTGTAATTCTCCATTTGTACTCCACTTCTCATTTGATGTGGGAACAGTCTAGCTCATGCGTCATAGCCCTAATATGGGAGGGAATTTTTTTTTTTTTTTTTAGCATAAGAAAAATGTTTGGGCCCATAAAATTTCAAATTATATGAATTGTAGACACTCTGTGTTTCATATTAAAATTGTTATTCTAGCATATATTAGACCTGAGGTCTAGTGGAGATAGTTTTACTTTCCTGGAGAGCAGTGTCTCTTTTTTCCTCAGTATCTTTTTCCCTTCACATTTAACCACCTTTAATATCTCATGTCTTTTAGCAATTTCTAAGAAACATTTGTGGACAGGTATATTTTCTTTGCTTTGAGTACTTATGTCTCAAAAGAAATTTGTGCAAGTATTTGCTGCTAATGCGGAGCAAAAGAGAAGGGGGACCTGCCTACAAATGCACTTCCCAACTAGACTGTGCCTAGATTATTTCTGCTGTGTAGGAAGAATAATTACTGCTTCCTGGTGTGCAGAACTCAGCAACACTTTGGCTTTCAGGTTTTTGTATGCTGAAAGTAGATACAGTACCTGTGAAGTTACTCATAAAACAAGCAGCAGGGATAATCTGCCTGTAGTCAAAGAAATTAGGAACAGGAGAAGTTGTGGTTTTTGTATACGCTTTTGAAAAGAACAAATTGAGGAAGTACCTTTTATATGAGGTGAATGATACTTTGAATAAGTTTGGCTATTTTTGCTGAAGAGTTTCATACCACCTTGATTGTAGAAATATGCACACTGATTGTTGCATCATGCTGAGGTTTTGCAGGATATTACCCTGATGTTGAAAGTATAGTGTCTGCCTGGCATTTGTAACTTAATGTGTTGATGTTGATCATCATACAGGTTTTAAGCAAGCCAAATAGATATATGTTGCATATTTTAAAAAACAAATTAAGGTTCAAATAAGTACTTTTTTAATCCTTTGATATGAATTAACTTGCTTGCAGTCAGCTTCTAATTGGACATTTATTCTGGTATGAATTTTGCTTTTATCAAAAACATTTTTAGCTAGCAGTTTTCTTAGGTAATTTAGGTGTTTTAAATATATTGGATTTAAGCATAAAACACTCTTTATGTTTAAACATAAAATATCACCTAGTTGATGAAATGCCACAGTTGAAGACAACTCTAATACTTTGCAAACATAGATGGTATACAAGAAGCCTGGGAAAAAGGCAAATAGGGGACTGGTCTTTTAAAAGTGAAAATGAGGAGCCACCAAATTATTAACGAGTCATAGCACTACTTTGATTTCTAGAGAGACTATCACAGCAAATAAAAACCCAACGTACTTGTAAGAATTTGGACATGAGAAAGAGCTGTTATGTACTTGTCAGGAGATCTTGCTGGAGCAGTCTAGTCTATTCACAGGACTGGTAAAGGGCCTTGTGCATAAAGAAGCCGCAGTGGTAGATGTCACTGAGTATAGCAAAGCTTTCCATGCTTCACATAATGCTCTCATAAGCAAGGTTGAGAAGCAGTGGTTAGGAGAATAATAATATATAGTTGAATACAGCTTTTCAAACAGCTGGCCATCTCAAGAGTGTTTCTTGATGGTTACTGTCAAAATGTCCCCATTTACAGAGTGAATTTCAGCAAGGATCTCACCTGTATCTGTATTTGATGTTTCAGTAATGACCTGAGTGACACAACAGTCATATTTATTAAGTATTCAGACAATACTATTCAACGAAGGAATGGGAGTGTGTTAGAAGACAGCAGGATTCAAAACAATCCTTTGACAAATTGGAGAAAAGGTTAAAAAAGGATTTTTGTTGACAGGATACTTCCTCACTACTAAACTTTTGATTCCACCAGCTTTTCCCCCCAGTTAGACTGTTGGTGGCAAACTTCTTGAAGTGTCTCTCTTTCACCTCTGTTTTTTTTTCTTTGACACAAGTTGCAAAAGAGCAATTTACCTCAAACTGCTATCTTCCTTCCTAGGAAATTTTTCTGAGTTTTATTTCATTGTCATCACAGTAAACCATTTTTTTATTTTTCATTTATCTGCTTCTCTTTCTGCACCCATGCGCCCCCCTGTCGTCTGTCCCCCCACCCCCAACCCCCCCACCCCGTTGTTTCTTTCCAAGACAGAAAAACAGTCTAATACTTTCTGTTACCCTCAACATGCAAATTCCCTGGCAAAAGGGATGGGATCTACTAGTTAGAAGTGCCTGAATCTTAACTCTTTCCAGCTTGTTTTATGTGCCAGATTGACCTGGCCAGCAATTTCATCAGGACTAGTAGTAGCCAAACTCCATGTGGGGGATGATGTCTAAATTGCTTGTTTCATTAACCAGGTAGCTATGCTGGAAACTGTCAGTGGCTAAATGAATCCTCTGCTACAAAATTTTTTGACATTTTAAGAAGATACACAAATTTTGTTGTAAAATTAGTTAAGTGGGCTGGTGTTGCTCTTTGGGTTTTGTTTTAAGCTTAGCACACTACATAAGCAGGTGCTTTGAGCATGCTGGTGCTCATGTTTTCTCTTTTATGACTCCCTCCCATCACCAACATCTCTATTAGGTTTAAGCAGGTTGTAGGCAGAGAGGAGCAGTCTGCCCAACTGGTGATCCAAGTAATGCAGTGGGCTGCAGTGATTTAGCCCATGTAAGGGGTTCAGTTTAAGTCTGCAGAAAGAAACTTCTGGGTACTCCAACATAAAAGACAAGTGAAGTGCGAGGGATGGGAAATGAAGCAGCCTTCTTCTCGCCCCTCTAAGCTCAAGCTTAGATCAAACCACTAGTTTCTCAGAGCTCGGTCCGCTCATGTTTTAAATGTAACTTCATTGTTTTCAGTCTGGCTTTTTTCCCCAAACTAGTAAATCAGCTGTGAAAGGCAGAGGTACAACTTAATTTACACTCAAATGCTCTCCTGACCATTTATCACTTGTTAATTCAATTCTATTTGTGGTAGAAAAGATAACAGATGTTTACTGTCTGATACTGTTTGTCCACATTAATCACCATTTCTATTAAGGGCAGGTGCTGGGGAATGAGATTTCACTGCCCATCAGGAAACCCATACTGGGAGAATGTTTTTCTAATTTCACCAGTGCTATGTGTGTTTGCAGATAGAGCCAAGGACATTAAGAGTTACCTACCCCGTGACAGTGACCCAGTGATGTCTTTGGCCCTGTCCATGACAAGGGTAGCACGGGAAATTAGCGAGTGCATTCATTCAAGATAGCTGCTGTTGCATGTATCATGAGTAGAGCTGCTACCTGCCTGAATTCTTCAGTGATTTGAGCTGTTTTCAGAGAACTAAAAATTTCTCACTTGTGAGGACCACTTCTATCAGACTGTTCTTAGTGATTAGGAAAGCATCTACATCTGGAAATTGCTCCGTATGAATGAGTCATAGTTGCTTTGACAGTGTCTTTAGTTGACCCATGGGGCTCCCAGAATTATCCAGGTCAACAAATGTGTTCTGTAATTGGTTTGTGCTTGAATTCTTTTTCTTTTTTTTTTCTTCTGTGTGCTATGCACTTCCACAAGTATGAGAACTAGATGTAAATTTTTTGTGTTGACCAAGTCATGCATTTTCTTTAAGTGAAGGTGATTTATTATTGCTGTTGTTATTTCTTCTCAGTGAGGTAGGGCAGAGTATCTGATTTTCATATTTCCTCTGTTGAGAAAATTCAGTATTTATCATTTATGTAATTATTTTAGAAGAAGGTAGACCTGTTTTGTGTGTGTGTGGTTTGGTCTCATTTTCTCAAATTCCCCTTGTCTTCTACATTCCCTAGTGTGGAGGTTAGAAAATACGTCAGAAATGTTTACTTTTTTGATCTGTTGAGCTTGCTTTTATTTCTGGCTACATTTTAGTTTGAATGGACTTTGGAAGCTCAGAAAAGATCCAAACTATAAGTAACAAGATTATTACCCTCTTCCTAAAGAGAATACCTGGTGCTCTTAAATCTTATCATGGAGGTGGCATTATTATTATTATATCCTAGCTGAGAGAGAAATATTTCTGTTTTTCTGAGATTTTTTTCCTTCTAAAATGAGAAAAATTGAGGCTTCTTCTATTTAATATCTGACTTTGTAGCAAGTATTTCATTTACTCTCTGCCTGTTTCTAACTTTGTAGTCAACTCTCCAAGCCAGTTTGAGAAGTATTTTTTTAACAGTTGCACTTACTGAAGAAATCTTAGGAGAGAGTTTAAAAACGTTTTGTACTTGAAATATTCAGAAGTGCAGGGAAAAAAGGAAGAGAATGTGAAAACACCTGGCTCTCAGTGAGAAGTTTTACCTAAGCTTATAAAACCTTGTGAAGAACAATGAGATAATGAGATGTAATATACAACCTGACAGGTTAGAAAGCAGAAGCCAAGTAAAAAATGCCCGATGTTCTTATATTTTAACATATACATTTATTTTACAAAAAAACAATGCACCACACAGTCTGAGTGTTTGTTAGGGGGAGATAACTTTTTTCTACTGTTCGTGGAAGCTTTTATGAAAATGGAGCCTTTAACTGGAGGCAGCTTGTGACAGGTCAGGTTTTAGCTAGACAAATACATATAAATATATATTAAATAACTAATTTCAAGAATTTTAACTGGTGATATTTAAACATTCAGTAAAAACAAAATATAGAAAAACATGGGACACAAATTTTGACCCTTAATAGATTAAGGTTTAATCTAGTGTTGGCTAGGAAAGGCTGTAGGACTGTGAAATTAAATTAGTTGATTTGTTAAAACTTAACACATGAATCTTGTAAGGGAAGACTGTACAAATTCAGTTAAAAATGGCATTTAGAGATGCTGTTTAAATGGAACTTGCATCACAGAGGATAACCAGACAGTTGGTTGCTCTTTAAAAATCTCCTCTGGTAGAACAGGGACTCAGCTTCCTTGAAATTGGGGGGGGGGGGGGAAGAAAAGAAAAAAAATTAGGCTGGGTTGTTAAATTGAATTAGTTAATTCAGTTTAGCAGAAGGCAAAATCTTAGTGAAGACATTATAAAGATTAGTTGCTGTATGACTTATGAGGTTGAGAAAGGCCATATGACCTTGTGTAAATTGTGACTTGCCATGTTAAATGTGAAAATGATAAATTGTGTTGCCTTCAGTAGGGCTTCACTCCAGGTTAATTCCAGTTAAATAAGACAAGTTAAGTTCCTCCTCCATCCTCCCCCAGTAAGGATAAGTGCTTCATTTATAAAAATAAGAAACACTTGCAATCACTTGGACTATGCTGAAGATGCTCAGTAGGAACTTTGCAAGAGCAATTGGTGATACTAAGGATTTGAAAGTCTCAAAGAAAATATTGCCTTTAAAGCAGCTCCAGAGGACAGTGCCAAAAAAGCTTCAGAATAACTACTCGTGCTTCTTAGAAAAAAAACCAACCAAACTGCTTGAGCTAGGAATTTAGTCATGTTCGCTTTCCTGCTTAATATCAAGGGTTCTGTTACTGCACTTGATGCCATGCTATTTCCTTTCAGGTTTTGGGTAAATGTTCATCATGCAGAAATAGGCCCAAATAGGCCTTTTTTTTTTTTTTTAACTCCTCCCCACCCCACCCCACCCCCCCCCCAAAAAAAAGAAAAGATATCTCACTTCAAATTAATATGTCAGGGGAACATTAAGAACCAGGCTTCTTTCCTGATGGCGGTGTATGGTTCTGGTACCTATAAACTTCTGTAAGATGGACATGAAATATTTCTATTTCCTCTTAGGAAATGTTCTTTTCCTGAAACAATGTGGGCAGAGGACAACTGGCCTTCAATAAATACACAATATGGTCAGTCTGTTACCTAAGAGTGTCTGTATGTTTACTTTTTTAATGTAAATGCTGCATTGTGTAATGGGCAGCATGTTCAAGCTGTTCTCAGAAGTTTAGGATGAGTTTTCTGAATTTCTGCAGAGAACCTAAAACCAGCTTTTACAGATCTGGTGTTTGGAGAGAGCAGAGGAATAATGCTCAAAATTACTGCTGATCTGAATAAGTTTGTTTTAAGATAAATTAACTAAGTGCAAAGACCAACTGTATAAAATTGTCAGGTCCCCATGTGGTGACCATATGTTAATTAGTGGAGGAGGCCCACAAATACAGATGTCCTTGCATAGCTTTCCTGTACTAGAGAAGTAGAGAAAAACAGTACTTGGGATTAGCAAATTCACACATTGCTAGTGGAGAGTAAAATGACAGATTAGCTTGAATGGAGATGTTTTCTAGCTTATTTTTGGGTTCTGATGCAGTTGATTTTTGGCCTATTTCTTTCACATGATTGAAACCAATATATTGTGTTAGAATTGCTTAGTTACAACCACTTTTCTTTTTTAAAGTATTCAAGAGCCTAGACTACTTGAATGTAGTGTTGCATGCCACTTAATGATTTTTCTTTTTTCATGAGAAGTAGTATCAGGTGTATAATCATACTGGAAAAATATTGAAACACTCCTGATAAGCTTATACTGATAAAGGAGTTGTATATCTTTTCCTGTAAATCTTGTATAGGCTATTAAATTTCAGGAGACCCAAAAAGAAAATCAGATGAAAATCAAATGTGAGAAACAAATGCTTTTCTTTAAGTTACAGTGGGCTTAAAAGCAATTACTATTGAATTTGGTCCTAAAAATATTTTTTTTTCTGCTGTTGTGGTTGAGGTCTCTTGTTTTCATCAGAGTAGACATGAATTATCTTGTATTTGCACCCTTTGTTTTGTTATCTTTTACTTTTTTGATTGTGTTGATGCAAAAAATATGTTTAATGGACAATTTTTGTAATATGGACAACTTGTTTTTCCAGGCGTTTGCTAGCTGTATTATATTAAAATGTAGCATACTAACTGAAGCTTCCACAAAAGATGCCTGATCTTAGTCCAGAAAGTCTCACTGGAAAATGTATAAACATTCAAGATATCTCCTGACTGATAAGTCTGGCTCTTGACCTTTGGCCTCATACTCGAGGTTCCCTGGCATCATTTGATGCTTTCTCTAGTAGGGACAGTTTGGCCAAAACTTGGCAGATCAAATAACCATAAAACTCAAAATAAAGTTGTATGACACTCATGTACTTCAAATTACTGCTGTTGATCTGCTTTCACTGTAAGTTTGCTCAAGAGTTTGCCCTAACTGTCCCTGCATTTCTTGATATGATAGCGCAGAGGCAGGGAATACAGGCTAAAATACGTTAGAGCTCAGTATGGTCAGCGGATTACTTGCACTTTACTGTAATCCCTTTTATCTGCAGAGAAATATATAAAGAAGTTACAGAAAAAAATCTGTAGTACACACGCTAGGAAAGGCCTTATGTCTGGGGAAGGGCAGAAGTATAAGGATAAATAAGCCTTTTAAGCTGTGATTGTAGCTGTCTTAAGTTTCAAAGTAGGCACTTCCAAAGGCTTAGGAAAATAGATAAGCTTTAATGATGCCCTAACAAGCTAAGAGACACACACTGGCCTATGAGTAGGAAACGGGCAGTAACAGTATCTGTCTGAAAGGATCTGTCAGACATCTGCTTTGTGTCAAATGTTGGAATTTATTTTGGTGACAGATCTGTAGTGTCTTTGTAGTACTCCACACTGTGGAATACATTACTGGTACTTAATGTCCTAACTGGAAAACTCCTACAGACACGTGTACGAGAGTAATACATCCTCCAATGTCTCTAACATAAAATAAATGATGGTCCCTGTGAAAGACTCTGGACCTCATTCTTGCAAAGGGAAACACTACATTTGGAGATGCTTTATGCTGAAAATAGAGAGACAAAGGTCATCTTTTAATGGTTTGGGACACTGGTTATAATACCATGTTTACTAACGAAGGCTAAAAGCATATGGCTATACTACCTGATTCATTATTAAACATAGAGTTATATGGAGTGGGAAATGATGTGTGGTCTGGAAAGTGAGGCCAAGAAGCTACATGTGATAACTACTTAAGAAATAAGAGTAATAGTGCCTTAGCTGAATATTTCTTGTAGCACAGTTATCAGAAGTTAGGTGAAGAGTGTCATTATCTTTGTTATATCCATTTATTTGGTTTATTCCCAAGGTTGGCGGAAAAGACTGCTAAAAAGGTAAAACATTGACTAGACAAGCATCATTGGGTGTTATGAATGACAGTAAAACTAGAAGTTAACAGGGCAATAGGGATGTAAAGAAATAGCTACATGCAGGCTGTGGGGGAGACTGGGAAAGAGCTGGAGAAACTAGTAAAAGTAACTTTCTGTAGGAAACCCCAACTTTCAGTCTTGTCACTCATCTCTAGAGTATCAGCTTTGTCAGTCATCTGCAGTAGTATCCTTTTCCTGTGGGGAACCTTTAAAACTTGACTTGTCAATCTCCTTTGAAATGGTGTGGTGTTGAATATCAAAGGGAATAACCTTTTGCTGCATTGGTCTCTGATCTGCCCTACTATCACATTCCCAATCTTTTCCCAGTTCTTTGCTCATTTGACAAGGGATGGAAATCTTCTATTTTATGGTTTGCATGGGGTCATGTTACTTGTATAGTTCTACTTGAAAGCACAGTCAAAATAATCGTGAGTTGGATTGTAAGGAAAGCCCTTCGACAAATACATAAGAAGATCATACAAGGTCAATAAAGCTGTTCTTATGCCAAAGTGTGACAACTAGTCACAGAGTGTTTAGTAAGAGTTTTGTACACAGCCAATAAAACACCTTGCTCTGAGGCTTGCAGAGGTCCCTAAGCAGAATGAGTCTGTGTCAGCATGTTTCAGTAAAGTTCTGATAGTGCTGAAATCAACAGACATTTAAAAAAAAAACCAAACAAACAAACAAACAAAAAAAACCCCCAAAAAACCAAAGCCAACTTGACTTAAAATCCTGTCCACATTTCTGATCTTTTGATGACATTATATAGCTATTGTGCATCTGTATATTGCTGAGAATTGCTTGGAAAGTTTTACTCCTGATGAAGAAGGCTGTGCAGCTGAAGTTTCAAGTGGTGTGGAAGCAGATTGGTATTCATCATTGCATGTTTCACAACTTATGGGGGGCGAAAAAGGAAAGTTCATAAGATGCTGGCCTTTAACCATTTACTATGGATGGGTGAAAAAATGTATGGCAATGTAGGAGTTTTATTTTATAACAGAAAACTTGCTAGGGTTTGAGTGTGTTTGAAGATGAAGAGAGTGCTCTGTATAACCTGAACTATGTGGCCTTTGGTTTTCAACTGTATTCATGGATGCCAGAGGTAGCTTTCAATTTCCAAAAGAATACCATTGTCCATTCTTAGGGAAGAGTATTAGTTGTTGCAGTAACTATATGCCAACCTCAGAATCGGGTCTTAAATTAACAGAATTATGAAGATTTTTCATATTCAAGCTGCTTAAATAATTGCAGAGCCTCCTACATGAATCCACACTGCTTGTTTCTGTGGGCAAAGGAATGCTGATCTGAAAAAATGAAACACTGACTTCAGAGTATTTGTAAACCTTATGTCTTTTCTTGGCGAGAGTATGAGTCAGCATACAGAACGCTTGAATGACTGTATAAACCTGAAAATTGGAAGATTAATCTTAAAGCTGAGAGGGAAGAGATTTGGAGGGCAAAAGTGAAACAATACCATATGATTCAAGTACCAAAAGTGGCCTAATAATAGAGTGAAAGGTATGACTATTGTTGTAACTCTTGTTGATTTTGTTTCTTCTAAAGAAAAATTGGCTATAGTTTACATATATGTTATGAGAACTTCAACACTATTTTCTGAGCTATAGTTTTCAATGTCTTGGTGCATCTGTAATCTTGCAGTAAGGTGTTTTTTTCCTTCTCTGATTTGATGTCATAATATTACCTAAGCATGCATAACTTGGAAGGAGAGTTAGCCTAATTGTTGCATTTCCTTGGTTTTGGGTTTTCGGAAGGCAATTTTTCTTTCTTTCAGTTTTGTAGCTCCTTGTAGAAGATCAATGTACCACTTATAAATCTAAAACAACACATAATGAAAATATCAAATGTATAAATGTTAGGTCGGACCTTTTCTCAGGTACTGAGCTTCTGTAATAACTGCTGTAGCTGATGAGTTTTGAAAGCTCAGTGTTTTGGACTTTAAAGCCATTTAGTCCTGTGTGTCCACTTAACATATTAAAGCCTGGAAATACTGTCAGAAAACTGGGTATAAGAGCTAGTATGTCCTGGCTCCATTAGTCTACACGTATTTTGTTTTTCTAGTAACTGACTCAGGATTTGTCATTTCCATATGTCTCTATTCAGTAAATAAAGTATTCTTTGTTCATCTAATGTTGGCATTTCTGCTGAGGAGACACTGTAGAGCTATAAATACACATTTACTAAAATGCAGTTGTTAATTACTCAGACATGTCTGCTGGAAAAATATTCCTTTATCAGAAGGCAATATGTGTCACTGGTGGTGAGTTTTCAAGTGAGCCAGGATTTTGTGGAAAACTACAAATTCACAGAAAGTGAGGTCCTAAACACCAAATGTCCTGGCTTTCCTGCACCTCTGAAATGCATACAGATTTCAGTCTCCAAGACTGCTGGTTTATGAGCCCCAGGTTCCAGGTAGCTCTGTGTTCAGGACTTCCTCAGGGCTCAGAAGCCTCCAGGGTTAGATGTCCTGCTTGCCTGGGTTCCCCATCATATATGAGTTTCCCTGGTTGTTTCCAGGTACTGTATTATGAAGTTGGAGCTGGATTAACTTCAGGATCAGAATCCAGTATTAACTTGATGGGGTGTCTATCCTGTGAGATAAAAGGATAAATAAATATCCTTGCACCCAGCCAGAGCTGGAGTGGGTATGGCCCTGAGCAGCCTAATCTGATATTGCAGGGGACTCTTTTTTGAGCAGGAGGCTGGATTAGATGGCCTCTGGAGATCCCTTCCAACCCAATTTATTCTCTAATCCCATCATCCTCTCTTGGATCTAAATTTGCACCAGGAAGCATGGGAGCACCAACACCCCATATTAAAGCTGGAGATGTTGGCTTGGACTCATCAGTAGGAATATGTGCCCGAGAGCGTAGCTCTACAGCTTTGGCAGCTTGGTGCTCATTAACTGAGGCTGGGATCTTAATCATGGCAATGTGGCATAGTGTTATGTCATCGGCCTTTGTGGCGGTAGACTCCCTGGATTTCCTTGCACAATTGCAACAGTTGGCATAATTTTGTATTTTGAAGCAACTGACCAGAACAATTTTCTTTTCAGAATTAGAAAGTTTCCACAGACATAATTTTTCTTTAAAAAAAAAAAAAAAAAAAAATTGGAAATTGAACTAAAACTTTTTCTTTGAAATAATTGCAATTCTTATCAAACTTATATAAATCCAGATAAAAACTGGTGAATCAGTGATCATAGAATCATAGAATGCTTTGGTTTGGAAGAGACCTTTAGAGATCATCTAGCCCAACCCCTCTGCAGTGAGCAGGGACAGCTTTAATGAGAAAAGGTTGCTCAGAGTCCCGTCCAACCTTACCTTCAATGTTTCTAGGGATGGGGCATCCACTACCTCTCTGGGCAACCTGTTCCAGTGCTTCACCACTCTCATTGTAAAAAACTTCTTCCCTATATCCAGTCTAAATCTACCTTCCTTTATTTTAAAACCATTATTCCTTGTCCTGTCACAACAGGCCTTGCTAAAAAGATTCTCCCCATCCTTCCTATAGGCCCCCTTTAAGTACTGGAAGGCTGCAATAAGGTCTCCTCGCAGCCTTCTCTTCTCCAGGCTGAACAACCCCAACTCTCTCAGCCTGTCCTTGTAGGAGAGGTGCTCCAGCCCTTGGATCATTTTTGTGGCCCTCCTCTGGACCCACTCCAACAGGTCCATGTCCTTCTTGTGCTGAGGGCCCCAGAGCTGGACGCAGTACTCCAGGTGGGGTCTCACCAGAGCAGAGCAGAGGGGCAGAATCACCTCCCTCGACCTGCTGGCCACGCTGCTTTTGATGCAGCCCAGGATAGGGTTGGCTTTCTGGGCTGCAAGTGCACATTGCTGGCTCATGTCCAGCTTTTCATCCATCATGATGATATAAAGTATTTTATATCTTACAAAGCCAGTCAGTCATCTACTGAAAGAACTTCACTAGATTTTCCCCATAGTTTTGCTACTACTTTTACTATGATTCAGGCAAGGATTACATAGGTTATTACAAGATTAAGATCTTTGGCTAACTTTATTTTTGAGTACTCCTGTTGTCTGCGGCTTTTCCTAAACAACTTCTGTGGGTTTTTTGGATTTTGTTTTTCCTTGAAGAAATTAGTTTAATTAGTAATTCATCATTACCATGTAGATAATCCTGTTTTTTCTCTTTTGTGAACTTGAGAACCTGAGTTTTATTAATATTTCAACTTGCAAAATGTCAACTTTAAAGCTGGAATATTTCTTAAATATGAAACTTGGGATTATTTATGCTAGACAGTACTAGAAAGGTATGTATCTGCCATAACATCAGGCTATAGTAACCTGATTACTATAACCATACTACTGCTAACCATCAGGTTACTATAACCTGATGTTATGGCAGATAAAACATCTTTTGGGAAAAAAATAAAACCAAACCAAAACCCAAAAAACCCCCAAACAAAACAAAACTCTTGGAAAATTGTTTGTACTTAAAAACCTATTAGTAGCCAAGCACATGCTGTGAAGATCAGAGTCAGTGTTTGAAATCTGTTTTTTTATTTTCTTTTTGGAATGTTGTTTAGAATTTGTCTGGATAAGGGGTGGCAGACAGAGATTTGTCATTGGTATGTGTGCTTAACTAACTACAAATTAATGACTGAATGTCTCTCAAAATGCAACTGAAGCTGTGGAAGACAAATGCAGCTAAGTATAACTAATTCCTCCTTGATATTTTATTACAATTGTTTCCCTTTCTTATTATCCTTACTTTAGTATTAAAAACAAAACAAAGATTAGCGTAAGCAATTGAAAGAGCATGTAGTGCTGTGTACAGCTGTACTTCTCTGCTTGCCAGATCCCTTTCCCTTGTTGCAGTTTTAGTTTCCAATCCCAATAAACAGTTACAGGCTGAGTAATTGTTACCTCTCACTGGCATTCCTTTTCATGTTTGCTTCCTGCAATAAAACAGCTTTAATTCCATTCATTTATTCATTCTGACAGGTGGGTAACATCTTCAGTACAGCACAAGAATGGGTAAAACATCTTTTCACTAGAAGCCTTGCAATCTAGGTAATTTTATTTATTTTAGTATAATAAAGAACTAATCCGTGGCCAGACACTGCCTGGAGCCTCTTCTTATTTGCAGTTTTGGAAGACATCTTATTCATGCAATTGCCATGTGTTTCAGATAGAACCTTGCAAGTCTTGAAAAAGACTGTGGGTCCAGAAACAATTGCAAAATCAATTTTGCAAGAGGTTCTTCCTTTTTTGAAAGTTTGCTACTTATCTGGGCTCCTTATTTGAATTGCTACCTGCAAGTAAACCCTGGTTTTTAAACTGAGTTTTTAAGCTGACCATCAAAAGAAATTAATCAAAAAATAAATTATGGGACATCAAGGTAACCAGCAAATTGAAAGTCTCTGAAGTTAAATATCCAATACTGGCAATTTAGGAAATGTTGATGCTGACATAATTGTGTCTTTTCAATGAGAAGTGATAAGAGTCATACAGTTCCTTAGCTTTTTCAGAGCTGGCTGAAACATGACCTTAAAATTACCTGTCTTTTACAAAAGCTTTCAAATGAATCCCTTTGAAATGAGTAGGAACAGATCTACTTTTACAAGGATTTGGAATTACAGTGTCGTTTTTGTTTCCATGATGACTCAGATTCACAAGAAAAGATTACACAGGTCTTGCTTACTTAACTGATTAAACACTGATCAATCCTTTACTGGGACTCTCCAGTCAATAGCTGGGTGTCACCAACCTATTTTAGTCCATTTGGAGTGAAAATCTGAGACCTAGTGTGCTGAGCCTCAAAAAATCAAGGTTTGCCAGCCTGGATTATGCTTTATTTACTCTTTTGGTGAGATGGGCTGGCTGTCGGCTGTCAGATCTGTTGGCGGTCAGATCACATGTGTCTCTGCCTGGTGGTCATCCGCCAAACCATGACAGAAAAGGGCAGCCATCACTCCAGGGGGCTTCTTCTGCTGATACTGGAAAGATAAAACCCTTTTTTGGCCCAGGTCAATCCAGTTTCCTAGGAAAGTTGCCTCCATCTGACCATAGTGGTCAGTTACTCTATACTATGATATCCATCTCCTCTTGACACCTGTGGCAGGCTGGTGAGTGAGTGTTTCAGGAAGCAGCTGGGTCATCTGCAGGTGGGTTGAGTAGTACAAACCCACCTCTGTGCCAAATCATCTTTTACGAAAGCTTCTGTATAGAAAAAGAGGGAGTAAGGGCACTTCTTTACAGAGCTATACTACCCCTTCTGCATCTCTTACCTGGATGAACAAAATCTCCCACCTGGCCACCAGGTGGGGGCATTGCTAAGATATTGATTAATTGGCAAACACATATCATGTCAGTGAGTCATTTGTATGTAAAAATCACCGCCTCTGTCTTATTCCACATTTTTCTAAACCGTGCACACACTATGTCAGATAAAATGCTTAATCATATATTTACTATGTATAACAGGGAAATACCCTTAAAAAAACACCCAACAACTTAGTAAGATTTCAAAGAATTGCTGCAAGTATAAAGGCAGGTTTTTTTATTTTAAGCTTTCTTGATATTGTTTCTTGTTTTCAGTTCCTACTTCCCACTGTTGGACATATTAGGCTGGATAGATGCTTTTTCCCTTATCAGGTTTATCATTACTTTACCAGATGCTGCTTTGGCAAGCATTATAAAAGCCTGCTTTTTATTGTATATGAAAAGACAGTGTAGGTTGTGTTCTTCATTTGATAACCACCATCAGTTTTCATGATAAGTTAAATTATCCCATTATGTTTCATGAAGAAAAAGTGTTTGATTCTGTTTTGGTTTTCTTCTTAATCCTCTAAGGCAGCTGAACAACTAGGGAAATTCTCCACAAGTTTAAAAAAAAAAAAAGGGGGGGGGGGGAAAATCAATGAGGTTTCAAGTTGTTTATATTTAAAATTGGTTTAATATATTATCAGGAATTGGGTTTTGCCATTTATAAACTGGAAAAAAAAAAGATGTAAACCTGTAAAATCCATGGTGCCTCATTGATGTAAATGTACATACTATGTACAAATGTTCTACTAGGTTGAAGCTTTCAAAATGTAACTTTAAAGTCATAAATTATGGATTCCTACATTAAGTGGATGATTACTTAGGGTATTTCCTAAAGATTTTTTTTTGTCTTATTGACCAAGACCTTTCTTAGAAAATATCCTATATGTGAAGATATATAACTGCATGTTTATAAATAAAATGGAGATTAAATGCTTTTCCTTAGTGTAAAAAAATATTAATCTGTAAAAGGAAAAAAAAAACTCATTTACCGAACTGTGCTGTTACTTAGGTAGAAGTTGGGCAATTTTTAGGCTGACTTTAATTCATAATGTCTCTGTAATCTTTATCATTAGAGATAAGATAGAAAATGTCCTGTGGTTTGCCGACCTGATAAAGCAAACAGATTTGATGAGAAGCAGCAGAATGAAAACAGATAAGATCTGCTTTATGGGTCTCTCTCTGTAGGCTTCAATAAGGTAAAAAGAGTACCGAAAGATGCCTTTAGAATTGCTGCTTTTTAGCTTTTTTTTTTTTTTTTTTTTTTTTTAAAAAAAAGCATCAGGTTCTCTTTTCTGCACTTCTTCAGGCAAAACATGAGATTACCATAGCAGTAATGTTACCCAGATCTTACGTGGATATGAAGTTCTTACATATCACCTACCCATCTTAGTGCTTTTCAAAAGAGATAAGTGTCATTATCCTTATTTTGCAGATGAGAAAACTGGAGCAAAGGTGGATCTATTTGCTAAAGTTCATTTCTGAAAGCTACAGATAGCTTTTTCAGTTTACTTGAAAATAAACTTATATTCCTTGTACTAAGATGCATTCTCTTTCAGTGGGAAAAGGTATAATAAAACATAGTAAAAAGCATGTTTTTATTGGGGGTGGGTTGAGGACAAGTATGCAAAATAACTTTTCTGCATAAGCACCCATAGTTTTTATTTGAAAACTTTAATTTCTTAAGAAACAAGTGGGAAATTGAAGACACACTTAGTTCTTTATCAGTTTATCTTCCCATAATTTATCTTCCCACTCTGAATAATAGTGTTCAGAGTATTTAAATTCACCCAGTTTAGTCAAGCTGTATTTCTATAATTTGCTTCTACTCCCTCCTCAGGCAGGTTGCCTTTTGCCTTTGAATGCCTGATGTCCATTTAAATTTCAGCTAATTCTGCTTTTGTTTTTGACAAAAGGACCCTGATGTGGACAGCATTACATGTGCGTGTGTATATAGATAGATAACAAATACATGTGTTCTGAATATACTATCTGTGAAGGTGACTGGGTTGCTATCTATATATCTAATCCTGTTGTCACAAGGGGGTATTTTTTGTCATCATATCAGACAGAAAACCTTTATCTGTTTTTTCTTTTGGCCTAAATATGACATCAATATATATAAACTTGTGAAATGTCTTGTGAAATTTGTTAAATCTAAGTCCTCAAAAATATTTCCCCATAACCTTTCTATATCTGATATTGTATTTAAACAAGTGGGTAAGGAATATACAGAGCAAATAATGCAAATAGTTATGCTGAGCTCTGTATCACAAAGTTATTAAGATGCAAATTTGTATTTGTTCATATTTCTACTTGTATATCCTCTTTCTGAATTGCTTTTTCTGTCCTTTTCACTTGATCTTAGAGGAGGCAAGATAAAAACTCTTAACATGTAAGACAAAGGTTGCTGATGTGATTTGCAACCTATGCCTATGATCTATAACCACTGTTTATTCTAATATCAGATCCTGAGGGTTAACATTAAGGCAGTGAAGGGGCTTGGGGCCATACCTAAATGAAATACCGGATAAGTAAGAGAGAAGCCTAAGTGTCACAAGCAGTCATGCCTTTCAGATCAGAACATCAAGATGTTCTGGGGCTACTCATTGTTTCAGGGGTGGTGTCGCCCAGGTTCAGCTGACTTGACATTCTTCCTGCCCTCTACAAAATCCAACAGTCCTGAATCTCTGCCTCCTGGTGCTTAGTTCTTTGTTTCCTTAACTGCAGATTTCTGCAAGCGTTAATTTGGTTTTAAAAAGACTTTTTTGGTTTTATGTGTCTCTCTTCCCTCTCTTGGTTTCATCTGACAGCTAACCGTAGCGCATCATCAGCCATCATCTACAGCTGGCTTTTCTGGAGGGGGCAGCAGTGCTCATCCTTGTCCTCTAACTCACTCGTGTTTACTACACAGGTGCTTCCCTTACTTGCTGTGCTGGTGGGAGACTGGCTCATAAGAGAAAATACAGGTCTGGAGAACAGAAATGACAGTGGTAAATCTAAAATGGGATTCCAGGAGGATGAAGTACAATGTGTTTCCAAGTATTTCTGCCATTTTGGCTGACAAAGGGATCGAACTATACAAATTACATCGACAGAATAGGTAGGGAAGTAAACTTGTAAAAACAGTCACAGCCTTGCTAAAATTCTGAGCTTTGTCTCCACACTTTTGTATCTATTCCCAGGCATCAGTAATGGCATGACAGGTAATTTTTAGCTGGCAGTTCCATTTACCCCTTCAGAATGTGTACAAGCCATTATTCCATGGACAGAAGAGAAAATGCTGTGGGCAACACTTTGTAGTGCCAGCTACTTCATCCCAATTGCAAAGAAGAGTTTCAGAGAGATTTATAATTTTTTTTTCTCCTCATCTTAGAGGTCCTTTGCCTCTGATTTTTAAAAGTCTATTTATTGTCTGCCTGTGTTTTTTCTAGATATCCCTCCTCTGGTTAACTGCATTTTTCCCCCAATTCTGCGAAATATTTCTGATTGGTCTGTGCAGCAGAAATTATCATGAAAAACCTCATTTCAAGAGCAGTATAACTTGATTTTCCATGCATTTGTACCTTGCGGACAGGTTTTCTGTTGTCCTGAGAAGGCATTTTCTGACTGAAGTATTTTTCTGTGATTTTCAGAAATATTTCTGGTACCATGGAAAAGTTGAGCTTCTGCTGTAGCCTGTGAAGTCACTTCCCACTGCTTAGGTACCTGTTTTGTGAAAAGCTGTAGGAATATTATTACTCATAAGTGTTATTTGGCCAGTTTCAATGAAATTTAGCAATGAGGTTAGAAATGTCTTGGGAGAGAAACACAGAGGCAGCCTGGCTGCCTAGGCATTAGTTTTTAAGAGGCCAGGCTGAAAAGCTTTGACTTTTCTTAATTGTCTGTTGCAGCTGGCTCTGGCAGTTTGCAATGTCTGGAGCAGTAATGGAGGAGGTTTTTTCTCCTTCTCACTCCCTGCTCCCATAACATCCATGGCCTGGGCAGCTCTTCTATTCCCTTGAAAGGCCTTGCAGCATCTCAGGATTTTAGCAGGTTACTCTAACGATCTCCAGGACAGAGCTGAAGGACAACTGAATAAATGAGCCCTTCGACAGATCCTGAGGACCCCCTTGCAAATCACCTAAATGAAGCTGTGGTAGTCGATAACACTGCAGGAGCACATTTAATTAGCACACAAATTAAACTCAGCAAATGACGTTCAAACTAAAACCAAGGTGGACAGGAGCTTAGGAAACCAGGAGAAAGGCAGTACCTCACTGCCTGGGTCACTTAATAGTTTAGGACGGTGCAAGGGGTAGTGCTGTTCTGCTGGCATGAACGTCCCAGGCATTCATTGCAGGCAAAATCTGTACAGCAAGAGCACTCCTGGCTAGAGAGTGTTACAAGATGAAGCAAGATGTAATGAAGGGATGGATGAATGGGGTGGGGGAAATGGTTCCATTTTTCTTTATCATTTATGATAAGGTTTCATTTAAAAAGTAATTCTCAAATTAGCTGAGTGGGTGTCTGAATTGTTTTGCTCAGACCTGGGAAGTGATTTTTTCAGAGCTGTCATGCAGATGTACAGATGCAGCAGTAGAACTTTTGGGAGCAGAGGAACAGGAAAAATAATAGCTTGCTTTTTTTTTTCCCAATGGACATTTCAAATGTCCAGAGTAAGTATTTATGACATATGCAACCATTCCTGAAATCAAAGGCTCATTAGAGTTGCAGATGAAATCCACTAATTGAATCATTACTTCTAAATAAATTTTTAACTTTTTTTATGTTGATGTCTATAAACCAACTTGGTTAGGGTTCCTACATTGCCAGTGCTGTAGAGATCTAAAGCAGCCATCTTTCCTATGAAGAGCTGTACTATAAAAGTTATGTTTGCTTTTTAAGATATGTATTTTTTTCATCATCCAAATTTAAGGATCTACTGATACTGGATGATGCTGTTTTCACTTTTCATGCCTGTACTCTTTTCTCTCTGGAAAAGCTTTGTTCTTCTCTTTCTGTTGCTAAGAGAAAAAGCCCTGTTGCCAGGGAACAAGTGTCCAGCACATATTGATGTCCTCTGTCAGATGTCAAAAGCATCCCGTCTAAATGTTTTCATGTGTGTACAGGGGATGAGTCTTACACATAAGGGAAAGGAAAGGTGGAATTGTCCAGCCTTGCTTTGGTGATGTTCAAAACCACTGCCAAATCATTCACCTTTTAACCAGCAGTCCTAATTCCGGCTCTTTGTTTTACTTCCCCACCCCGCTCCCTGTAGCCCAGACAAAGGATAAAACACCAGGCTTAAAACTTGTTTTTTCTTACTTTACTCATTTACAAGTGAAGTTTGTTATTCCATTTTAAAATCAGTCTGATGCTAGTGAGGCTGCAGTCTGTTGCTCATAGATCTGCTCTTGAAATTTTGAGCATCTGCCCCGTTGCTGAGGGCTACCATGGTCCCTGTGTCACGTGCCTGGAGCAGCAGGTAGAGGAGTTCAGCACGTAGTTAGACTGTCCTTAGCTGTGTGCCATAGCTTTTCTCCATAGCATAGACTTAAACCTTCCAGTTCACAATTTGAAGCCTTTTGGAGCTAGACGGCTGGCAATGTGTTAAGTGAAAATCTCCTGGGAGAGGAAGCGGCAGTCTCTGTCTGGTCCTATAGTCAGAGCTGTATCTGTCTTGTCAGTTGTCAGCAGTATTTTACCGGCATATGGAAAGGGCACCTCTGGAGCACAGATTACTTCTCTTCTTCATTACTGTCTTGTCATTAGACACCCTGTGTTAAGGATGCTCCAGGACAGATTTTTATACCTTGAACTGTATGTGGATGTACTTGCACATGTTTCATCAGCACATTTAAGAAAGACTTCAAATATATCAGTTGGTGCTTTTCAGGTTAGTTGATCCTGGAATGGTTGGTGGCTGCAAGTAACCTGGAGAGAGGCTGGAAATTAAATGTAGCTAGATAACACTTGGTTTGAAATGTTTATAAATGTTGAAGTTTTAAAAAGCTGAAGAAGTTGAAAAGAAATGGATAAATGTTATAAAAGTGTTATCACTTACACTGTTAGCATAAAAGTATACATTTGGTATATTTTGGTATATTGGGACTTTGCCCTAGCATAAATGGGTTATTGACTTAAATTAGCATTTGTGTTGTCTTAGAACAAAGCAGAAGCAAAAAGAATAGATTCAGAAATAATGATGTACAGCTGTGTGTTAATATGCTCTCTGCAAAGTCTCTGGATTGGTTCCTTATATGGGAGAGTTGCATCCAGTGACTGCTACTGTAAGGAATGCTTCGGCTCCTCTGGTCATCTGCAGATCATCACAAACAGAAGAGGAGAAAATGGTTGTGTTTCTCCCAAGCTATTCAGCAGCCAGCTTAAGCCTAGAATTGGTCAGGAAACAACCAGGGAAAGGACTTGTGACTTTCTTTTCTTGCATTTCTGTTTGCTGATTTCTAACCATAAGTATTTTTCCTTTTTTATTTTGCCTCTGAACCATTTTAAGATTGGTCTTCCTCATATTTTTGTTTCGTTTTTGAGCATCAGAAACTAACTAACTTTTTTGGGGGGTCTTTTTTTCTTTTACTTCTCCGAGTTGCACAATGCAGCACTATGGTGGAGATCACTGTCTGTGGTCCAGTCATGCTTTTTGGCTTGGCAGAGCAGTGCTGTGGAGAATTAGTTCAAATCTGAAGCCAGTAGTGGCATGTCAGCAGAGGTAGCTAGGTACCCGGCAGTGATGCTGGCCAGCACTGCTTTTATCAGTGCTAGTGTTAGGACCTCAGCTCCACAGGTTTAACTCAACTTGTAAAACTTCTAATGAAGAGAAATGCTGATGAACAAATCAAGGCAATTAGGGAGTTTTACACACACCCTCCTTTGTGTTGAGCTCTCTGCTGGGAAATTCTCATAAATCATAACAGTCACTGCCCTATTTTTGAGTCTTGCAAAACTCAGCTATGTTATCTTACTCATCTCTCTCAGGGATTAAGATTACAGCAAGGTATTCTCCCCTTTCATTTTAGAAAAGAATACAACTTGCAGAAGAATGTATTATGCTTTATCTTGTCTTGGTAGAGCTGTGCACAAACAGCTCACATTGTCCTCAGCAGATTGAGTTTATTGAATGGGTAATTCTGAAAAACAGACTTTTCATATATATGTTGTTATTCAATTTTTAAACTATTATCTATTTGTGATACTCAGGTGAGGTTTCTCTACAGTTCCTGCCTCATACAATGAAAAAAAGTTGTCCAAAAGTCTCCTGCAGGGAAGAGTTGCATACGTGTTCTTAAAAATGGTAGCTACGCTAGGAACTCACACACAGAAAGCTGCAATTTGTTTTCATGAACCATACTCTGGGGGATGCTTGACATCCTTTTACATTTGTATAAAGCAAACAAAAGGAATGTGGATATGAAACAAATTAATTTATCGTTTCAAATGAATATTCATTGTGCTATTCACCCGTCAATAGCATTTCACACAGAATCAGAGATTTGCAGTTTAGATAATTCTGATGACTAGTGAACAAGAAATTTTTTCCTACTTGTAAATCAGATTTGCCTGTTAAATAGTTTACTTGTTCTGCCAGGTTGTTGTTTCCTCTGAGTTGTTATTTAGCAGCATGTTGGTATCATAAAAACACTAAAAGCTACTTGAAATGAATTATGTTTTGCTTGAACTCTTTTTTAATTTTTTTTTCACAGAGCTGCCCTTTATTTCTGTATTAACATAAATGTTAATTTTGTTATGCCTACACAGACTTTCTTTAAGGTGATTGAAATTGGTAGTCATGTAGTGAAAAAATGGTAAACAAAACTGGCTTTACAGTTGGCATTTGCCTTGACAATTTTGGATGCAGTTCTTCCTGGTGTCATACACGGTATTTTGCTCATACAAAGAAGCAAACCTACCCTGTCTCAGTAATTTCACTGCTCAAGTATCAGAGAAGATACTTAAAGAAAATGCATTTAGGAGCTTTTCTCAACACACAAGCCCACTTGTATATGACTGGAATTGCTTCAATGATTTTTATTCTACAGCATAATTGTTAGTGATAGACTTATGGACCACCCACTGAAATAACATTTTGCAGTGAAGGTTTTGGCTATGGAGAGCTGTGCCTTCTAATAGCATGGAAGGGTACTTAAAAGTATTTTTTAGGCACAGAAGTTGTTTTGCTTGCTCTGTGATCATAATAAAGATGGTGTAAACTTTCAATGTTAATAGTGACTGAATATCTTAAAGCAAGTCTGCTAATGTTTTCCTGTAGAATATTAACCTTTTCTGTGAAGAATACATGGTAATACATTCTCTTAAAGATATATTTCTTCATTAATTTAAGACACGATCAGGTTTGTGGTGCAGGCTACTACTATATAAATTCCCAAGTTAATATCTCCAAATATTCACTGTTCCTTCTGAAGTTCAATACTGCCTAGTGATTATTCAGTATTTTGCTGCTTCTCTTAGCATTACTGCTTGTTAAATGACATTATTTGTTGATTAGTGGTTTTACTTGCTTAATGAATATGTCTTCAGGTAGATTTTAAGGGTATAAGTTGCAGATTTGAAGAGTCTAGAGGAGGGGGTGAAATTAAATAAGGTCTATTTTCTTAATAGGATCTTGGGACTTCTTTATATAGACTCTTCTTTTTAAATTTTAAATTTTCTTTTCTTTTAGAAACAAATCCAGATGAAGCTGTATTGATATATTGTGATGCCTACTTTTTTTTTTTTTTTTTTTTTTTGCCAAGCCTTGTGAAAGGGAGCTTGACTTGATTACTTTATTGAAAGTTAATTGTTGCTAATAGATTATTGAAGGACCACTTAATAAAATAAACAGACCAGGAAGTCTATAACACTTTTAAGCTCTATACGAAAAACTGTTTTCAATGAAGGTGAAGAAGCCTCTGGACTATTCTGGAAACAGGTAGAAAAAAGCAAAAAATTACACTTTTCATTAAAGAGAATGCTAATTTCTCACTGTCCAAAGATGATTATTTTGTGGTTAATGATTTTTATATTTTGATGATATATGGCTAATATGAAATGTATTATGTTAACATTTGTTTACATTATCTATGAGACACTCTGCATTTTAATATTTTTGAAGGTGATATAATTGACAGATGGAAGTAGCAGCCAGCCATAGGTCCTGTCAGTGTGCAGATATACTTTGCTAGAACTACTGAAATGACAGATTTCAACATGCTTTGGCATACAACATGCTATGGATGATGGGCTTTCCTAGGCACATGATACAGTTGACCCAGTAACCTATAAATATTGACATGGAGTTTTGCACAGTGTGCTATGAATGACTGACCTAAACATACCCAATATGTAGCTGACTCAGTCACCTGTGCATGTTAGCAATATGTTCTCACAGTGCTAGTGTGGTATTTCATATATTAAGTCAGCAGTGTGTCCAAAGAACTTGGGTCTCTATCAAAACTCTGGAGCCCAACTCAAGCCTCATGTCACATATGAAACCTTTCTCCTGTGCTAGGTCTGTGTGCTCATGAGCTAAACTATTAGTTCAGTTTTAGAACTGTTGGGATCTTGGGACAATGTCTTGGCATGTTGCTGGGCCAAGAGATCACTTTGTTGTAATCGATGCCTTACCTTCAGTCACTCCAGAGTTACCTACAGATATTGTGATTCTGGCAGGGGTTTTTAACACGGAATTAGGTTGTGCTTTAGAAGTTTGTTCCTGATGGGTTTTACCTCAGTTTACCCTCGCTTTTCCCTCAGCTGCTAACAGAAACTGAATTGTTAATGCATTGAGTTTAACATCAGCTCAGCTCTTTAAGTTGAAGTTTCACATTTATCTTTGACTTATTTGTTTTCTGTAGTGATGGGACACTGCTCGCTCAGTGCAGGTTCTGGTGGTGTGCTGTGCTTTGTGGTTACCAGCAACCAGATTATACGATTGTTTTCTAGTGAAGTCTGTGGGCAAGGCATTTGTGTATATAATAGTAAAAAAGTAGGGAGGTGCCACAGTTTCTGCAATGCCAGCATGTTTACTGAGCCGGATTTCAGGTCCAAGGTTTCCTGATCACAGGGGGCATTTCTAAGCAGAATGAAAGTGGGTTGCGTGGGCTTAGGAGAGACCAGAATTTTCCCTTCGTGACGGGGAGATAGGAAAGGACACTTATGGGAACAGAGCAAATGAAAGCAAGAAGGAAAGCTGGTTGTTTGATGGTTTTTCAGGGTGCAAGGTGACAAGTTACAATTGTTCTCTTTTCCAAATTAATTTGGTTGACCCATTTGTCCATTTTTCCTTTTCAGTTTAAATGAGTCAACAATAGACTTCAGCAAGAAAGGAAAATGATTCAAAGAAATTAATATTGTCCAGCTAATAATCTCTGTAAAAAGCTTCCTTTTAAAATTCAGAGATTGACTTGTGGTCTGAAAAGTCTCTTGCATCAACTAGAGATGTCGCTATATAGGCTATATAGACTCAAGCATTGACAGTGTTCTGTTCATCCAACATACCTGCCTTCAAAGGTTTACCATAAGCTGATGGCTGCATAACCTTCTTCTGCAAGTGAGAGGAAGGAATGGAGAGTAACACAAGTAGGAGGTGAAGAGAAATTTGTCACTTGGTTTCTCATGTTACTTTGTTCATCTGTTTAGAAACACTAAAGCCAGTACATAGTGCTTTCTGTAGGAATTGAGGACTGGTTTTGGTACAGAAAAATGATAGTGGCTAAGAATATATAGTCTTGATTTAGAATAAAACAAATATATTTGAATGCCTGCTCAGGAGCATGTCATTGGTGTATTTTGTGTGTGTGTGTTTGTGTACATGAGTATGCTTGTGTATTCCCTAGTGGCCGCTGGGGTTTTGTCAACTTTGGTACTCATTCATGTTACCCCAGCCTATATAGTCTAAGTCTTACAGCTTAATCAGGGTAGAGGTAAAGTTATTGTGATTGCAAAGATAATGAAGGAGAGGTAGTGTTAGAGAAGTAAGAAAGCACAACGTTAAGTCCTTTTGGAGTATTTCCTGCTACATAAAAACAAGCTGAGACAAGAATGTCTGTCACTAATACTTTGCAGATAAAAGCCATCCAATATGAGCTGCTGCATGTTATATTCAAAATGGCTCCAACCACTATGTATCTAGTCAAATTTTTCTCTGATCTCCCATGGGTAGATGTTTGCACTGTAACTTCATGACTAAATTTTTATGCCTAAAAAACCCACCCAGATTTTAATATTTTATCTCCTAGGATTATCCTCTTGGTTCCTGAAGAAGAGTGTCTGGAATACATGATAGAGTAGCTGTATAAATAAAAAAATATATTAAGAAATTTAAAAAAAAAATCACCTTTCATTTGATGGTATGTAAAAATTACCTCATTGGAATGATTAATCATATTTCAATATTTATTTCTGCTCTTGAATTAGTGTGTATTTCTGCTGTTAAACCCTTTTTTAAAGGAAAACTATGCTAAATATTTAGTAAGAAACAGTAATAAAATACAGTTTATAACAAATGTGGCCTTTTTGCATTTAAACCGTTGCATGTGAGTATGGATAGTACCTTATTACAAGCCTAAAACAAAGCAAAGGTTTTATACACAACCTGTGAATATTTGTAGGATGTGCATGTTGGAGAATGGGATCCTAACTTCAGTTGTCATGGCTAAAAGCTTAAATTCAGAGCTATGCTGTACAATGTCCTATGAAACTGCCAAAACCCACTGTATAAGATAGAAGGGAAGAGTAGATTACCTTGAGGGTCCCTTTAACAACCCAAGGACAAGAGTACTGTCCTAAAGGTAAAGAAATTGTGAAAATTGTGACTTTTATGTTCCCTAGTCCAGTATATGCCAGCAATTGATAATCTACATGGCAAATAAATAAATCTGAGGACTAAAATGCAACAATTTCTGTTCTTGGAAAGAAAAATCCAGTCTCCACAAATATTTTCAGGCTTCTATGCAGTGACTTTTGAATTTGGGCTTTTGGTATTACTAAATGATTAGATGGGACCTGGATTATACTCTAAAACTGAAGAGTCTGTGGATTCAATGATCTGGGTTTAGGCCAATATTTTAGTTGTGTCTCTCTTCTTTCTCCGAACTTTAGTCTTTTAAGTTATGGAAGCTGACTGTGTATGACAAATGAAGACCATGATAAATGTGTGGAATTGGATTGAAATCAAACCTAGCATAAATTTTTTAGGCACTTGACTGATCCCAAAATATAGTCACCAAGTAAATAGGAGCAAGGAGTAGGACTGAATTCCTAAATTTTTGATAAGAGTTACCATGATGTCCCGACAGATGTGTTTTGGAGTACATGAGAGGAGGTATAGAAGTAAAACCATTGCTGTACTGTTTAGTTTCCTCTGATGCTTGGGAAATGGATTTAGTTAAGGCATCAGTTATTAATTGCGTTGGTTGAAGACTTCCATTCCTGTTATATATTTCCATTCAATAACTCTGAGGTCTTGTGAGAAGAAGGTAGGCTCTGCTAAGCAGATATCAGATATTATTTTTCTTTGTCTGTAGAGCAAAGCTGCCTTTAGATGGTTAAAAAGAATGAGCAAACCTCAGTATCATCACCTCTGTATAACTTAAGTTGCCTGTTTGGGCAAATGGTTTATGATGAGAGGCAATTGAAGGTGGTTCATTTTAAATTTTAGTTAATTTTTAACCAAAGTTTCATTACCACTGCTATCATAAGATAAGAGTGCTATTCTTTGGTGAGCTTGGCATTGAGTAACGCAGGCAGATCTTCTGCCCTTGGTCCCTTCAAAACTCAAAAAACTCTTTGAAAATAAGAGTATGTCCTTTTAGAACTCACTCTCTTCCCCAGAAGACAAAAGCTTTTTGATTTTCTAAAATGTTGTTTTTACTAAGAACCAGTATTTTTCAGATACTAACTCAGCTATTTCTACTGAGGGTGTTATTTTTTTCAGATAATGAGTTGATTTCCTCCACTTCTGTGCACTTCATGTTTTCAAGTAAAAGCTACTCAGGGTGCACCAATGATAAATCAATGAAGTGTTTCCTTATGAATATTGCCACGCTTCATAGTTTTACAGGGAAAAGAAAAGACAAATGATGAGTTTATGGATTAGTCACAGCAACAAAATCTGGTGCATCTTCCAAAGAGAACAAAAAGAGTGAGCAAGGTTTTGGAAGCTGACCACTGGCACTGAACTGCTACACTTCGCTGCCCTTGAGCAAGACAAAATCCAAGAGGCCAAGGAGAAACAGTCTCTAGAAACTGGTGCTAAATGGAGAGGTTAGGCTGAAAACATCTAAGAAAACAGAGAGAGATGATGAGGGTGGAGATTTCTTACAGACATTGGAGAAATCTAGAGAGCTGGCCAGGCATTGCTTTGGATAATTAAGGTAAAATTCCAGGAAACATCAAGTGTAATATTAATTTATAAAAGTATCAGGTGTTTTAAGTGATGTCAAATCAACAAGTTCTCTGTGGTACTTTCTGTGGTTCTGCAAGGCAGAAAAATGTGTATTTCTGCTGCTTTTCCTTATCTAGATGTAATTTTAATAAGTGCTTGTAGTTTTATCTACTATCTGACCAGGAAAAGGAGAGATCTGAAATTTCCTTGCAGCACTCTGAACAAAGACATGCTTTCAGATATGATGACTGGAAGAACTAATATGGCAGAATGGATGGCAGCTCTCAGACTTCACAGGCTAAATATCTGCTTGCAGCCCTATCTTCATTATAGAGCTGCAAATGTCTAAATACCAAATACTATGTAAAGAAACTGATGGTTTTGCATGAATTACATAGGTGTAAAATGTGTGAGGGTTTTATTTTTTCTTTCATTATGTATTATTTTTGCTTTTTTGGAGCACAGTTGAATATTGTCATTCATGGAATCGTTACCCTACTGTTTGCTTTGGTTATGCAGGCACTTGGATGGATATGTGGCAGAACAGGACTCTTAAATGGTTTCCCAAGTTACCATCTGCCAGCTGACACCTTAAGTAACTGTATGCATTCCCATAGCCCAGCACAGTTATAAACTGAAATACATTATTGGCCTCAACAAAAAAGTTAACAGCAAAAAACCACACACCCAGAAAACTAACCAAACAAAAAACTCCTATGCTATTATTTCCTTTTTTTAATTTTTATTAAGTCCATGTTATTTATGTATGAAGCTGTAAGTGTCATCAGGCATGGTGACCAAGCTAGTGGTTAGTGGTTGTAAAATCAGTAGAACATAATAGCTTTACTGCCTCATACACTTAATTTAGGATGCTGTTGCCTAAATTATTGTTTGATATATTGATGACAAGCATTTTAAGGTCTCATTCTCATATTTGGATATGTGAATAAGTAGTCTGACGTAGGGTTGTGGTGTTAAGAATGTAAATTGTCAGAGTGGACACATTTTCCAGATGTACTAAGGGTTTAAAAAAACCCAAAGGTTCTCATTATTCATGTTCTTTTGTTATGCGAGTGCTCTGTTGGTGATACACCTTTAATATCAAATAAGCTCTTAGCTGCCACGGGGAGACAATCACCCCAGAACAGCACAAGGTAGGACAATTTGTGTCTGTAATAGGGTCTCTATGCCTGATTTGCTTTGGGTAGAAGGTTGGGGGGTTTTTTTATCCTGAAAATCTCACCATGTAAAAAGAAATTTAGAAATATCTGGCCCCTTTCTACTCCACAACAGAGGTCCCCCCATACTAGTTTGAACTGGTATGTTTTGCTCTGCAAAACAGAGCAAGTAAGCTCACCAGGAGTGGAAAACATGCAAGGGTGCAACTGTGCACCTCTCCTTTTGCTGCATTTTCCTTTGTGATGACTATTACAAGATTTCACTAACAGGACTGCCAGTAAATCTCATTTTTTTTTTTTTTTTCCTAATTTTATCTTGGGTTTTCTGTTTCTAAAACAGTTTAGTCTGTTTCTGTTACTAGCTTCTGATTTTTCTCCTTCACTCAGGCCATTAAAATGTTGCTCTATGTATTGTCAGGCAATAATTCATTCATACATTACTCTGTTGTGTGTACTGCACATTACCGTATGCGATTATTTAATTAAAACATAATTATAGGATGCCAACCTACCAAAATAGATAGATGAATGAAAATTTCACTCGAAAGTATAAAACATTTGGATCCAGCTGCAAAAAAGACTCATTGACTGTAAAAAGAACTGGCTTTTGGGAATGATGCTTATCTGCATCAATACCATAAATGCATTTTACTTTGAAAAACATGCCAGAGGGTTCATGAGGCTCGTTTGTTTGCTTTTTACTATAAATCTGGTTGGGCTCAAGGGTTCCCATTAAGCCAGTGTTATGAATACACTCTTTTGGTGGAATTACTAAAAAAGCTTTTCAGGTAATACTACAAATATAATTACAATTGAATTATTAGTTATTTAAACTAACCCAGTTGCTGGCACAGGTTGAAGCTTTGCTTTTATGTTGTCTTCTTATTGTTTCTTGCATTACTTTGTGTTTGTTCATGCATTTTGAAAGTAATTTTTGATGCATCTAGAAAGGCTAACAGGGTCCACAAAGCTGAGGCAGCTAACAACTGGGAGATGAATGAGAATAGTTTCCACATGATCTTTTTTCCTAAACTATGTAGCAGAGGCCTTTGGTCTGGATGTGTTATACCTTTGATCATACAGTGCTGGAGTCTAGGCTCCTGGCTTTAAAAATATGAATGTGAAGTGAGTTAAAGCTCAGTTTTCATGCTCAGGTACCAACTAGTTCCAAATAAACCTCATAAAAATAGAACTGACATCTGAGATAATTCTGTATGTATTTAATAAACAAGAACTCTATTCATTTGGGAAGTCAAATTTGCAGAAAGAACATTCCTAGTATTTAGCTGAAAATACTTGCCCTAAAGAAATTTGTTGTTTGTGTGATGGAGCTGCAGAAGTAAAATAAACCAGAAATGAATGAAGTGGTTGGATTTTCTCCAAGAAACTTATGAATGTATTGGAAAAACTGAATATGCAACGAGAATTAAAGAAGGATTATAAGAATGTATTAAATTCAGCTAGTAGGATAATTTAATAGATTTCTAGTCTAATAAAAGAGTGGAATGCTCTCTTTTCACTACTTTTATTAACATGACTAATCTTTACTCATTCATATGATGCTGGTGCTTTTTCTGTTAATGAAATGTCTTCTATGGTACTACAGCATTGGTAGGATATGTTAGCCTGTGAAGAACTGAAAGCCTGCGATAAAACCACAGAAGAGAAATACTAAAACCAGTGTAAGGCTGATGCAGTTTTGTGTCCGAGTCCTCAGTTCTCCTCCTGAAAGTGTGCGCTTCAGTCCACACATGCATACGCAAGGTTCTTGGTCTATCAGCATGATTTAACTGTACAAACCTGTGTTAAAAGCAGTGAACAAAGCAAGATTCAATTCAGTGTTGATGTGCAGGTGTAGCCATGTCACCCATAGCAATTGCTCCTCATGCGCAGAGGTTAGGCAATAAGATGTGACATTCAGAGAAGGAGATGGGCACATCTCAACAGCAGTAACTTTGACAATGGACAGCAAGCTTAAGGCAAACTGAAGACACAAACTGATGAATGGGGACATTTATGCCAAGCTCTTGGGAAATGGTTTAAATGGGGATTTTTTCAACACCCTTAAATACACGTACAAACCAAAGTGGTTTAAATTGAGGTGAGTTAGATAAGTAGGAGCACTTATGTCTGTAATTCAGTGTTTTCTCTCTGCTTTTGTATGCAAATAGGCCTACCCCTGGCAGTATTTCTAGGACTGAACTTCTAAGCCTTAGGCTGTCTCACGTCTGGCCGTCAAGTGTCAGCGCTTGAGCTCTGGTATGTTGGGCACGTCAAGTGCGGAGTCCCAGTGCTCCTCAGACTACCGTGCAAGCATACAGACCAGCCTGGGCTGAGATCCGAGAAGAGGCATCTGCTATTTGTTTTCTGTTCAATTAAGTTACACTGATAGCTGGGGCTTTCACGTTTCCCAGGAGCAGGGAGCTAAACTGCTTTTGAATAGCGCTCTGGTGCCTCTCCCCTAGACAGGGGCTGGTACAGATAGCCAGTGAAAATAGCTTACAAACAGCACAATTTCACAGTAAACTGAGTTCATGTTCTGCATCAGTGTAAGAGAGGCTAATATTTTCCAAAGGACTTGTTTTAAAACAGTACGTATGTAATTGATCCCTCTGTTTTTCAGAAGGTTGTCAAGAGGAATGGTCAGTAATTTACTCTGGAGAGAGGAGACATAGATTTTTAATGTTAGAAAAGGATTTGCAATGTGTGCAGGTTTATTTCTTGAACAATGATTTGGGATAGACACAAATTCATAGTTTTTGATCCCAGATTTCAAGCTTAAATGATAAAGGCATGTCCATGAGGATGCAGCCACTGATAGTGAGTCTATCCGTGCAAACTGCAACATGGCAGGAGATGTTGCACCAGGACCTTTCTGACAGGTATTGGGGGCTCTTCAGAAGAAAACAGTATTGAAATTGGAAAACAATGTTACTCTCCAGTTATAAATAATACATATAATATGTTGTCATATACTTTCCAAAAATGGTTCCTTTATCTGTGTTCAACTAATCTTTGTTTCCACCAAAATACATTTGTATCTTAAGTATTACCTTAGTGTCTTCTCCATTGGATGTTCTGATAAGATATGTAAAGAAAGCAGAAAAGTTGGCTCAAGAGTTGGAAAATAATACAGTTAAATACAATTTAACAAATAAGTTAGAAAACATGCTCTAAGTAGAATTTCAGAAGTGGCTTTTGAATGACCATAGGATTGAGACTAAGCACAACCTGTTTCCTCCCACCCCCTATTCTCTGTTGCTAGAATGAAGTAGAACATCGCTTTCCACTGCTTCTTAGAAATGACTGAAAGCTCCCCAGTTTTTAACCAAACTCTATCATTAGAAAGCTTAGTTCAGAGAACAGTGATTTAGGCCAAGACTGAATGCACAAAAAAGAGCAAAATTAATTAAACTGGACTTTTCAATGTCACTATATTTTTATGTGTGATTTTTGCTTTTAAGTGTTTTCCCAATATATCTTAACATCAGTCCAAGTCAGTGAGCAGAGTGGGCAGGGAAACATCATTTTATCTCACGAGAACGTGAGTTTTCAAGAATGCTTTGAGTCTTAGCCAGTCTAGAGACACCCAATATGTGGAGCTTCCTCAGGGACCAGATTCCCTGATTCATGGACAAGAGCTAACCAGCAAGTAGCCAAGAACCTGGCTGTTTTCACTGTGACTTTTCAGCAGCTGGCAGTGCAGAAACTACCAGTCAAACCAGTTTCAACCCTCAGCTGGCAGAGTTTAGGGTTCTTTTCTCTGTGATCGCCAGCCTGGCAGGTGCCTGAGAGCTCTGGCATTTCTATTCTCTGGTACCTGTAATAGCCCAATTTTTAGGCAGATGCACGCAAATAAGTTGGTGGAATTAACCTGTCTCTAAGGTATCATTAATGTGATCAATGAACAGTTTACTGCTATGTAGGTTTTTTGTTTCCACTCTGATAGGATCTGAAAATAAATGAAACAAATCCATAAGCAGCTTAAGCAGTAACATAAGCAGCTATTGGATGCTGGGGTTGACTGGTTCCTGACAAAGTTGCAGTGGGTTGCTGAAATTCTGGGGTTCAATGGCAGTGCTCTCTGTAAGACCCAGAATGTAACAACAGCCTGTAGCTCTGAAAGGTATTGAGGTATAAAAGTGATTTTACAATGGGATGGTTAAGAGACACCTGACAATGACAGATGGAAAGGTCTTTAGGTGACATTAAAGCTGTTTAAAGGAAAAAGTGCATAAGAAATAATAATAATGCAGTGATATGTGGTAAAGCTTACATACACTTGGTTTTTTTTTTTTTTTAATAAGTTACTGTGTAAGGCATTGATTCCCAACAACAACTGTGATGCTCCATTTGGAGCAAATAAAATTACATGCAGAAGGCTGGAACAAATAAAGTAAATATGATTACTGCTTGAAGTCCCCTTCAGAGGCTTTTTATTTGGTAATAGGTTAAGCATAAGCTAACATGGTTTTCTAATGGATAATGCAATATTTCTGACCTAACAGTAAGAAATATAACTGTTACCAGTTGTCCAAAAAGTAGTCCTAACAGAGAGGTATTAGACTATTGAAGGATTGTGCTGGGAGGTTTTTCTCCTTAAAGTGTACTTGAATATAATGTTTTATATGGTATCTTTCATTTAGGTTGTCCAAACAGTCCTCTGGAGCTAATAAAAAATGGAATTAGGGAATGGAGATGTCCTGCTTTCAGATGGCAGAAGGAAACTAATGGAGGGAACTGCCACAAACAGCGATGGGATAGTTTAAACACAACCAGAGGAATAGCACGATGTAACAAATTACATTGGACTGACTAGTGATGCACAGTCAATGCTGGCAAGGAGGAATCTAGAATTCAAGGGGCTTCTTTGAGGGATTCTGTCTCCTCCTCCTAGGAGTTGTGCTTCTACTTCTTTTGACATTGCTTTGAGAGAAACAAAACTGTATGACTAGAAAGAGACCACTTTGGTGTTGTTCCTGGAGCTTGGCTAAAATAAAGAGCACTAAAGCTAGAATATTTCTGAAATGGCTAAGGGGTCATTTCAGTAAACAGCGGAGGGGATTGAGCACTTACATTTACAAATCTACACAAGCGGTATCTTGCATCCAAAACACTGCATCAATTGCTTGTCTTAGCAGAGTAGAGAATTTCTTAAAAGTTGAAGGAAGGAATTTTAGCACAACCTTCAAAATTGAAATTCACCACAAAAGCTACTTTTCTGGTGTTTCAAAACCTTGCTTTTCTTATTCTATAAGTAGTGCTCTTGAGGGGGTGTTGAGAACTGGGATAAAACACAAGTGTGTAAACTGTCTACAAAAATCAATTCATGCACTTGTTTGAACAAGGCCACAAATAGGGTGGGATTTTACTGTGGCTTTAAGGATATGCTTTTATTCCTTCTTTACATCCATTATTTTTCTTTCCTAGCTATGGTTTTCTTCCCATGAGTTTTATCCAGCAACTTCTAGGGCTACAACTTTTTTGCCAGAAATAATTTCTTTAGAAATACAGCATCAGTCTCTCTGCCAGAGCCATGAAAGCTGGTCTGTCATGTATTTGAATTAGTATGTTAACAGGACAAGAGCCAGGGAAATATACCTTGACAGCTCTAACACTGTGTACTGATAAATAACACATGATAAGGAAAATTAATGTTAGTAGCACATCAGCTAGCATAAATGTGACTGGCAATTTTTATTTGTATATGCTTTCTGGTTTTGAGCCACAGAAATTATGCAGAGGGTAAAGAAAAGTGACAACCTGAACAGCTGCCTATTAAAACTCAGTGCTTGAAATTATGAAATTTGTAGATTGGTTTCATCCTATGATTTTACTGTTCATCATTGTGACATCTGCTCAAAGTTCTCATGGTAGATATTTCTAACACATTTCTCAAAGAGCATTAATGATTCATTGTTCCATCTTGGTTTTAGAGTTTTTGGTTTTTTCCTTGTGTGTGGTAATTTCATGGGCTCGTTATCAAAGTCCTGGGGCCAGACTGATCCCTAGTGTATCTTCTTCAAAGCCAGCTGAGGGTAGGAGGATTGACGATAGCTAATTGTTAATATTAGGAACAACTTTTTGCTGGAGTCATACTGAGTTGAGTCCAAACAGAACTACTGGATGTCAATGTGCTCAAAATACTAAGTTTAGAAACTCACTTAGGTACCTTTCTGTCTAACTTGCACTCACAGAAGATCATATTTGTAGAGGTTGCATGTTAGATTTTTATATAGGTTTTGAATTTTCTGTAGTTTTGTTTGTTCCCTACTCATATTATTCAATGTCAACATTCAGATTTTTCGCTTGTCAATCATATGTTGTTGTTGACTAGCGCTGTTTAAATTTCTCTGAATCCTACCTTTTTGCCTGATTTACATGAATAAAGCACATGAGAGGAATGGGTTTTAATGGATCAAGAGTATTTTTTCTTAGCTTATTGTCTTTGCAGTCTGTGTGCTAATTTGTTGATTCAGAGTCAAGCATGTGCAAATCTGATGGCTTATTTAGGACTGGATATTTGCAGAAATATCTGATTTGAGGATGAAGAATCCAGCTGTTTGTACCCATGAATGGTCTTGACACACTCAAGGTACATTAAGAATTAAGTAAAAAGAAGCTATGCTTGTGGGGTTAGAAGTGACACATAATAACTAAGCTAAGTCCTGCAAGAAGGATTAGAGGAAATTATATTGTTCAGAAATCACATATTTTAGACTCATCTTAGAGCTTCTACAGTCTTAGTGTAAGTTAAGGTGTTCCCCTGTTGCTAGGGGTCTGAGTTTGTTTTCTTCCTATTAACACTTCCTAAAGAGCTTTAGGACTCAGCTTTGCATGTCCCCTGATGTACAGCAACGATGACATACCAATGTTGTGACCATGCAAACAACTATGTGTTGTATCATATGAAAAAAGTGGTTTGTCTTAGTGGAGAGGGAAACCCTACAAATACATTTTGTTAGTAATTAACTTCTTGAGGGCATCATTCATGTCCTATTTTTCTCCTGGATAGTGGGATAACTAGTTCTTTGTTTCTTGTCCTCTGCTCCTTGCATTGTTTCGTTCTGCCATAAGTTCTGCTCTATTTTCTCTCCAGTCCGTGATGACTGTTCTCCACATGTTTGTATGTTCAACTTCTACAGGAAGCTGAGATACTGTATGCTAGTTTTATCAAGAAGGATTTACTCCCATGCAGTTCATTGATGCACTGACTGTGTGTGTGAGCAGAGCTTTGTGCTGCACTCATTTTTTGAAGTTGCATATCACAAGCATTGCAAAATCTGGAACATCGGGAAGAATACCAGGTTTGTAAATTTAAACTCAAATTGCCTATATTTAAAATTGGATGCAACTGATGCCAGCCCCCTCTAACTGGCCTCTGTTGCTGAATCATTCTTGAGCTATTGTATATCACTTGGAGCATAAAAACCTTTTGCTGTTTTCTGCTACTCTAGGCCAATTTTTGCAGCTTTTAAGAGTTAACGTGGTTGGGGTTTTTTTGGTACCACTTGATTTTGATAAGGAGATTCTTTCAGACAGTTCTTTGCGTATCTTTCTAAATGCTGATTAGCTCATTTCATCTGTTGCCTTACCATATTGTTTCCTACTTGCATCACAGTAGTTCCCCAATCTTCCATAGTCTGTTTGAATTTAAGATCTGGTCCTGCAGAGCTCTTTATGCCCTATCTTCGATTCAAGTCAGAGGCTACAACTCTGCCTCTCCCTTATCCTGTCTGAAGGACAGCCATTTGGCATTGAAGACAAGCCTGTCTAGGACAGGTGTTAGTTTATGTTTTGTCAGGAGGCAAGACTCAGAATCAAGGGAGAAGGGAAGGTTACAGGGAAGGGACTTCAAAATACAGGGTCAGGTACTCAAGAGTGTGAACAGCCGAATTCCATGTGATTGACAAAAGGGTAAGAAAGTTGTCAGAGCACCCAAAGACCAATGTTTCAGAAACTTGTTAATTTTTGGTGTTTAGATCCAAGTGTTTGCTTGTTAATCAAACCCAGTATGTCTTCCTGGTCATAGTGTAATCATGTAGCAAATCTTAGATGATTAAATAACCACCCCTTTTCCTCTCAGGATGAGTACATGGATAGGAGAGAAATTTGCAACAGTAGGTATAAATCCATATTTTCAAACATTCAAATTTAACTAGTAAAAATGGATACATCATCCCTCTTGTAGTGCTTTAAACTTACACTTACATCTGATTTGCTGAATTTACTTTGATTGATTTGACCCTGTCTTGAATTCTTCTGACAAATCAAAAGGAAAAGCTGAGAATAAGGTGCAAAAATTGTGCAGCCCAACCCTACATAGTGAATCTAAAGGGAGCCAGGACTATTTGACATATAGCCAGTGATAAGTACCAACTGCTGGCATTTTCTTAACTTGCAGTTGGGTGCCTGGAAGTGATGCCGTAAAACTATGCTTTCAAGTGGACGTGCAGGCTAGTGTAGTTCTGTCATTTGGTCTTGCACTTTATTCCTGTGTCTGCATAAGGTCTGATTTTGCTGGACCCATTTGACAAAGAAGAATCAAGTCTCTCCCACTATGCATGAGAAGTTCTGGTGGGCAGAAAAGATGTGGTGTTTTTTTCTTCTCAGGCCACTCTACTACTATGTGTTTTCAATGAAGGCAGAGCAGCTCTGTCACTAGGAAAGTTGTTGCTCTCTCCTTTTTTTTCCACCTTTGTTTTTTCACGCTGAGTGGTGATGAGTTTAGCTGCTTTGTGACAGAACTGATGGCGACATGGCCACTAGGAACTGGATTTGCTGCTTGTGCTCCAGCGGAAATTTAAGCATCAGTTGAGTGAAGCTATGAAGGATGTGATTTCTCTATACAAATATTTGAACAAAGTTCAGCGGCAAGTGCTATGGCTCAACAGCCAATGAAAGCTGTTCACATGTTAAAAAACCAAACCAAACCAAAACCAAAAAACCAAGGCAGGTGGATTAATCTTGATGGATTTTCATGGCTTTTGGCTTGTGCTCTTCTTCTGGAGTTGCATATGAAAGTTTGGGGCATTTATTTCTCCTTCTTCCCTCCCCCTCCATTTATTTACCAAGTTTTTTTTCACCTCCTCTCTGGTACTACTATTTGTTAAAAGTACTTTACTGTGTTTGTTAGTAGCTTATTTTATTTATTTTTATTCAACAGAAATGAGTTTTTGTTGATTGGGTGAGTGCTTTAAACCCTGCAAAACCTACTACCAGCTGTATGATGAAATCCTTTGTATTTCTGAAGCCTGAAGAATATCAGTTTACCGGGACCAATGCAAAGCAGTTCTTGGTTTTGTGTTATTTAATATTATTTGTTTATGTATCATGAAGTAATGATCTTGTTACAGGGTCATCAGGAGTATAAGTAAATTTAAGTCTTAACTTTCAGGGTAGTCAGTAGTGCTTCAGAAATTGTGCTAGTAATACTTACTTTTTCACGCCGATGGAAAGAAGTACTATTGCTTTTACCAAGCTAACTAAACTTATTTAGCTTTGAATGAAATTCACTCTTTTCTGTTTTCATTGCTCTCCAAAGTTCCTTGAATGATTGCCTTGAGCAATGAATATATAGACTGAAGGTTATTAAAAGCCAGCTTATCAGCTGAAGTATTTTTATTCTGTGGGAGACAAGTCAAAGCCCATGTCTGTTTGGCAATTTGGCATTTATATTGTGTAGTAAATAATTCTGGAATGATTGAATTAGACTCTGAGTTTAATTGGGTTTAAATGAGAAAGAAGTCCTTCAGTGTGGATAAGGAAAAATAAAATCATTTATTGTCCATGTTTCTGTGACAGGTTCTGAAATTGGATATATTTGAAAACAGAAAAATCTGTAAAGATACTTTATGTGCTGTTATGTCATTCCTGCAGGCTTTCTTTTATATACAGTTAAATATTCTAATAAAAGAATAACATTTTATATGCTGATTTTGGGACAAAATTTCACATCCTGTTAAAGATTGGGGAAGTACTCTTGGAATTCCTATTTCTAAACCAATATTGCTTAAGAACGGTAATCTCTCTTAAGAGTATTTAACATGATGCACACTTTCCTTTGAGAAGTGAGCTCTGGAGACATAGGTAGGATATTGGCTTGGAGTCCCTCATTAGACAGTAGTGTAGCAAGGAAGAGATGCTTATTTAAGAGGATGATTATTTCCAGAAAGAGAATTAAAATTATCCTTGAAGGTGAGAAAGAGAACTACTTAGTCTGTGTAGGATGAGGAGACCAAATGAACAGTGTTCTAGCAGAACTGTGTTTTGTACATGTGTTAATGCAATTATTAACATAGTGTCTGTGTGCCTAATAAGATTAGATACATCTGTCATCTTTGTAAGGCATTTGGCTCTTTGCTGCAGTGCTTTTCTATTTTCCTTTATGCTATTCATTTATGAATGAGTAATATAGGTTTGTAGACGTGGAAATAAAACTGATTCTTATCTCGATAAATTGCTTAATAATAGTGCATGCATTTGCTTTTGTTTGTTGCCACAACAGAAAAGAGCATCCATTGCTCTGGGTAAAATTGGTATTTTAATTAGCCTTGCTAACAAAAATCAATAATTTTGTCAAAATTATGGTGATATTTTCCAAAAAGAATGACACTGACACTTATATAGGACAATCTACATTACCCTAGTCACATTCATATTTACTCTTGGAATATTGTGTAAACACAAAAGCCAGGGAACTAAATGTTAATAAGCAAGCAATATTTTGAGGCATATTCTTGAGCAACTTTTACATGCTCATCTTAGGAAAATCATTATTTTTTTTGTAGCACTTATCTAGCAAATAATATGGAAGTATCCTAAGGGGGAAAAAATGCTTTCAAAGCAAGCTTCAGAATCCCAGTGACAAGAACTCATTCTCCTTTCTAAGCACCCTTATAGAACTTTTCCTGAATTAGTAACTTTGATTTTCATTCAAGTTTTGCTTTTGGCCTTTCTTCTACTTGATTAGTAGGGTAAGATGAAATGGATTTATTTAAACCAATCAACCAACCAACCAACCAAAAAAGGGATCTGGACAAGAATGAGCAGGTCTTTCTTGGGTTTTACGAATGAAGGACCTTAAGGCAATACTGACTGTGCTCTTTGCTCATAATGAAGGTGGCCTCTGCTTTCTGCAGTGGTCCAAAATGAAGATTCTGGATGACATTATGAACTTATTCCACAGATTTTCAGCATGCCAGTAGTAATTATGTCCTGTTTTATCTTCTAGTATCTCTTCTAAATCTATATATTTGATGTTACATTGGGGTACAACAAGTAGGGTAGTAGGTATGTTTGTCAGACTCTCAGCCTCTCTCAAATGTAAGAAAATATACAATTGTTAGTGAAAAAATAATCTGCATTGATCATCACAATATCTATCACATCAGGGTTTCTCAAATGCCAGAAATAGAAAAGCACTTTCTAGTTCTCCTACACTAATGTTATTTTACAGCATTCCTGTTTATTCATTTGTATTCACTGTCTAGGTCTCATTAAAAACCTATTAGGTCAGGACTTTCAGGGAGAAACTATACACAGAGCAATATACTCTACTTTTCTATTTAGTTTTATTCATTTTTAACAAGCAAAGTAGATCTCTGAAGAGCTCATGACTTCAATATACATTATTTTATTTATACTTTAAGTATAATGAAGTTGCAATGCTGTGTTTTAACCTTGGTGTAGGTTGCTATAGGAATGGAACCCATCATTGTGCTTCATGGAAAAATCAAGCTTGGAAAGAAGGGTAGGTTCACAAAGAACAAAAGTCTTCACCTTTAAAATCTATTATCTTAGATAATGATTGGATGTGACATAAGAGAAGGACATATGCAAGTAGAAAAGTGTATTGATTTGTGTGTTAACTCTCATAAAGCTGGAAAGTTCTCTCAACATGTAATTCTCTAGCACATTGATCAAAACAAACCCTCTTAATCTGTTTATATAATTAACCCTTACATTCATCATGAGCATAATGCATGCATATGTAATTCCTAGTGTTTTAACAAAATCACCAAAATAAGAGCTCTTGCCAGTTGGGGCGAGGGGGGAACCCCACATCATTACACATGAGGTACTGTGCAAAACACTTTAGAAGTAGCTATAATTGAGAGCGATGTTTTCTGCAGGTAGGAAACAAAAGTCTAATCACTCAGGAAGATTTGGGGCCTGGGAACAGACACTAAAGAGCAACTTTAATGTTCAATCTTGCAATGGTACTTGACATATGGATAAACAGAAATCTGGAGTTAAACCTGTGGTGAACAGCTGTGAGTTTCATCTGCTTAAAATTTCTTCCCTGATGTTTATGCATGGAAATTAGTTTAGGAAGTTATATTTTTTCCTGCTCAGGTTCATGCTTAACTGAGAGGATTAAAATGTCAGGTGTATATAAAGTTGTGCTGACCCTGTAGCTGGAGCTAAATCTTCGCCCCCTCAGCATTGTTTTCTGGCTCATTTGCTCCAATAGAATATCAAATTTATGAGGGAAAATATGTACCTGAAAACTTATGTAGCAGGAGCTTAAAGGGAGAATTTCAGAATTTAGATTTTACTTTTCTTCAGGTGGAGAACTATACTGAAAACAAGTCAGGATAGTCTAATAATTTGATAATCCTTAATTTGAACAAATTAACACCTGTCTGTCTAAGGGCCTTATTCAGCACTCCTAGCTAACACTTGGATCCTCTTGGTTTCACCTGGAGAAAGCATGTAGTATAGGTGGGGTATGAGAAAGGCACATCAGGAGAAAGGCGGAGGTCTGGTCATCTGCTTGGCATGCTGGTGGCTTCAGAAGAGGATCCCCTGATTTAGGTTTTCCTGATGTTTCTGTTCAGAGCCTGGCTATGCTGGGGCCCATAAATGATAAACACCTTTTCTGCTTTCTACATACGACTAATTACAAATGCCAAGTTTTCCTGAGTTTTAAGTTTACCTGGCAAGTACTTTAGGAGTTACAATGCATTCTTGAAAGAGAGTGGTAGGCTGGGAATGGAAGACTAGACACTTTGCATTGCCCCTTTTTACTACCTGAGGAGAGGAGACAATAACATAGTCTCTTCTAAAGGCAGAAAGCAGCTCAGTGCTGGTGGGGAGATGCTGCCCTTTCATTACAACTATTACATACATATCATGTTCAAGTATGCTTTAAGTAGCTTTGCAGTGTCTCTTACTCAAGGGTATGGTGATCTTTGCCAATTCCATAAACTATGTTAGAGACAGATTTATTGGATTGCCTTTTTAGTTAATTGACTACAAGCTACTATCAAAACCACTAACTTGTATATATGTATCTGTATATTTCATTCCATAGGAGTTCTCCTGTTCAATCATGTCTGATTTAAACATTTTTGTCTTTTATTGGAGCCTCAATAAGGATAATGCTGTTTAGAAAGAGCTAGACTTCTGTTGTACTTGTGCATGTATTATTTACTAAGAGTGTTCTCAATGTCTTTTAGAAGATAGCAAACATAAAAAGTACTTTGCAATCATCAAGCAAGCTTGTCAAGAGGGATCAGACTACAGTCCTTTCCTGTGTTGTCTGAGAGCTGCTTGATCTATAGATGGCTGTCTTTTCTCTTTCTTAGTCTGGTCCTATTGGATATCACATTGCAGCTGTGCAAGCCAAATATTACTGACTCCATCAACCCAACCAGAGCGATTGATTGTCTTTGATAGCAACTAATTTCAGATGCTGTAAAATGGGGTTTCTTGTTCTGTAGATAAACACACAACTACTTGCTGCTTTCAGATTCAGGAGGGCCTCCAGCTGCACAGAGTCAGACTAGACTCCGAATGTCCTGTTGCTGTGGATTTTTAAATTGCAGGAATTTTACTTTAGTCTCATCTTTGCACTGCAGTTGTTCATTCTAAATAGATAGCACTTCTCTTAAATATGCAAAAGGAACTTTTGTGGGTGGATGTTTGTTAAAGACTGAAAAGTCTCCTTGAAAGTCAGGCATTTTGTCTCCTACAATTCTGTATTGGTATGTAGACACCTTCTTTTGGGGTGGGAATCTTTCATTCCTAAATAACCACTGTCAAGCTGATGAAAGTAAGTGTCCTGGTTTCGGCTGGGATAGAGTTAATTTTCTTCCTAGTAGCAGGCACAGTGCTGTGGTTTGGATTTAGTAGGAGAAGAATGTTGATAACATGCTGATCCAGGTACACAAGAAACTGGGAGGGGGCACAGCCAGAATAGTTGATCCAAACTGACCAAAGGGCTATTCCATACCACATGACGTCATGCTCAGTATAGAAACTGGGGGGGGGTTGGCCGGGGAGCTGCGATCGCTGCTCGGGAACTGTCTGGGTATTGGTCGGTGGGTGGTGAGCAATTGCATTGTGCATTACTTGCTTTGTATATTATTATTATTATTATATTGTTACTATTGTTATTACTATTTTATTTTATTTCCATTATTAAACTGTTCTTATCTCAACCCAGGAGTGGTTTTTTTTCACTCTTACTCCTCTGATTCTCTCCCCCACCCCACCAGGGTAGGAGAAGTGAGCGAGCGGCTGCGTGGTGCTTAGTTGCTGGCTGGGGCTAAACCACGACAGTAAGTTATGGAGAAATTCTGCTTTTTCAATTCTGTGCTCACAAGAGTGCTATCCTACTGAGCTATTCATTCGTATTTAGATGATTTCATGTGCCACAGATTTTACTGCATGGAATTGGGACCTTGTGTGAATGCAGGTCCATTAAAGTAACAGATAGAGTTGAAAATGCTTTCTGGCTCTGGATCTCTAAGAGTTTCATGTGTTTATTGAGGGGATTGTTCTCATAATATGATGTTTCATTTATTGTCATTAAACCATATCTAAATCATGGAAAGAGAAGAAATTTTCTTGTAATGTGTTTTGATCAGGGAAGCCATGCAGTGAAAGTTTATAGTAATAATAAAACAAATGCTAGTGAGTTGCTTTGTGGAAAGGCCATTAAAATAAAATGAAAAATTAATTGAACTGTGAATTCCAGATTGGTGTTCTGATGAATCTCATATCCCATGCAAAAAGTAAAATCCGTGTATTAGAAGAACTTATGCCATGGTTGGTCCCAGCTATACCGGTATAAGAGAGATGATTAGCATTAGAATGAACTGTGCAATAAGGGACTTATACAGCACCACATTAAATATTATCATAAGTGATTAAGGACTGGATTTAAAACAGTTTATGAATGATAGAAAACTGATGCATTTAAAGGCACTTAGACAAATTTGGAAAAAGAATGAACCCTCATGTGATACTTTACCTGGAGAATGATTGCACCTGGTTGTTCTTGGTGTTTGCCCATTCTTTTGTGATCTAGTGGAACCATTTTCTAGGACTGGGATGACCTAGTGTAGGTGGTAAGAGCAATGATGAGGATGAGGGAAAGATATGTCTTACAGAAATGGGAAATCAACATATGTTGACATTTTTAGCATAGAAAAATGTGAAACTTCATAACGAAATGGTTCGGGGAATTTAATGTGTGCACACCGTTTCCAGGGTTTGTTGCAAGGTACTGCCTGGTGAGCAAAGAGTCTGAGTTCTCCTTGTTCCTGGACCTGCCACAGATCTTCTGAGTGACCTTGGTTTAAAGCCACTTTGTCTTTCCACACCTATTCTGCCTTCCCTTGTCTTGGCCTCTATCCAACAGTCCATCTAAATGTACAATACAGTTGTTTAATATGTTGTTTTCCTGTTTGTTTGGATAACACATAGCATAAGGGGACTTTTGCATGCTTCCACATTAAATTACTATCCGTCCAATATATGCAGAAATATGAGGTTTGGTATGATAACACTTTCTTAAAACTGAGGTGTATTTTCTTTCAGTGTTGGAGGATGGAACTAATTACAAGCAAAAACCAATCTGGGAAAAACTGTTCCCAGCTTAGAAGTTTCAGAAATCTAGGGATGAGGAGGAAAATACCTACACAATGGTGTATTTCTGAAACACTGGAACTATAAAGAAGTTTTAGAAAATCCCATAACTGCTAAAATATACAGAAATCATTCTTGGCAACATACAGTCCTTTCTCCTTCCTGCAAAAGCTGCTCCTCACCCTAATGAGGTCATCCAAGCATCAGTGAGACACAGTGTCTAGGAATGAGGGAATTTGTAGAAATGTTTGGCTCCAGCATGAGTTGTTATTGAGAGATACCATCTCAGCAGAGTCAATAACACTGAAGATTCAGCAGAGACATCTGTGGCAGCTCATCCCATGAATATCCTGGCACACTTGCAAACCACCAGCCGAAATACTGCTGTGGCAGATAAGGAAACAATTTGTATGCCACTACTAATATCTAATTGCTAAATACATGCCCACAGTACAGATCTCACTGGGCTTCACTGTAACCTCAAAACAGAGTTCCAGAACTGATAAAGAGAAAAAGGAAAGAGGTAAATGAATTGACCTAGTGGAGGATCTTTCTAGAAGTTACTCTTGGCAAATAGCTCAAGCAACATACCTGGATCTGGTATATGCAAACTGCCAATATCCAAAATGAAAGAAGCCAGACCATTTTAACAGTGATTGACTGCTTCACTTGGTTTATGAACTGTCTAAAAGAAAACCTTCTGAGTTACCATTGAGAGTTACCTTTTTTTTTTTTTTTTCCTAACAAACAAATAGTACAGAAAAGGTGTAGAGGCTAAAAGACCTGCTGAAGGCCAGATGGGAAGTCCCCATGTCTTACTAAATAATGAATACCAGTAGAACACAAAGTTCCCAAAATGCTTTGTGAACCCTGCCTCATTTAATCTTTATAACACCAGCAAGAGTAACAGCGTAAGTAACAGACAAGACTTTATATTTATTCATATAGATAAACAAAAAGAAGATGGGTCATCTGTGTCAATAAAGTGAAATGAATTAATAACTAAAGAAGAACTTGATATATTTGATCTATACTGTACTTGGGTATCTTTCGCTAACAGGCATTTTTATGGTACTCAGTTAACGGTAAAGTTTTAAAAGCATCTAAATACATGGAGTGAACATAGCTACAGCTTGAGTTAAAAGTTGTGGGGTGTTTTTTTGTTGTTTGTTTGTTTGTTTTTAAAAAAAAAAGGAAAGAAAAGTGGGTACTCGTATCTCTGTGCTCTGGACTCTGTGTTTGACTTAAGATTTTGGGGCTAGAAAGGGACATTTCCAAAGGCAAAACCATCATGTGCATGTTTATGGGGGTACTTGCAAAGCATTCCTCTAAAACAGCTGGTTCTATACAAAGTGGAGACAAGTGAATGGGAATAGGGGATGAGTACTGACACCAGGAGTTTGATCTAGCTTGTAGCTTTTGTCCCCTACATAGTTATTTGAATGTGTAGTCTCCTGCACTACTCCATCTGATCACAGTTGGCATTGCTTCTGTGGAAAAGGTAGTAGAGATGTAGCTTTTTCACACACCAGATGAATTTCCATTCCCTTTCCCAAACTGTTGCTGCTTCTCTTCTCCCACTCAAGAAACCCTCAACAACTCTCAGAATATTTCTCTGAAGGCCACATCTTTCTGGTCTTCATGCTATGTCAAACCATCCTTCTCTGTAAATGACCTGTTCCTTTCAACCCAACATCTCTCTTGGCTACAGACATAACCTTTTCCAAAGAGCAAATACTGTGCCAAAGTCTTTCCGCACAGGAAGTTTTGGTTCCTGAATGCCTTGTGGTGATGATGATGAAGTACACGAGCTTGAATAAAGCCAAGCCAAATTTATATCCTGTAAGACCTTAGCTTTGTTTATCCTCACAAAACTTTGTAATACCTACTGAGAGATGAGAAATCAGTTAATTCTTGGAGCAACAGATGCAAGTGTTACTATTTATGCATTAGCAAACCTACAGCAAAGCAGTGGATCTGTGTAGCAGGTTATGATGGCATCCAAGGATCAAATGCATTAGAACAAGAGTCACACTTTGCTCTGTCATCTTCAGAGATTCTTCCAGGTTGGAGGAATTGCTGAAGCCTGATCAGGAACATCACTTGAGCCCCTAATTCTACAGTCATGATAAATAGAGGTTATTGAAATAAAATACTTGTTTCCTGTGCTTAAGCTTTAAAGTGAACTCCATTTTTCTGACTTAATGTCCTGAATGATATTTCTACTTTTCTTGACGCTTCTCTGAGTTCAGACTAGGAAAGACAGGAGGAATAAACCAGAAAAAAAGTAGCTTGAAATAAGCAGGCACACTCATTTCTGCTGACTTTTGAGGTTCACAATACAACATTCAAAACCCACTAGCCCCCCCAGTACCAATACAGGCTGGGGAATGAAGGGATTGAGAGCAGCCCTGAGGCAAAGGTCTGGGGGGCTCTGCTGGATGAAAAGCTGGACATGAGCCAACAATATACGCTTGCAGCCCAGAAAGCCAGCCGTATCCTGGGCTGCATCAAAAGAAGCGTGGCCAGCAGGTCGAGGGAGGCAATTCTCCCCCTCTACTCTGCTCTCGTGAGACCCCACCTGGAGTACTGTGTTCATCTCTGGGGCCCCCAATATAAGGACATGGACCTGTTGGAGTGAGTCCAGAGGAGGGCCATGAAGATGACCAGAGGGATGGAGCACCTCTCCAATGAAGAAAAGCTAAGAGAGTTGGGGTTGTTCAGCTTGGAGAAGAGAAGGCTGTGGGGAGACCTTATTGCGGTCTTTCAATACTTAAAGGGGGCTTATAAGAAAGATGGGGACAGACTTTTTAGTAGGGTCTGTAGCGATAGGACAAGGGGTAATAGTTTTAAAATAAAAAAGAGGGTAGATTCAGACTAGATATAAGGAAATTTTTTGACAATGAGGGCGGTGAGGTACTGGAACAGGTTGCCCACAGAAGCTGTGGATGCCCCATCCCTGGAAGTGTGCAAGGCCAGGTTGGAGGGGACTCTGAGCAACCTGATCTAGTTGAAGATGACCCTGCTCATTGCAGGGAGGACTGGACTAGATGACCTTTAAAGATTCCTTCCAACCCAAACTATTCTATGATTCTATGGTGTTCAAAAGTTCGCTAGTAATTAATTTCTAAGAACACCAAATTACTTGTCAGTATATGTAGGTGACATGTATACCCTCTTATCAGATATTTTAAGATGGTGATTAGTTTTCAGATTAAAGTTGTAAAGAAAAATCAACCACAGTGATGTCTCTGTGAGCAGAGGATGCAATAGTCTGCAAAGTGTGCAGCAGCATGAGTATGTTAACAAGAACTCGGCAGAAGTGAACTGTGCTAGTGTTACCTTGCTTCTCAGGAGGGTTTCTTGGTGCCTGCTGAGCTCCACACAGTTCAGCACAGACTGCTGCCACTTTGTGAACTACTCACTTGAGAGCTGAGCTAAAGGTGCATACACCCAGAAGAAAAGAGCTGCTATCAGTGTACACAGGTAATCTTTTTCAGAACTTGCTGATGTAAGATGCTCTGTAAGGCAAATGCAATCAAAGCTGTATGGAGTATAGCCAGCTCTGGGAAAACAGCATTTCAATGTGTGCCTGCAGTGGGACATCTTTTCCATAGCTGTGGTATATCTGGTTTCACGGCTGTCACATCTTTACTCTCTCACTTTTTTCTTTCTTGTGTAATATCTCCTTTAGGTTTCCCTGAAATATTCACTGAATGCTGAAACAACACAAACACCTCAATTTAGGAAAAAAAACATGGTAAATTCCAGGGTCTTTTTTATAGGGAAATCAAGCTTTCCTGGGAAATCTGTATGTATGAGAACTATTTACTATTCTTTGCAATATATGATAGGGTATATTTTGTTGTTTTGTGAGGATTGGGGTTGCAAGTGCATTTATTTCTTTTTTGCTTTTTCCTGTCTTCCTTAAGTGTCTGAATCCTTCAGTCTGGAAGAATTTAGGCATATGTCTTCTGGTGAAATCTGGTCTGCTGACATACAAGAGATCCAAGTAGGTGACAGCTGGGAGAATATCAATGAGCGGTACAATGTGCTATTGTAAAGCCAAAGCTAGAGTAGGGTGGAGGGAGTGCTTGAATTCACAGTCTGTTTACAAGCGGAACATATGACCTTTCTGAAGCTTGTCCTTTCTACTGAAAGTTTTTTTCCACCATTTTTCTATTCCAGAGATTAATTCTATGGCAAAGAGCAGTGTGAACTTTTAACCAACTTTTTTCACTTTACATAGGGACTTAATTGCCTAGGTAAAATGTTCAAGCTGGTTGAAAGAGGGAGTTGAATTTCTCAGCAGTCCCAAATGTTCCTACATTAGAACATGAGGTTTTTCTCTGCTTTTGCCTTTACCATTTTGCACAGGCCAATGTTATTCAATAAGGTATTGGGATTTCTTTTGCGGGGGGTGGGGGGGGGGAAGAATGGTGAAGGGTGCATTAAAACTGAGCCAGTAAAACAGTAGAATGCAGCATTGCTTTATGGTCATGCATATAATAATATCAAGTATACTGAAGATGAAACTATTATTTCTACATATGTGTTCCTATTTTGGTAATGTACTGTGGCAAGGGAAAAATATTTTTTTGTGGAAATAGATTGCTTTTTGTCCTCACTGGACATGTGACAAGACACTTTTTATTCTTGGTATTTTATTTTTTTCAGACTTTCATTTCTGTTTCTGGGTACACATGTAAAGAGAGTAAGGAATATGGCCTCTTGGTAGGTGGGTTATTTTTTATTCAGAGAATCATCAAGATCAGGTAATACAAGTCTTGACACTGGTTTCAATTTAATTTTATTAAATCATCTGAAATGCATTATTTAGCTGCTTTGTAAGTTTGAGCCTTTTTTTATTCTTTCTGCATTGTACATAAAGTGGTCAAAATAATAAAAAAAAAAAAAGGAAAGCTTAAATTTGACTGACAGGTGGTCATGACTTAAAGATACTTTAGTCCCAGAACCTTTTAATGAAATAGTTTCTCAAGCTATCGCCTTAGACTGTTAACCTTAAGCTAATTGGTTTTTAAGGTATCCAGCCTGAAACTTTAAGCTAATGAAACAAACTGGCTGTGCAATGGCACCTGTTGGCAATGGAAGAGAGTCATACTTTTCTTACCTGCATCACTAATGTCTATGCAGATGTCACCACTAGGATCTCCACTGCTAGACAGTAAAGGCAAGGGCTTTGTCATGTATCATTCAAGTTAAAAGTAGCATGAAAATCAGACTTATATGTTTTGGTCTGTCTGTAACATGAATCCAGGCAGTTGAGCCCTTGTCCCTCTCTTAACGCAGGTGTCAGCTCTACTCTTTCCACTGGAAGAGCTCTTAAATGCGGTTTCTTTCTGTGCTGACACTTAAGTCTCTGAAAGAAGAGGAGAGACAAACAATGGGTCCCATGAGCACAGCAATAACAAACTTTAGCCAGATTTCATGTCTTTGGTTATCTCAGTTTACTAACTTCTCCATATTCATCTTTGAAACCTCAAATATTCCCTAGCTAAGTGCCTCTTCGGTTGAAATACTAAGATTTTTGGTGCAACAAGGCAGCCCAAAATATACATAAAAATGGGAAAACAACACAAAATCCTATCTTCTTTTTAAGCTTCAGTCAGTCCAGCAGCAAACATGTTATTTGTTTTAAGCCTCATTAGTTTCTTAGAAGACGGAATTGGATTTATATACTTCTGTCCACTAAAGAAGAAACTTCCCTGGCTGGGTGATAGTTCCTTTATGAACACAGAAATTCCATGGAAAATCCATATATGTGACTCTCAGGATTCACTATACTGTCCCTTTCACTGGAGCTGCAGCCTGGCCAAAGAAGCCAGCTGTAGAAAAGAACTGGAAAGAATCTTTTTTGCAGTTTCTTATGTTTCATTATGCCAAAAAGTTATGTAGTGATTAAGAGTTTAAAACCAAAACCTTTTATAAAAGATTACCTATCTGAAATACTTTGTTTCTAGTTTGGCCAAGTAGAAAGAGATTCTTTGATAGAAGAGCTTTCCGGGACAAATTATAAGTGTTTTTTCACATGAAATTTTCCATTTTTTTATCTTTGACAAAGGGGGAAGGAAAACTTATTTTGGAAAATCAAAGATTTCTAATTGTATCTTTAGTTCTTAATTATTTTAAATGCTTTAGTTCATTCAACTTATTGAGTGTTTTGTTGAAAGAACAAAATAGAAGCATGTGCAATTTCTTTCTCAAGCTAATTAGCAACTTGGGTTTTTCTACACGTGGGATAACATAATGGAAAAGCCTAAAACATACTATGCCGTGTTAAGGAGGAGATGGTATTATGGCATGCTGCCATCCCATGTCCACAGCTGTCAAAACTCTTGGTGCAGTCTGTTTATCATGCTACGTCCATGTATCTTGCATCGATGTGATCTTAGGTACCATTAGTATATAGAAATGGGGAGGAAAAAGCTGTATTTACTTTTTCTTTTTCCATAGGACTCTAGTAATCAACCATTTTCTGAATGCTCAGCATTCTAGTTCTCATCCTGAGAATCGATTGCAGGCCTCAGATGCTGTGAATCGGGTATTTTCTTTCAGGTACAGTGTCTGCATCAATAGTGATCTTAATACACTTAGCAGCTTAGTCAGAAATGACTCTAAGAAAAGACTACATCAAAGACATGGACCTTCAAGTGTTCTTAGCTGAAACAAAAGCAGGTAATGTCTCCCATTTAATGTGTGTTGTGCCTTCAATTAAAGCACAAGTATAAACAGTTTATGTGACCTTATGTGGCTGATATAGCATCAAGAATAACTGCAAGAGAGGAAAGAATTAATAAAGCCAAGGACAATCTAAACTACTTTTCAGCAGACAGTGCTGACAGCGACAGAAAAAAACCCCAAACATTCCCTCATGGACAAAATCGATGATCTTGAAAATCATCACAGAAGATCTAATCTTGACTCCTCCTGGTATACCTACAATTGGGAGACTGCTGATGCACTGGACTTTCTGGGCAGAACTCCTTACTCTGCAACCTGATTATTCACCCTGTGCCTAAAAATTCCATGCAAAAAAAAAAAACAGGCTATGTAAGACTTCATACTTTCCTGCCTTGTTTTCTTAAATATAAGGATGAAAAGATTACACATTTGTACTTCTCCTTTCCCTGTAGTTAGACCAATTCTGTTCTGCCCCCCACCCCTCCAAAAATTCATCTGAGTTTATTTGAGGATAGATGAAAATATGCTGGGGTACAAAAAATGAACTCTGCTTATGGAGAAAGCCAGGTAACATCCTTTGTTTGCATAGTGGTTTTGATAGGCTGGATTTAAGAAACAAAGCAATAATTTACATTTTGCATTGCTAAGCATGAAGAAAAAAAAAAATTTCCCTTTTAGAAACAGGTGGTAACTGTAAAATAATAAACAGTCTCAGAAGATAGACTTCTGAAGACTGTAAAAAATTTTTATTAAAATCCCTCTGTTAGAGGGCTTGTTTCAGTCGATTGTATTATTACTCTCATATTTTCCAATAACTTTAACTGGGGAGCTTTATTTTAAATGGTAATACTGTGTAAGAATTTTATAGAATTTTATATTTATGCTTAAAAATACTTCATATCTGTCCTCAAAATGTAACTGCTTATATTTAAGGAAATAACATTTTAAGTTATACAGTTTCAGCCTGGGTTTCTTTCATATCAAAGCTGGGTTTGCAACACCTGTATTCTGGGAGTTACAGTGTTCAGTCTGGTGTTTCAACTTGGATATGAAGGTGACAAGCTCATTGACAGGGAAATGGTTACTGCAGTATGAATAGGTAAATAATGGAAAAAGGAAGATAAGGGAGCTCCTTCTGACATCCTCCCTGGCCATAATCACATTGTCCTGATATTTTATTTGCTACTTTTTTCCCCACTTTACACTTTCAGGAATTCATGAGGAAATTTTAGAAAAACATAATCTTCACACTGACAAAAGTGTATTCTACAACTGACAGAGAAAATATGACTTCTTGTATGGATTTTATGTTTTTTCTCTCCTTTAGGAAAAAGAAAAAAGGAAAAAAAAAAAAAGGTGTTTTTTCTGTCATGTTTAACACAGAATAAAAATAAAAAATCTGCCCAACCTCTTTCTGCTTCCCTTTCTCCCCTCATGATAAAGATGTCCCTATATTAACTCCTGTCATCTGACTGTAAAAGACCTAAATGTATCCCCCTTGACACCTACTGACAGGCACCTTTGTATCACAGAAAAAGAGTAATACTTGGCAATCCTTTGATGATACTTGATTTTCCCTAATGGAACAGTTGTAGAATTCTTCAAGATGTCGTTAATAATTGTCAGTATGGGAACTGTTGCTGCCTGAAAAGCTCAGGAGCATTCACAGTTGCAACGGCAGCATGGGCAGCTCCTTTAACACATTTTTCTTGTGCCAAGAACACTGCCAAATTAGCTGGAAAGGCATATGGACTTTTTTTTTTAAAGCATAAGCAATTGTAATGAAATTTCAAACTGTGACAAATTGCCATTGAAGTTAATCAAAGGATCTTACAGCAGTAAGACCTGAAGGATTTGACTTAGGAGTAATTTATGGTTTCAATCTGTCTATACAAGATGACCTTGTAGTTTTGTAAAGGTTGTCTTTATAATCAAAATCAGCTGCCACTTTTTAAAAATGCAGAAATAACTTTTGGAGCAGGTTGTAGAAAGACTTCCAGGATATCTTAGAAACTGATATGTATGACAAAACATTTTATTTGTTTAATTATAAAATTAAAGACTGAGCAGGGCAGAGATTTAACACATATCCAAAGCCAATTTGTCTGTATGTAGTCACAGTGACCTAGGATAAAGAGCCATCTTCTTGGGACACCAAGTGTAATTCTCAATCATGTGGAAGGCATTTTTGCAAGGTAAACTTTCTTTGGCAAGAGTAATCTACATGATACTTTTGAAATCTATGTTCACAAGATGATGTGAGAATATAGTTGAACTTACTTTTTACTTATGAAATGTGGGATAATAAAAATTCTTTGGTGCAGACACTATTCTGTTTTAGAAGGTAATTTCTGAGTGTTGGTGGTAATATTTATTGCTTTCAGACAATGCAAATGCTCCACACATAAAAGAGAATCACCTGTGATCTTGAAATGACATTTAGTGACAATTTGAGTCATGAAAAGACTGACTATTTGAAGCTAACTATTAGATTAATTAAAGAAAGATCATTGTGACTGATTGGAACTTAGCACCTGGCAGATTTTGGTGATATTGCAGTGTGGACATATTTCATGTGGAAATACTCCATATTTTATTTTGCACGCCAGTGTGTATTGGATACCAAAAGGGTGGAGCTTTATGGATGTAGCTGTTGTGGAAAAAAAAAAAAAAAAAAAAAAAAGGCTCAAATGACTTTTTACAGACAGCTGTCACAAATTTTTTCAGAAATACTTATTAGAAAGCCTACATAGTTAGTGCTGTGGATTATATGATGATATGAAATGGTGTGGAGGAGTGGAGTGGAAGGGAAACGTGGTAAGCAGTGTAGTCCTTCCTGACATGCATGTACCTCTGTGAGAAGGCATGGTATGTGCTAATGCTACAAACTTGTTTGTGAAAGATGTCTTTGCTATTGGCTACTGCTCCTGAATTTTCTTGCCTCCAGAGATGACGTTTATGCTGGAGTCATAGCTGATGACTTAACACAGTCATACTTTTTGAGACCACTGTTAGGACAAAATGGCACGGTGAGGAGCAATAATAATGTCACTGCCAGCCCAGCTGTGAACTTCACTAGCTGACTGTTTTGTAGTTTACTAAAATACTGAAAAGGAAAACTTTTGACTGAAAAGCAACTTTCCCAGGTGACTTATTGGAAGAGTGCAGCCAAAATGAATTTAGCACAGGTATTTCAGTGAGACAGGGGACTTCCTCCAGGAATTTCAGTACCTTAAGTGCAACGGGAGTTGAAGGAGCATCAGCCCTTTTGTGTATCCATTTGTCAATCAGAAAAAAAGATCATGAACATATGATGAGGAGTATGAGTACTTACCCTGAGGCAATAAGTAAAGTAGTTTTCTTCTCAGTGTCAGAATATGTATTGAAAGTTTTCTTAAAAAAAAAAAGGAGGGGGTGTTTTTATTGCCTAATCCATCTAATACATGATACAGCAGTTTGAGATTTTAAGATGAAAAACATTATTCAAAGGGATTTTTGCACTAAACATCCATCTTCAGCTCTGCCATATATGTGTAATGTAGCTTTTGAGTGATAACTTCTGACTGTAAGCAGTGCATAGTGTCATCAGAGAGTGCAAAACTGTGCAGAAACTGAAAGCTGTGTCTTTGTTACAGGTAAGTCAATATACATTTAAACGGCATTGCTGTAGCTGCCTGAAAGTCAATATGAAAGTATTACTAGAGTCTGGATATGACAACTGACATTTTTCAGCGTTGTGCTCAAAAAGTTGACATGTGAATAGAGATGAAAGGAGGAAAAAAGGAAATTCTGCTGTTCGTCAAAAACTGGAGAGCACATAAAACTGTCAACTGTAGGAGGAACAAAATTGCCTTTTCCCCTCCTTTTCAGTTATTGCTGCTTAAGATCCAGCAGACTAAGTATGACCCATAGTCTCTGGCAACGCTGGTGGAGTTGTGTTATGTATACCATCTGAAGCTGGTACCTGGGATTGGACTGTTTGCAGCTGACATGCTAAAATTCCTGACTAGTACAGAATTATTCCTACAAGTCTGTATTGCTGACCTATTTGAAGGCCTTTTTCTAGTGAGATCTCAATTGCACAACCCATTTATTCTTGATAGAAGAGCATACATGTCTAAGAGATTATTTTCTTTCCAATTCATCTTGTCTCATTATTTCAACTGAATCCAGAGATTTTTAAGACTCATTGAATATAAAAAGGGGTAGTGAGTGTTAGGGAAAGGAATGTATTGGTGAAAATGAATGCAGTTGTGCAAATGAACTCTACCTTCAGCAATATGACTGGACAGAACTGATGATCAACAGCTGCATTTGTCAGCCAAGTGCTGAAACCGATTCTTTTGTGAAGGAAAACCAAAAGAGCATGGATGAGAGAGACTTTATTTGATGAACCATCTGTTTCAAATAGACTACCCCAATAAGAGTTGAAAACCGTTCAGCCATTGTCTGTTCAGTTGTGCAATGGGTAGTACATGAGACCAAGACTGGTTATTTCAGTCCAGTTGCTGATGAACTGTTGTCCACATAACAAAAAACCACTGATGTTCAGAGCTCTTTGTCTGTAAAACTTAATAGACAGACAGAGAGCTGTACATTCTCCTGTGCACAATTGTTCTTGCTACTTAGAATGGCAAGGAAATGTAGGAGTGGCTGCCACAGTATCAGGGAAGCTTATTTTATCACTTCAGAAGCAAAGCTGCTTCTGTGAAGGAATACTTCAGCTGATGAGCATGAGAGTCCATATCTTATCAGAAGTTCTCAGAGATTCATGGTTAAACTCAAAAGCAAATTTTCAAACTCTAAGTGCTGTGCAAATTCTGTCTTGCCTGTATAACTCTAGTGGGTTTTAGAGCATTAGTGTTTTTAAAAATCTTGCTACTATGTCAAAAAGCTGATAGATCAGAATAGGAAAAAAAAAAAAAAAAGATTGAGCCTTTCCCTGAACTCATAATGCTGAAATTCTCATTAGGGACAACACACAAATTCTTGCAAGACTCACAGCATGGCAGTACACTGACCTAGCCAACAACCTGTACTTGAAATGATAATCCCATTCACTTTACAGTGTTTGTCTCAGTGAAAGTCGTAACTAGGTATTTCATAGAAGCATGTGTGTTAGGACTAATGCATGCCTTAAACTTTAAAGGAAGTCAGGGTTTGACACTCATTAAAAAGGAAAGTTAGGACTTGAGCACAGAGTTTCTGCATTAGATTCTGCTCCAAGAGATTATAAACAGAGTGATTAGACATTTTTCGTATGATTAAAGCTTTATATTGCCAGGGATTAATTGCCTTCCATTAGACTCCACAGACAAAAAACCTTGCTTGGGACCATAATTTGAAACAAAATGGCTGATTTCATGTGACTCATTACACACAGAACCAAAAAAGAGAGATGTCTCAGTAAAGGAGTCTGCACTGTAGACCTCCTATCATATAAAAGAGACAGCAATGTGTAGCAACAATACAAAAAGCTCTGAACTTTGACATCCAACTCTGATGTTGTAAAGTCCCATTCACTTTATTGCTTGCTGTACAGTGCCAGTCACATCTGAGATCACTTTCCTGCTGGTGTTGGGTATTTGTGTCTAGTTGTTCCTTTGGTTTTTTTCTTATTTTCCAATGATCAAAATGACAAGTGACTTGGTATTTAATTTAATGTTATCTGTTGTAGGTAAACATCACTTGACTGTTTCAGTCATTAACAAGGAAAAGCTAGTAAGAGGAGAAAAATGCTAAGGAAACCAAACACAAGTTGCAATGAACCCCCTCAAAGGGTATGATACAGACTGTGTTTTGATTGAGCTGTTTTTTCTCCCTTCTGTTATTTTTGTGAACATCTTACGTCTGACTTGAAAAATACTGTATTAACTGAGCTTGCTTTCTGTTGACATGACTAACACCTTGTGACACACAAGGAAGGTTTCTTACACTTAGAAATTACTGTTTTGTTTGAAGGGAGCTTGGGTCTTTCACATTTCAGCCATGATTGTGAACACATACCAGGTGAATTCCTTTATGGCAGCAACAAGCATTAAGCTCGGAAGCAGAGGATATATGTCAGAGATTATGCCGTTTGCACACTTTCTTAGCCTGTGAGCGTAACACACTTTTTTCATCTCATTAACATCATTACTTTGCTAAGCTGGAATTTGGAGGGTTTTTGAGAGACCTTGACCTTGTATAGAATTAACTCCCTTATTCCATATTAATAATCATCATATGATTGAGATCATATTCTGATACTCTATTTCTCTTTTCTTCTCAGATTTATTTTGACATTTCTGTTGACCTTGCATAAAATCACCAGCCTGTTTGCTCTAGTTTTGCAGTCTAGGGAGTTAAGAGAAGGCAAAAAATGAATACATGAATAAGAGAGATGGATTAAAAACTAGCCTTATCCACCTATTAAAAGAGTTGAAATGAGTATTTTACATTCTTTATTTGAAAGGTTTGAATACTGCTATGCTCCCTGCCAATGACTGTGTTGCAGGTTTTGTGTTTCTATAACACTGGCATGGTACTCAATACATGAAGGCTGCACAGAAATAGCTTTTCTTGCTGTCATGTAAGAGGTAGAAACATTGGTTTGGTTCTGTGTGATAATTTCTGTGGTCTCTCTTACGTGGTAACTGCCCTTCATATAGTCTCTGCCCAGCTCTTCAGAGAAAAGCATACAATTGTCAGAGGCAAATATTCCTTGCAGGAACAGAGAGAAAACTTCTTTTTGGTTCCCACTGTGTTTGAAGATGACAGTAGAGAGTTCATACCACCTCTAAGTTATCATCTCTGCCCTCACCTAATTATGCAGCTTTGGAAAAAGGGCTGGACACAGACAAAGGAAGGAAGCACAACTTGTAACTCCTCTCAGATTTTCAGTCTGGAAATATACTTTGTATTTTTGTTGTCTTTGGTTACATAAACACCGACACAGACTACCTGGGCTCACTCTTCTCTGACCCTAAATTGACCAAGTTACTCCTTGGAGTCATGGAGCATTCTCACAGCCTGCTTAAATAAGTTAGGTCTCCAACTTCTTTATTAGTTAGAGTAGAAACCCCAATTTAAGTCCAACCTATTTGTGGGATACTGCCTAAACCTGGTGTCTGAGGCACTGTTACTGAATGAAAAGTCATGGACAAACTCTAATTTAAAGATCAAGTTCTAAATCTAAGCTTACCTTAGGAGGAAAGAGCATTTTGTTATGTAAATATCATCAAGATTAACCTGATCTATATGCCCAAATAAACCTACAAAAGCTCACCTTATCTGTATTGGCAAAAGTTTTGCAATAATGCCTATTCTGTCTATAAAAACTGATCCTAAGCAAACAGGCATTTGTGTATTAATCTGGATTGTACTTTGCATGAATGGCAAAAGATAATATTTTAAAAGTTCATCATATTCTGACTTATGCCAGTGAAAACTAATCTTAGTGTTGTTTGCCAAATGCACTACCCAAGGAAAATGAGGAAACGTTTCTTATTTGTGTTTTGTTTACCTTATTATTTGTTTACCTTTTTATTTGGTTTGACTAAATACAAATCTTAGACTTAAAGTATGTGATATTTATAGACACAGCAAAAGCGTCTTTTGAAGCAGCTGGTGGTCTGGCCACATATACTTGCTTTTAAAGAAATGTGCCCTTTTCTAAACCCAATGCCCTTTGCCATGGACAATTAACATATTAACATTTGCTAATAGCTTAGTTGATATTTCAGTCTAGTGTTTAGATACTGTGTATATGACCTTTTTGGTTCCTCTGGTGTTCTGTGTTGTTTTTCACATTTCTCAGCCTGAATTAATGTGATGATCATCTAAATCTTAAGAGTTCTGTAACAGTTAGCACCAAAGTTACTACCATAAGTGCTTAATATTTTATGCCCAAAATTTGTTGTTGAGCATATGGTTAGTGTAAAGCATTAGTCAAAACCATTTTTTTAAATTAATCAGAAAATTGTATTTTCTGTTGTGATACTAAACCAACTCATTTGTTTGGACCTTGACTTTTATTACCAATCATAGAAAGGATATGGCTTTTATCATTTAGTTGGAAAGAATGCATTAATAATGATCTGTCCTAGAATGTTTACATTGTCTTTGGACTGTTCCTGCTGACTTGCATTGAGGTATCAGAGTTCTGCCTTGGGAAAACAAAACACTTTCTAATAAAGATTTGGAAACTTATTTCAAAAAAGCATCACAGCACTGTTTTGTGACCAAAATCACAATCATTAAGTTAATAAAGCTGTAAGTCAGCACAGCATTTTCTAGATTAAATTTTGTTTCTGTTGGAACCAAATTTTTCTCTAAATATTTTATGAAGTACAGACTAAAGGATGGTAGGTGTTCATATTGTGAACAGCCCACTGGAAGAAAAATAATCTGTGTCTACATTACCTATTAAGTCTGCGGTGGAAGCAAATAAAACTGGCTAGAAATAATTGTCTGCGGCAGAACAGACCTTATTCACTCAGAGACTTAAAAATCTAGTTGTCAGAAAGTAAAGAAAGCTCCGCATTCCTTAATTAACCATATTTGCTGTGACACAGTTAGCAAAGTTTTCTGACAGTCTAGAGCTGTATCATGTTACTCTCCTACAGAAACCAAGCTGCAATACATGCTGAGCTCCCTAGACTAGCCACAGCAAAAAAATTATTAGCTTCTAGGACCTGGTGTAAATATCAAAGCATTCGATTTGTCAAACACTGGGTACTTTTGGAAGCAATTTTCCTGTAGATCAGAGCAGGTTTTCTTGGTTTCTAGGGTACTAGCATTTTTAATACAGTTTTCAGCTAGCCAAATGGAACATTCCCCTGAGCTGGGAAACAGAAGAGTTGCACCTGCTTGAGAATCAAAACCAGGAGCTGGAGGTCTGGATATGCTCCTGATCTTGTTGATTTTTCTGAAGGCTCTGAAAAGCCCTGATGTGCACTAGACAACGAGTGTCAGTAACATTTTAGCCCCAATTAACTGCTACTGAAGTTACAAAAAGGCAAATAAAAGCAAGCTTCTGCTTTTAACTGACAAGGAGCTGTCAGCCACCAGGAACTCTGCTGAAAAAGCTCTGTATAGTCTGTCTCAGGACCCAGGACCTTGATACAGCAGGAGGCCCAGCATGTGGGGCTGTGGGATACCAGCAGCCCTGCTGGCTGCACTCCCTTGTTCTTTTTCTAGCTCACTATGGAGTCTGTGAAAGTACGGTGCCTGACCCTTGTAAAGACAGCTTTCTGTGAGAGTAGGAAAGATGAAATTATAAGATGCCCTGGCTGAAACATACAGAGGTGTTTTACAGCCATAAACTGAGATGTTACTTGACTGTCAGCTCAACCCTGTATCCACACATTGAGGAAAAATAAAATCCCTTTGGATGGTCGTTGGTTTTTGTTGGTTTTTTGGGTTTGTTTTTTTTTTTTTAACTGTTGGGGCTGATGTCCGATCTTTGCACTCAGGCAATAATTCACCTGATGGGCCACATGGAACCCTGGTGATACTTCCAGATGTCACAAACAAGGGCCCAAAACATTAAGAAAATATTGATATGTTATGGCCATGCTCAGGTGCCAGCGATGGAAGTTGCCTGTGTTGTGAGGGTGCACCTAGGCAGCAGTCTCAGGGGCAGGCTGCTTGGTACTGGCAGTGCTCCCAGAGAGATGGGCTAGAGGTTACAGTCTGTGGAGAAGGGGTGGTAAAGAAAAACATTGCTGGCAACAACAGGTTGCTAAAGATGTGATGCAGAGTCTCACTATGAAACACTTTTCTGTCATGAATATTCCTAGCATCCTTGTCCTAAGTTCCACATGAAACACCTTCTGCAGATATTACTTTGCTGTCTAGGGTGCAAGAGATTGCAAGGTCTTACCCATGCTGGTCATATGGTCTGAGTCTAGTGACCTTCTTGTCCATATCCTAAAACCTCACAGTGCTGACTGGGATTGAAAAGGACTGGGAAATAGGCATCAAGCTCCTGACTGTTATTTTCCCAGTACATGGTGCGCATCTTGTTTAATAGGTGGCAGCAGAGTGTTATTGATCAAGAATAGCATATCTTCCCCTAGCTGCAGGACGGAAATTAATTTATCTGTGTTTGGAGAAAGAACAATTCACAATGGCTTAGTTCCATTGGTGTCATCTTTGAGGGCAGCCAAAAAGATGGGGACACAGAGCTAGACATGACTTCTGTGCTTGTGGTGTGACCTTGTGGTAGTTCTCTAGCTCTTTAACTTCAGAGATGTAGCCATTAATGATTGTAGGAAAAGGAAAGGCTGGTCGATAGGTCTCCACTGATAGCTTCTGGGTTAGGGTTCATTAGCTTTTGGTAATAATAAATTAGAGGAGAATTTTAAAGAGCTGCCTGAGATCTGAACTACTGGTTATTTCTTTTACAATTCCAGGAAATTCTCCTAGCTAGTTTTCCCCTAGCTGAAAGAGGGTGCTGCTGTGAATTGTCAGCACAGTGTTTTGTTTCTCATTCCTTCTCTCCCTCAAGAGTGAAATGCTCACAATTTCTCATTTATTGATTAATCCTTCATTAAGCTGTTATGAAACAGCTCTGAAATAGTTTGTTAGTTTTTCTTTTTTTCTTTAATTTAAAAATCCTCTTAAATGGACATAACCTTATTTAAATATCTGCAAATTGTAAATGAATAACACTTTTCAAGTATCATCTGTGCACTAGTGGATGGACATATCTTAAGTTATCAGTTTAAAAATTAGTTTCATAATGATATACACAAGAAGTCCTCCTGAGATCTACTGTGTATTCCAGTCCATAAAAATGGGCCTTAAAAAAAGTGATTCATCCTTTTAATGCACTGTGTAACTAGCCAAGTCATATTTTGTTGGCATTCTAGTCCTAGGAAAATGCTGTAATCATTCCATGCTACTAACCTGCTAAAGTTAAAGCAACTCCCAAGATTTAGATGGACGAGTGAAATATGAACATTAAAGTTAAGCAGATGCTTATGTAAAGAGTGACCTAATTATGTTAGATGCTTATGCAAACTGGTTTCAGCTTTGCAGTCTAAACAGTGAAAGGGATGAGTTGCCTTTTTATCAGCCTAGTGTTTGCGTATGTGGGCAAATCTAGATCATATGCAGTTAAGCATGTTGTTAGTGCTTTGCCAAATCCAGACTTTAATGCAAAAAGCATTGTGTGTTTGAGAACCCTAGGAAAAACTTGAGAAATCAATAGAAGATACTGGAGCAGTTGTATTAGAGTGTGTTCCTGGAAGTGTTCAAAAAATGGGTAGATGTGGCACTTCGGGACATGGTTTAGTCTAGTCTACCCTTAATTGGTTTAGTGTGGACTTGGTAGTGTAGGTTAATGGTTGGACTGGATGATCTTAAAGGTCTTTTCCAACCTAAACGATTCTATGATTCTATGAAATATGTTTGGATAAATCCCATTGCATGGTTTGCTTTATTACAGAAACCTTAAAAAAATATTTTATTATTCCTTTAGTTTATTATCTTAATTTCCATTTTGTCAAAACCAGAATAAATTCTTAAATCTCAATTTAAATTATTATCCAATCTATAGAAAATATCTCTTATAGTCCTCTCCTTTTTAATATTGTATTACGATCCCTGCTTAGTATCAGAATCAAAGGCAGGTTGGTTTTGTTCAGTTTTCAGTTATGTGATGTTCCTCTCCTGGTCAAGAAGGTAAAAAAATCAGTCTTTGAAAGATCACTTTAAAACTTGATTGCCTTATACTGGATGCTTTGTGAGTGCTTCCCTTATACTAGATGCTTTGTGAGTGCATGCTGTTTTTCGGTTCACTGCACTGTCTAGCCTTTCCGGTAGCTGAGAAGTTCTTTGGTCTCTAAAGGACAAAGAATCCCCTTCTTGAGACTAAATTCAGCACTGCAGTATGTGATATTTTCTCTTAGAAGAGAAAGTTTTTAGACAGCTAAGACCATACAGAGAACTTTGCACTGTGTGACCACAAACTTCATTGTATGTGCTACGATTCCAGGAAGAATGAAATGGAAGGCAGATCCCTAATGTGATCGTTTTTAATTATTTACAAAGCTGAGTGTTTTTTAATGGGACTGATGTACCTCTGTTCCAGATCATTTCCCCCATCTTTTTCCTTCAAAACCCCACAAATAATGGGGATATAGCTTTGTTCAGCACCAATGCTCCTTCCTCCAGCTCTTAAACCCTGATGATGTTTATTGGAAGATGTGACAGATATTCTGACTTTACACCTTCTAATTTCTTCTCTTTTTTTCTGATGGACAGTTTTGTTGAGTGATTGGAGATCTGTGATTCTTTTACATGGCTCTGCAATGCTAACAGGATTGAAAAGTAGAATCATACTTAATCACCTAGTAATGATGCATAACTTGGAAAATGAAAAGCACATCTGTTGTATATTTTACTTTGGCTCCAGTCAAATATACAATTCCAGCTGAAGTGTCAGCCCTAATTTGCAAAGGGTACTGCTCTGATTTTCAGGGCTTTATAGTAAAAAAGAAATGTTCTCCTGTTTCTCAACTTCGTATGTATCCCTCTCATATTGACTCTTTTTTTTTTTTTTTTTTTCCAGGAATACACTCAACACACTATAAGCAGAAGACCAGTATCAGCATCTTACAAATGAGGAAACTGAGGCGCAGGGCATGGTAGAGACCAGTAACATTTAGCAGTCTACGTACACAGCTACAAGGAGAACCAAAGTCTCCAGAGACCCATGTAAGTGATCTCAATAGTGAACCAGTCCGGGAATCCTGCTTAGGAAAAACATTCCAGGTTAGCTAATTTATCCATATGTTTGTACTAGGATTCAGCTGGATTCTTGAAGTATTATTTATATGTGGATGTTGCATAATATCTTTTCTTACAAGAAAACATACCTTAGGACTTGATACGGTGTGTTCTCCCGCTTTTGGACAAACATTAATTCATGCAAATATCTATAGAGAAAACATAAAAACCCAAGCAAACAAACAAACAAACAAAAACAAATGCAAAGTTATGTTTAACGTATCTTTCCATGTGGAAATTAGCATGTTTCCCATGCTGCTGTTCTTGGACTATACACTAGTTGGCTTTGTATTTCATGATATACAATGTTGTTTTTTCCATGACTCATCTTAATGATACTTGGTGAAGGCAATTACAGTAACATATTTACATTTTTAGGGAAGTATAAAAGTGGGTCAAACACAGATATTTCACCTGAATGTTAACGTTCCAAACAGTAGGGTTTGCAGAACAGCCTTGACAAGAAATCTGTGCTGCTAATGTGAGATGAGCTTTATGGATCAGAAAATAAATAAATAAATAAACCTAAACAAAGCAAAACACATTAATAATTAAAAACAAATACTAGAATATAACTCAGGAGGTGTCACCATATGCAGCTAGTGTGACTCATGCAATAAGTACCCCTTATTTTGCTCGCTTTAAGTGTGGTTCAGAATTCTCTATTGTTTCGAGTGTACCCTCATTTTTTAATATCCTAGCATGTCTTAGCTACTTCTATTCAAGTTCAGTAACAGGAATACCCCTCATTTCTTGGAATAAACACAGCACAAGTATGAATCTCCCTTTATAAAAGTCAGTAGTCAAAGAACATAATTCCAGGTCTAGGAAGAGAATAAACAGGGCCCAGGGCAAGCAAGCTTATCTTTAAAGCCAAATTGGAGGAGGTAGGATGCTCAACAGTCTATTATTTTGTACTAGAACATTTGAAAAGCAGAACTGAAAGGCAGGTGACTTTCTTTCAAGACCACCATTTGGATAAGGAAATTTGCTCCTTGTGCAAATGCCAACACCTGCATACTTCAATTCAATATCTGATTGACAAGCATGATGCTTTCAAAATGGTATCATTCCCTAGCGTATTTCCTACATGTTAATTTAGTACTGGTATAAAGGAAAAGAATCTACATACAGTACAGAATTGTTATTTTGACTAGGTGTAAGCCTATAATTTTTCAGCAATGTCTATCTGGTACATTCAAACACATGCTTAGCTGTCTTTTGGGAGGTACAAGCAGCCCCTAGTCTAAAATTTTATTTCTTTTGAGATGTTTTGCTAAAAGAGGAATTGAGCTTCTATGAAGCAAAAAGAGTAATTGAATGAAGAGCACTTTGCTAAAGTAAAGAGGTTGTGTCACTATTCTAATTATTGTGGACGAACCTAATTAACTTATTCTCACACTCTGGACATGTGTTTATGCAAATTGCAAGAGGAGGGGAAAGAAATCCTTTCTCTGCAATGAACTCATCAGTTCAGGAAAGCTCTCAGTAGCAGATTAGTCTGGGAAAATTAGAAGTCAGACTTGGCTATATTCTTTAATGGAAATATAATCAGCAATACATCTTTATGAAATGTGCACTGCCATCACATAATATCCACTTGGAGGTGAGGTAAGGGCTAGAGGCAGTAGTCCAAAATCATTAACATCCCCCAGGTGAATATAATAGGATGATAAATGCTCACTGGGAAAGTATTCATTTCAGTTTTCAAATGGTTTTGAAAGTAAAACAGAAAGTCAGTCATTTTATATCAATTTAGTCAGCTCCATACTTTAATTCAATAATGAAAGACTTCACGTCCATCCATCCACAGTGTATTTGCAAGGCCTGAGTCAAGTGGTGACGTTACTTCTGTTAGTGCAATTCCACCAAAGGAAGGTGGAAGGATAGGAGTCATTCCAGTGTGCATCTTGATTTATGTAGTAAAAGTGAAGGTAGTGTTCTTCTATAGCACAGTATCAATTGATCAAGTTTCTTTACTGGAACAGAATAAAAAGGCCCAGTCCCTGGCTGGATATTTGGGTGAATAGACTTGCCCTGACAGGTTCCCTTCTTTTATTTCTGCCAGGAGTGATAGGGGCAGGAACGGATCAGAAACAAGTGTTTGTCCTGAATATTCTAAAATGCTTTAGACAAAAAGGAAAAAAAAAAAAAAAAAGCTTGGCTCTTTTGCTTTCTATATGAGGAGGCAATGCTTTACCAACTTGTTATTCAATTAAAAAAAAAAAATTATGTAAGACCTTTGGAGGTTGTGTAGACTTTGGGCAGTCTTTGTGCTTCTGTTTATTTACACTTGCTACAGCAATTGGCACCTTGTGGATGACAGTAGAGCATATATTTAATTTTAGTTGACTCTCTAAAGTGTCATTAACCCCAAAGGATTAAGTCTTCTAGGATATAGACTGTATAGGTCATAACATAGAGAACAATAACATTGTGTCATTTGATTTTAAACCATCTCTTTTTTTAAGGCATTATTCCTATTTTAAGGGATATAAAAGAAGAGGGAGAACTGCTTCTCTACTTCTGAATAGATATAAGAAAATGTTATTGCTTTGTCTGAAGTACTGGGTTTTGAGAGAGATCTTAAAAAACAAATTACCCCATGGAAATATTCTTTGCAATTCACATGAGCTATCTTGTTAATAAATCAGAGTCCAGTATCTACACTATTCATAATTGAACAAAACAGGATTTTGGACCTATACTTAGTGAAAATATGCTGCTACAAATGGACCCAAGTTGGCAACTTAACTATTTATGTGTATACAATTAGTCACTTATAAAAGGAAGATATTTTCACCTTTCTTCCACTGCCATATTTATTGAGGAGTTTCCTTTTGCTGAGCAAATGCCTCATGTGCACTTTGCAGTGTCTCAGCACACCTGCACCCTTATAAGGGCAGGTACATCTAGCATGCTCCGTTAGTAAAATAGCAGTGAACAACTAACTTGGAGTTCTTATCTTTGACTTATAACAAAATAGAGAAGCTACTCGAAGTAACGTACATAGGGGAAATGGCACTTGCACTACTTGCTGCCTCTCTGCAGTTTACTCTCACACTGAAGGCAATAAAAGAAGAGCAGTAATATTGCTTGTGCATAATGGTTTTTATCTAAGTGGTACTTAAACCAGCGTCATCTTATCAAAGGTGTATTTTAGGCACAACAGTTCCTGCAAGCTCAGATTCTCTCTTAATGGTCGTCTTCTGCATCTGGTAAATATTCACCTGTTTAGCAGATACTTACGAATGCTTTAGCATCTGTTTAGGCGTGGTATGAACTAGAACTCTTAGAAAAGCAGTAATGAAATGCTTTTGTATTCACAGTGGGCGTTAAGTATCTGTCAAGCTTTGACTCCTAGTGTCCACAATTACAGTATCAGAGAGAAATGATAATAACGGGATAGGCTGAAAACAAGTAAATGGGTTGAATATAGTGACTTGTTATACAGATACAGAAGGATATATGCATATGGATATTTGGTGGATAATTGAGAATCCTTATTAACATTATGCGTATGAGTTGCTCGTGCAGCCAGAAGTTTTGCAGACTGTCAGGGAATGGATAACACTGCATGATCTGGAAAAGATCAATGAACTGCAGCCAATGTGCCACAGAGGCATGAAAAGGTGGGTGTCTGATGCATGGAGAAAAAGGCATGTGGTGCATCTCATTTGTAGGAATGGCAAGCCTTGCTGGGAGTAAATACCGCATAGTCAAACCATATCGAAAAGGCAGCTGTGCTGGACACTAGCCAACTATAGTTCACCTGGGATGTACAAATAACAGGGTTAGTTCTTGGATCTGAGAGCTGAGCCCAAGTAGCAGATGGATGAATAATCTGAGTTTAATAATCCATGTATGCTGAGGATTTATTTTGTTTGCTTTGTGATTGCACCTTTCTCCACTGACATTATGGCAGGGTGTTTGTTTGCTCTTCTAACTTTTGTACTCATCTCTCGATCTTTCGGAGGCTTGAAAGAAACCAGTTGCAGAATAATATGTATATATTATTCCTTCATGAGGAAGGAATCTTCTTTGTTAACTATGTCTCTTCTAAAGTTTTTTCAGGAACAACATGCTGATGAGTTTCTGGATACCAGGCTAGCATCCATTTTGAAGTGTTTTCTTAGGCCTTGGAACCTGCCACCAATATATGACACCATTTAGTACTGCCACACTAGCTTCCGGAAGGACAGCTGGACTAAATACTTGTCTGTGATATGTTAGAGGTATCTGACAAACTGCCACTGGTAAATTACTCAAGGCAGGTACCTACAATGGCCATTCTTTCTGTTCAATGATACAGTGAACATGTTATCCCTGGCTGAGAAAAATGTCAGACCTGTGGGAGAAGCAGACTCAATTGCTTACAGGTAAGCTTCCTTTAATTAAAGGAGCTGGGAAAGGAATCAGCTCTCCCTTCAGGAATTCTCTACTACCATTTCCTATTAAGCTTATGAGAGATATCTGAGGGACAATATCTTTTGGGAAGCCTTTAATTCATTCAGGTACTAGTCATGTGTGGAGGTAATAGAATATAAATCATCCTTTTTTTAGAATGGTAGATGAGTTGAAGTGTAGTATTAAGCTCACCTTTGTGTCTGCAAAGGACCAAACTAGCCTCCTCCTGCCCACCTTTCGTCATATTGAGATACCCCGAATTATCATTCAAATCTCAAGGGTTTTTGGTGTATGTGGTGATAGCATTTAATTAATCACCCCAGGAGCATAAAAATGGTGAGAGGTGTATGCATTTGACAAGAGAATATAATAAGAATTGTGGGATAACCAGCGAGTACAGGAGTGCCTGATGCGATTAATTGCTTTTGCAAGTGATTTAGAGCATATGAGTTTAAGAAAGGCATTTTTGCTGCTGTGCTCTAGAGTTATAAAAACTCTTTCAAATTCTCCTGTATTAAAAGAAATAAATTCTGAGGAAGAAATAGTTTAATATACCCATAACTTTAAGAGCGCTTGACAGTTCTATGCTGATTTTCTCATAATGGCATTTTGCAGCTGTAGCTTTGTGATGAGAGCTGGGAGAACTGTGCTGAGAGTCAAGCTACAGAAAATTAAAAGAATGGGATCTGAAGTGAAAACTCTGTAGGCACGTTTCAGGTCTGGAAATGCTTGCTATTCTAGACCTTAGTATGGGAAGATGAGAGAAAGCTTTCTTCAAACCAGACCCATTCCGGTCTGCACCTCTCAAGCCTGATGGGCTAGAGAGGAAAGCAGTTACAGAAATCTACACGGAGATAGAGTGCATCTTACAGTTCACGATGGCAATTAATTTTCTGGATGTTCTGGTTTTAACGGTGACTTTTAAACCTGAAGATAAGAGGTTAACCCCACAAGCCAATCCATTCAGTGGAGGGACATTGAGGGCACTGTTGATGCTCTGGATCACTGAAACCTGTCATCAGAAGTGCTTTTATGAACTTAAGATTTGAACCAGGCAAGATACCAGGGATTGCTGTCTGCTTTTCCTATGGAGTTTAGGCTGAATTTGAATTCCCCAAAGTTCAAACCTCCAAGAATCTGAATTAGACACTCCATTTATTCCTCACTGGTGTTTCTTCATTTCTAAGCAATATTTAAACTTTAAAAGGTTGAGGGATTTAAGCATTTTTTTTTTTAATTTTATTATTGGTGCTATTAAACCTCTAAGTAAACGTTCAAAGACCAGTGTCTTCAGATGCAGTGCTGAATTATCACTCAGAGTAAGGAATACCACAGCTGAATTCTGTATGCACCTTGTTATCAGTTTTTGAATATTGAGGATGAATTAACTACTGCTTGTCTTTTTGCTTTAGCTAAGCTCTCTATTTTATATAATAGAATGAACTATCATTCTTAAAACAAGGAGCTAGGGAAAAGACAAAAACGTCTCTCAGATTAGGAGGAGAAAAGACATATGTGTAACCCCCAGTTCATGCTTCAGAATTCTGCAGTTCTCTTGGAGACCTTGGCAGCTGTCTAAAATGGAAAGATGGCAATTCAGGAAGGAAGAAAATTTTGCCTAGATGACTCCCCTAAGGATTGTTCAAGCTATAAGTCAGGGCAAAGAACATTGATTCAAATGTAGGTTGCCATACCTTTTTCCTTTTGTTCCATGTTTCTCCTCTGAGGTTGCTCTGGCTTTCAGTCTCTGCAAGTGGCTTCATTTCTTAGTAAAACTGGAGATCAAGACAAAAAGAAAAGCAGAAGAGAGATGGTGAGTATTTTATGTTAAAGATCAAACTTTGAAGTGAGACCATAGTTGAGAATGAATATATGGGTAGCTGGAGCTTATTTCACTCACTTCAGAGTGCCTTCAGCAAGTTAATGATGAAAATGTTTTTACCTGTCAGAATGAGGCTGTAAATCAGCTAAACCTTCATGTTTCTGATCTAATAGACTTCAGCTGTAAGCCAAGTGTACCACACAAAAGGTGGTCTTTCTGCAAGGCCCAAATCTATTCTCCTTTAGCACCTGGGTGCAGTTTGCCAGTTAATGGTGAAGTGGTGTGAGTGTGGGACCAAGTGTGATAATGCAGAACAAATGAGTCCATCAGACTGTTTGTTTTGGCTTTTTTTTTTTTTTTTTCCAAAGGATAGTCACTTTAAAATGTGCTCAGTTTCCTATTATGTGGCCTAAAAGATTGAAGTAATGTAATAAAAATATTATCTTAATTACACTAATTACAGAACCTTACACTGAGAGAAGTCTAAGGGTGTTTCTAATGTGAGCAGCTAATTAAGGTCTAGTAGAATGATGACAATGTAATTGCTTATGTTTGTGTGGAGGTGTCAATTTAGAAACAAACGTGTATATAACCTGCTATAGGAGGGTAAAAGTAGTTGTATTCCTAAGTGCACTTAAGATAAAAGCGTGTGGTTTTATTTGGTGTGTGTTTTTTTTTTTATCTTCAGCCAGCAAGTGACATATCTTTTACTTACTGTTCTTTACTGAGAACTATGTTTGATATACTGTCCTTTTAGGTTGATATGGTTACTTTGTTTGTAAAATAGAGTAAATAAATTCAGCTGTTTAATTTTGCAGCAAGGTGAATGCTATTTGTTTGTTACTTGCAAAGCTACTTTGTAGTTAAAGTTTTGGCTAAAGAGCCCATTTTGATACCTTGGAGCAGTAGTCAGTGAAGACAGACCTCTGCTGATTTATGGTCACTTTTTTCCCTTGTGAAGATGACTGAGTTATGTATGTGCTTCAGGACTTTTGAGGATAAAGGTTGTTAATGCTTTCTTTATGCTATTGGGGATATGAAAATGTAGGGATTCAATATAAACCTTGAGGGAAAGGACATGCCAAAAGGAGCTATGTGATAAGGAGGTAGGTGCTTGGGTTTTTCTCAGATTTCTGCCTTAGGCTTCATACGTTGATCAGGGGCAAGTTTCCTAAATTATAGGAGGAGCTGCAGTGTCATTGCCTGTTGGGGTCACTTGAGGCATCATGCCCAAAAATCCTGTTCTTTCTTGATTAAAGGAGGAATTAATTCAGAAGTTTGGCTCCACAGGCAACTTCAAAATTTCACTTCAGTTTGGAGGAGGACAAGCTTGAGTTTTGTTTTCACTTAATTCTTGTTTAGCTTTAAGCTGCTTCCCAAATGTAAATTTGGGAAAGATAGGAACGCAGAGAGTTTTGGTTAAAATAAGCCGTTTTTAGACCTGGCAGTTTCTGATTGAAATGGTCCATAGCTCCTGTTAGTCACGGTGACAAGACATGCAGTTGCTGGAAACCTGCCTGCCAGGAACCTTTGGGCCCTGGCAGCACCCACAGGCCTTAATATCCTGGACCAACCTCCCCTGGGAGGCCCAGGGGTGCCATTTTGGCTCAGCTGCGGCCCTAGGCCTGCCCCGAGAGGAGCCAGGGTCCCCTGGCCCTGCTGCCGTGGCTGGGCTCCATGGGCACCACCTCAGGGCCCTCGAGAGCTGTGCCTGGCTGCGGGGAGGCCCTGCCCGGCTGAAGCCCCGTGGTGGGGCAGTCCTGCTCCTCCTGTGCTGCGCCCTCGCAGCACCCTCCGGCTGCCCGGGCCGCGGGGCCTGGCCCAGAACCTGCAAAATATGTAGTGAAAACATCTGCCTGCTTATAGCTTAGGGAGGGCGTGTTAGAGCTAGGGTGGGGGGTGTCCAGTGCTGGCCAAACTGGGAGGGAACCTCTGCTAAAAGCAGCTGCATTGTTTTGGAGCAGAAGTGTACCCTGTGCCCTCAGCTGCTCAATAATCCTTGGTCAAAAAAAAAAAAAAAAAAAAGGAAAGAATTAAAAAGCTTGAAAGTCTGTGCTGTGAAATAATCTGTTTTCTGGGAAGCTTAATAAGACACAGCCAAAGGCCTCTCATGTCGCAGACTGAGAATACTGCCTATCCTGCTCTGCTTTCTTCTTGTCTCTGGGGGAGATTCTGCCAATTTCCATGATGGAGTTATTTAACAAAATCACTTAGATCATTGGAAACTGATGATTAGCATTATACTGTCTTATCTGTGCAGTTCTCATAGATTTGTGTGAACCTTCAGAATACGTTCAGTAGCATTTGGGTGCTGTAAACGCAGATGAAAATCAGCTACTGAAATGAGGTATCAGTCTCTGGACTGCTGAGCATGGGTAAGAATGACTGAGTTTCCCTTTCAAGGGATGTAGCTCTGAAAATTATAGATAAATATGCCAGATATATACTGGCATTTTGTTTGTGTAGGGATGGAGCCAGGACCTAAGGGGGTTTTGATGAATTTTTTTTTTATTGTATTTCAAGGAGGTCCATGTTCTATTTGTTACACTTAAGCCTGTGTTTATTATGTACAGCTGATGTTGATCTATAAGGAGACATGCTTTGCAGAATGGATCCAAGTGAAAAAACTGAGCTTTTAAATCTTTGATAATATGCACTGTGGGATCCTGTGGAGTTGTATGCAAATTTGTGTGTTTTATAAACAAGCGACCCCCATTTGTCATTGTGAGAGACTATCTTCCATTCACAATTTCTGAACTAATTTTAGAAGACATCACATGTTTTGGAATAAACATTCACTGTGAAGCCCAGCTTGGCATACAAACTTGCAGGCCAGCAGTAGTATATGATGACTAAATTCAATGTCTGTTTGGTGACTCAGGGCATCCATCATGCTGGCCTCTGTCACAGGTGGGAAAGGAAAGGGTGGGGTCATCCATCGTAAGGAGCTCTGTCCACCTGCCCTTCCTTAAACTTTAGTCCCAGTTAGCTCCACTACCACAGAAGTACTCTGCCCAACACTACATCTCCCAGGAATACCATTGGGTTTTTTCCCCTGCTTTTCGAGTGGCTTCTGTTGTATTTCTGGCCTTGCAGTTGAACCAAACCGACTCACACACTGCCATCATTTATTACAACCTTCCTTTTGAAAAGCTGAGAGACTATTTTCAGGCTCAATTTCATGTCTCTTAGACATAGGCTTATTGAGAATCAAATATTCCACACTGAGAACAACTTGAAACTCGGTCCTTAACTTCAGCTTAATACTTAATATTACTTAACATCACTTAACATCATCTTCCTTTATTGTCATTGTCTCCTTGTGTGATGTCTCCCCCTTCTTCCTACAACACCCTTCATTACTCTCCAAGATCAGAACTGTCTTAAGGGAAAACTGTAGTAATTTTTCTTTGATTTCTTAGACTAACTAGTAATAAAAAAACAAGCTGTGTGCTGGATACATTCAGGCTTGATTAGATTTCAAACATAAGATTTTTTTAGAATAGCAGCCGGAGGAAACAATGGAAGCTGCAGAGGTAAAGGAACAAATTGTTCAGATAAGATACTTAAAAGTAGGATGAGAGTGCCTATGAATGTAAATGCAAACAAAGCCCTGCAGCCTTCTTTTACAAAGTCTACATCAAGTCTTTTTTTTTTGAGATTGCATCTTTCAACTATTCTTGGTCTCTCTATTTATGTACAAATCAATCAAAACTGTTCTTGTCAAGTGCAGAGCTTACCTCTCTGCAGAGTGGGGGTTTTATTTTTTAGTTTTCATAGAGACAGTCTCCTCCAGCATCTTTCGAGATGAGAAAGTGGAAGTGTAAAAATAACAGTGGATAGGACTTTAGCTGTGAAGGGCCTCAAATTGACTTGGACACTGGGCTTAAATCCAATCTTTCATTGCATGATGCAAGTTGTCTTGGTAGTGTGATGGTTCCATTGAGATTGCATCCTTGGTTGTAACTAACATACTCAGTTGTCACTTATGTACTCAGCTTTTCATGCTACAAATGCAACAGAACATTTTGGAAGTACTTCAGTGCTAACCTCCTCATCTTATTGAAATTGCATTTTTTCCATGACTGAAATGAACATCAGGAATGTGAAGAGCAAAGTCATCAATTGACAGTGTTTATGCAATCATATAACTTAATTTGCCATATATGTACATTCCTCTGTTATGACTTGATGTGTCCTCATGATGCCAGATGATATGCCTGTGTCTTGGTCTGATGACCGGGGTTCTTGGGGAACAGGTCATCAGGAAGCAATTTGCCAGACTTATTCATACAGCCACAGCCCAATTACTGTTCACATCTGAAGGACTGCAGAAGAGAGTTGTGATCTGAGCCAGCTGCTTTGCAGGCTCAATCCAGAACATGGACCCATGAGTATGCATTCTGTAGAACAAATAGGAAGCTTTTCAAAGAGCCATGTAGGAAATTGTAGTGGCCAAATAGGCCTCCATCTGTGATCTATGAGCTACATTCTGTGGAGTGTTTCTGATAAAGCAAAACAGATGGTGATGCTTTTAGTTGGCATTGCTGATAATCTGAAACCTGGGTTCAGACTGCAGTAAATAAGCATTTAAATAGCAAACACTAAGTAAAGATAGTTAGGACATCAATGTGTTTAGCTCACTTACAGTAAGCCTTTCTTACTCAATCACATTTCAGTGAGAGGATCAGCACTACTAGCAATATGCTTTAACACCATGTCTTTCTGGCAAGCTTTTTTTTAATACTCTAATTTTGTAATTATGACAACTGAAATTATTCATCCAATTTAATTTGGTCTCTTTTAAGACGCTGGAGATTTATTATTTGTTTGCCCTCATACTTGTCTAATTTAAAAGTTACAGATAACTGAGTATTTCTGTTTATGGTCTCTAATAGCTGAGTATTGTCAGTTCTCACATTCTGTAAAATTTTAATAAAGGAATTTAGGACAAAGTTTGTTATTAAGTGTAGGATTGATCCTGCTATTACTATCAAAATTATGTTACTTTTGCCCAGAGCATTAAAGCCAAAGTCAACAGCCCTGAAAAGAACACGGGGAAATGATTAACAGTCAGCATGGAGTTGTTGAGAACAAATGATGTCAAACCAATCTAATTTCCTTCTCAAATCCTCCCCAGGGTAACAAGCCTTGTGGTTAGAGAAGAGATGGTAGGTGTCACATATCCTGACTTTGTTAAGGTTTTTTACACTGTCCTATATGACAGTCTCATAGGCAGGCTTGGGAACCATAATGTGGAAGAAATTAATAAGGATGGTGCAATGTTGTTTTGAAAATTGTATTTAGAGCACTATCAGTGATCAATTGTCAAAATGAAAGAAAGAACTGACTGGGATTCTGCAGGGACCTGTCTAGGCTCTAATACAGTTCAACATATTTATTAATGACCTGGATGATGGAATAGCATGTGTGGATATTAGATTTGAAGCTGGGATGGACTGCAAGAATGTCAGAAGACAAGGTTAGATTTTAAAATTATCTCTACAAAATGGAAAAACTGGCTATAACAAATAAGATGTTGTTCAAGAGGGAGAATTTCTTTGTAGAAAAAGGAATGATCAACTGAACAGCATAATCGGGGCAGGGGGCAGATCAGAAGCTGAAAGGCAATAAGCAGTATTATGTTGATGTGGAAAAGGTGAATGGCTGTATAATGGGAGTTGTATGTTGTCTGTTCAACACCAGTATGGTCCTGAAGTGCAGCAAGATTTTGGTTAAACATTAGGAAAAACACCTTTGCCACGTAGATGTTGTGCACTAAACCAGATTGCCTTCACAGTTATGGTAGTCAGTAAGAGGTTTGGTAAGTAGGAAGCAGAAAGGGCCTGGGTGTTGGCGGTGCTGCCAACACGGTAGGAGGATGGACCTAATGAGGATCCTGTCAAAAGCGACTTGCTTAAAGTTGTTTTCTGTCCTGCTTTCCTGCCCATTTTTTACATCTCTAAGGAAAGCCCGCAAACATCAATGAGCTGGATTCAGGAGCAAGGTTCATCCCACTGTCCATTAATCACAAGATGGAAGAAACTTATGCCACAATTTCCCCAACTGTATGTTCTACCACAGCCTGCTGGTCATGGTGCTTCCTGAGACTGGAGTAAAAAGGATCATCCAAAGCTATGTAGGAGATACCATATGCAGACAGTTCATTTGTTTCATGGTGACTGTAGGACAGTCACAAAAAATGGCTGAAGAAATTCCCTGAAATTAATTCAGCAATGCTTCAAATGCTTGTTGTTAATGCAGTGAAAACATAACTGGAGGTTCAAGCATTAAAAAAAATGAATTAATGACAAATGGAATGAGTTCTGTAGTAGGTAGGTGTCTGATGGAACAGGGATATTCTCTCTCTAATTGTAAATTAAATATTAATATTACTGGAACATCTAATATCTTTAAATAATATACAGGGCCAATATATATTACCTTTTGAAAATTCTTTGCTTATTGAAAGTCCACTCTGTTTTACAGTAACTTTTTTATTGCACTATTAGAACAAGGCAAACCACTTGTATTTTCCATAAAAATGTAATTGTAATTATCCTAAGGAAAAAAACCCAACAAAATCCATGCACATAAAACTAAAAGTTTATGCTCTCTGATTTAAACTGTTTACTTTCAAGTTGCCTTTGGTTGTAGAGCTATGTAAGCTAGTGTCGTGGTGATGGTGGCAGACAATGTACCCCCCACCACTCTACCTCAAATGGTAAGACAAAAGAAACATTCCCTTCTTTCTCAAACTTGGAATGTTTCCCAGTCTTAAGTGTGAACCACCACATTGGTTTGGTTGTCTTCACCCTTGAGTTGGTGGCTGGGATTGGATTGTTTTTTAACTCTCTCCTGGAACACAAATAACTCTGTATGGCTGCAGGCATAGCAGAATCAAGGGTGTTTTTGTGAAGTGATGACTACCAAAAGCAGAAAGAAAAACAAGCAGTGCACTTGATAAGAGGAAGGCGTAGTATAGCAGAATCATATGATGTTCATTAAAAGTGAGAATAATTAGCAGAGTATCTTTAGTCCCACAGTTGAGTGGTTTAATAGTTGTAGAAAGGGAGTTTTGTTTTGGCAATGGGTAGATTACTTTAGGATTTTAGGATTTCTGTGTTCATTTAAGACAGAAATAAGATAATTTTTCAGTAGGCTCTCGAGACAGCTCTGAGAAGAGTCTTAAGAAAAGTGCGAAGAAAGCAAACTTGGAGAAGTTTCATGATGTATTTAATTGTCAAGAAAGTTAAGTATATGAATTGATCAAGATCAAGAATTATTATAAACAGTAATGAAAGTTGTTTAATGTAACATTCTAAGGCTTAGCAAAACATGAAACCCTTTAAAAAAAGTACAAGTAATTGCCTCACTTTCTAAGACGTTGCAGGCATAGGTTCAAGAGCAGCACATGAAACATTGTGGTTTGATACAATAACTAATAAACAGAAAATACCACAGAAAAGCAAAGCATTTTTTTATCACTTGAAGTCTCCTAGCCCTTCCCTTTGTCTGTGTGGATAAGCAGCATGCCATAATCTTTTCTGGACAGGGGTAGGTGAAGCCCTGTTGTGAACATGTTACCAGTTAGGCATTGGCAGCCTCCTGAATGGTCTAAGGAATTCAGCCTCTTGTGCTGATGTTCAGCACAGGTCCTTTGGTACCCTTCTTGGAGAGGGGTTGAGGAGCAGTTGACAAGCTTTGCCAGAGCACTGGGAATATCATTAGTGCCAGAGCATTTACAGATTGCTGGAGACAGTGGTCCCAGGTAAAACTGCACCATCAATATAACACTGTTGCCTCAATAACATTAGCAGAAGAGAGAATTTCCTGCAGTTCCTGATGGCTGAAACTCTGTTTTAAATATATATAAAAGAAATATCATCTTAAAGAATTGAAACTGTTTTCTCCAAAAAGTATGTCTTTACCTTTAATCCAATCTCTTGTTAAACATATTTTTACAATAAATGGTGAATAACTTGGAAACAAAAGGTTTTGTTTTCAATGCCATGTGATGGGTCTGTCTCTGTCTGGCATAATGCAGTTAATTTTATATGTGACTAATGAATACCAGTCATTCCTCTGAATAACTGTGACCCAGATATGTGGAAGACCCTCATGTCTTAATTGCTTGACCCTGAAATTAGCACAAGCAGATGGGTCTGAACAGATAGTGAGTCTGACATAAGGTAGAAGAAGATTCTACTATTCTACTAATGCAGTCAATAGAATGTAGTATGTGAGAAACTATTTTCTTGATTGGAAAAATTTATTTCTCTTTCGAGCCCATTTCACTCCTTTTTAATATCTTGTTGTTGGCTGATGTGAGGGGTAGCAGGTTAGTTTTTTAACGCCTGTAACCTGCTAAGCTCAGCTGATAAGGCTGTAAGATAAATCACTGTAGTATTGAGAACATATACAAAGATGTCACTTAATTGTAAACTGAAATACAAACTTTATGATTGACTTTCTGCATGGTTATGGATTCACTGTTAAATGTCTATATCCCTGAGTACTCGGGGGAGAGGATAGTATTTCCTTCTGCTTTTGAAGTTCAAGTAAATTTTAAGTTGTCCCTGTTTCAGATACCTTCTGTATAGGTTGCATTACCTTCAGCTAACCTAAACAAAACCAACAAATTCCAGCACTGTATGTGAAGTAATTCAGCACCATATGTCATTTGCAGTTTATTTGCCATATGAAGAAGAGGGACTTGATTCAGGACTTGGAGCGCAGTTCTGTAATAGATGTGGCTTTGTAGAGACTGTTACTTGATGCTGAATGGCTGTTTGACTGCTTCATATTTGCACCTTTTCCTGACAGTTCCTCCAGGAGGTGCCTGTTGTTGGCAGAAACAGTCTGACCTCATTACTGGGGCAGACAGGTGTATTCTTTAATCACAGCCTTAAAGCCTCAGGAAACCCTGGACTTTTTCCAGGATCAGTTGGGATTAGCCTAACTCTTTGATGTTACTTTAGACGTCCCATAGAGATACCAGTTGAAGAGAGTGAGTGAATGTTGACTGGCTACGGTCCTGGGTTTCTTAGGCGAGACATCTGTGAGAACGATTTGTGTGGGAGAAATTGGACCAAAAAAGAAAACTGTTTCATGCTAATTGCAATTTTGAATTGTAAACCTGGAGGTGAACTGCCACTGAGAGGCTCTTAAACTAATTAACCAAACAGTCCAGTACCCCATGCTGTGTAATGTTACACAACTATGCATAAACAGCTCTACTGACGATTTATCCCGACCCCAAACTTCGAACAGTCTCTGCTGAAGTTAAACAGGCTGTTTGAAGTGTCACGATGATCTGCAGTCCTCCTGTCTGATGCACTACATGCTTGACTCTAATTAACAGTAATCAAATAAGGAAAACCCTAATCAGTATTCAACAGCTATTACCCTCAGCTTAGTAGAGAGAAAACATAATTTCAGAAGAGAAATAAACAAATGGTATTGTACGGAACTACAATAAATCCTTTTAAGTGGCTATGTGAAAAATTTTTATTATTGTAACATGCCATTAAACTGTGATCTAAGGCCTTAGGGGATAAAAAGAGGGGGCTGGGGAGGAAAGAAATCCCATATTATCCAGATTCAGTGTTTGCTTCCATTGAGTCTTCTTGTTGGAGCATAGCTGTGACAGCATTTTTCATCTCTCTTCACTTTGGAAATACAAAATGTTCGTTGTCCTGTACCCTTAACAAACACAGGGAAAATCTTATTTTCTGAACTCTATATTATAGAGAAGTATCCTCTTCCTTCTTAAAATGCCACTCTGCATAGCTCGGACCATAGCATATGGACCAGTGCTCTGGTCCATAAGTGCTCATGATTTTGTGAATGGGGAGTTAGGAGATTTCGGTACTCACCACATCATGATTTGATCCATATGCTCCGCTTCTCACCTTCATGGGATCTTAAGGAACATTTTAAAACTTTGTGGGATGGTAGAAACGTGATCTATGAGATCACATTCATACTGGATATGAATTTTGAGCCATGTGTCCCTGTATCTTTATGCTACACTGCTTCTTGATGAATGAAGAGTGCCCAGAAAATGGAAAGACACTGAGGAGAGGTCTATGGGCACCTCAGTTACCTGATAGTTTCCTATGGTCTAGGAAGATAAAGATGCTTTTAGGAAACATTTTTCTTCTTTCAATGACTAGAACTGATGAGTTTCCTAACCTACCTGTGCATCCAAAGGAGATGGCTTTTGACTGTCAGTTAGTTGTTCATCCTTTGCACACAGTTCTGTACTCTTTTTACTGTATCCAAACAGCTGTTTTGCACAGAGTCCTTTGAACCCACTCTCAAAAAGACATTGCAAATGCTTAGCTTCAAGTTCTCTTTCCCCTTTCCCTGTGTTCCCAAGGACACAAATGAATGCTCTGTGACTGAAGGCCTTTATGTCCTCTTAAGTACCACGGGTTTGTGCATAACTGTAAGCAATTTCTCTCCTGACTGTGCAATTTCCCTTGGTGATGTTTAAAGGAACATTTTTTTAATTCTATTTTTAAACTGTTAGAAATAGCTCTCCAGAGCTTCCACTGCTGAATACTAATAACTTTTTATGTTAGTATAAAAGGATAGTTTTATCAAAGATCACAGTTTTAGGGGAAATGGTAGTATTTGTGTCTCAAGCGGCAAGGGGAAGCTGTTCATAGGTTTATGGAGGTCTTTGTCCTTTCCTTCAGCTTCCATAGTTTTGTTAATGCTAAATTAAATTAAATGTGCTAAAGGAGCTGTGGCGAGTGTTTGCTAATATGCATGCTAGCCATATCAGAGGGTGTTACAGAATGCCATTTTTTCCCAGGTGTGTGTAATTTTCACACCTGCTCATCCCAAAGCTTAGATTACTTTCTCCTAGGGCTATTTATAACTAAAGCTGTTGTTGGTGGCTTTGGTATTTTTACAGTAGCCCATATGGTTGCAAGAAAGTGCAGAGAGATGTATGTAATGAAACAGAGGGCAAATAATTGTCTGGAAAACCCAGACTGCTGTTCAATATGTCTGGAAATAGTGTAGCAGCAGGCAGAGTTCAATTAAATAATCTTGGTTTTGTGTAGGAAAAGGATTTGCAACCACTGACTTGCCCCTCCAAATCAGCTTTCTTGTTTACCTCAAGCATATAGCTCATTGAATACAACCAAAGCTGATTCTGGTAGACCAATATGTATCCTTCATCAATAAAAGCTAAGTAGTCTTGTCATACAGGGACACTGAAAGCTGTGCCTGCTGTGACCTTATTCTGCACCATGTTGTGCGAGTGCTGTCAGTCTCCAGCTAAACCTAAGTAGGACTGAGTAGGGAGAAAATGCATCTCCTGTCGTTCAATCCAGCCATTGTTTTCAGGAAATGCTAAGACGTCAGAACACACTACAAAACGTCTACGCTTTTTCCATTATGATTTGAAAGTTTCTTTTAGAAACATATTTCGTACAGTGAGCTACAGAAGTCAGAGGAATGAGTTGAAGCTGCTAATATGCTTGGAATATTTGAAGAAATATGTTTATTTCACAGGTACGTTACAGGCTGGATGTTGCCAAACACTGGATATTTCCAGGAATCTATAGTACCCAGACACATTTGTCCTCCTTCACACCATTCCATATTTTAAGATTCTGGAGATAAGTGAAAGTTAGACCATGGATTCAGCAATGTTTTTGGCTTTTTTCATTTCTCCTTCTGCAACCCAGGTGCCCAATGTCAAGGCATTCCTGTTTCCAGTCTACAAGATTTCACTGTGATCTAAAATGAATCCAATCCATGATGTGGTTATGAGGAGGAGTTAAGAGGCTCTTGTGCCTGCCATCTGCCCATCACTGGTGGAGTTACTGCCTAGTAGCAGAATAGATGATCAGTGTCCCCTCATCTGCTGAGCTCATATCCTGGTTGAAATAGATGGTATTTGAAGTTAACAGCACCCAGCTATGAAGTATGTTGGCATAGCAGTGGATAGACTGCAGGAACTGCTGCATTAGCCAGTAGGGCTATGTTGGGGTAGGGATGGCGCAAGCAGCTGGATACAGAGATTTCTGGTACCGCCACTGACAAGCCGTCAAAAATCGTGAGCTAGCACACTGTGCTTCTGATCTGTGAATCCTTTGACTTGAACAAATAGTGTTCAGTTTCTAGGATATCTCATCACAGGTTTTTATGAAGCAGCATGAGGTTCTAGGCTGGAGAGAGCTCAGGAGTGAGAAATACTGAATTACATCTTTTTTCCTATCTGTTTTTATCTTTTTTCCCCATTATGCTAGAGTAATGCACTTCCTCAGAGAAGAACTACCCAATTAACACTTGTGCAGACCTTTCAAAGTTGAGAAGTTGAAATTCATATGTAAATATAATATATTACTGTTGTATCAATTAATGACTAAAATTTGTAAATTTGTAGTTTTAAATTTTATGAGTGGGGTTTTAAGTGCCTTATTCTAGAAAGCACTTAAACAATGTTACATCAGCAGATGCTATGGTGCAATATTAGCCCTCTGATAATATTTTAATGAATTAAAGTAAAGCCAAGACTTGTTTCTTCTCCTAACACCTTAGCTTCCCTTACTTTTTCTGAAAATATTCGATTCCATGGTTTCTCATATTCATAGATCAATATAAGAAAAAGCCTATCACCAACACCTTTTAACATTAAAAATGAACAAGTTTAAACATATTCCTTAAAAGTACCCATTCTGTCCTCTCTCTGGTTTCCTTTCTTTATTTTCCTTATAGCCTAGTATTTTTGGTACACTACAAAACGTTTAATTGGTCTTTGAGAACTGGGAAAACATGGAAATGTTTCATTCTCCAATGAGGAAAGAATACATTTTTTTATTATTTTCAGTCTTAAATTTATGTGTATCTGCTGGTTTTGGTCACTAATAATTGTACGTTCATTGTTCTTTATTGCTGTATGCTATGGTCAGCGATAACATTAATTGCTTCCCTCATTGATATTTTAACATGATACCATGAATTACTCAAGTCGTCATAAATTCAGTGGCTGCCACTATAATTTAATTTTCTTACAGATTTGAACTGTACAAATTTTCTGTTCTTAGCTAAATCCTGATCCTACTAGCATCACTTCATACTGCTGCAATTTTAAGGAACATAGTCTCCCTAGTCTCTATCCTCTGGTAATGCAGGGAGAGAAAGAGGCATCTTCAGAGGGCAAGTCAACCTTTCTGAAGTTTTGAACAATCTCCTGGGAATACCTCTCTCAGCTGTATAACAAGCCTGAAATATCTGAATCTGAGAACCTCAGGTGCTTAAAGCTGGGCCAGTCTAGGCACCTGTGCCACTTCTTCCCTCAGCTGTTGTGGGAGTGCTTTGAGGGTACCTCGTGCTTCTGGTTTTGCTGCAGTCAGTGAACACTGATTCTTAGTGGGTGTTTTATACAGCTCTGAGTCACTGACTTTTCATTAATGTGGGTTGATCACAGACTTTATCCTAGTAGCTGCAGTATTTTGGAGCAGACTTCCATATTTTAAGTCTGATAAAGACCAGGCTAAAATAAATCTGCTGTGCTGCTTGTTTCTTCTCCAAATGATTCTGCACAGGTGTTGTCTTTCTGGGAGAGGGATGGTGAGGGGTCCCTGGCCAATTGCTGCAGAAAACATGTTCTGTTGTGATAGGGTTATTGTGTATGCAGTAAGCTTAAACTTCTACTGTTTTTCTTTCTTCTGTAATTTTTTTTTTTTATTCTGGAGAGACTACCTCTGAGTAGAAGGATGATGTTTCAGTCTCTGTTTTCTGTTAAGACTTTCTACAAGGGTAACAATGCAGTGTATGATGGGCTGTCTCCTGTTCCACAGAGGATGAGTAACCTTACTCATGTGTTTCATATGGGCCACTGAAGTGTTCTAAAATGAAACTGAAATACTGAATTAAAAAGGTTCCACTTAAACAGGTATGAAACAGTTCTTTTGCATCGGTCTTAAGCACATTCCAGACTTCCAGTTTGGAAGTTAGATTTGGTTTTGGTATAATAAATTGAGATTTTTCTTAACACTTCTGTTTGATCTGATGTAAACTTGTTGTAGCTGGATAAAATCTATAAATGCCAGTAAGGCTGTGTTTTGATTAAAAAAAAAAAAAGTTTAGATTCCTTGGTTATTTTACTGATTTTATTTCTCATTCAAGATCCTTTATCCACAGTAACATCTGATCTCTTAAGAACTTGACAGGGAAGTTTTCAGTGGAGGATAAATTCTTACCTTCAACATCATAAGGGAGATTAATTTATTCTTGTTAACAGCATTCTTTAGCACTGCTGAAAGATGTCAAAATGTCTGCACTTCAGAATGAAGGTCTCTATTTTATCAGCTTATCAGAAAGTGTACATGCAATAAGGCTTTCAGATTTTTGAAATGTCACTGTATTTTTATTGTGAATTACCACAGGCATTGACAGACTTGATCTCCAGAGTTAGATACTGAGGTATTAGGTGGGAGAATGAGTGTCTTAATGAGATGATGTAATCTTAAAATGGGAGAAGTTCCAAGGTAAATTGAGAAGACTGCAAGTAATTCAGTTTGAACAGAGACTCTTCTGAACTGTGATTATTTTGACACTGAGCTAGATATTTTGTTCACTTATCTTAAGTCAGCTGTGTGACGGTGTGCCCGCATATATTACTCTTTGATGGTTGTTACAGAGCAAAGAGCATCAGGCATGAAGACACATAGGTATACTTGGGTCATCTAGCAACACTCAAATGATTTTGTAGTTGTGTATATTGTGTCTGATTTCCAACCTGAGTTATGGAATAAGGTACGCAAAATGCCATATGAATGTCCTCAGTTGTCTTGTTTCCAGAACCACAACAACAGGACTGAACACTGGAATGAAGAAGTGGACCAGCCACTCTGTGATGTGCTTGCCTCATCCTATTTTGCTAACTTGTCTGCTGACTGTTGAAATTACAGCTTTTACCAGAGACCTATTTATTTTTTGTAGGAAATACCTACTGTTAAACAGGCCTTTTAATGTAAAGTTCAGCTCTCCTTTTGATAAATTCCTTAAAAAATAAAATTTATACCGTATACATTTTAGTTCTATGTAAAAGATTTTAACATTACAACAGGAAAGCAGACTTACCCACTTTGTTTTCAACATAAATTTTTTGTTTAAAAGTGATGTTTGGATAGTATCCAAGGTCTTGATCAGTAACCTGGATGCTATGATATTCAGACAGTACTCGTTTAATCAAATTAACACTTCTCTGATTAATTTAGAAAACCTAATTGTTTTCTGGGCTTGTGGCATATCATGTCCCAAAGATCATGCTTCTTAGGAGACACCTGTTAAGGGAAGCAATGTCAAATGAAGATGTTATTTGATTATTTGTTCACCAGAGCAGCCTGCCTTTAAAAAAAAATTATAACAGGGATGGTGTTATGAGCTCACAAAGTTCTTTATCTTCTCTTAAAGCAAGTACCTAAGGATCAAGAGAAAAAAAAAAAGGGGTTGGGGTGGAATTCTTAAAGTGGAACAGGGATTCAAAGTAGAAATGCCATTTTCTTACTAGAAGATGAACTCCCGCAGAAGAGGGTTGATGACATTCCTGCATTTAAGCCTGTAGAGAATGGATGTTTAGTAGCATCTAGTACGCTTGTAGTTGACTGCAGCTAATGTCTTCCTGGGCTGTAAGTTTCCTAAAACACTGAACCCCTAAATTCTTCAAATAAAATATACTGTATGCCAATAGCAGTTTAAGCTACCTCTTAATAGTAGTTCCGAATGTAAAACTCTTGTAAGATTATTTGGGTGATAGTAGTCACAAGCGCACCTCTAAAAGACTAAGTTTACACAACACCGGGTTCGTGTCTCCCAGAGTATGAGCGCTGTTTCCATTTCAGCTGACCTACAGGTCAGAAAGCAGAGGCACAATGGCCACACTTTGTGCTAGATAGGTCTCCTGTATGCTGGGAAAAGGGGGTTCTGTCAGGGACCACATCTCCCTGAGCTTTTTGTGGCACACAATGGAAATTTGAGAGAGGACTCCTCCAACTGCAAATTGGCTGTGTGTTAAGTCTTTCTTAGGTAACTGTGGGTAATATTTAGGCATGTGACAAAGCTCTTAGACTTGTAAATAGCTCCAAGATTTCAATGGCTTCTGTGGAACATGTGAGCCAGTTTGAGAATCACTCACTTCTGGACCAAAGGCTTGTTCCACAAAAATGGTGCTGATAAAGTAGGTATAGCTAAGCTGATCTAGCACTTACAGCAATGGAATCATATTTCCTTTCCTTACAGTTCTGCTAAACTCTGGTCTGGTTGAAACTTTATATCTGCTTAAGTTTATTGATTTAATGTAGTTTTGTTGAGTTCAAGTTGCTTTCTGCAACAGGGCTTTCTTCCTTCTGTCTTTCTATCAGGCGTTTATCAAAACTTAAAGCAGTTAATTCTGTTCAGGCAATAAGGTATTTAAGCGGTAGCAGTATTTACCAATTGATTTGCTCAGCACAGCCAGACAAAATGCTACTGGAAGCAACCATAGTCCTTAAAATGTTCTTTTCATCTGGACATAGGGAATGGGAGGCATCATGTTTGTGTTTACCTAGTTCTGTGTCCCTCCTTGGCTGATAACAACCTCTTCTTTGACACTTGTAATAGCTGATTTTCCAGCCTTTGGGATTTTTGCTTAGAGGTAGGTCACTGCTTGAGAGCCAGGAGGCTGAATTTGGTTGGGTACAATTGACTTAAATGGGCAGGCAATTCACCTCTTTTTATGGTTTTGCAGCTGCTCTGGATTCACCGTTCCCAGGCTGTGCAACAGGTAGCCATGCACAGCTGAGCTCTTTGGGGGGCTGTGTTATTCCAACCCTGCTGTGATACCAAGAGCCCAGGCGCATCCTGCAGGCCTGCTGAGCCTGGGGTTTACTCTCAAGGAGTATCTACATACCATTATCTGAGCTTTTTGTAAACAAGAGGCTCTGAAACAACTTTTCACATCTGCCTATTGTTGTTTGGGGTCTTTTTTTGTTTCCTGGGTGGGAGGAATAAAAATCATGGGATGACAGGCCTGGGAAATCTGCAGTCCAGCATATCTTTTCCCACTTTGTAAAACCTATGACTGGTTTCCTGGTGCTCTCAACATTAAATTCTCTTCTACATAAGCTGCAGTGCCACTGTGCCATCAGACTGCCCGTCGTACAGCCTGCTTCTGACTGCTACTTGTAAGTTCTCTTATGCATTATGCATATTTTTTGTTTGTTTGTTTCAAGTCCTTTAGCAACTTTATTAAAAAAAAAAAAAACAAACCCAAAACCACAAACAAGTTTCTCTAGCAGCTGCTACACTGAATCTTTGTTTCTCTGTCAGTCTCAGGTCCTGGAAACAACTCCCTGTGTTGATTAGAGCCTTAAAGAGTTTCTGATTTTGCACCGCTTCCCCCCCGCCCCGCCTCATAAAACATATGATTGATTACATGAGACTATGACACACAGAGTAAATGGAAAAAGTTTAAGTGCTGGTTTTGGAACCAAATCTAAAATGTAAGGTGGACTGCTGAGAGTCAGCAGGATTTTCCAGATTTGCAAACTATAGGATTACTAGAAAGAAAAGAAAAAGACTAATGTCTGTGTGAAAGCAATTGCAGAGATGTTGCAGACTGTACAAACAGTTTTCAGTTTTCAGAGTTACTTTAAAGGAATCAGGAGTACATAAAACGGGTAGACTCTTCAAGGAAAAGATATGCACCAGATAATTGGTGCCACATTGCTATTAGTTGTTCCACTGCCATTTGAAGAATCACTTCACTCCTTGGATATTGTGATGGTTAACTACTGTACAACAGCTGTCAAATACATCTTGGTGGAAAAACACACATTCTCCAAGACCTTGAGATACCCTCTTTTTTTTTGTACAGGAAGTGCATTAATTTTTAAACAATGGTTTAGGCTTTTAATAATTGTGGCACTTAACTATACGTGGCATCTTTATAACTACCAAGATGGCACTTTTCATACTTGCTCTGTTAAACTCATGCTAGGATTGCACAGTGTGTATATGAAAGTAATATGACTGCAAAAGGGGTGTAATTTTTCTTCTGCTTTTGTATCAGTTCTCCCCAAAACAAATTACATGCTCAAGGGCAGATCTTGTAGTCCTGCATGCCTGTGAACACAATGGCATGACTTACAAAAGCTAACATGCAGAAATTATTTATGCAACAGCATGTATTTATGTAGTGGTCTGATTTTAATAAAGTAAGATAGAATTCTAACATTTTAAAAATAAATGAGTAACAGAGACTGAATAATATCAGGGATACTTGATGTAAGTAGTGTTTGCATACCAATGTACTACATCTTTGATAAATCCTTCTTCTGCTTATTTCAGAAATCTTGATAGCAAATTTCAGTATTTTCTGCAACTGATATGTAAGAGAGTTCATTCTATCTACATGTTTATTACCATAGCAAAAAGGTGATTTTCCATGGTGGACATGCTATGTCTAGTTTCCAGTGGAAGATCTGTTGTACTCACTCACGATGATCTAAGTCCAGTGACATATATGAGCTGTGAAGGTAGAGTTGATCTCTTTTAAATACATGAAAAGTGAAACTAGTTTGGAAATAAAATACAAGCTATCAGGTGTCCAAGCCACTCATCAAATCAGAAAAGGTAGTAGCAGACTTCAAAACTAAATACATGTTGGGAACAATCTTTATGACTTCAACTAGCTAGGCTGTGAGTTTGATTGAAAGAGAGTACTATCTTATACCTGTAGATTACAAAGTTGTTGGGAAAGGAGATAAAGTGGTTATCTATATGGCAAGGACAGACCTATGATTTTAAATGCCCAGTAGAGTTATGATTTATCACTCAGGAATGAAAGATCAGAAAATGGAGTGATTGTTTTGTGTTCCCTTGCTGGCAAGTGGACATTTTTGTCTGTATAACTTTATTTTGGTTTGAAATGGTTGTTCAGATTAATCTGTGTAGATACTGGAAGGGCACCTGGGACAGTGGATTAAGTGTTATGTTCCCAGAAATGCAGAGGTAAGATGTTGATGGTTCTGCTGTAGGGTTATTTTACTGTGTTAGTAGCAGAGATGTGACAAGCCTTACACTTACTCAGGCTTGCTCTAGATTCATTTAATGTATCTGGAGTGCTCCTTTCAGGGTAGACTCCATCTCCTTATGTAGTAGGGATAGGGAGGGATCTGAAGATTAGAATAGTTGGTTCTAGGAGGACTTTTTTCAAGAAAGCATATGTCACAATTAGTTGGTGATCTTTCTGTATAGGCACTAGCTCTGAATGACATGGAGCAAACACAGGGGTGGGACCAGAGGCTTTTACAGAAGTTCTTGCACAGCGTTTGGGTGCTTCTTTCAAAATCTGACTTAATTCCTTAAATGAGTGCTCTGCTGTGTAAACAGCTTTTTGGTTGCAGAGGGGGTATATTCTTCTCAGAGCAAAATGAAGTCTGAGGGCTTAGTTATGTAAAAGTGCTTTTGGGGGGATTTTTCAGATGGTTACTGTTTTTTACAGGAATAGATATGCTTACCTTTGGGGAGTTTATTATTTGAGAGTATACTGTTGCTTTTAAGCAACCATTTTGGTGGCTGATCATGCTACATGAGAAATTGGTGGTGATAAGGGAGTATTCTAAATTTGTTCAATCAGAAGATGAGTTTCCAAATTTGTGGGAGAAATCAGTGTTAGAAGCCAAGTTTTTTGTGAAGATAATCAGAATGTCATCAGAGTATCTTAGGTTTACTACCACAAAGATGCAAAATTTGTTCTCCAAAGCAGGTGATTAAAAGGTCACTTTATTTTGGGTCTTTCTTGGTGCTCATTGCTGTGTTTCACCATATCCCTTTCCATTTTCTTCATAGCATGTGCCAGAGAAAAGAGGGGTTGGAATGGTCCTCTCAAGGGTACAGGATGCAGTAATTCTGTGATCAATGAATTTCCTTTCTTTTTAAGAACATGTCTATGTACCAGTTTGCATTCAGATTGTGACTGACAGTGATGGTGGATGACAGTTAGAGATTATCAAATATTATGAGCTGTTACTAGTTTCTCTTTTTTAATCTTGTGCCAATGGCAGAACTTTCTGACAAAAGAGCGAATACTTAACATGATCATAGCATTTAGCATAATAGCTCAAAAGCATGTATCAGCTTGTTTGCATGCAGCTGAAAAAGCTCACATAATATGTAGCTCAAAAATATCTCAAAAACATGCTTGAAAATCTCCAAATTACCTTTTTTTCCCCCACCTGTCTTCAAATATATACTATATATCCATTAAAGGTAGTCATACAATGAAGAATAGTTACTGGAACAAGCAGACAATCAGAACATAACATACAGTTCCATTCATCTCCAGTTACGAGCTGCAAGACAAATAAATGCAAATAGGCAAAAGAATGTATGTGGGCAGAGATAAAGCCAAGTATAATCACACTTAACACTAAAAAATCTGTTTGACTTATTCACAAAATGCCACCTGTGAAAAACAGTCTCTGCTTGGGTTTCTGGCTCCTCTGACATTTGATTAAAGCTGGAATTAAGCAGCCCTCATTAGAACTTCAGGAGAATGAATTATACTTAATAAATGTATAGCATGTGTACCTAATATGAATGCCAGCACTGTACACCCTATTATTAACATCCAATTATGTTGATGAATAGCAACTTAAACTATAATTTCTTAGAGCTATAAATTTTTAGTTTTAATGTGCTGCCACTTGTATATTTACTGTGGCTGAAAACCAAGGTAGTAATGTGACAACAGCAGCTTAGTACAAAATCTGTGACATACCACAAAGGCAGCAGTGACTCTGGGATTCAGTAGGCACAGGAGAAATGGTGGAAGGAAAGAGGAAACAAAAAACCATCAAGGCAACTTGGTTTAGAGACCTTCTGTGGATTAGGAGCTCCGATTAAAGCTGTTTGTGGTGTGGCAAGCACTCAGGATGGATAAATTCTGGCAAAACTATTGTACAGCTGGAAACACTTGGCACCAAGATGTTTCTTGTGTGTTTGCCAGGGAGCATTGATTTAGGTTTCATCTTTATAATACATTTTTATGCAGGGTTTCAAATTAAAATCAGGAGGAAGATAATATTATATTGGCTTTGATTGACTCCTGTCATTTCCTGAGTGCTCATCTCTACCTTGAACAATAGAACAAACTCTCACAAAATGTCAAGTGCCTGTATCAAGGCATTCACAACCCTTTCAGGTTTCTGTAGGATCATAACGTTTTTATCAGTAGCATCCCATACCTATTTAGCAAACATTTTCAGGTCTGTTGGCAAGAGGACAGGGCCTTCCAACTGAAGCTGTCACTGTGGACTTTCCTCTGCAGCTGTGGGAAAAAGATCCAGGGTGCTTGAGTGTGGGCTCTAGTTTTGTGTCAGTGAGTACCTGTCATTGTCTCAGGTAAAGGTGGCCCCAGAGAAGGAGACTTTAGAGAGGTTGGCTGATTTTTTTTTTTTTTTCATATTCTTTCCCTTTGTAAGTGTGGGTGGTAAATATCTCTTGAAACTTAATCGGTTGAGAAGTGGATGGCACATTGCAGGAAAAAGTAGCTGGCTGCTCCCAGGATGAGGGAACTTACTGCTTGTATTTTTTTGGAATGCATTATCAGTAGCTTGAGCAAATGGGAATCTTTGGCTGACAGATCTGCTGGAGATTAAACTGGGACTATAGATGATTAACAGAATCCTTGTTTCGTGAATTTCATGTAAGTCCTGAGCTTTATTTTCTTTTAATTGAACAAAAAATATTTCCTGGTCTTGTGAATAAATGTGTGCTGACTGAAACTATGTGTTTCAGCTAAGCTACTCAATAACAAATGTTGCCCTGTCCTATGTGTGGTGCTTATTGGGAGCTTACAGGATGTGTATTGACTGGAATGTAACTTGGCTGCATATCACACTCTCCTATATAGTCATAATTAGGACTTCACTGGTAGAAAAACCGAGGGCAGGTGAGAGAGAAAGGTGTTGTCCCTTGATACTCTGTAAATCAATGCTACCACTTGCTTTAATAGAGGGATCATGATTAAGCCTAGTAACCCATCGATTCATGGATAATAAACATCTGCAGAAAGATAGCATAATAAAATTAGTTTAATTTTTTAAGACTCACTATAGAAAGGGAGTATTTCCCAAGGTGTTCAAACAATTTTTATTGTTCTAGGATTTTTTTGTTTTCATAACAAATGTAGATTATTTTAATGTAGGTTACTCATATTAAGCACTAAAATACTCTTATTTCCTTTAATAGTGTTCTATAAAGCATTCTGAACAATGCAGAGAAAATGAGACCATTTTTGAGTTGCAAATGAATCCCTTTTGATAATTGTTCAGCTGTAGAGGTAGAATGTCTCACAGGATACTTTAGAATCAAGATCATATGAGCTAATAATGTTCTTCTCACTAAATTGGGAAGCACAGCCCTGCTGTCTTAACACTAACTCCTTGTTTTCTGTCTAAAAATGTAATAAAGTCTACTTCATGCTGCCCTTCCAGGCTTTTGTTTAATCTTAATGGGTATCTCCTTCAGAGATTTATGCCCAGAAGTTATTACAGTGTATCTTGGTTTTGTACTCTAAAGCAAACAGTTACAGTACTTGCATGCAGCAATATATTGAGAAAGATAAGTTTTACTATTTTTTTTTTGAGCAATAAATGTGAAGCACAGGACAATGCTATAATCAGGCCTCAGCTTAGATCAGTAACTGTGATTCAAAGGGCTCTGGATTCTGTTGGATTTTATGAAATCCTGTTGGATTTCAACAGTCACCTGAGTTGACTTTTGACGTAAGGGCTGCCAGTGACTCACTGCCAGTTTTTATCATGAATCTGCGTATTGGGTATATTTGCACTAAGTCTCAGCTAAGTGCATCAGGGTCTCAGGCCTCATTTAAAAATAAGGTTCTAGATCTGATGGGTGCAGACACAGCTTAGAGACACCAAACCTGAAGCTATGAGTAAAAGAAATCAAGCAGCTAAACAGGAAACAAATAATATATTTTTTATTTTCCTTGAGGGCAATTTTTGGAGACCACTTGCAGCTCTTATGAAGGTTTTTAGTAACTCCAAAGTAATTGTCAGTTTTAACTGCTCAAATTCTTTCTGATTACAGATCACAATCACATAAAATTGGAGTGTTTTAACATCTTGGATCAATCACTGTTGGCAACACTCTACAAAAAAAATGTTAGAATAAAGCATCAGATGGAGCTGTGTGGGATTCAATGACACAGTTGCTGAAACAATTGTGATTCTACAATTCCAAATAATTTGGCGGAATGCTTGTGTTTTATTGCATTTTGCCAATGTAGAATTAACTTTTTCATTACTCTCCTGCCCTCAGAAGAAGCAGCCCCTCCTCCACCCCACTTAGTTATCTGCTGTAGCAGTTGGCAACGACAGTGTGAGTTCTGGTGTGTGATACTCTAACAGGTCTTGCAGATATTTTAGACTTTCTCCACTGGAGAGAGATCCCACCAACCATAACTGTAGCTTTAAAGTGTGTGCCTGTCCATGGCATTTCAAAACTCAGTGGGAGTTCTTGACATTGTTATTCTCTTGAAGGTCACTGTCTTACCCTACTGTCCATAATGACATGGTGATATGGGGAAGGGATGAGAGGCATTGCTGTAGAATACCAGGATTTTTATTTATTTACTTATTTACTGCTGCTGCTGGAGGTTGAAATGTTCCTCTTTACCTTCAAAACTGAAGCGTGGTACTTGTGTCCTTCCTTGTAATTTCTAGTAACTTTCCCCACGTTTTTTAACTGCTTGCGCAAAAGAAGAAACACAAAGCTTATTGTTATAATTAAGAGTTTGTTCTTCACAGCTGCTTGCTTTCTCTTTCTATGTGAACTTGCATTTTCTCTCCTTAACTGGCAGAATGGCTTTGGGTGCCCTTGGAGGTGGAACTATGTGTATTCTTTCAGGTGTGCAACTAGCAAAAGCAGCTTCTAATTTAGTACCCAATCTAGTGGAGCAGGCACACACCCCACAGCTGATTTCGAATGAAGAATAAAGATGTAGGAAAGGGGAGATAAAAAGGAGATACTGTTGCAGGGCAACCAAGGAACAAAGAAGGGATGACAACCCATCTATTAAAAGATTTAAAGTGAGGAAGAGAGAATTGCAGAAAGGTGGTCTTGGGTTTCAAAGCTCTTGCATAATTAAGACCTTCCTGGAGAACTACCTTCTTGCAGTTTGATAATGTTTTTTGAAATCTGTATTTGAAAATACTTCCTCAGAAGGCTAGGAGGACATTGAGCATGATCTTCACTAGTCAAATTCTTCCTCTTTTCCCTCCCAGGGGTGAGGTCTAAGAGTTACATCACAGTTTTAGATTTTTCTTTTGAGTCCTTATACTTTATCTGAAACTGAGAAGACCTTTGTTATAAATTAAAAACACAAATAAGCTCTCTACAAAAGCATAGCAAAGGGTATAATTATATTCCCATCATTGTACAAGGGAGGCATTTATGAATACTTTGTGGTTTAAGTGAGCTGCTATGCTTGCCCTTTTTAAAAGTAGTTACTTTATAGTACAGCTTTAAGTGTTTTTTAACAGCTAACTTCTGTTTCTGTAATTGTCTGTGCCTGTGAACTGTTGCAACTAATGTCATGGTCTTAGGCTGAAAGGTCTATGACCTTTTGTCCTAGCAAATCAACAAAATGTTTATGGTCATCAGCCTGATTCTCCAATTAGCTTTGAATTAAACATGGCATTGCTCTTCACTTTCCAGTGTCTGAGGCAGCACTGAGGTCTGCTTCTGTTCTTGAAAATCCGTCTGTTTTCCTTTGAGACTGCTCATCCCATCTCAGACTTTTCTCTGGCAGCCAGTGTTTTCAATGTGCCATTAAGCTACCACTTTACCCTGTCTAGGTGTTCTGGATCCATTGACTTCCTTTGCTCAATATTTATTACAGCAAACAGAATGGAAGCTGCGAGTCCTTGCCTAAAGCTTTTCCACTATTTTTTCTTCTGTTTTTTTTTGCACCTCCACCTAACTCTATTTGAAATGCAGTTGACCTTTTCTTATAACATTAAGTTATAGGAACATATGTTTTCACTGGTAGAAGTGCATTATGTCTAAACATCTTCTCTGATACCTGAACAATAACAGGGTCCTAAACTGCCAGCAATGGGTCCTGAATTTATAGGAAAAATAGTTGTCCTGATTTCACACTGTACTACTTGGACTGAGTACAGGATCTTCAGTTGCAATGTATTAAAACAGAGAAACAAAGCTGTGCATGTCAGGCTTGCTAGCTGTTATGGTGCAGGCAGCAGCAAATTACTCAGTGGTTAAAAGATTGGTGGTAAGTAACAGTAATGGAAGTGAAACATGCTTTTCATAATAGGTATTTCATAGCAAAAAAAAAAAGGAAAGAAATCATGTATTTTTGTTCATAGTGTCTTGACTTGAGTTCAAGAGAAACAACATGAGCAAAGTGTTGTGGCAACTTTTCTGTCACTAACTGATTTTTATTCTCAAAATGGTGTAGCTATTTAGAGAAGAAATGTTGAGGAAAAGCAACTGCACACCCTAAGGCAAAGGGGCTGAGTTAATTTGTTTGATTTTAGTTTCTATTTCTACTTGCATTAAATGCAGACATGTAAATGGCATCAGAGTATAGTGTAAGGCAGGACAACTTAATACTGGGTTCAAACACAGTGCAAAACTGGTTGAAGCTGGTGGGCAAAATAGTTTCTTACAAGAATATGTCACCATAAACTTTGATTTGTTTGTTCCAATTAGAAAGATTACACATAGGGGTTTTTTGCATAAATGGAAATTTCACAGAAACTACTTTGTAATTTGGGTCTGGATTCAACCTCTACTACTTAAATAACATAAAACATGGTAGTAGCTTTTGCAAAGAAGATCCTCAAGAGCTTACTTGTCTCAGTGCTTACTAGAAGAAGACTTTACATGCTTAAAAGTTTGTCAGCATTTTTAGCATGGGTTTTCCTCAAAGTTTATTGGCTTAGTTTAACAAAAGGTATTTTCTCTCTGTGTATATTTTGCCTCTTTCAACTCACAGGCTGCCGCAGGTCTGACTCAGACTTACTGCTCAGTCCGAAGAGAGACTTGTACTTCACGACTGGGTGGAATAAGCCATTGACCAAACTACAAGTTTTCTGTTCAAACTTATGTATTTTTAATGGGTATTTCCTATGACTGAAAAAAAAAAACCAAAACCCAAACCATAAAAAAACCCTAGCTTATCCAGTTGCCTGCATGTTTTTGTAAAAGTATGTCAAGGGAGTTGTGTGGTAGCACTATTTGGTAAATTCCAAGAGCTGTAAATTCCAAGTTTCTTGCAGGCACAGCTATAATTAAAAGAAAATGCTGTAGACATTTTATGCAGCTCTTCAAAATAGAAGAGAGAGAAATAAACTGAAAAGCCATGATTTAAGAGAAACAGAGTGACTGAGCAGTAAGTGCATTGAATATGTACCTGTGACTGTTAAAGGGGCATAATATTTTGAGTTTGGTTTGGTTTTGTTTTTTTTTTTTTTAAATCCCTTTGCCTTGAAGTCAGTATTCACAGCAGATGCCAAATTACCTAATTTGTAACTGATGTGTGCTACTCAAGGAAGACAGCTCCCAGCAGCCACTGGTGTAGCTCATCTGTTAGTCTCCAAATTCCATGAGCTGTAATAGTTAGGGTGTAGAAAGCAGCTCTCCAGCCTGCATTCAAACTGTAGTCTTTCTGCTGGGACTGACAATTGAGAAATATTAGATGTTCTAAGAAGTGAGCTGAGGCCACCAGTTCTTCCCATATGTCACTGAGCTGCTGCCAGAAGTTAATGACTTTTATTCACTACTGATCTGAGCTTGTTTTATAATGAGCAAGTAGTGACAAGCTACCTATCTCATTAATCCCAGAGCTATGAAAAGCCTTTTTTAGTTTTCTTAGAATTATTCCATGCCTTCAGCAGAAGCATTTTACTGCTTCCAGAAGGGTTGAAGGATGTTTGGTAAGCAGACTCCTGCTCAGTGTGGGTTGTTTTTTAATGTTACACTATGCAACATAGGTACAAGTGAGGAAATATTTTTGGTTAGTGATTTGGATGAGTAATTACATGTCTTTCAAGTTCTTAGTTTGAGAAAGTAAGCTAAAATGATTTTCTTTTAAAATTAAAAACAAAGGGGCAGTACACAGTAGTGGTTCCCAACATTCAAGTGTGATCCTGGAAAGTAAATCCTTGAGGAAGTCCAGCTTTTTCTTACCTGATCATTTGAATGCAAGGGCAGCATGACCTGAACTCATCTTAGCTTGCCTGATGCAAAATGGCAGATGCATCTGTTTAGTAGTCCAATCGTCTGGCAACGAATAGTGGGACTCCTGGTGTCAAATAGGACAGATAGCAGAAGGGTGTAGTTGCAGGTCACAGACATGCTTCAAAAGGCATCAAACTTGCAAACCTGCAAGTCATAAACAGAAGTAAGTAACAGGATACAGAAACTCAGCCATAGTGAAGCCAAAACCCAAACTGCTTCTTGCAAGGACTGGAGCTAGTTTCAGCTAATTTCAGGCTGTGTTTCTAGAGCCACTCCTCCTCCTTTCCCACCTTATTTTTGCTTTCACTTTGAACATAGAATCATAGAATGCTTTGGGTTGGAAGGGACCTTTAGAGGTCATCTAGCCCAACCCCCCTGCAGTGAGCAGGGACAGCTTTAACTACATCAGGTTGCTTAGACCCCTCAGCTTGGTGTCATCTGCAAACTTGCTGAGGGTGCACTCAATCCCACTGTCTATGTCATTGATGAAGATGTTAAATAGCACCAGTCCCAGTACAGACCCCTGACGGACTCCACTTGTCACCGGTCTCCATGTGGACATCGAGCCGTTGACCACGACAGTCTGGATGTGACCATCCAGCCAATTCCTTATCCACTGAACAGTCCACCCATCAAATCCATATATCCCCAATTTCGAGAGAAGGATGTTGTGGGGGACTGTGTCAAAGGCTTTACAGAAGTCCAAATAGATGACATCCATTGCTTTTCCCTTGTCCACTGATGCAGTCACTCCTTCATAGAAAGCCACTAGGTTGGTCATAACATAACATGGGTCCTTTCCTTCCCATGTAGGAAACACTGATCCAAGCTACTTGTTTGCTCTCAGAAGCAGTCCCAGAATTCCATTTCCACGTGAGGCTGTGGGGTGGCAGTGGGCGATGGATGAGGGCACTACATTCTTTCACATCAGTTGATCCATGCTGGTGGGCCAGGGCTCTCATATGTATTCCTTATAGAGTCTAGTGTGAGTTTGACCTCGAATACAAAATGAATGATCAGGGGGTACACTTCAGGGCAACAGTTTTAGTCTATATGAATCCATGGTGTCATTTAATCAACACATGCTTGCAAGCTTTGCTTTGTGAAGGAGGCAGAGAAATGACACAAACTGTGAAACTTTGTATCACCAGCAACTGAAACTATAGCCTATTTCAATTATAGGACTTTCCTTCCTTGCCTCTCCTGGGTTCTGCTGATCTTTTTTTTTTTTTTTTTTTTTTAATTGCTTTCTCATCCAACTAATTGATACTGCTTTTAAACATGGTGTTAGTAGCTGAACTTCAGTGCTCCCAGCCCGACTTTTTAGCTTGTGTTTGACTTCTGTAATAAATGGGTCAAAACACAGTTCACTGGAGACAAGTTAGTTTCCTTCATCTGTTATTAATAGCTGACATTACTGAACATTTTAGACAATCTCTCCTTCTTCCACATGCTGTCACATGCTTGCTTTCTTGCTTGCACTTGCCCTCACTTGCTCGGACTTGCCCTCACTGTTGCTCTTCCTATTGCTCTTGCACGCACTCATGCGTACTCTTGTGCTCGCTTATGTTCTTTCTCACTTGCTCTTGCTTGCTCTTTCTTACTGCTCTCTCCCTCTCATGCTTTCTCACTCACCCTCACTCTTTTTCATGCCCTCTCACACGCTGCCTTGTGCACACGCTCTCTTTCTTTCAATTTTCCTATTACACTGTCAAAACCAGATTCCTGAATTCCAGCTGCCTAGGAAATACTTTAATCTTTTCAGTTCATAAGCTTTTAGAGATGCATAATCGTACTTACTCTGTAGGCCTCTCTCTCATAGGCTCAATTACCATGTACATATTGTTATTGCAAAATGTATTTTGGAAAAGTTAGAAACATTTAACTGGATTTGTAGACTGACTCACATTTTAGAATATAAATGCCTATATTTTATTCTGTAATTACTGTCCTTGTTACTTCTGTGAAATACAGCTCAATGTGGACTGTGCATGTGATTTTTGGCTTTAAGTAGCATCACTCGATTTTTCATGTGTTTCAGCTGTCTGACATACATAAAATTACAGATCTACTTTTTGAAAGTTTTGTGGGTTTTTTAAGTTCTGAAATTTATTTTCCTCATTTCTTGTAAGAAAAACAAATGTGAATTTATCTGGTTATTCATACTTTCTTCCCCACCTGTTTGTTTTTTTTTTCCCCCCTCCAGTAATCAAAATGAAAGGAGGATGAAGATTTCTCCTTCATTTTGTCAGAAAATTCTCCCCTCCAAAGTCAATCCATTCTTATTTTTTAAAATAGTCAAACATCTAGAATTCATTCATGTAGGTGTGTTTGCTTCAATTTACTTCATAAAGTAGGGAGCATCTAATTTAATTTGTTCAGTAGAATATGTTTTGGATGTGAAGCTGTGTTTTGTATTCTCCGAGACATGATACAAGTGACTTCCTACAGGTCTTTGTTGTTGAGGGAATACTCAGGACACACAGACTCAGATCCCACCCAGTAAAACATATGTCCTTGAAGTGTCACATGAAGATAAACCACTTATATTAACATATATCTGTGATTATTTTTTTCTGCCTGTGTTTGTTCATTTAGTATGTACAGATTTCCAATGCAAAGGGCATACAAAGAAATGGGGAGGTTAAATAAGGACTTGCAGCATACAAAGAGAAAACTTATTCAGCTGAGGTTAACAGTGTACTCAACCTCATGTCATTAAATTAACCTTAAAGATTCATTTATAAATGTCACTATTATAAGTTTATGTTTGGAGGTCACAAATTCCAACCCTTGCTTAAAATGTGTCTATACTCTATGTATGTGTTTAAAGTCTTAGGAGTAAAGATTTTGGCTGATTTTCATAGGTTATGGCTATTATCACTAATAGTAATAAGAGCTGTCTCTTCTACAATAAATATTGGAAAATATTTTTTTGTGATGGGCAACCTAATAGAAACTTGCAAACAAGCTAAACTTATTGTGTCAATTTTTTTTTTCATGAAACAAGTAGGCTAAATGGACTTTATATTTTGCTGGTGAGTGCATAGCACTTGCTTTAAGACTATCACAAACTAAAAATACCCAACTGTTCCGTTTTGCTTACTGGATTCCTGAGCACATGGATTTTGCTGCTGGAGAGCTGCAGGAACACAGGATACGTGCTTCAGCAGGATGTGCTAGCTCACAATGAGAAATAGATTGGATGAGGCATTCTGAGTATGACTGACTCGAGACAGATTGGTGCTGTTTCTAAATACATATATGCAACTGCATACAAGGTCAAATGACTTTCATTTCATGCAAATGTTGTATTCAGAAAATGTCTGTTCAGATTCCAGTTAACCAAAACATTTGATAAAACCATTTTGACCAACCTTCTTGATTAAATGTGGCTATTAAAATAAAAGGGATTCAATAATTACATGCTATAGCACTTTATATGCAATTACCTTTCAGTGACACTTGTCTTTTAGCCCAAGGATGCGTGGCAGATGGCAGCAGAGTTGCTCTTATGGACTTTTTTAATAATTTGAAAAAAAAAAAAAAAAATCATGTCATTACCTTTCTGGTACCTATACACAGGTTTAGAAGAAGCACAAGAAAATATGATATGTATTTTGTGAAGGACAATGGGTAGTATCATAATCGGCCTTTGTGTTAATTTATTTTATAATTTTTTTTTCTGAATTGTAACAGTCAGATGTTATCAGTATGTTGTCTGCTAACCAATATTGTAACTCTCTCTGCAATGATTCACCTAGTGGAATTATTTTACTGAACTCTAACTTCTGGTTCTAAAAAGGATTTTAAGTGGCTTCCCTCCCCCCCCCCCCCCCCAGGTTTTTGGGGGTTGGGTTGGGGTTTTTTTTGGTTTGGTTTTTTTTTTTAAACTAACTATTGCAGTCCTTTGCTACTGTGGTAAACACAAATGGGTACCTTAAAAATGTTACAAACATAAAAGCTAAATTATCTCAACATCAGATGTTCCAGGGTAGATTTCTGACTAAATGGAGTGTAAGCTGTTTTGCCAGCCCTAAAGGATAATTTAATTATTGCATTAGTTTCTGGTATAGTTTCTTCATTATTGTAAGGAAGCAGATCTTTTTTTTTTTTTTAAATTACTTGTTTGAAGCCAAGGTAAATTTTCCCAACAATTAAATGAGGCTAACATGCATTTTCCTCCTTCATGAAAGCAATGTAATCCTGTGTTTTCTCATGTGATCAACCTTTTAAAAAACAAAACCAAAAACACCCAAAAAAACACACACGCAAAGAGGAAATTCCTACTGCCATCTGGGGAAAAGACAAAATAATCTTTTAGAGTAACTCTGGTGGAGTTGTCAGTCATTCTGGTTTTTTGCCTATTCTATCTAAAATGGCTGTGGAGCAAACCCCCTTGTTCTTAGAGAGTAGGAGATCACAAATAATGACATTTCTCCCAGGCTTTGACAACTGCCTGTTTTTCATCCCCAGCTGACTTTGCTGTTCCTGAAGCAACTCTGTAGTATACAGCAATAGTCTAGCACAGTCTGCTTCCTAAACAAGGTAGCCCTTTGAATATCTGTTTGTCTTTTATTTTCAGCATAATCTTTACTCTAAGCAAATGTAGAATTCACCTGTAATAATGCAGTGTGTATTTAAGATACTACAAATATCAGTGAACAACCTTTAATAGGACATAACAATTCTCAGGATGTGTTGGTAAAGGTTTCCCAGAAGAGACTATATTTCAGCTAGAAAAGGGCAAACCTGCCAGCTTATTTTGAGATTAGAAGCACAATCAGTGGGAATGTTCCGCCAACTGCACAAAAAGATATCAAAGATAATACTTCATCTTCAGATGAAACATTGCCCTTTCTCCAAAGTAATATCTAATTATTAATGCTTGCCCAAGAATAGCTGTGCTGCTTTCATGCTTCTCACCTTTTTAATACCTGCATCTTTAGACTTGGACTTTAGGATCAGGAACATCTAGCATAACCTTTAGAGTTTAATTTTTGGTATAAATTAAGCAAAGAAAAATAGTTTATTAACCATTAACAATAAAGCCAGCAGGTCACCCTTGGCAGTGACTAATAATCTTCACAAGATAACTAAATGATGAAAAAACAATTGCTGAGACACTAGTGATACCAAATCAGAAAGTTATTAGCATATATCATATTACCACAGTAAAAATAGCATGACCAAGTCTTTCTTCAGGAAGGAAAGGATTTAGGAAGTTAGGGGAGGTGCATTCACAAAGTTTTGCTCTTTTACTGCAGATGGGGAGTATGGGTGAAACAATCACATATGTCAAGGGAAAGAAAGGACACATGAACCCATCATAAATGAGCTTTAGGAAAGCTTTATCTTAATTTGGTACTGATACTTCCTTTTGGTAACTTTAGCTGTGCAAGTGGACTTGGATCAGTGCAAAGCACTGGAATTTACAGCAGTTATACAAAGTGAGAGAAGAACACGGTCAGCTAATTTCTGTGTTCCTGCAGAACTATATACCTCAGCAACTATGAACAGTTGGTGCTTTCAAACATGTGAAGAGGTACCTTACCCTCTGTAAGCCCAACAGTCAGAAGGACATGAATTCTGGGGGGATTGTGACTACATTTTTTGATAATGGTGTTGTGGTTTAACCTGGCAGGCAGCTAACACCACACAGCCATTTGCTCACTGCCCCCCCCCTCCCCCCAGTGGGATGGGGGGGGAGCATCAGGGGGAAAAAAAAGTAAAATTTGTGGGTTGAGATAAAGACAGTTTAATAGGACAGAAAAGGAAGGGCAGATAATAATAGTAATAATAATATACAAAGCAAGTGACGCACAATGCAATTGCTCACCACCCACTGACCGATACCCAGGCAGTTTCTGAGCAGTGATCGCAGCCCCTTGGCCAGCTCCCCCCTAGTTTATATACTGACCATGTCATATGGTATGGAACAGCCCTTTGGCGAGTCTGGGTCAGCTGTCCCGGCTGTGCCCCCTCCCAGTTTCTTGTGCACCTGGCAGAGCATGGGAAGCTGAAAAAGTCCTTGCCTAGCATAAGCTGGGGGTTGACTGAGGAGCAGCTTTGCAGAAAATGCCTTGGGGGTCTTGGTAGACTAAAAAAATTGAACATGAGCCAGTAATGCACCCTTGTGGCAAAGAAGGCTGTATTAGGAAGAACTTTGTCAGAAGGTCAAGGGAGGCTCTACTTATTCCTGGTGAGACCACATCTTGAGTGCTGTGTCCAGATCTGGCCTCTCCAGTACAAGAGGAGACATGGGCATAGTGAAGCAAAGGTCACAAAGATGATTAAGGGAGTACATATGGGGACATACAGGGAGAGGCTGAGAGGGACAGGATTTTTTAGCCTTGAAGAGAAGGCTCAGTATAAAAAAAAAATTTGCTACAGGGGAGAGTCAAAACACTGGAACACTGCCTGGAGAGGTTGTGGAGTCTCCATCATTTGAGATATTCAAAACCCAACCCAACATGATTCTGCACAACCTGCTGTAGTTGACCCTGCTTGAGCTGAGGGGTTTGGACTAGGCAACCACCAGAGACCCCTTCCCAGATAAGCTGTGATTCTGTAAACTTGGTATAGTCCATGACTCCCTGGTACAGTGCTAAATGGAAACCATTACAGCCTTTTCATAGAGCATGAGGCCAGTGGTTATTTGACCTGAAATAAACGCAGACAGATTCGTCTTTTGACTAGACTGATCTAAGCGAATAGGAACAGAACTGCAGTTTTATTGTGCCAGACCTGTTTTCTAGCTGCTTCCACAATATTGACTCACTTAAATGGAGACAGAAATTAACTTTCAAGTGCTGAACATATCCAATTAAGAGAGATTGCTGAGTAACTCTTTTGCAAGGCTCCTAATCTGCAAACGCTTTTCTAATCGATAGCTACTTCTGTTCAATATAACCCCAAGGTGACTATATTCTGTCAGCTGAGAGTGAGACATGGAGCTCTTGAAAACCTGGCAAGATTCATGTCTTCAGAAAAAAATTTGACTTTTTCATTACACCTTAGAGTGGCATGAAATTCAGCACTCCTCATTCTCTCCACTTTTTGGTATACTCCTCTCTTAGCTGCACAAGGTTTCTGAAATACTCTTTTTCTCCTGTTCATTCCATGATTTAAGGGTCATTCCCTGAAAGAAGCCAAAGACAGGATATCTGCTGGTGGATAAATGCTTGCACAACCTCCCGAAATCCTTTGTGTGTGCCACTTTAGTCATTAACTCAGACCAAGCCAAAAAGTGACACGTCTAGAGAATTTCCAGTGGCGCTGTGAATGAATTGCAACATACTGGCAAAATTTGGCCACATACATTATAATGTATTTATACTGTAGTAAGTTTTAGCCTGTATTTCATGAAAAGGAAAGCCTCCTTGAACTTATCAGTAATGTGTAGTGGTCTGATTAATGAATATTCATGGAAACAAAATGGCGTCTGCTGTGACGGACATTAGAAGAATAGTAATTGGTTTCAGGATTGATGGATGTTTATGCTGCAGTCTACCCCAGACAGTGCATGCTGGAAACATTAGCATCCTGTTTCCCTTGTCAAAGCTCAAAATGAGTGGAAACAATTTAATTTTTCTCTGTGCAAATTGAGTAAGTAAGTGACAGTTGTTAATGTCATACTACATTTCTGCCAAGTCTCTCTGTAGGTGGCACAGAAAATTGCTGCACATGGTGAATCTCTTGCTTAACACTGTTGTCTAGGGACAAGAGTCACTGGTTCAGACGATTCTCCTGACTAGCATGGAATTGCTTTTATTTGACTTCAGAACTGCCTCAGAAGCAGCTGGTTCTCCTCTATGACCCTGATCAGAGACACATACCTGTGCTCAATATGTGTCACTCAGCCAGCAGGGATGGTAAAAGTTGTTCAGCATATTGTTCCAAAAGGACCTGCAGTCACATCAGGTCCCCTGAAATCTCCATGCCTGTAAGATGCAGGCAGAAAATCAAACAGAGGAGGAACTATCAAGGAAATGGCCAAATCCACAGATGCTTGGGAAAAGAGATGGACAAAATTCAGGCTGCCAAACGGCTCTTCTATTACATCTTTCATTTATTGAAGTGAGGTACCTGTTCAAATAGTATTGTAGAGAAAGGAATAAACATTCAGATGACAGCAATGTATTACAACGTGCAAGACAAGGATATCTGTTACAGGAATGCAGTGGAATTTTACCTTTCAAGGCATGATGAATTTTTGCATTCTAAAACTGTAATGCTGTATATTAAACTTGTTTATTTGCAATGTGTTTGTCCCCAAATGCATCAGTACTTCAAGGGCATATACTAAAAACCATATGGATTTACAGACGGAACAAGGCTGTTATGGATTTTATATCATCTTTTTGTTGTTTGAGAGAAAGTAGGAAAAATTGCCCTGATAAGTAAAATTGCCAATTAATATCTAAGCAATACATGGCAATCATTGGGAAAAGGCAACCACTTTATTTTTCTGCAGGGATTCCACAACAAAAATGTAATACACAGAAAAAAATCTGCCAATCCATGCACATAACAATGTATACCTGAAATCTCCAAAGGGAAGATAGACTGCATAAGTCTGTCCATCAGTCGGCTTACTCTAAAATACAGTGGGATCACATTTAAAACCAATTTGATCCCATCGATCAGATGAAGGTTGAGAGATCAATAGATTTCTTTTGATCATTAGAGTAACAGTCTTTGTATCTGACACTTACCAAATGGTGTGCCCTGTGCCTTGTGAACATCATTTTGTCAATTCTCGCAAGGCAGCAAAGCTGTATTACAAGGTGATGTTTCTGATAGGACAGAAAAAACCCAAACCCTCAACAAAAGCACATTGTGCAAGTTTAGATGAAACACAGCCTTTCTGAATCAGTTTACTTCTCTGAAGTCCATGACTGAAATGGTTTTCTGCAACTTGGGGATGTCAAGATTTAGTTATCGCTTGTGAACGATATTGGGAATCTTTGACAGAATACATAGCTGAGGAGTGGACTGTACTCCTGTTTTCTGTGTACATGTATGTGTGTCTAGGTCTCTTATTCTAGGAAAAAGCCTTTTTCCTTTTCATGGCTTGTGAGATTTATGCAGTTGGCAGGCATTTCAAGCTGTAATTGTGAGTAGCTGGATGTTAACCCAAACATTTGCTCTCTTTGCCTGCATGAAGTAAGCAATAGGGGGAAAAAACAAAAGGGGCAAACCCAGCTTGCTTGGTTATATAAACAAATTAAGTGACTACTGCTGCCCATCAAGTTTTTCACTGCAATAGGGACTCCCTTCTCCTGGTGAGTTGCTGGTGCCAAGACTATTACATGTTGTTCCTACCATCAAATCAGCTTTCTATACTAATTAAAGCTGTTGGAGTGTTCTGTTGGCATCTCTTGCGCAGATTGGCTGTAGCTTTGGACATAAGCATAAATATGTGATTGTGTCAGTGTAAATTCTCAGTACCATTTATTTTGATACCTGGAACGTGGAAGAATAGGGCTTAATACATTCAGCTTCTTTCTGCTACTTTAATTAAAATCAATAACTGTCACCATGATAACTGATGGTCTTCCTGGGCAAGAGATATTGGCCTGTTCAGAGAGAATAGAAAGTGAAGGGAAAGGAGTTGTAAGATCATGAATTGTCTTACCTGCTGGATATGATGTCAGGATCTTTCAAAAACTAATTTTTTGCATTTGTTATTGATAGAAAAGGTGAAAGGATAGACAGGAGTGGATAGTATTTAAAAAATGCAAAACTGTTTGATCAAGAGTTTTCTGCTTTTTAATATAGTCTCCAAGCTGAATGGAGAGATCCTGTTCTGAGCACTGACCCTGACTTTTACTGATGCCATATTTCCAACCTGAAGGGATTTTCAGACTAAAGGGAAATCGTGTAGAGAACTCTGTCACTCCTTAAGCTCCATTTTGACAAACAATCATCATTGTGGATGCTGTCCACCATACCTCTTGTATTTATTTAAAAATTAACTTAAGTTTAAAAATGTGCATTTGAACTATTTTTTTCCCTTGCTTGGGAATAAATAGAATGAATACATAAGGTATTGTTTATACTGTTTGTGCTACACCTGGCAAATGCAGAGAGTCTTACTGCCTGTGGAATTTTTTAATGTGCAGAAGACACCACTGGTATAATATATGTAAGAAATGAATATACCAAATGTACCCTATAAATAAAGCAAGCTATTCTATTAGGCTGTGTCTTTCAGAAAGATAAAATGCAGTTTGGCAGGTCAGAAACTATTTCCTTTTTCTCTTATATTACCCCTTTTTAGTAGGCCAATCTTTATCCTATTTCATTTTTCCACAAAACTCAACTCATGAGAGTAACTTTTATGGCCACTTTCTTTAAGGCAGAAGAATTTTCATGAGTGAAGATTAGTTGCTCTAGGATTTGGGGCTAAGTTATGGGGGAATGGACTAAAACTGTGAAGTATTAAGTGGGTCTCAGAAGTGTACTAGTTTGCATTCATGGAACAATGCAGGGTTCCTGTGGGACCGGAAAAACAGAACATTGAAATTCCCAATAAAGCTGCCACAAAGCAACACAGAGTTTTTAGCTTAAATAAGGATGTAAAAGCCAGAGAGCACAATTTAGATGCCAATTAACAAAATATAGTTAGCTTTGTCTGAAGTCGATTTAAACTTTATATTAGCCACAGAAAGGAAGTTACTAATTAATTAAAAAGTGACTTGTTATCGAGCAGCTCTTGAGCTGGAGGCTTGATTTCTCTTTCTTGCTTTCCAGTCATAGTCTGTCTTCTCTGTAAACCACAATTGTTTTCTATTCCTGCTAAGCCAGTTGGACCACTCAGGGAGTAAGGGGTCATGATTCAGTATGTGTTCATACTGCCATGTCTATCTTAATATTTTTCTTGGTAGGTAGGACAGCTTCTGAGGTTGGTACTGTTGACACAATAAACACAGGGAGGGTGAAAATAGGGAAAAAAAAAAAAAAGAAAAGGTGGGGGGCAGAACTAGAGCTGTCTAGAAATCCTGGTAACATCACATAAGAGTTTTCCGTATTTGTTTTTTAAAACCCTGCTTAACGTCTTTACCTGCAGGTATACAAAATAAATTGAAGGCAGGTCACCGTACCCAAATAACTGGCATATTCTAGTTGTTTCTGCTCAGACTGTCTTCTGGACTACCTGAAATGAAACTGTATGTGTTACTTTTTGTTGCTAAGACAGCAATGCTTGAAGTGTTGTTACTGATTCTCACTGGGCATGATATAGGTGGATGAGATGGACAGTTCGGCCATTCATTATCTCAGAAAAAATGAATGTGTAAAGAAACTTTAGTCAAATATGACAACAAAATACTAGAGCTGCCCATGGATCTATGCACCCAGCTGTAAATAACAGTGGGTTTTGTAATCAAATGTTATAGCAGGTGACATTTTATTTGTTAGGACATAGGCTAGTGAGATCTTAGAGAAATAGTAGGGTGCCTGGTGTTAACATGCAGCATGCTACAACTACTAAAAGCTAAATCAAAAGTGTTTCCTTTCTATACACATTTCTGTGGTTTATACATCTTATCTTCTGCTTGACTAGGTCTTGTGTCAGGATATCAAAGGAAAGGAGTGGAAAACCTCTAACTCTGAAAACACAGAGAGAAGAAAGGATCTTGCAAGACAAGATGCACTGGCAATATTTCTTGGACTGGTATTTAATTAGATCTACTGTAGTGTCTTTTGGAATTAACTGTTGCTTCAGAAAGGAGGTAAAGGAAGTGACTTCTTGCTAGTGATCATCTAAAACAATGGAGACAAGAAGTGAGTAAAAAAAAAGAGACTGGGATTCATTCTAGTTGTTGCTTTAAAACATGCAACTGCATTTTAAAAGTAATCCATAGTTTTGAAAAATTTATTTTTACCTTATTTTAACTGATCTAGCACAAAATGGTTTAGCTAAATTGTGTATCACTTGATACATCTGATCATTGCAAGTAGAAGTGTTTGGAAAAAAAGTCTTGCATTATATTTTGGATCTTTACCCTTGTGTTCATTCTGAACTCCCATCCCTGTGATTTTAGTTAGGTTCTGGTTGCAAGTTAGGCGCCTTTTTGACTTTTGTGTTTTGTGTGACTTTGTGATTGAGGTCATGAGGCTGATTTAAACTGTGATTTTAGCTTAGAGCTCCAGGGTATGCTTGAGCCCCAACTTTCTGATCATTCATGCAGTAGAACTTACTGTCTTTTTCCAGTCTGAAGTTATCCAACTGTCTCCTCTTGTCCTGTAAAAACTGAGAACTTGAACTTTTATAGTTGCCTTCAGCACAAGCAACTGAGACCTTTCTACATAGTTTTTGCAATGTACTTGTGAGGTCAGTGCAAAACCATATGAGGGGAAACTGGAATTAAAGGAATTACTCAGGTTTTTGCTAGTAAAAAATGGAGAAACTGCAGAGTGGCTTGGCACTTTACCGACTCCATCCAGCCTCATCTAACACTTAAAATTGTGTTGTTATGTTATCCCTACATTGTTTGTCAAGTGTTGTTTTAAGAAGCTGCCCTCAAACTGGTAGGGAGTGGGGTGGGGGGAGTCACTGGGTAGGATTAGCACTGCAGGCCATGTTAAAGTATTTTCTGACTAGTATGGTGATTTACATTTTATCCATCCAATATATTAGCTATTTATAAATGATCTGTATATTCTTGCTAACAGAATGTGAAGAACAATGGAGATGATTTCATGCATCAGAGTATCCATGCATACAATAAACTCCCAGGAGAGGGAATAAATTTGCCGAGTGTGGGAAGTCTGGAGCAGTCTGGTGTGTAACTAGGGGTTACTTTATGAAAAAAACAAACAAACAACAAATATCTGAAGAATAAAGAGTGAAATATCCCTTTGGTTATATGGGGAGAGGGGATTGTGTTCCTACTTTTCACTGAACCTGGCTGCTTGCTGACCTGGCCAAATATATGTTGAACATAATTTTTAAAATTATTACAAGAAATGTGTTTTATTTTTTCACTTACTCTTTTTCTGCCTGGATGCCATTTTCTCTCCTGTTAAGGAGATACCAGGCAAAACCTGAGCTATTGGAGCCATACAAGTGGGATGACTGATGTTTCTTAGCTGGTCTAAAAAGGAGGGTATGATAATTACTTGACAGATTGAGCAATGGGTGTTTTATTTCTTAGTCTTTCTAATTTCATTATTACACAACATTCTCTTATAATGCAGTAAACAACAGCATTCATTGATTTCTGTTAGAAATGTAGAAAAAAGGCCTGAAGAATGCAGCAAAGCCCCAGTTTTGAGCCTTTGGGTGTCCTGGATGTTGATATTGATATTTTTCAAGGGCTTTCTGGGGCAGCTTCTTTTTAGTTTGTTAGTTTGCAAAGTTTTTCCTGAATAAATCTCTGTATCATATAGACCTTCCCTGACCAGGTCCATTCTGACCTTTTCTATTCAGTGCTCCTGTAAAGAAAGGCACAAAGTGTATGGTGATAATGGATGGACCAAATGTCCACCCCACCTGGAACTGACATGCTAGGCAGTTTTAGGGTTGTTTTGCGAGCTCATAATTTTTTTTTTTTTTGTAATCTCCCCATGAATTGCATTAGAATAATGGTTATATATGATTAAGCAACATCTTGTTTTGTTGACCCTAATACCATCATGTTGCACGTTTCATAAGAAGCAGCAAAGAGAACTGAAGACCCAGTATTTCCTAAATACCTAGTTCTAGCTGAAAATGTTTAGCCTCAAACTAATAGTTCTTATGGGTCTTTCTCAAATCAGCAATAACTAATGCTTTCACAGGATGTTTCTGAGTGCTTCTAGTTGCGGAGGTTCAACAGAAACTCCTTGGATACAGCAATTTCTGAAGCATTGTTACTCTACCTTCTGAATGAATAGCTTTAATGTGTCATACCTGTATTTCCCAGTCATCAGCTGCATTGTAAATCAAGGCAGTTGATAGCATATTGGGTTCCTGGAAGACAATTAGACAAGCCTTTTTTTCCTTTCCCTCATCTCTCATTCCGTCTGAACCTCTCTTTTTCGTATTAATTTTAATGTAAACCTTTTTTTTTTTTTTTTTTTTTAAGGTTACGTAGTGTCTGCAGCTCAGTGCATTAGCGATGCCCTGCAATCTGGGGCAGACAAGTTATATATCAGCAATTTAATAAGTCATACATAAAACAAAACAACACAGATTTATTTTGTTTTAAAATTGAGTAGGGTCAGCTGTGTGAGCAATGTATCTGTCAACTATTGTCATTGTCCTGTCTGGGCAAGCTCATTTATCTTGGTTAGTAAACAACTTAAAAGTCAAAGGAGGTGGATGGCTTAAGGGATTGTTATTAAGACACAGAATCTCTCATGTCTGATGTCTTGCCTAAATCCAGGCCAAATCATTTATTAGAAATCTACCACCAGTAGGCAGTTAGGGGATGCAGCTAAATATATGACTGTTATTAGACAGGTGACAGTGGAACAGGCAGTTTTCACAGCTGGGAGGTCTGTACAGTTAAATCAATCAAATTCAAGATGTCTGCAGAGAAAACAATAAAGGTGCAAGCTTCTAAATTCTGATAATCACCAACATTTGAGGTGCATGCATGCAGTTGTAGAGTCTTAAAATTTAAGGACCAGTGACTGGAAACCTTAGGCATAGATGACGATCCTAAACCTCTTTTTTCCCCTTTTAAACATAAATTCTTTGGTATTTGGAATGCTTTGTATTCTCTGGTGTGAAACTATATGATTTCTTGATATGTGAAGCAGTTCAAATAAGCTAAAAAAGTAAAAACTAGTGAACAAGTCATTTAGTTTTCCAGTCACTTAATTTCTTGTGCCATCAGTTCAGCAGTCCTATAACAACAAATAGCACAGCAATTTGGAAATGAAGTAGTTTAAGCATGGATACACAAACATGCTGGATGGTAGGGAAGGGCGTTCTCTGTTGAATAACCACAGTAAAACCACTATAAATTAAAAACATATAATCTGCCTGCATAAAAGCCAGCAGGAGCTTGCAAAGCATTACTGGGGCCATTAAAAATGACCTTATTTCCCAGTAGAACTCATTACCCTAAGAGCACCCCTGTGGACTCCAAGGACCCCAGTTACATTTGAGGAGTATCTCAAGGGTAGCTGTTTCCTCTCTGTCTGAAAGGAGCATTGCTTTGCTCTTTTTCTGAAGGCAGCACATACTTAAAAGGATTCATTTAAACAAGAAAAAAAAAGATGTTATAGAATATACCACTTGGTATGTCTGTGAAACCTGCGAAGCTACTTGTCATATCAGCTGTAGATCTTGGGCAATTCTATTGTGAAGAAGTTTGAAACACTTGAATCATGGGAATTGAGAATAGAAAACTTCTATTAGGGTCATGTATACTACTCAGTATTCAGACTGCAATAAATATCTCTAGTCCTATTGTCCCTTTTTTTCATTCAGGTAGTATGCTTCCCATGTAATTCTCTCTTTTCCTCCCGAATACTGTTTCACAATGCACTGTATTTTGCTATTAACCTAATTTCTGGAAGTCTTTATTTTCTTGTATAAATAAGCAGACAGATTAAGTCTTTTTTTTTTTTTTTTTTTTTTGTGAAATGTGTGATGATGGGAATCTGTAATTCTTACATGAAATTCAGCACCTGAATGGTGCTGAATCAGGCCTCAGGTTTGTTCTGTAGAAATGTTCTTGAGCTTTGCAAATAAAAAATGCAGTGAGCTATAATGTTTCTGCTTTCTTGCTATTCATTCTTCACAACATGGAACAAAATGTATGGTAAAAACTTCATGAAATAGAGGTCAGGAAAGAAGCCTAGCAAGCCAGTGAGAGGTTTTTCTAGAAAGCTGTCAAAGCAAGGAGTACAAAGTGTAGTATGGGCAGGATACCTGCTAGCTTTCTTACTAAAGCTGCAGATTTCTTGAGTGGCAATTTTTTTCTCAATGTGCAAGGTGTCAGAGTGTGGGAGTCTTTGTTAGAAGGTAGTGGTATGGGTATGTGAATGTATGAAGGCTACTGCTAGAAAACACTAGGAAACAGTTGGATATGGACTAGTCAGGTATTTGGAAATGCATAAATATAGCTGAATGGCTGTTTTGGCTCTGTGAAGTTGACAACAAAGTGTTGCTTAGACCTTTTCTTAAACTTCCAGAGGCTTCCTCTCTCACATGCTTTACAAAAGTTTAAGAAACAGCACTGATCTGAGGTCATCTTGGTTGTTCTGTTCGCATTACTGCCAGGATCAACTTTTTTTGGAAAGCAAGCATGGTACACTTGACCATCTTAAGAACTGCGTTGTTACTTGGCCTACCAAAACAGCAGAGCAATGCAACCAAGTCTCTGCATGAAGAGACTGGACACAAACCAATGTTAAAATTATTTGTGTGGTTTATATTACACAAAACTAAGAAATTAGGTAAAAATCATTTGGCAAGTAATTTCCTCTATTAGAGAAAACAAAGACAAGCCAACTTTGCACAAATAAGAGAGAAAGGAAAATAAAAAATACAGTTTGAAACCTCTTTTCCATGTGTTTCACATTGTCTAACATTGCATTTTCCTTAGTTACTTAAGCAGATCATTTCTGTTGCAGCACTGAAGATGAAAGGCCAAAGATCAATTCTGCTGTAATAATTTTTTAAACTTTTTTTTTGTACAAGATAGCAATGTTTATGAAAGCCTGAAATTATTCAAATGTTATGTGTCACTTCAGTACAGCTTTGCGAGATTACTGCCAGTAATAATAGTTTCTACTTTATTCCTGGGTGAGGATCTGCGTTATCCATATCATCTGTTGTTTTAAGTGGAAGAAATAGAGGCCTCAGTTCTTTTAATAATTGTTACTTTTTCAGTATTTCTCATTTTGGTACCCTGAGTTCTTTGTATGGAAACCAAATGCATGTGAAGGGACTGAAACAACAAGATGTTTCTGTTTCAGTGGCTGATGGTATCTGTTAGTAGTTACCGTATCAGTGATAATGCTGGAAATTTGTGAGAGAAGCACACTTCTAATAAACAACAGGAAAAGTGAAAAGTTTCCTAAGAAAGGATTTATCTGCCAAAGAGGTAACTGTTGGTGTTGATGTAGAATTAAAATAAATGTACAAAAGTTTAAGGCTGTTAGTTGATAAAGTTGGAAGCTGCATGAATGAAGGAAAAAATAATTTTTTTTTGTTGTTATCAGTTATCTCAAAACAAACTGTGAGCGCAATCAAATTTATGAAGTTTTGAATAATATTTTTCTCTAAATATTGTCCTTTTTTCTTTCTTGCAATCACTCAAGGAGATTAAGCCAAATATATCCATAGTTTGACCTTGTTTCAGGTTTGTCATATGTGAGACAAAGGGTCAAAATTCACTAGTTGTATGTTATGTTCCTCTGGGTTTTTTTTTTTTTGTGGTGGTGGGTTTTTTTAATTGTGAAAAACTCGTGTTGGGAAGAGCTAGTCAGTGTTTATCAGTTGTCTGACTACTGCACGCTCAGACTGAGAAAGAAGTGTGTCTTGGCATTTTATTCCTATAGCTCTTAGTAAAATAGTTAACAAAAAGAAAAAAAGCTAGTACTGCCATAGGTAATTTTGTTACCTGTTAGTACCTCACTGAAATGACCACTGCAGTCAAAACAACTCGTTGGTCTTAATCTCAGTTTGAGTGATGTAATTCTGTAATCCTCTCACATTCAGAGAAAAACTAGCAAGGTACCATCCACTTTGAAACATTCTGCAGGTGGGACTAATAACCCAAGCTAGAGTTAATTAATATTTTAGTGCTAAAAACTGGATGATAACCTTAGAGCCAGCTAAAGCTTATCTCTTCTAGTTCTCATAAGGTGATGTTTTTCAGCCCACCAGAATCCTGTTATAACACAGACCTAACAGAGGGCTCCTGATGAGCAGAAACAAGGCAATATATTTACTAAGAAGGTTCAGACTTTTCAGGATTTCTACACACAAATTATGTTTTAATGAGAAGTGCTATGACAATGGTTATGGCTTTTTAAACTAGAAACCTTTCTTCTACTTTTGCCTTATGAATTGGTAAGCTTGAATAGTGCAGCAAAGCAAAGGGGCTCCTTAATGACCCAGGAGACCACCTGGGTCTGGTCTGTTGGAAAAAAATACAATAGTGATGCCTTCTCACTAAAGGACATGCAGAGGGGTCCAGCTGAGGAGAGTGTACTAAGGTTAGCAGCATGCTGGAGATAGAGAGGCTACCAGAAGACAGGAGAGTCTTGAGGGTTTTCTTTAACCAGCCAGCAGACCTGAAGAAGTAAAAAGTTTGTTCCAAAGAAGGGCTCCCAGTTTGTTTGCTTAATTACATGGGACTGTCCCTGTTCTCTTATCATACCTAAAATAAGCCAGTTTGAGACAGCGGTTAACCGCAGCATTTGCAGTATTTCTTTGCCTGACCTAGAAAACAGGGAAACAATGAAACTCTTTTACTCCCTTTCCTGACCAAAAACAAACCAAGCCCTCACCCCAAACCCAAAATCTAGAAGGTCTGATCACACTCAGATTAAACAAGCATTAGACAAAAAAGTGGATGATTTTCTTGTAATGAGTTGTCAAACTGCACTATACTTTTTCGCAAATACTTGTAGACGTGTATGGCAGTGAAAGGCTTCACAAGGATATTCTGTGGGTGCCACTATGGGTTCAAGAAGGTCAGTCACAGGCTGAAGTGGCTTTGAGGAGATCATGACCATCTCCCTGAGATAGTGAGTCCTGAATAGAAGGCAAATGTCAGCCTTCTTTCAGGTGTTGATCCAGAAGTGGAGTAAGGTAGAGCTGCTCCCAAACCTTGAATTCTTAGGGCTTGCAAGTTTTGTTTTCTCTGCCTTGTTCCTTGGAAGGTGTCCAGATCTGCAGAGGTTTGTTAGCTCACTTACAGCTGAATTTCATGATCACTGGGTACAGGTGAGTTCGAAAATACCCTGCTGCAACTGACAGCTTTGTAAATGGATAGCATTTTGCAATCCTTATATATTGACATCTCTGTGTGTTCTTACTTTTCTATTCCCAGAAAAAAGCAACTCTGGATACAGAAGCCAACTGTGGAGCAAGTCAGTATAGTCTTAAGAGGTGAAAAGATATTTCCCATAATATATTTATGGGGAAGCTTTCTGTGGAAGTGGTCTAAGGGTTGATAATTGTTAGCTTTTCTCCCTCAGCTTCCACTCATTCAGTATTCATCTATCAGGAAATCTAGAAAAGTTTGAGCTATCAATGATTCTTTCTTGATTCTAGGAACTATATGACTCACTAAGGTATATAGTTTTGTTTCTCAGTGATAATTTTTTTTTTTTTTAATTACCAGCTAAATTTTGGAGGGGGGGGGGGGGTAATAAGAAAGAGGCTCAGTACAATTTTTGATAATAATAAACCAAGTTCTGTTGTGTAAGCATTAGCTGGAGTAAAACTAGTAGCTAAATGTTTGCTTGTATGCCGGTATCCTTGGCACCAGGCTCAACATCATCTTTCACCTTACACCACTGTGGTTCTGTTTGTACAAAGCACTTAAATAAAGTTGAGAGCAGAATACAAAAGAGACTTCTAAGACAGCTGTTGAAGATAATAAACTGATTTAATGTCTTAATTAAAATTGTAGCTTCCTGCTTCATTTGCTGTAGCACTCAGCTCCTTGGGTCACTCCTATGAAGGCATCTTCTGTTGTGCCAAGACAAAATCGTACATACAACATGTGAAGTATACAATGATTATCTGTTATTAATACACAGAGTAATGGGCTGGGACTAACACACTGTTGGGTGGAGATTTTATGTTCACTCTCTCTGGGGTTTTCCCACAATGAGTCTGTGCTGGCCAAACAGCTTCCAGTCAGATGTGAAAGACTAAAATGCCACAGCTCTTGGGATGGAACGATCCCCAGTTTTGCTGAGCTGCCATTTCCTACTTTCTGTTTTTTTCTCTCAGGTTTTTTATTTTGTCACACTGCTGCCTTTTTCTGAATCTTTGAACTTGCTTCTTACTTGAAAACCATTGCTAAAGTTTCAGCTTGCCCTTTTTGTTTCTGTGTTCTTTCTTTACTTATAATATTTCTTCTCTTCTGTGCCTTGGTAGATTATGATCTCTCTTGCCTTCAGACTAAGGTGAGAGCACAACTATGGTTTCCTCATTAAGTTATTGCATTAAAACTGTCCCTAGTCATGTATTTCCCCTGCCTTCCATTGCATATTTAAGAAAAAAGGCATTAGAAGTACTACTTATACTCATTATGGATATACAAACAGTGCTCGAAACTAAATGAAAACTTCTGATTTCCTAAATTATGTTTAGCAGCTGTGATATCAATGGGCTTTTGGTTATAATTTTTGCATCACGACCAAAAAATCAGTTAAAATTTAGCACTAATAGGCTGTGTAGAGCTAATGGATTGTTTCATCTTTTTGTCATCAGACTGAATTAATTTCTTATTTCAAAACTATCTGGATTCAACAGCCTTGGCTGATTTAGCAAATGCTGTTTGTCAGTGCCCTGTGTAAAAGTCATCATTCTACTCTCCAGGTATGGTGTTACTAGGTCATGGAAGCATGTGCATAGTAGTTTTCAGTTGTGAAATGCATTGGTTCAATACCTTTAAATTTTACATCTCTCGTCTTTTTATTTTGTTGTAAAGTGTGGGAATATGATGCCATGGTCAAAAAGCATTGACATGGTTTGCCAGGAAAAAGGAAAAAAACTTTCTCTCATGATTAGCATTGTTTTTGCCAAAGACTAATGCTTATAACTCAAGGAAGAAGAAATCCTAAAACTTTTGCTAATGTGACATCTTCATGTATGATTTTTGATTGCCTGTTTTTTAATATTAAAAAGCAAAAAGTTGTTACATGGATCCTAGAAACCTTAAAGAAGGGATGGCTAATTTCAATGTTGTCTTCTCAGGCCATAAATTTCACAGATTATGAGTGTAAATAGCTGTAAGCAATATTCTCTTTTCTGAGTTTTAAATTCCACTGCTGTTCTTTTCACAGTGTCATTCTTGCGCTTCTGAAAAGAAAAAGGGAAGACTGGCTGTCACAGGAAAAGTCTGTAATGCCTCACAAAGGAAACCTGCCTACTACTCTCATTCTTAGGATAAATAATTTGGGGTCTTTAAACTCATTTTTGGCATGCTATTCTCTTTATTTACACTTTTATGAGTACCTTTGTGTCTGCTTTCCTTAAAATGTGATTTTTCTGATGATAGTATAAAAGCTTTTCAAAACACAGCACAATACATTTGGCTACTGGTTATCCATTCACTGTCTAATTTAATGTTCACAGCATGAGAAATAGGACCGTGGTATGTACCATCTTGCTTAGTAGTGTGGTGGGAGTGAGTTTATTTTCCCTGAATGCTGTGCACAAGGAAAGAGAGCAAAAAATTCTGTTCATTCCAGCAACTTTTTGGAACCATTTTGCTCTTCAGTCTCCACCTTCTCCTGAATACCATTTAAAAGCAACCCAAAAAATCTCTTACCTTAAAAAAGGGATGTTTTTTAACTTTGTCCATTATGCTCATATTCTTCCTCAGTCTAAAAGTCTCGAAAATGTTGGTGCTAAGGAGAGGAGCTTGGCAGCATGGCGGTGTTTTGCAGGGTGTTCATGAACAGGGAGAGGTGGTTTTATTTTTCATTATTAAAAAAAAAATGAATGTGATTCATCAGCAAATTTTCCAGAATTGCTCTTCCTTTGTTGGTCATCTGTATGCAAAATAGTTGTTACGAAGAGCTAATCTTACAGGCACACTGTTATTCACCTTTGTCAGCTCTTGAGTTCTCTGTTCACTTAACTTTGCCCCCCAGTCCACTCTAATGTTTGTGTCATCTTAGTCTACACTATGTTCTCCCACATGGGAGTGTTTAAGCATCCAATGTTGTTAGAACATGCTGGTTTGACTCCCCAGTAAGTCAGAACAAAAAACATGACGATGCAATCAGATCAAATTCTGTTTCTCTTTGTGCTGTACCATAAAATATCTATCAGTTTCTGTGGTAAAGTTTTCATATTCTTACTAAATTAATCTGGACTTCATGATGAGAAATGGATGTTATGTTGCAGGCTTTAAATATTCAGAAATATCTGTGGTTTGGTGCTTTGTCTTCATTTGCTATTTCATCCTTTTTTTCCTTCAGAGCAGACACGTGAATAAATACTTTTCTAATGTAGCAGTTTACTATGCTTGAGTTTCTCAGCTTATTTCTTATCTTCTGCCTGTAGAAAGATGAATCTTTGTGAACCCCTGGCTCCCTGCTAGGAGTTGTTTACAACTGATGTCTTCCCTAGTCGTCTTTTCCTTTTGATGTGTATTGGAAGGGGACTCTATTTTTACTTTTAAGACCACTTTCCTTTCCTCCACCATTTCTCAGGGGATTATTTCCCTTTCTTTTTCACCCTCTCCTCAACGTGACTGTTTTAAATGTTTCTTTCATGACAGTTCTTTACCCAAGCTTTTCTCAAAATATAAGAACATTACCTTTAAATACTCTCCAAATTGCTATTCAAAACCTGCAAAATGTAGTATGTCTCCCTTTTGATAATTTTCTGATTGCTTTTCCTCATTTTATTCTGTTCTAGGGAGTCATGTTGATTGTTTAAGTTTGTGCATTTTCCTGACCAGCTGCCATTTTTGTTCTTAGACCTGGGGAAGACTTAGTTGCTATCTGTCCAAATAAAGAAGCCTTAGTCCACTTGAGGTCAGATGTCTGAGAACTGGCTTTTGAACCATTACATGCTGGCTACCATCAGGTGCAGGCTTACAGAAGAAATGTATCAGGGATGTAGCTCAGGATAAAGTTTGTGTTCAGCATCTAGGCATTAATCATCAGTGATTCTTTATCACTGGTGATCACTTCATACCACGATTGCAGAAACCCCACGTGCCCTATTTCACGTGTGTACTTCTCTTTCTATTCTGTTGGGTGTATTTCATAATCTAAACAGTAGGGCATACTAAATTGTTAAATCTGTTATTCTTGTTCTTTCTTTCCTTGTAGTCTTATAAAATACCAACACCTGACCTCTCTCTTTCTGCTTTTAAATCTGAATGGTAGTTCTGTGGAAACTGAGCTAACCAGGGCAAAAATTAACAGTTTTGGTTCATTAATTGGAATGGAAAACTTGTGCAAACTGCTTGCAATAAACTCTTCCAGTCTCCTTCCCCTAGCCAGATCTCTAAAAACTCCTGTACTAATAATGATACCTTCAGCTGATGTTTTCAGTTACTCGGGGAAAAAGAGAAAAATTAATTTTTGTTGGATATTCAGTATCACCTTCTGAAGTAGTGCAAAGCAGAATAATGGGATGCCATAACAAATCCATTTGCCTAAATGTCCTTAATATCCACTAGTAACATATTTAATGATCTGAAATTATCATTGTTAGTGATGGTCCTTTGTAAGTTTTAGGGGATTATTTGTGCTGTTCAGCTTGAAGGTGTTGGATTAAGCTGCCAGACCAGGTGGGATTCTGGAGACTGCACAGTATGGATTCCTCCAGAAAACAGTTCTGTCAGAAAGTGGTAAGACTTATTCCTGTTTCCCTGATAATGAAAGAAGCCCAGGGGAATTGACCTTACATTTTGGATGCCTAAACTAGATATCTAAAACTAAGGGAATATTGCCCATTTTGTCTTCATTTCCTCCTCTTTCCCCTTCCCCATCATTATATGCTTAATTCATAATATGTTAAATTTGTGGATCATATATAACGGCTGGTTAATTCAAACATAGCTGGAAGCTTTTAGTAGTTATTTTTGGGCCATCTGGAACATGAACTTTAATCTTCACAGGCTGTATTTTAAAAGGGCTGATGGACTCATTTTCCAAAGTGTAATTTGACAGAAGAGTGGTTTTATCTGTTATATCAATTAAAGCAGAGTCTATTTGTTATCAGTCAACAATAGTGTTTATGCTAAGTAGTATAACTGTTAAATGCATTATGTTGCCCATACGGTAGCCATTCTGTCATTGTCTCTCTCTTCAAATATACCTTTTTTATTGGAGAACCTATTGCTTCTGCTCAGAGCATGCTAATCAGGGATATAACTCTGAAACATAACCAGGAACTCAGCCTACAGAACTCTGATGAATGTGAAGGTTTAATTTAGCAGAAGAGAAAACAAAATGAGGATGATGCTATCCTACTAGAATTGTTAAAATATTTTTCTTTTTAAATTTAACTAAAAAGGAGGAGTTTGTTTCTGCTATTCTAAAATAATAGAAATATGCCCAGTACATATGTACTTGTCATGGCAAATCCACTGCTTTCCAGAGAGCAAGCACATGTTTTGTGTCGCTATGCTCCTCAAAATAATAATTTGCAAGAGATTTATATGGCCTATTCTTTAACATCTTTTGTGGTAGGGGGAATATTGGTTTTAAGGTGTATTTACATTTTGGTAGTTGGAAGTTTTCCACAAACATACTATGAAGGTTTATTATGGTGTCAGTCCTCCAGAAATGCTGAAGTATGGACTTGAACTGAGCTTCCCAGTATCGAAAAATGAGTAAAAAGTAGTGTTGGGAACAGTAACATATCCTTTTTCTCATTCTTCTGAGTTTTTTCTGAGCCTTAACAACGACTATTGATGACAGCAGCTATGAAGGCTTCATAGGTGAGCCAACATATACATTTTGTAATCAACATATGTCTTAAAATCAAATGCCTGTTTCATGTTAAAGAATTCTTAGTTCAGAGTGTTGGCTTCATGTTAAAGAATTCTTAGTTCAGAGTGTTGGCTTCTCTCTACAAAACCACAATGGAGAAGGGAGTTGCAGACGATATTCTCGCTATGTCTACTTTCTTCTTTGCATCCATTTTTTTCCTATGTATCATTTTTCCCAAGTGCATACTTATTGTTCTGTTCTTTTTTATATTATTTTCTTATCTCATGCCCCTAAAAACTTAAGTTTTGTCCCCATGTTTTGTTTTTTTTTTTTTTTCCTCTTTGGGTCTGTTAAATACATGACTGAACCTTATGCTTATACTCATTGCAAAATTTTATTTTAAGTTGCTTTTTCACATTGCTGAGAAATAAACATGAGCTCTAGGGCCACATGTATGTGAAAAGGAAGAAAATTATTGTTAAGATTTTGCTGTATTTTTTCCCTTTCTATTGTGGTATCAGCACTTGCTCTGTACTGACTGTTCCTAAATATCATGAGCCAAGATCATTCAGCCAAGAGTGGCAGAGACTTGGCCACTGTAGCCAAGAACAAAATTCTCACCCACAGGACTGGTATCTCAGTTTCTCTCTGTGAAGTTGGTGCTGGAGAAGATATATTAAAAGGGAGAAGGGTGCAATTATATGAATCCTCCCTTCTTGAAAGATTCTGGGGCTTAATAGGTCTTATGAGCTGTGCAGCATGCTTCAGTTCTGTCTGAATTCAGAAAAACATGTGAATACATGAAGAAAAATAGAATTTACAATACTGAGCCTTGCAAAGGGATATGAGTAAGGTGGGGGTTCTCAAGAATATCTTACCCTTTTCATTTAACTCCTATGTTTTCCTAAAGATGACTAGCAGTAGGGAACTTCCATCAGGCTTCAGTGTGGCCAAGCACTGTGATTTATAACCACAGCATCTCACAGAAAATTGTTAGTTACTTGTACTCAGAAGATCTAAATATTTGAAGGACTAAGGTACTGACAAATGAAAATGAAATGGTAATTGTGATGTTAACTTGATAGCAATTTCTGAACATTTTTTTGTTCAGGAAAATTGTACCAAAGCACTTTGAGAAAATGAAGGCTGCATCAGGCTAACACTTGTATCAATCAAGCTATGCTCCTGAATCTCCATCTGGAAACTTATTTTCAGGCAGTCTTCCTGGCCTTGACTCTCAAAGTTGTTCAGGCAATGAGGTACAAAGGCTTGCACGCACAGCTCCCATAGAAGTGGGTAGCTGATAGCCCTGTCTGAGGTCAGACATGCTATAAATGGGCAAACTCCTCCAGAGAGCTCTGCCAGTCTACCTTACGCATGAACTCTCTGCTGCCTTTGGCAGTCCTTCAAAGACAAATATACTGGATTTTGCATATGCCAGGCCATTTGCACCATCTGCAGCACAAGATTTTGTTGAGCAGAAGGAGGATGGACTCTTGTATAATTGATGTCAGTCTTTCATTTGGAGTGGGAAGAGTTACTGAGGCAGAAAACTCTGGAAATGAGGATCTTGGCATTTATTGTAAACAGAAACAATCACAAGTGATGCTGTGTCCTGAGCCTTAGCAACTCTCCTTAAATGTATGTACAAGGTGTAGAGTTTATAGACAATTCCTACAGAATAGTGATCGTGTCTGTTTAGGCACTGCAAGTATCAGTGCAAGGGCACCTGCCACACTGAGACAAGAAAAAAATATATGAAATAAATACGTGCTGCATTGTCTCATCTTGCTGCTTGGTGTTGGAATGAGTGGTTCACCTTTGCATCTTTGCAGACTGAAGGAAGCAATTTATATGCATGTTTATAAAAATTAATCTTGCAACTACTCCATCACAAGGTGTTCGTTTTTGGATCTTGACAAATGCAGTCCCTAGGGCTGACTGTGGTGGTGGTGAAATGACTGACTGCAATGCTTATCATCATGGCACAATAACAAATAGTTCAGTCTGGCAGCCATGATATTCCTAAATCCTTTTGTCAGTAAGGGTAAAGTTCTGAGCAGTCCAGAAAAAAGAATAAAAATTAAAAAAAAAAGTCCAGACATAATAGTTTCATGGCAGTTGTGTCTGTGTAGCCTGACTTTATACCCTAAGCCTCTATCTCATAATGTAAAGCATTGCTTCACAGATCCAGATGTGGTCCAAGCAATAAAAGGAAGCCTCAGCCAACTAGTCATATTGTTCAAAATAGTTTAGCGTTGACACAGAGGGCCTGAATGGACACTACAGATTCAATTAAGGCCAAAAAGTCTGGCCTTGCTCCCAGTAAGAAGCGCCAGCTCTGTACACTGCTAGTAGTCAGCTTATTTTACTGCAAAATTTGACAATCGCCATATACCATGCACTTCATGGATTAGGTCAAAGAGTAAACTGAATTAGGCCACAACCCATCCAAGTTATACCATGTTATATTCACTGAAACTTGATGCTCACTGTGAAGATGTGTTATTGATGGGTTTTGTATTGGTCATAAGCTGTTTACAGAACCTTGCTGAACTGAGCTCAAGTGGAAAGTTATCTTTCAGTGACAGATTTTTTTTGGTTTTTTTATATTGTCCAAAAACTTTAGAAATACCTCCTATTTTCTTGAATGATCCCACTACTATGCTACTAGCAGTATACTGCCTCGAAAGCACAATTACCACTTTTTCAAGGTACAAAAAAAAAGCAGCGTTGCAGTCTCTGAAGCATCCAGAGTCATAAAACGTTTCCTCTTAGCATGATTTTTTTGTAGTTTCTTTCAGAGACGAGCAAAGCACCAGGCATTGCATAACATCTGCCACAGTCCAGCAGGCTGGTTATGTAGGGGTTGAGCAGAAGGGACTGGAGCCCAGGCTGACGGCATGAAGGTGAGCTGTCAGGGCTTGGCCATGCATCACACAGACCTGTAAGTGGTGGGTCCATTAGCATGAATGGGAACAGGTTACATCCGTGGCTGTGGTGTCCTAGCAACAGAAAGTAAAATGTATGCAATTGTGCAACGCCTTGACTTACCAACTTCTTCAGTTTGCACTCCAACTGAATTCAAGACAAAAGCATAAATATATGTATACACAGATGTGATTGTACATTTGTCTGTACATATATACATATTTATCATTCATTTTTATATAAGTACACACACATACATGGATGGATATATGGATATCTTATATTGTGATCAGAATAGACTAATTCAAGTTTTCACCCATGCTGTTATGGAGGAAAGAAATAGAATTAAACTCAGAAACAGGTGAAGAGTCCTTGTTCAAATGAAGAATCCTGATATGATGGCAGTTTGCTGCATCATAGTGCTAGTCTAAGAACCTCTGTAAAATATCTTTTTATAGAATATAGCAGGGTGACGTTAGCGTGTTTAAAATATCCTCTAATGAATTCTGATTCTTTTTGTACAGAAACCCAAGTGCATTTACAGATGGTTCTACCATATTCCATCCTATCTTATGGAAAGAAAAAAGCAGATATTCAGCTCACTGGCTTCTTGCTAGTTTTCTAATCTGTCTATAATTCTGAGCATTTAGTTTGTGGGAGAGATTGGATAATTAAAGAGTATTGCATTAGTTCAAACACATAAGCATTGCTACCTCCACAGTAGCATTCAAGGAAAAAGGCTTTTTGATTTTTGACTTTTGGAGAGAGCTCCTGCTTTTGCAGAGAAGGATTTCAGAAGCAACAGCAGAAGAATCATAGAATCATAGAATCATTTAGGTTGGAAAAGACCTTTAAGATCGTCCCGTCCCACCATTAACCTAACATTACTAAGTCCACCACTAAACCAATTAAGGGTACAGCAGCAACCCCCCGCCTCCTGGCTTGGTGGCTGGATCATTTATAATGAAAGTAAAAACTAGGAATCATTAAGGTTGGAAAGGACCTCTAAGATCATCAGTCCAACCATCAACCCAACACCACCATGCCCACTAAACCATGTCACAAAGTGCCACGTCTACATGTTTTTTGAACACTGCCAGGGATGGTGACTCCACCACCTCTCTGGGCAGACTGTTCCAATGCTTGACCACCCTTTCAGTAAAGAAATTTTTCCTAATATCCAACCTAAACCTTCCCTGGCACAGCTTGAGCCCATTTCCTCTCATCCTATCATTATCTATCTGGGAGAAGAGACCAACACCCACCTCACTACAACCTCCTTTCAGGTAGTTGCAGAGAGCGATAAGGGCTCCCCTCAGCCTCCTCTTCTCCAGGCTAAACAACCCCAGTTCCCTCAGCCGCTCCTCATAAGGCCTGTGCTCCAGACCCTTCACCAGCTTCCTTGCCCTTCTCTGGACACGTTCCAGCACCTCAATGTCTTTCTTGTATTGAGGGGCCCAAAACTGGACACAGTATTTGAGGCGTGGCCTCACCAGTGCCGAGTACAGGGGCACAATCACCTCCCTGCTCCTGCTGGCCACACTATTCCTGATACAAGCCAGGATGCTGTTGGCCTTTTTGGCCACCTGGGCACACTGCTGGCTCATGTTCAGCTGGCTGTCGACCAACACCCCCAGGTCCTTTTCGGCCAGGCAGCTTTCCAGCCACTCTTCCCCAAGCCTGTAGCGTTGCATGGGGTTGTTGTGACCCAAGTGCAGGACCCGGCACTTGGCCTTGTTGAACCTCATACAGTTGGCCTGGGCCCATCGGTCCAGCCTGTCCAGGTCCCTCTGCAGGGCCATCCTACCCTCCAGCAGATCGACACTCCCACCCAGCTTGGTGTCATCTGCAAACTTACTGAGGGTGCACTCAATCCCCTCATCCAGATCGTTGATAAAGATATTGAACAAGACTGGGCCCAAAACTGAGCCCTGGGGAACACCGCTCATGACCAGCCACCAACTGAACTTAACTCTGTTCACCACTACTCTCTGGGCTTGGCCACTCAGCCAGTTTTTTACCCAGTGAAGCGTACGCCCATCCAAGCCATGAGCTGCCAGCTTCCCAAGGAGAATGCTATGGGAGACTGTGTCAAAGGCTTTGGTGAAGTCCAGGTAGATGACATCCACAGCCTTTCCATCATCCACCAGGGGGGTCACCAGGTCATAGAAGGAGATCAGGTTGGTCCAGCAGGACCTGCCTTTCATAAACCCATGCTGGCTGGGTTTATTAAATGTGAATGTCTGAATATGCCCATAAACTGTTATCTTTGCCCTGCACAGGGCAGGAAGGAGAAGCAACGTAGCCAGTTCACCATGTTGCTGTACTTGGGCTGCTTGGTACATACAGCTCAGTACCTACCAGGGTAAGCGCATGGTTCTGGGGGCCTCCCATACTATCTGCTCCCTCATGGGACATCTCTAACATCTTGCCATGTTGCTCATTAGAGAGAGGGCCATAATTGTTAGTTGTGTTAGTAAAAACACATGAGCCTGGGTGTTACTCAGGCATCAGGACAGAACTGAGAAAAACATGCCAAAGTACTTATAGACCTCCCAGTTCTCATAAATCTTTCCCTGGATTGAAATGACTCATTCCACTCTTTTGTAATATTCAAAGCAGGTAAAAGTGAGTATTTATAGCACCACAGAACTGCTGCTAACACTTCTTTGCCCTGTCTCAAAATTTATGGTAACATATTTTTCTAACTGCAGCAATTTGCCACCAACCTTTACAAGGATGTCGAGTATAAAGCACGTATTAGAAAGGGAGGCATAAATCAATCTCTGATGATGACAAAGTACTATGGTCACTGTATAAAAGTGTACATTCATATATGACACTTAAATTAGAAATGTGTAGCAAATTATGCAGGGAGGAGAAATGTCTGAATTGAAATGGCAGTGCAGATCAGGGGAGCTTCCTCCCTTCAGATGCTTGGTCTAAAGTCTTTTTATTTCTGAGGGTAGTTGCTGTTTACTAGCACATGGTAACCTTAATTACCCCCAGTGTTTGCCAAAAGAGAAATGCTAAGCAAATTCCTACCCAGCTGGGGCAAAGCAGTGCTTCGTATTTTCCCTTGTGGAGCTACAGCGGGGTCATTTCTGATGGCTGCCCATGCTACCTTCCCAAACTTAGCCCAGCCTCTGTCGGTCTCCCTCAGTAGCTGATGGGGAAGAAGCATGCCAGCTTGTTCATACATGGTTGCATGTGTTTAGCTCAGTGCTGCTCTGAACATGCATTTGCCACCTCTGAAACAGTGGCTGGCCTTTCAGGGATGGTCTGACCTCCTGCTGCCACCACAGATGAATTTGCTGCCATGCGTCACTTACCGTGGCTATGACAATTTATGCAGTGGTTTGGAGGAATCACTGTGGTATCATCAATAGCCATGGCCTCTTCTGCTTGCCCGTGCCTGTCAATAGTGCTCTGACTTTTTTCCTTTACTGTAGGTCACAAGGACATTTCGGTGTTGTACCTACCTCTTTGAATAGTTGTAGGTGAATTTCTGGTACACGATACCTTGGTCATTTGCATCTCTCACAGTGGGTTAATTCTAATGAAGAGGATTCAAAGAAAATGCCATATACAAAATACATCATAAGGAATAGGCAAGGGATGTAGTTAAAATAAATAGCTAATGACAGCAAATCAAATAAACTTAAATACCATCTCCCTGATGCTGAAGTGAATATTTTCCTCCCTTCTTCCCAGAGTTTCCTTACCAGCAATGTATAGTGATTTGACATTTGTTTATCCTGCTTTTGGCAGGGAAGGGTTAGTCAGACTGTGTGATGTTCTGTTCACAAAAAACAAAATTAGGCTTAGGAAAGGTAGGGGTGGAGTGCATACATGCACATATATAGCCAAAGACATTCCAACTCTGCTGCTACCTTAACAGGAAAATACAACTGTCTCATCTGTGTTTAATTTTCATCCTCTTCTGTAAACTAAAAAAAATGAGTGGCTCAGAAATCGAGGCACTCAAGTATTGTAGATACAATTATGTAATGGTGAGCACTGCTTGGTCTGGGAAGCTTAGTTTCTTATGAATACATCTGCATTTATATGTGTCTGTCCTTAATAAGAGGTATTTGTTTTAAGTTCATAGGCTTTACTGTGGATGTGGTGAGCCAGCATCTGATTTGGATTTATTGAAGCAGATGTTAAGCAGAAGAAAGAGACTGACATGTCTGTAGTGGTTCCATAGCCATCTGAATTATTGTTAAAACCCCAGCACTGGCACATCTCTAATTTAATACACATTTCAGCAGTGACCATGGTAATAAAATCTGAAATGCCTCGTTCTCCTTTCATTAAAGTCAGAAGGGGGAAAAATGATCTGTATCACTATGAACACAGACGTGTTCCTGACCAACATGAAAGTATCCTTTTATCTAACAAAAAAAGACTAATCTTGTTGTTTTAACAAGCTATCTATTGCACGCTGTGTTCTTTTTAAGCAAATGTGATGCTATGACATAATTCTTCATGTACTCGAATGGGTAATCACAAAGCTGTCTTTCCAAAGGACTGTGCCTCATTTCTAAACTGTACATCTGAACTCACAAGAGAGGGAAAAAAGATGAAAATGGCTTGGATCTGAAATTTCGGAAATTAGTAAAAACAGGATTAAAAGCATGAGTTCCAGGCTGCAAAACCTATCTGGGTTTCGAAGACATGTAAGGCTATGCTGCACTTCAGTGTGCCAAGATAGGTACCCTGGCTGGCAGCTGGCTGGTTGGGGGCACGCAGCTCTGGACTGGAGCGGGCAGACAGCACCAGGGAACGATGCATGGAAAAGCCCCCCAGCACAGACTCTGCCTGAGGCAGGGGCTAGTACTGCTAAACCTCTTGATCTCTGAGATCGGGTTGCCTTTGCCAAAGCTGCATTGCAGGCATAAAAGGGCTAATGCCACCTCACAGCACTAGCCTTTTTTAACAGGTGTCTCAGACTGTTTCAGCTGCTTGAGAGACAAGTGCTTTTGTTTTGTTTACGGGTAACTCCTGAAACAAGGCACTTGTTTTGGGCGAGCTGACATTAACAGAAGACAGGCTTGAAATCAGTGGGAGTTAGGGGTTCTTTGTAGACCTGCAGAAGCTAAAAGTGTCTTCTGAGCTGTGCTGAGAAAAGTTACTTTTCTTCCTAGTGAGTAACTAAACCGGGATTATACCACTATGCTTAGAGTAGAACAATTCAGTAGGGGTCAAACATCCGCTTGATAGAGCAGCCCATTACAGGAGTGTGTCTAATTAATCCTGCTGTGCTGCAAAAGAGCATCAATTGTATCAACGGTTTTTGGCAGTTTTTCACTCATTTCAACAATTATATGCTACTAACTTACTGTAGCAAGAGTTGATAAAACAGTAGGGTTGAAAACAAATATTTTTTTCAGGTTATATGTATTTGTGAATTCGTTACTTTGGCATCTAGTTTTAGGATTAGCCTAGCTTCAGATTATTCTGCAGAATGGGAAGTCAGAATTTTGCTGAGCCCTAATTACACATGTAGAGTAATGATGATACAGTTATCCATTTATAAATGCCTTAATCGATGATCACTTGACACATAATAATGCTTAAATTTAATGCTTTATGTAGTATGATAAAACTCCCTCTCTTGATATAGGTAGATACACCTTAAGAGGGTTAATTACTTCAGGAAACAAAAGTAAATTTAAATTTGGGGGTAATTAAATTCTCATCTACAGTGGTAAATTATTTTAGCTACTCTATACGGAATGTAAATATAGTTTATCTGCTTTTCATTGGGAAGCGGTATTGAATTAGCAGAGTAAAATCTTCTAACAAGCCTTTTTCCATTAACAATAAAAATAATCCATTAAAACTTTTTATCTTTAAAATTATTTGCCTTAGTGGGAGCATGTGAACAAGTCAGAATTACAAATAAGCACAACTATCCAAGCAAGGAATGATAGCATGGCTAGAGAGGCATTCATGGTTATTTCTTTTCTCTTAAACACATCTCTAAAGGAAGCACTTCATCAACAATTTGGGGGATTTTTTATCAGCTTGTCACTGATAAACTTGATTCATTGACAAAATGATTAATTGTGTACCATGTTCATCTGGGACAGTAAGGAAACATGTTTCCTTGAAAACACTTGTCTACAATGCCCTTTAAAAGTTCTAAGTAATCCTGCCAATTTAGAGACCCAAACAGTTAATAGCTGTCTTTTTTCCAAGGAAGATAAAAGGAGGGAAACGTCTACGATGACTTACATACTCTAGACCTAATTAAAAAAAAAAAAAACAGAAAAAACCACAGCACACTCTGTGATGTCCTGCTGTATTGCAATAGAGGATGAACTGTCCCTCTCCAAATTTCTTTGACCCCTTCTGGAGGGAGAAAGTTATATATGTCAATGTTTTGATGAGTCACTTCCTGCAGACAGGCTATATTCTCATCATATTGTTTGCCATTAGTTAGAAGAGTTGGAAAATGCCGTCATTTTTCATATATGACTGTCCAGTTTGGGTGCACGCAGAAATTTTAAGTCTGATTTTTCCATTTAGCTTGAACCTAACTTATACAACTGTTTAACTTATAAAAGGGATTTTTTTTTTTTTTCCCCAGAAAGAGTATGGCTTATGTAAATGGGTAGCTTATGGAAAGGCTTTGTCAGAAAGCACTTTAATAGAAGACTATAACTAGGTCTATGGATCCAGAGAAGAATTAGTCATTACTGGGACTAGGAAGTATTTGATGTGAATATTTGTTTCCCCTTCCTTGCTTGTTTACATTCTCTCCCTTAGATGTTTTGTTTTGGTCAAAGGTCCAAGAAGTTTCAATACTCAAAAGGCAGATTGGAAGTGTGTAGTTCTGAAGTTTTACCACAAGTATCCCACAAAATTCTTTTTTTAAATTTGCCTTCCTCAGAAACTAGCTTTATTAATTTTTTATAAGAACTTGTAATGAAAAAAAAAAAAAAAGATATTTCTAGTCATCAGAGTTGCAAAGGGAAGCTTTAAAATATGGTTGAAGAATACCGTTACAGTTAAAATTCAGAACAAGGTAAAATCTAATTTAAGGCAGTTTTGTAATTTGGAGATTTTGAAGCATGCATTTTGAAATTCTGCATTGTTAAAGTGTCTTTTGTCAAGTTAAATTTATCCTATCAAGAAACAAACTAAACCAAAAATGCTGGTAAAACTTACTTGCTGGAACTTCATGCAAGTGTGCTCCTTCTGTTGCTGAAGTTTTTTGTTGAGGGTTTTGTTGAGGGTTTTTTGTTTCCACCCATAAAAATAATGGATATAGAATAAATTTTCGATATCGGAAAGACAAAATTCTTGTACACTTCTGGTGTCTTGACATTCCAGTAGAAAACTGTCTCACCTACAGGGACCTGCAGTTATTGTGGGAAAGGGTTCTCCCTGTATTCTTGAAATTTAAAAGTTGCATAAATAATTTTGAGGGTTTTTACAGGAAAGGAGGTTAACTTCTTTAAAAAAATTTCATCCTGTGATCCACTATTTTGTACTAATGTTGTCAAAATCTTGAATGTATGTGGGTTTTGCTTTTTTCTACACATGGAACAGTGGTTTTTCAGAGGAGTCTGGCTTTTTCATTTTTTCAGATTTAAAAATCAAAGCTGGCACAAATGACAAACCACATGGTAGGATGAAAATAATAAAAATATTGCTAAGACAACACAGGTTTTTCATGGCATAAAAGTAAAATTTTAGTATACTGTAGTAATATTTGTTTTGTGATAATATTTTTATGTGCATGTTGTGAGATGAATTTAGTTACCTTTGCAGAAAGGAGCAGAACAGTGAGCACAAGAGTTGTCAGTGATATTTGACTTGAATCTAGAAAGGCTTTTATGTTAGATTTACATTTCTGTAGAAATTTCTGTGTTATCTCCTTGACCTAATATCTGAGAATATTCAAACATTAATATATATATCCTCATAGTAGCCTTCTGAGGTAGGAAAATAGTATCATTTTGACTGAAGAAAGGCAACTGGCAAATGGAAAGATTTAAGTGGTTGATTTAGGGGCCTCAGTCAAGATTAATGCCGCTCTTACCTATGAGTGATTGCTGGTCCAGATACAAATATTTATTAAATTGAGTAAAACTGTGTGCTTGACGGACCTTCTCCTTGGATGAACCTTTTCTTTTCACAAGGTTCTATCTGTGTAGATAAAGTACTGGTATGGATTGGAAGGAGCTGTGGTCAACTGTGGACAGCCATGCATTAGCTATGTATAGTTTCAGGTGAGATAGTCGTCCTTGGGAAATAATTCAGCCTTATTAACCATTTTATAAATTTTGACTTATTGGCATTGATATAGCAACGCGTTAATGCATCAAAATAGTTTGTGACCTGGGACTTGGTGTCACATCAATGGCAAATATACAATTATCTCCTTGTTGGTATATAGGCTAAGCTAATGGTTTTGTCTAGCAGCTTCGTTACTGACTTGCTTGGTGGCTATGAGCAAGTCACGTATCACGAAAATGTGATCCCTCACTTGAAATTTTCAAAGTAATGTCCATATAGAGATGGTAGGCAATGAGTATTCTCAGAGATGAGATCTGGTCTGTGACATGAACTGCATTAGGACCAAGCTCATCTTAAACCTTCACTTCTTCTGATTTAGTGGCTTTCCTTCACCAACTCCTTTCCTCATGCAGCAGCAAGGACCTTTTAATAACAAATCCTTACAGTTCTTCTTCTGGGAAGAGAAGGAAAAAGTGACAAAATACGTATGATAGGAGCTCTTTTGGTGTGTTGCTAATGAGAAGTAGAAGTCTCATAAAGAATGGGATTTTTTTCCAAAGATTCCCCAAACTGGCACCATTCTGTTAGTCTTGATGATGAAGTGCTGTTTAATCCTTTCCTTTGCCCCCCACCTCATGCCTTGAAGTATCTTCTTTTAAAGTTCAAGCTCCCTTTTTTCCCAGCAGAGTATTAAAAGCATTTTCATCTTCGAGTTACATGTATGTGGCTCAGAATGTTTGTCCAGGTAGCTGTCAAAAATCAGATCCCATATTTCATCTGCAAGTACCCCATCAAATCCACTTGAGTAATTAGAATAAAAAATTGAGGCCAGTACTCACAAGGACAGGACTATCTTCTTCCTCTGTTTCACAAAACGTATAGCTTTGTGTTCACTGTGGGTTGACACTGAGCAGTTAGAGATTCTCATTTTCTCCTTCCCTCCTGTTTCACAATGAAATGTGTTGGCTAGAAAACCTCAGCCACAGGCTGCCAACCTGATGAAAGATTCAAACTTTCAAAAATGTCCTCATGCTAAATCAGGAGGAAGCCAAGACCTTTCAGTTTGTTGTGAGAAATCAGAGACAACAACCTAGTGGAAAAAGCATCACTTGAGACTGGGAAGATGAAGAAGAGTTAAATCCTAGCTCTGCATTTCTTAGAGCCAGGACTTGGATGGTGTCACCTGATTCATAAATGAATGCTCTTACTACAGGGTCATTGGCTATCTGAGGATGGCATGCAGTGCCTCATTCATCCCTACCAATGTTCTTGCTTTGTTTCAATGGAAAATTCCATCCAGAAACACCATTAACCTTTTTCTAGACTAAAGTTTCCTTTAAAAGATTCCAGTGAAAATTTAATTTCAATTATTGTTCACTTTCTGTAAAAGGAATGTCCTAGTACAAGATCTTTCTGCCAAGCAAGCTGGTTTTATTTTCATGTTGAAGGACTACAATCCAGTGCATGGCTTTTTCTTTTTCCTGGTTAGCTTGATGCACAGTTTTTAACATGTCCTTCATTTGACTCATCTTAAACTGGCTACAGAATGATTTCCTCATACACAGATGTCCACGGAGGCTGACTAGTCTGACTGTGATCAGATACTGTAATATGTTACGTCAGCAATAGACTGGGGACCATGGAGTTTCCCTTCTACACTGAAAAATTAATTAAGCAAGAAGATGGAGGCACCCTAATCTTTTAATAATGTGTTACATCTATTAAGTAAGAGATGCATCTGATGAGCATGAGGCCTAATCTGATCAGAAACCAAAGTCTGTTCTCTGTGTTGATCCTTGGATGTCCCATGGAAGAGCAAGAAGGTTCATGTCTCCAGGATGTGCTAGGGCCTCCTCCTGACAGTGTTATTTTGAAACAGTGACTGCACTTCTGAATAGTAGGTTTCCTTATGATTACAGTCTTGCTAGTTGTCTCTCTTCTTTTAATGTGTTTCTCTTGCTTACTCCTTACATCTCTTTCAAATCAGATCCCCAGCTCAACTGGACAGGGTATAACCTCCCTTAAACCAGGGTAAATGTGCTAATAGACATTTCATAAAAATATTGCCTAACATGATAAAGTCAAATACCAAAGTCAAAAACTAAAATCAATTAATAAGGTCCTTCTCACTTGAATCATAGCTTGATTAGTGTTATTGGCAGTGCCAATAGTTTGTTTGGGTTTGATCTGAGCTTCTAAGGAGCAAGATACAAGGCAGAAATTTACTTTTTTGAAGTAAGAAAGGTCTTCAGAATTGACAGAAGCCCTGTTTTTCTTTTCATCCATGCTTTTAAAATTTATTTTCTATCTGAGTTTTCTTCCCTTAGTTGTGGCACAGGAAAATCTTCTCCATATTTGCTGTATGTTCATAAGTGTTTGTACCTACGTGTGCTACCAGTTGCTGTTCAAAGCACATTTAAAGTATACTTACCCATAATTGTCAGACTACTACCTAGAATTAACATCCTGCTGCAAATCCTGGCCCACCTATCACTCTGAGGAGGACCTATGACTCCAAAAGCATGGTAAGAGCAGACAAAATATTCTAGCCTATGCATTGGCAACACGAGCGGGTGCAGCAGAGGACACAGACAAGCAGGCAGCTCAGTCCCAGGGAGAGGCAATGCAAAGTGAGAAGCAGCAGGAGAACTGCCAACAGCAGACTTGAAAGCAGAATACAGATATGTTTGTACATGCCTTCCCTACTTCTGTCTCCTGACTTCCCTTTCCCCATCCGCCCATGCTGAAATTACCATAACCCACTTTCAGGGCAGACAGTTACTTTCTCCAACTGGCTAGTCATTTCAGAAGAGCTTCGATGTATGAATATAAAGCAAAAGTTATTAAAACTCTTCCTTCTTTCCACTTCCCCCTCCTGCTGCCTCCCAGCTCTTTTTCTAAAGCTTGGCATGCAGTTAAGCCCTAAAATTATAACACCTTTTCCCTAGCCATGTCATGCTCCCTTTCTTATGCCTCTCATTTCTACTATAGTGCTGCACTCAGCATGCAAATAAGTAGTTTTTCTGAGAGCTTTTTCTTTTAAAAGCCTAAATTGTCTTCACCAGTTTATCAGGTCACGTCTTCAATAGAACTAGCCTTCATGATTCACAGATGTTCAGTTCTAAGAAGGAAATATATTGATAATATAGAACAACTTGTGGGTTTCAAATATTTATTTATGGAAAGCATTGTAAGATCTTGTGCACTATGTGCCTCTATGCACATCTCTATTTACGGGTGCAAATCTCTTCTCTTGCTGCTTCCCTCGTTGTTTGTATTTCATTAGCATCCAGAAGCCTCAGCAATGGCCCAGGATCCTTTAGTTCTATGTACTGGGAACAAAAAGGTACCCTTTTGAGGAAATAAACACAAGCATAGTGGAACTCTGAAAGCTTTATGCTTGTTACCATTTTGCTTTTCCAGATGCATATTAAAGGGAGCATGAATGTTAGCCATTGGAAGCATGTATGGGAAGTTCTCATCTCACGAGACTTCTAATCTAATTTTTATTAATTAATCTTAATGTTCATGGAATGAGCTTGTTTAGATGATGCAGACTGGATTCCTTTTTTCCCTTGACTAGCAACATTACTGATGTAGCAGCTGCTGTACAGTTGTTTGCAGCAAAATGCATGCAGAAAGTTACAGCATACTACCTAGACTGTTTCAGTTTGAGCACTGCAGTACCTAGGCTCTTTGCTGAAGACAGGTTATTCTTATAGTTTAAAACAGAATTACACACACTCACACATATACACATGCATACGTATATACATTTTTGTACATATGTATATAGGTACACATAAAAATAATCTAAAAGCAAGAACAGTCACTGGAATTTTATTTACAAAGTAGAATAAGACTCTACATATAAATCAACTTGACCTTATAAGTGGCACCTGAAGTAGTCCACGACCTTAGTAAATTAGGAGCAAGAATGCAGAAAATGTAAGGAGATCAGACGTAACTGCCCTGAAATTAAAAAAATTGTTCATTTTGGAGGGCAAACATTGACCCTTAGGGCAGCAACAATTTTATAACATGGTCAGAAGCAGATATCTCAGTGGCACAGCATCCCAAGCAGCTGTGCACAATATATTTGTCCTCCAGTAGAATAAATCAGTGAGAGAATAAATAGAATGGCAGGAAAAAAACACAAACAGGCACATTTCCTCCTGTAATGCAAGCTCATCCTTTTCATAAAGTAAGAAGGGGTTAGGGTAGGAGAAATAAGCGGAACATCTTACTGCTGAACAAATGCCTTAAATGTTTGTTATAAACAATCCTAAAGCAATTACAGAAAAGTCTGTGCTTTGGAATAATAATGCTGGAAGGAACACTTAAGATGGAATGTTTTCTCTCTCCAGATATATATCTAAGACAGATTTTTATGAATGATATGGGTTTTTTTTTTTTGTTTTAAGTCTAATGTAAAGAAGCTATATCGGCTTATCAAAAGAGGACTGAGGTTTACCCTTAAAACAAACCAGACATGCAAAAAACCCAAAGCTCTCATAAACTTCAGAGTTAACTTGAGGACTTTATCTGGTATTTGCTAGAGGACAGGCTGAGGAAAACATCAGGCACTCAGTGTTTAATCAAAACTTAGGCATAGGATGTTAAGTTGGCACATCTGTTTTGAAATTAAACTAGACACACAGTCATGTATCTTTTTGCTTATCCTTTGTTGATTTCTAGACATCTCCATCTGAATTTCTAATCAGACTCATGTAGATGATGAATATGTAAAAGTTGGTTGTCTTGTAGCTGTGATAATGGCCTGAAGATGTAACAACATCCACTACACAGGAACAGTTAATATCTCTTATTAGACTACTTGGGGGAAAAAACGCACACCAGTTTTTGGTCTCATCAGATCAGAGGAAAAGCAGTATAACTAAACCTAAAAACAGGTGAAGAGTTCCTGTGCTTAACCTGTGTTTTGCTGGAAATTTTTGCTTATCAGATCTGCTGGGGAGTAGATCTTGCTGGAGCCTGAAAGCATGCCTGTTTCTTCCAGCTGGTCCCATCAATGCATGCTATCTCTGGCTCACCGAGTCTGTCTCCCTAGCTATAAATATTTAAAGGGCAAAGATATTTTCTCTGACATTTTATTAATAATCACATAGCACTTGTATATTGTCCTCAAGATACCAGAAAAACATGAATCTTCTCAGCTGTCAGCAGTGGCTGCATTTAAGATGGGAAAATGCAGACAGAAGGGAAAAAGTGTGCGACCACAGGCTCAATGAATTGAATATCATTGATTCTTGGTTCCAGCTTGTCCTTAGTTCATTGCACTTAGGCCGAGTCAGTAACAGTGAAGAACCAGTATTCTAATAATAATAATCATGTAGCCAGAAATACCAATGCGCAAAATATGGTTGGACTACACACTTGAAGAGTGTAAAAGAGCCTGTGTTACATCTATAGAACAATATTGTGATCATCTTCCAGTGTGTGTATAGGAAATTTAGACTCCTAATAAAAGCAGTTCTCCACAAGCTTCATTTATATAGTTAGCATCCCTCAAATCAGTAACAGTAAACCTAAATCAGAAGAAGAAAAGCAAAAATCTAATATCTGCATTCAGCTAATTAAAGCTCTTTTCTGTCCCCATTATTTCAAATTATTTCACATATTTCTTATTTTAATAAAATATAGATTATAAATGGTGATAACATTTGTCTACTGTATCTTGTGTATCTACTAGTTACTGATTTCTGTCAGAAGGATTTCCATTACTCTCTCAGCCTACCATCAAATGCCTTTAAAGCAAACTTTTTATATTTAAATTTTTTTCTTCAGAAAACAGAATTTATTGTTTAATACAAGCTTGAGTTGTATATTATCCATTTTTTACACTATGTCCTGATGAGGCTCTAAAGAGAAAGTCTCCGAACACTGTCTTTTTCTTTTCTCCTGTTTGTACTATCAGGTGCAAATTACTATCTTACTAATTTTGTTAATTTTGGCACAGCAGCTATAGGAGTGTTTGTTTATGGTCATTCGCAGCATTGTTTATCCTCCTCTGCTTTAAAATGGCTAGCAAGTAGCAAACTGGAGGAGCTTGAATCGTTTTTTGAGGACTAGCTGAAACAGCATTTCCTGCTGACTACTGTTAAGCACTGCAAATGCCTGGCTGGGAAAACAAGAATAATGTTAAGGAAAGAAAGGATAATTCCTTCAGGTACACCTTTCTAGGCTTGTGGGGTAAACTGTGAAGAGATCACCTGGAAAAAATCCTGGGGAGTGAATCTTTTTCAGTACTTCCATGCCAGGGTATGGTCGTAACTGGCCAAGCACTTTCTGCTAGTCACTGATGCTCTTTCAAATCCCAGCTGGGGAATGAATCGAGTGGGGTTCAACCACAGTAATGGTTTGCTTGTTCAGGGTAATAACAATATCAAACTAATCATAATCTGTGGTGATGTCTAATCTGAACTTTGGGGTACCTTTCTGCTACCGAGCATTGCCCAGTAATTGGAATTTTTTGTTAACATTTTTCTTGGCACCTGATTCTGCTGCAGTCAAAAGCATTTCAAGTTCATGAGCATCTTTCTATTATTTGGGCATTTGAGTGACCAAGGAGGAATGGGATCTAGCTTGTTCTCTCATCTAGTTTCTTATGCAGGACTAAGAAGTCTGAAAAGTAGTAACTCAACAAAGCTGCTCAACTATGTTGACCTGTCTGGGAACATGCTCAAGGAGATGATCTCTTGAGGAAGCAGGTAGGTGCTATTTTTACTGTAGTGAAAGATCTTGTCTAATCTACCAAGAGAAAATGGGGATAAGTCACCAAGATGGGCTAGATGCTGTTTCTTTTTCTGCCAGTTACTTCTGCTTGACTGTCTTCATATGTCACTTGATATCTGGGTATTTGTTCATTTTTATTAAAAAAGTATTGTTTAAATACAAATGTTACTGGGGTTGATGTAGGACTTTATACTTGTCCTGAGCCATGAGGACTCTGGTAAACGTGCTTTGAAATTGCCAGGCCATGTTCAGTGAATATGGTAAAGAAATTATGAAACGAATGAATAGTTCTCATTTGAGAGACAAACCTAGAGTGAGACATTTCTCTCTCCAGAGTACAGGACAGCAAACAGCATAATTGAGTAGAATATTTCTGACCAGCCCTGGTCATTAGCCTGGCACCATATATTTCCTTAGACATCACAGTACAATACTACTCTAGTCAAACAGTATATTCTACATGAATACAGGAAAGAAAATAATCCTACAGAGAAGTCAGGAACTAGTTTTCAGATCTATTTCAGTCATCTGAAACAGCTGACAATAAAGAAGTGAACAATCTCAGTAACACAGGAGGGGTCCCTGAAGCCCGTAACCAGGTCACAGCACAAACGTTAGCTGGGTATTCTGTAAATTGTAACAGTGCGTGCCCCAAACATTTTATTAAACTTTGAGACAGCTATTCATTAAGCACAGCTTTTGACCATCTTCAAGTGAATTATGTTTCTCTGTGGCTATTTGTTGTTTATCACAAGTTGTGTGCTCTCAAGTCAAGTTATATGACCATTTTTTCACCCTTTGCATCTTTAAAGAAATGAGACTGGATCAGAGCAGGCAGGTAACAGCAGATCAGCAATCTTTTCTCTGTCATTTTCACAATCAAGTTTGATGAACTAGGAAAGCATTCAGGCTGGGGATGGGGGAGACCATGCTAACCACTGCGAATTTGACAAAAGGATGAAAACCCTCTTAAAAATAGAATAATTGGTTTCTTAAAACTTACTGTGCATCTATTTTCATATAGAAACATTTGCATTGCTAAGATGTGTAAAAAATTAAACAAGCACTTCCTGCTTGCTATTAAAAAACCAAACCAAACCAACAACAAAAAAACCCCAACCAAAAAAAACCCCACAAACCCATAAAGGATAACGTCAAGTGCCTCAAACAGCTGACTCTTTACATAGCAGTTGCCATGCCATTGAATAGTTCTAACATCTTGGAGAGCAATGCAGCTTCTGTATATCGTGCTTCTTGTTATAAGAGTGCATCAGATTTTCACCAAATTTTCTTTACTCATGAATTCCTCAAATACAGCTTTCCACCACCATCACTTCAAAACATGATCATCTTCATCTATTCAAATCCTCTCTCTTCTCTTTCTCCCTCAAAGAAAACCTCCAAAAGCCTGTTCTTTTTATTAGCAGCCTTCTTGCCAAAAGGGAAAGTCAATCATTAGAAATTGCATAAGTACTTTTTAGGGCTTAAAAAAAAAGAAAGCGATTAGTGGTCCTCCTTAACTCTGTCCAGATATCTTAAATTTCATGTTGTGAAACATTTCATGTTGAAAAGTTTGTATTAGTGTAATGATTTAATGTGCATCTATTTAAATGTTCGAAGGCCTTAAGCCTTCTATTTTTACCACTTCTGTTTGCCATGAATGAGTGTTTCTTTCTTAATTATGATTTTATGTACTAGATAGCACTAATAGTCCATCAGCTGTAATATCCTGTCTCTCACATTAATCTGTGCTTAATGCTTCAGAGAAAAGTGAAAAGTCTATGGTGCCTTTGAGAGGCTAAGATATACTCTGAGGGAATAGGCATTTGGCTCCTGTTGTCTACAGTCCTCAGCCAGCTTCCCGAAACATCAATTGTGATTGCTCTTCCCTTAGTAAGAGCACTATGCATTAAAAGTGCTGAGGATAGTCAGGCACCTTGTAAATCCAGAACAAGCTGGATGAAAAAGAAGAAATGCAAACTGACCTTTAGGGGATGAAGGTGTAAAATTCCTTCATGTTTCAAATCCTCATTAAATAGAGGCTGGGGTTGGGGAGTTTGCAAACTTATAGTTAATTTTTCTACTTTGTATTACTTGTAAGTGCTCTCAAGTGCTGCAAATTTGTAATATGTTTTCCCTAGTTTACAAAGAATTGGATGCATGTACTTTGTTTTGTGAAGGATCTTCTGATAACTAATTTTAACCTGTATTGTATACAAAAATTCACCACCAGTGATAAGGGGGTTACAGATTGAGGACTGTTAAGAGTATTTACTATCTCTTTTAGACAGCACTAATGCTCAAATCATAAATAGTATTATTCATACATAGAGTTTTAGGGGTATTTGTGTCTCAGAATTTGATGTAGGGTGATGTTCACAGGCATGCCATCATTACTGGGATTTTTTTTAAATAGTAGAATATTATAAATAACTTTCATTATGAAGTGATCTGGTAAAGGGCAGCATTGTTGCAGCAAAATCCATAGTTAATACAAACAATTGCTTTTGTTAGCTCTTGTTGCCTGGTGAACTTTTTTGTACATAAATAGCTAAATAAATTTGCTAAAATCTTCATCTAGTAGCTTTTACGTTAGGGTACCCTAATAGAGCAGAGTTAAGAAATAAATACAACCAGTATCTTTTTTGTGCCTGCTCACAGATGGTTTCAACTCCACAGATAGTTTCAACTCCAGGACTGATTACCCAGTATGCTTTACAAAGAAAATGAAAGTTATATTAATTTCTTTCTTTTAGATGAACACTGTTTCAATATGACACACTTACTTCAGATCAATGACAGGTCAGTGATAATGCTAATACTCTGCACTGAAAACACCTGCTTTTAGTATTGATTTTCATTGAATGTGTAGCTGGGTAGTGGATTAGCAATATGGTTTTGGAGAGACTTCTAATGCTATAACGGTATCAACAGCTACACAAACTCCCAGAGATATTTGACCTCAGGTAAAAATTTACAGTGTGTATTTATAGCTAGCACCAGAGTTAAATGGATTTTAAAATGGATTCGTGTAGTCATGCTAGCCTGCTTCTGAGGTTAATCAGTATAGCAGGTGAGCTTGTTTGCTTGTTATTATAGGTAAGCAATAGTTAGGAGCTCTAGTTAAAGACAGAGCCAATCCACTCCTGACCATAAACCAGGATGGTGAAGCTCAGGCCATTCAGTAGATCTCACAACCTCTTCCTCCATGCACTAATAATGGTTTCTTTGCGTCAAGCGGATATGGAGTTTCTTAAGACTTGTATAGTAAACAAGGATCAGAAAATCAGAGCTTCTTGATACAAGACATTTTCTAGTTATTGGCACAGACTGTCTTTTAAAGATACAGAAAAGTCGTTGCATGTGTGGTGTCACATTCAAACAAAGTATTGCTTATATATTTTCTTACTTATGATGGGATTTATATGGAGGAAAACATTTCATTCTGTAAATGCAATTGCCTTTTTGCTCCCTCAAATTCAGACCCAGAGCTTAAACCTGTCTTACCTGAGAGTGGCAAGGTTGAAGGTGCTTTCTGCTTTCCTGCATTTCCTGCTGGTTAGCCTTGGTCAGCCAACAAACCTGTGCTGGCATCCTGGTGCTTAGTTCTTCCACATAGTCTAGTCAGCCTAGACACCCACTTTTCTTTCATGGTTGCAGATGTCTCAGAAAGGCACAGAGTGTATCCCAACATACAGACTGCATCTAGAACGGTCACAGGGACTTTTATAGCATATGCAAGCTGCTTGAAGTAATCGGTCTTAATGTAAACTTTCTGCTAGTTAACTCCCAAAATGATGCTTTTTGACAACAGCAAAAGGAGTATCATGCCAGCTTGCTTGTCCTGCATTTGCCTGTAAGTACGTGGAATATTCAAGTTGTGGATTTCTTTCATGATCCTTCTATTTAATTTTTCCCCCCATTTGTTTGATCAAAATCCACAAAACTTGCATCTCATTTATTGGTTATTTATTTCCCTTTGAGCATGTATCACTGGAACCTTCCATCACAGAGTCTGTGATGCAAGCACAGGCATAAAGCCAAAAAATTTTGGGTGAGAGCACACAAGGAAAAACAATGCTGATAAGAGATTAGTGCAGTGAAATGCTGATGCATGAGATGGATATTACAAGCTCTGGCAAGTGCATTGTGCTTTGCAAACCTAAGGGTCGTGCAGACAAAAAGCTAAACTACTCATTTCAATTAAAGTAACGGGAATAGGCACATTACAAATAAAAGGATGCTGTCAAGCTACCTTTCCAGCACAATCTGCATGTCAATAGAACAGGTTTACCTTCTACAGAGTGTATGAGTGGAACCTTCAGAACATTATTACTTTCCATTGGTATTTATATTTTAGAAATAGTTCATCATAGTATCAGGAATTACTTGGACTGGTCAGAAGATGAGAATTATACATGTTGAGATTTCTTTACCTGGATACCCCTTGTAATGGGATAGAGTAGGTAGCTCTTTTTTTCTTTTTTTTTTCCTTCAAAAAAGTGTGGAATATAGCCTAGAATAGGGAAACACTTCATGGTTAAGACTCCCTCCTTGAAGGTATGAGATAAAGATTCATACTCTTGAATTACTCAAATACCTGGAGGTGGGAAAACTGGTTCAAATGACTACCCTAACCATTGGCTGTTCATTTGAGCCCCTCTCCTCTTTCTCTTCCTCTCCATCCTGTGGTCTCTGAAAACGTGATAACAGTTTTACTGGAGCTGATAGGTCATCACTAAAAGTTTGTGAGAAGAGGCTTATTTTTTTCCCCTTTTTGTCTAAAAAAAATCCCGACCGAATTTAACAGTTACATGTGCATATGAAGCCTGATCTTTATGCAGCACAGTGCTTGCTCTAAGATTGTGTTCATTTATATCACTAAAAAGAGACAGAACAGCTTACACAAAAATAGAATAAAATGTTAAATCAACCACAGTGTAAATTCGTGGCCATCATATTAAATGGTGACAGTCCAATATGCCTTGATTTGTCTAGTGTCTTTCAGAACATGTGGAAAATGTTAGTGAAGTTGCAAAATCTTAATTCATTGTTTACAAAGCATGCTGCTACTGATATAGAAATTTTTTGTGCAACTGATGTGCTGGTGGGCTTTGTAATGCTATAAGTTATTTGATACAAATTGAAGTGTTTCTACAGCTTGTGTTCAATATCTTTAAGGAAAAGTTTGGGGTTTTTTTAGTCCGCAAATGCAATTAAAATATGTACTTTGCTAATGCCTTAGTGTAATATTAAGTAATTCATCCATAGAGAAGCAAAAAGAGAAGTGTTTGATATAGCTATTTATTTAATATTCTGTAACCACTTAAAAGATGAGAATGCTATTGCAAAAGAGATTTTATTTATAAAGTAGCACCTATTTGTGGAGTGTGGTAGATGTAGTTGGTTGCTTCAGCTAGTGCGCTGAAATACAATTTAGCTGGCATGCATCTAGGAATGGTACCTCACTTTTAGCAGTGTAGTGTTCAAATATTTAATAGACACTTTGGAAATGGAGACAATGCAATGCATATGTACAGTGTTGCCTCTCACGGCTTGCCTTTGATATCTCCTTTTTGGGGCTTCTATATACTAACTGTATGCATGTCTCAGTGGAGGATAATAAATACTTTGTTATCTGTACGGTGAATGAGGAATCTGTGTGGGGATCTGGTAACAGGAGTAATTTAAGAAAACAAATTGCTGCCAAAATTAATGAACTAGACACATGTATATGTGTCTGTTTTAATAATACTAGGGGAGAGTGTTTTCTGTGCTATCCAGTAGGTAATTCTTTATTTAAGGTTGTCCTCCTGCTTATGGATGTCTCTCTTCCCCTATTATAAACAAATGTATATTGGAAATAGTTATGCATGTATGGAAATAGTATCATGAAAGAGTATCTAATGATTGGTGTCAACTTCTTCCTCCTCTTCAGTGTTTTTTCTCATCTCCCTGCACACCCTAGCTGGCATTTCTAGTTTGGGAGCCACAGTTATTCAATGTATTCCTGCTAAATTGTGTGAGACATTTCTATGCATAAAGACTTTTGGGGTCAAGACTTTCCTAAATGGGTCTGATTGGGCTGAATCAGTGCTACTTCTGATCCAGACTGAGGAGCATAAAAGACTTCCAACTGTTATTAATTCAAACTCAGCAGCCCTCAGGATGAAGCACAGTGTTTAATGTATGTTTTACAGCAGTACTTGTGTAAAACCATTAATTGAAACTATTTGTAGGATCTATGCAGAGTAAGACTTGGTACTGATGATAAATGGCTTCATTGTACTAGGTCATTATGGTCCTAAGTAATTTTGTTGGTTGATACTTTTCATTTTATACCTGAAATCAAATAAAAATGATGAATTGCAGAGAAATGAAAAAAGTATAATTGGCACAATAGGTTATTACCCCCTGTTATTGGAGGTAATGAATTGCAGCAGGAATTAAAGGCAAAGGTATATCAGTTAAACTTAATTTTATCTGTCTAAGCAGCGAAATAGCTATTTCTGTCAGGCCGTAATCTTCTCAGGTTATCCAAAGATAATACAGAATCCACAGCCCATGCATCTTTAAACTAACAGTGTTCAAGTGGCTTAACCCCACAGGTTTGAATCATAAGAAGTATTAGGTCATCATCAGTGTTGGTAAGTGCAAAATCAAACCACAACCAAAATCAGCCCTGCCCAAACCTGCTAAACAGCCTTTTGTAAATCTGTTCTTATATATAGCCTACCTTCAAAGACTCATCAGGCAAAATAAGTCCTATTCAGAACACAGACATGTCCTAAAGATCAATGCTCAGCATTGCTTATTATGCTCAGAGCATTGAATATAAGAGTTAGTAAACTGGCAGATATTTGATGTGGCTATTGTTCAGACCACACTGGATGTTGCAGTAAAAGGAATGTGTATCCTCTTCCTGTCCCCTTACCCCCTCTCTTTTTCAGTAGATGCATTAAGGTTTAAGCCAGCATTCTGTAAAATCCCTGATACATATAGCTGGAGCAGGAGTAGGACTGGTTTAATATCTCACAACTTTTGAGTAGTTGTATCATTCAGTGATACAACAGTATCTGAAATGACTGTGTTGCACCTTTTCAATGTTTTAACACATTCTTGTCAGCATGTATTTATAAGGAAAAAACTAAAGATTTCTAGAAGCAGATAAGGTAATCTAATTCTTTAAAAAATTAGTCATGAAAATAATTGATTTTTATTTTGTGCCAGGGGAGGTAAATTGTGCTTCCTGCATTAATAGTTGGCACTTGCTACATAGGAGATTTCCTTTCTTAAGTATGCAGGATGCTTTATTCATACTGACCAACATGCTTTCCCCTAGCGTATATATTCATCTGCAATACGACAAAGATTTAAGAATGATCTTGTATGTTGAAAATTTTTGCCTTCTAACTCTCTAAACAGGCTTCAGAAACAATGCCATGCTGTTCTTAGCAACGAGCCTGTTAGCTAGCTTTTGTTTAGGTTGTGAGTCCTTTACTTTTCAATTTCTTTTATCCATTAAAAATAATAATAATAAAAAAAAAAAAACCAGCAACCCAACACTCTGAATAAAATTATTCTAGGAGCTGTAAAAGTTTGAATTCACAGTACAAAAGGGAATGTTGTTCATGCAGGGATTGTTGAATGCTAATAAGCTTGACACATCAACTTGCTGCAGTTCCTTACAAGCCCTGTGATTCAAGAAGTTCACCTTGAAGTTTGCATATAATTTTGCCATTCATTGTACATGTCACTTTTATTGTTAATACTGGCATTCTTTTACAGACCAAGAATGAGTCAATCACATTTGACTAGCAGCCTTGTCAACATATTAATTTCTGTTAGTAATTTTTTTTGTGCCTAGGTCACTTTTTTCCCTCTAACTTTGCTAACCATGATATAATCTTGTTTTATTTTCTTTCTCCTGTAACTCCCACTATTGTCAACAGGCATTTCTTTTCCAGTTAATCACAGTACTTACTGCGCTTTTTGTATTTCAGCCTAGTTTTGGACTAATCTTCTTTCTTTTACAGCTCCTATAATGCCACAGTTTTATTGCTTCTTTTTTCATCTATTTCAACATGCAGACGATATTTCTGCTTCAGCTTTTTCTCTTTCACTAGAGCTTCCATGCACTTTGCTTGCTTTTCAAATGTTTTCTTGTCCTAACCTTGCACCACTATTACTAACTACCCATCATCTCCTCGTCTCCTGTGCTGGGATCCTGAATGTTTCAGATCAATTACTTAGAAGTTGAGTGGAAGGTTTACACAATCTTTAGGATTTCCTGTTTAGACAGTTGCCAGTAAAAAGAATGGAAGGAAAATACACAGAAGATGCTGCCAAGGGTTAAAATTAATCAGTAAAACATTTTTGTACCTCTTTCATTATATTGTTCTACTGGGTGAGGAATTACATTATTTGTGAAAATAAACCAGGAAATTTGGAAAAGTAAGGATCTCCTTATGAATTTAAATGGAAGTCTTGTGGGTAATATTTCTAGGGACCCCGTATGAATAACCTTTACATTTCTTTCATCCTTTCTCATGCATTTTAATTGTGTGTGTGAAGAGGTATAAAATACAAAATGCTGAGCAAACAAATAAATCAAATGCTTAGACAATGAATTATTAATTTAATCGGTATTTAAAAACACCCTGTGAGGCTAAGATGTGTATATCTTAGTCTCAGACTTGGAAATGAGTATGCATCTAAGTAAGGTATAATGTCATGCACAAAATATGTTTCAAGAGTGTTAAAAAAAAAGACTGGAAAGGCAATACTTGGGCTTTAGCCTCTGTGGCAACATAAATGAGATTTCTACAATTTTATTTTGTGTTGATGTACTTAAGCCCTTCCCTTGTCTCCCCCCTCGCCCCTGTCTGTTAGGCTGTCTTCCATGTAAATGGTAAAATTTTCACATGACACCTTCAATAACAGTCTTAAATTTTGAAAAATGTGTGTATCTTCCTGCAAACATAGTCTGAGATATAAGCATATAAAAAGAACTTGAAGCAAAATGACTTCACCTGACTACCTTCTGTCTGGAAAGTGTTTCATCTCTATTTGCTCCTCTCCAAAAGACAGCTGGGTATAGGGAGGGAAGATAAACACGCCTGTCTTTACTTCTCAGGAAAATATCTCAACCATGACCAAGAGGGATTGCCTACAGGCATGAAAGATGTGGTGCAAAACGTCTATTCAATCTTTGTCTCTTCTACAATCACCACTTAGTGCAAATTTATAGTATGAAGCTTTTCATGAAGATGACTTTTCAGGTGAGAACAGGACTGAGACCAATTTGCTTTACTCAGCCCACTGGACAGGCATCTGTCAGAACGTAACAATATTCGGTAGCTGTTTTGAACTTGCAGCAGTGTTGAACTGCATAATCTAATGTTTCGTAACTCTACACCCACTGTGTAGAACCCTGACGTGTAAAAGCCATATTGTGTTACAAATTATTCTCCTACTACATCAATGCGTTTTTCTCAACAGCATCAGCCTAGGTGCTAATAAAATCTCCTCAGCCCCCGCTAGCTGCAACGGCTCCTCAGCTTTCGATACTTCTGAGCGTAGACTTCCCCCTCTCACCAGAACTGGGTTTTATAGTCTTACTGTAGCTACAGCACACACAGAAGACAGTTACAGTTAAGCTGTGGCCATGAAAAAAAGCCACATGCATCAGACAGATTACTTCCAAAAGACTTAGGGAATCAATAATACTTTTCTGTCTGGCTATGAAGAAGACCACATTTGGGATACAGTATACAGTCCTGGTCTTCTGTAATCATGGAAGGTGAACCATAAAACAGAAGAGATAGAGATGTGATTTGGGAGGAGTCTCTCTCTTTGAAAGGAGGCTGAAAGTCCTCTATTTATATCACTGATGTAGGAGGAAAGGGAAGGAAAGGTGTGAGAACAATAAAACCAGAAAGCTAAATGGAAGGACTATGTACAAGAAACACAGATTTTTCAATGGTTCTGAGTATATTTGGGCTGGAGAGCAGAAGATGTTGTAAGCTTCAGGTATGTCTTTCAGTGATAATGGGGGATTGTAAAAATGAAAATCTATGGAAAATGAAATTGGATACATTTGTCAGCAGGATTGTATGACATCCTTGTTTACAATAGCAGGAGACCAGACTAATTAACCTGGAAGTCTCATATCAGTCCCATGTTTTTAAATGACACGCCATTAATGTAATCATCAAAAATAAAAACCATATTTGGACAAAGCCTGAAAGGTGTATTTAACTACTTCTGTCAAAATCGCTGGGAAGACAAAAAACTAGTTTGCTAGTCTGCCCAGAAATTTATATAGTAGAAAAGTATGTTTGATTAGAGTATTATGCTACTGTAGGCGGATAGTATTGACTAGCCAGAAGAGTAGCTCGCTTGCTAGGGTGGTGTATCTGACACTGTTCAGATATGAATGCCTTGATTGCTGCTGGAAGAAAAACTTGCAGGAAGGCAGATGTGCATTCTTGTCTGCCAGAAGATAGAGAAGAATAGTGTGCACATATTTGATGTTATGGGAACAGCAAACCTGTCTGAAATATTCACAGCAAGGCAGCACTCCAGGAGCTTAGTAAAAAGGAGGTAAAATAAACAAATCTGGTTTTACAATAGCTGCACATCGCTAGAGATGAAGCTATTAGAAGGAAGCTAGATGAATAGTGTGGTGTTATGCAGGTGCCAGATGGGAGAGCTGGATCCTGGGAGAACAAGTAAAGCTACTTAGCTCAGCCTGTCTGCTCTAAGCTCAGAGTTCCTAAAGTCCAATTCCTAGGCTTATACTTATTTTTGAAGAGCTGCTTTCAATAGCTTTGTGGGATGGACAATGGATTCTTTTGGTCTCTCCTCCATCTCTGATGTTCTGTTCCTAAATACTGTTGGGCCACATTTCTGCTGACAACATCTGTAATTTAACACAATCTTGGCTACCTAGATATTTTAAGGAGAGCACCACATAAAAAAGAAATAAATATTCACATTGCAGTAGCAGCATTGGGGTCATTTGCTAGCCCCTTTCACCTTCCATAAAACATCAGAAAGGAGAGGTGATCGTGTTGTATTGATAGCATGATTGTGTTAAGAGATTGATACACAACCATGTTTTAGGTGGATGATCTGGTGAAGGATAACAATACAGAAATTAAGAAAGGGATTTATGCTCTAACTGAAGAAAATAAAAAATACTGATTTGTTCCTTAGCTAAATATACCATCTTCTCATTTATTCTTTTTAAATAGGAAGAAGCAACTCAGTGTCACATCAGATGATGAAATTAAGTTTTTTATTCCCTGCCTAAATCTTCCATCTGGTAGCAATGTAAGTACATGGTGATAATAAATATATTCTTGCTAAAAGGTCTATGACATCTCTCTACAGGAACTCTCTGTCAGATAAAGTTCAAATTTTGGTAATTTAGCTAAGTAAATCTTTTGGGCAGATTAAAAAAGCATAAGTTGTTATTCTTTCTTACATAAATACTACTTAACAATTCCTGCAGTTATTTTGTGGCTTTGAACGCTTCAGAATATGTCTTGGATTGGTTAAGATAAATTTGGCTGGACCACCAGGTTGTAATCAGCACCATGAAGCTGAGCTGGAGGCCAGTCATTACTGGTGTTCCTCAAGGTGTCAGGACCCTGGGGACAGCCACAGGCCTTAATTTACCAAACCAGCCCCACTAATACCTCCACCCAGGTACCCTCTGCCCCCAGTCCCAGGGCACTATTTCAACTGAGGAAGTCACCAAGTGGTGCCATGTATGTGCCCAGCCCCAGCTCCTTCTGCCCTCACTCGGTCACTGCAATTCCCAAATGGACCCTAGACCTGACCTATTACCTGTCCTTGTCTGATGTCTACTGGGCTGTCAAAGGACCCTGTCATTGTCACCAGACCGATCCTGCTTGGAGCCTGTGGGCCTGCACCCTGCCCGTGTTGTGGCCACCCTCCGCTCCTGGCGCATCTTCCCTTGTAGAGCAGCCCTGCTTCTCCTGCTCCCTGACCCAGGGGGCCAGTACTGTTTAATGTTTCCATTAACAACCTGGGTGATGGCAGAGAGGGCACAGCTAGGAAATTTACAGATGACAGTAGACTGGGGGGGAGCGGTCAATGTGTTGGAGGGCAGGGCTGTCCTTCAGAGGGACCTCAACAGGCTGGAGGAACAGGCCAGCAGCCAGCAGGCTGAGGGCAGAGATCCTTCCCCTCTATTTGGCACTGGTGAGACCGTACCTGGAGCACTGTACCCAGTTTGGGGCTCCTCAGTACAAGACAGAGGTTGAGGTACCGGATGGAGCCCAGTGGTGGGCCACCGTGCTGGTCAGAGCTGGAGCACGGGGTGTATGAGGAGAGGCTGCAAGGGCAGGGCTCGTTCAGCCTGGAGAAGGGAAGGCTGCTGGGAGGGAGCCCTTATTGCTGTCTGCTGGGAGGGTGTAGGGGAGACAGAGACAGACTTTCTTTAGAGGGGCACAGTGACAGGATGAGAGGAAATAGACGCAAGCTGCAATGCAAGAAATTCCCATTTGGAATAGGGGAAAATAAATGTTCATGAAGAACTGGAGCAGGTTGCTCAGAGAGGCTGAGGAATCCTCACCATTGGAGATACTTGAAGCTTGACTGGGTAAGGCCCTGAGCAGCCTAATTTAATTCTGAAGATGGATCTGAGATCTTCAAAGTACATCCTGTTCTGAGCAGGGGATTAGACTAGATAACCTCCAAAGGTCCCTTCCATCATAAACTATTCTATCTTCCTGTGAAAATTCTTCATTCAGACAAGGAGATATTTTCTCATATTTGCAAATGGACAAGCTGAGGCAGCAGTTAAATAGGCTGCCTAAGGCAATAAAGCTATTTAGTGGCATCAGATTTCAGTAAATATTTGCTTTAAGCCTTTCTTGTTCCTTGTTTGAAATGCGCCTTCATATATTCTTATAGAATCTGTGTTCATCTTAACCTACTGTGACAACTTTTCTTTAGCAGACTACTGATCTATGAGTTATTAAGCAATACTGAGTGTACAGCTACTTACATGCTCTTCAGGTGCTTTTTTTAAACTTTATTTTAAAAAAACAGCCCTTGCATATTTTCATTTATCACAATGAGCAGGTGACCATGTCAGGAAGGCATGACAGTTTCATTGCATATGCGAATGTACAAGGTTAGCCATTGTCTTTAAGCAGACAAAAGAATGACATGTAAGTATACATTCATTGATTCCAGCGGACATCTAGTTTTTATAAATTATTATTGTTCAAATAAATTTGGGGAAAAAGGTAAACTGAACTTACATATATACATATATATGCATATATATATACACACACCAGACTGACTTGTTTACAAAAAGCTCCAACATACAGGAACTGCAAGATGTTGACTTTATGGAGCTACTGGAGGAATTTGCGTTTACTGCTCCTCAACCAGGCTGTGTGCTGGCACAGCGTTCCTTTTGTGTTGGTCAGCATCCGAGAGACAGGTGCCACAGTCTGCTTTGTAAGTGCTGTTTAGTGCTTTCTACTGCCTTACAAGTGTATGGAGATTGTTTACACCAATTCAATAAAATAATAGGCTAGAGCCTTCACTTTCATATTTAAAGGCTTTCTAAAGCCCTTAGTAACTGTAATTGACAGCCATATTACCTGAATGTAAACTGATAATCATATTTCTCTGAGCCTTGAAGCTTTTGCTCTGCTCAGTAGATTTGCAAGTCCTACACCCCCTGGAGTCTGTTAAACTCAGGGCCAGGGGTTCTACATCTGAAGTCAGTCAGTCTCTGTCTCCCCCCCCTTCTATTTTTAATTGAAAAATTATGACTCAAAGCAGAGATGAAAGATTCAAATTGTAGTACATTTACTAGAAAAAAAGCGCATGCTATTTATGACATTTAAATTTTTTTTTAAAATACAAGAAAAGACTTCTGCTAAGTGCTTGTATATAGCACAGCTGTAAATTCTTGTTTATCTGCTGTGCTACAGTTTGTGTGTCTGCGGTTCTTGTCTTGTGATTACAGAAGAATGGTTTTTTCTTTATTTTTGAGAGCTCTACTGTGCTGGCATTTATCAAGAGAAGACACACAGCACAGCCTTGCATAAACAATGGCATCGGGCCAAGTACAGCTGAGGTGGTTGCCAGCACAACTCCATTGAAGTCGAAGGAATTGCACCATGGGTGAGTTTGGCCATCGGCTTGGGTTATGTAGGACTTTAACACAACAAATTTCAGTAATGCATCAGCTGTTTAAGGTAATCAAGTCTGGTTTTGCTTTTTGGTTGAATACTGTATTTGAGCTATTTCAAATAAAAGAGCTGAACTTCTGCTCAATGGAGTGAATAGGGTTTTTGTTAGTGGACTACTTTTGCACTTTCTGTTCTCACTTAACCTGTCGTGAGTGCTAAATAACTCAGTTTCATGAAATGGCATGTCAGTAGTACTGGGGTCCATTGAATTCCTGGGAAAAAGCACTGTGCTGAATATTTTGTGGGTTTTGTGTTCTGCTGTTGTACTTAATGTATTGCATTGTAAGTGATAAGATAGTGCCTGTTTTCTGAATTCAAGCATTCTTTTGTACCATCATTAGAAATCTGCAAATAGCAATGATTTTTAATGGTGCCTGTTTTGGTTTGTCTTGGCTGTCGTATGGATCCACCTGTAGTAATCAGCCTCCTAAATAAAGAACAAATGAGTGAACAACTTATACTGTGCAAGGACAGAATAAACTGCGCTAAGCATTTAGTAGTATGGCAGGTCAGTAAGTTTATATTAGACCTAATGTACATACTAAGAAGGCAGCCGTTTATCAAAGGAAGACAAACGAGATTTGGATGTTAAATTTTGGGGGTATCAAAGAACGGCAACTTGATCCAGACCTCAGATTCATATTGCTAAGTACTGCTGAGTAAGTGTCTCAGCATTAAATATAGGTGCTTGTCACTTGAAATTCATTGGAATTCATGCCTGGTTTTAATCAGTCATTGCTAGCCCATGATTATATCACGTATTTTTCAATAGTAGGTATTTTTCTTAAAGTCAGGTGTCAGGGTCACATAGCGAGGTGCGAAATTGTGGCATATGTTTAAAGGAAGCGGCCACACAGATAAGTCCCAGGACTTGAAGAAGTAAGTGCCCTCAAAAAACCCCCAAAAAACTAGTAAGCAAATGTGAAAGATCCCAATGGTGTTTTGTTTTGTTTTTTAAACATCAGATTTTATGCCAATATTTCCAAGCTTTGCTAGGGGAATGGAGATGATGTTGAGTAAAATCAGCTTTTAGAAAACACTGTGCAAAGGGACAATTAGAAAGCAATCCAAGCCACAGCTCAAGCTTGTGCAACACTGTATGGGTTTTACATTTCATAAAATAGCTTTGCTTCCTCAATAGGTGAAAAAAAACCGAAAGAACTCCTCTTGGAAATAAAGTGTAATTTAAAACAACAAATCTGTTTACAGGTTTGTTACAGTACATCCAAAATTTGTATTTCAATGACTGTAAATTTTAAATACAACATTCTTGCTTATCAGTAGGCAAGAGTTATATATTATCCTGAACAAAAATATCTACCTCTAAAGCAGAGATGTAGCTAGTTCCTGTAATTTAGCTAATCTAGTGAATTCAGACCCCAATCATTTGGAATCAATAGATAGCTCTAGAAGAAATACACCTGATGATAGCATTGGAGAATTTGAGGGAAAAGTTTGAAGAAAAAGATTTGCTACTTTCACATAAGCAAAAAAACAAACAAAAAATTCCAGAACTACATTTTTAAAAAAGGATGCCATTAAATAAGAAATACTTATTTTATTCATTGTTTTAATAGTATAGTTCATTCAAACTTATGCTACAAATACATTGGATAGAGTTTTTGAAAAAAACCAAAACAAAACCAACTCCAAATCTGCATCTCCTTTTATGTAAAGAGGAGTAGAAATGGAGTAGAAAAGTGATGAAATAAACGTGTTATTCTAACCACATGGATAAGGAAAGCAATAAGGATTAATCCCAGGGAAAATGCATCCCTGTATCTGTTCATTTCCATAAATCAAGTTGCCTTTACACCATATACCTCCATGCTAAAAAAAAGTCCATGCAGCTGCCCCCATTGTTATTCTGTTGTACAGGCTGTATGTCGTATGGGCGTGAGCTCCTAGAGTCTCATACCAGTATATGTCTATATTCAGCTTTCTTGTAAGCCGTAGCCTGAAGCTAATATTTGCTCTCACATACAATTTCTTCCATTAGTTACTATTAGCCAAACAAATCAGACTGCTGGAGAAACGCAACGGGATCTGTAATTGTCTCTTCCTTAGAGGCATGTTTCACTGCAAGTAGTCAGTGTGTAAAGCATTCTTTATACTTGGCTCCCAGATCTTCAGAGATCTTCAGGGACAGCAGAGACACCTTTTAAGTACCACGGCCATAGCCTTAACTCTCTCAGGGGTAAAAACCAATGCTAGAGAGATGACTAAGCAGAAATGTACCGTGTTCTGCAGTGACAATTTTTAATGAGGTTTACCAAGTTAGTTAATCTCTAAGTAATATGAATGTTTCATTGGAAAATCAGCCCAGCCTTTATTAATGGGAAAATTACAGAAGAATAAACTATATGAACTGAGTATAAACTGTCTGTGACAAACTATAGTAAGATCTCCAAACAGGAGAAACACCCCAGAGAAACTAGGTGGTCCCGTCTTTGCCCAAAGCTGCTATTGCCAATCTACTCAGCTAAATACACATTTCACAGCTTGTTGCTTCTTGAATACATTCAACTGAGTTCATTTTGTGTGCCAAGTACTTGTTCAGAATACACTGAATATAACGTCTAGTTTTTCTGCCAAAATGGCCTCTGTCAAGCCTCCCTCCTGCAGTTAGCCAGCTACAAAAGCTGTTCCTTGCTAGTGAATTCCGGTACCATCAGTGTTTTCCCTAAATTATTATAGTAAGAGCACTTCTTTCATTGCTTTGTAATGTGAATGTTCAGTTCCTCAGTTTTCCAGAGGGGACAACGAGGCTGTTGCTGCCTTGGCAAACAGAAGACTTGGAGAAGATGCACAGGCTAATATTTTACTTGCCTTCTGTTGCCTCTCTTCTTTAACGTCCCCAGGTTTGTGTCAAATGATTTGTTAAAGCATGGCTTCAAAATCTTTCCAGGGAAGAGGAGAGATTCATTCTGTTCATGTTACATGTGCTGCCTTAGAGCAGCTTCCCTCTCAGGCTAGCCTGCACCTGCCTGTCTGTCATCTCCCTGGACAGTTCTGGAATTATACTTGCAAATAGAATTGTCAACTTTTGTGGGGATTTGAGCACGGTGACATGCATGCTAATTCTCTTGTTGCTTCACAGCCTTAGGCTAAATAACATTAATTTTCCTTGAATCATTTCAGAGGAACATTCTGTACAGGGCATAAAATTGGATTTGGTCACTCAGGGTTAAAACACTGAATACCTTTATTAATAACTTGCCAGAGTGATGTTACAGTGTGAAACAGGAAACATATTTAGGGGTTTCTAGTATAAATGAGAAAATGATGTAGCACAGATAAGCTCTGTAAAACAAAGCCTCAGACTAGGTCGGGGCCTACAATCACATTAACTGTTTCATTGCAAATGTGAATCAAGTGTACGTTTTGGCAGCAGGGAGCAATCTGAAATCATATGATCATCTTTGCCAAAGCTGTATTTCTAGAGGTTCCTTCTTATTTAGGTGCCTAGCTACAAAACCAAAACAGCAATGCACTGGCCTTCAAGTCAGGAGCAGTTCCCATTAGTCAATTTAAAAAAAATTAATGAAGTCTTGGCCTACATTCCCAGTACGTGCAGTGTGGCAGTTCGTTACAAGAAGAAACCTTAAAGTTTCTATTCCCTTAGCTCTGTGCTAAGTTTCATTTTTCCTGAAAAATTGTGGATTGGGGCCAAGCCTTTCCCCAGCACATATGTATGTGGGGTGGGGGGAGGGCCGGAGGAGGAGTGACGCGGTTCCACGATGCAGCATTGCCACCTTGCAAATGAAAACAGCTACCCTGGACACAGAGCTGCTGTGCTTGGGTGGATGGCTGAATGCATCCATACCAGCTCCAGTGAGCCCAAGAGGAATGTGACAGTGCAGTTGTACAGTGATGCCGAGCTCAGGGGCTCTTCTGAAGAAACAGTCTCATTCTCACCTCTACCAGACACTCCCGTTTCTTCCCTTGTGCTGGCACTAATGGTGGCCTGGTATTTGGGAAGATAGTTCAAGGAGTTAACGCAGCAGAAAACTAACCCTACCAAAAATAACTGAAATAGTCTTCTGCTTAATATGTGTTAAATGTGTCACTGCAAGAAAAGTAAGACATTCCATCTCAAGGAGAGGTTGCAGTTAAAGCTCCTCAGCTGTATTGTAAACACTGCCTATTAAGTAATTTGAGATACACTTCTGGAGGTTGTGGCTAGCAGGTTCAAATTTTGGGGGTTCCCAGTCTATAAACATTATAAAGAAACCATTAAGAGAGGCACTGTGGGCATTGCTTTGGCTGTCAGCAGTTACCTAGTCTGAGTTTTCAAGTCCAAGTGAGGCAAGCAAGACAGATTTTGTTTATCAGCAACATATGGGTGACTGGCCATGCCATAACTGGTTGTCTCTTTTCTGCATCTTCCTCCTTCTTGCTTTCTGAGGATTTTTAATTTCTCCAATTATTTCTTTTAGCCTTTGCTCTCTTGTCCCTGCGAGGGAGGTACACTGTCACACTTGAATGATGACTTTTAAAGCATCTTTTTAGTGTTAAGGTTTGGTTAGAACAGCCCTGAAAATTCCCTGTGATGCTTCTGAGCAAAAGCCCTGCATCTTGACAGCTTTGTACTTCTGTTATGGCTTAGACATGGTTTAATGGTGAAGCTATAATGAGCCAGATTACAGATTGTGGAGGAATGGTACATATTAGTTTCTAATGTATAAAAGCAGTGCTATACAAGAAGGACATCAGGCTCCAAGTTTGCCTGGTTTTTCCCAGCTGTATCGGTTGGACTAATAGGATGTTACCTTTCCAGCGGGACTCTCCACAGGTTTTGCAAAGAGCTGTACCATAACCTTTCAAGAGCTGATGAACTGATAAACAGAGACCTTGCTTATGGTGAGTCAGGCAAATTTGCTGATGTGTAGATGTAGAGAGCAGTTCTGCTTCAAAGAACTTCTTTTGTCTTCATATTTCAAATAAAGAAAAACCTTTTCACATACAAAACAAGTCAGCATCATATTTCATGGTAATTCTAATTTAGCCTATCTTGTGAAAATGTTGTCAAAGGCACTCAGTTAAAAGAAGGAAGGAGAGGATATTGCGTGTTCAGGCATCCAGCTTTGCATATACAGAAGGTGGGAGTCATCTCCTTGCCAGCTGAACTGACTTGAAGGTTATAGCCTTCTGTGAGCATCAGAGTTACTTACTACCTTGGAATAGAAGAGAAGTTAATCAGGTTTTTTAAGATGCATTCCAAGAGGATTTTTTTTCTCCTTCAGAAAAAGCTCAATGAGTTAATTAGAGAACACCAGGAATGAAAACAGCGCATGATGCTCACTGCTGTTTGTCTGAAACGATAGAATTGGTTAAGCCACTAAAAATCTAATCAGAGAGTTATAAAGACCTTGAGGCCTTTCCCACACTAGGAATACAGTTGTACTAGCTCAGCCTCTGACAGAACAATGCTGTTGCTGGCTCATCTCTGCTGGCTGCCCCAGACACCATGTATGGAAACTTTGTCTGAGCTGTTTTACAGACGCATTTTGAAACACTGATACTGGTCTCAGCCATGGGGACGTGGGCCTTGTGACACAAAAGTAGTATGCACAGCCATACTGGTTTCCTCATCTGTAACTTCTTTTGCCTGCTCTAGATTTTACTCTGTAGGCTGCAAGAAGCTCATGCTTTCACTCATGCATGATATCCGCACCGTGGAAGAGTTTTTTTCTAGCTGAATTTTATGCATATTTGGATTATTCACATTTTATTGCATGCATGTAATGCATGCACACATATATTTATATCCACATACACACACACAGAAGACACATGCCAAAGTTATAGCAGGTATGAAAGCTTGAGCTTTTTTTTCATTTTTTCTTTGTAATTTACATTGGAAATTACATCAATGTAGTATTCATTGCTGGAGAACCTGACATGAGTTTTTAGTTGGGTGTGGAAACTATTGCCCCATATTATTTTCCTTTTTACATTACATTTCCACCTCCCACAGTTAGTTGGTTCCAGGAGACTCTGGTTGCCACCATCTTCTGCAATGCAACTTTGTCTGACAGCAGGTATTATTCATGTGTTCATCAACATTGTCAGCTCAGTCTTTGGATTTCAGAGCTTACTACTAGCTAATTAAAAAATGTGTACATTAATACAGATATACTCATGTTACCATGTCTTTTCTCTTTTATCTGGTTTGTTTCTTCAGGTGTTTCCTTCTGCCCTGTGTTGCCCTTTCCCTTTGAGAGTACAAAGGCGTGTGTGTGTGAAAGAATGGGTGAAGGAGCACATAATGAGTCATGATCCATCACAGACAAGTAAAGGAGGACACTGTTCTTGCATGTCTTATATGCTTTTTCTTTGACAAGTTATCAGATTTTCTTGAGGTCATTACTTTTTCCTTGCAATGGAGGAGATGTCTACTGGCTGCTTAATGAGGTTTTGAATGACAGTCAACATCTCTGCATCCCAAAGCAACACATGCAAGTATTTATGCTATCTGAATCAATATTAAGTAGATCAGGAAGTAATGTGGGGTGGAGGAAAATGTTCTCTCTCTCTCACATACATACACATACACAAACACACACAGAGTTAATCTCAGGCTGAGGGGAGCCCTTATCGCTCTCTACAACTACCTGAAAGGAAGTTGTAGGGAGGTGGGTGTTGGTCTCTTCTCCCAAGTAGTTAGCAATAGGATGAGAGGAAATGGCCTCGAGCTGCATCAGGGGAGGCTTAGTTTGGATATTAGGAAAAATGTCTTCACGGAAAGGGTAGTCAAGTATTGGAACAGTCTGCCCAGAGAGGTGGTGGAGTCACCGTCCCTGGCAGAGTTCAAAAAATGGGTAGACGCAACACTTTGGGACATGGTTTAGTGGGCATGGTAGTATTGGGTTGATGGTTGGACTGATGATCTTAGGAGGTCCTTTCCAATCTTAATGATTTTTTCCAATCTTAATGGTTTTTACTTTCATTAAAAATAATCCAGCCACCAAGCCAGGAAACATGAAATTGCTACTTTACCCTTAACTGGTTTAGTGGTGGACTTGGTAATGTTAGTTTAGTGGTTGGACTGGATGATCTTAAAGGTCTTTTCCAACCTAAACAATTCTATGATTCTATGATTTTATCTGGGCACCTAGAATTATGTTTTTGTTTATGTCTTTTTACTCTTCCCTACAAAGCACGTATTTCACCAATCTTAAGAACAAGTAACAGAGGCTGGCTCGTTGTGACTTGCCTGTGTGTCAGTCAGTGGTGACCTTTGAAAATGGGAAATGTCATGGTGGATTTTACTCTTAAAGCTAGTTACAGATAACGGAAACACTTGGAATTTTTTCTGTTTGCTACAGCAATTGTAAGCTTGTGACAAAATTAAGCATTTTGTTTCTTCCTATCCTCTTTCTTTCTTCTTCTTCTTTCCCCCACCCTCCAATTAATTTGTCCAAGACAAGAAAATGTGAATTTCACATCAGTTATTGAATACAGGCCAATGTTGGTGTCATGCTTTGTGACTTGCTTGTAATAATTTTCACTTCTGCATACTGAAAACAGGTTACCCTGAACTGTATTAGCTCTGTCATACCCCAGCAGTGTCAATAAACGGGATCAAACAAGAAACTCCACAATGCTTTTTCACCCACTGGTTCCCAGTTCAGGTAGTCAAGTACTGTAAACTTGACTGAAAGCAAAACATTTTATCAAGGTTATCTGTCTTTCAGCCACTGACTAATACACCTTCTTCATTGTCAAGGTGCAAAGGGGTGGAAGGCTGATAAGATTGTCTCATGCTGACTGATTCCCTTGTTTCTAGCCCAAGAAAATGGGTTTTCCAGTGTGCCTGTACCTGTGATCTAGGCTGGAACAGAGAAGAGTCAACCAGGTCACTGTCTTCTTGGGCCAAAAGCTACTGTTTGCAGAAAGTTCGGATAATTTGGGCATGATTGCTGTGGTGTTGGAAGGTTAAGGTAGGTCTCCAGGGAATCAATTTCCCCAGTGGATTTTAACCTGGGCAGCTGGAAATCAACTGTTGCATGGTCATTTTGACCTAATAACTCTGCTGGGCTTTCAGACAATTTTAAGAATGATGCTTATTCAGTATTTAAATGGCATTCTTTGTATTGTATGGAAGATAGAGATTTTGATTACAAGAAAATTGAACAGGAGCCAAAAAGAAACTATATCATTCAACCTTTTCTGAGCAAGAGCTTTTTAAAGAGTAAACAAGTAAATTTTAAATAGACAAAGTGCACCCTGCTGAAGCAGTAGCAGCCACCTTAGAAAACAGAGGTGTTAAAGCCAAGAGAGAGTGAAAACTCCCTTATGCTCAGAAAACAGATGATTTACCAATGAATAAAATATAGCAAGGGAAGGTCATCCTTCTGAATAAAAACCTTTTTTTCCTGGAAATGGGAGCAAATGTGGAAAAGAAGGAAATAAACCACTTATGTCTTAGAGAGGGAGCTTCCCAGGATCAAATGTCCCTCTGCAAGAACCTTTGCATGTACTTATGAAACAGTATTTTTCTTTGGTGGGGTGCAAATTAACACAGCAGCTCAGTTGTGAATATGTTAGAGCTTTATAATATGCTTTAGGTGCTTCTCAATACGATAACATATTTTGTGTCTCTATATATGCACCCCTGTGTTAAATATCAAAATCTTATTACAGTCAATATCAGCTGAAGTTCTGTCATTTGTTTTGAGAAGTAGAGAGCAAATTCTTATTTGTTACTGGGAAGTGCTTCTTTACACTAGGTACTCCTGTGAAGGAAGAAGTGTCCCCCAAATCACACATAGTCACAGGAAATTGAAAAACTTACTTTGCAGGGTTGTGGTCTTTACGTCCCACAGTGGATCTTGATGTCTTTTCTGCTCTAATATGATGTTACTAAAGGACCCATATAAGATAGCAGTTCAAATTAGAAGAAATTCAACATTTAAATCTGAAAAGAGCCTTCAGCTACAATGGGGTCAACACTTCAGAATACAAGATGAAACATTTTTATAGCAACACTGAATAGGATTTATCATTTCTTTGTAATTCAAACTAGAACAAGGCCAAAAACAAGAGATGGAAGAGGGAATAAAATGTGAGGGGGGGAAAAAAGCAACAGGAAAGCAACAGAGGACACAGAGGTGAAATAGAGAGTGTTGCACAGAAAAATAAATATAATTCTCTGCAATAAATACACCAGAAATGTCTTTAAAAAAAAATCAAAAGCAGATCACCTTTAATGAGAATAGCTGCAGTAGGGGAGCTCTCCATGATAAAGCGTGATGGGATGTGTAGAGAAGATCTAAAGACTCAAAAGGTTACTGCATATTCTTAAGCTTTCTATTATTCTTCTTGTTGCAATGGCATTGTCAGAATTTTCATCTGAAATGGCTTATTTTCCCCATTATTTATCTGTTTCAGCTGGAGAGAGTTTTGTTTTACCATTTGTAAGAGGTTTTTGTAGTATGGCTTTTTTAGTACTAGCCCAATCTTGTTATAGTGGTAACGCCATTAGAGCATCCCCAGATTCTGGGACCATCATGTGATTCTTTCTGAGGAACAGTGCAGTGGAGTGTGAAGGAGGTTGTATACTGAACTATAGCATCCATGGGAGTGAAAGAAATAGTCCTGTGTGCCTTATTCCCTTTCTGCAGGTCTACCAGAGCCTGACAGGCAAGCTGGAGGGATTCTTTGACCTTTTCTGTGCCTCATTTTCTCTATCAGTTAAATACTTCCCCTAAGGCTAAAATTATTTTTAAACCCTCAGGCAGTAAATGTAACATATTCATATGCTAAACATAATTGAAGGCCATAGTCAGTCAGCACCATTGTAAAAAACCACACCCCTCCATGACCCTTTTTCAAAATGCATAGCCACTGTCTTTAGATTCACCCCAGCAAGGGGCAGTTAGAGTGGTATTTTCCAGAAATCGGTCCAATCTGTTGATAAAAGCCTGGGATGCTGAGTGCTTCCTGAAAGATGCTTCCTGCAGCCACTTAATACTGATGTTACGGGCAAGATGCTTAAAAATGCATGGCAGATGGCTCACAGAAATAATGCGAGAGGATTTGTCCTCCAAGAGACAATATTTTATTCCTGTTCTTTTGCTGGTGACTTTTGTCATATTGAGCAAGACAGCAAAAGCTAGGGCAGAATGAAATATGATGTCTTTCCCATGAACATTTCAAAACACACTTGAAAAGTTTTTTTGTTTTGAAAATGAATTATTCAGTTTTGCAATGTAAAAGGGAGGGATTTTTTTCATCTGGATCAGAAATGGGAAGCATTAATTTTATTTTTTTACTTTTCAGTGCTGGCTTTTTAGTTACTTGAAAAAAGTAACTGGGAAGTAGTTGTGGTCTTCCTAGAACCTGCTGAATTAAAATTTGCAAATATGTATGTGTGTGTAAACGTATATGTATAAATTTATGTAAGTGTATATATATATAGGGGTGTGAATATATGTAGATATAAGAATTTGCTTGAAAATAACTGAGAACATCCCCAGGGCCAGCCTCTCTCTTCTGAGACCACCTGAAGTGTTAGAGTGGGCCAGGATTTATCAGGTGTGATAATCTTGCCTTGCCATATATAAGGTTTGCCTGCGTATCAGTGTTTTCTGTGGCCTTTGATTAAGAATGTTACAAGAGTTCAGATGGGAAGAAAAAATGTGAGAAGTCAAGTGGGTAAATTGGAGAGGGCTCCTGTACACCATGGCACATTAATTCTCTCTCACCCAAATACCAAAAGACAGTAACTATAAAAGCAAAACTGTGCAAACAGTCTTTCTGATGGTATGATTCTAGTTCAGCTTAAATTTTCAGCTGAGAATAACAACTTTTTCTTCTGAGCTCTCTGGTGACAAAGAACAATTGCCCTCAACTTTCCACCTCACCTTAAAAGCTGTCAGTGTTTTTACAAATCACGCCAAAAAGTACTGTCTTTCTGACAGACCTTGTGTACAGTCCAGAGTGCAAATAACTTCTTTGCTGTTTGCACTTTTTTGTTGTTCATTATTAAGATTAAGAAAACAGTTAGATGCTCTCTCTGCAGTAAGGCTTTCCATGCAAACGCCCGAGTGGTCCCTTCACTCTTTTTCCTGAAGCAGCAGTCCCATGCTGTTGGGGCAGTCATTCCTGTTTTACAGACATATGGAGACATATAAGCACTCTATGGAGTCACCAGTTCCCACTTACTTCAGGTACCAAATTTGAGACACTTAGAAAATGAGTTCTTGGAATATTTTACTATTGCATAGTACCATGTTTGTTCAGAGTAGATTCACCTTTAATGCCAGCAGGACTTTGATGTCCTCAACAGTTTTAAATATTAAACCTTGAGGTATCCAGATGATGGATTACCTCAAATTTAATAAGTGTTGATGAAAAGCTGTGCTTTAGGCAACTCATCTACCATCATAGAAAAATTTATGTTAGCAGAGCTGTGGTGTTGCAATATAACACGGTAATCCATGATGCTGGCCCTTCTGTTTTCTTCAGAGCACCCAAACCAACATACTATTCAGGGGAGACATCCTACTCCCAATGTAACACCGTATGGAGCAATCTAAGACTGATTCACCCAGTTGTTGACATCTGCATCTTCCTAATTCAGAAACAGACTGAACAAAGTTTAGCTAACTAGGCAATTCCACATAGGATTCTGAAAAACAAAAGGCAAATGCCAGTTTACAATGACTTATTAAACTGAAATATATGACTTCACAGTGAAATAGAAAATCCAAGTGTGGCTTAAACAAGAAGACAAAAACACTGAGTTTAGGACTGAAAGGTATAAAACAAGTAAAATCCACCTGGAATTAATGTGTTTCTTTTATATTAAAGCCCAAACGATCAAAACAGATGGAAATTTTGCCACTCAAAAGAATTGGGAAACTGAACTTTCTGAGAAGGAAAAAAACCCTAACTGCCTAGGTTTTTAGCACAAATGGCATACAAATAAGAACATCAAAACATGCTGTGTATCCTTTGCAGTTCAAATACACAATAAGCATAACAAAGGTAAATGGGTTAAGGGTTGCAACTGGATTAGAGAAATGCGAAAAAGGCATGCATTTCTCTTTTTTTTTTTTTTTTTTAATTTTTTTTACTCATGGTCTCAGGTTGTTTCACATCCCTTTGATATTCCCTGTGAAATTCAGTTGTTCTCAGGTCAAGAACGGGACTCTGCAAATTTCAGGGAGGAACTTGAGTTTACTAGAACCTTTAGTGCATGAGTTCACTAGGAAAGGAACTTCCTACGCAGAATATTTGCTACTGGGTGATTACACTGGGAATGGATTGTGCCCTTATAGCCTACAACTAATTAAAACCCTGAAGGTAACATGGTCTCTGACAGCCAGCTGACAAAACAGACCAATTTCCCTGTCTCTGAATACCAGAGGGCAGGTTTTGATCTTGCCTAGATCCAAGGGAAGCTGCGTGCTGCCAAAGGATCTGCAGCAGTGGGAAAGGTGGGTTTCTGCAGGTGCGTGGTACTAGCGTGTGCCAGAGGCTGATGTCCCCCCAGCAGGGTCTGTGGCCAAAGCTTGGCGGCTCAGCACCAAAGAGCTGGTGGGAGCTGAGGAGCAAGGCTCTGCACTTGGGTGGCTGAGGAGTGCTCTTGGGTTTTCTTCGTCCAGTTTTGGTGATCGAGCAGTAAAAATAGGATGAGGGAGGAACAGCAACATCTTAAAACAGCAGAGCTGTTGGGGAGGAGAGGGGAACAGTGAAGATCTGCTTATGGTTTGGCCCATCAGCATCAGGAGAGTCAGAAGAGGGAACAGTAAAGGAAAAAGTATCTGGCCCAAGCCTTTTGTGGCTAACTAGGATATGTACAAATGTTGAAAAACCTGTTTCAATAAAAACTCAATGTTTTTGAAAACTTTGGGAGAGGGGTTTTTTTAATACATTGTCAGTGCTTAAGCTATTTTATATTCTGGGCTAGGCAGGTTATTAAACTTCCATTTTCTAATTCTGAAGAAGAGAAATTCTCTAACTGATTATGAAAGTGTACACCAGAAGCAGACTGTGAGGCTCTGTCTCCACATATAAGGCAATAATTTAAGATGCTAGCTTTACATTCCCTTAGCACTTGGGAGCATTAAAACCTGCAATAATATAAAGGGTTATCAATGAAAAAAATTAGTCTGTACTCTGTTTCATAGACCAATACTGCCCAAGTTTGTAAGCCTGTATGTGCTTTGCATGTAATGTCTTTTCATCCAAGTCTAGCGTGAGGAGTTTTGAGTGCTGCACCTGGGCAATCCCAAGCATCTAGAGGAAGCTGAAGTATTTGTAGGTTCCTAATTTGGGGGAAACTGGAAAAACAGAGAAGTTTGTAGTTTTTGTAAGTGGTGACCACATGTACAGCTTAATAATTCTCAGCCTCACAGATAATGCCTTATCATCTCTAGATAAATTAGGAATTAACAATTCTTAAAATTAAAATTAAGTCTCTTTTTATTTCTTTTTAATTTATTTTGGATTTCTACTTCACTACTACCACTTCACTAGTAAGGACAGCTGCAAAACTCTCCTTGGCTACTTCTTCCCCCGCAGACTCAGAACTGCTTTGGGGGATCTGAAGGAAAGCTTTCTGGTTTTAGCTAGCCAAGTCTTTGTCTTCCCTTCACTGATGTGTTTCCCTGGGATACCAGTCTGTCTTAAGACTTTCAGGAAGTGAAGCAATTAAGTGACATTATAATAAAGAGGGAAAAAAAGCCAAAAACAAACTGCTTTTTAACTCTATGCCCCATTAAACTTCTGGCAATTACATGTTCATGGCCATTGTCCCCTTGCTCCCATTTTTCTTCCTATGCATGGCCATGTGTGGCTGCAGGCTGCAAAGTGCTATACTCCACAGCTGGTATCATCTTCATAGACTGTCATGGTCTGTGGTTCTTCTGACTGTCCATAGATACTTTTGAAAGTGAAAACTAGTCTGTTACAATGTAAATTAATGATGACCAGTGTGGAGTTGAAATTAAATAGTATGAAGGCCAGGACAAAAGGAGTGGAAAGATTAGGAAGAGGTCTAAAGATGAAGCCGTTAATGGGCCCAGGGGCCTGTTAATCTCAGTGGAGCTGTGGGTCAAGGTAGGATTGCTCCCTTTTGGCTAGCTTAGAAATCATGTAAAAAAGCTTATTTGAAAGCAATGCCTCCTGTAAGCCTGGAGACTGAGGGCTACAATGGGGAGAGGGGAGTCGAATAAGATGAGAACTTTTTTTGGACAGCTGGTTGAGAGGAAGAGAGATACTTTAAAGCAGGCACTGAGCAGGCCTAAAACATTTATTTTGCATATGGTTTTGTTAGTTTTAATAGATATTTCTGAAAGAAAAAGGCCAAGAGGACAAAGAGATGAGGGAAATAGCTGGCCAGATTGGCTAGCAGAGGAAGGAGGAGCAGAGCATGAAGGACAGCCAGCAGCAAGGGGTAGACTGGGAGTGGAAGGGATGGGGAGCAGTTCACCTGCAGGGCTAGTAGCACCTGGAGCTGCGCCGTGCTGCCTGGCAAATCCTGCCAGCTCTGCCAGGAAGAAGGGTATCACTGCGGCATGCTGTCACTGGGGGAGAAAATGAGGAACCTCCTCCTGCCTCAGCAGTTGCTTCCCCAGAAAAAAAAAAAAGTCTTGAAATAATTTTGAAAATTAGGTACGGCAACTTGGTAATATCCCTTGCTTGAATCTTTCTGCTTTTCATAAAGTCCTCATACTTAACTCTAAATTGCTTGATGCCTGCATATGGAAAAAATGAGCTGACTGAGCAGCAGAAAGCTCAGTGTAATTTTCAACTGTTTCTGGGTGAGGCTGGGGCTGGTTTTATAGAGAGCCCTTTCCATTCAAACCTATTCCTTGATGCTGTAGTTAATTCCTGGCAGAATAGCGTCACTCATGTCCTAAAAATATTTGGCCATTAAATGTAAGTTTAATTAAGCATAAGTTTTGAGCTTACGTAGCAAGCTAACATGATTGCCAGGCCCTGTGGCTCTGTACAATCACACTTATTTGCACTACTTAGAAATTTAACAGGTTACAGTAGAAATATCTCATTGAGCCTTCACCAAAAGCCTCCGTAGACTTCCTGTATTGACTCTTGTTAAGCAGGTAAGGATCTGACCTGGTGTTGTTTCTTAGTTTGAACTAGTTTTTAGATTTCTTCTGGCAATCATATTTGTTCTGCTGGGTAAACTGAGGCATAAATCTCTGAAAACCTTTTACACAAGAGGTCATTTTCTCCCTGTTAGAAAAGATTAGTTGAGAGCATGTCCCAGCAGGTACTGTCAGAGAGCGATGTTTGCATCTTCGCAGGAGGCTGAAAACGCACTGTAGACCAGAGCTACCTGAAAGCTTAAGCTAAGAAAAGGGAAAACCATTTTAGATGCTGCATTGGCACTTGCTGGAAAGCAAAGAACAGCCCTGTCCTGCAGAGCTGACATTTGGGGGGGAAGTTTTGTTTATTGGGGTTTTGGTTTTTTTCGTTTGGGGGTTTTTTTTGGTTTTTGGGGTTTTGGTTTTTTTTTTTTGGGGGGGAGGGGTGGTTATGGTCAGAAAATGTCTTCCTCTGCCCTGGTGGTGGGTTTTCTACCTACCCACCAACTGCCAGGACATCTGCACCCTTCCCTGCCCTCCTGCTTCTGCCCTCTCATGCTGACAGCTCACATTTTCAAAAATGTTTGGGTATCTAGCTTGAAGTATCTTTTAAAGTGGTTTATAATTTAGGATGCTCTTGGAAAGGCAGATCTTTCAATCTGGCAGACCCTGTTTGACTATAGGACACACCAGTAACCACCTGGGATGGAATTGTCTCCCCGAACCTCCACCACCTTGTTTTAAAATCTGCCACCCAAATCTGTCTCACCCTTTGCCTTGGTTCTCCGTATTTCAGTACGCAGTAGTGCCCCTTAAGCAGTGTATCACCTAGGCATAAATTTAAACCTTGGGCTGTATTTGGGGGTATAATAACTTGCCTTGGGAGGTCCCTCTTATTTTTTTTGTTGCCCAAAACAAAGTGGCGAATCTGAAGCATTCTGCAGTGTGAGTTATGCTTCACTTTAAAAGAAAGAGCTACTTGAGACTAAAAATAGCATTGGAAAGAAACAAATGGGTAGGTAACATCCACAGTAAGCACGCATCCTGTCTGTCCACTGCAGTCAATGCTACTGTTGCCTCCACTTCCCTGGGGTATTTTCTGCCTACCATTAACGCAAAAGCTGCCTGCTCTGCAAATGTGACAACTGCTGTTGTGTTAAACATCAAGAATGTCTGCGGTTAATAAGACCTTGTTTTCCTGCTAACTCAACAACATGTACAGGTGCCAAGTTCATGGCCATTCATTCACTAGCACCAAGTGGGTTTTGACATGCGGCCACATGCCTTATGACACATGTCTCGGAAGCTTCTATATGGTCCTTGAAATGCCAGAGAGGGGCTGCAGAACAAGTAGCAAGGTGAGTTTAATTGGCTCACACAGCACTGCTGCAATGCTAATGCCTTCACGTGTAGAGTTGGTATTCTGATTTCAGCAGTAGCTAAAAATGTATTTTTGCTTGTTTCATTTATTTTATGCTTTTATGTTTCATTTATATTTAGGTTTTTTTTTTTAATTTTATTTCACACTGGGAAATACTGCAATGCTTACAAGACTGCATGGCTAATAAATAAGTATCATAAAAAATAAGTGAAAAATATCGGTCTCTTCTGCACGTCTATTTGGTTTTTATTAGTAATGCTAGCTGAAGTGCAGTCATTAAGATACATACATGCATATGTTGAATATAAACCAGGTGTGTGGGACAGCACTTTGGAAAGCACTTGGCATTTGTCCAGTTGTTTGCATTAATGTGAATGGTAAAGCTTTTGACTTCTATGGGAGCAGAGTTTGGCTGCTGTTAGGTGCTTTTTTTAATCCTTTAAAAGAGAATGGAACCAATTTCATGCTACCTGTTCTGAAACGTATCAAAATGGCTAGTCTTTAGTGCCTTTTCAGTCCCTGACCTCCTTGCTGAGAGCACCAATTTCTGCCAGGCATTTATGTGCCTGCCTGTCCATTTGGAACTGCTTTGAAATCACCAATGTATTAACAGAGACTTGAGAAAAAAATCTTCATTATTTTACAGAACCTTACACTTAATAATTGTCTTGCTGTACAGAAAAACAAGGCTCTTATTCTGAAGAGCTCACAGCCTAAGCAGGTGCGATGGCAGCAAGTGGAGATGACAAAGTAAAATGCTGAAGCTAAGTGACAAAGAAGGGAAGTGGGGATAGCAGTGATTTACTAAGACAATTGGTGAAAATGTGCGCCTGTCAAATTAGTCTTCATATTTAATGAAAAAACCCTATAGCTGCACACACGATTGATGTCCTTCATGGACTGCTTTTCAGGAGATTAATGGAAAAAAAGTCACGGCAGCAATGAACAACTGAGGAGGAAGGGATGAGGAAAGGTAAATGCAAGAGTGTTTGCAGGGCAGGCAAGTTGAGCACCATCAAGAGAGGGGAGGAATACCCAGGGCAGTGCATCAAGGCAAGAGAAGGGGCAGTCACACAGAACTCCAGGGTGAAGAGACTGGTGCTGCAAAACCTGACACACTGAAAATGGCCAGACCGATTGTGACCCAGTTACCTCCTTTATACAACCTTCACTGTAGATATTTCTACTTGGACAACATTTGTCGTCTGGTTTTATGATTCTCCAAAGTGGCTCTTGCTGTCACCCGATACTAGAGTTGAGGTCAGAAAACAATCCCAGGGAAGCTCTGTTTGTGATTATTGCTTTTATTGCAGCAAATGAGCACTTCCTAAAATTCCTTTTCTGGTATCTAGGTATTGATGTGACCTAATGATGTCCAACCTCCCTTTGCCCTCCGTGATTATGTCACTGATATCACTGATGTGTTTTTGCTAAATATCGCTCCACCCAGGGGCTGTGGCTGAGGAGCCTAAGCTGTCTGAGTGGGCACCTGTCAACCACAAAATTCATTCCCCTTAGCCTCAGAAAAGCACAAATTAGAAAATGTGGTGCATGGCTCATGGTTCCCAGCCTTTGTCTGAATATTAAGAGCTGGTTATTTAGAGAGTTGTGAGTAGTGTCAGATTTGCTTGCTCTTTGTTTTGCCGGCACAATCTTTTCTGCTAGAGTACCTGCATGCTTCATCCTTTAACTTGCATATTCCCAGGACACCCTTCTTAAACAAAAAAAGACATGTTACCATTGCACAGATGGAAAATTAATGTACACAAAAATCCCAGCAGTTTGCCCAGATTCGCATAGGAAATCTGTGATCAAGTATTACATTGAAAACACACTGCTGCAAGTGCAGTGACCAGATGTGGAAGGCAGTTTAATTTAAAGAGGTCTATGTAAAGCATCTTCTTGCAAGCTACTCTGTTGATTGCTACTGGACTCAGCACAGATGCTTCTAAAGCTGAATTGTTGGATTTGGGTGGGCCAGAATAGTAGAATTAATTATTTTGCGCATTCAGATTAGCTTAGGCACTAATGTCAGCTCTTCTTGGTTTTTCAGTACATAACACTATGCTGATGGATATGGGAAAAGAGAGTTAAGGCTCTTTATGCATTCCAGCAGAGCACTTCATACACTTATTTGCCTTAAAATGTCAGTTTTGCATCACAACTTGTAACTAAAGTCTCAAGTCTCCTATTAAAAGCTGGCAGTGCGGAGTCAGATGAATTATTAAAATGCCTTACATTTGCTGGTCTGGCATCTAGAAATCTTTAATTTGGACAAAAATTTTGCCAAACTGAATTTTCAAGGAGGTAAAATTCACAGTTTCTGACTAACCTTGTGACAAAACTATTTTTTTATCTTCTGCTCAATTATTCTTTTAGGGTTTTTGTCTTTTTTTAGACCCCTCTGCCATAAAATTTTCTCAAGAGCTTCATTTTTTGTGAACAGGCATTCTATTAAATGCATCATAGGATTCAATAAGATATACTTGCACTTTGAGCAGAGTTTTTCCCCCTTCTCTGTAGTTCTAAACTGTATCTGTTGCAGTGTTTTAAATACCAATCATGGCTCAATTGGTGGTTCAAGCCAATATTTAACCTGCAGGTACTCCTAGTCTGTGGCTGAGGCAGGTATAACACTGAAGCTGAATTATCTTTAGCCTTACAGTGCTATTCTCCAGAACAAAGGCTAATCTATTTTATTTAAGAAACATAGGAGGGTATAGAGACTCCTAGGGTAGATATTTGACCAGAGAGGAAGACAAACTTTAGAACTTTTAAACTATTCTTAAACAGATTGTATGTTTGCATGTATTTTGGAGGGAGAAAAGGATGTAGCTTGATCAACCAAAAGTTGTATTTCAATAATCTTTAACACTTTCAGTTCAATTTCCACCACTTATGCTTTCTTTTCACTTTTTCATTGTTGATCTCTTAATCAGTTTTCACCATAGGACTGGAAAATTGGATATACATATTTTTAAGTAAAAAAATGTGTACAGACATTGCAAATATGGTCCCTTGACTACAAAAGTTGGGGTTTTTTTATGAAGTCTATTTAGCACAAACTTGCTGACCAGCTCTACTTCCCCCTCCTTCCCATACACATTTAGCTAGCCCCAGACACATTTCTGAGACAAGGGGTTTTCTTTGCTGCTTCTTTAAATTTAATGTTGATGACTTTCAGCAAAATAAACTCCAACAGAGGGACAGAAACTAGAGTGAGATTGGAAATTTCTTTAGTTGGTCAGATGTGATAGCAGTGTATTGCTCTGACTCAGGGGGAGCATTTTGTGGAAGTGACTTGAATGTGCTAGTTTATTCTTAATTTAATAAAGCACCTAGCCAAGCATTACGCAGTGTGGAAAAACAGTCCAAACACTACCAGACTAACTATAGAATCATAGAATCATTTAGGTTGGAAAAGACCTTTAAGATCATCTAGTCCAACCACTAACCTAACATTACCAAGTCCACCACTAAACCAATTAAGGGTAGAGTAACAATTCCATGTTTCCTGGCTTGGTGGCTGGATTATTTTTTAATGACAGTAAAAACTAGGAATCATTAAGGTTGGAAAGAATCTCTAAGATCATAATTCCAACCATCAGCCCAACACCACCATGCCCACTAAACCATGTCCTAAAGTGCCACGTCTACAAGTTTTTTTAATACCTCCAGGGATGGTGACCCCACCACCTCTCTGGGCAGACTGTTCCAATACTTGACCACTCTTTCTGTGAAGAATTTTTCCTAATATCCAATCTAAACCTCCCCTGGCGCAACTTGAGCCCATTTCCTCTCATCCTATTGCTAGTTACTTGAGAGAAGAGACCAACACCCACCTCCCTGCAACCTCCTTTCAGGTAGTTGTAGAGAGCAATAAGGTCTCCCCTCAGCCTCCTCTTCTCCAGGCTAAACAACCCCAGTTCCCTCAGCCGCTCCTCATAAGGCCTGTGCTCCAGACCCTTCACCAGCTTCATTGCCCTTCTCTGGACACGCTCCAGCACCTCAATGTCTTTCTTGTATTGAGGGGCCCAAAACTGGACACATTATTCCAGGTGCGGCCTCACCTTTGCCAAACACAGGGGGACAATCACCTCCCTGCTCCTGCTGGCCACACTATTCCTGATACAAGCCAGGATGCTGTTGGCCTTCTTGACCACCTGGGCACACTGCTGGCTCATGTTCAGCCGGCTGTCGACTGACACCCCCAGGTCCTTTTTGGCCAGGCTGTTTTCCAGCCACTCTTCCCCAAGCCTGTAGCATTGCATGGGGTTGTTGCAACCAAAGTGTACACCATCCTGAATGCAAAAGAAGAGGCTGAGCCAGACCACAGCACACAGCAGCCCATATCCAGATTTAGCAAAGTCGTTCCTTCGTTACTCCCATCACAGCAACATTAGCCTGGGAAGAGTCATTCTTTTACTGAAAACATATCAGCACTACATAAAATCAGGCTGAAAAAATATGTCCTTATCAGAATAAAGACAGCTATTATAAATTAAATTTTAATAGGGCCCTTATTTTTTCAAGCAAACCAGATCAAGATTTTGCCCTTTTATTATAGCAGTAATTCCAATTATGAGAGCTGTAATTAAAGGCATTTCAGTGGCCCAAATAGTGCTCATGTAGTAGATTATCTAGACCTTTCACTAATGGACTGGGAGCAAAATAACTTCCTAAAGTATATCTCCTCTCATCTCCCTCCCAACATGAACCAAATTTGCTCTCAATCAAAGTGGTGCTTATGGTGTTTATTAAATGTTTATTATCATGGTTTAGTGGACATGATGGTGTAGGGTTGATGATTGGAATTATGATCTTAGAGATCCTTTCCAATCTTAATGATTCCTAGTTTTTACTTTCATTATAAATAACCCAGCCACCAAACCAAGAAACACAAAATTGCTACTCTACCCTTAACTAGTTTAGTGGTGGACTTGGTAATGTTAGGTTAATGGTTGGACTTGATGATTTTAAAGGTCTTTTCCAACCTAAATGATTCTATGATTCTATGATTCTGTGTATGCCCACACATGCTAGAATGGCAAGGTCGATATCCATCTTGAAGTGAGGAGAGGAAACAACAGGTGAATTGTGACTATATGAGGTCTTGCCTTTCAAAGAACTTGTACAATTTCACCATTGATTAAACTGGAGTTGGTGCAAAAGTTTGATGCAGTGAAAGTTTCTCACTAAAGTACCTCTTATTAGAGAAGTGGAGAACCCTATAACAGCCTGCAGAGGTGAGGCTGGGTGTGCTTGGTATTGTGCCTGGAAAAACTTGACAAATGGTAGAAGTGTTACATTATTTAATTGCTGAGCAAGGAGTTGCACATGATGGAGCAAAAACTTCCATTTCCCATTTGGGGTTTTGGCCTGATTGTGTCTGATTACTGGTTATTTTTTTAAATAAAAATCTTCACTTACTTCCTTGGATTCTCCTGTTCAATTTCTCAATTAGCTTTGATTCACAATTTGGTTCTAATAGACAAAGGGTTTTCCTACTGTATTCTCTTTCCTCAAATGTAGTGTTTAAGTACTACCACATGACTATTCAGACCATCTTTTCATGAAGATCAAATTGTGTTGTGTCATCTTAGGCTTTCTTATCCAAGTCTCTCCCAAAATCATGCTGGTGTCTCACATGTTCTCTTCTTGGCTTGTAATAAACTGTCATACTTTCAGAGGGGAATCACCAGAAGAGTGTCTCAGCAAACCATGCTGCCAACTCAGTAGCTGATGTGCTTGACACAAATATTTCTGCAGTTACCAAAACTGACAAGAATTGTGTGAGTGCTAAAGCAGCAGGCAAAGAATTTCAGGAAAAGCTTGAGCAATTCTGTTTTGCTGTTTAAAGATTTGCTTCTGTCATGATTTAGAAGGTCATTTTATTTTCCATGCACTGGCAGTAACAGTGAGATCTTTGCCACAGAAAGGCTTCTTATCTGTCAGGTCTTGGGGTATGCAACAGTAGAAGTGGAAGATCCAGAATTCCTCAGATAAAGATGCCTCACAGATCCCTGTGTCATGTCTTTGTAGGTAGCTTGTCAGGTTCCCTTAGCAGCCAATATTCTTTAAAGCTTAATCTTCCACTAAATCAGACTAATGCTTTAAAAAATTGAGAAGCATCTTCCAGCTATTTAGTAGGCTGGCTATTGTACAGTTAATGGGAAAAATATTTGGCACTTTAAGAGGCTTCAAAGACTCAAGAAAGAAATGGGTTTAATTCTTCCCAAGCCATATTGATTCTTACATCATGCTCAGTTTGGATTGATCTATTTGGAATGAAGGCTTGGCACTAAAGACAATTTTAAAATGTCAGAGAACTGCTGAAAAAAGTGAGAAAATGCCATAGAGAAAACTGTTATCAGTATTGAGAAACATTGCCTTTCTTTTTTATACTGACTAGGGTTTGTTTGTTTTTTACATAAATTAGTTATCTGTGTTTGTTTGGGGAAGCATGTTGCATGAACCTGCTAGAACTGCTGAGCAGCAGTGGGGAAAAATTCCCAGTAACCACTACCAAGTGAGGATTTCATGGCAGCTGCTGAAAGATCACTTTAATCCAGATGCAGAGAAAGTGACTTACTCCCTTTATTAGAGAAATAAACCCTCAATATGTTCCACTCATGACCTACAGCAGTCTGACAGGGCTGGAATGGCACACTCCGCTAGAGAGGGCTACAGTAGTTTCTTTTTAAAGGTTGTCTCTTTGGCAACGTTGGGTTTACACTGCCAAATTACTGGGATTTGCAGGCTGTGGTGGCTGCCTTGATATTTCTCTGTGACTTTAGGACAAAGAGATTAGTTTTAGTCCTTTGCAAAGGCTTTTCTTCTTCTTCTCTCCCTTTCTTTCCCAACACAGATGCACTCACAACATTGTGACGGTTTTTCACATGCCTACGTAAATAGAGCTGATTGCTATTAACCTCCTGACATTTCTGAAATGATCATCAAATCTTTGTGTGTATCTGCTTGCAAGACTGACTAAGTGTGACTTTGGCCTTTCTCCTGAGGAGACCTGTCTTCTGACTGCTTTGAATTAGGAGTGGGTAGCACAGCACATAAGGATTAGAAGAGAAATTCCTTCATGCAGCAGTGCCTGAAGAACTGTGCAAGTGGAACAGGTAGCAAATGCAAACGGCCTGTGAAGAATGCAGAGCAAGGGACGAATCAAGTGTAATTTCACCAGGGGGTTGTAGATGGATCTAGAAGGACATTTGCAGTCTTCTTGCATAACTGTTTGAAAAGCAAAAGCAAGGAAAAACAAAAAAGAAGAAAAGGGGGTAGAGGAGAAGCCAGGAGCAGTCTGGGACATGCAACTGTTGCTTCAGGTACAGACATCAGCAGGCAAACTGAAGGTATATCCAGAACATCTGCAGCTGGACAGAGGAAATGGAGAGGGTGGATGTGCAAATATGCAGACTGAAGGAGTTGATGTGCATCTTGTGCTTCAAAGGGCCGTTTTAGACCACAGAGAACTGCCCTCAGCAACAGACTCAGGTGATTTGTGTGGTAATTATGCAAAGTTCCTATTTGAAAAAATAATAAGTTGAATGCACAAACTCTTTGTGATTTAAACAAATCAACAGCACATTGGCATACAGCTCCGAAAAAACTGCCTGAAGACACATCACTGGTCTGTTTTGGAAAGGTGGGTACAAGTAACAGCAAAGAGTAGCTGTTCCATAACACAGCCTCCTCCTTTCGTGGCTTCAGTCTGAGCTTGCAGCAGTCATTTCCAGAAGAGCTGCTGCTGCCCAACAGACCCTGGTGATGGTATTTAATCATTTGGCTATGCAATTGTTTATACCAGAATCTATCAGCAATACAGGATTAGGAAAATAAACCTATGAAAGGTGGTGGAAAAAGCAAGTCTTCATTTCACAGTCTGTCAAGATTCCCTGGTTCCTCTTCTTTGCTCAGACCGTATGGTAACGAGATTATTTTAATATCCCAGTGCAAATGTTGAAAATTGGAAGGGCTGAAAAAACTATTTTCGTGTTTCTGGAAAGGGAGATGGGATTTATTCATTAACAAGTTCATCTTTTTATTAGTATTGTATTTTTCCCCTCAGAACAATCAGACTTGCTTCTAACCCCAAATTTCTTTAAAGGAAAACCCTCCCCAGAAAATTGCAAAGGTGATTTTTATGTCTATTCATTAGGATTTATTATTTTCATTTCGCTTTCAGCAGTTGAGGAGAGTTGAAAATTCGAGTCGGTCTTCAGCAGATTGCAGTGATAGCAACCGGAGGCAGCGGTGTGTGTGCTCCCTCTAGTGAGCTGTGTCCGAGGAGATGTGGGCTTAGTTTGGCTGGTGCTTCTGGGCAGCTCCCAGTGCTTCACCCAAAGTATTTTCTTTCCACAGGTAAGATTCATACCAATTCTGCTGTTCAGTCTGGGGATTCTGGCACACTCTCAGCAGCTGTTATATAGGCTGAATCACTGCTGGAGTAGGGGACTGCAAAGGTGTCTTCTAGCTTGGCCACTGGCTTACTGGGCAGCTCAGTTGTGCTCTGAGTTTTCTACATTTATATACAGTGTTTCTGAAAATCCTTTTCAGTTTACTTATACAGCTCTTTCAACCTTTTTTGAATGAACAGCAAGTTTCAAATAAGGAGAAGGAGAGTAGTGATTGAATTCATGGCCGTGAAGCACCTTAAGATGCTCAGGCAGAAGGAAGACTTGGTGGAAAATGCTCCCCTGGAAGAAACAAGCCAATGGTGGAGCGCGCTGTCAGTGCAACTGTGAACTGATGGCTGATTGCTCACATGTAACCTGCAGCTCTACCCATTTGATCATATTAACTCTATAGTAATATTTGCTTAATATATTAATATTGAAGGGGGAGGAAATACAGAACAGAATACAAAATCTAGTTTTTACTGTGCATTTCTGTATTTGAGTGATGTAGAGATAAGCATACCCTCTTATGGAGCGCCTAGGATATAAAGTTCAAGTACCATGTAAGAATTCAAATGAGAAGTGATAAAACCTGCCTGCTCTATTTCAGACATGGTTCTCTCTCATCATGGTCAGCAGGAAGGCTACAAATAAGAAGAAGGGGAAATAAATGTTATTTTTGTCCCAGTTTATCCTCCAGCCTTAAAAACATGAAACGTAAAAGCAGAGGATCAAATTATTTAAGAGCTGTGTGTGATTATTCACAGAGCTAGCAATAACAGGGTCTGGGTTTGCAATGGAAGGGTAAGGATTCTGCAGAAATTATTCCTTTGTCTGCTTGGACAGAAAGGTACCTTCTGGTTGTTCTCATAGCAAAAGTCAGTCTTGAATAGGTATATAGAGAAATGCAGGCATAAGAGAAAAAGGAGTGAAATGTTTGTTTGGAATGTCTTATGAGAGCTCCTGGGAAATCTGGTTTTGGATACTCAAATTATGAGTTAAGTCAGGGAAGTAGAACATGACTTTTATTTAAAACATATCAGTAATGAAGCTGTTCCATAATACTCACAAATCATTAAACCCCCAATGCATCTTGAGCTCTGAGCTGGAGGCAAACAAATAGATTGCACTGCCTTCCCTTTTGGCTTCCGAAAAGGGCAAAAATTATGTAGCCTGCAAGGGAAACAACAGTCTTGGCAGCTCTGCATCAGCCTACTCAACTTCTGTTCCAGCTGTGGTGAATGGAAAAGATGTTGACCTCTAGGTACAAACTGTCCATTCATCATGATGCAATAGAAATATCCAAAGATGTGCTAACATGCAACTTCTAGCTACTGTAAAAAAATAACATGAATTTTCATGCATTTCTATGTCTTTAACATAGAACTTTCAAACCAGTTTGTGATTTGCCTAAAAATATATATATATAACCCTATTTAAAGTCTATAGAGCATTTTGGTTATAGGCATATTTTCCAATCTTGTTACTGGAGACCAGACAGAACCTTTAATTGGTTTTGGATGCTGGAGATTATGAAATTGTTGTGATAACTAGAGTGATTTTATGTTAAGAGAAAAATACATGCCAAGTTCTATTAGTAATCAATACCCATTGTTTCTTTACACAAATTCTGCTATGTATTGCTTTATATAAAAGCAACCATTTAGTAAGCAGTTAAGTCTTCTGCATTATCCTGTCTGAGTCAGAAATCATTTTTGAAATACGGAAAGTGTAAAAAGAAAGCCAAAACTTAGTAAGCAAAACTTGTCCTGATTTCAGTAGATGTTTCATTCATTTACTAGATAACTTGACTCTGAAAAAACATTTGTTTGGGTTTTTTCCCCAGCTTCACTGGCATGAAGCTTCACAAAACAAGGTTGAAACTCATTAAGCGTTCCTCTCAGAAATCTTCACTAACAGGCAAAAATTGCGTATGAATGGAATTAGAGTATAAAGACTTCACGATTCGGATGGCTGACAGGACTGTGGCAGAAGAAACTAAGCTTATCCATGGAAACCAAATGTTCTCCAGAAGAACTCCCTCCTTCCCCACCCCCTTTTGGCCATACAAGGACTAATTGTGCTGTCAGCTGCCGCTGGAATGTGAGGCATGTATCTGGTGTATCAAAAGAATAGCAACTGCTGTCAGCAGCATTCCTGTTCTCCAGCCGCGATTGATGGCACAGGGAGTAGTTTGCACAATCTTCATTCTGCTTACAAGAGGGGAAGGAAAAAACCTTTTTACATTTTTTCAAAAAGCTTTCTAGCTTTCTTTCATACACACACACACACACTCATATACATATATAAGGCAAGTGCACTTACTTTTTGGAAGAAATACAGTATTAGTGTTTGCCTACTGCTGGCTACATTCTCTAAGCACCCTAGAAACCACAGATATTTGGGGTTGCAACTGTGCTATTTCCTTTTTACTAAGGGTAGCTGGAATTTTCTTCTCAGTAATGATGTGAAAGTTCTGGTCCACTAAATGGAAGATGACTACTGTGTTTGGAGTAGGTATATTATCTCTGCTCCCTTAGCTGAAATGCCATTCTTTGAAGTGTAGTAAGCTAGGCATTAGTTCAGTATTTTATCTCAATTCTCATATCAAAGCTTGCATTAACTTGTAAGAGACTTGCATGCATGGAGGGCAACCAAAATTGGGCCCTAAAGCTTCAACCCAGCTACAAACCCAGACAGTGGTATAAACTGACTTTTGAAGTTCAGGTGCTCTGTTTAGAGCATCTCATAAGTAGGAAAGAAAGTTTAACATTGTGGAATATAAAGTTCCTGTTATTTGGCTCTCTGTTTCACACGTGTTAACACGGTCTACACAAATGAAAATGAGACAAAGATAGTGATTACTCTTAGGCATGAAGAAATGAGTCCTTGCTATTCTACGTTCATTTTGACATGCTGTGATTTAAAATAAAATGTAATACATATTTTGTCTTATTCAGGATGCTCACAAAGCTGAATTTTAGTGCCTTGTGCAGACAGCTCAACATGAAAGAACATTCTTGTTACCTTTCCAGTAGGCTAAATCTGGTTTAAGAAGACAGGAGAAGCAACCAAAAAATTAATTTTTATGAAGATGTGATATTAATTTTTATGAAGTTATTTTAACTGCCAAGTCTTATTCAACTATATTGTACAAGTGAACGCACTCAGAGCTGTAGATGAGACAACAGAGTGCAAATATAAAACCTCATGGAATAGCTTGTAAGAACATACCTTCCCCCTTCCCCTCCCCCCCCCCCCCTTCACTGACTTAGATCACTGAAGATACCTGTTCCTACAGGTAACTCAAGAGCCCCAACAGTCCTTCAGATAACGAATCTTGTCCTACCTCTGTTAGAGCTTGTTTTGTGCTGCCTGCCTCCATTTCCTCTGTTTGAGGGAGAAAAATATTTGTGTCGTGATGTGGTAGTAATTTTTACACAGACATATTTTGACAACCATCGTGGTTTAGCCCCAGCCAGCAACTAAGCACCACAAGCCGCTCGCTCACTCCCCCTACCCCGATGGGATGGGGGAGAGAATTGGAGGAGGAAGAGTGAGAAACACTCCTGGGTTGAGATAACAACAGTTTAATAATTGAAATAAAGTAAAATAGTGATGATGATAATAACAATAGAATAATGATGATAATAACAATAATACACAAAGCAAGTGATGCACAATGCAATTGCTCACCACCCACCGACCGATACCCAGACAGTTCCCGAGCAGCAATTGCTGCTCCCCGGCCAACCCCCCCCCCCCCCCCAGTTTATATACTGAGCATGACGTCATATGGTATGGAATAGCCCTTTGGCCAGTTTGGATCAACTATTCTGGCTGTGCCCCCTCCCAGTTTCTTGTGCACCTGGCAGAGCATGGGAAGCTGAAAAGTCCTTGACTAGCATGAGCAGTACTTAGCAACAACTAAACCATCAGTGTGTTATCAGCATTCTTCTCATCCTAAATCCAAAACACAGCACTATGCCAGCTACTAGGAAGAAAATTAACTCTATCCCAGCCAAAACCAGGACAACAACTGGGATTTGTAAAATATTGAGGTCATGGACAAAAGTTGTTCTGCCAATTTTAAAATGGAAGCCCTGGGATTCAGGATCTTGAATTTCAAAAGGTGACCATTTGGTCGCATAGGAATGGAATTAATGTTCAGCTAAACTGGTACAAGTTTTCTTCTATCCAATGACTTTTTCAGTAGTCATTCTAAGTTCATAGTGGTATAAATTAGAATAGCACCCTTTCTTTCTTAGGAGAGATCTGCTTTTTCACAACTTGCTATCTGAGCTGAAGATACACAGAAGCACGTGCACACACAAAACCCAACAAAAACCCCAAAATAGTAAAACCCTGTTCCATTGAAAATAAGATTGTTGCTTAGATGACAGGTGCAGGTTACAGTCATGGCAGTCAAGAAATAAGATAAATAAATACATTCTGGCCATTAAGCTGTTGGCACAATCCTGGGGCTACTTAACAAAGGTTAAAGTAGTAACAGTTGACTCATTTTATCACCTTAATGAGAAAAAAACATCAGCAACTGGAGAACCTAGTAAAATTCTTGAAAAGGAATAATTAAATATAGAGATAAAATTAAGTACACTTTAAGGACTGCTGCAGTGTCTTGTATTTTATAACCGTTATGGTTTTTAGCACAGATTTTCAATTTCTTGAAAACAGATACGATCTTTATAACCTACCCATAACCTTGAATAGGATGATTAGAAAAGGTTATTGAGACTAAGAAGCGTGTAATTTCTTTGTCAATTATATTATTTAAGGTAAGTGGTATAAATTACTTGATCCTGACATAACAATATATAGAGAAAGATATTTTCATTAGTCTCTAATTCAGACCTCAGAATGCAGCATGAGGGAAAACATTCTCAAGTTTTAATTTTCCCAGGTTTGTGTCAAAATATTGAGGTATGAACTCAGAAAAACATCTTAATATTTTTAAAGTTTCTTGGTGTAGGTAAGTAATAAAAGTAAAAATTAAATGCGTAAATCTAAGTTAATTTTTAAAATGGATTTCATCATCCAAGGCAACAGTGAAATAATGTCTGAAATACCGTGTGCAGTGCTGGTCATCCAGGCCCAAGCAAGCTGAACTCTAATTAGAGCAGGAGAGGAGAGACTTTTTGAAAAAGTTCAGTGGAAAGCTATTCTCCTTTTGAAATAAAAATTAAAAAGCTTGGCTTGTTCATCTACCAAAATGATGGGTGCAAGAAGACAAGACATTGCCTAGAGCACATGGAGCAGAGAGGGAGAAGAGCCATTTAACCCAAAGGACAGTGTTGTTATGAGGATAAATTGGAATAAATTGTCCATGAATGAATTTGGGATGAAAATTAAGCAAATTTCTAGCAAGTTGCAGAGCAGTGGGGTCACAAATCTTCGACCTTAACTTGATCAGAGCAGCAGGGAATTTTGATGAGGCTGCATGAAGTGAAAAGAACTGGGGATTCCTTTACTCCTGTGCTGCCATAAACAGGATGAAAAGTATCTGGGGATTTATTCTGAATTCAAGGAGTTTTAATTTAGTTCACTTTCACTACTTTAAATTGGGTTAAGGCCATTTAACTTCTGAAGGAGACTCTCGAAGTGGGAGTTCTAGTGCTGTGAAGCGAAGTCACATCACTCTCGCTGGTTTCGTTGTTGGTTGTTCCGGGATGCCTCATGTCAGCAGAGCCGGTGGTGTCTACAGGAACTGGCTGGGACCTCTTGTCTCATTGGGGCTGTTGCTCTAATAATTCAGTCATGCTGCCATCCTATAACCGTAATATTTCCTTTTTTTGTTGAGAAAACCTTAAGCTAAATCTCAAATTGAATCGCCCTGAATGTTAAATTGTAGTTTTGTCACAGTTTGAATGTGTGCGATGTTCCAGGCTGTCTCTGGCAGGGCTCCTGACTGTGTTAACACAGGTGGGTGAATGGTTTCTTCTGTTGATATGTGTTTCTCCATGTGCAGCTACAAGCGTGAGTTCTTGGAAAAGGTGGCAAAGTCAGTTCAAGTATTTTCTGCCCTCTTCTATTTTAATATTTGGAAAAGCTTTTCCAAATTTCTATTTCTGTTCTGCCTGTCCTCTCCACCCCCTTTTCCCTGCTAAAGAGGAAAAGACTGCAATGGAAGAGGTTTTTCTGTTTTTATTTTTACCCTGGTAACTTCAGCAGTCTCACCGAGAGTGCAGCGCCTCAGTCAGTTGGGCTGGTATGGTGAGGAAATGGTAAAGCTGGAGCTGGACCAAGCAGCAGGGGAACTTCTTGACCCAGCTTTGCTGCCAGAGAAGTGTTTGTGTAACTATACCATTAACATGGTGTTTATGCCCACATTGTACAAGACTTATTAGATAGCTGACAGGTAATAAAACAAGCTGCTTAAAAGGTTAGGGATTGGGCATGTCTCCCAGATCCAGAGATAGGGCTATTCTGGGAACTTGCTAGAAGGACAGAATCTACTTCTAATGAGTAAATCCACCTAATAAAAAGTGGCTGTGTACATTTATGTGGTTTTTGGTTTGTTCCTGTAGCTCAGATGGAGGATCCCTAGGTACAGCTTAGCAACATCCAAGATTGATGAAATGGGTGTGACTGTAACTCCGTTAATTTTCACTGGCATTAACAGCCTGCTGGGAGAGACCCAGGAGCAGGAGACTGCTGGCGGGCAAGGCGTCTGTCTCGTTCCTGGCATTTCTCATATGCTGGTGACAGCCTGGATGGGATCACTCAGATTTGGCTCTGAAAATTAAAGAGAGCCTTTCAACATGTTTGCACTTGATGTTATTGGAAGATCCCAGTAGAAGACAGACTTGAGCACAGGTGTCCTGGTTTCAGCTGGGATAGAGTTAATTTTCTTCCTAGTAGCAGACACAGTGCTGTGTTTTGGATTTAGTAGGAGAAGAATGTTGATAACACACTGATGTTTTTAGTTGTTGCTAAGTACTGCTTATGCTAGGCAAGGACTTTTCAGCTTCCCATGCTCTGCCAGGTGCACAAGAAACTGGGAGGGGGCACAGCCAGAATAGTTGATCCAAACTGGCCAAAGGGCTATTCCATACCATATGACGTCATGCTCAGCATAGAAACTGGGGGGGGTTGGCTGGGGAGGAGTGATCGCTGCTCGGGAACTGTCTGGGTATTGGTCGGTGGGTGGTGAGCAATTGCATTGTGCATCACTTGCTTTGTATATTATTATTACTGTTATTATTATATTGTTATTATTATTATTTTACTTTATTTTATTTCAATTATTAAACTGTTCTTATCTCAACCCAGGAGTGTTTCTCACTCTTACTCCTCCGATTCTCTCCCCCATCCCATCGGGGTAGGGGGAGTGAGCAAGCGGCTGCGTGGTGCTTAGTTGCTGGCTGGGGCTAAACCACGACAATAGGTTAAGATGACTTTCCCCTTACATGAAGTTACAATTGGTCAGATTTATTTTCACAGCTGTTCAGCTGTGATTAGGCAGCACTTTTAGGGCAGTTGGATGCAGTAGGCCTTGAGCACGATGTCTGTAGATATTTTCTCATATAATACAGCTTCTGGGGTGGTGGTATCATGGCAACACACATTGACCCACATTAAGACTTGTGTGGCTCTGTCCTTTCCCCACCTTCGGATAGTACTCTTGCCAGTGCTGTTGTTAATGCAGGGAGCTGAGCTGGCCAAAAAACTAACTCTAAAAAAAAAAAAAGATTAACTTTCAGATGGATCAGTTTCCTTAACCTGCTCACTGTGCAGCTTGGGCTGACAAACTCTTTGAAAGCCTGCCAAATGATTCAACAGGGCTGGTGTCCTTTCAGCTCCCCTTTGTGATCTCTGTAACAATGTTGGCTGAGGTAAAGCTGCTGTGTCCTGGCTTTGTTTGTTTATAAGCCAGGCTGAAGCTCTGTTTGCTTCTTAGGACTAAAAAACCGTGAGTTTCATTCTGTTCACTGGGAGTATTAGAGCAAGTACAGCAACTTCTCAGTCTCCAAAATATTCACCTCATGATTTCATTTCACCAAATGAATTTGTAAGTGCTATGCTGCTGTTGCAGTCATCACTCCTGGGCATGCACTTTGCAAGAAAATAGCGCGCTCTGAAGCCAGGCCATGCACAACCTTCACGACAATCTACTCTACTCTTCTGCTTCGTTAAGTTACATTTGGACCTCAGGCAGGCAAGAAAGATTTAATGGGCCACCACCTGGCTCAGAAAATATTGTCGGGGCATCTCTAAGCACTAATTCCCCTGATCTGCCCCCTCCAAGTCCACCACCTAGGACTCCTTTTCCTGGGAACAGGGTGCAATTTCAGCTCAGCCAGACCCCCCCAGGCCTGCTCTTAGCATCACCTGCTGCCCTCACTGGGCTCCCTGGGTGTCACCTCCTTTGAGGGACCCTGACACTGGCCCTGTCCTGGGGGACTGCACTTCAGCTGGGGGCCCCTGCCCTGTGCACGGTGGGGCAGCCCCCCTCCCTAACACAGGGGCTATGACCATCTCTATGGGATGTTTGGTGGTTTTAGTCTAGTAACTATTTCTTCACATTAACCTTGTGATGGAGGCAGGTGTCCTTGCCTGTCACGACAGCTTATGAATTTTCAACCAAATGCTCTTTTTCCATGTGCTCGGTGACCACCTTGGTGGAATCTATAGCTTGCACTGCTTGGAGAAACCTCAGGCACCATGGGGGGCAGGGGGTCAGAGCCAGTTATGCTTGTGCCGCTCAGGCTGCTGGAGCTGGTGCTGGGTGGCTGGTCCCGGCCCCAGCCCCTGGCCACAAGCAGGGCATGGACCATCCTGCCAGTTGCATGCCTCCTCCGCACAGCTGCATGAATCTCACAGAGAGACAGAGAGAGTAAGAATTTCTAACAGCCCTCCCTAAAAACAAAGGTTAAAAAATATATATAAATCATGCAGACTCTTTTGCTTTTGTTTTATGCTGCTTTGAGATTGGGGAGGACTAGATATACTGAGAACCATTTCAAAGTGATCCCTGAAGTCTGAAAAAATAATTTGCATCTGTTTGTTGCAATCACTCCTGAATGTATTTAGCTGTAGTGGGGTTTTTTGCCTGTAAAATACCTTCCTGCTACTTCTGCTTTCTTTATTTAAGAATACACATATTCTAGCTGTGTCTAATTAGAAATAACAGTTGGACAGTGTCACATGTTTTCTTTCATGATATGCATAGATTGAGTGATTCATAAAGGATTGTCTAGACTGAATTTTTGTAAAGCTGCTCAAGATGCAGCACATGTTTCCCTTCAGGTTTTGTAATCAAATTTCAATAAACCTCCAAGTGTGCAGTGCATGGTAAGTTTGTATTCCAGCTTCTGTAAAGGTTAAAAAGTAATCAGTCCCTTGTTTTGGGACAGAGTTAATCAAGGAGACAGCTTACCATTCTACAGGAGGAACATCACATTGAGGAAAAACCTTTTCTTCAATCTTTTTGTATTGTAGGGGTTTAAGTTTACCATGGGAGGATGGTGGAAGGGGGTTATGAGAGCTGCAGCACAGCAGTTCCAGGTCAGAAGTGGAAATCGGAAACCACACTGCCATAGCTCTAGTTCCTGTGCTGCCTCAATCTCTGGTCTTGTAAAAAAATTAAAATAAATACACATGTACTTCTCTTTCTCCTTCTGTCTAAACGGTCAAGTTAAACGAGGTGTGCTGAGAGCTAACTGCTGGTTAGAACAACTCCATCAACTCTCTTGGGCTCTTGTGAGGATTAATTAGTTAATAGTTGTTAAAAAATCCTTGAAGATCAAAAGAACTAGAAGTATTATTTATTAAAAGAGCTTAACACAGCTCCTGCTGATTGTGTGAGGGAGGGAAGGGGGAGAGAGAAGGGAAAGTGCTCAGCCATGGCTGCAGGTGCAGAGGTGCCACTGTGCAGGGGCTGCAGGGGTCTGAGCAGCAGGAACGAGCAGGGTGCTGCTCTAGCTTTTAGACAGCAAGCATAGTACAGCCTAAGCTTGTTTAAAAATAAAATCCTGTTTTATCTCAGCTAAGCTGTGTCCATGGTGTACTCATCCCTTAATGTTAGTATTCTCTTTTTTTCCTCTTAAGGCTGTATTTTCAGCAAACAAAACTGAATGCTGACTTAAAGGTGGGAGACACATGAATACTTTCTGTGGTAATTGCCATAAGGCAGGCACACTGTTGACTTCCCTTTTTCTTTGTTCCTGGGAGAAATTCTGATGGATAAGCCAAAGTAATATGTTCAGATGACTCACCTCTCATGGAGTTGTGATGTATTGAGGAACCTCAGGCTGGGTTGTTCGTCAACATTATACCGCGAGGTAAGGCTTGACTTCCCAATGTATCATTTTTGAAGATTTTAATAGACATGTAAACACACAGAGCCCATTACAAGCAGCAATCTTCTGGAAGATATATTTCCTATATATGACAAAATAAAAGGAGAGACAGTAGATTAGGGAGAGAAGTGCCATGACACCACTGACTGGGAGATGAATTCAGGAAAGGATTAAGGGATGTGCATTGAAAAGGAAGAGGTAAGGAGTACTATATCACAAGGGGTAGGGTGAGAGAAATGGAGGAAGCAGAAGCCTCCTTCCAGAAGGTTTTCCTCAAAGGACTGAGAAATGGAGTGCAGAAAAGTAAAAGTAATAGGAGTATGCCCCTTCCAGGCATGTGAAGGGGTCAAGTCCACTCCTGTCCTCAGGTTTTCTTTCTGTAGAAAATGGGAGTGGGTATGGCTAGCACACACAGCAGACCTACCTCCAGTAAAGAGTTAGGATGCAGCCAATTTGTTCTCTTGGCCCAAGAGTAGTTTCTGCACCTAATATTAATTTCTCCCATTTAGAGAAACACTGAAATTAATAATAATTGTCATTAATACCTGGGGGTTCATACCTGAGTTACAGGTGAAGAGACAACAAAAGTATTTTATGAAGAACCTCCCTGTGATGGCTGGTGAGCAATTAATAGTTTTTGGACTAAAACTAGATGGTGACCAGTGATTAGGATCTAAATATGTTCAGTCTGGGCAAGGAAAAATGATCCTAACAGTAGTATAAATATTTGGTGCTACCAAGGCAATTGTCCAAGCACCACAGGGAAACTGTGAACAGAAATCATGCAAAGAAAAATGTCAGAAAGAAAGCACAAGTAATAATAGGATTTCTTTCAGATGAATGGCCCAAAAAATGCAGTATCCCATTGTCAAGAAATAAAGCAGCTTTTCTGGAAACCTTGTCTTGCTTTGGTAATACAATGGAGGTGGGAATTAAGTATTAAAATACACAGTGTAAAAATATGGACAAGGAAATAAGTAGCAATCATTATTGATCTGAAGTTATGGAACACAGAAAAGTGATGAAGAATTTCACATCTCGCAAGACTGACAACATGAAGAAGTTTATTTTTTATATATATAAATCTAGTAGGAATTTTGGTAATTGTACTTGTATATCCTAAGGAGAGGGAAATAATATAAATAATTGCGTAGAAAAAGCAGATGTATTCAATGAAAATTTCTGTTTTCTGTTTGAAAAGTATCAGACTGATATACTTGTATTGCCTAAGGGTGAAAATGTATTTTGTAAGTCATTAGTAATTTAGAATGCTACTTAATACTCTGCAGGCTCACAGAGGCTGCTGCCAGGTATCCTAAAGGCATTGGCTGAGAAGCTCTTTCCCCTCTTGGATCTAATTTATGTTTAAAATTTGGATTATTGAGATCTCTAGAAAGGATGCTTTAAAGCTCTTAAAGTATTCAAAAAGGACTGGAGACAAGAGCCCTGGGAGGGTGTAACAGAGTCCTCGAAAGCCAGAGCATAATTCTGTCTTTGATGGCCAGGTTGGCCATCTGGTCTTCACATACATCTCCACTTCTTTGCTCTTCAGCTGTACAAACTAGGTAAATACACAGAAGTAAGGACAGTTTATAGGAATCTGGCTTAAACCAGAGATAAAGGACTGAGTGGGCCACTCAGACCATGGAGCCTTGTCCCTACACTTGGAGGTGGGTGGACCTTAGACACTTAGTGAGATGTCACAAGCCCACTCTGGTGCATGGGAGGAGAGCAAGACTTACACAGAGCTTCAGCCATGTCCCACTTCAGCACAACAGGAAACATTTCATTAGATGAAAATGCCTGGATGGTCCCTAGTAAGTGCATCATACTTAACATTATAAAGGAAGGCAGAAAGAGATAGCTAAAACTGTCTCTACCAGTCTTGCCATGGGAGCAGAAAATGTCCTTCATATTTTCAATGGAGAACATGTTACACAAGTAAAATACTGAATAACTGGCAAATTTTGAAAAATACAATTTAGTGAGGAGTAATCAGTGAAGGAAGATGCTCTTAGAGGGAGGCTATGCAGAGGTCAACACTGAATTCACTACTATTTAACATATTCAGCAGTTTATGTTAAATTCCTACTCCTAACATTTGCAAGTGTATTGGAGAGGTGCTCTGCCAAAGACTGAAGAAGAGGCAGTCCTTCAGAGAGATCAGGAATACTAAGCAACAGAGTCCATTTAAATGAAATGCATTTTAATATGAGAAGAAACCAAATGATGTGTCTAGAAACATAGAACAACATAAACAGAATAGGGGAGAAAGGAAAGCGGTGACTCTGAAAAAGAGATAAGAGGGGACATTTGATCAGTGCGAGGGTCCTGACAACAGCAGGAAAGTTACTGTGCACCTTGGACGTGTGGGAAGAAGGACATACGGAAGCAGCAAGATAACTTTCTGTGTGAGTACAACAGCCAGAACCTGAAAATTGTTTCCATTTCATACTTTTCAAAAAGATATTAAAAATTGTAGACTATGAGGAAGAAAGCAATACTAATTACTCAAGGGGAAGAGAAAAAGCTGATAATGAGACACTTGCAGATCAAGTTGTTCTTTATACTAGAGCAGACTGAGAAGTAGCTTGATCAGTGTATAAATGCTCCATGGTAAGAACAAATGGATACAAAAGAGCTTCTTAATTTAGCAGAGAAAAACACAAGAACTAATAGCTGGAATCTCAATGAGACAAGCTCAAATTAAGTATTAGGCAGGTATTTTTTATTATTATATTTGTTTAGCTGTTATTAACCACTGGGGAAGTGAACACAAAACAATAAAAGGGAAGGATGGGACACCTTCAAATTAAGAGCACCTGTATTTTGGGGTGATAGTCTTTAGCCAACTGTAAGGTAGTCTGCTTAATATGGGTGAAATACAAATACAGGCTACAGTTAAATATTCTTTCTGGCTACAAGGTTTTTTTAAGAATTGTGTTATATTTAAAATAATGTAAGCGGTGGGGAAATATTCTTTTACTCCTTTGGCAATGTCCTGAAACACATTACCTGCACCTCTTTTTCAAGTGCACAGCTACATCTAGTTACAAATCATTCTCATCTGAGTGTGGGTTTTGGGGTTTTTTTTCTTATTATTAATGTTAATTATACTGATACCAGGCTTTCTTATAGCCACATGTAGTACACTGACCATCCTCTGAGCTAAACTCCTCCTACTTCAGTAGTGTATGGAAAAGAATCACGGTCCACCTCCTTTTGTGACTGTATTTTACAAGGTAATAAAAATAAGCTAAATGTAGAAGATGCCAGAAAAAAATAAAGGTGCTAGGCTTTTTGTAACAAATGAGAAAAGAAATCCAGAGAGCCTCGTTCCTGAGAGAGAAGTAAAATTGCTAAGGACTCCAGAGCTGCATGAAAGCTGCTTCACCTCTCTGTTTCTAAAAAGTAGCATAAACATCGGTTCTTCTATGTAAAAGACTTAGAGGACTGCAGACTTAGTTATTGTGGGGTAACGGTCCAACTTTTTTGCCCACAGGTAAAATTATCCAATAGTGGATAAGCAATGTTGCATCTGGTCTTACAAATGGTCAAAATTTAAAGTCTGGTAAAATATAATAAAATAAAGTTGTTATTCAACCTTCTTGCTCTCCTTTAAGTGTTACAGTCTGCAGTTCATTAATTATTTTTCTGTCTTTACATTAGCAGCCCCAGTTCTCCATCATCTCCATCATTTTGACTTGAATAGTCTCTGTGCTTGCTTTTTTGTTTTCCTCTGGTGCTAGCTAGTGTTTCCTCTAGTTTAAGCATCTGTTTGGACAGCTTCAGATCTCCAGTAGTTAAACATCCTGTGACTTGTCTTCAGCTGCCATGTTTCAGGTCCTTCCAAAAGACACACATCATGTGCTGCTTAAAACTTTTGTTTCGCTTGTTAGTTATTTAAGTGTAGCTTAATGGTATGCCAGATGCTCTCCAGTCAGAGAAATGCTTTGTTGTACTTCCCCATCTGTGTATGATTCCTTTTAAATCTGCTTTCTGCAGCAGACGCCTGCAGACAGATCAAATTGCTTCATGGCCCTGAAGAACTCGTGATTCAACATCCACTTTTGTCCCGTTTACACAGCTTGATTGCCGTTTTACACGCTGCTCCCAGCCTCAGTCCAAAAGACATGCCGTAGGGCAAGTAATGTGACATATTGCTGAGACCACTGAGAACAGGTTGCTACATGGAGATCTTTGGAGGCTCTTAGGAGCTTTGGGGAAAATGGATGAAATACAGCCACAATGCACCCTCTTGCAAAGGGAGAGTCAACTTTCAGGTATGTGGACAGTACTGGCTGCTGTGGATACTGATTTCACTGAATATTTCTTTGCCCTTGGCAGCATTGCTGTTGTGATAATCTAAATATGCTGCTTAGGAAGCATCCTTTTCCTTCAGCCCTTAACCAATGTAGTGGCTTTCTCCATATGTTTTTCCAACCAGAGAGAAAAATCTTGTCTTCATAGATTGATCTACTTAAGGAAAAGTAATGCTGTTTCTTGCTTATTAAGATTCAGGTATCTTCTAGATTTCTGGCTTAAGCTCATCTCTTCTGTGTAAATTTCTGGGGGCATACATGAGAAAAAGGAATGGGAGACATAAAGGATATTTTAGGCAGCTGTTCATCAATCTGTGAAATAATCTGAGGTCTTAACCCCACAGGTGTCCATGTCACATGGACATCTATCCATCACAATTTGTAACCTTTTTGGCTTTACAAGCAAAGAGGGCAGGAATGTACATGAAGATGAAGCCAACTATTTTCCCATCCCTAGATGTGGTACTCCAGTTGAAGGGCAGAGATACTGGGAAAGAAGATTGTGAAAGCTGTGCATAGGGAGCTGGTGCTCTCATGCCCCCACACTGCACCTGATTTTTGAAGGGAAGGTGGGAAAAGGGCTTTCAGACTCCACACTGGTTACTGCAGAGGCTTTCATGAGAACTGTAACTGATTCTGAAAATGCTCTTTCCCAAAAGCCTTCAGAGAGACTTTTTCTTTTTCATCATATGCAACAATAAAATGAATGTAAAAAGAGTGCATATGTGGGATTTTGCATTAAATTTTAAAGCTAAAGCAGTGCCAGGCTGTGTAATTTAATTAATTTTATTCAGTAGATTATTCTATCACATACAGTTTTTATGTCTGCATCAAGTTTAGTGAACTGTAAACTTAAGTGGTAAATTGATGAGGTAATACCTTTTAAATTATAAAAAAATGAACACTAGTTGCAGTACCTGGTACGAGTCTGCTTACTGTGGGTAGCTGAATAAAGCTGCCATTTTCAACCAGGTGACTCTTTAAGCTGAACAGTTGACTGCATTTTGTTCACATGGAAATTTGATCTACATTTGCCAATGCATTTAGCTATTTACAGGATGTATTGCTGATGAAAAATATCACGCGTGTGACCAGAATCAGGAAGTATAACACTGGTACATAGGATATGGGTTTTTTTGATAGCTATTTCCTGTGTACTGCACCTTTATATTTTGTCTACACAGGCTGTCATTTGAAAACCCAGAGTCCACTGCCTACCCTGACAGAGTGCTGCCCTTTGGCCTCTATTTATTTCAAAAGAAGTATGTTATGACTAAAACCAGGGCAGACACCTCAGTTATTCCAGACTCACAGAGTCCATAAAAGGTGGAGGAGGTCAGTTCATCAGGGTTTAAATCCAGGGGATGCTACTCTAGGAGGACCAATACAGGCTGAACTCTGTAAGAAGGCAAGGTAAGACTTGTGTGGTGGTGTGCCAAGTCTCATGGGTAGGAGTCCCTATCAATGGCTGTGGTGTGTTACAAGCAAGAGGAAAGCTCAGAGAGGAAGGTGTGAATAAAAAGGCATTTGTCTCTAATAAAATGGCTTTTAAGCCCTCCTCTCACCTCCTCCTTAGTTGAAGGTATGTGTTTCAAAGAGAATTGATAGTGAGTTTTGAATGATTCCGCGTTAAATTTTACTTCCCTGTTTCTCGCAACTAGCTCCTAGTTACTTAAATGCTCTACAGAAAAGTGCACTATGGAAACCAGCTATATTAGCTACATTAGGTGGTTTGTAACACATGGCTTAGATAAAAATAGTACCTGCTCCAGATTAGCCCATGTGAAAAAATGTTCCTCTTCTAGGTAAGAAAGTCACCTTGCTCAATGGAAACAAAGTCCTTTTGTTTTGTTCTCACAAGTTGTCTTAGTCTTGCTTGGAGAAGACTGACCATCCCCTAGTGATGCGGAGTGCCACAGCAATCTTCCGTGACAGTGACACTCCTGCCTCTCTCCCGGGATACAAGACCACAGATTGCCATGATGCTCTTCTAGTGGGTGTTTTGCTGGGCTGGCTGGGGTCTGTGGAGCCTGGGAAGGAAGGGAGTTTGTGGGTGAAAGGAAGGATCTGTCTTCTCACTTTCACAGAAGGTGGAGGCTGGATAATCTTCCTTCTTGTGCCCTTCAAGTATGGGACTTTCTCACAGGTGGCAGTTCCCTTCAAGAGCTCAGCTGGCTCTCCCAAGCAGCAGCTGTGCCATGCCAGCACAAAGTCAGCGTGCTTTACTGCTGGGCACTTGATAGAGAGGTGGAAAGGAAAAGTGAGAAGAATTCTGCGCAACTTGAGCACCCCTCTTCCCCTCTCCTGGAAAAGAAAGGCCGTGCAGTGATAACGCCCACGTGCTAGCGGAGTGGAAGCAAAGATAAAGCATGCAGAATAGACACTACTGTCACCATCACTGGAGAAATCATGGTAAAGTAGCACATGTACGACTGTAAGTGCAGCATTATCATTGTTCTGCTACGCTGTCCGTTGTGTCTCTGTATATTGAAACACTGGGAACAACCGCATTAGCATTTTGGTTTAGATCAGGTGTTCACTTTAAGGTGAATGACTTTATCATCCCTGCCTACCAGGCTTTGTTTCCCCTTGCCAAGTGGTATGACAGAACATGAGCTGAACTCCTGTCAGCTGAAACTTAACTGGAAGATGCACTCCAGCAGCTAGTGAATAGTTAGTCCACAGGAGCAAACTAGAGCAAATTAAAATCTCACCAAAACGTGTATAACCTGAATTTCGAGTCCTTAGCACCAGCCATTTCCCTCTTTATGTCCTCTCTATTGGGCTGCTCTACTTGCAGTTGTCAGGAGCATATATCAGAAATTAATTTGCCCAGTTTTCCTCAGGGACCTGATTTATGATTTACCGACCAGCTTTCTGCTGTTTCTAACTTTCTTTTTCCCTTCTCTTTGTCTTCCACTTACTAATTGGCTAAGGGAGTTCCAGTCAGGATAGGAATTTAAAAATTTCTGGTCATTGTGTGGCGGTATGTAAGTGAAAGTTGAGTCTTATGAAAAGGCCAGTCAGTGAAAATAATCAATTGCTTCTCCACAGTTAATGTGATTTGCTTTGGCCTTGCAAAATCTGTTCATACTTTCTGACTTGATACACCTTGTATGTTATGCATCAGTCTACAATGATCATTTGGTTATAGCAATTAAGCTAGGGATCTTCTCCACCAATCTTTACAATAATCTTCTGTTATATTTTAACAAATGAGATGAGAAATAAACCAGCCTTAGTCTTGTATTAGCACTGTGCAGATGTCCTTTTAAAGTTCTAAATTGCATGACGCAGCCTAGTAACTATTAACTGCCTACAAATGCATGTTAAGGAATGAGTATGTAAAAGCAGAATGCACTTGTTTCAGCTGACAAGATTTTTTACACAGGAGGAAAAAAGCCCTTATGTGAAGGTATGGAAAATCAGATTGTTGAAGTGTTATAATCTTTCCATAGAAGGATTGGGAAGGATGACTTAATTGAATCCTCCATAGGGGCATATGTTAGTCTTTACCTACTCTGTTATAAAATTTACCATAGGAGTAAGAAATGGTTATGGCCCAAGCAACATGGATATAATGTCATGAACACAAAGAGATAGGCTTCCGCTAAAGAGATGATAATGCTATAGCCACAGTAACATTGTTCTCACAGTTACATTGTTCTCTAAATCCTGTCAAGCTGCTTCAAGAGTGGTGGAATCAATAAAACATTCCTATCACAAGCCAATGGCTCATTTGTATTACCCCAAAAAATTAACCAAAACTAAAATTTCATGTTCTAATGGTCTTGATGTAAGTTCTTTGTTCATTTCCTCTGTTAGATATTTCTTGGATAACTTGTGATGTTCACTGGGGAATGACTAAAACATTTTACACATGATGTTAAAAGATTTTCTCCTAGTACTATTAGAGACTTTCTAGGCTCTGAAACATGGAAGCTATTGATGCTCCATGAACTTGGAGATCCTATTTTGGCAGTGTAGCAATTGTACTGATGTCAAAATGCTGCGTCTAATGCTGAAGTCATTAAACAACAAGAACGATTTCTTCAGTAAAAGCACACATTCCTAGGTAATAAATTGCCTTTTGACAAGAAATGCCTATCAAACTGAAGAAAGTCCTCCATTATTCTGTGATGTTCAAGGCAGTTGTTGATGAATATTTTCAACTTCACTTCCCTTTGCACCGCTTAATGAACTCACTTGCACTTGGTTGCTCCCCGTTAAGTTTTGTACTAGTGTGGCACCTGATTAGTCTCTTGCTTTACTTACTTAGTTCCAAATATGTAGCCAAATTGAAGGCTTATGGAGGGCTAAACTTGGCCACTTGTCACTTTTAATTTCTCACATTTTGTTTGAAGAAGTCAGTGTGTTTTCCCCACATCATGCAACGGTGAGGATAGTAAATGGATAAAATTGCTGCTTCTTCACACTGAACAAGGAACTTCATTTGAATAGGGCCTGTAAAATTAACTCAGAAGTCTTTTGGGAGGTCTCAGGATCATGGGGGTTTTAGTTAGAATCAAAGCTAAGGTAAAAACTTCCTTCTTCCTAGCCCATTACATCTCTGAAGGAAGTTCCGTGAAGATAATATTCAGGAGGGTTACTTTAAAAGCAAAAAAGCATACCAGGAAAGACTGGGTTTGAAGCTTTGGGCCAGAGCTGTCAGAAGGACCTTTAGCATCAAACCTGGGTTCTTGGGTAGACACTGGTGAGAGCCCCTAGCTGTTGCAAGGGCTTCCAGAGCCAAGTTGTGGGTGAGGGCCTCATGCCTCTTTGGTTTTGGTGGTGTCAGACAATGGGAAAATACAGAGAAAGGAGATAATGTAGGTAGAGTGTCTCTGGGAACCTGATCTTCACTGTGCACCTTGGTGGTGGGAACTGAGCCTGTTTCCCTAATGGCTTGAGGCTGCCTCATCACTGGACCAAAAGCAGTGTAAGGGACGATCTAAGATCACAGACAGACTATTGTGCTGGATTTAGCTCCAGAGTACACGTGCTACTGCCCCTACCTCTCTACCCTGAGCCTCAACAAGTGGCAACAGGAACATGCCATACCTCCTGACCTGCTCATGGAAATGCCAGAGGATTGAGCTTGAGCTGCCGATGGGGACAACTGAAATCATGACAGTGAGCTCTGATCTGCTATAACTGAAAAGCAGACACGGCTCTGGAAAGATGGGGCAGGAGCAGGCTTAGCTACTGCTGCAGCTGACTCCAAGAGGCTTCATTTGGGGGACCCTCAAGTGTATATTCATGACCAGAACAGGAGCATTTTAGTAACAAGCCTTTAAAAACATTTCTTGCCACTTTTCCCATTTCATCCCCTGAAAGCATTCTGTACTCATGCACATGCATCTACTTTTAGAAGGCTTTCTCCATTTAATGACCATGTTCCACTTCATTCAAAGATTAATAGCAGCACAATTATTAATTGCAAATTTATAGCCTTTTGCTGAGGTGGGGAGAGTGTAACTTCTCATAAACATTAGCTCCAGATGAAATGCCATGTTCAAGGTCTCAGCTGTGAAGCTGTGCTTTTAATTAATTTTCAGATTTTCCGTTCATTCTGAGAGATATCACAAGAATCTGCAAACACTCATTTAATCTCCATGGGCGGAATCCTGCTTTCATCGTCCTGGTGACTGTGGTGATGGTTTGTTTGCATGATGAATGCATACTTGTGCCTATCGGCACAACAGCGTCAAAGGCTTTTGAAGATGCTAGGGGAGCTTTCCACAAAATCTGAGGTCAGAGGACCCACCACCTAGCTGGAGGATTTGACTCCCAGCCTAAGAAGCTGCAGTAAGCAATACAGTTTAGCAAAAAATACCACCTAGAAAAGTTCATGATGAGCACGTCCTTCAGCCCATATAGTTAAGCTATTCCAGTGTTAATCTTCTGTCTAGAAATTGCTATGGAATAAAAATCTGTCTACTGTCAGATCATTTTTGCACAGTGATCAACATTTCTTGAATCGATTTTCAATAAATTGAGATGATATGAGTTCTTGAAGCTGCATGCTGCAGGGTTTTCTTTTCAGCCCCAGGATTTTCTTTTTCTTGGCAGTACTCCCACCCGTTGGAATTGTTCCAGTTTTCCATGATTTATTATAATAAAAATAATTTAGAAACATTAATGAATTGGAGAGCCCTTCAGCTAAGCATTTTTAGGCTTTGTGGGGGTGCAGGTAAGTTAACCAGACTTACTGATTGTTTATGCCTACTTTTAATCTTGGGAGACACAGCCTTTTTAAACTTTTTTGCAATGTTTCATATTATATAGAACAGTTTCCATCTTGCTTTATAATTCTCATTATAAAATGTAAATATCTACTGAACATTTTAACTTTTCTCTGGTGTTATTTACGATTTCTGTCTGTATCTTGAGTGTGTTTAATCCTTGGTCAGGCACTTTGTATTATTAAAAATTCCATCTTATTGGCCTTAATTATTTTGCCTGTTGAAGTTTCACTGAGTTTTTAAATTGCTGTACAAGTTGCTTGCACGTCTTAACTACTACTTCAATTTTTCCTTTCTTTAAATATTCATTTCATCTGTATTCTTGTAACTAGGTCTCCTTTCCAGTAGGATTTTTTTTACTGGCAACACTTCTACCTTCCCCCCACATATATAAAATGGTGGGGTTTGGAGGTTTCCAGTAGTGTATGAGTAATTCCAAGTTTATAGCTCTTGAAATTTTTTAGTAGTTCTGTTAGCAACAATTCTAATTTGAGGAAGGCTTTATAAATTTTCCTTAGGATACATACTAAGGTTGATTTTGCATTCTGGGTAGACAGCATAGATGTATGCTGACCGTGATTTTCTTTCATGTGTGAAGACTAATTTTAGTTAATGCTTACTTCTTTTTTGTCCATTAAGGTGAAATTCAGTTTTGAGTCATCTGACATTAAACAAAACAGGTCCTTTTAGTAAGAAATTTGTCTGGTTTTTTTTTTTAATTTTTCTTTTTTCAAACTCAAAAATTGAATGCTAGCTTTTTGAGATTTACAGCAAAAAACCTTCAGCTTAAAATTAGCCATGAGTTGTTAATTCTGCATGTTGCAATTGGAAGTTTAAGGAACAGCATGTTTAGTTTTCCAGTGGGATTTTCTCATCTAGGATAAAGCTAATCCATCTCTTAATTTTATTTTAATCAGTTGCAACTTTAATCCTCAAACATTTTAAATTTATTATTCTGATTCAAATTAAGCAGATAAGTGTTAAGTATGGTGGGCCCCAGCTTGCAAAGTTGCATCGGAAAATGGAGATACCATGTGCCAACTTAGTAATATGTATTGCTGGTTTATTTTTAAGTGTGTGGTCTCTGTGGAAACACAGCATCTTAATGATAATGGTTTCTCTGACATATTTATAAATTGTAATCAAGCTATGAAAAATGCAACAACGAAAGTCGTGGTGCCTGGGACATGGAAAGTGAGGCAAATTCCACCTCAGTTCTCTCTCCACTGTAGCATGAGAAATCAGTATGTCAAGTCTTTGTGTAACCCCTAGACAGGCCTGAAAAATATTTCTTTTTACATATTCACAGATGAGGCTCATCACAATTGGTAATATATCCCCCTAAAATTAAATAATGGAAAAAAGTAAGGGGAATGTGCTTGAAAATTAATTCATATGTGTTGATATTCCGGTCGTACTCAGATGTTGCTGGAGAAAAGGTCCCTTTAGCCTGACCCTGGTCTGATATGGTGGTCCATATCTCAAAGATGCCTCTGTGGCGCCAGTCTCAGCTGCCTTCAGCATGCCACAGCTCTCTAAGCGTTGGTAGCAGGCAGAAGTTAAGGATATCCTAGTACTTAGTATTTCTCTGCCTGTTTTTGTGTGTAATTGTTTCCAGCCTAACCCCTTTGCTGAGATTAACTTGCTTTGCATTTTTAAGCATCTCAGAATGAAGCCTAACAGGCACAAGGGCCCCCCATTTTCTTCAAACAATGGTTTCAAATAAATTAGGGTTGCAAACAAACCCATCAGGGTGTCAGCAGTCCCAGATGAATTTGGGCATCCCAGAAGCTGGAATGTGTTTCCTTGACATGTTTCAAGAGCCCGGGGAAGGCTCATAGTACGGCATGCCAAAAGGCGGCAGGGGGGATGTTGCATAGCTCATTCCCTGGCACACAAGAGGACATGGCAACTGCAAAAAAACCCTCCTCATTGTGACAGGGAGTTAAAAGTAATGAAGACGCTGTAACAGGTAAAAGACCAAGACCCTTCCCTCTCATTCGGTAGTATTTGTGAGCCATTAATTTCAATTTTCCCATTATTCAACTTTTAGTTAATTCTAATCAGATTTTTTCCTCATACGTGAACATTGCAAGCCCCTTTTGCTTATTGCCTGGCCTCAAGCCTACATATACATGTGTCTGTGTATATAGAGGTGAATATATATTTTATACAGAGAGAGACAAATATATGTGTATGCATACACATATTAGAAAAACATGTTCCTTTGTGCTTAAAGTTACTGCGTATGTAATGTTGCGGGTGTGACCTATGTTCTGTGTGGCTGGACTGGTGCTGCTATATCTTCATCTTGTCCTTTTTTGAATGAAGTTAGACAATTGCTTCTGGGACTAGACAGCCTTCCATCCTTTACAGTCCCCAAACCAGCCCAGCTGCCTTATCACTTCACTAGATTTGTGTCAGTTGCTCTTATGTGTTAGATAAATGCTGATAAGCTGTGGGAAATGTGGGCACAAGTTCTGCTTTCCTTCTTCTCATTGCAGTCAGATCCTCACAGCCTTCTGAGATGTCAAGGTGTACGCAAGGTCATTTTGTCCTGCATAATGCCAGGTAAATGAAGTCATTTTCATTTGTGCTTTAGGGAAAGGTGGCAGTATCTGTCCAAGATTTTTGCACAGTTTGCAGTGTCAAAGACAAGATTGAAGTAAAAGCACAGTATGGATATCCCTTGGTTGCTCCCCCAGTCCTAGAAAAGCTCTTGGGGAGGGAAAATAGGTTTAAAAGGGAGTGCTAGGTTGTTGGTCTCTGAGAACAGAGAATGATCTATGTATGAAAGCTTCTGCTCCTGGGTCACAAACACAGCCCTTAGGATTACTTTTGGATGCAAATGATGCTGAAGTCAACACAAGAAGCTGAGTAACCATACAAAATTCACGTATTAAAGAACAGCTCTGTTCATTGATCCAGGGGAAAAAAAGAGTTTTTAAAAAAGTTAGTCATTTATTATCACTGTTTTGTTCTGCTGTTTTACTTTTCTTACTCAATGTGCTACTGTCCCTCTCTTCTGTTGCTGTAGATCAGAGCTCACATCTGGCATAACCTTAGGACTTCTGTGTGCAGATTGAACTATCTTGGGGTTTTTTTGGTGCCTGGCTCACTCTGTGGAAGAATAGAACATAGCTCTTGTACTGAAGCTGCTGACTGGCAAGTCAGGCTTGGGAAGAAGCTCTTAGAAGCGGAGTCGGGACCTACGTACCTGCATTTAAAATATCAACATATGACTATGACCATGAAAAAAAGCCTCGTAGATTCCTGTTGCTGGAAGCTTCATCCCTGTGCAAACTGACAGAGATTGGGGAGAAAAAGAAGGTCAAAGAAGTTAGGAGAAGCAAATCTTCAGGTTTAAGTGCTTTTACAGATGTGATCTGAGGTCCTATCCTTACAGGCTCAGTAGTAGATAAGACCTGGATGATTGTTTTAGGTTTTATATTGATCCCTGTTCTGGAAGCACACAGTTCTTTTATTGAAGATGATTGAAGGGTTTTCTGAAAGGGCTAACATCATCTGCTGACGTTAACTGAATCTCTTCCCTTTAGGACAGTGAGGGTGGGGGGATGGGGGGGTGCTGTGGTGGCATTTTGAGGTTAAAACCCAGTTGTGTGCCTGTCAATCACTTTAATCTCCAAGCTTGGTTTGGCACAGGCTCCTGCTCTCTGTCTGTGCTAGGGAGGCAGTGAATACCAGCAAGTGGGAAAGCAAAACACATTGGACATTGAAATCTGCTCAGCCACCACATTTGTCTGGCCCTGCATACTGGAGCCACTGGTGTAGGGGCAGTGGGCCACTTTCCAGAGCTCTTTCTCTTCTCTCTTCTGCATGTGCTCTTCATGGTCACCCATCAAGCCAGGAGATGAACAAGGAGGTGATTTTCTTGTGAGAAAGTCATCTAATTCAATACGTTCAGCTGAGTCCGATCACTCACCAATGAGGGAGTATTTTTTTCTCAGAGCTGTCAGCAGAAAGCAAGAGTGTTACATTCAGTTTACAGGCATTAGGCTTGTAGTCTCAATTATCCAACGTTTTTTGTGGACTTGTGCAAAAATTGTGCATCTCAGCTTGCATGGGCATGACCAACCTTCCTATCTGCAGTACCCTGTGATTTTGACTCTTGTTTTGCTTTAAAATTTGGGTTCATTTTAGGCCATCATGCGCAAGAAAGACAACAGCTGCATCAGTGTCTGTCATTAAAGTCTGAGAAGTTGAATAGTTTGTTGATGTCAGCAGGGTTATTTTCTATTTTTCAACAATGTGAAAGAAAAGTCAGATCAATTATGCATCTCACTCCTACACTACTAATGGATGGACAGACAAGGGTTTTTTTCAGCTGACATCTAGTATGCTAAGTAAAGAGATTATTCCCCTCCGTTTGCTTCCTTCATGTAATGAATGATAAGTAGATGAATCAGTGAGGTAAAATGTGTGATAGATAACAAATAAGTAACAAACTTTGTAATTTTGAGTTCATGTCCTGACACAGGGAAGTAGACATGCTGGTGTGCAGACTTGCAGTCATTGCTGATTGTACCTTGATGTTTAAATAAGTTGCACTTCCAACTTATTTTCTAGATGTTCCTAGGATTGTAGGACCTTTTCAGGGCCCAAAAATCCTTGGATAAAGTTTCTTAATGAACTTTAAAACTAAATTTAGCATATTTAATTTTTTCAAGAAATAAGACTTTATTATGAATTCTAATATTTGTAGTTAACTCCTAAACTCCCAAGCACTGCTTTGGCTTGAGGGGAACTGCTCTCAGGTGACGCAGAGGACAGGCAAGAGTCATGCAAACCAGCTTCTCGGTCACTGACTGTAACACTGAGGCAACAGCAGAGGCAAGTCTTTGCTTCATTGTAAATTAATATTGCACTCCTATTAATAAAGTGCCTGGCCTTTTATTTACACCATGAGTGGTGGGGAGGAAAGGTAATGGGTTTTTTTCTCTTGTGTAGACCATGAGCCCCTGATGTTCTGTGATATGTATTCATAGCCATGGATTAGCAAAGCCCTATTTATTTGTTCATTTGTAAATGGCACCTTCTCAAAGCACTAACAGATTGATTCTGACAAGTGTTAGATCTTCTCTTCCATTTTCTTGTTCTCTTAAATTGTTCTCTGATAGGATGGTCAACAACTCTGGCAATTCGTCCCTCCGCTGACTTTGTTTAGGGATATATAAAATCATAATAAAACTCATAGTAATAGCATAAAAAATAATCACTTTATATGTCATATCTCTTTTTTTTACTAACCTGAAAAATAATGTAATAATCACTTATAGTCACAGGATGTAATTTTTTACCTAAGTTTATGGATTTTAAAGGAATCTTTTTAAAAAAAAAGAGTAAGTAGTGTCTATCAGTAACTGCTGTCTTAAAAATAAATATTTGCCTGATAGCAAAACACAGCACTAAACATTTTTAAGTTTCCAATTTGTCTGTGTAGGCCAAGTAATATAAAATCTAGCTTCCTCTATTCATAAGATTTAATTTAACACAGCCATTGCTTCTGGTGTTCACTTTCTGTGAATAACTCCTGAAGGATCCAAAAAATAGACACAGCAAAAATAATACTTGCAGTAAAGGGTAGACTTAGAGCACCTAACAAATTTAAATGGGGAAGTGTCTCCCACTGGTAGCTCTAATGCTTTGAATTCTGGAAATATTATCAAGGCTGGCTTAAAGATTTATCTTATCAAAACCATGTCACAATGTGTTATGAGATATTTGTGTTATTTTTCACGTGGTAAATTGAAACTGTCCTATGTATGAAAGGATACTGTCCATCAAAACAAAATTTATGGAGTTATTTTATATTATTCTCTTATTTTCTGTTTGTATTTTATTTATAAATGTTCCCTTGTTTTGAAGGATCAAAAATATAGTGAAAGTTCATGAGGACTATAGTGAAGGTATTAATGCTGTTAATGAAGTTGTATGGAATAATTTTTTATTCCTGATTAGCTGAAAAAAAGTACTAAGAGGAAAAATAAGTACCAGTGTTCTGAAAAAAATGTGCAGAGCTTACAAGCTGACTATTTTTGCAGCGACACTAGATTTCTGAATTTATTTTTAATATCTTACCTGTTTTCATCATTCTTGTACCTATTAGGTCAGTAAAGAGGGGAACATCTAGCCTAACAAGCTGGTCCTACTGCCAAAGTACCTGAGAGCAGTGATCCTTCACATCATGGCTGTCTTTGGCATTGAGAAGGAGTGGTATTCTCAGTTTGTGGTCCATATCTTGGGCACCTTGTCCTCAGCTAGCATTGACTTAGAATATTTGAGATAGGCTTTGGCTTTTTTGCTGAGTCCAGCCAAGGGGAAGCCTGAAGGAGCTCTTCCTCACATATGGGTTTCTTAGGTTAGATTGAATTTCCTTAACATCAAGTGCTTTTTAGGCTGCTCCAAGGCTTCCAAGACAATCACAAGACATTGGCTGATGTGACAAAGAGCCTAAAGAAGACCCTTGCTTTCTTGAATAAGCAGGTGGAGCAGCCACAGGGTACACTATCTATACACTATGTTTAGAACATAGCTTTCCTTTTGGTCTAAGTGCTGTCTGCTGGACAGTGCTTTCTAGGATGACAGTGCTATCACTTTTTTATTTTAATATGAAGCTGCCCAGAGACAGCAAATTGTTACCAGAATCTTCTGATGCATGTTTGGGGCAGGGGGGGAGGGAAACAGGGAAGAGAGATGTTTAGACAGAGTCTGTGGTGAGTACACTTCATATTGATCATTTATGATTCCACTGCTACATGTTGATCCACCTTGCTGTTTAGTTGAATAGGGTCTCATCATGTCTCATATTTTATTTAAGTTGGTGTGCTTTACTTACTGTGTTCTCTTAACCTGCCAACTTCAGAAATATTTATAAAAGAGATGTGCTTGTTTTGTTTTAGCAACAGTATTCTAAAGTCAAGAGATAAAAACAGATGTGCACATTGAGATATCAGCTTTTATTTAATCAGCCAGCATAATTGGGAAAGGTAGACAAATTTTCAGGCACACCAGCCTTCCTCAGGTCTGAAACAGAATTAGCAGACTTCAGAGCTAAACACAAAATGAAAGCAATTGCTCAGGTATGTGCCAGGTAAACTACCTCTGAAAGAAGAGGTAGTTAGCATGTGCAGAGTAGAGAAAGTTGGTAAGGCGGTTATCTCTCTAAGGGAAAGAAAGAAAAAATAATTTATAGCCTGTGGAACATGGAAAGGTTAGTGGAGGTGAAAGGAAATTATATTATGCCATGAAATCAATATCTCTATTGAATCCCTGTTTTTTAGTGGCCAGCAGAGTTTAAAATGTTAGCTCCAGGCTTGTCTTTGGAAGGCATTTTTGAGATCTTTAAAAATCAGGGCTGAGAGATCAGAGGTGGCCTGGTTGTGAAAAGTGTTCTTTGTATAAAATGGGGATATTATATTTGTGTCAAGAGTCTATCACAGAGCTGAATCTGAGAAATATTTCATTCAGCAGTTCTAGTCCTTTGACGGTGCCATGCTGAGTCCCGCAGGATGAACTTTTGAGATTGGAAAGGATCTTTTAGGTCAGATGTATGTTTGCTTTTGTCTGTGCTACAGCAGATAGTGTAATGTATATTGTTAAATGGGATTTACCCTTGCTAAGTCTATTGATGTCTCCCTTTCATCTGCGAGATAGCTGTACCTAAGTGCTACTGCTGCTGTGTTCAAATCTGGTATGTGCTGAAGTCTATACTTAGTTTTTATTGACTAGTCTCTGAAATTCCTATATGTTCTTAAAACCTGAGTCGATCTACTGCAGTGTGACAGTACATCACAAGTGGGCAGGAGAGTCCTAGAGCACACAACGCTGCCCCAGATGTGAAAAGTCCTGGTGTGTGCTCTTCCTGCTCTGCAAATAACGTTTTCATAAGAATAGGGACTTCTCAACTTCCTGAAATCACCTTGCAGTTGCAGCCATACACGAAAAACTTGGCGTTTTCTCATTCTGCTAGGTTCCCTGCTCACCCTGTGTCCGTTTCCCTTCCCTCCCACTAATCTCGACTCCTTAAGCCTGGAAAAATGCCAATAAATGGGACCTTCTTGCTGCTCAGGTGAGTCCTGGGCTCTTCTCCCTTCCAGAAACCCCATTGCTATGGTGACAGCTCTGTTGTCACTATACATTTTCTGGCTCCATACATGCAATGAACAGTGGGAGAAACTGAGCCATGGCACCCTATGCCTGTGACATCAAATGAATGACCTCAAGCTTGTGACATTATGGTTGGGTGCCAGTTAGTGGAAGATCTAGATACCCTTTCCTCACCAGCTCTTGTTCAGGAGTGAGCTGTCAGGAAGGTGGGATGACAACTCCCTTCTTTCTTCCTTTCCTCTCCCTAGGAATCTTCTTGGCCTGTACTATTATCCAAGAAGGTGTGCTCACCTTAAACATCTTTTCTTTGACAGCAGCCAATGCAGAGTGTTTCAGAGGGATGCATAAAACTCTGAGAGTAGACATTTCGGTGTGGTTCTGTCACTGCCGCATGGGACAGCTGCTATACTGAGACAACAGCCAAGGAACAGTGGTAGGGTATTTTCCCAAGCAGCATTGAAACAAGACTATTGAAGTAATAAAAAGGTTGTTTTACTACTCTGGTGACCCCTAGAGAGTTTATTGCTATTTTCACATTAAATAAGGCACGATTAGGTCTGACATATTGTCTCTCTTTAGAGCTCCTACCTGAGCTGATGACAGGGAACAAATTAATCCCAGTTGGATCCAGTTTAATTAAACAATCTCAAAGTTGTCGCAATGCTTTGGATGTTTTGGTTTTGTTATTATTTGTATTTATTGCAAAAGTATACTATTCTTGGTCTGCTTTGTGCCAGAAATAGGATTGTTTAGTCCAAGTTTATATTCCTAGATAAGAGACAGTGATCCTTTAACTGAACAGTATTACTGTGTATAGACAGTATAATTGAGACTGGTAGAGATACTTCCAGGCTAGATTTGCAAACATTTTCAATCAGGCTTTTACTGTTCTGTTCCTCGGGAAACTGAGCTTGTGATAAGAATACCACACATGGAGCATTTTTTGTTCTGGATATTTTGTGAGCATACTTGATTATTCTTCCATTACTACGTAACTACTGTTATAGCCTATTCTTTAATAAGTTAGATTGAAAGTACAAAATTATTTTATTGAAATGTTTTATACCATTTTGCAAGGATGGAAACCTTAATAACGAACTAATCACTTTGGCACACTCATATGGGTTAATAATTCAACAGTCCATTAGTTATGCCCATGTTAAAAGAATTCCTTTTCTTTCACGTAGCGGAAAAAGCATACTCTGTCCATCTTTGTACCTTTATATTTACTCGTATTGGTATTTATATGGTTATTATAGTGCCTGTGGTTACTAGAGTGCCTTGTATGGTTAGTGTAGTGCCTTTGAGTGCCTTGAAGTCAAGACTGCATGTTACTTTGATAAAACTCAAGTGGTTTTGTTTCCATGTTATAGACTGAAAAGTGAAAAATGACAAACCTGTATTTCTGAGGTGGTCCAGCCCCTACCTGTGGGTTCTTACTAGATCTACCGGTCTTGATCTGCGGCTTTGGACGACTCTTGGTGCTACAGGACAAACATGTTGAAACAGCTTTTTATTTTACTTAACCCTACTTACATGTTGGACATGCACAGCATGTGTCCTCACTGTGTGTATCAGGTTAGTTACTTGGTTGCTGTTCAAGGCAGTGGCAGAAATTCACCAGCTCTGAAGGCACTGGTTCCCTCCTCAGGCTGATGGAGGTGCAGAGAGCATAGCTATACACCAAGGGTTATCCCTGTACCTTGGTTTTGGAGAGATATATAAACAGTTCTCTTTATTCTGCTGGCAGAGTTTTCCCAGGGGCTGTTGAAATTCTATAGTCTGCCTTTCCTCACTCAGACTTGGAGCTACACAAGGGTTGCCATTCTGAAGCTCATTCCAATTTGTTTTGTTTCAGTTTTCTTAAATCACAGTATTCCACAACTACATTTGGTTTGGAAGTGCAAAAAAAGGTGAGGCTGGATTATTAAAACAAATCCAAACATAGTTTGAGTAGAAAAAAAGTGTTCTGCTCTGTATCAAAGTTCTAAGGTTTATGTTGCTCATCCTATTTTCCAAAAATATCATTTGACCTCAGTAACAAAATTGAAAAATCTTATTTCTAAACACAGAATTACCAACCATAGCACTTCATTCAAAAGAATGTTTTTTAATTTTTCTTTTTTTCCTCCCCCCACTTATCCTGTTTGGAAAATATTCTTTGGAATTTAGTTAAATTCATGCAGTGTTTTGGTCTGTTCAAAACAGGGTATTTTGGAAGGCTTTATTTGCCAAAAATACTTTACTCAGCTCAAATCACATGAGTCTGCATAATATTTTTCTTCGGCCTAGTCTGAACCCAGTAAGTGAATTACTTTGCCTCTTTTGGTGCCAGTGATGAAAAAAGTTGATAGTAATAATGCATACCTCTGTAATGGGAGGGCAACAGATGATTTCTACAGCCAGAGTACAACTTTTTTCTGAAGCTGTCATCTGGATGGAAGTGATCTCTAGATCCATCTGTGCCATTTCTTTCAAGCTGTTCAGTAGATTCTTCACAGCCCTGTGTTGTTTTCTTATGGTCCCATCACAGTAACTTAATAAATTGTCTCTCCCTGCACAAAACCAGATGCTGCTTAACTTTTAGATGCTGCTACCAAGTCACACATTTTTCTCCTGGCTTTGAATTTCTTTTTTTTTTTTTTTTTTTTTTAATTTGACAGGTTTTCAGCTCTAGTAGGAGGTAAGTATTTAGTGATGGTAGCATAGCTCAATCTTTATTTTTCTGTGCTTTCCTACCTCTTTGTCCTCCATTCTGATTTTCTGTTTCAAAAATTAAGTCACTTCCACAATTTCTTTGTAATGTATTCTGTCCACCCCTTGTTTTCCAGCATTTCTATGAATTCATGCTGCCTTCTTAATTGACCTGTCAATTACAGACTGTATCTGTAACTCTTGGGTGGATACTTTGATAACCATTCTGAATTCTGATGAACAAAGCAGAAAATTTCAAATCTGCAATGCTTTGGAGACAATGAGTTGTCTACAATTATTACTATTCGGTCTGGTTACTAAGCTGTCCTCGCTCACCAAACATACATAGGGAACTATGTATTTTGAGTGTGATTTTAATTCGGTCAGCTCAATCTATTACATCAATGCTAGAGCTAAATTAATCTTTTCACACAGGCAGCTACACTTTGAGATAAATTGAAATTGTATTAGTCAAGGGTAAGATACCATCACAAAATCCTGGCCTATCTCATTGATTAATTAGTTTTATAAATATTTATCTTTACAAAATGAAGACAATGGTATTGAAGATCTTAGTCCTTTTTCAGTCCTATGGAGTCATAATCCAAGCTTATCTCTCATACGAACAACTGTATTTTTTCCTTTCTCCTTCTCATGCATACTTCTTCAACTCAAGGCTTATAAGTAGATCATTTTAAATTACTATGGACTTTAAAAGCAGATGTGTATGTGGGTGTAATTGCTTCTCAGAAGCTGAGATAACGCTGTTTACTAACAACATTTGTGTCATTTCTACTTGGTACACAACTGTGACAGATTTTCTGCCAAACTTACATTATTGTTATTGTATGTTTTGCCTAGAGCACCCACAGCTATAGTGTTCCTTGCCTGACCAAAGTTTTCAACAGTAGAGCTGAAAGAGTTAACGTATTAGGTTGCAGGCCCAGTGAATTCACTAAAAGCAAAGCTGGATGAAGAATCAATATAATTTCCCTGACATTCCTTCTTCATAGTCATTGCACATGATCTGTTAATAATAACCTTTGGTAGAGCTCCATTAGAATACTCATTTTTTGTCCTTCTCTCTACCCCCAAAAAGAATACGGTAATATCTGTGCAAAGAGCAACCTGCACAAGTTCAGGGGAGGCACAACTTGTTACCCATTGGAGGCCCTCAAGAAACTGTTTGCTTGCTAGTGTTCAGGTATTCCCATTTAAAGGATCATCACAATGCTATGCGGAGCACCTTGCTGTTAAACAAGTACCCAGGAGTCACCCTTCACTCGGGTCGAGCTCAGATGGATGCAAATAGGAGCTTGTTTACAATGTCCAGAATAGACAGCATCATTTAAAATATTGACAAGAGGTATATACGGAGTAAAAAGAAGCTGTTCTGTTAATCTGTTCATGCTAAAACCAAATAAAAAAGACCACTTCTATATTAGCCAACCTGTTCACACTGGTTTTTGGCTCAAATGTGCAGGAAGGCATTATTTTCCTGTGTGCTCATGAGTACCAGTGGATACAGGACCTTCCAAGTCAATTGCATTAGACTTTGTATCTAGTTCCTCGGAGTCTCTTGAGTTTCCACTTACATTCAAATATTCCTCTCCTTTCCTTCCCCATTAAGTATACACTAACCCAATAAAGAAAGAATCTAGCCTTTTTTTTCCAGGAAATGATTACTGAACATCTACCCCCTTTGGAAACACATAATTTTTGACAGATCAGGTGCTATCTCCTAAACATGACTGCATCTATTAAACTCATTAAGGGCATAATACCTTCCCCTGGCTCCCAGGCTCTCACAAGTCTCTCAGCAAGTACATTTCACTGTGAAATGTCTCAGGCCATTGAACATTGCATTTTATTATTAACTACTAAATGGACAGACATACTCCAGGCAAACAATACCCGTTAAATGAGCACATGCCTTCCATTACTGGTGGTTGATTTAGAACAGATACTCTGTTAATCAGCCATTTTAGAACGACAGTCAGTGGGTTTCAGGCAGACAAACTTACAGCTGAGGGAAACCATAACTGAGGTTTCATGCAGAAGGAGTTGTAATGCCAAAAGACAACTGCTGAGAAAACTTTGCTGGTCTTAAATTGCTCTGTCTTCCCTTCATTAGGAGATTGGTCAGCATACAGAATTGGAGCATTGCAGCAACCTTGTCAGATTTACATGGTTGTAGAGACTATTAATGCAACGCCCCATTTGACCGTTGAGGCAGAGATGCCTGTGACGTCAGGGTCCCCTTCACTCCACAAAAGTGGAATCATATTGACTCACAGAAACATAAATAAAAATAAAAAAGATCATTCTAGCAAAGCATGCTCTTGAAGAAGTCAACAAAGTGAAACACCGGTTCCATCTTCATGCTAAACCCTGAAAGATTTCCAGGCTCTCCTCTGTGTGAATTGAAGTCTCTGTTCTGGCTGTGACTCTGTTCATATGAGTTTTGTAGAAAAATGCCTTTAGCAGAAGGTGATTTCACTGTAATTCCTAAATCAAAACAAGCTGGGAAATACACTGCTGTTTGTGTCAATGTCTAACGCTACCAGCATGTGTGAGTGCACGACATTATTTTGCATGCTGGCACTCGCAATGGATCAGACTACAGAACAATTACCTTTACTATAAAATTGTGCCTTCTTTTATAGTGTCTTCAGTTTTAATGAAGATCAACTGTGACAAAGCTACATGGAGTAATGGAAGTACCAGAGAGAAATCACTTTTTGAAAACAAAAAGCTTTTTAAAAAGTCACAAAAGGACTGGGGGAGGCATGAGTGTATTTTCTACCTTAACATTTTGGCATTGCTCTGTGGAACCTTCTGCTACCAACAGGGAATGAAAAATTGCAGTTGACGTCTACACCTGGTATTTGTCTCTATTAATGGTTAATGCAGGGACTGTGTTCTCTTGCCTTAGTCTCCACCTGTCAGTTACTCTTTAGGATAAAAGAGAGCAGGGAGAAACCAAATAGATTTAGGCTTCCTTATTTTAAACCAGTTTTCCAGTGAAATCTATAGGCAAGAGGCTTATTTCCTTAAAACCTTAAGGAAAAAATTACATTGTGGCCCTGCTTGTCTCATCTCCTTCAGATCTGGTGTTCCATCCACTCATCTATTATGAAAATTTTCTGCCTGTCTTTTCATATGAGGAGCTGGAAATTGATTTTTAAATTTGGGCCATCCTTCAAAGATTATGGAAAGCCTGTGGCATAGGTGTGTTTTGAAATACAGAGCATACTTCTATGTCTCTGACACAGAAAGTAAAATGCTGCTGAAAGCCAGAGCCTGAAGAGTGTTTCTATTTGCTATGGGAACAACAGCTTCTTGGTGGAGACCTAATGAAGCAGTAAAGCTGGAAGGTGGTTCCCTGGTGTGTTGTTTCACCCTCAGAGGAACGTCCCACAGGCTGCCGGCAGTGGGACTGGTGTGGATGTAATTGGTCTCAGATCCCCCACCTCCTCCTAACCCAGAGATGCTCTATTACATCCTCAGGGATGACCCACATCACGATCATGTTCAAGAGCTTGATGGTGTCTTTTTTCTTGCATTGAGCAGAAACGACTGCAACTTAAGGCAGCAAAGCAAAAGTATCACGCCAGCTCACTTTTAAACACGTTGATGTTAGGAGTTATCCATATCATCTTTTTGGCATGTTAGGTGCACAAATACTGTCTACTTATTGTAGCTCCCAGGAGTACTACTCAGCTTCTAGATTTGTATACACACTACAGCAGTAACCCAGCTCTGTAGTTTTTTGGGCAATCATCCCCACCATACAATGGAAACCTGGGCCCAGTTCTTCCAAGGCAGCTAGGGCATGCTCTGGTCCTCTTCCATGGCTGAGACTTATGATTGTCCAATGAAAGGTGGTAGGTAGTTTGCTTTTCCACCATGGCAAGTTAAAATATTTTTGAAAGACAGCACAGAATGCAATAAAAGAAATAACAAGTTTGCAGATGACACCAAGTTGGGTGGGAGTGTCGATCTGCCCGAGGGTAGGATGGGATCTGGACAGGCTGGACCAATGGGCCAAGGCCAACTGTATGAGGTTCAACAAGGCCAAGTGCCGGGTCCTGCACTTGGGTCACAACAACCCCATGCAACACTACAGGCTTGGGGAAGAGTGGCTGGAAAGCAGCCTGGCCAAAAAGGACCTGGGGGTGCTGGCTGACAGCCAGCTGAACATGAGCCAGCAGTGTGCCCAGGAGGCCAAGAAGGCCAACAGTATCCTGGCTTGTATCAGGAATAGTGTGGCCAGCAGGAGCAGGGAGGTGATTGTGCCCCTGTACTCGGCGCTGGTGAGGCCACACCTGGAATACTGTGTCCAGTTTTGGGCCCCTCAATACAAGAAAGACATTGAGGTGCTGGAACGTGTTCAGAGAAGGGCAACGAAGCTGGTGAAGGGTCTGGAGCACAGGCCTTATGAGGAGCGGCTGAGGGAACTGGGGTTGTTTAGCTTGGAGAAGAGGAGGCTGAGGGGAGCCCTTATCGCTGTCTACAACTACCTGAAAGGAGGTTGTAGTGAGGTGGGTGTTGGTCTCTTCTCCCAAGTAGCTAGCGATAGGACGAGAGGAAATGGGCTCAAGCTGCACCAGGGGAGGTTTAGGTTGGAAATTAGGAAAAATGTCTTCACAGAAAGGGTAGTCAAGCATTGGAACAGTCTGCCCAGAGAGGTGGTGGAGTCACCATCCCTGGCAGTGTTCAAAAAACGTGTAGACGTGGCACTTTGTGACATGGTTTAGTGGGCATGGTGGTGTTGGGTTGATGGTTGGACTGATGATCTTAGAGATCCTTTCCAATCTTAGTGAGTCCTAGTTTTTACTTTCATTAAAAATAATCCAGCCACCAAGCCAGGAAACACGAAATTGCTACTCTGCCCTTAATTGGCTTAGTGGTGGACTTGGTAATGTTAGGTTAATGGTTGGACTAGATGATCTTAAAGGTCTTTTCCAACCTAAATGATTCTATGATTCTATGAACAAGACTAACGTCTGGGCCAGCACTATTGCTGAGTAGAAAGGCAAGAGAGTTGTTATAGCAACAGATTGAGATTTTTTTTTCACAAGTGCAAGCACCTAAACCTTAGAAAGCTAATGTAGCTGTAGCTGTGAGAAAGTCTAAATGGTATCTTTCAGGCTTACGTGCATTTGCTGTGCTTGCACTTCAAGCCAACCAAAGCTGAGTGCCTGTATTACTATCGTCATGGGCCCAAGCTTTTAAGACCTGTTGAGGAGCCAAGCATACATCAGCCCAGCCCATGAACTGCTTCAGCTGGGACATGCGGCTCTTGGAATATTGTTTCCACAGTGCTCTGGAGCACCTGTGGAACAAGACTGCATCTGCCCACGAGGTACTGTGCAGGCATGCCCTGAATGAATTTACTTTGGGGAAATATTTCCCTCTTGTTATGCTGTCATTATCAGCACTCTAAAGGTCTAAATGACCTAAAGAGGAGTTGCAGCTTCTATTGTTGCCGTGTTATCTGTCACCCGGCGCAGAGCAAGTCTAACCTACATAGTAATAACTAAACACCAGCCCCCTGAGCCCAGATTTCCACTAGCATTCCTGCCCCTAGTAATGCTAAAATAGTAGTTATTACAAAAGTAGGAGTTTTTCTAGTGCACACAAAACCAGGGGAAGGGATTAGAAACAGCCACAAACAAGGCTTAGATGAATACATATACCGCTAGAAGCCAATCAGTTATTTGACCTCAGGTTCATATTTCTGTAAACATGTATCCTGGCAACGTATCATTCAGTTTCTCAATACGATACAATGCAAGCCCCTTCTCATTTATCTCAGCTGTCTTGTGTTATGTTACAAATGATTACTGTTAATTCTGTGTTTAATTGCGCTTAGCATAATTTATTTGCTATCCAGTGATTTTAACTGTTGGACATAACAAAATATGGTTGTTTTCTCTTCTGCTTCCTTCTGTTTCTCATTTGTGGATGCTGAAAGCAGCTGGGCTTGTTCCATGAGAATGGAAATAATTATGGGCATGTACAACAAATTCATTAATCTCAAGAAGGCATCTTGTGTGGAGCTATTCCTGGAACATTCTTCATGAACTATCTTCCTCTTTACTGCCCCTCCAAAATTACTTCCTTTTAATTTTCCATCACAAACCCGTTTTCTGTGAACTTACCTCCTTCCTCTTACTAATGGGGATTGGAAGCAAAATGCGTTTCAACTAAAATTGGTGATAATGATGTGTTTCTTAAACCAATGTGCCTGTCCCAGATGTCCTGGAGGAAAAGAAAGCTCTGAGTCTTTCAAGTGAGATTGGAACACTGGGACCATGGAACCCAAAAGAGAGCAATTTTGTTCTGCGTCATTGCCCCTTTTTAAATACATTTATCCTGGGTTCCAAATGCAGTCCATTCAGGACCTGTGTATTTTATTTTGTGAAGTTTAATAGTCTGAAAATAATCCATGTTTCTTCTGCTATACTCACTTTTATTTTCGTCTTGCTTTTGCTTTTTAATCCCTGTGACCAATTTGTCAGTCCTTTAAACAGACTATCTGTAAACCTTGTTCCACTGGTGCCTAAAGGTACTGCTTGCCTTTAAAGTCACTGTCTGACAAGGGACAGTCTGTTCAAGCCTTATTCTCCAAAGCTCCCAAAGTGCTTGAGCAGGAGGAGTCCACACATAATACAAAGCACAGACCAGTGTGCTGAAGTCAGGCAGTGACTGTGAAGTGTGCTGTGATAGCTTTCAAAGAGGATAGCAATGATGCAGCCAGCATGGCAACAGCTGCATACATGTTTTATTACATACACATATTTCAAGAGGTTGGTTATGCCCTTTCAAGTCTGAGCACGGGGACTTGTGTGCATAACCCTATGGTGTGGCTAATGAACTTCCCGAGATGCACAGATGAAAATTGCTCCTCCGTCTCAAAATCAAAGCTGATAAGGCCTGCATCATTTCCTTTTAAATACAGCTGGGTTTGATCATATCAGGGAATATTTCCAGCTTATTCATATTCAGTTTGTGTTACTTCTATTTCTTATTTAGCACAAATACACTCATCCATGTGAAAAATGAGGCCAGCATTTGATCAGCGCTTAATGGAAGACTTTGAGGATCTCTCAGCTATTGTTCACTGTTATCTGCCAGCAGAATAATGACAAAGTAGAAGAGAGTGCATGCATTGTACCTAATGTGATTAGTCTTCTAATGCTGGGAATGTAGGGAAGAACACAGTCAGCAGGTAAAATACACCTCTGGGTAAATACATAAAGAGTGCAAGACTAGTCTGAAATACAAACCCCATACAAAATCAGCAGTTTCTTCAGTTGTAGATTGTGGTTTTATGTAAGTATAGTACTAATTTACATCGGGGAAGAATTGCAGTGAGATTGCATGAAGATGGAGTGTTGGGAGAAGGAATGTAAGAAAGTTTGGTACAGTGAGTTATTATAAAATCTTTACACCAATTTTGCCAAGATACACTTCAAGCAGTAATCAGAATTATGAGAGGTGAATGACGGTAGAAATTCAAGAATGTGTTTATCTTATAATGCACTGTAGGTCTATCTACACCACCAAAAAAATGCAGCCAACAAAAATTAAGTCAGTTAAGAGCTGAGTTATATCTGCTACTGAGTGTCGAAGTGAGATTTTGCGTTTTATCTGAACTCTGAGTTCTTGCCCATCTTCCTATGAAGGCATTGATGGTGGAACACTGAGCCTTCTGTTCACTTTTGCAGATGGGCTTCAGATCTACACACTGAACCTGATTAGATTGTCAGTGCTTTCACATGCATGCCTGGGAACTGGATCATGATCCAGGAGGTCCATTCCAGGTCCATATAAGTAAAAAAAACCCCATAATCCACTATCTGCATATGCAGGTAGATCTTGGCATTTTCTGCTTTCCAGAGGGTACTTCTTGTATTTTCAGATCATCACTGTAACTAGGGTTTCTCAATTTTTTAATTATTATAAATTGCTGGTAAGAGTTGTTTTTAAAACCTTGCTGATTTTTTTCCTGGAATACTCCAGTATTAGTGTTATTGGTAAAGAATTATCAGTCCATGATGGAATTTTCATTTGAAAAAGAGACAGGCACAAAAGTAGATGTAGCCTGGGAAATCAGCAGACTTTAACCAACTTTGGTAGAGAGGGGCTTCACTCTCTGTTCTACCAATTCCTGGTGGTTGGCCCAGGTACCCTGCATACAGACTATTCTGAGGTATGGATAAACATAATGCTCGTCCCTCTCAACGCCCCCCATCAAACAGAAAAGCTGTGTAAAGTCTTAGGTTCATATGAATTAAAAACCCTCTGCAGCTTAAAAACATTTGAGGATGAAAAAGTTCTTGTTGGGAAGAAAACTTCAGCTGCTCTTTCCTACCCTAAAATCCTACCACTGCTTACAGCATGTTACTGCAACATTATTTTAAATTGAAAAACTTGTTTGTGAATTGATTAGTTTTTCTAGTGTCATGATCCTTAATATACCCCAATTTGGGAACTCTGGAACTAGCTTACTCCACACCTTCAAAAACACATGCACAAAATTCAAGGGTTGTATTTTCAACATCTTGAACTGTTCTGGTATCTCTTATGAGTAGAGCTCGCTGCAAGATCATAAATAAGATTCATAGAAACATCTGAGTTCTTCATTCAGCATTCTGTATTTTCGACTTAATCCAAAGAACAGACCTGATGCATGGAGAACAGAGTTGGGTTGGCATTAATATCTAAATCAAGCCTGAGGTCAGCAAACTGCTTGTGTGTATAGGTTCACACCAGGAATTAGGGTAATAGCCTATCTTGTAGATGGTCCCTGGACAAATATAATTTTCTTTAAAATGTCCTTTCTCTCCTTAACTGTGATATCTTTGGTTAGGTAATATATTGCGAATGACAAAAATAATCAGCTACTTCAGTAGAGACACAGATTAATTTAATTGCTGTTATTGCATATTTCCATATCAGCAAAGTACAATCTGCATTATTTTTCTAGTGTTGTAACTTTTTCTAATATCTTTTCCAGTTCACTAGCATTTTCCAAGGTGAAAATCTCAGCCGTTTGCTGTTATAGCCTCCCACCTAGGAAGATTTAAGATCAGCCGTATCAGCAGTTTGTTCTTGCTGGCATTGAGATTATATTTTCTTCCCCCCTCCCTGTGTATCCTAATGCCTGTTTCTGTTCCCTGACACAACTCTGCTCATGAACCAGCCAAGCAAAATTAAAGCTTCCAGGCTTTCTAGTAACAGGAGTCTCCTAGGCAAAGGAGACTGTGTATCAAAACAGTCTTGTGTTACCAGCAAAAATCTTCCTGTCTGATTATGGAGACCTTTGCAGAAATTTGGTTATGGCAGGGTTTTGCACTAAATCTAACATGAGAATGAGAAAGCCGTGTTAAAAAAAGGGGTAAGTAACTGCTCATGTGAACGTATCAAACTTCATTCTGGTTCTTCACTGGCTTTAGACTTCATGATTTGAGAGTGTAGAACTTCATACCATCCTAATTAGGATGCCAGGGGAGAGAAATTAGTTAGATCTTTGATTAGTATTCTGTGCAAGTGATAAGTCCTACAAGAGTGTCAGCTAGATCCATGGACCTCTCTAGGGAAGGAGGAGAGCTAAGGAAGCATGACCATAATTTAATGCATACAAGTGCTGGACAAGAATAGCTATATTTAATGAAAATGCTGCTGTTGTGATAGGCACTTTCTTAATTTGGCCCCAGTTGCAGATGATATTTCTTGTATTTGCCCTCTTTGTGAGTGTCTTCTGTGGAGTTGCAAATGTATAATTAATGCAGCATAGAAATGTGCACTAGCCATATTATTAAAATTTAGCATGGCATTAGCTTTCAAAAATGAGTAACAAGTTGAAGCTAAAGCTGTTAAAAAATGAGTTTTCTGTGAGGGGTTCCATCATACAAAGCAATGAAATTTATCTCAATATTATTTTATTAGAGCTTTTTAATTACTGTGGCAGATAAGCAGGACTGGCCATTATTTTTGCAGAACATTTGTATTAATAATGTCATGCAATTTGTAATGATTGCTACAGAATATTCTGTCCCCTTTAAGAGTTCAGTTTAAGCTGATATGCAAAAGCCAGTCTTCTGCAGGGCAGAAGGTTTCCCATTCTCTTCCACTGGGCTCCCAGCTCACAGCCATATTTTCTCAATTGAACCAGTCTTCCCTTTAGCAATATGGCCAAAGGAAACATAAAATCCCTCCCTGAGTACACCAGTAATAAGTTCTGAATGCATGCATGGTAGACAGAAAATTAGTCACCTTTTTGTTTTAAAGCAGCCCTGCTGTTTATAGAATGCAAGACAAGATCATTTTGTAATCCAAAACTCCAAAACTACGCTTTCAATTACTTACCAGATACTTTTTTGTGTTGGGCTTTTTTGTTTCTTTTTTTTATTTCAATATATAGTATGAAGCACAGCAATTTATTTCAAAGTGCACTTTGATACGTTGCTTCTTAGTGGGATATTTGTAGCTATAATAAAGGGTGAAAAAAAAGAAAGTGTTCACATACCATATATTCTAGCCTACCTATCATCTTCAAAAGAATTAAAATGTTAAGTACTAACACTGGATTTGAATTAGCAACAGTCTTCTTGTAATGCTACATAACTCACTGTAGCCCTTTGTGTACTGTTCCTGGTTTGGAGTGATATCCAGATTTAAATATTTCAGGCAGGAGTGATTTTTTTTTAGTGACTAAACTAACCAAATAATTATTTATGGATATCTCACATTGCACATGGTTCTGTAGTTTATCTGTGGGAGATCCCATCTCTGTATTCAGAACACACATAATGAAACAATGAAGAAATTCAGCGATTGTAGGAGCACCACAAGAAATAATACCCATTTCAGCTTGTAATGAGATTTTTAAAGAACTGCTGAGAAGATTTCAAATATCTATATTGGCTGCAAACAAGTTTTTGTCCTTGAATTATCTTGACTTCATTCAATTCAGCACAGTTCAATGTTTGCATTATAACTTCACAGCACTTGGAATCAGACACAGAAAAGAGTCATTAAGATCCATCGCACTCCCTCTTCTTTGCTGGTCAGGGCAGTATTGTTCCTTAAATTATGTTTTTATGTTGTTTGCCTGGCCTGGATAAAGATTTATTAGGCTATGTTAAAAAAGGAACAGCTACAGGAAATGAGCCACACAGCATGAAGGTGTGAAGGTTTCTGATTTTGGAAGCTGATAGATTTGAGTCCTGGTAGTCATGCCAAAATATGGCAGGAGTGTCTTAAAGTACATGGGGGTGACTCCTACCAAATAGTGTAGAATTGTTAGTAAGGATGTTCACCTGTGTCTTCTGTCTATGTACCTTACGAGACAATCAAGTTTATGACCTTAAGAAGTTGCAGTTGTGCGCTGTGACGAATGAACGATCTTTTGGGATGCTGGTACAAAAGTGAGAGAATACTAGGTTGCACTCCTAGGTCCATGTGTTCAGCTCTTTTTCTTCGAGCTCCGAGTCTTAGATCCTATTCAGACAGTTGCAAAAAATCTAAGAGATACTTCTCCTAATTTTAAAAGTAAAATAGATTGTAGTTTTTATGTAGAAACGTGTAAGATTTACTTTTTGTCTGCTGAATAAAAGGAAGTGCTTTTTCAGAGGGAGAAGTTAGGAAATGTACGGCCAGCAATAGAATGCTGGAAAATTGGATTTATGCAACTGAACATGCCATTACTTGCTAATTGTAGTGCAATTATTAACAAAAAATAAATATGAGGATAATATAGCATTTACCAGAAATAACTAATACAATAAGTGGTTTGCTCAAATATTTATTTTAAAAAGTGTTTGTACAGCTTTTTCTGGTCACAGTCTGGGGGTCACAGAAATAATTTGAAGGCCAATGTGGAAATGGCACAGTTGAGAACAAAAAGAGATAACAAATGGAAGCTGCAGATTTTAGTGGTGTCAGATGTTTTACTACAAGGTATGACTCAAACAGATTTGATAGTTGCTGGTAGGAGTGTCTTTACTTAAAATTCCCTTCTTTCAGTGCATTTTTTAATATTATCATGTCAAATTGTAGTAGCTCATTTTGAAATATTAGAAACACTCTCCACACTGCCCTCCAAACTTCTAAAGCCAGAGCTCCATCAATGAAACATTAACTATCGGCATCTCCTTTCATGTGAGCGTGTTACTTTGCAGTCTTATCCTGTCTTTAAAGACTTTTTCTCCTTGATTTATGCATCCTTTCTCTTCCTCTCCCCTGTTAACCAAGTGTCCCTGTAGAACTTCACATTCATCTTTTAGTCCTTTGATAAGTGCTAGAAAAGGGAAAAGACTTAAAATACTGTCTAAAGCATCATTGATAGCACGTGAGGTAATGCTCCTTGAAATGAGCAGGGCTGCCCATGGTTGAGAGCTATGGTCTCTCATCAAAATGTCAGGGAAAGTTCTCCATAGCTGAAATCCTTCTTTGCAACCGGAGCAGTTACTGACAGCAAACTGCAGCATAGCAGGTTATCATGCTTCAAGTTACTCTATCCTATCTATGCTGAAGTAACTGTCCTTGTGCTTACGCACAGCATATGTGAGGTAGTGCCACTTGTTTTGAGCTTTTATCATCTGGAAAATCCTGGGTGCATGTTCGTTGATTTCCTTTGTTTTGCTTTTTCTTGACAGAGAGATTGGCTTCCCAGAAGAGAATTCACACCAGTCTGTTAGCTCAGTGTACCACTCCATATGGCCACACATTCCTCACTGTTTACAAAAAGTTGCCACAAATGAGTTGATGTCCTCATCGATTTCCACTGAAATGGTGTGTAGAAGAGAAGCCCTTGTGCAGGTAGGACAGACATGAGATCCAGCTCCATGATGCACTGCTTCTGGGAAAGGGGATGGGGCAGGGCCAAAGGGTGAAATGCGACCTTGAAAAAGAGGTATTGTCACAAACCCAAACCACAGCACTATATGGGCTGCTATGAAGAAATTAACTCCATCCCAGCTAGAATCAATACACACACCGGGGATGTTCAGTTCACAAAGGAAAGAAATAAATAGCTTATTCCCCCTGACCCTGAAACTGTCTGCAGCCAGCCTTACAAATGTCCCTGTGAGATCCCCAAAACAACCTGTCAGTTTTCTATGGCATGTATGGCTGGACATTTTCTGCAGGCCAAATTCTGCCCTAATTGGTGACACCTGTACAAACTCACTTGGCAGTGGGGTCTTGGTGGGACTGATTTCCTCCTGATGTTTACTTAGGGCCATGTGTGAGCAAGCAGCAACAGCATCCTTCCCTCTGCAATGTGGCCTCAGTTAATTGGCAATCCAGAAAAAAAAATGGAGAAATTTCTAGTCATGGCAGTCTGCTACTATGATGGTTAACAGGGCGTGGATCTGTGCAGTAAAAATAACAAACTTAAAGCAGTTCCTTAGAGAGGCAACATACTTGGAATAATTTTTTTCCCTTTTTTCTCTTTCTCCACAGGATGCCTCATGAGGAGAAGTGTAAAAATACTGAGCACATGTATTTGTGAGCTGGAATTCTCTGGTTGCAGTTAGACATATAAGCCAAACCTGAAAATAAACAATTTAAAAATTAAATCTTGTAGGGAAGACAAAATAAACATAGAGTAGCCACTGTCAGAGCAAATAGTTTGCCTGTTATTCACATACCTGATGCATCCTGTGGGTTTCCTGGGCTTCAGTCAGGCCTGCCCTCCACATGTGCCTACTATCCAACAGACTTCAGTGTAAGGGACCAGAAAGATGAGCTACAGCAGCACAGCCGGCTGTGTGTAGAAGGACGCTCTGTATTTTTTTCTTCCCCAACAATTGAGAGGTAACAGGGACTAGTTAATATCTTGGAGTTCTTCTTTCAATATTAATTACTATTCAGCTTAAAAAAGAATGTCCCTGACTAGAAAAAAGGGACATGAAGACCATGCTTGGGTATGGCAGCTTACAATGAGATTTTTTCTTGTTTGGATTTTTTAAGCTATCAGTGCAGTACCAATAGCTTCAGTACACCTCATTTTCAAGCTGGTCACAGTTCCACTGTTTTCTGTAACTGTAGAGGTGGTATTCGCATAGAACAGGATGACAAATGCTACTTACAGGGTTAATTCTGGTTTCATGTGCTCCAATGTGTCCATTGCAGGGGAATTAGGCAAGGCTGGAGAGACTGCAAACCAAGACCAGGTGATGATTCATCTCCGTTGCCTCTTTCCTGCTGTTGACTCATACTCCACAGCTCTTCAGCTGTGTCAAAGCATCTTCCTAACTACTCCAAAGCCAAGGGTAAGCCTGCATCAAGAACAGTATTGCTTCACTTTCTTCACCTGTAGCTTTATTATACAGGTGTACCTAAACACATATTGCTGAAGTCACACCCCTGATCAGTCATGGTTCAGGGAAATGCTTCTTCCTGCCTGCAGTGGACTTGTGTCTGTTCCTGAAAAGATCCTCAGAGTTGGTATACAGATGTAAGGGCTGGATGGGAGGTCAAGGGTGAAGTGAATTTTCAGAAGAAACATGATACCATGAATTTGAGTCTAGAAAGTGAATAACTTGAGGTTAGCTTTCTGTACCTTCCTCTGCTGTTGCTTGAGACCATCTTTCTGTGAGGTGTTGTGAAGAAGGCTTGCTGTTTCTCTAGGATGGAAATGTGGTTTGTTGCAAGAATTACGTATCAGAAGTTTCTACTGTGATGGCAGAGGCAGGGTGGGGGAAAGAAGTTATTTGAGTTTGGGTGGGCTTTTTTTTCCTTGAATAAACTGATCACTTTAAAACAGTATAGGGTCATTTATTTGTCTGAACTGATATAATTGGTATTCTGTTTATCTACAGACAAAGTGCAGCTGAAGCTGCCACAGGTATAAGAAAAGCTTTTCTATTTTAAGCACCTGCCCATCAAGTGTCTTAACATAAATTCATCTCAAGTAGAGAGATCACTAAGTGACACCTTTTCATCACTATCAAATGAGATTTGGACAAAGGATGTTGACATAAGACTCATTGACTTTGCCATCACTCTTAAATCGCAGACCTTTCCTATGTCTGCACATGATTTAAGGAAATACAGCTGTGCTCTCAAACATAAAATGGTGGGTTTGTTTTTCTGGTTTTTTTTAAAGAAATACCTTAAGGCTTGGATATTAGCTGTGCTTTCTTCTGTCTGTGAGAAACCTGCTTATCAACAGGAGGAAATAGTTAAAATGGGTCTTGCAGGATAGAGATAGTGGTCTATGGTGTCTTTTATAACTGTTTTTAAAAAAGGCTGGTAAGCCTGACTAGGGTATCAATGAGCAATTAATACAGGCTTCTTTCTTCACCTCAGACATTTGTTTTTGACAAAGTGATGATGGGACTATACATAAATAACACTTGAACTGCAGAAGAAACACCATCATTTCCTAAACAGGGCATGGGGAATGCAAATGGCAGTCTAAGATAATAAGCAGGTGTTAGCTAATTAAATTTTACCTGTGTATGGTATATTCTAACTGTTGTTCATGTTGTAGGTAGAAGACTAGACATGGGTGAGTTGCTTAAGATTAAAATAAAAAAATAGAACCAATATAGCATAGTTCTCTTCTTCAAACTCAATTAAAAGTAGTTACCATCTTTTAAAAACTTTTTAAAGGCAGGGAATGGCAAGATTACACTTTTGCATGTTCTTACAAGTTCCTTTCTCTTGGCAGGCAAGCAAGTTGCCAGTCATCATAGAACATGTTTTGGCAGTACCTTTCTGACATTTCTGTGTGGGAGGTGTAAGAAGAAATAAGGAGTTTGCTCTTTGCCGTGACCATTCGTTCAAGAAGTGATTTTTGAGGTGGAGTTGTTTTCTGAGAGCTAAGCAATGGGGGTTGTGAGAGATTTCCAAAGGAGTGAATTCCTAGAGTTAGAAAATGGCCTTTTAAAAAAAGTATTTATTTATTATTTTTACCACCTGAGCAATAGCCTGATGTGAACAGACTTGTGTACTGGGTATGACCCCTCTTCCACCAAAATCCAGTCTCCTGGGACCCAAGTCCAGCACCTCAGATGCCTTCAGGGGGGCTTGCATGACTTGTTTATGGGTCCTTGGAGCCCTTTGGGTGGCAGACAGTTGGGAAGCCAGGAAGAGAAAGGAGCAGTGATGTCCGCAGCACAGATTTCTCCTTCATGATGACACCTGAAAGCCCTGGTGGGCTAGGTTTCTTTGGAAACAAGACTCTGCACAAATCCTGCAAGTTCAAACAAAAGGTGGACGATCTCTGCTTCTGCTGAAGCCTCTTGTGGGTCCCCCCAGTTGCAGGCTGAGCTGACTCTCCAGATCCCTGGCTGGGCTTCTTCCTCTCCTCTCCTGGCTGGTGGTAACACAAACTAGGAGATCACAAGCGCACTGCCCCTTTTTTAAAAAACACACATGCAGATCTGACCCTACCCAAGTCCCCTTTGTCCAAGCTTGCATGAGGTCTGTTTCCATTCCATTTCAGGCCTGCAAGTAAGCAAAACCCTGTAACCCTGAGCAGTTTCATTGTCAGGTGATGCTTTAGTGTGGGGTGATGCCACTTTCCATTTCTTCTCACTTCTTCCTACCAGGAAGGCAGATATTTACAGCTGCAGCCAGGTGCATAATCCCAGAGCACAGCCCGAGCCCATTTTGGATAAAGGCTGGAGTCTCCTCTGTGATCTCTTTTCAGCAGGCTTGCCTCCTTCCATTAATCCTATTTAAGGTAGGAAGCAGCACAGTGACACACTGTTATCATTGTTCGTGTAACGGTAAGCACTCTGCTGGGTGACTAAATTTCTCAGCCTTCCCCATGTTAGCCTTGAGCCAAAAAAAAAAAGAAAAAAAAAAAAGTAGACTAATGTAAGTCACAAGAGGCAGGAGGAATGAAGGCTTTTGGAAGGGCAGCATGCAAACCAATTTCCTTGAAAAGAGTGCTCTGTGTGCAAGATCTTTAAACTGTGAAGGTTTTAAAGGGCATGGTCACAACCCTGCTGTCGAGGAGCTGTTGAACTGTGTCAGGCTGCAGCCAGGCCACAGTGAAAGGAAACTGAGTCTTGCTTCAAGCTGGTGTGAAATTAAAAGCCAAAGGCCAGGGCTGTTTCATTGCCTTAAAAAAGAATAAATAAAGGGGAATTTGAATTCAAGAAAGCCTGGTATTTATGAAACAGTTGGGATGAAAAAGGGATTAGTCAAAAATCCAGCCATTTTTTGAGAGAAAATTTTTTTTGAAGCCTTTTAATTTGGTTATTTTTCCTATTTAGTTTCTTCTGTTTGGTCATTGTCAAGTGACAGTACAATAACAGATTATTAAGGCAGTTTTGGGGGGCATTAGGGTCTTTTGTGTATGTGTAGGTTTATGTTTTTATTTTCACTTTGCAAACCATGCAAGCTAAGAATGGGTCTAAGGAGATAGAAGCAGAGTTAACCTGGATCTGTCTTCCATTTACTTTGGAATCAAAGCAGAGAGTTGAAGAATAACATCTGTCTTCAGACTCTTGGACTTCAACTGAATTAACACCCTGGGAAGGACTTATCTTTGGCAATTTGCTGCCCTCCTTTTTTTGCAAAGTGAAAGGTGTTTGTTTAATTTATGTTGTAGTGCTATCCCAGGCAGGCAAATATTGTTCGCCTGTATGGCTGATGCTGTAACACCTGAAATTGGTACTGCTGGTAGCTCAACAGCAAATGTCATTCATCTGGTTATATCGGGGTGAAAACAGAGGCAAGTGAAAACAAACAGATGTATGTAGGTATGTGACTCTTTGTCAGGGAAAGCAAGAATGCTGCAATCAGTTCATTCTGCTCAGCCTTGAGCCCACATGTTAGAGATGTTATTGGACCTATACTTTCATGGTAGGCAGGACCTTTTTTTTTTTTTTGTCATTACTTTTCCCTGAACAGCAGCTAGTGTAGTCATTCACCACTTAAGCTATAACTTTCTAGCTTCTTTCTAGTGACCTTACAGCCACTATTGCACCTTAAACAGCTAAACAGCTATTTTATTTTATTTTTTTTAAGGCCTTTCTCAGCAGCCCCCTTGGTCACCCTCTCCTTTGCTCCTTTGAGCCTTTCCCAGTTGTGGAAAGGTTACATCCTTTACCAAGGTGTCTGTCTCAGGGCTGTGTGAGTTTCCAAATCCCAGAAAACAGGATCAGAATCACAGTCTTTCCTGTGACCCCCATTCCCTTCCACCTGCACATGCCACATTTCATCTTTTCTCCTCCCTGCCCTTCCGCTCACCATGCGCTTTTGCATGAGGTGCCTGGACGTTCACCTGCTATCTAGCATTCATTTTCCACACAAACTAGGTTCAAGTGAGCTCTGAATCAAAGGATTTATCTGCAGCATCCAAAAGGGAGACTAGCACAAATGTTTGTAAAGGTCAGTTCTGAGGAAATGCAGAGAAATTGCTGCAAATCTATTGAAACTACATCCCAAAGGTCACCCTCCACTTTCCCATTTCCAGCTGCCTCATACAGATGCCCTCCCTCCTCAGCAGTTCTGTGCTCGTATGTGTCCCAGGCTCTAGGCTGTGTCTGCTGGCTATGAGCTCTTCCCAGCCAAACCCGCTCACTCCCATGGCCCATCTGCTCTCCTGGAAGGAGACACAGGCTTATTTTTTGATTCATTTTTTACCCTCCCAAACCATATTTCTTTCCAATGTGCTCAGGAGGATGTGTTTCCACTAAATAAAGACTTGCTGTCCTTTTTGGAGGACAAGCTCGGGGAGTATTCCTGTACCACATTATGTCCCATATCTGGTATTTAACTAGATTATTGAACTATTTCTGGAGTTACCAAGAAGTAACACCTCAATTTTCCTCCACTGTCTTCCCAGATTTATCAGCGTTAACCTTTCAATGTGAAATGTCTCTATCTGCTGAATTTTCTACTGGATACCAGTTCAAAAATTGACCAAAATACTTGTCCAAACCTCTAAATCAGAAAAATACATGCAGCTCACTACTAACTTTTGAGACTAGGCATGATGGTAATCAACGGATTTAGGCTGACTATTGACTGATACTTACTTTTGAGGGGTGATCTTGGGCTTTACAGAAGGTGTTAGGATTGAGACTCGGGTTTTGTCAGATGATGTGTAGAAGAATGACTTTCATGGCTAATACTGTCTTGCAAGAAGAAACTCTTGAGTCTTCCCATGTACTTTTTAAAACTGGAGGCTCCTCTGGGAAGGCTCTTTCTCTCTCGCAGCTATGATAATACTACGCAGAGGAAGAAAAAAGTCAGTTGTGCAGTTAATTCAAACAAGCTGGAGCTTTAAGGACAAAATGAAACTCTGTCCAGAAGCTGCTGTAGCCTAGAGAACCACTGGTGGTGGCTGGCCTTTTTACAAGGCTGTTTCATTAAGTCATTTTGCAAATTTAGGTTAATTTTATAGCCTTTTGACTAACTTGATCTCCTTTGAAAGTGCTCAAAGAAAGTATTTACTAAGTGGGCCAAGTGTGGCCACAAGGCTGTGGGCTACTGCTAAAATGTGGCTCTGCTAGAACATGGAAGGGAATTCAGGTAATTCAGATGGGTATTTATGCATGTGTAAGTAAAAATTCAAGTAGCTTGTCTTCATTCTCAACTTTCAGCTGGAGTTCAAGTGGCATGAGTGTCTATGCATGAAGATTTGCTGGCTGAGAATTTTAATTGTTTTTCTGCTGGTCAATGAAGTGAATACCCCATAGAAGCTGTGTTTGTTTCACTCTAGAAACAAAGACAACACAATATGATCACCAGGAAAAACTGCAGTTAGGCACTCTACAGTAAAATATGATTCTGTAGTTTCTAAAAGCTGTAATATTAAAAAAAATTATAAAAACTGTAAGATTTTAAAAAATACATAAAAACAACTGGCAAAAATCATAACTCTGATTTCCTTGAAATTGTTCAAACATTATTCACTGACATTAAGCCCAGGAAAGAGATGAAACTGAAAAACTGAACTTCACACACTAAGAATACACTGCTAGCCTATTAATGTATCTGTCCATTGTAATGATCTTTCCCTTCTACGTGTGCAATTTTTGCATGGATTCATCACTCTCCAGTGTTTCTACTGATGAAGTACCTGTGCAACTGCTATTGTTAATTATTTCTGGAGGCACAGTCTGGCACTGGCATATCAGATTAGCAGGATGTCCATACATGCTGAAGGTAAGCTCAGATCTCATTACCACCTTGTAATTCGATGGCACTTTCCAACCTTTTTCTGGAAATCCATGTTCTCACTGTGGACTGTTATGCCATCTTAACAGCCAACTTTTCTGGGTTTGAAAAAAATTCTGTGGTATATATTCACTTGTCTTAATGCAAGTTTGGAGAACTATAAAGGCCACAGTTTAACCATCACTGAGTGGTCACTTTCATTTAGGACACTTGCTTGCTATGCAATCTAAGCAATGGAGAAAAAAGGAAAATGAATCGGGCATATATATAGCCTGTCCTCAATGAGTCTTTCTGTAAAACTGTTGTGTAGTCACAAGTTAATAACAATCCTGTCACAAGATAATGAAACAGAAACACTTATAATCCATTATTTTTATTGGACGTAATGATTGGTTGTGTTGTTACACATCGTATGATCTTGTACTAGAAAGATAATTAATTCATGTCTGTATTTTTCAGTGCTGTGAGCCATTTTCTATATAAACATATATGCTTCAGGATTTCCAATTTTAGATGATGGTAAAATCAGCTCTTTAACTTGATTGAGTCCTGATGCTGCAGGACTTGTAAAAGAAGACATATCTCTTGCATCAAGGTCAAATGTGAAGGACAGATCCAGTCCTTTGCCAGCCAACTTATTGGAGTAGATGAGTTACTTTCAGTCTTTGCTCAGAACCAAAACTGACAATTTCAAAGCCTTTATCTCAAGAGTTCCCTTTCTGGACTAATAGTAGCAGCAGTTTCGAGCTAGCAGATTTCAGGGCAGATTAGTTCAACTTGAAAAAGACTCAGAGAAAACTTAGTTGGTCCAGGCTATCCAGTGAGCTTCTGAGACAAATGCAGTTATCTATTCCTGTTTCTTCTGGGACTCATTTCTTCTAATCAACTGGTTATGACACAGATGATGCAGCGTTTTTGCGTGTTAATCTCTGCTTACTCAGTAAGCGTTCTTCAGGAAGCTGATTTTAGGAAGTTGTACCTAATGTTTTCAGCATGTGTGCTGGTTGTCCCTTCATTTCCAGGCATGCAATTTTAAGTGTTAGTTTAGACTTGGAAAGGAAGTGTCTGCCCACCTCAAATAATTCCCTGTCCTCTGTTGTCACTCCTCCCACTAGTAACGTAGTTTTGAAGCTTTCACTGTGGGAAAGAGGGAGCTGGCAGACAAGCAATTCTCTGAAAATCCTTCAACTTTCATTCCTGGTTTCAGACTAGCATTTCTTAATGACAAAGTCTGTCCTTTCAAGGAAAGAGACTTTTTTGTGATATTCTTATTTTCTAATTGCTGCTGCATATGCTGTTCCTGACACAGCTGATCTGATAGATCATGGCAGCCTGAACGTTTTAGTGAGGCACAGAGTAATCTGTGGTTGCTGTAAACAGTACCTGTGGATGTACTTTGGCTAGATCTAATTCTCTGGCAATTATTGAGAGAATGAAAATAGACCTTAGCCTGGGGCAGAGAGGATGAGAAGGAGTAGGGAACTGTGTAACCCTGGGTGATGAAAAGGAAGATTATTTATTTTGTTTGTAGGAAAATGAATTCCATAGTCCACAAAGTATAGTGACTGTGAATTGTTTGTATGCTTAGCAAAAGGTAATTGTCCCAAATGACATATGAGTAAAAGCATGTTCAGGGTTTTTTCCCTTAGGTTCACTATGGTAAATGTTTATAAATAGTCTCTTCCTCATTTCTGTAAGCACTTTGAAATTAAAAACAAAAAGTCAGTACATTTTGCTTTGGTATAATATAATGGTAGCTGCTTTCTGAGGTACTATAGCAGAAATCAGGCCACATCCTGTCCATGGTGTAACGTGGGGAGGTATAGCTCCCATTCCATCAAAAAACTTGTGGTAGATCTCTCAGCACTGAGCCTCCTACCTGAACTCCACAACAAAGATGACACCATAAATACTTGAGCACTGACACGGAGAGGAAGCAGCATTTTATAGTTCTCTGTGCAAGGTTCATCCAAAGAATGTTTGAAATTGCAGACAAGATTCTTTTTAAGTCATTCTTCTAAATAGCTACCTTCTTTAGTTTTTTAAACTAAAGAAGAATAGATTTAGACTAGACATAAGGAAGAAATTTTTTACAATGAGGGTGGTGAAGCACTGGAACAGGTTGCCCAGAGAGGTGGTAGAGGCCCCATCCCTGGCAACATTCAAGGTCAGGTTGGACAGGACTCTGAGTTAAAGATGTCCCTGCTCACTGCAGGGTGGTTGGGCTAGATGGTCTCTAAAGATCCCTTCCAACCCAAAGCATTCTATGATTCTGTGATTCTATGATTCTATGAATCACTTATTTTGCAGTGCTGAGCAGCCACCACCAAGATCCATGGCTGTCCTTTTAGCCACTTTCTTCCTGTGGTTGTTTTCTTGTCCTTAGACAGTTCTACCTGCATTTTGAGGATGCCAGACTAACTGCTTTCTCATGGCACCTTGCACAATTGGGTCTTGGATTTATGATAATAATATTGACAGCAATTGTAAGGATGTTTTTTAAGCCTTCCCTGAACTAGCTCCCTGCTGCGCAGCAGCTTTCATTCACAAGCAGGACACAGTTGAATTATTCAGACAGGATCTCACATGCTTATTCAGTCCTGCCAAGGAGGCAGTGACTGGCATGAAATCACCTTAGCAGTGGTTATATGACCGGCAGTAAGTAGCTGTATAAGAAGTGTCACTCCAAGTTGACTATCTTGTAACGCCTCATAGAGAAAGAAGCTTTTATGGGTTGATCCTAGAAGGCTGAAGTGCACCAGTCTGTCCCTTCTTCCTCCCCTACCCCTGCCTGGACTGACACTGGCATAGGAGGGAAAGCTTGCTCCCCTAGGGAAGTGATGGTTAAATTCACATTACAGGGCTCAGTGAATATTTGTTCCATCTCTAAGACAGCCAGCTGCAGCACTCAGCCTGCCTAGTGCTGTGGTAGGGCATCACTTCGGTCTCAGTTCAAAGGGAACAGACATTTGCTGTGTTGCTGCATGTCAATCACATTTATAGATATCCAGCTTGATACCACTCACCTCTCAAAAGAGTTGTTACTCTTTTTCCAGCTAGTGGAAAGTAGACTCCACAGGTTTGATGTCATATTGTGTGAAATACATATCTCTTCAACAGGGCAGAACAGTTAATTATTGATGTTTGTTTACTTAAGATAATAATCACATACAAAGAATGCTTAATTCTTTTCCTGACTGAACTTTTCAATTTTGGATAATTTTCTATCTTTAATTCTACCTACTGATCTCATTGCTTCCTATGGATGATGTAAAACACTAATAATTTATTTTCCACTCTACATGGAGTGGTTACAGCAATGCACCTGTCTCAGGTGGGTGGTTTGTATATTTAATCAGCCAACACACAATTACTTTGAACACAGCTCACTTTTGATGGCATTGAGGATTACAGCAGCAGGTATAGATCAGATGAATATTTTGTCTCAGCTGTTTTGGTTTAAATAAAGACAAGGGAAGATCAAGCACAAAGCAAGTGCATAACAATAGTGTGATGCAAGCTCAAAAGGTTTATGCATTAAAATCATATAAGACCAGGTTCAATCATATGAATTACCATAGTGATGAAGTAGTGTGTAGATCTTTCATTGAAAACCAGGGCCACCGTTCTGTTTGTAGAAACTATTTCAGCTCATAAAATAAATGGTTCTTTCTCATTACCTTTATATACTTGCCTGTTCTGCTGAGCTTATAGAAAACAGTGTATCTTAGTACTTACCCCACATTCAGCATTTGTAATGTGGGCTATATATATATCTTACCTGGATTCTACAGCTTCTCCTATTTGCTCTGTTCAGAATGACTTGGTTTTCTTATTAAAAGAAAGCCCATGAAGTATTAATCTTTTTCTTTAATTATTATTGGAGAGGTGGGTTGTCTTACTTCTCCTGTCACGTCAGGCTACACTTGAATTTTCATCTGGTTCTCTAACAAAGCAAGTCTTCTACAATCGTACTGTCTGGGTAGGCACATGTTTATCCCCTATGTCCCTATGTCTAGCTGCAGTAATTTTGTAACCTGTGGGCTGTTTTCAATTCAACTTGACAAAGTAGCAGAGATCGCAAAGGTAATTTGTTTCTCCTAACCTTTGCAAAGTTAGGGATCCAAGAGGCTGAGTGAAGAGGCAAATGCTCTGACTGAGGAAGGGGCTGCAGCATGATTCAGATCTGATGTGGTACTGGAGGCAGACTCTGTAAGTGACTTGCCTGGGGAAGAGCTTCTGCTGGAGCTAGTAATCAATCATGAGATACTTGGGCATCCCAATTTCTGTCATTCTGCTGATCTTAGACAGTCATCCTGTTCACATCACTCAGAAAAGTTTTGGAAATTCGGGACTGCCTGGTGGATGTTCTCCTGCATCTGTCCAGTTAATGTCTACATGGAGACAAACTTGACTTCAGCTTTCTGTGACCCTTCTCCCTCTCCACCTAGGACCTCTGCTGTCTCTGGCCTCAGGGAGCATTCATGTTTGTGTGGTTTAGGGGCTTTTTTCTTTCCCCTCAGAAAAGTTGCAGTATTCAGAAAGTAGTTAGAGGAACTGCTCTCCATTGTGCTAGAAGCAAAGATCCTGTGTCCTGAGACCTGTACTTCCACCCCTATGACCAGCAGAGCTGTACTTGAAATTCTCTTTAGTTTAGCCCTGCTCTTTGGATTTGTCATCAATAAGGTACTGCATGTGTATCTGTGCTGTGTAGAAAAACTGAGGAGATAAAACCTGTAGGTGGCAACAAAAAGATGTGTGGGAAAAGGCAGTAAAGAAGGGTCCAAAGTGATTTGTGTTGAAGTGCTGAAACAGTATGTGAAACTAAATAAGGGGAGCAAATTCACAGGGTAAATATTTTTCCTGGTTATTAATAAATGCAGAGGAAGGAGTTTAACATTCAAATGCCTATGAAAGCCATTTGCTCATTGTCATGAGTGGCATGTATTTTGATAACACAAAACAAGCACCTCATCCTCCACTGCTACTCATGCATGCACAATTCTTCCCATTTAATTCAGCAAGACTAATTAGCTGAATTAGTGACATTAGCTTGAAGCTATGGCTTTGCAGATTGAGGCTCTGGCTTTCAGAACAACTTCTTTAAAGGAATTAGTCATGTCTGAGTACAACAGAACTGTCAAATTCCATCCTCTGGCTTTGTCTGACGTTTTGGTTGCAAAGCCAGCCTGATGCAAGACTGTCCTCATGGCAATAGACTTCAGGCAGTGGTTATTCTAATTTTATGGCTCTGACAACCATAAAATGGCTTATAAAGGTTGGGCAGTTACCTTACCAGCTGATAGTAGATGAGGTAAGATGCACTTCGTTTTACCTTCTACCTCATTGGTGGACTTTGTCGTCCACTCTCCAGGGATGCCTGTTGTCCATTTGCAAATCAACTCCTGAACTAACTCCGATTTTGGTTTAACCTACCATGCAGGCATGAAAACTGCAGCTAATTCTGGATCATATCCCAAACCCCCAACTTGGCAGCAACAACATCAATTAGAGAGGCAGGGCTGAAAACAGCAGCACTTCAGGAACTGATGGCCAAGTGGCTTGGGCATCACTGCCTGCAGAGCGGCAATATCTCTGGGACCAGCAAGGTGCACAGCTGGAGGAGGCAGATCTTTTGATTTTTACTTTATATCCATTTAAAATAAAAGGCAATGCTTACCCTTACAGTCCTCCTTTTTGCTATAAATTGAAGAGTTTCGGTAACTGTCATGCGTGCACTGTTACTGAGGAAAATAGTGGAAGGTTCAGGATCTGGAGCACTCACTTATCCAAGGTCAAGCAGGACAGGGAAGGGGGAAAAAAGGGACAGGCCATGACTGTGTGTAACTAGTGAGGTCTGTTAGTCTATACATCACTTGTCAACCCTTATCTTTGAATGAACTGTTCATAATTAAGTAGTGTGACTGAAGATGTGAAATTCTACATGGCAAATACTGAACTTGCACCTCATTTATCTCTTTCAAGTGTTTAATGAATTTTCAGCTTCAGCTAATGAATAATGGCAATTTCAGGCCCATTGTCCTGCGCAGGGAAATTAATAATGCCCTAAGGATAGTTTCGTACCTAGGAGCATGGTACAGATTGCCAAAATGCCAGATTATACATTTCTTTTTAGAAGATCCAACATTATCTTCAAATTCATTCCAGTCAGCATACGGTCCATATTCACAAAGAACCCTGAATGCACAACACACAGAACCTGCTCTTTGGGGATAAAAAGTGAGCAAAAATTGCCTGTCTTCACCTACCCTGCCCTTAAGGTTACCATACATGTCTGTTTCCCCATCAGGTCCTCTTTGTCCATGCAGAAATTTTAACCAGAGTTGACAGTTTTTAATTGCCAGCAGTATATTAATAACACATAATAGAAATGTGGGAGCCCAATCCTTTCTTCAAAGATGCCCTGAAATAAGGTAGATTAATGGATAGGAATGGGGAAACTTCCAGACTCAAGAACTTGGCATAAAGAACATTTCGTTATCAGCGCTTTTATTAGAAAAGGAGCTGTAAATAAGTGTTTCCACCAGCTCCTACTTCCATGGAGTAAGAAAAAGCAACTCGCTGTGGTAGCTGTGGCTTCAGTTGGTTTTGGCATTCAAGACCAAGTACAGAAGTTTAAATGCAGAAAGAAAAGCATACACATGATACTGATGTATGCTATAATACATACTAATTTGACCCGGGTGCTTGAAAAAATGGAAATGCACTTGAAGTACAGAAGTGTAGTCTTCTTACTAGTCAAACCTGGAGCAAATGTGCTCTACTTCTCTTACCCCCACGAAGTGACTGATTTGTATTTCTTAATTGCCTTTCAAAACTGTAGCTTAAGTAAAATACTGAGAAATAAAAATGTGGTTTTCAGTCACAGAAGCAGGAATGTACATTTAAAAACAATTGTTTAGTCAAAAAAAAAGTTTTACCTGAAAACCCAGGGGTTTTTAAACCTGATCTGCTGGAAGTTAATGCTTGTGTTGTCTTCAGCTTCTTATTCAATTTACCATGACTTACATCTCACTTCTACTTATGAATATAAAATATGTGGTATTGAATTAGTGTGCTAATTTTGGTTTTAGACAGTGGGATGAGATAAAGTCATCTCATCAAATACGTAATGGCAAATACGTAACTTGCCATATCCTAACATGGCCAGATATGAGACGTGTAGGATTTAATAGCTTGTCCTTGTCTGTTGCTGGAGGTGAGTCCCAGACTGCTGTAGCATGTCCATGTAAGATCTGATGTTGTCACTAGAAAAGATGGAATAAATTACTTTTAGAAAAATTTTGCAAAATCAATTTAAAGATCCCATCAGCAGCTCCAGTCTTCAGATTTGCAGGCTTTTGCAAATGTTTTCTTCTGGAAGTACAGCCCCTGAAACAGATTCCTGCACATGCTGTACAGGCTTGCTTTTCTTGGCCATCTCATAAATATCATTAATCATGAAAAATAGGGTTGCAAATCATTGTTTTACTTTATCCATAATGGTTTTTGTAACTTCTAGCTTGATGTTTTTTCTACTATATGCCTTCATAAAAACTCTGGATGTTAATTTCTGTCATATTAGCATTGGGAAGTTTATTTCAGTCTGGGAGTTAACGAGCCTTGCTCTGAAATCATAAACATGCTTTAGTGGGAGTGCCTATAAGTATGTTTCTGTAAACTGGCTTTAATCCTGTCATATGACAGTCATAAGGATTATCATTCTGGAGGCACAACTCATCTTGCAGTATGCCTGGCAGCTGTCAACACCACAGCCTTCAGACACATGTATTGGACAACTAACAATTAGATGCAGTTAGGCATTTTCTATCAGAATAATTTTTCTGATGGAAAAGACATTGGGGTTTGGGTTTGTTTTTTTTTTCCCAGAAAACTGAGTAAAGTGTCTTCAGGTAACTTCAGGTTTGTCATAAGGCAGAAGTGACTGCTGCTAGCCAAGAAAGCTCCTGCCCATATCGGTATTAGAAATTGTGAGAGAATATCCTGGTTCTTCCTTCCAGTTGCCCAACAGCACCAGCTGAAGGCCTGGCAGGACGGCAGGGAAATCATGACTTTTAGCTATTCTCTCCTATTTTGCTTCTGCTCAGAGTGAGTGAAACTGGCATCACCTTTCAGGTGGAACAGTCCTAGAAAGCTCAGTCTAAGAGTCTCCAAATCAAATTCTTATTTTATAAAAAAGTGCTTTTCAAAAGCTGCATTTCAAAATGAAACATTGTGCTCACTTTCAAAAAGAAAGCTACTTTTAAGTCAATAAAATTCAAAGCATATTCAATTCAAAGTATATTATGAAAAGAAGTCTACCCATTTTCTTATTGGTGGCTACAGTCAGACTGATCAGATTGCTATGTCTTAGTAACTATTTTAAGCCCTGAATCTTGAAGTCGTATGAGTTTAGTTCTACCCACTCCTGTCCATTTCAAAGGACTGCAGTATCTTCATATGAGAAGTGTTTCACAGGAGTAATGTGTATATTCTGCATTGTGCTTGTCAAACTGAATCATTTAGCAATTGTTCCCTAAATTTGACAAAATTATGTCCCAAAACCGTGTACATTTTAGCACAGTCCTAAACAATTTCTCTATGATAGTTTGAGACGTTTCATTTCATGTACTTGTGTGCTGATCTATAAATACTGGTTTTACCAACTGCTATGTCTCATTCTCTGTTTTGTTCTACTGAAGTTTTATTCTACATTGAATACAGTTTTGTTACTGAAATAGATGGGGTTTTTTATCTTTTATTTTTCTCCTCAGGAATTGCATTCTGCCTGCTTTTTAAATTAACTATGTAGGATATATTGCTGCAGTTTAGCTTCTGTGGACTTTTAAAAAGATATATATTCTTTAAGCTTTTAATGAATTCTTCTGAAACATACTTGAAAAAGAATTTGGGACAATAAAATGACCACATTTAAATAACTATAAAACTTGGACAGTAAAAACAAATAATCTTTAATTTTTCAAGACATCTCTTATAATCAGATTTGTTAATGTGTCAAGTTATGCCACAAGGACCCAATTGCCAGCACTTTTACATTGGTCAGTTTTACTTACTTAGGTACATGCACACATTCTGAGTCTATGAAATGCTCTGTTGAGAAACCCCATCGTACCTGGCAATCGAAGGATCAAAGGCAAAAGAACCCAAGTCCATGTAGTATTGTGCTGTATCTCTCAAAGCTGTCCATGATTCACTAACCTGAAGTAGATCAAAACAGAAAAGAATAGTCTGAGCTTTGATACTGAATAAATGCAGTGCGTGACTACTGAGCAACCTTGTCTGCACTGATAAATCGGACAGATTTCCTCCCTTGCCCCAAAGGGATACTGTTATGTGTTAATCCCAGACCTGTACTTTCTTTTTTTCAATAGATGCTGAAAGATGATGGAAGAAAATACCTGTTCAGCCACAGTGTATCCCCATGCATTCTGGCTGCTGCTTGGGTCCCAGTAGTTAAGAGAATATGGTATCTGTCGTTTAAGTCGTATAAACTGATTTGCTGATTCTTCTGTCAGAAAAGGTGCTCCAAGGACACCTGAAATGGAAGCTGAGAAATATTTGTAATATCAGAAAAATATTTTAGAATGTGCACTTCAAAAAACATATTTATACCCAAGAAGCATGTATTTGGATCTGTAGTTTATTTAACGGAAATCAAAGATCGTCCTACCTTAGATCTTCAGAAAGACTTTTTTTTTAAGCCTGAAGTTAATAAAACAGCTGCTATAAATCATTATTTTGCTGTTGAAGCCAAAGTAAATAAAATTAAGGCACTAATTTATTTTTAATACGAGAATTTGTGACTCAAAAAAAACTTAGACTGGAACTGCACTAGTCTCAGGTGTGCTGAGAAGCCTGAAGTTTTTTTAAAAAACCCTAAACCTACCTATAAATGTAACTATGCTTTCTAAACTTCTTGGTTTAGATGTAGTATTTAGTCTCATTAGGAGCAGCATAGAAATTGCATGCATGGAAATTACTCTATGAGCAAAAGATATTGCACTTCTAATCTTGTTATGGCATTGCTTTAGACAGCTTTTGAGGTCTCCCCAGATGCAGAAGTACTTCTTGCAGATCTTCTTGAAATAACCATTCTGCCCAAGAAAAAGGGCTGAATTCCTCATTAACTTCATACAAAAGGCCCTGATACAGGAAAAGTCTTTTCTTTTTAGTCTCCAGTGTTTGAGACATAAATTCATTTGGGGCTAAACTGGTTTGAAATAGCACATCAGTCCAAATCATACAATTTTTAATGAACCGCTGATTAAGTTGAAACTTGGATACATCAGCCAAGTGTCTGCAAACAGCTGTGCTTCAATTTAGTGAAGGCGGTTTAAACGGACACCTGAGGGTGACCTGCACATATTTGGTAAAGATGGGCCAAGAACTTGAACCCTTGTCTACTGTGTCTTACAATGGGAGCTCAGCAGGGCAAGCTATCACCTCACTGACAGCTCTCCAATGCCCTTATTCCTGAATTTCTAGGGGGAAAATCTAACTGAAAATGTCAAATGTTTGCTTTCATGTGCAATGCTTAGCTGAATCCAGTTCACTTGCTTTGCTGATCATCCACAATATGGTCACTCTTTAGTTTTTTAAATAGAAGAAAACATATGATGAATGCATATAGGTAGCAGATGTGTGAGCTAGAGTATTTGCTGCTCCTTTTAGATTGTTTCTTTGCAAAGCCAAAAAATGCTTGAAAAGAAGGTGAGAAAATGCTTGATTATACAGTAATGAACAAAAAAAGAAGTGAAGGTGGTTGTCATCCTCGCTCTTAACGAGGACATGATATAGTACTTTAGAAAATTTACTTAGCAAGCAATGACAGCCCCAGTACTTTCTTCCTACTTCAGTTTCTTCAGATTCCAAGTTTCTATAATCAGAAACTGGAGGCAGAAATTTTGGGGTAGGGAGTTTTCAAGGAATACCATCTTTAAAAATGTTAACAACTCCATGGAAAAACCTAAGTTCAGACATTTGGTGTGAATAGTCTTGTTGTGTGAACGGCTCTTTCCCTTAGGGAATGGAGGAATAGCTATTTCTGTACTTCAGAAAACCAGTAAGATTTTGGCCTGGGGAAGAAAGAATTATATTTCTTGCATGTGTCTATTAAGCTGTTACACTTCTGTTCCAGAGCTGCACAAGATAAAACTAAGCTCATGCCAAATTTCATTATTTCTCTGGCAATTTACTATTATCCAGTAGAAAATCTATGAGCTGTTAACTTCTCTTTAGTGACTTTCGGGGGGAGGATTTGGTATTAAATATTTCGTAAGCTCATGATTACATTTCTGGACTGAGATAACTGAACTGGGACCAGAAATTGGCTCAGTAACAGGCTTCACTTTTGTTTAAATGTATATATAGTTAGAAAGGGTCATTAAACATTAAATTTTATCACCAATATGTGCTCTGACCTTCCAGCCTCACACTAAGCTAGAAAAAAAAGATCATTAAGCAGCTCTGCTTTTTGCGTTTCTTTTTGCCACTGCCAGCATCTTCAAAAAAATGGGCTTGTCGTTCTGCTGGTGGGATGGTGAGGTGTTGTCTTGGCTACTGTGATGCAGAGTCCTGCAACTTAAGGACTTTCAATTTTTAATATACAATCTGCTCTGCCTGCACCTATATCCAATGAGAAATGTCATCCCTAACCATACTGAGTATTCACTTTGATGAAAGTGCACTTGCCTGCTCCAACAGGAGGCAGGGGTGTCAGCTCTGCTCTTGGCTTCTTTTGCCACTGTTGACATCCACTTCTTGTTCTTTTCTAGCTGCTATTGCAAATCCTTCCACCTCTCACCTTTAGCACCTGGGAGCCATCTCTGCAGGGCTTCTCCCTAGCTGCTGAGGCACTCCAAAGGTGCATAAGTACCAGAAGAAAATCAGGTAAGTGCTTTTATATTCAAGCTAATCCTTCAGGCTTAGCTCATTCTCTCTTCATCTTACTGTAAGGATCATTATATATCTCTGAATGGGGCAAACTTCATTCACCTCCAGACGAACTCTAGTGAAGCCAGAAATAGTCCTGTTGGTCTTTCACTGGGACTACGCAGGCAAGCAGTGTTGCACTTTTGCTTGTGCTCTGGCAGAGCTCAGAGAAAGCAAGGCCTTAAAGCTCTAATGTAGACCTGGGGGCATCAGACCAGGTGTCTTCATCTGAGTAGCACCTCTGAATACAGTGTATACTCTTCAGCAAATAACCTATGTCTTGCCTCAATTTAAGTTTCTCAGACTGGGTGTAAATTCTCCCCACCTTTTGAATGGCTTAGTAAAAGTCTGTGCAAGAGTTTGTTGCTCAGGTGGCTGCTTTCTAAACACAGACTATTCCTGAAGGACTGCAGCTCTCCACCTTGCAGAAGACTAGCACAGAAACCAGGAGAATGGAGTTTCAGAGCATCTGGGCATGAGACTAGAGGGACTTAGGAGCAGGTGGGTAATGGTAATGAAATGGCTCACAGTGCATAAAGTTGAGCTGAAAAAAGTTGAAGAATTTCAAATTCTAGTGAAACAAATTTAACTCACTGTGAAGAGCAGTCAGACATATTGTATGTTAATGTTTTTATTCAATACTGTTTTCCCTCTTTTCTCTTAGATAAATATGTTATTTGAAAAGCATATTTAGGGATTAATGGTCCAAAGGGAAAATAGGAGGAATGTGTGTGGGGAGTGAACTATTGCAGGGGCTGTATCAGCTGTTAGCAGTTAGTGTTTCTTTTCATCATCTCTTGAAGATTCACTCAGTATTCTCATATGAAAAGCAAATTATAGAAAAAAATTGGCTGGTTTTAGCAAGCAGATGCTTAGCTCATGTAATTATTGCTTTCAGCAGGTAGTTTTGTCTATCCTGTACAGATAAACAGATTGTCCAGAGGGAAAACTATTAGTAAGCATTACTGCTATGGTGTTTTCTGAGCATTTCATTTTGGATTAATATGAACTGATAGAAGACTAAACTTGAGAGAGGGGAGATGGTGGTAGAACCTTGTAATCTTTGTCAAAACAGCAAATGTGTACTTAAACCAGTACTGACTATAAAAAAAAAAAAAAAAAAAAAACAAAAACCAAACAAAAAAACCCCACTGATTATGAAAAAGGCATATCAATAGCTTGGAATGTCAAGATGATAATAAAAAGTATTAAAGTATAGCAAGCAAACTGCGCTTAAAATATAAACTCAGCCTCCATAGATCTTAAATTATTGTGCATTAAAATATCTCCATACTATACTCAAATGGAATTTTAACTCTGTTGTGCAGGGATAGATGTCTAGAAAGCAAGATATTTAGCTGGGTGCAACTACAAAACCTTTGCAGGAAGACATCTTTTTCTATCAGCTGAATGTGCAGTGATTCACTTCATCGCACAGTCAAAAAGATGAGTATGGGATTGAATTTTGACACTTTTGCCTGCTTACGCACCTATTTAATTGATATGCTTTTTCTTTTTTAAAAGCTAAGTAGTATGTATACTTAGCAGTCTTTGGGGAGAGCAGGCAAGCCACCATTTGCCTGTCTAATGGTAGAGTTAAATGGTAAGAAGACAAACCTTTAAACTTGCTTTAGTATAGGATATGGTCCCACCGCTTGCCCCACCCCGCCCACACTGGGAGCCTTTTTTAGCTAGGTCAACAGTATCGTATAAGTGGTGAGGAGTAATCTCAAGGCTTGGGACTAAAATTTATCCCTGGTGTGCATCTACCACAGGGAAAAGTGGTTTATGACTGATTTGCTGTGATTTTTACAAAAAATTTGACAATTACTTAGCAACACTTCAGTCACTCTCTGTGCACATTGTCATATAAACTGGAACTATTTGTTTCTATCCCTAGTTTCTGAAGACTACTGCAAGTTTCTGACAACCCAAAATCCTATTGCTGACATTATTTATATCAATGGAATTTAAATGTCAAAAGTTGGCAATTGTTCTGGCTCCTTTCCTTTTAGTCTAATAACTCTTCTTATTATCAGCTTTGGTGATTGTATGGTCAAAATATCAGCTCACAGGGGTAAAGCTGCCGGTCTTATCAGCACTTTAGGATGGAGCTTGGAGAGAGGCTAAACTTGGACAGAGCTAAACTTCAACCTTGGACACTTTAACCTTGCTGAGGTGGCTGGTGCTGACGTGTTGGGAACTTTGAAAAAGTAAATCAAATGCTGCAGCTCAGGTGTGTTTCTTAAGGTTACAAAATGAGCCAGAATGCCCCCCACCCCCTCTCATGGTTCAGCTATCTAACTTTCTAAATCCAGAAAAGATTCACAAAGCTGGACCCTAGGACTCAGTCTGAGGATTCAGAATACCTCAGTGCAACAGTGCAGGCATGGAAAGAAAAGTGTGGAAGCTGCTGGTTTTCTCTTCACTAAAGTATTTCTTGCAGTTATGTGGCACTCCATGGAAATCAAGATGTGGTTATCTGTCAGTACTTTGCATATATGGGTGGATTGTGGCAGGGATAGACTTTTGGATTCTGCAGGCCACCTCTGGGCCATGTATCACCTTTTTTCAGTTGAAAAGTATAACTACATTAAAGTCAAACACCTGCATATTGTTTTTTCAAATGGTGAGAAAGAAATGTGCATATGCACATTAGCTATGTATCCCAAAGTGTTTGCATGGTAACAGACCTTAAAATATAATTAAATCAGTTAGATGTGCTAATACCTGTCAACAGCAAAATTTAAGGTCACCGATTGTTAAATGCTTCAACATTGTTCATATCACCCAGTCTTTGAAATTTTGGTCTCATCTGTTTGTTTTTAAAGCTTGAAGTACATTAGCCTCTATTCTTTGACAATTCTTAGTTTTACAGCACAGGACACAAGCTTTCTGGCTCAAGAGATGAGAGCTCAGTCATTAGCAATCGTTAGAGCTACTGCATCAGCCTCATTCCCTCATCAGCAAAGGTGGACAAGTTACAGACACTTAATGCAGAATTAGCTATTGAACATATTGCTGGTGTGATGCCAGTGGTCAGGAAAGTTGTCAGATATGGGTAAATAGCAAGGCAATTTGGCAAAAATCCTAGATAATCCTAGGGAAGGAACTACTTCCCCTGCAGCAAAGTATTAAAAAAAGCATTGGTCCATTGGTCCTGCTCAGTGGGTCCTCGTGAAATTTCCTTCCTAAATCCATATGTGGACATCAGTTTAACCTTGAATGAATGGGCAAGACACCCCAGTGAGATATCTGAGAGACTTCAGTAATGATCCCAGTGCCAGGACACCACATTCATGTACCCCATCCCTTGCTGCTGCCTCTGCAGAGGCTAAAGAAACATACAGCAAACAACCCAGAAAGCCTATTCCTAGAGATGTGAAGATGGTATATTATGGAGAGTGATTTATAGCAGCTGAGCTGAGGGTGTGATGAACAGTCAGGTTCTCATTAGTAAGTCTTACAGCCTCTGTTTTAATTCACCACCATCTTGATCATTGCTGAAAGGATTCACAATTAATGAAAAACTGAACTGTTTGTGATCAATGAAACTTTTAAGAGCTCATTACAAATCAGTAATAAATAGTTCTTTCCCGCCTTTTGAAGAAAAGAACCTGGGAAAGAGGGCAAACAAGGCTGTTAAGAAAGACAGAGACATAAGGGAGATGAAAGCAAAGATAAATCTTCCAAAAGGAGGGGCAGCAGGCTGCTGTGCTCCCAGCTTGGCTTCAGGTGACACTGCTTGTGTCATGGTGGCCTTCAATGGAAAGGAGCTGAGGTTCAGGAAGACAGACAAGTGCCCAGGAATAGTCCAAGCTCAGGTGCACAGCAGATCAGGAAGTGCAAATAAGGTGAAAGGAAGGTTTCTAGGTGAGTTCTAACTTGCAGAAGGGAGAAAGGCCCTTTCCATCTCCTCCCCTCCCTGCAGAGCCTCATTACAACCAAAACTTAGGGTTATATGACAAAGAAGAGAATTTGGACCATAAGAGTGAGTATACCTGGTCCCAATTCACAAAACACCTTTTTCATTAATTCATGATTAAACATTGGCTAATTCTGTCTATATCATTTTGCCTTAGCTCTTTACATTGTGTATTTACTGCATGTGTGTTGGAGCACTCATATCTAAGAAATGCTTTTAATGCACACATGTGGATGGAGCATCTTTCCGTGATGTGGGCAATCACCTGAGAAGTCAACAGTCACTGTCTGCCTGGTTTGTTCTAATTTAGTGAGGAATAAATTAATCTCGCAACATGTGCATCACTGATCATTGACTGTATCAGTCTGTGCTCCTTTGGGAAGAGCATTCTTTCAGCCCTGCTGATGCTGCAGCCCTGCCCCATCCATTTTCACTCTGGTCCAAGTTTTACAGGGTGAGTCTTGATTTTAGGTGCCCTCGTGGCAGGGTGCTGTGAAGGTTCAATGATTAGACAGCTTGAGAGCTTTAAAAAAATCGGTCTCCTTAAGCAATTCCAATCAGACTTCCCAGAAATCACTTGTGAAATAGATCATTTTGGGTCCTTATAAATGCATGTGTAATTGTTTCTTGCAAACAATAAATGTTGAGATCAGAATAATGCTTAGGGATTCCAGAAAAACAGCATAAAGCTCTTTCGGTAATTTTAACAGTTCGGGAAATCATCCTGTAAGAATCCCTTTTGGTCAGGAATGCATCCTTACTCCTCATACCTGAGGGGCTGGGCAGTAAGAGATTCAAAAGCAGTCATGAGGAACAGAATCAAGACTGTATTTCACAGAATTTGCTATGCAGTCTTGTGTTCACCCACTCTCCCATATGTCCCTGCTGCAGTGATTTCCAGTTAATTCTCTTCCGTCAGTGCTGTTCCGGTGGTAACATGGGGGTTTTTGCCAGCTGACTATTTAACAAGCCAAAAGGGAATGACATGAGACAGAGTGCCAGGCACTTACCTGTAAACAGCAGAGCAGACACCAAAATTTGAAACATTTTCAGAGACATGGCAAATTATCCAGAAAGTGTTTCCTTTGTAAAGCAGAGGCAGTGATAGGGTTTTATACTTTGTTATCTTTAGGTTTATAAATCATTTACGAAATACCTGTAAATCATTGGTGCAGGCCGAGGGCAGGGTACAGTGCTTAGTTCAGATTTGTCCCATATGCTTCTGTTTGTACACTTTGGACTTTGCAAGCTGAGCCTCTAATGAGCTATAATGGCTCATTATTGTGTGGATACATTAACTTCTCTATAAGCTTTATAATGCAAAATAGCACAGTGGGCTTGTTCTGTGCCCGTTGAACAGGCAAGTATCTGCAAGTCAGTCTTCTGCATGATGGTTTTCTCCTCGTTGTGGTAATGGGCATGAGCGGTTCATAGTCTGTTGTGAATATGAATGGTGGGAAATGGTGTTTGAATCCACCTGCTCTGAGAGCAGTGCCTAAGTATACAGTATATTTTAGCTGGGCTGAGGAAAATAAACCTATAATAAAACTGACCAAGAAAGCACTAGGGCACAGAAGGAGAGAGGGAGATGGGTTCCTGCCCTGAACCAGGCACAGGTTACAGGGTCTCTCACTGCCTTTTGCCAGTGTTGGGACTCTAGTGTGGGACACTATGAGTTCATGCTGTCTTACCTTTCCCCACCTCTCCAGTTAGATGTTGCCTTTTTATATACAACTCACTGTCAGTAACAACTGTCCTTCTGCAGACCAGTTTATCTTCCTAAGCACACCTACACTGATGACAACAGACTACAGAAAAGCTGAGCTTTATCACACATTGAGGTGAGTTGATCTGCAGTTCACCAGCACAGGCGTGCGTGTACCCAAAGGTCTTTATGTCAGGGAATTAGACCTTGCTGACGTCACAGGTCAGGGACCAGATGCCATGCTCACGGGCAGTAGTACTTCATTCTTACGTTCACAGTGAGAACCATCCAGTCTAGACAGTGGATGGAGCAAAGGTTTGTTGGGAAGTAAAAGAGCATTTAGTTATGTAATTACAGAGCCTTATAGTTTTTGTCATTACACATTGGTGGGCAGGAGGGGAGACTATTAAATAGCAGGTCTAACAGTGGAATCCTTAATCTAATCCTTGCAGCAGGTCATTTAACAACTTTAGTATTATTTTAGCATTGTTCTAAAAAAAAAAAAAAACAAATCACTCAACCTCACCTGTCCAATTATGCATGGAGGCAGGTGCTCTGCACTCTGGTGCCATGTTCACAACAAATATTAATTATCCAAACTGATGATCAGCTTTCCCCATCTCTGAGCTACTAAATTAAATGTTAGATGTCAGCATTTTTGTGCACCAGCATAAAAGGTGGAAGGACTGGGACATTTGCCAGTGGGTGACACAGATGGCTGTGACAGACAAGCTCTCAAGAACTGTAGATCCCCCAGAAATAAGTTCCAGAAAAGCGTACAAGTTACTCTTTTATCTCACCAACTTTTCTGAGCCACCTTCTCCAGCATCTTCCACACTTCTCTCTTACATGGACCTGCCTTTCTTTGCAGTTTCCCTCCCATGGGTTTTTCCTCCCAGTTCCTAGTATAATGCGTGGAAGAACATGCTGGCATGTCATTTTTTATTAATTGCAGTTATCTCTTCTTTAATGTGCAGTCTGCTCATAGAGAAAAGTGCTAGTGATATGGCCTAGGCCAAAAGAGATGAAAATAGCCAGTAAGACTTCACTGCTACCTGGGAGCAGATCACAGAGAGTCATGCTGGACTGGCAACACAGACCCAAGACACCTACTTCTCCTATCTCACCTTAGGAAGCAAGAGAATGAGATGAGAATGTTTTTCTTAGGAACAGGAGTTGAAAAAATGATAAAACAGTTAGACAGAGACCACAGATCCCAACTGACTCTGAGTATCCTAAGTCCAGCCTCCCAGAACCTAAAAACTCATCCTTGCTCTTGCAATTTCCAAATAAAATCTGTCACGTGCTGGAGGATGATTTGCCTATATCCTCTTCTGATGAAGCCTTGACTCTGTTATAGGGAAAGTCGTCACTGAGAGGCACAGAAAGTCTTCTGGTGGGGCCACGAAACATGGTGGGGATGTTGAAGTGCCTGGACCTAGGCTCTGAGTTCAGAAGAACGCAAGACTTATTTTGCTGTAGAGTGGGACAGTGGTCAGCCAGCTTAGGCAATGATACAAGATCAGGGAAGCAGCTAAACTGCAGACAGCATGTCCCCTTGGACGTATATATCCATGACACCTGAACACTCATCTTGCTTTTCTTTGTTTCATCCCTTATCCTGCCACCCTCGCTTCCTTGTCTCTTTTTGGTCTTGCTCCTGGCCCCTGCTCTTTCTTGTTTAGCCTGCCCAGCTCTGCCTTTTTCCCCCCGAGATGTTGCATGCTATGCTCTTCCCGCTTGTTGCATGCTCTGCAGTTTCACATAAAATGATGCTATGCCCATAAAACCCAACTTCTTTAGATTGAAGAATTTATAAGTCTTTTATAAGGAGAGTCACTTCCCAGTGCAATTTCTTTTTCCTCTTCTCATATGTGTCCTGCTTCCCATATCCACATGGGTGTATAGCTGCCAGGTTCAACCCCTCCCTGCCTCCTACCCCAGTCCTGCTATTGCCCAGTCTCACCTCTGCTCAGAATAGCCAGTGTTCTTCCTGAAGCCCTGTAATGTATATATAGTCTGGGGGTTGCATATGCCCAGCTGGCTCACATACAAAAACTTTTAGGAGACACATGTGTTCTTAGCTGTTCTTTGAGAGTATTATATAGGCAATCTGGATATCACTAAAAACCCATGAAAAGCATGAATGTGTTCATTAAATATAGAATTTTAGCTGTTAATCACTAACAGATATGCAGGCTGCAATTTTTTGGAAGATTTATAACTTGGCCCAGTGGCTCAAATTTTCATATGGAGGAATGAATCATCGTATCATTTTCATATGATGCCCTCCCTCTCTTGTCAAATTTCTATTCCCTACTTTAAAGCACGGAAAGCTTATTCAAAGGAGTTGTCATCAGAATACTCAGTGCAAGTTAAACTTTCCCCTGCACATCCTTGTCTCATTTCCAGAAATAGCCAAGATATTGGCTGAAATGTTTTCAAAAAAGTTCAGCCTGAGGCAGACACCTAACATATTTAAAAAAAAAAAAAAAAAATAGACCAAATGATAAAAGTTAACTGAGTTACAGGCAAGTGAAAGTAGTAGTATATGAAGGGACACTTCGGGCAATCTTCAATGGTACCAGCCTTATCAATAAGGTGTAAGCGTTTCCCATTTCAGGGGAAAGATCCATGATCTTCCCCTACTAGTATCATTCTTTTTTTTCTTTTTTCTTTCAGGAAAATGAGTAAAAACCCGAAACTGTATCTGATTATAGCTGAAACAGTTTTGGGAAGAAAAGGAAGAAAAGAGCTTGGACTTATCTTAAAAACATCCTGGGGAAGAAGATGATCACTGGCTATACATTGAGGCCTCTGTCTCCTTGAATAATTTTTCAATGTTGTTGTGGTTTACCCCAGCCAGCAACTAAGCAGCATGCAGCCTCTCGCTCACTCCCCCTACCCTGATGGGATGGGGGAGAGAATCTGAGGAGTAAGAGTGAGAAACACTCCTGGGTTGAGATAAGAACAGTTTAATAATTGAAATAAAGTAAAATAGTGATGATGATAATAACAATATAATAATGATAATAATAATAATATACAAAGCAAGTGATGCACAATGCAATTGCTCACCACTCGCCGACCGATACCCAGACAATTCCCGAGCAGCGATTGCTGCTCCCTGGCCAACCCCCCCCCAGTTTCTATACTGAGCATGATGCCATATGGTATGGAATAGCCCTTTGGTCAGTTTGGCTCAGCTGTCCTGGCTGTGCCCCCTCCCAGTTTCTTGTGTACCTGGCAGAGCATGGGAAGCTGAACAGTACATAACATAACATAAGCAGTACTTAGCAACAACTAAAAACATCAGTGTGTTATCAGCATTCTTCTCATCCTAAATCCAAAACACAGCACTATGCCAGCTACTAGGAAGAAAATTAACTCTATCCCAGCCGAAACCAGGACAAATGTATTTTTCACTGGTGAAGTAGTTATAAAATGGCTAATTTGTAAAACATCTGAGAGATAGGGAAGCTGAATATCCTTAAGATTGCTTGTTGTTTCAAGTTCATTGAAATCAGCTAACATATAAAATTATTGGGAAGGAGGAAACAGGTAACAAATCATATAGATAGCCTGGATTACCAATTTTGCCATCTAAGTATAAGGCTAATCTCTCAGACTTTGTAAACCGCTATGTAACAGTTGAAAAATGTCATCTTCTTCTGTTGTATTTAATATCAAATTCCTCATTTGTTTCAGCTTGTCTAACATTTACCAGTTCTGTTTGTTCATCTCTAAGACATCTTTGACTTAAGTGGATGTGCCTACACGAGTGTTGAACTTTATGCTTTAAGTATCTGAAAATGCCTGTTGTGTGATTGTGGTATCTTTTTGGAGTAGGGATGAGACAAGTGCAAGGTGATATTTAAAGGAATGTAAAACATATGCAGGTTGTGAAAAACCTCTCGCAAAACAGAGGAAACATGCACAAAAAGTTGTACATGTGGGACAATCGACGGCATTTGACTCAATAAGGACTCAAAACAGGATGGGTATTAGCAGTATAAAGAGCCCATGAGCTTCTTTTACCTTGTCTCATTATGTTTGGTATTCTCCGCCTGATTTAGTCTAATTAAACTGAGCAAGGAGGCAGTGCAAAGCAAACTTCAGCAACCTAAGTGAAGCTAGCCTCTTCCAGCGGCTATGCCTTAAGAGCACAGCATAAGACATGTTGGACGGGGTTAAACTGGAAGCCTGGTGTCCCATTCCTGACTGTGGCCAGCAGCAGAGGTCTAGGGAGGGGGCTAAGAAAACAGCGGCCATTGGCGTTTCCACCAGCATATCTTCTGTACAACCAGCACATTGTGGCTAAGGACTTGAAGTCAGAGGCAGTAGCTTAGTGTTGAATGTTTTGTCATAGATTCTCAGTACCTTAGTTTTGGAAACATAGCTAAACTAGGTGCTGTGTTGAACCCTGCACCTGACAATTATTTGGGCAAAATTTCTTCTGTTACTTTTGTCTCCTGGGGAGAGCCTGGCTGCTTAATTCCGCATGCTGTTTCTTGCCTGGTGGAAAGGCAGGAAGGCTAAAGCTGGGACTGTTTGTAGTGTGGGTGCTGCTGCAGTTCAATGGAAAAGATGATCCTTGGCAGGAGTTTTGGGAAGTACTGGGGGATTTTCAGCATTTTGGGTCAGTCACTGATTCCAGTTACTGTTTCCTATATTCTGCCCCGCTGCCTCCAAGTAGTGCAAGCCTTGGAAGACACCTGCCATCAGCCTGGCACTGAGGGTGTGCATCCATACGTGACCTAGGGGCAGCACTCTGGTTCCAGCTGCTGCAAGCAGTGCAGGGGAGGATGCCTCTCCAAAGTTGCCACCAATGCCCTAGGATGGTTAAGTGCATTCTGTTGACTAACCTGCCTTTACAAAATTTTTGTCCTTATAGGAATTCATTATCCCTTACTTCTCCAAGGTGATGGTGTAAAGGCAATTTGTATAAATCTCTGTGCAGTGGAATTGAGCCAAGACATACAAGGAAGTCTAATGTGAGCAAGTTAACAGGTCTTTTATTGGCCACTAATTCAAATGCCTAGCTTGTTTTGAAGTAAGCGTACTGGCATACGGTGAGGTACTTAGCACAGCAGAATTATGCATTTTACACCTGCTGGCTTGGAGGTATGCTTTAGTTCAGTTTTTTTATTCCAGCCAGCTACAGTTCTTGATAAGCCCATGTTTGCCTGTGCCAAACAGCACCACCAGTCCCATCCTGCTGCTGTTGTGCTTGAGCACTTTTGTTCTCTTCATCTTTATGACTCCTGAGGGCACGAGTAACTCTCTCTTCTTGGGGGGCAGAAGGCATGAATGCTTTAACTCGCTACATTTTCCCAGAATTGCACCGTGTAAAACTTTCACTTTCAATGACATTACACCTCAGTTCGCCAGTTCCATGAGCAGGTGCTGGAAGTGGCCCTCAGCTCACTCCTCAACATCCCCAGGCTGCTGTCTGCAGCAGGGGCTGTTCCAGGGAAGCTCCCACAGGGCAGCAGGAACAGCTGGGAGCAGGGACAGGAGCTGCCTGTTTAAGCCTCTCAATTTGTAAGTGACTTGGGGCCAGGGTCTGAGAGCGTCTGGTGGCATCCACCTCCCTTTGGTGGTGAGGGCACCTCACCATGTTCTGTAAGAGTTCAGCTGCTCTTTGGGTACAGTGGGAGCACCCGGACTGGGATGCCAGTAGGGTGGGAACCTGTGCCTGGTATTTGGGCAGCATGGCCGTGTCTCTGGCAGAGTCACCACCTTGGTTTGCCCTCCCTCTGGCTGGGTTTCTGGTGTGTAGATAGTAGTCAACAGGTTCGTTCCTTCCATGCCCCCAGCCATTCTTGCCAAGCCTGCTACAAGCACCACCCACAGGCTCAAATCTCATAGTCCTTTTCTTAACATGTGGCGAGTGACCAGCACAACTACTGACTGTGGTTGCCTTCCATATTATTGGTACAAAGTTTAAGAAAGGATAACAACATTCAGGTAAGTGGCCTAGAAAGTTGGATAATCATTGCTTTGAATGGTTGTCTTGTTTGTAAAGTCATGACCTTCATATGTGACTGTAATATCTAAGAAATACATCTCTTGTTGCTGAGATTGTAATAACTAAAATTCTAACATCCTTAGCAGAGCTTTTACTATGGTGCATACAGTGGTTTTCTACATTTTCAGCAACTTCATTATGCTTTACATCATGTCTGATTTTGTACCTATTGAGTGTCATATTTTCATGGAATAATGGGTGTCTTCAATGCACTTCAAGCTTCAAGAGCTTCAAGCATCTGGATTGTCTAGATTTTTATTTTCTTTTTAACTGTTGAACTCCAGTACAGGTCCAAGGGTGTAACTGAGTGGCCAGCTCAGTCCGCCCCACTGATAACTCTAACACTGACCTTGTTCTCAGTTCACCTGCATGCAGCTGCCCCAGTGTAACAAGAAAATACGGTGGTGTCAGACTGCACAAGAAGCTGGAGTAATGTGAAAAATCTCCAAGAGACTGTCTGTACTTTAGCTTCCGAATGCTTGCTTCCTATTCTGTAGAAGATTATGCAGTCTCAGTCCTTTTTTTTTTTTTTTTAAACTTCAGGTTTCTACTTTAAAATCTCCTATGGTAGCATGACCTGCGGTTCTCATGGTGGCAGCCAGAAATTGTCACAGTATTCCAGACAGGTTACTGCTGTCTGATCTTGCTGCGGTGTAGATATTAGCTGACAGTTCTTGAAGCTGTTTTAATCCATCACTCCTGATCCACAATAGAGCAACCGTGGCTTGCACAGACAAAAAACACAGACCATGTTCCTCTTGATGTAGTTTAATAAGGCCATATCCAGAATCTTCTGTATGTTTTTCTTGCCTTTCTGCCAGCAGTGATGTAGGAACTGTGGTAGGTGCAACTTGAAGCAATTTTAAATGCAGGATTCTTTAAGTCCCCTCTCTTCTGGAAATTAATATATACTGCTGCCCCTGCACAGATTTGGGGCAGTGTTTATGAAGTCAGGCTGATCTAGCCATGATGATTCTGCTGCATCTAACATGAGCCCTTGGAGGGAGGACATGTGGATGCCATTCTCAGCTAAAACAATAAAGCTGTTGGGAGTGTCTTGTGCTGTCACCCCTTTTTTACTTATGTAGTGCAGAAATTTGTAAGATCTATAAACAAACAAATGTTTTAGCTTGTTGTAAAGTCAATTTTTATTACATCTTCTTAAAAGCTGAATAACATACAGCCAAAAGAATTTACTTTGACGTATAGTACTGAGTATCAAACCATAGCCTGCGTTATCGTAGTCCTGCCATAAAACTGGGAAAATTACTGTCCTGATGAGAAATAAGAAAAATTCTATAATGAGAGCAATATGAGGAGCATTTTCAGTGCTGTCACAGACTGCAGTAGGAATTAACTGCTATTGGTGTGACTTATGCCACAGGTGTATCTAACACAGTCAAGTTAAATCCTTGTTCTGTGAAGTCCATCTGTTAATCTGGCTTCGATCCTCCTGTCACCTGCTGTTGCTGAGTGTGGGATGAACTGATCCTTATGTGCACTTGGAAGATAAGGCCTGGTTTTAAATCTCATTACAGTGGTAAAACAGGAATAGATCCACTAGGAATGGAGCTACACAGGTATGAAACCTGGTTTGATCTCTCTAATTATAAAAATACGTGTCTGCATAGCTCCAGCTCTTCATAGATCATTCTGTCACACTATCACAAAAGGATGGGGTTTGGGGGTTTTTTTGTACTAGATTTAGAAAATATATATTAGCCTTATAACTCAGTAGAGAACAGTCCTGGTAATTGCATCACCACTTAAAATGTTGCAAATGAATATACAGAATACAATATTAAAAAAAAGATTAAAACATAGTTTGAGAAAGGGGGTTAGATGTCTTGGTCAGCATTTTGCTGTTTAGAAGTCCTTAACAGAACCCTTCACAATTATGTATTTGAATCGCCAGACAAAGCTGCTTTTACCTAACTCTGTACGTCTGAAACTGAGGATACTGCTCCTGATCGTTAGCACAACAGTCATTTGATTTATTACTGCTAATTACTTCTAATTCTTTAAAACATTCACATTTATTTATTTTAGCTCTACTCATGACTTCCTTTTCAGAGTGACTGCAGAGATGTTTGATAATGCTTAGCAAATATTATGTTTTTAAAGACAAAATATTTTTCATTTTTGTGGAATCTGCAGTGACTGTCTTAGTGAGGAAGATAATTCTGTGTCAGCTAGTTGGTAAAAGCTTTGACAAAATCAGCCATGCTCCACAAAAATGGTACAGAGCATGGTAAATGACACGTGATCTGAATGAAGTAATGCAATTCAAATGTTTTGGGTTTGGTTTTTTTATCCTTAATTCATTGTTTGCTAATGGGAAAAAGTATTTTATTGAGCCGAACCTACATAATTGTGTTTGCTATTGCAACAATGACTGATGTCTGGGGCTACTCCATCTCAAGAAAATACTGGAGACATTCACTGTATCTCATAGGAAAATGGAGCTTGGAAAAGTAACCGCTGCAATGTTATAATGATTTGCCTGATTGCTTGAAAGAAATACTGTACTTATCAACACTAAATCTGGTAAGCTATCTAAACCTGCATTGGCACGATGGAGACATAGGTTGAAGTCTCTGAGCCTCATGTCTTGATTTCCATGTTCCTGTTTATCATAGGTGTAGGAAATTAAGGTTTCTCTCTTGTGTTAATTAATGTACCATGTTATCTAGTCTAGAGTCAACACTTCTAAATGCAAAAACTTGGGTTGAAACTGGTATGTTACTTTGGGGAAAAAAAATTACATTTTATCTTTAATCTGTTGCAATTATTTCACTAAAAAATTCCCACCAGTCATTTCAACTAGTGTACAGAAGATCCAGTTTTTAGTTGCTAGTTAATTTTGACTTCACTTGTCCTTTTAGCACAGTTCCTCAAAGAAACAGTTGTGGCTGACTGTATTTATGATATCCAATGACAAAGTAGTATACACTGCTAAAACTCCTTTATTGTGCATGCAGATTTATTGTCTTCCATTTTGTTTTTTAATGGGATGAATACTTTAAAATAACTACCAAGAATAAAAGAGAAATCACACAGTGGGCAAGTTGCTAGCAGAAGTTACTTCATAATGTGAAAACACAATAGCTCAGTAGTAGTACACAGGAAAATGGTGATTTTTTTTAAATGTAATAATTTTTAATGCAAGTAAAAAACCAGCAAAAAGTAGTTCCCAATTTAATTCTAGAAATTTTCTTTTTAATCAAAAGCCAAGTTACCTTTTCCAAGAAATAAAACAATTTTTTGTAAGGTCATAAGGGCTAGAAAGTTACTTTTCATAATTCAAGCATTTCTAAAGTGCAAAATGCCTGGATGCAAGACTGAAATAGCATGTCAAGATAAAAGGAAATGGTGAGTATTTTTAAACTTTCACAGTAGAATATTTGTACTTAAACAGGAGGTGAGAGAGAAATTTCTTATGACTGAGTATTTCCAGAAAGTCATTAAGTAAAATGTGCCACAAAAACATGGTATAACAGAAACGGTGTATTGACAAAGTGTTAATTCATTAGTGTGCTCCATGAGCCTAAAGATATAAAGATATAAAATACATTGTCCAAGTTTCTTAATGCCTTCCTAGTAGGCTGGAAACAGGGGGTGGAAGGAAGGGTCATTTCAGATGTAGTTGTGAGTTAAAGGGTAACGTAAGGTAATGTAATACTAAAGTCCCTCTCTACTTTGCAAGAAACTAATGTTCTTTGAGTTGCCCATTGGCAGGCTGTGTCTTGAAGTTTATAAGTGAGATTATTGTAGTGTAGAATGAAGCAATTACAGAGAGATTCCTGCTGTGCCTTGCCTCTTGTCATTGACAAGGCTACAGAAAACACCTGGGCTTACCTCTGCCTGGTTCCTTTGCTGCCAAATATTTGTAATGCCTTGTAAAATTCTTCCTCTGCCCACTTTTTCCCCCAGACTACATGGTCTTGGTGCTGGTGAGATATAACAGAGAAGATCTGTTTAACCATGTCATTAGAGGATCAGGTAGGAAGGGGTAACCGTGACAAGGAGTCAGTCTTTGTGAAATCTCTCACCAGTTTGAATCTCACCAGACCCTCACAGTTGGAGATGTGGAACTCTATCCACATCAGCAGCATTCAGGTGTTAATAAAAATGAGCAATAAACCAACAAAGTATCAGCCCTCGGAGGCACTCTTAAATGTCAGATCATTGCTGTGATGTTGTAGATGCGTCCCAGCAATTTCCCTTGGCAAGTGCTGTGTGTCACTGATGCGCGTTCAGCAAAGCACTTGCCTTGGTACAAAAATCAGATTGAAATACTGGGATTCTAAAAGCTGCATATCAACATCTGGAATGCCTAATGGCTATTTTATTATTTCTTAACTGTCCCTGAGGCGTTTAAGCTTTCTGACCTTCCCCTTGCATCAGTAGCACACTCAGCTTCATTTCTTGTGAAATATTCAGTAGCTTGCCTTCTAAAGCTTTCCACCTCTTAATCCTCTTATTGTCTCTCTTGATATCAACCTTAGCTGCTGACATGACAGCTTTTTCCAATATGTATGTGAACTAAATGGTTTGGATAAAAGCCAAGGAACATCATGCCTCTTGGAGAACTGTAGTAAACAGATATTGCATTAAGACCTTGCTACCCAGAGTGGGAAAAAAAAAAAAAATAGTCTAGCAAACTATTGCCTGAAAGGATACTTAATTCTATAAAGCTTGTGAAGGACATGCAGGGCTCACTGCTTTTGGTCAGTCCCATTTGCTGTGTGGTGGTCAGCATCACTGAGCTTGCCAGAGATGGATACAAATGGCTTCGAAGTCTAATTTACTTCTCTTCCATAGAGTGGCTTTATTCTGTTCCTGCAGATGACTTAACTAAAGTGAAAACTAAAGACTTTTATTCAGGAATCCCTTCCCCACTGCATGAGTCAGCCACAGGGTGGTCTGGCAATGCTGGTCCGGGATGGTGGCCACCAGGTGTGGGCAGTGCCGTGCCACAGGGCCAGTACCACCTCCCTGGGTGGTTTGATGTGCCAGATAAGTCCTGGTGCGTGCTGAGGCCCAGTCTGCTTCCTCCTGCCATCGCCCCCGGGCAAAGCTTGGCCAGTCCCCCCTTGTAGAAGCGGTGCTGTCAGTTTACTCAGGGCAGGTGCAGGATGGCGCGCTTGGAAGGAAGCCCAACCTGTCCCTGCTGCTGCCCCCCTCTTCCTCAAAGGGGAGTGACCCAGTCATCAGTATGGGGCTTTAAAGGAAGAAATAGCTTTCTTTTCCCCCGCTGTTTGCATCTTGGGAGGAGGGAGGGAAGGGGAGGCTGTTGTGATTGCTTGTGTGCGTGAGAGGCCTTCAGCTTGACTCCCCTTGCCAACATGGTTTTTTAGTGTTGCTGTCTACACAGCTCCTCAGAGGTGATACTTTTCATAAGTCCTAAAGGGATTTATAAGTAAAAATAATTTTAAATAGTTCTGCGGATTGCTGAGAATTTTAAGACCTTTGAGGCCGTCTACCAGTGCGTTTATGCGGTGCAGCACTAGCTAACGGCTCCTCCAAGCAGCCTGAGGTGGTCGTCAGTCACTCTGGGTGCTGCCGTGAGGAAAGGGCATGTTCCCGGCATCCCGCTGGCTTGGGGCATAGAATCATAGAATCATAGAATCATAGAATCATAGAATGCTTTGGGTTGGAAGGGACCTTGAGAGATCATCGAGGCCAACCCCCCCTGCATCTCGGTGTTGGGTTGGTGTTTCCAGATTCCTCAGGGGAAGTTACTGCAGCATGGTGCCCAAGTGTTTGCAGGAAGGGGAGAGCTTCTGCCCCTGCAGAGTGAATCCAGCAGTGCAACAGGAAAGCAGGGGAGAGAAAAACTAGATTAAGGCAGCCCAAAAGCTGGCTTGAGACAGGTTTTTGGTTGCATATGTTCTGCTTCTCTTCTTTGGGAATGTCACAAGGCAGAGTAGAGTCCTTTCTTTCAAAGGACTGTTCAATTAAACTTTCTTTTTTGAGAGTGTATGAGTTATAAGGATTCATTTTTCAACCTCAAGGCCCTGACAGTGACTTTGTAGTGTTTATTTTCAGAGACTCGTGAGCAACCAGACTTGGCGTATTCACTGGTAAGCACAGTGAGCCCCTTGATAGGGGAAGTGACGCTAACTGCCCCAGGGAAACATATGGAGAGTGTACTGGTCTGTGACCAGCTCTTCTATTTAACACTCCTGCCTGTACACTGTCTCAGGAGTTGAAAGCTCAGCTTTGGAAATGTCAGGTGATGACATTTTCATTTCCTTTTGAAAACTATCCCTCAGTCAAATGGATCTTGCCTTTTAGGAAGCTATTTTTTCTTTTTTTCTTCTTTTTTTTTTTTTTTTTCCCCCACTAAACTGTCTTTATGTTTCAAATAGAAAGCATGCAAAACTGCATGTTTTGCATTTGGTTGCAAAAGCCTATTTCTTGGCATTACTGACACCAGTAAGCATGTTAATGTACTGTTAGTTCAGCTACCTTGCAGAAAAAGGTTTTTTTTTTTTCAGTGAGCTGTTTTCACCTCACCTTTCTGTTCTCAGTCATTGATAGAAGAAGAATATCTGCTGCACAGAGCTGAGCCTTGTCAAATTTGTTCCGGCAGTTGATCTTACTAGGAACTGGAGTTGAGCTGGTCTAATTCCCCTAACAGCACCAGTTTCTGACAATAACAATCCAACCATATTTTACTATTATTAATAATAATAATATCATTATTGTTATTATTATTATTATTATCATTGTTACATAGGAGACTTCTAAAATAAATCTTTTTATAATGCTGTGATGTCTCAGAAGCTAGCCTTCACTTGTGCTCCTCCCTTCTTCCTCCATGTGTGTTATTTGCTTTGCTTGCTGCCAGGAGCATCAGATGCAGCCTTGAATGAAGGCCAGCATTTGCACAGCTCTCATCAGGTTTGAAAGAGATGCCATGACAAGTTTCCTTTCTGCACAGCTTGGAACAAAATGAAATATGCCCATATGTAGAACACAACTGCAGTAAACGGCAAGAAAATGGAGTTAGAATAGCACTTCAGAACATTTTATCAGCTCTCTTCTGTGGGCGTGAAGGAAAACGTATAACCAAAAGACTAACTTCCAAACATTCTTTTTTTCCAGCAGGTGGAGCTAAAAGGAAAACATCTACTGTGCTTTTTGGACAATAGATGTGGTATGACCCCAAGTAAGGTAGTTATGTAAGTGCTAAACTGTATGGTTAAAGGGAATTTTCTTTAAACTAATTGAATACAGCACATATAGAGTCATTTATTATAAAAGGAAAAATATGCATAGATCAATAAAGAGCATTTGTACATTATTTTATGAGAAGAAAAAATTAACATGAGGATGGGAGGGATTGCTTTTTATTGTTTCTAAGATGACTATGCATTTTTTTTAGAGGAATAAAATGTGGAATTGATCTTTAGAGAAGCCTATCTGACTTGCTTTAAGCAGTAGCACCACCACATGTCAAGAAGCAGCCAGCGGTCCAAAGCACAGTATTAACTCCTAATTCTGTGATTAGAACAAACTCAGTAAAACCTGCTTTAAGGAAAACAACCATTAATTTTTGATAATTCCATAAAAGTAGTATATTAGTCACAGTTTGCAAGTCAGATTTATTTCGCGGCTAAATATCCTTCCTACAGTTCTTCTTCTGTCTTTACTCAGTTTTAGGGCATTTCTTATACCATGCTGAAATTGTGTAAGGTCACAGAGAGTCCTCCCTGACTGCTTCATTCCCCTCTCTCCAGAACTGGCATTTCATTACTTGGTTGCTGCAGCCCTTGCTGCTTTATCCTTTAGGTTTTTCAGTGCATGTTGGGATCCCCTGGCAGAAGAAATAAGGTGAAAAATCTAGTAGAAAAAATCACCATCTTGCTGATGTCCTGAAAACTGTTTTTCCCTTTAAATACCATACATGTAGGAATCAAATCTGGGATTCTCATGCTCTCTTAGATAGATAGTCACACTGAGAAATCAAACGAGCACTAGAGCACTTTTTGCTCTGAATTCTCAGTCCCTTGTGTTTTGTAGTTAGTGCCATGGAAAGCTGATCTACAGCAATGCAGTTAGAGGATCAAAAATAATAGTGGCACAGGTGAGTGTATATGACCTTTTGCTTTGAAGCTAATGAGGGAAGAAGCTTGCAAGCTATACCCATTCATTTTCTTAAAATATGCAGAACTTTAATTAAAACATGATTTAAGCATTGATTGAAGTGCATTATTTGTTACTGAGGTGTGGCTGGCACCTGAATTCCCAGTCCCTGTATTGTGCTTAAGCCAGGTAAAGAATAGCCATTGGAGGTCAGTTATCCGTACAAGGCCATTTATCCTCTAAATCCAATAGTTGAAAGAAAACTCACATCAATGCCATCTGCTTGTAAGAAAAGAGTCAACACAAGCTCACATTGCTGCATATTATATTTTTCTACATGGTCCCACACAGAGAGTTTCCTAAAAATTCTTTCTTACAAATGACTGCCATGGTGGTAACTTTCATTGGTTTGGAGAATCTGTGGTAAAAATTTGCATAATTTTGCCATTGTGTTTGCAAGTTGACATACGGATAGCATTAAAGCATTCTGGTATGACAATGCTCTTGTTCATAGCTTGTTCCTCTCCAGGGAAGAAGCTACATGCTGTTGTAGTAGGGAGTCCTTAGCTGTCTAAAAAGTGTTTTCTGGCTTTCTCTTGCTGTGTTTTTATTTATTTATTTATTTTTAAGACAGCATGTGACCTTTTTTGAGTAGCCAAATAGCCTTGTAATCAAAAAGTTGTCTTTGTCATTTGATCTCTCAGTTGTTTCATGTCACTGCCAAGTAGATAACATAAAGTCTGTGTCCTGGTATCTTTAAGTTTGATGCAGGCTGAAAATAAGCTGTTCACAAAATGCGGTTTCCAGGTATTCTTGCAAGCCAGCTCTTCATATTTAAGTCTTTGCAAGACATTGGGCATGTTGATTTTCCTGGGAAAAGGAGCTCTTCATTACCTACAGCAGGTATCAGTACCTACCAGATCCGCTGACTCTGTAGTAAAAAACAGCATCCATGAAGCATGCTTGCTTGCAGTAGTAGTGTTTTGTTATGGGGCAGTGAACCAAAGTCTGGTGTCTGATGTGGCCAGTCAGCTGACTGATCCCAGTTATGAGAAGCCACTTGCCATTAACAGTGTTTCTCCTTACGTTAGAAATGGGAAAACAGCCCTTCCCTCTTCTGAGCAGTGAAGATCAATATACACATGTTCCGGAAATATCCAGAGCATTGTATCAAATGCGATGCAAATATCAGCTAATTTGTAAATAAAGCTTAAGATGTATATTTTGATGCAAGAAGCAAGTGGATCAGGCCATTGGAGTTTGGCCCTTTGAAATTCACCTCTGGCTTCTGCTGGCAACTTGAGCCTGGTTTTGGGGAAGGGTGAGGTGTGTATGAGTTTGCTGTACTGAGTTTGCTGAGCAGGGGTAAAATGTGTTAGATGCTTACCAAGTTGAACAGATAATAATACACACTTGAGTTCTGATAGCTGCTTTGTTGTGAAGTACCAAGAGTGATAACAGCACAAAGAAAAATACTGCATGTTTTTGAAACTGTGTACAATTTAGGGTATTATCTAATGAACACCTCACAGGTGCAAGTCAGTGAATGAGAAGCCTGCTTGTGTTTCAGAGGAGGCAAATGATTTCATTTATTCTGGAAGGTTTTCTAAATGGACATGAAGCTCCATGATGATTAGATACTGACAACAGATGAAGTCCAACGGTTTGCTTTTAAATCATAGGCTTATAACCAATTGTTTCTGGTTGATTTTAAATACTAGTTCATTTAATGACAAGTTCCAAAAAACAGACAGAATAAAGTTATATGACCATGAGTAGTGAAAAGCTAATGAGTTATCTAACTCGCTGTTTAGATTACTAACAATGCAGGTGAAGCTCTGGAAAACTTACTATCTGCTTATCTCTAAGGAATAGTTCAGGAATTTACTTTTTTAAATCATCCCATCCCTTATTGTCTTAAAGGTTTTCAGAAGAATGCTGTCAGTTGTTACTCATATTCTTGCTTCGTATGGATGTAGTTTCTAACTGATTAAGCTAGGAAAAATGCACAACTTCCTTGGTACCTAAATTCCACAGGGCAACCCTGGGACTAAAATGACTGTTCCCTTCTCCACAAATGTTCTTTATCCTCAAATTATCATGAAAACAGCAGCACTCATACTGCAAATTTAACCTGAGCATGTTAGAATAGGGGCATCAGTTGTGATTCTGTCTTTTTAAAAGAGAGTAACAACTTGACAACAAGCTTTTGAGAGTAGTCAGCTCTTTCCTAATTTTACTGCATGCAAATAGGAAAAAGATTTCATGTTATCCACTGAAAAAGAAGACATAATGACATAAGCGCTCCTTTTAAACATTTTCTGAGAAAGGAGGTCTTACTGAGGTAGTTTATCTTTAGTTGTCACATGAGCAGTTTGGGTAAAGCTTTGAGTTAACTATCTCTACAATCTGATCAAATTTAAAACTTTTAGATATTAGAGTGAGTGATGTGTCTAAATCAACTCTTTATATTATTTTGAATAATACATGTATAAAAACATACTTGGAAAAACTGAAAATTGTCTTTTTCTTTTTTTTTAGAAAGGATGCCTATGATCTTGATTCAGAAATCACCACCTGTGTTTCCCAAGTTCACTTTTTTACAGAAAGGTAAGTTTGTTATGTGGAGGAACTTGTTAATAGCTGAAGAAGTTACTTCACTGTCAGCGACACCTCGTGCTGCCTGATGTCCCACAGTGAGCTGCAGATCCTACCAGAGTCTCAACAACTCCTCGTGCTCCTCTGACCAGACTGGGCAGTGTTGGGAGAAGCCACAAGAAGTCCTCCTTTCTGGGGTGAACAAAGAGCTTCATGAAGCAGGGGATGAATAACCAACTTCTTGTGCAACCCAACACAACCTTCCTAGAGAAATGGCACATTGTTTTTACTTATTAAAGGGTGTAAAGCTGATTCACTACAGCAATCCTGGTACAGTTGGCAGGGTAAGCAACAACATGAGGGCTGAGAAATGTGGAAAAAAATGTGGAATTGAAAGAAAGAGTAAGAAAAAGAGAGGAAAGAGGAAGCAAAACAGTAAGAACTGTCATAATGAAGCATAACTCATAAACCTTCATTTGAGAACCTAAACAATTAGTAAGCAGCAAGTTCTGTTTGCGATTGATCTTTTTCTGGAAGCACGCTGTAGTTTTCTTCTGTTTCTCGTAAGAGAAAAAGGTTGCTTTTGTTGGAAAAGTAAATTATCTTTCTCAGCTGTTTGTTTAGTCATTTCTCTTTGAGCTTATGAAGCACTGCATCCATTTCAAGTATTCCAGATCTCCTTATCTTAGATACTGATTTATTTATTTTGACAATTTGGCAGTGAAGGCCAAAGAGCACTTGAGTACCTCATAAATTTTAGTAGAACATTCCAAGACAGCATCCCTGTGAGAAGTACAGTGCTGTCAGCTGATCTTTAGTCATGCATTTGATTTCTTTCTGACAGTCATTCAATGAATGTGTGGCAGAGAATGGATCTGGACCCAGCTCTTTAGGCTGCAAGATTATGATAACAAAATAGTTAGGGCATTCAACCACAGGTTTATGGTGGATTTTCATAAGTTGCTAGCTGGGTGATCAGCCACTTTTTCTGCCTTTTTCAGATGTAGTCCTTGAAAAGATGTCAGCAGAAATAGTAGTCGCAACATACACTTCAGAACTATTGATCCCAGGTCTTGGAAATAAAGTGAAAACTAACTGTTAGCAGATTACTTCTATGGTTTTAATTTCCCTAACAAAAACTCATTACAGTTAGCACCTTTCTCATCCTTTCTTTTGTGAGGCTAATTATCCTGAAGGTAATTCTTTCATTTATTATTTCTCAAAGAAATCAAAAGTCTAGGAGTAAGAACATTTATTTCCTAATCTTGAAAAAATACTGCAGGGATTATACTTTTTATTATTTTAGAGAGTTGTCCCAATACTTTTGGGATGATCAAGTACCAGAGAACCTATCACAGGTTATGATGTTTCTGTGTTTTCTGGAGGTGCCACTCACTTTGAAACACTCCCTTTTAAATACTGAGGCTGAGCTGATGCAATAGTTTGGTGTCTTCTGTGGTGTAAAGAGTAAGTACACAAGGCTACCATTTTAATAGTGATAGTTTTATAATGATCTTATAATATCTTTTACATGCAGCCATGCTAATGTGCAGTAACAATGAAGTATCATTTGGGACGCCATGTAGTCACTGCTTTTTACAGAATCTAGTTACTTTTGCCAAAATTAACACTGTTAAAATACTTCAAGCAAAAGCCATGCCAAGTAACTCAGACTATTACAATAGAAATCAGCCACAGCTACTACATTTGGAGAAGAATACATGTGGATTCTATGTAACTTTTTTTTCCTTCATCTGCCTTTGGGGTGGGCTTCTTTACAGAGTCTAACACATGATAAAAGAACCTTTGTTTTTAGCTTGTGCCTTACAGAGGACAGAGGTGCTTGATTTGTTTTTTCCCCCCTTTACGGTTCTGATTTTACAAACACTTTGAAGTTCTCTGTCATTTTCCTCAGTTCCTCCTTTCATTGTCTTGGCCTGAATCAACATAGGACATTATCCCAGTCATGATGGTCCAGACATCTAAAAGAGGCAAGATTTGGAAAGAGAGATCAGATCACATCCCCCACCGCCACCTCTACTTCCTGCAGTAGGTCCAGTGAACATGCATTTGCAGCATTGGTGGTATTTCTTAGTAGGACTGGGACCTGAAACTACGAGCTTTACTTCCATAGTTTTGTCTGACGTGAAGTAAACCACAGAAAACAGCCCTCTGTGTCTGTGTTTGAAAAATGAATAATTTTCTCTAGGAACTTTAATTTTTAATTATGATTTAAAACTTAAGGAAAATGGAGAGCCCAGCTATATACAGAAACATTTTAAATGTTGGGCTGCTGGACAGGTGAAACAGCTTCATTGGGCTACTGGGATAATTTCTTTAGCAGACACAGCAGGAGAAGGGTCTGTTATTATAATAACACCTCTGGAGGTGAAAAATAGCATGAAAAAGATTATGTTATTTTTTTAAAAAAGGGCATATGGAAAGGCAATGATGAGACTCAGTTGTGGAAATGAAATGGGACAGCATTATGGCAATACTCAGTCATCTTTCGATGAGGTTGGGTGAACAGTACGGAAAATGTTTAAAAAATTAAAAAAAAAAAAAAAAAAAAAAGAAACCTCCTGCCTGTGAGAGGAATTTTTGACAAGAACTAACTAGGGGGGAAAAAAAAGGCAAGTTCAGCTCTTAATAATGAGGGAGCCCCACTGGAAATAGGGGATGATTTATTTAGTGAATAATCTTTGTATTTATTTTGGGTTTTGACTCAGTGGTATTTTTGTGTCTTCAGCATAGACTCATAAGAACTGTAGTTTCAGTTAGTTTTTGTAGAGCATCATTAACACACTACCACATGCATCATCCAGTGATGCTTATAGACGAAAGTTCAAAGTCCAGTCTTGATCCTACAGGGAGCAGAAATGGACTAAACAGAAAGGAGGTACCTGGTGGCCAAGGGAAGGTGTGAGAAAATAAAAAGAATAGAGGTTATGAAAGATGAATCCTACAGAAAAGCTGTGGCAGCTGGTCGTGTTCCCTGAGCTCACTATCTCCACTTCTAATCTCCCATGCTTCCATGCAGATTTCAGCAGCAAGCAGTGATGAGCTCAAAGCACAGGGAGAAAGTGGGGGCTGAATCTTTGGTCCTGGAGCAGAGCTCCCTGCAAATGGGAGAAGGAAGAGCAGAAAGCAAAGCTACGCTCAGTGGGCAGGAACCATAACAGATGTTGTCCTTCGTGGTGAGAGTCTTCCAAAGGCTTTGGCTAGAAACTATGACCAGGCAAGGAAAGAGCTAACAAAGCAACATAAACAGGGCAGAGGAGCAAGGCTACCTTGGTCTCTCCCAGCAACTCAGGCTGGATTCCACCTTGCTCTTCACTACAGCTCTTTTTGTGCAGGACAGTGGTGCCTGATCCATGATTTAGTAACTTTGCAGGACAGCCATGCCTTGTGCCTACCCCTGTGTGTCATTAAATCCTGCTGATTGGTAAACTTTCATCCTGCATGGCCACAGTATTCCATTATAAATCTTGTTTCTACCCAAGTATAACGAGTGTTTAGCTCTGTTAGATTCAAGTCTAGTGAAAATGACCAAACTGAAGCTTCCTTGCAAAGATCTGACAAACTTACTCCAAAGAGAAATCACAAAATCCTCTATTTTTCCACAAAGTGTACAGAGGGCATCCAGGACACTTTAGCCTAACAACTCTGGGATGGTTGTGTGTTCTTTGCTTATGATGCACCTAATATTCTCCATACAGTAGAGTTTTCACTTTGTGGTCTGCAAATAAACTTACTTGCATGTCAAATATTTCAGCCTTCCAGGATGACAGTCACTGGAAGACTATGTAGCTCTTACTGTGTTTTGACCCGCAGATGAGAGTATTTCCTCAAGCTGAAAAGGCAGAGGCAAACCACATGCCTTTTTTTTTCTTCTCTAGACTCAGGTGAGCAGATTTGCATTATTGTTACACTCTTAGATATTCTAATTTCCAAACCAATGCACTTGAAAGCTTAAATAACCTTTTTGTCATGGTGGGAAATTGACTTAGATGGCGGGGTGACTTATAATTTAAGGAAAGTTCAAACCGCATTGGCAGGCAAGTCTGCTCTAAGTGTAACCATCTGTGACAAAGAAAAAACCTTGGCAGTCAGCAAACATGGTACAAAATATAATCACCTTAGGAGGTACTTCTGTTTATTTTTCTTGAGTGTCTCCAAAGTGTAGAAAAGTTGCAATATAAGATTATAGGTCATTTATGCAGCTCTTTCACAAAGGACCCTTAATCTTTTAACACATCATTTACACAGAATTGCTCCTAAAGTAAATCTTCCCATGCCTAATTAGTGGACAAATTCCCACTCCTGTTGGGACCTGATCCAGCTCTCTAAAATATCAGCAGAGAGAGACTCTTACTAAGTGTACAAGCTGAAGCAATCAATTATTTACTTGCTAAGTTGTTAATGTAGGTTCTTTATGGAAAGATTGATCATTGGCCCTATTACTCTGTAGCACAGGTGATAATATATAAAAGGCTGCTGAGCCTTGTTGTAGATTAGGTACAGGTACAAGGGCTTTTGTAGAGCATACTTCCAGCATGTGAAATGCAGCTCATCTGAATAAAGATACTGGAATTTCAAAACCCAGATGACTGGCACAGAGTGGTCCTGGGTTTGCTGGGTGTTCAGCCTATGTTCAATAGATTCAGGTCTGGCACACAAAAAAAGTTATCTGAGTTCACCTGTGGCTGTGGCAATAGATGCTGGTGCCACTTCCAGTCCTCTTAAGCTGTTGTCACTGATGAATTACAAGTTTTGGCATGCTGCTCCCTGGTTGATGCTCCTTGTGTGACAAGATGTGATTGTTATTTTGATCTGGTCTGTCATTTTTATCAGGTTTAAGCTTACTGCTGTTTAGGTGCATGTTTTCTTATCTTGTATCCTTTGTAGCTGTGGAGTCCAAAACTAGATTTTTCAGAAGTGCTTAATCTTGACCTTGTTTCTGTCTTCTCAAGTTAATAGTGTTTAGCCAGCGTAGTGCTCTTTCTGTGCCCATTGCTTGTAATCTGCTTGTTTGCTGCAGGGTGAGCCGCAGATTGTACCTGTCATACACACAGCTGGATGTCATAAATGATTCACACCTGTTTTCAGACAAGTGCACTTTTTAGAAAAATCCTCGTGGATATTTTATAAACTCAGTAAGCCGATGAGTCTAATGTAAATACAAAAGGACCAATGATCTGCTGCATGTTTCAGATGATGAACTTATACTTCAAACAAAATTTTAAGCACTGAATCAGCTGCTTCAGCTCAAGCTTCTGAAACTGTGGATCACAAACTTGTGGCTTTCCTCTTTTTGTCTCAGGCTTGCCCAGTGGCTGTCTTACCCTGTCACAAGTAACTCTTGCTCTGTGCCCTTATTTTTATACCCCGCTGAGCTTGACTAAGGGCTGTTTGAAGGAATTCTCTTGCTTTAGATATCTATATTAAAATGTTTGGGTTCACAATAATGATTTTGTTTCCAACACTGTTAGCATTTCTCCTACTTCTTTTTCTAATTGTGATAACTGCTCATCTGTGATAACTGCTCAACAAAAATAAAGTAACTCTTCTTGCTAAGGCAAAGTTTTCCAATCTGAGCTATAAACAATTTGTTCAGTCGCTACAGTTGTTTGGGCAAATTCGTTACTTATCCAAATATTTGTGTGAATTTTGTAAACATTTAAGCTGAAATAGATATCTAAAGTCAACTGCTGAACCCAGTAGAAAGCATACATAAAACTTGAAAGGTACACTTGGTAGGGGGAGAGATATAAAAGCATGGGTGACATTATAAAATGCTGAGCACAACGTTAAGAGGAATGAAGAGATACGCTAAAGAGATACACTGCCTCGAAGAAAGTGAATGTTGAAGAGCTGTGGTATTAACATAGTGAAATCTTTAGCTTCTGCCCTGCGGAATTGCTTTTCATTGCTTGAAGTCTCAAGGTGGCTGCCTGTTAAGTAGTGTCAAGAAATGAGTCGCTGCAGATTTCCTGTTTTGAATTGGAAAGCACTCTGGATCAGAAAGGATTGCAGCAACATAAGACTTTTGGTTTCTCCAGCAAAATGCAAGTTAACTGGTATCTTCTAAACGACCTTTGAAAGTCACTTGTAATTCTTTGTCATTCAGGCTGGAGTGCCTGTGGGACACGGTGCTGCTGCAACACAGCCGCAGCATGCACCACTTTGTGCTTAGAGTCTCCTGTAATAATAATAATCTGGTGCCACCCTCACTGCAGATGCTAGATAAATACTAAAATCATTTTTGAGGGACCAAAAAAATGTCATTCCTTCTTAAAATAAACTGATGATTCTTTTATTCTAAATGTGCAGTTTAGTGACAATATTCACTTTTTCCATCATTTTCAGACTCTCGTCTCTTCCTAGCGTTATATACATTTCATTTGCATGTCCCTTCTTTTTTCAATCACTTTTAAATATTAAGCCCATTATCTTGGTTCTCAGTCATATTTAATGGACTTTTCTGTGATTTGTTCTATTTTAAGTACCGATCGCCAGTTCTCTTTGTCAATGTATCATATTTGCTCTTCCTCATTTTTCCTACAAAATCAGAATCTCTTCAGATCTTATAATGTGCTGCCACATTCTTACATTTGTTACAAATTGAGAAAGTGATATTAGATCAAAATCAAGTCTAATCAACTCCATATATTACCTCTCTCACTTGAGAGATCAGAGCTCGGTTCAGTTGGTGTTTACCTGCTCCTTTTTGTTCCCTCCACCAATTGTTTCAAAATCTCTTTATTTATTTGGGGGAGGTGGCTGTAAGACAAAGAAAGATCAATCTGATTGATTCTTAATACTGTTGCCTTTAATTCATAAATTGTTTTCATAACTTTTTCAGTAGTGGAAACGTCACGGAGTCATGTTTGATGTTCATGTTAGCTAAAACCTGTCTGCTCTCCATGTCTTCAGCTCCTCCATGAAACACATCAGCTCAGAAGAGTTCATGCTGAATGCTGTCATTATCACTGTTCAACAACCCTAATACAGATGTTTGGTTTCCTTGCTTTTACATCTTTTTCTTCATTCACTGAGCCCATAAGATTCAAAGATGAAAAGGGGTTGTTTATGCTATGAATCTTCAATTTATAATTCTTGTCTCTCTGTGTTGATGGAAACTGCCATCTTCATCCACTCTTGGCTATTTCAGGATTGGCTCCTTATCAGCTACCTTCCTCCCATGCCTGCCTTTCCTGCTGGCTTGGCATCTGAGTCTGCGCTTCATACAGCGTTTGTCAAGAAAATTCCTTTACAAAGACAAGTGGCAAGCAAAACACACTATATGCAGGACCAAAATGCACACAATTGAGTCTGCCTTTCAAGGAGTCTGACTCTGCATTCCCTACCCACCGATTTAAATGTTTTCTTATTAGCCATCATCTCTCCAGCACTTAGGTTGGTTAATTACAGCATGCAAACATTAGGCACATGTTCAAGTTCCAGTTATTATCAGTGTCATTTCTTGTTTGGTTTATGCTCCATACAGGTTCCTTTTTTATTATTATTAATTCTTTTTTTTTTACATTCCAGGTTATACATGTTTTGTGTTACACTGTTAGCAGTGCCCTGCGGGTGTTTGGACTCTGGTAATCCTCTGGACTAAATGCCGCATCATTCGCCTATTGTTGTTGAACACTCCATCGCTTCAGGTGCAATATTTAGATTTGCTGGCTTTCAGGCACAGAGTTTCAGCTCATTGTAAGACTCTTTCAGGTGGCGTGAAAGATTCATGCTATCCATACTCTTCCTATTCTGCTGTGTTGCCACATTCCTTTCTGCTTTTCTTAGTAAGTGTCAAACACTAGTTATTGATTATGGAGTTTTGCTTCGGCATCTGTCTGTTATTTCTCCCCTGTCAGCATGGTCCTAATGTGTAAGAAATACTTGGCTGATCTGCTGTTGTCTTAAAGGTTTCTGCAATAACCAGAATTTCTGGCTCTGTGAGCCACTTTTTGAACGCATGAGGCATATATATGAGACTAACACTAATTGAAATAGAGTATTTGACTCGCGCTTACTGCCATCAGATTAAGGAGTAGGGTTTATTTGCTAAAGCTCTAACTACATCATATTTCTTTACAAGATTGATTTTTTTTTTTAACCTCCCAAATATTCCTCTAGTTTAATGCGAACATCACATTGATCAACCTTTTCCTTAGTTTTTGTCATACACCCAAAAATGGTACTAAAGGCCTGCAAAATGTTTGTTCATTTCATGGTCCTTGAACAGAGAGAGCATCTGTTGCTTCATCAGAACCACCAGTGTGGCATCATCCTTCTGAAGTGAAGGCTGTGCATACAAAACTTGACTTTCGTGCTAGCCAATGACTGTAAGTAAATGCAGAAATGAGCCCATGAGAATTCATGTGAGTCTCAAAAACAGGCTGCTGCTTCGAACACGGCAAGTTGATTGCCTTGCACTTCTTTAGTATGGCTTGCTGTATCTGACACTACCTGATCTTGAGCAGGAGTGCAAGTGCTGATCAGATGGCTGTGTCAAAAACAACAAAAAAAATCTGGTTTGGGGTCTGCATAGATACTCAGTTGCTCCAGTTCATTACAGTGACTAATTATACCCCTTCCAATCCTTTCTTCTTGTTTCAGTAGGCAGAGCTGTAACATCTGTTTAAATTTTCCCTTGGCCAAGATATACCATTGTGGGTGTACTGACAAGTATAACTTTGGGTTCCCAGCACTGCACATAGTTAACCATTTTATACGAGCTGGCATCTTGCATCATTTTGAAATTGCACATAAAAAGGAACCTCAAGTTCTGTGCTCAATCTGCTAGTTGGGAAAAGCAATCAGTCTGTTTCTAATGTACATTCTTCAGTTCTTGGATGGCATTTTCTACTCTTCAAAAGAATATAAAACACGTTTAGGCTCAATTTTAAAATTTTGGGCTTTGGGAAAAAAATATCTCTAATTTAGTACATTTTGCTTATTTTGCAAGTTTCCATTTCAAAACAGATTCTTTGGAGCAATCAAGAATTCATGAAATCATCTAATTAATTGTTTTCAATTTTAGAATCATATCAAATCCATAGTTTTCATGTTCATGAGCAATTTACACTTTATAGTGTCAATGAAATCTTTTTAAGCAGCAGGACACTATTACATAAATGACATTTCTGATAATTTTTGCAAAATTATTCTTAAAAATTCAGTGCTGGTGAAAAAAAGAGCCTGGTAATGAGACTAATTCACTCTTCAAATGTTAGAGCGTCATTTGAGCATTGTCCCATCATCTCAAATCATTCTTAATTCTAAGAACCCTTTCCCATTTCAATTTTCTCTGGAAAGATTTCTGTAAAAGCAATAGGAGTACCCAAATTAATTTTAAAGATCACAAAATTGCTATTTCTTTTTAGAGGAAGAGCTGTCTTGTACTGATCTCCTGTATGCAAAATTATCTTAATGATGTCTTCTTTCATCTTAGTATTCCCCCTTGAGCAGTTTGAGTGCTTTCTGGTTCTCTTTGGTTGCAGCTAAATGTTTCAAGCGGGTGTCAGAAACATTGCAGATTTTGGCTTGTCTCCTTGTTCCAAGAGCTTCTTTGATGGGGAGCTGGTGACATCTTTTCACAATGCACGATATAAACCAGCAGTTCCCAACCTTTTTCTTTACATTTTATTTTTCACAGGAGTTTCTAATGACCATGACTTTCTCCTTTTCTGCTGCTTCTCTGCTGCTGCCCATGGGCTATCCCATCCCTAGATGCATAGCCAGGCTGCTGCTGTGAGCATCTCCAGCCTTGATCCTTCATCCTTACCCGGTCCCTTGGGCATACTGTGCTTCCCAGGGGCAGGAGGGATTTAAGGGGGCAGATCAGAGGGATAGAGGAAGGAGGGTTCATTTGCACTGTTAGTGCCTCTCTTGGCTAGCCTGTGTTGCCACCTCCACAGTTAATATGCCCAGCAGAGCTCAGTAGCTTGTGTTCTGTTCAGCAGTTTACTTTATGCATTGATGTGTCTCTTAGTTAAGGTGTGTATCAGCTAGAAACCACTAATATAAACAAGGATGAAAAAAGAGCCAGTCTTTTATAAAATAGCTGCTTTTTCTTGTTAGCTGTGGTACATGCTTTTTCATGATCTCTAACAATCTGCAATTGTATATTCACTTTCAGCTTGAAATATAGCTGTCCTGTTTGGAAAATGTTATTATCAACACTGGTGTTATCCAAGAGACGTTATTTGTCTAATCAGTTGAGTTGTCAGGTTGAGTTAGCAAATCCATTCATAGGAATCAGAGCAGCCTAGGGCTGTGGTGTATTTGTTTATGATATTTGTTAGGTACATGTGCTGGATAGCTTTGATGCAGACATTACGATGTGTTTGCTATAGTCTCATGAAATTCAAAACCACATAAGTTATCCTTTTGAAAACAGTATGGCAAAGATGAGAAGAAACTTGTGGATTCTACATTGGCTTTGGGTGATAGATCATTTTTTGAGAAACATGTTTAATAGTATAGCTAGTGGGTGCTGTGCATTGTAGGTCCAGGTGTTATTGCTGTGTCAGAAGGTAAATTAACCAAAACTGTAGTAAGCCATTACACAGCCCTTAATGTATTACGAAACATTGTATGTGCTTGTCACTGTCTTGAGAGGTGTGTAAAATCCACCTTTCAAAGAAAAGCTTATAATGATTTGCTGTACTCCTTCATAGCATAGTATCCCTTAGTCTCAACCATCATTAAAAAAGGCTACAGTGAATGAAGTTAAAAGGCAAAAACGTAGCTGAAGACTGGTATGCAGTATCAACCTGATGGCACTATTTTGCTGCATCGTGTGCATGCTCATACTGCTGTTTAGTATGTGCTTGTGGTTTACAAAGGCTAACTAAGCTTATTTGTCAATAAAAATAAGTAGTATTTTATCATGTAACTTTACACTTTGTTCATAAACCTTCCCTATACTTGCAGACTCTTAAGACTGTTTAAAACCAGCATCAATAGTGATGAGTGATCACACTTTTAGAGATACCTCATTTTAAAGAAGAATCTTGTTTAGCAAGCAAAACTGCAGTAATTGCTCTTGGGACTGGTACATGCAAGAAGAGTAAGGAGAGAGTGGTTCAGGGTAAACTATAAACAGCATAATGAAAATTTACTAAATATATTAGTTTGTTCATACATACAGTTCTTCTATATATCTTCAGTTAAAAAAAATATATGCAAACTTTCTAATTTGATCAACTGATTTCTCCATGGCAATGGACCTGAATTTTAACAGCAGCAATGAAAAACTGCTTTAAAAGGAGGAAATTCTCCTTTCTGTGTTTATTTCCTCCTCTCTTCCCTTACCACTTTCCTCATCCCATTAAGGAAAAAAAAAAAAAAAAGAACCACAAAACCCTCTCCTCTAAAAGCAAATGTGCTAATTGCAAACATGTTATTACTGCAAAATTATAGCAAGGAACCGAATTCCAAGTTTCCTAGAAAAGAGAATTGTAAAGCAATTATTCTAAAGCAAACCAAATTACATTTTAGTTATTCCCCAGCTGTCTGGAAGCTATGAAATCCTATCTCTGGGAGGCAGCCATCTTTTCATCTGTACATCTTCAAGCCTGCCATCCCATCCCCCTGCATTTCTCATCTTGGTTTTGTTGAAAAGATTCAGCACTCAGCATGCTCCTAAGGAATACTTTGGGTTTGTTGAACAAGTATTTTCTGATGGTTGCAGGTTGCATAATTCATTACTATTCCTGTATCTCTAGGTCTGCAACTGAACTGCATTTTCTCACTCAAAATGGGTGTATTGTGAGCCATCTTGTAACATGAGTGGGTGAATATACCACTCAGTCAAATCTCAGAATAATTTTTGTTAGGGTTGCGCATATGACTGAGTCTCTAGGATGAGCTCTCCCAGGTGATGGTGCCCTGCCTCCCCCAGCCCCTGTGCCATCCAGAGCGGTTGTAGCCACATTCACCCCCAGGCAGCTCACGCTGAAAAGGTACCTCCAGGCAGTTTAGCAAGCGCTCCTTTTTGCTGTGATTGCCCAGAGGTGGAAAAGCACTCAGCATCTCACAGATATGAAACTAATGATTTTTAAATCTAACATGGCCGAGTTGTCATGGCAATTATCAAATGAATGTTCTTATTTCCTGTAAAGATGTGTTTTATAATACTCTAAGCTACACTTTAAGTGACTACTTCGTGCAGGCTGTCTAGGCGAACAAGCTGTAAAAGAAGCTAAGTGCCAATTAAAGCATTGGGAAGAACCTCTCTTGCATGAACTTGGCAAGGCACTGTAGCATACATAATATCTCTTAAACAAATTCTAACATGTTGTCTTTCATTTCCAATATGCTACAGCAACACCTGGTTTATAGGACCCAGGGTATTCCTGTGGAAGATCAACAATGGCGTGCTTTTGGAAAACTACCCAGTTTATTTTTAATGTAATTGTTCCAAACCGTGTTAAGAACAAAATGGATGAAAGGGGTTTGAAGTTTATCCCACTGGTAGCATTAAACGATAGAGAAGATCAACACAACAGTTTGTTGTTAATTACATATTTACTTTTACGAAGGAGGAAGTATTTAGTAGCTTTGGGATCAAATTCTATTACTCCTTCAAGATAAGGTTTTAAGCAATTGGGCTTATTATACTTTCCTAAGTTTACCTGTACTGCATTTTTTATATTTCCTTATGTTTAAATCAGTTGTATTGTGGGAGACAACAAATAAATGTTTTTTTCCCATTCACTTCTTTCCACAGTCTTCTCTGTATGCAAAAAGACTCAAATTCTCTCTGTAGTTTCTTCAGGGGGTGATAACAGGAAAGCTTCTTCCCTCTGGAAACATATATGAATTTGCTGAATTAATAAAAACATGGAAGAGGAGAACCAGCAGCAGATTCAGGTAGGTAAACTGCTGCTAACCACTGAACTTAAATTACTTTCTAAATTATTATTTTGACAGTGTTCACACTTTCTAGTATTTGGAAGGAGTCTGCCATTTTTAACTGTGTTCCACTGTTTATTTTATTTTTACTTGTCAAAGGCATTGGGGTTTTTTTCTTCATTTTTCTCATCTCACAGGACTGGTTTTGCTTTTTATTTTGCCTCTGTGGGAAGGAAATTCCTTCAAGAGGCCAGCATCAGGGTATCCTGCTGTTGCCTTCAGCTCCATCTCCTCTGCTGAACAGTGGGAGCAAAGGCTTACCAGCCTTTTAAACTTACTCAGATTCAGTTTCCAGTGTGCAAACATTAAGTAGAAGCACCAAGTCAGCTTTCAGAATAAGGGATAGCTTTGCAAGCAGCATGAGATTGAGATCATTTTCTCTTTTACATGAGGATGTAACTTACCTGATGCAAAATTAAGTTGGTTTTCCTCTTCCTTCCCCTAATGAAATCACCTGCTCAAGCTGAATTACTGTATGCTCAGGAAAATGCAGAACGAATGTGTCAGGAGCTTGAAGAGAAAGAAAGGCAAGATGCAAAATATGAAAAGATTGGTTCCTCCATTTAAGGCACAGAAAAAAAATGCTGTGGGATAGTTCTAATGCATAAATGAAAGCAATATCTAAAATGCTGGTTCCCTTTGTTAGAAATGTTGGAGAAAAATTTCCTCTGTTCCTGGGAGATCAAATCAAATCTATGTCAAAGTAGGTGTTCTGGAGACCCTGCGTGTAGCTGAGCCACTCAGGACAGCAAGTGTGCAACACACAAGGCTGCTGATAGTCTATAAAACTGTGTTTTTTCAAGAGGAATATTCTGCTGTTAGACTCCAGCCATTATTTTCCTGCACTGGTTTCTGGGTGCAGCCTGTACTTGCTTCTTTGCAATTTTCTATTAAAACAGTTGGCTCATAATCCTTACTCTTAGGAATACTTTTATCCACTTAGTGTATTATTTTGGAAAGTGGGAAGGAAATAGAGAACCTGGACTGCCTTTCTTGGCCAAATCATCTTCATAGTAGATCTAGGATATCCTTGGGAATACCTCCTGAGGACACCAGTATCCTGCAGTATTCTTTAGGTATGCTGAACCCTTTTATCTCCTCCTCAGCACAGCTGTGGCTTTGTGTTCTCTGGAAGAACACCTGAAATCTAAAGCTACCTCAGTTTTCTGTTCAAAATTCTACCTCTCTTCTGTTTAAGCAAAGTGCTTTGACTTTTCATCTTTGTGATTGCAATAGGAAATTCTTTTGTGGCTCATACTCACCATATCAGCTGCCAGTATTTGGAAGTCCCTGACTTTCTTTGTTCACAGAGAGGATAGGTTTGTAATTTTTTTTTTTTTTCCTCTTGGTTTTGCTATTATTTTGTCTTTCATACTTACAGCCATTCAATGTCAGTGATCAAATTCTTTCCAAACACAGCTTGGCAATGGCCACTAAACTGGAAGTATGTTAAGTATTTAAAAAATAGAAAAATAACAGTCTGTTCATTTTTCACTATCCAGAAAATTAAAAAAAGTCAAAGTGTTACCAAATATTTGAAATAAACATGGACAACAGAAGTCAGGGCAAATATTTCATTTACAACAGTCATGTGATCAGAATGCATGAAAAATTATAACCCAAAAAGGAGCCACAATCTTTGTAAGCATTCTTGGTTTTTTTTAAATAAGACATGGCTTAAAATGTTGTATGTGCTTTTCCAGGAAACAGCAACTTTTCGTTGGTAACAAGACATTTACCAGCATTTGGGATATCTAAAATTTAAGGCCAGGATGAACTCCATTGTGGGAGAACTGGAAAAGAACTAACCTGGTCTTGCTTTTTTTCCAAGTTGTCCTGACTACAAAGTTGTTTTTGCCTGGGCAAGCTAAAAGCAGAGGTAATGTCTCTGTTATTCTTCCAGATTCTGAAGGCTCTTCCCTTCTCTCACCTGCAACATGTTTTCAGATTCTTGCTTTATTCACTGCTCCAAGTGCTTTGGGTTCCAGCTGGTTTTCCTCAGGTTTGGAGCTGATGCAGTAGGTATAGTGGGTGTGCCTTTAGAAGTAATGAGGGTAACTCATGATAAGCAGACTTTTACTAGGAATTAAATCCCTTGGTGGCATCCATACAATGTAGTCTGGTCGAGCATTGGAAGGACACAGCAATAAGCAAGGCTTAACCACTTGGCCCAGCCGAGCAGGGTTACTCTGGTTCTTGTTTTTCACGGTTTTTTTTCTTTCTGGATGTCATTGCTAATCCGTTAAATATACTTGGTAAAGTAGAAGGGGAGCACAGGGAGAGAGCACAGGTTAAAAATGGTACCAGTGGCAATTGCTGGAGATTTTTTGCACACTGAGCACAAATGGTAACCAGATAACTGATATACTTGCTGTGCAGCTGCCACTTTGTATGGGAATATATGTGGGAACAAAGATCGGTAAATGCCCTGACACCTCTTAAAAGGCATATTTCGTGTAAATGGATATTAGCAATTCAAAGGCTAAACTGGGGTCTAAGCAAGGTCATTGGCTGGTCAGCCAGTTTATTTTTGACCTAAGCAGTGTTTAATTCTGTTTAAGAAGCAGAAAGACTGCAATAAGCAAGTACAAACCTAAATGGGCAGCTGACTGCTGACTGATATTGAAGCTGAGTCATCCTAAAGGGCAGCCCATTTGTACCCTCACTCAAGAGAAGAGAAAGGTGAAGACCGGAATGAGAGAAAGGAATCCCCCCACCCCCCACGATGCTTTAGTAGTGGTGCACTCAAGCCTTTTCTGTTCCACTAGCAAGGAAAGAAAAAACTAAAGGCAAATACAAAAAGATGTAAATTTTAAATAATATATGCCTATATATGCATGCAAATTAGTTGAGACCCTTCGTGTGTCCAAGCTAAAGCAATGTTTTAAAAACTGTAATCTGTTTTTTGTAGAATTTCTTAATTCCAGTGTGTATTACAAATATATGCAGTGTGAATAAAACCTGAGCATTCTCATAACAGCTCAGGAGTAAAAGTAATAAACAATCTTAGTATGGCTTTCTTATAAATAAAACATGCTACTCTGTTTTGTTTAGGGTCTTTAAGTCCCCAGTTCTATGCTGGTGGCTGGAAAAATTAGGTTCTCTTTTGAAGGTAGTGATTTTTTTCAATATAAACATGAATTTGTCACCTTGAAAAAGGAACTTTTTTCTATTTCAGAGATTCTTTTCATAGTTTGAGCCTCTTGCATCACTCAGTTCTGCTTCTTGCCAAGTCTAGTTTCCTAATCCTACACTACTATCAAAAGTGTGCTTTTGGGGAGGCGCTTTTTGGGTGCCTCAGAAGAGTTGCTGCCTTTTGTACTTCAGCTTAGGTTTGCCTGATAGCACTCCCTTTTCTACCTTGGGCACGAAGGTGCTGTTGTAATACTTAAAAGCAGTATCAAATAGATCAGGTGTGACAGAACTCCCCTAACTCTCTGTAAAAAGCTTTTTGCCCAATTCCCTCCTGAAATATCACTGAAGGGGTGTTTGACAGATTTGTGTAGCTATAAAAGCTCTCAATTGCTATTATTACACAGGTCTCTGGAAATATATTGATAGGCTTAAGTCTTCGTATTTGTGATTCCACCCGCTAAATACAGCCCTAGTCTGTATCTCTGGCTAACTACCTTTCTCCTCTTGGCCAGATTCATCTGTTACTTTGACTCTGGAAAGGGAAAAAAAAAAAAAAATTGAAGGGTGGAAGGAATAAAATACTTTCAGTGCTCCAGTGTATGAATAGCTACTCATAAAAGCTAAAGTGGGGTACTTGCTTACTTCTTCACTCATTTTTGAAAACAGGGAGTCATCCAAGCATGAACTGAAGCAGGCAGTTTAATCTCCTGTATAAAGGGAGCTGTAGGTTTGATTTCTGATAGAATTTTATGCAACTTTCTTTCTCTTTCTCATTCCATTGGCCAGTCTTTTTGTGGTGGCATTCAATTTACCAGCATTTAGACATAAATGAACCGCTTGTTCTCAGTCGGTGAGCCTGGGTCTTTGGGACCACTGTGAAGCCCATGTTCACATGCAGTGCATAAGAACCATCCTCTGGTGACTTCTCCACAGCTCTGAACTGCACCTGAGAGACCAGACGCCTGGGCTGAGGACATGTTGTGATATCAGGGACAGTAACGTGGAGTGGAGGAGAACAAGGTGCTGCTCATCCTTCTAGGCCACCAATACCTATGGGTGCAGTTCTATGGCTTGTTTGCTTGTTGCTTATGGGATTTAGAAAACTAGTGTTGGTTGTTGACTTGCATGGATCACCTCAAAGACAATTTGGCTCTGGTAAATCATAAAATTAAGCAAAAGTTCCTGCTTCTCAAGATGCACTGAGGCCCATAGCTAACCTGGTCAGATGTGAGAGGCAGCACCTGAGGATGTTTTAAGAGGAGAGGGACTGGATCAGGGCAATGAGCTACCATTTCTGCAGTCACAAGGAGCAAAGGTGGCAATGCCAGGGGGAACAGTCACACAGGGTGTACTGTCCTTAACCTTTCCTGACTGTCTTCACCCCATTATGCCATTCTGCAATTGTGCACTTTTTGTTTTGAACACAAACTGTACAGGACTGCCTGGATCATGACATCCAGATAACTGGGCATTTGGTCCTCAAGTCCATTCACCAGGGACCAGGACAACATTTTCAGCAGCTCTCAGTAAGCTTCAGACCTAGAGTAAGAAAACAAGTTTCACCTGTGTGCGCTATATACTTTTATTAATTCTTCCTGTACTGTGTGCTTCACATGTTTCATTGAAACAAAATTGTCTCTCCATTCTTCTGAGACAAATTGTGTTGGGCGCAATGACAGGATGAGAAATATTTTCTGGAGGTTTACTCACCTCTGTATTTTTTGACACAGCCATTATACACAACTGGTTTATCTCTGTTTTAGCCAGCTCCACATTTTTTCTTCTTTCACACATTGTGGCTTACTTCTCTGTGTCCTGTCATCTCTTAAAAAAGACACTGCAGTCTTTGTTCATGTTGTTGTTATTTATTGCCGCAGGACAACATAATATTTGCACCTTTAGATCATAATTTGTGGCTTCTGCATGCAGTCCATTTAATGTTTACTCGTTTACTGTTCCTACAGTATACTACAATGTCGACTGGTTTTCTGTGCTCTCTCTCCTCCTGTTCATGGGGCTCTAATTTCCCATGTATTCAGCCCAAGCAAGGCAACACATTCATTTTGTAAATGCTTCTGATGTAAGGTGGCTTGCATGTGTCTCCATTTATGCTGGGAACAGTTGACTTCAATGGAGGTGCTGGGCAGACATACCAGTGGCCAAGAGGGAATAGTTAGGGAAGAGAACAAGGACAGGGCAGGTCTATAGAACAGGTTCTCCAGACCATTCTCCCAGCCTCTCGCAACTTATGAATCAGGTTGCTCTTGACCAGAGGCAGCGTGTTTGTGCTCAGTGGCCTTTGAGGCAGCTTGCTTTCATGAATTTGTCCAATTGCTTTTGAACTCTTGCACAGCTTCAGCATCCGAGACAGTCTGTGGCAGTATCACAGCTTAACTCCTTGCACAAACAAGTACCTCCTTTAGTATTTTTGTCTACCTGCTGCCTGTTAGTTTCATTTGAGGTCCCATAGTTCTTGCAGTTCTTCCCCATCACTCTCATGTTTTCACTATGTTTTTCCCACACACACCTCCTTCCCCCCGCAGCCCTTAACTTTGTTCACAGTAAAAGAAATATGGGAGCCTCTGCATGTTCCCCATATGACATAAGCAGTGGTTATCTAGCACTGACCGGGATGAGATGGACTATAGAATTCACTAGTGCACAGTGCCGAAAACTTTGACACTTGACTTGGAACAGAAAGAAGAGGAAAGACTATTTGGGGCTTTTTCATAATTAGCCTTACTTGTTATATAAACCATACTTACCATGCGTTCCTGACCAAGAAAAAGGACTGTTATTATATCAATCCCATGCTGCAATAATCTCTGTAACATCCTCTAGGTTAGAGCTTTGTGTAAGCATCTGTTACGGTCTGCAGCAATTCTGGGAGCTGGAACTGGATGACCCAGCTTTGGCATTCAGAAAAAGGGGCTGGAAAAAAGCTTAGTTAGTTCAGGGTTCATGCTACCAAAAGTTAGCAACCTTGCACTGAGCTTTCTATTACAAATCCTGGGTCTGTTGAACAAAGCTATTACAAAGATACTACGATGGGAAAATCCAGAATATACAGAAATGCAAACTCTGCCAACTGTTGTCAGAATCAGAAGATGCTATAGGCTTATTTTTACATACTTATGGCACTCTGACATTGTTTTCTTTTTATATATGTAGACAATAAAAAATCTTGAGTAAAACTTTATGGCTAACTTGAAAAATTAATTAAGAATCTCATGTAAATAGATGTGCGTATGTAAACATTGGTTTATTTTTTTCTTTTTTTTTTTATCTTTAAGGGAGTTCATATGTGACAAAAGAGCTTTTAAGAAATTTAAAAAAAAAAAAAAGAAAGAAAAAAACAAAAAGCAGAACAACTCAAGAGGTCTTTGTCTTACTTGTTCAAAATGTGCTTTTTATTTTTGGTTACTGTATGTGGATTTCTTTGGATTCTGGTTTCTTTTATTCTGATTTTATATGTCCATATACTTCTACTTCTGCAGGAGTGTTGCTCAGAGCACGGACAAAGAAGCTTCCAATGACAAGTGAGTTTCCCCGGTTTCTTGTGGCCTTGAGATTCTCAACAATTTATTTTTCAAAACTAAATGCCAGTGGGTAGGTTTATAAGTCTTTTGAGTTAGAATCTGTAGAATTTAAGCTCTAAAATTAAATATACAAAACATCTACATAATTTAAGGACTCCATTATTATTTGCTGTGATATAGGCATGCCTATTAAATTGATGAGCACTCCTTAAAATTACATTTTGAATGCTTCAGTAAAGTTTTTTGGAACTTAAAGGCATCTGCATTCAGAAACCTTGCCTGGTCTGTCACTGTTTTTCATAGTAGACTGGAATATATTCAGCCTCAGGAAAAATTATTTAGTTGAAGTGTAGTTTGAAAGCTCCCATGACACTGGAGTCTTTTTGGGCAGCATATTTTACAAATAGATGCTAAAGTATCTTATTTTGCTACAGCTGTATTTTGGGGTTTTTGGCACAAGGGAATGGCTTTCATTTTGAGAAGTATTTGAGGATAGCTGCTTCTGTTGAACAGGTGAGATGTCAAAAACCCGTTGATAGGTAAACAACAATGCATTTCTGCAGAGTGCTCTACTAACTGCACATCTCCATTTCCATTTGCACGCTAGGCACTTAAAGCATGTCTCCAAATTGTAGGTATGCAGGAGTTCACAACTTACATAGCAGAGTTTAATGATTGAGGTGCTTCTTGTGCATTTAAGGCTTTTCAGTGGACTTAGCAGAAATGAGGTAATCAATCTCACTGCAACCCTAACATCAGATAGGTAGTTAATTGAAAAGAGACAGCCCTGATGTGTTTGTGGCCACTGGAATAAAGCCCTTCTTCAGGGCAGCAAAATGTCACTCAGGCCTGTGTCCAGGCAGCTACCTGCTCCAGTTGCCTTCCTGTCCATGTGTGCTTCTTCATATTGATAAAATTTCCTTCCCTGATGTACATTATTCCACATTCCCAAGCTCTACAAACTAGTCAAAGATGTTGCTCTGGCACAGGATAACTGGCTATATTTTTTTTTTAAGCCCAAAGGGGGTAGCTTCATTCTGGAATATATTTAGTTTGTAGGTGACAAATGGTCTGTGAAACCCTCAGAGGCAACTCATTATAAATGAGGCCAGGCAGCAGAAGTCTCCATTGTTGTTCAGTGTGGTGAGCCAATATAATTGGAACTATATAAAGTGAAACAGAGTTAGGATTTAGCAAGGTAATACCCCAAAAAGTCATAAAAATAAAACACCTTGCTTCAGCTCTTTCCAGCACCTTGAGAATATACTGCCGCACTCTCATTTGCCTCTTTCTACATACGCTGTGTTTTATTTCTTAATGCTCTCTTGCTTCGTTTTTCATCTTTGCCTAAAGAATGTGTCAACATTTTGTAAGAGTTGATTTGCCTATTTCATTTTTGTCAGTTTTTGTTTGGCCACTTCCAAGGACACACAAGAGAGCCTGCAGCAGTTTGGAGCATTGTAGTATACCAGGCCTCATTACTTCAAGAAAAGAATAGAGGCAAAATTTTAAATCTGAGTCTGTAGGTTAACCATCATTTTAAATTAACTCCCTAAACTCTTTTTACAAGTATTAGCATGCAGTAGTGTGTTCCCATTAAATTTGGCTCACCCTTCCTTGTGTACCAGGGGCATGCAAGGCTGGACCCTGTATGCTTTACAGCTGGGAAAGACCAAGTCTGAAGTTGGTAGGCTTATATGGTTGGTTTTGGTTTTGTTGTACTCTTCATATCAGCAATACACTGTGAAGAGAGGTCTTGCCAGTTTAATTCAGGTTTAACTTTCAATATTTTTTCTCACCGCTTCCAGCCATCCTATGGTAATGTTTATTTTCCAGATGGTCAGCTTGATCTTCTGATTTTCTAATAGGAAACTAATCCTATGTCTCAGTTTATCATAATACAGTTAAACAAGTACAGCACAAGTCATTCTGAAGAACTGAGGAGACAGATGTTCAAAGTCAAAAGTTTAATAAGAGGTGCCTTCATGGAAAAGCTCTTGTAATAGGTCTTTTCTCCCCCCTTGATGTATCTGAAATACAGTATTTTCTTGATTAAGTTGTCTGTTTTCATGAAGGAGACTACTGTAACAACAGTAAGAGTGAAAAACATGACATTTAAATTGTCTTTAGAGTTAAAAAGTAAAAAGACACAGATAGTGTATGAAATTTTAAATTTCTCTATCTCAGATATGCTCCTTTGCTTCAATGCAGAGTCAAAAATATCAAATTATTTTCTTTACCCATTAGGTACATACATTTTCATACACCAACGACTGCAAAATCATTACAGCAGAACTGAATATTTCACTTGCATAAGCAACAGTACTTACTGCTCAACCTGGATTACTGCCAGAAAGGTCTCCACCATGACACAGAAAAACTATTGATAAACGTTGAATGAACAGGGCTCACCAAAATATGCCTTAGATCATCAGAATCTCATGCTGCTCAGCTTCAAAGCAGCATGCAAGGTACTCATTTTCAGCTTTGGAAAGACATGATGTCTTGAATAAATAAACAAGAAGTCCTAAAATTTAATGTCTGTCTGACTCCCCCAGGGCACTTCAATTCAAATGTAAGTGATCACCTTCTGGAGCAAAACCAGTGGAACAGAAAGGCAGCCAGACCGGAAAAGGTTTAGAGCTGCTTCTTCCACAAAGATAGGACAATTCTTTGTGTATTTCTATGACTGCTTACTGAAAGCGTTGGAATTCAGTGTTGTTGAAAGGAAAGCCAGCAATGTGAATTTAATACATAGTATTCAATTGTTTGCCTTGCCCACAATACGGTATTTTGACAGCAGTTTTAGTGGTTAATCATTACTTAAGTATCTTTAAGATGTTGGACTGATAATTAGAAAAATATTGACTTCTGTCACATAGAGGGCATAATGATCGCTAACATATAGAAAATATTCTGCCCACTTTATTATTGCTTAAGTCACCCAACAGGCTCTACAAAAGAACAAATTAACTCAGTTTTGACCAAGTAGGAACCAAAAGAGTATAAACACTCAAACTACTTCTAGAGGATCAGTGAACTTACAGAAACTGTACCAGGAAAGAAAAACCACATGGTTGAGCCTTTTTGTTTTGTTTTCAAATTTGGATGGGTGAAGAGGAGATGATGATTGTTTCAAATAACACACACTAATTATGCAAAATCCTGGCATGAAATGGCCTCTGTAAGCAGAACTGTATCTACATATCATTATCCTCAAATTTTTATTATGGGCAAAAAGGAAACACACATTATATATAAAGCCAAGAATTTATTTTAAGTCCAATTGAAATCCTAACAGTCTAATTAAATAATACTTATTACCCCAGGTGACGTCATTACAGGACAAAAAAAAAAAAAAAGTAGTATACAGAAAAAGTGTAAGAACATAGAGTTGTCATACACATACTTCCTAGTCTCTGCTACTTTTCCTGATATTGTGCTCAGCCTTCCAATGCCTCTCGGGGTCCTAGCATTGAAAGTTTCAGAAAGAAGAGGGGATCATGTGGCTCAAATTCTTAGCCATAAGGAACATGATATTGTTGATTTCTCCTTAGAATAGAATAGACTATTTCAGTTGGAAGTGACCTACAACGATCAACTAGTCCAACTGCCTGACCAGTTCAGAGCTGACCAAAAGTTAAAGTGTGTTGTTAAGGGCATTGTCTAAATGCCTCTTTAACACTGGCAGGCTTGGGGCATTGACCACCTCTCTAGGAAGCCTATTCCAGTGTTTGACCAGCCTCTCGGTAAAGAAATGCTTCCTAATGTCCAGCCTAAACCTCCCCTGGTGCGGCTTTGAACCACTCCCACGTGTCCTATCACTGGATCCCAGGGAGAAGAGATAAGTATCTCCCCCTCTACTTCCCCTCTTAAGGAAGCTGTAGAGAGCAACAAGGTCACTCCTCTGCCTCCTTTTCTCCAAACTAGACAAGTCCAAAGTCCTTAGCCACCCCTCATAGGACATTCCTTCCAGCCCTTTCACCAGCTTTGTTGTCCTCCTCTAGATGCATTCAAGTACCTTCACATCCTTATTAAATGGTGGGGTCCAGAACTGCACACAGCACTCAAGGTGAGGCCGCACCAACAGTGAATACAGCAGGATAATCACTTCTCTTGACTGGCTGGTGATGCTGTGTTTGATGCGCCCCAGGATGCAGTTTGCCCTCTTGGCTGCCAGGGCACACTGCTGACTCACGTGGAGCCTGCTGTCGACCAGCACCCCCAGATCCCTTTCTGCAGGGCTGCTCTCCAGCCACTCCTCTCCCAGTTTATACTTGTGCCTGGCATTACTCCATGCTAGGTGTAGAACCCAGCATTTGGACTTTTTAAATTTCATCCCATTAATCATAACCCAGTGCTCCAACCTATCTAGATCCCTCTGCAAGGCCTCCCGTCCCTCAAGAGAGTCAACAGCACCTCTCAGTTTGGTATCATCAGCAAACTCACTAATAGTGCATTCAACTCCTGCAACCAGACCATTGATAAATATATTGAACAGAACTGGCCCTAGAATTGAACCCGGAGGAACACCACTGGTGACCAGTCGCCAGCCAGATGTAGCCCCATTTACTACAACTCTTTGAGCTCTGCCCTTCAGCCAGTCCTTCATCCAGTGCACTGTAAACCCACTCACCTCACAGTTGGACAGCTTGTCCAGAGGATGCTGTGAGGGACAGTATCAAAAGCCTAACTAAAATCCAGAAAAATTACATCCACCACCTTCCCTTCATCCACTCCATGGGTGACCTTATCATAGAAGGATATCAAATTAGCTAAAGTCTAATTTGTGAACCCATGTTGACTGTGCCTGATGATTGCATTATTTTTTAAATGCCTTTCAATAGTACCCAATATAACCTTCTCCATAATTTTTCCAGGAACTGAGGTTACACTAACAGATCTGTAGCTTCTTGGGTCTTCCATCACGCCCTTTTTGTAGATTGGAATAACGCTGGCTAGCTTCCAGTCAGCAGGGACCTCCCCAGACTCCCAAGACCTTTGGTAGATGATTCAGAGGGATCCTGCCGTAACATCTGCTAGCTCCTTCAGAACCCTGGGATGAATCCCATCAGGCACCCTGGACTTGTGAACATTCAGCTGATGCAACTGGTCCCTTACAATTTCAGTGTCCACAAATGGAAAGTTACTGTTCCCATACTCATAGTGCTCTGACTCAGGGAGCACTTATTAAAGACTGAGGAAACAAAGCATTAAATACCTCCACTTTTTCTTCATCCCTATTTTTCAGATGACCATCTTCAACATGTATCGGTCCAATGTTTTCCTTAGACTGCCTCTTTCTATTAACACACTTTAAAAAGCCCTTGTTATCTGACACAACACTGGCCAGTTTCAACTCTAATTGAGCTTTGGTCTTTCATGTCTTTTCCCTGCATAAATGAACCACAGCTCGGTAATCTTCTTGCAAAGCCTGACCTTGTTTGAAGAGATCGTACAATTTCTTTTTCCTCTTGAGCTTCATGAGGAGTTCCCTGTTCAGCCAAGCTGGTCCCCTGCCCTGCTTGCTTGATTTATGACACAGTGGAATTGCCTCCTCCTGTGCTTCTAAAAGGTGGTTCTTAAAGACTGACTAGCACTCATGGACCCCTAAGCCCTCAAAAGCAGATTCCCAGGGTACTCTGCTAAATAGCTCCCTCAATAGCTTAAAGTTTGCTCTCCTGAAGTCCAGGGTAGCAGCTCTGCTGTCCTTTTTTCTCATTACACTGACAATTTTAAACTCAACCATTTTGTGATCACTGTGGCTAGGACAGACACCTACCATCACATCACCCATGACTCCTCCTCTGTTCACAAATAACTAGTCTAGGAGGGCATCTTTCCTAGTTGGCTCACCAAGCACCTGTGACAAGAAGTTATCTCCTACAAACATGAAGAATTTCCCAGACCTGCCTGTCACAGTGGTATGATATTCCCAGATGATGTCTGGGAAGCTGAAATATCCCATAAGGACAAGGGCTGCCGATCCAGAAATTTCTCCTAAATTGCCTATAGAATAACTCATTGCCAGCATCGTGGCTGGGTGATTGGTAGTAAACACCCACTACAACATTTAGAAAACATGCTTTGTTTTCCATCCCCCTAATCCCTACCCAGAGGCTCTCAACCACATCATCCCTAACTGTAAAGGCTGTGCAATCAAACATCTCCCTTACATACAGAGCAACTCCTCCACCTTGCCTGCCCTGCCTGTCCCTCCTGAACGGCCGGTAGCCCTCCATCCCAGCACTCCAATCGTGGGACTCATCCCACCAAGTCTCACTAATACTGATGACATCATAGCTCTGGGAACAGACCAGCACTTCCAGTTCATCCTGTTTGTTTCTCATACTGTGTGCATTGGTGTACAAGCATTTCAGATGTGCTCCTGAGCCCTCCATGCTCCCAGGAGCAGTGTAAACATTCCCACTAGCATTGCCACCCTCATGTCATGTGATGCCAACCCTTGGCTTACCTACTGCAATCCTGTTGTCATCCCCTTCCCCAAGAGGCTCCTTCCTCATGTTAGGAGCCTCTTGAAGTAGTATTTATGTGTTTGCTGACATGCCATACACCTTGCTTGCTCTTTACTGATTAGTTCATGGTACCATTAAATTTCCTATATATGGTGCATTTCATGTAAGCTGGATGCTTGTTCTTCATTCTCTTTGTACCTCTAAATGTGGTTTTGCTCAGCTCTGAGTCTACATTTCTTCAGCTGACCATCAGTGAGTTGCTTATAGTGCTGGGGCCTCTGATGTCAGCCTAAGCCCCATCTCTTACACTCCCATGCCTGCACTTCTCTAGACCACATCCTATGTCCCCACTTTTCAAGGCCTCTCCTATCATACCATATCTTCTACAAAGAATATCTATATAAAGCTATGATTACACCATACAGAGATAAGCAAAAATAAAGCAAATTAGGCATAACCACCTGGGCCTTAGAAAAATTGCTCTTATAGCTAAGTTCGGTAGTTGCAGGCAGGTCAAGAGAAGTTGAGACAAAGTAAGCTCGACAAGTAGCTGTCCTGAGACCTTGCAAACATGGTACTGCTTCTAGCATTGGCAATACAGTATTTACTGGGCTACAGGGCTACAGTATACCAGCTGTGAAATGATATATGTTGTCTTCCTTAGTAATGTGATTCCAGTTAGGGACATTACTCTCAGAAAGATTTGGAACTACTTCAACTAGTTTTTCATACATCATGTCATTTCTATGGTACCATATTTTCTCTCCTCGTAGGATTTATGGTCCCAGATCCTGCCTTTTTAATGAGAAGGCTGACAGCAGGATTCAGTCATCCCTATGGTGGATGGGCCATCATCTCTCACACTTCAAGTCATGGCACTTCATCTACCCTGAATGTTACCCATTCTGGGATCTGGAGGTAGTTCAGGGAATATGAAAAGCAGGCTCCTCTGTGATGGGCTACTTAGAAGGTTTGCTTTTGTTTTTAATGACAGCTATTTGCTTAAATTTCTCTTAATATGTTAAATGAATACAAGTTCCAAGAAATGATTGGGCATGAAGATTCAGTTAAGCACAGTATCTAGAAGAAAAGAAGGAATGTGGCACAGGGTTAGACGTTAGGTCCCACATTTACCATAATTGGGTAATTGCTTTGGTTTGCTCTCTCTGGGTTGCCCCCACACATATGCAACCCATGGAGAGTTCAAACATACTCCTCTAGTGTGGAAAGCAGAGGGTCAAAGGACTTGCGCAAGAAATCCCTAGGGCTTGGGAAGAAAGTAACCTTTCAATTCATGTCAAGTGCTTTTGATGTAGTTCTTCCTCCATTAGCTACCTTCAGCGTTGCTACAGTAATAAATCACAGACAGTAAAAGTACATCTAGAAATCAAATGTTGAAGGACTTTTTGTGTTTGTGATTTGCTCTGTTATTGTGTAAATATATTGTTATATAGGTATATATGTAGCTATAGGGAATAAAATATTTAGCATCTTTTTGCAAGCCACAGTTGACAGCTAGTTCCCTAGGATAAGTTGACTCTCATGATCTAATAATAGTGCATGGGTTTGTTCCATGTCTGCAAACATACACCAAACATTGATGGCATGTTCCTATTGGACCCAGCCGATTAGCAAACTTAGCTTTTGAGTCACCCCACTCTTTCTATCACAGTCATGGTTTCAGTTCCCAGGGCCTCAGCCCGGTGAGAGCAAACGGATATGTGACTGAGAGCCAGGCAGCAGTGGGATTTTAACAAAAAACTGTTCTGCATGGGAAGCGGTGGAGACATACATCCTGATTTCACGTCCATGGAAAGAGTTGGGGACCGTTTGGGTAGAGGATAAAAAACCATGTTGGGGACCTGCATGCCAGGTGCAGTTCTACTCTGAAAAGTAACTTTGTAAAAGAAATTTCAAATGAAACCTTGCTTCTGGTTGCTCTACTAAAAGCAATTAAGTGCCAAGGAAAAGCTGCTGTCCCTGTGATGCTTAACCAGACTCTTTACATGAGTGCTCTGTTCTGGCTGTATGATTTTAGCATAGTCTTTACAAGAAAGTGGCTTTTACTTGCCTTCAGTGCAATTAACACCTAGCCTTTTTTTGCAGATCTAGTAAGTAATGCTCATGTACCTCCAGTGCCTTTCTCTGAGCAACGTGTGCTTCCTAGAGCTAACAGCTAAAATTAGAAATGCCTATTTTGTCATTTGATGTTAACAGGAATGATACAGAGTGCATTCAGAGAAGGATCTATTGTATAAAACAAAGCTTTTCTTATAGTCACTCCGGAGAACAACCCCATATGAGAACAGTGCTGTACTTTAAATCATTAAATATAACTTGCCAGACAATGCAAGATAATGATAGCACATAATATTCCTCTCTTGCTGCTTCTTTCTCATGTATTGATTGTCCTGTACTGTAGGTGTGATACACCAGGGTGTTTACCCTCTATTCCTCCAAGCACTTTGAAAAAAACTACTATATTTGTCAAATGACAAAAAGAATCACCCTAGAGAGTCAATTGAGAGACATCAAAAGCAACCGGAAAATCTGCAGTCTCAGGTGAGCTGTTACTTGAAGATTATCCAGCTTTCGGGTCATCCGTGGTTTGTCTTTAAAAAGTTCTCCTGAACTCAGTTTGGATTTGAGAACTAAACACTGGGGTTTTTATTTGTTTTCTGGGGTCCCTTCCCTCCTTATCTCCTGGGAAAAAATAGATAAAAAAGCAGCATGGTTAAAGAGATTGTGGGCCATACGGTACTTGGCCCGTGGCAGCTATGGAGTTACCATTGCCTAGTTAAGGATTGTTTGTTTGAACTCACTTTATAAAAAATCATAAAAAACCCCAAAACAACAAAAATCTCTAAATTGGTCTATTTTTGAAATAAAATATTCTGACTGCAAAACCATTAAAACATTCATGCAATGCTTAAGGTATGAGTGTTTCTTCAAGTTTGTCTCTACTCAGGGGTTTTCAGACAAGCATTAGGATTCTGGAATCATGCTGCTGTAACCTCTTATCCAAATGCAATGTAGAAGTTAATAACACCTGAAATAATTACACATTTTTGCTAACTACCAAGTTTACTGGGAATGAAAGAGAGAGTGATCAGTTTGAAAGATGTAGACGTTCCTCCTCCTATACCTGGAATATAGAAACCAGTGTTTGCTTTGAAGTAGTAATAAGTTTAGGAATTGTAGGTTGTTAGGAATAGGATATATCAGTAGTTTACAGGCAAGTTGTCTGCTAAATGTTCTTAAGCAATTACCTTCCTTAGTCCATGGAAACAGTGGTTAGAAGGAGTGCAAATGCAAGTAAGTCCTTCAGGATCTTGAGCCTAAGCCCAGTACTTGGTTTCCAAGGAGAAATCCTGCATCAGGAAGTGGTGGATTGGATCGAGGGGCAGGGGCTAAATAAACATCTGCTGTTCACAGAAATTTGCATCACAAAACTGTATGGTATAGTGCTTCTTCAGATGACAAAGTACTTTGTTCTCAGAAACAAACTTCTAATAGTGTGTACAAGGACATCTGCTTGTTTCTGCCATATTTAAGGAACAGAACATTACTGTTTGGTCAAGTTACCACTTCATGATACATAATATCATTCTTTTCATCTTGATTTTCAATTCTGTCTTGTCTTGAGGGAAAAAGAAATCAAAAGACTTTCCCTAAATATATTTAATGTCTAATTGCTGTCTTAACAATTGAAATTTTCCTTATCAACTAGCTTTGCAGTAGTACCATACTTCTAAAAATTACTTAGCATGTTCATTTTTAGACTACCTCATTCCATCTTTCTGTCACATCATGCTCTTTAACAAATTATTCTACTACTTTCCAAGAAGGAGCTTGATAGAGTTATTATTAATGATCAGACATGAAGCCATAGTGCCTCACACGTTGTAATTTCTACCCTTTGCTGTGTAGTGATAAAAGGACAGGAACTTGTTTCATGTTTTATTTGTCTTTATACTATCACAAGTGTATGTTAAGCTGATTTCTGTAATTCTCATAAAATCAGTTCTCATACGTCCGTTGTGCTGTTCGCTCACAGGCTGTGCAGCATCATAGCCTGTCCACCCTTTTGCCCCATCCCCAGCAGCTGGAGCATGCTGTGGTGTTTGGGTTCGTGATGTGGGACCACCTGCCCTTCAGCTGTACAGGGCTACACCTCCATGAGCATGCGTCTCTGGTGTACCAGCATGCTCCAGGACACAAGGCCATCTATTGGAGTTTCCTTCTGAAAATGGAACATCTTCCACCTAAGAGTTTCCAGAGTGGTAAGCACTCTCTTTTCAAGAGCCCTATTCCATTGCTGGGGCTCGTTGTGCTTTGTCTCTTTGGACACATGTGACAGTTGAAGAAGATGGATTTTGCACAGGATTTCTAAAATGTTTACTTTCTTTCCAGCTCTTTGATGAAGTGGGAATTAAACAGTGCGCTATCCCGCCATGGCTCCCTCACTGCTTGCAGGTGTTCTGTAGGGTATGGTTTGGTGCCTTCTCACACTCACTTTCTTTCCCGACTCTATCCCCTCCATTATATATCACTACAGAAAATCAGGTTTTTCTTCTAAATCACAAAGTTCCCTCTCTGTCTCGCTGTTAACTGCATCTTTGGCTGATCCTGATTCTTCAAATTCTCCCTTTTTGCCTGTCCCTTAGTTTCACAGCCGATGTGCTTTATATCTCTGTAGTGACATCTGTTTATCTGCTGCTTCATTGGATTTTCCATTCAAGTCACCACATTTCAGGGAAGTCAGTTTTGTTTGGGGTTTCACCACTGCACTCTAGGCAATATCCTTTTGGTTTATTAAAGATTTCTGATCACAGTTTATATAAGAATCAGATGCTTGGACACATCTCAAGTCTTGCAAAAGCTACCAGCCAAAAGTATGATCACACAGGGATGATCAGCAGTTGTGCAGATTTTTTAAAATCTGTTTTTAATAGCAAAACTGAAATAATTTCAACTACAGGAAAGCAAATCACCTCCACCTCTCATGATGTTCTTTGCAAGCTTGGTAATAGTCTTCTCTTTTTCCATTCAGCTCATATAGTATTTCTGATCCCTTTTCCTTTCTTCTTTAAAGATTTACAAACAAGTTCCTTAATATCAACATCAAATCTTCTTTTCATATTTCTTTCTTTTCTAGAACAAATTATGTCTCCCTACATAGCTGATAAATTGATTGGAAATTACTACTAAATTAAGTTATAAGTTAAATTCTTTGTGATACAGCATTCCTCCTTTAGTTTGCCAAATGCACACCTCTTCTGTTCTTAGTATTAAAAATTCTTCTGGGAATGTTGCTTCTAAGCAAGTTAACCAATTGGATTACTCTTACCTTCATCTAGTTTGTTTTGTTTTCTGAAGCTTATCTATTCCAGCATTGGTTATGATTGTTTATCTTCTCTATATCTTCATCTGGGTATGTAATTGCCTGAAAGCATAATCTCTGCATTCTATTTAGCCCAATGCTTGCAGTTCTTACCTAATCCTGCTTCATTTATGCTAAGTTGTTAGTTCTTCCAAAAGAAATATGAGACAAGGATTTAGTAAAGTTAAGAGTTTAGAACATATAGAATATATGAATTCACTTACAGTTCATAAATGGGGCAAATAAAGATTTCATGAGTCACCACGCACCAGCTATCATAGAAATGCTGAAATTCTACTTTGAAATTTAATTTGATATACTTGTGTTACTGCCTTACTGGCTATTTGTTTCTTATAAAATCTCTCATTTATCTAAACCATTGGCTTTTCATCTGTGGGCAATCTCTAACTTGCTCCCAGAACTGCACCTCCAGAGGGTAGAAAGAGTGCAAACATTGGAGTCATCTCCGCCAAACTGAAAAGCTTCCAGCTATGCAGCTTTTCCTTTTGTTCTTCAGACAGCTTTTTTATCCCATATTCTACTGTACCTTCTGTTTCTTTGATTGAAATCCCTTGCCAAATGCTTTTGAAAATCTAAATATAACCACATCCTCTGAATTTGCCTTTATCTTGGCAGTAATACCTTCAAAGGACTCTTGCAGGTAAGATAAATGTTCTTTCCACTGTCCAAAGGAATATGGAATAAAACTTCAGTTGTGCATGGATCCTATGGAATTTTGAAAAATGTACACATTTTATTGTTGCAGCTTTATACTACCTCTTTATACTGCAGTCTTTTCAAGTAAAGCATCATTGCTAACACTAGAGTCCATTTTTTCAAAATTTTCACTCAGATTATGGAACCTTTTGAGGATTTTGGGGTGAAGAGGGGCTAAGCTCTTTTTGGATGCTTCTGGCACTTAAGTCACCTATCAAGGAATAATAAATGAATTCCTAAACAGTAGTGACAGCACAATACAGGAAAAAGATGCATAATATATACTTTTCAAAATGCAGTACAAACCTTTATTCTTAAAAAAAAAAAAAAAAAAAAAGAAAGAAAGAAAGAATAGTCATTGTTACACATTGTTTAAGTGATACTAATACTTTTTTCCAGGAAAGGAAGTATAAATGCTTTCTTATTTTTGAAAATTTGTGTTTCTTTTCATGCATAACCATAAGTCATCTATTTATAGAAAATGTACGAAAATTTCATGTAAAAAAATTCAGCTGAAAGTAGCTGAAAGCTGTTGCAGAAGTATTACATATGGCTTGCCCTAATCCTGCTCTCCCTCAGCATTCTGTTACAGCACTTCTGGGAACAGAATAGGCGATGAGATGGGCCCTTGGGCTGAACCAGGTCACCAAACTATCTGTAGTATTTTGGCCTCACATTTATGAAATTGATACATCCATTTATTCCATCAAGAAGGCCCAAATATAATTTTATGCTGCGTGACCACTCTTACAAAGCCCATATTCCTTGTGCAAAGAGTATTATGTAAATAATTTCTGCACATGTTTTTTATATATACATACAGAATAGCTCTTAAAGAATCACAAGGTGAGCTATAACTTAGATGTTGAACTAGTGTTGTCTATGATAATTTATTATGCAAACTGCTCATATTAAAACATATTGCTATTCCCATTTTTTACAACAATTTTTTTGAATAAATTTGCATTCTGCTCATCTTGGAGTCTTCTGGAGAGTCTAGTTAACACCCAACCTCAAGACCTTGGAGAAGCAAAAAATGAAGGGTCATTTCGTATTCTTATTTCTTGAGTATCCGAAAAAGAGAAAATGCAGAGTTCAGGTGTTTGGTAATGCCCATTAATGCTATCCTGATTGTCAACAAATTGTACAAATTATATGCGTGCAGTCTGCAATTATATGCGTGCAGTCTGCATGGTTGCCCTGCATGGGGTTGGGGGGCCTACTATGATGTCACCTGAGCTTGCCCAGGATGCATCATCTCAGAAAGAGCAGGTGTCCATAGTTGAAGTGACCTTTTTTCTCTACAGGCTTGTAAGGGTAGTTAGAAGTCATTTTGAAAGGGTTATTTCTGTAGCAGCAGCTTATTTCTGTAGTTGTTTCTTTGTGCTGCTACATCAGGGGGCATACTGAATCTGAGCGTTAACTTGAAATGTCAGTTGCTAACCTTTTGAACCGTCATTCAGCAAGCCTTTACGATTTAATGACAGGCATATATAATTAAGTGCCTAAATTTCCTGCACCTTTTTCCTAGAGGCCTTGTTCATTAGGACCGCAAACAGCTCTTTGTTCTGGAGGCAGCAGAGCCCCAGGTACAAATCTATTTCATTGTTTGGTTTCACACTTTCTGACAAACACCAACAAAACAGCACTTGAATAAGAACGAAAATAGTCCATGCACACAGTCAACTTTTGGCTTGACATCATGCAAAATAGAAGCTTGCCCCCAGAAAAAGTCACATTTCGTCTTACAGTCTACCTGATTGGAAACCCACTTAGTGTTAGTGGGGATCTACAAAAGGTCAAACTTTACACTTATTCATGAGTTACACTGAAAAATCAAACGCAGACAATTCTTAAGTGGACTAGCCAAAGCAGGAGAAGTACAGGTTGCAGTATAGCTGGCATCTTCCTTTCTCTAAGGAATAAGTGAATGGTCACAAAAGAGTGCAGCAAAGCTACTTTTCCATGAGGGATCAGTTCTGCTGTTTCTGTGCCTAGATGACTGTCGGAAAAAAGGCCATATGCAAAAAACAGGCTCTAAAAGGTGCTGTATTTCAGGACAGAGACTTCCATCTCCAAAGAAAACTAGATCATGTCAATGGCAAACATACCCTCTTCGTTTTCAAACCATGGGGAGCATCCCCATGCTCCTGAGGTGTAGTAGTGCAATCCCTCATTTCCTTCCTTATGTTAGCCCTGTGTTTGCAGAGTGTTTACTTTGTAACCAAGCAATTTCAAATGTGCTTTCAGAAACATTAAAGATTGTGCAAATACTATCAAAAGTGATTCACCGGACCCAATTTGAAGTAAAATATTTATCCTTTCTTTGTGAGCCTTGTTACCTTTGTGTGACGGTTAGCACATATGTCTAGTGAGGAGTGTGTGCATAGACGAAAATCGCACAAGTGTCCATGCAGCAGCCTGGGCTGCCTCCTATGCTGCCATTTGTTTGAAGTGTGGTTTTACATGGTTGCCTGTGGGCTCTCTAGTGACTAGCTGTTGCGCCAGCATGGTAGTGACCAGTTTCTTCATTAAAGGTCTGCAGACTAAATACCAAGAGATTAAGGCAAGACAATCCTCAAAAAGAGGTTTGTTATATAGCAGAAGTTGATGTGAGGGGACATCATGTACTGAATTTTGCTTGCTTTAGACACATTATGGAATAAGTTTTTTGAGGCAGGAATTGTTCTTGATATTTTTAAGAGTCCTTGCCCAACAAAACCTGGCCTTAAAATGCTGTTGGAGTGTATATTGTAAATGATTTTGTGTTTTCCTTTCCAACTGATAAATAATAACATGAGAAACTTTATTTCAGGTTAGAGGCAGTTTTTAAATAAGTAAGGAATCAAACACTTTTCCCCAGGGGATTTGCATTTGTGCACACAGGCCACAGTGTCACTGAAACACAAGTTCTTCCTTTGTCATTTGACAGCCAGAGGCACATGGAAGAGGGGATATGGTAAAACAATCTGTTCTGTTCAATACCAGACAGGGAAGGCTCAAAAAATGAGACAAGGCAAAGAGCAGCCTAAGGTGCAAGGCAAGCTAAGCTTGTGTACACCCTAAGTGGCATTTGATTGTACAGGAAGAATTAACACATTTAATGTTAATCTGGTTTGGTTAGGTTTTAATGCATAAATGAGAGCACTGCTTAGCATTACAATAGGTACTAGCTTTCCTGGAACAATCTCCAAGCCTGCCAGCAGTAAGAATGTACTCCTCCTGCTGTTGTTACACACCTATTTTCATTTATCTATTTGTTTGACTCACATTTACTGCGCACCAAAACACAAATGTATGGCTAGCTCTTGCTGGTGGTTTCATCATGGTGGTGATTCAGGGAACCTTTAATATTTTTCCCTCAAGCATACACAATTTGGTGTGTCTATTAAAAAGTTGCTCTCCTGAGACCTTTACCCTGCGTGAGTTTTTTAGAATTGTAAATATGCTGATTAAATTTTACTGTATCTCATTTCTCAGTGAAAAGTTTCCTTGTAATTATAGGTACGAACTGTAGGTTTTAACATCTTCATTTTGAAACTAGTGTAGCAGTTCAGAGCAAGATGATGATTTTATTACTGCCCTTGACACTGGCTGTGTGAAATACCAGGTTCAGGAGCATGTGTTTGGTATATACAGTATAGTTAGCAAGCTCTTTGGAAAAGGACGTTCATATGCTGAATGACAAGTATTTCCACTCATCTTTTAGCCTATGAATGATGATGAAGCTTATCTCCTGTGTTGGTAATTTTATTACAGTGATTGGATCAACTCAGGATTAATGTTTCTTGGATTTGGCAATAGCCTCTTACACTGTGATATTGCAGGTCACGCCTTTGACAAGAGGACTAATTTCCTGTGAAGGTTTGTTTATATTTATGATTTTTCATTAGAACAGCTCCCAAGCCGTTCTTCAGACAGTTAGTTCACAGTACTTTGCTACAATTTTTTACTCTGAACAAAAAAAGTAACTTTTCTTGAATTAGATTGTTCTCACATTCCCTCAAGCATCAAAAAGACAGAACCACTTTTATTTCAGATGGCTGAAAATTCCACCCCCCACATATATCTTCAAAGATTTAATGGGGGGGAAGTGAACTAAATAAATGGCTTTGCCTTGGATAGAGACCAGGCCTTTAGCACTACAGATTTCATTCCCAAAAGAAAGGGATCAGAATGTTAATGTATATACAAATGGGAAAATAACACCATGTGTTATAGCTCCTATAATTCAACTTGCCCAACATTTCTGCATTGTGCTAGAAGAAATAGAATGTCAGAGAGCAGTAAATAAAGCTGTATGTTAATACGAGTCTAAATTATAAGGCACAGCATGAGCAATGCTTGTAGTTAAACTGGCTGGGATAACTTATTGGTGCTGTCGGTCTTCATTCTTCAGGATGTACATCGATCACTCAAAAAGGTCGGGAAAAAATTCATCCCTTCGCAGCCCATTCTTCCTCCTTTCAATGCAAGTTTGTTGAGTATGAGGGTATTGATAGTTTGCATCCTGGTTTATTTGCTTTTCCCTGTTGGTGACTCCTGCTGAAGATTACATGAAATATTGGTTTAACTCGATAAAATAATTCCTGGCCATATCCAGCAAGCAGTAGTGAGGAATTATGTGGCCACATATGAATGGATTAGCACAGAGGTGTAAGTCACACCTGGAACATCCCATAACATACTTTTTAAAACAAAACCTTTTAAAAAAGAAACATATTCTGCAGCATGACACAGAAGGAGACAACCCAGGGAATGGTTTCAGACTGTGAAGGCATTCAACATGCATGTTGTTAAGCTAAAAATACCTCCAGCCTAGCTGTTTCCCATATAATTTTGCAGGTACCCCTTCCCAATCCAAAGGAAAACACCTGTTTTGTGAACCATGGATTTTGTTACAATTGATGTGAAAGACAGTGACCCAGACATTATCTGTGTGAAGAATTTCTTTAAAGCACCAAAGCTGTTCTATGAGAACAAATCATATCAAAGTTGAACACAGGGGTGATCATAACCCTCCTGCTGCTTAAAAAACATTTTTAAAACTGATGTCTTACAATATTGTATTATCATTGAGGATTGAAAGCAGTTGTGTATAAATATGAATTTACAAAGTTTCTTGTAAACCATCATTAAAGACCTTGCTGTGCCAGGAATATAGCATGGATGAGCTCTAGCATGGATGGGCTTTCAATGTCTTAAAGCCAGTAATACTCTTAACACTGTAAAGCACTCTACATCTGGCTTGGGATATCATTTGCCTTAATTACTTGTGGATCATCTGTCCTAAAGTGCTGACTTGTTCTTGAAAACACGATGTTGGTGATGCAGTGAAAGTCAACCTACAAACCTGCTAGATAAGTTCAATTAATGCTTCCTTACAATTAGTTACACAAATATAATCAACCTAGAATAATATCAAACCTTCTAAATAGTAGGTTTATCGTTCCTTCTCTCTCTTCCTCTCTGAAAGAAAAGAAAAAAAAAGAAAGAAAACCCATTGATATAGTATATAGGAGGTGAAGACATCTATTACGTATTTCAGAAATGGAAATTTGATAGCCAGAGAATAATTTGCAAAATTATAAAGAAATACAGGAAAAGTAATTTCCTGAAAATAGTGTGAATTGAACACCCCAGAATCAAGAGGGTAAAGCATAAGCAGAAGATAAATCAGGCAAAGCTTAGAAGGTATCAGTAGGTTATTTTCATGCATTTGTTGTAGCGCTTCACTGCAGCACAGAATGGGCCTTCTAGAGTACAAAGAGTATTAAAAAAAATCCTAATGTCATTTTTAATTGAACAAAAGAAATCTTCACCAATTTATGACACCTTTGGTGGAGAAAGAGAGGGACTTTGAAATTAAGGATCAGTTTCCATAAGAGCAGTATGGATGGATAGCAGGCTTGCGTTAGGAATTAGCAGTCAATTTAAGAGCAGAATACTCCTGAGCTCATTGAAAGCAAAAGAATTTCCTTCCATTAAACTAAATGTCAGTAAAGTTTGGAGTGCTTATAGTGCACAACTGTTTCTCATAAGGGATACAAAGTCTGGCACCAAGCATGGCGCAAAAGGTGTGTGTCATTTACTATCAGACCTTGGAACTCATCCATTCTGGGGTGATATCGCAGGAAGCTGTTTAGGTTGCAGTCCTTATGGTCAAGATGAACCATAGTTGTGTTGCTTTCACTTACATTGTGTTCCATGCTTTTCCTGCAAATAAATACCTATCTATATGCAAACAATGTCATTTTTAAGAGGCAGCATGTGTGATAGAACTGGAATAGTTAGTTTCATCTGGCCTGAGTTTACAGGTCTTACCAAGTCATGTTACAAATGAAATTGCTTGCTAGCTGTTTCCTCTCTGTAATAGAGGGTCTAAGCTGCTGATGTGCAAACAAAAGTTGAGTCCCTACTCAGTACTTAATGCTGCTAGGCCAATTATATCTTAGAATCATAGAATCATAGAATTGTTTAGGTTGGAAAAGACCTTTAAGATCATCCAGTCCAACCATTAACCTAACACTACCAAGTGCACCACTAAACCAGTTAAGGGTACAGTAATAATTAATTTTATCTTTCCTGGCTTGGTGGCTGGATTATTTTTTAATGAAGTAAAACTAGGAATCATTAAGGTTGGAAAGGACCTCTAAGACCACCTAGTCCAACCATCAACCCAACACCACTAAACCATGTCCCAAAGTGCCACGTCTACACATTTTTTTAACACCTCCAGGGATGGTGACTCCCCCACCTCTCTGGGCAGCCTGTTCCAATGCCTGACTACCCTTTCTGTGAAGACATTTTTCCTAATATCCAAACTAAGCCTCCCCTGATGCAACTTGAGGTAATTTCCTCTTGTCCTATCGTTAGTTACTTGGGAGAAGAGACCAACACCCACCTCACTACAACCTCCTTTCAGGTCTCCCCTCAGCCTCCTCTTCTCCAGAACAGAAGGAATCTTTAATCTTGTGAGGACACGTTTTGTGTTACACTGAAATTTTTATTTTATTGACCAAGAATTCACTGTGATACAAGTGCTACCCACTCTGTATCATTTGATCCTAATTTTTCTTTAATTACTGCTTAGATATTATTGTGGTTGTCCTATAAATGATGAATAGCTATGAACTCCCTACAAAAGGTTATGCTTGAAACATTAACTTTTCAAAATTACTGCATAATTCTCTCCAGATATGCCACCCACTACGATGCTTATCTTTTCTGATTGTTTGTGACTTTCTTTTAGCCCTTATGCCACTGTCTCAATTTGTTTAAAACATATATTCATGTCTTATATTATGACTTGCCTAAGCCACGACTACATGACCACAGCTGACAATCTAGTCTCAGATTGTTGATGAACATTTAGATCAGCTGATCACTACCTCATGTACCTTTAATTGCTTTTTGATTATGCTGTTCTCTGCTAGAAAATTAACATAAGATTTAATTGCCTAGTGTTCCCTTAGCAGCTTCTGTTACCCTAAAGCTGGCAGTTTTCAACCTGCTTTTGTTCATCTTAACCCCACTTCCTTTGCTTAGCTATCTGCACACAGTCTTTCTGTCATTTTTGTGTTTCAAGCCATGCATACTCTGGCATTTGGGCAGAATAAAAGAAGGTAGTAATTTTCATTACTACTAGGTTCAGGCTCTTTGTTTGTGAAAACTGGCCTGGGACTTCTTAAGTTGCTGGATATCTGGCAATTTTACGTGCACTGAAGATCAGCCATTTAATCTGTCAGGTGGAATAATGTAGGATAGGTTTGATGGATAGTTTGCGGAACACATATTATCCATTTCAGGGCTAGCTGAAATGTCTGATAATCATACATTATACCATGCTTTACCTCATTTTTATGTGTTCAGATAGGTAGTTCATTATTTTTAACGCTTTTCATCATGCCTGAATGGTGACAATAATAGCTCCAGTATTGCTTTCTATTTGTAGGAATGTGATGCTAATAACTGGAGTAAGTTACATCTGTCTTGATCCTTTCTTTCTTTGGAAAGCATGATGTTGCTTCCTTTCCTCACCTCTTTAATCATCTGTTGAGCCTTGTCATTAGCCATGTCAACACACTTCAGGGAAATGGCATAGCTAAGACTTGTCTAAACTAACTTGAGAACTTCCCGTGCCCACAAATGATGAACAAGAGCACTTAACACTGTTCCTCCTGCTGGCCCCTTCTGATCCATTAACAGCACCCTGCACTTCAGGAGCCCTTTTTTTCTTTTCTTACATCTTCTTTAATTCAGGGGGGGGAGGAGGAGGGTGGTCATTTAAGCTAGAAGCTTGTCTGTCTCCTTCTGTGAGCTAATAATTCTTGATTTTCCAGGACTTCTATACTGGACATCTAGACCTGTGATTAACTTTTGTGGGTGGTCTGATCTGATGGTAGGTGATAATCAGTTTGCTTTTACCACAAAAAAAGTTACAGTACCATACATGGACAATTCATAAAACCACCTTTCCAGGGCATCTGTACTGATAAGTGACAGTGCACATGGATGGAAGATAATCAATGCCAATTACTCTGTGAAAAGGCCTCTACCATTCTCAGACGGTAACTCCTATCACCTCTATAATAAAGGCCTGCTACTAGCTCTGTTACAAATCCCTGTTCTTCTGAAATTTATAACAGTTCTCAAAGTATACTCTAAGATGAAGCTTGGTATAATAAACCTAATATCCAAGAGCAAGTGTGAAATTACCCACTCACTTTTCAGTAGGCAATAAAACAGGACAGTTGAAGCAGTTACGTGCTATATATAAATGACAGGAAATTGTAGGCTAGTACAAATCTATACCTCTGGACAAACAGGGGATTCAGATTCTGTCTCTGATAGACAGCCTGCATCCAGCTGAGTGCTTTTCCTGCAAAACCAGTCTTGCTTCTGTTTCTTCTTTTTGGACTTTGCACGTAGAAGGGCAGAATGAGCAAAGAGGCTGACCTGCCGCTGCCTTGGGCTGTTGGGTGGGAGGTTTGAGCTCTTTCACTCAGGTTTTCACAACAGCTGTTAACAGGGTTCTTCCACTAGCAGCAGCTCAGCCACTTCTCTTAAAGGTCTGCACATCTCCTTGTAACATTATTTAGTAACTGTCAAGATGTAGGCATATTTAAGATAAATAAGTCAGTCAAAGAGCTTGCAAAAACCTTAATCTTTTTCATCAACTCTAGTAAAATGCTTTGTGTGTGCATGTATATTTCTTTGTTCTATATTGTGGCCAGCAAATGAGTACCCACCACTCACTTACACCCCCACCCACCTCCATCCCCCGGGAGGTGGGGGAGAGAACGGGAAGAGCAAAAGTGAGAAAAAATTGTGATTCAAGATAAAGACAGTTTCATAATCTGTTTCATAATAATGATGAGCTGGTGTCTGAAAATGTATTGGATTGAAATGGGAAACAACTAGAAAGGAAATATTTATAGCTCAGCTCTGCCATTTTGAACCCATTAACATCAGTGGACTTATTTCTGATGAAAATAAAAGCAAAGGTAAAGTAGGATGCAATTGCACTTGATGAACAAATAGCATCTGACTCATTAGCTATATCCCTGTTTTTATCAAAAGTTAGGTAGATTAACGCATAGAAAACTTGACTTTATTGTAAGTGACATTTATAAACTTTGCTTCAAGATGAGACTGAAGACTTACTTTGGCATGAGGAAAGTTAAGAATAGGTTTTATTGATAACGCGAAAAAATGCTACTCTGAGCTTCAATTTACATTTGTGAGATTTTATTGCTTTTGAGTGTTTTTTAACAAAACTATTTATATAACAGGGCTAAAACCTTGTTTTGCTTGTATGTCATATGGAACAGGAACTAACCAATCTGAATGCCACCTGCCTGTTACAGATTATTTACCTGAAAGAAGTCAATCTGAAGAGCCTTTTGTTCTGCTTGCACTCAATACAGAGCAATATGACTCTTCTATGTAAGCTCTTTTAAAGAAATGACTGCTAATATTTTTTTAAATAATAAGCATATACATCCTTACTAAAGGCAGACATGTTTAAAAGTTCTTTAATTTTCAAATAATTCAGCTGATGTTCTTAGCCAAGTCTGTAGACTTATTTGAGAGCAGCAAAAATGGTATGGTGTAAAAACATGTATTTATTTGATGGGGAAGAAAAGGGAAGTAGATTGCTGCTTTCTAAACCAAACAGGCGAGAAGAGTAACCATGCTATTTGGAATCGCTGCAGCTAATGATACAAAACATAATGCAATGCATAACATAGACCATTCTATATAAAATAGTGAGTTAGAAACTGGGGCTAATGACCCCCTCAGATTTCAGTGATGAGATCTTCCCTGGAGAATTATGTCTGATGTCTTATATTTATGCTTTATTTTTGTTGACTGCATAAGCATTAAATCTACTTCATTGATCTCATACACTGACCCGACTGGTAAAAATGTCCTGATTTCCAAAAACATTTCAGACTGGAGGCTTTTTTCAATCATCAGGTACAATGGTAAATTGGGACCACCTTCACTATTAGTATTATCTCAGGATTACATGACCAGGAGTATCCTCCTGACACACAGTTTCCCACCTCCTTACCCCAGAGTCAATTAGGTCATATAACTGTTCATAAACCGATTAAGATCTGTCTTTTAGTGCGGCAGATGATCAGCAGCCTCTCCTTTTACCAAAAGTAACACTGTTCTGTTTGCTAGCAACCTTTTCCTAGATTTGAGCGTGACCTTAGTTGCATCTAATTAATGAAATTTTGCCTTCCACAGCCATTGAAATGTTTCTTTTATTATCTTAAAAATTTAAATCATAATTACATTCAATTTTGAAAAAAACTGCTAATCATTTTATGTGCAACATTTTTCTGTAAATCAATGCCAGTTGATGTAAATGATATCTATAGAAGTCTTGTTTATTCTTGTTCTTTTTTCTTGTACTTTTCATTTCATTGTACTTCATTGTATTTCGTTTTCATTTTCATTGTACTCTTCATTTTCTGGTACTTTAATTCATAAATATACGGTTAATACAATAAGTCTGACATTCTTGATGAAAACACAGCCTCAATAGTTTTCAGAAAGAAGACTTTAAAACCAGTGATTAAACACCTATTCTCTAAAATGCCAAAACCCAGAAAGGATTCTTCTAAGACCCTTCTGTTCACCCAGTATATTAAAGGCAAGGACTTGCCCAAGGCTTCAGATCCCTTAATCACACTAGCTTAGCTTCAGTTGTACATTTTTAGCATGTAGTGAGACCAATATAATTACAACTTTATTGCAGCTGCAAGAAAATATATGTATCACTGTAGCTGCTTAACTCCTGTGTGCCAAACACAACACGTAGTCTTGCAAGGCTTGGAGCAATATCTGCTCTCATAAATTTGCTAAAATAAGACTCCCTAGGCTGGGGTTGTTGGATGCCTGACCCTAGTCTTGTCAGGATGGTCCAATGCTATGTAGCATTCAGCCAAATGTCTTGGCTTTGTTGGATGAATGAGTTTAAAGACATGTAGAGTGTTGCTGCACAGAGATAAGATAAATGGAAAAGGCACTTCAGTAACACTAGTGCAGGTATTAAAATAATGCTATATCAGAATAAGGTAGCATCTGGACAAATATTTTTTCTGCAGTACCTTAATGATTTATTTTTATGTGATATCTTGGACTGCTGCTGTGTGCAGTATCAATTTCTGCACTTTACAATGTGTGTCAAAACTGGGAACCATTGCTTTGAATTTTCTTATGTGTTTCTCTTAAAACTCAGTGAAAGGTAGTCCACTGAATAAAGCTTTATTTTTAGCAGATTTCTCAAAGTAATTTATTTTTTTGGAGAGGGCAACAGTCAGAATATTGGCTTGTCAGTACTAAAACACTAGGTATTTTAGTGTAAAATATCCAGCATTTTAAAGAATTCCAAAATACATAACACTAGCTGTTTCTTAAAAGATTTAGTCTGTTTCCCATCTTTCTTATTTCTTTGCAAAAGTACCTATTCACCTCTTCTTGTTTGATTTTGAGTGTTTAAGATAAGTAAGTGCTAAGGTTTCACTCCACCAACCACTTCTTATTTGCTCTTTAGTAATATTTACAACTCTAATTTGTCATCCTTGTACAAAAGTACCTGTCTCCTGTTGGATGAAAGAATAGGCTGAAGGATGCCTTCTGTTCATCCTTGTCTGATATTATTGAACTCCAGCTGGCAAAACAGTTGATTTAATCAATATTTTCCTGGCTTATATTGTGCGTATCGCTCTCTCTACCCTACACAGCCAGGCTGTCAAGGAGACCATGCTTTTCCAAGCAAGCTATACTCTTGTTCCCAAAGCAAAAGCAGATGTTGAATACCTGAGCTGCTTTTACTCCACTGCTTCCAACCTCTTCCAGCCCTTTTTGAGGACATGCAACTCCTCTTCCTGCAAGCCATTAGCACTGACAGAATTTGCAAGGGCTCAGACCTATGTGAGCCCATTTGCAAGCCCTTCTGTCAGCCCTTTGCTTTCACTTTGTTCTTACAACTCTAAAAGCACTTTTTCTGCTCCCTGGCTGAAAAGGCTGGGGCATCCATCCCTTACTCCCCACTTTCAGGACCAAGTGGACTTTAGGATTGTGCTGCAGGGTTGGAGAACAACTGGGGTTCCCCAGTCCAGAGCCCTGGGGCTGGTGCCCTTGGCCCAGTGGTTTCACCTGCTTCCACAACCTTGACTTAAAAATAAGGTTGGTGTGGTCTCCCTGATTTCAAGTGTTAGTTTGACACTTCCTGTGACAGCTTTAACATGTTAACTGTTAAGAAGACGATAGGAAGGGTACCTCTGACTTTCTTTAAGTTTATTCCATTCTCTGCTTATTTAGTGCACTGAAGGAGTTTGCACCATTAGACAGAAAGCTGATGCAGTGACAGCATTCATGGGATCTTCCCTGTGCACAAATTCTCAGGTGCACATAGATCACCTAGAGTGTGTTCTTGTAAGATTATGCTTGGGTGAGAGTTACAGTTTTGAGGACTCGGCTCCTCTGTGTTGCTTGTTCGTGTTGGAGCAATGTTATTCCACTGCATAAGCAGTGATTTTCATAAGGAAAGGAACCATAAGATTTCTCCCTTTGCAAGCTGAATTCCCATTTTACAGTGATATATAATTCTAATCCTGGTTTCAGCACTTCAGCAGGATGAAAGTGGCAGGTATTTGGCTCTTTTCCTGTCACATCACCATTGTGTAATGGTGGATTTAACAGGGTGAAATGAGGATTTTCATCTCTTACTACCTCTTATGTCTCTCTCTGAAGCCAGTAATAGCCAGGCTCCCTGAGGGTGTTCAGGACTGTTTTTCAGGGAGTGAAAGACTGTTCCTTCTTCTGGACAGTGAATAGAATTAAGAGTGAAGCTGCAAGTAGTTTGTCCTTCAGTGAGGAAGGAAATCTTTGGTTTAGTGCTGAACTCAGTGGTCAGGAAATTGCATAGACTGAATATGTAAGTTTTTGGCAGATGCTGTGTTTCTACCAGATTTGGAGGAGGAATGGGGGTCTGAGAGTATAACTTTGAAACACCGCGCTTAGAATTTAAACTAGATGCATTGTGGCAGCAGTACTATCTAAACTCTCTTTGCAACTCTCTCTCACTTTTTACTGTGTTTTTAATTTGACTCATCATGCACTATGTGTTTCACGTAGGGAGTAAGATACCAAACCGATTCACTTGCGGATTTGGCTTCTGAAACTGTCTGCTCCGTAGTAAAAAATAAAGTGTTATGTCAGGTTCTGAAGACAGAAGCAAAAAGAGTTTTAGATATTTTCAGACCATTTTATGTCCTGAAGCAAAAAAGAGCGCTGTACTAAGCAAATGACAGAATGAGGGACATATTCCATACTCCTGTTAGATTGATCGTTAAAACTAAGAAGGTCTAGGTCAGGTATAAAGAGCATCGACACAATTTTTCCAGTGAGTTTTGTAAGGGAAGTGATTGGCCTCTCCTGTTTTTCAGTGCAGGCAGTGTCTGCTGTTGTCCCCATCCTTAGCTGTGCTGAAATTTTGGTTGAAGCAATGTACAGGGTGCAGGTGTCAAGGTGCTGACATCTGGGGGCTGCAGGGCCAGCCTCTGTGAGGAGGCCAGACACAGGTGGTTCCGGCCGGCTCCAATGGCCCCACCGCAGGGCACAGCTGAGCCCCTCAGCCACGGGCGGGTGCCTCGGGGAAAGCCTGGGTAAGAAAGAGCAAAATGCTGCGCAGTCAGGGAGGAGGGAGGGGAAGAGTGTGAGAATCAGCCCTGCAGACACCAAAGTTAGAGAAGGAGGAGGGAAAGAGGTTCTCCAGGCACCTGAGCAGAGATTCCCTTGCAGCCCCCGGGGGAGACCACGCTGCAGCAGCTATCCACACCGCAGCCTGTGGAGAGGAGCATGCTGGAGGAGGTGGACGTGCCCTGAAGGAGCTGCGGCCCATGGAGAGCCCACGCTGGAGCAAGTTTATCCTGAAGGACTGCAGCCTGTGGGATGGAGCCACCCTGGAGAAGGAGAAAAGAGTGCGAAAGAAGGCAAGGCAGAGAGGAGCTGTTACGGACTGACCATAGTCCCCATTCCCATCCCCTGCCCTGCTCAGGGGAAAGAGGTAGAGGAGCTGGGAATGAGAGAGTAAAGTTGAGAGTGGAAAAAAGGGGGGCTGTGGGGAAGGTGGTGTTTTTATTTGTCTTTCTTTCTCAGCATGGTACTCTATTTTTACTGGGAATAAATTAAATTAATTTTCTCCAAGTCAAGTCTGTTTTGTTCATGACAGTAATTGGTAAGTGATCTCCCTGTCTTTACCTCAACTCGTGAGCTTTTTCATCTTATTTTCTCCCCCATCCTGCTGAGGAGGCAGAATGAGAGAGCAGCTGGGTCAACATCTGGCAGCCAGCCACGATCAACCCACCACAGTCATTTACAACAGAAATCGGTACACTTTAGGAGTCAGTCTTGGTAAGTACAGCTACTCAGCTTGATTATTTTTACCAGTCCACGTTACATGTGTTCCGATGCTATGTTTTGTCTCTGTGGACAAATTGTTACCCACTTGTCTCTAAAACTTTGCAGATGTACGATGAACTCGGAAGACAGGACTACAGTACTGTTCAGAGAAGCTACAGCTCACTCTACCCCTGTTAATAAGCTGCTTTCCCCTGGCTTCTGCATATTGCTAATTCAATTTAGAAAGGGAACAGCTTCCAGACACCTTTAAGGTGAAAGGCAAAGATCAGATACTTTCATGCAAAATTTGAATTGCTTCCCCATCAAGGACCCAAGAAACATACAGATCAGTTTTCAGGGATCTTTTTAAATTTTGTCCTATGCTGTCTTGCATACCTATGCATGTTTACTGGGGGCTCGTGTTACTGGAAGATAACAGCAGTTAGTTGTCCAAAGTGCACGTTCATATTCTCTGAGGTTTGTTGCAGCACCAGCTTCAGATTTTCAAACTTTTCCAGGAACTGATCTACAGAATTAAACAGCCTGTTATGGTGCTTCTGATGAGCTTCATTTTAGATCAAAGGATTTGAAACTTATATTAGTATCAAAGGGCAAGTTTATCAGTTGTCCTGGCCTTCTTTTTCTCCAATACTGCAGACTTCTTATTTTTAAATACTCCAATGTCACCTTTAAGGTATAGGAGGATAACTCAGCTGTGAAAATGTCATTATTCACCAGCTGATGTTAAAGAGTGAGTTTGCTCATCTAGGACTTCCATACCCTCCTGAACTTAACTGGTGTTCTCTCCTTTCTCTATTTGCTTTTGTTCAGCTGTTGTTCCTTTACAAGTTTCTCTTGACTCCTTTTATACATGCACATAATACTCACCTCCTGAATGTAAATACTAATTATTTTTCCTTCTAAATAAGAACAACCAGGGATTCCTCCTGAACAATTAAAGAAGTCAGAATTGTGTTACATGCAGGTAAAACATACTATCTAAAATTCATTTCTATTCCACAATGATGTGCCACTAGATAGGTGTAATTATTCTTTGTGGATGCTACTTTCCAAGGAAAAGAGCATTCTTTAAGTTATATTCTTGAATTTATTAACAGAATTATGTTTAATACCCCAGAGAGCCTTCTTAAATTATGTAAAGTAGACAAAAAGGTTAAGCCTAATTCAGAAAACCTGAGCTCAGCTTTAGCTTTCAGTTATTGTCACAAAATATTTTGGCAGTCAAGACCATCAAAAGATTAATATAGAAAGAATTTAGTTCACTTAAATATTTTTTGTGAAATTTGGGGGGGTTGTGACTATATTAATTTCTCTGATAACAGGCTGGAAAATTTGGTCTCAAAGTTATTAGTGCAAAACCAGGGTGGTTATCTTTGAGTAAATCTTCAGATTTAGAGGAATTTCTCTAGGAGGTATATCTTGTGTCTTAGACAAATCACATCAATGTGATGATTTTTAAGAACTGTGAGAGAAGCAATATTAGTCTATCAAAGGTCAGTTTTCCAGACTCATGCAAACAGCAATTGCTGTCAAGAATAGTTTGCATATTTCACTGTGATGTACTTTTCAAGGATGAGGCCTGGTTTGGTTAGAAAATGAACTTGGAATACTTAGAATATTTTTTCCCCTTTTGTGTTTGCTATGGAAAAGAATTTAGTAAAATCTTCATGCTCGCTTTTGCATGCTGAACATGTGATTTTTAAGGAATGAGGATTTTTTCCTGTCATCCCATATCTTCCTGGGACTTTCTACCAGTTCAGTAGATATTGTTATTCTCTAAGAAAATGGAAGTTTGGAACAGATTAGGGACTTTCTTAAAATGCCAGCTCATGAAATTGGAAGATCAGTTGAATTCTCTATTTCCACCTAAGTATAATGGCTGAGAGGAACCCACTTGGTTTCACAAACGGAATATGTAGCCTCCACTTCTTAAGCTAGAGAGCACTTTTCTTTTCATTAAATTAGACCTACAAACAGCTTTGGAATGCAAATCACTTTCCCCTCCTTTGTTTCTTTTCAAATTTTGATTGCAAGTCTGAATTCAATTTTTCAAAGCTTAGAGTTCAAGTGGTTTACTCTTAACAGTGAATGCTGATATGCTGACCTATTACATGATGATGAAAATACTTTAAAAATGCAAAAAAGAAATCTGTAATACATCAGCAAAATCGCCTGGAAACAGTAATCTTTACTTCCTAAATTCTACCAGATTTCCTGTGCCTTTATTTTAATTGCTTGTGCTGATTAAGCATGTACATTCCTCTTCTAAAAGCATCGAAGTTGTGCCTTCCTACTTGTAGAGTGCAACTTCTTAGAGAAGAGTAAATTCTCTAACGTATTTTCATCAGTTTTTCAGACTGAAACACAGAAGAATACTCTTTGTCAATACTCAGAGAAAAAAACACTTGAATAAATATTGTGCCTACTGATATTTTTTCATATCTTAAAATTTGTCAAGAATTACAGCAGTCAGGAACTATCTTTGAGATTGCTGTGGTGGTGTGAGACAACACTGCAGTGCAGTCAGTGCCGCATAGCACAGTGGTGATGAGATTCCTCTTGCAGAATATAAAGTATAAAAGGTCGAAAGATTTTCCTACATCTTTCTTCTAAATTAAATTCCATGCTGGTTTTATTTTTGTGTATTGCCTCTCAGGATGTAATACCAAATGCTGATAGTAAGATAAAAAGATACCAGTTTCCTTTTTTTTTCTTTGTCCTATCCTATTAACAGATCTTGCTCTCAACTATTTGGGGTCCTTCTGACAGAAAAACAGGAGGGAGAAAACAAAACTCACAAGTTTTTTCAGTCTGACCTCAATAAGGTAAAAAAAACTGGCACTGTGACTGTCAACAGGCTGGCAAAGATTTAGATTAAACTTTTTGGATATGCTGTAAAGTTACTGTAATCACCTGCGTCCATTCTGCATCAGTTGCGGTTGACCAGACATGGACCATGGATGTACCTTACAGACCATTGTTTGCATGTCCTCTGTTACGGGTTATTAACAAGGATGGGTTATTAGCTAGTAATTCTCTGTGCACAGATGAATATTTATAGGAATTCTCAGTAGAAGTATATTTTAAAGGGAGTGCAGGGTTGCCTTTCTCCAGGATATAAAACAAAACATCTCTTTAGATTTGAAAGACTATATCATCCCATTTAAAAATTATTTAAAAAAAAAAAAGAGAGAGGGAAAAAAATTCTGTCCCTCACTTGCGGCATCTACAAAGCAGAGTATGCTAGCAAACCACAGCAAAGCTGTGAGTTGCAAACACAGCTGTTCAAGGAAAACTTAGTCACCTGAAGGGAAAGATGGCAGAGTTACTAAACTGCCTTCACAGGGTAAATTACATTTAATTTCAAGTATTTCTAGTTATTGAACAAAATAAGAAAAACGTCATCTGTCCTGGGCTTCCAGAGTTAGTTGCATGTCCATCTATAAGCATAGATGCATACAGATAGCATAGATGTCTATCTATGGTTTATTTGTAGCCTGGGAGATGTGCCTTGGTGCACTACAGCTGAATCTGCTCCCATTTCCCACCGAGTCCCTCTGCCCCCAGGTGCTCAGAGGGAACGTGAGGCTTTGTGTGCTGTGAATTCCTGTGCCCATTCACGTAGCACTAATCTCGGCGCTTAGATAATCCCAGACTCTACCCCAGCAAAGATTGACAGATTAGATGCAATTACTGCTGTCAAATCAAATTACGACTGATTTATTAAATGAAAGATTTCTTTTCAAGGCTAGTGGTACTAAGCATGTTATGTATGTTCTTCAATTTAAGTTTGTATAATCTCTTTACAAATATTAATTGTTAAATTGTTTCTTTAATACCTTTTGGTGAATTTTATGATATTTACTATCCTTCTGAAGGAGGAATACCTCTTATTTATCCTATCTCTTTTTTCCACTTGGGGGGGTGGTTGCCTTTTGTTTGTGGGTTGGTTTTGTTTTTTTTTTTTTAAGATAGAATAGTGTCTGTGCTATATAAGAGCCCTAGAAAGACAATGATGCCACCTTAATAATTTATAAAGGGCTTTAGTAGCATTAGAATATTACTTAAATAACCTTACCGACAATTTAAAAACAACTTACAAAACAAATTTTAAGAGGTATCTAATAAAGTTTAGGAGAACTGCTTTATAGTAATTAGTAATAAAAAAATAAAATAAGAATTACAGGTTAATTGCCATCTAGTCATCTCCTCATAGTATACGCTATCACAACTCTTTCTAATTTTTTTCTCTTACTAGCTGATATCAGTAGAACCCTGTTTTGTCCCTGTATGCATCACGCCTTTGTGTGCGGGACAAAATGGCTGGGCATTTGTCTCAAAGCTTGCCCACATGAAGGTGGCAGGACCTTGCAGGAAAGCGTGCGGGGTGTCGCCCGCTCACATGGCAGCAAGGACAGCGGCGAGGCCGTGGTAACAGCCTGCGGGGAGCAGACGATCGGCTGTGGGCCTGTGCACGCGATCGGCGCGGGAGACCCCAGGCATAGCAGGGCTCGGAGACGCGGATCCATGGTGGTGACTGTGCTTTCCTATCCTGAACTCTAGCTTAATTTTTTCCTCTCTTGTTTTCCTTCCTTCTCTATCGCTGTTTTTCTCTCTCTTCTCCGAGTGGTTAATAAACAGGTGGACTTATGACATCTGGCCTCGTTTGTGTCTTAATCTCACTCGAGGGGATGGACCCTGAAATGAGAGGTCGGTCTAGCTGCCCCTAGCCCCCCAGATTTGTCTGAGGCCGGTTAGAACGCAAGGGGACCCTCCTCTCATCCAAATCAGATCGTAACACTTTGCAGCAGACAGATTTTGGCATATGTATTGTTTTGTCACTTAAGAAAACAGATATAGGACATAACACAATAATAAGCCACTAATTTACAGGTTTATTACTGTGTATTCAGAGTTGCATATTTTCACATACAAGCACACTGAGAAGCTTACAGGCAAATTAAAAACTAATAAAGAAGCACTAAGCCTGTGTGAAAAAAAATGATGGAATGATGGGAAGATGCAAATAGAAACTGTACAGAAAAAGTAATTTACATCAATGCTTTTATGATAAATGTGCAAATTACAAATAAACTGGGTTTGCCTAGGTTGTACCCAGACATCCAAGACAGGACCCTCGAAATAATGTCATTTTTTCCAACTGCTCTTCATTCATTCAGTCTGACCACCAGCTGGAAAAAGATAAGCCAATTAAATGCTCTTTGGATCATGCCTGGTTTATAAAAATAGGCATACTTGACTAGTCGGGTCAGAAGTACTTCTGGTCCACCCTTCTGTCTCTGGCAATAGCCAGGAGCATGTGCTTAGGGAACAGGTACCCCTCAGTCACCCTCTCTGCTTCCAGCAGCCTGTGGCTACTCAAGCAAATAACAAGTTCAATAAATGGGTTTAATGGGTTTTTCCTCCATGAAATTGTCTACTTGCTTTTTGAACTCATATTTACTTTTAGCCTCCATACCACCTTAAGGTAATCAGTTCCACAGTATAATTACACAAACGTTCTTTTTTCTTTTTTAAAGAAAATTGAGTGATCCTTTCTCAAATTATTTTGCAGGACTATTTCAAAGAATTCCAGAAAGACTGTCTTGACGTTAAAGGAAAATAAGACTTTTCAGTTTGGTGACCTGCGATTTTTATGGCCACAGCTAAGGTCGTTGCCTGTCACTGTAGCAAAGGGATCAGTTAAAAAGTCTAAATGACGCTTTCTTCCTACATCCTTTAAGTCCAAGCATCTTATTCCTGTGGATTGCAGAGACTGATGGTGCTAATATATAACACTGAGAGAGACTTAGTGAGAATTTTGCTATAGGGGAAAAGCTGGGGTCAGAGTTTAGTCCTTTGAAGCTTCTCCATAAAACAGGTGTTGATATCTCTGTCCTGATATCGTTGTCTGTGATTTTTGTTTCAAATGCCTCATTACACTTTCCCCTATATTTCATAGCATCATGCATACAAAACTTGACATTTCCTAGATACAGTTTATCAGAACCTCAAGGGCCTTTATTTCATAACCTGTATTAGTAGCCTTGAGTCACTTCCATTACATATGAAGGTCTAAGTGCAGGTGCCATCTGGTACAGTGCTGAGAGGCTTCAGGTGACATTTTTTTTTTTTTTTTTTAACCAAGCACATGGTATATATTTGATACAGACATTACTTGGGCAATAGGCTTCTGTGCATGACTGTTGATGCTGGATTTAAGTCTTTGGAATTAAATTCTGGTTTTCACTCTGATGCCTAAGTTCAGCTGCTTCTTTCCAGGCCTCACACTTCTTTTATGGCAGAATTTTTTTTTCCATCCTTTCTTGAAGTGCCTTACATTCTCAAAGTCCTGTCAGTCTCTCTGCTCTGTGCTTCTTTTCCTCTTCTAGCTGCTTTCCCTCCCCTTTATAATACACTGCCTGCAGACCTACAGTGCAAGTTCTATTTTTACTACTTCTTCATTCTCCCTCATTCTACTTCTGGACTTTGCCTGTAGGGTCATACACATGAAGAAATATAATCCCCAACAAACCTGGATGTGCATATACGATAAGTCTGAGGAAATGGTGCTTTAACTAGAGAAGTATCTTTTCCTCAGAGTGAAAGCGAGGATGGTATTAAACTGCTAAAAAGAACAGTGTTGCCAGCATAGCCCTTCTAATCTGCGTGTACTTCATCACTATAATCCCCCAGTAAAGCTATCCTAACAGGAACGTGGCCTACAAGAACTCCTTTAAAAGCAGTTTCTTCTCCTACTTGCACTTAATTCCAGCTTCCATGTTTCCATTTTATTCTGAGCTATTGCACTGCTTTTTCAAGTCTTCTGGGTGTTCTCTCATTTCTTTTTTAATTATGACCTTCGCTGATAAGCATGCCATGCTTGTTCATATGCTTATTTCGTCAAATGCTGCAGTGTAAAATTTAAGGGTTTTTTCAGATTCCTCAAATAGATAATTTAGAACAGCTTGATGATTATCTTGAAGAGTTACTTAAATAAAATGTGGATTTCTCTGGTGTTTTAACCTTGTCTTCTCTAAGGACAAACACCATAGAGTTAGGAGATTTTTCCATGCCATGTGAAAGAAATATGCATGTTTTCAAGGACTGAGATGGCTTAGTCTTCGATACTCACATTTATGCTGTCACTTTTTTCAGAAGCTCATTCGAAAATGAAAATGTACAAAAAATGATTGTAGGCTCCTGTATTTACAAAAAAACTAATTGTTTATGGCTTCTGAAACCTATGCTTGAAACCTTTGGGTGTTTTTTTGTTTTTGTTTTTGTTTTTTTTTTTCCTTTGAATACTGCTGTTATTTCTGACAAAAAAAAAAAAAAAAGGAAGTCTGAGTAACATCTGAGTTTTAAAACACTTCCTCTTTTTGTTGAACAAGAAATTTGGTAGGTATACACTTGGAAAATTCTGTGTCGGCATTTCCATTTACTAGATATTGAAAATTTAGATTTGATGAACAAAGATAAAAGACTGGAGATTGCTACTTCAAGCTACCTTGCTTTTCCTTGCTGTTTTTTGTTATTACAAATACAGCATTCTTTGCCTACTAATGATATTTTCAAGTGGAGTATTTCCAAATACCACTTCACGTGTTTCAGATTTATTCTGGTTCTGTTCAGTATTTTACATAAGTAATCCCTGCTGCTTCTCAGTATTGATGGCCTTGATCCTATAACTGACAGCATGCTAGCGGACAGCTATTGTTGCTCTGGGGAGACTGTTGAAAGTGATGCAAGGAAAGACTAGAGATTAGAAAAATCACCTTTTAATGATATCTACGTGTCGCTGTTGAAGTCCTCCAGGCATCCAGGTGCACTTTTTTCCTCTTCTCTCTCTCCTCAGCAGCATTGCCCTGACTGTTGTATGCAATGTAGTTATAAATATGTGCTGAAAGCCCATTCCAGTCACAGGCCAGCTTGTTCCAGCCCTGTCACCTTTTGCAGTGAAGGCTTGTGCCTATTTCTGAGAAACATTTTGCAATTCTGATCTTACATGATTAGTGTGTCCCAGCTCTTTATTTGCCTAAAGAATTAAACAGAGTTCAAAATACTGGATGACTATGTGAACCTGTCTGCTGTGACATAGACCCTGCCCTAAACCTTCTGCTGCAGGAGCAGCTTGCCCGGTTTTTTTTATGCCACCCTCACTGTGCACACCCAGCAGATGTACCACCACTCATCTCCCGTGTCACCTGAAAACCAGGTTTCATGACATGTCCAACAGTAGCATTCAGTTTCTTTGCAGTTTTGAGATCAAGTTTGTCTCTCATGGCTGTTGATACAGTTTTTGCAACTGAAAAGCCTGAACCTTGGCCCAGAGGAAAATTCAGCTCATGTGGCTTCAGGGGCAGCCGGACTGCTTTCTGCTCTGCAGAGTGAAGTAGAAATGCTGCTCAGGTAGTGCTCACCTTTTCTCTTGTGAGACACCCCCAGAGTGCCATTGGTGAGACACCACCTTTACAGTAGGCTTAAGTGTAACAATTGTATTTTTATATTCTACCAGTTTAGTCTTTAACTACTGCGTAGCATAGCATATGCTGTAAGGCTTAACTACTGTAAAACTGTAAACTGCTATGTACCACTATACAGCACAGACATTATAACATTACTCTAGAAGTTTCCACAAGCAATTTGAATCAGCAGGAAAAGCAGTCCTGCACCCCCTTTACTGCTGACCACCCTTTTCCATCCCCGCTTAATCTGTTCTCTTGTACAACCCATTATTTTGTGAGACCAGGCAATGCAAAATTTAAATAATGTTGTCTAAAGCTAACTATATTTATTATTATTCAATTTTATTGCAAGCTTTTGCCTGGATCTGTTCTTACAGTTGTTTCCAAGTGCAACCACAAACACTCATGCTGGCCTAAGGAAAGAGAAAACATGGGATTGAATGAGCAGTGGCAGTGGGGGAGCAGTTTTTAGGGCAACATTGGGTTATGCAAGACTCAGATGTTGGTAGAACTGCTGTCCAAAGACAATGGCAAGTTTTTTGTGCTTAGTGTATAGTTGCTTTCAGGTTCTTTCAGGTTAGTTAAGTCAACTCATGTTGCAGTTTTGGCCTATAAGCTAAGATTTGGACCACAGTATATACAGATGTGATAAAAATGAAGTCAGTTGCTACAAGGCAGCTGCACAAAAGGTATCCAAATATTAAAATGGAGCTGAAGGTTTATTTAAAACCTTGTGAATTATTAAAACAAAGGTTTAGAAACTACTCTCAAAGTCCCTGTGTGTTGCTTATTCAATATTCATCCGGTTTACGTAGCTTTAGCACCACAGATGCCAACGCAAGATGAGAATCAGCATAATCAGTCCTCGTGCCCTGCTGAGGCTCTGCAAACTGACTGTGCACAAAGACCGTAATCAGCTGATGAAACCATGGTGCACTAAAACTGGGTGCCAGTAATCTTGCTAGGGTGCTATATTTACTTAGTCTATACTGGTAGTGATCTGTAAGAGGTTTAAAGTAGCTTTCAAAGGCAGAGTTGGTGTTTGAATGATCGTTGTTGGGAAGCAAGAATGAACATTTTTATGAATAAATACTGAAAAAGGTTACCTGGTATGTTTGATGCGATGGGTGCTGCTGGATCAGCAGATGACGTTAATGCTATGGAAATTCACCATTGGTACACAAAATTTATGAAGGAGTGCCCATCTGGACAACTTTGTCTGCATGAATTTAAACATGTCCTGGATCTACACGGACTTAGTCCAGAAGCTAACAGCTACGTTGAACAAGTATTTCACACATTCGACATGAATAAGGTAAGAATTCATTCTTAACTTGCTGGCTTTCTTATGGCTGTATCATTTGATGCATTCACCGACGTGTCTGAGAGGGCTGGCAATGGTGACAATTCAGAGGTAAAGGAAGTGATTCAGAGGTGATTCAATAGAAAACTATGGGCAAATAAACATGAGTGGCAGGGAAACAATTTTGAATGGTCTGTTCCCAGTACCTTTTGCCATTTTGAAAATTGTGTATAGTCATTCTAATACATGTTGAATAGTTTCCCATTTTTGAAACCTGTATTTTTATTATTATTTTCAGTGTGTGTTAATAATTAGAAGTTTTATTTATATAACTCCCCTTGAAAAATCATTTTTAAAGCAGTGTTTGGCTGGGTCCATAGGTATTAATGCTTTAAGAATATGCAACATAGACACAATATGATTCCTTCTGTCACCAGATAAAATATTGCTGGATTCATTCCGAGCACCTTCTGTTGCTTAGTTTGGTATCAGTCAATCCGCCTTTTCCAAAGACACATCTGTCTGGTTTTGATCCATCATCCCAGTTTTACTGCTTAACATCATAGGTCATCCCAAAGGCATCCAGCGGCTGTTAGTTGCATTCCTGTCTTATGTTCTTCCAGCTCGGTGTTCACCCAGGTTCCTTCTAGCCATAAGACCCATCCAGAAGACTGTGCCTTGTTATTTTCCCATTAAGCCAAAATAACACTTTCTATCAAATGCTACAAAAGAGTGGAGAGTCATCGTAATTCCCACAAAAGTGTTTGTCCTTGACAGAAATAAGGTTTAGGCTGAATTGTCAATACTACAGAATCAAAGTCTGCTTCCAGCTAATAGAACAGATGGGTCCATCATGGTATAAAAACTTATTTAAAAAAAAAAAAAAAAGAAGAAAGTGTTCTCTACCCATGTCATTGACCTCAATGTATTCAGAGATGTAATGAAAAATGTGTTATTACATTACATGAATGACTTTAGTGGCAGGTTAAAACTGGTCCAAATTGTAGCCAGAACTACTCCAGGTACTTTCAATTTCTGGAAATGGCCTTTCTGTTCTTTATTATGAAATAAATTATATTTGTTTCAGAAAATACTGAGAGTAGAGCATGAATAAGCATGTAAATAAGACTGTGTGTTTCTACATCCAACCTTTAATTTTTTGTACAGTGCCCACTAGGCTAATAATTCCCAGAGTCAGCACCTCTGTTACACTGCTTTCTTGTTATGAGTATTTACACACACACACACAATTCCACTTGCTTTTTCGGTATTATAGAATTCTTTCTTACATAATCTTCAAGTACTGTTCCTATAAAATCAGGCTCATTCCATGCTCTTTTCTCCCCCCCCCCCCCCCCCCCCCCCATTATGAGATGGATAAATATACTGGAATTTGATTAAGTGGCATCACCTAACTCAATAAATGTGCCAATTACAGATGATGAGCAAACTTCTAGTCCATAAATATGGAATCTGTCTGGCAGAAATTGTCAACTTACTGTGTTCTTTTCAATTAATAAATCAATGCATTATGTTCCCCAGTAAAGCTTTATCAATGCTAACTTTCTTGGGTAACACACATGGACAGCGTCTGAGCTCATCTAAGTGCTTTCTCAGTTTAGCTTTAATGTGTACTGCAGAAAGCCCTTGACATTTCAGTGCTCTTGAAAAATATTTGGAAATATTTCCACAATTTATTTTAGACAAATACTTTCAAAGCAACGGGTGACTTGAGGACGTTTCAGAAAATTGAGCCTGCAGCTGGTTTTAGTTACTCTCCAGAAAACTGGACATGAAATAAACACTACCTGAAAATCAGGCTTCTGTCAAGGTGATAGCATACCAGTGCAGGACCAACCACAGACCTAGGGAAACTGAGCATTTGCCATGACATTACTGAGGGTGTGGAGAGGGAAGAAGAAAGCACCCTTCAAACAGTTTTGTGCCAACAAAAATGCCTAGGAGAACTTGCCACTACTGCTGATATTCATCTATATATTTGAAAATACCTATTGTACTCAGTAAATGTCGTATCCGGTACAGACAGAGTGTGCAGAATAAATTAGATACAAACTTTCAGGGCACAGTTGCTTTTTTCCACCTTAACCCATTCAGCTTTCTCTACTATTTGTAGTCTTTGTAATACTACGTGTAACCAAAACTGTAAGTTTTCTTCACTTGTTTATGATACTTACAGTATTGAGAATGTGCATATAGATGCTGACATTTGCTTTTTACGTACTTCACGCATTACCATCCAACGTTACGGTTCTGAAGAATACTTTTCTATGTCTAGGTTATTTAGAGTACTGTTCTGTAAGGAAAAAATATTTTGCAAAAGTAGCTAGTCACTCTGTATGAAGACAAGCCTTAGGTGAACCTGGAACCTGTCTAAACAGGGAAAGAACTCCAAACCAAAAAGGTGGGGAGCTTTTTGGGGTTTGGGGATTTTTTCGCAGGAAGGCAGAGGGTGCCTGTTGGATGGTTGTTTTTTTACAAGTTACTAATCACAGGGCCTCCCTCCCACTACAAATAGCTTAACACCCAGGGAGCATCTTCCTCAAGTTATCTGATGAATATTAAGATGTATGCCTTAAACTTGTCGGGTTACACACACGTCAGAGTTTGACTGTTACATAGTCCTATCCATTAATCTCTGAACCCTTTCTCCTCTTTCCCCATAACTTTTTAATCAATTGGTGTATTTCAATGAGATTTCAAAGAACAGGGATTTCAGCTAATTCATTCCTAAAGTTTTCATAAAAATTGGCAGCTGGGTAGCAGGGACACACCCAGAATGAATGCCTCACCCGCGCACAATTCAGCTTTTATTCATTGTTTAAGGCTACAGCTGGCTGGCAAAATAATCAGGCACTTGTTTCCTTTTGCCTGGTGAGGATACAGGGTGGAGCTGGGGTACAAGGGTGAGGAGATTTAGGGGACAAAAGACAGAGTCTGTACAAATCTAGGTTTTGTTTTGCTGTTCCCAGAAGAGCTTGTTTAATTAATGTTCCATGTTAGACAGAAAAAGATGTTTCAATGTTTCATTCATTTGGAAGTCTTCCCCCCATTTTAATGAAATTAAACAACAATTTGGCCTTTAGGGCTTCATAAAATCCACTATAAAACTGCTTATGCTAGGCTTATAACCTCATTATTTAATAATGAGCTCCCGCTAAAGATCTGATATTCATTTCCAGTTCTGCAAGATGTTGTAACAATCCTCCATTAGCTACTGTAATCTGAGGCATAGATTTTATTGTATATTTTCTTAATTAAGCTGTTGCAGCAACAGGCCCAGGAAAATTTATTTAGAAGGCAGGACGGGAACGGCATATTTAGAATAGCCATATACCTGGGATTGTATAGTCTCTATCCTTTTGCAGCCGGAAATAATACAAAGAATGTGGCATCTGTTCCCAGATAAAAAGCTGGCAAGTTTTTCTCCTTGTCCAATCTATTCGTATAATTCAGTGGCTGGAAAGTCTTAAACACTTAGAGAAATGAATCAAATGAACCAGAATGTTTTACTTTTTCCTTTTTAATAATAGAAAAAATAACCTGGTTTTGATGAAATAATAGCAACACTATAATTTGTAATGAAATGGCAACAGTATAACTACAAGATTCAGATACAACACATAGCATCTCGATAAGCTGTAGCTCAGTTTTACCTTTCTCTTGCCTTGAATAAAGTCTTGTGAGACCCTCACTGAAAAAAGCCTGTGGCAAATGAGGACCAGGACCTCTCAAGCCACATGCCAGGATTTCATTAGCTTCCCCTCTGGGTTTTACACCACATCTGTTTAGTTTGATATGATGTGTATATTTATCTGCTGTAAAGTATGTTTCCTGTGAAGTCATTCTATGGGACTTCAGGCTGGCTTAGGGTACCAATCTACATTAGAAAAAGAATGAGCTGTTGGCATACCAGCTTGCCAAGAGTAACACATATGGGATTTTTATGGCTTGGCACCGGCTTTCTCAGTAACAGTAACCTCATACTGTTCTCGATCATTCTGACTATATCGACACTTCTCTAACAAGAGCATGACTTATGTGTAGTAAAATCAAAATGCATTTGTCTTCTGGATTCTGGTCTTAGTACAGAAATCCAGCTCAAGACTCTTTTCCATGCTTAGCAGAGCTGAAGGATCTTATTTCAAGATGACTCAGCTCTTTGCAGGTTAGATGAACCAAGTCTCTTCACCCTCCCTTATACTTCAGTGGAGTAACAACCTACCTGATTTGGTCAGCAGAAACTATTTAACTCTTTTTTTTTTTTTTTTTTTTTTTTTTTTTTTTTTTTTAACAGAATCAGCAGCTATCATTTTCTTGTGAAAAAAAAACTACACAAGTCAAGGTTCCGAAGTGTCATAACATCTTGCCCACTGCAATGCAATTATATTTTGAAGTTGAAAATTGCAGGGTTATGGGTTCCCCCCCGCCTCCCCCAAAGTCTAAATGGTTTTTTTTCTTCTGTTACAGGATCAGATTTTGTCTACTGCAGTGATGGTAAAAATCACTGCCAGATCTTTGATATTACTGGATAAGGAAAAGAATTTGGGATCTAATCTCTTGCAGCATACATTTGCCATTTAGGAAGTGGGTTTTCAAGCAAATAGCAGACTTTGGTGTGCCACAAGCTTCCTCCTGAACCTGAAATTGCTGAAGGTGCCTCTGTCAGCTTCCAGTTGCTATGACACTGAAAGTGTCATGCTTTAAATATTCAAATTTCTATCACTGTATTATCTGAAAACCCATCACTGAGACTGTGTGAACAGAACGTGTGTGTTAAGTGAATTATGCAAATGAAGCAATATGATTACTTTTTAGTGCCTCCCCACGCTTTTACTGTTTCAGATTTATATAAATAAGGACATGTTCCTAGTTCTTTTTACCTTAAGATTATATGAAAAGTATTTATTACATGCTTGGTTTAGACAGGATGTTAAGTCAAATTCAAAGTATGTACTTTTAATTGGAGAATCATGAAGAGTCTGCCTTCAGTTAAGAAATCCCCTTCCTGAATTTCACTAGCTCTGATTTATATCCTTTCTTCATGTTCTGATGTGTGAATTTCACCAGTTTTTGTATTTAAATAACCTGATGTTTCCTGTGAGAGATTATCAGAACATTTGTTTCCAATGTTAATGTTATGATACTGTATGGTCCGTTTATACAGTATCTTCCTTCAGCTGGATGAACACTTACTGGCACACACCAGAGTCACCATATACAACATTAGTAGTTTGCAGGATTTATGATTCTCCCTCTTTTCCAAGGGGCTGAATGCAAAGCTCTCCAAAAAAAGCACAGCAACACCATTTCACAGTTTGGGAAATACTCGAAGTCATCCTAGCCAGCGCATTTTTAATGCAAAGCATTGCAAGTCTAGCAAGAGTACCAAGGCTGCAAATCTGACATAGGATCTTGCACAACGTGAGCACAAATGTCATGTTTTGTCTTCAAGAGATCCCTTGCAGAAGCAGGTTGAGCCCTGGGAACACATTGAGGTGTTGAAGTAGCTCTGGCCAGAGACAAGCACCCACCTATTGACAAGCCTGCTTGCGTTCAAATAGGTCACGAAGGAAGATCCCGTGGAGTTTCTATTTTTGCCTAATCCAGATCTGCAGGGATCTTTAAGAGGTTTATGGTAGTTTTATAGCTCCTGGTTTGTTGGTGAATTCCAGTTGGAGGTGAGTGAGGGAACACAGGAGCACCGCACAAAGGCAAACAGTGTGGTGTGGATAGAGAAAGGGCAGACACTGCTATGGGTGCCGGGGAATCAGCTGATGATTTTGCTGCAATAGAAAACAGTAAATGGTACCAGAAATTTATGAACTGTTGCCCTTCTGGGCAACTCACTCTCCATGAGTTTAAGGCAATACTGGGTTTACCTGATATGAACCCTCAGGCAAACAAGTATGTTGAGCAGGTGTTTCACATCTTTGACAAGAATCAGGTAAGAAATTTCATTGGACTATTTTCATCATGAAATGCATGTGTTAGCATGAACAGGAGAGGATTGTGGCCTAGTGATATCAAATAAGATCTGTTAGGTAACCAGGAATTTTTTTTTTTTCTCATTAATTTCCAGCAGCTGTGCAGCATTACTTAAACTGAGAAAACTGGATTTGTTGGACTCTTTTCAATGTTATATAGGTTGTTTAAGAGAAGAGCTCTTCAAAAATCTTCTCAACAAGTTTGATTCCTTGTCAGTGGGGCTGGACGAGAGTCTTAAATCCCTCATGTTCCCCCATTTCACTACTGGAGGGTTGTGTGAATATTTCTGTCTTCACTCTCTTCTTAAAAAATTATTTTCCCCACCATTTCCAAAGCAAAGTCTCTTCCAATCTATTGAGCTGCATTTTTGGACAGTTACAATGCATTTAATTTTTTTAATTAAAATTAATTTTTTATTACCACCATTTTTATTCTTATTTGGAAAGTTTGTAAAAGAGTAATATAGCTAGTTGTACTTCCCTACCCACCCCTTAAAAAAAGCAAATTTTAAATCTGAGCAGTGGAAGGAAAGTAGACTTGAATTACTGCATAGATCAGAAACCAGAAGACCATGTTACTACTTCTAAAAGAAAAATGGAAACAATCAAGAAATGCAGTGGGAAAAATACAGTCAAAAAACAGGAAAAGGCAGAAATAAGAGAAGTAGATACCAGCCTTCCAGGAGGGGGAAGAAATAAGTGAAATACAAAATGAAAACCCAAGAAGTTAAATTAACAAAATTAAGGCACAAGTACAAAGAGATAGAAATACATGTTCAAAGAGTGGAAGGAGGAAACAGCGTCTCATCCCTTCTTCTTACACTAACTGAAACCCTTGTGGAACTGAAATGCAAGCTGTGGAGAAAAAGCGTTGAAAAGATGGTTAAAATCTTAGCAAGAGATCTGTTTTACATCAGAAATGGAGCTGATACTTGGACAAAAACAACATACAGGACTAAATGTGGTAGTCTGTGCAGCTGCAGTAAGAGGGAGAAGAAGAGGCTGGCAATGTCAGCCACAAGATCCAGCCCCTCAGGGTGTCTCTCTGCAGGGCCTGCCTCTCCCAGTGGCCCAGAAAAGCATTTGGACAGGAATTACTGGATAGAAATATCGTGGTGCTCTTTAGCAACTGCAACAAACCCTTGTCTTGCTAACCGGAGCCACTAGGAGATGCAAGTTGCTCAGTGTCTGCTTGGTTTGGGAAAGACTTCAGGCACCCAGAAGAACATCTCATATCAAAACAATGGTACCTAATTAAGGAAGACAGCCTCTCCTTTTAATTAAATGTTTACTGATGTCTCTCTCTATTGGCTCGGTTTTCCCTCTTCCAAAATGCTTAACTCGGTGGATTTTATTGCTGGTGGGAAAAGGCGGGGGGGGGGGAGGTGGGGGGGAGGTAAGAAAAAGAAAGATGCTTTAATATCCAAAGTTCTTCCAAATAGCTGTGCTACAGAGGCAGATAAAAACAGGAAGCTAGGATTTAGAGTTGTTTAAGGATCTATATGTAACGTTATTAACTAGAAAAATCCAATTTGCCTAAGCTGAAATCCTTCACGAAAACAGCCTGTGGTATCAAAATGTCATTGGGGTGGGGGTTAATTAATGCCAATTAATGTTGTTGGGGTGGGAGATACTACCCTTAACACAAAGATTTTCAGGACTTTTAAGGAGTGTTCAAGCCTTCTTACTCGTATGCCACATTTGGAAGCATATGATACTAAACTTAATTATGTCATAGAATCATAGAATCATTTAGGTTGGAAAAGACCTTTAAGATCATCCAGTCCAACCATTAACCTAACATTACCAAGTCCACCACTAAACCAATTAACATTAGAGTAGCAATTTCCTTGTGGGTAGAGCTGTAGTATAGCCCGTTAAGAGCCCTTCTCAAAAATCAACCTGAGAGGAAATGGGCTTAAGCTGCGCCAGGGGAGGTTTAGGTTGGAAATTAGGAAAAATTTCTTTATGGAAAGGGTGGTCAAGAATTGGAACAGGCTGCCCAGAGAGGTGGTGGAGTCACCATCCCTGGAAGTGTTCAAAAAACGGGTAGATGTGGCACTTCGGGACATGGTTTAGTCTAGTCTACCCTTGATTGGTTTAGTGGTGGACTTGGTAGTGTAGGTTAATGGTTGGACTGGATGATCTTAAAGGTCTTTTCCAACCTAAATGATTCTATGATTTTATGATTCTATGATTCTGTAAGATATTGAATGCTTTCTGGCTTAAGTTGGGCTGGAGGGAGGTTGCTGTTTTTCATGAGGCGCTCATCACCTCACAGGACTCTGCTCTTTAACTCCACCGTGTGATTATAAATGGAAAGGGTGAGTGGGAGAGTCTTGTTCCTGCATCTCTAACATCCTGTAGGTTTACAGCGGTATTTATAGCTCCAAACTTGCCTGTGCTATAGTAATGCTCCTGAGCTGCTCATCTCCTTGTATAGAAGCTAATCAGTACAGAAGTATTATTGATACCTAGCCCCTTCCCTGACCTTACAGAGGAAGAAGGAATTCAGCTCCTGAAAACTGTAAAATAAAAAGCGGGACTACAACACTGACCAACAGCGAGGAATCTTGTATTTAATTCACTTATCTGACCAAGCTGATTCTTGTTAAAGGAGTTACTGTAAAAGATTCCTCTTCCTCTTCAGGTTCTGTCACGAGGCTGATGACCAAAATTGTGTGTTTTATCTGGGGACTCATGCTGAGAAGGGGGGAAACAGGGTGCAATTGCACACAAATACAAGATACCATACAGCATATTTCTGATAAGAACTGCCTCAAGGAAGAGTCCTGAGGGCTCTGCCTTTAGAAAGGTTTAATCCACCTACAACAGAGAGAATGTAGTAATGGGCATGTCTGTTGGTACTTGTGCTGGTTTTCGCTGGGATAGAGTTAATTTTCTTCACAGTAGCTAGTATGGGGCTATATTTTGGATGCAGAGTCAAGGCCTTTTCTGTTTCTCACCACACCCCACCAGCGAGCAGGCTGGGGGTGCACAAGAAGCTGGGAGGGGACACAGCCAGGACAGCTGACCCGACCTGATCAAAGGGATATTCCACACCATAGGATGTCATGCTCAGCAATAAAATCTGGGGAAGAAGGAGGAAGGGGGGGACATTTGGAGTGATGCTGTTTGTCTTCCCAAGTCACCATTATGCATGATGGAGCCCTGCTTTCCTGGAGAAGGCTGAACACCTGCCTGCCATGGGAAGCAGTGAATGAATTCCTTGTTTTGCTTTGCTTACATGTGTAGCTTTTGCTTTACCTATTAAACTGTCTTTATGTCAACCCATGAGTTTTCTCACTTTTATTCTTCTGATTCTCTTCTCCTTTCCACCTGGTGGGAGTGAGCGAACAGCTGAATGGTGCTTAGTTGCTCGCTGGGGTTAAACCACGACAGTACTCTCAACCTTTTCCATCCTTATTTAAAGAATAAATTGTACCTATTTCTTACAGTTAATCCAGGATTAGACCTTCACGTGTTGATTATGGTTTGCATATAATTCAAAGTCAACCACTTTGAGGATCTCATTTTTCTTTTTCTAATATGCATATTTGTAGTCAGTGGGAGAGTCTGGATTTTTATGAACTACCATTTCAGCATGGCTCTCTTTACTTCTACTTTAGCCACATTCTGAAATCCCATCTCATTTAGAATGGGGCTTTAAAGGTAATCTCACATGAGTACAAATAGTCACTAAATAAAAATAGAAACTTATGCTGTAAGAGGTTAACTGTGGCCATCGACATGCAGTATTTGTCCGAGTTCTGGTCATGAGCAAGACTGTAAACCTGAGAGGGATAAATGTGAATAGAAAAAAAAAAAAAAAAAAAAAGACACATTCTGTGTAGTAACATGGGTTCCAAAGAATCATTACCACGTGATAGTAATCACACACAGTGCCCAAATTATAAGACCAAACAGACGACCGAATGAAGAGGTGAAACAGCTACTCCACGCTAATTTACACTCCCTGCTACTGCAGTGACTGCTTGTGATTGCAATCAGCTCTCCGCAATATAGCTGGCTCCCAGACAGACAATATATATTTTCCTTACGTGTACAGACAAGGCCAAACCATGGTCATCTGGTACTTGTGTGTAGCACCTTTCAGTAGGTGTAGAAGACCTCAAACCATGTGGTTGTGGAGGAAGATGGCAAAAGGCATCAGAGAATCTAACAACCGGCAGACAAGTGTGGGCTGTTTTCTAGGTCTGTCTTGAGCACTGCCTCATGCTCATAAGGTCCTGGAGCTGGCCACCTTGAGCCCTCCACTCACTGCAGTGCTGGAGTGTCCCAGGGCACTGCTTGTCAGCACATGCGCTGCAGATTTGTGAAGCCTGCAGATTTGTGAGACCTTCAGATTCTGGATTAATGTAAAAGTGAGGAGAGTGGAATAAAAGCAGGTTTCAGAAAGAGCATTTGCTCACCTTTAGTTGCTGTGGCCATGGCTAAACAAAATGGGAACCCTCTGTTAATTGTTGCTTCTCTATTTGGTGTTCCAGAGTCATGTCACACTGCTCTGCCGGCTATCATCACTCTCATATATAAAGCAGTCAAGTTGCCAGACAGCAAAGCAACTTTTCCTATAAGAAGTAGAGGGCAGATGCTTGGGGGGACTTAATACATGTGTTTTAAACATAGAGGGACAATATGTATAGTGTGGACAACAGAGAGGCAGGAGGAACTGCATCAGAATTGTCAGCTGGAGAACATGCTGTCCTTTCAGCACGGCTTTTGGGACCTCCATCCTGAAAGATCTCAGCTGCTTCATCTGTGTGTCTGAACTTCCTCTTTTACTAAGAACTTTCTTGCTGCTGCTTTCTGAAGTTCACCTTACCATTGTCTTCATCCTTGTCTTCCTCAGAGGAAACAAGATCAATCAAGGCTAAAGGATGGAAAAACAGCATAATGGCTAGGAATTCAGTCTCACAGAAAACCTGTTTCATCACCCACCATATTGCTATCACACCTTTCAGGAGAACATCCCTGGGGGACAGCAGGGTATGGCTGATAGTCAATACAAGAGAAAGCGTTTCCCCCTACTGTCTTCTCCCATGTCTCTATTTGGCAATGCTCAGGGTCACAGATACCAGACCAACAAGGGGTGGCCGGCTTGATTACAGCAAACTGGGTGGGCTGGAACAGCAGTCCCTCCGTGAAAGAAGGCCATCTGTGTCCAGTACCTAACCATCTGCCAAATGGGGACTGGGCCACTCAAGTATAGCAAATCTACGCATTTGCCAGTCTTCACAGCTAAGGTCTTTTCCAAACTTATCACATGCATGGCCATTGACAGAAAAGACCCACCTCCTGGAGGGTCTTAGCATAGCACCTCTTCCAGTTCCTATAGGTATCCTTTTTTCCCCAGGTGTTTCATACCTAGGTTTGCTGAAAATTTCAGTGCTCTGTGTAATGTGGAGTTGAGCTGTGGTTATAGCAAGGACATCCCAACCTGTAGATTAGCTTCCAAGCTAAAAGAAAAATGAGTTGGGAAAAAAAAAAAAAAAAAAAGAAATGGAAAAAGAAAGTAGAGGAAGTGGTATTAAACAATGCAGCAGCTGGGAATCAAGCTAGACTGTACTAAAGCTCAGAAATCATAGAATCGTAGAATCGTTTAGGTTGGAAAAGACCTTTAAGATTATCCAGTCCAACCATTAACCTAACATTACCAAGTCCACCACTAAACCAATTAAGGGTAGAGTAGCAACCCCATGCCTCCTGGCTTGGTGGCTGGATCATTTTTAATGAAAGTAAAAACTAGTAATCATTAAGATTGGAAAGGACCTCTAAGATCATCTGTCCAACCATCAACCCAACACCACCATGCCCACTAAACCATATCGTGAAGTGCCACATCTGCGTTTTCTGAACACTGCCAGGGATGGTGACTCTACCACCTCTCTGGGCAGACTGTTCCAATGCTTGACCACTCTTTCTGTGAAGAATTTTTCCTAATATCCAATCTAAACCTTCCCTGGCGCAGGTTGAGCTTATTTCCTCTCGTCCTATCACTAGCTACTTGGGAGAAGAGACCAACACCCACCTCACTACAACCTCCTTTCAGGTAGTTGTAGACAGTGATAAGGGCTCCCCTCAGCCTCCTCTTCTCCAGGCTAAACAACCCCAGCTCCCTCAGCCACTCCTCATAAAGCCTGTGCTCCAGACCCTTCACCAGCTTCGTTGCCCTTCTCTGAACACGCTCCAGCACCTCAATGTCTTTCTTGTATTGAGGGGCCCAAAACTGGACACAGTATTCCAGGTGCGGCCTCACCAGCGCCGAGTACAGGGGGACAATCACCTCCCTGCTCCTGCTGGCCACACTATTCCTGATACAAGCCAGCATGCTGTTGGTCTTCTTGGCCACCTCGGCACACTGCTGGCTCATGTTCAGCTGGCTGTCAGCCAGCACCCCCAGGTCCTTTTTGGCCAGGCTGCTTTCCAGCCACTCTTCCCCAAGCCTGTAGCGTTGCATGGGGTTGTTGTGACCCAAGTGCAGGACCCGGCACTTGGCCTTGTTGAACCTCATACAGTTGGCCTCGGCCCATCGGTCCAGCCTGTCCAGGTCCCTCTGCAGGGCCATCCTACCCTCCAGCAGATCGACACTCCCACCCAGTTTGGTGTCATCTGCAAACTTACTGAGAATGCACTCAATCCCCTCATCCAGATCGTTGATAAAGATATTAAACAAGATTGGCCCCAAAACAGAGCCCTGAGGAATACTGCTCGTGACCGGCCACCAACTGGACTTAACTCCATTCACCACTACTCTCTCGGCTCGGCCACCCAGCCAATTTTTTACCCAGCAAAGAGTACGCCCATCCAAGCCATGAGCTGTCAGTTTCCCTAGGAGAATGCTATGGGAGACTGTGTCAAAGGCTTTGCTGAAGTCCAGGTAGATGACATCCACAGCCTTTCCCTCATCCACTAGGTGGGTCACCAGGTCATCAAAGGAGATCAGGTTGGTCAAGCAGGACCTGCCTTTCATGAACCCATGCTGGCTGGGCCCGATCCCCTGGTTGACCTGCACATGCCTGTTGAGCTCACTCAATATGAAATGCTCCATAACCTTCCCTGGCATCGAGGTCAGGCTGACAGGCCTGTAGTTCCCCAGACCCTCCTTCCAGCCCTTTTTGTCCATGGGTGTCACATTGGCAAGCCTCCAGTCATCAGGGACCTCCCCTGTTAACCAGGACTGCTGATAGATGATGGAAAGTGGCTTGGCAAGCTCCTCTGCCAGCTCCCTCAATACTCTCAGGTGGATCCCATCCAGCCCCATAGACTTGTGAGCATCCAGGTGGCATAGCAGGTCATTAACTGCTTCCTCCTGGACTATGAGGGCTCCATTCTTCTCCCTGTCCCTGTCTTGCAGCTCAGGGGGCCGAGTACCCTGGGGATGACTGGTCTGGCTATTAAAGACAGAGGCAAAGAAGGCACTGAGGACCTCAGCCTTTTCCTCATCCTTGGTGGCAATGTTGCCCCCAGCATCCAATACAGGACGGAGATTCTCCTTGCCTCTCTTTTTGTTGTTAATGTATTTGTAGAAACATTTTTAATTATCTTTTATAACAGTGGCCAGACTGAGTTCTAGCTGGGCTTTTGCCTTTCTAATTTCCTCTCTGCATGACCTAACAAGATCCCTGTACTCTTCCTGAGTTGCCTGCCCCTTCTTCCAAATGTGGTAGACTCACCTTCTTGCCCCAAGTCCCAGCAAAAGCTCCCTGTTCGGCCAGGCCAGTCATCTGCCCCACTGGTTCGTCTTATGGCACATGGGGACAGCCTGCTCCTGTGCCTTTAAGACTTCCTTCTTGAAGAACACCCAGCCTTCTTGGACCCCTTTGCCTATCAGGACTGTCTCCCATGGGACTTTCCCAACCAGTGTCCTGAACAGGCCAAAGTCTGCCCTCTGCAAGTCCATGGTAGTGGTTTTGCTGGCACTCCTCCTTACTTCACTAAGAATTGAAAACTCATATCATGGTTGCTAAGCCCAAGATGGCCTCCGACCACGACATCTCCCATGAGTCCTCCTCTGCTTGTAAACAGCAGGTTCAAGTGAGGCACCTCCCCTGGTAGGCTCACTTACCAGCTGTGTCAGGAAGTTATCCTCCACACACTCTAGGAACCTCCTAGACTGTTTCCCCTCTGCTGTGTTGTATTTCCAGCAGATGTCTGGCAAGTTGAAATCCCCCACGAGAACAAGGGCTAGCGATTGCGAGACTTCTGCCTGCCGCTTGCAGAATGCTTCATCTATCTCTACATCCTGGTTGGATGGTCTATAGCAGACTCCCAACAGGACATCTGCCTTGTTGGCCTTCTCCCTCATCCTTACCCATAAGCACTCGACCTTGTCATCACCACTGTTGAGCTCTATACAGTCAAAACACTCCCTAACATACAGAGCCACCCCACCGCCTCTCCTTCCATGCCTATCCCTTCTGAAGAGCTTATAGCCATCCAGTGCAGCACCCCAGTCATGAGAGTCGTCCCACCATCTTTCTGTGATGGCGCCTATGTCATAGCTATCCTGCTGCACAAGGGCTTCCAGCTCCTTCTGTTTGTTGCCCATGCTACGTGCATTGGTGTAGATGCACTGGAGATGGGCTATCAATTTCACCCCTAACGTTGCCATGCCGCCCCTGGGCTCCTCACTAGCAAGCCTGTTTATATCCCCTTCCCCCTTCGAACCTAGTTTAAAGCCCTCTCAATGAGTCCCGCCAACTCATGGGTGAGAATCCTTTTCCCCTTTGGAGACAGCTGATCTCCATCAGCCGCCAGCAGGCCCAGTGCCATGTAAACCTCCCCATGATCGAAAAAACCAAAATTCCACCGATGGCACCAGCCTCTATGCTGATCACTAGCCTATGAGCATTTGTAAATGTATGCCGGGTATTGAGAGGATCAACCCTGCTAGGGAACGATGTCAGGCAAACAAAACTAAATCTGGTGTGTTTGAGACCAGCAAAGATTTTTAATCAGAATAAAAATGGAACGGAACAATTTAAGATGTAAGATTTATATCCTGAGCACACGACAACTTTTTACAGAGCTTTACAGATTTGCTGTATTTTAATCTCTATTCAGTATAATGATTGCATTTCTGTTAGCATACAGCCTTTGCTTCTTTTTCTAATGTTGTTAACAGCACTCTGTTTTCATAAGTGTAATTATATTTTTTCCTTTATTACCAAAATTAATGAGCACTATTTTTAAGGTATACTTTTAGAAATAACAAGCATCAATCAAACAATTTTCAAGTACATGGCCATGATGCTTTTTATGTGGTTCAGCTGTGAATAAACTGGCACAGATCAGCTTCTCAGGGCCAGAGAAAGGAATGGTGTATGTTATTGATGAGGTAAAATAAGAGCATCTCCTTATTCTATACGCTCACTTTTTGTCCTATACCCTTTCTACAGCTTTTTCTCCTCCCCGGGGTTTTTGGCAGGAATGTAGGCTTTGATCCTGAAAAGTGCTTTTCATTAAGTACAGATGTGTGAAGAGTGGTCGGTGGGTGGCTGACTGGGAGTATCACACTGTGGGCTCTGAAATGGCAGCTATGATTGTACAAATAAGGGGTCATTATCCTTCCATGACATTATGTAGAACATTTAGGCACTGTGCAATGTTAAACAGATGATAATCTTTCATTTCCAAGCCACAGAAGTTAATGGATGCAAGTGGTTCCATGCATAACGCATGAATTCAGAAATAATTTGGTCATTTGAGTTTTTTCTTACATTCACTTTCCTTCAGTACTATAGCAACTTCTCAGGTTTGTAGATCAAAATTTTATTTCTTTTGCTATTGTATTCTTGTTTGGTTGTTGCTTTCTAATAAAGGGCCCATTATCCCAGTGAGTGGTGAAGTATACAAAACTTCTTGATAGAAATTATTTCCTTTCTCTTAATAGTACCCTTTATACAGAAGTGCTCTTTAGCTAGACAGCTAGCAAACTTGAACTTTCTTGCATGCTTCCCCCAGCTGACTTTTATAGATTTATGACCTGACTTTTCCTTATCTAACTTTTAGTGGACAGACAATACCATGGTTTAATAGTGGGGCTTTTACAGTTTCAAATTGTTATAACTTCTATTGCTGAAGCTTATATATAAGAACATATAGTTTGGGGATTAGTTTACAGTTGATCTAGGAAACTGATTCTGGAAAACTTAAGTCATTTAATAAGGTCTTCTACTTTCAGTATAAAGTATATTTTTCTCATGTAGGCTTCTACCTTCTAACAAATAGGAATCTGCTCAGAAAGCCATGATAAAGTGTTAGGCCTGAGATTAATCTACAATTCCAATTATAGCAGCCTAATGTTCCTTGAGTTAAGTTGGGGTCATGCATGCTTGGAGGTATTCTATCATAGAACAAGATGACAAAACCCTCTTAAAAGGTGCATAGACGTTCTCCTCTGTGTTTCATGTATGCCCAGTTTAAAAGCTCTAGCAGGTAAGGTGTAGAATATTAACCTCATAGGATGCCAACTGGACTTGGTAGGGTGTGGGAGGAGTGGTAATTAGAGCTGCGAATTGCATTTCACCTCCTTGTTAACCTTGTTGCTTCCAGCTGAAGTCTGTTACAGACATCCTTCTCCTACTTAGGATTTCCATCTTAAAAAAACAACTTGCATGTAAACTGGAAACAGTTAAAAAGGAATTATGGCAGCATGGTAGTTTTTTGACCATGTGTGAGATATTGAAAGCCTACTCAAAGCTTGTTTTACTCAAGTCATCCATGCAAATACCAACAGGAATTCAGTTGCAAGCCAAATCTTATCATTCCCTGGATTTCTTTAGGTTGGCAATAATAGAGTAGATCAGCTCCCCACTCATGGAAATGACTACGGTCAGTGGACATACGACAGGGAAGGGTACATCTTCACAGCACAATTCAATGTCATGTAGAGACTGAGGTTACCCTCTGGTCTTGGCAGCAGGCAGATCGTGTAAGCTCAGAGCATTGCACTAACTTACGTGCCAAAGAGGCAATGTTACTGTGGCTGTATGGCTTCTTGGACTCAGTTATCTTGCATGTTTATATGTGGCAGAGCATAGTACTGTACGGGTATTCATGCCTCTGGCTCAACAGAGTGCACCTGTTCAATGCATAAAAGCTGTTTCCAGTCAGTGCCTGTTTCTATTGGAGATTAGTGACACAGGCTATGTCCTAAAAGCTTTCTTCTCAGGAACATACTAAATAAATGCTAACCACTTCTGGTGTGTGTCTTGTGTAGATGACCAGCTGTTTCATAATTAAATGACCTTATACACCAAGTATGCAGATGTCTTTAATTTTTCCATGTTTCTTAAAAACAAGGGTTCTATGTCAAGACTTTTCATCCTTTCCTTGACCTCTGTGGGATGCTTTGCTAATAATTAAATAAAAAACCAAACACACAAATAAATAGGCTAGTGAAGTTTGAAAGTTTTTTTCATCATTTGTAGCTCCAGTGAAAAATAAAGATGCTGAATGTTCAGAACTGTAATTGCAAAGTTAACTTTCCTTGAGATTATCACAAAGAGTGCAGGAGGTAGCATTTAAGCAAACACTTTATTTATGACTCATACATTAATACTCGTAAGCATTATTATATAATGGCATTGCCAGTATAATAAATGGTGGGGTTATCTTTTATCACAGCGTTCCAATGAAAACCTTCAAAAATCATGTTTTTATTAAACTACAAGTACAACAGAGTTCATTTTTTAAGATTCCATTTATTAGGTCATTGTAAGGAAAAGGGATCTCAGTCGTCTTCACCTTTAAGCTGTTTGTAACACAAAAAAGAAAAAGCTGCAATCACACACAAGTAAGCTGAATTCCTCCTGCTTTTTTTTTATTCCCCCTGCATCTCAGTCCCTGCATAACTGTCATGCAGTCCTAGTTCATGCAGCCTACTGATGAATTTTAGAGAGGAAACAGTTATGTTTATCTAAAATACTTCAGTAGTTGCCAAGTATACTGATGTGTATTTGGTTTTCTGTGAGAATATGTATCATATTTCAGAGAGATTTTATCCTTCAAAATGTGGTTACTCCAATGTTGAAGGAGCGAGCATATCTAGAAAAATCACGTCTCCTGCATCCATAATATTTTCGAAATGTTAGTTGCTCTTAAACAGAACTAAGGAAATATTCTATAGTCAGCATTGCTACTATTTAACACTTATTCTAAAAAATCTTCTTTCTTTAAATCAGAAACCCAGATCATTGTCATCCACTTCCACTGGCTTGCAGATAGGTTTTGCCACCACTAAAAAAAAATTGAATACTGGAAGGATTGATTGGGTTCTTATGACCTGTGAAGGACAAAATTTGCATAGCCATTTAACATGTGAAGCAACGTACTGAAAATGGGACACTGCTATTGTAGTTCTCTTATTGCTTATTTTGGCATTAATTGAAACTAGCTACAAGAATAAGTGTCTGTGGCTTTGTAAGATCAGATTTTAAAAGGTAGGATATACTGTGAAGAGTAAAGAAGATTAATAGGTATGTGGCACCGAAGGAAAAATATGCAAGTTCAAGGAGTTTCTGTTAACATTTTATAAAGCATTGGATAGTCGTCAACAGAGAACAGTATTTTCTGCTATACTCTTTATGCAGAGATAAAGTTGGTAGATGCAGACAAACAGACACTCCACAGCAAAGAGTTTAAGAAATCTTTAGATAAGGAGCCACCAACCGATGTCAATTTTTAGTCATCTTTCTAGTTTGTGCTTTTTCATTGTATTGGCTCTGGCTGAGATGGAGTTAATTTTCCCCCTAGCAGCCCTTATAGTGCTGTGCTTTGTATTGGTAGCTAGAAGGGTGCTGGTAACACACCAGGATTTTGGCTACTTCTGAGCAGTGCTCGCACAGCTTCAAGGTTGTCTCTCCAGTAGGCTGGGTGGGGGTGGGCAAGATCTTGGGAGGGGACATAGCCAGGACAGCTGACCCAAACTGACCAAAGGGATATTTCACACCATATGACATCGGCTCAGCAATAAAAGCTAAGAGAAAGGAGGAGGAAAGAGGGGGGAGTTCCTTATTTACAATGTTTGTCTTCTGGAGCAACTGCTATGCGTACTGAAGCCCTGCTTCGTGGGAAGTGGCTGGACATTGCCTGCTGATGGGAAGTAGAGAATAAAACCTTTGTTTTCCTTTTGCCTCTGCATGCGTCCTTTGCTTTTGCTTCTATTAAACTGCCTTTATCTTGATCCACGAGGTTTTTTTTCATCTCATTTTCCTCCCACCCTGTCCTGCTGAGGAGGGAAGTGATAGAGTGGCTTGGTGGCACCTGGCATCCAGCCAAGGTCAACACACCATATTCATTTAAAATTTAAAGTATTTCTGTGATAAAACTAGAGTTCATCTGATATCAGTATGCAGATTAGAAGTATAAAAAAGATTTTAAAAGGAGTCCATTTTAAAATCTAAAGCGGAAAGTTAAAACAGGCTGTTTGATGTAGAAGAGATAATAAGAAATGCAAAAATGTGTTACTTCAATAGAACTTTGTTGTGTGTTGAAATTATTACATAGCGATGTAAATGAAATTTCAAGTTACATTTTTTTTTTTTTTCTGAAGAATAAGTTTCCCTTCACTCCTCATACTTTGCACAATGGTGACAAGTGTTGGGAGGCAGACTGCCATTCCTCATCCTAGCTCCTTCCCCACTGTCCTGTTATGTTTTTATAGTTCCAATTTTCAGGTAGACTTTTCAACATCTGATTCTGTGTTCTGGCTGTAAATAGATGTTATTCTCTCTGGTTATAGGGACATGAATGGGATTTGCCAAGTATATCTTCTCAGGTATTGTCATAGAAGGAAATGTGAATCATTGGGCCATGAAATTCTCTATGAAATCAGTGGTTGCACCTCATATTCCAAGAAAAGCGTGCAAATGTTCACAGAAAGATGTAATATTTTTCAGAGATGTTTTGATGATTAATGTAACTCATTCTTCATTTGACTTTCAGTTGTTTTCTGCCTCCACTTTTAACCCCTTCTTAAGAATTGTGAGAGACAGAGGAATATTATTTTCATCAATATGAGGCAATTAGATGCTAGAGATTCTACTGAAGACATTATTTTGTTAAAGATTGACATGGTCCAACTATGCAACAGTTACCTAGCACTATGTGATAGCTGCCTTCCACGTTCTTATTGAAGACATGAAGAGCTCTTAAAAGATGAAATAAAATGACTGTTAGTGAGCAATACTTCAATCACTACCCGGACCCAAAATATTAAGTGTTTCCATCTCTTGAGGGATTAATTACAATGGCTCAGGGCATCTCTGCTAACACTCCTTTGTTGGAAAATTTGATCTTCAGTTGGGCTTCCTTTCTCAGATTGTCTTGCTCTGATGTGTCCTCAGGACCAGGAATAGCTGCTGTGATATGAATTGTCAGGCTGCCTAAGCAACTGCCTAGACTGTTTGCTGCATCCTTACAGGTTTGCAGGCATTAACAAAGTTGACACAATAGAACTGGGTGTAATAGTTATAGTTATCCACAGTAGGGTGAGAGACGATGATAATTATAGATATATTTTCCCAGACTTTCCTGAACAAATTTCCTCTTTTGCATCCTAAGTCTTCAAATAATTGTGCAAACACAAGTTCAGCAGCACACATAATTTTAGGGATATCTTCAGGCTGAAATGACTCTCTGGACAAGTACACTTTTCTTAGCTTACTCCAACCAACCAGCTTAACCAAGGCAGTAAGGTTGCAGCAGCAACATCCATATTACACACTACACTATGGGGCCAAGAGCCATATAAGCTGGTATTGTGGTCAGCAAGACATGCTACGTTTTATGCTATACCTTTTCCATGGTTCTTGTGTTGGCCCAGCACGTGTGGATAGCAGTACCACCTTGCCCAGAGAAGTCTAACTCTTGCTTTTTCTGGTTTTGATCCCTTTTTCACTCTCACAGACACCTCCAATTAGTCTCCACAACAAGAAATGCTTAGAAAATTTATTTTCTTTTCATGACAGTCACAGCGATCACATTGTAGAGCCAGCAATAAAATCCTGTGTGTCAAAAAATTAATCAGCTTCTAAACCAAGGACTAGAAGAAAATAAGAATCAAGATATCTCTTAGCCAGAAAAAATTCTGTCAGAAGTAACAAAAATCTACAGTTCTTACTACCTCAAATATTTGGACTTTTTGGACTTGACATGTACATGTACAAATCCTTTTCCCATTAGTTTCAGACAAAATCCAACAAAAGCAACAAAACCAAAAAAGCCTAACCATTTGCTTCTCCTTAATCTGGAGTAATATTACATAAAATTATCTCAAATATAAAGTAGCTAGCTTGATTACTGTAAATAAGGAGGACATTAAATTATGCTTTGTTATGTTCAAGGCACTGTAGTTATATCACTTTTGTCAGCATGCTTAAATACCTTTGAAAGGTACTGCACCTTATAAAAAATTCTATAGAATAGAAACTATGTTCTACAAGTATTTCACCTGGTTCCATGAAACACTACTGCATTTATTTATAGACTGTCTTAAAGAATGTCTTTGTTCTACTTAACTACCTCCAGAATTTTTTTATATCCAATTTTATATATTGATTCCAAAAAGGATTCTCTTACTTTGTAAGGACTTCCCAAAATTATTGGTGCAATTTTACAGTCTTAATTTTGTTTTCTAGTGGTTTGGCACAGAACTTACTGCTGTGATAGTACTAACTTATGCTATAATAACGTGTCATTACCAGCTAAAAGCCTAAGTTAACATTATCATTAAAATCATCACTTGCTTAATGTCAGTACAGTTGAATTCTTGACTATAGGATTTGATGGTACAAGTTATGATCTAAAAGTTTTAGACCAGAAGTAATTCCCCAGTAGTGGCACAGCACCATCAAGCGTGGAAGGGTGATTCTTTACATGGGATATTAAAGTGAGGTCTGTCTCAGTTTTCTATTACAGCATTGTAGAATTCAGTAGCTCTTTTCTTTGTATTTCAAAAAGGGTAATCTGAAGGTCCAAGAAATTTTCTCTTAAAAACAAAATTTCAAAATATTCATGTAGGCAAGTGCTATTTAGTAATATTCTAGTTGAATTTTCCTTGCATCGCAGCCTTGATCCTTACCTGGATTGGATTAAACTATGTGATGGGGCAGCAATACTCACAGTGCACACCATGGAGTGTCTCCACCTCATTGAATAGCCTCTTTCTTGCCATCTGTGCACAGCGTGCCCAGGCTCACTGCATTCGCAACAGAGATTTGCTGCACTCAGGCAGTAGGTCCAACACACTGTAGAGCATGTCTGGATCAAAGACACGGTTTGTGCGCAGTGCAAGGCCAGATGTACTACATCGACCAACACTTTGGCACCTGGCTGTCAGGAGTCTCCTTTCACACTAGGACCCAGCATAGCCCAGCCTGTAGGTCCTGTATGAAGCTGTAATGCCAACTACATTGCACAAGAGATGCAGAGAAAATGAATCACTGCGCTGGATACAGAGAAATCAGTGGCAAAAAGTACTGACAATAAAAATTAAGCACTTAGAGGTTTGGTCAAGTGATTTTTTGGCTTAACTTTTTGTCCTTGTTTTTTATTCAACATGGATTAAATTTGTATCATCACATACATTTTTACTGATTGTCCTGCAGAAACAAATGTAGCAAAACTCAATGTGAGTCAGCATAGAAAGGGAGGAATATGAAAGAATTATGAAGTTCAATTTTATTTAAAAATAATCTTCATCATCTACACAGTCTCCCATTGAGTTGTGCTACCTGAGTTCCTATACTCCCTGTTTTTAAAACAAAAGAAAGGGTTTAGAGTTGTTTCCTCTGCAGTTACTCAGTGACCAATATTACACATCAAACTGAAGCAATTACACTTTTCTAACAACATGTGTAGGGTTTCTTTGAAAATTTCATTTAAGTGTAAACAAATTATCACTCCACAGCTTTCACTGAGCTTAAAAAGTGCTTGGACCCTATTACTACCATTACCAGCTAACACTGTAATTTTGTCACATTACGTGAATAGGCAATGAAGATTAACTTTGTACAATTAATCATAATTACTTTTAAATACTACTTGTTAAATCATGATGTAGATAAAGGGGAAAGTAATTTTAATGAGAAACAGTTCAGGAATCTGCTTCTTTTATTTAAAGAAATTTTAAGTATTTTTTAAAAGTGCAACTGTCTTTTTTTTCTATTTATTTCCTTACTAATTATGAATAGAGCAGTTAGAAGCTACTCTGGGTTTACATTTTCTTCTTTTTCCCCTTTATCATTTAAGTTTTGCTTTGAAATATCCAAAACTATGCAATCACGATTCATGCATTTGTCGGTGACAATGATGTTGGCGAACCATGCTTTGGTAATAATAATTGCAGAAAAAAATGCAGCAGAAATTGGATGATCTGTTTTAACTAACTTAGCCCCAAACTCATGCAATGACAATAAATTGGTAACTGCTTTCTTGTGACAAAACACAATCTATAACCCCCCATTTTTTACAGAAATAAAAAATGCCTACTAGGTAAAGAAGGTAGAGAGTATTAACTTTTTCCTTCCCTGAGGTTCTTTCTCTGATAATACTGAGTAGTTTAAGGAATGATAGTATATGTATTTAAGTTTTAGGAGCCTTCTTACATATTTCCCTTCAGACATTAATTCCTAAAAACATTATCTAGGAGCACCCAAGATGATCTCCCAAATAGAGCATCTTTGCCACTAGAAGATGTGTATGTCTTCAAAGTGCTTTTCCTGGAGGTTTGTCCTGATACGTTCTTGGGTTTGTCAAACAAGAAGAATTTCCTTGAATTGTCAGCAAGTAATTTGCTGAAAAATGCATTATGTGGTCATGGCTGAGTTCTTTAGTTTTCTCTCTCTTGACTACTGCTTTAAGTTGGGAAAGATGTTCCTAAAAGCTCAGGCTCAAAATTAGGGGTGCAGAAGGCTAAACCCCACCATCCAGGAGATGATGGCAGATGCGCACATGCTTTCCTCCAGTACAGCCCTCCTGGGCGCTGCTGTGCTGCAGGCTGAGCACAGGACCCAGCCCGATGCTTTGGTGATTCCCCTGTCTCCCTGCTTCTCCAGTAATCTTGAAAAGAAATCATGAGTGATGGCAGGGAGTTGGGGGGTAGTTGTTAATTTTAAAGAAATAAAATTGTTTGTCATCTTAACATTTTGGATTTCACCAGGTTTCACCAGGGTAGCCTACAAGCCTGACAGCCAGGACACATAGCTGGCTCTTCATTTCCAACTCCTCTAACATAAAGGTCCTGGTATTTTCTAAGTCCCCAAATCTCGCAGGTCCTCTTCATTGGAGCAACGCAGAACCTTGTGTAACAATCTGCTCAGTACAGCCTTGTCTCTTTATGTAACAGTGGGTATGCAACTATCACAAAACCACTTAATAATCTGCAGCTCCTATTCCCTGCTTTGTTCTTCATCCTTATCTAATAGCCTTTGCTTGCCAAGGGTCTCCCCCCACCCCATGACAAATGCCAGCTTTGTTTACTTAGGAAACTGGTGATTCTGGCAACAGCCCATAGGGGATCTGGAGCTCTCTCCAAGCCCCAAACTCCAATATCAGACCTTAGGGATGTGTCAAAGTAATAGAGTAATGAGTAGCTCTGTATTTCTTCAGTAATCCGTATGCAACCTTTGAGGAACAACTGAAAGTCTTCAGAAGCAAAAAGAAAGCAAGGAAATGGGGGAAGATGGAATGGAGTGAAATGAATCCTCCTTTAGGTTTCTGAAGGTAGAGAAAGCAGCGCTATATTTGAAATGGTGTCTACAGAGAAAGAGAGAAGCACGCAGGATTAGCTATAAATTTCACAGGTATTCTGAGCTGTTGTAATCTGCTGTTTGACCTGTGCCTCCTCCCTCTGCCTTTTGAGGTTTAAGTAGGATTCTGAAAGACAGGGGGTGGGGAGGGAAGGTGGCTTAATGTCCTAAGCCCTAGGTTTGAAATACCTAGACCGTCTATATTTGCACACTTGTTAAGCCTGATAAAGCCTGTTGAGCTATTCTCCTGGTGTCAGGTTAAGTTTAGAGATTTTTCAGGAGCAAATCTGAAAACAAGACACTGCTTATTGTGTATAGACTCTCAGTAGAGTCCTCAGTACTCCAAATAAGACGATGAGTTCACTCGTTGCAGGGTTTTGCAGGGGCAGAAATCTGCCCTTTCCACACCACAGCCGTGGTCTGCTGTGGGTGATGGCTGGCTCACTATCCCAGTAGCACTGCATCAACACAGTTAGGAAATCACATTTAGGTAAGAGCTAGGCAGCCACAATGCTGAGTTCAGATCATTCTAACCCAACCTTGAATTACCATGCTATTTAAGATCAGCTGTGTATTCACAGCTGACAAGCCAATTATTTTTAATCTATATTCAAATAGTTTGAAGCTGTGAGTTTTTTAAGGACCTGTGAAGATTAGCAATGCTATTTGGGGAACCAAAGGATAATGCCCTCCTACGGCTCCAGGGCTGGGGTATTAATTGCTGTTGTGTAACACTGTGGTCCCTCACTGCCCGGCTTTGCCCTCACAGGACCCACATCCCCGTCCTCACTGAACAAAAGTGAGCAGCCTCCAGCAACTGCACATAGGCTGACATTCTGAAGCAAAAACATCTCATAAAAAGACAAAATTAAATTGCTTTGTCTTCAGGAGATCCAGTACTAACGAACAACTGAAATGGGTCCTGTGTCCTGGGCAGCGGCAGTCAGGGCTGGTGGTGCCCTCGGGGCCGTGAGGATCAGTTTTATATCATCAGCAAATTCTCCTTCCAGTTTTGGAGCCTTCTTTTGTCTTTGTTTTGTGAATCAAGTTGTTCCAAGCAACTTAAAAAATCACTTATCAGTGAAAGCAAAACAAGTTACAAAAACACAGCATCAAAGGACGCAAATACATGCACAACGATAATGCATCCTTAAGCTTCTGGTTCATCTGGTCAAGCCATTAAGAAACTAAAAAAAAAAAAGTATATCTTTTTATTAAGAAACTAAAAAAAGAAAAGTATATCTTTTTACTAAGTCTACTATGCTAAGCAGAAATTCCAGAAGACTTTGGGGCATGTAAAAGAAGTTTTGAACCCATTTTTTTAGTGTCTCTCCAGCCCACTCCTCAGAACCATAATAGGAGATTTCTGCCCCCCTATTTTACACCATATCCAGAGGGGGTACCCTGTGAGCTTACCCCAGCTGGCTCTGTGCATATGGCAGGGAAGGGAGCAGGACTTCACCGCCCCTCCAGACACCCATGGTATCCCAGTGAAATTGTGCTACAGCTGAGGAAGGAATGGCCAGCACCATATAGACATGGGAAATAAGCCTTCACACACAAGAAATGCATCCGTCGCCCAAATCTGTCCTGTATCCTAAGCTGCCAAGTAACCAGGTTTCACCAGCATTAACTCCATTCAGTATAAACATTAGAAATGTGCCCTTTGGAATAACAGAGTAAAGCACCAGAAGTAAATTATTTATATCTCCCACCACTGGTAACAGCTCTGCTTATTATGTTGTTGGGTTTATTCTTAATTTTATTTTATTGTTATTTATTTTATTATTTTTACGGTAGCCTTTTGCTTGTGAATTACTCACTTCCTAATGAGCAACAGATACTTTACTGTGTGCACTGCACACAGTGAAGTTTTACAGAGCCCAGAGACACGTAAGGACCTACCTAGATACTTCTATTGTGAATGGTTATAGAGCAGCGGATGGGTAAATCAGCACAGCAGTATTCTTTTAATAACATCATAACACATTTAGTGTATTATTTGTTGTACTCACAGAACCTCAGGATGATCTTCATAGGTTACTGTTATGATTTTTTCATTATTTAATGTACTATTCTGAGGCTCTTGGATGCCACTGTAAAAAGCACAGTATTTCTCTTTATCTGAGAAAGCTCTGGATATGTGTAACAAGATCGCCATAGCCTTCTGCATCACAAAAATGTTTTCTTTTCTACCTACAATGTATGTTTTTTGTGTAGAAAGGAAAAAAACAGCATGTTTTTCATCAATCCTTTGTGCAATGCTTCTGGTTCCACATGATGTAGATAAATATGTCTACCTTCTCAGTATTTCTATTCCTGATGCACTGGCTGCTGAGGTTAATGTGTCACCGGTGGTCTTCGCATGTCTACAGAATGTGGCTAGGGCTTCACTGGTGACTACAATTTCTCCCAGGTGTTTTTCAGAGGCGGGTTTTTTTGACCTTGGCCTTCAGTCCCTTCCTGCTTGGGGCAAGCCAAATGATGCACCAGATCAGAATTACATACTCAAACACGTTTAGCTGATTATTAAGTTTTCCAAACTTGTAATATTTTGTCAGAGCAACAACAGTGACACCAAGATGTAGGAAGAAAGCAAACAAAATACTATTTTCCAAAATCCAAAGTGAAATGTAATGGAGAAAGAAGAAAATTAATCTCGCCATGGACATCCAGCAAGCCTAAAATTAATCTGTAGTTTCAATAAGTAGTATGAAATGCAATAAAAAAGCAGCAATGTGAAATGCATCTAACCACATTCTTAATAGATCTATCAAATCAGATAATGGAAACTTAATCAGCAAAATAAACCTTGTCCTCCAGTAAAATGCTTGATGAGATGCTTCTTGAAATAATACTTGCAAAACTGAAATTCAAGCTGGTGTGCCAAAAAGAAGCTTAAAGTTTGAGGCTCATGATGTGTCATTTTTTGGTAAAGCATCTGCTTTTAATACTGAGCCTAATCTTATTTGAAAACTACATGCAGTTACTGCCAAATTTCATTTAATCCCAAACAGTGGTTGAATGGTGTCTTTGCCTTTGCTGAGTTTGCTGTGATTGCAATTACAGTAAATCCAGCAACCACAGCAGAACCTGCACAAAGAGTCTGTGAAGCAATGGTCTGCACAAGTTATGCATGCACCATTTCTGCATGTACTTCAAATCCAGTGTGTTCGAAACATTGGATTTACTTCTTAGGCGCCACTCTGCCGAACAGCCTTGCACAGAAATCAAAACAAGCACTACAAGTATGGCAATGGGTCGCACTGCACCTTTACAGGACTTCTTTTCCTTTAGTCTAGTACAGTCTTGAGGGCAGATTAATGCCTGCTGGTTGCAAAATATCAACTGGCAAGATGTATGTTGATGTATGATAACAAAAATAAGTAACATGCTAAACCTATTAGATACTCATCCAACCTTCTTTTCTCAATCACAGGCCATCTGAAACTGATGACAGTCTTTCCAGGGTTTTCCAAGTGATTGGATTCTGACCAATATAAAGATCACAAGATTAAATCTACCAGCTGTTAATTCTTTTTATATGCACATGAGAAACAGTTGGAGCAAGTACTCTCCAAATTCAGCAACTGTTTCTTCCATCCTCACCACATTTTTACAGAAACAGAGGAACCATCACAGTGGCTTAGACCACCTGACCATGGAGGCCTGTCCTTGACAGGTTTACATCACTAGCTTCAGAGAAGGAAGCAGAAAATATGGAATTAAATTGATCTGAAATGCTCTTTCCCTACAAATATCCCCCAATCCTCACTATTTAGAAACTAGTTTATGACTTGAAGGCTTTATATCCCATGCAAAATGTATTAGTCAAAGAGACCTGATGTTTATAAGGAAAAAAACCACAGTATCTGGAATTCATGCCAGGTTATTGGTTACCATGTACAACAGTTACTACATGATCTCTAAGATGAATAACACCTGGAGCAGCTCTGTTGCACTGGAAATCATTCGTAGTTCTGTGGTATCCATATGAATATAAGCAACTCCACTGTAGACATCTCATTAGTACCAAACCAGATATCCCGGAATCCACATGTAGAAGTCTGCCACAAAACCATTTCTCTTCTCCTCAAAAAATCTCAATAACAATTGCTCAGAACAGATTTGCCCCCCACTCCCACTACCCCAGCTTTCAGAGGAGAACAAAACTGTTTGTGCTAATGCCCCTTCCTATAGTGCTTCCAGTTGAGCACATCTTTTTTAAACACCACAGGAGATTTTTACATTAACGTGCTTTATAAATCAGTGTGTATTATAGCAAATTCGATGACCTGTTTCTGTGAAATTGCCAGAATGAACAGAAAACCAATGTTGTTAAACAGGTGGGTTTTTTTCTCTCTCTCTCTCTCAGGATGGATTTATAGACTTCTTGGAGTTCATAGCTGCAATAAATTTGGTTATACGAGGGAAAATTGACCAAAAATTGAAATGGTATTTTAAGTTATACGATGCTGATGGAAACGGATGTATTGACAAAAAAGAACTATTAAGCATATTCACGGTAAGCAAGTTATGACCAATAGCAAGAGCATTTGACATAGTGCATTGCTTCTGAAACAGTGGTTTTATCATGTGTTTGTCTGTACTTTATTTAATATTTCACAGTTGTAAAACCAGAATTTTTCTTGCTAGTGACACTCCTGCCATTAGTTTCTTGCTTATTGAAGTAAACATATCTAAATAGTATTTCACTTTAAACCATAGTTCTACAGATATAATGCTTTACTGAAAGTGAAAAACTGTAGAAACAGTAGAGACATTATTGTGATAAACTATACTATAAGGCAGGGTAGAACTGAAGCAGCATAATGAATAAAACAGCTGGTTACAAGTGTTTGTGCCAGTCTGTTGTGGAAAAATGGCTTCTCAAACTGAATTTGCTGCAGGAAACAATATAGGTGTCATCAAAATATTCCAGCGTTTTAATTTTTGAAAGATTTGTTTACTACAAATGCCATTACCCCTATTTTAAAATTAAATTGGGGAAATATAATTTTATCATTAAATCATGCAGTGACATTTGGATACAAATATGGCAGAAAATAGGTCCATTTCAAACCCATAAAACCTAAGCAGTGTAATTCTTTCTTTAAAATTATTTCTGTATTTCTCAACTTGCTCAAGTGAAATAATATTTTGCACTTCAGTAGCTACTTTCATTCAAAATGTATGATAAGGTTCCTTGCAAGTATGAATGACTTACTTAATACTGCTCCCTAAATGTACAGGACTCATTACAGATCAAGGTTTTGCTGCAGGGAGCATAAAATGTAAGTAGGGATTAAATGTCATAATAAACAAGGAACATACTTTGCCTGGATTCTGTATTACTGCTGGTGCCTGGCTAGTCACTACTGGAGACTTTCAAGAGCTGCTGCCCAAGTTAAAAGGAACTGGCGCCAGATGGAGCCACGGGGTCAAACAAATAAAGTTGATGCATCACCTTCCAAAGAGCAGCTTTCTAAAGATAGAAGGAGAGGCTGCATCTCCCAGATTTCTCCTCATTTAAGACTAATGACATCTTTCTTTTGCAGATATTCTCCATCATTTTTCACCCAGAGGCCACGAGGCGAATGTGTTTTGCCTTGGGCTTTATCTGAAAAGAGAATTAAAATCCTTTTAATGTAAAGAAGATTTAATTTTCAACTTAGCTGGTTTTAAAACCAGTTTAAACCTCTGTGTGTTTTCTTCTCTTTTGGAGTACGAGAATTTTAACTTAAACCTGCCTAAGTCATTTGACCTAGGCTAGATTAAAATTGGTGGGCTCTAAACAAAAATAAAAACACAGGCTTGTAGCCATTAAGGGCCCTGCTTATACTAAGGATCAATAAACAAAGGCTTGCCCAAAAAGATGTCATATCCAAGACATTAATTTAAATCACAGAAGTCCTGTTAAAACTTCATCTGTCCCTACAACTATGCAAACTTTGGACCAACAGATCACTATCAACCATCAAAATTCCTTCCAGACAACCATGCACCCTCTCAGTGCCTTAACAGCCCAGTTACTTTATTTTATTATTTAAGCTGATTCTGTGGTACTCAGTGATTCAAGTACTTCAGGAACCACTGCTTTACTCTTAGCACTACAACAGATTTAACTGTGGCAGACACAACCTTATTCTGAAGACTGCATCAGGGTCAGACATATAAAACACCAAAAGTATCTATAGAATGAATTAGTAATACAAACAAGTTTATGTATCTATTTTTGTAAAATTCTTGCTGCCTTTTTGAACTCATTTGTAACTCAAAGTAAGATAAAGATAGTGATGGTCAAGAATTCCATATCAGTGCCGAATAGGTTTAACTTACATTTTATTTAAATATAACAAGGATATCTATAATCTATAATCTACAAAATATAATATAATATAATATAATATAATATAAGGAATATTGAAGGAAACAACTGGCACATACAGTGAATTATCTTACACAACACAATTCATCTCAGGATAATTCAGGTGTAGAAATACAAATTCTATAGTATGCCCATTATGGAACATATATGCATGTATGTTTATACATATATATGTATGTATTTTCCCAGTCACCTACGAATTGTGATATTGAGTTTGGGTCCAGCTCTGTGAACATATGCTTGTTGCTTCTGGACCACTGGCTGTTAACATATAGGCTCCTATTTTATCAACCCTAATGATCACCATAATGCAAAAATTATTGTCTCAGTGAATTGGGTACAATTTTGCAAAAATATTCCTGTATACCTTTACTCCAAATATTGGGTCCCTTTGCCACAGGAAAAGTAGAGAGGAGACATCTGGTTTTCTTAATTTCTTTGGAGGACTGCTAACTTCCAGGACTGCTGGTCTGACTTTATTTGTGATTACTTAGTTAAACATGTCTTAATAGAAAAATGACTTAGGCTTTCTCCTCATGTGTCTTCAGCTGTGAAAAATAACACTATATTTAAATCACAGAGACAATAGGGCACTCTCTGAAGACACAGAACTCTCTAGGGCAAGACAAAAATGCTGTTGTGGAATTTAAAGTGTATTGCAGAGCAGAGGTGCTACATGGTTTCAGAAGACCTTCAGAGATATGTAAATTAGTCTGTAATCTTCAGGCTGTGTTATGTTAATTAAATTTCCAATCCTCATTACTGAAGATTTACTTGAAATAGCTATTTATTTAGTGATTGTTGAAAGGGCTGGTGAACTAAAGAGCTGCATTGCAATTACTGCAGTTGCTAGTATATTGTTTTCACAACCTGATGGGAAAAAAAGTCTGAAAGAACTTTCTGCATTTCTGCCTTCAGGCTATCCAGGCTATCAATGGCTACACCAACACATCAGCTGAAGAGTTCACAAACATGGTATTTCAGAAGATAGATGTGAACAACGACGGTAAGAATCTAGGTGTTCTTGGCATTGGCAGGGATTTTCCCCCATAAGGAAGTATGGGATCAAGAGGGGAATTGAACACACTACTGAAGAACTGACTATTTTAGACAATCTGAAAGCCTGAATCTGTTCTTCTTTACCCATATTACTTCAGCTTTACAGTGAAGTGTAAATCAACTGACTCTATTAAGCTGACGTAGGAATTACACACAGTAGGGGCTAAAACATGGAGGTCTTGCACTGTTCATCCAAAACACCAGTACTCTGGTTGCACAGCAAAATGAAAGTGTGATCAACGCATTTTTTTAGTATATTTGTTTTGGCTTAATCTATCTAAAATGGATAAGAAAACCAATTAAGATGCTCAGTTGCAATGCTTGTACAGGTTCTAGCATGTTCTAAAGATTGGACAGCATATTGGATGTCCCTTGAAGGCTGATCATTAACACATGCTAAGACACATGCTACTGGTTTTCTTATAGATAGCAAGATTAAGTCAATTGGACTTGTATTTGGAAACTAAAACCTTAATTCACTGCTTCAGAGTTGTTTCTCATAGAAAACCTGTCACATGTGAATGTCTTCCCTCATACTTCTAATCACGAAGATCCTCCTTCCACTGGCAGCTACATTTTACATCAATTACTGCAATCATTGACAAATTAGAAATATTAAAAAAGCATTGCAGAACAAAATTGGATAACAGCCAGGACTTTGGGGCACTTTTTTGTTCATTTTTCTGGTCTTATTTGGTGTGTTAAGGTTACTTTGAAAAAAGCTGTTTGCGACACATAACCAGAGTATAAACAGTGATCTTGTGATGCATGTGAATAACTCATAGAGGATTTTTTTCCCCACCTGCTTGGCCCATCTTTTGGGTGAAGGCAAGTTACCAAAGGACTCCAAATAACATATAGTTACATTCTAGAATCTAACCCAAATTCTATGATTATTCATACTTTGGCCCCTGCTTTGACCATATGTTTACTGCAAGTAATAATTGTATCTGAGCCAGACCATCAGCTGAAAAAATAACTTTTGTGTCTTATGCTTTAGCAATGAAACACCAGAACATGAATTATTCAGAATTATCTTCATAATACTCCCATTTCAAACTGCTTTCCACAGTTAGTTATTTTTTAAATAGCTGCAAAGCAGCAGGACTAGGTCCACCTGAGGAATGGGACAAATTTTACCAAGTTTAGATTAAACTATGCCACCTCCTCCTAGCTTCTTATTAAAGAAAAGGGCAAACAGTCAAATAAGTTGCAATGTCCTTTCTCACATTAAAATACAAGAAATAATCCCATGGTTGTAGTGAGCAATTCTTAAAACAAATCTCCTGATGGCTCTGCAATTTATTTTCATTAGCTCAAGGAAATCTGAGACCAGTCACAGTGAGTCTGGGCATGCCAGTGTAACCACATCTCACTGGTAAATGCAGTGGGTTTTGTATGCTTGCACGCTGGTATTGGTACTTTGAAATATACAGCCTGGCATCGAGAGGCGGGAATTCAAGACCAGCTGACCTGCATAAGCACGAAAATGATGCAGCATGTCCATCTGATGAGTCCAGGAACCCCATTCAACCAAAGACCTCAGCCAAAGGCAATAGAGGGAAGGAGATGGGAAGTAAGAGGAGTGCCTGGGATAGGAGGAGAGATCAGAGGAAGTGAGTGGATGAGTGGCAAAGCAGGAGGACGCAGACAAGCATACAGACACAGCTTGTTCTGTCTCTGCTCCCAGGATGATTATATAAGGGCACTGGGGTTGAAAGAGGAGGTGTGGATATCCCCAGGGCACTGCACACCAGCCCCTGGAAAGGGTTGTACTCCCCTCGCTTAAGCCAAAGAGCCAGGACTTCTGTCAAATGACATCTCTCCACTTTAATCATAGAAATCATAGAATCATTTAGGTTGGAAAAGACCCTTAAGATCATCAAGTCCAACCATTAACCTAACACTACCAAGCCCACCACTAAACCATGTCCCTAAGCACCATGTCCACACATCCTTTAAATACCTCCAGGGATGGTGACTCCACGGCTTCCCTGGGCAGCCTGTTCCAGTGCTTGACAACCGTTGCAGTGAAGACATTTTTCCTAAACTCTGGTCAAAGCCTCCCCTGGCGCAACTTGAGCCCATTTCCTCTTGTCCTAGAGCTTGTTACTTGGGAGAAGAGACCAACACCCACCTCACTCCAACCTCCTTTCAGGGGGTTGTAGACAGCGATAAGGGCTCCCCTCAGCCTCCTCTTCTCCAGGCTAAACAACCCCAGTTCCCTCAGCCGCTCCTCATAAGGCCTGTGCTCCAGACCCTTCACCAGCTTCATTGCCCTTCTCTGAACATGCTCCAGCACCTCAATGTCTTTCTTGTATTGAGGGGCCCAAAACTGGACACAGTATTCCAGGTGCGGCCTCACCAGCGCCGAGTACAGGGGGACAATCACCTCCCTGCTCCTGCTGGCCACACTATTCCTGATACAAGCCAGGATGCTGTTGGCCTTCTTGGCCCCCTGGGCACACTGCTGGCTCATGTTCAGCCAGCTGTCTACCAACACCCCCAGGTCCTTTTTGGCCAGGCAACTTTCCAGCCACTCTTCCCCAAGCCTGTAGCATTGCATGGGGTTGTTGTGACACAAGTGTGGGACCCGGCACTTGGCCTTGTTGAAGCTCACACAGTTGGCCTGGGCCCATCAATCCAGCCTGTCCAGATCCCTCTGTGGACCCTTCCTATCCTCCAGCAGATCGACACTCCCACCCAATTTGGTGTCATCTGCAAACTTACTGAGGGTGCACTCAATCCCCTCATCCAGATCTTTGATAAAGATATTAAACAGAACTGGCCTGCTCACCAGCGCAGTGAGGATCCATATGACTAAAGAGGAAGCAGCTTTTACTGCTGTCCTGGTTTCAGCTGGGATAGAGTTCATTTTCTTCCTAGTAGTGGGCATAGTGCTGTGTTTTGGATTTAGGATGAGAAGAATGTTGATAACGCACTGACATTTTAGTTGTTGCTAAGGACTTGTTCAGCTTCCCATGCTCTGCCAGGTGCACAAGAAGCTGGGAGGGGGCACAGCCCGGACAGCTGACCCAAACTGACCAAGGGCTATTCCATACCATACGACATCATGCTCAGTGTATAAACTGGGGGGAGTTGGCCAGGGGACAGCGATCACTGCTTGGGGACGGGCTAGGCATCAGTCAGCAGGTGGTGAGCAATTGCATTGTGCATCACTTGCTTTGTATATTCTTTTATCATCATCATTATTATTATTATTATTACTTTCTCTTCCTCTGCTGTCCTATTAAACTGCCTTTATCTCAACCCACGGGTTTTCCTTTTTTTTTCCCCAATTCTCTCCCCCATCCCACTGAATGGGGGGAGGGTGAGCAAGAGGCTGTGTGGTGCTTGGTGGCCAGCTGGGGTTAAACCACGACAACTGCCCATGGAGAGAAAGTGGGTTTCACATTTTTCAAATGCTGATCATTTTCACATCAGATGAAGTTTCCAAGGTTGTCATGAACAAAAACCAAAACACAAAAAAACTCTGGGGACTACTTAAATCCAAAAATAGCCAAAAGTCATCTAGCTAAGCATTCACCAGAAGTGCATGCACTTGAATTGCTGCTCCCCTGCACTGTGGGGCCCTAAGTCATCCAGCTATCTTCCTCTTTGCCTGGCCTCTTGTCATGTCTTATTTCAGTGAGAAATGAATTCATTGTTGTGATTTTCACAAGAAACTTTAAACCATTCTCAGAGGAAAGAATCAAGCTCTTGCTATTAAACCCTGCTGTTTCCCTTTTCAGAGAAAAACAGTATCACTGGAATAACTTCTAACCAGACAATTAGGTACATTCCTGTGTACCATGTGAGCAGACACATGCCTAAGACTGGCCTTTGCCTTTGCTGACAGGGAAGAGATCAGGAGAAGAGGAAGAATGCTAAACGATATTCCTGGTCCTCAGTAAAAAAGAATTTATAGTTGCCTTGCAACTTCCAAGGTATTACCTGATTTTGACATGAGCCCAAAAAATCATGCTCTAAATGACCACTTCAGTTGCTTGGAAAAATTTATCTAATCAAACCATTTAACCGATTTTTTTACTACATCTTATCATGGCTCTAAATAATCCTAGTAGTCAACATAAGGAGTATGCCTGGTAATCCTCAGCAAATCATGCCCTAATCTCTGTTAAAACCAGCTATAAGATAAATTCCAGTTAGCTCAGTGAGAATTGGTCCATATATCTAAATTCAGCCTTGATACGTGCTTCATTAGGGCCCTTTTTCACACATTTCTGTCACCAGAGATACTGAGCACTCGTAGTTGTCTTAGACTTCTGTGAAAGGTGTGTTTGGTCTCTTAAAACAGAAAAAAGCAAGTCTGAGTTCTAGGATCTGATGCAAAGTGGGAAAACTTTAGAAAATATTCTGCCTGCATTTGCTTATCAGCAGAGAATGGGGAACCTTTCTGAGGGGTTCAGTCTAGCTTGAATGGCCTTGCGTTGAGCTGAGAGTGATTGCTGGGTTCCTCAGTTCCTTAGGAGTATCTGATTTCCTTTCAGGGGAACTAACTTTAGAAGAATTTGTCAATGGTGTGGAAAGAGACAAGGACCTAATGGAATTGATTACGAAAAGTTTTGACCTTTCCAACGTACTCAAAGTCATACAGAGTGGCAGGAGACACAGCATCTGAAGGATCCAGTGATGGATGTGGCATCTGTGTCATCATTTCAAGGAAGATAATATTTGATACATTCAGAGAGCTTGATGTCCTCAAAGCCTGCCCAGGCAATACCAAGCAGCCTGCTCCAGGAGTAACCATTTTCACTCTGGACTCCACATCTCCCCTTTTCTTTTCTTTATTCTTTCCCTTGCTAATGACTGTGGCAGCCACAGAACACACACCTTTGCCCACATATAACAGAAAAGCTATTTGATGTAGTATAAATAACTTATTTAGTCTCTATGAACACTGTTCAGAGTAATTAATAAAACAATGAAAATATCACAAAATGCAACCTTTCTAGAAGACATGGAGTTAATAAATTTCTTCTTTTAAGTATGGGCTCTTTAATCTACCATCTAAAGTGTGGACATAAACTTCTAGGTAGGACAGGGTTCTATCCGGATCAATTAAGAATGAAGCCTGGTTTGCATTAACTTAACATTTGCTTTAATAGATACTCAAAATTGGAGTAAGTTCTATGGGAAACACCTCAGTCAGGTTAATATTCCTGAGATGTGCATCCTCCTTAACAAGCTGTCTACCACTCTTGATTTTATTACATCTGTAAATCTTAAAATAATGTGATGTTTTGATGGTTTTGGCAGGGTTTAGCTACTGTTCTTTCAAATTAACCTTTTACAGAAGCGCTGGAATTAAACCTTGTTATCTTTGTAGATTAAAATTAGAAGTTCAAAGAATAGCTAAAACAAAATCATTTTGTAAGCACTCTGTTTTGCCAGAGATTTGTGTCCTTTGACTTGTATGTCCTCCTTTTCAAAACAATTCATTTTCACTGGGCTCTTTTCCACAGCTGCAAGAGACAAAAGGTAAGAGGTATTGTGACTAGTTCCTGCTGATGGGACTGCTGGCTTCTGCCAAACAGACTGTTCAACAGTTCTATTTTTCCTGCCTTTCCCTGATGGGGAGTATTAATTTAGGTATCTTTGCCCTGCCCAGATACCTGGGAGAAAGCTTTCAGCAATTTACTCTCTTTGAGACTTCTACCTTCTTTCAAACTGGGTTGCAATTGTCTCTGAACATGGTAGCTGTTAGGAGTGCAGGGAAGGCATTCACAGATGGCATGATCACATATGCCTCATTTTCTTAGGAAGCTAGGCTAAAAACAACTCAACCTTACTTTATAAATAACAAGATTAATTCTATGAGCTCAAACAGAACTGCATGAACTGGCTGCAAAAGGAAAATTATAGTTCTCTCTGGTTCTGCTGGGATTGATTCTCTCTCAAGCCTGCAACAAGTTTTATCAAATTACTACATTATATCATAAGTTCTCCTTGGCTGACAGTGCCCTGCAGGCATCACACAAATATTAGTTATTGTTAGAAGCATCAGCTTTATGCAAAATAATTTGTGCATGGATCAGTGCAGGTTGAACAAAACAATTACTAAGACTTCAATATGAAAATGTTTTTCTTCCAAATTCACTTCAAATCCATGTCCACTTGCACAAGAAATGTGCTCCATCATCTGCAATTATTATCCCAGGTTCTGGTTTGATCAATGGAATATACTAAGAGTATGCAACATGCATCACTTGACATTATAAACAGTTCTGACATTATAGTTCTGACATTTGAATCTTTTATATCCTTTCCAAAAAAAAAGAGAATGATGTATGAGATTGCTGGTGGTTCAGATTTTAAGTTCTTGTATTTATTCATCATTGACACATTAATATGTCATTGTCAGTATCAGTTTTCTCACACCCAGACTTCAAAAAATCCCTTTTCTTAATCTAATGCTTTTGCATTTAGATCCTATGAGGGTGGTGTCCTTCAGAACTGGCTTTAAAATATTTAAAATAAAATGGTCCAACCTAAGCAATTTGGGTATATGGGACCAGCTGTGTTTTGGATTTTTGTTTTTAAACTAATGAAGTTACGGACTTTGAAAAATTACTACTATCTATGTACACAGAATTTTTTCTTATAAAGGGATTTTAAAGAAAGTATTTCCATTTAAACTTGTCTAATTTTTCTGGGTAACTGCAATTACATGAAGTGAATTACCAATTCAGGAGGAGTGTTGTGTTGTATTAAAAAAATTATGTATGTAAGGAAATTCTTAGCCATTTTTTGTTAACGTAAATTTTAAAGGAGTAGCTGACATGCTCATTTTCCACACTTTAATCTAAAATCATTTAGCAGAAACCTGTGTAATTAAGAAGCAAGTGTCTCTGCTGTTTAATGCAAACACTCTGGCATATCATTTCCAAAAATATTTACCTACAGTAAATCTACAGGTGTTTCAGACTAGTCATAAGATTCTATCTAGTTTTTTACAAGTTGATTAACATAAATTTCCTTTAATGACTTAAGCACCATTTGATACATAGCTGCTTGAGATAATTGCATTATGGCCACAATTTTCTATTGGTCTCATTCTTCTAAATTTGTCAGCTGCTCATTGAGTGTATCAGTGAAATCAGGTGGCATGTGGAAAATCTCTCAAGCGTGACTCCCCAAAGCCTTGTTCTAAACCACAGTGAAGCTGCAATTTGTTGTGGCAGAGGTGCTTTGCAGTCATAAAGGTGTATTGTAAGTTGACCTGACTACTGGAATGCTTATTGCTAGTTTAATAGACCACAGAAAAAGAAAAAGGAAGCCTAATGTTAGCTCATGCTATGATATACCCCTTAGCAACTACATGAGCGGTTAAGGGGTAGTGCTGGCTGATCCTGAGGGCTGCCAGAGCCCACAGGAATGGTTTTGCTTCCAAGACCCTCATAGGAAAGGAAAAAAGATTATAGCACATGCTTTCAAGAAGTGTCTTTGTCAACAAGATTGATGCAGATGCCAGCTGTGAGTGTCTGGAGAAGCTGGGCTGCCTATATCATCATCACAGGGGGGTAGGTTTTAATTAAGATAGATGTGTACTGAGAATGGCTAATGAATTTGTCACCATATTCACCTTGGAAAGAATCACAGGTTTCAAATTCACTCTGTGCAGCTGGGTGAGCTTTGCCAATCAATGGGATAATTGGGAGTTTCTCTTCTAATGTAAGTTCTTTTACTGTTAAGAAATCATTATGACTTTATGTTCTTTTTATTGCATCCAAACAGCTAAAGGTAATTAGTGTGACAGTCCCCTCTTTCAAACAATTCTTAATTGTCCTAAAATTATCTCCTTGTCTTTTCTGGTAGCTCAATATGCTAGGAAAATAAATAGGTACTTTTTCTTCTGAGAATCTGGGAATTTAAAGTCACAAGCAAATGGCCTTTTCTTGTAGATATGAAATTGCTTAAGCGTTAACAGGCATGATTAAACCTTATGCCATAGTTATGCATCCCTGACAAAGTGGGAGGACAGCTTGCTGTAGTGTGCAAAAGATCTCAGAGCCACATTTAATTTTTGACCTTATGTAAGATTAGCTGTACCATACAGACCGTAACAGCTAAATATTCAACTAAATATTCAAAGCTCGGGTTCCCTGTGTGCAAAGACTTATGTCCATTTACTTGATACTGGCTCAAGATTTTCCACATGGAAAGATTTCTAGAAGTCCTGCATGATTGTAGAAATTGCTGAAGATATCAGGGAGGGATTTTTAAACACCATTTTTAAAACTTCTGCTAAATATAGTAGACTATTCCAAAAATAGGAAATGCATGTAGCTTTATACTGTACTTTTTGACCTGCCCTTATTAGAAAGCTGAGGGAGAAAACAGCTGAAGTATGTGATTTTAACATGGCAAAATCTAGCTGACTTGATGTTGCAAGAGCTCTGTCTGAAATAACAAGCGTAATGCCCCATCTCTGGCTGGAACAGGCTCTTTTCACCAGCCCCTGCCCAACCCGTTTGCATCATTGGCATTTCTACATTAAGAACCAGGCTTTGGTGAACGCTTGCTCTATTCTCCAGTAACCTGACAATTTCTTCTGACCTAAAGATTAGGAAAGGAGCCACTTCTCAGGTGGCACATGTAGCAGGCAGGGAACTTTTTACTTCTACAGCCTGACTGGGACACGGAGAGGAAGACAAAGCTCCAGCTTTGAATGAAGGTACATGGATCAACTTGAAAAGCAATGTCTTATGCTTAGGCCTGCACTGATTTTTGCCTTATAGCAGCCATGTGAGAGAAGGTTCAGCCATCAAAGGTAACTTGATTGCCAAAGAAAGTTGTTCTAAAAGTTTTCATGTATCAATACCAGCCGGGTTAGCTCAGTTGGTTAGAACATGATGCTAATACTTAATTTTTATTTCCACCTCCTCTGCAGTAGAACTGTAAAAGAATTTAAGACGGCTCACTACACAGTCGTTGCTGTGCTTACAAACAACACTGTAATGAAATACTAGCTTTTGAGTTGCTAAACCATCAAATACTACTGGCTCCAGTTTGAATGTCTAGTTGCTTTTAGTAAAGTCTGAACTTCTGATCTAATTTAAAGCTGCACTGCTTACAAAAAACATGGCCTAACCTACGTCCTGTGCAGAATACTGGAGAGACTGGGAGGGTGGATGGGAGTGAGCCACAGAATACCCAAAAAGACCATGGGGAAAAAGAAGCAGGGGAAGAAACCTGAAGAGGGAGAGGAGATAAAGGAGACACACAATTATAAATCTTAACTTAGTACTTCCTGGTGGCCTTGATTGTTGCCGAAAGCTCATTTGTGCCCACTCAGATACAGCTGTCACCTTCTCTGCCTCCTGTCCAGAAAAGTGCCAGTTGCTGCCAGGTCTCTGAACAGAAGCCAGATGTGCACAATAGGCAAGGAGCTATTCCCAGGACTAAAGGGAAGTGCCGACTAAGGATCTTAAGACAGCCCAAAGTGAGGGTGGACATGTAAAAAATTACTGTCTTGCAGGTACAAAAATTAGGGGGAAATCGTTCAACAACTAAACTATATCATTGTTTCAGATGGAAGAGAAATCCTCAAAGCAAAATCCCCCTAGCCCCAAGAGTTTTTCCTGAAAGTGGCGATGGCAAAGTATGTTTGAGGCAAGACAGTCTGCTGCTGGCAGGAAGAAATATTTTATGTGAAGAGCCAGCAAATCAGGTATGAATGGAGTATGATGGGTTGCTTTTCCATATCTATTTTCCTATTCCCACTGTTTCGGTCTGCTGGTGGCTGAACTATGGGTTTTTTCCCTCCAAATTCTTTGCGCTTTTTTTCTACTTGCCCAAAGTGCTACTGGAAGCTCAAAGGAGAGGGAGTCAGACCCTGAGAATGAGCAGGAGAGGACAGATAAAAATGGCTTTCCGGCATCTGGGGAGTAGCTTTGTGGTGGAGAAAACGGTTTACTCACAGATGTGCTGCTCCTGCTGCTTATTTTGATTTCTTTCATTTCTGCTTTGCATTGACATTCAAGGCACGTTGAGAAGATGAACTTTCCTGTTTACTGGAGAGACATAATAAAGCATCTTTTCCTATATATCTAAACCAGAGACATCTGGAAATGAAAGCCATGGTGCAAGGAGGCCTTGTGACACTATTCCCATGACAAGGCTCTGCTTATCAGACTGAGAGAAGCATTTCACATGTTGTGGTAATTTGCAGTAAAAATTGCCACAGATGGTGTTAGTGTTTGTGGAGTTTATGAGATTAGTATTTGGCTACAGATCTATCTCCACATGTTTCTGTGATACCAAAAAGAGTGCAGAGATAGAGAAGCCCGAATAAACACAAATTTTCTTAAAGGAGGTTTTGTTGAGAATTAATTTCATCTTAACCTCTGTAGTAGTATGGTGACCAGATACAGTGAGCTATATAAATCCAGCTGTAATTTCCACTCTAAAAGTAATCCTAATCTATTATGTGTAAATAATTCCTGATCAGCTTTTGTTTTCCCACATGCTGCTAATCTGTGTATGGTATCGCTTTTAAAACATATAAGTAAGAGATAGAACCCCTTGACTAGCAGCTCTCTTGCTCCTTCCCAGCACCCATCTCCTTGTTGAGAGGATCTTACCCCCACCTCACAGTATAGGTCTCTGTCCACCTTACCAGACCTTCTCTTAAACGCAGAGAAATGTCTAAGCAAATAAATGTTAACCTCGTGCATCATAAGAGTAAGGCAGAAAAATACTGCAAAGCAATACTTCCTTTTCCCTTCTAAATTACTTGAGTATATCGTGCAAAAGGCAGACCTAAACTTTCAGTTTAACCGAGCATGGTGATGTGTGATGCCCTAAATATTGGGTTAAGTGATGGGGAGCACAGCATTCAGCTTGTCAAAGCAACCTAACGAACACACTCAGAGTCATGCAATAACTAGGGGTAGCTAGGGGTGCTGAGTGATGTGTGAAGGACCAGGGTATAACAGTGTAGACTGTGAACGTGTCTTCAAATGGGCCATTTTTAAGCATAGGTGCCATTAGGAAGCACTGTCCTACCTCATGTAGCAGGTGTAGCTGGAGCTAGGGGTACTCTACTTACAAATCCATGAGTGTTAGACGCCAGATCAGACATGTGGTGCCTCAGGTGACACAGGTGCCTCAGGACACAACAGCTCTGCAGAGCCCTGTGCTCTGCACTTGTCATTTGGCTGTCTACTTCCCAGATAAATTGGGAAAGGAATTGGTTTAAATCTTCCTGTTGCATTTTTTTTCATGTGGGGTGATGTAGTTCCTCCTTATTGTCCTGAGAAAAGGGCCTCTAAGCATCCACATTGTGTGCATCTGTTGATGGTTCAAGAAAGTTTTCCATGCTTTCCCTGTTCCTCTTGGCCCTGCTCCTCTATGTATGCACCTCCACCCAAGCTACCCCCATCAGTGCATCACAACTTTTTATTTTCAGCTCTTTGCTACCAAGTCTTTATCCATCCCCTTTGCTTTTTCCTCTGCAACCCAATACTTCAGCCAACTTCACACAGATCCTGTTTTAATTTTCAAGCCTTCTTCATGTATAAAATTTCTTTCCACTTCCTTGAAGAGACCCCACAGAAGAAGGGTGGGGGGCAAGAAAGAGGAAGGTAAAAATTCAGAACTCCACGCACCAATGCAACTGTCCTTTGCGCCTCAGAAGCGATAAGCCACAAGAAGAAAATTGAAGCCTATACGTCCAGATGCGTTTAACTCCTTGCTTTGTGATCCACAGCGGTCAGAAGTCAGAGGTTTGAGACAAGCAGGCCTTGTCTGTAAAGCTATGCTGCCCGCTGACACCATTCGTAGCCATGAATTCTTATGAGCTTTGTAATGGGGGAAGGATGTCCACCACACCTTATTTTGAGTAGGATATAAGTGAATTGTACAACACATAGGTGTACAGGCCATGTAACTCTGATTTAGCCAGGAACCTGCTATACAAAAATCCTTGAGAATACAGCAGCGTGTTTGAGGGCTCCCAGGTGTGTACAGCAGGAGTCCACACCCTGCGCAACCCTACCGCTCTTGCTAATGCTACAGTCCCAGCTATTTGGAAGCCAGCTGAGATACTGCTGCCCCTGCTACGTTCACATTTCCCCTTGCAGGACAGACCCAGCAATGCTTGACTTCCATAAAGCTTGCCTCAGACATAAGAGAAGGGGAGGGTTGAAAGAGGAGGAAAAATAATAGCTCAGGCATAGCTCTATTTTCTTTTTGTTCTCCAGAGCAGCGAGTGTAGCTTAGAAAGGTGTGAATCTTCAAAACTGCAGCCCAGAAAAACCATTTCCTGTTTTCTGCCGGCAAGCACTAACCTCTTCTGTGCTCTTAAACCACATACAGCTTCTATAACCAGGCACTGCCACAGCACTTGTGCCAGAGTACACCTTTCTGAAAATGGCTTTTCACTCTCTGCATACAGCAGTTCTCTCAGGCAACTGCAAATCTTTATGAGCAGTTTTCTAATAAGGACATGGACACAGCCTTTTAATGAAACTAATTTTTTCTAGCTGAGGAACCATTATAATTTCATCTGGTTCGAGCAACCAGGCATACGTTGTCAAATCATGCAGGCCAAATATGTATTTTGACCACTTCAAAAATACCTTGTGGGCTGACTCTGGTTTGTCCAGCTTTTTGTTAAACAATTGCAAATGAGAAACATTCAAAAAATCACAGCTTGTTTATGCATAATTTGTATGTTCACAGTAGAAAGGGCTACGTATCTCAGCTAAATCATTTGCAATGAATAATTCCACCATTCAGTACAGATGCAGAGTGTGAGAAGTTACAGAACATTATGGAAATGTGTCTTCCATCCTCAGGAGATGGGAGAATTTTAATTCCTGGCACTAAAGGCAGGCTTGAATGAGAATATGATTAAACTTTTATAACTGCTTGATGTTTTCTTGGCTCAATCAATATTCTTTTCAATAAGCCCCTGGCCTGTTTCAGAAGCACTGCCAATATTTGTTGTTGAGTAAATGTGGTTTTATTTTTCACTCCTGCTGATCTGATCAACAGAATGACATTGATCACAATGAGTGCTGTGTTCAAACATTTTAAAACAATTTAATCTGCTCATGCAGGACAGAGGTTAGATAGCCATGCTGATTACAGCACATCTTTTAGTGGCCTGTTACAGATGAATATGCTTTGATGTCACCTCCAATGTATCTGACTGCAATCGTTCATTCGTGCAAGCTGGCAGGAATGGATGGGGTCATGCAGAGTGGGTGCTTCCTTTCTTCCAAAGGAAGACCTAAAACAACATGACAGGCAGTCATGCACCCCTCAGGAGGACTAACATACTGGGGATAGACCCTGAGACTTCCATCCTGCTGCGTGTGAAAGCACTCAGGGGAATTGGCTACGATTATTTAGATGTTAATAGTGTCAAGCAGAGGGATGCTAGACTTGAATTTAGGATGTACCTACAGCCTATCCACTGATCTGCCAACGGCATGTGCATAACCTTGGGCAAATCACTTAGCTCTGGGCCTTGGGTTTTCTATCGATCAAGCAAGGTTAATAATTCTTACCATGTTTTGTGAAACAGTTTGAAATCTATGCAAGAGAGGTGTGATGTGACTGTTCAGTTGTGGCATTCATTCAACACCTACAAAAACCAAGGCAATGACTCGCTACATCCTACAAGCAGAGGTCTCTGAGCAATGACCAACATGGAAGAAAAAACCCCTCACTTTCATCTTCCTCTACCCCAGCTTTTATTGCTGAGCATGATGTCATATGATATGGAATATCCTTTTGGTCAATTCGGGTCAGCTGTCCTGCTGTGTCCCCTCCCAACTTCTTGCACAGCCCCAGCCTACTCATACTCACTGGCAGGGGGGAGGCAGCCGAGTGGGAAAAAAAGAGAAAACCTTGTGCTTGCAAGCACCGTTCAGCAATAGCCACATAATTAATGTCTTACCAACGCTGTTTTAGCCACAAACCCAAAACACAGCACCATAGGGCTGCTGTGAAGAAAGTTAGCTCCATCCCAGCCAAACCCAGTACACCAAGAAAGAAATGAAAATAGCAAAATTCCCATTCTGGCTGAAGACTGATTAGACTGGAACTGATTAAGTTACTCCTCCACAAAATTAAATATTCTCTTGAACAACTCAGGGCAGTAAACAACCTTCAGAGAATGAGCGACCCAGCAAGGGCAGCTTTAGACCATGCTCCGATTCCCTTCAAGCAGGCCTGCACACAATGTTCTGAAGTAGGGAGCTAAATAATATTACTCAGCCCAGTACTGTGTTTGGGAGCTCAGCAAAGTATTTGGCTTGATGGGCAAGATTTTTGACGGCCTCCTGATGGCCAACTGTGGTTGTTTTTTTGTTTTCTTTTCTTTTATATTTTATATAAGCAGAGTTATGGAGTGGTTGGGTGTGTTTAATTATGATAAGGTTTTGAAACAGTTGTCTGTCTAATAGACACTCATGCAGGGACTGCCTTATGTGAAGGAACAAATTTGTGACATTGGATAGAGTTGTGAGTAAGGAAGAGTAAAATACCATTTTCTGTCCTACTCTAGAAGAGCAGGGAAGGCAGGGCTCCTTGCAGAGGTGATGGTACACAGCACCTGCTGCAGCACCTGGCCTGTGCTGACAAACTTACTGTGGTGTTTTCCCGGGATGCTCACACTCCCCTTTCCACCAGCAGCCAGCTCTTCTGCATCCCTACAGCTACTCCCCCCTCCACACTTCTCAGTGGTTTTTCACAGCCTCTGAATCTCTAATCATATTCACTGAGTTGACACAAGCTGAGCTGTGCAAGGGTGTCGTGGTTTAGTCCCAGCCAGCAACTCAGCACCACGCAGCCGCTCGCTCACTCCCCCTACCCTGATGGGATGGGGGAGAGAATCGGAGGAGTAAGAGTGAGAAACACTCCTGGGTTGAGATAAGAACAGTTTAATAATGGAAATAAAATAAAGTAAAATAATAATAATAACAATATAATAATAATAGTAATAATAATATACAAAGCAAGTGATGCACAATGCAATTGCTCACCACCCGACGTCCGATACCCAGACAGTTCCCGAGCAGCGGTCGCTGCTCCCCGGCCAACCCCCCCCAGTTTCTATACTGAGCATGACGTCATATGGTATGGAATAGCCCTTTGGTCAGTTTGGATCAACTCTTCTGGCTGTGCCCCCTCCCAGTTTCTTGTGCACCTGGCAGAGCATGGGAAGCTGAAAACATCCTTGGCTAGCATAAGCAGTACTTAGGAACAACTAAACCATCAGTGTGTTATCAGCATTCTTCTCATCCTAAATCCAAAACACAGCACTATGCCAGCTACTAGGAAGAAAATTAACTCTATCCCAGCCGAAACCAGGACAGGATTGTCCTTTTTGGTGCCCAATGTGGGGCACGAAGGGTTTGAGATAAGAACAGATTAACTAGAGTGTATTAAGGAATCTGTTAACAGTTGCCGGTCATGATATTAGTTCATCTGTTCTGTACCATGTTCTTTTCTTGGCTGTGCATGTTAAAGCTTGGTGTTGGTCTGTGCATTGTGCTATGCTCTGTAGTGATTAAGGATGTTTTGATTGGGAGGTTCCTTATCAAAATCCTGACCTTGACCATGGTTTTGTATCTGGGTTTTATACACAAGTCGTTACTGTACTTCGGGTACCACCTCATGGAGAGAGTTAGCAATTATACCTTTCCCTCGGAGACGTTTGTTGTGGAGGAACTACAGAATGGCACCTTCATTACCTTATTCTATAATGCTTCCTCCCTCATTACAGAAAGTTTTCAGTATTTTGAACATCCCTGGGCAGTTAAGATACTTCTATTGATACTTCTTGGGAATATTGTTTTGGTTTTGACAAAGGTTAGTAAGCAATTTAAGAATACCATCCAGAGATCTGCCCCAAGGCTGGAGAGTTATGAGTGGCAGGGTGTGTGGGATCGTATGCGCAAGTACCTAGGGCAGTGGGGACCTCCAGTGTTTTGGAACTTCACCCCTGAACAAGTGCAGAATCCTGAAGAACTAGTAAAGTATTTGGAAGAAGTATGTTCTCACCCTGGCAACTCCAAAGAGACACAACTCATTGTAACATGCTGGGGACTGGCCCATGCTTATAGAGCCCTGTTCAACACTATTCAGTACCCTCAAGGGAAAGAGAGGGTCTCTGGATCTGATGACAAAACAACAGGCACTGTGGCTACTCCAACCACAGCCATGAGCACTGTGGCTACTCCAACCACAGCCACAAGCACTGCAGCTACTCCAACACCCACCACAGGCACTGTGGCTACTCCAACACCCACCACAGGTACTGCAGCCACTCCAACCCCAGTGGCAGGCACTGTGGCTAAACCAGAGAACCAACCTGCACCAGTATCAGTTGCCCCTATACAGAAGAAGAAATACACGAGGAAATCAGTTTGTTTAGTAAGGGATGAAGATGAGCCAGGGCCATCATGAGAACCAGAGGAGGAAGAACCCATAAATGAGATGGTGACCACCCGATCCCTATCCCTGAGTGAGCTGCGAGATATGCGAAAAGATTTCAGTCGTCATCCAGGCGAGCACATCATCACCTGGCTGCTCCGATGCTGGGATAATGGGGCCAGTAGCCTGGATTTAGAGGGTAGGGAAGCCAAGCAGCTGGGATTCCTTTCCAGGGAAGGGGGCATTGACAAAGCAATTGGAAAAGGGGCAAAACCGCTCAGCCGCTGGAGGCGACTTCTGTCAAGCGTGAAGGAAAGGTATCCCTTCAAGGAGGATGTTTTATACCGCCCAAGCAAATGGACCACTGTAGAGAAAGGTATCCAGTACCTGAGGGAATTAGGCGTGCTGGAGGTGATTTACAGTGACCTGAATGATGAACAGTTAACCAAAGACCCAGATGAAGTCAGGTGCACACAATCCATGTGGCGGAAGGTGGTACGGAGCGCACCAGCATCGTATTCCAACTCATTGGCAATACTAGCCTGGAAAGATGACGAGGCACCAACGGTGGATGAAGTGGCTAGACAACTCCGGGACTACGAAGAAAAGCTCTCTTCCTCCCTACGGGCCTGTGTCTCGGCTGTGGAAAAACTGTCTGAAAAAATGTGCCAAGAGTTCCAACAACTCAGAGAGGATCTGTCCTACTCCCCACCTGCACGGACCAGTGTCTCAGCCATTAGAGGTCAACATCCCTATGCTCAAGAGAGAGGATATAGAGGATACACACCACGGGGCACCCTGTGGTTTTACCTGCGTGATTATGGAGAGGACATGAGAAAGTGGGATGGAAAACCCACCTCAACCTTAGAGGCACGGGTGCATGAGTTGCAAGGAAAAACTATTAGAAAAGGTGGTTCTCCCAGGAAAATTGCAGCTCCAGTTTCCAGTGAGCAGTTCCCGAGACAGAGTAAGAGGGCTAATTTTACTTCCGACCTTGATCAGGGGACTTTTGATTCACATTTACAGGAAGTGAACAGCGAATACTGTGACCAGTGTTAGAGGGGCCCTGCCTCCAGCCAGGTGGAGGAAAGGGACAACCGGGTTTACTGGACTGTGTGGATTCGATGGCCTGGAACGTCAGACCCACAGGAGTATAAGGCTCTAGTGGACACTGGTGCACAGTGCACGCTAATGCCATCAAACTATAGAGGGGCAGAACCCATTTGTATTTCTGGAGTGACAGGGGGATCCCAACAGCTAACTGTACTGGAAGCTGAAGTGAGCCTAACTGGGAATGAGTGGCAAAAGCACCCCATTGTGACTGGCCCAGACGCTCCGTGCATCCTTGGCATAGACTACCTCAGGAGAGGGTATTTCAAGGACCCAAAAGGGTACCGGTGGGCTTTTGGTATAGCTGCTTTGGAGACAGAGGAAATTAAACAGTTGTCCACCTTGCCCGGTCTCTCGGAGGACCCTTCGATTGTAGGGTTGCTGAAGGTTGAGGAACAACAGGTGCCGATCGCTACCACAACTGTGCACAGGCGGCTATATCGCACCAACCGAGACTCCCTGATTCCCATCCATAACCTGATTCATCTACTGGAGAGCCAGGGAGTGATCAGCAAGACTCGCTCACCCTTTAACAGTCCCATATGGCCAGTGCGAAAGTCTAATGGGGAGTGGAGACTAACAGTGGACTATCGTGGCCTGAACGAAGTTACACCGCCGCTGAGTGCTGCCGTGCCAGACATGCTAGAACTTCAATATGAACTGGAGTCAAAGGCAGCTAAGTGGTATGCCACAATTGATATTGCTAATGCATTTTTCTCCATCCCTTTGGCAGCAGAGTGCAGACCCCAGTTTGCTTTTACCTGGAGGGGTGTTCAGTACACCTGGAACCGACTGCCCCAGGGGTGGAAGCACAGCCCCACCATTTGCCATGGACTGATCCAGACAGCACTGGAACAGGGTGAAGCTCCAGAACATCTGCAGTACATTGATGACATCATTGTGTGGGGCAACACAGCAGAAGAAGTTTTTGAGAAGGGAAAGAAAATAGTCCAAATCCTTCTGAAGGCTGGTTTTGCCATAAAACAGAGTAAGGTCAAGGGGCCTGCACAGGAGATCCAGTTTTTAGGAATAAAATGGCAAGATGGACGTCGTCAGATCCCAATGGATGTGATCAACAAAATAACAGCTATGTCCCCACCAACTAGCAAAAAGGAAACACAAGCTTTCTTAGGCATTGTGGGGTTTTGGAGAATGCATATTCCAAATCACAGCCAGATCGTAAGCCCTCTCTATCAAGTGACCCGGAAGAAGAACGAATTCAAATGGGGCCCTGAGCAACAACAAGCCTTTGAACAAATTAAACGTGAGATAGTTCATGCAGTAGCCCTTGGGCCAGTCCGGGCAGGGCAGGATATTAAAAATGTGCTCTACACTGCAGCCGGGGAGAATGGCCCTACCTGGAGCCTCTGGCAGAAAGCACCAGGGGAGACTCGAGGTCGACCCCTAGGGTTTTGGAGTCGGGGATACAGAGGATCCGAAGCCCGCTATACTCCAACTGAGAAAGAGATACTGGCAGCATATGAAGGGGTTCGAGCTGCTTCAGAAGTGGTTGGTACTGAAGCACAGCTCCTGCTGGCACCCCGACTGCCGGTGTTGGGCTGGATATTCAAAGGGAGGGTCCCCTCTACACATCATGCAACTGATGCTACATGGAGTAAGTGGGTTGCATTGATCACACAACGGGCTCGAATAGGAAACCCCAGTTGCCCAGGAATCTTGGAAGTGATCATGGACTGGCCAGAAGGAAAAAACCTTAGAATATCACCAGAGGAGGAGGTGACACGTGCTGAAGAGGCCCCACTGTATAATAAATTGCCAGAAAATGAAAAGCAATATGCCCTGTTCACTGATGGGTCCTGTCGTCTTGTGGGAAAGCATCGGAGGTGGAAAGCTGCTGTATGGAGTCCTATACGACAAGTCGCAGAAACTGCTGAAGGAGAAGGGGAGTCGAGTCAGTTTGCAGAGGTGAAAGCCATCCAGCTGGCTTTAGATATTGCTGAAAGAGAAAAGTGGCCAGTCCTTTATCTCTATACTGACTCATGGATGGTGGCAAATGCCCTGTGGGGGTGGCTGCAGCAATGGAAGCAGAGCAACTGGCAGCGCAGAGGCAAACCCATCTGGGCTGCCGCATTGTGGCAAGATATTGCTGCCCGGGTAGAGAACCTGGTTGTAAAAGTTCGTCACATAGATGCTCATGTACCTAAGAGTCGGGCCACTGAAGAACATCAAAACAACCAGCAAGTAGATCAGGCTGCTAAGATTGAAGTGGCTCAGGTGGATTTGGACTGGCAACATAAGGGTGAATTATTTATAGCTCGGTGGGCCCATGATGCCTCAGGCCATCAAGGAAGGGATGCAACGTATAAATGGGCTCGTGATTGAGGGGTGGACTTAACTATGGACAGTATTGCACAGGTTATTCATGAGTGTGAAACATGCGCTGCAATCAAGCAAGCCAAGCAGTTCAAGCCCCTTGGGTATAGTGAACGATGGCTGAAATATAAATATGGGGAGGCCTGGCAGATTGATTACATCACGCTCCCACAGACCCACCAAGGCAAGCGCTATGTGCTCACCATGGTGGAAGCAACCACTGGATGGTTGGAAACATATCCCGTGCCCCATGCCACCGCCCGGAACACCATCCTGGGCCTTGAAAAGCAAGTCCTGTGGCGACATGGCACCCCAGAAAGAATTGAGTCAGACAACGGGACTCATTTCCGAAACAACCTCATAGACACCTGGGCCAAAGAGCACGGCATTGAGTGGGTGTATCACATCCCCTACCATGCACCAGCCTCCAGGAAAATTGAGCGATACAATGGATTGTTAAAGACTACCCTGAGAGCAATGGGTGCTGGGACATTTAAACATTGGGATATGCATTTAGCAAAAGCCACCTGGTTAGTCAACACCAGGGGATCTGCCAATCGAGCTGGCCCTGCCCAATCAAAACTTCTACGTACTGTAGAAGGAGATAAAGTTCCTGTAGTGCACATGAAAAATATGCTGGGGAAGACAGTCTGGGTTACTTCCCCCTCTGGCAAAGGCAAACCCATTCGTGGGATTGCTTTTGCTCAAGCACCTGGGTGCACTTGGTGGGTGATGCGAAAGGATGGGGAAGCCCAATGTGTACCTCAAGGGAATTTGATTTTGGGTGAAAATAGCTAATGAACTGAATTGTATGATATTAATTGCTTTATAATTATGTTATCTCTTAACTGTATGTTATCTCTTAACTGCATGTTAATATAATAATATAGTAGGTTAATATTAAGTATATAATACTGTATATTATGATTGCTATATGCCACATCAATGGTATTGCAGTAAGAATTGCCCAGCTTAATGAAAATGAACTTTGATGAAACCATGTTGGAATGAGAACTGACTTCAGCATGCAACAGTCCAACACTGCACACCACCTCTCCTGCTCTGAAAGACCGTGATGACAGATGGAACCCAAAGTCATGGGCTAAATGAACTCTATGGACATTTTAGAGGGATGGGCCATAGACGAAGGGAATGATATCTGTGTGTATATCAAGATAGGGAAAGCAGTGGTGATTAATTGGAACACATTGGAAAGGGGAGGGCCTGTGCATGACGTAGATGGTATAGAATAAGGGGTGGATACTGTCCTGGTTTCGGCTGGGATAGAGTTAATTTTCTTCCTAGCAGCAGGCATAGTGCTGTGTTTTGGATTTAGTAGGAGAAGAATGTTGATAACATGCTGATGTTTTTAGTTGTTGCTGAGTACTGCTTATGCTAGTCAAGGACTTTTTCAGCTTCCCATGCTCTGCCAGGCGCACAAGAAACTGGGAGGGGGCACAGCCAGGATAGTTGATCCAAACTGACCAAAGGGCTATTCCATACCATATGACGTCATGCTCAGTATAGAAACTGGGGGGGGTTGGCCGGGGAGCAGCGACCGCTGCTCGGGAACTGTCTGGGTATCGGACATCGGGTGGTGAGCAATTGCATTGTGCATCACTTGCTTTGTATATTATTATTACTATTATTATTATATTGTTATTATTATTATTTTACTTTATTTTATTTCCATTATTAAACTGTTGTTATCTCAACCCAGGAGTGTTTCTCACTCTTACTCCTCCGATTCTCGCCCCCATCCCATCAGGGTAGGGGGAGTGAGCGAGCAGCTGCATGGTACTGAGTTGCTGGCTGGGACTAAACCACGACAAAGGGTTTCTGGAAAAGAGCAGTTATTTTATGCTTTCATAATCTCTTGTACAAAGAATGAGAGCAGCATGCAATCCGGAAGAAATATACTGAAAAGAGATGAGTTTGTCATTTCAGTAGTCAATGTGATGTTTTGGCTGTATCTGAAGATCAACATTTACAGAGAATAGATGTGTAAATCGCTTTTTATATGGTTCTTCAGAGGTTGCTTTCAGAAAATGATTTACTGTTCCAGATGCCTACATACTCAAAGATATTGACTGACTGGAGAGAGTTCAGAGCTGAATAGTAAAAATGATCACTTAGTGCTGTTGTTTTGATTTATAAAAAAGTGATAAAAAGATTAAAGGGATAAAATACAGCTTGAGGTTGGGCTAGAGAGGACATGGCCCTCTCCAAATATGAATAAACACCATGAATAAAACAATTACATATGGCAGTGTAACATGGGATAAGCAATGGCACACACACACAACTCAGTCCCACAAATTATTCTTCTATAAGCCAAACTAATCAAAGAGAAGTTGAGGTTAAATCTGCTGTCAAACATTTCTGCATAGACCTACTCAATAGAATTGCAGAAGATGCGGAGCTTGGACAGAACAGCAGATGAGCTTCAAGCACTATACATGCACCAAAGAAGTTTTCTTCTTGAAACGTCTGTGTTTCTGCATCATATTAATTAACAATATTGCCTTTTATCACAAAAAATGGCACAATGTTCATGGTTTACTTAATCATAAGATTAAAAAGGTGCTGGCTGTCTTTATACCATAGGAAATTTCCTGCTGAGATCAGTGTGCCCTTTCCCAGTGGCAGAGCAAGACTGAGAACCTGTCTAAGAGCAGTGTCTCAGAAGTCTGGCTGTGTACTGACTGTGGGACCAGGACATTTTCATCTCTCTGCTGGTACTGTCCAAGACTCATGCTTCCTCACAGCACATAGCACAATTATACCTTTACAGCCCAGCCACCCCCACTCAAGTGAGGACTGCAAACCACTCCTCCCAGTACTCAGCTTATTTGTGACTTCAGAAATAGTTTTAATGATTCATTAAGTATCTTTATTGGAGTAGAACTAAGACAAGGACTTCATTACACTCGGTGCTGCATAAACACAAGACAAAGGTAGTCCCTGATAATTTACAGTCTCAATAATTAAGCAAGGGACAGCAAGCAGCAGACAGAAAAAGAAGTACAGAGGAGCACTAAGAAAAGATAGGCCATTCTTTGGTCACACAAGACAAATGACAGCTGCTGTTTCCTATAGGGACCTTAACATCAAGGTTTTAACATTATGGTTTTTCCTTGTTTCCTTTCTTTTGCTTGCTTACAGTTTGATGCACTATCTTGCTTTGCAGTCTGCATAAATGCATCCTCTGGGCAAAAACATTAGCAAACATTTGTTGACTTTGTGATTCCTAAGGTCATGGAGTTTGAAATTTTTGGTCATACCTTTTCTAATATACCAGTTACTACTGCTATAGGATAGATTTCATGCACACCTGCTGAATGCCACTCATTTTCTCACGGGGGGGGGGGGGGGGGGGGGGGTGTAGAAGAAATTCTTTGCAATTGAGTGCTGCTGTCACTCTAGTCAAGCGCAGCATGAGTTCAAAACAGCCAAAAGAAACTACTGGATAGCGTGGCTAAAAGACTGATCTTCTATCTATAAGACTGAAATAACAGGAACATACCCTTATTTTCCTATGTTAGTGATCATCTCAAATATAAAATAAGTCTGGGGCTATTTCTATTATTTCTTGTGTAAAATTACATATCAAGAAATTAGAAAGCATTAAGGTTGTAAAGTGAGTGACTCCTAAGCTAGGGAATGTCAGAGGAAAGTATTTAACCTCATCCTATGTGTGCACTGTATTTCAACTTTTAATTATCAAAGCACTGCAAGGGGATCACAAAAACCCCACAATGAAGGCCACGATGACCCTAAACCCTAGAGTGAAAAAACAGACTTTATGATGTTTTTTTTTTCCAACAGCGACTTTATGATACATTTCTTTCCATGGGAAAAGCACTTTGTTGAAAGAACTGAATAGTTAGTTATCCAGTACTTCCTTTTATCCTTCTTTAAGCACGGGGCTTCAGGTCTACAGACTTTAGACTTTAGACTACACATCGTCTAAAGCTTGCCCTGAACATATATAGACTTGTCTACTAATAAACTTCCCACTAGTATTCTGACCTATTCCAATATTTGACCATGTTGGAAGTATCACAGAACTTATTTTTGCAGTATTCAGGGGAGTAAAAGTAGCAGTATTATTCCTCTTTTACCCAAGGGAAAGGAAAGATTTAGACACTTAGTTCAAACTGCTGAGTGACCACTAATTTTGTCAGCTCGGTCTGAGATACATAGAATCTGATTTATTCAGGGTATTTACACTTTTTTTTAATTTTAGGAAGTTTATATAAACTTTTGTATATTCAAAGCACAGCTTCCATCACAGTGAATAGCAAAAGAAAGTGCTGAGAGCTTCTGGAAACACACTCCCAGGTGGGTATCAAGAAAAAAAAGAATATGCAGTTAGGTGATCCTCAGTGAGATTCTGTTTTTTGGATGATTTGTCCTGCATTTATCCCAGTGGGAGGAGAGTGACAAATGTAGGAGTGGAATCCAATTCTTCAGCTTTAAATTACCCCTCGTCCTTTCTCTTCCTGCTAACCGAAATCAACACTTTGCTACTTTTGTAACCAGCTTGCTCACCACACAGATGATTTAACTGCTCAGCACAGGGGTTCATGCAGTGGTGGTAGAAAAATCGTACCTTGAAAAAGGCTAAGGCCTCAATGCAGAACCAGAAAAAGGGTAAGACCTGCCAGAAACACTGTAAGGCCTTAATGCAGAACTTATCAGCTGTGGAAATTTCACAACCACATAACAGTAAGAATGCTTAAAAATGGATGAAACAGTGTATTTTTCTTTAGTTCTGCCATTTAAAAAATAGTATTTATTACAACTGAACTAATAAACAGTAAGTAGATAAATACAAGTCAGCTTTAGACAAGAAGCCATTATGAAAAATGCATCTATGTCTTTGTGTCGGCAAAATGGCAAAGGTTTTTTTAACAGGAGGTTCCAGGGAACTTGATGCACTGATAACATTTTTTTTAAAAAAATCTTTATTTATAGAAATGGAATGGTTGCTTGAAGAATATTGGGGAGGAATGGGATAATATCCAAAACATCAGTGCCGGTGGGCAGGTAATGCTGTCAGCAGTGCCAGTGCCGGCCCTCCTCCTCAGCAGCCTCAGGCCTGCAATCCTAGGGACCACTTGGAGAACGACTGGAAAGGGCGTAACTCATGCCAGCCATTTAGCTCCAAATTCTCCAGTCCTTAGTGCTCTGACCGCTTGTGCTGAATCCAACAGGAAGGTTAGAATCTCTACACCTTTGTCGGGAGCTCCCCGGCGGGGGTGCGGCAGGGCCTGCGGCCCCAAGGAACCCCAGCCCCAGGCAGCCCTGGCAAAAGGTGGCTTTAACAAAAAAAAAAAAAAAAAAAAAAAGTTGTCAATTTTGCATGTTATAGGCTTATACTATTTTTAAATATTGGCTTTTTGCCGACGCCAGGGCAGCATCCTGCGGGGCAAGCGGAGCTTCCCCGGTCCCGGCACCCGCGGCTGCCTTGACCGCGGCTGGCCGCGGGGCCCCTGGGCCGCCATGTTCACTCCAGCAGCGCTCCTGCCGAGGAGCTCTCCCCCAGAGCACCCGACCCGGCGCGGCCCACGGCCAGCAAGCGGGAGCGGCCGCCCGAAGGCGCGGCGCGGCTCCCGGCCGCACCCGGCGGGAGGAGCCTGCGGCCGGGAAACCGCGCAACGGCCGCCGCCGCCGCCACCTACCCCCGCAAGCACGCAGCTCGGCGGGCTGTGCCGGCCGCTGGCCCCGCGGCCAATGGGAGCTCACGGTCGGCCACTGTTGCTAGGTAGAACGGCGACTTTGTGCCGCCTCCAACCCCGACCCGCTGCGAGTCCCGTACCCAATGGGAGGGCTCTGAGGCGGGTTGACTGTGAGGAGGGGAGGGGCGTTCGGCAGCGCTTGTAGCCAATCAGGGCGAGAAAGACTCCCCGCGGCGTACTCGGATGGGCTGCGGCGTCTGAACTGACGTGAGCAAGAACCAATCACAAGTGGGAAGGGGCGGAAGCCGGGGGGTGGTGCTTAGTTTGAATTGGCGTGGGGCGGGACGGGAGTGTCCGGCTGCGGTGGTGGCCGGGGCCGGGGCCCGCGTGTGCGGGGTGCCCGCCGTCCCCTGGCGCCGCGGAGGAGAGCAGCCCATGCGCTGTGGCCATGGCCTTGGACCTGGACGAGCGGCTGCGGCAGAGCAATGCCCGCTTCGTGGCCTCCATCAACAGCATCTTGGAGCGGGTGAGGGCCGCGCTCGCGCGCCGCCCCGGCCGTTGGCGAGGGGCCGTTGGCGAGGGGCCGTTGGCGGGGGCTCTCGTCGCCGTCCTGAGGCGGGCGCGGGGGCGGCGGGGAGGCTCTGTCACACTCGGGGCCGTGTCCTGCCTGGCTCCTGCCTGTCTCAGGTGCGCCGTCCGCTTACGGTTTGTCTTGCCGAAATGGCGTGTGGCGTGGCTTGGCCGGGACTGGCCTGGCCTGGCCGCCCTTGTGCGTCCCTCTGACCGCCTCTGGAAGGTTGCTGGGCAGCGCGGCCCTCTGCTCACCTCGCCTTAGGCAGCGCTCTCTGCTCCCCTCCTTCCCGACCACCCCTAGGTCCTGGTGTGTCAGTACTGACAGGTTCAGTTTTCTTTCTGCGCGCTAAATTGCAGTAACTGACATTGAATTTTCTTCGTCAAATAATTACTTGTGGTGTCACAAGCTCCTGTTTTTCTTGGCTACCAAAAGCAGCTGTCGTCCAGGGCCTCATGCAGCTTTGCAGTTTGTGCTGAGCCATGCACCCCTATGCCTCGGCGTGACTAAGCTGGTAAAGAGCCAGCTCCTTGAGTATGTCCATAAAAGTTAGATCTGGGATTGCCAGTATTAAATAAGTGACTTATATTTAAGTCTGTTTAGAGTGTCCTTAACCCAAATTAGCTAGCACCAGATGAGGTATTTTCAGTGAAACTACAGAAAGAAGTGGGAGACTCCCTTCATGAATCTTCCTTACTTGAGAGCCATTTTGTGTTAAACATGTGTGAACCATACACCTCCGTCCAGAGGTGCATGTATTTATTCAGGGATGTCAGCTTTGCTGTTCAGGGAAATGTTTTGTGCTAATGTCTAGGTACTGTCATAAGGCTAAGTCTGGTTCTAGAACATTTTTCTCATCTAGCATTAGGTTGGATATTTTTATATGTCGTGAGCTGTAGGTCTATGCTAAGTGGCTACTTCTAGTTACTACAGAGGAAGTTTAGAAGAAACTCTGTAACAGAGTAAACTTACTTTTGAAAACTATTTGAAGCCCCATTTTGTTAGTGACTGGCTTATGCTTTGAAATTGAATGACTTGCATACATGCTTAAAAATATGTGTTTCCTCTAGGAATTAATATTTCCGGATTGCTGACTTCTAGATTGAGCTACTAGAACAACATACTGACAATTTCGTGTTTTGGTCAAAACAAAATTGTATAAAAACAATACTTAAAATGCATGTTAAAAACATTGTTTTAATTATTTATTCTAATCTTTAATGGTCCTTTTTATTTAGTATAATCATCCTTTTGAAGATGATTTACTTATTTCCATGGAAACTCTCACTTACGATACGCCTGAAGGTAAGAACTTCTTAAAGTGTCAATATTTACATGCTGTATATTTAGACTTAGCGAAGCATGCAACTGTTGGCATGCAAATGTTTAATTGCAACGTTTTGTCTGCTTCGGTATGTCATTTCATACGTAAACTTTGATACATGCATATAGTACCTGGAGAGTTTATTTATATGCACCATTTTAGTCCATTGCGTGCTCTGTTTTAGACAACAGAAAAGAGTTATAAGCAAAGTTCAGGATAACAGTGGTTAATATTTGGATGTCTTGTAGGAAGAAGAATCAAAATGAAGAAGACTGGGGGTGGGGGGGAAGGAATGGAGGTATTAGCAGGAAGTTGATATGCATTAAAGGATTGTGGGGAAGAGTGGCTGGAAAGCTGCCCGGTGGAAAAGGACCTGGGGGTGCTGGTTGACAGCCAGCTGAACATGAGCCAGCAGTGTGCCCAGGTGGCCAAGAAGGCCAACAGCATGCTGGCTTGTATCAGGAATAGTGTGGCCAGCAGGAGCAGGAAAGTGATCGGCCCCCTTTACTTGACGCTGGTGAGGCCGCAACTGGAACACTGTGTCCAGTTTTAGGCCCCTCACTACAAGAAGGACACTGAGGTGCTGGAGCGTGTTCAGAGAAGGGCAATGAAGCTGGTGAAGGGTCTGGAGCACAGGCCTTATGAGGAGCAGCTGAGGGAACTGGGGTTGTTTAGCCTGGAGAAGAGGAGGCTGAGGGGAGACCTTATCACTCTCTACAACTACCTGAAAGGAGGTTGGAGTGAGGTGGGTGTTTGTCTCTTTTCCTAAGTAACTAGGAGCGATAGGACAAGAGGAAATGGCCTCAGGCTGCGCCAGGGGAGGTTTAGATTGGATATTAGGAAAAATTTCTTCACGGAAGGAGTGGTCAAGCATTGGAACAGTCTGCCCAGAGAGGTGGTGGAGTCACCATCCCTGGAGGCGTTCAAAAAGCGGGTAGATGTGGCACTTTGGGACATGGTTTAGTGGTGTTGGGTTGATGATCGGACTGATGATCTTAGAGGTCCTTTCCAACCTTAATGATTCCTAGTTTTTACTTTCATTATAAATAATCCAGCCACCAAGCCAGGAAACATGAAATTGCTACTCTACCCTTAATTGGTTCAGTGGTGGACTTGGTAGTGTAGGTTAATGGTTGGACTGGATGATCTTAAAGGTATTTTCCAACCTAAACAATTCTATGATTCTGTGATCTCCACTTAGTATTCTGAAGGCTGCTCTGATAAATTTCTGTTACATCAAATGTCAGGGTGGACTGGGTAGGTAGTCTCTTTAACTTTTCATTAAATGTTCATGTGTTTAGCATAAATCTATGTCACATTATGCCATGTCATATTTTTCCAGTGTTCTATTATAACTGTCGATGCATTATAGAGTTGATAATGCTTACGGAGAGCTTATTGTGAAAAAAACCCCTGTTGTTCTAAAATACATTGCTCACGGTTTTAGTGGGACTTGTGACTTAGTATCTTGGTGCGTTTACTGGGAAATGAAATGTTCTGCCAGTTTTTATCATAACTGATGTGAGGATTGTGATACGTAAATTGTCGTATCCGTTCTCATAAAGGAGAACTTACTGGACATGCTCATGAAGTACTACCACAGTGTCAAGCCCAATGTAATCGTTGCACCAAATATGATTTACTTTTTAAAGGCTTTTACAGGCTGGAAAGTTAGCATTTTATATAGGCCATAGGGAGGAAAACATGCATACAGTACTGTAATACACAGTCTTGCATTTATAAAGACTTGGTTATGCTTTTGGTTTAGTAACCTCTATTCAATATGGAATGAATATGGATATCAGTCCTGTAAAGCCTTAATTATGGCTTTAAGGAACCTCAGATACCATGTAGTCTGCATGCATTAAATAAAATTTAAAACGTAAAATAATTAGCTTTTTTTTTCCCTCGTAGCATCTAAAGCTATAATGCTCTTTGGATTTTATCTCAGTGTTGTTAGATCCAGCACGTGATTTCCCCCCCACCCCGACTTCTCAATTAACTTGATATTACAATATTCTCTTGGTTTGTTTTCCTATAAGTTTTTGTTTTGGCAATTGTATTGGAGGCTATTCAGATTTGATAATGTTTTGTTACTATGTAATGTGTTCTTCCTAGATGCTTATGTTTGTTAGAATGATAGTCTGTATAGATAGCGTTATGAGCTACGTTTATATTGATATCTCTTCTTATTTCTAGGACCAAAACAATGGGGGGAAGTGTCAACCAAGGAGCTTAAAAACTGGAGGAAGGAAGTACTTGAGGTATCTAATAATATAGCCATACTATGCAGTCAACATGTAGCATTTTTTTTTTTCTAATATATAGGAATACATTCTAATTGACTGTGCCATATGATATTTGCAAGAGGTATTAATCAATGAAGTCAACATCTGATTTAAAACAGGGTTTTAGGATAGATTGGTTAGGACTGCCAGATGAGATAGACTAAAATAGATGACTATTTATACCAGTGGTTAGCACGACTGCTAAACCTGGAAAATTTTTTTTTTTTTAAATGCTGTCTGATGGGGACATGTACTTTTGGATCTCATCAGAATATTGTCATTGAAGTTAACCTACATTGAATTAATTTATCTTGGTTCCAGTAATCAGCTTTTCAATTCCGAAGGGCTTGCTGGTTTCATCTTTAGATTTTTTTTTTTTCTGTAAAATAATGCTAGAGTAATTAAAGTATCTGTGCAGTCTCAGCACTCGCTGTCTGTGTCAGGCTAAAGCCCTTACTGTTATGGGCATATGACCTGTATTTTTTTTAATCTGAGTGTTTACATGAAACAAGCAGTTGCTTCTTTTTCTATTTCTTAAACTCCCCCATAAGAACTTAACAGCGAATTTCATCAAAATCTCAGTGTTTCTTACATGACTGTCAAAAGTCACCTTGCTGCTACATTCCTAATATCTGTCTAAAAAGCTAAGTTGTGTAGTGTGCCTTGGTAGTTAACACAGAAGCTGTTCTGAACCCCAGAGTGAGGGGATCAGGAGTGAAATTCAGTCTTGGGGAACAAGAGTAGATTTAATGGAGACAGAAAAGGGCTGTGTTTCCCTTTCCTTTTCCACTCCCAGTAATACCTTGTGCATCATCTACTAAGCATTGCTGCACAACTTAACAGACTAAATCCATTAAGGACTGTAAAAGGAATTCTCTGTCTGAGCCTCTTATGTGGGCCAAGATAGCTATAGCTTATGTTCTTGTAGTGATTTTAACAGCAATAGTATGGCAAGAAAGTGAATGATCTGGTAAGTTTTACCATGTATTTGTGGCTTTTTTAGTCAGGCCACGGGAAACCTGAAGGAAACTGAATGGTTATTTAGGAAGTGCCTAGTTGTGAGATATACCAAAGTAAATGAAGGCATCAGTTAAAATAACTTTACTGTTCTAAGATTCTTCTGACTTTTTTTTTTTTTCCCTATTTTTAGTTGCAGCATAATAGAGGAAGTCAACGGAATGCAGGTAGAGTGTTTAAAAAAATAAGTGCTATAAAGTATTTTATCCAAAGAGTCTTGACTTAGTAGAAGACATTCTGGTTTTATGCCAAACTCTTTAGGATGCTCACTGGTTTTTTTTTGGGGGGGGGAAACCACCCAAAAAACCAACAATACTTATGTTCATAAGGATTCTGAAATGTAGTTTAAAATGTTGAAGATGAGTAAATACATTATAATTGATGTTGCTGTCATCACAAGTTGATTAAAATAATCTCCCCATATCAATTAAACAGTAAGCTTTTTGTTGTATTTGAGTTTTGTCAGATGTTCACTGAATCTAAAAATTCCAACCTTGACTTATGTGGGTGTACAAGTGGAGAAATTTGGAAGTTGCTAATTTTTTGACAATAACTAGATAAGTAGGCATATTAAAAATGTGAGTTAAAAGAATCTCATGAAGTCGCATGATGAGCTATCAGAAATTTAGCACATTGTTCTGTCTACCGAATGAATTGGGCTGCCTGCAGGAAAAAGTATATGGTTATTTCATTAGAGATCAAGTGTCATGATGGAAGTCAAATCAAGACTGCTCACCAAAGGGTAATACTGATACTACTTAAGGAGATGTATGACATCTGAAGATTTTCCCATTGTTCTGAAAAGGAGCTGTATATTCCAATAAAATACATGTTTTTATTGGGATGAATGATAGGGGGAAATTATGATGTAGCACAGCGAAGATATGTTGAGCTTTATTTTCTTAAGGTTTTGAGGGGTGTTTTTTTGCTGTTGCTTATTTTATGACATTCATCTGAGAAACTTTTATGCTGAACATCTGAGGACAAAACACAACGTAGTATCTCTCTCCCTCTACAGTCCTATCAAAAAAATTTGTCCATACAGAGTTCAGGTATAGACTTTGAATCAGCCTATGAAATTCAAATGTTGAGCTGGGAAATAAGGGTCTGATACAAAAAGGTGCAGATCATCCAGACCTTTGTCTCCAGTTTTTAGAAAATAGATGTTGATGGGTCTGAATAGTACAAAAAATGACTGGCTACAATCTGCAGTAAAACTCAGAAAGAGCAAGCATCTAGCAGGTAATTTTTTTAAAAGATACAGTGTTTGAAGTCTTTTAGAAGTAGTTTTTTGTTAATCTTTGTGTTTTGACCTAAGGTCTGAATGCCTTAGAAGTTCTTATTTGAAGGAATTTACTTGGAGTTTCTTTAATGCTACGAAGGCTTGATCTAATTAATTTTAAATGTAGTGTACTGCATTACAGATAAGGTAGAAAAGCAGAAAAATTGATACATTACATATACTAAAAGTTGGAAAAAATAACTTGAACAAAGTCTTTATTATTTAGTTATGTTTTAAGTTATCTGAGGGAAGAAATATTTAACTAAATATTGGAGGTGTTAACAGCTTTTGTTATAAGGAAAAATCTGCTTTTACAGATTTGTATTTATACATGTATATTTATATATGATATAAAAGATAGAATCTCATGGATTTTGTTCAATGTAAGCAAATCGTATCTTGCACTGGCTTTTTCATTTGAAACACAGAAGTACATGGAGTAAGCATTTGAACTGGCTGGTTGTGGTTGGTGTTACCCTTAAAAAACCAAACCAACGAACCCCAACCCAACAAAAGCTTCTTCTCGCTATGGATTATTAAAGCTAACGTGCAAATTTTACCTATTCTTGTTCTATACTCTTAGGTGTGCCTGATACGTGTTTTCAATTAGGATGCATAAAGTTCTATGCTATTAAATGTGAACATTTAAAATATCTTTATAAGACCCAAATGCTTATCAATGAACCCCTTTCCTTGGAATGTAACTTGTGGGTTTTTTCCAACTTGCAATTCTGAATTTTGCTAGAATCTATTTTTACTATTTGGATAGAAAATTCCAGTACCCCATGAAATTTTATTGGGTAAAATGACAATCCTTTGAGTTGTTTGGATTTTTTTTTATATATTGCAATTCTGAGTATGAGAGGACCAAGTACGTTCAATACTTTGGTCATATATTAGCCACTTAAAATTGTTTCTTTCCTTGAGAAATTTTTTGAAACAAAACACCCTCTGTGGTGTTTCATAGATCTTGCTCAGTAAGGGATTTTAGTGGGACATTACCATGTTATTCTGGTTTCCTGTGTTCCCAATCCAGAAATGTTTGGAAAATGCTTTATTCAGCTTCTAAAAAAAAATGCATTGCTAATATATTCTAAAGGAAGCATTACTGTAGTCTTTTGCAAAATAGCGAACATAAATTTCCTGAGAAGTTTACAAGCTGAAGCTAGAGCCTTCTAGTTATATAATATGCTTCATTTACTTTATATGAGAGAGTGGTTTTATAGCCCAGTTTCCTACTGGTTGGAAAAGTGTGCTTAGAATAGTTATCAATGGTCTGTGCCCAAACTGAAGGGAAACATGAGGGTTTCTTTCCAGGACTTGTCCTGAGCAAATTACTAGTTTATACTTTCATTAAGGAAATAGTAAAAGAGAAGATACCCATAACTGACTCACAGATGATACCAAGTCGGGGTGACCACTGTGAAAGACGGTCTGAAAAATTGGGGCTAGAACTTAAAGTAAACTTTGTGTAATTTCATGCAGAGAAATTCAAAGTAATAGACTTACGTAGGAATAATCAATTGCAGGAACAGGCAATTTTGAAAGCTGGTTCAGCCAACCCGGAATAGTCCAGCTCAAGTGCATCTACACCAATGCATGCAGCATGGGCAACAAACAGGAGGAGCTGGAAGCCATTGTGTAGCAGGATAGCTATGACCTAGTCACCATCACAGAAACATGGTGGGGTGACTCTCATGACTGGAGTGCTGCATTGGATGGCTATAAGCTCTTCAGAAGGTGTCACGGTTTAGCCCCAGCCAGCAACTAAGCACCACGCAGCCGCTCGCTCACTCCCCCTACCCTGATCGGATGGGAGAGAGAATCAGAGGAGTAAGAGTGAGGAAAAACTCCTCGGTTGAGATAAGAACAGTTTGATAATTGAAATAAAGTAAAATAGTAATGATAATAACAACAATATAATAATAATAATATACAAAGCAAATGATGCACAATGCAATTGCTCACCACCTGCCAACAGATACCCAGACAGTTCCCGAGCAGCGATAGCTGCCCCTTGGCCAGCTTCCTGCAGTTTATATACTGAGCATGACGTCATATGGTATGGAATAGCCCTTTGGTCAGTTTGCATCAGCTATTCTGGCTGTGCCCCCTCCCAGTTTTCTTGTGCACCTTGCAGAGCATGGGAACCTGAAAAGTCCTTGACTAGCATAAGCAGTACTTAGCAACAACTAGAACATCAGTGTGTTATCAGCATTCTTATCCTAAATACGAAACACAGCACTATGCCAGCTACTAGGAAGAAAATTAACTCTATCCCAGCCAAAACCAGGACATAAGGGATAGGCAAGGAAGGAGAGGCAGTGGGGTGGCTCTGTATGTTGGGAAGGGTTTTGACTGTATAGACCTCAACAATTGTGATGATAAGGTCGAGTGCTTATGGGTAAGGATGAGGGAGAAGGCCAACAAGGCAGATGTCCTGTTGGGAGACTGCTACAGACCACCCAACCAGGATGTAGAGGTAGATGAAGCGTTCTGCAAGCGGCAGGCAGAAGTCTCACAATCACTAGCCCTTGTTCTCATGGGGGATTTCAACTTGCCGGACATCTGCTGGAAATACAACACAGCAGAGAGGAAACAGTCTAGGAGGTTCCTGGAGTGTGTGGAGGATAACTTCCTGACACAGCTGGTAAGTGAGCCTACCAGGGGAGGTGCCTCACTTGAACCTGCTGTTTACAAACAGAAGAGGACTCATGGGAGATGTCGTGGTCGGAGGCCATCTTGGGCTTAGCAACCATGATATGATAGAGTTCTTGATTATTGGCCAAGTAAGGAGGAGTGCCAGCAAAACCACTACCATGGACTTGCAGAGGGCAGACTTTGGCCTGTTCAGGACACTGGTTGGGAAAGTCCCATGGGAGACAGTCCTGATAGGCAAAGGGGTCCAAGAAGGCTGGGTGTTCTTCAAGAAGGAAGTCTTAAAGGCACAGGAGCAGGCTGTCCCCATGTGCCGTAAGACGAACCAGTGGGGCAGATGACTGGCCTGGCTGAACAGGGAGCTTTTGCTGGGACTTGGGGCAAGAAGGTGAGTCTACCACATTTGGAAGAAGGGGCAGGCAACTCAGGAAGAGTACAGGGATCTTGTTAGGTCATGCAGAGAGGAAATTAGAAAGGCAAAAGCCCAGCTAGAACTCAGTCTGGCCACTGTTGTAAAAGATAATAAAAAATGTTTCTACAAATACATTAAGCCCTCATAGTCCAGGAGGAAGCAGTTAATGACCTGCTATGCCACCTGGATGCTCACAAGTCTATGGGGCTGGATGGGATCCACCTGAGAGTATTGAGGGAGCTGGCAGAGGAGCTTGCCAAGCCACTTTCCATCATCTATCAGCAGTCCTGGTTAACAGGGGAGGTCCCTGATGACTGGAGGCTTGCCAATGTGACACCCATGGACAAAAAGGGCTGGAAGGAGGGTCTGGGGAACTACAGGCCTGTCAGCCTGACCTCTATGCCAGGGAAGGTTACGGAGCATTTCGTATTGAGTGAGCTCAACAGGCATGTGCAGGTCAACCAGGGGATCGGGCCCAGCCAGCATGGGTTCATGAAAGGCAGGTCCTGCTTGACCAACCTGATCTCCTTTGATGACCTGGTGACCCACCTAGTGGATGAGGGAAAGGCTGTGGATGTCATCTACCTGGACTTCAGCAAAGCCTTTGACACAGTCTCCCATAGCATTCTCCTAGGGAAACTGACAGCTCATGGCTTGGACGGGCGTACTCTTCGCTGGGTAAAAAACTGGCTGGGTGGCCAAGCCCAGAGAGTAGTGGTAAATGGAGTTAAGTCCAGTTGGTGGCCGGTCACGAGCAGTATTCCTCAGGGCTCTGTTTTGGGGCCAATCTTGTTTAATATCTTTATCAATGATCTGGATGAGGGGATTGAGTGCACTCTCAGTAAGTTTGCAGATGACACCAAATTGGGTGGGAGTGTCGATCTGCTGGAGGGTAGGATGGCCCTGCAGAGGGACCTGGACAGGCTGGACCGATGGGCCGAGGCCAACTGTATGAGGTTCAACAAGGCCAAGTGCCAGGTCCTGCACTTGGGTCACAACAACCCCATGCAATGCTACAGGCTTGGGGAAGAGTGGCTGGAAAGCAGCCTGGCCAAAAAGGACCTGGGGGTGCTGGCTGACAGCTGGCTGAACATGAGCCAGCAGTGTGCCGAGGTGGCCAAGAAGGCCAACAGCATGCTGGCTTGTATCAGGAATAGTGTGGCCAGCAGGAGCAGGGAGGTGATTGTCCCCCTGTACTCGGCACTGGTGAGGCCGCACCTGGAATACTGTGTCCAGTTTTGGGCCCCTCACTACAAGAAGGACACTGAGGTGCTGGAGCGTGTTCAGAGAAGGGCAACAAAGCTGGTGAAGGGTCTGGAGCACAGGCCTTATGAGGAGCGACTGAGGGAGCTGGGGTTGTTTAGTCTGGAGAAGAGGAGGCTGAGGGGAGCCCTTATCGCTCTCTACAACTACCTGAAAGGAGGTTGTAGTGAGGTGGGTGTTGGTCTCTTCTCCCAAGTAACTAGGAGCGATAGGACAAGAGGAAATGGCCTCAAGCTGCACCGGGGAGGTTTAGATTGGATATTACGAAAAATTTATTCTAGGAAGGGGTAGTCAGGTGTTGGAACAGGCTGCCCAGAGAGGTGGTGGAGTCACCATCCCTGGAGGCGTTCAAAAAACGGGTAGACATGGCACTTCACGATATGGTTTAGTGGGCGTGGTGGTGTTGGATTGATGGTTGGACTGATCTTAGAGGTCCTTTCCAATATTAATGATTCCTAGTTGTACTTCATTAAAAAATAATCCAGCCACCAAGCCAGGAAAGATGAAATTAATTATTACTGTACCCTTAATTGGTTTAGTGGTGGACTTGGTAATGTTAGGTTAATGGTTGGACTGGATGATCTTAAAGGTCTTTTCCAACCTAAATGATTCTATGAATATCACTGTTGTGAAAATAGTGTACACTGTGCTAGAAGATACGGACAGGTGCCTAGTACGTCAAGCACACAAAACAGATTTTCTGCACTGTTCAACAGTGATAAAACTTGTGGTGGAGTACTTTGTTTTATGTTCGATAGTAGCTTGACCAGCTGGAGTTAGTCAGAAAAAAAAAAAAAAGATTGCTAGAGCCACTGGTATAGGACTTAAATGGAGGGGAAAAAAAAACCAAGAGAGCCTCTAGGTTAAATATTAGAAAAGCTTTCCAAATGTAAACATAAGGAAGTCTTGAAATAAGTTTCTTGGAGATTATGAAGTTGTTCTTAAGAATGGGTTAGACTTCTCCTAGAGGTAAGTTAGGTATCGTTTCTGCTTTAAAATGGAAGGAGGAGTAGATGACATCTTTAGGATACTTTCTATATGCTTTAAGCCTTTAGAAAACTGGAAATCTTTAGATGTATGGTTGGTGCTATTAAATAATACAAAATGTTTATAGGAGTAAATAATACTTATGTGCCTGAGTTAGGTATGAGATAAGTTTTCTCACCATTTAACCAAAAAAAGTAAATTGCTTGTGATATTTGACGTCGATTTATCTGGAAATAGAAATGCAGAAAAAAGCAAGGACAACAAATTCTGCATTAAACAGAAACTTGTTTAATGACAGTCTTGAGTAGGGTAAACATATCTACTAAAGCACATGTATTATTTTTATTATTTCAGTGTAAGTCTGTCACATGCATCCTATCATGAGAAGTCCCACTAAGCTTTATTACCAGCAGAGTCGTATGTTTGCAGATACAGATCTTCGCTTTGGGGAAAGATTAAATTTCTGTAATTTATGTCATATTAACAATAGATTTAGGCAATAGTTTTTGTGTGCACGTCATAATGTGCACGTCATAATCATATACACTGTATCCAGACTTGAGAGTTGTAGCTTGTTATCTATAACTTTTTAAGTGTAACAAGGCGATGGTTAGAAATGTTAACTTTTTTCGGCAATATGAAAACAGTGTTCAGTCTGAGTAATTTTATAGCAACAATATCTAGCTTAGAGGTTAATTGTGAAATAAGCTTCTGTGAAAGTCACATTTATTTGAAGACAGCTACTTCTCTGTGGGTCTAATATGTTTTGGGTTTTAATCTGTTTGAGTTGTGATAGCTAGTGAAGAACAAAGTATAGATTGAAATGTAAAAAGGGGAGATCGCTACTAAATTGGACAGCTCTTACACTCTTTATTTCTTCTGGTTCTTAGGAAATAAATGGGGGGGAACCCACAAAGATTGTGGGTGGGTCTATCTGTGCAGTAAGACAGGCATAGCAGTTTTGGAAGGCCCCCTTGCCAAAAATTATTTAAAAGATGCAATAGAGTTTTGGGGCTGTACCCTCGGGCTTCAGGAGTAGTTAGTCTTTTTCTTATCCTTTTGAACATATGCAAAGAAAAATGCACAAAAAGTTTGCAGTTGTCTTCCTTTTCTACAAGAGATACCACCTGATAAAGGGGCAAACTTTGTTTTCTGTGGTGCTTCATGGATTAAGAAGAAAACATGTAATATGGCAGATGTACATCTCTGATCAGAATTATTCTGCTATATTTATAGAATCATAGAATTATTTAGGTTGGAAAAGACCTTTAAGATCATCCAGTCCAACCATAAACCTAACATTACCACAGTGTTGTTCTGTCACTTGCCTGTTCTTTGTTTCAGTCCTATATATACTCTCCATTTGTTAAACGTTCGTGTTAAATATTTTTCAAAATAAATAAGGGTATATATAAACAAAGAATTAATCAGTTCAGGTACAACATTGATCTATGACCTATCAAACTGAAATAGAATTTTTTTTTTTCCCCCCAATGGTGGGATATGTCAAAGATACACTAAGATCTTAGACATAAGATCTTATCCCAAATAATTGTTTGGTTGTATTAATTAGTGGTAACAATCTTTAAATGACAGTTTTTAAAATATTTAAAATTTGTATTATGCAAGACCTTTTGATTCTTGTGCATATAAAAAATTACTATTGTGTATAAATTAAACTATGGCTATGTGGTAACCAGCATTTAATGATTAAAAGAGCAGTTGCAACAAAATATGGTTAGCTGGTGTTTAAATACTCTGGTATAAATTAGGTGCTTCATATTCATAGCTGTGTCCAAGGCAGATGATTACTTCTCTGTTGAGGGAAAATAGCAATCTGAAATTTGTCTTCCTGTCATTTGAGACGATAATTTCAAATACCTGTTTGAATGATAAAATAATTTCTGCAAATTTAGAAAATGTAACTTTGTTTTTTCTCAGCCTGTGCACTGAAATATAGGAAACAAATTTCAGAGGCATCTGTAGCTTAGCTTCTGTAAATGTCCTTTGTCTTTTGCACTCATGGGATAATGAGTGATGCAGTTCAGACTCTGGTATCTTCATAGCAGCATACAATAATATGATTATTCACTCCTCCTCCTTCTCTTGTGAATATTCTAGGAAGAGACTGGAGAGGATTTATAGCAGCTTTGGTGAGTTCCAGCTATCTCCAAATACAGTAAGACCTAGAAATTAGCTTCTTAGAGATGTCGCATTGGATTCCTCACTTAAAAATGGAATTCATCTAGGTGTTTTGGATTTTTTTGATTTCTGTTTTGGGGGTTTTCTAAATATATAAAAGATTAGCAATAGGGCATGCTAACTGTTAAGAAAAAAGTGTATCTGTAGCTGCTTTAGCTAAAACTTTGGCAGGTTTTTTCCATCTTTAGTATTCATATTTCTCAGGGAAGGTAGTGTTTCCAGGTGTTATACAGTATTTTTCTTCTAAAAGTATGCAAAGCCTTTCAACAGCAGGTACTAATAAAGTGAAACAGCTCTCACCTGTACCTGCAAGTATTGGTCTGCCCTTAATAGGGAAAATTATTAGGTCTACCTTCTTTGGTTTCACAGGAAGTAGCACGGCAAAGTGTGGTGATATCTGAACAATTTCTTGTATCTATTAGGGTAGTATCACAGAAAAATGAATTTATTTGGAGAGAAAGGGGAAATTCAATCTGAATTTTATATTTATCTAAGTGTATTTAAGTTTAGAAGATCACCTCAAAGTCAAAACTTAAATTTACAGTAACCCCCTTACTAACATGTTCATCTTTTAAATAAGATATGTCTTTTAGGTAATGATAGTGTATTCAGTCCATCTCCAGTGAAATAACTTCCTGTATTATAGGTCAAATTTTCCAGAGAGAGAGGTGGGAGTTTTCATTTTTCTTCTCTTCTGCACTTGAGGAACAAAGGTGTTCCCAAATTTCCGTTTTGACCCTCAAAAATATATTAAGGTTCCCTGGAGAAGATACTTCACTTTTTTTCCATTCTGTGCTGTGCCATGGTCTTCTGCTAATAATTTTCCAGTGATTTGAAGTATGATTGACAATACATTGAAGACATACTAAAATTACACTTTTGTGAGGTTTCACACCTAGAAGAGTATTCAACTTGTATACAGATCAAATCATTCTGTGATACAAGCTATTTTCTAATAATTTGTAATTGACGTGATGGAGTCAACCATTCCTGGACACTGGAGTTGTTACCTTTATCTCAAGAACCACCCATTTTTGTAGCAGTCTAGTCTGGTCATCAGTGACCATTTAGGGAGCAGTCTGCCAGTTTTGTGCCTGATTCTACTGGAGGAAGAAGACTGTATGGCAGAAAGAGTATCAGCTGTTACAACAGAAACTGGAGCTGAAACTTTTCCAGATTAAAAGAGTAACATTCTTACTGCTTCCTCCACTATCAATGCTTAGTAACTGATTTCCTGTGGATAAAGTGACCACAACTTTGTCTTCCATTAGTCATGTGGGAAGAAACTTTGATAATCAGACAGGTATGGGTTTCAGTTCTAATAAAATAATTCTACTGGGGTCAGGTAGACTGTCAAAGCCAACCCACTGATTGCTCAACATTTTCACCGGAAGATCCAAAATTGTGTTGTCTCCCACAAAGATAGCATTTCTTTCATGTGACTCTTTATCCTAGCTCTATGTCAGCAGCTGTCCGCAGAGCTTTGGGTGATGAATGCACTGACAGGGAACAAAAAAGGAAGATGGGATTAGCTGGAAAAGATTTTCATTCTGTTTTTAGTAATTTAAGTATGAAGAGGCAGTGACGTGGTAGGTATCATAAACAAGATTTTTTTCACTCACTTTTCCTTTTCAGGGTTATTCTCTCCTCTTTCAGACCCTGCTGTGAATGCAATCGTGGGACAAAGATATAACAGCCAGGGAAATTCAGCTATCAGTGTTTACAGTGCAGTCACATGTTTTATGATCGTGAAAGACTGAGGCTTTGTAATGATGAATTGGAAGGTCCAGCTACATCTAGCAAAAAAATGTTTTGTTGTGTTTCATTCACAAAAATACCCATTGAATACCTAAAAATTGAGTTGGAAGATTTGGACTTGCTTTTTAATATTCTCAAGTCTGTCTTATTTCTCACCTTGGCAGTTCTAAGGCAGTCTTGACAGTAAGAAACTACGAAAAGGAAGTGTGGTAGAAGGTCCTTACTATTGTTGTTGGGATATTTAGGAATGTAGTGGGAAATAAGTGGAAATGATACATTAATGAATAGTGAATCATGCAGAGCAGTGCTTTGAAAATATTTCACTCTGTTAGCATAAATCTTGAAGAACTGGTTACAAACAAGTTATCTTCATTCTTCTTCGTTCCCCTCAAGTCACTTATGAACCTATAAACCATGATTTCAATTGGACTTGAAATGGAAATGTAATACAGTCAAAAAGTTTTAGTGTAGAAAACCACTTTCTAAAATGAAACCAGTTTAGTTAGTAAGTTATACAGTGTGTGTTTAAAAACATTCGTATTTTGGTTTTGAGTTCAACCAGATTTTATTTAGTATTTATCTTTGAATTGTAGATGAAGAAAGTGATGCCGATGTAGTTTCAGTAAGAAGAAAACTTGAAGACATTCACTTCCAGGTAAAAATTTCTGGTGTCTAATGTAATGGAATAATTTTGTGTTCAATAGAAATGATTGAACTGTTTGCTTACATGTGCCTGATGAGTTGATGCACTGTCAGCAGCAGACTCTGTGTAGTCTGCGTCTTAATGCACATTTTTAGTAAGTATAGCAGACAAGAGGTTCAATAAATAATGTCATGAAGACCAATATGAAGTAATATTATGTCTTGATATTATTAGTATACCAGAGAAAGCTATACAATGTATTGGATAGAACAGGCCTGAGAAAGGCTATTATAGGTATGGAAAAAGAATAACCAGATGAATCACAAAGTGAAAACACTTACAAAAATATGATCGTTCACCTGAGAGTCTAGCATAAACAGGTAACGTGATTTTTTTAAAAAAAAAAAAAAAGTAAATCTGAAAAAATGGCTACGATAACAAAAGCAGACTGGAATCTTCTGCTGTTGTTTCTCAAGACTATGGGTATCAGGACTACCCAGAGTTGTTACATTGATGAAGAAAAGTACAACACGTATTTTGTGTGTGCAGCCATTCTAATCCTGTGTTCTGCTTGCTCAAATACAATTACCAAAAATTCAATTTACTTTCCTTACTTGTTTAGCACCGGGCTAGGCATTGTCATGTCTCTGACAATAGCTAATACAAACTGCTTCAGAAAACAAGACTTTCACTAGTGAAAAATGTTTGCCATTAATGACCAAAGGCTTTTAGATTTTACATAGAGGTGCATTAAAGAGTAGACCTTAATTTGTATATGAATTCATGTGACATTAATAATACATGTAAAGATTTGCAGCCGCAATTACCGGTGCTTTGTAACCTAACACTAGGACGTTTTTTATTTTATTTTTATCAGTGGGTCTTCTGAGGCAGTGTGTGCTTTTCCCTACATCAGTAAGCTAGCTAATTATCTCTTTTTATATATCTTCACATACAGTTCCTCCTTGGGATGGTTTAGGGCTTTTTTGACATAAATTTATTTTTAATGCATACATTTTATGCTGTTTGGATATCCTCATCTGAATAACACTAGTTTGACACAGATCTAAGTAATATATTTGTGTTTGTCAGTGTCAATAACTTCTATGTGGTTTTAACTAATTCCTTTTTTTTTTTTTCTTCTCTCTCTAAGAATCCGTATGTAGATGATGGGAAAATTCAAGAGAAAGCAAAACTTCAAGTGGATGTGATAGTACAAGATCATGCTAGAAAAATTCCCAAGTGGATTACGGTAACATATTTCTTCTGTTCTGTTACAAATTATTAGATAATTAGAATAAAATAAGAACTCTCTAACTGTGCAGCACAATGAATTCTAATACAGCTTCTCTGCTGTTCCATCATTGTTCCTCTGCTGCTTGCTGTCTATATAAATATCACAGTATCTCAGGTCTCTGACAGGAATGATTTGTAAGAAACAAAGCAGGTGATATCCAAATATTTCTTTTTTTTTAACTTTTATACTTTGTTCTTTGAACTGTGATGTCCAAGTTGATCTTCACTTCAGTAAGTTTTCTGAGAAGCATAAATTTGAGGTTTGTAGAGAAAAAAGGAGGTTTAGCTTTATTTTGATTTCGGGGGTGAGAGGGATTTGGGGTGAAGGGGTGTGTTACATGGTATGGCTTCTGTTTCCTACTGGAATTGCCAGATGTGTAGATTATCCAGGTATATATATCCATGTATAAATTCTAAAATTTGGTAAAGGGGTTAAAACATGATGCATAATGTAGGAGTCGCAAAGATGATAAATAGCATTCCAAGATTAAACTGGTTAAAGATTAAAAATTCTTACTGAAGTCTTAGACTAGACTTTTTCCTCCCTGTCTGAAATTTACTGAGCCCCTTAGGACCATAACTCTGTACAGGACCTAGTATAGTAAGGAGAGAGTACGAGGAGTCACAAACAAGGTTTTGATGTTACCTTTAACATGCAAAAAAATTCACTATATTAGATGATGTGTCTTTTTTTTTTTTCCCTTTGTTTTTCAGATAGCACCTCAAGGTTCATCGGAAAGTCTTCATTTAGCTTCGCCAGTGCAAGAACTGATTGGTACAACTAAATCTTTTGGGTGTTGGTCAAATATGTTAGTTAAATGTGGGTTTATTAAAAATTATTAGAAATAAATATTTAATTTATTGAAAACACAGAGGCACTATTTATCCAACAGAAGAGTTCAACAGGCTGGATTCTTGGAGAGAAGTTAGACATGGTTTTGCTTATGGCAAAATGTATTTGAAAAATGGAAAATAAACAACTTGTCTACATAAAAACAGCTTTTCTTAAATAGCCCCAGGAAAAAAATGCATAGTTACAAAATTCAGCAGCATTAAGCTCAATTAAATAAAAGCATAATTTTTTGGTTCTGCTTATTTTAAATTTAAGGAACGTAATGAATGGCTTTGGGTCTGCTGGTAACTGGTACTCAAAGTGGTACTTTGCTAGTAAACTTTTTCCAGACTTGATGCAAACCTAAGATAGAATTTTGGTGTAAATATTTCAAGCCTAACAACTACAAAAAGCATTATCTTCATCATGCTTTACGGCAAGCAAAGCTGCACTGGTACTAGCCAAATATAAAGCTTTCGGGTAATACGGAAATAGAGTAACAGAACCTGTAGGATAAGGCTGTTCCTCCTGGTCAGAAATCACAAAGAGCAAAACAGTCTGCATATACAATGAAAATATTTTCTACCTACATATTAAACTATTGTAAAATAGTTTTTTTTCCAACACATTTGATTTCTGTCTTCTATAGTCTGCTAATTCAGTATGGTTAGGAAAAAACTGGGTTTTTTTTTCCTGATGGATTGTATGTTAATCATTCATTTAGCCTGGCAAAAAAGCTTAATGAAATACGCTATTAGAGTAAGACTAACGGTACGACATGCAATTGTTTCCAAGTCATGTAATACATTACTGGAAGTGCCCTAATAGGTTTTGGGGTTTTTTCTTCCTCTGATTTTGTTTTGTGATTCATTTGTTCTTTTTGAATAGGCAACCAAGCCACTGTTTGCAGAAAGAAAGTAGAGTTGTCAAATGAATGTTCTTCATCCAGACCTCTCCAGTTACAATTTTCTGGTGTTCCCATTTCACCAAATGCAATAACCATACCCAGTCATCGACCTTTTCCAGAACTGAGTAAAACTTGCTATGATACTGTCTTGGAAGAATACCAGTCTGCAGATGAGGAATGCTCCTGGAGCAATGTAACTCTTGCAGACTTGTATCCAGCGATGGTAGAGATACTTACAAGGCTCATGACAAAGCAGTCTCGGAGAAAAGAGTTAAAATACATGTTTGGACACTTAAGGCACAAAAGATGGCGTTCTAGAAGACCGAAGCTCAATGTCACTGTAGACAAAATAAGAGGGTTCAGACCTCTTAAACTGGAGCAAGTACTACCTAGCATATGTAGCAGTAGAAGTGAAGACATCCAGAATCAAACTTTTGGAAATGAGAACAGAGAACTTTGTGATGACGAGTGTTCCATTAATAATTTATCTGGTCTGGTACCTTATTCTTACATTGATACAAATGAAATCAAAATGGACTACTCTGACTCAAGTTTAGAACATTATTTGGTATCTGGAAAAGGCCAAAGAGTGTCCAAACAGACTGCTTTTCCTAATGTTGTGGCTAGAATGGGAGAGACATTTCTAGTTGAAGATGGGTTACAGACTACTGTCTCACTGAAGAATTCAAAATGCAAAGAAAGTGAAAAATTGGCTTACAAATGTTCCTCAGAAAACCGTTTAATAACATCTACCGCTAGTTCAGGGTCAACAGCACTTCATCTGGTAAAAGAGAGTAAAACTCAAAAAAATGACTTTCCTTGTGGTGATACCTCAGAGTTGTGGTCATCTAATTGCAGTTCCTATCGCAATAGTAACACTTTTCCACCTGTTGCAAACTGTTCTCTTGCAAGAGCATCAAATACTTTGCTCATAAATCCTGAAAGAATGATTTCTGGAAGACAAATTTCTTTCCAGTGCAAACACTCTTTTTCCTCATTGTCTGTGAAGCAGAGTCCTTCAAAGATGCCCCAGAAATACGAAGATGCATTTGAAAAACTCTACTACAAACTATGTTCCAAAGAAATCCAAAAGCCTTTGACACTGACAAGACCTCTTTCAAATTCACAGCACCTTGAAGGGAAAGGAAGATTAGTGAAGAGTAATTTAACTGATTCTGTGAGGTCCAATACACTGTATGATAGAGAATTTGACAGGATCTATGAGCAATTGTGTAGTGAGGGTCTTCCAAAACTTCCTGGGTTTCAGAGAGCTTCAAATTTAAGGAAATATGAAGGAATACAGATGTCTGAAACTGTAAATGCTCTTGTTAACTCACCTGTTCGAACTTCATCTGCAATTCCTAGAGTTAAAAGACTAGGAAATTTTCAAAATGATCTTCTTTGTTCACCAGTAAAGCGACTGAAAAATATACCAGAACGTTATTTTCTTTCAACAAAACATCAACAGATTTCTCACAGAAAAAATGTTAATCTTCAGACAGTTGGCATGGATTTTTTGAGTACACACAATGGAAGTATCCCCAGCTTTTTTGACAGTCACAACTGTCAGAGTCAGGTACGTAAGGACCTTGTTAAAAAAAAAAAAGTGTACTCTTGTACTCTTCGATATTTGGAGAAGGGCTTATAAATGGATTAGAGCTGTTTAAACTAGTCACAGCATACTTCTGATGCTATTTGGTCAGTAGGGTTGTTTTACAGGTTTGGGGGATTTTTCTTTGCTAAAATGTAAGTTGTGTCAGGTCTCCTGGATCATGAGAGGAAGCTCACTATATTTAATAACCTTGAAAATGGTCAATAAAAGATTTTGTTACATTTTAATAGACTGTGTCACTGGCTAAAATAATCTGAAATCGTGACCCTGTTAATTAAGTTGTCCTTCTGAAATGATGACATTCATTTTATAGATGGACAAGGTGAGGCAAACAAATTAAGCTTTACTGGGTTCCATTGGAATCATTAGACTTGTTGATTTAAATATTAAATCAGGTCCTTATTTCCAGGTTCACAGTCATTTCTGCTGAGGCAAGCTGTTAATACGTGAGTTTTTGCATCGATGTAATCTGTTGATGCTTTATTTTCAGGACTCTGGATTTCATGCTTCTTCAGATGAAACTTTTCTTGGTATTCCTGGTACTTCCCTGCAAGGTTAGTTTCAGAGACTTTATGAATTACTGCTTTAGCAGTCATGAGCACTTTGTCAAAGGGTAAATCTACAGATCTCAATAGACCACTGTCTAGGTGACAGCTCTTCTTCAGTAATAATTGGGTATGTTTAAGTGTTCCTTTAAGTAAGGAATCTATACAGAAAAGGGTTTCCTGAATTGCATGTTAGTAACTATTTAAGAAGCTTTTCTTTAGGTTAGCTAGGACTTTTCCTACTAAAGTGTTGCTTATTATCCACTGGTTTTCTCTCTTTTTTGTATTTTATTTTAAAGCTTGCTGTTACTTTTGCTTTCTGTATTTAAATAGAAATGCATAGTTTGTTAATCCTACACTTGAATAACCAAATGCTTTTGTTTGCATTTTTCAGCTTTACAAAAACTTGCAACTGAGTTGTTGCATGGCTACTGTCGCTTGCTTAGGTGAATTAGGTTATTAATCTAGCTAAAAAGGCTTTTGCCAATTCAGGACAGTAGAATTTTATTATTAAAAATAAAAAAAACCTGCATTAAAGATTTTAGATGGTAATCTTTTAATTTCCTTTTAAAAATCTGATTTTGGTTAAAAGTATGTTTATAACATAAGCTGAACTTTTTTCCTGCTAAGTAAAATCACCGATGTTTACTTTCCATACTTTATTTTTATGAAACTTGTCATCAAGATAACAAGTAACTAACATGTAAAGGAAAATAAGAAGGTGACTTGAAATATTGTCAACTGGTATACTTGCCGTTGTCAACTGCCATACTGAAAATGGCAGAAGAAATGCATTTGTTTGCACGGTTCTTGCCTTGTTGCATTTTCATTACTGATTAATTGTAAAGAATGTGTCCATGCTACTCAGCATTGTTCTTACCCTTTTCATACTACTGTTTTTCATCACCAGAATCTGGGATTGCAGAGCCCCACTCTGGTTGCCCTAGGGCAACGAAGAATTGCAGCTGTCCTGGAAAAGCACAGACTTTTCACCAAAGGTAAGTGCCTTTTGAGAAAAGAAATTTCAAAAGAAATTCTTGCCACTCTCCATCCATATTAAAGGTATGGAGGTTTTTGCTTACATGTGTACTTCCAGAATGAAATCAGCATTGATGCTTAGGAGAGCCCAAGCTAACCAAACCTGCAGACTTGAACACTGGGAGGCAAGTGTCTGTGGTCAAAACTAGCCAGGCTCCAGCATGGATGGCCAGTTAACAGTTAGTAAGATGGCCTAACTGAATAGCTACTGTAGTCCTCTTTTTTTGTTCATTATAGAGGCATTTATTATTTTAGATATAACTATAGAATTGTTTTGATTCTGGCTGTGTATTTGAGCTAACAAGTCCTCTCATATCCTTAGGCTGTGGAGAGTGCAGTATATTGCCATTTAAAAGGACTTTGAAAAGTTAGCTTCTGTGCAGTTGGGCATAGTTACCTGCATCTTGGCTCTGTGTACACAAGCAGTGGCTCTGTTTGGAAGCTATCTGAGATCCTCTCCTCCTGCTGTTATCGCTATTGGCAGTGTTTCAGATCGCTGGAAGGAGAACACTCCTTCCAGCTCCCTGGATACTGGCCTACAACATCTGCTTTTCTTAGAAAATATGTGACTTTTAAAGGATTCTCAAGTTTCAGATCTCTTGGATTTTTCATTACAAACTAATTTAATAGGCAGCAGGATTAAAAAGCATTAAAAGTTCTCTAAACAGTTTCTTATTTTATTTTCCAAAACATTTTTTTACATGCTTTTTTTTTGCCAAAAAATCTAATTTGGCACCACAGGATATGCTGCCTTCCCAAACCCAATCAAGAAATACTTTCACTATGCTTGAGATGATCATACAGCTGATATAAAAATTTTCTGGCAATGTTCAAATTAAAATTTCAAAGGAAGCCTGAATGCATTTTTAAAGTAGTTGTATGGAGAACTTAACCGGAAAAGAGGCTGCATGATTTAAAGAAAAAAGTTTCAGTTTAAGCAAAGATGGAATTAAAACTAGAGGCTTGTAGTACAAATGTACAACAATATTGATAAAGATTGTATTTGGATTATTTTTAATATAATGGAAGACTGGAGGCAAGCTGATGAATATACAAGGATGTTTCTGTGATGCTGAGTATGCCCACTTAGCTGAGTAAACTTCTGCTCAGTTCTTGGACTCCCTCTTTTTTTTTTTTTTACCTCACTTCTTTTCTTTTTCCTGACTCTATACAAAATAGTTCTCCCTATGAGATTAGTAATTGTTCTGAAGGAAAAGGTTTTCCTTTCCTTAATACATGTAAGTAGAGAAGTTTAAGAAAGAGTAGGAACTGGATTCAGTAGGATTTCACAGAGTGCTTTCTTGCCAAGCCATCTGGAATAAAATCTATTTCTTTGTTCCTTCATTACACAAATGCATGTTTGCTGATTTGTAGCCAAAATGGACTGTCAGCTGGCAAGCTTCCTTAGGCCTGTGGTATGATATTCTTGGCTTTCTATGGTTCCCAGGAGAGAAGCCCTTCTTTAATGGCTTCAGAGCCCTCAGAAGTTTCATGCCTAAGCCATGTGGCAAAATGCTGTATGTTGTAATGAATTGCTGTGGAAAGAAAAGGAATATTGTCTTCCTGTCTGGAACTTGATTGCCTTTATCTAGAAGATGATTATGAAAGAGATATTTCAGAAAAGGAAACATTCATAAATAATAAACTTTTCTTCAGCTCTGTGTGAATGCTGCCCTACAGTATACTGCTATATTTAATTGTCAGATGTAAACCAAAATAGTTGAAATTAGATGTTAAAAAAAAAAGCCATTTCTTAAGTAATATGCAAGGAAATAATTGTATTCTCACTTGTATCTTTCATTTTTAGCAATTTGTGAATACATTCAAAGATTACTTCTCAAAGTTTAATAGATATTTGTTTAATTTAGGTTAATGTGGTAGCATTAGTGAGACATTAAAATGACATAAGATGAAAAGTTTGCTCACCAGCTGAAAGCACATAGGAATGCAGGCAAGGAGTCCTGCTGCTGTTCACAGTCAAGATGTTCAGATATCTTGCTCTGGCGATTTGTTTCAATTTCATTCTGTTCATCGGAGTTTCGGCAAGCATGGTATTTTTGTGTAATTTACTTCATCATCTAAACAATTATTTTCTGTAGGGTATCCAGAAAACTAAGCTACACTGATGGGAAAGACGAAAATCCTAGCAATCTCTTGGACGACTTCCTGGTCAAAACTCACCAAGGAGCATTAATGGACTGCTACAGAGAAAACATTGTTTTATAAAGCTTGGTTTCATTTTGTTTTTCTTCCTTCTTCCAAGAATCAAGGTTGTATTATATGTATGTAATAGACAGTTAGCCCTGATTTATACTTCCCTGTAATATAAATCTTCAGGAACTTGTTCGTTCCTTCTGACAGGGCACTTCTTACTCTTTTGGCTTCATCAGGTATCGCAGGGAATCAGGGTTCCTTTCTGTGGCTAAGTTTAAATTCTGTATTTAGTAGTGTTTATAATAACAGGATGTGATCTGCATTATCTTTTTATCTGCTGATAAGCTTTGATTCTTATTAGTAATAAGTAACAAGCTCTTCTGATGAGTTCCTGCCTATTCATGCTTTATAGATGTATCAGTATTAAAGGAATAAAAAATCTAAACTGGACTGGATGATCCAAATGCAGTATTATACGCTATGACTTGTAATATGCCTGCTATGTAATTTTAATGTTAAAGTTTCTAAGTAGCTCACCAAAGTTGACTGTTCAATAAAATTTTATAATTTTTAGTGGTTTTGATAGTTATATTCTGTGTTCTGACAAAATTCTACCTGACACAATATATATTCTAAATAAAAACCTATTCTGAACAAATATCTGCTTTCAACATTTTATTTCTGGTATGTGAATTTTCAGGAGGAGTTTGTATACCGATAGCAAATACACAAGAATGGTGTGGCAGGGTCCCATAGGTTTTTCATTGCTGTGCTCTTTCTTGGCAAGGAGATTGTTTTAGTGGTATCAGGTCAAGTACACTCTGCTTTATCAGCATTGCCCCTTGTCAGCTTTCTGAGCTCCAGAAAAGGAAAAAATCATTTTCCTTTGGCTTTACTTCGTTTCTGGGCACACAGGAGTTTTTTTTATGTTATTTTAGCTCTTAAAACCAAGATCTTGTTATCTTAAGTGTTGTTCTTGAATGGAACAAGAAGCCAGCTTCAGTGAGGTTTACTCTGCGATAAGACAAGAACTTCTGCAATACACACACTCTATTCCCTCATCATTTGTATATTATGTTTCCTTCAACAACAGCAACAAAAGATTGTTTCTTAGAAATGCTTTTGTGGCTCACTTTTTCTTCCTGTTCCAGGCATGGATGAACTGTAGGGAATATGCTTTATGGACTACCTTCCCCTTGGATTTGTTGAGGTGATTACTTCCCAGTATTTCTTGATATACCAGTACTGAGAGATTATGTAACTCCATCATTAAGCTAGAGGAAACTAGATGTACCTAAATCCTATTAAGTGGACTTATTGTTACATGTGCATTCAAGGAGAGAAGTGTGTACTTCATTTCCATTGAATTAATGATCAGGCTGAAGTGACAGGTTGAGTTTAGGTAACAGAAGTTCCTTGACTTTGGAATTTTTAGAGGAAAGGCATAATCAAGAGTGCAAATGCTGTAAGAAAATTGGGAAATAGCAACTTTTGTACAAAGCATACACAACTAGTATTAAATGAAAATAGAGCATCCCTTGTTTCATGTGTATGTTGGAAAAGAGTAACAAATAGACTCTTGGGCCTGTGCTTATTTGCTTGAGAGATTGTTTTAAGAAAGTGTTGTGGTTTAACCTGGCAGGCAGCTAAACACCATGCAGCTGCTCTATCACTCCCCTTCTCAACTGGACAGGGGAGAGAAAATGTGGGTTGAGATAAGGATGGGGAGGTCACTCAGCAATTACTGTCAAGGGGAAAACAGACTCAGCTTGGGGAAAATTGGTTTAATTTGTTACCAGTCAAAACTGAATAGGGTAATGAGAAATAAAACCAAATCTTAAAACACCTTCCCCCCACCCCTCCATTCTTCCAGGGCTCAACTTCACTCCCGATTTTCTCTACCTCCTCTCCCCGAGCAGCACAGGGGAACAGGGAATGGGGGTTGCAGTCCATTCATCACACATCATCTTTGCTGCTCCTTCCTTCTCAGGGGAGGACTGCTCACGCTTGCCCTGCTCCAGCGTGAGGTCCCTCCCATGGGAGACAGTCCTCCATGAACTTCTCCAACGTGGGTCCTTCCCATGGGCTGCAGTTCTTCACAAACTGCTCCAGCGTGGGTCCCTCCCACGGGGTGCAGTCCCTCAGGAGCAGACTGCTCCAGCGTGGGTCCCCCACGGGGTCACAGGTGCTGCCAGCAAACCTGCTCCAGTGTGGGCTCCTCTCTCCCCACGGGGCCACAGGTCCTGCCAGGAGCCGGCTCCGTTGCGGGCTTCCCACAGGGTCACAGCCTCCTTCGGGCACATCCCCCTGCTCCGGCGTGGGGCCCTCCCCGGGCTGCAGGTGGGTATCTGCTCCCCCGTGGGCCTCCATGGCTGCAGGGGCACAGCTGCCTCACCAGGGGCGGCACCAGGGGCTGCAGGGGAATCTCTGCTCCGGTGCCTGGAGCACCTCCTGCCCTCCTTCTTCACTGGCCTTGGTGTCTGCAGAGTCGTTCCTCTCACGTATTCTCACTCCTCACTCCAGCTGCAGTTTGTGTCCCTGGTTGGTTTTTTCTCCCTTTCTTAAATATGTTATCCCAGAGGCACTACCACTGTTGCTGATGGGCTCGACCTTTGCCAGCGGCGGGTCTGTCTTGGAGCCAACTGGCATTGGCTCTATGGAATACAGGGGAAGCTTCTAGCAGCTTCTCACAAAAGCCATCCCTGTAGCGCCCCCTGCTACCAAAACCTTGCCACGCAAACCCAATACAGAAAACTTTCTCTTATAATCATCTCAGAGGGCTAAGTATTCTATGTGATTGGTGCCAACTAAATTGAAGTATTTTATATAAATATTTTAATGCTATTCAAACAATTTTGATATGTGAGTCTAAGCAAGAATATGTTGATATGTATTTTATTACTTATTTTGTTCCTACTATGGAACAAAGTGTAATTCCTTCCAATCTAGTCAAATTAAGTTAGTATGCTGATATCTTGGTGTTTGGCTTTGGATCTTTGGCTTTGGATTTGCCTTCTTCCTTTCTCCCTTTAGGATCTTAGTCAGGGTCGTCGCTTAATATGGTTCTCCGTTAAAGTGTTTTTTATCGAATCTTCAACAGTATTTATTTTTTCTTATCCAATGGTAGTTGGTCTAAGACTGTGATAACACAGTCACTTTAATTCCAAGTCTGCCTTGTTTCTGGGGTGTATCAGTCAAACACACATTGACTTGGTTTCTGCACACAAAAGCAAGTGCCAGCACAAGACAGGCAGTGACGCTGGGCAGCTTTGGCTGCAGGGGTTGGCCCCTTCCTTTTGGCCTGGCATAGAAGTTAAGGCATGTTAGAGAGGCTCATTAACTATGAGCTTAACTAAATATGAACCAGGCTGTCAAAGAACTGTTTCTTTTACATTGAATTTTTTTTTTTCTTCATAAATTTGTCCTATCTCTGGACACATCCATCCACTTCTGCTTTTAGAATAGGTGTTGGTTTTTTGTACTATGGGCTTTTTGTTTGGTTTGGTTTTTGTAACTGTTTTCACGGCTATCTTCTTTGGGACCCAAAACACTTGCAGGGCTCTATATGTGCTTGAGAGTTTCAAGCTCCTTGACGCTGGGCTCTGTGTGGATTTTAAAGGCACTAATATCCTTTTTTTGAGAAGGCAGAACTGTCCGACACCTAGAGGTAGGCATATTACATCAACATGCCTTACAGTTTCCTGCTATTACTACTTACTGACTCCCAGAATATAAAAATAAATCCCCGCTCTATAAAAGCTTACCATCTGATGAGTTTAAAGTCTTAAGGTGAATGTGCACACAGTATGTGAATTATTTGGGGAAATAAAAAGCTCTTTCTACTTTTGTAAAATAGTTGGTAACAATGGCAATGTAAAACCCAATAGGAATTTAAACATCACATAGAATATTAGAAGGAAAAAATCCTCCCTGGGAGATTAATTGTTACAGATCATCTGCCAATATCTTTGTGGACTCTTGAATATGGCTGGATACAACTTTACATTAGTAGAGGAGTTGAGATTTGAGATGTATTCTGGTATTGCTCACAGAAGGAAACTAAAGCTATATAAGGGTATTGTTAAATCTTGCGAGATGTACAATTACTACTTTAAACAAGCTGTTAAATTAGGATTAGATATATTGTATTATTACCATAGACCAGTCACAGTGGGAAATTACACAATGCTGAACAGCAGATGAGTTTTTATTTGGGAAAACAACTAAATCATTAAGTGTGCAAGTATGAAACACAATTTGTTAAAACCTATATAGAAGAATAGTTATACTCTGCTAGAGCTCTACAGACAACAGAGTGGGTCTTTTGGGACTGTTTGAAAGTTGATGGTTATTTTAAACAAAGGATTACTTTTTAATGGAATCAATACCATGTGAATGCTGAGATACCAGCTTCTACAATTCCCTTTCAAAAAGCCTTCAGAAGGGCAGGTCCTTCGAAGTGGCAGTCTGGATCTTATTTCTTGCTTAGTCTGTAAATGTGCTTGGAAGACGCTTTGGAACACTTCACTTACCCATTTGATACCATTGCTTGGTATGTCAGTTTCCCAGGGTATTATCTGTACAATCATTCACTGTTCCTCCAGAACGAACAAGCAGATCTCACTTATAATTACATACTTGGTTCGTGAAGCCACTTCAAATGTTCTCTCCTTTTGTAGTATGAATCAAACCCATTAATCTGATGGGATCATCATGAATGGCTTCTACGTGTGCCGTGTTTTCAGCAGCCAGCTGCTCACTGTTGAGGTAAATGCTAACTTTGGAAGCCATCATGGTGGGGTTAGATGATCTTTCTTCTTCACCCTCCTCTAATGAGGGGTCTGTCTTTCTCCTTGGTTTTCTGCGTTTTCCCTTGACGCTGTGATCAAGTGAGGCATAACACATCTGATTGGCAGACTCCACCTACAAGGAAATTCACTGTATATTTAACATTCGGAAGTTATGCTTGCTTTAAAATTGTGTCTAAGACTTTGAGTACATCTACACTGTAATCATAATAGTGGCTGAAGTTTACCCAAACTAGCTGTAAATGAGTGCATTAAAAGTACAAATGATTAAGCTGTGGCAGCACAAAAAACAGACCAACATAAACTAACGGCAAATGACTCATGTTCTTAGGATAGTGGCAGTAAAGAAAAATTCATCAAGGTATTATTGGAAGGATTCTCTATGGGAATGAGGGTAGCTTATATAAGCCATCCAAGTTCTTTGGGATGCAAGACATTATTTGATCTGTTTGTCTTCCCACTTTTTTTTTTTTTTTAATTAGAATCCAGTTATTACCAGCAGCATTTTTCACAGGTTTTGTCTGTGCAGAAAACCAGAGATGGGTGATTCTTGTCTGTATATATAATCTCATTTCCAGTGCAAAATGTATACTTTGAATGTCTTTCCCCTGCCTCTCTCTGTGTTTTTCAAGCCAAATTGTCAAACACTTTTGACATTGGAATTTTCATAGATTATTCTGTTTCCATGAAGTTAATGATAACAAATGTCTAAATTAAAAAAAAGATATTTCTATCCCCTGGAAGTATCCTGAGAGAGGCTGGAAATCACTCCTTATGAAATACCTGGAAATCAACTCAGGAAATCGATGCTAGGAATACTTCAATTACAGACAAATTTCAGTTGAAGCTTGCATGCTTTTAGGCATCGAAGTATCTCAACAAAATAAAAAATCAATAGAAAAACGGTCATCTTTCATTTGTTAAGGCATATAGATTTTGTGCTGGGTAGGAGAGAGCCAGTCAAACTCATGATTATCATGTGATGCAGCTTGTGTTTTTACTTGGTTGATGTCCAAAATAAATAAAATTAATTCTTTACATAAGCCACAGCAGTAGACGCAGGCTTCATTCAGCCTGATCTGCATGCCTGTGACTGAGCTTTATCATGTCATATGGATGGAAATGAGCTGTCTATAATTCTGCTCCCTCATTAATGACCCAGATTGAATGAAAGGTCAAGTCTGTGCTTAAGTTCTCCAATGAACTGAGACACTAACGCATGGTAATTTTTGTGATGAGCAGTGTGAAGATTTTTGTTCTATATTGTCATGGGATAAACACAAGAACTCTGAGACAGACCACATTACCCTACTTCAGAAATCCAGAATTAAAATTAAAGATACCTGTAGTTGGTTAACTGGCCTTTGAAGCTGGGACTTCATCTGCTCGTAACAACATTCCTCTATAATTTATCAAAGTAGAAATATGTTTTAGTTGACACACTACTGAGTCTTAAAAGATCAGATCAACAGATCCTCCCTGGTACAGAACTAACTCCCCCCAGTTTACTTTGGTAGAAGTTTGTTTTGTTTCAAAATCACACACGTATTTCTTCCTCTATTTACAGGGGCACTGTCATGGTTTAGCCCCAGCCAGCAACTAAGCACCACGCAGCCGCTCGCTCACTCCCCGTACCCCGATGGGATGGGGGAGAGAATTGGAGGAGTAAGAGTGAGAAACACTCCTGGGTTGAGATAAGAACAGTTTAATAATTGAAATAAAGTAAAATAGTAGTAGTATTAATAACAATATAATAATAATAGTAATAACAATATACAAAGCAAGTGATGCACAATGCAATTGCTCACCACCCGCCGACCGATACCCAGACAGTTCCCAAGCAGCGATTGCTGCTCCCCGGCCAACCGCCCCCCCCCAGTTTCTATACTGAGCATGACGTCATATGGTATGGAATAGCCCTTTGGTCAGTTTGGATCAACTCTTCTGGCTGTGCCCCCTCCCAGTTTCTTGTGCACCTGGCAGAGCATGGGAAGCTGAAAACATCCTTGGCTAGCATAAGCAGTACTTAGGAACAACTAAACCATCAGTGTGTTATCAGCATTCTTCTCATCCTAAATCCAAAACACAGCACTATGCCAGCTACTAGGAAGAAAATTAACTCTATCCCAGCCAAAACCAGGACAGGGCAATTAGCTGAGAAATCCAGACACACCTACTGTGAAAATGAAAAATCATTTTCTGTTCATATGGATGGGAAGTTTCTCATTATTCACTAAGTGGGCATCCTTTTAGACTGCTAGGAGGACATCTTGCAATTAGAGGGTAACCACATACTGATGTATTTTTCAGTATGGGCCATTTTTCCTTCTGCTGAGAAAGAGGCTGTGAGTTGCAGCAGCTGGTGATTAAATTCTATTCCTGACTCTACTTCCAGTTTTCTTTAAATTTGGTGCAAGTTATTTTCTCATTTTAGCCATCCTTCCTTACAGTTCTCAGGCTTTTGCCAATGCATTTGAGTGTTGGCTTAGTTAAATTTATGCAAAGCCTGTATGGAAAAGTTGGGTTTGTTTTTTTCCCCTGCAGTTCAAGTACTTTAGTTCAGGTTTGCTTAACCCCAAATAAGGCTAGCAAAAAAAGTTGTGTTCACGTTACTTAAATACTGCTTTAACACCATAAAGGCGTTGAGGGACATACCCTCAGCATATCTAGCTCTAGATGCAGTTGTATGATGTTACTGCCTTTAATGTGGTATCTCTCTGCCAAGGATTATTAACTTCAGCCCAGTAAAGCAGAGAAAAGCCATGTCTGCCCACCATTCAGCCACTGGGCTTGTTTCAGCATATTTGTCAACCTTGCTGATGATCTGTGGATAGCCACAGCAGAGAACTGGTATGTGTTTGTTTCTGCCAGCTTCTGTGGGAGCATTGACTTTGGTCAGTAATATGTGTCTTAGATTGCTTTAACATGCATGGATCAAGCTGTTATTTCAACTGGTGCAACTTTTCAAATAGAAAAGCTCTTGGTTTTGAAATATTTGGCTGAACAGGACCATTTGGACTGTAAAAAATCAAATTCAATATGAGAGCTGGTCTTATAAATAGTAGTGCAGTGTGATGGTTTGCAGTTCTATCCCAAGTAACTATTAATACAGCAATTGAAAAGGGGTAGATTCTCAAGTTTGCTATTTGAGAAACACAGAAAGTGTTGGTCAGTCAGCTTTTAACCATACATTTATTATAGCCTCTGAACAGACACGTGTTCTTAAAGTGAAGCTTACCTAAAATTTCTTGATTGAGATTGCCATAAACCGGGTCATCTTCTGTGTAATAGTCATCATAGCTAGAAGGGGAATGGAAAAATACTTTTAGTTCACAGAATATGCTTTATTTAGGACAACACTATTCTACTCTTAAACATTTTACACACATATAGCAATAGCAGATTGTATGTGATCTAAAAAATAAGACCAAAAATGTTGGGGCGGGGCAAAAATACAAGTTTTGCAGAAAGGGAAGAAATGGCAATGTCCGTAACCTGAAGAGAGATTTGTTATCTAGCCAAGAATTGAACACTTCTTTCCTGTAACTTAACTTAGTTAAGTATAAAGCTAATCTCAAGACTACTAAGCTACTGTTTGATACAGTTCTAGAAATATTAATGATCACTGAAAGGAACCCAGTTCATGTCCTCTAATACCACTTTGCAATACAAACTAAAGCCCTAAATGAGTCTTTTGGGGAGGTGTTCTTAACAAGTCCACTCTTGCTTCAACTAAAATATGTATGTCAACACAACTAGAGAACACCAAAGCAAAGTTCAGCTTTGGATATTTAATGGTGTTCTATGTTTCATTACCTGTTGTTGCTTGAAAATGTTTTTAAGCATGCTTGTAAAGATGGGAATTGTTAGTGTGTAACCGTGTTCCTATTGCATCCCTATACTGTGCCTCATCAAGGGAATGAAGTAATGCGATCTAACACCAGTTTTTCCGTGGTATTTTTCAACTGAACAGGCAGTAATAGACAAACAAAGACTTCCCAAATTCAGGTAAATTTGTAATTGAGGATTGGTTTTGGGGAACAGGTGAAAGCTTTTGTATTTTTATTTCAAGGGCCCTTTATATTTGGGCTGAAATGAGACTGCTTCTATCTCTGTTTTCTAAAGTGTTTTTTTTTAAATATGGAATAAAAGAAACAGACTTGTAATAGATCATGAGCTATCCAGCAGCTGTAAACAGGCTCCATTTTATTGCTTTTGAATGTGATGTGTAAAAGGTTATGCAATATAAATACGTATAAATTATTGCTCCACAAGTATTAAATATCAGACTATAATTTATCATTGTTTTCTGAGAGTTCTTTTTAACTATTAGAGATTTCTTGAGTTTGAGTGATAATAAATAGTGTTTTAGCTCAATATCTTGCACTTCCTTCAGTATATAAAATTATCATATTAGCATGCAATTATTTCATTGTAGATAAAATGACTGGCATACATCTTTCCCATGTGATTTTTTTTTCCTCTTTTCTTTGGATTTTTTTTTTTTCCATAACAAACCTGCTTCCCAACATTTCCAGGCAGGCTGCATAAGATACTAGGTTTTCCTCTAAGCCTCCCTCCAAAGCCATCTTTACTATTTATTGCTTATTTCACCCTTGCCAGAAAGAAACTTTTTTTATCCAACTTACCTTGGACTGTTGTCTTCATAGTCTTTGTACATTTTAGCTGGAAAATTTGTTAAAAAAAAAGTGAAGAGAAAATGAAACATGCTATTTCAGAACACTTCAGATAATAACAACTGGCATGCTTTTGATTTCACTGTAGAGAGTAAAATTGAAAGCTCATGTCTCTCAGGACCTTCAGTTGTCCCCCTACTTTTCTCAAGTACTTTTGACTAATACAAGAAATGCTTGTGTTATGACTCTGTGCTGTGGCTTCAAAGTCTGTGTCCGTTTACAAGACCCCAAAAATGTATTGTAACACATGCGATTAATTCCTTGTTTCTTCCACCTTCTGCTTCTACCTCAGCTTTTTCTCTGCCTAGAGAGGTGCATCGTGTTTATATTACAAGGTGAAGGGTTCATTTATTTTGCTAGTCCTGTTGCTTGTATGTCTGAAAGAGACATATCCTGTGATCCACACAGATGAAGAACCTGAAGCAGGGAGGCAACAGCTACAAAGAGATTTGTTGCTAGAGCTTGATTAATAACTCAGGAATGCCTGACTTTCTATCCTCTTTTCCAAGACTCTGGAATTTATCACAGTAAGCTCTGATTCCATGAACAGCATCAGCCAATCTGACCAAAACTTTGCTCAAGTATAGTTCTGTAAATAACTGATTTTTCATCATAGAAATATCTGCCTAGTTAGCACTAAAAGACAAAATGAAACAAAAAAAGGACCCCATCCCACAACACTCCAGCAGCTCTTTTAATATCCTGTAATAATCTAATTCTCTTATACTTGGTTTATAAGCATAGGCCTTGTCTTTATGTAGATTACATATGTATGTGTGTGTTTAATGTGATTGAATCCACCAGTGTTTGCCTGCCCACCCATACACGTATAGCACCTGTGTAAAGGCTGTTTTTCCCTGAATGGGAGTGGTGACGATTATACAACTTAATAACTATAGAATTGTATGCATAAGAGAGGTTGCACTGGTGTCGTGGTTTAGCCCCAGCCAGCAACTAAGCACCACGCAGCCGCTCGCTCACTCCCCCTGCCCCAATGGGATGGGGGAGAGAATTGGAGGAGTAAGAGTGAGAAACACTCCTGGGTTGAGATAAGAACAGTTTAATAATTGAAATAAAATAAAGTAAAATAGTAGTAGTAATAATAATATATTAATAGTATAAATAATAATATACAAAGCAAGTGATGCACAATGCAATTGCTCACCACCCGCCGACCGATACCCAGACAGTTCCCGAGCAGCGATTGCTGCTCCCCAGCCAACCCCCCCCAGTTTATATACTGAGCATGACGTCATATGGTATGGAATAGCCCTTTGGTCAGTTTGGATCAACTATTCTGGCTGTGCCCCCTCCCAGTTTCTTGTGCACCTGGCAGAGCATGGGAAGCTGAAAAGTCCTTGACTAGTGTAAGCAGTACTTAGGAACAACTAAACCATCAGTGTGTTATCAGCATTCTTCTCATCCTAAATCCAAAACACAGCACTATGCCAGCTACTAGGTAGAAAATCAACTATATCCCAGATAAAACCAGGACAACTGGCATAATGAATTCTGTTTAAAAAGCCATAGTTAATTTTAACCAAAATGAGAGTATGACTGTAGTCACCCTCTAACATAAATTAAACAAATCAGTTCCTTATTGTGAGTGACACGTTGGTTAAAGAGCTACATTAGGATCCCATGACAAAAAGCAATTAGAACTTTTTTCTAAAATAAACTGATTAAGCATAAAATATGTATGAAATCTGAAATTCAAATAAGCATTCAGAAATTTTGTAAGGAGAAAATTTTCTCAAATGTATTTTGTATTAGTACAGCTACTTAAAATAATTTTTAAATTAAAGTACAAATGACAACCAGTTACATGAAAAGTACACTTAAAAAAAGGAAATTACAGATCTTAAAAATAGACTTTAAAAATAAAAATTCAGCCACAACTAAGTTTTTCACCTGGTACACGTTCTGTTGGTTTGTCTTCAGAGAACGGATTTAAGTAGTTGTTTCTAGCAGTGGATTGGGCAGCTAGCAATCGTTCTGTAATCATACCTGACTCTCCTACAAAATTTTAAGTTACATCCTCTCAGCTAGAATCATTCTTGCCAAAAGATAACTTTAAGATTCAAAAGAATCAATTTGTTGGCTCGAAATGTCCCAGCAGTGATGGCTTTCTCTACAGACACTTGAAACACTCAAACGCCATTCCTTACAGAGAGACATTACTTACCTTGCTTCTTTTTCATATAGTGTGAAATATTCAGTATCAATGAAACAACCAGAGCCAAACTCAGAAAGGCCAAAACTCCCCAGACAGAAAAATGGCATTCCATTTCTGTAACTGAAACAAAATAATTTTACAGTTTGTGCTGTCTAACAGTTTTACTGTATTCTTTGTGGTGGGTTGATTTTTGCTTTCTGTAATTCAAGCTGCTATTTTGTTGTTTACTCTCTGACAGCCACTGCTATACAAGCTAAACAATTAATATCAAAACCAGATGCTAAATAATAATAAAGCAATGTCAATAAAGTATTAGCAGAACTACTGTTCCACAGCAATTCAGTCAAAGGTTGGGCTATTAGTTAGCCTGTAAAATGCAGTAAAAATCAGAAATTGCTAAAGAAAGCAGTCATTTTAGTGAATAGCTTTGAAATTATTTTTTTAATTCTCTTTAACATACTATTTGCAGTAATTTTTTGGCTAAATTCTAGAGTTCATGAATGTAGTTCTGAAGATGAATTCAGTTAAAACAACTGATTTCACTGGAAATATCTCTGAATAATAGCTAAGGCCATCAGGTTATAACAATCCCTGCCACACATTTCAAAGGTTGGTTATGTGTTTTCTTGCATCTCGTATTAAAATGACTTACTTTACTCATATCCTTGCTCTCCTTCCTGAGAAAGCAGAGGATGTAGTGGTAAAGGATGAGCAGTAGCTTGGAACTGGTGAACCCCCAAGAAAAAACCCGAACAGCTCCTGAAGAATCACTTGGTAAAAGGTGGGTCAACTTAATTGAACAAAGCTTCCCTTTGCACTGAACTTGCCTCTCCTTGGACTCCTGTTAGAAACACAGGAAGGAACCCCCACATACCAAATGTATTTTGTCATTTAATTAATTCTTCAGTTAACCTAGCTCATACAAATTTTCCATCACAAACCTTGCTGAAGAAAATAGCCTATCTGTGACAGTCTAATGGACAAAAGGATCAGCATTGCTGCAAATGGCCTGTGAAACCCTTCCTTGACAGAGAAAATGCTAAGCCAAATACATAGAACCATAGAATCATAGAACCATTTAGGTTGGAAAAGACCTTCAAGATCATCCAGTCCAACCATTAACCTAACACTACCATGTCCACCACTAAACTAATTAAGGGTACAGTAATAATTTCATGTTTCCTGGCTTGGTGGCTGGATTATTTTTTAATGAAAGTAAAAACTAGGAATCATTAAGGTTGGAAAGGACCTCTCAGATCATCAGTCCAGCCATCAACCCAAAACCACCACGCCCACTAAACCATGTCCCAGAGTGCCATGTCTACCCATTTTTTGAACACCTCCAGGGATGGTGATTCCACCACCTCTCTGGGCAGCCTGTTCCAATGCTTGACTACTCTTTCTGTGAATAAATTTTTCCTAATATCCAATCTAAACCTCCTGTGATGCAGCTTGAGGCCATTGTCTCTTGTCCTATCACTAACTACTTGGGAGAAGAGCCCAACACCCAACACATTCATCACATGAATGAAAAGAGTTTGAATCTATATTTTTCACTTTCTCCAGAGGCATGTTTCATGTTCTTCTAGATTTGAAGTGTTTGGAACAAAACCTCGTCCGAAAAACTAATGAACGTCACTAGTACCACACAAAAAAGTCAAAAAAGTCTAGCTGGAGCAGAGCAGTCAAGGGGAGAGATTGGATGATACTGTCAGAGTGAGATTCAAGCAGGTCCATAATGCTCTTGTTTGGTTTTGATGTAGCTGGAATCCTTCAGGAGGCTGACATTTTGTTTCCTTCCTAAAGGAAAGCTGAGGTAAAGGAGTACAGGAATACACATTCCCACGTTGCTGGCCAGGGGTGATGAGGGGCAATACATTTGCTCCTGCTGAGAAGACAGAGTTTTGTTCCTTGGCTGACCAGCTCCAGCTCACCTTAGGAACTGTCCCGTATGGGTTTTGTTCCCTAATTATGCTGGTGTTGCAAAAGCTCTTTTAAGTTTTGTTTTATTCCAAGCCACAGATGTTTCTGCGATCATGAAGCAAGATAAGATAATCCTTGGTAGTAAAAAATCACAAATCACATGGGCTTCTATGATGCAGGTTTCTGTCCTGATCAGAACTCTCTTTTAAAAGGAACAAAACAGAGCAAATAAGCCGTAACTTTCTGACAGACTTGTAACTGGTTTTTGCACATGGTACTTCCAGGGGCCATTTATCCTTGGTTTTAAACTAAACATCCAATTTCCATTCCTTTCTTTTCTCCTACCTGAGTTCTCCCAAAGGTGTTTGAGGGTTCTCCATCACTGCAATACTACTTTTCATGTTGAGAGGTACTTTTTTGCAATGAGAAACAGACATTCATGAGGAGAGCCAACACCCCCGTGAAGCAGGTATATATTAGAATTCTTCTTCTCCTGTCCTTGTATCTTTTCTGAAGTGATCCCTTTCCATTTTTCTTATGTTCATTTCATATTTCTTTTCCTACAAATTCTTTCTTTTTTTTTCAGGGAGCAAAAGCAGTATTGTGGCCTAAGAGAAGGGAGGCACACATAACTGTGATAGAAACTACAGCCGTGTGATTCATTAGAATAAAAAGAGTGAGCAGATACCTCAAGTATAGCTGGAACCTAAGTTTGTACCTTTTTCTTGATACTGAATGTTGTCATTTATCTTTCTGATTCAGGAATCCTATTTTCCTCTGGTGTTTCCAGAGTAGGAGGAGAACTGATAGTTTCAAACTGAATATTTTCAGCCCTTACGTGAAGTGGAGGAGGTAACAAAAATTTTTATGACAATTATTTTTTTTGTGTTTCAGCTTCTGATTTAAATTGGAATTATTATCTGGAAAATAGTAAAAGTTCGAAAAAAGTTGTTTCCCTTTTCAGTTTCAAATTTAACTTCTACGGTATTTGAGCAATCCCACTTCTCTAGGATTTTAAAAGCATTCTAGCAAAACAAAAGATATGAAACTTGGATTTCTAATAAAATGTACCAATGTTTTAAACCTCAAAATCTATGGCTCTTTCTTAAACATGATTTAGAAAACTGCATGGGTGTGAGGAGATTAAGAAAATACCATTTAAATTTATTCCTTGCTGAACACTATTTAGTTTATTTTTAAATTTCTCTTCCACAACTCTGACTTAAACATCTACCTGTATTTCAATAGAACGTATACAAACATATGTGTGACTTCAGGATCTTATTTTTTAAGTTTTTTGCCTTTGCAATACGAGCTATTTGTTTGTCAGACAACACTCCTTCTGTTTCAGAAACAGAAGCAGTTTTCATTTACCCCGTAAAACCATAGTAAAGGCCTTGATCAGAGACATACGAGTGCCGCTCTGAGTGCTCTGTGCTTTTCTAATGTGAGTTTCAAGCTAATCTTAGCATCCAAATACAAAATGTGAGAGATTTTGATTTTATGTCTTAGCTTTACAGATATACAACTCCCAGCTCTTTCCCAGGTGTTCTTGTACTGCCCTTATAGTTGTTGCCAATATGCAGGCTATCTACATTTATAAGTGCATTATTTAAATATTTGCTACTTTCACAATAGCAGCAGTAGAAGGAAAGCTGAATACCTGTGTGAAGAACAATTTGTCTCCTCAGATAACTACACTGCTGTCCCTATATGTATAATAGCAGATGCAACCTGTAACAGCTAAAGACAAAAAAAGATAAGGTGACTGTGGATGGAGAGTGAGAAATAAACAGAAAGAGAAGTCTGTTAGACTAATTATAGTCTGTTCTGATATAGTGTCTTTTATTCTATTCTCTAATTTTAATTCTCATTCAAGTCATCTACTGTCAAATGTAGCAAAACCAGATTTTTTTTTTTTTTCTACCTATTACATATTTATTCCAAAGAACTCATAGCACTGTGTTCAGGGGCATTCACACTCAATTGCTGTCAAATTGAATAATTTTAAAAGTTTCATTATATCTTTGAAAAAAAAAGTCCTAATGAAATATTAGGCCCCTGGGAATAGTACACTATGATTCTAATAGGATAAGCTCAAATTCCATCAGGGCCTTCTGCGATAGTCTATCTGTGATGGGAAAAACCTAGGAGTGATAGTAGTTTGTTCATAAGAAATCATATTGAAGCTGTTCTTAAGGTAATGTTCTCCTCAGTGAAAGAAAAGAGTTCATTGTATAGCCAAAGGTTTCATGAGAAGGTCAATTCTCGTTTTATTTTTAGAAGTTGGGATGTGTGAGTGGGGGAAGTACTATATTTAATCATTGTGAAGATGACAGTATTTTGAATACCTAATACCAGAATCTCTCTAGTATTAATGATACATTCCTGTTCTGCTGTTCCTTTATTTCTATTTGGAAACAGGGTCAAACTTGGAGTTGCATCCAAGTAGAACATCTACCTTAGGTAATTTACTCCATCTGGATGAAGTTTTTACTTTTCTGCCTGCAGGGACAGGATTATTTGGCTCCTCTTAGTATATTTTACACTGCTATAAATGAAAGGTGCTATATTCACACAACAAAATATGGGCAAACAAAAGACTTTCTAAAGACACAGTTAATTGTGCTTTTTCTCATTTTTAAATCTATTGATGACTTTCTCCACCAATGGAGACAAGACGTGGGAATAAATAAGACTTTTGATTACTTGTTCTTAGGTTTTCTCTTTGCAAGGTTCATTATACTGTAATTCGGGGGGGGGGGTGGGGGGGTGGGGGGGTGTTGGGCAGCAAATAAAAAAACCCCAAACAATAGCCCCCAAAACATTCCAATCTTTCCTGAATGCATTTCTGCAATGCAATGTTATTGCAACTCAAAGGAGTGGACCTAATCATGTACTTACCTTGGGGAAAGGGGACAGATTTAACAATTGAAGGCTACAAATAGGGGTTTATCCTCCTAACAGCTTAAGAATAGGTAGCAGAAGTACTAAGTTTTGTTCCTTCTTGTTCTAATGTATTTTCTTTAGAGAATCCATCACAAAGGATAACAGGAAGATATCATACTTCTACCAGTTTTTCCTACTGAAAAGGAACACGAGGTGGCAAGTATAGATATCTGTCTTGCAAGAACTGGACATGCCATCTATGGTATCAACTCATCGTTCATAGAAACAGATTAATTACTTTGGTCACTACCAGATTTAAGATGATGATCTGGAGCACAAAACGGTTTGTTTCCTTTTGTTTCTGTTGGCAAATTTGTCAAAGATGAGACAAAATCAGCTTTCCCACCCCCCCTCTTATTAAATGGGGAATAAATAATATTCTGTACTAATGACCCTTAGAAAAAGAAACCCATTAAGAGACTGATGAATGTTAAATTGTTAAATTAACATTAAAGAAGTTTCCACCTGTGTGAGTTTTTAAGACAGGATTAATCCTCCGGAAAGAATTCCTTAAACTGCAATTAATTAGTGCACAACTAATTGCTTTGTAAGATATCAATTTCATACTTCAGAAGGGAAGCAGCGCATTGTAAAATAAGAAGCCCTCAGCACAGTAAATATTTTAAGCACAAAACTAACACCAATGCTTAGTCTTCATTAACAAACCTTAATTAATGAAGGTTTAAGCTGTTGATGATGACTCATCATCATCATGATTGTTATTAACAATTTGACTTCAGAACCCTGAGCAACATTCTTGGAATACTGGTAATGTACAATAGTGTGTTTTTACCGCTCCTTTGTTTCCAAGTTTATAATACTGAAAAGATAAGGCTTACCTGATTTTGTTGTTTCTAGGAATACTCCCTGTCCCTTTATCCAACAGGAAATCAACTTATGTTGGCAGACCTTGGATGCGCTTTTATTTTGGACCTGGCAGCTTGAATCTATCTCTAGAGTTGCCGTCAATCTTGAAGGTCTCCAGCCTTTTTTTTTCACCTGCTTTCTTACAAACAGGAAATGTGGTTCAGGCTTTTACAACCTCACTAGCAAACCGACGGTCTCTTTCAGTGTTTGCCTCCAAGAGAGGAATAGAATACTTATGTGTGCACTTGCATTTATCATCTAGCTGTCTTGCCACAGAAGAGCATGTACAGCACTGTTAGTTCCATTTTAAGTGATACAAACCTACTTTTGTAATATTGATATGAGACCCATACTCTAAGTCTTCCTGTTTGTGATGTTGAGTTCAACAAAAGTATTTAGATAAATCTTAAACTAAATTACAGAACTATTTTAACCTAGGACTGCTATTTGACTCTTTATCTCCTGAGGTTTCTAAACCAAGTCTGAAAGTCCATCGCTGAGAGAGCCTACAGTTTAGCTGAAAGAGGATTCAGGGGCACAATGCAGAAATTAGACCATTGCCAGCTGTAAAAAGTCAGGTTCTATCATATCATAATATGCTTCCTTCCATTCTTTTAAAGTCTATGAATCTGGGCCCACAATCCAGAACAGTTGTGGAAAGGGAGGGTAAATCAGCATGTGTGTATTTATCTTTAAAATTTAATGAAACATGCCAGTGTTTGGGTAGAGAAGCCATTTTATTCTCAGAATCAGAGTAGCTTCTTCCAGCGAAAGCTTGCACTCTGAGCACTGTCAAAGAAGCTTTCTGTTAACTTTGAGGGTTTGGGAGGTTTTTTTGCAGAGCAAACGGTTTTATTTCCAATTATGCATAATGCAGAAGCAGGAAGGGTTGCTTAAGAGAAAAAGTTAATCATGTGACTACATTTGTCTTTTTGGAATATGTACATTGAAATAGCCCTCAGTGTAGTCTAAGGAGCAACGTAAAACATTGTTCTTTGAGACAGGCTTTTATGTGAGAAAATATCCTTTGCAGTATATGTTTATTTGGGATGTTATTACTTTGGAGTATTATTTTTATATTAACTACCTTAGATCAATGCTTAAGAAATAATTAACTGGATTAATATCTTATTTGAACATGAAGGAGCAGGTTAGTCTTGATTAATATAATATATCCTTCCATTTGAGTCCAAAGGTGAAATAGACTCTTAAATACTCAGAGCTTTATCATAGTGAAGTGAGTTGATGAGAAGAAATTAATATAAAAATACTGAGAATGGTGGGAATTACACTTTATACTGGTTTTGAACTTGTAATTATCATGATGAAAAATTGCATTAAAAACAACACTATTTTAAAGTGGACATAGCTTTGGTATTTGCCAGCAACTGAATTTAGACACCGACTCATAAATACAGGTAGAATCAAAATTTCTCATTGTTAAACCAAAAAGCATAGGTCCATCACATTTCACTGAAAACCAGGATATAGAACTAGATCTCCTTTCAGTAAGTAATGCATTCTATGATCTGTAGTCTAAACTGTGGCTTTAAGCAGGGAAGAGATCCAGTTTTGTGAAGTGGAGACTGCAATTTGTGTTTGAAAGTAAAGGGTTTGTCATGAGCCTAGGGAAGGAGAAGGTCTCAACCAGTTATTATGACTGCATTTACCAGTTCCATGTTGTACGCTCAAGTGAAAAGAAGAGTCCTGGGGCCATCTGGTGAGAGTATGCATCTCAAGAGGAAGCCTCTTGGTAAAAAAAAGAAGGATCCTAAATTGAGAGAGAAGCTGGAGAGTGTGGGCGATACATATTGTAAAAATGGAGACAGTTGCTTAGTTTCTCAGCTAAGAGCACGAGGAGTAAATCTGAGGTCTGCAGAGGATTCAGAATGAAAATACTTATCAGCCTGAACAAGAAGCTTACAAGGAATGAACTCTTTTGGAGATAATTAGGGGCACAGTGGAAAGGTGAACACTGGGAATGCAGCAGGGGATTTCTGGGTTTGTAGTCCTGGTGGTGTGTTAATAAATCTGCTCTCCAAGAGCAAATCATTGTATAAGCTTTGACTGGCTGCAGAAGCGAAGTCTATTGGATTGGACATGAGCTTGGTATGCGATTTTGGGCAGCCTGGAACAGACTGAAAGCTGTGTTAGATGGCAAGAAATTATTTGCTGCAGGCTTTAAAATCCATTGTGAATATAAAAGACTTCTTTCTTTTCTGTCTTGTCCTTTATATCGGTGCTACGTTAAAACACTTAGTGAGCCAGTTGTCTGCTTAAAGTGCTGTTATTCAGGATAATAAAGACAAGGACAAATTGTGCCTAATTTTAGAAAGACAGGACATAAGATAGTGCTACTCCATCCACATCTATTGTGTACGAAGACATTTCCTCCTCTTTTGAAAGTCCCTGAGCTATAAGCTGCTGGGTGCATATTCTGGGGAAGTATCTCCGACTGCTTAGCTACTTAAGTGATCTTTGGTAAACATATGCTGCTGGTGTCTCCCAGATAAGAATCTATGTCAAATGGACATCTGGCTAGGGTGGGAATAGCTCTTGCTATTTGAGTTCTTGGAGAATGCAAATGGAGTACTATTAAATATTGATGTGCACAGGTGTATGTGAAGGAGTAAATCTGTGCTCAGAGTCAAACAGTACTGTTTGGCAGAAGACATGGATGATTGAGTGAAGCTGACTGAGACATCACTTGACAAAGTGAAAAAAAGAACTTATAAAGTAGTATTTTGTTTGTTGTTTTAGGGAAAGACAAGCAGAAGAATCCTTAAGTAGGCATGAAATAACATTTTACATTTAGAAGGGAAGCCATAATTGGGAAGGGAAAGGGTGGATATTGAATTTCATTCTTTGGGCTTAGTTGAGTCTTCCTAAGCTTGATATTAGTGTAGAGAAAAAAAAAAAAAAAACAACCAATTAGTAGTACATTATGGATATTAGAGGGTTTTTGTCTTAAAAATGCATGGTGCTATCTACAGAATGGAATAATTAGAAATCCTAGAAGTGTCTGTGTTAAGTACTCATGGTCTAGCAAATGATAATTCACACTTACCATGAAGTCCCTTAAACTTTATGCACCTGTGGTATATATGGAATTGGAAGGTTTACACTCATTCTTGAGGAAGGAGATACGTGGCAGCAGTCAAACATGTTAGATATCTATATCTAATTTCTGTGACAAGATAGCAGACTGTTGCCACAGAGCATGGAGCTAAGGCAGTGGCTGACCAAGGAAAAATTATAATATTGTTGAGACCCCAACAGAGCAGATCAACAAGTTTCCAGAAGCAAGACCATTACTAGAATTTTTATATTGAAAATGCTTTTCTGACTCTGGATGAACCTTGGCAGGATAGAACATTTTAATGTGGTTGCTTAAAAAGGTAACAATCCTTAACAGTTCCCAGCAGTCTCTTCCAAGCCTGGAATGTGCTGTACATGACTGGAAACCTCAAGGGAAAAGAATTTTCAGCCCTATTGACCTGAAAGTCACTTCAGAGTTTGTACTTTCCCTTTCCTCCACTCCAAGAAATCAAAAAGCCCTCTTGCATCCTTCCTCTTTGTTCTCAAAGAAGAAAGTCTTTGCTATGCCACTAAAAGAAGACTTCTGGGGACTGCCTTAACTGTTTCTTAGAAAATTAAAACTAATTAAAACTAGTATTAAAACTAAATATTACATTTTTCAAGTGTAGTTGGAGAAAATACAAATTTAACAGTCAGTTGGCACAAAACTCCAATGCATTTGACCTGATAAACCTGCATCTCTTATTTACTTAAGTCAATAAGTTCAGTACATTTTTGCAATGCGTGCATGTTGGCAGCAAGCTGTACTTTTTTAAGACCACAGAATGCATGTTTATTCTAGCTTCCTGAAGGGGAAATAAACTGCACAGCTGAGAACAGAATTATGCTTCAAATGCCTACTTTCTCTATCACAGCTCAAATTACAACCTTTTTTTGAAAAATGATGTGATTTTCAGTGCTAAGTGGTGTAATGGAAATCCCCTTGCAAAGAGTGAAAAAGGAACTGTAGTGAAAGTCTTGAAAAGTGTAGGTATTCCTGCAAGATGTAAATGACATTTCTGTTTGAAGTGGGAATATATTTTCAATCATGAATCTTCTAGGATTTGCTGGGGAAAGTAACTACAGCAGAAATGCTTCGAGGGGAGCTTATGCTGAAGTGGAGTCTGCCCTGGTTCTAATCTCAAACATATCGGAGAAGTAGAACAACTGTTCTTTTAAGCTTAGCACGTGGCTCTCTGCTCAGATTGCAGGTGCAGACCTGGTGCTCCTTGTGTAGTGAACATAAATGAGCAACAATGCTACAGAAGAGAGGTTGATGTAACATAGCTGCCAGAAAGAGTGAGGCCTTTCAAGCCAGCCTCAAACACTGCAGAGAGCTCTTCTGACTCCTACAGTGAATTTTATAGTTGATGATAAAATTAAAAAACTGATCAGTGTTATTTGTGCATTGTAGACAAAGTCCTGAATTTCAATGTTTTACTTAAACCGCTGTTCAGCACAATGCGCTCTCATTAACTTCCCCTGAAATTATGGCTGCTATTACCAGCAATATCATGGGTTTCCTGTGGGGAAACCACAGGGTGTTTTTTTTTTTTTTTTTTTTCCGAATGCTACAAAACCTTATTATCAAGGACTGCAAAGAGAAAAGTTTTTATCTTGGTAATTCTGCACTGTCAAAATTTCCATTGAAAGCTAACACTGCATGCTTGTGCAGCTTTAGGTGGGGTTTTTTGTATTGTGTGCTGTGAGATAACTGAGCAGTCTCTGCATCATTAGCAAAGAGAAAACAGAACAGATGCTGCTTCATCCAAAACCTGCAGAAGTAATGTGTTGCCTTTCCATTGACTTCAGTGGATTTTATTTTCTGTTCAGACAGATGCTGTATCCTGAGAGAGTTGTAATCTCTAGTCGTATTTCTTTCAATAGCCACAAGAAGAATGAATTTCCTATTAAAGTTGCTATAATCCACTTACCTGGCTTTAGGATTTTTGTAATTCCCCCTTGACACACAAAGAGTGTGGGCAAATATTTTCCCCTGTGCAGCCAAAGACCTGATCCTGCAACTATTTGTCATGTGAGACACCCTAGTGAAGCCAGCAGGCCCCACTCTGTGCTTGGTAGCAAGCTTGCAACTCCATCAACTTTGTTTGACCAAAGTGCACAAATAATTTGTGAGCAAGATAGTGTCCCTAAAATACTGCGCTTGTGCTTTTTAAAGTTGCTTGGGACTACCATGAGCATGTCCGTGTGGCTCAGTTGAAGCTAGTGTAGAAAACCCAAATTTGTGTGTATGTGGCCTGGAGCCCTGTGGAGAATCTCCCCAAACAGTGTAAGTCCCTTCCTACAATGCTAAGGCTGAGCTAATAAACCTGACTCCTTAACTGTGCTTGTTGCTAAAGTGATTAAGCCGACACCAGTTCTGCAGCGTGTCCTTTAACCAGCTTAGCCTTCATAGTGGGCTTTCTCATCCATTGCTTCTAGCTTAAGTGTTTGGCTAGGAGAATGTCAGAAGCTTGTCCTCACTGTTGTAATGAGTTAAACTTGCTCTGCTTTGAGTGAAGTATTCCCAAATACAATTTTGAACAAAAATAACCCTTTTTTTGAGCAAAACAACACCTGCACTCTAGTGGCATCACAGCTAATGAGTTGTCATAACTCAGGCTGCTGTTTCTGCCTTTGAACCCTAAACCTGTTCCACCACTTCTCCAAGCCTGTGTTATCACAGCATGGTTCATGTTCGCTCTTAACTGGATTTTGGCCTATCCCTCTTCTCGATGCAACAGAAGTTCTGAGCTCTTTAAAAGCTGCTGGACACCTAGGCTAGGCTGTCTTGTTGGGGATTCTTGTTAGAAGTCAGACTCTGCTGTATATGAGTCTACTCCCACCTCCCTTTGCCAGGACAAGGCAGGTAAAAAGCATTTTAACTACTTTGTTGTTTTCTCCTGTAACATCCTTCCTGCATTTTATCCCTGCGGGACACCGTTCCCCTAACATGACATAGTTGCCAGAGGGCAGCAGGAGAACCACAGCACTGGGAGTCAAGGCATGTGTTCATGCACACATCTGCAAAGTCACAAATAGTGATGAGGAAATTAAAAAATGCATGAGCCTGCCTCAACTTAATCTCTGTGCTTGCGTGTATTTACCAATAAGCCAAGGAATGACTGCTTAGATGTAATTAGTGTCCAAATAGGTTAAGATGGAGATTTGACTGTGAAGCTAACCTTTGAAAACTAGTCAGTGATGCACTGGAGTAGTGAAGAAGTGAATCACTCAACTACTGAACCTTCCAGCTTAATAGTGTTGTGGTTGCATCTCTATTTAAAGAAATATCTGGTAAGCAGATAAAAGTGCTCGTCTCGCCACATTCATGGCTGTTAAAACATTGTTTTCTTACTACTTCCTGTTCAGCAGTGCATTTGGGCACAGCAAAGTGTGTGCTAGTTTCCTTGTAGTATAAACTGTCAGTGACTTGTTAGCATTTGCAGAAAGTAAGAGCACAGGTGCGTGGAAAATGGCTGTCTCGTCCCACAAAATGTTGTAAGGCTATAAGGTGATTGTTCTACACTGACATGCACATTTCTTGTTCTACACTGACATGCACATTTCGGCATTTCTTAGAGGCCAAAATAAATATTATATATGTTTAAGGTGCTTTCTTTGGACATGGCAGTCTTGGGTTAAAGTTTCTGTATGGAGAAGGTAGGACATGGACTGAATTTCTGTCTCCATGTGACAGCTGAAAAATGTGGTCATGGACCCTGTTAGGTGCCATGGGGAGCCTTACTCTGTCATGCACAAATGCTGCATCCTCAGTGGGAGGAAGTTTTCCCAACAGAAGTGTCATGGCACATTTCACTAAGCTTCCTGGCTAACAAGCTCATGTTCTCTCGGAAGTATGGCATTGCTGAAAAACTGATCGGCTCTAAGCAAGCCCTGTTGTTGCAGCTTCAGATTTGTAAACTAGCAGAATAATCCCATTATTTCAATTTTTGCTTTGTTTCTACTCTAGGGTACTATGGTCTTTCTATTCATGTCCCATGCTTAATAACTCTTATTTCAAGTCTATTTGACTACTTAAGAAAGGTGCTTTTTTATGAAAACATGCTACTTAGGAGTAATTTTTTCTCTTCTTTTTTGTGTGCGTGCAGCTACCACTTCCATAGTTGATGCTTCTGAAGGAGTTACTCTACATGCTATTACTGGTGCCAATAAATTCTTGCTATGCTGCTTAGTCAGTACTTTATTTGTAGCACTGTCCAGGGATGCAGAAATATTTGCATGAGTGCCTTTTCTCCTTTTATAATCTAAAGAACAAAATTACATAGCATTTAAAGGTGGTAGGCAATTGTGTGATTTGATTGCTATTTAGAAATTTCTGTTCAGATGCTGATTTAAGTGATGAATAAAAAACGCACATCCTTCTACATCACCATTGATGTACAATAATCCAGCCACCAAGCCAGGAAACATGAAATTGCTATTCTACCCTTAATTGGTTTAGTGGTGGACTTGGTAGTGTTAGGTTAATGGTTGGACTGGATGATCTTAAAGGTCTTTCCCAACCTAAACGATTCTATGATTCTATGTATGTGTAGGTTCAGCTCTCTATGTCAGGTATGACTAGGTGGATCAAAGACATTGTGACTGGGATGGGAGTGAATGACACCAAAGTGGCCAGCAGTGCTATCCCTCTGTGTGAACACTGCAGAAATAGATGGCATTTCTGTGTTTAAAACTACCTGTGGGTTTAGCAGTAAATGTGCTAAAACTATGTAGCTCGTAGAATACTCTTTAGCCCATGCTCTACAGCTGCTGAAAAGAAAGGCTGTTCTAAACAGAGTTCAGAAACTTGATAGCATTCCCTTCAAGTGGAGGAGGCAGGTAGAGCAAGCCATTTTCCAACCTTATTGCCACCTCCCTAACAGAGAGGTGGCATATGAGAATAAGTAGTATAGGGGAGTAGAGGGGTAGAGGGGGGTGGATTGCATGCCACAGCCACACCCCACAGGGTGGGGGGAGAAGTACCAGCACCCTTGAAGCTTAAAAATGAAGTGAGGCAAGCAAGCGAATGGTGTTAGTGTTACTATTTGATCATTGTGCACTGGACCTTATTTTCTTAGTGCGTAACTAAGTGCATGCTTAAAACGGTTCATCTTTGCTGTGAGCCAAGCATCCTGGATAAAGCATGGGTTTTATACCTCACTCTACCCTTTACTTGAAGTGAAACTTTATTTTAGGAGTTATAGCTCCATGACAAAATAGAGAGAAGAGTGTAAATTATTTTCTGTCGTTCCTGGAAACAATTCTCCGTTTTAGCTGAACAGACACAACCTGGGTATTGCAGCTACTTGGGGAGAAAAAAAAATTGTGGTAAAAGCTGACCATTCTTGTTTGTGACTTTCTCCTACTGAATGCTTTTATTCTGTGTTTGAAACATACACATCATAACTTTACATCGTGGGACAGTTCACAGAGGGTCATTTAATCACACAGAGGTGGCACGTTCTGACTTCCCTGGCATCAGTTTTCCTGGAGTTGTGCTACAACTGAGTAGCAGTAACAAAACTGCAGAGTGCAAAGAAAAGCTGGAATTTTCTCCATGTGTATATAAGACTGCTTTTCTTTTAAACATTATTAACGTCCAGTATACATCAAAAATTCGCACTGATAACAGTGTTGAACAGAAATGATTGAACAGATGTTGAACAGCTTTTGATTGACATGCAAAACCCAGAGGTTTTTTCTCCATAGGTAGAGGCTAACAAGGTTCTTCTAAAGAAGCTGTTGATAGCTTTTTTTTTTTTTAGTTGAGAGAAAAGACTTCTGACTGAGGCCATTTGTAGCTCACAAAGGTTTCTATTTCACTGGTTAAACATGTATAATTATGCATGATTCATAAGCTAATGCTGCCACTTGATGCTAACTTTTTTCCCCTGCTATCATATAATGCAATTGTTAATGTGCCCATCCGCTCAGCTCTGCTTAGGCAATGCTGAAATCCAGAGAGCAGCTATACAGAAATGAATCTGTATTGAAGTGCTTCTTAAGGCTTGATATAAAAGACTTCTTCGAGAATTGTCTATCCTTGAAACATATCAAAACACTTTATAAAGTGAAATCAATAAATGCCGTGCATCATACACAGCATGATTTTCAGTCAGTCCTGATACAGAATACACCTCTTACCCAGCAGCAGTTCTGCGAGATTCTTTAAAGGCCTGATGGAAGGATGCCATCAAATGAGGAATGCAGGTTGGCTTCTGAGTAGAGGTGGTAACACACAATTTCCTCCATCCACTGGAGTAACTTTTTCTCTTTGTGCAAACAGATCTATGGTACATGTCCGGAGTCTTGGCTCTGAATTTCCCCTGAGTCTTACTATGTTTGAAAGTTCAGACTTCCAATGACTTGCTGAGAGCTCTAATTCATGTCTAATTTAAGCACAGGAGAAGTCTCGAGATATAATGCATTTAAAGCTAAATGTGTCCAGGTTTTCAGGAAGGGCATTATACTAGGACTTCTAAAATTCCTGGGGCGAGGAAGTTTCTACCCTACCTAGCAGGCTTGTGTTTTACTACATGGCTTAAGTATCAACTCAGTAACATTTCCCTGTGGTTGTAGAGCACCTGACAAAGTAACTATGAAATACTACTTGTACTTCTCTCTGATGCCAGTGTTTTTAAAGATGTCATATTGATGATTTAGATGGTTAAATTTTAAGTTTGGAGAAGCAAAGGAGGGGAGCAGAGCACTATTATAAGGAATTTCACTAATGTGTGGCAAGCAGTACTTACAGTACCATGCTTGTATGTCTCTGCTTTCTGGATGTGACACCTGCTGCTTTGGCCATCCTGGTCCTGAGGTGCTGCACAGTTAGTAGTTTGCTATGGACAGGCTGCGTCTTGAGCACTGTCTTTCCTGACATGACCTGCCTCCCTAGCTGCAGTGCAGGGCTGGAGCATCTCTGCTGCACTGATTCACGAGGTAAAGCTCTAACACCCCTGAAGCATGTGGTGGGAGACAACTGGGCAAGGTTGTCTTACCTCATACGAAAGACTTGACAACACTAACAGAGGCTTGCCTGCATGCATGAGCCTTTAGCAGCATGCCACTGATGTCTCCCATTAGGAGGCAGAGGGGAGGGCATGCAAATCTTTAAAACTTTTTTTAAAAAACTTAGAAAATGCTGGCCAGATAGTGGGATGTCACCTATGCAATTAATACTTCTTAGAGTGAACTAGTTTCCTCAGTGGTCAGAGAGATCCTGTATCTCTCTGTACTGCAGGGTTATTTTGAAACCCTGTACTGCAGGGTTATTTTGAAACCCTGTACTGCAGGGTTATTTTGTACAAATCAGCCATATCCCTCACTCCCCTCACCAGCACACTGAGGCTCCCAGTTAATCGGCAGCTGCCTTGCTGTAGCTCAGAGATGAAGATGTTTGTTATCCTGGAGTGGAATCAATAACTGTGCTGCTTTACTTCCAATGTCTGTGATTTCTGGCAAGCATAAGGACTTTTCTGCTATCTTAACCCAAACTGTGATTTAATTAGAGGATTTTAAAATGGTTGATACAGCCAGCAGTCCTGTGTGAAGACTTTCTTATGATGATAAGCTGAGCAGCCAGAACTTCAGATCCTTCCAGCAGACACCTGTGTTAATTTGGCGAGCTCTTCAAGCTCTTTCTTTTCAGGCCAACTCTGCTGTGTTCTGTCTTCATCTTTCTGCTTGTAAGCACAGAACCTGTCCTGTGCCCTCAGCAGGAGCTAGAGTCTTTTCCTAGAGCCCGTGAATTGTCTTATCCTCCTTTGCTTCCATTTCCTTCTCCCATCTCTGTTCAAAGAGTTACTTATCTTGAGAGAGCAGAGCATAGAGTGAAAACAAACCAATATATAAGTACAGTAAATGTCAGGTCAAGATACATAATTCAGTTTACCACAGCAGGGTGGCATTTCTGAGACAGGTGTTTAAGGTACAGAAAGGCATTTTCTGGGCTATCAGATACATGGCTTCTGTTAGGAGAAAAGTGCTGGGGTTTGGGTTGCTTCATTAGAATGTCAAACAAAAAAGCACAGTGCACTGAGTGCCAAAGCCATATTTATCTTCATGCCATATTCAGCGCTTTCTCAAGGTGAATATTCTAGCTCAGAAGGAAATGTGAAAATGCAGACTGAGGCAGCAAGTTCCTACATCTCTGTGCATGCTTTTCAGCAGCACATTTTGAAGTTGAATGCCTTTACTCTCAGGAAATTCCTCAGGTTATGGATGCTTGAGTCTAATGATGAACCTGTTACATCAAAGATTGAATGAGAGTGTGGGTCTTGTTGGAAAGGGCAGCAGGGCAATACTGCACAGAAAAGAGAGGCAAGATTTAAGATGAGGAAGAGGTAAGGAGTAAAGAGATGTGGGAAAAAGACACAGAGCAGAACTTGAATCATTTCAGTAAAGGACAGATAACAAATGTTGCCATGATGCAGGCCATGCTTCTTTAAAGTAGCCAGAGGCATTGAGCCTTGGATGGTGGTGCTAACGTGCCCTTCTTGAAATCTTTGGCACGCCTGCTGCAAGAGCAAAACTGAGTCCTGACAGAAGGACTGTGCTGGGCTGGGGAGGTGAGGGGCAGGAGGTTGGAAGTGGGTAATGGACATATAAACCATGTCCCTTTATGTGGAAAAATCTGTGAAAGTGTTGAATCTTGCCACTTGAGAAAGAGACTCATGTTCCAGCTACTTGCTTCTCCACCTCACCTGCTCTGGGAGAATACTCCACCTGCTGCTGAGGGCACAGAGCAGGCTCTGTACACAAGGGCAAAAGACTAACCAACAAAAAAACAGAGGAGCTTTTCTAGGTTTAAAAAGGAAGCCACTGTGGAGGAGCTAATTCTTGAGGAAGTCTTAGTTCTCTCCGCGTGGTTCATTGTAGGTTACCTTCACTGCCAGAGGTGAGAAGAGTCATTCTCAGGCCTCTAAAGAATAACACCCTGACCAGGTTTGCTATGGAATTAAGGCAGTAGTAAATGTAACAGATAGCCCCTTGGGCTTTGGGGGCAATTTTGGGGTTTGGTTTGGTTTTTTCTTTTCCTCTGGTGGGAAAGCTGATTGTCAAGCACTGCAGTGTATTGCTACCTCAGTGATGTCAGTACCACTGTTTGTGGTTTGTGGTCTTACTGTTATTGTCGTGGGCTGGATGCATTTTGTGGTATAGTTTAATTCCTTTTTAATAAATCCAGGTCACTTCATACAACACATTGTCTTTAGAGCAACTTCTAGTGCCAGACTCAGTAGGAAGCCATGAAAAAATGAATGCCAGTTGTGGAAAGCTAGAGACGTAAAAGGCAACTAGGAAAGGACAGAGAGTCCTGCATGGTACTGCATCATTTATAGCATTTTTCTGTAAGTGTGCCAACTTGCTTGATTTATGTGTGTGTATATTTGGACTTATTTTCCTCCTATTATCCCAGAAATTGATTCTGTTTCGTCATGCCTCTGAGGCTATTTAAAGACTGCATGATATTCCATCACCTGCCTGAGTTACAGTGAGTACACTGGAACAAATGCCCAGATGCTCCATTTCCAGAGGACAAGGGCATCTGTGCCTTCCTGCGGAGATGAGGATAGCTGGTTCTGCTACTGCCTTGACCATGGACGCCTCTGTTCTGGGGATCAGAAAAGGGGATGGTATTCCTGTGGGTTTCCCAGGATATGTCCTCCCTCATTCTGCACTTGGAAATGTTATCTGAATGTGACAGTTTGGGGTATTTGGGATTCTGGTAGTCTAATAGGGGTAAGTGGTGTTACAGAAGCATGCAGGGTCATTTTGATGTGTCTCCGATGTGTCAAATTTATTTGATGGCTCTAAACACTGTGCATCCACCAGCACTGTGTTTGGGTTTTGTCAGAAGTGGTGTCACTCTGCTGCTCAGCACATTGCTGCCGGGACAACCATGGACAGAAGCATGGAGAGGCACCTTCAACAGCACTTACAAAGGAAGGATCACATTAGTATTTACTGAGTGGTAGCCTTCCAGAGAGGCATAGAAATCCTACATGTTCTCTGACTCTTTTGGTTATCTACCATGACAGATTAATCTAAAGTTCCTGGTTAAACCCATTGAGTGCTAATATGATTATTGTCCAGCCACTTTAGAGGGAAGAAGGTCTGGCAATTTAAGGAGATGAAGAAGGGCGTGTGGAAAAAGATTTCACCCCCGGGCATGCAAGTGCTCTTTCCCAGAAGTTACCTGCGATAGAATATAAAGAGCACCATCTACTGATGCAGAAGAAAACAAACAATTTGTATACAAGGCCTTTTTTTCCTTTTCCTTCTCCTCAGTCAAGATGTTGGTGGCTTTCCGAATGCAGGGTTTAATCTGGATTTTGATTGTCAGTAGCAAAATGTTTTAACTATTGGCTCCCCTTGCTAATGGTGTTGATAGAGAAGATGGTGTGTTTTATCCATACATGGTCTGTTCTGTCCCTCAGCAATCCCAGCAAAGGGGCCTACTTAGCACTGTCGATATGCATAGATATGCCTGCTGAATATATCAGCTGCCTGCTGAATATATCAGCTGCCTGCCTAATCCTTATTGTCATGGCACTTTCTTTCAGTATCAGCTTAGAAAAGCATGTCAAGCTTCCACAGACTGTCATGGTCTCTTTCCAATGCCAGCTCCCTTCAGCCTCCTGGCTGAAAGCTGAGTAATTTGTGACAACCTCACCCAACAGCTTTATGTGCCCCATGCTGGAAACACTCCACAAACTTCAGGGACTTCATACTGATGTAGTTTGTTGTGCATGGGAGTGGGTCATGAGTGTTGTCTTGCTGTCAGCTCCTAGGCAGACTGCACTGTGTTCACCTTAGAAATTTGGCATTGTCTTAAAATGAGGAAAGTGTTTCTAGAGTACTCATCACCTCTCTGGATCTCAGTCAGCCTGACCTGCCCCCTTCTGCTATGGAGGAGTATCTGTATTTTTGATCTTGTGTCCTCATTGCTGACTGATTCTCCATCATCAGGACCTCTTCTTCAGTGCCAGAATGGGCATGAAGTTGAATAATTTGGTATCCCTAATTCCTGAATGTAAAGCATTTGCCTGAGTATTCTTTTTTGGGGAGGAGGGTGAGTACATCACCCTTGATCTAAAACAAGTTCATATTTACAGATGTTAGAACCTTTCTTAATCTTTCTGATTAAAAAGTTTGCCTTAAGTGAACTCTGACAGGAACAATGAGAGCTTCACAGATACCTGGGTCTCATATGTTGCAATCTCTCTATCTTGTTACTGCCTGATGATATACGCAGAAGGAACACAGCCTTGCTTCCTATTTTACAGAAGCACAAGACTGCCTCTTTTGTTGTACACCAGCACCACTTAGTGCTGAGATGTTCTAGAGGTCACTAACGGAAAAATAAATTTATACATGACAGTATTCAGCTTCTAAGCGAAGCTCAAGTTCATGAGGTTTTGTGTTATAGGTAAGTTTGTGGGAACACCTATTTTTTGTTCTATCTTTGCTCTCTTTTCCCTCCCCGCCCCCACTTTGTACAGTTTGCAGCATCTTTTCCTACTGTTAACAGTACATCTGTCAAGTACACAATTTATGCACTGGAATCTAGGATATGATTCATTTCTTAGGCCACCCCTTGCCAATCAATTCCAAAAGTATAGATAGATCCAGCAACTGTTGCAGTTACAAATTTAAAGATTCTGGATGTTCTCCACCTCTAGGTTTCTGTGGCCTCTAATGGATATTGACAGATTGAATAAAGTCAGAACATAAACAAGGGAGAGAAAATCTTAGACTGGTTATTGTGGTCAGGGAAAAGCCCAAAAGTGAACTTCTGGATAGTGATGTGCTACCAGCTTGAGGTTTTTTTCCCTCCATTAATCAGCTGGTTTAGTAAGAGGGATTTTCTTCTTACAAACCGTGTTTTACAGAAACAGAACAATCTGTTGTGTTCAGTTTAGTGCAGATGATTAGAAAGGGAGATTGGGGGAGTTTTGTTTGTTTGTTTTCCTGCTTATATCTATTATCTCTAAACTAGGGGCAAAAACCAGATCTAGAACCATAGTAATATCAAGCATGTCCTTTCCTGTGAGGAAAGGAGGAAAAGGGACAAGTAAAGCTATTCTGAACCATTCAACTGTTCTGAACATGTTCTTCCTGATGTCAAGAGAATGTAAGATTTGAATGAAACTACTGCTGCCTTCCCTTGCTCTGACTCATAAACAAACATGAACAAAAGGAAACATGTGAGACTTTTATGCATCATAAGCTTATACCAGCTGACATTTCTGTCACCTTACATATTTAAATATGACACTTTGAATACAAGCACAAGATGTTTCATAGGTGCTTATTTCCTTCATTGTTGCATATAGCATTTGGTGGTCATTTCTTGAGCAAGTGCAGATCAGCTAATGCTTGTTTGCAAACAGTAGTCCCCAAAGCAAGACTGGAAGAGTGCACACAGGCCACCCAAACGGAGCTCTCCCACATAATACTAGGGAATGAAAAGTATTTTTTGTGGTACACGAGGTTCTAAATGTTCGGACAATGTCCAGATGTTTTGATTGTAATTTTCTGAATGCAAGTAATCTTCATTGTCCTCTCCAAAACCTCCTTGGCCTGGTACCCATGTGTAGTAGAAAACACCTTCAGCTAGTATGAAAATCTGACAAACTGATGAAAGCACTGCCTCTTTTTATTTCAGTCTGAAGGGAAGGATGTTCAAAAAATACTTAATATCTTATTATGGAACAGCCCTGATGCTTATATAATCCTCTCTTCAGACCTGTTTTTTACTATCATCATACCCTTTGTTTTTCATCCAAGAGTGGGGAAGTGCAGAGATACAGCTGTGTAAAGTTTCTAAGTTTGTCACAGTTATCTGACAAATATCTGCCAAGGCCTGCCAGACAAAGGCATCATTTGTGTGCTCTATGCTCTCTTTAGGCTATTTTCTTTTTTCATTGTAAGACTTCATTGCAACTTCCTGTTCACGTAGCAAGTGAATTGAAAGAAGACTTTGTTGCTTCTTTTTTCTATACTAAATAATTTGGTTGTAGTAACTGTTTTGTCCAGTGAAGAAAATCAAATGTAGAATTGGTGAGAGATTCCATAGCTAGAAAAGTTCAATGTTTCAAAACAAAATATATTTAGGACTAGAAAATAGTCTCTAGATTGGATAAAGGAGTTTGTGGTCTGTATTGCTTTTTGCAATGAGTAATGCAGCTATTGTATCTTTGCATATTGGCTGGCAGGAAATAATAATATAGTTTAATTTTAAAAACTGTTTCATTATCCTAAAATATGTGGGTAGGTAAAAAAAAAAAAAGCATGTTTCTTTGTGGGTTTTCACTTTGTGTTTGAACTTTGTATGTCTGTCTTCAGGTGTGAAGCTCAGGCAGGTCTTGCAGCAGAAAGTATGCTTTAGGCACAGCAGTGTGAAATAGTCTGCTTCATGACACTTTTTTTCTGGTAGAATTTGGGGATTTGGTCTTCAACTGCAAGGAAAGATTTAATGTGGAAGATATAACATTCTAACAAAGTAAAGCTAATCAAAAATACGGAAGTGTTCTAGCTGTGTATTTGTCATTTGCTCCATGTCAATGAGTCTGCAAGACTTAAAATTTCGTCTTGAAACTTGAGTTTTCTCTAGGAAATACTTTTCTTGTATTGTAATTCTAGTCCTGGGACGCTTGGGGAACATGTAGGGTAGTGAGACTTCATGTGTTGTCTTGGTTTCGATGTTTCTTGTTTATTTAGTAGTAATTTTAATACTTTTATGGATATTTTCATTTGTATCTGAGGCCAAAAAAGCCATCTAGATAAAATAAGCCCTGTCTCAAAGAATTCCTGGTTGCTGCCACACTTGAAGATTGTGGAAGACTGATGCTTTAGTTGGATTCCTGCTCTGCCTATGCAGGCACAAAGGTGGGAGGGGGAATGGTGGGGGCCCTAGCAGATGAAGCAGAGATTAAATCTCTGCATCTGAAGTCGACTGCTGATCAATAGCAGCATAGGGGAGGCAGGATCCTGGTGCCTGTCCGTATTTTGCGTGAACACTGGTACCTTAGTTAGCCTGTATAATCCACTGGGCTTTCAACAACTGCCAGCTCTTTCTGTACCACTGCAGTGATGCATCCTTGATCTCTGCCCCACGTGTCCCCGGTGCGGAGAGTTTGACCTTCCTGTGGGGGCCTGAACTCTGCTGACAGCCTCGGTCAGAGCCCTGTGGCCTTGTCCAGGGCAGGCTGGCAGCGCGGGTGCTGCAGGGGACGCAACCGTGCTCTGCCTGGGACGAGTCATTGGTGCCCTGCAGCCCGTTCTCACTCTCACAGGTCCTCCACAACCTTTGATGGAATGCAGAGGCAGCAACAGCTCATTTCCTGGCTAGCAGAACCAGAACAGAGCCATTTGGGTCTCATGTCTAGCACAAATGACTTTTATAGATGTGTGTACCCATGATAATGCCATTCTTTTGTACCGTCAAATTTTATATTTGCCAATTTTATATTTACCCAATGACTATACGAAAGGCATATGTACCTTTTCCTGCTTGAGTAACTTGCCTAGAAAGCTCACAATTAGGGTTGGTAATAACATTTACAGTAAGAGTTTTCCACCAAAAGGTCACTTCAAATAAGATCTAAAATTTTCATTAAAAATTGTTTTAATGTTTCATTTTGGAAAAGCTTGAGCAAATATTTCTTGAAAGCTCTCCTGTTTCAGCACCATTTCTCAATATATTTCTTCCCTTAACAGTTGTGGATAAGTACAATTTACTTTTCAGCATCTCATTTTAAACAGTTTACTTTTTGTCTCCTTTGGGGTCAATGCTTTTAGAAAGCTTGAACTTCTTCAAAGGACAAAGTGTCTTGTGACTACAACTAGTCAGACTAATGTGCCTTTACAGTGCTTAGCACAGTAGAAACCCTCATTTCTGTGGCACCCTTTGGCTGCTACTGCAACAAGTGCATAAACTGGTTTTAGCAAAAGGACTTGGGAAGAAAGACAAATGCTCTTCCACTTTTATTTTCAATACAAGTATTTATTACCTGGAGTGGGTCTACAGGCAAAAATGAGAACACTAAATGGAACAAGGACTAAAGACATAGGAGGCTATGAAATGAAAATAATACATAAATGTAAGGGAAGTGGAAAAATATGTGGCCAGGAGCAGTAATTAGGGCAACGAAAGCTATATATCCAAACAATGAATAGCACTGAAGTTACCTGGATGAAAGGGGACACTTCTGTAAAAAGAAAAGGACCCAAAAGTAAAGGGAAAGAAGGATTTGTATCGCCATTGAAATGAGGCGTGAGGAGATGCAGGGAAAGAGAAGTGTGGTGAATTGAACAGGAAAGGAAGGTGGGTGGAGGAAGCAAAGGTAAATCTGTTGGTGCTTTAAGCAGGCTTGGGCAAGCTCTCCAGGGACCAGAACATTTCTTTTCCTTACCCGTAGCAAGCGGCTAGCATGTACTGTAGCTGGTTAGCCCCAGTTGAGACGCTGAGATGTTAAGTGACTTGCTAAAGATTTCGGTCGACTAGTGTCAGCTGCCTCCTCACTGTTCAAAATGCTGCCTGCCTCTGCATGGGAATATTTCTCAACAAACCTGAGAGCATCCTACTGGAAGATGCTTTTATTGGGGCATTAAGTGATGTGCCTAGTGGTCAGCTTCCAGAGAACAGCCTAGGGACTCTCAGTGGGCAAGAACAGTGTCTCAGAAATCATGAAGGGATTTGTGAGGCTGGATTCTGCACGACACGCCGAACACAGCTAGGCAATTTAGGGGACTTAGATAATGGCTAAGAAGATAAATGCCAAAGGTATGAGAAAAGGTCATTGACCTTTCATGATAGCCAACCTTTGTTAGCAGCACCGCTGCATAGTGAAAAATCTAGTTTCTTCATCTTGGTTGCCTGACCAGCTGATAAGCCCATTTAAACCTTTGTAATTCAAGCCGATACAATTCACCATATCCTCTTCAAATCTTAATTCAGTCCTTTATTCCCATCTCCTATTTCAGCTGTTAAAAATAAGTGAGGCTAAAGCCTATATTTAAGTTTCCTGTGCAAATTAAATGCTAGGTAACCATACTGCACAGACTCCTTGTAGCAGTAGCTGAGCAGTCCTTTTGATAGCAAAATCAGTGTGTGGCTGGAGATGTGGTGTCCTGGAAAATTAATTTCCTCCTGAGGGTGTTGGCAGCATGGTTCCTTTGGGGACAGGCCCCATGTTAATACCTCTCAGCCAGTATCTTGCACCTTAGTCTTTCTCCTTTTAATTCCTAAGAGTAATTTAGGTCAGGAAAGGGAGTGAGAAAGCAGCTCCCTTTTGAGGGTCAGGAAGAAAACAACTGTAAGAGCTCCAAGTAAAGCAAGCACAGACTCATTAACCAGCAACTGCACAAAACATTTATGGCGTTACTTGGTGGGTGCATAAACTAACTGCTGGAGGAGACACCAGCAACATCCATACAGAGAAGAGTTACCATGGCAATTCCAGGCTAAAAAAGGGACCCAATCCAGAAGTCCTTCGCTACTGGGGGTTGTGAGAACAATATGTGAATCCTGCTTCCTCCTTCACCCACACTTTCATTTTGAATGACAATTTGTAATGAAATAAACTGGCTTGTGGTGAACAGAGCAGGCCCCAGGAAGACTGATGACAGGATAACCTTCGCCTGGAATACTTGAGCAGGACATAGCAGGGCAAATGAACGTCCCTTTAAGTGAGCTGTTTTGAACCCAGAAAAGATGGGATGTGATCTACTGAAATACTATATATTAGGGCAGGTATTATAATTTCAATCAAACGCAGCCATTAAGAGCTCTCATCATTCGGTCATTGCTGGCAACCCAGGGCCTAACTATTCTTAAAACAGTTCTGTATATTCTTGTAGCTACGCTTCCAGCTCTGCTCTTCTTGGCTCTAGCACTTGCTTCATTACTGTGCTACTCTAAGAGGGAGCATGAAGAGCAAATTCTTGCTGACACCATCAAGTGATCCTGAAACTGAGTTGCATTTGGTGAATGCTTGGGTTTACTTCTAGAGTTTGTCTGAAGCCTAAACATACATGGAAAAGGGCAGGGGGGGAGGGGGGGGGAGTGGAGGGAGGGGGGAATGCATGCAAATCACATGAATACTAAAATCTGGTGTTAAAATGACAGTAGTAGATAAATTCTGGATATTGTGCAAATAAATTACCCAAGCAGTGACAGTGTGGAAATTCTCTGGCTGAAGGAAACAGCTTGTTTACCTAATCTGCTCCCTTTCTGCTTTGCAAGAAATATCTGCCTTGTAACTGGAAATTTAAGTAGGTAACACAACCCATTTCTTTCTGGGTCTTCTTTTATGCCTTTTATGTCTCTCTCATGTCTTCTCATGCAAGGCTGTCCAAAGAAGAACTGAAAACCTGGATGACTTCTCAGTATGTGCGTATCCATATTTGTTTTGAATACCTAGCTTTTGTAAGCTACTTCAAAACAGAACTAGCTTACAAAACTACTTTATGAACAGAAATTAGCTTACAAACTAATTGGCTATGTATGTGGGTTTGGGGGGGGGGGGGGTGGTGGTGTCTCATTTCAAGCAAAATCACCGCAAATTGGAGAATGCCACTGTGCTGAAAATGACTGTGAGAAAGACTTGGTTTTGATGATTATCTGGCTTCAAAATGTTTTATGAAAATTCCTATTTTAATACTCTTGCCTATGTTTTAATCTTTGGTGCAAAACATCTTTATTTAAAATATTTCGCTACCTTGGACTAAAAGTTATTAATGTTTTTGGGAAGCTTCCTTGGACTGACAAACAACAACATTTTCCTGTTATTTGCTTAAATTTTTGTGTCACCCTGAGTTTTCTGAAAGTCTTCCTATTCTAAATAAAAAATTTTTATGGAGTGTAGTAAAATGCAGTTCCATGCAGAGCTATCCTTTCAGTAGGTTGCTCACGCTAGCAACAGTAGATTGTTGTATCTGTTAAATTCAAATCCTTCCACATATGAGGGAGACATAAATCTTGTTTCATTGTAGGGGTAAAAATTAAACAGATCCAATAAAGCTGTCTGTCTCTTGCTCTATCAGTTGTTACCATGCTAGATGGTGTGCAACGTATCTAGGCTGTCATAGCTCCTGGTCAAGTGACTGAGAAACAGGCATTGTTCTGTGGCATCCAAGAGTAAACCTACGTGGAAGACAGTAGTATGGAGTACAGTGCATGGCACGGAATATACAGGGTAGCTCCATCAAGTACAGGTAAGTATGTGAATTCCTGACTACTTTTACAAATGCTGGCTAATATGAAACTAACAGGAATTGTAGGAGCTGGTAGTTATTTCTGCGCTAGTGAATAATAGCACATTATTTTTACAGGAGAGGAAAGAAAAAGCAATGATTTGGGGTGTTGAGTGATTATTGCATTTTGATGGATTGTCCTGCAAGTAGCTATGGGATTGGTGCGTAATTGCTGAGTACTTCTCTTGTTCTTTTAGCTATCTCTAAGAGCAGTAATACCTTCATAGAGGTACTACATATTGTTTGAAGTCAAATGTAAAAGAACATATCATCTAATCAAAAATGTTAATGAATGGAGGCATGTTGAAAGCAAACATCCAGCTAACACTTGACCTGAATGGTAGGTCTAAAAAAATATGCTGCTGTGAGAAGTGCCCACTGGATCAGCTGAGTGGTCGGTGCAGCATGCAAATGATATTTGCAATCTTACCGTTTGAGGAGTTCAGCTTGGGATTTCATTATTTTGATTGAAAAAAAGAACTGTTGATGGATAGTTAAGGTAATTAACTTTTTTTTTGTTGAGGCCTAAGAACAAAAACCACGCTGAAATCTACAAAACACTTCTAAGGAGATCAATATTTGCAATAAAATAACTAGTCCCTTTATATCTGTAAGACTTGGGGACCACCTTAATTCCAGGAGACTGAACTACCCTGTTGGCTTTGAGCCTGGCTTGCAAGTTGCTATACAAAATTAAATTCTAAGGCTCTCAAGAACAAACAAGAGAGGCTATGCTACTTGTATGCAGTGCTAAATCAGTAGGTTTTCTGATATAAAATGCACTATGTCTGTAACTTTCCTGGCAAGGTACAGGAAGAGTAGAACAACATCATTATTTTTTTAGTTCAAGGTCATTCATCTTTCACTCCTGGTACTCAGTCTTCTAATATTCATGTCCACATATATCAAGGAATCTCTTGATGGCTGTGAATGTCATCTAGCAGATGGAGATTTTCTTTGAAGTTGGAAAGAACATAAAGGAAACATTAAGTTATTTAATGCATTATTTTGTACTTGCAGTGGTAAAGGTACATCTTAAAAGACCTGGAGTTAGATTTTATTGTAACTAAGTTATTACATCTAAAGTTTAGGCAAGGATGTTGAAGTTCCTGGGAAGCCAAAAAGAGGAATGCTGTCTCAAAAACTAGATGCTGTACAAAAGTGACCACCAGTATTACATTGCTTGCCAAACATTACTGCGAAAACATGCGAATAGGAATAAAAGACAAAATTTTTATATATTCTAAATATTGCACAGTCTACCCATGTGACTATTTTGCACTTAAAGTGTTCTGGACTAATATACATTTGCATATGTATATGCACACATATGCATTTCTTCACATTCCAGTTCTCAGTGTCAGGCTCCCAGAGTAAGTCAGCTGTTTGCATGCACAACTACTATAATATTTATGTAAAATCTTGTCACTGTTACAATTTATTGCTTTTTCTGCCCAGTAGTCTCCTTTCTCTGAGGGCATAAAGTATCCTGGAGGAAGGACTATATTTATTTGTGGTTGCAAAGTGTCAGACACACAGTAGGCAGAGCTAAAAATGAACTGATAACAGATACTTCCTTTGTGTGTTCTGTCCCCCTGCTAAGTAACGGTTTTGGACTCATGGCAATCACAGGCAATATGTATTAAGGTATTTTCAAGTGATCTCCTTTTGGGAAAGCATTAAGCTGAAGTATCTTTTAGTTACCTTTGTCTTCTTCAGCAGCACAGCTACCTAGCCTGTAAATGGCAGCTTTTTTCCCCCTCATGATTAAACATTTCCTAAAGTTTGAATATACTAATGTCCAAACCTGTTCATCTAAGGTGATGTTCCCTCTCCAGCACTTAGAATGCAAATGCTGTGAAACAGTGTTGCATTAGAAAGTGCTAATTAGCTCAACATGAAACACTAAAATGAAGAGAGTGTAGGTAGGTTATCTCCACCAACCTACTAGCTTTCTCCTAATAACTTTCTCATTGATTTAGAAGTACATCTTCTAGACTCTCATGACTATTGAATGAGTGCTACAATAGTTAAATAATATTAAAAGACTGAATGCTTTGTGGACCTCTAAATGGCCACTTGAAGTTATTTAAATCTTATAGCTACTTTTCTTAGATGGTATCTTCTGATAATGAAACAACTCAAGCATTTTGAAAGCTCATCTTTCTTCCTTTTGAATATAAAAGGAGATCAAAACATAGTATTTAATGGGAATACAGTAAAAGCTGAAATTATGGAAAGTTCCTGCCTCCCATTAATAAACCTGAGATTGCAACAGACTTGGAGGGGAGTACGCTGAGTTTTGTAGCTGCCAGTGAGACTCTCCCTGCTTCAGTGATAGGAAGGAGAGGAAAGGGAAAGGGAAAGGGAAAGGGAAAGGGAAAGGGAAAGGGAAAGGGAAAGGGAAAGGGAAAGGGAAAGGGAAAGGGAAAGGGAAGGGGAGGGGGAGGGGGAGGGGGAGGGGGGGAAGGGAAGGGAAGGGAAGGGAAGGGAAGGGAAGGGAAGGGAAGGGAAGGGAAGGGAAGGGAAGGGAAGGGAAGGGAAGGGAAGGGAAGGGAAGGGAAGGGAAGGGAAGGGAAGGGAAGGGAAGGGAAGGGAAGGGAAGGGAAGGGAAGGGAAGGGAAGGGAAGGGAAGGGAAGGGAAGGGAAGGGAAGGGAAGGGAAAGGGAAAGGGAAGGGGAGGGGGAGGGGGAGGGGGAGGGGGGGAAGGGAAGGGAAGGGAAGGGAAGGGAAGGGAAGGGAAGGGAAGGGAAGGGAAGGGAAGGGAAGGGAAGGGAAGGGAAGGGAAGGGAAGGGAAGGGAAGGGAAGGGAAGGGAAGGGAAGGGAAGGGAAGGGAAGGGAAGGGAAGGGAAGGGAAGGGAAGGGAAGGGAAGGGAAGGGAAAAAGGGAAAGGGAAAGGGAAAAAGGGAAAGGGAAAGGGAAAGGGAAAAAGGGAAAGGGAAAAAGGGAAAGGGAAAGGATGATTCAGAACAATTCTGAGTAGTCTCACATCAAAAGGGAATATGTTCCCTGATTTTCATCATCGGTAGTCAATAGGAAATATTCCCATTTGGATATCTTAGGACTGGAGATGGAATCGGAACTTTCCAACCATTTTCCTAAAGTTGTCTTAAAATACTATTTTATGCTTTGGTGGGACATTGGTATAACAGGGTTAACAAGAGAAAGTTGAGTCATAGAGAAACTTGAGGCAATGTATCATTTGACAGCTGAGGGTTGAGTGGTTTATAATAATAAGCTGCCTGAACTTTCTTCCAGTTTCCCTGTTCCCCAGATCAGAATAACACTGCAAAACAGTTTTGTCACACTGAAGTTTTAAGACACAACTTTAAGTATTTGGCGTACTTCTTTTAGTTGCATTTAGGCAACAAGGACAGAAAGAGAGAAAGCAGCATGATGTCTAGCATGAACATTGATGGGGTGCCTCTTTGCTCAGATTATCAGGATTTTGGCAAAGCAACAGGACAGGAAAGGTAACAAATTCTGAAGAAAAGAGGGGACCTGTAGCAAGAACTGGAGCAATACAGAGTTTGAGTTAATTCATCAAATCCTGCATTGCTTGTAACTGGTCACCTCCATGCATTCAATTGAATTTTCCTTAATTTACACCTGCCAGGGAGATGTATAGAAGAGACATTTAAAAACACATTTTAGATAAAAAAAAAAAAGCATCTACTTCTTAGTAATATTTGACTTGTTTTCTTTAGCTCAGAAAAGTGTTGTTCAGGTCCACCAAGAGGTTTCAGAAGTACTTTGTGAAGACTCTTTGCTTTATCACAACCTCTATTTTTCAGACTATTTTGGGCTAAAGCAAGGAACATGCATTTTGTTGTGACTAAGAACAGCTGTTGCAGGTGCTTGTGCCTCAGAATTTGTGGGGTCTTACATTGGTCATGGCATGAGAAAGGAATTGCTCAGGAAATTATGTTACATATGTCCATATGCAAAAAGCCATGGCTCAAATTTAATGGGGTAGGATTACAAGCCAAAAATGGCCTTCATTAGCGTAGTGCTATTTTCAGGATACTGTTAGGGATTAGGAGTTTCTCCAGAGAACATGCAGACCACGTTCATCAACAGAAAGCAACAGCAATTTTCACTTCAAGAAAAGCTTCTGATTAACATAACTAGCCTTGACTCATGATGCAAGATTTATAAATGACTTTGTCAATCTAAAAGATGCTTGCTATTCAAATTGTGAAGCCCCTGTGAGTACAGGCCCATTACTCTGAATAGAGAGGCCATAAAAACATCAGTAGCTCTGACATAAAACTGATGTATTATGCAATAATGTTTCACGTAGAACTTGGAGCTTCATTTATCAGCAATGTCTTTAGCTGGGTTTTGTACAGGTTATGAATGAAACCACAAATGCTTCAGTCACGTCACAGATGTTAATAAAACGGCATAATAGAGAGGCTGAGCGAGATGGATTTGGGATGTAATGACTCTTTCAAGCCAAATGCTCTGAAAGATTAGTGGAGGAAGATGGATGGGAATCTCTGCTTTAGAATGATGCTGAGCATCTTCCTACTGATAGCAAATTGAGCTATCTGCTGTGGGAGCTGCTGAAGTAAATAGGTAAAAGGCAGGTTTCATATCTATCTCTCAGCTTGCATAATTCAGCTCATTCCAGCAGCTTTGACTTTTCACTAGTTGCTGTTCTTGACCATTAAATTTCCCTACATGTAGATCAAAATTATAACTGGGAAAGTGAGAAGTTAAAATCCAGCACATTTGGAAGGAAAGGTGAAACAGGGTACAGACCACGAAAGAAAGGGTGACAGAGCCAGGAAATTAAAGTAAGCAATGCCTCCTGTGAAGCGTACCTGCTCTTGCCTTTATGTCTCTAAATATTCCGCTCCCTGCTCCTTCTTCCTCTCTAAATGCTCTGCTCAGGGAAGGGATGAATGCTTTCAGAGGTATCCATTATAGCAGTATGTCCTTACCTAGAACAGTATCTTATATCTGTTGTCATTTAGATTGCATTCAGACATAGGAATGTCAACAAGGCTGTAACAGGATTGTTAGGTAATGTATCTTAATTTCTTTGGGAGGTTGTGTAGATGGATCTATGTGTTCCTGTGTTGATATGTTTCTAATTAACCAGAAGGCAGTGGGTTTCTTAATATCTCACTATTCTACTTGTTAGAAACTATTTATTCTTATAATAAAGGGAAGCAGCTACATAAATGGCAGAATTCTTGTAAGTATATCAGGCTCCTTTTGAATTGCTTCTGAAATACAATGATAAATCTTACCTGATGTTTTTGTCACTATCTTTCTAAGGAGAAAAATAGTTTTACTTTTAACAAGAACGTAGAATATACAGTTTCATTACTCCTCACGTTGAAATCTGAGATTATAGTTAATCTTGTGCTTTTCAGTTTTATGCTTTTGATTCCCACGGTGACCACAAATCTGCTCCTGAAAGCTTTTCTCTCCTGCTTCTCTCATCTAGATCCCACATGCTGTTTTTCAAGGTGACACGCTGCTCTTCAAACATTGGAGGAGGTGGGGAAGGAAGGGAGGGAAATCATTCCATTATAAATTGGTGCAAAATGAAATAAGACTTTAAAATGTTACAATGAAAACATTTAATCTCCCAAAGTATTACAGGAGCAGTGCATCCCTACCTTCTGCATCCCCCTAATCCTATTAGATAACACCAGGAATAAGCATCTGACACAATACCAAATGCCAAATAAATGCTTTTGAACTGATTGAAAGTATGAGCAAGAAAACTTGAGATGGATATAAGGTACTGGGAGTGTGATAAGAAGCTGGGAGTATACAGCCTCTAGTCTTCCTAATGTCCATTGCTCAGATGTGTCCAGTTTAGAATTGAGAAGATTCTCCCAATGGTATTAAATCCACTGAAGACTTTTTGATCTGGGTATCATCTTGCATGACAGCCCTTATGAACTCCTGTTTTCTTTCAGTATTTTGATGACATTTCTTTCTCAGCTAAATGAAGAAAAGTGGAATTTATGCTCTGCAATTTGAATATGTTTTCAAGTAATACGGTCACCTGGGTGCATATGTCTGATTTTCAATACATTCTGTAATTTACTAGGCAAGAAGGAGGAGGTGGTGAGATGCTGCTGTTATCTGGGTGCCCCTGTCTGCAGCAGAATGCTCTGGTGAGTGTCCTGAGCATCTAGTAGTTGCTGGGGTTTTGTTGTTTTACTTTTTAATCTGCCTCTCCATTCATGAAGTTCAAAATATTTGCATAGCTGTCATTTCTGCCTCTCATTCCACAGAGGAAACTGAGGCAGAGAAGAGAGGAATGAATTGCACTCAAGGAGACAATGTTAGTGCAGAAATACAGTTTACATCTGAGTTCCTGTCTTTTTTCTGTCTAGTGTGTTGTTTCTGTCCTCCCCTTCTCCAGCAGAATAGGTTTAGTCACTCTCTAACAAATGGAAGCATGTTGAGGCCATACAATGTTCCTTTCAGATGCAAACCTTAAGAAAGTTTCCTAGCCCCAAACCAGTGAACCTATACTTCTAAATCACATCTGTATTAACACAGATTTTTCCACAATAAAGTTAATTTGTAACCTAACTGAACTTGTGAAAAGTTAGGTGTGACTGAAGATCTCCTACTTCCCTATTCCACCCTAGCAATATGGATAAAAACAGGTGCTTCAAAAATTTCTTAATAGGGTCCCTTTTTAAGGTGAGTTGAGACCTTGGATGAGGTGTTTGGGGTTTTTTTCACACACCCCCCCGCCCCCTTACATAAGGAGAAAATTCAATTTGAACAGAATCTTGTTGCCAATAAAATTTTGCTCTGTTACTTAGGATGTACATGACTTTAAAGCAAAACACTTATCCGTGCATGAACTAGCATGGCTGCAACTATGACAGTTGCACAGGTTACCACAATCACAATGCAGATGACAAACTTATCATCTGGTGTCTTAGAAGAGGCTTGTGATATGACTTCTACTCCTAAACAGAAAGTAGCACAACTCTACAACTGGGTTCCAGTGCAGTTAACTTTTGGTATGCTTTCCTAAAATTAGGTCAAAGTAAGCTTCCAGCTACAAGCAGAGCCCAAATTCAGGAACTAGGAAGGGAAGAGGAGGAAGAGCAAAAAGGTTTAATTGTGCCAAATCAGACCCACAGAGTGGAAAGGAGGTGAAAATGCACACCTGTGTTAGGAATGTTATTAAAAAAAAAATCAGTGTCTCTAAATAGCAAGTACACACACCTTTTCTTTAGAAGTCCCTTTTGTTTCAGAGTGCCTTGTTAAAGTTTTATAGTAGTAAAAAGGAAAGACTTCACCAGAGCTCTGGATGCCTTTGCAAGCTCTAAGCCTATAGCTGTATGTATGCAATTGTTTGCTGATTGCATGGTGTAAGTGGGGTAGAGAATAAAGAATTTGATTTCCAAGATGTAAACTTTTGCTACTTTGATAATTGAGAAGTCACTTTCAGTGAACTGGTATGTGAAATACATGATTTGTTCACTGCTTTGCCAGTGCCAAATTTCTAGCAGCCACAGGGCTTCCACCTGCTATAAGCCCATGACTAGAGGACACCTTTGTGCTAAAACAGGAGCTAAAATAGGACTGTGGGGAAATTTGGGAATTATTCATGGTCACACTGGGTCTCAGCCTGTGGATAAGCATAGGATTTCAGTATCCATGGCTACTGTTGCAGGTTTGAAGATTTAAGGTTATGGTGAATTTATCTTTTATTTGTTGGCTGCCAAATAATTGCTTTTTTTTCTCTTGTGCAAACACCCCACATTTTAGCTATATGTTGGGGAGAAGGCCTTGTAAATGGAGGTTAGCAAAATCCTACCTTATACATATGTTCCATTGCTGCTTGCTTCCAGGTATGGAGGTGGTATTAGGTGTGCTGCCTGGCATGTGTAGAGTCCCCTGTCCCTTGGCTGGAGCACTTCACTTCCAAGAAGACTATGCCACTCAGAAGACTGCCTTCAAACTTGTATTTCCCATCGTCTTCAGAGATGATGCCTTTAGCTGCAGCCTGTGAGTGCTCAGATGACATAGCTAGTTTCTTCTGGGTGTTGTTTAGGAGCTGCATGTTCCAGTAGACTTCAAATTCAGCCTCAGATAGAGACTTGAAATCAAATGTGCAAGCAAGTAGTGCCGATGTACGATATTTAACATATGCTGTGCTGGGAAATTGCTTTATTGTCATACAGTCTGTAGAAATACAAAGCACACAGATCACTTAAAAGATTCATGTTTGTTGATCTGCACCTTTTCTAGCTCCTCAGTTACTGTTTCATAATTAGTCCTAGGTTTTCATGGTAGGTTAAAGAATTGTTCACATCCTGGTGTAATCACTTACTAGTGTTACTGTACAATGGCTTAAAAATAGCCTCTGTTATAAGCCTAAAACACCTGTTTGTTAGGATTGTGGAAGCAGCACTGTTAACATTGCATAGCACTTGTCTGCTCTACAACCTTGGAGCAGGGAGAAGACTAAAGAGTTGCACAACTGTTGTTCTACAACTACTCTAACATCACTGTTTTTGTGGAGGTGGGTGGGAGAATCCTGTTCAGTTTGTAATTCACACAAATTATTTATTTTGTAAAAAGAGCATTTTTGAGGGGAACCTACATAAACCAAGACTCTCGCATCTAAAAATGGTCTTAAATTAGCATTGATTAAGCACCAGAGCTGGATACTCAGTCCTTTTCTATACTTCATCCACTGAAAGTTTGCATAGTCTGCCTTTTTACAGTCAAGCACAGTAGTACTTGTCATTTGGAGCATTTCCACTAGCACTGACCATTGTGGGCAAAGCAGCAGGAACCTGCTTTGTGCTCACAGCTCAGAGGGATGTTAGGCATGTGCACATCATACTGAGGTAATGAAATTACGAATCACTGCTTAATTTTGATTAAAGTCAAAGCACTGGAGAAACCTAACTCCAAGTTGAGCACGTTTGTGGGAAAGTCCTTTGAGTTGTTCTTGGTTTCCTTAGATGGTGAGAGAGGTGTTGCATTTTTCCAAGCTATTCAAGGGCTTAGAGGTTTCACAGTGAATTATTTCAAAGTTATCAGTGTGCTTAGTTTAATGTGGAGCTGCAAAGTATACTCCTAAGTACTAACCAGTGCTTGTGCTACGTGAACTTTACAGCAGCAAAACACCCCCAAAAGTCAGCACACCTTTGTGTTCTTAAGGCTCTGGAGCATTTTCTGAAAATGTTAAATTCAGAATCAGCTGCTCAAATGTTATAGCCAGAAACTGTCCTATCCCCATAAGTTTCTTGATTCAAGAGAACTGTGCCTTTTCTACACATTTTTTTAGTGGAAAGTAGCTAAAGATTTCTTCACCAAAAGTTGGGAGTGTCGTGGTTTAGCCCCAGCCAGCAACTAAGCACCATGCAGCCACTCGCTCACTCGCCCTGCCCCGATGGGATGGGGGAGAGAATTGGAGGAGTAAGAGTGAGAAAAAACCTCCTGGGTTGAGATAAGAACAGTTTAATAATTGAAATAAAATAAAGTAAAATAGTAGTAGTAATAATAGCAATGTAATAATAATAGTAATGATAATATACAAAGCAAGTGATGCACAATGCAATTGCTCACCACCCACCGACCGATGCCCATCCCATCCCAGAGCAGTGATCGCTGCCCCCCGGCCAACCCCCCCCCCCCCAGTTTCTATACTGAGCATGATGTCATATGGTATGGAATAGCCCTTTGGCCAGTCTGGGTCAGCTGTCCTGGCTGTGCCCCCTCCCAGTTTCTTGTGCACCTGGCAGAGCATGGGAAGCTGAAAAAGTCCTTGACTGGTGTAAGCAGTACTTAGCAACAGCTAAACCATCAGTGTGTTATCAACATTCTTCTCATCCTAAATCCAAAACACAGCACTATACCAGCTACTAGGAAGAAAATTAACTCTATCCCAGCCAAAATCAGGACAAGAGCCTACAGAACTGTCTGAGAGGTGACTAAGTCAGGTATCTTGGGAGAGCACACAACCAAGGAAAGGGATCAAAATAACTCTTTTTGCAAGTTTATCTGCAATAATCACTGCAATGAGCGAAAGGTGATTTTTAGGTTAGGACCATGGAAAGCAGATGGCTGTATGTGGAATAGACCTAAGACCATATTAATACTTCTGCAGAACAGGTATCATTCAATTCACCCTTTTAAAGTTCACAGCCAGAACAATCACCACATTCTTGTGCAAGAGGCATTGAAGAAGTAGATGGAGAAAACACGGAGCATTTCAGCTAACTTATGAGAACTGACTTTTAAAAGTAAACTCTTGCTTTTGTAATCAAGAAGGGTATATTCCCTAAGAGGAAAACAAGAAGTATTTTTTCTTCCCTTTTTAATCAGTACACTTCTCCAAAAATTTGGCACAATAATTAATCTGAAAGCTTTATGGAATAATAAATGTAAACTTTGATCATATAACATTTAATTACAAATGTCATGCTTCCATTTTTTTTAATTGCCTTTTATTTATAAGGTTCTGCAGATCACTTTAATGGCTTTTCAATTATTTTTCAATTAATTGGGTTTTGTTTCCATCCTCCCTTATTATGGATGTCTGCAAATTATTTTGTGGATGAGTGAGGAGGAGTGTTGCAGAAGGTTCTGCTTCCATTTCTTTTTCTGAAAAACAAGCTGGTGAATTGGAGCAAGCATTCAGCATAAATTAAAAGCTCACAGATATGAAATTTGGAAAGTAGTTTGTAACTATAATTTTATCTGTTATGATAGAACTGCATTGATGCCCTAGAAACAATATACCTGGTGAGTGCTTGAAGTTTATAGAAATTGCCTTGCTGCCAGGGAATGGCCTGAAGTATAGGGGCTTCAGATCTACCCCAAGAATCCCACCCAGCTCCTGGACTCTCATGGTTAAATCAGAATGTGTTTTATTCTCAATATTAGGAAAAAAAAACAACCAAACAAACAAAAAAACCCCCACAAAGTGTAAATGGAATTTTTAACATATTTGAGACAAACTCAGATAGAGGTAAACTGCCTTCATTTTCTCCAACTCTAAAATGGCTTCCCAGAAAAAGTACAACCTGTCATAGCAGCAAGGATATAGTGTGCAGTTATACAGTAGAAGTTGCTTGGGCTGTCACATTGCCTTTTGAACTGCTAAATGAATTTTTAATTACTGAAGTGCTGTGTCTGAAGACAGCCAATATTTGATGTTCCAAGAGCTGATAAACACTTCCTCTAACCCATAAAACTGTGGGTTTTCTCTGATGTTGCAAACAGCTTGCAAAAAAAAAAAAAAAAGCCACCATTTATTTTCCTAGATGGTGAGAAAGAACCTGCATCCCACTGGTAATTTGGAAACCATTTGCTTTGATTATTTCTGGTGTTTGGCTTCCTCCATTGCACTGCATTAATCCTACATGGAATACCAATGCTCTCCTGAACTAGAGAATAGTAAATGTCAGGTGGGAAGGGGTAGCTGTTCAACCCTCTGCAAAATGTGTACGAAAATGATCAAGATTCTTGAAAATCATTGAGGTTTTCTGAAATAGCTGGAGGTTCACTAAGCAGAACCACAAGCAGTGACCTGATGGAGGCACTCTTATCCACAAATCAATTTTAATAAGTATGTGTTCTACTTCAGAGGCAGACAGACCAAAAGCCGAGATGGTTATAATTAAATAGGCTCCAAAGGCAACAAGAAGTCTTGCTTTGGCATGTGAAACTATGGAAGGGTTACCAAATTTCAGATTTCTCTTACAAAACTGAATGTCTGGTCAAGAACATGAGTTTTTTGCATAAAACTGGGATAAACACAGGTGCTCATCAAGAATTCTGGAAGTTCAAATGTGCTTCATCCTCAGAATGTAAAATGTATCAATACTGCAGTTCTTTTTATAAAGAAACACCAGCCTTTCCTATTATAAACAATTTTTTTTATTATTTTTATCTCAGGTCTGGAAATGGAGAAAGCACGGACTCCTAGCAGTATAACAGGAAAAACGTGAAGATTCCCTGAAGACTGAAATGCAGAGTCTCAGACTAAGTTTAGAGGTCATAAAAGGTGTTGTTGAAAACTAAGGTTTTTAAGAAAGCAAGGCTAATGCAGAGACCGTTTCAAATTCAGATGAGATCAATTTGCTGTAATTTTGTATGCATGTTAAGTAGTAAGACAATTCGGGGGCAGGGGAGGAGGAGGTAGGAGCAAGTGAAACATAATCAGTTGAAGACATCCCACATTTCACTAAATCAAGGAGGAAAAGCAGCAAGCTGGTATGGACTTTGAGCATTGCCTGCCTACAGCAGATAGGCAAGCTGCTCAGGAGAGGCCTTGTGTGCTTCATGCTTCACATATGGTACTTTAATATAAACTGCTATGAAAGTATGACTTAATGACTAGAAATGGGGCCTGTCCCTGGAATCTGAAAAGTGAAGGAGATGGTTCAGAGCCATGTCAGGAGCTGCTATTCAGACTGGGTAAAAAGGACAGATTGCAGTCCTTGCATGAAGCAGGTTACCTCCCAAGTCCTACAGTTTTACACATATCGAGGACTATGTTTGGTCTGTTTTCACTGCAGTATCCAGGTCTTTAAGTGCATCTATAGATATGATGTTCTTATGATACAGAGAAAAGCCAGCATCTCTGTTTTATAGATAGAAATTGAAACACAGAATAGCTCTCTGCTCACTCCACCACTAACAAATGCCTTCAGAGCCTAAGTTCAACCCTGCTATACCTCATATGTCAAATAGCAGCATCTCAGAGTGTGTGAGAAGGTGGGGGATTGATTTTAGATTTTTCAGAACATAGGGCAGAAATTTCAGATCTTAATAGTGTCAGTGAGATATGAGGGCGTGTTTCGAGGACTGCAGTCTTGAATTAGAGTATTAACTGAATGTAATTCCTGTGTCTAAAGGTATACATGATACATAGTGTGTTCCTCTACTGCAGTCCCCTGCGGATTTGACGTAATAGGTGTGACCTGGCAGCAGTCATTCCCATGGAGCATGATAACTTCTATTAAATTTAACTAAAGCCCGGTTAATTAAAAATGACAGAGAGGTGCTTGCAAACATAATCTGTGTGACAGCATAGCAGCCAGTTCATGGAAGTGGGAGACTTGCAGCTGGAGGGACTGAAGCTGTCTTGCACTTTTGCAGGTGATTGCACTACAGCCTCGGTGGTCTGAATGATGGATGCTTCACCTTGCCTGCTGCATCTCACCTGCCACGTCATGCTGGCCTGCTGCTGGGCCAGAGAAATGCAGCATTATTGCCTAAATCAACAATCAAGAAACTCCAATAAAAGGGCCAAACTGCTGTAAATATTGTGGAATTTCCTGATCCACTGGAAGAAGAGTGCTGTTCCTGCAGGCTGCAGTACTGTCCTCTGTAACAGACCTTTAGGAGCCACAGCCTTCAAAAGGGATTTTAAGGTAGAGCTGTAGTATGAACTGCAGAGATTTGGGGCAGACCTCTCTGGCTTCCTAAAGAACAAAGATTTCTTCACATTGGAGAGCCCTCAGGTTTGGTAAATTGTACCCTGCATGTCTTGGCTCTTCTTTGGCTTATCTCCTTCCTTCTTTATGGACTTGTTAGTGTTATGGGGTGGGAAAGAGAGGGGCTGGCTCTATGTGGTTTAGATCCCATCAGCAAGCTATTTGCTTAGTGTCATCTGATCTGTCACTTCTAATCTGACATTCACACCTATCCACCAAAGCAAAGCAAATGGCCGGTAACTCTTGTATCAGTACTGCTGTCAGCTCCTGAGACTAAACACATGGTGCCTCTAGCCTCTGCCTGTTTAGCTGACTGTTGCTTGAGCTAATGTTAGCACAGGACACTAGAATGAAACACTACTGACTCCATTTGAGCAACTCCTAAATAACCATGGTAACTCCAGTCTTGGTAAGTAAATCAGACACAAACTTCAGTGGTCGGTGCTGAAAGCCTTTTATGTGCTACAGCCTGTGCTGGGCTGTTCCATCAATATAAAGTAGTGAAGGGGAATAAATACCTACCTGTTTACTTCTCTCCACCCTCAGAGAGGAAAACTCTCTGTCTAAACTAGGTGGTATGAAATCCCCTCCTGCACAGTGTAAAATTTTTGTAGTTAGTGGGGAAATTAACTAGTACGAATGCTTCAAAGTATCACCTTGTTGATTACCTCCTAGAAGGAGCAGGATTTTTAAAAGTTCATTTCCTGGCTAGTGTGCGCTTCTTGGCTGAAAGAAAGCATGCCTGGAACCAAGCAGTGTGCATCCTGTTGCATCTCACTGCTTCATTACATCTTAATTCCTGTCTCTCCTCACCAACCCCAAGATACGTGAGACTGCTTCACCAAATAGCTTTGGCTTTTTTTTTTTTTTTTTTTTTTTTTTTTGTCTCACTAGCAAACTATTCTCATGCCCAGGAAAATTTGAAAGAGAAAATTGGCAGCTGAGGTGACAAGTCATTGCAAAAGCAAGACAAATTAATTCACTGAAACCCTAATCACGTTTCAGTAAATGAGCAGAAGAAAGGTTTGAGTGTTCCCATGGTAAGTTAAGCTCATCTATCAGTTTTAGTTCTCGCTTGCCAAAATCTCTAGGCCACCCTTTAACTGAGGGAAGAAGGCCAAAGGGAAGAACAGGAGATGTACTGGTGGATGGAAATGTTAAATGTTCCCTTTGCTAAGACCATCTTTTCCCACCTTGTCTTGCTGAGAGACTGGAAGATCTTTAGAGGCTTTTCTCCAACATATGTGCTTTTCCACTTAAGACTTGTCATGGCTGCCTTAGCACAGGACCCTGTCTCTGTGGCAGCCCAATTTGAGTGGAGCCAGACATTCTTGTTAATGACAAAATTCAGTCAAGCTACCTCTGGCTGGAAGGACATTCTAAAGACAGGGTAGGCTGGGCTGTGCAGGGGTTTTGGAGTATCTCTGCAAAAGCTGCGGGGATGAAGAGTCCAATTTATCCCTCCTCTAATTGCACCTCTATTCTTTCTTACCTACAATCTCACTCAGTCTTTTCCCATCTGCCCCAACTGATGAATTTCTCTTCTGCACACCTGCAAAAGTCCAGAAGAGAAAAGAAAAAGGTAGTGTGTAAGTAGTAGAGACCCTCAGAGCATGTAAGGGATGGCAAAGGTATTGGAAAATTGAGGGACAGTCTAGACCAAACAAATCTCTCCTATTTACTAGACTAACTGCAGAATCTCTGGAGACTGCTGTTACCCTACAGCTGAATACAAAAGTATCTCCTGGCTCCCACTGAGACACAGAAGACCACAGGCAATGTTTGTGCCAATAGAAATAGCTCTGCAAATAGTTGCATATGTGAAAACACTTCACACTGAGATAGCTGTAATTACTTGAGCTTTTTGCCTTCAAAGTTGAGCCATGAAAAGTACTTAAGATTAAGGCCTATCCTAGACTGTAGCCATGGGGATTGATTTGCTATTTATTGAATCTGACGGATTGCAGAGATGGGCTGTTTGTGGGGTATGTGCTTGTTCTGGCTGCAGAGAAGGTGATGCATGAGCCTGGCCGCATCAAGGTCTTGCTTTTAGCCCTACGTCTTTCATGTGACAGAAGCCTGAAATCCTTTTCTCTGTATCACTGACCATTTCTGTCGCTACTGCACTGGAAGAGTCTAAAGCAAGCTGGACAGGTTTCTATCCACTATGGCATTCTTCACGGTTTTAAAGTCGTGAGTACCAGAAGAAAAAAGAGTATATACATTTTTTAACCAATAGTGAAATTAATTCTGTCATAGTTCTATAACAGTATCAAACCTGTAATTGATGCTCTTATCAAATAAATGGCTATAGTTTGTTTTGTCAATAAAAGAAGGTCTCTGACTATTCTATTACCATAGACATCACCAAAAAACAAAAGTTCAGGTTGGAAAGAACAGTATCCAGCTGTATGTAAAAGCAATTTGCTGTCTGAGATTCTTGTTCTAAAATGTAAAATCCCACTTTCTCTATATGTGTTCCCTAGTGGCAAAACATGCAATATACAGTCTATTGAAATTTTAAATTGCTTAATTTCTTAGACTAAATTGTTATACTTTGCAGCCTGTAATGGCCTTAAAAGTGATATTCCCATGAATATCACTAGAAGTATTAAGGACAATGGAAATAAGCCCTGTGTGATGTATTCCTGCAGGTTTTGTGCATTCTGGTCATGATTTAGCAAAGCACTTAGTATATATTTTGTCTTACATGCATGTATTGAACTCAGCAGGGGTATTTGCATAGTTAAAGGTAAGGCTGCATTTGAGCACTCTACTAGATTAGATTCAGAGCAATTCTCGCCTGTCAAGATCCTGTTTACTGCAAATAATGTAGCAAATTTTGCCAGACAGAAACACTCAGGTCGCACTGGAAAGCACTGCTTTACTCTTCAGAAACTACCAACGTAACTACATACATATAACCACAGTTCAGTTAAAAGTGTTCCTGCAGGCTATAAATATGTATTTAACACACAGGGGAGTGTTTATGTACAGAACAGTGTCATGCAACTAACTACTTAATTCTCAGTCTTGAACATTGCTATGATAAAGCTTAATTTCAAAAGAAAGACTTCTACCTACCAAAGTCCACCTAGTGTTGAGAACAGAGAGAATTATTCTCAACAAATGCATAGGTATGATCAGATTTGGACCAGTTCCTTGAGAGCTGGATTAACAGATAGCTGTTACTTAAATGAAGATATCCCCACCGCCACCCTGCCCCACCTAAATCTTGATAGATTTTCTTCTGTTAGCATGTCACTACTAATCACTGCATTTCTCTTAAAGAACTCATTCTATCCTCTGTTTGTAAATTGGCAAAGTTTTTTTCTAGATCTTTTATTCTTGACTTCATGCAATTCACAGCAAAAATATTGCCTTCATTTTAAAACCATTCTTTTCCTCAAAGTGAAAGGAGAAACAGTTTTCAGAAAAAACATCAGGCAAGTCTTTTTAATCAACTACTGTATCAGGCTTTGTTTTTTAAAATGTTGTTTAGCTTTGATACTATCTTTATATGATCAGTCCCATGAAACATCAAGTCTTTTCAGTCTATTATTCTCAAAGTTTAAATACGCCATGTTGAACACAGAATCATAGAATGCTTTGGGTTGGAAGGGACTTTTAGAGGTCAGCTAGCCCAACACCCCTCCAGTGAGCAGGGACAGCTTTAACTACATCAGGTTGCTCCAACCTGACCTGGAATGTTGCCAGGGATGGGGCTTCCACTACCTCTCTGGGCAACCTGTTCCAGTGCTTCACCACCCTCACTGTAAAAAATTTCTTTCTTATGTCTAGTCTAAATCTATTCTTCTTCAGTTTAAATCCATTATTCCTTGTCCTGTCACAACAGGCCTTGCTAAAAAGATTGCCCCCATCCTTCCTATAGGCCCCCTTTAAGTACTGGAAGGCCGCAGTAAGGTCTCCTCGCAGCCTTCTCTTCTCCAGGCTGAACAACCCGAACTCTCTCAGCCTGGCCTCGTAGGAGAGGTGCTCCAGCCCTCAGATCATTTTTGTGGCCCTCTTCTGGACCTGCTCCAACAGGTCCATGTCCTTCTTGTGCTGAGGGCCCCAAAGCTGGACACAGTACTCCAGGAGGGGTCTCACCAGAGCAGAGAAGAGAGGCAGAATCACCTCCCTCAACCTGCTGGCCACGCTGGTTTTGATGCAGCCCAGGATACAGTTGGCTTTCTGGGCTGCAAGCGCACATTGCCGGCTCATGTCCAGCTTTTCATCCACCAGTACCCCCAAGTCTTTCTCTGCAGGGCTGCTCTCAATCCCTTCATCCCCCAGCCTGTATTGATATTGGGGGTTGCTCTGTCCCAGGTGCAGGACCTTGCACTTGGCCTTGCTGAACCTCATGAGGTTCACACAGGCCCACCTCTCCAGCTTGTCCAGGTCCCTTTGGATGACTTCTCATCCTTCTGGCATGTCAACCGCATCACTCAGCTTGGCATCATCTGCAAACTTGCTGAGGGTGCACTCAATCCCACTGTCTATGTCATTGATGAAGATGTTAAACAGCACCAGTCCCAGTACAGATCCCTGAGGAACACCACTCATTGCTGGTTTCCACTTGGACATTGAGCCATTGACCACGATCCTCTGGATGCGACCATCCAGCCAATTCCTTATCCACCGAACAGTCCACCCATCAAATCCATATCTCCCCAATTTAGAGAGAAGGATGTTGTGGGGGACTGTGGTGAAGGCTTTACAGAAGTCCAAATAGATGACATCCATTGCTTTTCCCTTGTCCACTGATGCAGTCACTCTTTCATAGAAAGCCACTAGGTTGGTCAGGCAGGACTTGCCTTTGGTGAAGCCATGCTGGCTGTCTTGAATCACCTCCCTGTCCTCCATGTGTTTGAGTATAGCTTCTAGGAGGATCTGCTCCATGATCTTCCCAGGCACAGAGTTGAGGCTGACAGGTTGGTAGTTCCCAGGGTCCTCCTTTCTTCCCTTTTTAAAAATGGGCACAACATTCCCCTTTTTCCAGTCAGCAGGGACTTCACCTGACTGCCATGACTTTTCAAATATCATGGAGAGTGGCTTGGCAACTACATCAGCCAATTCCCTCAGGACTCTGGGGTGCATCTCATCAGGTCCCATAGACTTGTGTACATTCAGGTTCCTCAGGTGGTCTCAAACCTGATCTTCCCTTACAGTGGGAGGGGCTTTACCGCCCTGCTCCCCATCTTTTGGTCCATCAACTCGGGAGGGGTGAGGAGAGAGGCTGCCGGTGAAGACTGAGGCAAAGAAGTTGTTGAGTACCTCAGCCTTCTCCTCATCTGTTGATACAAGGTCGCCATTCTTGTTCATCAGGGCAGGTACGCTTTCTTTAACCTTCCTTTTCTGGTTGACATACCTGTAGAACAGGAGCATTCAATTAGTCTAATGACTCCTACTAATAAATAAACAAACTTGTGATATAAGAATCCTGAAAATCTCCCCTTTCACTGAAGAAAACACCCAAATAGTCTTAAAGAAGAAAAATATGCAAGTTAAGTTTGCCCTGACCATTAGTAATATAAAAAAAAACACTAATACTACTTTGGTCTTGATTAGAATCAACATAATAATCAACAAATAAAAGTTCAGGCAGTGCCAACAGCACTGAAAATATATATTTGTAACAAAGATGTAAGGACCATACCTTCACACTGAACATAGAAGCTCTTCCAATAAGTTTTAATTACAAAAATGTAAAACAAGGCAAAGACAGCATGAGAATCATTGCTTTACCGTAGCTGCCAAGTAGACAAGTGGCACCTCTTATGCAACTATGAAGTGGAACTTAACTTTTTTTCCTCAAGTCTGTTGGTAATGCAGAAAATACACAAGTTTTTTAGTCACTTATGTGGGGCTTCTCAGTGGAAAAAAAGAAAAAGTGTTAACCACAGAGGAAACGTAAAGCTAGACTGTTCTTACAGAAGCTGGTAGGGGAGGGCAGAGATGGGAAATGAACAACTGCAGAGTAATAAAATAAGCCTATAAAGTTGCTGGGGAAGAGGAACCTTAATCCACCCCACTCCAACCAGTTTGATGCCAGTACCAGCAACAGATGTGCAGAGCCTGGAGAAGGATCACAGGTCAGCAGGAGAGCACCTGAAGGGCAGGAGAGAGGAATTCCAGCCACTCCGGCCAGTAAGTCAGCATCATTGGGGGCCCAGCTTAAAAGTCTCTACGCAAACACACATAGCATGGGGAATAAACGAGAGGAGTTGGAGACGTGTGCACACCTGCAGGGCTATGATGTTATTGGCATCACAGAGATGTGGTGGGATTGCTCCTATGACTGAAGCATTGGAATGGAAGGATACAAGCTCTTTAGGAAGGACAGGCAAGGGAGACGATGGGGTGTCACCCTCTATGACCAGCTGGAGTGCATGGAGCTCCACCTGGGGATGGACGAGGAGCTGACTGAGAGCTTATGGATCAGGATTAAAGGGAGGGCAGGAACAGGTGACATTATAGTGGGGTCTGCTACAGGCCAACTGACCAGGAAGACTGAGCGGATGAGGCCCTCTATAGACAGATAGGAGCAGTCTCACATTCACAAGCCCTGGTCCTCATGGGACACTTCAACCACCCCGGTATCTGTTGGAGGGACAACACAGCAGGGCATAAGCAATCTGGGAGGTTCCTGGAATGTGCTGATGATAACTTTCTTCTCCAAGTGATAAAGGAGGCAATGAGGAGAGATGCTATGCTGGGCCTTGTTCTCACCAACAAGGAGAAGCTCATGGGGAATGTGAAGATCAAGGGCAGCTTTGGCTGCAGTGACCATGAAATGGTGGCGTTCAAGATCCTCAGGGCACTGAGGAGGGCGCACAGCAAGCTCACTACCCTGGACTTCAGGAGAGTAGACTTTGGCCTCGTCAGGGATCTGCTTGATAGAGTACCATGGGATAAAGCCCTGGAGGGAAGAGGGGCCCAAGAAAGCTCGTTAATATTCAAGGATCACCTTCTCCAAGCTCAGGAGAAATGCATCCCAACAAAAACAAAGTCAGGCAAAAATTCCAGGAGGCCTGCATGGATGAACAAGGAGCTCCTGGACAAACTCAAACACAGAAAGGAAGCCTACAGAGGGTGGAAGCAAGGACAGGTTGCCTGGGAGGGATACAGAGAAATTGTCTGAGCAGCCAGGGACTGGAAAAGGGGAAACATAACCCCCATTTTTAAAAAGGGAAAAAAGGAAGACCTGGGGAACTACAGGCCAGTCAGTCTCACCTCTGTGCCTGGCAAGATCATGGAGCAGATCCTTCTGGAAACTATGCTAAGGCACATGGAAAATAAGGAGGTGATTGGTGACAGCCAACATAGCTTCACTAAGGGTAAATTGTGCCTGACAAATTTGGTGGCCTTCTACAATGGGGTTATAGTGTTGGTGGATAAGTGAAGAGCAACTGACATCATCTACCTGGACTTGTGCAAAGAATTTGACACTGTCCTACATGACATCCTTGTCTCTGAATTGGAGAGACATCGATTTGAGGGATGGACCACTTGGTGGATAAGGAATTGGCTGGGTGGTCGCACTCAGAGTTGTGGTCAATGGCTCGATGTCCAAGTGGAAACCAGTGATGAGTGGTGTTCCTCAGGTGTCAGTACTGTGACCAGTGCTGTTCAACATCTTTGTCAGCGACTTGGACAGTGGGATTGCGTGCACCCTCAGCAAGTTTGCTGATGACACCAAGCTGTGTGGTGCAGTCAACACACTGGAGGGAAGGGATGCCATCCAGAGGGGCCTTGACAGGCTTGAGAGGTGGGCCTATGCGAACCTCATGAAGTTCAACAAGGCCAAGTGCGAGATCCTGCACATGGGTCGGGGCAATCCCAAGCACAAATACAGACTGGGCAGAAAATGGATTGAGAGCAGCCCTGCAGAGAAAGACTTGGGGGTACTGGTGGATGAAAAGCTGGACATGAGCCGGCAATGTGCACTTGCAGCCCAGAAAGCCAACTGTATCCTGGGCTGCATCAAAAAAAGCGTGGCCAGCAGGTCAAGGGAGGTGATTCTGCCCCTCTACTCTGCTCTGGTGAGACCCCACCTGGAGTACTGTGTTCAGCTCTGGGGCCCCCAACATAAGAAGGACATGGAGCTGTTGGAGTGAGTCCAGAGGAGGGCCATGAAGATGATCAGGGGCTGGAGCACCTCTCCTGTGAAGACAGGCTGAGAGAGTTGGGGTTGTTCAGCCTAGAGAAGAGAAGGCTCTGGGGAGACCTTATAGCAGCCTTCCAGTACCTGAAGGGGGCCTACAAGAAAGCTGGAGAGGGACTTTTTACAAGGGTATGTAGTGATAAGACAAGGGGTAATGGCTTTAAACTGAAAGAGGGTAGATTTAGATTGGATAGAAGGAAGAAATTCTTCACTATGAGGGTGGTGAGGCCCTGGAAGAGGTTGCCCAGAGAAGTTGTGGATGCCCCCTGCCAGGAAGGGTTCAAACCCAGGTTGGCTGGGGCTTTGAGCAACCTGGTCTAGTGGAAGGTGTCCCTGCCCATGGCAGGGGGGTTGGAACTAGATGATCTTTAAGGTGCCTTCCAACCCAAACCATTCTATGATTCTATATTGTCTGTCTGTAGGTAAATAATTTTAAAACAAACTTTAGCCTTAGGTTATGTTTCACTTAGACATTGAATGAGCTACTTGCATCAGCAAATTCATCTCTTAGGGGTTACCATTTATTCCTGCCTGAAGTTGAACTCCATTACAGGCTGCAGGCAGTGAAAATTACCGATCAAAATTTGTGGGTTTAAAATGTTTGCACTGGGGTGATAAACTTCAGTGAGCTATATCTGATGCTTCTTGGAATAAGGAAATATATGAGCGATACAATGGTTACAGTTTTAGTTGTTTGTGAACCTCTCGGACTTGATCGCAATTCGCCTAGCAATTCTGTCCTTCCTGTTGAAATAAGGTTGCATGGTCCAGTATATAACCAAATACCATGCTCTGATTGTTTCCTTATGTCCTGGTTTCGGCTGGGATAGAGTTAATTTTCTTCCTAGTAGCAGGCACAGTGCTGTGTTTTGGATTTAGTAGGAGAAGAATGTTGATAACACACTGATGTTTTTAGTTGTTGCTAAGTACTGCTCATGCTAGTCAAGGACTTTTCAGCTTCCCATGCTCTGCCAGGTGCACAAGAAACTGGGAGGGGGCACAGCCAGAATAGTTGATCCAAACTGCCAAACTGACCAAAGGGCTAGTCCATACCATATGATGTCATGCTCAGTGTATTAACTGGGGGGGGGGGGGGGGGGGGGGGGGTTGGCTGGGGAGCAGCGATTGCTGCTCGGGAACTGTCTGGGTATTGGTCGGCAGGTGGTAAGCAATTGCATTGTGCATCACTTGCTTTGTATATTATTATTACTATTATTATTATATTGTTATTATTATTATTTCACTTTATTTTATTTCAATTATTAAACTGTTCTTATCTCAACTGAGGAGTTTTTCCTCACTCTTACTCCTCCGATTCTCTCTCCCATCTGATCAGGGTAGGGGGAGTGAGCGAGCGGCTGCATGGTGCTTAGTTGCTGGCTGGGGCTAGACCACGACACCTTATGTTTTTTTCTTCAAGGGGTCAGCCAACAGGGCTTACCCCATTTGTTTCCAGGTTTTAGCAATCCACAAGTCACATGTAAGCAGCACCCTTGCAATGGGACCATCGGCATGGCTGCAGTAAGAATACTGCCTGTTCCAAAGGAAAGCACTGAGGGAGGAAAACACTCTGTACTAATGTGTTAAACATGCAGAAAACTCTCTAGTTCAGGAGATTACACGCAACCTTTTGCAACCAATACAAGAAGAGAAGAACTCCAAGTGCAAATCATCTAACCCTCATTAATCCCAGACATTGCTTATTTGTTGGAAGCAGTTCGCTCTGAGAACTGAAATACTTGGAATTACAGTGGGTTGGTAACAAAAAATGACACTCTCACCAAAGGTGAGAGACACCATCTCCAATTTCATTAATGCTGTATGTTGTCTCTCTTTGACCTCTTGTTCCTCCTTGGAAAATAAGTTTTGGTGTCTGAGTTGTAAAAAGTTTTCCTCATGAGTGTTATGTTTTACTTCTGTAGCCCAACTCTGAGCTGACTTAGAATTTATGACAGACTCTTTGAGGGTTTAATCCTCTATGTTTTGGCAATAATTGTAATAGTGAGTCTTAAACTAGTGAGTCCAAAGAGTCCAAACGGTCCTGCTTTATTGAGGACATTTTAATGTTGGGCTTGTCTATGCTGAATTGAGCTGAAGCAATTAGTCTGGTATATAAACTGCTTCAGTGATATCTGTGTGCCTGAGGAGAAAGATGTAGTACAGTGAAGTGTTAAATTGTTAAGGAACTCTTTCTAATGTAAAGGGCTACTTTACATTACCTTCTGTGTCACTGAGCTCTTCCTTCAACCAATATATATGTATGAAGCATAAGCAAAAGTTTAGATCTGCTCCTGTATGGTCCCAGGAACCTGATGATTTAGGACTTCCATTCCAAAAGCAAAAATATGGGACAATTCCAAGCCATGTTTGGACATGTACCTGCTTGTCCTCTTTAGCACATGCCCTAACATCAGCCTGCATTATTTTTTGTAATATAATTGAACATGCTTTATTAAAAAGCAAGGATAAGGTCTGTAAAGATCTTGAGAACCCTTAACTATTGTATGATTGTACAAATTGTTTTCTGCCATGTTGCTCTGCTTTGCTCTACCTGAACTGGAATTTCTTTCTGGGGTCAACACTTATCTGTAATGGGCAGCCTGGTAGGCTACATGAAGAGTAAATGATGCATATCAGACCAGAAAGCACCGAGTCTTCCTTACTGATCTGGAGCACATAATCATAGTCAGCCTATGAAGTTATTCTGGGCAACTGTGGAAAGGTTAGGACACCAATGGGGAATATATTTTTGAGGTTGGCAGAACAGGACTGTTGGGAAAGTGTCACACTGAAACACTCATATAAAGAAGAAATCTTTTGAAATGCACTGGCTTTGTGCCCCAAGCATGTCTGAGAAATTTCCGTGAAGTAGCTGTGCCTGTTTTTACGTGTTTTGCATGTACGGTGTATGGCAAGGTGGCCCTTGTGTAACACCTGTAAGGGCTGAAATTTATCAACCAGCAAGGCTGGCTGAAAGCTTTTGCTTTGTCTCAAAGCACACAATGGTGGTATAATTATACCATTATATATATTCAAGACAATAATATATATATTATTCAAGACTGACGCCTGGAGTTATTTTGACCTTAGTGACATTAGCAAGGTTATGTATGGCAATGCAACTCTAAGTACAAAGAACATATCTAAAAGGCTGGGTAGGGGCACAGAGGTCAAAGGCATTATGAAAGGACCCACTGATCATATCACAAATTCATCTTAAAAGGTGAAATAATGCTTAGCCTGAGAAACTGGGGAAGAGCCCCAGTTTCAGCTCCTTATTTTCAATCACATGCTGTTGAACCCTGTGCTTGCAAAACAAAATGAGCACTAAATATTTTGCTGAAAGTGGTTTAAGAATAACTGTCCAGCTTTTTAGCCAACATCCTCAGTTTGATGCATAAGTTTGTGCTTCTCTAAGGAAATACTGTGATTGCTTGAAAGACATCTTTCTACTTCTTACAAAACAGAGCTTGATTTGACACTTGAGACAGAAGTTCTCTCTGCACACAAAATATTTGTGGTTTTATCCCCTGAATACCCTACATAACACACCCAGATATGCTGCAAACTGAACATCCCATTTAAAAAGAACCTTTGATTTTTGTCCTTATGGCACTTAGAAACAATACTGTTGTCCAGGTTTTATAATTTGACTCCACAGTAAGTACTCTCCAGAAATAAAGATTTGTAATTAAGTACTATGTTTGGGATGGACTACCATATAGGTGGCACTCAATTGTAGCTGTCTATATCAGGCTTAAAAGTAAGAAAGATGTTAGATGTAAAATAATAATTACCTTCTTATTGTAGAAAATTACCGAGATAAAATGTTTCGGAGCCTGAGTCTCTTCATTTATGCCAGTTTTGCATCATTATTTTAATCCCCAAGATCACCTTCTGACTTGTAGTGGAACAAAAGGAAAATTGAATCCCTCTCTCCATTTAGCTGTAACTAACGTTATGACTGAATGTCTGTATTGGAAGAGATCTAATGCCTAAATTACAGATTGCCAACTTTAGCTATCACAAGACCTTTCCTCTCTTTACTGATACAACTGAAGTGAATATTTGCTCTGGAAGTGATTGAAATAACAGGCCAGAGAGGAAGCACTACCTGGCTGCTACTTTAGCTATGTTCTGCATAGCAGCACACAATCAGAAGAAACTTATTCTGACTGTTCCCCCTTTAAAAGCAGGATATAATGTTTGAGCAGATAGGATTCCGATGTGTTTCTGCAAATCTCAAAAGTCTTGAAGGAAAGGCCAGGGACTGATAAAAGCCCTTTCAAGAGGAAACCAATCAGGTATTTGGAAGTGTGTGTTAGCTATGTCTCATGACATCTTTATGCTTCTCTATCAGAGTGCAAATTAGTTGCTCTGAGCTAATCTTTGAAAACAGAAAAAAGAAAAAACGCTTACACGCAAATGGCAAGTCAGCCATAACAGAAGGTTAAAATAAAAATTTACAATTGCCCACAGTCTGGGAGAGTCCCATCCCGACAGTACAGAAACCTTAAATGTCCAGCTTGAGGATGGTAAAATCTCAGCGAAGAAAGTGATGGCTGGGTGTGGAACCAATTTCAGAACTATCTGGGAAAGCAGGCTTGGTGATCGCCTGCTTTCAGGCTCCAATTTGGCCGTGCAGCATTGCCCCACAGGACATCAGGCTTACTTCAGGGTCCTTGCAATGGAGTTGTCAACATCCAAACTACCACCTGAACACTTCCTAGGCCAGGATTTTTCAGGGACTGTGGCCCTTCTGCCTTCCCAGAAACCGGCTGGGTCTGGGGAGCCGGCAAGAGGAAGGGAGAAGCAAGCAGGTGGGAAGCATTCTATGCAGAGCTCTGTGCCCCGCAGGTGTCAGGCTGGGTGACAGCTGTTAGTCTCCCTGCTTTTCCAGTCATGCCTTCCTCATCCCAGAGCAGTGCCTCACATGCTAGCTTGCCTTTGGGAAGGAGAACACACAGCTTTTGTTCTGGGATGTGCTCTGGCTGCTCCCACTGCCCCAGCCCATCGGAGTATCGTGCCTCCTCCCAGCCTCTCCCTTCTGCAGGAGCAGGATACTGCAACCCCCGTCTTGTTTTTCCCCTTCCTGCCTTCCAGCAGGCCACCAAAGTGTTGTTTCCCCATCACTTACCTCCTCTTGCACCTTCCCAAGTCAAGCCGGGGACAGCTTCTCTATTCACTCCCTCAGCAGGAGTGTGTTTTCCTCCCGTGGCGCTGACTGCAGGCTCCTGGTGACCCAGGGCCATGTGCTAGGCTGTGCTCCCAGTTGCACAGAGCTTCCCACCCGGCTCACCCCATCCCTGTCACCCTGCTCCTCAAGCCCTCGGTGCTGCCAGTCCTGCACAGAGTGCCTGGGGGACAGAGGTGCAAGGTTCGTGCTTGGGCTGGCCTGGGAGCCCAGTTCTCCTCCCGTGCTTGCCCTGGGGAGGCCCCAGCTGAGGTGTCACTGCTGTAGGTTACCATTGAACATCCAAGCCTGCAGAGAAACCAAATGCATACAGGCAGGGAAGTGGTGTAGGTGTTGCTGTTGTCCATCAGTCTGGGGTGGAATAGTATTTCTCTTTCAGGGGTTTGGGGGTTGAGTAGTTAGATGCCACAGTGTATGTGCTAACTGTACAAAATGAGTGGGAATCTGTGCATGCTTCTAGCTGTGCAATGAAGGTTTTTTTGTTTGGGTGTTTGGGTTTTTTTTTTTTTACTTTTTAGAGAGGCAAGCAAAGATCTCTGGATTTTCCTCAGCCACAGTAAGACAGAACGATGAACTGCAAGAAAGGCTTCTTATGAGCTCTGATCACTCAATGAGAGAGATATCATCTAATCTAAGGGACTACTTCTTGCTTGGGAAATTGATTACTGAGATCCCACATAAGTACTCTTAATTAAACCTCTGCCATGACAAAATGAACTGTAGTCTAGTCCCTCTCAAAGACGAAAGGATTATTCCTATATCCTACCTGGGAGTTACACTTGGGATGTGATTACTGCATCTGTTAGTGTTAGCCTGTATCAGGAAGCAGACAGGACTCTTGTAACCACTTGGGAGCATGCATTCAGTGCAGGAAGGAAGAGCCACATTGAGTTTTGGTAAGCCACATGTGATCTGGATGTGGCCTTCAGCAGACTGAGGTTCATGCTTGTAATACTAGAGTGCAAAGGAGCTGACATCAAATACAACCATGCTCGCTGTACAGCAAGACTAAAAAGTACATTGAAGGAACAAAATGCCAGACAGCACTAAGACAGCTAACAGCAATCAGCTAATAGAAAAGACATTACCATAACAATCTCAAATGGTACTAGAGTATAGAGCTCTAGTTTTGAAAAGCTGTACTTGCACAAGTACATTCAGATCCCCTATTATGCTGTGATGTGAGAAATGTCACTATGCTAATGGCTTGAGTGCTTTGTTTTGTTTTTTTTCAAATTAATAAATCTAAAATCTATCTTAAGAAAGTAAACAAGCAAAGGTGAGTCTTGGTTCTTCCGTGAACACCTGCAAAAGAGACAAAAAAGGTCGCTGTAAAATGAAGCACAAAACACAAAATGTACATGAATAACATCAAGGAAGCTGAAGGAGGTGCAGCAAAAGTCATAAAAGTGATTCAATAACACTTATCAAAATAAATAGTCCATAAATTTGTACTAGTACAGTACCTCTTACAGATAAAGCAGGAGACACATGAACAGAAAAAGAACCAAGAACAATAGCTGAGACTCTCAGGGCATGGTAAATAGGCTGGGCTCCAAGAAACTTGTTGCCTTTCAGTAACTACTTGCACTCAACTAACCCCATCACAACATAAGCAAAGAAATGACAAATGAAATTCAAGTAAAAGCCAAGGAAAGCCCCAGGGAAAGTTCCAAGTTAAAATGCTGAAAGCTTGTAATGAGTCCTTTGATTTTAGAAGTTTTACACAGCTCCAGCAAAGCCTGGGCTTGTGAAGAGTGTCCTGACAAAACAGAATAAAATGCAGGTTTTTCCCTTAGGAAAAAAAATAGTAAGTTGAATTAATTTATAGCAAATGTTCAGTTGTAACAAATCTCAATAACTTGAGTCTGAATTATCAGAAAAGAGAGGAAAATATTCAGGCCCCATGTTCAGAAGTATGGGAGTGCTTAATTAGGTGCCTGGGACAAACATTACCAATTCTCCACTGCCAGCTAGGAGGGATTACTGTACCTCTATCTAAATGATCACAGCTTGTACACAAGGGCTGCTCTCTGTTTAAACTCCTACAGTCTCATTTTGCATGTAGAAAGCTAACACAACTTTTCCAGGACGGTTAAAGTGCAAATAGGCATGATTTATAATACCAGGTAGATATCAGAGAAGCTTCCCAAAGAAGGTATTCAACTGTTTCCTCATCTTTGTGCTCGGGGTGTATGATGGGCCAAGTGTTCTGGGAGCAGAGTGCCAAGATACCTCAACCCTGTGACGTATGCTGAAAAACTTACATGGACAATGTAAGCTTCTACAGGCTGTTGCACACCAGTCCTCAGCATACAGGCAAGGACACACTTTGTTATGCTTCACTGAAGATGGCAGCACACCAGTTGGTACAGCTGGTACAACCAGAAGCAGCTCTACTTAGCAGCATTCTTACCAAAAATTGTCAGCTAGCATGAAGGACCATAGTTAAACCAGCTGATCCAGAATTAATCCTGAGGATCCTGGAAAAAAGCTGACAGTGCAAGCTCAAAAACATGGCATAACTTTTCTGTGATGCATGTTCCTATTAAACTCCTCCCCAGATTGTCTAATTATTCCTGCATTTATTTCCCCAGGAAAGTTACAGCATAACAATAACTAAGGTCTCTTTTTATGCTGGAGTTTTTGTTCTATCATCTACTTAACTGAAGAATAATTACATCAGTTTCCCTTTACTTAACTGGAGAATGTTTTTCAATAATTGCTTAATAAAGCAAAGTTTGTTTAACCAAATGGAAAAAAAAAAAAATCCAGTACAAACCTGGGCATTTGCAAAGTGGAATTTCCAGCAGGAAAAGGCTGAAAGCTGATATATTTTACTGTGAAGCAGGGCAATGGTTAAAGCATTATTGCATCTCAGAGCAAAGTTCTGAAATATTCAAATCACAGATCTTGAAACAAAATAATCTTTTCATATTTTCGAACTGAAACTAAGTTGTTTATGTTGATTTTTTTTTTTTTTTAGTCAGAATCATCGAAGTGAAACAAAATCTGGAGCCTTTTAAATAAGTGGGTTTGGATCAAAATCTGAACTTCATGGCACAGATATATTAGAAATAAGGTGCTTTTTTCCACCATATCTTTCTCAATACAATTCTTATCCTTCATAATGACCTTTTACATTTTCCACCACAAGTTGGAAGCCTGGTTTGTGAATTGTCTTTGAATGTTACTTCTCTTCCCTAGATAAAATATACTTCCTATCTTGGCAGAGTCCAAGCTTGGGTTTTATTTTCTGTAATGTAGCAACAAGCCAAATGTGAATTTGTGTTCTGGAATCAGGAGTGTTAAATTTCAGCCATAACACTGAAGTTAAATCTGTAAGTAAATGGCATTTAAGAACAAGAAGCAGGTAGACTTTACTGGCAAGTCATTTGTTGTAGCTTTTTGGTATGATATAGCTCATCATAACCAAAGAATCTTCAGATTTCTGAGGAGCACAGTGTAAGTTGATAAATGAAAGGCAGAATTACTGAAGTGCCATTTTTTAGTTTACATGTGCACTGTCAGTTTCTTTATTCTTGTCTTTGAATGAAGAGGTGGGGAAGGGGAGATGGGACCAAAAACCTGCAACTGCTGTTCCATAAACAGAAAGTTCTTCCACTGTTGTTTTTTCTCTGGACATGGACAGTAAAAAGGTGGTATTAATTTTGCAAAATATTAACTAGAGTACTTCAGATTAGCTCCTAATTTAATTCAAATTTCTAGCTAGGCGTAGGTCAGAACACAAGTCTCATCAACACTGAGGCAAGTGCCAGGTATACACTGATTTATTGCTGTAACTCCATGCATGTCTTGGTCCAGCTGTTTCCATAAGTCACATGGCAGCTGAATTGCACATAATGTCTAGTTGTTGGAGAGAATTTTTGATCTTCAAAACTCAATTGGTTGTAATCAGTAATTCCACCATGCTATGGCTTGTATAGCAGCAGATTTACGAAACAACAACAAAATGCCTTTGTTGATCTAAAACATAGGCTGTTCGGTGCCAGAGCTCAAGCCAGCCAGAGGTGCACACTGCACCAGCATCAGCCGGAGCCTGATCATTTTAATCTGGTAGCATGGGACAGTAAATGGCCATTGCCCCTCTCCCACCCTGCACTGGCACCAGGTATGGTAACACAAGTTTGCATCAAGGAACATTCAAGCCCATTGTGAGGACAGGGCACTGATTGGGTTTTGTCAGTATGGAGACATGTGTTAAAGCTCCTTGTTGCTATGATAATTGTCATTATAGGAGTCCAAAGCAGGAGATTAATCTTGGAGGAAGATTTTCAAGGGATATCAGAAGAATTACCGACTTTGCTGGGCTGTTCCATCGCTATTGAAGTGGGGGGGTGGGGGGGTGCACACATATGCAGATACCACAGCATCATCTGACAGTGAGCTAAGGTCAAGGGGCTTGCTTTTTAAAAAAGTTGTTGCTGCTTATGTGGTTTAAAGCTTTTTAAGTTTTCTCTCTTAATCTATTCAAGAATTTACTGATTATGTCTTTCAGCTGGTGTGTCTGATTTTCACACTGAATCTGACACAAAATTATGAGTCAGCAGTATTTATTTACAAGATTTGTATGTATTATCCTTGCACCGTAAGGGTCTCTGGTCCCTCTTGGGTACTGTAAAGAAATTAGCTACATGGAGAGATTTCTCTAGGACTTCAGTGGAATTCAGTTGCTATCATTATTTCTCCCAGTCCTCTTATCTTGGTTGATGAGTCTGTTAAGAAATCACAATCACCAAATCTGAACACAATCTGCACCCATTCTTGGGATGACAGAAGCCAAATCAACTGAATGCCTCCGGTATAGCGCTGTAGGCTTTACTCAGGCTTCTTCTTGGTTTCAGAGCAGTGAAATCATCTTTGTGCAAATTGGAAACATTTGACTTGAAGTTAGGAAAGATGCACAGCTTTTGCAGCCCAGTGGTGAGTGGCTGGGTGAACAGCTTAGGACTCTTTGGTATGCGACCACAAAGAATTTTGTCATTTTTACTTGATAACTTTATTCCTACTGTTGTGTCTTCATTATAAGATTTGTCTATATCTCCTGTTGAAACATGGTGTGCTCACATAATGATAACACATACCATTATTTAAAAGTATTTCTTACAAATGAGAGAGGATTATATAATGTACTGGTCTTCTCAGTGGGTTGGAACAGATTAGTCTTCTTTGTAGAAAACTGTGTTCTTCTCTCATCCTAATTCTGTAACATTCTTAGAGCTGGTATCTAACCGCAGCCCAAACACACAGAATAATTATCAAAAATGCTAAGCCTGATCTTTCATCATGACAGCTATCATGCTGCTTTCCATTAAGGAAATAATGTTAGAGGCTTTTATCAATATAAATCAGGAGGTGACTAAATACCAGTCTTTCTGATAATATAGAAGATCCCTGTGATCTTGGACCTGCTTTTGGTTTGTGCATCATCCACCACCTACACTAGTGTTTCTGCAAGTAGCAATTCTGAATAGTAATGTAGATTGGAAAGTTGATTTATATTTCAACACTTTTAAAAGATGTTCACTTCCACTCTGGAAGAAAAAAAAAAAAATTATCTCTACTGATTTAAGACATTGGATAATATATCTCTCCATGTCTTTAGCAAGATGATAGCTAGCAGTGAATTTGCTAACACTGATTGATCACACAGATACCCAGCAATTGTGAACCCAGCCCATTAACCCTTCAGTTAAGTGTTTCTAATCAGACATAATAACCTGGCTATAGATACTGCATCCTGAGAGTACAGGGACTGAATGGTAGTCAAGTGAGTCCCTAATTAGCTAATTCACTTTACTTAGGAAAGAACATATAAGTTTAACAGTACCCAGCTGGCTGTATTTGCAGTATTAGCTGTGAACAAACTGAAGAGGATATCTTGTGAAGCACAAGCTTGTGTTGTGACCCAAGAAGTAATTAAGCACTATAAATACAGCTATTATTACACACCTGATATATAAAGAACTGGAAGCTAGTCACTTGGCAGCTGTGAATTCTTACCCAATTGGCAATGCAAACACTTTTTTTAACAGGGTTGTTCATTTTAGATTAATCGTTATATAGAGTCACAGTGCCATCTAGAGACTACAAGCAGATTTTTAAGAGCTTTAGGATCTGCTTTTAGAGGAACGGAGAAGTCTTTGTTAGCCTACTTACGTTTAAGAGATTACTCCTCGAGAACAGTGCTTTTCACTGAAACAATGGCTTGCTTTGTGGTTATTATTATTCAGTTTTGAACATGGGCCTATCGCTTGCCTTTGTGGGGTTTTTTTGAAACTTGATCTTAAATATGAAAATGCAAAGAAGACTGGGGACTAGCGGAAGCAGGATTAAACAAATCTAACCTAACAATCCAACCCAACTCCTGAAGTATTCTCAACCTGAACTGCAGCTGTGTAAAGGCACACCTGAAGGCACTATGCACTCGCAAGGTAATCCTCGTGAACTTCCAAGGTGGCACGTGCTTTCCCTTGCTGTATTTATCGGGGTGGGGGGTAAGGCTTGGATAGGAAGTACTTTGCATTTCCAGCCTTCCGTAAGGGTTGTGTTGGGAAGCCTGTCCGTTCTCATGCATGCAGCACACGCTGTTCTCACGCATGCAGCTTCACAGCTATTACAAGGAAGGGAACGCTGCAGGCACAGTGGAGTGAGTGTCTGGGGAGTGTTATTTCTGCTCTGCTCCATAATCCGTGGGGAGCAAATGCTTGGCAAAAGCCACTTACCAGAAGGACAAAGGTAAACAATCTGGGATGAGCAATGGAGAGAAGTAGTACTTTTTTTTTTTTTTTAATTAAAACCAAGAGATTTAACTAATGTCCTATAATGACAGCCAATCTGAATCTTCCTGAGACCTGAAGCGTAAATTGAGATCTGCCCCTGAATATAATCACCTGCAGCTGTGATGGAACTTTGCGATTCAGGTGGCCCCAGGGTGAAGAGCCAGTGTCAGGAGCTGGGCAACATGGCTCTGTAAATCTTCCATGGCAATAGTTTGTGTAATTCAGTCAGACATCCAAAACCAGTTGGGTTACATCTCTTGCCTCTGTGGAGAAGATACAAACATTTCATGTAAACCCTAAAAGGGCAGTCAGGACCCACAGAGGTGCTGTCATTTGTGCTTACACGTTATATTGTTGTCCAAAACTGATGCTGCTATAGATATCCATTGTAAAGCCCTACCCTAACTATGTTTTTGTTTAGTGAACAGATTGTCCGAGAGCAGAAGTCTAGGTGATGTACTACTGACTTGATCAGTAAACCATAAAAAGTTGCTTGAGATCTGCCAAGAAGGAAATTAGGGGAAAAGTAATTCCCACAGGGAGAGATCATGACCACCAACTCATGAGCCCCATTACCACAGTTACATCCCAGACTCAAACTGAAGGACAACTAAGCATGCGCATTAATTTAAATACCAGACAAAGAGATTTTAACCAATTGTAGCACTGCATATGTATTAGGGAATTAATTATGGTAATGAATGTGTATAAATAGATGCTAACTTGATGATTTGGTGTGCTAGCTTTGTGGAAAGCTACCTACCATCCAAACTTACGCAACTTTGTGAATAAATATCTCATCTGAGTGTGTGATGATTGGCTTTTTGCACACCAGGTAAATGATCTTGGTGCTTTGAAGGAGAAGGGAGAGGAAGGTTTGGAGGCCTGCGGGGGCTTTATAGATTATTTAGGGAAGCCCAGTAACTCCACTGAACTGGCAATCCCACACTCAGCCCTTCTCAGTGTCTGTAAAGCTATTTCAAAGCTGAGATGATGGCTACCTCCCACCCCTCCCAGTTTATTACTTTACACTAGATGCTTGAATACATATGTCTTCTTTGCATACCATGCAAGTTTAAACTCTTTTTTTTTTTTTTTTCAACCAGAGTGGAAATGGAGATTGGATAACTGAATGATAACAGTAAAATACTGTGTGGGTTACAGAAAAATCACTGGCAGGAAACACTGGGCCTATCTGGACCCTCAAGTCTCCCAAAAATATGTCTCTACATCTTCTTGAAGAAATTGCTTTTCCCCTGGCAGAGGGAGACCCTGCTTTTTGTTGCTCCAGGCATGAGCATGTGAGGGTGTTTAACTATCATATCCTGATCTCACTGTGTTGTTTTTGTCTTGTGAAAGGTTTTTTTTCTCTTCTGTAAATGAAGACAAAATGGTGAGAGAAGCTTGATGACTACCACAGCCAATCCTGGATTACCCTTCTGCAGGAAGAGCAATTGTGCATAACTGCACCCAGGGTCTGGCAGGTGATCACTACGCAGAGTAAGTCTCAACCCTTCCTGAGACAGCTGATAGAGTGTCTGTGTTAGGGGCATCTAGGCTTTTGGAGCCAAAGGAAGTCCTTGAGAAAGGGCACAGCACTGTTTTTTGCTCATGCAGTTGCTGTGCAGCCCATGGGGCAGCACTGTTCCTCCTGTACCATCACAGTGATGCCTCTGAAGAAACCAGGGTAGCCCCATGCTGAGGTGGGTGTGTTAAATTCTGCCTTGCTGCCTTCTGTTCCAGTTCTTTAACACGTATGAATTTTTTTTTTCACCTTATACAGGGGTGGAATGGGTCCATGAAAATGGGACACATTAAAATCTGGGGGCTGGCTTCAGCATCCTGCTGCAGTCCTCAATCCAGGGAGTAAAGTGAAAGCAAAAGGGATGCAGTGTATTTGGGGTTATTAGTCACCACCGGACACGTGCTGCCGTGCACACATCACCCTGACTCTTTCCTATGATGAGGAAAAAGAGCCCTCCTTTTTTTTTTTTTTTAACTCAGTTGAGTGAAATGTAAAGAGAGGAAAGCAAATGACAGCATGTCCCAATCAAAAATATTTAGGCAAGGGAGCCCTGAGGTAGTCTCTTGAGCTCAGCCTGGATTACGATCCCATTCCCTCATACCTCTTCATAGGACCAGTCTTAGAATGGCAAAAAACCCTCTTCTGCCTTTCTTTAGATAGATATATAGATAGATGTGTATTGCTTAATCGTAATACAGGCAGATCTCTTTGTTTTGTTGTTTTATGCCAGTTACCTTGTTGGTTCCTTCTTAGTTTCTAAACATAATTTAGTCATAGTTTAAAATAAAGAACTAGACAAATTCTGTAACATTACCCAGAAATCTCTTTCTTTCCCACTATGAAAGGAATTTCTCACACGTTTTGGGGGTCTAAAGTTTAACAGTTGAGCACCTTTGTAAAGCCAAACTCTACAGCCAAAATGTACCTGCTGTTTGCCCAATATTAAATGTAACCATTGCATATTTGTCTGTAACAAGCTGAGTGAGATGTTATTTTACCTAAGTTGTTGAGGAAACATACAGAGCTCCTTTCAGTTTGACAGGGCAATTTGTTGAATCACTTCAATGTGACAAATCAGCATGACAGACCTTCCATATTTTTCAGCAGTCAAAAAATAACTCCAAGCTAAACCAAAATGCTTAGCATGTAGTAAAGAGCAAGGGCTGCAGAGCAGGGGGGATCTAATTGGACTTTCTCAGAGGGTGCACTCAGAGGGTGCATAAGAAACTGGATCTACTTGATAGTTTGCTGATAGCTCTGTTAAAAATTGCTTTTTAGTTTGAGATTAATAATCTACAAATTTGCAAGGAAGCCTGTGGCTAAAATCTGTTTTTGCTGTAAAAGCCAGATGTTCTGCTTGTACATTTCTACTGTCATGTTCAGGGCTTTCTCCATGGGGACAGGGATGGGCTGGGACCCAGAGCTGGGACCAGGATTTCCTGGTGGGCCTTGACTGAAAGCAGCTCCTGGGTCCAGGTCGCACTCCCCTGGGGGCACCCAGGACCTCTGTAGCCATGCCAGCTGCCCCCATGGGGGGCTGCACTCGGGGCCCTTGCAATTTGTAACTGAAGAATTTCTGCATTGTTTTTTCTTTCTCTTTGTCCTAATTACGGTGACAGAGCACTTGAGGTTTTTTGCATATATTTTAAGCGGGGTCCTATAACAAGTTTTTGGTTTGCAGGTGGGAAATAAGGTGCTTGTGAATTCATATCCAAACATGTGTCTTCCCTACATCACAGAAGTGAGGCAGTGAGCTGCAAGTAGGGCAGACTCAACAAAAGAAAACAGTGAGCGCTTGCCACGCTTTTAGTACTGGCATGTCGGTTGCAGAGCTAAGAGCTGAGATGTTGGGAAAACTGCATAGCAAGGTTTATTTTGCTGCTTTTCAATGGAGCACATCTGTATACATAGATTATAACAGCCCTTATGTGATCATATATTCTTATTCTCCCCTCTACAGGAGTTAAGTGAGCTTTGTTGATAAACTCGCGGATTTCCAAAGGAAAATGGAAGTGTTCATGACGCTAATTTTCATTCCTGATTCCTTCTTCATGATTAATTTAACCAGCGCAGTGGAGTTATTTTCAGAGACACCAAGTCAGAGAATCATTTCACACAGCTTTCATGCTGTGAATGGAGCATTTGGGTTTGAATATGAATTTGATAGTAGCAACAGTAGCAGCGGGAAGCTTTATCTGCCAAAGGGAGTCAAAATGAGACAGAACTGAGAGCTCCATCAGCAACAGTTAGTGAGTTATAGCTGTGCTGCTGTAGTTCAAGTCCTTTCTTTCTCCCCACTTAATCAAGCGACAGAAAAAGTGTTCCTGCCTGGCTAAGCAGCTCAAATGCAAGCATGCTGTAAAGACATAAAGCCCTTGATAAATTTTGGCCTCTACCAATTTGTGTCAAAAAGAACAGAGGCTCGCTAACTAGGTTGGGGATCAAGAAGAGCTAATTTGGGCTGAAGAGCTAAACTACAATCTAGTTTCCTAAATCTTAATCTAATTGTCTGCAAAACAATGAAAACTAGTAGAAGACCAGTTAGTGGTTAGGGAGAATGTTTCTCACTGAGACAGGGAGGTGCCTTCGCAGGTAGATAGTAAGCTGCCAACATGATGCTCTTAGGCTCTGAAATCCACAGAACAGGTGAGAATCGTCACATCACCTCCACTCGGGTCACTTTTAGAAACTGTCCTTGACAGAGAGAAAGGTTCCCCTGCTCAAATACAGCTGTGCTGGAGAAGAACAAAACTAGTCCCATGAATTTGATCAGAGAAGCTAAAACAGTGCAGGAAAACCATATTGCGGTGCAGTTCATGGGTTATGTTTACATGAAAGTCATAGTTCTAATGCTTCATACTGCTCTAATGAATCACTTGTATGATCAGTGTTTGTTCTTTAAATGAAATAAGGTTAAATGGTGTTTAGATATTTTCCCCTTTATATTATTCTCTTTGGCCTTCAGTTGTTTTTAAGGAAAATCAGATTTTGTCCTACTCACCCACCTTTTTTTTCCTAGTTCCCTTCCTTTCCCTCCTCTGGTGGCTTGCCTCCACTTTTCCCTTCACCTGTGGCTTACCTCATCCACTGACCTGTGGCATGGTTGTAACCGTCTTTGAGGCATCTGTCACTCTTCCCATGTTTTTAGTGTCCCCCACTTTAAGGACTCCTCCCAGGGTCCCACTTATGCTTCCTATTGCATCTTGCTCATTCTGTGCCCCTTTTGTCTATCGCTGTCCTTCTGTCTATCGCTGTGTCCCTTCTGTCCTGTGATTTGCCCTGTTGTGATTTGCACTCTCCTCAAAGGATCCCCTTTGTCTCTTTCTGGCTTTGCTTTGAGGAATCCCAGCAGCTTCTGAGCGAGATATTTCTCCTGCTTCTTTTTGCTGCAGTCACAAATGCATCCACAAGTTGTTAACAACTCGCTGACAGACCCTCATAGGTTAAACCCCTCTGTCTAAGTTAACTGATGCATTTTCTGGAATTTCTGGCTACCAAGACAGCCTTCCTTACAAGTGTTCCTCCCCTTATCTTCTCCACCATGGAGCACAACACAATAGACACAAAGCTGAATGTCACCTTTAGTGGGGCACCTTTAGGCTGCCATATTCAGTCTTCATCTGAACTTTGCAGATTCTGTCTACCAACCCCAGGGCATGTCCTTTCCTACTCACCTTCACAGATAAGGTTCTTATCCTAGCTTCCACAGTTTTTGTCCTCTCTTGTGCAAAAAAGGTATTCACTCTTGTACAAAAAAGAGTATTTCTTACACTTTCTTTTTCTACATATCTGCTAGTGACCATTGTTGGAGGTGGGATGTAAAAATGGCTTTTGGTTCAAACCAGGCAGGCAGTTTTAATGCTCTCTTTGCTTTTGATATGCTCCTCAAATTCTGCTTTAAACAGTTGTCCTAGCCTATTCTTTTGACCCCATTATTTCTATGTCTATGACTTAAACTCCCATTTGAGTTTTAGCCTAGTTGATACTCTCAAGTATAAGCCTCTCTATGGGGATTCATGTCTGTCTGCCTTGCTTGAAGACATGGATTCAAGCCCAGGCTTTATGTGAACTTGTTTTGTAAATTCTTGAGAGTTTGGAACACCATTTTGTCCTATGCATGCACTGCATCATGTACTTGGAGAGCCTAGTTCTATGATCACCTCTCCGTAGTGCTTCCCAGACAATCAGTAAAAGAATAGGAATATGTGAAGGAAGTTTGGTAGCTGAAGGATAATGATTAAATGCTGGCACCAAAGTGATTCAGAAAATTATGTAAGAGCCCTTGAACTTTGCATGTTGTAAAGAAAACCAAACAGGGTGACAATATGCAGTGCCTAATTACTACAGGAGAAAGTGTTGTTTTCAAGATTATGCAAAGATGCGAAACCAGCGGCACTATGACAAGCCACTCTTCCAAAGCAGCAAGCTGTAGCTGCCAGGCACACAGTGCTCTGGACAGGACAGTGGCAACTTAGTGACTAGGAAAATATTAGTAAGGGTAAAAAGATCTATTAGTAAGAGTAAATGAAGAAGGTAAAAAAGATGTCACTGATGATATTACTCTAGATGTGAAGGACAAACGAACACCCCAGTCAGAGTCTTGTTGAATAGACAAAAGCTACAAAAGAGAGTTCTACAGTGAAGTTATATTGGATATAGTAGGCAGCAGAAGTATAGAAATGTGATTAAGTGTAAGTAGGTTTTGTCATCTCCCACAGTTTTATTTGCACATTTCTTAATAGGAAGGCAGTACTTTGGGGACACTGTGATGTGAACTGACTTCTTACTGCATTTCATTAATCGTTTTATGTGATATTTGAGACCCGTGATGTCTTAGGAGCTGAATTTTCAAGGTGTATAACAGTTAATATAAATCAGGACTGTCAAACTGGGGGAGGGAGCTGCTTTTGTGAAAACAAAGCTGAAGAATGTGCTTTCTAGGTCTTGAAGACCGTGTTATCATAGTAGTGTAGATTTGTTACAAGAAAGTCTAAGTGTACTTCTTACAAAGACCTGTGCCATTTAGGATGGATTGGATGAACTTCAAGTAGGTAATTTTCTTGGTGGAATTGGTGTTTCACTGAAGTTTACAGAGGAATTTTGGTGGCATCTAGCACCTGGAATGTGTTTCCAGTCAGGCTGAATTGTTCTTCTGCATTTGCGCAGCAGCTGAAGTGCTCCAGTGCCAGTGGGATTCCACATCCCTCAAGCATCTGTTCCCCCCTGGCTGGCCAAAGTCTTTCAGGAGGTGCCACAGTTTCTTTGAGGGGCCATTTTATGCTGCCAGTTTCTTCAGTTTAAAGACACTGAAAACTCTTCTGTCAACGGAAATCTTTTTATTTTCATCTCTCAGTTCTTCTGATGTTTCTTTTTTTTTTTTTTCTGCAATGAGTGTATTAACTTAAATACAAAAATTGGAAATATTATAAGCTCAGGGAGTAATTGAATACGGATCACTGAGAACCCTGACAACAGGGTTTCCAGTGAGAAGTCAAATGTTATTTTGTTACTCTATCTTGCAAGTAAATTTTAAAGCAAAATTCTAGATAATTTCAAGACCACACCCCACTACTTACACATACTCATGTATTTTATAGATATATAACCTTCTTTAATTTAATTAATTTTAATTGGTTCTGTCCTGGTTTTGACCTGGATGGAGTAAATTTTCTTCCTACTAGCTGTATAGTGCTGTGTTTTGGATTTAGTGTGAGAATAATGCTGATAACACAGTGATGTTTTAGCTGTTGCTAAGTACTGCTTATGCTAGTCAAGGACTTTGCAGCTTCCCATGCTCTGCCAGGTGCACAAGAAGCTGGGAGGGGGCACAGCCAGGACAGCTGACCCAAACTGGCCAAAGAGCTATTCCATACCATATGGCGTCATGCTCAGTATAGAAACTGGGGGGAGTTGGCTGGGGGGTAGCGATTGCTGCTCGGGAACTGTCTGGATATCAGTCAGCAGGTGGTGAGCAATTGCATTGTGCACCACTTGTTTTGTATGTTATTATTATTTTCCCTTCCTTTCCTGTCCTGTTAAACTGTCTTTATCTCAATCCACGAATTTTACTTTTCTGCTTCTCTCCCCCATCTCACTGGTGAGTGGGAGAGCAAGCAAATGGCTGTGTGGTGTTTAGCTGCCTGCCAGGTTAAACCACAACAGGTTCTATGACTTTTTAGTTCTCATTTCAGCAGAGAAGTTTGCATTTTGAAGGATCATTTTCAATGTACTTGTATTTTAAAAAGCAGACAATATGTTAAGAGGGTTATAAATCAGGCTTTTCCTCCTAGGTTTACAATTGATTTGAAAGCTAATGGCAGATTTCTGGAGCCTTGAGGAATTATTCTGGCACTGCACAGACAGCTCTAGCAGCAATCTGTAAGTAACAGACACACTAGTTAAATTTTGTTCTTGAATTTACATCATAATGATTTTTCTTTCGGTCTACAGTAAATTTTGCTATCTACAAATATCACAGAAAAACTTTGTACCCAGGCACAATACATTGCAAAAGTACAGAGTGGTGTAGATATCATGCTACAGTTGTGAATTTTTCAAAATTAAATGTAATTTGTTACTATAATGGTACTTCTTGCAAAAACCTTTATTGGTTCAGTTTGTACAGTAAGTCACAGTATTGTGACTGCCTAGTGACATAGCTCAATGAGAACTCAAATTTTCAGGAGACTTAGCTAGAACTCAGCTTGCCTTCTGTTTTCTTATCTTGTGTGTTTTGCTGTCTGGTCAAACCATAAATGACCCTTCAGCTTCCTGCTTTACTCACACCTGTTGTCAAGCACACTGGCTTTGCTTTTAGCTGCTTTTGACCACAGCTTTCAGTCTAGCCCTGATCTCCCACGCCCTCCCCAATTACTCACTGAACACTTAACTCTCAATGTTGTCAAGCAACCTAGTTCTTCCTCAGATTTTCTATTCTTCGAAGAGGCACTATCAAGAGCTTTGTTGTGTTAGAGCTGCAGCCAGGAGAGGTGGTAGAACCAGAGCTCCAAATGTGCTTGATAATATGACATGTCACTATGAAAAGGCCCCACTAAGTTTTACACTAACAGAAAGAAAAACTGAAAATGGGTAAAGGCAGCAATATGGCAGAAAACAAATTAGAGTTGCGGTCTCTCACGACTTCACACTGCTGCAAAAGACGTTGCAGGTCTTGTTTCTGTAACAGCTGTTCTGTGTAAGGTAGAGTAGCTAATTATCCTGCTCTTCTAATTAAAAGATTTATTCACTTATAGGCATCAAATTTTATAGAAGTACTAGCCAAAGTGGTGTCAGAGAAAAACAAAGAGAACAATTGCAAGAAAATGTGACTTATGGGGAAAGATTGAAGGAAGTGTCTGCATTTAGGTAACAAACACAAGAATGACTAAAGTATGTAAGTGTTCTGACTTAGAGAAGATTTTTAGGAAGTGTTCATCTAGCTATTTTTTTCCACACAGGAGTAGAAGCAGGCCAAGAGCCAGTCTCTCAGGAAAAAGAGCTTTGCTTTTTTTTCCCCCTTCTCTAACATCCGAAAGGCTAGTTAGTCACTGTGGGAGGCTATCTGGAACTGTGAAATCTCATTCAGTGGATGAGGAGAAAAAAACAGCCTAATCCTACTCTGGAGTGGAGTAAAATTATTTTAAGAGCAGATTCACAACAGCCACAGCTTGGTTTGGTGTAGCTAAGATTTGAGTGATAATGCCCAGAGGCTCAGCCTGGCATGACTGCCTCAACTGCTCAAGCCCCACTGCTTTGGAGTATCACTGCCATTTTACCTTCCCAGGCCTCTCATCACAAACTACACAGAACTTAGAGCAGTTCTCAGTCTTTTTTTTTCCTCTGAAACAAAAAGCCCCTATTGTAACAAACAGTCCACAGCATGAATTAGAGCGGCTTCAAACTCTGCCACTGCTATGAGCACAGCCAACATGAGAACAAGCTGCAGGTGAGAACCACAACAGGCGAGCCTGGTCTTGTTTTTCACCAGGCAGGGTTACAGCAGCTTCCAGTGAAACATTCCTCCGCACTGACCAGAAGCCCCAACTCCACTCTGGATGCACAAAAATTATTATGCCATTGTGGAGTAATTGCTGGAGGTGATTTAGAGATTAAACTTAGATTCACAGTTTTAGGAAAGGCACAGCACTGAAGAAGCCTCCAGGGTGGAGTGCAGCTGGCATGCAAGGAACCCGTTTCACGGAAGCTCCCTGGGCCTGCAACCTTAGACGCCGGCAACACCAGGGGAACTTGGTGTGTTGGCTCTAAGAGGAACTGCCCGGAGGGTGGAGCGGTGTGGAGACACCGCGGCCAGGCTCCGTGTGGCACCCCAGATGGGACTGCTGTGAGCATTCTGCCCAGCTGGGGCAGCTCCTGTGCCTTTGGATTCCCCAGTACACTCCGTCAAGCCCGGAGACTTGGTCTATCTATGGACATGAAAAGACGAAGCATTTGTCGCCTTATTGCTGCTGCTTTTAGTCCCTGTATAGTCCTGACTGTGCCAGAACATGGCAAACACTTTATTGTAGATGTACTTACCAAAGGGACAGAGTGCCGTATAATGGAACACTGCGAGACCTTGGGCAAACGATGGATGAATGAAGAAGGACAATAGGAAAGGGTATATATGAGACCCTGGGCCAACAACCTGTCATGTTTCTGACAAAATGCTGCCCTTTGGTAAACTTTGCTCATTATAATATCATTATAATATCATTATAATATCATTATAATACCAAAACACACCTCCCTCCCAAAACCTACCCACCTCTAAGGTGCAACCACTCCTCACCGAGCTTGCGCTTTGAATTTTTCCTAGCCTATACCTTTAAAGCGAAGCGAGGAAGTTTTAACCGATCATAACAAAGTATTTATGACTAGAGTCACTCAAGCTCCACCTGAAAGGTGAAAAATAGTATAAATCAGCCGAAGAGAGAGGGGATGCTAGGGAAGATACCATCACGTACCACTCTGACTTCTGGGATCAGTCGACGGGCTGAGCCTCTCTTCCCCCCCCATCGGGATGCCTTTGGGTAAGATTTGAACACTTGGTTATACCAAGTGCCTCCCCGGGAAACTTAGAAACCTCTATATAGAGTCGCTTGATATCTTTTGATGCATCTGTGTTACCTATGCTTTGGTATTTGCATGTGCCTTGCAGTCAGTGAATTTATCGCTGGTAATCCAAAGAACCTGTGTGTCTGTTGCTTTAATAAATTGCTTTGATTCATTGGTCTAGCTGTGATAGTTCTCATTGAACACGACCAGACGCTTTAAGTGTGGCCGTGGTAGTTCATGCAGCACGACTAGACAGAAGGTGCCTACGTTATTTGTGCATCCGTAATCGTGATAGTTCAGTGCACTGAACGCGACCAGAGTTAGAACGACAAATTGGGTACCTTCCAAAGCCCTCTTGATGCAACAGAAATGCAGTATCCTGAATTCGCTGAGAAAGACTCTGCTCCTAACTGTCACGTAGGCAACACCCCTTCCAGTTCTCTGCTATTCAAATGACAGCCTCTCAGACGTCAAGCAGTCTAGAAATTTCTATCAGTGAACAGTGGCGAAGAAACCCAGGTGTTGCGCTCTCTCTCTGCATCCCCCTAGCCCATAAACCGAAATATAAACAGATTTCATCACCATTGATACCATCAGCTCATATTTCTGACCACTCCTCAGACTCAGCTGAAATGGCAGCCTGCATATGCAGGTTTGTGTAAGCCAAAAATACTTGCTACATTTGTTAAGCCAGAAATACCTGTTAGGAAATGCTTGCTCAGAGTTTACAGCTAAATTTGGCCCACGGAGATATATTGTTACATGATCCCCACATACACGACAAAGATTCGATGTTGTGTGGTACAAGTCATGGTGAGGCTCATGGTGCAGCTCTGTGGTGGCTGACAAGGTCATCTCCCACCACCTTCCAAGTATTTACACAGTGTCCATCAACAGGTAGCCCAGGCTGTGATCTGCAAGTCCTGTTTTGTCTTTGCCAGAGCCTTGCATTTTCGCCCTGATTAGCCCACCAGTGCCAGAGCAAAGCATATATATGTTTATGTATGCATACAAGAGACAATGTGGGGTTCCTGTGTCTGGCCACTGAATCGTTTTTGTGGTTTAGTGCCAGACCAGGCTGTACTTACAGCCTCTCTCTTCTTTCTCCCTCCCAGACTTCTTTCTCTGGTATATTTCTATGATTTCTGCTTTTAAACCAAGCTCCTATTCTCAGCTCCACTTGAATACTACAGATAGGTAAGGTAAGGCAAGGCAAAACGATCGTATTAATTCACGGTTGTCCTCTTTGATCGAACACTGTCAGGGAGCTGTGGAAACTGTATTGTCTTGACATATTCTTTAAATTCTCAAGTCTGCCAGAACAGTGCCTGCATCATGCACAGTGAACAATGAACCACAGGAAGGTTTTCTATGTCAGATTTACGGTTAGAACTTCTGCCTGGGAATATCACTTCTTTGTCTGAATAAGGAACTGGAAACCTCAAAAGGAACTAAAAACCCACCACCACACAGCTCCTCCCTCTTCATCTCAGGATGCTTTCTGAGAGGAGATATTTCTAAAACAATGACCTTAGATTAACCAGAGCAAAGTTCTCATCTTGCCACATCAAACACATCATTGCCCCTACCTCCAGCTGACAGAAATACATTGGATGTGGGACCATGCTTGTGAACAAATGGGATTGCACTGCACAAAGCAGACCACCTGACTAGTGATACAGGAATTTCATTCCTTTCTAACAGGAACTTACCATGATGGTTGGAAAAAACGAGTTGTTGCTGAAGTTTAACAAATCTGGCTATGTAGTTGCACACCACTAAGAAAGTCTATGTTCCCAGGTTCTGATTCAGTGCTGTGGCTGATGGGACAGAAGCAGAAGCAGCTTGAGTTTCTTTTTGTCCTGGAAAGCACAACAGAAGTGTTTCTGAGGAGGAATAGAGACAATACTTATTTTTGTAGCAGGGAATTGCTGGATAGATGCACAAATATAGTGAGGAAAGCAAACCTTCCTCAGAAGAGAAAGCTATTGAGCCCATTGTGCTTTTTCTTGAAAAGAAGCTTGTGGTTTCACCTTCATTCTTCTGTCTCCAGGGCAGAAACTAATTCTTTAGGAAGGAGGTAAAGGAGTTGGCTTCCTTAGACACAAAGGAGCAATTCATCATCATCTAGTACTGCTTGAGATGCTATAGTTATTCTGACTGACGCCCACCTGCCACTCCAGAAGGTCATGGGTCTGCTCACGCCAGTCCAGTGTCGCACCTGCCAGCCCTGTGTGGTTATCTCAGATGTCCTAGGATGTCTACTACAGCACTAGGCACTCTTTTAGGCACCCAAATCCACACACTCAGAAAGTTTTAGAGATGATTCAGTTCAGTGGCTTTCGGACTTAGAAACTAAGAAGACTGAGCACAATATCATCAATAATAGTATCCAGAGTTGAGTACCAAGCTCAAAATTTGTCATTTTCAACAGTGTAAGCACCATTGCTCTGATACTTATGTGAGCTCAGGAACTGCCCAGACCTTGAAATAAGGAAGGTTACATGTATTAGTGATCATGGCTGATAGTTAGTATCTTTCAATGCATTCAGTTATTTATTACCAAATCTACTAATCTTTGGTGTCTATTCCAGCCCCTTTCACTTATGCTAAGGCCTTCTCCCAGTTCTAACCCTTTTGCTGTCCTTGTTTCATTTTCTTTAAAAGCTTTTTCTGTTTGGAGAAATGAATTATTTTATCACAGGATAACTCCTTTCTCACTTTAACCTGAGTTTTTCCTTCTCAAATCTTCTTAGTATTCTCAAGATCCTGTCCACTTGTGCCCTTCTTTTTTTTAGTCCTACAAATATTACACAAATGAATATTTTTTCATTAATTTTCTGATAATCCTGAGCTGTTATACCACTACAATATTAGCCCTTCCCTCAACTGTAGCTCCTGATTGCTATTCCAAAATTTCTCATCCCATTAAGCCTCTTGAAATTGTTTTGAGGTCTCTGATAAATTCACTATCATTCAAGTCTCTTGATTTAAACTCTCCTTTACGTCCCAAATACACTTAAGCATTTTTTTTTCACTTTTTTTTTTAGGTCCATTGCTTCTTCCCTTTCAATGTTTTTTCAGTATATTCCCTGTCACTCTGTTGTCTTGCTCTTTGTTCCATTTCCCCCAGTCCCCTGAGTTGGTGCTGCTCCACGCAGAATCCTCTCTCCATGCTTTGTCTTCCTGCTGCTGGCACGTTTTCTTCACCCAAACCCTGCTCTCTGCTTCCCCTTGCATGATGCCCTGGGCCTGGGCCTCAGTGTCATCTCAAACCTCCCCATATCTTTCCCAGAGCTAGTTCAAGGCTTCTGAAAAGGATCGATGAAACACAAATGTGCCAACTTAGGGACTGGTGCCAACACAGCATCTGCCATTGGCAGGAAAAGGAAAAGGCTGGGCAAGAATGAACTTGCTGCTGCTGGTGTTGCCTGAAGAGGAAGGTGTTCCAGGCTGCGGATGGTGACTGCTGCTGAAAGGAGCCCCCAGCCCCCATTTCTCCTAAAGCACTTTATCCTTCTCATGTTTTTTTTTTTTTTTTTTGTCGTCAGAGAAGCACTCTGCTAAGCAGTTAGTGGGTAACGTGTGGCTGCCATTTCTATTAAAGTAACTTCTAGATTCAGATCTGCAAGATCTTCTGAAATTACTGCCTTCTGTTTCTGCATCTAGCTGATAAGGTCTTCAGGGAAAATCGTGAAGAACATGTAGTCATTACCTTCCCGAAAGAGGAATTTGCAGTTGTTTCCTATCTGCTTTTCTTTCAATGCAGAGGAGAGAGAACCTGCCTGAAGCAGGGCAGGGCTGAGCAGCTGCTGCTCTCCCTTTTCAGAGTTGGGCTTCTGGAAGAGCCATTCACCTCACAATACCTCATCGAAATATTTTATTTAGAAGATGTGTAGACAAAAGCCCTAAACAGTTTTAATCTATAGGAAAATACAGGTGTATTTGATAGCAAGAAGAACCTTTGCAACAACCTTTGGCACTGGTGAGGCCACACCTCGAATACTGTGTTCAGCTTTGAGCCCCTCAATACAAGAAGGACATTGAGGTGCTGGAGCGTGTTCAGAGAAGGACAATGAAGCTGGTGAAGGGTCTGGAGCACAAGTCTTATGAGGAGCGGCTGAGGGAACTGGGGTTGTTTACTCTGGAGAAGAGGAGGCTGAGGGGAGACCTTACCACTCTCTACAACTACCTGAAAGGAGGTTGTAGTGAGGTGGGTGTTGGTCTCTTCTCCCAAGTAACTAGCGATACGACAAGAGGAAATGGCCTCAAGTTGCATCAGGGGAGGTTTAGATTGGATATTAGGAGAAATTTGTTCACGGAAACAGTGGTCAAGCATTGGAACAGGCTGCCCAGAGAGGTGATGGAGTCACCATCCCTGGAGGTGTTCAAAAAATGTGGAGGCGTGGCAATTTTGGGACATGGTTTAGTAGGCATCGTGGTGTTGGGTTGACTGTTGGACTGATGATCTTAGAGGTCCTTTCCAACCTTAATGATTCTATTCTAGTTTTACTTTCATTAAAAAATAATCCAGCCACAAAGCTAGGAAAGATAAAATTAATTACTACTCTGCCCTTAATTGGTTTAGTGGTGGATCTGGTAGTGTTAGGCTAATGGTTGGACGGGATGATCTTAAGGGTCTTTTCCAACCTAAATGAATCTATGATTCTATAATTCTGTGCTCTTAAGGACACTTCCAAGGCAATGGGGGTATTTTGCCCCCACTCTCACTATCCCCTTGGAGATGGGGACTTGCTTTATTGGTAATAAGTGGTCACTGCAGTACAGAGCTCAGCTTTAGCTTCACCTTGGACTTGCCATTTCTACGTTTCTCTCTTAGGGGAATCTTTTTTTTTCTAACTCCCTAAATTTCTTTGACACAAAGATGTACCTTTTTGGTTTATTCCTGGACTAACTAAGATGCTATCTGGAAATGCTCTTAGTATCATGCATGATTAACTTCCAGTTAAACACACTAATGTTAATGTAAAATTTTTGTGTGTATAAAGTTATCAGAGTAAGAAACATGAAAGTAACAGCTGCATGTGCAACATAGTTGTCCTTGCTTACTAGTGTTCATTCAGTATTTACCTTGTTTTTTCCACAGGATGTTTTTCCCACTCTGTGGTCAAGATGCCAGTGGTCACTGTATCTCACACTTTGTTTCTCTATTAAAATCCTTGTGTAGTTCTACAGCTTATTTTGATGAACTCTGTTTAAAACTGAATAAACAGAGAATTGCCAAGTCTTTTCTGTAGCTTTCCATGACTTCATGATTGAGGCTGATCAGGACATCACAAACACTCATTTTCTTTCCTCAAATTCAGCTATTAATTTTGAACAAAAAAACCTAGAGTTTCTATAGATAATTTCCTTTCTCCCCTATATAGTCCTGACTTATTCCTGTAACATAGCCCAATCTATGGCATTAGTGAGGTAGATGACACACAGAAAAATAAGAGTCATATCAGTGACCATCCCCACCATCACAGCTGTTCCTTTATCATATTTCATTTGCACAAAGGGAGGAGAACTGAGATTTTGCCAGCAGCATGCTGTAACTCTGGCATATCCTAACTGTGGAATACTTGCCATCACAAGTTTCGTGGAGTTTTGTGAAACGGTGGGGGAATTTGTGAAAAAGAAGGGGGATATAGCCAAATGTCATCTTTTGGCATTTCCTTGTCTTCTGCATGGATCATCAGCAAGGTGGATCCTGGAATTGCACCACACAGGTCCAATGTTACCAGTACTAACGGGGTAAGTGGCTGTAGTGGTGCCAGCCATTACTGTCTTGAACTGAAATTGCAGGGGGTCATTGCCTTGAGGCGAGGGGGTCACTGGCATGGCTTGGCAACTGGGAAATTGTGACACATCATGAGGACTTCATAGTTCAGAAAGAGTTGGCCCTACGTGCCAGAGCTGGGAGGTGAATGTGCAAGCAGCACGTTTTGAAATCATGAAGATACTTGCCAGTGCCAACACTTGTGTGTCTGGACTCCATTTTGACCTTGAGAGTGGGCTGTATTGCAGGGTGTGAGAGACTGAAAGAGTTAATGTACGTTGGTGTCTCAAACATTGTGGCGAGACAAGTTAAGGTCTGCGTAGAGACAAGTTAATGTCTCCATAGCGACCAGTTAGGGGCTGCATAGCACCACTAAACCACAGGTGAGAAGCTGATTGGCACGGAGCTGGGAAGGCGTGTTGGAGGATGCACAGTTCCGCCTTCTGATGTGCCTTACAACTCACCATATATGGCCAGAGGTCATACAGAGTTCCTTTGAGGAAGGGCCTCACAACCACCTGAAAGACCCCTCGCGACCATCCCCCCCCAGTGCTGTCTGCGCAGAAGATGAAGAACGTTCTGGAACAAGAACCATGTAAGTCCTCAAGGGGGCGAGACTAGAGGCAGGGACTAGCCTATAAAAGACACAACTCCAAGGAGCCGAGTGCACACTCACTACTGGAGCATTGCGACATTTAGCATTGATGTCATGGGATCCAAGGGTGGTGATTTCTCTCTCTCCCCCTCCCCCCCCACCCTCCCCTCTTTTTTTCCTTTCTTCTTATAAGTATTCCAATTAGAACCCATGTTGCCTACTGTTATGCTTTCCTAGTTCAGGCTGCCTACCATTAAGCTTTCCACGTTCAGGCTGTATTTTTACCATCAATAAAGTGTATTTGATCATTTGGTGTCGTTTCACCTTAATTTAGCCCACGGGAATCACAGAACCGCCACAATCCTCCCTGGGCAGCCCCATTTGGATCGTGACATAAATTGGCGTCACGGACAGGATTCCCTTGCTGGTGCTAAAGCAATTGTTGGGACCTGGCCTTTACTGCGGGCCCTCTCTGAGAGGAGTCATATGCAAGGGGAGACAGTCCTGAGAGGGCTAACAAGGGATCTGATCCCTACGATTGTATAGTCATTATGGCCTCCCTGGGAGGTCCGGCTGTAGACTGTACCCCCCTCCTGGAGAGATTAGAGGGCTATAACACCTGACCTTCTCCCTCTGGTATGACTTGGGCCCATAATAATTGGCATGATCCACAAGCAGTAGAGGACAGATTCTCCACCTCAGCTAAGGAACAGAGATTGAGGCTTTGAAAGGGGAAAGCGTTGGTACGTGTGGTTTTAGGAGCTGCCCTGGCGGCAGCGCAGCGGGGTTAAAGATACAACACAACAAGAAGAAGGGGAGGTAATAAAATCCCTTCAAGATCTGGTGAAGGCTTCAAAGGAACAATTAGAAAATGAAACGAGAAGTCTCTCCGATCAGCTTACCCCCAAGCAGCTGACTAAGCAGAGGATGACATGCCACTTTGGTGGAGGCTTTGGAGGGGGAGAGAATATTAAGGGAGCCATGAGATGAAACCTGTTCCCAAATCAGCGTAGAAGGCATGGATACAAACTCTGGCAGGGGAAAAGGGTCAGAATGGCTCTTAAAGACCCCTTAAAGACCTAGAGATGTATTCCTCTGGAAGGGAGGAAGCCAAAATGTGACCTCTAATTAAGACCAAGACTATAAATAGTGGTCAAGGAGGAGCTCAGCAAGTTACCACCCATACCGTTCCCTATTCCCCTACTGATTTAGCTAAAATTCAGGAAAAATATTCCCATGGATGCCAAGAAACGGAAACCAAATACATATGGAGAGTATCTCTTACTGGGGTCACGTGACTGTATTTTGCTGAGTGAGAGTAAGGCAAGACGGTATTGGGGACCAGGGGTTTTTATAACCACAAACAATAATAGAGAGCCCTGGTCCCTGACCCAAAGAGTTGCATATTGGGCAGGTGGATTAGATCCTGTGGAAAGGGGAGACCACTTCTCAATTAAAATACCTACAGCGGGCCACATTTTAGAGAGTGTACAGAAAACTGCATGTCTCCAGTTGATGCATAATCAATTACTGGTTCCGCAGAAGCCCCCTCCCATGCAATATGCGGCAGACCCCAAAAGGTTTCATCCCCTTATAAGGGGACTACCCAATGCCTTGAAACTATATGCGGTACAACTGCAAGATCTGTTGAGAACACCCTGACCCCAGCCAAGGGGAGGTCCCCCAGAGATGACATGGGGGGAAGCAGATGTAAAAGACTTTTTTTATGGTTCCGTTGCAGGAAGCAGACAGAGGTTGTTTAGCTTTTACCTGGGAAGGGGTGCAATTTACTTTTAATGCCTTCCTCAGGGATACTGCCATCCACCGACCGTTGCCCACTATGTACTGGCGCAGGAGCTTGCCCATGTTACCCCTGAGAAGGGAGTTAAGGTATATCAATATATGGATGATATATTGATTGGCAGCCCTGATACCAATGTAGTGGGACAGACCCAAACAAAAATAATCACTCATCTGGAGAGTTTAGAACTCCAGATTCCAACAGAAAAGATACAGCTGCCATCCTTGGAACTGAGGTTCCTGGGTATCTGGTGGAGGGGTGGGACAGTGTGTATTCCCCCCGAAACCTTGACTACCCTTGAACAAGTGAAAATGCCTGGAAACGAGAGGGAACTCCAACATGCCTTAGGCCTGTTGATATTCTGGAGAAAACACATTCCAGACTTTTCAGTTTGGGCAAAGAGCCTCTTTGTGGTTAGTTTAGCTTCACATGAGGCTGAGAAAATTACATGGCAGCAACCAATGGTTTTATGATGGCCCTTTAAGGTCCCGAAACCAGTACTGGCAGGAACACCACCCCCACCCTGTGGGAGCTGCACAGCGACAGTGAGGAAGTGGTGTGCACAGTTCGGCCACTACTGCCAAGCACGCCAGAGAGAGGAAGGGACACCCAAACAGCTTCAGATGCAGGATCTGCCCACTGATCACCCAGATCAGCAGCCTCCCCCTTCCCTTATCAAACCCGCTCCTCTGTTCAAACCTCACCTGAAAAACGTGTGGTTTACTGATGCGTCCTCAAAAAGGGAATCACAGAACCACCACGATCCTCCCTGGGCAGCCCAGATTGGATCATGACACAGGGGTTCCAAATCCTTCTCCCCTCCTTTGAGGACTCTGTCTCTCCTGCCATTCTCACCATCTACATCACTGCTTCCCCCACATCTTTAGGGCCTCTCTCAATTTGCTCTCCCTCACAAACACTGTCCAGCCTGCTTCTTTTCTTCTGCTTCTCCAGGTCTTTGTGCTCCTCCCCTGGTCCTTGGCTTCCAGCAGAGAAAGTATGAAATGCCTGGGAAAGAAATGCCTGGGAGATCATCTCCCGTGGAATTTCCTCCATCAAGGAGCAGCACTTCTACATGTGTCTGTATCCCATCCTTGCTGAATTGACAGCAGCTTCCCAGGGGTGGCAAAAGGCACTGTTTGACCCCCTTCTCCCTGCCATGTTTCCTAAATCATGGCACAGAGACAGCAGAACTTCTTGATAAAATAGCTATACTTTAAAAATAAGAAGGGGGTGGGGCGAAGAATGCTCTGTTTTGAAAAATCTCATTCTCAAATATTGCTGACCAACTTTCACCAAAACTTGAAAAATCAAGTAACACTCCCCACCCCCACCCCCCCCCCCAAAAAAAAAAAGGAAAAAAAAACCCACAACAAAACCCAAACAACTGTGTTAGAAGGCAAGTCTGGCAAGGAAAGGAATCAAACCAAGCAGCATTTTTCAAAACTATGAGCAAGAACACTATTTGCAGGGCTTTGAGCAACTTTAAACATAAAAGCTAACTTAAAAATATAACTATACTTAGGTATCAACCTAGCTATTGCATAGCTTAGAAGTGTGATACACAACTCAAATGTCTACTGATGTAATGTGACAAAAGACTCTTCCCTTCTGATGTAGACTGTGACTAGTATAGACAAATCATTTCCCATTTCCTGCCTTCACTGCATTCATGAGCTGTAAGCACAGGCTGAACATCAGCTTCACTACGGACAGGTCAGCAATAACAACACAGACGAACTCGTGTATGTACTTAGCACCTCCAAATTCAGCTGTCTGCAAACAGCTGCATTTGGAATAAGTCTTCTTTTAATGCCAGGCTTCTGACTTTCTCTGGAATTGGTTTGAAAGGTGAGAAACTTTGTTTTCTCTTGTCCATGGATTTCCCATTTTTTCATGGAAAGATAACAAGAAGAACCTGTGAAGAACTGCTAAGCAGGAATGGAAAGAATGGTAGCTATTTAATACGAGAGAGTGAAAGCATGGAAGGAGCCTTGTGTCTCTGTGTTTTGTAAGTAATACTAAATTTTTTATGAGTTTTCAAATAGATCGAAAGACAGCCATTCATTTTCTCTAACATTAATATTTCTTCCTTAATATTAACAGACTCCAAGGGGGTGTGAATATGTATTCAAGTAATGCTGGTTGCCTTAGGCCACCATTATAGTGAGTGGTGAGAGGGTGGCATTTGCAAAAGGCATTTTATACAACAGAGGATAGATAAACTGTAATCTGCTGATGCTGGTCTCTCTCTGCAGACAATAAGGGGAGCCCAGAGAAAATAGTTTAGCCTGCCAAAACATGGTAAGAACCTTACTCAAAGTTACTGCCTCTGTAATGATGAGTAAATAGCATTTTAGCACTGTTGAGACACTGGAAAGTCACACAGTAGGTTACAAAACAGTTCCTTTTTCATAGGCTTTCTATATAATGAAAGCTTAGCCTTGTGCTTCAAAGGAATTTTATCTGATTTAAGAACATAAGCTGAGACAGAAAGCTATAATGTGCTGTTCAAATTCATATGACAGGTCCATGAACAAAATGGGCATAGAAAACTGCTACTTCTAGTCCTTAACTTTAATTACTACAATTAAAAAAATATTATTTTCTTTTTCTGTAGGGAATAGCACTTTTATTTCCCTTTCAAGAAGATAATTGTTCTGTTCCTAATGCGTTCAAAGTTTATAAATTAGTAACCCTGCGTCTTCCTTTGTTTGACCCTATTATGTTTCACACTCTCCTTAAGGGTGTTTGAGTATGACATGAAGATCTTTTAACACTACATCTAATTAATTAAAAAATATCAGAAAATATTTTTATCAGTAATCAAAAATGCATTTCATTTGAAACAAATCAAAGGAGAAGGAGAAAAAGGGAGAGGGAAATGGAGTACTACGGGTAGAAGAAAGGAGGTCCATGAAATGACAGAGTAAGGAGAACAGAAATGGCAAGTGGGGGACAAACAGAGCCCTCAGGGAGGGAGCTGCGGGAACCTGCCTTCAGTATGGTGCGGGAGGAGACAATATAGGGAGGGCAGGGAGCATCGGAGGGAAAGGGCATGCATACCCTGTCAGAAGGGACAAATGGGGATCCCGGTGCAGAGGAAGAATGACAATATTCGTCCCTGACATGGGAAGATGGCTGTTGAGATCTTATGCAGTAGAGGAAGATGAGAAAGTGAAGGTCTGGCTAGGTGTGTGCAATGAGTTTGCACCACAGATGTAACAGAGGGCACGTCTACACAGTACGTTGAGGGCAGATGCAAGCTAACATAAAGGTTAAGCTTGGTGCCACACTAACACAGTTGCTTTCCTTTTTTTTTTTTTTTTTTCCCTTCTTAATAAGGGCAAAGCAGATGAACCTTGTGATAGCTTGCACACACATGCTTTTGTCTGTCAACAGCGTTCTGGGCAGGCATAGAAAAAGCGTGTGACTTCCAGCTAGCCTCTGTGGTGGTTTAGTGTTAAAAACTGTTAAAAAATTTAGTGTTTAGTGTATTTAACTTGTGCATTAACAAATTTAATAGTTAAACTGTAGGGGTGGCAGCAATGGTATAGCAGATACTGGCTTGCAGAGATAAAAGCAAGGGTTGTCTTCAGATCGCAAATGGGATGGATGGTAATAGTGTATTGGCTCAGGATTGCCTCCGAGACTGGACTCCTGTCGGCGGTTTACTAGGCAGAGGAAAGCTGTCCTCAAACTGGAAGCAATCAACACTGAAACTCTCAGTGCAGTTTCAAGACCGCTTCTGGATTAGAATTGCACCTTAATTGCTTAGCACCTAACATGGTTGATGCATAAACTGATGCACACATCTCAAATCAGCTGATCCATGGGCAGAGATACTGATGCACTTGCTACAGAAAACAACTTTTTTTTTGCCCTCTAGAGGATCTGGGAGTCAGAATGATGGGACCAATTCAAACACACCTCTCATCGGGCACGGTGCACAGCTCTGCTGATACGTCTTCCTCCACAGCACACTGCCGCTTTCATTCAAAGCTGTCCCAGTTCTCTGCCAGTGCCTCAGTCCAGACCTACTCCTCTTGCTACTGTTCTCCTTACGGCTCAACATGTCATTCTACCAAAAGAAGCTCCTCTCCCCCTGCTTTTCTGCCACTGGATCTCCCCTGTGCCCAGACCAGACGCTTTATTAACTTGTACCATATGCAGCTGTTGGTAAGCATTTAGTAGTTAATGTGGAAACAGAAGTTTCCATTTTAATGGTGGTTTCATGTTTATTCAGTAAAAACTTCAGTAGCCAAATATATCTAGGCAGTAACATTTCCAAATTTGGATGATAAAGAATAAGTTTCAAAAATTATCAGTTTCTGGTAGTTTTTTTCCTCACTTCTATGTCTATGTTTAAAGAATGAACACACACATTTATAAAATACTCTTTAGCCAGGAACATGTGAATTTCTATGGGTATCTCAAGGAGTTAAAAACCAGAAACTGCATCCCTTTGAATCAAAGTAAATCTATTCTAACTGGAAGTCTTATCCTGATCACAATCCATAGTAACTTTTTTTGCAGAACAAAGTAGTTTATTTTCAGAGTAACTATTCATTTACACACAAGTCCCCTGAGCTAGGTTTTAACCCTAAGACTCTCCTCTCATGACAACTCAATTTATGTAGCTACCGCTGAAATCCTTCTGATGAACATGTGTACCAGTTAAAAGACCTTATTTTCAAATACTGCTTCCGCCCCTTGTTATTTGTGGTTTACATATCTTTGCAACTTTACTGCCTTTTTGATCACGGTCAAGATCTCCAGTTCATCTTGTGTATAGCTGCCATTGTGGTATTTGATAAAGCTTTTATTTCTGTTCACAAAAAATATCCAAAGCCATCAGCAGCCTGAGTGTTCAAACACCTACATATTATTAAAAATAATAATAATTAAAACCCTGGGAAATGCAAAGGAAGAATAATTTTCCTAGAAGTAGGACCTGTGCAGTCATTTTCTGGGTGCTGGTGACTGGAGGCCATTTTATGCTAACTTCTCTCCAAGAATTCAACACCCTTGTGATACAACCGTAAAATGAAGTTTAGGGAGGTATCACACCTGAGGAGGATAAGAGGGTGGGATGTCTGTGGAATCAAATTACTCTTATATAAAGGCCTGTGTTAGGTTTAGTTCATTAGTTCTTTGAAACCACTCATTAGAGTAATCTTATATTTCAAGATATGAAGCGTTCTCTCATTTTGCAAACTCCAGGCTCCCTTCTCTTTTGCTTTTCTATCGCTGTCTCATTCAATTTTACTGCACAACCTCTCATGTCTTTAATACCACCTGCTGTTTGCAGACATTTCCAGGCTCACGCTTTGTTGAAAATGTGGTGTCTCTTCCTTCCACCACAGTGTCTGCTTTCGGCAGCGGAGGTCAAAGACTCAGCCCATGGTTAAGTCCCTAATACCATACACGCTCTTGAGTGTATGTCCAGTATCATATGCATCTCTAGCTATACTCTGGTCAAATCAAACATATTTGAGGTTGAAGTAGCCTGGTACACGATCACATCTGGAATACATGAAGGTACAGACAGCTCAAGGGGTCATTGCATGGGGCAGCATGGGGGCAATAAGAGTATGAATTTGTGGTGCCGCAATTACTTGAGGGCTCCCACAAGGAAAGCAGATTACATGAAAAACTTTCTGCAAGTTCACACTTCTGTGTATGCCGTGGCAACCACCTCACCTGTTCTCTTCTTCAGAGGAATGCCAGTAGATCTCATGTGAAAGGTAAACTGCAAGTTTTCTACAGAACCATTCTTTACCACTGTTAAAGGAGCAGCTGCTGCCCGAGCATTCACACACCATTTAGGAAGCCGCACACACACCACCCAAGACTTTAACTGCTCAAACTGGAGTCCCTTCACAGTGGGCAGCTCCACTGAGCTGATGGGTGCCCCTTTTCGACTCCCCACACACTCACTCTCTCTCGGGCGCGTTCTCTCCCCTCAGGCTCAACCCTAGGTTTCCCCAGAGTAGAGTCTTTGACATGACGTACGCCAGGCAGATTTATTGAGTGGTACAATGGTAAATGACAGCTCGAGCTGGGTGCCTCTGGAGAGGGACCCTGAACAAAGAAATCCCTGGGCAATTATACCCTTAAAATTTAAGTCCTCTTCCCCTCACATGATGGTTCAGTCCAATAGCAATATTCGGGTCTGAGGTCTTCTTGTTCTTTGTTGGATCCTTTGTCTCCAGGTGAGACATTCCTTCTCTTAATGGCTACAGCTTCTGCTAACAGTTGCGGCTACCTAATCTTTCTGGTTTGCACTGGTTTCAGGGCCTTCTTTCATGAAGCTAAGTAGGAGTGGAGGATACAGTCAGCGTGTCTGGGTGACAGTTCACAGTTTGCAGCCCAAGGCTTTAACAGGACTTGCCACTAACACTTTGTATTAGAATCTGTTTGAGCTAGGTAGTGCCTTCTGCACCAACCACTTAGATTAATGTGGTTTTCTTTCTCCCCTCACATCCTTCCCAACTTCTACCAATATGATAGAAGACATTCACAAAGACAATCTTTCAGAGCATCACTCCATGCCAATGTGCTTGTTTCCATACAGCGTTGCAGTCTTGTGTCATATCCCAGGTGAATCTCTCATCCTTGTTCTCAGCTGTAGATCAGTCTTTTGAAAGGTGACTGCTTCTCTTACAGATGTGGTAATTAGTTGGAAGCCAGCTCATTTTCCCCTAGAGTGTGACTTCAGGGAAAGATGGGCACCTCACTTTTGTCTTTGTAGCTATTTAGGTCTTCCTTACAGCTCCATTTTAGAAGGAGGGGTACATGTTAGCACTGTCTGTCCATTGTAAAAAGGTTGTCTGATGATTAGTCCAACCCAGTGTAAAGTCTGAGAGTCGACCAGGCCACAGCTCCCTTCTCCTCACTGCCGATGGAGATACTGCAGTTCTCAATGACGCGTGTGCCAGCCCTTTGCCTTGTTTATTGCCTCAGTTTATTCCCATGTTGACATTTGCACAAAGTTGTTTCTAGTGCCATGAAGCAATTCTGCTGGTGGGGAGCAAGGACTTAGGCATCCTGTGCAAGCAAGGACTCTTCTTTTACATGGCACCTGCAGTGGAGTCCCAGGCTCTATTTTGTGTTTTACTGCCTCAGAACAAGTAATGCAAATTCTTAGTGACATCCAGCCCTTTCTCAATGTATAAACTTGAGGCATTTTCATTGCTTTGACTTAACAGATCTATTTTATTGGAGCCTTAGTGGTACAAAGCTCAGCATAGGAAATGCACCTAAGAAGCTGGAGGAACACTCAGGCAGTTAGTTGATGTGGAGGTGAGCTAGCTGGACATGCTTTATCAAGATCTATGCTAAGCAAAGTGTAGTGACTGCAGATTGAACAGAGCACTCTTAGCTATGCTTACCATACCTGGCCTAACTCTGCAGGGCAAAAAACAGCACCATAAATTTGGCCCAAAATCTAACAGATCTGCATAGCAATGCATAGGGGTTTAGATCTGAATTAGTAAGGTATGGTAAAGTAATATTTGGGTTTCTGAGGCTTAAGGAAACAACATGCATGACTAATTTTGGCTAACAGAAGATGAAACATATGACTTATTTTTTTATATATGATATGTGATACTCAAGTATTTTAAAGGCTCCAATATATGAATCAAATGGAAAAATGAAGGCTCCGATATATGAATCAAAGGGAAAAGTGAATGCGTATATATATAATTGATGTTATTTAGCATCAGGCATTCCTTTAGATTTGTTTCTTTGTTTTTAGTCCTTCATTGTATTGCAGTTTACTTTAAGATACAAGCAAACAAACAAAAACAAGACCTGTCCGTCAAGATCAGCTGTAGTAGTCTAAGCAAGTTGCAGTGGTCTGACAGTTCATGAAAAGTATAATGTATACAACAATGTTTTTCACAGCTTTGAAGGAATCATCTACACTTACCGTATCTTCAGGGAACACCATGGATATTTTAGAATACAGGTGAGTAACTCTCATTTCAGCTGTAAAGATTGCACTAAAGACCACTGTCCTGATTAAAAAAATTAATACACATGAACACATTACCTTAGAAAATATTTCCAAGTTTGCTTTCTTCTCCACTCAATTCTTGACTTTTTAATGTTATACTTATTATTACATATGAGCTCAGAAGTAGCTATTATCTTTGCAGAAATCCCTTGTAACCTAAGTGGATCTGTTATTTGTTGGCCAGCTGCTTTCTGATTTGACCATTTCTTTTTCATAGCATTGAAGAAAAATCCATCAATTTCATAACATGCTCCCGTTCTTAATTAGCTTTTTTTATTTGAAAGCTCTGCCATTGCATCCAGCATCTTGTAGGGGTTTTGAATATTGGAATGATCTTTTTGATTTAAAGAGACCTATCTATAATTCTGTACGATTCTGGGGCACCTGAGGTGATGACCCCAGATAATGCTGCTCATTGCTTGAATAAGCATGACAGCAGACTGCATCAATCAAATCCCTAGGCAAGGTGAGAGGACACTTAAAAAGCTGGCTCACTCCTCTGCTTGTAGTAGGACAGTCAACAGGACTGCCAATAATTAAGTAGCCTTTAAGTGGAATGAGGAGCTCACTCCATAAAGGACACACCAAGCTCTCATATGCTGGTAATTTCTTGCTTATTAGTGGTTTGGACTGAGTGCAAAAGACACAATTTCCCATGAAGAATTGAATGGTTTGTTGACAAAAAAATAATCTATTTTGGTCAATAGCCACTCTTCTGGGTTTTGCTGTCATGCCTATCAGCAGATAACAACTCCACACTTTTAGTTTCCTCAAACCCAGTTCTCCTTACAAGGTTTTGCCAAGAATGTGAAAGAAGAGTTTGTTCTTCAAATTTTTAAGTCAGATTGTTTTGGCTTACTAAAATATTATACTGAAATAATATATTGATAGCGGAGGGGAGATTTTGGTTTGTTTTTTTTTTTAAGGGCCAGATTCATCCACAAACTTTTCTAGAGTGCAGTAGGTTGACCCCGGCCAGCAGCTAAGCACCCACACAGCTGCTCGGTCCCTCCCCCCGCAGGGTGGGGGGAAGAGAACAGGAAGAGCAAAAATGAGGAAACTCCTGAATCAGGGTAAAAGACAGTTTAATAGATGAAGCAAAGTTGTGCATGCAGGCAAAGCAAATAAGGAGTTTAGTCACTACTTTCCATCGGGAGGCCGATGTTTAGCCACAACCTGAAAGCAGGGCCTCAGGACACGTAATGGTTACTTGGGAAGACAAATTGCATAACCACGAATGACCCCACTTTCCTCAGCTTTTGTTGCTGAGCACAATGTCATATGGGATGGCATATCCCTTTGGTCAGTTCAGGTCCACTGTCCTGGCCGTGTCCCCTGCCAGTGTCTTGTGCACCCCCAGCCTACTCACTGGGGGAGCAGAACAGGAAAGGGAGGCAACATCAAGGCTGTGCGAGCACTGTTCAGAAACAGCCAAAACACAAGTGTGTTATCAACACTGGTTTAGTCACCAATTCAAAATACAGCACTACACAGGCTGCTACGAAGAAAGTTAACGCCATCCCAGCCAGACCCAGTACACAGAGGCAGTGGCACTCAGTATATACAGGGCAGAAGGGAAGATAAAGGATGCAGAAAAACAAAGAAAATAAAGACATGTTTCTTTGTTAGATAGCAAATGAAGAGAAACCAAAGCCCCGTTCTCTTTTAATGACTAGTAGTAGAACCCTTGCTGTGATTAGAGCTGATTAATGTGCTTACTGTCTGTCACCATCCTGAAGTCACCAGCGTTGCAAAGACTCTCTACAGATCACTGGGGGGGTGTGCCGTGGAAGCAGTTCAGTCCAGCTGTATGAACCCACACATTAAAAAGTGGTTTGTCAGAATGCTGTTCTCCCACTTAGGAGTGCCATCCTCTGTGTTTGGCCTCAGGAGTCTCCAATGCAAGTCACAAATAATAGACAAAAAAGAGACAAATAATAAACTCCTGCCTAAAAGTGAAAGCTGGTGCCGGGGACTTTCATATGGATCCTCAGACACGTCCTCTGCCTCTGCAGATGTCCTTTACTTGACAACGCTGGTATTTTGTAAAATGGTTGGCATCTGCTTGTCACATCGTTGTTTAAATGCAACATCTGAAGTGAGAACTAAATATGTTGCTCCCAAACTTGTGTTCTAGCACCAGAGGGAAGTCTGTAATGCTGTCACTCTTCAACACTCTGCTGTAATGGATTGCTGCAGCGCACATCTGAGCCAATATTTTAAACTGATGTTCTTTTTTTAAAAAAAACATGGTAAGGGAGGTTGCGCTTAGTGCCATAACCACGCCACCAAACAGGTGTCCCTAGTGTTTTAAAGATACTACAATATTCTGTCACCAAAACTCTTTACAAAACAGCTCCTTGGTAAACAAGAAACAACTTATCATTCCTTTCATTTAGGGGACTCTATGTGAAGGGCAATTGCAAACAAACTTATTTTCATTTCCTTGCAGACTTCTGAAGGTGTTCCAGAGAGGCTCTTCAGAACATTAAAGGACCTAATATACACTTATGAAAAGCCAAATCAAGGACTAATAACAAACCTCCACTACCCAGTAAAGAAACCAAAAGCTTTGCAAAGAAGCCAGAGGCTCAAGTCAGGAAAGGATGACATTTATGATGGTGAGAAATTTAGCTCTGCCTTTGTGGTTTTGTTTTGTTTGGTTTTTTGGGGTTTTTTTTAAGATGACTGCATTGACAGGTCTGTGGTAAATAGTTGCTACATGTCTTCTGAGATCAGCTTGCTTGGACAGAAGTTCAACATCCTCCCATCTCTTACGTTCACTGGAAAATGGTTATTCACAGCTGACAGGTTACATACCCTCATCCACTATAAATTAACAAGTTAAAATTGCAAGAGATACAGAAGGCAAAGCATGATGTTGCCCACAGTTCACTCCTTCATGGGTGTTGATGCTTCTAGGCTAGGGAAGGCTGCGGACCAGTTTTACTCAGTGTGGTTCTGCCAAGCTGCCAGGCCCCTGCACTCCATTTGGAGTTCAGGCTGTCCTTTACCTTCATTGTCCAGGTTGAAAACTATTTTTATACCAAAATCCAACTCGGTTATTTTTGAGATGCTAGAGGGAAAAAAAGGGGGAAAGAAAAAAAAAAAAAAAGGCAGACAGCTTGTGGTTTGTTGTGATTTGTATTAAAACATGGCTAATTTTTTAAGTTAGTATGTTGAAAATAAGAAACGTATAACCTTGTGCTCAGGATCACAGCTTTGGAAACAGGGAATTCAGTCTCTGGTTGATCTTCTGCTAACTTACGCTTACAAGTCCCAAGTATGAGGATACAATGTGTCTCCCTGAAATATTATGCAACAGCATTCAATAAATCACGATTTCACAAAGTGATAGACCATGTTTTGTAGTCCCATGTTGTCTTTATGTCCTTGGTTTGGGGAGGATGAATAGAGATACTATTGGTAACTTGCCAGCATCCCTCACACACTTTTGAACCCACTTTTCGTATTACTGTGGTACGATGCTCAGCTGCAGTATCCATCAGGTCACAGGCTGCAAAATAACCTTGAAACTCTTCTAGGTCCTCTGACTAGAAAACTAAGTGTAATGAGCAAGGGCAATCCTTTCATTAAGTACAGTTATTGTAAAAGAAAAAATTCTTGGAGTATCCAATCTTCTCTGTGAGTTATATCTCACGAGTAACACTAGCTAAAACGCGGTCATGTGGGCCAGCCTCTCTGTGCTGCAGTCATACCTCCTGTCTGTATGACAGATGCCGGTTTTTTGCATGCAACAGTGCAACAGCTCCTTGTGTCAAGCAGCCAGGATAGGAAGGGGAGAGCTCTCCCCACCACTTCATGCACTAAGCTGCATTTTTAGGGGCCAGTGCAGCAACAACCTTGCTGAGAGAAACAGTAGCAAAGAGACATTTCCAGTGTCCCCAACATTACATTATCACTTATATCACTATGCCACATTTGCTCTAAAAAAGGTTTTTGTAGTATCTTGTCATTGCTGTTCCAGGGAAATGGAAAAATACTGCAGTAGCATGGATATATTTTTAGGAAAAATCAGATGTAACACATATTTCATTGTCTTGTCCTGCAACACGGACTTTTCTAAAAGATGCACAATGTCTTGGTCTGGACTCACAGGGAGGAAAACAAAACCTTTCATTTCACTATCTAAATGTTTGTAGTTGTCATAAAAATGGAGGCTTTTAGAAGTAATCAAATCAGTTTGGAATTGATGCTGTTCAATTTTAATTTAAATTTCACTTATACAGTAGTCCAAACTTCCCCCTCAGGCTGCTTTGTTACGTGCTTACAGGGGGAGTTTAAGTTAACGTCATGATGGATATCTCTCTGAAATGCAGGCACCACGTAAAACACCACAGTGCTTCCTAAAGCAAGCACTATACTTTCTGGCCCGGTCCCTCATGTTGCACCAGCAGCTGGCTTTGCAGCACATGCAGGATTGAGTGCTTCAGTGCCACCAGTGGAACAACTCATGGGACTGGAGTCGCGACATTGGTTGTTGGACAGTTCTGAACATTGTTTTCTAGCCTAGGAGCAGCTTGTCTGAGGGTGGCTGCTTGAAGCGACAGTAGGTTTCCATAGTGGAGATGGAGTCCCAAGCATTCAATTTCTGCCTTTCTGCTATCTTCTCAAAAAACATAATAAATCTGACCAGGTCTAAGAGAGAAAGGCTTTTTTCAGGCCTTTCTGTTGTTTATTTATTTAAAGAAGAAAAGGTGTGTTATGCTATAGTCATAGCTGTCTCGGCTATTGATCTGATTTGGTAAGTATGGATGATTTCCAACATTTGACTATTCCTCAGGGGGTCTCACGTGGATACATCTGTTTAATAAGAGAGCTTGCTGGCTCAGAAAACACAATGCAGGCTTTGCCTCCATACGGGCTCCTGGAGGACCCAGTCCATAGGACACGGGGCCTAAACATCTGCAATAGCAGAGAGAATACTGAGAAACCAAATTGAGCTGTTGATACCTGCCCAGCAACACGGTCACAAGCCGTCCTGCTTACTGTGGGCTTTCAGAGGAGCCATTTGCAATGACAACATCTTTTTTTTATTGATTTCTTCACAGACATTGATGACAGTGATTATGTTGCTGTCCTACCCTGAATGATCTGCCACGTGATGATTTGGGAAGCTGCTGTTTCAGGCTGTGCCACAGGACAACGGACCAGCTGGGGAGAGCTGCCAGCTGGGCATTTGCCACTGCGGATCTGTACCTCTGGAATTAGTTTCCTCCATTTGCAGACTGTCAGAGCAGTTGTACCTTCTCGCAGTAGATCCAGTACAAGCTACTGAATATTTTTGTTCAGCAATAAAAGAATTCATTTTTATGAGACACAAGCATACATACATATATGGGAGGGGGAAGGGTATCTATGTGCATGTATGTGTATTTTTGGTTTTTAGTCAGCAAACTGTCCAAGATATCTACTGTTAAAATGAATAACCTGTTAGAAAGCAGCAATATGAATACAATAAATGAATGTGTATAAAGCAGTAGTTTAAGGCAGAACTGATATATGTTGATAAAAATGGTACATGATAAAAATTCTGTTGGCATCATGATGCTTAAAATCCTCTAAACTCTGTTATTTTGTGCATGATTCATGTTACTCCATTGTTGGATAAATGGATAGTACTTCAGCTATTGTTGCATCAAGAGGGCTTTGGAAGGTACCCAATTTGTCGTTCTAACTCTGGTCGCGTTCAGTGCACTGAACTATCACGATTACGGATGCACAAATAACGTAGGCACCTTCTGTCTAGTCGTGCTGCATGAACTACCACGGCCACACTTAAAGCGTCTGGTCGTGTTCAATGAGAACTATCACAGCTAGACCAATGAATCAAAGCAATTTATTAAAGCAACAGACACACAGGTTCTTTGGATTACCAGCAACAAATTCACTGACTGCAAGGCACATGCAAATACCAAAGCATACGTAACACAGATGCATCAAAAGATATCAAGCGACTCTATATAGAGGTTTCTAAGTTTCCCGGGGAGGCACTTGGTATAACCAAGTGTTCAAATCTTACCCAAAGACGTCCCGATGCGGGGGAAGAGAGGCTCAGCCCGTCGACTGATCCCAGAAGTCAGAGTGGTACGTGATGGTATCTTCCCTAACATCCCCTCTCTCTTCGGCTAATTTATACTATTTTTCACCTTTCAGGTGGAGCTTGAGTGACTCTAGTCATAAATACTGTATTATGATTGGTGTAAAACTTTCTTGCTTCGCTTTAAAGGTACAGGCTCGGAAAAATTCAGAGCGCAGGCTCAGTGAGGAGTGGTCTCACCTTAGAGGCGGGTAGGTTTTGGGATGGAGGTGTGTTTTGGTATTATAATGATATTATAATGAGCAAAGTTTACCAAAGGGCAGCATTTTGTCAGAAACATGACAGGTTGTTGGCCCAGGGTCTCATATATACCCTTTCCTATTGTCCTTCTTCATTCATCCATCGTTTGCCCAAGGTCTCGCAGTGTTCCATTATACGGCACTCTGTCCCTTTGGTAAGTACATCTACAATAAAGTGTTTGCCATGTTCTGGCACAGTCAGGACTATACAGGGACTAAAAGCAGCAGCAATAAGGCGACAAATGCTTCATCTTTTCATGTCTGTAGATAGACCAAGTCTCCGGGCTTGACGGAGTACTGGGGAATCCAAAGGCACAGAGGCTGCCCCGGCTGGGCAGAATGCTCACAGCAGTCCCATCTGGGGTGCCACACGGAGCCTGGCCGCGGTGTCTCCACACCGCTCCACCCTCCGGGCAGTTCCTCTTAGAGCCAACACACCAAGTTCCCCTGGTGTTGCCGGCGTCTAAGGTTGCAGGCCCAGGGAGCTTCCGTGAAACGGGTTCCTTGCATGCCAGCTGCACTCCACCCTGGAGGCTTCTTCAGTGCTGTGCCTTTCCTAAAACTGTGAATCTAAGTTTAATCTCTAAATCACCTCCAGCAATTGTTCCGCAGCTATGTGAAGGAATACTGGTATTATCCTGCAGTTTGGAATAATCTAAATTAAAACAAAAGGCTGTGTTAAATCCATGCTGTAAAGAATTAATCAGCAACATAAAAATGGTTTGAAATACTTTTAATATCAATGAATGATTCTGGTAGATTACAAGAGGAGTGCAAGTTCTACATGCATATCGGTATGAACACATCGTTTTTTTTAATAGATACTGTACAAATGAGAATGCTTACTACATTTCATTTGCTACTGCCATTAGGTCTGTATTGTCATGCATATAGGTTTTGTTATTTTTAATATAAGAATTTGTTTTAATCCTACCCCCTCATTTTAAATATTTTATATATACTTTTGTTCTGAAGGTAGCCTGCAACTAGCAGCCCAAGCCAGAACTGGAATGTATGTCCAGATTCTCCCAGTCACTAGTACCAACTCCCTCTCCATTTGTGATCTTGAGGAAGACATTTATATTGGTTGTGTGTTTGTCTAACATCTTTCACAAACTATTCATGTATTTTTATAGGTAATACTAGTTAGAGTTCTTTCTTGTTATGTTTCTTTCACACCAGTATTTGTTAAAGGACTTTCAGATCTTTCAGTGCTTCGGACGTCATTATGAATTAACAGTGCTAACAGCTTTTGGTGCCAGGCTCAAATGGTACTTGTACCATGAAGGAGACAAATAAGAATATTAATTAACTCTGGCATGGCCAAAAATACGAACACATGCGTCCAAAAATCATGAATTGAAAAGAAAGTAGTTGTCCACGAAAAATGGTACTATTGGAGAAAAAAAAAGCAACCCTTGCTTTGTAGGAGCACATACACTGATGCGTCTATTCACAGAATTCAGCAGCCTGCCTGATAGTTGGTTATCACATGCATCAGACTGAGCAGCTGCTGTGCTGAGACATCCCAGCTCCGGCAGCCTGGTCTTTAACAGTGCGGAACACTACAGATTTTCTGAAATGAGAGTCTCAGCAGTCCGCCACATGCTAAGCCAGTCACACTGATGTTCAATCTTAGGAAAAGGCCAAGTGAGAAGGTATCCCAGCCAGCTCCTCATGACCCCCAACTGGGTGATTCCTGACGGCTGGACAGACCATTACTCAGAGCCAACCGACACAAGGGGCTGGGCTGTGGTGCTTTTTAGCCAGCAGTTGCTGTGGATAACGTGCTGCACTGCAGGCAGCCATGCTTCGGACTTGAATTTACGCCACCACAGTGGCTGCAGCTCCAGATGTTGCGTGCAGACCCAGGGTACGCCCAAGCCCACGCTCCCGTGACTTCTTAGGCAATGCCTCTGAGGCGGTCAGCTGAAGCAGAGAGTGCTGGAAGGATCAAGGATTTAAAGGAGGAAGCAAGGACCCGAAACAGAAACTCATCTACAATATTCAGCTGGGCTTTATAGGAACACATTTGTTCTGTTAACAGTATAATAAAATGAAGTTAATGCACACATTCCTACACCTGTTTGCAGGCCTCATACATTAGAAAACAATCTATGCATTAAGTTTCAAAAAAGCAGGATCAAAAGCTTCACACAACACAATTTACGTTCGAACCCACGAAACAGCAGGATGTGGGTGTGAGTGCCTGTGTGCGAGTTGAGCAGCGAGGGGCCAAGCCATGTCGTAGCCGAAGGCGCGAAGGGTGTCAGAGGCAAGCGTAACCCCGTGCTGGGGGTGTCCCCAATTGGAAGGGGCCACCTCGCGCCCACGAAGAAGCAAGAATTACTCCGGTCGTGCTCTCCTTTGCGTGCCAGCCTCCCTCCTGGGCCGGCACGGGAGGAGCAGAGCGGGGCCCCCGCGGCGGGCGGTGTCGGGGTGCCGTGGTCGTGGGAGGCGTCGCGTGGGTGCGAGCGGAGCGGGGCGGTGGGCGGCGCCAGGCCTGTAGGGGTCGCTGTGCGCCCCCCCGCCGGCGGGGATCCCCGTCAGCCGAGCGCCAGGCGGCGGGACGCTGCTCCGCAGGGCCCCGGTTCGATCCCCGCCACCCGCTTGGCCCCGCCGCGCAGCGCCTTTTCTCTCTCGCCAGCGCCTCGGCGAGCGCTGCACGGGCACCTTTGCCTTTCCTCCTTAGTGTGGCACGATCCTGAGCCGGCAGGCTTTTTGCCTTCTTTTTCCTCCCCTTCCCGCGGGAGAGGGCAGGGAGCCACCGGCTAGAGGGGCGCCCGCCTGCTGCCCGCGCTCAACCCCACGCCAGAGGGGCGGCAACGGCTGGCGTGGAAAAGGAAGGCAGCAGCAAGGCAAAGGCGGGCTCTGGGCGCAGGTGCAAACCTGCAGCACCTCCAGTCCGCAGGCTGCCTTCCAGAGGCGGCGGGCTGGAAGACTCAGCGCACCCCAACCACGTACACCTCCCCTTCGGAAAAGTCTCCTTCCCTAACTTTCTGCATTGCCTCAGGCGAACGTGAACCCTACAGCCGGAGGCAGCACCCAAGCGGCTGCACGTCCTGGATTTCCCGCAGTTCTCCCTCAGGGTATAAAGCAGCAGCAGCTCCCACATTCCCGCATGCCCAGGGCAGCCCCCACCGGGGCTCCTCCCGCTCCACCCTCTCAAAGCAAGATGGCGGAGGCGGCGCCTCCCGTCATGCTCTGCGGCAGCGGCGGCCGCTCCCCTTCAGCGGACGCTGCTATCAAAATGGCGCCGGCGGCGGGAATTACGAGTTGTGTTTGTCGCTCGCTGGTCTGAGAGGGAAGCTGAGGCGCCATGGATGCCTTGGGCTGCATGAAGTCCCTGCTCTTGGCAGCCACGCAGTACCGGGCCGCCAAGACACCGCCCAACGCGGCGCTCCTGCAGCGCAGCCTGGAGGTGAGAGCGGCGCCGCTCCTGGGCCCCCGGGCCGCCGTGGGAGCGGGGCGGCGCGGCCGGGAACGTGGGGGTGGCCGTGGCCGTGGTGTCCCCTGGGGCTTGGGGGCACGGGTGGCTCTTCTCGGGGCCCGGCCTCGGCCGGCTGCGTCCCGCCGCTGCCTGCAGCCGCTCGTCGGCGCCGGCCTGGCCGGGCCCGCGGCTTCCCCGGTGGCTCAGCGGCGGGGGATGGGGAAACTCGCCCGGTGACCGGTTGCCTGGGGAGCTAGCGGCCGAGGGAGGTCGTCGGACAGAAGAAACGCTTCATTTTTTAGAAATATCCGCGGAGTATTCCTGTATCCTTTACTATAATGTTTTACGGTGTTTCAGTGTATTTACGGATGTGTGCGGTATGTTTACATGCGCTTAGGCTCAGCGTGTAATGTGCCTTACGAGGGACTTCGGTGGGGTTTTCTGTTGGGTTTTTTGGTTTTTTTTTTCATATCCCCTAAAGTCTGACCCACAAGGATCATTTATTTTCACAACTTAAAAACAGAGTTTGAATGATGAACTGGTATTGTATCTGAAGTTTGCCAGTTTCATGCGACATGTAATCAAAGTCTTTGCTGCGAAGGGGTGGGCCTGTCCGTTTCCCTGACCTCCAGGTACAGCCTTGCGTACAGCCCTTGCAGTGGGCACACTTGGTATGGCGAGAGATTGACACATTGACTGAATTGCTTAATCTGCAAGGTACCTTTTTCAAATATATTTTTTTTAAATGCTGAAACGTTAATATAAAAGTTAGTGTTGTCCCAAGTAGGGCTCTTACCCGCTGTGCAATAAGCCAATCTTCACACACTGAGACAAGATATTATTTCATTTCTGCGCAGACATGGGTGCTAGGTGGTAATTCCACAAAGCTAGCACACTTACCAAAGTTTTCTCTAACTTTTATACGTTGCAATTAACACACCACACCTACCTACTACATAATCATTAACTTAGCTAAGCATACTTGTCTCTCACTGGTTCATATCTTCTTCACTTAAATGTAAAATTACAGTATGATTTTAACTTACTACACATGCTCAAGGGGGGGGAGGGTAGTCTTTCTAGTTTTTCATTGAGTCAGTGGTTGCAATCTCCCCCTGCTGAAATTACCTTTCCCCTACTTTCCTTCTTGGCAGATCCTTAGTAACTCTTCATGGTTTACTAGTCAAGACAATAATACATCACCTTGTGTCCTGTTCCTGGACAATTTGTCATTAGCAATCTATTAGCCAAACAAAAGCATACATAGGGTAGAGCTTTACAGTGGACATTCTATAGCAGCATCAGTTTTGGATAACATTAGTATTCAGCTTAGCTTTCTCTGTATCTATTGTAGAGATACAGAGGGAGACATGCAAGATGCAGGGGACATGCAAAACCAACATTGTGTTGCTGTATTATGCAAATATAACTCGTGTCTACCTGTATTGATGTGTAGGTGTATCATTTTCAGCATCTTCTTATATAGGCTTCCTTGAACTCAGGTTCCATGTTTTCATCTCAAGCACACTGCTCCCAATGCAGCACTACCTGTTACTGCTTATCCTTCCTGCAGAGTGGCACCTTTGGGTTCCTGTCCGCATCTTTAGAAAGCAGGTTGTTGGGCTGAGCTGAAGGGTGATTACTAAATGTTTGTGTTGAGCAACCTGTTTGGTTGTTCTTTCAAAATAAATAAACCCTATCTTTTCTCTGTGCTAAAACATATGTAGGAAGAGTAGCCTGGTATTAATTCTGTTCAATGTGTGAAGAAATACCAAGTGTTGCTCTGCTACAGCTATGAGATTAAAAAGAATGCTGTTACTACAAATGCTGTCAGCAAGCAAACAAAAGAAACCCCAATGTGTTATAAGTAATCACAATGTAAACTTGGTACTTTCCAAGAGTAAAGGGAACACATCTACAGGAATGAAAAACAGTGGGTTTTTTTGAAACGTTTTTTTTCCAGCAAATGTGAAAGTGTCCTGTTAGAATGGTACTTAACATTCTCGGTTTGTGAAGTAGCGCAAAATCTATTTAATATGACTCTGTGCTTTGACTTCTGTGTTAAATACTTTGTTGCAGATGAGTAATTAAGGTTGGTTTTCTCCCTTCATCTCCAGGTTATCTCTGGACTGAAGCTTACACGATTATTTGCTTCAAACCAGATTCTACCAAGTGAATGTCTCGGCTGCCTAGTAGAACTCCTTGAGGACGCTAATATAAACCCATCTCTAACCTTGTCTGTGCTTACTTTGCTATCACAACTAGGTAAGGTTTACATCTGAACTTTTTATCTTTGGTCTGGGAAAGGGATGAGAAGACAGGTGCTGATGCTGTGGCATAGGTGGTGAACTTCTTGGAAAAAACATAAGGTGTGAAAGATGAAGTGTTTTTCATTGTAGTGGAGTGCTTGTCTGAACCACCTGACTGTATGTGCAAGGCCAGGTAAGATGTTAAATCACCATAAGAAGCAAATTTGAAGTCATTACTGTGAAATAACAATGATCCTGCTTGTCAGAATTTGTTTCCTCAGTGGGTAGGGTGAGGAATTATTCTCTTGTCCTTGATTTTTGGAGCTTTAAAAAGACTACCTTTTTTAAATTAAGAAACCTGCCTAGGGGATGCAAAGATAGGGAGAAGCCATGTTACATCAACAACTGTCATCACCTCAGTTTGCCTCTCCCATTGGAGCGCTTGCTGGGCAGCAGTTTGAGCTCTCCAATGGCCTGAGCCTGTATGCCTCAAGTTTCCCAGTTACAAAATAGGTTCTACTGCCTCTTACTTGTTTCTTGAGATGTATTTTTCCCCCCCCGTCCCCCCCAAAGGACTTTGTTGTCTAGGGAGCTTTGTGCTCACCATAACCTACTGTCATGGTTTAACCCTAGCCAGCAACCAAGTACCACACAGCTCTTGCTTGCTCCCCAACTGGTGGGATGGGGGAGAGAATTGGAAGAGGTAAAAGTGAGGAAACTCATGGGTTTAGATAAGAACAGTTCAATAATTGAAATAAAATAAAGCAAAGTAGTAGTAGTAGTAATAATAATATACAAAGCAAGTGATACATGACGCAATTGCACACCACCCAACTGACGCCCATCCCATCCCTGAGCAGCGATTGCTGTCCCCTGGCCAACTCCGCTCCAGCTTATATGCTGAGCATGATGTCATATGGTATGGAATAGCTCTTTGGCCAGTTTGGTTCAGCTGCCTTGGCTGTGCCCCCTCCCAGCTCCTTGTGCACCTGGCAGAGCATGGGAAGCTGAAAAGTCCTTGGCTAGCATAAGCAGTGCTTAGCAACAACTAAACCATCAGTGTGTTATCAGCATTATTCTTATACTAAATCCAAAACACAGCACTGTGCCTGCTACTAGGAAGTAAATTAACTCTATCCCAGCCGAAACTGGGACACCTATATACGTAAGTTACATATGCAGGTAAAAATTATCCCTTCACTGCTTAGTTTCTCATCACATATGAGTAGTTATTAAAGATTTGAGTCCTTTGTGATGACCTGTTGTTTATTTTCTCTGATTCTTGGCATTTTTAGCCTCTTTGAGCTTCCTTTTAGGTTTTTGAAACAGCTACTGCAAAATTGTGTTTGTTGCTGGGGTTCTTACCTTTCTTTTCCAACCTGTTGGGTCTGGAAAATTTTAAGAATTAGTCTTCCTCCAACTGATCTGTTGCTTTACCTGTTATCCTTGTTTGCTACACCTTTTCTAGGACTGCCTAAGCGGAACTGGCTTTTTTTTTATTTAACTATTGCTAAGTAACCCTATCAAGGTATCAGTTTTAGTCTCCTTGCCCACCATAGCAAGAAACCGAGGTCATTGCTTTTAAGCTTTAAAGCCTTTTAAGTGCAGGCTTCAAGATCGCAACCAGAACCAAAACTTTGTAGGTAGGAGGTAGGCCATTCTTTCAGTGTCCAAGCGTCCTAAGGAAAAGTATTAGTGTTTCAATTAACTGTAAGTTCAGAAGTAAGGTAGAGATGCAAGTGCATAGGAGCTGTGATTTATTTGTAGTTATTTGACAAATATACATGAAAAACTGATCAAAGACTTTGGCTTCTGCTTAGCTTGGTAGCTCATACAACAGTTGCTTTTGCTATTCAATAGGGGTTTTTGTTAATAATTCTTAAATTCTAGCTTTGGACAATGAGACTAGAGAAGCTCTTCAGGACACCTACAATCTGACCAGCGTGCTGGCAGGAGTGGTTCATCGAAGTTCTACTAATCTTAGTGACCCAGTCTTATTACAGGTAACAGGAACTAATGCTTAATAGTGTTTGGCTACTGTTACATAGTATACATTATACTGTATGCATATAATAAGTCTTTCAAAGCTCTATCTGAAATAATGTGTTGAGGGAAAGTTGATCTTAGCTGTGTGTATTATTTGCTGTATGAGGCTAGTATGACAGGATTTTAACACTGCATAGAGTTCTTTATATTCTCTCTTCAATCTTGCTTGTGCTTTTCACCTCCTCTAAAAAAAACCCAACAAAACAAAAACCCACAAACAACAAAAAAACAACAAAAAACCAACAACCAAAGGAAAAAAACTGGTTTTGAGGTTATTTCAAAAAATCACTGCTTGAGAGCTTGGAAGGTTATTTTCCATTCGAGGTATTTAGTTATTTCTCCTAATGTTCATAACAAAAGCCTGGACATTGTTTTGCCTAATCAATACTTTGACAGGTAATTGTGAAGGAGTGAAAGGAAAGCTGTGGCTGCCAGTTCTCATGGAAGGTTTGCAGGGCATGTATGCCTCCTTCCCCCTGGTCAGGGCTATCTGCCAGTGAATGCAAGGGGGCTTTGCTAATGGACGCTTACTTTTAGGAGCCAAAAGCAGACATTATTGACTTTTTTTTTAATTAATGTTACTCTTTTTGTGAATACATGTATCTCAGTCTGACTTCACCAATTTTAACCTGCCCTTTCTGTGCATTAAACAGTAAAGTTGGGCAAAATTTTCTTTTTTTTTTTTTTTAAATATGCACACGTTTTCTCATATGTGGCTCCAAGCTTTCAGCAAGTACTTTGCTGGCTACCTGTAGTTACATCTCTTTTCTGGAGAGGGAAAACATAAAATTAATTTGCTAGCAGTTCTGTTGCCCTTGATCTGTGGAAAATGAGTCAAGCATCCAGTAAAGAACACTTTTCTCACAGTTTGTGTATTTCTTAAAGCACTAGGAGTACCAGAAAGCTTAGGGATCCAGGTGACTTCTCAGTCAATGAGAGAGATTTTGTAGTCACCAAGTAGATCCAACTAAAGACCTTTAAGTTCTTATATCAGATATTTATATCGTCATGTTTGAGTATATTAACATAGCTGAGTTGATGTGAAGTTGTGTGCCGAAAGAATGCCGCATGGAGGACTTTACTACCATTAGATCTGTTGGAAGTCTTTACAGCAAACCTGTTTTCCTATAAACATACTTTCCGCCAGAAATTGCAAAGCACTTTTTGGATTTTGGTGAAACACCTAGATCTTTCAATAGGACAAAGCCACTTTCTCACTGACAGAATAGAGAACTTACTGACAAGGCAAAGGGGAGAATTGGATGGGCTAAAAAGGTAACTCCTCTGTCAAAATAAAACCTTATTCATCTGTTTGGGCTTTTAATAAGTACATCGCTGTGGTAGGACACTACTCAGTGCGCTTGCAGCAACTCCTTGTAATTTTTATGTTAACATTACACAGTCTGAAAATTAATTCAGTTGTGGTGTCTTCTTATTTTGTCCTTTCAGTTTCAGCTTTTGTAACTTGTAACACTCTTCAGTGAGATGCTATAGGAAAGACATATGTGAATAGCTTTTTATTTCCTCAGAGTATTCAGTTGCTGCAGAGGCTAACCTACAATGTTCCTGTCTTTTGCGCTGGTGCCAACATCGATGAATTAATTTCATTTCTAATGCATCGTGTGTAAGTGTGTACTCAGTTGTATTTTCTTATGGAAAATGTCTAGCTAAGTTTCTAAACTTTCTGAAGGAGGTTAGCATATTGCACTAACCTGGTCTCCAGAGTGAGCCTTGGCATTTCTGCTCTGAATTTAACAGAGATTTTTCTTCAAAAGCTGTGTTGTTACAGTTTGTCAGATGCAGTGATTGTGGGACTTTAGGTGATCGAATGTTAATTGGCATCTTAACCCACCCCCAGGAGCAGGGAGCTAACGAAGAGAAAAGCCAGGAGAAAATTCAAGCTTGTCATTAGGAACAGACTTATGTTAGATTAATACAAATTTTGTGCGAGTGTCCTTGTAAGATATCTAATGACTATTGAAAGCATCTGCAACAGAGGATGTTTGATAGTACTGATCTGATACTAGGTTTCTTTTTACAGATGTGCTCAGTTAAAAACGGCTCACACTGTGGGGATTGCAATCTGAATTTTGCTTTGCTTGGTGGAATGGTGTCTAATTTAAAAAAAAAAAAAAACAACCAAAAATAAAACCCAAACCAAAATAAGAAGTCCCCCAACCACCCCACCCCAACCCACAAATTCTTGTAACTAAAAACATCTTTGTTTAAATTTCTGGACTTTTATTTTAAGGCAAGCCACTGAAGATGAGTTAACGACACCGTGTTTAGGACTCCTGGCAAATCTCTGTCGTCACAATTTATCTATTCAAACTCAGATAAAATCTTCGGTAAGAGTTTTGTTTTTTGTGGCATGATTCTCTGACTTGAGGGCAACAGAGAGTTACTCGACTCCGGGGAATCACCTCAGTATTTCTTATGTGCTTGTTTGCGGCAATAATAACCCTAACCTGTTTGTTCTCCAGAGTTGGTGGTTGTTTCTCCCGTATTGGAGAAAATACCCAACTTCCTGTTCTACTGGTTATTCTTTCCTTCTCTACATTTCTGTGTTGCTGCATTAGCTTATGTTAGGCATTCAGTTTCTGCAGTTGTTCTCTGCAAATGGAAGATGAATTTAAAATTTGAGCGTTTTTCCTTAGAAAAACTAAATGTTGTTAACATAAAAACTGTGGTTGGATTTTTGGGAAGTTGCATTAACTTTGGCCAAGAAAGAGCTCTGCCTTTTAAAAGATAAATCAATAAAATACCACTGATCTTGATGTCAGGTCAGGGCCCTTGAATCCTCAAATGCACATTCATATCTGAGCTACTCAGTTCCTGTCTCTTCATAAATCAGTACAAACATAACTTATTTTTCAATTCAGAAATACAAATTCATCTACATGGCAGTGAATGTTGGGGAAAGGAAGAACTATTGTCAGATCTGATCACTGAGCAGAGAAGGGATGGGGGTCACTTTTCAGTGGTTGTTTTCTATTAGAGACTTTAGCAAAATTACTTTCTCATCTTTCTTTAAAATAATAATAGAATTTCTTCCTTTTTTCCCACTTTTCCTTGTACAAGTTTAACAGAGAATTTAGTCATTGACATCAACGCCAGTATTATGTAGTAGAGCACTAAAACAGATTTCCTAGAGAACAGTTACTATTCTAATATATTTTTTGTATTATTATTCATGATGTGTATGGCTTATTTATAAATATGTACAATCTGTAAGTTTGGTGTTTTTATAGAACAGAATAAAATGTATAACACCTATGTTTCTCCTTTTTGCTTTAGAATAACGTGAAGAGTTTCTATCGTACCTTAATAAGTTTCCTGGCCCATAGTAGTTTGACTATGGTTGTATTTGCACTTTCAGTATTATCAAGCCTTACTTTAAATGAAGAAGTAGGAGAAAAAGTAAGTGATAATTTGAAGTCTGTTCTGTTCTTAAGTTGTAGATAAAACCATTAGCCACGCTGGCAAAATAAAATTCTAATGCCAGCTAGTTTTAATAAGCAGGAGACCCAGCAAAGTAAGTATGTGCCCATACATAACTTTCTTCTTCCTTTCAGCTCTTCCATGCTCGAAATATCCATCAAACATTTCAGTTAATATTCAATATTGTTGTAAACGGAGATGGTACTCTAACAAGAAAATACTCTGTTGATCTACTCATGGATCTTCTGAAGAACCCCAAGATTGCAGATTATCTTACCAGGTATGGCTTCACTTCCTAAAAGTACAGGATATTTTTCCTAAACTCTTGCTCAGTTCCTTTGCTGTATGCTATTTGCATTCTGAACCAAGCATTGGAAAAAATTCCTTAGATACTTTTTGAACGTTACTAGTTGATTATAGTTGATTTTAACTGCTGTACCTGAAACTAAAGGATTCTCCTGTTACTAGTTTCACACAGAAGTGTGAATCAATCTGTTTTTTCATTGTCACTTAGGTAATATTTAATAATTGTGTTCAGTAATTCTTTGTCTTGACAGTATCAGTGGTCAGACAACTTGATGAATAGCTGTCTTGCCTTTTACAGGCCTGTATTATCTTGAAGTGGAATAGTGTGGTTGAAGCTGTAATAATTTTACTGGAGGGCATTAGAGACTAGTTCTGTGGAGGGCTTGACTAGTAGCAAATTCAGCGAGCAGAATTTAGTTGCTGAATTTGAATCTAAATCTAGCAGTAAGAATTTGCTTTAATTCTTAGAATATTTTTAAAGCTTAGTCTATGTTAAATAGAAATTACATTATCAAAACTATCACTGTACCCAAAGTATTTAGGGGTAAGGAGGAGAACAGGGTACTTGGATTCATCACTTGGTATAAATGTCTGAGTATTGAAATTCCAATTTTTTTTTCCCCGCTATGTATGCTGTAGATATGAGCACTTTACCTCATGCCTTGGTCAAGTATTAGATCTTCTTCATGGAAAGGATCCTGATTCATCATCTAAGGTATTTATACTTTCTCAGTTTAAGTCTAAGAGGGTACAACTCCTAATCTAGTTCTACTTCTGTAGTCATAAGTAGGTTCCTCGTGTGTGAGGGTTGATAATGAAATACATTAACTTCAGGACTCTTCAGTGACCTATGGTATTCACCAAGTTTATATTTTCTAGTTGTTCAAAAGGCTATCAGGTTGAATTTGTAACGGCTGGGGTTTTTGCCAGATTATGTGTGTCTGCTTTCAGGCAACAGACATAAAGGCAAAAAGCCAACATAAACACTTGTTGTGCTTTGGCTAATAAGAAATTTTGGGATCTACCAGAAATGCAGTGTGTACCCCACTTCATTGGGTAAAACTTGAATTAATACCACTCAGACTTTGAACTGATGATCAGGGAATGATGATGCTAATTTCAAAGATTTAGGAGTAAGTTCTTTCATATTAGTTGAACAAATTGATGCCACGTTTGGTTAAGCAGTTAATTGTTGCATTCAACTTTGTCTCACTGCTGCCTTACATAAATGAAATGTTAGCCAGCTGTTGCTAAAGGCTAAATTATGAAATGTTGTGAAAATATTTGGGCTAAATACATTTGTGAAATGAATCTTAAGTTTTTTTATGAATGTGTTTTGCATCATAGTAAATGATAAATGCTAATGTGTCTGTGTGTGTGATTTTTTTTTTGTTGTTGTTTATTGGTTTTGTTTAGAAAGACATATTGACAGGGGGCTTTCCAGGGTGCTTTCCTCTTCATCTCTGAGTATGCACATGTGCATCCATTTGAGTCTCAGAATATTTTCCCTTCCATAGCTTTCTTCATTCTGAGCGTATATGCATTTCTACTGCTTATTAGGTTGCTAGCCAGCGGTCATGCTTTTTAAAGAAGAAGGGAGAGAAATACACTAAATAATAACTGTCACAAGCCTTCACCAGTCCAATGAACTGTATTTCTGCTGCTGGTTTGGCTTTAAGGAAAGAAAACTATTATTCAGAAAATTTTAAACTGCTAAAAGGAGTTGCATAGAACTTACATATCTTTTTAGACTTGTGCTATGGGAGATGCAATTTCGGTATAAATACTTGATTTAAAAGCATTTGAACTCTCATTCACTTCACACAGATCTTAGAACTGCTGCTTGCCTTCTGTTCTGTGATAGAACTGCGTCATACCCTGCGGCAGGCAATACTGGAACCATCTGGCTTACCAGTCTCTGGAAATACCAGATTTGTGACTCGCTCAAAGACTTTTGAACCATCTGTTGCATTGGTGCACTTGTCAAACCAACCATTGGAAGGCTCTGAAGACTGTTCAGTTCTAGCATTGCAACTATTCAAAGAGATTTTTGAGGTACCAAGACTGATAAATGAGTTTAAATTGCTTCTTAGCAGCTATACTTTTAATTGATCTTTAAACAACTACTAGCACTTTTCGTGAAAAATAGCATGTAAAAATATACCTGAAATATCTCTGCCTTGAAAGTTATTTCTAAAATACAGCATGTATTTAAAAGTTGGTTTACAAAGTATGGAATTCTAGAACAGTAGGAGTTTTAAGTGAAAGATGTGGCAGCTCATGAGACGGGCACAAAGCTATGAAAGAATTGCTTTCTAGGACTTGACGTAAGGAGGTTTCTGCTGTTTCTGTGCTCTTTGTTAAACTTCCTCCTCCAGTATGATAGTGATCAGCAGTCTTAAACCTGAAATAGCAGGGAGGCTGGGAAAGGTAGAAAGACAGGCTGGTGGTGGAAGGGGTAGAGTAGGCTTGGCTTCCTTGTTCTGTAGTTTTAAATATTGACATAAAATCAAATGTGTTTATTACAGGATGTTATTAATACTGGGAACAGTGCCTCAGCTGAACACTTTGTGGATCTCTTGCTGCCTGTTCTTCTTGATCATCTTCAGATGCCAGAGCAGATCGTGGATGATCTATTAGTGAAGAAAAAGTGTGAAAGAATGGTCAAGGCTATTAATGTCCTGACAAATATCCTTTTTATGGGCCTATTGGCCATTAACTTATTATTCCTCCACCATGATCTGCTCTAAGATGTTAGAAAAAATGTCCATCTTGAGTCATTTTAGTATCTTTTAATGACAATAACTGCCCTAACTTTACTTAGGATTGTCATCTTGAAGGACCTTAAGTAGCTTTCTAATTGCTGTGAAATTATTGTGTAATACAGTGGTGCAGAATAAAATGTGATGGCTATTCAACAGTGTAGAAGCACTTTGCAGATGAAAAATGAAGATTAGTGTTTTCTGTTGAAATTGCAAGGGGAGTTTGGGTGGGCATCTTCTTGATGAGTATAGTATTTTCACCTAAGTCAAGTGCAGCTCCCAGCCAAATATGGTATATATTTAGATGAGAGAAACAAGTAAAAATAACGTGGAATGATACAGTTTTATGCTCTTCTTGGAGTCCTTAATGTCTACAGTGTCATGTAGTAAGGAGGACATGACTGCAGGATGTAGTCCTGCATCTAAGCTGAGTTCTGTGACAAAGTGTCTTTGCTAATTAACTCCCAGAGAACTAGTTCTTGTGTTAGGGACTGATTGTTCACTGCCTTTTGTTCATCATCTTTCTTTATGCCACTGATTTTATTGTGGTTTCCCTTAGCTGTCTGTTTCCAAGTAAGTGTGTGTTTTAATTGAAAAGTGAAGCTTACTTGGCTTGTGAGTTAAGTATGACTTAAGTGGATTATGTAGTTGGGTTTTCAAAGCATTTTTGGAGGCTCTTGTGCTTTGATACATGAACTTGTGTCCTTTATTATTAGAAAATGTTGCCTTTTGGTGCCAATACCTAAGCATAGGTATATTAAGTTTATTCTTAACTCTGTCTACTGCTCTGTAGAGATGGCATACTGAAAATGCATGCCTCGAAGGCACTGACTGCCAGCCAATGCATGTCTCTAATAGAACACCAATTTACCTGTAGTGGGATTGATACTGGTTTTGGGACAAAAGTAGTGGACTCTAAAATGTGGTGAGCACACAAATTTATCTAAAATCTAATTTAGCAAGACTTGTATGACAGTTGTGATATTGTTCCAATGGAAAGTATATTGTAGTTGAAAGTACTATTTCAATGCATGTAAATCAATACTATTTTAAAATCAAACTTAATATTTTTTGTGGTAATAAAAAGTAATGTTGCTGGTCAGTTCAGTATGTAAAGCCTAGCTTAAACATTCAAATACTGTTTTCGGCATAAGTTGGAGATCCACTTATGTGGGACAATGACCTTAAACCTCATGCAGTAGTTCAAGCTTATCCAGGTTGAAGCTTACCAGAACTGCTAACGACACCTAACTTTTCATTTTGATTTTATCTACCAGGGTTCAAAAATATCACATATTGGGAGGGGGAAGAAATTATTGCACTGCAAATGGAATATATGTTCCTTCAGCTCAGGGTCATTAACCTGAATGTCGATATAACTAAGATTTGTATGGCCAAACAACAGTAAAATATAATTGGACCTACCATTAAACTCTCCTCCTTAGCATGCTAGAGAAGTTCAGCAGCATGTCCAGGGAACTTGGTGATCTCTCTTGTGTTGGCATTGTCGCCTTGCTAGACAAATGTCATTTCTTTGTGAAGGTATTTGTTAACTTTTTAAAACTGACTGAATTTATTTATCAGTACTGATTTGACAAATCTTAATCTGCCTTTTTTTCCCCTCCCACTTTGCTTTTCTGTTTGTATATTTAAAAGCAAACTTGCTGCTGATATTATTTTGAAAGCACTCGATCTTATGAGCAGACTGAAGCAGGATGTACCTGGTATGGAGGTCAGCTTCTACAAAATTTTACAGGTGTGATTTCAAAATGTCTTATGAAGCGTACCCGTGAAGGAAAGTGCGATTGAACTACAGTAGTTTTAGTTATGTTTTGTGTGCTTATCTCTGAAGTGGTAAAACTTCTAGGAGAATATAGTCCCCTGGGCACAATTGTTAAAGCTTGTTTCATTGTTAATTCTTCTAAAATAAGAACAGTTTGCTTTTAATCCATTTATTTCAGTAATGTGAAATAAGTATGTGAAATCATACTTCAGGTGTCTGGTAAGAATTATCTTTTTAAGACTGCATTAGGACTGCAGCTTAAAGGTAGCAAGCTAGAAAAAAAGCTATCACAACCATATAATTAATTTGTGGGGTTGGTTACTATTAAATATATACATCTAATTTGTGACTTTGTGTAGTCAAAACAACTTCTGGTAACTATTGGTCAGATGGTACCTGAACAATTTACTTTGTAGGTGGGAAAGTAGTCCAGATAGTCAAATGCTTCAGGCTGTTTTGGATGGTTTTCTTTCAAGAACAGGAGTTGTGTAATTTAATGGGTAGCAATGAGAGTTTTGCAGTCCTCAGGAAATCCTTATAAAACTTAACCTTGTGACCCTTGATCATGGAAATCAAGCACTTGAACTTGAAGGAATTAAGTAGTCTCTCTACCTGTTGCATTGGCCTTAATGGGAGAACATGTTTCTAAATACTCAGAAGTGTAAACTATTTTTAAAATCACTTCTCTTCCATTGACTTCAGGCTCAGAAACTTAGAAGGGCAAACTTTAAGAAGGTAGCTTACATTTTGAATAAAACATTTCTGTGCTCATTGGCCTTGATATTGTGATGTCTGGGTGGTTTCTTTGTTGTTGACTATTATATCTTGTTTTGACCAAAGTAGTTTCTTTTTTAGGATCAGCGCTTGATTACGCCTTTGACGCTTGCTTTAACATCAGATGATAGAGAGCAAGTCCAGGTGGGACTTGGAATACTGTTTGAGGCTGCACCCTTACCAGATTTTCCTGCCATAGTGTAAGTTTATTTTTGTGGTAGTCTGGTAGGATTTGACATTTTTATGGGCTTAGTGATATTCATGTTTCTTGGCATATTACTTTCAGTTCGTCAGACAGAAACTTTAGAAAAATTGTCTTGTTTCTTCTTTATCTGCAGTTAAGGAATGGTAGTGATCTTGGAGGCCAGAGGAAGTAGTTCAAATGCTGATGGTATTCAATTAACATCACATCCTAGGGATCATAGTAGTGACTGGCTTCTGTCCCTCAGAGTTCATTTGTCTGAAGTCTGTTCTTGAAACTTTCTACTTGGAGTGCATCAATATTCTGACTGTCAGATTTCTCTCTCTACTGAACTTTGTCACACATGTCACTCTTCAGTTCCTAAAGCTTTGCTTACCCTTTTGCAGTAACTTCCAAGAAAGAACAGAATAGGATAAGATGCAGGCAGATGGCAGTTCAGGTAGTATTTAAGGTGTTCTAAGTAGGGGGGGGAAATAAAAATCGAGAAGCTCTATTTGATGGAGTCCTTATTTCTGTAGATGTAATAAACCAGGAAAAACTATCTTAAATTGTATCACAGTCTTTGCAATCTGGAAAACCGATCTGAAACTTCTTCCCTTTTCGTTAGCAGAGTGTGTTTGTTTTTTTTTTTTAAAAAAAATAAAAGGGAATTGTTTGAAAGGACTTCCAGATCAGATGCCTTTCTGGTGTTTGAGCTGCTTTTCTTAAGTGAAAGATTTGTAACATAACTAGCTTATCTTGGAACAGTGACTGAATTACTACTTATATGGGGCGGGGGGGGGAGTAAAGGAAGGTGATCTAACCAAATCATGGTAATTTGCCTCATTGTGGGTTTTTTGTTGAGAAAGGTTGTGAAGATAGTGGTGTGTACAGGAACTTTAAAAAACAAACAAAACTAAACAAACAACCTCCCCACGCCCTAGGGAATCATACTCTTTTCTGTCATAACCCAAAAATAGGTGAGTGATAAGAACATAGTAATAAGAGTCTAAAAGTGTGTTGATCCTGAAAACGTCAGTGCTGTTCTTATGATTACCGAGTGGTACTATATATCAATATATCTAGTTAGCTGTAGACTTCAGGAGAGAAATTGGGGGAAGGGGGGTAGGTGTTTAAGTAGGGGACTGTCTGTAAAACCATCAAAACAGGTACAAAATAAATTTTGAAAGCTGAAGTGCCAACCCAAATAGAATTTCAGGAGAGGTATTGCATCTCCAGAGGTCTTGGGCTGCAGGGAGTGTTTGGGACCTCTTACTAAGGCTGGGGCAGTAGGAGGTGGTCTTCTAGGTCTAGACCTAGACCTAGGTCTCCCTAGGTGGGAGGTGTGCAGTTGTTGAGGATCTGTGATGCAAAGTAAAGGAGCTGCAGGAGGTCAGCAGCCTGTGAGTATTGAGGATGATGAGGAAGAGATTGACCAGATACTTCTTCAAGATCTTGCAGTTTCAAGTGCCTGATACCTGAGATGTACCAAAGGACGGGCAGAGTCTATGCCTATTGGAGACTCCTATGATGGTGACGGCTGGAAGCCATGGGGGCACAGGTGATGTTCCCCTTGATTCTGCCAGGGAGAGGGGAAGGGCTTGAGGAGGAGTGGACAGATTCTGTAGGTCAACAATCAGTTGTGCAACCAGTGTTGGAAACAGTTTTAGTTTGGTTTCCATAACCATGAGACTGAGGATCAAGGACTGGCCAACCTGATGAGGAGACCTTTAAACTAAAATAAACTAAAAGCAACAAGGGAGGGGGAAAGATGACCAACAATCAAGTGAGGAAGTGGTAGACTGGGTTGGAAAACAAGGGTTTGGGTTTGTGTGAACAGGAGGAACCTTACAATCAACACAATAGGGCTAAAGCTGGGTCACCCCAATATGAACATAAATAAGAGATTGCCTACAGTATTGTGGGGGGAAAACCATCATACTCTTCCTGGGAAATCGGCAAAATCTCTGAAATGCCTGCAAAATAATGCACACAGCATTGGGAAGAAAGAGGAGAAACTGGAAGTCTGCATGCAGTTGTAGGGCTATGGAATCACAGACGTGGTGGGGACGGCTCATGTGTCTTGTGTGCTGCAATGGATGGATATGGGATCTTTAGGAAGGATGGGACAGCAAGGTGAGGAAGGAGAGTTGCCCTTTTTATGAGAGAGCAGAAGGAATGCATGGAACTCTGCCTTGGGACAGACAAACCAGCTGAGAATTCATGAGTTAGGATTATGAGGTAGACCAAAATGGGCAACGTTGTAGTGGGTGTCTTCTGCAGACTGTCAGATCAGAAAGAAGTTGTAGATTTAAGCCTTTAGACAACTGGAAGATGCCTCACATTCACAGGCTGTGGTCCTTTGTAGGAGACTTTAACCACCTTGGTATCTGCTGGAGAGGTAACACAGTGGGGCACAAGCAATCCAGGAGGTTTCTGGAGCACACTGATTACCCCTTCCTAGCACAGAGGATTGAGGAGCTGATGACAGGAGACATTCTGCTGGAATTTATTATTACCAAACAAGGACTGTTTGGGGATGTGAATGTCAGTGACATCCTTGGTTGCAGTGACCATGAGATGGTGATGCTCAAGTTCCTGAGAGGAGGGAACAGAGCAAAAAGTAGTATCACAACCCTGGACTTCAGGAGAGCCCATCTTGGCCTCTTTTTCCTAATGTGCTTGGAAGAATCCCATGAGATGCAGCCCTGGGGAGAAGAGGGATCAAGGAGAGCTAGTTGGTTGATTTTTTTTTTTTCCTTCTTTTTCCCCTCCTGCCCCATCCCATTCACCCCTCCTTCCCAAAGGATCATTTTCTTCAAGTCCTTAATGGTTCATCCCATCCCAACGAGCAGAAAATCAAACAAATGTGGCAGGAGACCTGCAAAGACCTCTTGACAAAATTCAAGTATAAAAAGGAAGCGTACAAGGGGCAGAAGCAGAGACAGATGAATGGGGAGGAATATAGAGAAAGTGTCCAAGTATACAGGGATGGGGTTAGAAAAGCCAGAGCTTACCTGGAGTTGAACCTGGTGACACATGTGAAGGGCAACAAGAAAGACTTCTAGCCGTACATCAGCAGCAAAAGACAGACTGAAAAATGTGTGCCTTTCTGCTGAACTGGGAGGGGGAGGAGCTGATGACAAAGGAGCTGGAAAAGGTTGACATACTCAGTGCCTTGTTCACCTTGGTCTTCACTGGTATGATTTGCTTTTGGGAATCCTACGTCCCTGAGAGCAATGGGAAAGTCTAGAGGAGGGAAGAGTTACCCTGGGTAGCAGAGGATCAGATTATGGAACATTTGAACCAACTGGACATAGAGAAGTCCGTGAGACCTGACAGGATGCATCCATGAGTGCTTAGGGAGTTGGCTGATGTCATTGCAAGGCCACCCCAGATTATCTTTGAAGAGTCATGGTGATTGGGAGAGGTTCCTGAGGACTAGAGGAAAGCAAATGCAACTTCTGTCTTCAAGAATGGCAAAGATGATCAATAGCACCCCGGACAGCATTAGGAAGAGTGTTGCTGGCAGGTTGAAGGAGGTGATCATTCCCCTCTGCTCAGCCCTGGTGAGACTACATCTGGAGTGCTGTGTCCAGGTCTGGGCTCACCAATACAAGAGACACATAGATATACTAGAGTGAATCTAGTGAAGGGCCATTAAGATGTTTGAGGGATGAGCATGTGTCATACAAGGTGAGACTGAGAGTGCTGGGATTGTTTAATTTTGAGAAGACTTTGGGGGATCTTATCAATGTGTATAAATGCCTGATGGAAAGGAACAAAGAACATGAAGCCAGAGTCTTCCTCAGTGGTATCCATTGACAGGACAAAGGTTAAGCACAGACTTGAAATATAAGGAAAAAACCCTTTTTAATTTCTTCACATATAAGGAAAAAACCTTTTCCTGTAAGGGGAGTCAAATGTTGGAAAAGGCTGCCCAGAGAAGTTGGGGAGCCTTCATCCTTTGAGATAGTCAGAACTACTGGGAATAGTCCTGGGCAACCTGCTTAGAGCAGGAGAGTTGAACTTAGATGATCTTTAGAGGTCCCTTTCAGTCTCAAGTATTCTATGATCGCATGATTTTGTGGATATTGGAAACATTTGTGTAACGGCCAGTAACAAATACTGTGGCTGAAAGAATGAAGGATCTGTACAAACCAATGTGTGGAATAGTGCAATGGAATAGTCAAATAATATGTCTATAAATGCAAAGTTAAAAATAGGCTGTAGTCACTTAGGAAGCAATTGAGACAGCACTTCAGTGAAGTGGTTGGGATAACTTAGTAATTAAGGAATTTATTGAGAGGAACAGTGTTGTGGATTGGTTTTTTTTTGACTGGTGCCTCAAAAATGGTCTCTGACTTCTCATGTTCTCTGATTTGGCACATGTCATTAGTAACTGCATTGAAAATACCAACTACAAGTTATGTACAGACACTGAATACAGCTACTCTAATTACTTATGTCCAAGCTTTTGTGTTCTCTTCCTTGTACAAATTTTAACTGATTGCACTTTTATCTGCATACTTAAATTTTGGTTAAAACTTACAAAATGAAATGTTCTGTACTCAATATAGTATTGTAAAATAGCATCACAGACAAGGAAGAACTAAGGTTTATTGGTAGCACTCTGCCTTTGCATGATTCAATCTTCTTATTTTTATGCCTAATAAAATCCTTGCTAAATACCTTCTCCATCTTCCTACTTACAAACAGTGGCCTAGTTAAGTTGAATAATGACATGTGAAATAACCTGTTTCTCAAGCTCATAAGAGAGAGATGATCTGATCTGTTCTGCTCCAGAAGAGCTGAACACCATGCCCTTTCTGGCGAGATACTGCATTTGTTTCTAAAGGGTAGCCATGACAGGCTTTCATTTTTTCTGCTTTCTGTATCTGGACAATTTGGGCATGTGTCTGATGCTACATCTTAATGTTGTGTGATAATGCAAATGTGACTGTTCCCAGTAGTCTGTTTTCAACGAAAGGGAAGTTAATTATATTATGGAATTGTTCTCATCTTCAATCCTTGCAGCAATATTTGTAGCAGGTTGTTTCATTAATGGCCTTTATGTTTATACAGGCTTGGTGAAAGCATTGCAGCAAATAATGCTTACAGACAACAAGAAATGGAGCACACATCAAAAAGAATCCAAATGCAGCCACCTATGACCAGTGTTACTTTGGTGAGGTGTTCTTCATCCTGTCATTCAAGTGATGAATCCACAACTTCAAATATTCAGGAATTAATACAAAAACTTCATTCTGGACTAGAGGTTAGTAGAATTCATATACTGTTGTTAAATATTCAACACTTTTACTGGGGGGGGATGGAAATTAAAATCCAAGCATCAGGCTATAGTGCATGTATCAACTGAGTTCAGTTTAGATTCCTGCCTATTTAGAATGTCTCCTTTTACAAAGCTCCTTAGCAGAATTCAATGATGATTCTTTGTGCTACATCAGAAGCTGGGCTCCTTAGAGATCCCTTTCTTCAGTGGGGTTGCCCACACTCTTCTGCCTCTACACCTGACAGCTAGGTGTCAGATACAGCAGCAACTGCCTTAGACTTGTTGGAACACGTACAAGAAGCCCCCCCCTCCCCGCCCCCCCGGCTTCCTAGGAAATAGCCTGTGATAAAAATAGAGATGATACACTGCTTTGTAAGAGTATGGTGCATCTCTTGTATGCCTAAACAGGTGTACAAACATTTTCCTTTTCTTGCCTGTATCTGACTCTAGCATTTACAGTTCAGTTTTTGTGGCCTTCTTGAAAAGGCACTATTATTACTTCAGAAGAAAGTTTTTGCTTCCCTCTGCAGCAATACACATTGTGAATAAGACACTCGAACAGGGACCACATACAATGTGGTTCTTTGCAAGCCATACTGTCAGATACTGAATATATTTCCTCTTTCTCTTCTGTTCAAAGCAAGTTAGTTGCTTTGTAGCTGCTTTAGACTGAGTGGTGGATTATTGCTTCTGGGTTTTTTGGCTTAAAAGAACAGTATGCAAATTGTGAAAACTAACAGCAAGTGCCTGATAACGGCTTGATGTCTGTATTGGTGGCATTGCCTCCAACCTTAACTTTGTCACCCTCCTCTTTTTGTTGTAACTGACAAGAATGAAACTCTGCAAGCTACTGGTTCCAGTCAGCTGCTAGAATAATAGTGAAAAAGGTGAAGTGAGTCTTCATTGGTTTACTTGGTACTCTGCCACTGGATGCTCCCATTGATCATCCTTTTCAGGACTGCTCATCACAGTCTGTAGGTGCACTGCTGTGCATATATTCATGTAAGTCAAAGCAGCCACAGGTGCCTAACAGCACTACTGCAGCAGCTTCCAGTAATGTGACAGATTGTAAAGCTGCTTCGATTTTTGAGGGGAGAAAGTTGCTGATGAACTGAGTGAGTGAATCTTTTCTTAGACTTTCTGATTAGTAGAACTTTCCTTTAAAAATCAATATACGCATTCACTTAGAATATCCAGTACTTCATCTCTGTGTGTGTTCTGTATGTTGTGCGAAGCTCAAATGTGTGTTAAAAAAAAAACCAACCAAACAAACAAAAAAAAAAAACCAAAACCAAACATAATCGAGAAAACACTTTTAATACTATTACTATACAGAGAGAATGAAGGGAACCTGCAGAAGCTTTTCTTACAGTAATAATGTCTAAAAGGACACAGAGATGACAAGTTTGCAAGCGGGAAAAGAAACTACTTGTTTCCTACTTCAGGGACAGGAAAATGAGCTGAGAACTGGAGCTATGTGGGGGCTACTGTTAATATATAAAAAATTCTTACATAATGGTTCAAAATGGTGCAGAGATGGCAGCTTTTCAGTAGGTGTTCACTGTATGAACAGCTGGGATAGCTTGCACTTGGTCATGCATCAGCATATATGAACAGCTGCTCAAAACTGGTGTTATTGTAGCACTGCCTAAGAAGAAATACCCTGAAATCACCAAGTGCCATTCTCACTTGACTTGGGCATATATTTCAATAAACAGTTAGGACTTGTTGTGCCATGTATGGTAAACAAATTTCCTCTAGTAATTCAATGGGTTAACATAGTAAGTTCTGTTCTGGATAGTATCCTTTCAGAACAACTTTCCTGGGCCTTTTCTGATAATCTGTATGTTGAGAAGGCCACGGAGTATGAACAAGGATTTTTAGCCATGTGTATTTTATGCTGTTAATGTTAAGGCAAATTACTTTAGGTGTCCTATGAGGCGACTGCTAATTCTCCAGCAAAGATTAGACCAAGGAGAACCATTTTAGAGTGGTGATGTTACCTTTTTCATAGTGCTGGACTGATGGTCTTCTGCAGATGAATCCTATTCAGCCTAAATAGTTCCATTATTCACAATCTTTCCACAAGAGTCAGGTGGATGCGTTTGAGCAGACAGTCTCAGATATAAAAATAAGAACTTAAAAAGCTAGTGGACAGGTGGAGTTCACAAAACTACTGAGCTCTTTAGGCATAAATTACCTACCTAAGTAAATACAAATTTACAGTAGCAGTAATTGGAAAACATTTCCGCAGATGAAGGAGCCGATCACTGATATGAGGATATCTGACATAATGGATGTCTATGAGCAGAAGCTGTCGGCATTAGCAGTGAGTACAACCTAATGTGTATGGGTACACTGCTGTCTGTACATTTAGAAAATGTTAATGAAAAATGTTCTTCCCATGTACAGTCTAAAGAAACTAGGCTGCAAGACCTTCTGGAAGCAAAGGCACTAGCTCTGTCTCAGGCTGACAGGCTGATGGCTCAGTACCGATGTCAGAGAGCCCAGGCTGAGTCCGAGGTAAGTAGCAGGAGCTTCCTTCTGGGAGTCTGGTATGGGGCTGAGTAATAAATGTCTGGGTAGCTTTAACTGTGACTGCATGTGTGGAAACGCTATACGCCTTAGCTGTAAGTTATGCTTGCTAGTTCGGGCAGTCTTAATTTTCATCATAAACATCCTGTTTTCCTCTGGATCTTTCTTTGGAACAGTTTTCTCTAATGTCCTTTCCCTTATAGGAAGTCAACAAAACTAACCTACTGCACTGATTATCATTTGTTAACCATTAGTGTTAATTTAATGGTAGTAATCTTGAAAATTAATAAAGCCACTTACTAGAACTCTGTACAGAATTTGCTGCTATATGAAGAACTGTTTCCTGTTTGTGCCTTTTAATCACTTGTCAAAGATGAACTTTCAAATAAAGCTTGCTTCCGTGGGGTATGTATGAGGTGTGCATTAAAACTCAGAAACATTTCTATTCTTTAAAGGTTATAATAAAGATTGTTCTGCAGGTTGCTAAATCTGTAGCTAAAATGTATCATCTTTTACTTTCTTCTTCCCTCTTCCTTCATGCTGTCTATAAAGGGAGCTAAAGGAATTTGGTGAACAAATTAATTTGTAGCTAATATTAGGTGAGAGAAATCCTTTTCTTAATGTAGCTGATGGTATTTTAGTGTTAGATCTATGGCCTCAAATATGCCTAGTACAAAGTGACTTGTGAAACAGAATTGCTTGTAATTGTGGGGTGTTTTTGGTGGGGGGTGTCTTTCCACTCAAAGGCAAGAACTCTTGCTGCAATGTTGAAGGATGCAGAAAGAAAAAATGAAGAACTTAATGATTTGCTGAAAGAGCAGCAGGTAGAATCTGAAAGAGCACAGACTGATATTGAACAGCTCTTTCAACACAACAAGAAATTACAAACAGTTGCTGAAGAACATGAAATACTGAAAAAATCCTCTGTCGATCTTCTTCAGAGGTAAGGTGCATAAGATCTCTAAGCAAATAATTCATATTCGGAGAGTGAGGCCCTTTACTGGGCTAAGCACATTAGAAGGCCAGCATCACATGCTACTTCATGTTTTTAAGTGGCGAAAGAAAAAAGAATGGATTTTTCTATATGCTTGTCAGTAAGGTTCACTTAAATAATTCAAAAAGTTAATATGTTAAATGGAGTGAGAACTGAAGTTGTAGATGTTGAAGGTTCAGTTCAGGAAATAGCATGAACATTGTATAAAAGGGAACATTGTTCTCTAAGAAACAGAAATAGCAATGCTTAGTTTCTATTAGTATTATACCATACTCTTGGCTTCTTTCTGTGTTCTTATATGCTGTCTTGATGATATGCTATAAATAGTCTGGAGAAGCAGCCAATACAGTATGTCTGCATGAGGTAGGAGCTTGCATCTTTGATCACTTCTGTAGCAAATCTGACTGAAATTAGGTAAAAGTGAGGTAGGGAGGAAGGAGGCATCTTCTGTGTCTCGATTTATAAGCATTATTTCTTTAGGATCTTAAGCTAAAAAAGGGCATGTGAGACACACAAAGTACATAGAGATAGAAACTATGAAAATATGATATGCTTTGGAAGAATAAAGGCTTAGAAGAGCTTTGGCTTTTCAACTCACATGAGCTGGTCTCGTCACTAGGTGTCAGCAAGGCAAAGAAGCTGATAAAATTGAGAGCAAGTTTCTTGCTTAGTAATGGGAGCAGGCATTATATTAGCCAGTTTTGAAGGCATATTGCTGCCAATAAGGGAGTCGCTGAGGAAGGAAAAATATATAAAACTTTTCCATTTTGGGGTTTCTCTAATAAGTATCTAGTATGGTCACTATGGAAGTGTCTCCTTTTTTGCTTAAATTGTATGCAGCCATACACCCTGTGAATATGTATTTCACTAATTTATGTGAAATAAACTAGCCTCAGTCTAATATCTAACAGCTGTAAATTCTCCAAAGTAGGAAGAAAATAGCTTTCTGATCCTTACAATATGTCTATAAAGCAAAAACTTGCTTTCTAAACAATCTGCACACTTTAAATATACTGTTCCTTAAAAACAATCAGATAACTGTCATCAGGGGAGAGAATTTTCCTTTTGGTAGGAAAGTAGGAAAACGTTTGCCTAGAGCATCAGATCTGCCTCATAAACTTGTATTAAATGCACGTTGTGTTGTCTTCAGTATGTTCAGTTTTCAGTATCACCAGACAACTGGAGGTCATAGACTAACTCAAAGGGTCCCTTAAAAGATGACTGCAAATAGCTAATTTATAACAGTTTGTGTATGTCAAATTTCTAAAGGCATCTGTATTTTTTGTCAGTTCCTGAGAGTTTTCTACTAGAGGAGAGTTGCTTCCTGATCGTCAATAATTAAGGATATGTAAGGGATCCACTGAAGCTTGGCTTGTGGGGTTTTTTTTCCTTCCTCAGAGTATGTTCATTAAAAAAAATAACCAAAAAAACGCAACACCCGAACAACAAACTACCACCAAACAACCCTCAACATCCCCCGCCACCAAACACCTTGCTTTTAGCTTGAGTGGGATGATTGCACAGATGAGGTCACGTATTTTTATTTGACAAACTATTAAAGTAAAAGCTCTTCAAAAGCACTTATACTCTTCAACCATAACCTCCTAATTCATTTGTAGGTTTGAAACAACAGAAAGACTATATAAAGATCTACAGATTGCATGCAGTTCACTAAATAAACAAATGGAAGCAATGAAGAAACTAAATGAATCACTCAAGCAGCAGAATGACAGGTAAGTTCAATTCTGTCTTCTTAAAGCAAATTAAAGACAAACAGTAAAACTAAATAGCACTTTAGTCTCAATTTTTCAATTGTGCTTTAAGTAACATCTGAGAAGTGGAGTTACAGGAAGCAAAAGATGCTTCAGTGTTGCTTTATACATGTATGTTAGAGGAAAATCCATAGTAGTGGTGGTTTTGGTGGTTTATTTTATTTGCTCCCGTATTGGCTGGGGGTGGGGAGGAATACCCACACACTTCAGTGACAGTAGGAATTAAAAAGAGCAATGAAGACAATGCACAACTAGGTCCATTGGGGGGTGGGGAGGAAGGTGTCTTTTTGGTGGCGTTGAATTCTTAAATGCTGTTAGCCCCCAAAGATTTTCACGTATTCCCTTTTAGTCTGCAAGGTTTCTCTGTAATGTTATCAGATCAGAAAAAAAAAAACTCCAACCCTACTAAACTAGTACATTTAAAAATTATATTAGAAATTGTAATGGTTGGTATTCTGTCTGTGGTATAAAACATCATTCCTCAACCATAAAACTAGCATTACTTATGTCTTCTTGAGGACTAATTATAATTTTTTTCCTTTCTGATGGCTTAAAATAGAGGTCTGATGTACCTTTCACCAATGTAACTAAGGGAATAGGGTTCCTATTTGACAAATTGTATTTAATACTTAATTTTGCAGAAGTTATCTTTAAAATATGCTCATAGGCAGGCCTATGAGCCTAGAAATAAAATGCTATTCTTGGTTTTACTTGCAAAGTTCACTTCATCCTTCCAGGCTTTTGCCTTGTCAGTAATCAGAGCTGTCTAAATCACTGCCTTGAGTTCTGATTCAAATGGAAAAAATTTCATACTGATACATTAGTTTGCTACTGACTAAGTTTGGACACTTACTTTCACTGGTGCAATATGCAGCTCAGTGTAATTGGGGACATATTCTGCTGAAAGCTGCCCCTTTTTAAAGGCAGGTTGGGGGAGCAGTTATATAGATATTCTTGAACTGCTATGAATAAAATGGAGACCATGGAAATACACTCCCCCCCGCCCTTGCCTTGCTAGAGGCTGCAGCTTAGAAACTGGTAGATAGGAAGTAGATAAACAAGTAAACAAGAGTGACAGCAGATGTCGTCTAGGCAAGGCAAGTGGCAGTTAGCGTATGCCTTAGAAATTAGGCTAGCTAGTAACAGAAAAAGTAGATTAGCTTCACAGAGTATAAAGTGCTCATGTTATAGCTATAATGCTGGTAGGTGACAGTACCTATATATTAAATGGTGGAAACGAAATATTATCCTAACTAACGAGGACTGCAGCAGACCTATATATGGGCTACGGCGATATCTTATGAAATGGTCTTTTTTGCTGAGTGTTGTGTGACAATCTGGAAGATGTTCAGAATGGTACTGGAAAATCTTTATGCATAGACATACTTGCATGAATAATACCTGAAACAAATTTTACTAATGGTATTGTTGATTCAGGAGCATACTAAGAGCTAAAAATGCAGCATATTCAGTCACTAATGGCAGCAAATTTTGACTCTGGTTGAATGACAATTTCAGTTCTATCATGGCATTTTGAATACTTTGTGGCTGTAATCAAAGGCAATGGTTTCTGGTGTTTAAGCTCCAGGTATGAACATTTTCAGTAGTTTCTACTATGTGTCCATGATCAGAGAAGGTAAATGACTGTTTCATGGGGGAAAAGGAAGACAAAGGAAAAAGAAATAAAATCTATCTGTACTCACACCCTGCAAATTCATAGGTTTGTTGATTTGAAGCTCCTGACAGCAATTGGAAATGATACAAAAATCATTCTAGCTTCTTAGGACGAAGTAATGGTGGCATATCTCATTTTGATCATTAAAATTTATTTCTCTGCAATTTTAGGACTGCTGCACAGTTGGTAGAAACCGAAGATCACAGAAAAGAATTGCAGCAACAGCTACAGGAGAGAGATGACAAAATAGCGAGTAAGTCACTTACCTAAAGGTCACTAAACCTAGAGAGCTAACTGGACTGACTAGATGTTGTTATTAAGTGCTCTAGATAAGCATCTGTATCTTACTAAGTAACTTATAAATCTTAGCCAGGGGTACATAATTTAACAGTTGAATGGATTTTATTTATTAGATTTTTATCTTTTTGAAAGGATGTGTAAACATGATTTCCCAGACTACATGGACTTCACTGAATCTCTGCACATCATCATATGTCCCTTCAGGATCTTTCTACAGCATGTCCATTAGAACTATTTTCTGTACGAACTGCAAATTACAAGAGTTTAATTTAACTCTGCTGCAAATGACTGGAAGCAAGCACTAAAACTTAACAGTAGGTGGCACTACCCAGTAATTCAATTATTAGCAGCCATGTTGAGTCTAAAAAAAAAAAAAAACCAACCCCAAAAACAACAAAAAAAAGAAACCCACACTTGTTTCTTAGGCAGTGCAGTATCTCTTTCCTAAGTTTGGCAACCCATCTTTTAATGTGTTCATTTTCTTAAGCCTTGCAACAGAAAATAAAAGTTCTGGAAGAAACACTGAAAGCTCAGCAGAAAGAAAAAACAGATATGGAACAATCTATAGATATTCTTAGAAAGGAATTAAGTAAAACGGAACAAGCAAGGAAAGAACTGAGTATCAAGGTAAGGAATTATTTGCACCTGCATTCTAGAGATTGGAATTTTAGATATCTATATAACTGATAGAGTTGGTAAATCAGTTTTTCACTGGTAAAGTGGCTAAAGAAACTAAAGCAGACTATGTAGTGGACAAGAACAAATTATCTCAGCTTTAATTGTATACCTTTTGATTTTTGAGTAGTTGAGCTTGAATTTAAGAGAAAAGAAGTTAGGGTCAGGTTCTAATGGGGCTATATGAGGCATGGTGTGTGAGTACATAACATTTGGAAGAAAAAAAAAACCCACCTGTAGTGCAACATTAAATAAGAGAATGTAGCACTCTACTTCAGTAGTTTTGACTACTGTAAAATGTGGGTTGGCTTACTTTCTCCCCTTTCTCGTGCTCTGAATTAAGGTACATATACCTACATATGTATGCACCAAAATGTATCTGATTTTCTTTCTGATCTTTGAAATTCTAATAAAATACCTATTTTTATCTCTAAGAAAAGCAGTGTCTTTTTTCAAAACAGAGACCAGTTTGGCTCTACCAAGTTAACTGGGTAATGTTTAAAAAAAAAAAAAAAAAAAAAACAAAACAAAGTCGCCAAAACTTCAGTGCAGCCTATATGTCTTTGCATGTAAACTCACAAGGCAGAGATTCATTTTACATGCAAATTGATCAGCAATCACAAAGTGTGCAGTCTGGCAATGGATTTGCTGTATTTCTATTCCCCGGAAGCAAAGTCTAATCTCTCCAGGCAATATTATCTGTTGTATAGCAAATATTTCCCTTCTCCTTGGTAAATATTTACCGGTGTGGGGCTTGAAATGAAATGTGGATGGCTTAACTGTGAACACTTCTGCTTAAATAGGACAATGATAACATGGAGGTTGGTACTTTCCCATGGTATCTAACGTTCTGAAGTGTGGCAGTAGCTGTAATCATTCATGTGCACCAAATGTATAGCTGAGAAATATCTTTCTGAAATAAGCTTGTAATTTTAAAACTGTGCTTTTTAATTACTTGCTTAAATTTACCACCAGGCCACTCAGCTTTCACTGCATTGTATATGGTTTTCAGTTGATAATACAGGAAATCAAAACATTTTCTTTGTTTCTGCAGGCGTCTTCTCTGGAAGTTCAAAAATCCCAGTTGGAAGGACGCTTGGAAGAAAAAGAAGCGCTTGTAAAACTACAGAAGGAAGAATTGAACAAACACTCCAATATGATTGCAATGATTCATAGTCTAAGTGGTGGCAAGTTAAGTGCAGAAACAGTGAACCTCACTTTATAGGGCTCTGTTGTTAAGGTTTTAGTATTTTATACATATGTATGAATATATGTAAAGATTTTTAAACTTGAAGCTAGCATACTATCTGGCTTAAAGAAATCTAAAATTAAAGTAGCTTAACTATCAATTGAGAAGAAAAAGTAGTAATTGTGGAAGCTTTGGTCTAAAAAAACCTGAGCTACTATATAGCAAATAGGTCTTTTGATGGTCTTGGTAGAGCTATTATCATCTGTACTGGGAGCTGAATGCAACTTTTGTTGCTGACTAACCTTCCGAAATATGTATAGGGGAACATAAAGCAAAACAGCAGTCACTGTCAACCTTTTTTTGTCTGTATATTCTTCTATTGGCTGTCTGGCGAGCAGTGTGCTTCATAGGTTAAGCACTTTTATGGTTTAATCTTGTTAATTTTGACTCTTCTGAATATCGTTATTATTTGTGCAGTGTTGCTTCCTGATGTCTAAGGTACAAACATAAAAATAAAATGGATTATATCAATTAGAACATGTTACATTGAAAGCTGTGTTTATCAGCATATTGGTGCAAGTGTTTCACATAGTAAATATGTGGAGGCGTTTCTAATTATGAGGAGATATGAATTTGAGCAGGTAGAACAGCACATCTGAATGACTTTTCAGGAAATAGCATCAATTAGGGAAAGCATGCTAAAATGAAATACATGTATGTACAAATATTTCCTAAATACTAGATAATACTTTCCTAATCCCACAACACTTCCTTTGATTCTTTGAAAAAGATCTGCACTTTTTTGATAGTCCTAACTGGTGCATGCTAGCTATTGTCAGCATTGTCACTTTCTTCTGTACACCAACAGGATTTCATCTGTTGTTCATAGTATAACTGTTGAGGTAATTTGGGGTTTTTTCTAGAATGTACTTTCATATGAAAGACTAGTACTAGAATTTGATGCATATTTTTGAGTGGCAGAACAGTTTACATGTGACATGAATAACGTCTTCTAGCAGTCGGCAGAATTGTTTCATTAGTATCTGTATTTTGGTAGAACTACCAGAGTTTTGGGTGATCTAATATATATCTCTTTCTGTAGCATTACTGCCTTTATTTGCATCTAATTTGTAATGGCTAGATTTTAAAATACTGAGATTCTTTTTCTCAGTTGTGTAATAGATGTCTTACTGAATGTGTTCAACTCATGTACAGCCTTGTACCTTCTGTTGCAATTATACAGCATCAGATTAATTGTATCTATCTTAAATCTGTTCCTGAAATATATTTTTAATAACTTAACCACAAGTAAGATTTATAGACATTGTTCTGGTCTCTGAAGATCAGGGGAATAATAAAAAAAAAAATATAATTGGTCTATTTTCTGTGTGTTATGTATTATCTTAAGTGAGGTAAATTATAGGGATGACTGCCAACTTTGTGCACACTAAATGCAGTTTGGTTGCTTTTTTGCATAAAATGCAGTTACTGCTTAGGAACATCATAAAAAAAAAAGTGTTATGACAATTGCTGATGTGAGGGCTTTCATTAGAGTTTTGCAAACTCAATTGGGAAAGAAAGCTTCATTAACGATAAATTTTTACTTCTGTCTGTTCTGGTTAAGAAATTTGAATGTCAGAGTAAATTTGCAGACATGGGTTCATTTCTGTTGAAGTCTCTTGGTCGTGGGGAAAGGGTAAGTAAATGTGTGGTGTGCGGGTTTGGTTTTTTTTTTTTGTTCCCTTTCTGCCAGAAACTGCTCATGTAAAGAAATTCAAGTAGGAGATGTCAACTGTGATACTAATTAAACTGATAAAATGCTAGTCTGACTTTGTTTTCAAATGGTGGAATGGGAGGGCAAAAACATCAAGCTGCTCACCAGAGTAAGGTAATGCTGTAATAAGGTTCATGTCCCCAGAAAATGCTAAATGAATCTTTGGAGTTTACATGATAGAATCCACAGTAATAAGCATGGCGTATGAATACTGATTGTTTTTTCTTTCCCTGGAAAAATGTGCTGCTTCAGTATGCTGTTCTGAGCCAAGTGTTGCTGGACTCTGAGTTGCATAGCAAATAAATGCATGGACACATCAAGCTACGTTGACAGCATTTCTGCTTTCTTTCCTGGCAGTGCTTTTCCAATTGGTAATGAATAGCGGCTAATGGAACTATCAAATTGATGTCTAGTTAAAATTTTGTTCAAAACACATACTGCTCTTCACTGTAGAAAACCCTGTAGATGTACGCTTAACCCATGCAGAGAAATAGCTGTTTTCTGGGGTTTTGCTTTTAGGTGTCTTGTTATTATCAGTGTTGAAAATAGTTCTGTAATAAAGTTCCCTGTGCAGGTTTAATATTCTTGCTACATGCTGTATCCAATATGCTATTGGACTTCTTCCTTTCTCCACAGGCTCCCTCATTTAGTGCAGAGAGTAGTTGGCACCAGCACAATGAATAGCTCTTCAACAGAGTCGATTTTTAATTATCTGTGTATTATGTCAGGTTGTCAATTGCCTGTTTTACAAGCGCAGAGACTCTTGAGCTGTCTTAGTTCAGAGCAACCTCAGGTCACAATATCACGCACTTTAGTACTTCTTATCTGAAAGTAACTGCCTTTTATTCTACATAATCCGGAGAAAATTTTCCATTCAGCATGTGCTTCTATATAGCTTTGTACATTATTTCAATCCTGCTGTAAAAACAGTATTTCTTTTTCTGTAGCATATGTTCTCTGTGCTCTCTGGTTCATTTTTGGTGTACTTTTGGGGGGTTAATGAGATGGTAAACAGTTTGGAGTTGATGCTTTTCATGTGTTGCATGTTGTCTTCATCTTACCACTCCCCTTCTCTTTGGTCTTGATTCTGCATTCTTTGATCTTTTTCTACTTCTCTGCTACTGGTTTATTTTGGGCTTTCACTTTCCCCTACTTCTGCATCTTTCCACCTCTCTTTCACTACTGATTCTAAGTGACAGTGCCTACCACTTGTTCTTGCCTGGTGAAGTCTCTGTCTTGTATTCAAATTAGGGAGCTTTTCCTGTGTGCTGTTTTGATCTAGTAGTGGAGTCTTTCCCACTTCTGGGGTAAAACAGGCTGTGGAATTGAACTCTGACTTTTGAATTAAGTGGAATTGATCATCCTTGCCTGCACAGAAGATGGAACAGGAAGCTTTTCCTGAACCAATTCCCATGCTGTCATTGTTGTCCTCCTATGCTTATCCCTGTTATAAAGAAGACACGACATTTTTCTTTTATTGGTGTGGTCAAAATATCTGTGTTGTGGTATTTGTGCTGGCACGTGCAACTCAATATAGGTAAAAAACCCTTTTTTCCCAAGCTCGTGAAACTTTGGCTGAAGTTTTTCTTCAGGAGAAAGTTAACATCCTGCACGAATGGTGGGACTTCTGAGCTTTACAAACTGAAAGCGTGGCCTTGCTGTAGAAAGTGATCCTAAATGTAGGTGCTGGTAAGTAAGCCTGTTTAAAACAAGCAATGTAATGAACAGCTGATATATGGTCTTTGATAGATTTTTCAGGAACTATTTAGTACTGATTGTGAGTAGTATGATTTATCTGGAGATGGTGTAAACAAAATTCTGAGTGAAGAAGTCCAAAACCCACTTATGCTACAGATTCAGCAGTGCTATAAGTGTTAACTGCTGGCCAGGATTTATGTCTTGTTTATGCTTACAATTTTCTTGATTCAGAGGTACGTGTCTAGTTCTCCAGGAATTCTCTAGCAGTGCACTTTTCTGGAATAAGAGCATGTCAAAAATGGGACAAACTCCACTGAAACTGTGACACCCAGCTTTATAGGTTTGGTTTAAATGTTCTTGTGAAGATGTAAGGAGAAGTTCTGTGCTCTTTTTTCTTAAGGTTTATTGTTAGCAGCCAAAGATCAAGTATTTTTAGGCAAGTACTTATTTCACAAAAAAATGCTCTCAACCTTGCAAAGTTGGTTTATATATAAATAAACTCCATGCATTCCCATCTGGTTACTTTTGGAATCTTCAGATTTGTTCACTGTCTGAAACAGGCTTCCTTTCCAACTCTTTCTCACCGATTTCCCTTCTGCAGCGTGATGAAATTGGGAACAGTCTGCTAGCTTTATATCCCCAGTGACACATTCATATCTCTCTTCCCCGGTCCAATCTAAATTGGCTACTTTCCTAGGAGTACATAGAAATGAGGGATAACTAGTTAGGCTGAATTATGCCACACTGAAAAATGTATAGCTGTTGATGTAAATACCCTGGTGGTCCCAGACCATGCCTGACAACCAGGGCAAGGTGCTTCCCTACCTCCTGAACAGCAGTCTGGATTGTTCTGGTCACTGCTGGAAAAATTAGGTACCTTTATCAAGGAGGGCATCCATTTCAGAACAGAAATAACAAGGTAGTATCATCCTCATTTTTACGTCCAGCTTCTGTTTGAATCTGCTATGCCTGAGGTTCTCATAGTTGCAATATGTTAAACTCTTCCTGAGGAACAACCTCGTGTCCCTTCTGACATGTTGCCCCTTGACCTGGGATGCTCTTGGCTGAAGAGCTGGTGGTCAGCTAGAATATCTTGTCTTATTATGAATGATTCTTGTAAAGGGGCATTAGTAAGAAGAGCCAGCTGGATCCGTGCATGTGTTTCTTGCTTGGCATTAGTGTCGTGTATGTGATTAGAAACTCTGTGTCTTATGCTGCCATACTCTTATGCCTGCATGGCTTTCTAATTGAACTATAAATGCAAGTTTGAGTCTAGAAGGTGGGGCTTGTTTTGGGTTGGGTTTTTGGTTGGTTGGGGTTTTTTTTTTATGGCTGGAAATGGAAGCTCGGGAAATAATGGGAGCCCTTATATGTTATGTTGCTAGCATTGATGTGTTTACAGTCTGTTTTCCTAACCCGTTGTTGTTGGGCTGCTTGTGGTTTTGAGCAGACCCTGCAGCCAGTTTGCTCATAACAATAGATCTTTTTTTTACTGAGGATGTCTTTGGAAATGGAAATATACAAGTCTACTGGTGTATCTCTATTAAAACTTTTGTGGTGTTCGCCCCACTATCCCATCTTTCCAGGAGGGATGCCCAAGAGCATCACTGCGTGCTGCATTCTTCCTTCTGCCAGTATCTTCCCTTCTAAACAGAAGGTTTGAGGAGAAAACAGTGTAACAAAGCTAGTGGGGCTGCAACTTTCTCCTTTAGCCTTATGAAGTCTCAGTTTTGACTGGGGAAACAAGTGGAAAAAAAGGTGGTGTTGGGGGAAGGCACCTGGCTGGGAGGAATGAAATCTGGGTTCATCTAGCACAGAACTTTAGTCTCGCAGTGCAGGCTCTGGCCTAGCTTTAAAAGTGGACTGCATGGACAAAATTGGCCACAGTCTAGGCAAGAAGTCTTAATGGCAATAGGAAGCGTTCAACCTAGTTGTATCAAACATGTAGTTTTACACTTGTAAAACTAAATCCAAAGCTGTTAGGCTAATCGCTGAGCCTTTGCTCAACCTTGAGGAAAGCAGGTAATGAAAAACCTTATTTAGTGTATGGGGGCAGGAAGGAAGAAGGTACAAAGGACCTTGAAGCATATTTGGGTATGATCTGAAGTATCTTTTCAGTCAGTACACAATCCCAGTCCTGGACGCAGCACACTATGTGTGTGTGTGTGATACAAACCTCTAGGGCCCTTAAAGACAGAAGAGACAAAACCAAGGACAACATACATTACTCGGGAGCAGGCATTGTAGCTCTTGTTGCTTAGATGGACTCTGAAAGCACTGCTTGCTTGCAGGGCTTTAAAACATCTCTCTGCATCAGAAACGAACTCTTCAGTGTTTGAGAAATGTGGTGAAGGTGCCTTACACGTTCCTTATCGCAACATGGGGAGCCTAGGGAGATGACCAGTGCAACTGCTTTGTGTGGGTTGGGTTTTTTTTATCTTGTGCGAAGTTCCCAGCACTGCTTATGCTCTGGCATAAGGAAAAGAGAGTACAGGGAAAGGGGAGGATTGTGTCACCAGATCCTAAAGAAATTCATAGGAGTGGAAAAATCCCAGATTTCCTTGGCTAAGCTACTGCAGTATAACAGTTGACTGCAGTTTTCTTTTAATGGGGTTGGCTCATGATACAGAGGCTCTGTTCTAACTCCAGCCTGTGGGTTGTCACTTAATACATGCTGCTTGAATCCCGTAGGATCCTGTTCCTTTGGGCCAAAGTACATCTTTGAAAAGGTTATCTCTGCACAGAGAACAAGCACCTCATAGTGCTGGGATCTCCCACATAGCAGGGATGGCTAGTCCTTGATTTCCCCATACATAGCTAAGCCTTTACATGAGAGAGCAAATACTGTATTAGTTAAAACTTTTCTTCAGAGTAACTGAGCTATCAATGTGGTTTAGGGTTTTGCACTGTATTAAGTTATTAAAAACTAATTTTGTAAGTAAGCAGCTGTTGTTTTGGCTCAGTTTTACTTCAGAATAATATATCTGGGTGTATTATTTGCTTTTATTGATACTCAAGTGTTGCATTTCAGTTGTGTTTTACGGTACAGCCAGAATGTCCTATAACCTTTGAAGGAAATATAAGGCTATTGTAATTTAAAAATCCAGAGGCTTATGATAAGCCCCGGGGGGGGGGGGGGGGGGGTGGGTGGGAAATCCAGTGCTGCTCAGCTACAATATATTTTGTTTAATCTTAGTTGGAGGACGGGGGTCACGATCAGGAGATATTTCTGCTTGCTTATGTGTCATATCAAGTACCTTAACTGTGTTTTTCTTTTTATCTCTTGAGGATAAAGCTCAGAAAAATATCTTTGGTTTATTTTTATCATGTATCTAGCAATTGGAAGTGAATCTAGGTTTTAAAAGAGGCCTTTAATTTTCTTTCTTGTATTGATTCACCTCATCCTGAATGTAACTTCTTTGTTGTGGCTTTCTAAGGCAGCAGGAAATCTCAGAGAGCTATTGTGCTCATTTCAGCATCAGTTTAACGGTTTGCTTCAACACTGAAAAGCTCCTCAGAATATGCTTCAAGGTATTGTGCTGTTGTCTCGCCTGTGTTCTGCAAAGACCAGGTAAATGCCTTCATGCCTTTCACTGGCAAGAGCAGAAGTTGTTTTTATTGGGGGCCTGGGAGTGTTAATATGCTGGGGAACAGCATCCTGTCTGCATGTTGTCACTTCTTCACCTGTTTAATGTCTGTGGCTTGAAGTGCTGTATATATTTAGGCATGTTGCGCTTCGAGAGTGCAGCGTTGGGGCTGGCTGATGCACGCTGCCCTCCAAGCTGACTGTTTTCTCCCAGAGGGGTAACAGGCTACTCAATTCTGTGGAGCGCCAGGAGCTCCCTGCGTGAGCAGAACATGGCTGTAGCTTGTAACTGCTCAAACACGTGCTGCTGCTTAGACTGTGCTCAGACACTTGTGTATGCATGAAGAACCTTTGCCAATATGTAGCTATTAAACAGATGAAAATATCTAACATGCAGCCTCTTTCTCCCTCATTCATATCTGTATGGTACTTATCATTGTGGTATTTACATACAATTACTCTGCTGTTACCAACAGAGAATCAAGATGCAAACTGGAGTAAACTGCTAATTTGGGGGTCCTTATGTGAAAAGTTGAAAGTCCTCCATTTGTTAGTCCATAGCACTTGATACATGTGTGCACAGATGTGTTTTCTATAGCTGCAGAGAATGGTTCTCGGTGGTTTTGGCTGCAGCCCTGGCATGCACACCTTTCACACACTTTCACTCAGCATTTCCATGCGAGTCAGGTGATTTCAACCCAGTTGCATAGCAAATGAAACCAGTTCTGGTGACTGCCAGTCTAAAGGTTGGTGTAAATGGCTTGCTTGCCATCACGCAGGTACTTCGTGGTGAAGCCTCCTGGCTTTCTAATGCAGCAAGCAATTACTTGAATCTTAATCATCTTTCTTTTCCCACTTCTGACTCATACAGAAGGCAGCTTCTGCAACAGAGTGGAAAGGGACATGCAGACAGCAGCGTCTCCTTCACCACCTGACTTTGCCTTCCTCCCCACGCAGGCCTATCTCGTATGCAGAATGAGGCAGAGCCCCCGGGGGAAAAATAGCATCTAATCACATCACTGGAAGCAGAGTGCTTACGCAGGCAGGTGCTGAAGCGAGGTCGCACAGCCTCCAATTTTAGTTCTATTTCTGAAGCCTGGAGTACTCAAATGACATTTTTCCTTCCCCCTTTCCCTCCTGCTCCCAAGCCTTGTTTATGATAAATCTATCTACTCAAGGCCTGATGATAAACTGTCATTTTTATTCATGAGTTGGTGAGAAGAAAGGATAGAAGCTAGACCTAAACTGCCGATACAACTTTATTAGCTTAACAAGCCTGCACGCAAGGAGGATTGCAAACAACTGTTGCTAGAGGGTGAAAAGCCTTTTGGCTGAGCCCAAGCAGTGCCAGTCCTGAGGTACAGAAGCTCTCCAGGAGATGATTTCACTGTTTGATAGGAGGGTGACACTCGGTTACATCTCCCCTATCTCTTCGTAATATGCTGTTGAGATAAAACTGATGTTTTATGTCAGTAAGAGGAAAGGCTTAAGTTCTGCAAGAATTTTATGATTGGGTGTGATGTGTGCAATTAAAAACTATTACAGTACAGCCATGGATAGGCAGGGCATAAGAGTGTCTTTTGCCCCACAAGCTACGAAGCATAAGATGGCTTGTGTTACAGAAACTGGAGTGTCCCCTCCACGATCACCTTCCCAGAATTCTTCCATTTCTCAAACTTTAGGCAGAAAGTGATTAGAGGAGAGATAGGAGTGGTGGTGCTAATCTTTGGGAAGTATTTTCCATTCATTGCAGTGTTGAAGTGTGATTAAAAAAACCTTTAAATCGGGTAGCTGAAGCCTGGCATTAGTCTCCGTCTGTTGTTCAGTGATAACATTTTCCTGGATTTCTCCCAGACTCATTAAACATTGTCAGTCCCAGGCAAGTCTAACAAGGTCGTGTGCTTGGATGCAAACTCTGCTGGACTGAAATATTAAACAATGACCATTCATACCACTGATGCAAACAGGTAATTTTTGGTTGGATAGTTACAGTGATGCCTCGCAACTTAGGGATAAGCTAAGGGGTTCAGTGGGCTGCTGATGCCAGGTGGGTTCTGGTAACTTCTGCACTTGTGCATAGCCCAAGGTAAAGTTAAGCTCGGCGATTTAGGTCAAACCTGTTTTACTGCTATCTAGAATAAGTTGTTTTCCACAGTTCATGCACATGACCAGCTTCCCCTTCATTCAGTAAGGTATTGTGTAACAATTAAAAATACCACGATAGCTTTGAGCTATTTCTTAGTCCCTACCTATTATTCCTCTATGCAAAGGTCTCTGTAATCTCTTTAGCACTTTCTGGGGAAGGAGGCAGGATTTTCCCTTCTTCCAGGAACAGGTCTGTAGTCTAAGCTACCATCAGAATCATTAATTTTATATATAAACACCACTATTTGTTATAAAGGGCTCAACTAAAGCAGTACTTGCTGCATGTCCTTTTGGGGTAACCTTTGCCGCTCAGCTCAGTTCTTCACAGTACACATGTACTTCTTTCTTTGCAATGTTTTTGTCTCCATAAAGGGCAAGAAAGGATGTGTTTTATTTTTATCCATTTAGAAAGGGATAAATCTTAGACCAGATCTGGGACTTGAGTTCAGCACTCAGGTAGTGACACTTACAAAGGCTGATCTAGGCAAGTGAAATTGGATTGTGTTATCTTGTGTTAAAGGCTCTGGCATGCTTGTATCTTTAAAACATTAAAAGCTAAATGTCCTCACATTCAAGATCCTTCAGGCAGGCAAAATGCTAATGTGAATGCTAGCTACAAACCTATTTTGCTGTGAAATTCCATGAACTCATTGAAAATGGTTTTCCAACATCCTAAAACTATTAATACCTTGACTGGGAAATTTGTTTGGAGATACTACTGCACATTGATGTTGCGTTTTTAATAACCCTGTTTAGTGAGGAGAATATTGGCTGGTTTATATAAACTCAAGTGGGTCGATAAGTGGGTAACAGATGCATGTGACATGCTGGAAAACCGCTTACAGAACAATAGCCAAGGTCACTCCATGTCACTTGTGCAGCGATTGGCAGAACTGCGGAGCCAAGTTTCCCTCACCTACTCTTCCAACCAGGAGAAATGTAAACTCCCCTTCACAGATCCATGCATAAATAGATTGACTTCAGAAGAGAAGGAAAACTCAGTGGCAGGAGCTGGTTACTATGGCTATATGCATTACTCACTCTAAATGGAGAAATCAAGCCAACAATTGCTGTATACATTAACTATATTTGAATACGAAGGAAGCTCATTGCCAGCAGCTGTGTGAAGGTGTCATGCTGAAAATCCAACTCTCTTCATGCCAGTCAAGGACTTAATGACTTTCATGCATTTAAAGTAGTGCATACTGAAAGCAGCAAAACTTACACACTGTGGGATGGGGTCATTTGTCATCCTTAAGCCCTTCTTTTGCTTTTTGCTAAAGTGACCGCAGTTTCCTCACCTCTGTGCCCCTACTGATCACAGAACAGCCCAGGTTGGAAGGGACCTCAAAAGATCATCTGGCCCAACCTTTTGTGGGAAGGGGAGCCTAGGTGAGATGATCTAACACCCTGTCCAGTCACATCTTGAAACCCTCCAGTGATGGAGGCTCTACCATGTCCCTGGGGAGGTTGTTCCACTGGGGTGGAAACAGCACATCATGATGCTGGCTTGGAAATTATGGAGGTGCTAGTTGGCCCAGGCTCTGGTGAATTGAATATGAGAAATACGATTTCTGCCCATGTTGGCTTGAGAGTCCAGCTTCTAGCCAGCTACTGGCTTGCAGGGCTGTTGCCAGAGTCACTTTTCCTTTGCCAGATGTCAGTGGAATTGATCAGTGAAGACAAAAGTAACTGTGGGTGTGGAGAAATCTATAGCACAACCACAAGCCTTACTTTCATTGGCTACAGACTTAAAGCACAATATTTTATCTTTCCTTTTTGAAGTTATCCACTGAAGCTAGTGTTTCTGGGGGGTACCTAGCAAATACAGTTCCCTTATTTTGTTGCGAGGTGGCTGTCAGAGCTGGGCATTTGTTTTCTCCTTTATACAGTGCTGTACAAACAGGTAAGTGTTTGGTAGGTGAGGGGGATTAAGCCAAGGCTGTTATCACCAAAGGCTCTGGCTAAAGCTCTTGTTTCTGTCTCCAGTGCCTAGATTTTTGTGCAAGTGGGAGCAGTGGACTTAGGTATTCTCAAGAGACAGTTTGTAGCTTAGAGCCCAAACCAATGGAGCACTTCTAGGACCTGCTGTCACTTGTAATTCCACTGTCAAGGCTGAAGAGGTTTTTGCACTTAAAGTAGGGGCTGAAACTTTAATCTGAACAGAAAATAGAGCATGTTTTCTGCAGACATAAAGGCTTGCCTTTTGAAAATGGACTAGATTGTTGCAATCTGCAAACCTTTTAATTAGCCGGAGTTCAAATTAATTAAAAACTGTCATTTAAAGAACTAAGCATTTACAGGTTTTACTGAGTTCCGAATGATCTTAATGGTATGAAAAGGACACTTGGAACTTTCCATATAATTAAAAAGAATTGAAATCTTTTGCCTGCATGTATATGAAGAAATCAGCTAATAATTAAGCCAAGTTTTTAGCAATGGCTGTATTTAATGTTACGTATAGGGTACAGCCAGGCTAAAAATTCTTAAAATAGGTCCACTGTGATACCAGATATAATGCAACTCTTTACCAGTCTTCTGCAGATAATTTGCAGGCAAGCACTTTACTGGGTGAAATGCCACTCTTACGGGGGAGACAGGGCACACAGAGACTTTCACTGGATTAACCGTGCCACTTAGCTTTGGTCTTTAAAGGTAAAATGACTTAATGCTCGAGCAGCTTGCATATTTCTGTTTGAAATGTCCCCCATACCACTGAAACCTTGCCTGCTGTGCCTGCTGGTGGGAATGAGGGAGAACCACAGAGAACACCAGAAGTTTGGTGCTGGCAGGACTCGGAAAGTAGGATCTTTGCAGCATTTCTTTGTACGTGTTCTCAATTTAAAAAAAAAAAAAAAAAAAGCCCCAAGCCAGTTCTTCTACTGCAAATTAAAGCCAAATCTGTAAGTGGAACAGGCTGCTTTGTGAGGCTCCAGTCGTGCAAAATAGGTGCAAGCCTCTTTAGAGGACTGGCGACCACTGATTGCCTTATGCTTCTCCAGTAGCTCTGCCCTTAAAATAGCACTCTGCTGTTTGGCACTCTGCTCCTCCAGAAGGCCAGAAATCTTGTGCAGGAGCCCCAGCTGGTGCTCCTCGCTCAGTCTCCACGTAGTCATTTTGAAATGGGAACTTCTTGAAGGGGAGAAAAGAAAAAAAGCCTGATAAAATGAATGAATGCTAGTGATTACTCACCGAATGAATTCAGAAAGGTGGAATCAGCTTTAAAAAAGCTTGTAGGAATACAAACACTCAGCTGCCTTAGTCGCAGTCTGTCCTCATTATACAGCAACATTAAGACTTTTTGAACTCCCTAACTGTGTTTCTTATTTCAGTTTAGTTGGGTTTCTTTTTATCTAATCTCTTAATTTCCTGGATCAGTGATGCTGGGTTGGAGGCTAATGGCAGCATAATTGTCATATTCCTAACTGTAATTCTGTCCTTAATACGTATTTTTCTTCAAATTGAATACATAAATACTGGGCTGGATTTACATAGGCTGGCTGATCAGAAATACTGTTGGTGCAGGAGGATGATATATCCTCTGTGTATTTGCATTTTTAATACAAATGATCTGTTCCTATCACAGTTCATGCAGAATTTTCAGCTTTTTCAGCTTTTCTTTTATTTAAGGGCCCTAATCCTTTATGGCTAGGAAGATACTCTCAGGAAGTGCTGGATTCCTTTTTTGGTATTTCAGATCTCTGAAGAAATTCTGATAGACATGACAAGTGCAGAATCTTGAGAATGATGAGTGAGATGTCAGCGCTTAATACGTTTTGTCAGGTTGTAAAAACATGCAAGGTGATGTGTCTGTCCATCCTGTTATTTCAAGGAGGGGTTTATCTGGGGGAAGGAAGGGGGTGTCTTTGAAGACAGTAATGAATAAAGGAGGAGTAAGATTGGAACAATACCTGCTAGTTATTCTTTCTTGTCTGTATATGGTCTTTTGTTTTGTAAATGCAGGACCACAAGCGATGAGCTCTCTGGATGCTCTCCTTCTGCCACACGCTTCCCCCAAGTCCAAAAAGAGAATGGCATGGAGGGAGATTATGGGCTGGCTCCTAGATCATCTTGTCCTTAGTTGAGGGCAGGGAGAGAAAGGAGGTGATGCTAAGGAAAACTAAATTATATGAATATGTTAAGGCATGGCTGAATGATTGTCATTTGACTTGCTCCTTGAACGCATGCTGTTACAAGCAGCCTTCACGGCTGGCTGAGGTCCTTACACGTGCCCTCGCACACACGCGCTCTCCTCGCTCAGCCCTTCGCTGCTGAGCTGGACAGTGGAAGTCAGACACGAACCTTATCCAGTGAAAGAGCGCTGTGCAAAAATATCTGTCCTTTGCTAGTACCTTTTCACTTCTGGTTCTGATAACAGTGGTGGGAGAGACTTAACAGAGATAGCTGGTGGGCATTGCTGACTGGCAGAGCTTGGCTATTGTGAAGGAACTTGGACAGTCCTTTTTTCCATGTTATGACTTTATCAGTGATTTAGTGTCAGAGGTCTGGAGTTCAGCTCAGCAGAGCCCAGTGTGACATGTCACACATTGTTACTGCTAACAGCCAGGCTGTGGTATGGGGAATAGGAAGAGTGGAAGATTTTGTTTCATTAGTCCTTTTGCAACCTCCTTTCCATAAGCTGTACAAAAGCGTTCATTCATACTTGGTGTTTTTAATGCTCACTAAAACACATCTTGAAGCTGTAGTCTGAAGGACCATGTCCTTTCTGGTTAAGGGAGTATTTGGGTGGGTTTTTTAGTTTGAACTTTATCCATACACTGTGATCAAATCAGTAAGACCTGTCTGCATTGCATGGGTATGGGATAGAGTTGGTGCCTGCTGTTGGACTTAGTCTTAAACGGTATTTGGCTTATTATTTCTGGGGGATGGATCTACACATCTGCTTTCTGATTCTTTCTGTCATTGAAATAAATTCTACTGATTGGTCTTACTCGAATTTGCACGCTTTTTTCACACCAAGGCACAGACATCCTGTGTGACAATAGAAAACTGTAAGTAGTTCAGGTGTGTTCGGGATAGTTTTCAGATTGTTGCAAGTAGCTAAAATTCAAGTCTGTCTGTCCAATGAAGAGCGAGCCAAATTTCCCTGAGATGTTACTTGAAACATAATGGGCATTGTTATTATCTTTGAATGTGTCTACCTATTCTGTTTCAAACAATAGTGCCACTTAGTGCTATTGCTCCATACGTTTCCCGTATCTAAAATCTGCCCCTCTCATTCTTGATTCAGAATAAACTGGTTGGGCAAGAATGACTTGCTCTTAGGTTTTACATGGGTAAACTTCCTACTTTTTAAACCAAGCAAGTGTGAAAGAGATGACTCATCTGGTGAGAAGCCTGTCTCCCCATGGAGAAGAGTAGGACTTGCTCCAAGGGCACTGTCAAATTCTTACAGCCCTATTGCCCAGTGGTTTTTCGTGGTCCAACAGTGTGATCATGAACAGACTGCTTAGTCTCTCTTCTTTGAAGGTAATCAGCTTTGTAACTCCACACAGAAAGCAGTGGGGATTAAATGCTTCATTGTTTATATGGATGTAGCCCCTACCTTTATCTCAATCAGCTTCCCTTTCCTAGAAAGGTGTCAGTAATTTCTGTGTCATGGTGATTTTTTTTTTTTTTCCCCAGAGGATGGACACATTTCAGATCTTGAAATATGAAGGTGTGTCAGTAATGGATGTACGTAGGTATCCAGGCCACAATGGCAATGGGTGAGAATGGGATGGGAGACTTTTCTACTCTGGAAAATCCCTGTTCATCAGCTGCAGTACAACAAGAAGGACCAGAGTTTCCACCCAGACCAGTATATCTTGACAAACAAGAGGCAGAATAATCCAACTTAAAAAGAAAAAGAACTTTTTTTTTCATAGCATATATTCATACTCCAAAATAGCCCATATTTTTGTCAAAGTTCCATGTTAAATTTTGCAGCTAAGCCTTCTGCTGTAAATTTGGATTCTTTGAAAAACATCAGTGATGACTTAAAAAAAATTATCTACATCTTTCTATAGCTATATAAATAAAAATATTATTTTGTTGCCCTGCAGGAGTTATTGTTAGGATCACATTCTCTCCTCTAGCAGAGGCAAAGCACAGGCACTGGACCTGCAGAACAGCATCTGGAGAGGTAAGATGAATAATCATCTGCATCCACAGGGCAGTACAGCAACAGCTCTTCAATCAAGGCTATTCCAAAGTGCTCCCTTGGTGAAGAGGTTGGAATAGATGGAGCTGCTGGTGAGAAGGTTCTGTGGACAGGCTGGATAGATCAAAGCCTGAGGTTTTCTGTTGAGTGAGTTTTGAAGAAAATTTAACAAGTTACTCAACTGGGCTGGTGGTCCTGTCAAATGAGCTGTTTGGTGTTTTCATGCCACTGAGCTACTGGTATTTAAAGTGAAGCTTCAGAGGCCCCCACTGAAGCAGGGCATGTTTCCCATTCTTGCTCAGTGTTTTTACAGCAATCTAGCTTTGCATCATCATACCAGATATGTTATTTCTTCTCTCCTTTCCCTTTTCTAGATCACTGTGTAAGACTGAAGTGCCTAAAACTGTGTACGTGGCAGGTACTTTGGCTTTGTACAATAAGACTCAAGCATATAATCTGATTTTTTTTCTCCCCATCGCCTTAATTTTTTTTTTCTGTAAAGACAAAACATGTATTTCAATTACAAAAAAAGATATTTTAAATCAATTTGGTTACAACAGGATTAGCTGCTGCTGGGGAGCCCATGTGACTCTAAAGGGAGTTATGCATGTAACCTCACTGGAAATCTCAGCTGCTGCCCACTGTTGTGGCAAAGGCGGTCCTTCTCCGCAAAGGCAATGCCCGGCTGATCTCCGTGATGGTCTCTCGGTGGGTTTTCGTCTAGACGTAAGGCTCAGCTTCCTCCCACAGGGTTCCGTGGTTTTTTCTGGGTGGTCCAGCATGGCCTTTTCTCACCATGGCCTCCCCGACCCTCTCTCCTATAACTCTCAGGTGCATCTCAGCCCCCCCACCTCTGCCCTTCCCAAACAGCACTGAAGCAGTGGGAGTCTGCAGCAGCCTGGCGTGCTGCAGCTCACCCCTTTCTGATATCGCCCTTTCAGAAACTAATCTGGGGTTAGACATGATGCACTCACTCAGCAAAATAGAAATGCCCTGTGCAGTAAAGAGCCCCAGCCTAAAGTGCTGCAGGGGTTTTGCTGGTGGCAGGATTTTGGCCCTAGCGTCAGCCCCTGTGCCTCGCTGGTGCTGAGCCCTTCGTAACAGGAGCCTGGCATAGTGAAAGGGAGGAGTGCAGCGGTGGTGGAGTCCACCACGGTTTGGCTGCGGTACAGTGCCGGTTCACAGGATCAGTTCAGCAAGTTTCGAAAGGAAAAAGTTAATTTTTACCTAGTATTAAGCTGTAAGCACAGAGCATCATAGCTGGGAGGGGAGAGGATAGAAAATAAACTTGTTTTCATATATATATATAAATCTGTATATAGATGTTTAGATATATACACAGACATATAAATATACATGTGTGTTTATATATATATATACTTACATGCACACACCAGCCAGTTGCTCCAGAACGTTGCTGCTGCAGAGAAGGATGTCATGTCCATTTTTGGAGGTGTTTAAATTCGACTGACAAGAAGCATCAAGTCATTAGACCATGTGAGAAGCACAGGCTTGTGCTTTTTCAGGCTCAAGTCAGAAAGTAATACCTCTGGAAACAGATTTTTTTTTTTTTTTTTAAAAGAACTGGGTTTATTTTTTCAAGGAGCTTTGTTGACTGAGTTTCCTGACAGAGTTGACCAGCTTGGCATAGCTGTACTTGCAAAGAAACAGTGTCCTTGCTTACAGAATGTAAATGCTGAAAAACTCAGTCTTGCTTCCTGTGGTGCTTTCTTGCTAGTGTTGTGCCAATCACATCGGGTTTATTAGGTTGGCACTTGCAATGTTAATAAAGTATCCCCACCTGGCAATTATTTCACCAATTAAACTGTTGCTGCATTTTTTTAGCACAGCTTGCAGTTGGCATAAAGTAAGCACAAGATAGCAAACCATCCTTGACAGAATGTCGAGTTACGACTCGGAGTTACAGAAGCAAAAAATTGAAAAATCACTTGTGTCTAAAAAGGCATGAATATTTTCCTTTCTTTCCACCTTGCTTCCTCAGAAAAATAGACGTCCACAGCAGCAAAACCAGGCCACCGGCAAGGGCTGTACCCAACTGCCCATACCTGAAAGGCAGGCTCTGAATCCTTGAAGCTGAAATGTAAAAAAGGCGAAGAAAGGCAAGTTGTCTTGCAGGAGCTTGGCACCTGGAGCTAGAATATGTTGTGTCTGAAGGCCCAGGAGTATTTTAGGGCAGTGCTGCCTATTGAAATGGAAATGTGGTTTTCAGGCTGCTTGAGCAGAGAGAGTGCATCATAGTCACAGGCTGAAGTAGGGGTAATGAAGTACCCTGTCTTTGAAGCCAGATTGCGTAATACAAACCCTGGAGAGACGTTTATGGATTTTTTTTTTTTTCTTTTCTGCATTGATCAAGGCTAAAATAGTTTGGACTATTAGCTTTAGAAGGGTATAATAGAATCAGTGAATGGGCTATGGTAATACTAATAACGTGCTGTGCAAATAAATGCTTAGTTAATGAATACTGAAAAGATTAACCTGAACTACTTACATGCATTATTAGGGCTTTTAACTCCCTGCCTTCCCTCAGTGGTTATGGATAATGCAGAGTAGTTTAAGGTGGTGGTGGGGAACCCAAAACTCGCTAATGGAAATTAGATATGTGAAATGGGAAAAGGAAGCACAGCAATTCTGAAAATATGCCATTATATAGCCTCTGACCTGATGGGCAAGGTGGGATGCCCAAGATTATTGAGACTGAAAACTTTTCACAGAGTGGATGGGGGAATGTCAGCTTTTGGAGAGAGAAGAGTCAGTGAGAAGGCACATGACAAAATCCTCCTTTCCCTTCCCTGATACATCTCCAGAGCCGAAGAGTTACAGAATCATAGAATCGTTTAGGTTGGAAAAGACCTTTAAGTTGAGACCATTTATTTAATTAGGCCCACTTCTTACTGGTTTCACCTTCCTATTTTTCTTAGGGCTGCGAGTCAGTTTGAGATTGATTTATCAGCACTGTTAATCTGCTCTCAAAGTGCTGTCAGTCTCGCTCCCAGAAGCCGAGCTCTCCCATTAAAATCCTGACCTATTTAAACGTTCTTAAGATACCGTAATGATCGAATGTCAGCAGGGGAGAGGCAGCAATGACAGCTCTGAAATGTTTATTATCCTAGCCCGGGTTAGGAGGGGAGCGTGCCGATGCAGCCCGGAGCTCGGCGCTTGGCATGGGATGAGAGGCAGGGGCCTGCTGGCAGCGTGGCTGAGGGACGGACGCTGCTGTGCGCGACCAAGCTAATAAGATCGGCTACTCTGTCGTGTGGTTTCGTGCATTAATTCTCCACAGTCGCTGGTGACTTCAAGCTGTTCAAAGCGGGAAGAGGTATTCTGTTTCAGGGGTCTGCATACTGATAGCAATAGATCATGGATTTCAGTGGGTTAAAAGGCACTTAAAACATTTTTGGTGGCTTAGACATTATTTCCCTAGGCATGTTTGCATGAAAGCAGATGCCTTCCATAGAGAAATTTAAATTTCCTTTATACTAGGACACCACGCAGTAGCTATCAGCAAAGAATTAATTGGAGGAAACTTTAAAATGATGATTCTGAAGGGGCATGAACAGAAGCTCCTGATAGCTCTTCAGGTTGCAGACGCTTGTGTCCCCTGCCCAGCCATGTGGACTGCAGCAGGGGGAGCACAAAGGCTTGCGGAAACCTGAAAATCTCCAGTTCTAATAATGTGAATCTAGCTGTCATAAACACACAGTACACGTACTGTTCAGTGCCAATTTTCTCATCCTTTAGAGATGTAGCAGAATGCAACTATTTTTAAAGCTAAGCTTCTGTCCCCTTCCAATTTCTCTTTGGGGCATCAACAGCCTGAATTAAACCATAATTTTTCACAAAAGAAAATACATCCACTCATACAGAATGGGCCTGGATTTGCTGCTGGGTACGATGTTCGCATTTTTCTTCTGCTGAAACCATTCCTGCGTGGATGACCTTTTTCTTTCAAAGAGCATCTGACTACATCCTTTTGGCTCTTTCTCATTTGTCCTTTAAACAGATACTGCAACAGCAGCAGGCAACAGTGACCAAAAAAGCCCCAAGGTAAATAATACGTTCTCAATCTCTTTAGATACAGTCACTTAGATGCATCTCACAGAGGGATAGTCTTTCTGCTTGCTTATGGAGCAGTCCAGAGGATCCTGTCTCGTAAGATGTTTTCTCCAAACACCGATGTCTTGAACTAGTATCCTTCTATGTCATTGATCTTGCTCTTCAGGAGTGCCAGGCTATTACAGCGCACATTTTATTAAGAGTAGTCTAAAGGCCAGCTTTTGTCAGAACACAGCTGGCTGGTCGATCTTTTTTCTAAGAAAATAGAGAGGGTTCATAACTGGGCTTTTACAGATCCCAGATGCCAACTTTTCTATATAAGACCACAGTATTGACACTATCTGTGTCTAGAGCTGATAAATGTTATTGCATTCCTTTCCAATATGTAATGTTATTAAAAATAGGTTAGTCACAAGGGCTTCTTATCAAAGTCCCTTGTTTCCCTAGAAACAGTGACCAGCATTAACCTTTCTAAAAGTAGCCCCTGCAAGAGACAAATGTCTTTGGTTCTCACTGTTACAAATTTAATCTAGGGGAAATGCACTGCAAATCCTGGTTCATATTAAGACAAAGCAAATAAACTCCAGAAAGGCAGGAATAACATGTGCAATACCAATTCACATCAGGCCAGCAAGGAAAATAAATTGATCATGTTCAAAACAGTGCTAGCTGTGTCCCTTTCTAAGTGACACAAGCATTGAAATTCCATTGGCATCAGCTAGGGAAACAGTTGTTTGCAGCCACAAAAAAGAAAAGGGAGGTGTGGGAGCAAGATTGCAGTGTTCGTGCAGGACCGATGAAAGCTGAATATTTGCAAAACAGAAAAAATGTAAGTGATAGCAGTGTTTGTAAAAAAGATGCTTTCTAAGCAATGTAGGTGGGAATGGGAATACTGTGTTTAGAAGTAAATCTACTGGCAGTGTGAGAAAGAAGCAGGAGGGAGAGAGTATCAGTGCATTATACCCTCATGGCATGAAATAATTATATTCTTAGTCTTCACAGCAGATTAACAGCACCCATAAATCTGGGTGATGTGTGCAATTTACCTTGTTTCAAATTCTGTGATCAGGAGCATCTGCTTGAGCTTTACACAATCACTCACTGTTCACTGAAGCAGCTGAGACCACCGGCTCTATTTTCTTTTTTGCCAGATATAAAGCAAAAAGGTGATGAGTTAGATCTGACGTCCACATACATCCATGCTGTGGGGCACTGAGCACCTCTAAAGCAGCAGGCTGGGAGGGGTGGGAAGCAATTCTGGTTTAAGAAAAGGAGTGAGAAGAGCAGGACAGCCAGTCGAGCGCTGGAGTGTGACGCATGCCACTTGTTTTCAGCTCAAGCGCAGGTCCCTTTCACAGATATATCCAGACCAGGACCGAAAGCCTCATCTCTAGCTTTAGCAAAGGGCCCTCTCCTCAACTTAAGCCTGTCTGGAGGTGAGCATGTCTCTAGCAAAGCAGTAGTGATTCTCTGTCTCTTGGTTTGATTGCCCAAACACTAAAAATACCAGGTCACTAAAGCACTTGGGTCCTCAGACCTGCCACATCAATCTCCTGTCTTTCAGTCTATCATTTCTATAAATCCCTCTGTTTCTTAAAAACCTGCTTTGTCTGTGCAACCTGTCACTGTCCAGTCATCAGGACAACAGATTTAAAAATAGCAGACTCAGTATGCAAACATTTTTCTTCTTGCCTGGTCACAAACCAAACCACTTGCTCCTGCGGGTATCTAAGAATTTGATGAAGCTATGGATAAACTCCCTCCCTGTTCCCCCTTTTTTCCCTGGAACTGAGTTTTCTAAAGCCTTAATATATTATCTTCCCTTGTGGCCAACAAGCATTATCCACGATATTTATTTTCCTTTGTGCTTTTATATTCAATTTATGCTAGAACTGAAGGAAACATATATCTACCCATGCTGGTAAAAGCAAATCAGTCTGGATGTGTCAGTTGTTTTGCTATTTATGGGCTGAAGTGAAATGAGACCTGAGTTACTTATGGTGCTTGTTTTACAGGAAAAATTAGTTTACAATAAGAAGGCCAGACATTGCCTAAACTTGGTCTCACTTATGAGTTTCCTGAAGCAAAGCACTCACTAAAATTGATGCCTACTTTGTTCATCATCTGTGACTCACTTTTCAGGCAGAATCAACATATTCTTAAATTTCTTCACTGTCTTGCCTTGTTCATAAACTGGGGAATACCTGTGAATCCCAAACCTGAGCCTATAGGCTTGGTTTTTATCCTCTGAGGCCCAAGAAAGGGATTTAAGGTGCTTGACTGGGACATGCGAACTCACACCCTAGCTTTGTTGCTTGAAGGCAGTTTGGTTCACATAACCAAATTCCCTTTAAAATCACTTGTACCTTGTGCAAGAAGCTTTGATTTTAATTTTCTAGGGCAGTTACATCTGAATAGTCTTAATTTCCACCCCAGCCCCTCAAGCCCACGGTAATTAAGTTCTGAGGCACTTGGAAAAGCAATGCTTGCCCCTGTGAAAACACAAAGGCAGGAAAAGCTTCTTCCATGAAGTCATGGCGCAAGAATGGTGTGGCGAGGGGCGGTCGGCGAGGAGCGTGCCGCTCCCCGCTGACATTCCTGCCCCCCCGCTTCGCCAGGGCACAGCCACACGTGTCCCCTCCTCAGGCATTGTCTCCTCACCCGGGATCCGGTGGACAAATATAGGCATGGAGGAAAACTGCTGATGCCTTTAAACAGTTATCACCGGTGACCTTGAGATAGGGACATATAAAGTCTGGACCAGGCAGAGTTGTCACACTTTCTGTGTGCTTTCCAGGGTGAGTACCAACCTCTCTCACTTCTAAATGCGGGTAGCCAGCTATGCTCTAACACTGTACCGTGGTTTTGATGTGACTAAGGTTTTCATGTGGCTTAAGGTTTTAGTAGTAATACCACTAAACATACAGCACTATGTTAGTCATCCTAGGATGCTGCTTGAATGCTAGGGTGGCAAATACGTGTTTCGTCTCTAACATCAGCGCATTCATTTAGCCAGCTAGAATAACCGCTTAGGAAAGTGTCAGGTCCCGTGTAATTATGCATCTGGGTGGACTGATTAGCCAGTACCTGCAAGTCATATTTTCTGTCTTCTCTATCTTCTGCAAGAGGTGGTGGCTTTTGCAGTTTGCAACTTTAAGCAGCTCATTGGTCCAAGAAGTTTTTTAAGCCAACCTGAGTTACCACCCTTGGGGAATTACTGGGTTCCTTTTCAAAGACAGGCGATGCCTGCTGTCATTGCTATTGTGGACGAGCCGATAGCACTACAGTAGCTCTTCCAACAGCCCCAGCAAAGAAAGACGAGGTCCCTCCTTTCCAAGTCTGAACGCACCACCAAATTGTTGGTGGTCCTGGGCATGCCACTTAACTTTGTATAGCAATATTGGCTTTCTACAGGGTGCAGGTGTTTTCAAGGATCTTCCAAAGTTCATACACAAGGGCTGGCCCTTTTTGTTGTTAGCTAGAACAGCCCGAAAGGAAAGTGAGCATCTTTAGCTCTGCCTTAACTTTACAGACTATACTGCCTTTAAAAAATAATCCTATGGCCATAAACCAAACAACATTTCCAATTTCTCATATCTGGCAATGGATTTGCCTCACTGAGTTAGCTCTGCACCCCCAAGGTGTGCACTGCCTGGGCTCTGACCTCTGTCGTAACTCCAAGCACATGAGACTGCTGAAGTTAAAGAGATTCTCTCCCAGCTGCTGCAGTGCTTCTTTATACCATAACATGTTTGCCATAGTGGTTGGCCCTGAATATATATGAAAAAAAATTAAAATGAGATAAGAAAGTGATAGCTGAGTGACTGTCCCTAAGAGGTCTGCAAATGGAGCTAGGTTGCACAGAAGTGGCTTAGAGTACTTTAGTGTATATTAGGACTTGTGAGAATCTGTCCTGAGTCCTAGAGATTAACACTGGAGTGGCTTCTCTGGCATTTGCACGTTTAATGTGAAATGACTCTTAGGTGCTCTAATGCTGTTCTGTTTAAATATATGAACTGATGTAATTTCATTGCTCTACTAGAGCTAAGACACGCTACCCCCCCCCATGGGAGAGAAACTTTGCCATGCTAGTTTTGAGTTGTGCCTCCAGCTGGGAATTTTGGTCAGCTCAAATGATGTTAAAATAGTGGGTGATAGTTTTTCTTATGTAGGCTCTTAATCTTTAAAAAGGAAAAAAGTTAAGGCTAGTTCTGAGGAAGAAAGTTTTTTTTTCTGTGCAGCAACAAGACAGAAAGTCTCGGGCTCGTACTGCAGCAGCAGGAGAGGGCTGAATGTAAAATGTTTGGCAGCTCTGCTGTCTTAGGGCTTTACATTCCCCAGGAGGAATGTGTTAGAAAAAAAAACTGCCTTGGTTGATGAAGAGTTTTTATCCCTACCAGGATTTTGTTAGAAAGAAATTGAATTAAATTTTGAAAGACTACAGTGTCTGTCTTGATAGGGCTCTTGAAAATTTGTCCAGCTGCTCTGGATACTGCACAGTAAATGAAATAAGGGAAGAGGTAATATCTGAGGGTCACTTGTACAGCTTTGAATAGTAATCAAATGGTGTCTTGACTTCAAAGAAAAAAACCAACACTGGAATTCTTAAACTCTGTATGTGTGTATGTATGTGTGTACACCTTCTAGCAGTGGAACTTCCTTTAGATGTTCTCTGGACAGCACCCTGAGTACTTTGCATGTGCATGTGTGCGTGTCTAAGTATTTATATGTGTGTATGTATAAAAAATATATATATAAATAAAACCATACCTGTACAATCACTTTAGTGAGTACATAACGATCAGATTAATTGCTTGGCAGTACAGACCCAGCAAATTGGTCTCACTTACACCCATGTCCCATGCCCTCTCTTTCATGCTAAAAGGCTACTAAACACCATGGCCTTGTCATTTGAGAAAACAAGTGCAGGTAGTAAGCCAGACTGCAATCCAGCAAGTGCAAATCAATCTAAAAAACTATGAAGCCCTTGCACCAGTACTGCAGGTACACTTGCCCTCTGCTGTGCCTTGCTGCAGGGGTGCCCAAGCTGGTGAATTTGGAGGTACCAGCAAGTTGGGAACCTGCACCGGCACAGGACCTCCCTGAGCCATGTTGGTCCTAGTTTTTCTAATACGCTCATTTGTGCGACCAGAGGAGCGTGCTGCAGGTAGCAGAGCGGTTTGCAGCTCCAGCGCTGGCTTTCTCCAGCACGAGTGTGAGCGTACGTCCCTGGAGCCACACCAAGGGTGTAACGCACACCCTTGCAGCAGTTCTCACTTGGCAGCAGTGAAGTCTTGTTCCATAATTCCCAGAAAACACCTGCCTCGGATGATGCTTGAAGCGGGGGAGTGGTGTGGCCCCGGCGAGAAGTGCTGGAGGGCATATGCCTGCTCCATGCAAATTTGAAAGGGGCCACAACAGTGCGTGCTGCCCTCCCCGCCCCCCCCCCCCCCAAAGTGTTTCTTAAAATCACAGCTTCAAGTGGCCCATTTTATCTCTTGCTCTTAAGCAGCATTCATGCCACAAAGAAGAGATTAAATTCTCCCCAAGAGATAACTGTGACCCACGTCAAGGTTTTGAACCACAGGGGATCCAGCTGGCTTTAAATAAGCTGAGCCAGGGAAGGGTTTAACTAAGGGTGCAGTATAGCCCCAAATCTGTGTTAGGTGGTTGTGTTGCAAATTAATCACCACTTTGATCAGCCACTTGCCACATTGTGCTGAGTGTTTTGTATTGCCTCATATCTTCCATGAAATGTATTTTCCCACCCTTTCTTTGGTAGACCAGGTCCCCTTCTTTTTCCTCTTTGAGCTGCGCCACCTTGAACCCTTGCCAAGATGATGGACATGACGGAATTCGGGGAGGCTGCTCCCTTCCTCCGAAAGAGCGAGAGGGAACTGATGATGGCACAGACCATCCCCTTCGATGGTGAGTTGCAGTACCCTTTATGCTGCCAGTGGCTGGTTAAGAGGGATAAGGGTTACATCCAAGTGTAGTTGTGGGAATGCAGAGCAAAGCAGGATGCAAAGCCTCCACTGTCGCTGCTGTGCTGCTACTGCTGTTTGAGGTAGCTGGTTCAACCAAGGTCTGTTTTCTTTATTCTGCAAAGCTATTAAACACCCCCAGGTAGTACTAAATAGAAATAATCTATCGATTTATGGTACATAGGTAATTAACTAGATTTAGAAGCAAGGCATATTTGTACTGCTCTGCTAAAGGGGCGATCAATTCTTTGTCCATTTGAAAGAAAAACGCCACCCGTTGATGTTCCTGTAATGAGAAGGATTCTGCCGCCTGACTAAACATCTCATTATGTTGTACCTGTACATCTGTTTGATTTGCAGGCTGTATGACAATCTGATGTTAGCTTTTAGTTTCCCGTAATTTATTTTTCGTAAAATGGATTTATATGAGCCCTGAAGTGTCGTAGTAAGTATAAATACACCAATACTACAGCATTTCGCTATTCAGAATAGTTGCTGTAAGTAAAGACCTAAAGTCTAGTGCAGCTACTCCAAACTCTAAAAAGCCACATACATAAGGTTATTAATATTGTTGTTTTTCAAGACAAACCTCAGAAGAATGTGCAGGAATAAGGTTAAATCTGATAGCTGGCAGGCAGATCATGTGGGCTGAATTCCTCACTCAGATAGCAATTTTCTGTGTGACTTTTTAGCAAACGCCTTAATTTGGGCGTGGATCTCATCTCCATCTGCACACTGGTGATAACAATCATGGATTTCCCGTGGAGGCTGAGGCTTAGCTAGCATTTGTGAAATATTTTGACACCTTGTGCTGGGAGGGTCTAGAGGAAGCCAAGCGGTAGTTTCAAAGGGGAGACAACATTTGGGAGCCCTACGCCTTCTGCTTTGGCAGGCAGCTCCCCAGCAGTGGCAATCTGCTGCAGTCCCAGAGGTTTTGTGTCACTTGTGCAGGAAAAGGTAACCCAGCAATCTCACTTAGCTAGGCATGGTGGTACACTCTGACGCAAGGCTGTGAACCCTCGGTCTCCTTAATTTCACAGGGAAGAAGAAATGTTGGGTTCCCGATGAAAAGAAAGCTTACGTTGAAGCTGAAATTAGAGAAACCAGTGGTGGCAAAGTGACTGTGGAGACGACAGATGGAAAGGTACAAAACGGGTTTTGTCTGATCCATGACTAAGGCTGGAGCAGCAAGCTCCAGAAATTACCTGTCCCGGTTTAAGCTCAGTTGCCCATTTCATGAAATGGGCTGTGAATGGGAAGCCCCAGTAAGTGATGCCATGTAAGAATAATACATGAAAAACCACCAAGGGAAAAACAATGTATTGTTTTTTATATAAAATATAAATGTATTTTATATAAATGTATTTTTATATATATATTTTTATATACATTTATTTTATATAAAATAAACAATTTTATTGTATTTAGCAATGCGGTGGTGGGTAAGCAAGCATCAGCCACCACACAGCAGAGGGTGGTCTGTGAGCAGAGGTATGCAACCAGCCCCTTCTGGTTTGGACCCCAGAGGTAACAGCCCAGGCTGTAGCTAAACCCATGGCTCCTTTCGCAGCCATACCACTGCGCTCCTTACTTTTATCATCTCGGCCTTCCTCCATTCTTCTGATAGCTGTGAAAATGAACGGTATTACATACATAGGCTGGGTTTGAGCTGAAGGACTTCTTTCCGCAGGGGGGGGGGCAGAAAAAATGTTCTTCTATAAGGTGTGTGAAGCAACAGAAAATCCCAGTGTTTTCTAGTGTTGCTGTACTTATTTGTCTTTGCAGACCATGACTATAAAAGAAGATGATGTGCAGTCAATGAACCCTCCCAAATTTGATATGATTGAGGACATGGCTATGCTGACCCATCTGAATGAGGCATCTGTGCTGTACAATCTGAGAAAGCGCTACAGCAACTGGATGATCTATGTAAGGGTCATTACAAGGGTATATTTAGAAATCTGCATTTCAAGTGCAGATTTCAAGTTTGAACACGTTGTGTTCTTCATATTCGGTTTACAACTTTGATAAGCCACAAAACCAAGGGTCTTGCTCATCCTTTCAGGAAACAAATTGCTTGGAGCTGGCTTGTGTCTAAATACAAAACTGAATGAATAAGATGGTGTCTAGTCCTTTGGTTTTGCTTGCTTGCCTAGGAGAGGGGTGTCATGGGACATATTTTCAGCAATCAAGGCGTTGGGGAGACCTAGTTTATTTTCCGTCTCCTAATATTAATCCATGTCAATGCCAGCCATGGAGATTTCCTTGTTAAGAAACAATGCCTCAAGGTTGGAGCACACACATAACTTCTTTTAAGTATGAGCCTTTCTATCTTTAGTTCAGTAATTTTATTCCCTTCATTGTCAGTGCTGACGTCTGTCTTGTTTCACTCTGGCCTTTTCCCTTGCTCTGTATCTTCCCCATGACATCATTAACATAATTTCTGTCAGCACCAGAACAAGCTTCAGTAGCATCTAATTTTATGAGGCCAAACTTTTGCTCTCAGTTTGCTGCATTCAATTGTGTCTGAAATCAGTCAGGAGAATCTATAGATTTTCTAGCCAATCCCTGTTATGGTTTTTGGTCTTCATCAGAGGAACGAATCCAACTTTTTCCCATTTAAATTCTGATTGTTAAACATTTTCTGCATCTCTCTAATAACGCCTGTATGGACACGTATGGCCTGAAGCATAGCTTTGCTTGCAGATCAGTATAGGTAGAAAATCTAAGTTTGTCATCTTGCCTTAATCCATTTACTGGTTGGGGTTTTTCTTTTCCTTGTAGAAAATAGGACTGAGGAGGACTCATGCCGAGGCCATTCTGCAGCAGGTCCTAATGCTCTTTTTTAGGGGAAGACACCTGAATTTCACCTGAAAATTTTAGAATGTAGTTGAGCTCATTAATCTATGTGCACATCGTGCTTGTGCCCACATAATAACTGGGTTTCTTTGAAGATTTTTGCTTCAACCTGGACTAAGTACCTGAGACTAGTACCAGTCACCAGCTAACAATGATTCCCTGGGGTTACAACTAAAAAGTCATTCTTCCTCAGAACAACCAGGTCCCAGCTAACTGATGTAGATAGCCCAAAGTGTGACTATAAAGATAGATTTTTACCAACTATGTTTCTCCAAAAGCTGAAAAAAGCTCCACAGCTTTCGGGAATAACACTATGAAGTTGCTTTCTCTTTGAACACCCACCAGAAATTGCCCCAAGGTGCTCACATCAAATTAATAATGGGAGATTGTTTCTTCTCCTAAGAATGGAGTTCAAACAGGAAAGCTGTAATTTTTCTTTCCTTCGTAATGACTGTTTTCAAGAGGAAACAACTGTTGTGGGATAGCAAGGCAGAAAATCAGACGTAGGTCTATTTGCTGCTTCTTTGTCTTGCTGATAGGGCTGTTTCTGGTTTTGGTTGTCATCTTGAAAATACTTTTCTCCCTTTGGAAAACTCTTTAATATCTGTAGTTTTGATATCAGTTGCCAATAGGAAGCCACTTAGCAGACCAGTAGCTTTAGAAATTCAGTTTAAAGGCTGAAATTCAAGTCAGAATTCAAACTCAAATCAGACACTGGCAGCACCAGTCCTGCTCAATTAACTAGGACTTTTTTTCTTATTTCTTGAGCAGTTTTTTTCACTCTTGTTTTGTGTTCCTCTCTAGACCTATTCTGGTTTATTCTGTGTGACTATTAATCCCTACAAGTGGTTGCCTGTCTATAAACCAGAGGTCGTTGCTGCATACAAAGGAAAGAGACGCTCAGAGGCTCCTCCCCACATCTTCTCCATTGCTGATAACGCATACCATGACATGCTGCGTAGTAAGTGGCACTGTTTGCTTTCAGATTTGGTTTTGCTTTATTTAGCCAATGTGATTGGTACTGGAGGGAAGTTTGTGAGAATTTTTGCAGTGTGCAACAAATATGCAAATACTCTACAAACAACAGGGGCTTGGCAGTCTGTATATTTTTCTTTTTTTTTTAATTTTTTTTTTTTTTTTAACTCCCCTGACTGTTCCTATGGTACTTCTGGTAACAGTAAGCTCTGTATATGGATTATCTGTAAGGTGCACAAATTTTGCTGTCTGAACTGGGTGAATCCATCAAAGAATCATAGAATCATTTAGGTTGGAAAAGACCTTTAAAATCATCCAGTCTAACCATTAACCTAACACTACCAAGTCCACCACTAAACCAATTAAGGGTAGAGTAATAATTAATTTCATCTTTCCTGTCTTGGTGGCTGGATTATTTTTTTAATTAAAGTAAAACTAGAATAGAATCATAAAGGTTGGAAAGGACCTCTAAGATCATCAGTCCAACAGTCAACCCAACACCACTATGCCCACTAAATCATGTCCCAGAGTGCCACATCTACACATTTTTTGAATGCCTCCAGGGATGGTGACTCCACCATCTCTCTGGGCAGCCTGTTCCAATGCTTGGCCACTCTTGCAGTAAAGAAATTTTTCCTAATATCCAATCTAAACCTCCCCTGATGGAACTTGAGGCCATTTCCTCTTGTTCTAGTGCTAGTTACCTGAGAGAAGAGACCAACACCCACCTCACTCCAACCTCCTTTCAGGTAGCTGTAGACAGTGATAAGGGCTCCCCTCAGCCTCCTCTTCTCCAGACTAAACAACCCCAGTTCCCTCAGCCGCTCCTCATAAGGCCTGTGCTCCAGACCCTTCACCAGCTTCATTGCCCTTCTCTGGACACGCTCCAGCACCTCAATGTCCTTCTTGTACTGAGGGGCCCAAAACTGGACACAGTATTCCAGGTGCGGCCTCACCAGTGCCGAGTACAGGGGGCCGATCACTTTCCTGCCCCTGCTGGCCACACTATCCCTGATACAAGCCAGGATGCTCTTGGCCACCTGGGCACACTGCTGGCTCATGTTCAGCTGGCTGTCAGCCAACACTGCCAGGTCCTTTTCGGCCAGGCAGCTTTCCAGCCACTCTTCCCCAAGCCTGTAGCGTTGCATGGGGTTGTTGTGACCCAAGTGCAGGACCCGGCACTTGGCCTTGTTGAACCTCATACAGTTGGCCTTGGCCCATTGATCCAGCCTGTCCAGGTCCCTCTGCAGGGCCTTGGGGCCATGCCCCAAAGGTCTGTAAGTATTTTCCCAACCTCAAAAATAAACTTACTGTCAGTTTATGCTCAGTATTCTAATGCTTATAAGATGTATGCATTCAAAGGTTAGCGAAGGCCAGCTATCTAGGGTGCTGTGTGCACATCACTTGCACGAACCTGCTGTGGGTCAGTGTTGCATTGACTGCCATAGTCTGGGCGCCAGCCCTGTGGCAACAAACTCCAGATTTTCCTGTGAAATTTTCTTGCTCTGATCCTCAAGGTACTGGAAAAAAAGAGTTTATCAGCAGAGGGCAGCAGTGATGTGCTCACGCAAGGTTCTGTGAAGCAGCAGGGTAAATCCCAAAGAGACTTTGTGGGAACACATCCTGCTGTCACCTGGTTTTAATAAAATGCAAAGTGGCACAGCTGTGAGGGGCTGTGCTGGGCAAAGGGGATGTATGTGTGGCTGCAGAGAGATGCTCTTTTATCAGATAAGGGTTAAATATGGCCAGGCAGACCAATATGTAGCATGTCATGACAATTGGAATTAAAAAAGAAAAGAGGAACTTAAGCTCAATGGTTTGGTTAGGTGCTATGGTTTAGCATTTGCCAAACTTCATGAATAATATATTAAGGTTGCAAAGTGTTCTAATAAATGCTTATTTCTAGTCAGGCCATTAACAGTGGGGACACTATAAAACTTCATTCCAGTAGCATAGCCAACTGAAGAAGAGTATGAATGCGTAGTAAAGAATGGCCTGTGAATAAACAGCAAAATTACTTGGGTTGGTCTAGTATTGCAGGAACAGAAGGGTTAGATGTGAGTAAAGACGTACTCAGGAGTAAGAAACGAAACATTTTGATGACAGGAAATTACTTTATTATAGTTTCCCAGACACAGAGGAAACATGCACGATTGACATGTCTTTAATAACAACCTGAACAAAATGCCAGAGGAGGATTCAGGGCAGGGCTAGAACTTGCACTGTTGGAGGTTGGACTAGGTGATACTAATTTTTATCTTTCCATCTCTGCTTTGTGTGATTCTCTTCTGTCCTTGCAGGACTGATTCTGGAATAGTTGGTACTCGTTTGCAATTGTAATAAGCAATTTGTACAGCCTACTAATTTTGTCTCTTTTCTCCCTCCCCAACCCCCCCCCCCCCCCCACTCCACAGATCGGGAGAATCAGTCTATGCTGATCACGTAAGTCATATTTTTTGACTGATTTGAGACTGTTGCTGTGGAAAACTTAGAAGAAATAAAATCCTACTGAAATACAAATTGACCCTTGAAAGCTCAGCTCAATTGCCTGGAACTTGATCCAAGCCAAGTAACTGGCAATTTGGCCATCTGATGGCTGCCTTGAGCCCAATGGGAAAGGAGTAGCTAAGGGTTTGATGGAGGCTGGCCCATTTCTGATCCCCATCTGGTGTTCATCCCAAGCAAGCATGAAAACAATTCAGCAGGTAGTTAAAGAAGCTTCCTCCAGGGCTAGCCTTGCTGTGGCTGCCCTCTTTGGACACAGAAGATTCCTTCTTTTCAATGTGGTTGCTCTTGCTGCAAATTATATTTAAGAATGTTGTGTAGACACACCTAAAGGGAGGGAGATGACCAAGGCAGAAAGAAAGAGGCACATCATTTATTGCATGAAAGATGGAGAGTTGGGTGTCTGTCTACACAGTTCATGTGCTCCTGGATAATGCCAGCAAATTACTGCAGCTTTTCTATACGTTTTCTAACTCACTAGCTGTGTATATATGTATACCTCAGATCCTCAGCCTGGATGTTTGCAATAAAACTTCATGTCCTTAAAAGAAGCTCAGTCTATTGTGGGTTTGCACTAGATTTCTGAGCCCAGTCATGTGAAGAGTTAGTTGCTGCTATCGTAGGCATTCACCTCTTCATTCAGTCAATTTAATGTGATTTCCACTGAAATGGCCAAACAACAGGAAATCAGAGTCAGTGATTCTGAGAACAGCCTGTGTGCGGGGAGGAGCCGGTAGGACATGAGGGTGAAAGGGTGAGTTACAGCCGTTTGAGCAAAGTCTGTGTTATCTTCCTCCTTCCTTTAGCGGAGAATCCGGTGCTGGCAAGACTGTCAACACGAAACGCGTCATCCAGTACTTTGCCACAGTGGCAGCCCTGGGTGAACCTGGTAAAAAGAGTGTAAGTCCACTGGTAGATGTTTCATTTCAGACTCCCAAGGTTTTTCTGTTGTGTACAACTAACCTCACAAGTCTGCATCCCGAATACTAGACCATGTGCTAGACCTCAACAAGCAAAAGAAACCGTTGGGAAAAAATACTGGCACTTCTACACGGCATTACTGAGAGCACGCTGTTCTGAAGGTAGAAAGGCAATGCTCACCTGAACTTGCCATGCTCCAGACAGAGCAGCAAAACCACTCCTGGTTCTGAACAGCTGCTTGTTGCTGCTGCTTTTTTCTAGGAGTTTTAGTTTCCATGTCTGTTAAATATATTTCGGATCATGTTAAAGCTGGTGAAAAGATGGGGAGACTGTGAAGATTAAGAAATTTGATTTTTTTCACATGGAAAACAGTCTTCAAAAGGGCTAGGATTATAATTTCTCATTTCTCATCAAAACATCTGTGTTGTTGAAAGCTTTTTTGTCCACAAAAAAGGAATGTTTTGACAAAAGATTTTTTTCAATCAGCTTTTCTGTATTTCTCTTTGAATAAGTGCTGTTCTGCTTATAAGTGCTCTCTAAGGTTACAGTGAATACTGTATTCATACTGCTTTTTATCTTGTGTTGCTATGAGCTTATTCACTACGAGCTTCATTGTACTTTAAGGCTCAATGCTCTTTCGTGGTGAATTAACCGATTCCTATGAACTGTATTTTTAAGACCAAAATTTCAGCCAGGCTTGGATTCTGTATGCATAACTCACATCACCAAAATCTAATATACATTCATCTGAGGCCTGCAAGTCTCTCTTAACAAGTGATTGAGTAGTCCAGAGCCAGCTTTCTGCATGCAATGGGGTTGGTGCTCATAATGGTGTCTGAAACCTGGTGTGCTCATGGAACAATTGTGCAAATAAGAGATATTGCAGCTGGAAAATATTCCATGTAATTTATCAGCTATGGGCACATTTTATTCTCATTATCATCACCACTTTTTACAAATAATCCAAGAGTTCAAGTGCAGAACAATCTAATTGTCTAAAACTTGTCTGCTTGCATTTACATCCTTTTATTCTTACCATGTGGCACCAGTCTCCTTTCTCTGTCCAGTTAGTTAGCCTTTTGGTTCATTGTGGAACATCTCCAAAGCAAAACCAGGTAGATGTTTGGAGCAGGGGTTAAGACAACAAGCTGGTGGGACCAGAACTTGGCTATTTCTTGATGGTATGGCGAACGCAAAGTAACAGTTGCACGTGTTTTTTGAAGGAAGGCTTCAGAAAGTCCTGCTGGTGTGTTGGTGCCCACTAGACATCTAACCTTGCTAACCTTTACCTTTTGTGATGTCCTGCATGTTAGTACTCACATTATCTCTTTTCTTCTTTTTTTTCCTCTCCGTTGTGTTCCTCTTTTGACAGCAACCAGCTACCAAAACCGGGGTAAGTCATCAGCTTTGCTATTTTATCTTTTCCACGTGAAATACAGTACTGGGCTCTGTAAGTCTGTGTCAGGAACCTCAGCATTTCACTTTGCATGGTGCCCCCAGTGAAGGATCTCTAGAGTCCAGGCAATTAAGTAGTTTGCTTCAGCAAACTGAAGTTTGTACAAGTAACAGTTAATGATTTTCTCATCTCCAGAAATCCCAAATATTACAAGCTCTGAGTGCTTTCAAATCTAATGCATTTTAGTGCTTGTCACTGTCTTCAGTAGCCCCTGTCCCACACACATTCACTTGGATGTCCCCACATGCTTCACAGTACATGGGAAGATACAGTGATTTCTTTCATGCGTAGATGGCATAAAATACCAAATCTACAAAGCAAAACAGTAGAGACCAGCAGAATGTTTGAGGTCTTTTAAGCACTCATAATTGACTGACGATCTTGCTGTTATGCTATTCACACTGTGCCACCCCTAGGGTGGAGCTAAATCACCTTGCTACGGAGGCTTCTCTCTGTAAGTGAATGCATGGCTGAGTTATAGTTGACAGCTGAGTTTGTGGCCTGTAGGTTTCTCAATAGTATTTCAACCTTGAATTCTAGGGAACCTTGGAGGATCAAATCATTCAGGCAAACCCAGCTCTAGAAGCTTTTGGAAATGCCAAAACCCTGAGAAACGACAACTCCTCGCGTTTTGTAAGTCTGTAACAGAATGTAATGATGGTCTCTTCAACAATGGCCAGTTAATAGCATCTCTGTAATAATCCCTTCGTAAGTTGCTTCTCATTTTGTCCACTAAAATGGTTGGATTTCCACAAGGTGGAAGAATAACAAAGTAGGATCTAACTAGGAAAAACTACTGGAATGATTAAAGATAAAAAGAAATATCCACCCTGAATAAGTGTTTAAACTGTACGTGATCAGGAGACAAGCAAAGCCTAGCTTTATGAAGCCCTTTGAACAGCAATGGCAGATCTTCCCCAGGACTGCCTCTGCTGCATAGCCTGATTTTCCTACCATGTTTTCCACTAGCCTAAGTCATTCCCTCTCTGTATAATAGCTCTACTTTACCTCTAAGTGTCAGAAAGACACCACAGTCCCTGCCCCCTCCCACATCTTCCTCCTCTGCAGACCCACACATGCAGCAGTACTCCTACCTTTGATCCATACCATCTCCCTTTTTGGCTGAGTAAGCTGCCCCTGCTTGTCCCTCAGTGCTGACATGACCTTGGGCCTCTCCCCATTTCCATTAGGCTTGCAGGAGAGCAGTCCCCTCACGAGCTCTGCCTCTGCCACATCTGGTTGACATTGACTCAGAGGTCCAAAAGGAAGGGTATGAGGGTGATAGCCTGAGTTTGTAGCCCATGCTTCCCTAACAAATCCAGTTAAAAATGCAATTGGAAAGGGTGGAGAGGGTCAGAGGTTGTAAGCATCTGTGGAAAGCTACACAATTGTATAAGTTTCTTTAATTTCCAGTTCATCAGCTGGAATGGAAATCAATTATTTCAAGAAGTTGATGTGTTTGATATGATAAATTAAATGAAAATTACTAAATTTTTATGAATTTGGGAGAGGAATATGCAAATTTAATGGGCAAAGCAGTGTAAAATCACAGCACCCTTCTGACATAGGTAGTTGCATATAAGTTAGAACTGCAAATGAGGAGGAGTCAGAAAAGGAGCCTGTGTGTCTTATGCCCAGGCTTATTGCTCTGAGGTCTGCATTACAGTAAACCTGCATCATGAAACTGGAAGCTACGTGCATTCCCGTATCTTAGCCTGGCAGATAAGTACGCTGTTATCCTTTCCCCACAAGCTGATTACATAGCTGTATGTACAGATTTAAGCTTGGAAAAGTGTAATATCATTGCTTGATATTTCTTATTGAAAATCTGCCTGTGCAAAGCCAAGAAGTTAGCATAAACTGATTCTTTGGGCCAAATGATTGCCTTCAAGCAGCATCCTTTGCTTCCCTCTGTGTATACTATATGCACTAATTAGAATATTCTTCTGTGTGAATTAGGGTAAATTTATCCGAATCCATTTTGGAACTACAGGCAAGCTGTCATCTGCTGATATTGAGATTTGTAAGCAGCAAACTCTCTCCTTTTAAAAAAAATACAATTGCTCATCTGAAAGCTTGGAGAGCCTTTCTCACTGAATTTTCCTTTGTGCGACTAGATTTATTGGAGAAGTCCCGAGTGATTTTCCAGCAACCAGGTGAAAGAGACTATCACATCTTCTACCAAATCCTGTCAGGAAAGAAAACAGAGTTACTGGGTAAGCATTACGTGGATCCCCAGCTTTTAAGAACCAACCTTCCGCTGAATAGACAGTGGCTGTGGAGGGGGCAGGGGGCAAACCCATGTGCAGAAAGGCCCTTACGCTTCTACTCAATGAAACTGGACTTCCACTGTCAAATATACTCTTTTAAAGATGGTGTTCCAACAGAAGCAACAGAGACCATTTTTCTGTGATATACTGATGCAGGTACCCTATAAAGTGAAGTGATATTACAGATTAATCTAAAGGGAATGAGGCTCAGACAGGACTTTTAAAATGTAGCATTATAAAGGCAAAAAATGTCACACTGAATTTGTGTCATCCAAGGTCTTGAAACATCTGGAAAATGCTACACCTTCAAAAGCATTTGTGGTGATAAAACTTTAATTATCCAGATTTTCACGTATGAGGAGATTTGCTTATAGGTCTATGAAGAAAAGCTAGTTTCCTCTTTCCGCCCCAAGTACCAAAACTGGCATCCTAGCATGTTGTGTAGCAAGAGAGAATATGCAAAGCTGCCGGCTGCTGCTTATGTGACGATTACCCCTTTCAAGCTTCCCCTGGGTGAATGCAGTCCCATAGACCTGCTGGAGAAGAGCAGAGAGCAGATGATGTCTCTCTGCTCCCATCTCCTAATGCTTTGAATAAAACCTTCACGAGTTACTTAAGTGATGCGGTTTGCTGACTTTAATTTGTGCTCTGAAGAAACACATTTTATAAAATATATTGAAGAGTCACTTTATTGCTCCACTAAACTTCTACTAAGCCATAGCAATCATAATCTGTTTTGAAGCCTTATTATCCTGACCGTGCATGGTCCTGTCCCTAACCCTCTTAGCTTTTATGTGGCCTAATTAATGATGGTTACGGGAAAGAGTTCAAGGAAGCATTGCACTGAGATTCCCTGTGCTGTGAAAATATGCTCTGTCTCATAAACTGTCTGTGTGTAGTCTACAACAACACACACCTTTCTGGCCAGCAGGAACATGTCTGCAGGCTCTTGAAGAGGCTGAAACCAATGGGCACATCTGTTTTGTAGACAAGAAATGTATGCGTTTGTTTATAAACACATACATACATAAATATAGATAAGATTAAATATAGATAAGTATAAATATAGAAAACTATGAATGTAGTTAAATGAATACATAACATAGTGACTACCTAGCAAAGACAGACATATAGAGAATATGATTTTATATACACACATATTGGTAGACATATATATATTTACATACAGATATATTTAGACATATGATATAGGTATGTGTGTATGTATATAAAAGATTGAAATCTAGACCAAACCTTAGTCTGCTGAATGTGGGTAAAACTTTCCATTGATTTAGGCAAGCAGAACTCTCCCTTTAGTTTTGGAGCCAGCTAGCTTTCTAGAAAACAGCTCTACAGTTTGGGGTTTTGACGTGAAGGAAAAGGAAAGAGGAGAGAAAGAGAGCACCATATTCAGACTTTTGTTCATCAAGAGCCAAGTGTCTTCTGCAAAGAGTCCTGGAAGTTGCTATTTTGTGAATCTGTTACAAAAGAGGGGAGCCATGCCCATTGTCCCTGTCTTGGATGATACCAAAATCTTTTTCTCCTCTGTACTTAGATGGTATTTTTACCGCTACAAACATGCAAGGCAGAAAATAGGGCTATATGGGAAATTATTAACTCAGTATACTGCAAAACATGCTTAATAGAGTGTATGCAGTATTCCCATATTCTTTTTATTCACACTTTCTCTAAGTCTTGGTCTTCAGACTGGAATAGTAGAATGAGAGAATTGGCTGCTGCCCTGCAGTTGTAAAACAAACAAACAAAAAAACCAGAAAATAACTTTATACACAGTTGTGCAGACAAAAATGTATGTCAGAGTTGATCTTTTGATCTCCATTCTTTTGGGATATCCTGAATGGATGGCAGTTTTGACCTTGGCAGTTCTTTTACAGATATGCTACTGGTATCTACCAACCCATATGACTACCACTTTTGCTCACAAGGAGTAGTTACAGTGGACAACTTGGATGATGGAGAAGAATTGATGGCAACGGATGTAAGCCTGTATTGATTTGACTTTGTGCTTCATAGATTACGAGCATGTGGGCAGGAAAAGTGCTGGCAGGAGCCTAAATTCTGTCACTGAAACTATTGGACTAAAGTGAAAGCAGAAATGGGTCTTAATTGCATTCATACTATGAAGCACAAGGCCTGATAAACTATTATACTTCCGAATCTGGCCTTGCTCCATGTAATGCCCATGAGCACAGTGTTCTTATAGTTTTGATATATAAAATGATAGATAAAGGGAGCTCTCCTCCTGCTCCCCAGCCACTGCTGGGTCTTCAGGGTGTTCCAGTGGCTGCTTTGTGAGATAACACCCCTTGGCAAGTTAGTAATATCTGCCATGCAAAGGTAGTTTGCGAGGCTGCAAAATGCCATTGCTTTTGAATAGGGAAGTGACAAAATACCCGCATTTCCTTTTCACAGCAAGCCATGGACATCTTGGGATTTGTGCCTGATGAGAAATATGGTGCCTACAAGCTCACAGGTGCCATCATGCACTTTGGGAACATGAAATTCAAACAAAGACCCAGAGAAGAGCAGGCAGAGGCTGACGGCACTGAAAGTAAGAATAACACCTAAAATTACTCCTTACCTTCAAAAGTCTGGCATGTATCATGCACTGTGTTGAGGAAGAAGCAACCTGTTTGCTTTGGTCTTGCACAATGCAGCTCCTGCTCAGCCAAGAGTGCTCTGCTTATTTAGTGGTGGGTAACTTTAGGAGAAGGTGAATAGACACGGTCAGAGTAACCCAATGAAATTCCGTTATTTGTGACCACTTGAACAAAATGGTTGTAAAAAGTTGTTGCCTTAGCTTTCTCTTTCATGTCTTCAGGTCTTGCTTCTTTACTTTCTCTTGCACCTAGAACTGTCTATAACCAGTGTGGAGATATGTTCTTTTTCCTATACCTGAAGGGTTTCTCAAGTGTGATTCTTGCAGCAGTTGGGGTCTAAGGTAGCTAGATGACCTCCTCTACCACAAAGGAGAGTACCGGCACACCTAACACAAATCATTAAAAGAGCAAGGTCTTTATCCAGTTTCTCTTTGGAAGTGGATGTACTTAAGATTTTTTTTCTTGGCTAGGCATGTTTCCACGTAGAAGTTCAAAGCCAGTTGAAACCTTGTTTCTCTTGATCAGGTGCTGACAAAGCTGCCTACCTAATGGGAATCAACTCCTCTGATTTGGTTAAGGGTTTATTGCACCCTAGAGTGAAAGTTGGCAACGAGTACGTGACCAAAGGTCAAAGTGTTGAACAGGTAAGCAGAAGCTTTCAGGGTATTTGGATACCTGTCCTGCAAGCCTTGAGGATTCATCTGTAACATCGCAGAGAGACAGACAGCTGCTAGAAATATTAACATGTACCTCTAGTACCTGTTCTCATTTTATATCCCCAAACTTGGGTGAATAGACAGCAAAAGTGTGGGAAACTGGTGAAGAGACTGACAAAGGAATAGTGGCTGGCACTGCCTTTGATAGGATTGTTTGTCTGATGTGTTAGTAGCAGCCACTCAAGGTGCGGCAAAACCACATGGGGACTGATATCTAATTCTGGATGAGAATAGTTACCTAAAAGAGTTGGGCCATGGATTATTTATTCACTCATCACTTATTCATTATTCATGTAATTTTAAGCTCTGTGTGACCTCAATCAGCTGAAGGCAATATCCAGTTAAAAGTATCTCTTAATTTAGGAAACAAAAGTCCTTGGGTTAGCATTGCTGCAGCTGTAGCAGTATTGTAGAAGATCCTGCAGCATTCTGGTTACAATGAAAATTGTTGTTTGAAAACAGGCTCAGAAACTAAAAAACTGCTGAAGAGAGGTCTATTCTATCACTGTAGTTGCGCATAGGCTAAAGAAGAGATTTTTGACAGGCTTTTCCTATTGCCTGCTTATGCCATAACATGCCACAAAAATTAGAAGCAAATGGCAAGGAGCGAATTGAGCACAGACTTCCCCTGTTCTGGCAGTCACTCTGGACATCATGGCTGGTATCTGGCCTGTGAGCTTTCTGGTACCTAACTTCCATGGCAATGTAAGGGATTAAAACATTTGTAACTTGCTGTCCAGCTGTTTCCCCAAGAGGTACTTTACTAGTGCTTTATGTATGTGCTAGTATACATATATATACATAACAACAATTTGAAGAAAAGTCAGCATAGATAACGAGAGAAACTGTGTGTTGTATTAAGTATGCCTTGGTGATTATAAGAAGCATTGTGAAATTTCATTTAAACCATAAGTAGGGATTGAAATAGGCTACTGCACTGAAATCCTTGTGTTCCACAGTGAATTCTGTTCCACACAGTGGTATTTTGAAATATGTATTTTAGGTTTTGTATGCTGTTGGAGCCTTATCTAAGGCAGTGTATGATCGAATGTTCAAATGGCTGGTGGTTCGTATCAACAAGACCTTGGACACTAAGCTGCCAAGACAGTTCTTCATTGGAGTCCTGGATATTGCCGGGTTTGAAATCTTTGATGTGAGTATTAACGTGTGAGGAATTGGTGGAAAGACATAAAAGATACCAAGTGATAGCTCTTGGGTGGGTACTTCTTTTTCTAAATGAACAGAAGGCAAAGTGCTGAGAAAGCCATGAAGCAAATAGTGTATATGATTTTACAAGGTTTTTTTCTATAAATAGATGTAGAAAACACTCGGCATTTAGCACAGCTGGACGTGCTGATAGTTCCTGGGGAGGAAGAGGGTGGCAACCTTTAGCAAAGACAACATCTCACATGCTTTGGGCTGTGTTTAGGAGAATCAATTGTTCCCACACTTTCTCTTTGAGAGAAAGCATCTTTTATAGGGTATGATAGTTCTTCCTCTTTGTATCTCAATCTAAGAGATATATCTTCATCTCAATATAAGAAAGAAATTTTTTTTACAGTGAGAACTATCATTCACTAGAACAACCTCCCCAGGGATTTGGTAAAGCCCCCATCACAGGAGGGTTTCAAGATGCGATTGGACAGGGTGCTAGACAATCTCATCTAGGCTCCCTCTCCCACAAAAGGTTGAACCAGATGATCTTTTGAGGCCCCTTCCAACCTGGGCTGTTCTCTGATTCTATTGTTGTACAAAGTGTATGTGAGAAAAGCATGTCATAACTTCTGTTTCTCAGAATCTGTTCCTGAAGCTAAGTGCTTAATGCTGTTGCTGCTACGTGTTGCTCTCCATTCTCAGCAGAGCAAAGAGGGTGTCGGCTCTGCTTTACAGGACTGCTGTGGCATGCTGCTGAAGGAAAGGCACATGCACCAAGAGACCTGAACAAATCTGGGCATCCTCCCACTCCAGAGGACAGCACATGAGGCAGCCAGCAGCCTGCTACTGAACTCCTTTCTCCTTTGCCTTTGGTGCTATGCTCAGTATTTTCTCAACTGATTACTGTTTAGAAGGTTTTAGATGTAAACAGTTTCCTTCTTGCTGTTCCACCAAGCCCTTACTATAGTTAACTGTGGTACAAATGCTTCTTTTTCATCTCCTCCTGCAGTTTAACAGCTTTGAGCAACTCTGCATCAATTACACTAATGAGAAACTGCAACAGTTTTTCAATCATCATATGTTTGTCCTGGAGCAAGAAGAGTATAAGAAGGAAGGCATTGAATGGGTATTCATTGATTTTGGGATGGACCTGCAGGCTTGCATTGATCTAATTGAGAAGGTATGTACAGGAGTGCTAAGGTGTATTTACTGAATTGGTTTTATTCATGATGCTCCCTTGGACATATCCTCAAGTCCCAATGAACAGAGCAGGATAAACAGCAGGACAAGTTTCTTGCCTTTCTACATGCAATATAGAGTCAAAGGAAAATCAGTATTTGCGGCATTTGTGGCTACCTGGCTTGACCTCTGTAAGTTTGCCTTACAGAGCCAACAGTAACCACAAGCTGTAACTGTTAATTTGTATGGCTGTATAATTTTCCTTGGTTTTTATTTTTGTCTTTCTCTGTCTCTGCTGTTCTTCCATTTACTCTGTTCCACATATGCTTAACATCAAACATACTTGTCAGCTTTTCAGGGCAAATGCTGTGTTTCAGTCACGTGCCCTGTACCTCTCACCATGAGGCTCCTGTTTCTTACATTACATGTTCCCTCTCACTACTTCCCCAGCATGGGATATGCCTTTCCTTTTCTTTTCTTTGGGAGTATAATGTGTTCCTGGTGGGGACAGCTGTCCCTTGCTGTATCTCTCTTTCTGCCATCTCTTATGGCACAGCATCTAACCCTGTTCATCTGTAAGGAAAAATGAAATTTTGCATCTTGCATTAGCAGGATGTTTGGAACAGCTGGAGTAGAAAGGCTGATTATTAAGTGCTCTTCTACTTGATCGCTTTCTTCTCCAGGGGTAGGATATCTGTGCATGATCCTAGTCCCTCAGACAATCTCTCCAGTGCTAGGAAGTTAGTTCATCTTTTCCTGAGACACAAAGAACAAAATGCTAGTTGGTCCAACTACCTTGAAAGGTTAATCAAACCGCCTCTGGAAGTTATCATAAATCCTCTTAAGGCAGAAGTGACATACTGAATAGTCAAAGGTGTGGTTACCATTTTAACAGAATAGTCAAAGGCTTCCTCCTCAGGATGAGAAGAAATTTTGCAGACTTAAAATTCCATCAGATTAAACTTAAAGGCTGCACAGCTACTGAAAGCAGGCAGCCTAAACATTTTCCAACAAATATTTTCTTAAATCCACAGCCACTGGGAATCCTGTCTATCCTTGAAGAGGAATGTATGTTCCCAAAAGCTACAGATATGACATTCAAAGCCAAACTCTACGACAACCATCTTGGCAAGTCACCTAACTTTCAGAAGCCCAGGCCTGATAAGAAAAGGAAATATGAAGCTCACTTTGAACTTCTTCATTATGCCGGTGCAGTAAGTTCCTCTACTGGCGGGTAGACTTTGTATTAGGGGTCTTCCAGGTGGGGTTTGGCCCGTAGCACATAGCGAGGGAGGGTGGGAAGGATAAACAGGGGAAGAAAGGAACAGTGAGGAGTAAAAGCAGACATCTACTCTCTTTGCACAAGTATTGCAACACAGTAAGATGCCACCAGACTCCAAGACATCTGGTCCTTGGATACAAAAATAAAATGAAACAAACTGAGGAAGGCTAATAGTACTTTTGCTGAAAATATGCCTTGCCTTGCCTTTATCACATTTCCTATAATCAGATTCAAAGTAGTGATTAAACAGCAGCAGCATCTAACTTTCCATCTTGGTCACCTATATAAATGAACTGAGTAATTTCTGCCTAACTTCAGGGATGCTTTAAAAAAAAAAAAAAAAAAAGATTTGACATCACTTTTTACTCACATTAGGATGAGTGTGTCAAAGTAGTCAAAGGAAATGTGGTTTATTCTGCTGTGAAGGTTTAGTTAACAGGTCCACTGATGAAGGGGAAAATGGGAATACAATCCAGTACTGTGATACCTGAGCCAAAACTTGCCCAGTTTCAAAGCTCTGTTTTCAGACCAGATGGGCAGAAAGAATTTGAGAGGGACACAGGAAATTTTTTATCAAACTAGAGTTGATATGAAGCCTCAGAACAGCAGAGCTGGAACCTACCTTATGCTGTTAATTTCAAATTATAATTGAACATTAAGATAATTTTGTACTTATTAAAAGAAATAATAGCCATCTTGCTCTTTATCTGTAGTTGTTAATGTAGTCAGCAAAGAAAATTAGAATTTCTGTCCCCTTGTGGTGTATTAATAATAGAACATATTTTCCCACTAAACAGAGCTGTTCCAAAGTCCAGGATTTAGAGTTTTAATCATTAAATTTCTGTGAGAAAATCTTGATTATTCCAGTGTAGCATGCTGTTGTGAAGTGAAATTATTACTTGTGCATTTTATAGTTCAGCACTTATTAGTAGGGTTCCTGGGACACTGATGACATGTGGTATCTCCTCTACAGCCAACCACACGGAGTCCATGAGAAGATGTAGGGATCAGATAGTTTGGAAAGGGTGTGTAGGATTCAAATGGTAATTATCAGGAAGAGAGGTTTGGGAATTAGGAAGCAGAGAGTTGGAGGGGAAGTGATGAGAAACTGGGTGACTGGTACCGCTGAGAGCAGCAATTCACAAGAGGTCATGGGCTTCAAGCCAAACCATAGAGAACTACTGGCTGCTCTGAAGGGGAATATTTGCAACATCTGGTTTGTTTTCAATGTCTTGATGTAGGTTCCCTATAACATCATTGGGTGGCTTGAGAAGAACAAAGACCCGCTTAATGAAACTGTAGTAGGTATTTTCCAAAAATCATCCAACAAACTCCTGGCAAGCTTGTTTGAAAGCTACGTTGGCGCTGATAGCGGTAAGCAGAATCAGCTCACATGGGTTTTCTTTCATTTCTGGGATGTGTGCTTGGGAATGAATTTAAGAAACAAAACAATTCTCTCAGCTGCAATTGACTCAATGCTAAATGAGGCAGTGACTAATTATTTAGATGTGCAGAGCATCTGTAGGAGTTTGCCAGTTATACCAAGGAGGCCATTAACTCTGCTAGTTTGAATGAATACCTCTGAGCAATTTTGGCAAGGAAATCTATGTGTTGTGAACACTCCAGTGGGAGATGAGCATGCAAGTGTTCAGATATGCAGGTAAGTGTTGTGCAAAAAATTTTGTACATAAATGCCTATGAACAAGAACAGCTCCTGTTTCCCATGCTGTAGTCTTGCTAGCCTCCCTGAATTGCATAAGAAATACAAAGTTTAAAAGAGTGTTTTGGAACATTTTGTTGGATTAATGGCAAGTAGACACTGAAGGTACCTGAACACCATTCCACATTGGCCAAAGTAGAAGATTTTGCCAATAGATCTTCCTTTTTGGTTGCTGTTGGTTTTTTTGTTTGACAAGACTAATATATGTCTGAGAACATATTTAAGCTGTATGCATTGCACAGAACCGTTTTATTTGTGAGAAGACAAATAGCAAGCATCCAGAAAATTGATCTTAAGTGAATAAGACTGGCATTCATTACAAAGACGTAGCTCTTATGTCCTGAAGTTGCAATCGCTTAGAGCCTATTTATTGTAACTTTACTTCTACAGATGTTGTTGTCATGAATCATAAGGCACTTTCTGAGAAAGTAAGCAGGCTGCAGACTTCATAATGTGAATAAGAGATGGAGCTGAATGTAAATAACAAAAATCCTCCCACTAGCAAATTCTTGCAAGTTACTAACTGCCTATTTGCCTGTGGATATTCCCATCTGTCAGAACACCACCTTGCTTAGCCTCAGTGTCAGGAGAAAAGAACAAGTCTGTCCAGATTAGCCTCTTCCAGTCTCGGCAGTGTCACTTTCAAAAAGGGGAAAGGCTGTGGATAATTGCATCAAGCACATTGCACTCTTCACATCTTTTATGGTGACTATTGTTGACAGGTGACAGAATGCCAGACCTCCTGGGAATGATCTAATGGTCCAGTGTTTAGAAAGCTACAGCAACTGCTGTACATTTTTGGGTCATGTTTGGCTCTTGTGAAACTTTGTAAAGGTCATGTCAGAAACTAGAATTCCTTTGGAGGATCTGAGTGATTTTGACTCTGAAGCTTTAAGCAAAATTCAGCGGATGCGAAGCTACTATATCTAAAATTACAAATATTTCCCTCTAGACAAATGTTACTAGTACAAGTTCAGTGCCTGCATAGCAGACATGTGAGAATCAGTGTCTATACAGTACAATGTACAGTATAAATTTTCCATAAGCATTACTTTTCTTTAGCTTTTTCTACATTTTCTCACCCTATAGGCTTTTTAATGAACTACAAATTACTCCATTTTGTTAAAAGTTATTTTTACTGCCTTATTCATGTTTATGGACTTTCTGCATAACAAGTGATGCTGCCTAGATCTGAAATGCAAATGCAATCCAGAAAGCTTACAGTGGTCTTTGACAAAAATCCTGAGTATGGACAGAGAGTTGCAAACTTGTGATACGTAACACTTGATGTTCAGAAGTTTTTGTGTAATATTTGAGCAATCAGAGCCATCAAGTCATTAGCTATGCTGTTCATTCAAAGGAAGTTGCACTCTCAGAACAGTTTGTCTGTCTCCTGTGCCTTGCCTGCACTCCTTACTGAGATACAGATTGTGATTTTTATTTATTTCATTTTTTTCTTAGCTGACCAGGGTGGAGAAAAGAAACGCAAGAAAGGTGCTTCTTTTCAAACGGTGTCCTCATTGCACAAGGTTTGTTTACCTCTTCCCACCTGATGGTTTGGGTTAAGACAATACATTGAAGAGGAATGTTAAGAATTGTAATGGACAAAAAAAAATTGAAATCCAACATTGGAATTTGATTCGGGGCCTGGATTATTGACCTTGGCTAAGTGAATACACTGTTATTGAAACCACGTGTGTGAGGAGCTGCTTCATTTTATCTTCTTTTAGTATTCAGGACATTAAGTATTTTTTATTCTATTTGAGAAAGTATCACAAAATGTTGTGAAAACTTTTATCGCTTATTTTGTGGCTTATAGTTTCATGCATGTCTTTGGAACAGAAACTGATTACAAGTAGTCCCTATCTGATTACTGTTTGTAATTGGATCCCAGAGTTAGAGCAGTCATGGAAAACAAAAGTTGTTCAATGGAGTGGCATGTAGCCTCTTTTTTCCTGAGTAATTCCTTTCTACTGGGACTGGCATGCACTTCTGGTAGAAACTATTGCTAGGATCCTGCCTGGGGGAAAAATGGGGTCTGTAATTTACCATTAGTACCTTTCCTTATGGGTAACATTGAGGAAGCTGTAATGTAGGTAAACCTCAGAAAGGGAAGGAAGTAGTTATATCCCACTAGTCATATCATTTTATCTTGTTTGGAGGCGCTCTTATTGAAGGGAAATCATGGGAAATCAAGACCTGTATCTTACCAGCTGAAAAAGTGTAAAGATAGCTGAAGGATCACTCATACAATAATTTAAAAATCCACAAATAGAAGCCCATTTTGCAGCACACAAGGAGCTGCTAAGTACCCAGCTCAGGTTGTCTCATTTATTGTCCTGACTGGCATATAAGAAATTTTCAGTTTGAACAGTTGTGCTGATGACATTATATTCCAGCTCTAATGGTATCTATCTTCCGCTTATTAGACAAAACACCTTCTGCAGAGTTTAGTGATCACTGGTAGGCACTCAGTGGTTGGCTGCTTCTGAGCTAGCTTACTGCCTGCCTGGGAGATGTCTGATTAAGATCAATAAAGGCAAATGTTTGGCCAGGAGGACAAAAACCTGGCTTTTATGAAGAACAAATGGGGAAGGTGAACTATCCTCACTGAGTAGGGAAGTGACTAGACAAAAATGCAGTTGGCTTTACAGAAATGCTCCGCAGGATGACACTGCATCTTGCTTGCTGTTCATCTTGTTTCTGATATTTCTGAGGTTGTAAGTAAAACACGTGTTGTCTTAAGACTTTGCTGAAACTGATGTGGATTCCTATAATAAAGTTAATTTGTACTTTGGTTCATTTGAACATATTTTTCTGTAATAATTTTTGTAAGCTTATAATTTTGCTGCAGACTATTTAAAGAGATGACCTTAATAAACTTAATAACCAACAAACCAAAGAAATATGTCATTGGAATTCCACTAAACCACTAAAGCTAATTGTGTTTTTAATATGTCTGTTCTAGGAAAATTTAAATAAGCTGATGACTAACCTAAGATCTACAGCTCCTCACTTTGTACGATGCATTATCCCCAATGAATCAAAAACTCCAGGTATGGAAAACACAACAGTCTTAAAATTTTAGTATATTTGAACTATGTCATTCCAATACTTCCTTCCAAGTCACCAGATTGTACTTAAATACCGTCTGTGTAGTTCACCTTATCCAATGGTGTTGCTCTTTCAGGAGATGACACCTCACATTTCCCAATTCCCTCAGTGAAATGAAGATTAAGCCCTATGGACAAGTTTCATTTAATTTAGCCTTGTTTTTCCCTTGTAGGTGCAATGGATGCTTTCCTTGTCTTGCATCAGCTCCGCTGTAATGGTGTCCTGGAAGGCATTCGCATTTGCCGTAAGGGTTTCCCAAACAGGGTGCTTTATGCTGACTTTAAACAAAGGTAATCCAGAACTGTGCTGTCTCCTGTCCTAATCCATCAGTCAAATTAAGCAAAGCATGTCTTCTCATTTTTATTTGAGGTATTTTATTCCATTCAAGTTCATTTTACATTCAGTTTGACTGAACATGGAAGGCAGAGTTCTGCTCTTGCTTGTTTCTGTGTAGGCAAAGTAGAAAATTACCCTAGGTGATTTTCCTTTTTTTTTTTTTTTTTTTTTTTTTAAAGTTTTGGGGGAAGAGGGGGTGAAAAAAAGCAGAATCTAGGCCAATTTTACTCATTGCTCATCTGTTATTAACAGGTACCGCATTCTGAATCCAGGCGCGATCCCAGAGGATAAGTTTGTGGATAGCAGAAAAGCAGCTGAAAAACTGCTGGCATCTTTAGATGTTGACCATAACCAATATCGTTTTGGACACACCAAGGTAACCAGAAAAGAGCACCACTGCTTATGTAAAGAGAAAAGTGATAGATCTAATATATAATTTGCAGAATAGAAAATTTTGCAATTTCTGGTGGTGGTGATTAATGAAGAGTTAATAATACAGGGAACCAGCAATATAGCAGCAAAGTGATATTAATTTTTAAGCTGTGCTAAAGGAATTTTATTTCTCTGGCTCAAGCTCCCACAAAGCTTTTATTATAGCAATATTATAAGTGGACACAGCAGCAGCTGATGCTCTGTGACCCCCAGTAAAGCAATAGCTTATTTAATATAATATAGGTACACTCAAACATATATAGACCACAAGATCAGCTGCAGCTTTTGAAATGAGGCCATGTGCCATTATGACATGATCCCATTAGCAGGGATCTCTGGGAGCTGGGAGCTGTGGTTCAGCTGACCTGTTTTGAACCCTGCCACAGTTGAAAACTGTGCAATAAAATTGTGGCAATAAAATAGTTCGGCCTATTCAAAACTGGGGAGATGAGACCCAGTTTTAAAACAACTTTGGAACTGTACAGTGCAGTTCCTGATGCAAGTAGTATTTGGCCATCTATACTCTTTTACTTTATAACGTGTCAATAAAAATACCATTCTTCTGAACAATTTCAATAAGGGTCTGTGTAACTCTGGAATAACATAATTTGTTATGGTGAAATGACATCTGTGCATGTACCAGGTGTTCTTCAAGGCTGGTCTCTTGGGCCATCTAGAAGAAATGAGGGATGAGAGACTTGCGAAAATCTTAACAATGATCCAGGCAAGAGCACGTGGCAGACTGATGCGGATTGAGTTTCAGAAGATAGTGGAGCGCAGGTATGAAGGCACCCCCTTAAATCTTAGCAGATAATAGTAATTACCTTTGAATTATATGTTGAATAGAGCCGTTATTACAGTCCCTAAGGCTATAGCTAACCCTAAATTAAAGGTTTAAAGTAGATGTAGGATAAAAATAATAGCAACTGCATATTAGTTGCCTGCAGCTCTTGCAAAAATCAGATTTGGAAATTTTTCATGTCCCTGAAAATCAAGAGATATGGAGAAAGTTTCTTGTATATCTTAGAACAAAGCCATAAAACTGACTGAGAATGAAAACAGTTCTTACTTTCTCAATTCTGGCTAAGCTTTAGGGAATTTTGTTTGTTTTCCTCTTAAACCAGGGATGCCCTTCTTGTAATTCAGTGGAACATCCGTGCTTTTATGGCTGTGAAGAACTGGCCCTGGATGAAGCTTTTCTTTAAGATCAAACCTCTTCTGAAGTCTGCAGAAACTGAAAAGGAAATGGCCAATATGAAGGAAGAGTTCTTGAAACTGAAGGAGGCCCTGGAAAAATCTGAAGCCAGGAGAAAGGAACTTGAAGAAAAGCAAGTCTCTTTAGTTCAGGAAAAAAATGATTTGCTTCTCCAGCTCCAAGCTGTGAGTAGACACGTATATTCATATATTTATTCGATGTCCTTTGAAAATCAAAGGCTTACAGACCAGAGTCTTAGCACAATTCATTAAAATAAGCTGTTGGTCTTGTCAGAGTCTTGCCAAAAATTATAGTGGATAGAAATTCTCATGTTCTAGCATATAACTAGGTGAGCTAGCAATGCAAATCTTAACAGGTTCTGGCCAAGGCAATATCCGTGGCAATTAGATACGGAAGTAGTCTTACATGTGACTAATCATGCTCACCACTGTCTCATCCTGTTCCATTAATTACTTTTTGGTCTTGTCTTCTGAAATCAGGAGTAGGAAATTTTCCTTACACTGCTCTGTAGCATTGGATCAGGCTCTCTGACCTGTTAGGGGATAGAGGACAATTGAGGAAGAAAAAAGCCAGGCAGTCATTGCTGTCCTCTTCCTTGTGCCACACCAGGAGCAAGATACTCTGGCAGATGCCGAGGAACGATGCGACTTGTTGATTAAATCCAAGATTCAGCTGGAGGCCAAAGTCAAAGAACTGACAGAGAGGGTTGAGGACGAGGAAGAGATGAATTCTGAGCTGACTTCTAAGAAGAGAAAATTGGAAGATGAGTGCTCTGAGCTCAAGAAAGATATTGATGATCTTGAAATAACACTTGCAAAAGTAGAGAAAGAGAAGCATGCTACTGAAAACAAGGTACCTTTAGAACTTCACCATGTATTTAAAAGAGGCTGGGCACAGATTACCTTTATGACAAGAGCTACTGGTCTTCTGATGGTTTTACACTGTCTGTTACACAGGCCACACTGAAGGATCAGTACACACGGAGTTATTTGACCTTATGAGGGAAAAAGTGTTAACTCTGAGCCTAAGTTTCCCTTTTTCTGAAATGAGTTTTGTTGCAATTCAGCTAAAGAATTATATCTAGTTTGGGCATTTTTAAGTAAGCAATTTTCTGCTCTAACCGTGAGTTCTTCCAGCTCTTCTTCTTAGAGCCTGTAAATGTAAAGCTCATCTACTTCTCCTGGAGAGAATCAGAAGTTGGAGTCCACCAAAATGAGTGTGACACTGCAAAGAATTTAGTACTTTTGAAAGAATGTACTAAACCCACAACAAAAACTGGCACACATTGGCTCCCTTGGTGGCAATTTCATTCAAAAAGCCACAGGGGGCTGGGGGCAGGGGAGAGATCCCTTTCTTTCCATCATCTTCCTGCATACAAGTTCAGTACAGTCAGTCATTTGAGCCAGGTTATGATAATACCTTGCTTCAAAATCTTACAAATACATCTTCCTCTCTCACAAAGGTCAAAAATCTGACAGAAGAAATGGCAGCTCTCGATGAGAATATCAGCAAACTTACTAAGGAGAAAAAGTCCTTGCAGGAAGCTCATCAGCAAGTCCTGGATGATCTACAAGCAGAGGAGGACAAGGTCAACACACTGAGCAAAGCTAAAGTGAAACTGGAACAGCAAGTGGATGATGTAAGCTGTCTCTGTCTTCATGTTTCCCCAGGCTTGTTTGTCCACCACTTACAGTCTCATGAGTCTGAAATGTTGCAAAGCTTTGAAATGTATTCCTGTCCTCATAAAAATGATTGAGGATTTAGAAACACAGTCCTTCTTGTACTGTCTGTAAAAAGCATAATTACAGGAATGCTATAACAACTTATCTGTGTAGTTCAGCCTTTGAAATGAGTGTGGTAACGAGGGAAAATCCACTCAGTTTGCATTTGCAGTGTAACTGGCATGAAGTCAAACAGAACTTTGCTACTAAGAGAACTGTAATGCTTGCACAAATGTAAAGCGTGGACTAACCCTTATGTTATATTTCTTTAGCCCATATGTCCACTGGCTGCTAGACAACAAAAAATGTAAAATAGAATGCTTGTACTCAAGTACTTCTGCTTTGCCACTTGCTAGAGCTCAGCACAAAGCTGGGCTTAGCATACATCTGACTCTTGTAATCCATCTGTGTTCCATAAATTTAATAAGTGACTTTGTTCCTAAAGCTTGAGGGCTCACTTGAACAAGAGAAGAAAGTGAGGATGGATCTAGAAAGGGCAAAACGCAAACTGGAAGGGGATTTGAAGCTGACCCAAGAGAGTGTCATGGACTTGGAGAACGATAAGCTGCAGATGGAAGAAAAGCTAAAAAAGTAAGAGACTGATTCTATTGTACAAAATAAAGCAACACAGTTACTGCAGTCATTTCAGAGCCTTCAGGTGTGTCATCCTGCTCTGATGGTGGCTAAAATGAAATTCCATGACAGAGGACAGAGTGTGTAGCCAAGGAGGGAGGGAAATCATGTGCATGGTATACCCAAAACATTAGAATTCATTACACTTTCCAGCTTTTTTTTTTTTAAAAAGGGATTTATGTTTTCATTGCTTAGAGGAGAAAGCTGAAGGAAGTCTCTAAAGTTGTTCATCCTAACTAGATATGACAGTATTGTTGAAAGACCTGACTCTGTTAAATATATTTTTCCACTGAGTCTGAAAATAATGTTACTTTTGTATGACACAAAGAACCAGAAATATAATTGTACAAATGCATGCATAGTCTTGACTTGGAAACTGCAGCTCAGAGGAAGATGTGTTTTCATGCAAATAGCAATACATTAGGATTGCTTTCATTTTTAGATACGTTAGAAGTTTTGCTGAACAACTCTTTAAAAATTGTAAAAGCCTAACTTGAAGCTACAGAGAAAATTGTCACAGTAGGATTTTCCTTTCCATGGCAGGAAAGAATTTGAAATGAGCCAGCTGAATTCCAAGATAGAAGATGAACAAGCTATAGTGATGCAGCTGCAGAAGAAGATCAAGGAGCTTCAGGTCATCTTGCTTCTTTCTTATGTATCTTAGGATGAGTTTCTCTTTGTGCTTCACTGGAGGGCTTTGCAGAGATTTTTCATGGCAAGTTGAAGCTTAGCGTTGAGACCCAAAGTGGTGCAACACTGTAGCTTCCCAGACTGATCCCTTTTCCCCTCAGGATGCTTGCTCTACAGTGCTTCCTTCCCAGTAGCAGGACATATGACCACAGAATGCTAGTGGTTTCAGGCAAGGCAGAAGGGCTCTGGTATTTTGTTTTAAGCAAATAATATTGTTCTAAACCATGGAGCTGAGGGTGGATACTGGAGAGGAGTTCAGCAGTGATAAGCATGGATCTGAAATTTAGGGATCTAAATCTGAAATGCACAGGAAATTTTCAACAGAAATTAAAAGGCCAAAGAAAGTAGCACAGTCCAAACAAAATGTCTTGACCCAAAACATTAGCTCTGCTTTTTTGTAAACAAAGAACATTTGCATAACTTGGACATGAATTGTAGATTGGTCAAAATAACTGTTTCGTAAAAAAGACTGTCCCAATGAATATTTGTTATTCATGCAATTCTACGCACTTCTGTATTTGAAATCCTGTCTTAACACTCCTAGAGAGAAGTTACTTCAGTCACAGAGCTCTTAAAATGGGAACAAAGGGTCCCTCTCCTTCAATGAAAATTTGTTGCTGCTACTCCTACTATCAAGTAACTTCTCCCATGTACTCCAGCTGAATGTCAAGTACATGAGTGTAAGGTCAAGCGCATTGACCTAAATGTCTTGAACTAGAGCTTGGAGAGCAATCTACTGTGAGAAAGATGTGACTCATCATTCTTACTCTAGCTCAAGATCTGATTTAATGGCACAAATGGGCAAGTTTCTGTGCTTCTACTTGTGTTGTAAAGTATGGGCTGGCAGAGGGTTTAACAATTTGTAAGGTTCTTCAAGATATTCCAATGGGAATCATCATGAAGGTGACCCAAAGGTGCTCGTGTCTCTTTGGTAGGCTCGTATAGAAGAACTAGAAGAGGAGTTGGAGGCAGAAAGAACCGCTCGAGCCAAGGTGGAAAAACAGAGATCAGATTTGGCCCGAGAGCTGGAGGAATTAAGTGAGCGACTTGAGGAGGCTGGGGGAGCCACAGCTGCCCAACTGGAGATGAACAAAAAACGTGAGGCAGAATTCCTGAAGCTGCGGCGGGACCTCGAGGAGGCCACACTGCACTACGAAGCCACAGCTGCCACCCTGAGGAAGAAGCATGCAGACAGTGTGGCTGAGATGGGGGAGCAACTGGACAACCTGCAGCGGGTCAAGCAGAAACTGGAAAAGGAGAAAAGCGAGCTGAAGATGGAAGTAGATGATCTGGCATCCAACATGGAGCAGATGGTCAAGGGCAAAGTAAGGGTCCTGAGGCTACCCAAACCCCCAAAGGTCATGCATAGCTAAGGCTGGTCTGAAGGTTTCCCAGGACACCTGGTAGGGCTGAAGTATTTTAGAAGGTTGTGTCTGGTAATCTGAGGGTGTTTATGTGCACAGTGTCCCCCCTTCCCCACCTGGTGGTATAACCCTTCTTACCTGGAGATGGGACAGCAATGAAGATGGCCTGTCTAAAACACATAGTGCATCCATCCCCAGTTGCAGACATATTGTTTATCTGTATATCTCAGAGCTCAAAACTGTGTCACTTAAATTGTGCTCTGCCAGGCTGGTGATGGCTGGGGTGATGCCATCCAAGGCTGGATATCTCCCATTCTAAGCAGTGTCCTCCTAGATCCTGCCCTTGGTTCACAGTTTTGACCCATGTTAGCAAGGAGTGCAAAGCAAAGACTTGCATGACCATCATGTGTATTTTTACTTCCTACGGCTGAATTGTGGGTTTTGTTTCCTGAGTAGATAATCTTGGTAGCTTTCAGTGCACTCTAAAGAGTTCTTTCAGTGCAACTGAAGAAAAGAAATTTCAGTATTCTGAGAGTTAGAAAGCTGTCATCAAACTCAATTTATGATAAATGGCAATTAAAGCAGAATCAGTAAAGCAATTTTCATTGGAGGTGATTTTCCCATCTAGCAATTATGAGGAGGCTTATGCCTGAACTTCACAGGCATGTGATTGCTTTTTCTTGCAGAGTCTTTTTACGCTGCTGCTTTAGTTCAGAAGGTAGTTCCGGGAAAACAAAAGGGGAAGGTGGTCTGATGGAGACTCCTGGCCTGGGAGTCTAGACACAGGGCTACTATTTCCCACTTTACAGCTGTGCTATTTGTGTCTTTGCTATCTGCCATTTCTCTGAAAGGCAAACAAAAACAGGATACATATGGAAGGCTACTGCTTCCAAATGGCTGCCTGGAGACTACAGCTTTGTATGTCTTGCCTCCTGATTCCTGTTAGGCAAATGCAGAGAAACTCTGTCGCACTTACGAAGACCATCTGAATGAGACAAAAAATAAACTGGAGGAAATGACTCGCCTCATGAATGACCTCACTACTCAGAAGACAAAACTCCAGAGTGAGAATGGTATGTGTGTGTTCAGCCTAAGATAAGTTACTGGGAAACAGTCTCAGCACTATGTCAGTGAGATGTCTTGTGCAATGGCATCTGCTTGAAAGTAGCTGGATTAGGATTGCTGAATGAAGCAGTGGCTTTATGTCTTTTGACTCTCCTATCTTCAATATTTTTATAACCTTGGCAGTGGGGGACAACCTTGTCTTTGACTGGCTTTTAAAACAAACCTATAACCATGTTTACCAGCATACCATGCTACCATCTCATGAGCTGAAATGGACGTGCTGGCTAGGTACCCAGTTTCAGGAACAAGGACATGTACATCTATCTTGCAATGCTGGAGGGAAGATGAAGGAGTTGGCATACTGCTGCTGTCTGTGTGAATACCATCTTCCTCAGCATGACCTTGGGCATTGCACTCTAGAAGACACTCACATCTGACCAAAAATACCATATGTCCTCTAAGTGCTTGCTACCTTTATTAGCCAGAGTAGTACTATTTAACCTCTGCATATCACTGTTCTGTGTATTTTCGAAGATGTATTTTTAATTTCCTGTCTGTTTTCATGTTTGTTCTAAGTGCTCCTATGAGGCTGCGGCTTCCACCCTGCAGTGACACCCTTCTTGTGATAAGTGAAGTTTTCCTTATGTATCCCTTTGTTCTGTACACTGGTCATTGTGAGGTTCTCAGGGTGCTTCAGAGCCCTCTGAAAAGTCGTCTGTGGAAAACCAACATAAAGTAGTGAAAAGTATAAACAAAACCAGCTACAACTGTATGTGAAAGCAAGGATCAGTCTAGTCTGATTCATGAGCTGAACTAAAATTAATGAATCAAGGTATTGGGAGTACAAATAATAAAAAACCAAACAAACAAAACCAACAAAAAAAAAAACCCAAACAAACAAACACCTAAGGAAAACTATCATGGTGAAGTGTCTGAGAGTTACAACTTTGGAAGCAGCTTCACAAGAGGTCAGCCACAATCACTGTTAGTTCTTTTCCTCATAAGAACTGGAGAGGTGGGACTTTGATTTTTGGCTGGGACTTTGTAATTTCCTGGTCTTACTTTTTTTTTTTTTTTTTTTTTCCTTTGGTTAAATCCTGTGGCAGGTGAATTTATAAGACAGCTTGAAGAGAAGGAGTCACTGATAAGTCAGCTTTCCCGGGGGAAAACATCATTTACACAACAGATTGAAGAACTTAGGAGACAGCTAGACGAGGAAACCAAGGTAATGCTTTGACTGTGTCCCATTCATTGAGATGGAATGGGGAAAACTGTTCATGTTCGTTTGTAGCCTGGATAAAAGCTGAAATGAGACATAGGGATGAGAATGCTTCCTGGCAGTTGTACTGATACAAGTTCCTGCCCCTGACTGAGGCAAGTCGCAGAAGAGTTTGGGAAAATAATCAGCATCTGTAATTGCTAAATAAAACTTACCCAGTATTATAGCCAAAATCTCAGATCTTGTATCTTAAAAGTTTGCATGCTTCTCCAAAGGTGTTAGATTATCTTCAGTCTTGATAGCTTCCTCAGCATGTCACCAGTTAAGGATGACTTCAAACGCTTCTTACCTCACTTGACCTGGACTGTCAAGGCTAGAGGCAAAATGAAAAAAAGCCTAAAGCCTCCATTTGAATTTCTAGGGGCTGTTTGTTTGGGGTTTGCTGTAGGTAACCTTGCAATGCTGTGACCTTTATATCTCTGCAGTCCAAAAATGCCCTGGCTCATGCCCTGCAAGCGGCCAGGCATGACTGTGATCTCTTGCGGGAGCAGTATGAGGAGGAGCAAGAAGCCAAGGCGGAGCTGCAGCGGGCTCTCTCCAAGGGAAATGCAGAAGTGGCACAGTGGAGAACAAAGTATGAGACCGATGCCATTCAGAGAACTGAGGAGCTGGAAGACGCCAAGTAAGTGGGTTATGTGGGCTTCATTGTGCCCTTGGCTGGGAGGACTGTGCTCCCTGGGTCTTATGGCGCCAAGGAAATAGGGCAATCTGGTTGGAAAAAGCCCTATGGCTCATTGCTGTCATTTGTGGCTGTCCTTCTGTTCTTTTCATTGCTTGAGCAGGTCAATGTTTCTGTTGAGTCCTTGTCCACGGGGTAGCAGATATGGATACTGGGGTTTATTTAAGGACTAATGAGATTAGATTACCTTATTTGGTTGTCTTGCACATACACTTGCTTTGCCCTGGCCCAGTGCTATGTTCTCTAGGTCTTGACTTGCCTTCCCAGCAGGGAGATGATGGCTGCTCCAGGAAGGTAGGGCAGAAAGTCATGCTGGCTCATGCTCTGCAGCTGCTCACAGTTACCAGTCTCGGGTGTTATTGGGCAAGGTCTCTGAGCATCTGCTTCTGCACATCTCTGATGTGCAGGATCTTCCCCCACTTCCAGTACATCTTCTCTATCTAGCATCTTCACTTTCTTCTTTCTGGGCCCTCCTTTCTTTCCAGGACCTATTCTTCTTGCCAGGACTCCCAGACCCTGTTTTCCCAATCTAAATGATCTATGAACAGAAGCCCAAGGTGTGACCAGCCTCCTAACTGGTGGCTCTGTTTCATAGCTCTTAACTGGAGGAACATGACACTTTAATTTAGACCAGGTGTTACCAAAATTTACAAGCAGCCCATCCTGGTTACAGATAGCAAGTAGCAGACTGCTGCTTTGGAGTTCAAAAGTTCAATTTCAAATATTCACACACACGCACATGCATAAAATTATCTGCCACATGTCCGCATTCATAAGTTAAGCTGTTTCTTTGCCTATCATAGTCCCTTCTCTCTAGAGGCTTGATTTCCCCCTCCCTTCCCCTTGGCCCACCCAATTTTCCCTTTCAAAACTGATTTATTGAGATGCTGGTTTGGTGTCAGTTTTTCTGGATAATGTGGCAGCAGTGGCTCTCAGTCAATCTCTCTTCCCACCTGGCAGGAAAAAGCTTGCCGCTCGCCTGCAAGAAGCTGAGGAAGCAATTGAGGCGGCCAATGCCAAGTGCTCTTCTCTGGAAAAGACAAAGCACAGGCTGCAGAACGAGCTGGAAGACATGATGATTGACCTGGAGAAGGCCAACTCAGCAGCTGCCTCCCTGGACAAGAAGCAGCGTGGGTTCGACAAGATCATCAACGACTGGAAGCAGAAGTACGAAGAGTCACAGGCTGAGCTGGAGGCCTCCCAGAAGGAGGCCCGCGGCCTCAGCACCGAGCTCTTCAAGTTGAAGAATGCCTACGAGGAGACGCTGGACCATCTGGAAACGCTGAAACGGGAAAACAAGAACCTCCAAGGTAAGCTTCATTCAGGCCCCGCGTCCAGCAGGAAAGCCACACCAGTGGACAGCTGGAGGGATGCAGGTGCCCTGTAACAGCTGTGGGGAAAGGCGTTTACCTCATCCTTGAGACTAGCGTTCTGATGTGTTTGGAGACACTGACTGATGCTGGCAATGAAAGTTTTAAACACAGAAATTGGTATGGGCAGAGGAGAACAGGCTTCCCTTTGCTCACCTGTCAGTGAAGCTCACTGGCAGAGGTGCCAGTCTCAGGGGAGGAACAAGAAAGACAAGAGAGGTGCAGCGGATGAAGCCTAGACAGCTCCCAAAGCAGAGCACAGTGTTGCTAGCCTGCAGATCACAGATAAAAAGTAAACCACTACAACCACTTCAAAAAACATTTACAAGAAAGCCTGTGCCTTCTGCCGCGAATGCAGGTTTGTGAATCTTGCTGGTTATGTTAGTTTATCATGAATGAGTGACTTTACACAGTTTGATTTAGTAGCAGTTTAGAATTTACTTGCAGCAAATCGCAGGATTTGATTGTGATTTTTTTAATAGCACTCAATCATCAGTGATTAACAAAGTGACTAGACAAAATCGATCAAAACAGCGACTTAGTTACAGATTCGAAGATGGCAAGGTTCACTCTATTACTGCATGAAAGAAGTGCACAAAGGGAAATTAAGTTACACTGAGTTGGAACGATTCACAGAGAGATCATGTATGCAGGGGATAGGGGGGACCCTCCCATTGAGTCACGAGGTTCAGAATAGACCCCTTTGCTTTCTAAACTCCTTCTCAGAGAGGAGTCTAGGTATGGCTAGGTCCAATCTTAGTCTCAGACTTGATCAACAGTTTATAGGAATAAGGATAATGCAGCAGTGTAAGATTCACTTTGTAATTAAATCATACATGTACAGACAAACTGATTCACACATGCGGACACGAATGCGCATATATATATAAAAAAAGGTTTACGTGTTAAAAATTCCCCTCGAGTTCAGTGAAATACATCGAATTTCAATGGGCAAGGGTTGAGACTCTGAGAAGGAGTGAAGGGTTTCGGCCCAGGCTCCACCATCAGTCTTCAGCGACAGACTTCTGATTTTAGCAAACTTTGAGAGTTTGCTAGCTCTGAGAGACGTCTCACTCAGAGGGAGATGCTGGTGCAGGTGGCTGCAGTCCAGGAGAGCTCAAAGGGCCTCACTTAGGACTGCTGGTTATAGGATCGTGAGATGATTGGCTTTAGTCATCAGTAAATTTCTATGAGTCACAATTTGGGTCGGCAATTGCTGGAATTCCAGTAACGATGATGCTGCTCTGTTTCAAGGCTGTCAGGGGTAGCTGCTTGTTCTTGCTCCTCTCATTAGCCATAATACAGAGTTCCTGATAAGGACAGGACTGCTCTGCATTTCGACCATGTAGGAGTTTCTGGTACAATTAAGGGGCATTTAAGTGACCAACTTACTACACAAAGGCCGCAGTCTGGAATTCCTGAAATCACAAAACGGTCAAAGAAAGAAAAAAAGGGGGGGAGGATGCACCACCACATCTTCAAGTTGGTCAGGTAAAAAAAGTTGCTGTAATTGAAAGTAAGGCAGCGCTTGTGTACAGACCAATCCTTGAGGTAGTAGTTTGAGGCACAGGTCCTGTATTCATGCTCTGTGAATTGCAGTATGTTTGGGACAATCTGGTTGCTAAATCCGTCCATCATTTTTGTTTCAGAGGAGATTTCTGATCTGACCAATCAGATTAGTGAAGGAAACAAGAGCCTCCATGAAATAGAAAAAATCAAGAAACAGGTTGAACAAGAGAAGTCAGAAGTTCAGCTGGCTCTGGAGGAAGCAGAGGTAAGGAAAGAAAGCTCAAGGGAAGAGGAAATGGTGTCTTTATCATGCTTTTCCTTCCTTTCTCACCCTCTCAGCAACACAGCCAATGTGTTGGTTGTTAGCAAGTTGGTTGTCTCTGCACCCAGCTCCTCCTGCCCTGCTAGCCAGTGTTTTCAAGAGCAACTGGTGACTTTTGGAGATGTCAGCTCTAAGATCATCAAGTGGAGGCCCTTTCAATGAAGGTGCCTTGTAGGTTTTGGTTTTTATGTGGTTGGGTGGTTCTTTCCCTTTCAGGAAGCTCAGAAATCTTCTGCTCACCTCCTGAAAATCCAGTCCTTCTCACTCACTTCAGCATAGAATATTTCCGTCTTTCAGGAAACAGGAACTGCTGAGAATTATGGTCTTATTTTATCAGATATTTCTAGTGTCTAGCTTCCAAAACCAAATTGACCATGTCCTGTTTTTGAGGATAAGACAACAAACCTTCTGATGAGGTTTATCCCTTAAATTGTATAAGGTCTCAAATATTGTGTTGGATACTGCAGCCTGCTTAAAAAAACAGGTAGCAGTCTCAGAACTGGAAAATCTTTGACTCCCATAGGAGTTTGGACAAGACACTTAGCGTCACTGCATTAATTTCTACAGTGGCAAGTATGCATGCACCCAAGACGGATGCCTCATCCCGGTTTCCAGAAACAAACCAACAATACGGAACAAGCCAATTGGAAATCCTGATTATTCACTTAACGGGCTGGGTTGTCAGGTTTTTTAAAGTTGGCGCATTGCAGAGCTAGGAAGGGGTGTAGGTGTTGCTGGCTAGAAGCAACATAGCACACAGCAAGAGATTTTTAGTGAAGGCAGCATTTCTTTTGAATCGTACTCTAAATAATATTTGCTAAAACAAAAATCGCCCAGTGACAGGGATCTGTTAATACTTTAAATGCTGTGCAACTTCTTTTGTCTGTTACAGGATGCTTTATACTTTGCAGGGATTTCACAGCCAAACAAACAGGTGTCATGATCAGAGCAGAGGAAAGTTGATGTCTTTCTTCAACAGCTCTGAGATGTGGAGAGTGATTACATGCTCTGTCAATAAACTTCTCTCACTAGAAAGAATACATCAGTTCTTGAGGGATTTAAGGGGCATGCTTTACTTTCCTGAACTGTGTGGAACAGCTTCCTAAAGCTCAGTGAAATTAGGAACTAATGAAAGTAAAGTGGTGATGTATTTTATTTTAATTGTGAAAGAAATGGTTTAATACAGATTTTCTCCCTTCCTTGTGAGTTTGGGTCTCCAGCAGTCACAATGGTGACATGGTACTCCTGTGTGCTGTTCCCATTAATATGTTGTGGCTCCTTGGCATGAAGTGTGCATTCGACTGACCTGTAGCTGCTGCATGATGGCTGGAGATTAGCAAGGATTTTGTACCGCCTTGTCTTCAGAACCTCCATTCTGTTTCCATCATCTCTCAAGGGAAGCATAGCTAATCCTGTGCAATGCTACCCTTCAGAGAGCACTTCCAAAATATATGGTGTTCAGTTCTGTTTCCCTTCCCTGTGTGATGCGAGCCGCAAGGAGTCAGAATGCCACTGAGCCTGGTTTATGCAAGGCCTGGAAGTCAGAGGCCCTGTTATTTCACTATGGGCTGCTGTTAGCTTAGTTCTTGACTTCCATATATGAAAGAAATGTAAGAACAAAGACATAGGAACAAATCTCCCTTGTTTCATAGAGATGTCTTCATGTTAATTGGAAAGAACGAACAGACTATTTTTGCATTTTGTCATATAGAGCTGATGTCTGCTATTTCTTTCCTTGAAGTCACATTGCCTAACAAGATTGTATAAATGGGAGGCTTTCAACACTTCATGATTTGGAGAGATCTTTGTGAGCTGGGGGATGTGTGGACCCCTTCACCCTCCCAACAACAATCCTGCTTTAGCTTTTGCCTATCCCTTACAAGCCCGTGAATTTCCAGAGGGTGTCTGTACAGGGGTGAGGAGCGGGGAATGTCTGTTGATATTAAAACCACGCAGGCAGAGCCTAAGGGGGTTTTTTTGTGAGCCATGGCCCATTTGACAATTTGTCCTTTGAGGAGCTTGCTGCTCGGTTTTCCAGCTGCCAAGTTGCATTAGAAGGCAAACAAATGCATTGTTTTGCCATGTAAGCCACTTATGTCCTTGCCTAGAGAGAGAGGCAGGGAGGAAACAGTGCTATGGGGAACAGGAAGAAAGTGTGAAAGGATCATCTTTGTGCAGCAGTTTGTGATCTGAAAAAATAAAAAAACAGAAACTCCTGGCCTGCAAGCTCTTGGTGCTTTCTATTTCAGGGAGCTTTGGAGCATGAAGAAAGTAAGACTCTCCGTTTTCAGCTTGAACTTTCTCAGCTTAAAGCAGAGTTTGAAAGGAAACTGACAGAAAAGGAGGAAGAAATGGAAAATATAAGGTACTGTGCAGGAAGCAGCATGTTTTTTTAAGGGGAAAATATCAAAAGACCAGAAATATTCTCAAGACCCAAGCCAGTCAAATGCACCACAGGTAGCTGTGCCAGCACAAGCAGATACTGTCCATACCAGTAACGAAGACAACTCTGATTATTTGCCAAAGGGTAGTCTTGCCACATTACCATTTCTTAGTTCAAATATTCCTGTCTATTCAGCCTCTGCCAGCATACACATAAGCCCATCATACATATCACATAGCAGCTGTAACACAACTGACTGGCGTAATCAAAGTCGCAGCAGACCAAGGGCAGCTAAGTCTGTATGTTTACAGTATGGAGACAAGTAGGTCTAGAGAGCTGCTTTCTCCTAATCCTGTAGGATGGCTGCTCCCAAGGGGAACCACAGGCAAAATCAGGAGTAGTACCTCAGTGGTGCTCAAACCTATGTTATGTGAAGACAATCTTCACCTCTGCGTTTAGTTAATTTACGCAGTTATAGCTACACTGATTGTGGGGGATGTGAGGAGCTTGCCATTATGTGTACACCACTTGGGTAAGCAGTGAGAACTGCAGAGGTACAGAAAATATGAATATAAAAGGAGAGGAACTTGCAGGTGAAAGGGATAAACAGACAAAATGGAAAGCAATTAGATGACAGGAGGATAATGTCTTTTCTCTCCCCTCCCACCCAGCACAAACTCTAATCTGAAGAGTTACACTCCCAAAACGATGCTATGCTGGGCCAGATTTTCAGCAATGTGTGTGCAGTTCTTCAGAAAACCCTGACCTTGAATTAGTCAGCGTTGTAGCACTATTAATCCAAGAACCATGTCATTGTTTGTTGGTAGGGTAAAGGGTAGGGAAGTCCAAGGCTCACCTTAGTCAACATAGCTACAAGGATTTATATTTTAATTGTTTAAGAAATAATGTTTCGGCTCTTTCAGATATGATCTTCTAATGTCTTGCAGAAGTCTGGATTACAGAGATCTCAGGAAAAGCTATTCTAATCAATGCCTTCTGCCTCAGCTTTGTTATGAGTGTTTTGCTCCTAAGTTGTTTAGCAGATATGCTGTGTTGCTCCCTGGGAATCTAGGACACAGTTCAGTATCTTGCTGAAGCAATAAGGCCCTCAAAGTTTTCCTTATTGACTTGTTGATTTCCAGAATTCCTATGCTTTCAGCAAAACTTGGCCAGCAGCAATATAAATGTTTCCCTGTGTGAGTCATATTCTGTGCTTTGAGTTACGTTCTGGTTGTAAGAGAGCAAAACTTTCATCCTAGGACTTGACTGTTAGAGAGTCAAGAAAATTAAGCACCTGTCTGTATCTGTTTTGCCATCTTTAAATTGGCACTAAATTGCCTTTCACAGGGGGACCAGGCTGTTAATTAGGGTGGGCTTAATCTCTCCTAACTTTAGACGTCCATAACAGAGATCTCTATTCCTGAATTATTCCCCTTATAATTAAGCATAAGAAATGTGTTGCAACGTCTACTCTAAGACACAATAAATTGTAGCTTACACATGCCATTTACTATAAAGAGAACATGTAATTAGCTTAGAATGTAGCTGCCTACCTTCAGTTTGATTAATCCCTTCCACTAATGCCTTCATAAAAAGGCTGAGATGTAAAGCATCCCAGTAAATGATTCAGTAAATATCTTGATAAGTGACGACTAAGCTTGAAGTGCTGCTTCTTAGGTTCAAACCTGTACTTGCTCGAGTTTACAAGAGATCCGGGAGAACTCCTTGCTCCAACAGTGCTTACAGATCAGGAGTTAGCTGACAGTGTGAAGCACACCAGCCAGTTAGATGGTAGTGAAGCCGTATAAACCTGTGCTATGTATGTCATTCAGAAATACACTATTTCCAGAAATTAGACACTTTCAGAAAGTGAAGTACTGTTGCATGTAGTTCTATGTTTCTGTGCAGAGAGGAAAATTACTCCATTCACCCTTCATGTCCTTTTTACATTATTCCATAATCAGGAGAAATCAGCAGCGCGCCATAGATTCACTGCAGTCCACCCTTGATTCTGAAGCCCGGAGCAGAAATGAGGCCATCCGGCTCAAGAAGAAGATGGAAGGGGACCTCAACGAGATGGAAATCCAGCTCAGCCATGCTAACAGGCACGCTGCAGAAGCAACAAAGTCAGCACGTGCCTTGCAGACACAAATAAAGGTACTCTGAGAGCTGCCAGTCCCAAGCGCCCAATGATAGGTGTGGGCTGCGTTTCATCAGCACAGAGCGAAACAGCAATGGTGATGGTAATTAAGAGAGAAGCTACTCCCAAAGATGTGCAGGGAAAGCCCTTAGTGATCGCGTCTGGCGTAAGAGAATACTGAAATATGGATTTCTTCCAAGACTTGCATACAAGCTGGATGAGATCCAGTCATAAAACAATTGCTGGCTACAGGATCCTGCAGGGGCAGAAAGCTACAGCATTGAGGAACTGAAAATCTATGATCTTCCTGTGAGCTTGAAAGTCCTTTAAAGTGGAGAACAAGTCAGTTGGCTGGAGTAAAAGGAGTGTGTATATATTCAGCTTTGTTGTTTGCTTCAACATTTGTGATAGCTTTAAAAAGAAAACTAGTGCTTTGCTAAGACACCTCTTAAGTCATCATCTCTCCCACGCCTCAGGCAGACCTCAGGCAGACCTGCCAGCTTTGACAGATTTGAACACACAGGTTTTTCCCTGTTGTACCACATACCACAAAAGCTATTCAGCTTACAGTGTGGAGGAAGCCTTTCTCCAATAAAGAAGCACTGAAATTCTTGAGGTGGGCCCCATGCAACTTCTGCAGTCTGGGGTCCTCTTATGTAAGCACAGCAGCTCGAAATGGAGTTGTACTGGTAAAAAAACCCTAAACATCTGTTTTATTATAGGAGCTTCAGGTGCAGCTGGATGACTTGGGACACGTGAATGAAGATCTGAAGGAGCAGGTGGCGGTCTCTGACAGGAGGAACAATCTTCTCCAGTCGGAGCTGGATGAGCTGAGGGCTTTGCTGGACCAGACTGAGCGGGCGAGGAAGCTGGCAGAGCATGAACTGCTGGAAGCCACTGAACGTGTGAACCTGCTTCACACTCAGGTTGGCTTTTTCTGTGCTCTCTCCCTCACTGGGTTAAACTGAGCCTTGTCTGTTAAGCACTGACACTGTTTCTCCACAGCCGTCATAAGTCAGACATACTTTATCCTCCTTCAAGGGAGAAAATGAGGGAGTGAAATTAAGTCACTCTGTAGATATGCCACCTCACTCCCTTCAAGTTAGCTGGAATTGGTGATTCAGCCAACTGCTTTAAACAGTTTCCAGAAAAAGCGATGATGGAAGATAACAAGAGTAAATTTGATTTCCTTCCTTCTTCAGTGCTGTAAAACCAGTTTCCTGCTTTAGTTAAGCAATGGCTGGGATGGTGCGGCATTTCTTTGGAGAAGTGATGCTTCAGGGTGTTGATGTTACTCAGCAATGAAAACTGTAGAGTCTGGGTTCTAACAATAGGTGTATTGTGCAGGGCAGGAAACTACCCTGCAGCAAAGTGCTCTCTACCATGTCACAGATCTTCATTAATATAGGCCTTTGGACTTTGTCACGATGGATACTGCAGTTTTTACAGGGCCATGGAGGGACATGTCCTGACGTGCCAGCATTTTTGCTACAAAACCAAAGCTTCTCTTCACCAAAGAATTAATGGTCAGAAGGAAATTAAAATGTGCTACAGGCTGGCGATGTTTTGCAATGTTTCTTCCAGCCCATGACACCATAGGGCTTCTGTTTTAATTACCTCATTGACTAACTGATTATGGATCATTAGTTTTCAAAAATTAACTGGCTTATTCATTCTTTTATTTCAGCATCTTGCTTATAATTTTATCTAAATCCAAACCTGAATATTTACAGCTTTAAGAGTATAGTTAATATTTCCTCAGTCTGAAGCTAAGCCACGTGGTAAAGACCAGCCCTTACCACATACCTGGGTCTCCCTTCCCAAATCATAGAATCGTTTAGGTTGGAAAAGACCTTTAAGATCACCAGGTCCAACTGTTAACCTAGCACTGCCAAGTCCACCACTAAACCATGTCCCTAAGCACCATGTCCACACATCTTTTAAATGCCTCCAGGGATGGTGACTCCACTGCTTCCCTGGGCAGCCTGTTCCAGTGCTTGACAACCCTTGTGGTGAAGGAATTTTTCCTAATATCCAGTTGAAGCCTCCCCTGATGCAACTTGAGGCCATTTCCTCTCGTCCTGGCACTTGCTACCTGGGAGAAGAGACCGACACCCACCTCGCTACAACCTCCTTTTGGGTAGTTGTAGAGAGCGATAAGGGCTCCCCTGAGGCTCCTTTCCTCCAGACTGAACGAGCCCAGGTCCTGCAGCTGCTTCCTCATAGGATTTGTGCTCTAGACCCTTCACCAGCTTCATTGCTCTTCTTTGGATGCGCTCCAGCACCTCAATGTCTTTCTTGTAGTGAGGGGCCCTGTACAAGTCTGTGTGATCCAGGAGTTGCAAAAATCAGTAAGCCTTGGTGTGCTGTGGTATTTAGAGAAGTTATGTTTCTAATCATCACTCTTCCTCCTTTTCCACTGTTCCTTTGGGGAAAACTTAATAAAAGAACACAAGCCTGATCAATCAAAAGAAGAAGCTGGAGGGTGACATTTCCCAGATGCAGAATGAAGTGGAAGAATCAATCCAGGAGTGCCGGAATGCAGAGGAAAAAGCCAAGAAAGCAATCACAGATGTAAGTAGGCTGGTTCCTTCCTCACTTCTTTTCAGTACCGCAATGACTTAGGACAACCAAGTAATTATTTCCCAGGTCACCATTTCTGCGCTTGTTACAAAGCTCAAACATCCAAAGCACTCCACAGTTATCTGGAAGTAACTGATGAAACTACAAAATAAAACAGGCTAGAGGTAAAAAGAGAGGAAGGACTTCTTCCTGATGTTTAGGTTTTGGTTGTTTTGTTGTTTTTTTTTTGTCCCAAGAATGCAGTTTCCACTGATCCTCAAAGTCTCAGGTCACTTCACCTTTGAATCAGGTAAATCATACACCTGGATAGGCTAAACCAGTTCAGACTGCACTAGTGCTAACTGGTCTCCTGATGTACATAGAATCTGATGTGAGAAACAAAATTACTGAATCCCAAATGAGGTACCCTAGAACTAGGTGTCTTTTGGAAAAACATGAGGCCTAAGATCGCAGGAGGAGAGTCGGAGTGCATTCTTCCTCTAGAGAAGACGTAATTTCCCGCAGACCTGGAGAAATCCATGTCTTCAGAATTCAGCTGATGTATCGCATCATACCAACAGATAAAGTGAAAGCTCAACGGGAGGTTTCTGTGAGTTACATGTCTGGAGTGCCTGGTCAAAGCTATTCCTGTACCATGGTCTCTACTGATTCCCAGCTGACAGCACTATTACTGCCTGCCAAAGGGAAGATGCTGATTGTCCTTGATTCAACTCCAGCCTGGATTGCAGTGAATGATGTCTTCCAATGACTGCTCAATGATGGGTACAAAATCTGTAAATGGCTCTTGGTGGCCAGCACAAACATCAAAGCAGGAATTAGCTAATTGGCACCCTTGTTACCTGTCTTACAGAACGGCCAGGGACTATGTAAGATGTTGAAAGTGAGCTTCGCATCCCAGCACAGACTGCTCAAACTGCTCTGCTGTTACAGCTGCTCAGACAGCTCTCATCTATGGCTGTGCAGGGAAATTTGTCTGCCAGTTATTTTAATCTACCTTTCAAGAGCTCCAAACACCAAGGTTTAGATTTTGAATACGTTCTAGGTGAAATGTCTGTAGTGAATGGCACAGGCTTACTTGCAGGCATTATAAATGAGGACATTATATAGCACAGATACTAAAAGGAAAAAAAAAAAGTAGGGGAAAATCTTAAATCACAGCATTAAAATACAGAGGGGAAAAAAGGCCTCTAAGGCTATTCTGTCTTTGCATTTTCTCTGTCCAGGCAAGATATGCACACACAAGATATTCTCTGGAGCTTTGAGTACAGTGAATGATCCAAGTAGTGCATAATCCAAGATCCATCTCCCATAATTTCTTCTGAGACATAATTCAATAGCGTAAGATAATTCTGTAAAATGTGGTTGTTTTTCAGGCAGCAATGATGGCTGAGGAGCTTAAAAAGGAGCAGGATACTAGTGCTCACTTGGAGAGAATGAAGAAGAACATGGAGCAAACCATTAAAGACCTCCAGAAGCGACTGGATGAAGCAGAACAAATAGCCCTGAAAGGTGGCAAGAAGCAGATCCAGAAACTGGAATCCAGGGTAAGTTTGTGATCCAACTTCAGACCACTGTCTCCTGCTTACAGAACTGGGACCAGGTAGGTGCCCTAGGGCTACCTAGTAAGTTCATAGAGGCCAATAAGGGATACTATGAACACTTTCCTCTGTTGCACAAAATGCAGGTGAGCAGTTCTTAGAGGAATGCTTCCTCTTCATCATCCAGCTACAATGAACTGTTGTAGCATAGCAGATGACCAAGCCCTTGATTAAAAAACTAATTAAAAAAACCCCAACATCTAAACCCAGGAAAAGCCTCTGCAATGCTTGCTTCACTCAAAATTTTTTGGCCTTTGCATATATCTGCACCTTTTCTGGTGTGGTTTAAATACATTTATGAAAAAGTAGAATGGAAAGGTGACATTTTGACCTGATCCTGAAATTTTACTCTATGGAGATGCTGAGAAAATGAGCATTTCTTGAACTGTGAACCAAATTGTCTGCTGCTTGATATATATGTAGCATAACGGCAAGGGTTTTTCCTTTTTTGCAGGTTCGTGAGCTGGAGAATGAACTCGAGACTGAACTCCGTCGCAATTCAGATGCCCAAAAAGGAGCCCGGAAGTTTGAGAGGCGTATAAAAGAGCTGACTTACCAGGTATGCTGAGGACTATAGTAACCACTAGGTCCCTGGAAACAAATGTGTTCTCCCAGTGTTGTAAGTTGCCTCAGCGAAGGATGAAGGATGGCATTACTCAGAGCTTTCTGATTGTAGGAAGCTTTAGAGATAGGAGGAACATCTCCCTAGGGCTAACATCATCTTCTTGACTCATTGTGACTAATGTTAGAAAGCCTGTATTGCTGAGATTTGGACAGGTTTAGCACAGTATTAATATGGAGCAGGCTTAGATGACTATTCACACTGCAAGAAAAGAAAGAGCCTGGCTGTCTCTCAGCTGTGCTGATGTTGCCAAAAAGAGCCATGTTTTGCATGGATGCAGTTGACTCTAACACATCACTCAGTGTAGGGTTGTCCAGTCCCAGGGCTCTGTCACCTATTGCTGAGCAGCACGGTCTAGTTGTGAGCCTCCCATAGGTTTGCTAACAGCTGTTGCTGCTGCTTGCCTTTCGAAAAAGGTCTGCAGCACAGAGCACTGATCCTTTTGCTTTCAACAGCATTCTTAAGAAGATAATCCCATCCATCTGCTTTAGGAGATTACTTAGCCTCCTACGTGTTGTTTTACTCTGACTTTTGTATGCACGGGCTGAAGGTTGTTCTCTTAGAATACTGTGCTCTGGCACAGGCAGGCAGAATTAGCTGGTCCTTCTGCTTATGGACTGTGACAGCTTAAACCTGGCTCCTCTTACCAGAAATGCCTCCAAACAAGATTTTTAAATATGGAAATCATGCATATTTTAGGCCCACCCGTAGGTCCGTTTCACTAAATAATGATACGCTCTACAATGACAAGAGTGATCCTCATCCCTGAGCAAGGAACTCTGTGTGTGTTTATGTGTATACTTCTGAAAGTGTGTGCATGTATATATGTATGTGCATATGTATACATATTTACATATATATAAAAATGGGGAGGATACCCTCTTTTAGTCCTCAGCCTCCAGGCTCACCTACATCTTCAATCAGCCTATAGAAATTTTTCTCATCTATACACAGGGTGATCACAATATTGCTTGTTTGTATCTTGAACTATGTATTTCTAAAATTGTATATATGGCAGCCACACCTATTTCATTGTGGGAGATGCTTTAGGCCTTTTTATACTGTGAACCCAATTAATGGTGTTTTGATGCAGTCAGAAGAAGATAAGAAGAATCTGACCAGGATGCAGGATCTGATTGACAAGCTACAATTAAAAGTGAAGAGCTACAAGCACCAAGCAGAGGAAGCTGTAAGTAACTATTTGGGCCTTTACACCTTTGAGAAATTTATTGTCCTAAACACACAATCCTTAAACCATAGGAGCTTTTAGTACAAATACACATTTTGTGTGTATTAATATTTGTATTTATATTAATATAAAAGCTGTATGAATCTATTTATAATGGTGCTGTGGTTTAACCCGGCAGGCAGCTAAACCCCACACAGCCGCTCGTTCACTCTCCCCCTCCCCAGTGGGATGGGGGAGAGAATCGGAAAAAAGAAATAAAATTTGTGGGTTGAGATAAAGACAGTTTAATGGGACAGAAAATGAAGGACAAATAATAATAATACACAAAACAAGTGATGCACAATGCAATTGCTCACCACCCGCTTACCGACACCTAGCCAGTTCCCGAGCAGCAGTCTTGGCCTCCTGGCCAGTTCACCCCAGCTTATATACTAGCATGATGTCATATGGTACAGAATATGCCTTTGGTCAGTTTGGATCAGCTACCCTGGCTGTGCCCCCTCCCAGCTTCTTGTGCACCTGGCAGAGCATGGGAAGCTGAAAGAGTCCTTGACTAGTGTTAGTATGACTTAGCAACAACTAAAACATCAGTGTGTTATCAACGTTATTCTCAAACTTAATCCAAAACACAACACTACGCTAGGCACTAGGAAGAAAATTAACTCTATCCCAGCCAAAACCAGGACAAATAAATACAAAATAAAATATGTAGCATATGTATTGATTAAATTTAAGAAAAGGTATTCAATTTTATCTTAAGATTGTAGTATAATTTGCAAGGGAAGGGTGGAAGGGACTTTTTTCCTCCTAGTCCCTCAGGAGGCATGTTGAGAACCTCCCAGTTCACGTAACATGGAGAGTGACACTGGAAACATCAGCTCTGTAAAACAACAATCTCAGTTCTCCAGGAGGCAAGCGGTTTCCATACAACTGTTACCTAGTCATGCTGGGCACTCTCCATCCCACCTGAAATGGAAAGCTTTGTTTCATGTGGACAGGAGGAAATCAGCTGCACTGTTTTCTCTCACCAGGAAGCTCAAGCCAATCTGTACCTTTCAAAGTACAGAAAACAGCAACATGATCTGGATGATGCTGAAGAACGGGCTGAAATAGCTGAATCTCAAGTTAACAAGCTGAGGAGCAAGTCAAGAGACATTGGCATGAAAAAGGTATGGTTATACCATAAATGTGACTGTTTAATACACAGTAGTGGATGCTGTGCATACAGGAAGATCTGTTACATCTCTTAAAGTAGCATGGACTAGAATAAATTCTTGTTTATTACATTTTTTTGTTTCAGTCTACCCTTTATTTTAACATTAAGGTAAGCCTTTAGGACAGCAATCTGATTCTTAGCCAAATTAATTCTCTGTCCTCTTGATGTTGTCATTTAACTTCTGTGCTCAGCAGCCAGAAGTTTCCAGGACTGGTGATTTGGTTTTGTTTATTTTTTTCCAAGGGACATTAAAAAGCTCCATCTTTTTATCCTTCTGATGATGTAGATTTCTATGTATCTAATACAGGTTGGGGACTGCTGCACTAGCAGATTGCCAGATATTTTAATATTGCTCTTTCAATGAACTTGTCTTGAAGAGCTGGATGAAAAGAAAGTATTAGTGATTAGAGTCACTTAGGTGCTGGGAAGTCATCAGTAATTAGAAATATATTTTAGTGTTTTGCACTTGAGCAGAATGCCTATATGAATAATATTCATGAAACTAAAAGGTGCCTAAGAACTTGGTCTGGAACTGAAAGCAAACCTTTGCTTATCTATGTTTGCCTTGTGGCAACCAGGGCAAGTAAGAGTGGGGTTGTTACTTGTAGGAATGACAGAAAGACGACATGGGTCATTGCTTTAGCTATTTGATTTGCAAGTGAAACATAAACTGCCATGCTTAACTTCATATAAGTTTTATGGGGGTGACAGCTCCTGAGTCAAGAAAGAGCGGGGAAAAAAAAAACCCCTTTCTGTGTAATTTTGGTATTTTAATCACACTTGCTCCCAACACCTTCCTTCTCTTTCCTGTATACACCTTTCTGTGGGAGGAAACGCTCCAATTTCTGCTTTTGTATTGGACTAATAATGTCACCTTTGACGGACATAAATGACTGTAGTTCCACCGTCTAGAGCAAAGCTACATTAAAACCTGCATGAAAATCTGATCTCTTCAACATTTACGTATTGATGGAAGCAGTATTGTAACTGAAGCTCAAAATACATTTTGCAGCTTCTAAGAGTAAAAAAATTCCACGTATTTTTCTCTAATTTATTCCAACCTTACAAAAAAATGAAAACTTATGCAAGTTCACAAAGCCACGGCATCACACAGACACTGAAATAGGTAAACCATGAGAGTAATTAATTTTTTTAAATACCGTTAAAAGTGCTATTCCCTGTATCTTACTAGTACCCTCTTTCTGCCTCAAATATGCAAAAGTCATAGAACAGTGGATGCCTGTTTTTATTGGTCAGATGCTAGTTTGCCAACACCAATTCCAGCTCTGGCTTATAGCAGAGTATTGTGCTGTCAAAAGATGAGCTCAACAGTACATGCAGAGGTGTCATCTCCACAAAAAGGGACTTATGGCAGTAGCTCCCAGGAAACACGGGCAGGCAGCGAGTGCGGTCCCAAAAGTCATGACACGTCCCCTTTGGGGAGAGAAAGGCACTGGAGAGACTACTGTAATCATGTAGCACTAGAAATACCTTGTCTACTGGTACTAGTACCCATGTTCCTGGAAACTCTGCGAAGTGTGTGTGATTCAGAACGAACACCATCATCTATTGAAACAGGGTTGTATAGAAGTCATCTGCTATCAAAGGGCTATATCCTCTAGCACGAGGACAAGAAACCTGTATTGTTAGCTGAAGTAAGATGGCAAAGTGCTAGTCTATTTCAGATAAAAACTGGTAATACCAGGCAGCAGAAGCATTAGCGAAGAGAAGCTTTTGTCATTTACTTGTGAACTTACTCTAAAACTCCCTCGACACTTCAATTTGTAACAGTTGTATACTATCTCAATTCCATTTCAGGTTCATGAAGAGGAATAAGTACAGTCCAAGCTGACAGATACGAGAAGATGCTTGATATAATCAGGCACAACCGCAAGCAGATGTAGAAAAAAATAAGCACTTACAGAAATAAACATCAAGTGAAAAGCCAAAGAGACTGTATAGTGTATTCTATTCATTTCTTTGTGTTTCTATTTTGCCAAGCCCCCGGGATCAATAAAAGATTACATCTTGCCAACAGCCCTCTTCATTGTGTTGGAACAAATCCGAATTGGCAGATCTCTGACAAAATCAAAATCAAGGGCAAATCCAGCTATGCTTCACAGCCTCATGTATTTCATGTGCAGATTGTTAAAGCACCACAGATGATGAAACCTGTGCAGGGGGACAGCCCTTAAAGCTCGATAACCCCCAGCTTCCATCTGTCCAGCTAGTCAGAGTCTGTATGGGTTTTGTAGGAGAGCAGAAAGTAAACTTTTTCATATGAACAGTCAGTTTAGAAGCTTCCACTACTACCAGCCAAAGGACTTTTGTTCACCAGCTGCAGGAGAGACACAGGAGATGCTGTGGAGGGACATGTCCCATCAGCACTGCCTGTGGCTCAGAAATAGGGTGTTCTCTTAGATCTTTTCCACTTTTAAACAGGGAAGTTGTCTTTGCTTGAAATTAAAATACTAAATGAAGTGCAAAACAGTAATCTCTCTCCTTCCCTCATGGTGGGGGGGGTGGGGGGGGTGGGGGGAGGAATCCCTCAAAACTGAATTTTCTTCTGTGGAAACTTTTTCATTATCCCTTTAGGATATCCAAGTTTCAATTTTTCATGCCAACTCCTCACATACAAGTGTCAATTGACTTTTTTTTTAAATCAGTTCAGTAGTTTGTTAGTGTTGCTCAGATAATTACATTTCCATGTGGCTCTTACTGTATCCCAATAGGGAAGGTGAAGGAAGTCTTTGTTCTTTTCAGCAGTAATGTCAGTAGCATCTGTGTGTGCAGAGAAGGATTTTCTTCTGGTATGTCAGGGTTCCCATATGCTGCTGCATCTTCTGCATTTCTAGTCAAAACAAAAATGTTCGTAAGAACTACCGAAGTGTAAAATTAATACTCTAGTGAGAACAGAACAAGACACACTCACTATAAAGACAAGTCAGTATTTTCCATTTTAACATTAGCGGAGTAAAATAAACATCCACATAACAGTGCAGAAACATTCCTGTTTCTTCCATCTAGTCCTCCACAAATGTAACCGAAGCTGAGTTAAGCTGTAAGCTGTTCCACCTCCTCTGATTATGATGTTAAAGGTCTCAACAGGTCCCAAGATAAATGAATCTTGCTTAAATTCTTTAAATTAAACAGCTGCATCTTGAAAGTATGTTATAATCTCTAAAGCATGTTAGCATTAAAATTGACTAATAAGAAGCATGCAAGTGAATCTCTAAGTCAGAGAAAAATGAAAAAATAATTTTAGAGTTGTATTTCTGGTGTGTTCTTGTCGAACCTCGTGGTAACCATCGTATAATGTCTCCTGAAGCTTACCAAATTCAGGCTGTGACAAAATCTTAACGCCCAGGGAGTTTGAAGGTCTCTCTCCATGGATAGGGCTATACTGTCAGACACAGAAAGATGTACCCTAAGGACTAAGAGCTAAAGTTCATTTTTTAAGGACGCTCACCACAAATGCAGAGGAAGGAGACACACTGTAAGACAGAGCCAGCCTATTACAAATGCAGATGAATAAAATGCATCCCTTTGAAGATGCTGTAGTCTAGTAAATAGGAAAGGTGTATAGAGAGATGAGATCAGGGATCATATGGTTCTAACAGTCTCCTAAACAAAGCAAGTAGTGTAACTTTTCACACTGAAGTTTTGGTGAGCTTTGACATTGGATATAATTGAAATAGTAATTTAAGCCCTAACAAAGACTAGGTATGTGCATTGTTTGAGGGACTCCTGTTTTTGTTTGGGGGGTGTTTGGGGTTTTTTTGTCTTAAACACAAGAGAGAGAAAATTAACCAGTTTGTTTTTAAAGCAAGTTATCAGGAAGTATTTGTGAAGGTTAACCAACTTTTCCATGTTTTGATACAGCACAGGAGAGCATCTGGTCAACGGAAGGTCTTGTTAACATGTTACAACCAAAATACTATTGCACAGATGTAACAAAGAGTGCCTTCTCGACACAGGAAGTAGTAAGAATGAGGACAATTTATTTATGCTGAGACATATCATCCCACATTTTCCATCTTTTTCGTATGCTTTAACCCACAAAAATCAAATTTATGTTTTGGTGAAACATTCAAGGTCTGGATTTAAGCTTAACAGTACCTTTAAAAATAAATCCCTTAATGATTGTACATACCTTGAAGCCGATATAGACTGCTACCAGTGCAGCAAGTGCAACAATCACTCCTCCCACAATTGCCCCGGTGTTACCTGAATTTTCTTTAAAAACACAAATTCCAAACAGTTTAACAGAAGTGATTTATATCGCAAATGAATGTTTGCTATTGTTCAGTAAGTATACCACAGGTATGATTTTTCTCTTGGATTATAAATTAATCTAAAAGCTATGATTTAGGGAGAACATCTCAGTTTCTTTTTAATGTTACTAATACAACAATGTTCAAGTTACTTGACCCATACTATAAGACTCTAAAGTGGTACTTTAATGACTTAAGTGTGAATAGCTGAAAGCAGATTATTTTACTTAATTGTGCTGATACAAAATGCCATGTGTGCTCATGGAATACTATTTGATGACTTCTTAATACAAGTCCCATTTAAAAACAATGAACTGCCCAGTATGGTAAACACTGCTTCCAGGCACAGTGCTCAGTGCCATTAACAGTACTGATGATTTCCAGTAGAACAACTCAGTAAGCGTTAGCCAACCTGGACCATAGATTTCATGATTTCTGTTGCAAAATCCCTGCAACTTTCATCTAAAACATTTCCCAACTTCATGATGCAACCATGCAATCCAGGTGGACAGAAGAAGCAGCAGATCCTCAGGTGGGTGGTAACAACGGATTCCACAGAAGATAAGAGCCCATCTAAGCAGAGGCTGGTCCTGCACAACACCAAGCATCTCATTATGCCAGCCAATTTCAACGATGTGAGAACACTCAGACCTGCAGGACTCATTCCTTCAAGTACAGCTGTTCTACTTCAGGCCTCCTACTGCTGTGTCCGGTCCAAAGAATTTGAAAAATTCTGCACTCCTCTGGAAATTCCCTATGGGTGTCTAGCAAACAGTTAAGAAATGAGAACTGCCAAAATGGAATATTTAACATAGTCATTGCTTTTAGCTTGGCTCTGTCCCCACATGCAGATCTATATTTACATCTTGTCAGCTCCTTTAGTAGAGCACTTTAGGCTGCGACCTTTCTTTACGCAGGAGGCGGCCTCCAAAATTATTGCAAATTCATCTCACTTTTCCCCTTAAAAGTCTCCTTTCCAGTGGCACCTGGAAATCTTTCTGATGGTTGAGCCGCTGCTGTGCTAGGACCACTATCCAACATACTGATCCAGCTCATTCCCTCATGCCCTGCTGTCTCTATCTGCTTATCTGCTTTCAGCCTGTGCTGCCACAGAGATGCCAACCTCTCTGGTAAGTGTTTTCTCTGTTCTGTGCAATGTATTTCTGGTCCACAAGTAGGAAAGTTCTGCGAGTGGCACAGTAATTTAGTAAAAGAGGGGACTTGTGTCACCTATGGCTATTGTAAGACCTATCTGCAGAGAGCAGCCAGAGAAAGGCAGTTGTAGAGGATGATCCAGATCATATTTAGACTGAACAGGTGCGTGTGTCTGTCCCCAGTAAATGTACAGGGAGACTGATGGACTTCTGCGCCTAAGTTAGGAGCATCAGTTAAGTGTGTAACTCCTTGGAGGTTTTTAATGCTCTCCAGAGGCACAATATTACGTTTACAGGATAAGGAAGATCATGCTTGAATTTGAGTTGCGAGGAAGTGTGTTTGTCTGACAACCATTTTCTTTAATCTAACTCCCCTCCTTCAGCCTGTATATAGCCACTGCCATTTAAAACACACCCTACATCAATTTTTCAGACTGAAAATAAGCTATCATGGGGGAGGGGGGAGAAAGGAAGACAAAAATATGCAGTTATTATCACTTATTCTAGCCCCTTTTCTGCTATGTTGCCTCCATTTTTCATGTCTTACTGGCTTGTTTCAAGTTCTCTTCTTAAAAAAAAAAAAAAAAACCAAGGTGCCCTATATTAGTTCTCAGCCTTTCAGGTGATTGTATTTAGTTGCGTTAAATGCCTATGTGCTGTTTAAATGGTTTTTTTGGTCCTCCCTTCGGACTGAGATTTAAGGAGGCTGCATCCCAAAGAGCATACTATTTTTTGAACAAATCTGCAATTTGTTTGCACTATGATTTTAGAAAGCTGGGGTAATTTTTTTTTAACGTTTGGTAAGAGTTTTCAATAGATAGAAAAGTTAATCAGTAAGTCTCCTTGAAACGGGCGATAATGAAGTAACTATAACTAAGAATTCACAGTTGGAAATTTACTACAGTTCATAAAAACACAGGCATGCACATAAACAGATATATCCCCAGGTCTAAAAAAGGCCTGCTGTGTAGAATTAAAGCTTTGAAAATAACAACTGTGCACTCTCCTCAACAAGGTTTCTTCTGCAGGCACACAGGGTAGTCAAGCATTGGAACAGGCTGCCCAGAGAGGTGGTGGAGTCACCATCCCTGCAAGTGTTCAAAAAAATGGGTAGACACTGGCACTTTGGGACATGGTTTAGTGGACTTGGCAGTGTTAGGTTAATGGTTGGACTTGATGATCTTAAAGGTCTTTTCCAACCTAAACGATTCTATGATTTATACCACATCTTTGGGCTTCCCTTCACCTCTCTGCTACCTTTAAAGACCGTATTTGCTATTAGCAGAGCATTTAGGACATGATTCTGAGAGTTTCCCTGTGCCCTCAGCTCTGAGGGCAGCTGGTGGCAACTGAGGGCAGCCACCGGTTTTGAGACCACAAGCTGCTAATTGAAAAAAAAAGAAACTTCAAGTCTTTAAATAAATACATCTTAGGTAGCCTTTTTTTTCTTGGACAACAATAATACAATATCTCTTCTACCCACCTGTACTTATTACACAAGATGATTTTTCTCAATACTTTACACATTTCTGATTGACCTTTTGGATCTGCATTCCCCTCACTGGTCCCCATCCTCCTAAATGGAAAGAGTGGCAACTTACCAACTTGCAAAGTTCTCACAATAAGTTTTGTGTAGTGAGGTGTTGAAATATTACACAGATATTCTCCACTGTCATTTGCAGTAAGATCACGCAACGTCAATGAAAAGTCACTTTGGTTAATCTGGACTCGAGGATGGTAAGAGTGAGATGTACCACTGAAGGAGGCCAGGACTGAGATCACTGCATTTCTGTTTAATGTCCAGACAACACTGAAACCTTCAGTGTTTGTAGTGTTGCTGTATTCACAAGGAATTGAAGTGCTACTTCCTTCCACATTAGACAGTTGGTCTGAAACAGATACATGAAAAACCCTCTACAACTTTTTTGGAAAATACTGTGAAGTTTATTTAGACATTTTCTGAACTTTTTTCTGAAGTCTGATACTACTATGGACAAATATAATAACATATTTCACTTTGGTATTATATTCAAACATCACAGTATGCTTCTGGAAGCACTAAAAGATTTTAAAAGCAAACTTATCTTACATTAAAAAAAATAAAAATATCTATTGGTATTAGCTATACTTAGAAAAATTATTTTGTTTTCATTTGCCTATTTCTCCTCTAATTGGGGGGCTCATCAATAAAAGTGATTCAGCCTAGTCTAAGTTGCTGTGTAAATTAGCATCAAATTCCACATGTTGGGAGCAGAGGGAAAATGCAACTAATCAGATACCTGAACATTTAAAGCAAAAAGGTAAAACTGTTACAACATAATTTAATTAAAATAAGAGAAAGATTGTATTTAGTTAGAAATAACTTTCAGCTGTGGTGGACTTCAGCACTGTACCTGTCAGTGTGGAACACTTACAATTAAAGAATAGCTTTAAAAAAAAGGAAGGGAAGGAAAGAGCAGGTAAGCGGAACCAACAGCTAATGCATAAAATACTAACATAAGACAAATTAATATCACAGCACAACTATCAATTTGACAGCAGGGATTTGCTGCAAAGGAAGAAAAAACAGAGGAGGCTGTGATGGCTGGCAGTCTGCTGGAGAGGAAACTAATATATTATTTTGACATGGTATAACCATGCTTGGCTTCTGTTCGTGGGGCTGAATGAACAGAGGTGTGGGGCTGAAAACCATGAGGACAAAACAAAACAAAACTCTACCCCACACTGCTATTATATAAGGAAAAGGAAAGCAGGATATTTTCAAAATGATCCAGTGAGAGGATAGACGGATGTAAACAAAAGCGTAATGAAATGCACCTTTTTCTCTTGTGGATCCGAAGGATAGATTAACAAAATAGACACTTATAGTGCACTTGTTATCTGCTATGCCACATTTTAAACCTTCCATATTGTAAGCTATTGTATGTAAATTAGAAACTGCACTCTTGTTCTGAAGCACATGTGGTGGATTAGGAACTGAGCGTCTGGGTACGCTTTAGAGGAAAATCAGGGCGATGGAAGCAGCCGTGCACATCTCATAAGGGAATTGCTCTTGCATTGCTCTTGATCCAGTTAAAAAATATTTCTTAAGAAACAGAAGAGGTTGAAAAGTACCAGTTATTTACTTGAACTGAATTTCTAGTGCAATTCAGGAGGACGACAAAATGGAGAGTTGAAATTTCACAGCCCTGTTTTTCCTTAACTAACAGAATGAGCTGCCGTTTGCTCAAATGCAAGCTTGCTGCTCTCCACTCCCAGCACTCAGCCCAGGCACTTAAGAATGCACTTGAAGAGAAGTACAATGAAAGCATCAAATGGTACTGAAAAAGCTCTGGCAAAAGATGGGGAGCGGACTGAGTAAGGAGCATATGAATCTAGAGCAGCAGGCAAACCTTCCCCTCCCTCACATAACCCACAGGTTCACTAAGGTTTCCATGTATTTTGTCCAAGTTCATTCTTTTCCTGAGAGAGTGTAAAGTTTGATTATTATGCACCTCTTGAAACATGAAACCGATATGGAAAAAATGTTCAGAGTAAAGCTAACTTACAGAAGCATGAGCTACCCCCTCACATCCCTAATTCTTGGACATATGCTGCCTTGTAACAGGTGAGTTTCAAAGAGGAAGGCGCATCCTTCTGCACCATCCCATATCCGTGTTGCCCCACTGCAGAAATACTGTATTTAATTTGGCTCTGAAACCAGCTGTGACATTCAGAAATGATACGGGAAGAGACTTCCATTCATTCCTACCTTGCATCTTCCATTCAGCTGCCCACTTTTCAGTAGGGAGATGAATATGACAGTAGTAAGGATCAGCTGTGTTTGTAATGCTCTGGTCACTTCTAAGAGAATAGAGAACTCCATCTCTGGTTTCTTGCCGATCTGTTTCTTGGATGGATGTATTGCCTTGTACCCAAGATATATGTGGTGCTGGGTAAGTGAGAAAGGCATAGCACTTCAGCACCCTATCCGTATCTGTCTTTTGATATTCCAGTGCATAATAAGAGGAAACTGTAGATTAAAAAAAAAATAAAAATTTAAAAAAAAAAAAATCTTACTACTTTCAAAATCCTTTTTAACTTGAAGTGATTGGTCTTTTGAAATAATATTGCGGAGAATAAACATAACTGAGAACAAAATTTAATCTGTGTTTGATTTCAGAAGAAAGCATAGCATTACTTACTGTCAATGCTAGGGTCTGTACTGTTCTGAGGAGCCACATAATGTTTTAAAACGCAGGTATACCACCTAGTTACCCTTTAGAAATCAGGGCGCAGTACGTTATGAGAACAGGTGCTGCACTGAAATTTTTCAACTCATGTTACATTTCACCAGAGAAAATGAATTGCCTGATAATACCATCAGGCCCAAAAGGCGCTCTGTTGGGTTGGAGGATTTTGATTCCATGTGAGAAATAACACAAGAAAATCTGATGGTGTAATCCCATTTCCACTGGTGTGATCCAAGCACTTTTGATGTCTTACTGACCTCTCACGCGCAGCATGACTTCCACTTCTGTTCTAGTTTGCTGTGTTCCCACATAGCAACTATAAGAGCCCTCATCAGTCACGGTCAAATTATTAAGTTTCAAGGAGGCATTTCCACTAGGAATGTTGTTATGGAAAAGGTGTGTTCTGTGTCTGTAATCCAGGTCTTGTCCTTCCAGCTGATCACTCTGGTAGTAGTAGCTGTGCACATTTTTGTCCCCTTTCTTCCAGTAAATTACTTCATCATCCCCAGGTGGGAAAGAACAAGGGAGGATGCAATCCTTGGAAAACAGCCCCGTTACTGTTTCTTGTTCAGTAAAACCTAAAGCCCGCAAGTACAAATCAGTAAGTTAAATCTAGTCTACAAGCATATTTCTGCCCCTCCTTATCCCTTACAAAAAAAATGCTCTGGCAGGCAGCACATTCCTACCAAGCATGCCAACAGCTCTTTCATGGCTTTTCTGTACCATGAGTCTCTGGGACATCAAGGGTTTTCATTCAGTTTAATCATATAATGCAGAGCTGTGGCCTTTGAACTTAAAATCAATTTAAGCAGATATCCTGAATAAGCACCTACATATTCCAATCAGCACACTGCCACCTTAGCACGTGAGCTTCGAATGTGTTTCCAAAATCACCACCTTCAACCTCAAAACCTTTTGAGCTGCAGCTTGCTACTTGCTCATAGTCCCATGTTGCAATGACCCAGGCTACCAATAACCTCACATAGTGCCAACCAGTTGTACCATCACAGAAAAAAAAAGGACATGATGGTGCAACCAACAGGAAGGACAGAACTTCTTGAAACAGCTTCACCACCACAGATAGCGTCAGGGAGCTCTGTCCCAGCCCCCGGAGGTAATTAATGTGTGGATTCCTCAAAATCAATTCACACACGTGAAAACAGCATCTGAGTGCTGTTAACATTTTATCTAGGCCTTGCTGGCATAAAAGAACAATTTTAATTGAATCTTTTTAAAAAACTGACTGCATTAACTTAGCATTGTCATATGGACCTTTTTTCCCAAGGTCATTTAGGCTGGTAGCAAGTGTCCTGCTGCAGCCGTCGTCTTGGAAATTTTGATGCCCTCTCCAGCTCAGCTGGCAGCGCAACCCAGATGACTTTTCCTCAGCCATCTCAGTGTAAAGTCAACCAACGTACTTCAAACTACTTTCAGTACGAACTGACAACTACTGCCTGCTGAGCAGTCATGTGACGCACTCCACGAGCTGAGCCATGGGGCAAAACGTGGACAGGTAACAGTTTGGGTGTTCAACATCCTCGATGGCCATGGCCATCTGTGCAGCCATCTTCCAAACAGTTGCCTCTTGCTTCGGCAGTGTTTTACGTTACCCCAAATTGATTCTTTACCATTAATAAACAGTGTTTGAATTAATTAATTCCCCCTATTAAAAAATAAGTGATAATTGTCTTCATTATTTTTCATAAACAATAGAGCTACAACCTACCCTGAAGTGCAGCACCTGAGTGAATTAAATAGATGAGAAGAGATGGTATTTTCTGTCCTTTCATGTTGTCTTTGGTTCATAGCAGACTCACGTCAAACGGGCAACATAAAAGGAGGGGAGAAAACCTGTTTAAATGCAGGTAAAAGACATACCCTAATTACATAATTTCCTTTGCACATCTTATTAAGGACTGTAGGCCTTTGCATCATGTTTTTTATTTCCAACAGTCTTGGCCCAGATTTTTGGCCTTAAGGTCATTATATAATACTATACATTTCATAAGGGTTGAGGCCCTCTGATTACCATGCAATCCTTTGCAGATTGATACTTTCTGTTTATTTTTAACAAATAGAAAGTGTTCACCCTCAGTGTTCTTAAAGGGCTAGGGAACATCCATCTTCACCATTCATGAACAGGACACCCTGGAAAAATGGTCAAGTACAATTTCCAAAAGGATATAAATAGTCCCTTGCCAAGCCAAATTTTTCTACCTCCTAAAATATATTTCTGATTACTGCAACATTTGACTTTCTGAGGCGGGAAATTTGCCTGCACTTGCAAATACTGCAAATATAAAGAACTTTTCACACTTTACTCTTCACCAGATCAAAAGGGCATCACCTCAACTTCCGAAACCGTGTGTATGGATGTCTAGGGTAGGAATGCAAAGGAGGAGAAGGTTCTCCCATCATATCTTCTGGTTTGTCAGTTAAACAACAATGAACTGGAAGCTCTCATGCACAACGAAAGAAGAATAATCTTATTGTAACTGACAGACCACACTATTCCTCCATCCCGGCACGCTACTCTAAAATACAGCGTACTGCAGTGGAGAAATTATCTCACGAATCAAATAGCTTGAAAAGAGTCTAAAGAGCCTCCCCGGGTTCTTTTCCTCTCCCAAAGGACAGCTAAAGGTACTATTCCTGAGTTACACAGGGCACAAACTTAGCCAAGCTTGCTAGCCAGTTCTTTTAATACTTGTCGTGGTTTAGCCCCAGCCAGCAACTAAGCACCACGCAGCCGCTCACTCACTCCCCCTACCCCGATGGGATGGGGGAGAGAATCGGAGGAGTAAGAGTGAGAAACACTCCTGGGTTGAGATAAGATCAGTTTAATAATTGAAATAAAGTAAAATAGTAATGATAATAATAACAATATAACAATAATAATAACAACAATATACAAAACCAGTGATGCACAATGCAATTGCTCACCACCCACTGACCCATACCCAGACAGTTCCCAAGCAGCGATCGCTGTTCCCCAGCCAAGCCCCCCCCAGTTTCTATACTGAGCGTGACGTCATATGGTATGGAATAGCCCTTGGGTCAGTTTGGATCAACTATTCTGGCTGCGCCCCCTCCCAGTTTCTTGTGGACCTGGCAGAGCATGGGAAGCTGAAAAGTCCTTGACTAGCATAAGCAGTACTTAGCAACAACTAAACCATCAGTGTGTTATCAGCATTCTTCTCATCCTAAATCCAAAACACAGCACTATGACAGCTACTAGGAAGAAAATTAACTCTATCCCAGCTGAAACCAGGGCAATACTAATGAATAATTTTGACTGCCATCTGTCACTGTATTTGTGGTGGATGTGAATCTGACATCCCAAGGATTTTTGCATGTTATTTAGTTTGTAAAGCTAGACTGATTATTTTATGTATTCTCACTTTTCTATTAGGGAAAAAACCCAACAGAGGGGCACCAAAATAGTAAACCTGAGACAGAGATGACGCAAGAGTAAAACAAACACTTATGATACAAATTTTTGTTCCATGTTAGCAGCAATTTCCAGTATCTGCCTTCTTTTCCTACTTGCCTTGGCAAGTGGTGTACATTGTGTTTTGTTGGATTTTTTGCTTGTTTGCTCATTTGTCCATCATTTCCAACTTGATTAATACAATTATGCTTGATGTTTGAATTTCAGAAACTGCAATCAATGCTAAATTTCCCTTAGTGAGTGATCTGTCATGTTTAATAGACAGCCTGTGCAGTTTGGCAGTAACATGGTTCCAATAGTACCTCTGCGATGACTTTGGGGGCTGCATCAAGGAGTGCAGCCTGCACAGCGCAGGCCGCCTCGCATCTTCTAACTGTACTCCATAATGCCATACTGAAATACAGAACTATGACTGGTTATCTGAAAATTTTCATGTTCAGCACAAATCTTAGCTTTGGATCTTCCCACTGTAGTGTGTTAAGAAAAATGTTTGTTGGTCTGCAGAAAAACCTGAGGAGTGCAGGCTCTGGCCAGTCTTCTTTTCAGCAGGTCTGGGGTTTTACAGGTGTAAAGTATATGTATGCTGATAGTTAAGAGTCACATTGCAAAGTACTGAGTAAACATGCTTTTTATGTTTGTTACAGACCTGAATGGCACAACCAGGAAATCACACCCTAAGGCTTTGTAGTGCAATATCAATACAAAATTATTTATACAGGCAGCATACAACTAGAATTAAGATCACTATAGTCGTATCAGTTACTGATGCTCTAGTTGTCAGGAGACTTATTTCATACAGAACCACCATGGGCTCAACTGGGCAGCAGCTCAGCCAGGGTTTCTGAGAGCAAGGCAAGGCACTAAAACGCATCTTCCAAGACATACAGCGAAAACAAGCACTGAAGAGCTCAGATAGTGGTAGGGACAATACTGCACTTGCTTTAGCCGCTATAGGAAACGAACATCAGATGGCACAGGCTTTCTTTTTCTTCTATTAGTCAGTGACCAAGCCTTGTGTCCTACATCATCTTTGAACTTTCCATTTGATCTGAACCCTGATCAGGGCACTCCCCTAGCATACAGGCATCAGGATCAACCTCTGCTCAGTGAGCTTTCCTCTGTGACACACTGTGAGAACAGCCATGTATACTGTAATACTCTTAACCCTCTCAAACAAAAGTTTTTTATTCTGTAATAGAAACGATTCTGATTAATTCTTTTTCAAGGTAACCTAGCAACAGCACATTTCAAGCACACACACACACTTACAAGGACTGGAAACGCCCAAGGATTTCAAATTTTACCAACAAGCAAACAAGAAAAACAAGTGTGTAAAGTTCTAAAAAACCCACATTAATCACATACTGCTAAAACATTGTAATAGCCACAGTGATACTAGCCTTCCAGAATTTCTCCACTGAATCTTCAAGAGCCATTTTCTGTACTGGAAAAGAGAATTAATTCTCCACCTCCCCCCAGTGAAACCCTTACCACTTAAATACTAACTCTATACTTCAGTTGTTAAGAAATACTCCCAAAGGAAGAAGGTTCCCACATTCTACACATCCAAAATTGTCTTAGGAAGTAGACCAAAAATACTGTGTTTTACCTTAATATACACATATCATATTCCCCACCTCCCCCATCCTGTACACTTACAATACCATAGAGCTGTTATAAGAATGTCGGGGGTGTTTTACCTCTTCTGATTTCAAAAGTAGCCAAAAGAAGTCAGCCTTCTTGCTTCAGGTGTTTCTTGCAGGCAGGTTTTATATAAATAAAATTAACATACAGCTCTCCCGAAACCGTGGAACTTTGCCTCTTCCCTGCTCCTTTCACAAGCCACACCTTCACATACCAGAGCTCAAGTATTGACCGTGCAAGTTCACACGTGTCCCTCAAATGTAGGCAGTGGTTTTTGTAGTGCGAACCACGTTGTTATACATGTTAAGCTTCCACACCTTTTGTGTCCACTTCTCCCTCTTTGGGCTTCAAAAGCTTTCTCTCTTAACCATTTCTTTTGCCTGGCTTTGTTGAACGAACTCTTTAATGAGAACTCCTGCAAACTGCAACTGCGAAACAGAAGATACCGCTTACTGTCAGAAATGTGATTTCTACAGCAGCGGTGATGCCGCTTGGGGATCGTGCTTGGGCACTATGAGAGCAAGAGTAGAGACCGGCAATTCTCTTACTAATGCGGAGTGTAGGAATCTGACACGGAGCAAGGTAAATTCTGTATGTAACGTAAAATACAAACTATTGCTACACTCTTCCCAGAAAGCTGGTCAACTGAAACAAGAACCGTAGGTGCCTTGGGCTGTCTGCAGGGTTAGGCAATTATTTTCTAACAACATTCCTCTAGTGCTTCATTTTCTGTGGACAATTCAAGCCTCGCGTGCGCTATTTGGTTTCCAGTAGAAGCACGCGACAAAGCGACTCACGTATTTTAGCAAAGAAGCTTAAGAAAAACCAAACGAAATGCAGGAAGAAGTGAAAGGAAGCGGTGTCTGTCCTCAAAAGATCCCGGCTGGCGTTAGCAATACGCGGGTGAGGAGCGTCTCCCGCACTCCTGGGAGAACCAGCTCGCTCCCCGGCTCTCCTCCCCACCTACCCACAGCGGTTTCAGCTGGCGACTGCGGCCGACCTCCAGCCACAACTCCTCCGCTTGCTCTTCCCTACACGCCGCTGTAAACTACCACAGCCCAGGCCACGAGCTTTGCCATCAGCAGGTGTAGCTGCTGCCTCACCTCAGCCTGCGTGGCGTAACGTGCCCACAGCCTAGTACCGAATCGGGTCAATGTTCAACTGAGGAACCACCACGACAGCCCCGCGCTGGCGGACGCACGAAGCTGCGCCACCCGTCCGGCGGGGAAGGGCAGCAAAGCTTTAATAAACGCGCACCCCCCCCGCGGGCTGAAGGGTGACTGCGGGCCGGGCCTCACACCGGGCGGCTTCCTCCTCCGCAAGCAGCGTGCAAGGAGGCGTCCCCGCCCGCGCTCGACCGCTGGAGCAACGCGACTGCGCCACCTCCTCCCCGCAGCCTACCGTCGCCATGATTATGGAGCCCGATGACGCAAGAGCCCGATGGGGCGGTGAGTGGCTGTTGAGCCGGCACGCCTCGCCGCCGTTGGTGGTTCGCGCCGAAGGGCGGCTGCCGGCGCCAGTGATTGGGGCAGGAGGTGGGCTTCGAGGCCGGGGAGGGCGGGGATTGGTAGGGCCGGTCGCCACGGTTACGGGCGGTGGCGGCGGGGCTCCAAGATGGCGGAGGAGGCGGCGGGCCGTGGCAGCGGGGCCCGGCGCGGGGCGGCGACGTGGGAGCGGGACGAGGAGGAGGGGGGGGCGGCGGCGGAGCGGGGCCCGGGCGCGGCCTATCACATGTTCGTGCTGATGGAGGGCCTGCTGGACAAGCTGAAGCTGCTGAACTACGAGGAGGAGGCGCTGCGGCGCCACAACATGCGGCCGCTCTCCAGGTGCCCCTCGCCCGCTCCGGCGGGCGGCTGGCGGCGGCGCCCGGGGGCGCGGAAGGCCCCGGGGAGGGCGGCGGCCTCGGGCGGAAGGCCTCGGCGTGGCTGTGGGCGGGGGGCCGGCTGGGGCCCGGGGGTCGCGCCGTGTGGTACCAAGCTCCACGCCTGAGGGCCCGGAGCTGCCACGGCTGCGCCGCTGGCTGCAAGCCCGGGGCCTTCGCAGGAGGAAATCCCAGCGGGCGGCTGCGCGCCTGCGGTCAGGGGTGCGGGAAGGAGGGCCGGCTCTCGGATGACAAGGTGCCTGGCTCAAGTTAAAACCAGCCAGCTTCACAGCTTCCCCCATGGTTTTGAAGATTTCAAAACGGGAAGACCCTCTGTAGGCTGAGATGTGATGGGTAAATAATCACTTGACCTTCCCTGCCCCCAGTAGATAACTTGAGTTTGAATGTCTGCGTGCCAGTGTATCTGCAAAAAATTCTACCCTAAATGGATTTCTCATATTCAGGGCAACTATTTGTGGGGGGTGTGTATGTGTAAGGGGGCTTAGACCCATTGTTTTTAAGTCTGTTTTTTCATATCTAATACATATTTGTTTCATATGTAACATTTTTTTAAATTACTGTGGGAGACAGGAAACTTGGGAAACGGGACCAATGTGCTCCCAACATCCTCCTGCCCAATTAACTTTCAGATCCATCCATCAGTTTCAACCAGGTTACATACCAGCATATCACACAGTTAAGCTTTCTATAAGCAACAGTTTGATGGGGGAAAAGACATAGTCCAAATTATTCTGTTGTTGGGAGGGAGGCTCAAGGCTGTAAGGCTCAGTGGCTGTAAGCTGGTTTTAGCCAGCTGTCAGACCATCAATGGATTTGGAGCAAGGAAGCAAACCTTCGTCCGCCTTAGCGAGCAGCTGTGTCTCCAAGGGGAAGAGTTTGGTTCCGAGTTTCCAGCGTGCACACAATTTATATTTTGTGGGCACTAACTGTGGTCTGATTTTATGGACTGAATTCTCATTAGGACCACATCTTTCAATTTGGTGTGATCCAAAATAGATCCAGTTTGCGTACCTTGCTCTCTAAAGTGACCCAAAGCACAGTAGGTGAGGATGGGTGGAAGGATCGCTTCACAAACATGCTCCTGATCTGAGCTTACACACTGATTTAGGTACACCAGCCTCCTGCCACTCTTGAGGAATATGGGAAGGGGAAGAGGTTTGGGGAACTTTGGAGCAAAAGGAACCTGATGTATTGCTGTTGTCAGGAAGAGTATTTGGGGATGTTAAGAAGGGAACAGGAGGTGAGGTTACTGTGGTATAATGACATTGGATGAGGACAATACGCAGAAAGAGGACACATCTCTTTAGGCAATGAGGCTTCAGTAAATTTGTTCTCCCCACCTCAAGGAAGTGCCATTCAAGTTTTCATGCAGTCACTTGATGCAAAATTAATTTATTTATTTATTTTTAAAGAGGCATAATCATACACCCAAATACAGATACCTTTCTTTGTGCTATTTGTCTAAACTCCCTTTAATGGAGAGCAATATGCGCTTCTAAAGCACTTTTCAATGTGTCCTAAAGTAGTATAAAGGATGAGACAAATCCACCCTGGCTTCCAGTGTCATGGGTAAAGGTATAAAGCTTTAGCAATGGATCATTTTAAGTTTGAAGTAGGCTGTTTGCTGTGTGATGTTGACAGTAGTTATCAGTCACTTTTGCTAATCTATTTGGAAGATTTTTTCAAATTTAAATCTTGTCTTGTGCTGTAAATCGCTTGCCCTGTGAAAACTGCCTGAGATTTAGCAAAACCTTAGTTCATTCATGCCCTACAAGTTATTGGTAATTGTGTATCTTTGACTTTTGATTCTTTTGAGATTTTAAGTATTTTATGTTATGCAAGGGACATTTGAATGAATCCATTGTATAGGCTCTTAATTAGTCAGTGGTGGTATTTTATGAAATGATGGGGTGGATTCTGCATCCCTAAAATTAAGTAGGAACAGAATTGAGCTCATCATAATTTGAGACTGCTCAGGTAAATAAGAGGAGTAACTTGGGTTTATGTGGAAATTAATTGGTGGTGTCTAACTGAAGCTGTATAATCCTGCTGGCAGGAGAGAGGAGTACCCGGTTTCCGTTTGATTCCTTGGAAGTCTAATGCTGATTAATAGCTTACTCAAAGCAGGAAACAGATAAGCTGCGTGTAGAAAACTTAGTCTACTGTGTGAAACGAGAGCCCGAATTTAGTTCAGATGGATCACTCATTGTGAAAGTCAGTTAAAGAAACTGCTTTCTAGCCTATGCTGGCCTATAATGCTGTAAGAGCTTCAGGAGCTCAAAATATTTACCATTTTTTCCCCTTTTTAAACAGGCACTACTTTGCACTGCCCACTAATCCCGGTGAGCAGTTCTTTATGTTTTGCACGCTTGCCGCTTGGCTGATCACTAAAGCGGGACATCCCTTCGAACAGCCACAAGAATATGATGACCCCAATGCAGTAATATCAAATGTACTCTCAGAACTGCGATCATTTGTAAGTGTTGAACATGCTGTTTTCCCAAGTGTATTTCAAGCACGTGCATCACCTTCAGAAACAACAGTAATGACACACTTTCTCTGCTGTCTGAATATGTTCCCAAGGACGGGGCAGACTTTTCCTATCTATAAGTTTGTACTATGTTAATTAGTTAATTGGAGGTTTATACTGTGTGTACCTACTTGCTAACTCTTTGGCACTATGAAAATGGGCTTACGATATTATATATGATCCCAATTAGTTTTGCTCCACAATCTGTGAGATGGATTAAATCAGGCTTACTGTTTATAGTGCCACATATGTTGCTCATTTATAGCAGTATAATTTACAAAGATTTTTATCTTGAAAGTTTACACAGTGCTTGTGATCCTACTCCTGCCAAAGTCAGTGGTATAATTCATAGTGAAGGAGATAGTTTAGAATTGTGTTCATGTTTTCTTTTTGTTTGGTTTTTTTTTTTTTTTGGTTGGTTGGGGTTTTTTTTGTTAAGCAGTAGAAGGTTGCATAAACTGCCAGGAACTATTGGGATTCTTTTCATTATTAAACCCTGCCCCACCCTTAAGGTCAGGAGAGTGTATCAATTTACAGGAAGTATGATCTTATGTAAGATTATACTGTGGTACAGCTGTGAATGATGTTAAGAATGCTGTTCTCTAAAGGAGTTACTTGATAATAAACTAAGATATTTATTCTGTAGGACAGCAATAAATAAAAATAAAATATTTTATAAATAAAATCTGGAACAAACAAGGCAATATTGAAAAGTTGGTAGTTAAGTCTCAGTACCCAAGTTCCTCCATCGCTGTTCTTACCTTGCCAGCATGTCACTTGTGTGCTTGACCATCTAGCTCCCTTGTGGCTTCCGATTTCTGCTCCCTGTGAGTATCCTCTTATCAGGTGCTTTAAAATTTCTACACCGCATCTGTTCCTTGGGTTGTTCTGTTTTCCCTCCTCTTGCCTGACTGGAGCTGCACAGGGGAAGAATATGAATTAACATTGGTAAAATCTTCATACGCAATGGACACTTTGGTTTTAGCGTAGTAAATCTTGTTACCTGCCTGAGAGGAAACTCGATTGATGGGTAGCCGTTAGTAAACAGTATATCTCTTTATTTTAGGGAAGGCCTGTGGATTTTCCTCCCTCAAAATTAAAGGCAGGTTATGGAGAGCAAGCGTGCTATGTTCTTGATTGTTTAGCTGAAGAAGCCTTGAAATACACTGGCTTTAGCTGGAAAAGGTATAGTACGCTTTTAAGCATCCTCCCTTATGCATTGTCTTCCAGCAAACAAATATAAGTTGTAATTATAAGGACAAAACATAGTAATTACCAAAAATGCTTTACTTGATGTTTCATGAGATGCAAAATTCAACTAGGCTTGAAGCAGTGGGACAAATTAGTTCCTAATGCAATTTCACACAATTTAGTCTATTACCAGCAAGGATGAGTTTGGGCCATTAATAGACTTCGCTAATGAATAAAGATTTGACTGATGACCTTTTTTTTGGTCATTCTCTGATGCATAACTGCTTGTTAATCTGACAGTTGAGTTGAAACATATTAACATTCTTTTAGGTCCTATCAATCAGTCTTGACCTCTTCAGTTGGAGGTATGCACAGTATGTGATCATGTTGCAAGTAGGCTACAGTAACTTTGAGTATTTAATCCAAAGGAAATCTTAAGACAAATTAGATGACAGATAATTTCAAGTACATGAAAATTTTTTAAAAAGTGCTCTTTATTTCATTCCTTCCCTCTGATGGATTTTGAAATGGATATAGTGAAGTAATTTCTACCTTGGAAATATTTTACTGTTACCTCTATTTAGTACAAAATTCCACTGTAAGCCAAAAATGAGTCTGTGGTGACTTGCATTTAAATTTTAAGAGGTTAGACAAAAAGGGAAAATGACACAAAATTTACTCCCAAATGTCTTTGCAGTATGAATGTACTGTACTGCTTGGTATAATAACTAACCCTAATTTTTAAGACAGTCCAAGATAAAGAAAGACTTCTAAGGCTGAGCTTTAATTTTATTTGTTTAAATATGTGACGCACTGTCTAGTCCTATTCCACATCATCCATACTTCTCATGAAATGTTTTGTTTGCTTAGGAGCAATTTACAGAGGTATTTCCAATATATTCTGTAAAAGCTCTGCTGTTCTTTGAACTAATTTCAGGCCAGCATATCCAACAGAAGAGCTAGAAGAAGAAGAAATAACAGAAGATGATGCAGAATTAACACTTAATAAACTGGAAGAGGATGTTATGGTAGGTTTACCTAACTGGTTTTGATTATATCAGTACTGGTCAGCTATAAGAGAATCTTTCTTGCTGTTCGTTTTGTTTGGCTTTAAGAAGTCTTTTCCATTAGCTGATCCATTGCCCTTTTTTCCTGCATCTTTTTTCCTGCATTGTCAGCTTCTCTGAAGTTTTTTGTTTCCTTTCAGATAAGGTTGTTAACTCTTTGGGGCAGAGCTTATGTTCTTATGTGCATTTATAGGTAATGTAAAGTGAAATGGAATCTAACGGTACATTAAAATTGCATAGATTCAGAATTGCTTGTTTTCTGCTGATACAAGCTGTTAATGTTAAACGAACTTCAGTCCCTGTTTACAGAATTGGCTAATATTTTGTTAAGATTTGCCCAGCATTCTATGAATAGAGTGCTCACTATTGTAACTCAGATTCCACTGCAAATAGGAAACAGTAAGTTTGGTACTTAGTTGATTTTAAGATCTGGGAACAGGGTAGATAGAAAAGAGCAACTGGAAACCAAGCATTTGTTTAAAAACACCAGCAAAGACCTAAATAAAGGTTGCAAAATTGTTTCTGTAGAGGAAGGTCATGGCAGTTCATGGCTGTATATGTATTCCACAAATGAAACGGTAATACCCAGTCATCCATTCTGACTGCAGAACAAGTCTGTCTGCTTTGAAATACCTTTTACCAACAAGATGGCAGTGTTTGAGGATGAATTGCTTTATTTATTCCTGCTTTTTAACTATAATAATTACAGTGAAGTTGTCACATCTGTGAAACAGCCTATGAAATACACCTGTAAGTTCAAATATGCTTTTAGGACTTACTGATGGATGGATGTTGAACAGAGGTTGTTTCTTGCTGATTGATTTTCTCAGAAGATTATTTTTAGGAGAGTTGGAGTGTCGCTGTTATCTGGTAGCATAATGACAAGATACTGTCATTTTCACAGGCCTCTGTCAGTCTCCTCGAAGTGAATCTGACACTGCTGACTTAAAAACGATTTTTCTGGAGAGAGAAGTTAGCTGAAGTCAAAGTGAAAATTACAAAAAGAAGTTAGTTTCACATCTGATTTTTCAAAAGCGGATGATTCTGTGCAAAATAAATGTAGATCAAAACCAAAATATCAAAAGCTGTGAGCCTGGAAGTGTTCACTAGCTGAGTCAGTAAATTACTTGAGGAGAAAACAATTTTCTGGAGTGTTAAGGCCCACCAATACTGGATAGAAAATGCCACAACTGTCCCATTTTTGTGTTCACATTTTCCAAGTGCTTGGAAAAATTAAAGGTCAGAAAAGTTGGAAATAGAATGCCAGTAATGTTATCATATGGTTCTGATCATAGTCCTGATTTATACAGGATGTCACAATAGTCCACAAGAATGTAACAGCTGAAGAGTTTGCTTCTCTTCTTCCTCTTCTCACAGTTTTCCTAAGAATTGCATTATTTTTCTCATTTTTATTAGCCAAGAAAAATTCCAAACTTTTATTCTTAAATTTCATACAATATGCAGATACTGTGAGGTGGCTGTCTGGTTGCATTTTTACCAGCTTTGAAGTCTCCACAGAAAAAGTCTTGAATAATTCTGAGAACAATAACAGACATTCTGTGGTGCATGTTTGACCAGCCTCAGAAATGTAAGCTGTCGGCTAAAAGCTTTAAATATGAAAACGGTCAGCTGTCTGCTCTTCTCTGCATCTCGTTAAGGTCTAAGCTGTTAAATTGCGAAGTGGGGAGGAAAAAGTTAACTAAAGCACAGTTGAAACCCTTCAAAGAACTTCTGGATTTGCTCAGGTAGTATCTGAGGCCATGATTTTCACAATTAACATGTTTTATTAGCTCTTCTGAGTTTGTGTGTTAATAAAACCATTAAGCCAGGTTTATACCAAGTGGATAACCACTTTTTTAGAGCCCCTAATTGTTCTATAAGGATTAATTATATGCCGATGTAATTTTTTTTTTTTTCCCCCAGTCCATTGTTGCTGCCAATATATTGGTATGTCCTGGGTGTATTAGCTGTATCCATAATTGAATTTAGCAGTATTTCCAGTAGTTAAATGCTAATGACAAGGTTCATTGATTGTTCTTCTGGTTTTGATTCTTCTGAATAAAATGGATGAGGCTGACAGAGACAAGCCTAGTTCTGTAAGTCTTGGGGAATTAGGTGAACAGGAGCCAGCGAGGCTGGCTGTGCATGGAAATCTGCACAGTTTGGTTCCTCAGTTCTGATAACTAGTCATCTTGTTGTCATGGTAGTGTTGTAACACATTCTTCTAAGTGCTGTACAAATATATATTGTCCATTTAGTAAAAGATAGTCTCAATCTAGTCACCATTAATTTCTTGCAAGTATTCAGGGAATTTGGAGCCAAACACGCCAGAAGAAAATAGAGTGGTCCCTATCAGTAAAAAAATAGGTAAGGTAAAGGAATAAGCTCCCGCTGAGTCTTGAAGGGTTCTACGCTAAGACCTGTGTTATTGCAGCATTCATGATTTGTCTAGAAAGGAGGCGAGTGGTGGAATTTGACTTTGGTGGAAAAGACGATGGCTAACAGAAGAGCTACAGAAGGACAAGGTGTATAAGGGTGAACTGTATGGGTGATAAAATGGCAGGTGAAATTCAGTATAGATAAACAGAGGGTAACGCATGGCAAAAGCATCTTTGGTTTAGGCAGTGATGGGCTCTGAGCTGATCATGATCACTGAGGAATGAGACTATAATAGGTAATTCTATAAAACTGTCAGCCCAGTGCGTAGTGTCATGGGCAAGAAAACAAATCGATTGCTTCAATTTGAACTGTATCATTCTGCACACTTTCAAAATGTAGTGTCATTGTACAGCTCCAAATCTGTAGTGCAAACAACATCTTGAAAACTGTGTTCAGGTCTGGTTGTGGTTTGGTTTTTGTTTTGGTTTGGTTTTATTTTTAATGCAAAGCTTTAGGAAACATAAGAAGTTACAGTTACCATACAACTATTGAAAATGGCCCATTTGATGTGAGAGGGCTTAGGTTTTGGGATGGTTTTTTTGGTTGGTTGGTTTAGGTTTTAAATACTGTGGCACCCTGAGGGAAATGTGGGGTAGCTTTCATCTTTCACATTATCCCAGATACTGTGTCTCCTCGTAAGATTTTAAGTAAATACAAGCTCTGTTATCATAAACTCTCCCCTGTCAGAAATTTGGAATTTAAAACTCCTTGTCCTGTGCTCCTGCAAAATGAAATTATGGAGAAAGATTGTGCAATACTTACTGAAGCCTTACTTTGCAACTTCCCTTAAGGAAGAAGAGTCGGACAATGAAGAAAATTTTATTGACCTGAATGTTCTGAAGGCACAAACATGCAGATCAGTAAGTTGTAACCCATCAGTCCTCTCTTGAGAGATTTTTACATCTGTAGCAGCAATTTATTTCTGTTGGATTTAAGTGTGAAAGTCCTTATATAGTCTAAACTTGAAAAAACATTCCAACTAAAATGAATCAGCTTACTTTAAAAGAAAAATGTACATCCAGTTTGTAAACTGTTATCACTACAACGTTGCTGGAAACATTTGCAAGAAATTTTTACAGAGACTTAGGGAAACATGGTATTAGTGTCTTGAATGTATTTTAATTTTTCCCCCCCTTGCTATTTCTGGAATGTATTATAATTTCTTCTTATATACATTTTGTTCTTGTCAGTTCTAAATATGATGGGAAGATGTATTTATTTTAATTCCTAGTCTTTATGAATTCAAAGAAAGCCATTAAAGAAATTTGTTATATCTGTAGTCTACATCATTCCGGATATAAATTTTTTTCTGACTATGAACACTGTAAGCCATTGTAGCATGATTATGCACAGTGAGAACTGTTAGAAATGATGATATTTTGTATATAAACTTTGTGATTTTTACACAGGACATGAATAACTCTGCAAAACAAGAAGAGATTTTACAGTCCACGACAGATGCAGCAGAGTGGAATCTGGAAGTGGAACGTGTGCTTCCACAGCTGAAAGTTACAGTCAGGACTGACAATAAGGTATGCGAGAATGGCTTTGCACATGTACGCGTGGTGATTAAAGTGTGATTTCAGTCAGTGTTGTTTATTTTCCATTTACAACTTTTTTTCTTTTGTCATGCCAAGAATTGTGAATAATGGGCTCTCCAACACTATCTTGTCTGAATCTTTGTCACTTACTTTGACCCTAGAAACAATAATTTTCAGTAGTTTTTTTTTTTCCCAATATTGTATAAGAATAATTTTTTCTGCTACTTACAGGGCACCTTATTTCCATAGATTTATTTCCATAGATTTATTTCCATAGATTTATTTCCATAGATTTATTTCCATAGATTTATTCAGTGGAAACTTCTTAAATGGTTAAATATGTCCAATGTATTCACACTTCTGAAAAATTACACCCTCAGTTTAGCAGCTATTAAAACATCTTCCTGAAAGAGAGCTGAGGAACTTCTTATCCTTTAACTGTTCAATTTGTTAACCACATTAAAGGTTGATTGCATGGAATTAATCTTGCTGAACTTTAAATGGCAGTAAAGTAGCTCTATACCTCTGATATAGTCATCATGGGCTCTTCTTACATTTAACAAAAAGAAATGAGTACTTTTTCAACTGATTTTATGTATCTATCCAGATAACTACCTCAAGATGAAATTAATCACTTCTTAGAAATGAGTCTTACTCTCCATAATCTACTCCAAGGAGTCTAGAATGAGCAGCTTAGAAGTAGGCATCTATCTTTGGCAAGCCGAAGTCCAAACCTAGGACCTATTCCTGGTGTTGCCATAAACATTCTTTCTAGGAGCTTTTATAGCACACACAGATTAGTGTAGTATTCAAATTGCTCGTTTGTTGTGACCCAGCTAGTTGGAATGTTGGAACAATCTGTAGCAGTGATACAGAATTCAATGAAAACTAATTATCTTGCCCAAAATAGGCTAAGCTGTCAACTATCTCTTAAATTGCTTGCCTGTCTTACTGCATTCTTCTGCTTGAATTGACTGGTTTGAGACACCTTTCTCTGATTCTCGACAAGCCCATCTGTTACAGAGAACATCATGCTTGATTCTCACACTAAGAAATTAAAACTTAATAAAGACATACATGGAAAATTAAAGCCACTGTAAGACTGAGGTTTACTAGCCTCCTGTTTAATGCACCATCTCTTGGCTTTAAGGAGTGTGTCAAAATGAACTTGAAAAGAGGATTCTTCCTTTTCTAGCTTCTGTGCTATCATGCTTTCAGAAATAACTGGAGAGAAGTATCTGACATTTTTTCATTCTACAAGAAAAGCATCATGTTCTGTTTCCTGTGTGGCACATGTATACATAGTACCAGGGAGGGTTAATGGTTTAATCAGTGGCGTTAGAAACTAGAACTTATTTGTAAAGTCCTGGACAGGGGTGAGAGGGGGGTGTGTTGGGGGGCGGGGGGGGGGGGCATTTGTTTTTATTTCAACTTCAAAGTTTGACAAATTGTGAACAATTGTCACCAGACCAACAAAAGCTCTTGAGTCTGCTGCAAACTTAAACCCCAACATACAACATAAGCACATTTGCTCTACTAGCCTGTGTTTCATTCTGGAAGAGAATAGTGGGCAGCAGCGCAATTGTAGGCAGCAGGTGAACCTCATGGGCTGAACAGCTGTTGGAGATGCTGGGCTGTGCTCTTCTGAGATAGTGAGACAGAAGCACCCATCCTTTGGTAGTTATGTGCATGTCCTATGCAGGGGGATGGCCTCACTTCACATCAGCGGAACTGCCTGTGATTGAAGGATGGCACACGTTTAGGTGCGCAGCTGTTTTAAGCCAGGATTTGTTTTGTACCTGTTCTGAGACATTATAAGTGGCTGTATCCTCTCGGAGCTCCAGGATCAGGAATTCCTCTTGCTCAGGTGCTGCAGCCCAGCCCCGTGTGTGTGGGGACCTGTGGGTCCCCATCCCAGACTGATGGATGCAGCTGCTGCTTCTTTCTTGTTTGCAGGTTCAGAAGCATGTATCACACAGACACACAGAGGACTCTGGCATGGCCAGCTACACACACTGCCACAAACAAGGCACTGTTTTCAACAGCACTTGTAGGACTCCCATAATATATAAGTACAGACAGCCAGGCTCCCTTCAGCTAATTAAGACTGAAGGTCAGAGTGAAAGCACACACTGCCTTCTCTCTAGATTCACAAGCACATTCGTGGATCCCTCAACTATCAGCATGGTCCTTCTGCCTGACTGATCCCCCTGCCTGGATGCTGGGCCCTCTTAACTGTTTCCCTCCTCTTCTACTCACCAGTTAGTCCAGCTTGACACTTGCCAGCAGAGGCACACAGTCACGCGCTCGTCTTAAGGGCACTCTACATTTGTGGATTGCCCTGAATACCAGCATATACCCTCTGCTTGCCTCATACCCAGGCCTGGATCCAGGCCTACTACTCAATGGATAGTTCAGTTTTAAGTCTGCTATTGAATTTTACACGTGCACAGCAGGTTTAGAGAAGATGCAAACATTTGCCTGTCCCCATCCCAGCAGCTGGCACCAGCAGCACGGGCTTATGACCCCCAGTCTCGCTCCAGCTGCTGGCACTGAGCCGCTCACTTGCTTTACTCACACCGGTCCTTCCCAGTAGCTGGATTTTGGGATACATGCCAGTCCTGCCTTGGTGGCCGAGACCCTCACCTGCCTCTGTGGCTGGCACTGAGACACCCACTCTCTCCGGCTGCAGACACCACAGGCCTGGGACACCTCCAGCCCTGGTCTGATTCCAACTGCTGGCCCCATATCCCCTCTCACCAGCAGCTGGCATTTAGTTCTTGCAGCACTCATACACGCACGGGATAGAGTGTGAGATTGCACAGAAAGCTAACTAAAAAAGAATTTAAGAAGATAGGACAGACTGCAGTGATCAGGCACAGGGCTCGGTCAGACAAGTGGACTTTTACACATGACCAGCCCCTCTTATACCCCCTTTCTGTTCCCCACTTTGTTCCTCTGCAGTCCCGTTCCCCTGCATGTTGCTTCATCAGTTTGCATAGTTGCACCAACCCTCGTCCGGAATATCCAGAACCCTTATAAGTTGCAAGGGCCAGATTCACCTTCTTTGAAGTGATGCTTGCAGTTTCTTGATAGCCCATCAGTTAGTGTGACTGATGAGCTTTGTTTCCTGTCCTTGTCTCCCTTAGCGTTTGTCTGACAGGTCTGTGTCTCTGTAAGTTTTGTTTTTTCCCTCCCTCTTTTCCTTATCATTCCATTTTGACAAGGTCTTCGATCAGATAATTGTACTGATACAAATATTCTCACACTCTGCATGCCCTTATCCGCTAGTGTAACTGGCCAGGTTTGTTTCTTGTTACTGCCTCCATTATTGTTTGGGTGAGATTTGTGCCTCTCTGTTTCGCTTATCATCCTTTTTGACAAGGTCCTTGATCAGATAATCTTACTGAAGCAAACACTGTCACCTTCCATATATCCTTACGGTACCTATTTTACAAGAAAGTCGCCTAAGGTTTGATTTCAAGTGATAAAGATTTATTAACATCACCTTTTTTTTTTTTTTAAACACCTAGACCAGTACTGTGCCAAAAGCTTAAAAATCTTCAAAATATTTTTTAGCATGTTCAGAAACACAATACTGAAATAGCAGTAATTCTACAGTGCTACTACTCTGCTTCATTTTGAACTCACAGTCTGTCTGCAGCTGTGCTTTGGGTTGGGGAAATGTAAAAAGTTTGCATTGATAAGGAAAAATTTGTGATAAAGCTTGGGAACTGGAATTGATTTCTAAGTAAAAGATGCCTACCTATCAAGTTAAAACACCACCTTTTCTCATCCCCCATCCCTCAGTCTGTGTATGTTTCCTATGAAGAAAGCTGCAAATAATTTTCCCCCTTCTAATTTTGTCCCACTATCAAAAACAAGTTTAGGTATTTCTGCCTCTCTCATTTCTTTCCATTCTTCTCCTGATAATAGTAAGGGCTAAGTAGAAAGGGAGGATCTGATAATCTGGAGCTGGTAGGTGTTGGGCATTTGAAGCACTCATTTTGTCTAAGAATAAGCTGAGCTAGCACAGTTATAATCAGTATTTTCAGTCTTTGTGACGATCAGACTCTAAAAAGCATAGCTACTGAGGTATCAGTGAGGATGTCAGTGTTTGTTTATGGATCTGAGTGTCACATGTGACATTTAGGAGATTTATAAATTGTGTCACAATAAGCAAGTGCCTCTGGATATGAACACGGTAGTGGCAGAATGGTACATGGTAGTAGTATAAAAGAGACCCTGCCTTACATACCAGCATTTGTTTAGTAACCAGAGGAAGGTAAAAGTTGCGCTTACCTGTGTTTTACTTTGTGGCATCTTTTCTAGGATTGGAGGATTCATGTAGATCAAATGCATCAGCATAAGGATGGAATTGAATCTTCTTTGAAAGAAACTAAGGTATGTCTTGTATGTGCAGAATACGTCACTGATCTGTCAGCATTTTTATTTTTTATCTGGTATACATTAAGAATGAAATTGATTTTTTTTTTCCTTCATTTTATTTGTGCTAATGCTGTAAAAATAGAAAGGGAAATATATGATAATGATGATTAGGGACAGTGGGACTGGCAAAATACCTTGTGAGAAGGAGTTGTGTATGTGAGGATTAACGGGGATATTAGGGTTCATTAACGTATGAATTACTCTAAGTACATTCTGACTACAGAGGGCAAAATACAATAATACAATCTGAAAACAAGTGCTGATAAAAACCCCAGAATACTGTCAAATACTGTTGTTGAAGTAATTTACTGTCATCGACATTTGTAATTAATTGAGGGGGGGCAGTGATGGAAGCAGTAAAGCTTGAAATACGTATTTTGGAGGAATAATTTTTTGTTGGCTAAACACATTAGGAATAATTTTTTGTTGGCTAAACACAGCATTTCTGTACTATTTTTCTCTCTTACTTGTAGGCTTCCACATCCTTTCTTAATTACAGCACCATTTTAATACTCTTTGCGTACTATCTGTATACTGTCAACCCACAGAATATGATTTTCTAGGGTTACCTTGACAAACTCCATAATGAAATCAGCAGAACATTGGAAAAGATCAATAGCAGGGAAAAGTACATCAACAATCAGTTGGAGCACTTGGTTCAAGAGTACCGTTCAGCACAAGCCTTGTTGAGTGAGGTAATGCACTGATCTTTTGTTGTTGCCTTCTCTAGTATAACCTTGCTATTAAGTGAGGGTGAAGGCAAAGAAGACTCGGAGGAGTTATCTGTGAATTCTGCTGTTGGATATAAAGCAGGGGAAGTGTTGATTGGCTGTCAAATTATATAATTTTTAAGCTAAACTAGCAATTTTTATTGAACTATTCTACAGGGGAAAGTAAATGTTTTTTGCCTGAATGTTATGTAAATCTGTTGCCAATCTTGAGCAGCTAGTAAATTGCTAGTTCTGCTTTCCCTGTGAAGTTCACACATCTGTGATGAGTCTCAGTCCAGCACTCATCTCTTATATTGATTACTCGTGCTAATGTGCACAAAGCGCTCTGATTACTCCTTTGCTTCATTTAGTTTTTATGCCAATAGAGTGCTGTTTGAGAAGCTTTTTGATCCCCTAGTTAGGGGGCCTGCATAAGCTGCCATTTGGCTAGCCCTCCTATTTGTGGGCATGATGTTAAAATAAGGCTAACAGGATTTGACCTCTGTGCTTTCTGTTTACCTTACTGTTAAACTTTGAGAAGCTTCAAGACAGTAATTTACTGTTGACGAAGAAGTATTCTGGGTTTCAGGATTCAATTCTGTCTGCATTCTGGCAAATTTTCTTTATGTTTATTTTCTCATGTAAATGATTAGAAAACATACTTCTTATTGTGTATGTATTAGGGCTATTACACTTTTTAAAACTGCTTTAAATTTTTGAACAATAGTCATTACAGGGGCTGATGTTTCAAGTCTGTCCGCATATGTGTAGCGCTGTAAATGTCATTGGGACTTTGTGGAGGAGTTTCTGGAACTGGGACGTGTGAGAGCAAGTTTGGGTGTTCTCTCTGAGCTATCTGCATACATCTCTTCAGCTTTGTCATTACAGCAAAAGACATGTTTCTTTCCAGGCTAAAGAGAAGTACCAGGAGGGAAGTGGAGGAGTAACTGAAAGGACTAGAGTGCTTTCTGAGGTAAAACATCTTCACATAATTTCTTTTGCTTATTTTAGAACAATCTTCAGAGAGTTGGCGTTTAGTGTTTGCGGTTTTATGAACCTAGTTCTTCCTGATTTGTTCTCATGTTAAAGATTAATCTGTTTGTTTAGTGGAGGCAATCTAGTCCAGTCCCGGCATTTTAAATCCAGGCTGCTATTGATTTTTAACTTGAGAGTTTGGGCAAACTGTTGTGAGCTCTTAATTTCCCCAGTTCGTAAAAGAGGCTGAATGTTCTGTATTTTATAACCTGTGTCCTAGAATTATTGAGGATTAATCAAGTCATGTCCATAAATTTTTTGGAAGAAGAAAAGCTTAACTCTCGTTTTTAGTTAAAATTAACAATTTGAAATTTTCACCTTCCAAGCACTTAAAAGCAGTATTTGACTAAATAGTAACTTTTCCATACCGGTCAAATTATCTTAATACCTAAACCTGGTTTTCTGTTGGGTTTTTTTTTTTTTTCCCCTTCTTCTTTTTTCTGACAAATTTAAAGAAAAATCCCCAGACTCCTAACTGCCTCAACATGTTGAGTGTTCCATGGCATTTCATTTAGAATTACTGCCTGATTTCCAAATATTTCAATCCATTGTCCAATTCAGATTTTTTTTTAATGGCTCTGTTGTTTGGATTTGAAAAACCCATTTTATTTATTAGATGATAAAGTGTCTGGAGTAGTCACATAAAATAGATCACACCGTAAGAATGTGCTGGAAATTGTAAAACAAGTTTGAGATGTTTTAGAATAGAATAGAATAGTTCAGTTGGAAGGGGCCTACAACAATCATCTAGTCCAACTGCAGTAGGTAATACAGCAGTTTAACGAGAGTTTTCTATCAAAGATTTCTGAGTGTATGGATTCTGCAGAATTAGAGCTTATTTCTACTTCACTCTCAAGGAAGTAAGTTTGAAAAAGAGAGTACTTTACAATGACTTTAAATTTATAATGTGTGTCTGCTTTGTAAGTTAATGACTGATTAGCAGTGATGAATATGTTACTAGCTGGCAGCCTTCAAACTATGTAGATGCAGTGGTGCATATCTGAGATAAACTAGACACGTTGGATATTACTACTGACCTGCTTTCAAGCATGCAATCAAATCTCAGCCCACTTAGCGAGACCAGCAGCACTGTAGGTATGCACTAACAGTGCAGCAGTGTTTCTTTTTTGTTACTGAAAAGGCATATCGAAGCCTTAATGAAGGGCCATTTTTATATTATAGAGAAAAATACTAAATTATTACCTAGACTGTACCTTAGAATAATATATTTGCTTTTTCTTCATTGTCTACAAAGGCAAACTGGTTGATAGTCAGTGCTGAAATGCACTTTTATTCTTCATACATGCATTTTACATACCCGTACGCATGCCAGTGCCAGCACGCATCATCTTTTGCTGCAGTGCTGTTTCTCAGGTTTCCACCATCACTTGCTGAAGTCCTGACACTTCCAGAAGGGCAGCTGGCATGGTCATTTGATGCATCTTGGTCTGCAGGGATATTGGTTCCTATCTTCCATCCAGCATCGTACTGCAACACTTCCACTGTTGGTTTTATTGTTTTAGGATGCGCAAATTCTTAGTAACACCATGCTGTTTGGCCAACTTGTTACTCTTTTTGCTGTAATTTTAACAACACTGATTTATTTAAAGTTAAATTAAAACTTCTTAATGTTTGAAAAAAAAAAGGTTCCTCTGTATATAACTAAGACAGATTAGTTCATTTTTTTAAGTAATGCGGTTATTCAGCAGATAATTTTTTTTGTTTTCTTTTTTTAACTTGACATTCATCTGGTTTAATTAAGAAAAAAATATCTATTTTAAGATTACAGAAGTATTAGAGAGAGTGAAGCAGGAAACAGAAGAGAAAGGAAGTAGTATGACCGATGGTGGTAAGTATGTGTTTTGCCTCAAACGAAACACCTGTTTTCTCAGTGACAGGTACATAATTTGTCCTTTATTAAAGAAAAATAAAACAAGACCGGAATGAGTGACTAGTCTAAAATAGCAATATGAACATTTTAAAAGGTGTCTTAAGAAAATCAGGAGTCTAAACCTCTTTGAAAAGGTTATGTAAGTCTGCAGAATTTCCCCCTTTGGTAAATTATTAGTAAAAATAAAAAAAAAAGGGGGGGGGGTGGTTGTCTCTGCTTTGAATAGTTATCAACTCACTGGAAGAAATTCACACATCATGGGTTCAAGCCCTTTCACTCTGAATAGTTACTGGCAGTAGCTGCTAGATTCCCTACGTTTGGCTGGAGTCAGTGAGAAAATTCATTTTGGTGTTTCGATGTTTGGACTTTTTTAATATTTAAAACTGCATACCTATTTGAATTAGTTTGTCTTGGACTCAGGATTTGGTGGTTTGAGATTTTTCCTGAATAAATACATTGTTGCAAATGTATAAGGAGTACAAATGCAGAAATAAATTGATGCATGTTACAGTAGGGCTAAATATGCAAGCGGTATCCATATGTAACTGTAACCATTATGGCTAATTCACTTAAGTAGTTGTAAGTATTATTGTAGGAACAAATTTTGTGCACCTTGCTTCACTGTGAAGGAGCTACTTGTGTGCCTCGCAGCACCTTTTCTGTATCATGGCATGGCCAAGGGCCAGAATAAAGTTTAGAGCCCAGAATTATAAGGCGCAATATGATGCAGCAGCATCCCCCCTAGGGTGATATTATTGGGAAGTGAGAGATTAGAAACAAAGTATGGAGCACAAAACATTCAAATAGCTTTTCACAGGTAAGATGACCTGCTGAAGTTGTCTTCAGTTCTCTACCAAACCCCAAGTCAGCTATCGGGATGAGGCTTTCAGCTGAGCAAAACACATCATTGACAAACCTATCTTAATGTTGTTGCACATCTTTATGCAGATCTTAGATGACAAGAAGACAGCAAAATTGTCATCGCCTATTTCTATCTTTAAAGATTATGTCTTGCCTATTAAAAATGGGGTATCGGTACAATCAAGTCGTCAGAGTGAAACGCCCTTTTGTTCATTCAACTCCTCAATTTTAAGGAATGAATTATAGAAAATAATGCTTTTGTGTTAAGTAGCTGACACTGAGTTGCACTGTTTATCTTTTTTTGAACAGCTCCTCTAGTAAAGATTAAACAGGCCTTAACAAAACTGAAGCAAGAAACCATTCAGATGGACATACAAATTGGTGTAATGGAACACACATTACTCCAGTCAAAGCTGAAAGAGAAATCCAATATGACTAGAGATATGCATGCAACAATGATTCCAGAAGCCACAGTAGGTGCCTATTAAAATTGTTTGGAGCTGACTTGGCTTGCCAAAATAGTTTTCTACCATTTTCTTTTTTGTTGGTTTAGGGGTTCCTTTTTGTTGGGGGAGAGGGGGAACTCATTTTTCTCTTTTGTTTTTAAGAAGATGCTTGTCATTTACTTTTAAGAAGTAACTGCACACTTTCGACTCAGCATGAAGTCATGTTTAGGTTTGTGCTGTAAAGATTTACTGCAGATCCATTCCAGATTTATGCTAATAAATTCTTATTAATGAACATGTCTCTACTTCATTGGAGAATGTTATGTAGCGTGAAAGTCTACAGAATGATACTGACAGCCTGTAATCTTGATATTCTACAGTGCTGAAAGAAAATTGCTTGCAAAGGACTTGAATTTAAAATATCTATTATTGCCATTTACATACGTTTAGTATAAAGTATTTAATTGCTGATACTGAAATAATACAGCATTGTCCCTTCTAAAAGGCTGGGTCAAAATTGATTTCAGCTGCAAGTAAAAGTAAATTGTTGCTTCCACTTTATGAATTAAGCAAAAAACTAACGTTGCAATAGTTGCAGTAATATTGCCATGCTCCATGTCGGCAGCCCGACACAAGTTTGTGAATGGACAACCACTGTATTCCATCACTGCTATGGATGTGTTTTGTAATTATTTTTATTTTTCCATTGCCTGTAACAGAAGCAATGGTAACAAAATCTGTACAAGACCAGAGAATGTGAAAAGTATTGCCTGGAAATTACTTTTGGCTCTCTAATTTTTTTTTTATGTGTCGTCACTGTTTCAGAGTCACTTTATATTAGCATTGGGTCAAATGCTGCTTTCATTTATAGTATGTAGTAGAGCCATGTGGACATCATTTGGATTATTCTTGCTTTCTGTTCTTGTGTCAGAACACTTAATATTGATCTCTGTTAAGGAAAACTGTTGCCAAATCTAGTTCTGTAATACAGAATGAGAAGAAAAATGTAGGAGGAAGGTTGGAAGTGTAATGGCAACAGGGAGCTCCCTTTGTCTCAGTAAATGTGTGGGTAGGGAGTGATTCTAGACATTATAGGTAATGAAGGAGTGTGGAACAAACACATAACCTTATTCAAGTACTAGTACATCCTTTTGGTTACCATTGTTCATAAGCCATGAACCATATTGGTACAATTCCAGTGATACTAAAATCCTCCCCTAACTTCTGTAGGCAATTCATTCATCTTACAATTAATTTCTCTCACTTAAAGGTGAGCAGTATTCTGCATAATTGGCGGATCAGTTCTGTGTCTTAAAGCCAAGACATGTGACACAGTCAGTACCGTGAGCCAGTTTCTTAACTTTGTTGTGCTTCAGTATTTCATTTGCCAAAAAGAAAAAGCCCTAAACCCATCAGATTTTAATAAGTGAAAAGCTATATCTAAATGCCAAGTATTATAATTTACCTGTGCAAGCAACTGCTGAAAATCTCTATGAATCACACTGGAAATCGGTTTCCAACTTCTTTGCTGCCTACCTATATCCTCCCACATTCAGCTTAAATTAGAAAAGTTATTATTCATGTTGCCTTTGTTAGGTGGTGTTGCTACTGCGTATTTACTTTAACAGCAGGTTTACTTCAACTTAAGATAAAAGCAATCCTCTTCTGCATTGCCTGCAAAGCAGTTCACTGATGCTTTCGGATTGCAAATGTTGTGCTGTGTAAATGCTGTTTATGTAAATACTTTCACCCCAAAATTCCTCCTTCATGCTAATACAACAAACAAAATTAATCAAAAACCTTCCCTTCTGAATTAAGCCTCTTATTCTATTAGAACTGAATCTGTTAAGACAAGCATGGTCAAAACCCCTCTAATGTGGTAGAAGAATCTCCAGAAGAAAAGCTAGCCTCCTTTATGCCAATATAGTTCTAAAATAGTGTGCTAATTATGTGTAATTAATCTGCACTATTTTTCACGGTACTGTCTGAAACCGCATTAATCTAAGCAGGATGCTTCTGTTGTCTCAAGAGTGATACATGGCCCTTAATTGTCATCTGACAAAGAATGGCATTTGCCCATTTAGACAGTAAAACCACTTGACCCCGCTTTGAAAGTGGTCTTACTGATCCAGCAAGTGGCCACACCACCTTCCTTAAAAGCATGAGGAGAGCAACGAGGTCTGTCAGAAGCAGCCTGAAAGGCTGTTCTAAAAAAGCAATTATCTGTGTAATTATTCCATTGCTGGATCAATGCAGGAAGCAGAAGCCACATTAAAATTAAATCACTTGATTCACGTTATTTCATACATTGTTCATTATCCAATGCAATGTCAGAACCGAAAACCAACAAAATGTAGGATGCACGTGAAGCTGTGCTGTGCTATAAAACAGTCTCTCTTCTTCTGAAGAATACTTGGGGCAGAAGGACTATTCTTAAAAGTTAACTTTTATATACAGTTCTCCTCTTCCAAGGGCCTTTACTGTTTTCAGTCCTCTGAAATACACCAGCACGGAGGCACGGTGTCACTGTTACACATCATCTAGAAGCCAAACAGAGGCTAGCTATAGACAGATCCAGAAGTAGCACAGAGGGACAAACAAGGAGTTTGATTTGCTGAATCTGGTCAGAGAAGCCATGGGTTTTCTCTTTGCCGTGAGGACTGCGATAGTTCAGTCTCATATGGGGAGAGCTGAGACTTGGCTCTTGGAAATATGTGGCTGAGGAAGGCTCACCAGTACCCAGCTCACTCTCCTGCCTGTACTCCCCAAAGCTCCAGAAAAGGAACACGAGCAACATATTACTTCTTAGGGTTTCTGCAGCTCTGAAATCCCTCTGAACCTCATAACATGACTCTTATTTCCTTATTTCATAACATGAGTCTTATTTCCCTGGGCTATCTTCTCTCTAGGCTAGGATGTAATGGATGCAAGTGCCCTGCTAGGAACTGGAAGTAGCCTTAGCTCTCGCTGCCGTATTAGAGGTGCTGTTTACAGGCCATTTAGGATATTTGAGAGTGATGTTATATTTACTAAAGAGGGTAACGTGGGTAATATCCCAATCCCTATTCTCTTCTAATGTCAGCAGATGGCATGATTTGCTGAATATTATGTGCTGTGCTGGTAAAAAGTGCAAAGTAGGGGCTGGATTTTTACCTGTTAATCCAATTCTTACATAGAGAACCTTCTGTGGAATTAATGACTTAATATTGAAATAGCAAGAGTTTAATAGTGGCTTTCAATCATATGCCAAGAATTGGGTATTGCGGTAATAGTGCTGTGCAGGAAGTTGAACCAGAAGTTCACATGAATCTGAGAAACCACTAACTGTTACAAACAACTCCCAGATCTGGGCAGGATATTCTCACTCTTTTCTGCTGATGGCATTAAAGGCTTTCCCCTCTTCCCTAACATGAAAGAGAGGAACTTCAGGGAAAATTCTTTCTTGAAAAGAAAAACAAGTGCCCGCCTACTATTACACATTGCCCCTTTTTTGGAGTATAGCTCTGCTGTGCACTGTCACATACAAAAAAAAAATCACTGTATTGCTAATTGTAAGTTACAGTAAGAGCAATTAAGTCATCTTTGCATGACCTATAAAAAAGACTAGGCATAAACGAAGAGCCTGTATGTGAACATTTCCAGCTTCTGAGCTCTTTGAATGTTGCATCCAAATTTTGCAGCCTGGGCTTCTCTCCAAGTTTCACAAATGTTAATTAAAAAAAGAAGAAATTAGTGTGATGCTGTTTCTTTCCACGCTGGCTCTCAGCCCGCTCCCTGAATGTCAGTGCTGCAGTGTGCCTCCACGAGGCAGCTGCATGTGCATGCGCACATGCGGTGCGCGTAGTCCTGCCTGTCGTTTGGCCGAAACTAGCAGTAGGCTTTGGCAGCATAACAACGTGCCTGCGAATACCCTGTCCCAGTTCCCGCAGCATCGGTGCTTTTGTTGTGGTTTAGCCCCAGCCAGCAACTAAGCACCACGCAACTGCTCGCTTGCTCCCCCTGCCCCGGCGGGATGGGGAAGAGGATTGGAGGAGTGAGAGCAAGAAACACTCCTGGGTTGAGATAAGATCAGTTTAATAATCGAAATAAAGTAAAATAGTAATGATAATAATAACAATATAACAATAATAGTAATAATATACAAAGCAAGTGATGCACAATGCAATTGCTCACCACCCGCCGACCAATACCCAGACAGTTCCCAAGCAGCGATTGCTGCCCCCTGGCCAACCCCCCCTATTTTATATACTGAGCATGATGTCGTATGGTATGGAATAGCCCTTTGGTCAGTTTGGGTCAGCTGTCCTGGCTGTGCCCCCTCCCAGCTTCTTGTGCACCTGGCAGAGCATGGGAAGCTGAAAAGTCCTTGACTGGTGTAAGCATTGCTTAGCAACAACTAAAACATCAGTGTCTTATCAACGTTATTCTCATGCTAAATCCAAAACACAGCACTATGCCTGCTACTAGGAAGAAAATTAACTCTATCCCAGCCGAAACCAGGACACTTTCTACTTTCATGTTGATGTATTAATGTTTTAGGAAGTGGCTGGGTGTTTTCTGACTTAAGGGTTGATACAGAACTTGGAAAATACCTTGCCTATGATATCAGTGCCTGTGAGCTTAAGTAAACAGAGGGTACAAGCACTGGATTTTCTGCACAATACTGATTATAGGTGGGGAGTTTCCACAGAAGACTCTGAGATTGCGAAAGTTATTTTTTGCCTGCCATTTCCTCCTCTCAATGTACTTCTCCCTTCAGCAAACACCATCACCAGGGCTTTCTCAGATATTTGCTAATACTTAGCTATTGCTCCAGGGCTTGGTGTTGCTGGAAATGTCTGTCTGTCAGCCTCCTAGTAACAGCCCTATCGTTTTGCAAACAATTATTCCTAGACAACACTGGTATGAGCAGGGTTGAGAGCTTTTTATTGTGAGGAAATAACAAGTGGAATAATGCTAGTCTTTCACTTACTGGCTAGTTTTACTCCGTTCTTTTTCATTCCTGGTCCTAAGTAATTAAGCATGGTTGTATCTCAGTACTCCATCCCAGAAGTGGCTGAGACATGCTCGTCACTCATGTGTCTTAGCTACCTGTTGTAAAAATCAACAAAGATGAATATTTTAAGGTCAGAAGTACAGAATAATTATTTCTAATAGTATTCCTTGATGTCTCACTAATTGCAATTGTTCATTCAGAGTATTTTCCTGTTTCTGTGGCTTTCAAAGGATGGTAACACTTCAAATGACTTCTTAGTGTTATTCAGTAGTAACATGAAGAATTAAACTGGATTGTAGGCATCCCCTGGACCAAAAGTTTCCCATCCCTCCTCTAGGTTTAGGGCTGAAGTTTCTCACTGTATCTTGGGAGGGGGGCTTCGAGAGTTCTTTGAGGTTTTCGAGAGTCCTCTCTGAGCATTGCTGGTCCATGAGCATGTTAGCTCCTTTCAAAGAATCCATTTGGGAAAGAATACAAGCCAGTAGTCAGACCAAGGGAGACAGGCTGTTTGTGAAATGTTGTCGGACACTAGTGCCAAAAAATGGTGCAGAAGGTTTCGAGAGGTTTGACAGCATCTGTTGATCATTGTTTCCTTTGTTATAGGAAGCGCACAAGTTCCCAGTGTGATGGCAGGAGGGATTTCCGCCGAGTTTGACAAATGCTATCAAACAACAGAAAAAAACAATGAAAACTCTGTGATCTTAAGAGTGTCAGTCATTAATTTTTTACTAATCTGTCTAAGAGCCATTTCATTACAGCCTTCTGTAGAGTGCCCATATTATAAGCTCACATAAAACATGCTTGAAGATTTTCGTCCTCCTCAGCTGTATCATACTGGAAATAAAAAATACTGTTCAGAGAAGACTTTGTTCCTGTGGCAGAAAGGTATACGCTAGGTTTGGCAAGTTTGGAGAGTTTTTTTGCTATAATAGTCTGACATTTCTGTTTGAATAGGAACGTACTTAATACTGTGTTTGGGTTTGCGAGATCTCTATTGAAAAACAGAATTGCAGCTAACCATGTTAGAGAAGATAAACAATTGAAAGTCAATTACATTTTCTCTCAGTTGTGAACAGGACTGATATACAGGTAACAAATTCAAACAGACAGAATGAAAAAGCTTCCTTTAAAAAGCTCTTCCATATTATCTTTGCTTAATATTTGCTTAAACACAGAAAACATGCCTTCACTTAGTTGTATTCCCTTCATTGCTGCTCGTTAGTCCTCATCACTCTCAGGTACACAGCTTACTCCTCTGTGATGATGTCTCCCTCCAAATACTTGAAAGTCTGACAACATGACCTGAATATAAATGATGCCATTGGTCTGCCCAAGCTTCTGCTAACCTGGGTGGAAACTGCTTGGTGTATCTCTGTAGAGTGCCATGTGTAAGCAGCCACTGCCGGGAGGCCTGCTGACATCGATTCAGTGTGGGTGTCAAGAGGAGATCGGACGCAGGAAGCTGGCCCCACCTATCCAGGCATATAAACCTTAGCTTACCTACAGAGTATTTAAGAAAACCCTGTAGGAGACTGTAGAAGGCTGGGCAGACTGAATTTGCTATTACAGGTACATACGGAAGGAAGGCGAACACCATGGTGCTTGCCACCCTTCTGCTAAAAGCAGCTGATCAAAACTCAGTGTCTCATTGATTGCTCTAATCAGGAGGAGAAGAAAGTGGTGATGAAGCCAGGTGGTAACTTCTGTGCCCAGAATGAATCAAACAAAAAGCAGAAAATAAAACACACAAGCTGCTCCCAAATTCAGGGCTTCTTCTGGTAGACTTGATCTCTTGGCTTGTTCTTGGGGTCAGGCTAAATGTTCTTCTGAGTCAGGATTAGCTTTCCTGCCTCACCGTTTTTTTTTCAGATCTTTCCCATCTCTCTCTTCACACGCTGTAACCTTCATGCCTAAAGCCTCAGAACTCTGGATGGATCCGCTATCTCTTTGTCTGGAGGAGAGACATCTTTTGTGTTGCAGCTTTCAAAACCCCGTGTATTTCAACCACCTGCTTCTGCAAAGAAACTTCCTTCTTACCTGCATCTTCAAGAGTTGTATTGATAGCCAGAGTTTCAAAGCAGCTTAACTTGACCTTTATAGGCATAAGGTTTGGCTAGGAGGAGGACACCTTTCCTTTGGGAAAAAAAATGTTCTGTCCAGGGGTGGAAGAAAAGGAGAAATGCAAGAAGATACAGCCACTGGATGCAGCCTTCAGAAAGCTGTAATATTCCCTGTAGGACCCAGTTTTTTATCCTGTGGCCACATATTGTGGGCTGTCTCTGAACATCCGAAGCTGCCATTCCTGATTCTAGCAGAGTGACCCCGACATAAAGCTTCAAGAATATAGCAGTGAACAGGACCCATAGCATATAGAAAGATATCTCACTGAGCAACAGCAAACTAAGTCTGCATCTGAGAAGAAACATGGCATTTATTTTTTAGTTACTCAGAATACAAAATACCAGTTTATCAGTGAGGGAGCTTCTGACAAGCAGAAGATAGAGCTTTGCTGTGATGCAGAAAATGCAACAATGGTAAAGGGCTATGAAGTCTTCTTATGACACTCCGCTTTATATTTCATCCCAGAGAATGCCGATACCTCCTTTTCACTGTCTTAAGTGTGCTAGCTCCATTATACAGATCCTGATCTTTAAACCATGCTTTGGCAAATGTATCCTTTGTGGCACTTCTGTAATCGATTATGCTTTACTCAGTGCCATAATTGTTTACAACACGCCACGGTCTTCCACTGGGTGAAAACACATTTATTACAGACAATGGTGCCAGTGCTGATCTGGTCTTATTGGCCATTTGAAAACAAAAGCCAGACAAAAAGGCGACTGTTTTCAGCGGCTGGTCAGGTTAGTACTGGAAGTCACTTCTTGGTGCTTTTCATCCTGTGTTGGAATACAGCTGCCAGTGCTCAGGGTCCCCTTTCATTCAGGACCGCCTCCCTAGAAGAAGTGTCGTGGTGGACTCGGTTTGGGGCTAATTCTAGCACTGACTTCGCCTTTCACAAGCTGTGCAGGCAAGTTTTCACACTGAGTCATTAGAGCCCTACAAATGTACAGTTAAAACAGCCAAGAGTGTCAAAATGAGTCATATTTTTCAAGTGGCAATTGCTATTTTGAGTGACTGTTTTACATTATACTCACCAGGACACCCAGGAACCGACAGTGTTTAAGCTTTCCTGCTCATCTCTGTTCCCACCATGTGACCAGCTAGGGCGATTATATCGCTCACATTGCTGAGACACACCTTGCTCTTTCCCGGAAATCATATGGTGTACCTGTCACCACAGGAGGAAGTGACTGCAGCTTTCTAGGAAATGGTGCTTCAGGCAAAGCAGCTCATTGCTCTCAGTGGCCAGCCCGAATCGCAGACTGCACACCCAGTGCCTCTGCCTCGGAGAGAGCTGGAAACGGAACCGAGACCCTATGGGCATCTGCAACAGTACCAGGCATGCAGAGCGAAGAACAGCAAGGTTAAGGGCATCATCGTCGTGATTGCTCCCATGGAGGACGGAGTCGGGGGACAAAAGCGGGCGAACATGAGGAAACCATTGGACATGCCCGTGCAGAGAACCAATCCCAGAAAAGGAACAGGAAGGCTGCAGAGTGGGAAAAGTCAGCAGTAGCTGGGCAGAAGGTAGCTGCAATTGCACAGGAAGCCAGCAAGGAAGCAAAAGCACTGGTTGAGTATATTTGCTATGAGAGTGAACAGCAAGAGAAAAGCACAGTCGATAGGAAAAAGAAGCAGCTCACTTAAAGGAAGAGGGGGAAAAAGAGGCATTGAGGGTGGGGAGAACAGACTGGCATGAAATTAGAGCCTACTACAGCCTTAACATAAGCTAACATAAGTCACTGTACAATCCCCCCAGCATACCTGCACACACAAACACCCCAAACAAACCAACCAACCTTACGTTTACCAGAACTACCTTTGGTGTCCAAAAGGCACAAGAAGAAACCAAAGGAAATAAGGGGAGGTGAAAAAACGGGGAAGTCAAAAGGTTAGGTGAGGACAGAGGCTAAGCGACTTCAGAAACAGATACATAAGCAAAAGGAAATTGTAAACTGAATAAGAGGAGCCGGGGGGCGGGGGGGGGAAGGAGGAAGGCAGAGCCCAGGATGCTGAATATGGTGAAATAATGCTGGGTTTTGCATAGACCTCCTTTGTTAGCAGCTCTTTCAGTTCTGGTCTCTGAATAGCTGGAGCTGTTCCAGCTGTTACGCAGGGACATACTATATTATCTGCTGCAGCCACAAAGAAACAGTTAAGCACAGTGTAAACTGTTGCAGGAGTACAAGCAAGACCCTACTTCTAACAGCTACAGGTCGATAAAATTGTTCTGGTTTGGCTACTACCTTGAGGAGAAAGGGTAGAAAAATTCTTACAGCAATCCTTTCGAGGGCACTATGTTTTCCCTCTTGCTTTTTTTTTCTCCCTCTTTGGAGATGAACTGCATTTATCTGCTTTTATTTGGTAGGTAACCAGGATTTCATTCTTGAGTGTTTTATATCCAGTATAATTTTTACAAGCAATAGGGAAATTTCAAATAAAACTAAAGTTGTTTTACAGTTTTTTCAGTTCACCAGTGGTAACTCCAGTGGAGTTCCTCTTGAACACTTCCTTTTTTTTTCCTGTTTACAATTTCAAATTTGGCGTCGAAGGCCAGAACCCCCAGTTGTCACTTCAGGCAGGTTTAAAGGCAGTTATATTTAAACAAAATTTAGTGGGAAAAACATCCATTGGAGACCTGCTCCTTGAGGAGAGCCATAAGCTAAATTTAAAGTTGCCTTGTATAACTCAGAAAATGACTTCTTCCTTGTTTCTTCTGTGTCCCTACTCGAAACTGAAGACTTGTGATGCCGAGCTGCTTGAAAATACTCCTGTGTAACCACATGCAGGTGGAAAAAACACCCACATGATGAAGCCAAAATGCTTTACTTGAAATGAGTCAGTTGCAGAGTTCAAGCTAGGGTTCAGCTAGAGTGCTGCCTGTGTCCCTGGCACCCTGCCCCAGAGCCGCAGACCAAGCGTACGTCTCCATGCCCTGGGCCTGGGCCAGGCTGCCTGGGAAGACTCCTGGCTCCACGGAGATCCACCAAGCTGGAGATGGCAATGCCTCGTGGACTGCCTACGCTGGCTCCGAGCGCCTCGTAAGCCCCAGCTTTAACAGCCGCTCGGCTGGACAGGTAGGCGTGGGGACGAAGCCTGCCTGGAGATGCAGCACTCTGCCGGCAGTCACGGTAGGAAAAAACAAGCATACGGCCCTGGGACTTCAGCTTTACTGCTAGCTTAAGCTGATCGAACAAGAAGCTGCTGTGGGTAGGTTCGGTTGCCCATTTGGCTTCCTCATCTGCACCTTTCTGCCACTTCCTCTGAACGAGTTGCCAGTGTACAGCAGTGTGATGAGCTGGAACAGCTCACAGATCAGCCTGAAAACTAATCCTGTAGGAGCCCCCTCTGCCCGCCTGCCCCACGCAGTCAGCTCAGCAGCCCCTTGGGAAGATGCAGAGTGGGAAACGGAGGAAGGCACGGGGGAGTTTTTCGCTGGCAATCCACAATTAAACCAGCTTGGGCTGGTGGTCCAGCAGCAGCCTACAAGGGCAGAGTCTGTGATTTGCCATTAATGGCTCTGAAGAGTTTCACCAAGCAAGCAGGCTAGCAGTATGTAATAACTAAAACAAAAATACTCTGCTAATTATTCCAGTACTTAGTGTTTCTTACACTTGAATTTGATCTTGAGAAGTCCTGTCAGAGAAACAATTAAATGATCCCACCTCCACCTCACAAAAGCTTTTAATTTCAAGAGAGAATAGATTCCTTACCCCCCCGCCTCCCTCCGGACTCTCTTGAATGTAATTTTGAAAAAGACCTTCATGGCTAAATTAAACATTGGACAAGAGAATGGCAGCATGCCAGCCACTTTATCTCATAATATTATAATAATAAAGATCTCGTATAATATTATTACCCTTTTATACTCATTTTGGCCTTTTCCCTGTTGTCTCTGAACATCTCCTTTGTCATTCATCGATTTTATTCTTAATAATAGCATTACCCTGAAACACAGGCTAGACTGAGGCTCATGCACATAACCGTACAAGAAGGCAGAGCAATCACATTCTCCCACGGTGCTTTTCAGTGTAATATCTGTTGTCTTCAGTGGAAGTTGCACCTCCTCTCTCTCTCTCTCTTCCCCCCCGCCATTGTGGGCTCTAATATACACAGAAACCAGGAGCTCAGGGAGCGTGAGCTGAAAAAGACTGGAGGCTGAGGAAGCAATACTTTCTTGCTACCGCGTACGTTTGCCCTCTTCCCCAGGCGTCCATGGCTGGGCACTGTTGTTGCAGGACACGGGGCCAAACTGCTCTTTGGGCAGACCCAGCACAGCCAGTTTCATATATTATACCACACCTGAATTTGGCTCTGGAAAGTGGTAAGAATTAAAATCTGAACCTCATGGAATTTTTGCCATCAACTGAAGCTTTGCGATTAGCAAATTACACACCATCACAAATCGTATCGCGTGTTCACTGGGGAAACATTCCTCAGTCAGTTCCATTTCCCTGTTCAAGCAGCTTTATGCGCTATTCATAATGCTGTGTAGAAATGGCATACATGACATTACATGCACATAAAAATTCCTCTAAAAAAATGAAACACTTGCTAATCTTGTGGGGACATTGTGCTAGAAGTGGTGTATCCATCAAAAGAAAACCAAATTCCATTTCATGCAAGCTCATCAAGAAAACATACACAATATGCAACCATTTCACAGCTGCCAAAAGAGATCAGTCTAATTTCTTTTTTTTAGCTAGAAGGGGAAATCTAACCAGGCAAAGCTGTTGGGAGTCAAGACGACTATTTTTTAAAAAAAAGAAAAACGTAGAAACCATCCACAATTTCGTCCAAAGGCAGAAGAGTTCGTCAGTGAAATGCATGCACTGGGCCAAGTGAAGTAGTGGTGACATTAATGGGGCTGCACGTGAGGCATGTCAGTTCGTGAACTTGTGGTAGGGTGGTTTGTAATTCTGGGAACTAGAGCTACAGAAAACATATTTTGCAGTTCTGTTTCTGGTATTCCTCTGTCCCTCTCTCTCCCATCCTCCCCCGCCTCTGTCCCCTTCTCAGCCCTCACGCATACAACAACTGGTTGCATGCTAACAACATTCTCTTTGTGCCTCTGCAGATACCACTAGATCCAAGCATATCCCGTGGAATTTCAGGTTATCATCTGTTTGCATGTACTGGGGAGTCAACAACTTCCACAGGACAGCCATTCTCCTCACCCAGCTTTCATTTTCTTTAAAAATATCTCAGGAATGCTTATGAGTTGTTTAAACACTTTAAATTACTACCAAGAGGAGGCCTCCCTCTCACCTCCCCAACCGCCCCCCAACCCGCGTGCCATTGGAAACCCATTCAGCCCAGATTGAGGCCAGATGTTAAAATCATTTGGAAAAAATGAGTATTTGGACTGTGGGCAGGGTGGCTGGACTATTCCGCCCCGTTGGAGAATGAGAGCCGTCGGTTCCCCATATGTAGCAGCTGAGCCAAGAGGGAGGGCGGACAAGGGCTCCGCTGGGAAGCAGAGTGGAGAGGGCGCAGGGATGGTGCATCCTGGGGACGGCACGCGAGTTGTCGCAGGAAAGATGGCTCCAGGAGACTTTGTGCCTCGGGTACACACCTAGGGATCAAATTTTTTCTGCTGTCTGGGAGAGGGCAATTAATGACTTACTCCAGGAATAAGTGACTCCAGGAATAAGCGATCCACGTCCAGCTTTGGATCCCAATGCAAGTAGCCCTTATAGACACTATGGGGATATGCTTACAGTTTTCTGTCGCTGGTGCAATCACTCTTCAGGCCCACGTGGCTTCCAGTCACTTAATTAACCTCTTGGGACTTCAGTCACCGCCTCTGAATGGGGTGATATGTCCCTAGCTAGGTATTCCTCAGATGCAAGAAGCGGCATTATTATAATTACTACAGTACCATCCTGCTGCAAATGGACTGCTTCTGCTTGGTTACTTACCACAGATTTAATCCATGAGCGTTAACAGTCTTCTCTCTGTGTTTTCACAGCCTGGCTCTTCAGAGGAAGGCCCTTTGTTGCCAGCTAGGATGATAAATGGGTTTTAGCTTTATTTTCTCAGAGGGAAGCTTATGTGATTGTGCTGTCTGTCATCTGTCTGCGCCGATAAGTTTTTAACTGCCACAGCCAATTATAACTATTTCCAAAGAAAAAAAATCGCTAGAGGCAGACATCTCCATGATAACGATATTTCTATGGATTTTGTGACAGACAGCAGCAGACTGGGTTGGGGCTAGGGAGGAGGAGGGAGAGGACGGCACCCAAGACCACGCTGAGGGCGTGCCATGTCAAGGAAGTCCAGGAGGCCTCAGCTGATCCTCAGCCCACCCCGGCCGACGGCAGCCAGAGAGTCAGCCGGCACGGGTGTCCCTCCAAACGCCTCACAAGAGGTACCGCCTCTTGCCCGTGGGTGTTACTTCACGGGGGACATGGCTGCGGCTGCAGCTGCCGCGGTGCGGACGGGGGCAGGCGCAGACCTTCTTTCTGCCGGCCGTGATGGAGGGAAAAGATTCTGTTGTTTTGATGCAGGCAGTGGCACTATTTTGCCCTGGGCCTGTGCTTGCAGGTTGCCAAGCTTGGATGGCAGCTGAGCTGGGCTGGTAGGTGCCTCCAGGGAGGACGGGCTGGCTAAGCGCACAGCATGGTTAGAAGATGCTCCGTGCTGTAACTGCACGTAGTAGGTGCATCGCTAACAAATACTTGTAACGCGGGGGACGACGCGTTCTCTGCGCTCGGAGACGTGCCAATACACTAATGAGAGCTGCTAAGGCCAGGTTCGTAAATGCACGTAGGTGACTGAGCCAAGATACTCGAGAGCCTAATTCTCCCTGACGTCAGAAGGGATTCTGACTTACGCTGCATGGGAAATCCTATCTTTACACAGCTTCAAAGCTATGAACCCTTCTTCTTAAACATTTTCTTAACATCTTCTTTGAACATCTTCTTAAACATTTCTTAAACATTAGAAGAATTAACCCTCTCTCTGAGCGAATCCTGACTGAAATGAGAGGTTTCTGGAACTGCCGTCAAGAACCAAGTTAGTTTTTGCTTAACTGAACCACTCCCTGGAATCAAACACATTGCTTCAGCATTACAGAACTTTCTTGGAAGGGGCAAAATGGCTAGGATGAAAGCAGATCACTATCTTCATCACCTAAATACCATAACATGTAATTTCTATAAGCTTGTTGATAATCTGATCCAGTCTCCAGGAGCCTCACTGAAGCGGAGGACAGCGGCAGGTCACACCCGCGACAGTCATGCTACCCAGCTGCCTCGGGCCGTGGCCCGTAGTGGGTGTTCGGTGACAAATCTTCTGAGTTCAGGAGACCTTACAGCAGGAGAGTGTTTCACAGGCCGAGTTTTCAGCAGCCACTAAGTCACTAAAGGGGTAAGTCGCGTGATGATTCCCAGCAGATACAGCGGCAGGTGAAGAGGGAACGTGAAATAAATATGGAAATGCAAAAAAAATGCTTTCAAATACAGAACTGGGGTAGAAAGAGAGTAGGTGAGGAAGGGAAGGGGAGGAGCGTGAAAGAAACACTATTTCCCTAAAATATTTTTGAAATGGAAGAAAAATGACTGCATTGTAGCCCTATCAATTGCAAAAGATCAGCACTTTTTCACAGCATTGCTTTATTTTTGACTAAATCTCCAGCAACTATTACTCAAAGTTAATTCAGGGTTTGGTCTTTGGGAACTTTTTTAATGTGCTAGTGCTTAGAAGTTGTTGCATCAAGAGGGCTTTGGAAGGTACCCAATTTGTCGTTCTAACTCTGGTCGCGTTCAGTGCACTGAACTATCACGATTACGGATGCACAAATAACGTAGGCACCTTCTGTCTAGTCGTGCTGCATGAACTACCACGGCCACACTTAAAGCGTCTGGTCGTGTTCAGTGAGAACTATCACGGCTAGACCAATGAATCAAAGCAATTTATTAAAGTAACAGACACACAGGTTCTTTGGATTACCAGCGACAAATTCACTGACTGCAAGGCACATGCAAATACCAAAGCATAGGTAACACAGATGCATCAAAAGATATCAAGCGACTCTATATAGAGGTTTCTAAGTTTCCCGGGGAGGCACTTGGTATAACCAAGTGTTCAAATCTTACCCAAAGGCGTCCCGATGCGGGGGAAGAGAGGCTCAGCCCGTCGACTGATCCCAGAAGTCAGAGTGGTACGCAATGGTATCTTCCCTAACATCCCCTCTCTCTTCGGCTGATTTATACTATTTTTCACCTTTCAGGTGGAGCTTGAGTGACTCTAGTCATAAATACTGTGTTATGATCGGTGTAAAACTTTCTTGCTTCGCTTTAAAGGTATATAGGCTAGGAAAAATTCAGAGCGCAAGCTCAGTGAGGAGTGGTCGCACCTTAGAGGTGGGTAGGTTTTGGGATGGAGGTGTGTTTTGGTATTATAATGATATTATAATGAGCAAAGTTTACCAAAGGGCAGCATTTTGTCAGAAACATGACAGGTTGTTGGCCCAGGGTCTCATATTATACCCTTTCCTATTGTCCTTCTTCATTCATCCATCGTTTGCCCAAGGTCTCGCAGTGTTCCATTATACGGCACTCTGTCCCTTTGGTAAGTACATCTACAATAAATTGTTTGCCATGTTCTGGCACAGTCAGGACAAATGCTTTGTCTTTTCATGTCCATAGATAGACCAAGTCTCCGGGCTTGACGGAGTGTACTGGGGAATCCAAGGGCACAGGATCTGCCCCAGCTGGGCAGAATGCTCACAGCAGTCCCATCTGGGGTGCCACACGGAGCCTGGCCGCGGTGTCTCCACACCGCTCCACCCTCCGGGCAGTTCCTCTTAGAGCCAACACACCAAGTTCCCCTGGTGTTGCCGGCGTCTAAGGTTGCAGGCCCAGGGAGCTTCCGTGAAACGGGTTCCTTGCATGCCAGCTGCACTCCACCCTGGAGGCTTCTTCAGTGCTGTGCCTTTCCTAAAACTGTGAATCTAAGTTTAATCTCTAAATCACCTCCAGCAATTACTCCACAGAAGTCCATTAATATTTATAAATGTCACTTGAACCCCATTTTTACCTTCTTGTCCAGGCAGGATCTCTTGTAACAAGAAAATACCATTGCCTTTCTTTTCCTTTCCCCCTCCCCTCATTTTTTTTTTTTTTTTTAGAACTATAGTAAGTTCAGGGTTAAGTCTGTTCTAAAAATGTCATATTCTGTAGAGCTGTGATGTACAGCTTTGGTAGTCTGCCTATGCCCCCGAGCCAGGTCTGAGAGTTAGTTCTTAGGCCTGAAGAAACGGCTATGGAGTCTATTCTCAGCTCTGCCACTGGCTAATTATGCAACTTAGTTCATTTACCCTCGGCATGCCTTGGTGTCCTGGTTTTGGCTGGGATAGAGTTAATTTTCTTCCTAGTAGCAGGCATAGTGCTGTGTTTTGGATTTAGTAGGAGAAGAATGCTGATAACACACTGATGTTTTTAGTTGTTGCTGAGTACTGCTTATGCTAGTCAAGGACTTTTTCAGCTTCCCATGCTCTGCCAGGCGCACAAGAAACTGGGAGGGGGCACAGCCAGAATAGTTGATCCAAACTGACCAAAGGGCTATTCCATACCATATGACATCATGCTCAGTATATAAACTGGGGTGGGGGGGGGGGGTGGCCGGGGAGCAGCGATCGCTGCTCGGGAGCTGTCTGGGTATCGGTCGGCGGGTGGTGAGCAATTGCATTGTGCATCACTTGCTTTGTATATCATTATTATTATTATCATTATTATACTGTTACTATTAGCATTACTATTTTACTTTATTTCAATTATTAAACTGTTCTTATCTCAACCCAGGAGTGTTTTCTCAGGGAGAACAAGGTATTACCCATCCCATTGCTGCTGCACTGTGACTTCTGGGTACGGGTGGTTTCTGTGTTATGATATGTACGTCGAGTGAGTCCAGGAACACAGATGGAGGTCTGGCCACTGCATTTCTTGCTGAGGGAGACAGCTCTCACAGTCACTTTGACAGATCACAGCTACAGACACCCTTCACATCAGGCATGCGGGCTTTTACGTCACTCTTCAGCATTTCCCTGCCAGCCATGGCAGTCGCTGCCTCCTGTACATTGGCTTGTGTATGTGATTCACGCCTGCTGCAGCTTCACTTTTGCTGACGACAGGTGATGATCCATAGCACTCCAAAGAGCAGAAAACCAATATAAAATGGCAAATCAGTGCCTCGTAGTGGTAGTAAAATAGTTGCCTGATTTAAAGACCCCAAAGTGTGCCTTGGAAGTCATAAACAATGGACTCATGCACAGTTTTCAAAATATATGACCTATTGCTTTCGGAGCACTTGGACCCCAACACGCAAGTCAGAGTTGGGTCTGTCCTTTTCACAGCTTCCGAGGTGTGTTTCTGTGCAAGCTTCTAAAGCACGCACGCACTGGGTGAAGAGAGACACGCAGTACCACAGGGCAAAAAGGGAGGGAAATGGTCACAGTGATGTTAGAAAAAGTGGTTAAAAGCACGCAGCTCTTGTGTTACATCAGGGTTTGCTTTGCATACCTGGCTCGGAAAGGAAAGCAGGACCTTTCTCTCAGTAGGTATCAGAAGCAGCAGAACTGCCTTGAGCTGCACAATCCTGCTTCCTGAAACCATCAGCAAGCAGAGGCACTGCAGACCTTTTTCGGCAGCGGAAGGCAGAGCGTTACAAGACAAAGTATTGCAGATGCACACCTAGCTAGATGGCACAGCTACCTCCAAAAAAACCCCAGGGAAACTGCATGCACAGAGAGTTATCTTTCAGGGATTTATGAAACCCGGTTCAGTAGTATAGGACACAGCACCTGACATGGAGAGACTCTCACGCAAGACTCCTGGCTGTATTAAATTTCCCATGTGCGCTGGTTTGCTTTTAGGCTCGCGGGGGTGTGTTGCGTGCTACCTTAGCAACAGCGACAAATGCGTGCTGCAGCTGCAGCCCTCTCCTCTTTGCAGCAGGAGTAGAGCACCCCCGGTTTCCTTACAGACAACATGCCGTGCAGCTCTCCGCAGAGCTGACCCTGTCCACTAACGCCTGCCTGCGGCTCTCAACGCGCTGGCACTCGGACTGGGCACCGATGCATGAGCTATGACTGAAGCAGACATGTTTTCCCTACAAGCCTCCGCTCCAGCCCGTTATCTTCTGGCCTCCGGAGAACATCATCTGAATCAGTCTGGCAGCAGCAGGATCAGCTGCTTCCATAATTTCCGGAGTCAGATGGCTCCCACTGCTCAAGGCTTTTTACTAAATTTGAATGCTGGAGGATGTCTGAGCGCTTTATAAATACCTGGAGGAAACAAAGGCAGTAGTCAAGGCATTGGTATCCATTAACACTTAAGGAGGGCTGGGGAAGGATTTAAGAGAACAGTCTCAGGAAGCAGGGGGGTGAAGAACCACCCAAATCAATACTAATGTTGCAGCTAAAAAAAAAAAATAAACGTAGTAAAACCACGTGAGACATAAAAGACAGAAATTCAGTTTGTCGCGGAATTTTGATTCTGCCCTGGTTTTCATCCTCTGTTGAACTTTGGGACTTGTAAAAACATTTTACATATACGTATATATGTATGTGTGTGTGTTCCCCAAATATATTTAACAGTCCTTTTTTAATGCTTCGACAACACATATGCCTGAGAACAAAGTATGCATTTAGGGTGCAAGTATTTATAGATCCGAAATCTTGAGACAATTCTACCATTAAAAAAAAAAAATAGCCCAAAGAGGGCTACTGCCAGAGGAAAAAAAAAAAGAAATTGTTGACACATTGCCGAAGTAGTCAAATGTGTTATCACTCCAGCCGTAGGAAGAAAACATTCATCCCCGCTTTTAATTGAAGGGCAACAACACATCCCTTACAAATTCTTCTGTGCTTTGTGCTAGCTTTAAAAACTTTGTTTCAGTTGTACGTCCCAGCCTGCTACCTTACCGAAACGCCAAGCGCCGCGGAGGTGGCGGCCGGCGGGAGGGAGGGGCCGAGGCGGCGGAGCCTGCCCCTCGCTGCCGCGCCCCCGGCGTGCGGGAAGCGGGGACGAGGCGGGGCGGGTTATCGCTTGGGCCCGGAGCAAGCCTGCCGCTGGCAGGGGCAGGTTTTCCAGGCGGCTTTTCACGGCAAGGAGAAACCCCTCTGTTCGCCTCCCCCGCCTTATTTACAGGCGCAATGCCAGGCGATGAGGGAGAAAGGGAGGCGGAATCCAAAAGCGCCCGCCGTGCCCCCCTCCCGCCTCTCCCCGCCGCGGGGCCGCGGCCCTTTGCGGGCAGCCGCCGCCGGGAGGGGGGCTGGAGCGGCTGGCGGGAGAGGGGATGCCCCCCCCATACCCCCCAAGGGGGTTTTGACCGCGTTCAAAATCAATAGGGCGAGCGAGGAGTCGCCCTGTCAGCGCTTCCCCTTCTGCTGGGCTCGGCACCGTCCCCCTCGCCGCCCCGGCCATCTTAGGCAGCCATTTTGATTCAGCCGTTTACCCAGAACGCAACCTTCGCCTCCGCGCACGCGAAGAAACACAAAACACCGTGAGCCCGGAGCTCGAGCGGCCAAGGAAAATACGCCCTGATAATTACTTAAAAAAAAAAAAAAAAAAACCCAAACCAAAAAACCAAAACCCGAGCGCTGTTGAAGCTGTTCCCGCGGGCTGTTTCGGCGTCCCCGGCAGGGGAGCGGCCCCGAGCCCGCTGCCGCTGCGGGCCCGCCTCCCCTCCCGCGCGCTTCCCGGAACTGGGCCGCCGCGCGGGCGGGGCGCGAGGGGCCCCCACGCTCCCCGGCCGGCGCGTTCGCACCCCCACACCCACGCACAGGGCGGGGGCAAGGGAGCCGAGGCCGCCGGTGCCCGCCCCCGCCCAGCCGCCGCAGCCAATCAGCGGCGGGGGGACGCCCCCTCCTCCCCCGGCCGCCCCGCCCGGCCCCGCCCCCTTGGGCAGAGCCGCCCGCTGCGGCGCCGGGCTCCGGAGGCCGTAGGGCTGCCTGGCCGCGCTCGCCGCCGCCGCCGCTCCGCCATGTGGCTGCTGGCCGCTTGGGTGCTGCTCAGCGCCGCGGGCGCCGGTGAGTCCTATCCCTCTCGTCTTTCTCTCTCCCTGCCTTTCCTGACCCGCGGCTGCCGGGCCTGAGGCACCTTCCGCCCACCCCCTCCCCCCCCCCCCCCCCCCCCCGCCTCCAGCGGGCTCCGGTGCGGGCGCCCCGCCAGCCCCGGAAGTGGCCCCGGCGAGGCCCCGGGGGACGAGGGGGGTGCGCGGTGTGAGGGGGGCGGGCGGGCGGAGCCGCCTCTCCGGCCGGCGCAGCCTTTGGGCGTGCGGGGAAGGGAGGGGCGGGTGTCGCCCCGGCGGCGGGGCGGGGGGGGGGGGGGACGGGGCCGGTGAGGCGAGGCGAGGCGAGGCGAGGTGAGGCGAGGCGGCCGGTCCCGCCGGGCGAGCGCCGCGGCACCTGCCCGCCCTGCCGCCGCGGTTGCCGGGGGCGAGCGGGGGGAGTTGCGGCTCCTCGCCGCTCGCCGTGGGGGCTCGTATCGCCCCTGCCCGCAGCTGCCGGTTGTCGCCGGTGACCGCCGAGCAGCGACGCTGGCAGCAGGCGCCTGGTGAGCCGCGGGTCGCCATCCGTTGCGGGGCGGGGGTGGGGTGGGGTGGGTGGGGTGTGCGCTCCAGCCCTGCGCCTTCCCGCTTCCCTCGGCCGCCCCGCGTTTTGGTGTGGCGGTGGGTTGCTTCTCGCAGAAGTTGCGGGGGAGAGGAGGGACGCCGTGAGCAGCGCCGAGCTCCTCGTCTTGTGCCTAGTGGCGTTAGGGCGGCTCGGCTTCCTGTGCTTTCTTGAAGAAATAACCATGATCGAACTGGTCGTCTGCTGTACGGTTTCTAGGCTTGACGACATTTCTCCATCTTAAAAGTTTGGGTGTCACTGGTATGTAAATGGTATCTCGCAAGCTAACTTCCTCTTTTTTTCTGTGCCTGAAGAAGAAACTTGGTGGGGGGAGGGAGACTTAAAAAAATTACAGCACTTTCACTGAGGTGCAGATGCCCCGTTGTTCTTCTGTCAGGAAGCAGCACACTTAAACCTGCATGTTTAAAGCTAGTATCTAAATGATCTCTGGGTTCCTGGGTTAGCGGTAGAGTGGCTTAAATGCCGAGTGTCCTGCCATTTTTTGTAGTCAGTGAGAAATGCAGGTGCAACTACCAAGCTTAGCCAGTTTTGTCATAATGTGCAGTATTCCCAAATTTGCACTACAGGTATCATTTGAAACAACCTTCCTGTGGCAGCTTCACAACTGCATATTCTTCAGAAGCAGGCCCCCCCAAACTGCTTAGTATGAGGCTCTAAAATTGTCACCTTTATGTGACACCTGTAAGCTGATAATCCCTGAAAAAGTTTGAGGCTAGGAGCCCACCTAGTAGTCCGCTGCCTGCAGGATTTGGGAGCCGTTGCTGAAGGGTTCTGATGACTTCCTCATACCACCAGAAGAACATCGGAAGTTGGCAATGGAAGTATCACCTCTAGTAAGCAGTCAGGTTCCCTTTAGTGAGATAGCAGCCACTGCAACCCCTTCTACTAAAGCAGTCAGATTTGCAGAGGACAAAACCTGCAAATACTTGCCTGTGTGCTTCTGCTGGTGCCTGTCTGCAGCCTGCTCGTTATTTCCCCAGTGCTCTGCTGGTGGAGCAGTTCACATGAGTACTTCTTAATTGGCTTCAGGCAAAATATGCCAGCTTTCATAGACAACACAACAGCAAACCAGTGGAATCAGTAATTTACAGCTCCCTGTCATTCTGTGCTAATACTAGTGAGAAGATCGTGATCAATTTGTTTTTAATTCCTTCAAGATTTTTTTTTTTTTATTTGCTTTGGTAAGTATTTGGAAGTATAGTTGCTTCCTTTAGTTGAAAATCACCTTTCTCAGTCATGGAGCCAGCAGAGAATAAATTCTTCCTACAAATTCTAAATGTGCTAGCTCTAAAGGAGGGGAAAAAAAAAAAAAAAAAAGAAAAAACCCAACAACCCCACACTCAGAAATCTTTTATCATGAGGTAGCGTTAAAATAAAACAGATGTGAAAATTATTTCAGGCGGGATCACTGAAGCACTACAGCTTTTAATTGTGTGCATTTATTTTTCATTAGTGCATAGTTTGGGAATTGGGTACAGTTTCCTTTTGTTCTACTTTTGTTACTTTTATTTTTTGAGGTACAGTTTAAAAAAATGCAATGCAATGAGTAAACCAGAGAATAATTCTTTCTTCATTGTTAAGTGTTGTCATGCATACTTAGTCAGTTTATTATAAGTCTTTGATATTCAGTAGTGATCCAGTGACTTGTGTGAGAATATTAAAGCAATGTTTCAAGGATCAGTGCTTTTTAAATTGATGACTGTTGCTTTGAAAAAACTGAGCTACTGCAAATAGTGACACAAGTTGTATTCATTTTTTTTGTTTGGTTGGGTTTTTTTCTCCTCCCTTTCCCCTAACTGAATTTAGTCATCAAATACATATCACAGTTCTGAGCTGGTTTAAACATGTGAATACCAGTAGTTCCTCTGAAGTCACTGGAGCTACTCCAGTTTGTAAGTCTGTGTGCTTACAGTATTAGGGGTTGTGATCTTTTTTTACAGTATGTATCTTTTCCCATATTTGGTTTTATTACATTGATAATAGTCAAGCATTTTGAATGATTAATGCCACTGGGACTTTGGGGAGCAAGGACTATTAGGACAGCTATTAAACTACATTACAATTTCACACAAATGAGGAAAAATACAGGATTCAAACCTTTCATGTTTTTCAGTCAAGTTAGTTTAATTAACCTCTTTTTTCTGGTTCCTGGTGTAATTTAAATACTGATGTTATAATTTGGGATATTCTCAAGAACTGATGAATGGGTCTTCGTTTCAGATAAGATCTCAGCATAGGACTTAGGTCTTTTTTTGAAACAGTGGTCAGTCAGTACTTCTGTTTTAGAACTGTGATGCCGTGTGGGAGAGAAATGATAAAACCCAGCAGTGATAACATAATCCTGTGTGGTGGTGATTTTTCATTACCTGCATTGAATGCTATCGTTAGTAGCATTGGTCACAGCGATTTATAATATGGGACATTTGTTGTGACAAATTCTCCCTCTTCAGTTCTATTGTGTATACACTCAAACACTGAGTAAGTAATAATATTATTTAAAATATGGTATTGTGCATGCACCTCCTCCATCGGAAAGGAAAAGAGAGAGAATTTGCAAGAAGCGATCTAAACCTATGGGCGTTTGGCTCCACCTTCAGAGATAAGAAGGAACAAATGACAAACCGTTGTTGACTAAGCTGCCTTGCCTGCCTTCTCTCGAAAGTGTAAAAGTAGAATTGTTTTCCCCTTGTCCTTAACAAACTGTGGAGGATGCCTGTGTGGAGCTGATGCCTGGGCCTCCGTTTTTAGATACCTGTGTGATCAGCAGCAAAGATTTGTGGAACAAACAACAAACAGTTGGGACAATCAGTGGGACAACCTGTGGTTAATGTTATGTGTATGCTTTGCAGAAACCAGGCCTTAATGCAGTATTTCTGTGTATGGCATTTTAGGGGAAGTGTCCCAAGTAAGTGATAGCCCAAAGTTCTATTACTTTTTTTTTTTTTTCAGTTTATGATCTGTTATGTTAATCTGCACATTAAATGGGTGTGAGAATGGCTAAGTCTGTGTAGAGGGGCTGTGGTAGAATTATAATAATGCCTTTTTTCCTTCCTTTGTTACTCCCTTAAAGCATGGTTCTCTTTTTGTGGTTTTGTGGGAGAGTTTGTTTTGTTTTCCCAAGTCACATGTTTTAATTCTTTTTTTTGTTCTCTTTATATTCAGAAATAATTATGAATGTGTCAATTTTCATTTTTCTTTATAGGTTCTGCCCAGTTGATATTTAGGGTGACAGATTTTGTTGGAAAAAGTGACTGTAATAAAACTGTCATTTTACCTTGCTATGTGACTAATCTAAAGGAGAACGATGTGAGTGTCATGTTTGTTACGTGGAAAAAACAAGGAAAAGGATTTTTTTCTTTTGATGGAGCAAGACAGGAGTTTTTCAGAGATCAAGCATTTCAATCAGCTAACTTAGTATCTCAGGCGGATTTACCCAAGGGTGATGCCTCTCTAATGCTGGACAGTGCGGAAGCAGATTTTGGAAATTACAGTTGCGAAGTAACGGAATCAAACAGAGAAGGAGAAACAACAGTTGAACTTAAAAACCTCTCAGGTGAGTTGTCTGCCATTGTTTTAGAACGTGTTGGGAGAGAAAACAAGCAAAATCTTGCAGGAAAGAGAAAAATAATGAATATGACAATGTGTTACTTTAAGTTGAAAATACAAAAAATGTAGCACCCAGGCCTTCTAACTTGAATGCTAATATGAGTTATTTTGGATTAAGCTATAGGGGGGTGCTTCTGTGGGAAAGATCTGAACACATTTTTTCATTCTATAATAATGTCTGAAGATCACTTGTCTAATATAGTAAAATCTATGCTTTCCCACATCTTTTAGATTATATAGTTGGTGCTATTTTCAGCACCCTCATGTTATTGCATTACATACTGCAACATGTTCCTAATATCTTTGTAATACTGAGATGTATACAGCTATCACGGTGGCTGCAGAGATCTTTGCTTTAAGAATTGCATCTTGCAATCTTTAGTTACGCTGGAAAAATTACAGATAGAACTAATAGAAATTCTGTATAAGAGCTCTAAAACTTGATCTGAAGGTGTGCAGTTTTCCAGTGAGGTTGAAAATGCTACTACTAGATGGTAACTTGTTACGGTTGTCTAGCGTTAAATGCTGTCTTCAGAAGACAATGTCTAAAGTAACAGTGGCTAAGCGATGAATTTCTCAGGTAGTGAGCCATTTTACCGTATCTTGTCAGACACAGCGCATGTGCTTTAGCACCTCAGCTATTGAATAATAGGGTCTGCTCTTCATGTGCAGGCTGTCTAGTATTCTGCAGAGGTGACAGTTTCACTGAACGTTCATCTGTATTGTTTATCTGTTCTGCACAGGAGACTTACTCCTTGCTTCTGGAAAGTTTCTCAGAAGCACTAAATATGTTACATATGCATAGCACATGGAGTCTTACCCATACAGTGTAGAATTGTCCTAGGACATTTTTGCTATTAGTTTTTCCATTTGTCATTAAAATAGTTATGAAGCTCAAACAGATGTTACTTGTGGCCTGCTGCAAACATGTGTAATTCACAGTTGGGTCTGATTACTGAGTTAACCATATACACTGCAAGACAAATGTGATCCTGAAACAGATTGAGAGGGGCACAGCCACTGAGAGAGTGAGGATGCTACAAAATCATTCCCTTCTAAGAACACTGCAAAACCAGGGAAGACGAGTAGGCAGTTTCCTTCCTTGTCTTGGAGCTTCTTGCTTACTCAACTTTTTGGGACTGTTTTTGCCATTCAGTGTTAAGCTCTAGAAGAGGAAACAAGGCTTGAGGATGTAGTAGAATCAAGTCCTGATTGCAAATTTTAGTGTTTTATTTTTACTTTCTCTGTGTTTAGAATTTTGAAAGCAGTATAAAGACTACAAAGCAGGAAACTGATGTAATTTTTCTAATTTCATTTTCTAGTTTTCAGTTGCGGCAAGGAAAGCACCCCAACACCAAAGGAAAAATGTGGTTGGTGAAGAACTTATAGTTGCGAGGTCACATTAGGTTTGAGAGTATATGCTAGAAAATGTAAAACTTAGTCTTATGTTTGAGGGTTTAGCTGAAGGTAAAACAGTCTCTTGTTCTCTCTTTACATTCTTCTGCATAATATTTTGTTATTTGTTCCTCACTGTTCTAAGAGAGACTCTTGAGATAATAAGTTAATAGAAGAAAGTGTAACAAGTGAGTTTTGAAAAGGGTTAGTCAATAATAGAAATCCTGTACCAGTCTTCACTCTCTCGTTTCTGAGCAATGAATTCATGCTGTCGCTACTAATGTGTTCCAATTGATGCTTTTACAAAGATAGTCTTATAAGAGCCAACTATTTGCCATCTCACTTCACAGAATTACTAGATTCACATAGGAAGTGGGTAGCAGAGTGAGCAAGACTTATATGCTAGTGCCCTTGTCTTTGGGCACACTCTTTCCTGATCAGTTATCTTCACAGGAGAGTGACCGTAAAGCTTCCTCTCCCTCCCTCCCCTTCCCTCCCTTCTCCCGCCCTCTGCCCCCGCCCCGTGTCTGGAAGTCTCTCGTGTTAGTTTGAAAATTACTTCCTTATGTTGGCTCTCAAAACAATACTTTTCACCAGGAGTTTACTTTATTGCTATGAAGCACCAGAGTAAGGGAAATGTATTACCAGGAGGATGTGTTCAGCTCTTTCTCTTAATTGCATGCTGCATGTACCAGCAGTATTGTAAGCATTTCCATACAGTAAGTGCTTTTAGACTCTGAGACTGGACCATATGTGGTTCCATGTTGCATGCTGAAGTCCTAGCAGATAACAAGCTTCATGGCTGCTTTTTTTCTATTTGTAATACTTGGTAGCATCATCTGGAAATGCTACAGAGGAAGTGAAGCTGCTTTTCAGTTTCTGCTTACAGATACTTTCATTAATAATTCTCAGTTATATTGAACACCATTGCTGGGATTTGCCTGTAAGATTTGACGAACCTAGAGAATGGCAACTGTGCACTGAAGTTACTGTTCAATATTAGTTGCTTTTTTGAAAATGCAAATGAAACAAAAAGCCTTCCTTTAAACAATTCATTAAATTTGGCTTCATTTGGCAATAAGAAAGTTGGCAGATGTTCCTTCTTTTCTCTGCCTTTAGTATATTTTGTGATTACCTTCTGTTTATGTTGTAGCCACAGTATCTTCTTATGTGACCCCTTGCGGGTGGGGGGGTGGGGGTGGGAGAGGGGAATTTGTGATTTTAAAACTGTCCTCAAGGTATTTACTTGGCATAGAAAGTTGTGAGGTATTGCTACTTAATTCCATGTTTCTGGAGCTGCGGATACAGCTTTTAAATGTGGAGAGTAAGTACAAGGAGTATGCATCTAAATGAGGATTAGAAATTTCTTTGAGAGCAAGTGTGCAGGCAGAGGAATGATGGCAAGTATAATGTAAGAAATGGAGATTTTGGACTCAGTGAGTCTAAATGAAGCTATGAGCACAGATGCAAGAATCAACTGGATTTTCTAGTTCAGTAGAGATATTTTCAGAATTCTATGTTGGAAGGTGGCTTACACGGTCTTGCAGCACGAGTGACTGAACAGCCTAAAGCATCCAAGATGCAAGGGAAAAAAAGCTGTATGGACAATGGTGGGAAGACCTGAAGGAAAACGTGTGATTTCTAAAATTAACAAAGCAGTGTTTCCCTCTCACTTAGGTTAGCTCCTGTATTCCTTATCACATATCTGGATTTCTTCAGGAGTTACAGCAATTGGAAGTAGAATGGAATAGCTGGGGAAGCATCAAATTGGAGTTTTTATATCTTGCCCAGCTTCCCCATTTAGCCTAAATACACCATTTTTCTGATATACTGTGCTCTTTGTAGTTCCACAAGCTAACTAGCTTGTACTGCTAGACAATAGGATAAACATATTCTCTGCTGCAGCGGAGGTTAAGACCTCCAGGTTGGAAAATGTTAGGGTAACTAGAAATACTGAAAAAATAGGTCGTTACACACAACAGCAGAGTGAAAAATACATAGGTAGAAGTCATAGCTTTCTTAGCCTATTATAACTATTAATGCTAACTATTACATACAGTATTGAGCAATCTAAAGCATAGCCTAAAAGGAGCAGTAAGTGTAAAGCTAATAACCTCAGTTCTTGTTTTCTTCCTACCGTTTTGCTTTGTTTATTCTCTAGGATCATGGTTTCTTCTAGTGGAAAGTGTTGTCATCATAGCGTTGCTGATCTTAGCTATTATTTTGTGTTTGGCTCAGTTACGTGTTACTGGTAAGTGTTGACTCTAATTCTTTTCAATTATTGATTTATCCTAAAATCACTTGCTTGCATAAAGGCATCTGTGTAACATGAAAGATGGTGCTTACATCTAAAAGATGTCTGGTAGAATTGATCCAGGTAATAACAGAGGGGTGGTACGTCGTCTTTGTCACGTAACGTGGTGTTTGGTTTGCTCTGGAATCCTCTCCTGATTATCCACACTGTGTTACTTACGTTCATTTCTGGGTTTTCTTTTGTCATGAATCAGCTAACACCATGAGAGAGTTAACTCGTATACAGTTCTCAAGATAGTTCCTGATAAGCACTGTTACTTACAGGCTTCCTCAGTAAGCGCACCAAGCTGTACGCTTCAGTGCTACGTGGTCTTCCATTTCCTGAGAAGTGAGCTTTGCACTCTTTCAGGATGTGTAACATATGTTTTTGGCATCAAGCTACGAAAACACTAGTCTGGCATAGCATTTGCAGAGTTTGGGACCTCTGAACTGAAAACAAACATGACCTCATCAAAAAGATGTGTGTTTTGGGGTCTCAGCATGCCACACGGTGCCCCAGTAATGCAGTGTGGATGCAGGCACTATGTTGAAGGGGGGTCTAGCCCTAAGCAGTGGGATCTGGGCCAGTCCGCTCTATTTGCCTGGAGGCCAGGGGTTGCTTCCTGGGGTTAAGATTTTTAGCAGCAGTACGTCTTTGTAGACAAAGGTATGACATGCAGCGTAAAGGGTCTGTGTTTAGAGCTAGTCTGTCACATGGTAACGTTTCTGCTGCCAGTACTGTTGCAAAGGGTGAGCTTTTATGCATGTGTGTAATTTTTGTGGGGTATAGTTGATAATGTCTCCTGTCATTGGTTAGAACAAGGGAGCTTTTCTTCACTGTTGGTTCACCGTGACATTGAATCATTACAAACAGAAACACGTTCATGGTCATAAAATCAATATTAGAGAAAGATAGTGCTCTTTTCTTAATGTAAAATTGTTCATTAGTCTTTTAGCACTGTCTGAGTTATAATTTAACACTGACATCAATGATTTTGTTAAATGTTTTCAGAGGCAATATGTTCACCAGTGTCAGACATCCTTAGATGTTCTTTATACACTGGTGTCCAACATGTGTGCAATGTAGAGTGTGCTTCATGTCCTAGCCTTTCAGACAGTTCCCTGTGGTGCAATTTGTTATATCAGTCTTTGAGGTTTTTTCAGCCTTTTTCAATTTGTAGACTTCTAAAAATAAAAAAAAAATAAAATTTCTGCTTAGAGTCAAGTGCATAAGAAATGGAAAGAAATCACACTCAGTGATTTATAGTAATCGCATACATATTCAGCCATCTCTATATAATTTCCTTTATTACCTTTTCATGAACCTCTGCAAGTGGTATGTGACTCTTCAAAGGACCATCGGTGGTCAGAGGTTGACAACTAACATACATATTATAAATAATTTCACTTCCATAGTGTTAGATTCCTGATTTTCGTTATTGTTTATAATGGTTAAGGAGTCTCTGATTTGTTCTGATATGTTCAGGAATTGTGATTGCCTTCCATTCGTAGCAGAACTTCAACATTTTTAGCATTTTGATAGAGAAGTAATAGTTGTCCTGAAATAAGCATGGATACATTCATGGAGAAGCACTGTCATTTTACAGGAGTAAGTTGAGCCTGATTTTATTGCATCTGTGCACTTTATTGCAAGGTCTGTGACCTCTCTGGGGAAAAGTAGTCATGTTACCTCTAACTTAATAAATGTGGGTGTACTTACTGTTTGGTTTTGGTTTGGTCCCCCCCGCCCCACCCACCTTTAATTTGCACTGTTTTAGTTAACCTGTGAATCCAGCAATGCTATGGTAAACCTTTAAATACTTTGTTAAACTGGGCTTGATTTTTCCATGTAATGCTTGGGAATGTATGTTTTCTTGGTTTTGTGTTTTATGGGGGGGGGGGGGTTGGTTTTTTGGGGGTTTTTTTGGTTGGTTGGATTGGGGTGGGGTTTTTTGGGTTTTTTTGCTTACGGGATTGGCTTTTAGGATTTAAGTGTAGCATATGCATTACTTATTTTTGCCTTTGTGTCTTGCTTTCCTTATTTAGCATATTTATAATATGAAAAAATGTGGATTGCCAGTACAGATATGCAGGAAGTTTTTAGTATTACTACTATTGCAAATGAGTTTTTGGTTTAAATAACAGTAGTACTTGGAAGTATGACTGGGATCCTGTTGTGTTAGACACTGTGAATATAATGAAAGATAGAGTTTTAATTACAAGAGAGAATATTCTGTAACCCTTCCACAGATAAGATGCTATTAAAGATTTTGTCATATGTGCCCTCTAAAATATTTACTGTATCCTTGTGATACTTTTTTTTTGTGCTAACACAGTGCATGTAAGTGGGATGTTAATTCTGTATGTGTTCTTTGTTTTTCTTTTTGAAGTTACTTACAGTATTTGTTCGTTCTCTGGTTACCAATTTCAACATATACCAAGGTTGTTGGTATATTAATTTTCAAGCTTGGAGCAAGAGCTGCCTTTTTTTGTGTCTTAGTTTTAGCACTGTATAAGGCAGAAACAAACACGCCTTACTATGATGTTGTATTTGTACTGTTCCTTCTTTTCCAAAGACTACTAAAGTGCTGCTGCTTTGAAACCCTCCACTGGAATAAGCCGTTTCTGAGATGGCAGCTGTTTAGCAGTGCAGTTTTACTGAAAATTAGTCTTGTCTATGGCACCTGAACATGTAGGTCACCCCATATCCACTCATTCTCACAACATTCTGGTGAGATGGGAACATCATCCTGTTCCCTTGGGCATAGAGGTGGTATGTCTGAGCTCACACAAGTGTCACAAGGGAAGAGAATTAAACCTGGAATTTCTAAATCCCTGGCTGACACTCACCTGAGTAACAAATTCACTGTAACATTATTTAAATGCCAGTGGTTCATCTACTTGAATTAATCTGTACCATGTCCCAAAGTTATTTTGATAATGTCACCTGAATTTTATAGAAGGTGGGATTAAGAATTTGACTAAAACACCAGTGCCAGGTTTCATTTATCCGAGTAAGCCATATTAACCATATCAAACAATGAAAACAAATGAAGTCTTGGTAATATTTACAGTTCTATTTTTTTAGGAGTTTGTTTCTTTTAGGACAACAGTCCTAATCATAAAATCTGTGTATTTTAGTGAGAGAATCTGTATGCCTGATTGTTTTCCTCTCTGTCTCTCTTTGTTTCGTCTTTAGCATTCAAATATGACATTGTACCTCAGAAGAAAATGAGCTTTATTGTAGCAGGTGTCGTTGTCACAATTGCTGCTGTTGTAGGCACTGTTCTTTTTGTCCAAGGTAAGTGTATTAAAATTGCCTTCCTAGTTTAAGGGAGTAAGAGCACAAATGAATCTCTTCCATGCAGTAGTATGGAAGCTAGTACCGCCTATTAATTGCACTCTACTAATTTTAAAATAAAAAATAAAATTACAGAATACAACAAAAACAGTGTTGTCGTCGTCAGGCTTTCAGAGATCATAGGGAGATACAGACTCCCAAGTTTATTTCTATTTTCTGTCCTGCTACCTTGGGTGAATATTAGTGGCTAGGGAGTGACTTCTGGTGCTTCCATGGGATTTTTTTCTGGACCCTAACCACTTGGCGATACGAATGATTTACTTTTGTTGCTTTGTGCTTTTTTCCAATCAAGGATTTCTGTTTTACTAATTTCCATACAAATGTTTGCAGATGGCTATATTGTACAGAAACAAGCTGGCCTTGGCCTAATTGTAGGACCTGCTGTGATTTTGGTACCACTTCAATACTTTATCTTTGGAATTGGTGAGTATTTATTTGTTCACTAGCTCAAGAACATACTGCTAGAAAAACTGAACCACCCCTGTCGTGTCCTGTTGTCGTGTCCCCCCCCCCAATCTACATACTATTTTCATTTTTATAAATAGGTGCTATGATAGCATGCTGGGTTCCTGACCTTCCTTGTATATCAAAACAAAATGTTTTAACCTGTGTTTGTTTGCTAAGTTGCTTCAGGGAAGAAGTATAAGTTCCCTGCTTGAAAAATGAGATTCAAGGTAGAACATCTGACTGATTCCTACTCTTCCTTCCTGGATCTTGGGACTGGGATGAATAACTAACTCTCAGAATGCATGTGTTTCATTTTTTTGTACTTATGGTTTATTTATAATTTTATTTATATCTACATATATTTTTGTGTGTGTGTGTGTATACATGCAAGAGCCCTGAGTGACTCCGCAGTGACTTGTGAGTTTTGTTACCACGCTGGCTGGCTGAGCTTGGAATTTAGGAGAATCTGACCTCTAGCTTTATGTGAATGACCTACCTTTTGTATCTCTTTAGTTAATCTTTAAAAATGATAATTTTGTTTCTCTTTCTGCCTTTCCCAGTTTTCGATAATCTACCACAAGCCACATTTGCTTTGATAGGCCTGCAGATTCTTGGTTACATAATTGCCATGGTTGGTTTTGCACTGTGTGTCTCAGGTAAGCAATTTATTTTCTGTAAAAGTGTCTTTTTACTTTTGTCTGGGCCTGATGTTTGTTTATTTGTAACAATAGAATGCTGTGAAAATGGCTTCACTACATTGAGTGTTAGCAAGTAACTTCTGTGAACGTACTTCAGGACTACTGTGTTAATGCTCTTTTATCCAATGAAAGAAGAGTAGCCCAAAGGCTGTATTACATATATCAGTTTCATTAGTGTGACTATATCCAGCATGACTGCATTCTATGAGCAGTTGCTTTTAAAAAAAAAAAAAAGTTAATTGTTTTAATTTTGCAACAGTTAGTGCTCTAAAGTGTCACCTAAACCCAACGTTGACCTTTATTACTGTTACTCTTACTGAGGCCTAGGGTATTTAGAAACTCAACTAGTCATCATAATTTTCTCATGTTCAGTGAATAAATCAGAAATTCCTTGTTAATCCCCGCTTGTATGCAACTGATAACCGAGTCGCTGGGAAACAAATACCATTGAAACAGCCTAAGAAGGCATATGCAGAGACAGTAAACTTGGAAGCGTTCTTGGACTGCTTTAAGTCTGGTTGTGGCTGGCATGCTGTTTCAGCACTGAAAACCAGTCCCTGTTGTAAAGGAACACCAACTACACACCGCCTACACACACAGAGAGTGATACCCCATATCTCTGCCTCTAACCCTCCCTTTGTCCCCTGCCTGCCTTCCCCTCCCCCCACCAGAAAGCCCCACAGCTGAGAAAAGGGTGAATTTAGGACTAGGCATCCTTGGCAGTATATTTGATAGTAGGAAACATACTGTGTTCATTGGAAGCACTTTATACCCCTGATCTATTGTTTCTTAGAGACATTCTTCATTTTAATCATCTGTTTGGTTAGGGATTTAAGAAAACTGTTTCTCCTCAAAGTGGTTTCTAAAGGTTTGTCTAATCTGGGTGAAATGATAGACCTTTCAGTGGAATTGTGATTTGAGTTTTATGCTTATTGTTTAGTATTTACAGAAGTATTTGTAAGGGGCACCTAAGTGTTGTCAAATGTAATAGTAAAATAAACTGATGGGAGATTTCTGGTAAAGCATTAATCCTCTAGAGTAATACAAAATGGAGGATGTTTTTATTGTGCTCTCAAATGGAAAGTCTCCCTAGTTTTTCAGGGTGACCTTTTCACAGGTCAGGTAAGGTAGATGTTATCTGTATCTGGAAGTTTAGCTCAGTGACCCTTAAGGGTTGGTAGAAATAGCTCATCCTAGGTTGAGCTCACAGGTAGTTGCAATGACTTCAAGCCCCTGGAAACAAGGATCAGAGAACAAGGAGTTTCTGTAGTGAACTGTGGTTAGGTTGTAATAGCCTGTTCCTGCTCTGTGATACCCCTGTAAACGTGGAGCGTGCCTGTTGTCTGTGGTGGATTTGCCTCAGAACTACCCTCATATTCTGCTCCCTTCTTCCCTTTTTTTACCCTCTTTTATCAGTAACAGTATCGTATTCTGTAATCGAATGCAATTTTCGTTCAAAACAACTGAAGATGCAAGTTTAAATGTAAAATACAATTAATGAAAGAATGTTGTCAATTGAAGTGAATGACAATAGCTAAACTGTAGTAGAATAGTACAGCTAAGCAGGAGAAATCAGTAAATGCCTCTGTATCATTAAAGAGTGTATACAGAAAATAAAGATGCAGAAGTAGTTCTGGGATAGCTTTGAAAGAGAAATTAATCACATCTGTTTTTATCAGGCTTATTTATTTTAGTATTCAGTTACATACAAAAATCAAATTTTGTACTTTTACTTGTGTCAGATGATGCAATTTCTTGTATTGTGTTTTTAACAGCCTGTCCTCCCTTACATGGGTCTGTTGTGATTGCTGGCTTAGCTATTATGGCTATTGCAAATTTGCTTAGTCTGGCTTACGTGTTTGTTATGGGTAAGTAGCAACTAATATTCTGCATTAGTTTTTTTTTGGCACTTGAATATTCAGAAGCGCAATTTTCTCTATTGTACTTTTCAGAGGTAGACATAGCTTATTTGTATGTAAGGTGTGATTTCACAATTACATAGTTTAAAAAATTACTGAAATAATGTCTATATTTTGGCTTTGTTTCATAGAGACTGGGGGGGATCTTGAGTAAAGAAATTTACAGGCTATCATAATAAACTGTCTTGAGATCAACACAACCAGGTTTCTTTAAGTAAGAGTGTTTCAGCTGTAGGACAGATGTTGCTGTTTAAGCTCTCCATTTACACAGTTGGCTAGCTGAAGCTTAGAATGAAGAGAGCAAAAGGATTTCAAGGCTTCTACAGAATGGGTTATGGGATGGTGCAGACAAAAGCTTATCAGAATATGGATTTAAAGAAGCAAAATCTGCCTAGCGATTTGTACTGGTTAGAGGTACGTTAAAATAAGAGCAATTTGAATGTACACCTTCCATTTTAGTGAATCCTATTTTTTCTTATGCTTAATTTTAAAAGCCAGGAGCAAAGAGTAGCAGTGCTTTGTTTCAGAAACCAGTTTGTTCACCAGATCTCAAAAAGATGAGAGATTTAAAGGTATAAAAGCCAGTCAGGCCTGCTAAAGCAGCAAAAAACACAGCAATGCTGTGTGGTTGGAATATGATGCAGACATCTCTAAGCTGGCACACCACAGCATAACATTATGTGGACTTTACAGCTTGGGTCTGAGAGCAGAGTGACTTTATTTGTTTCAAGCTGTGCATGAAGGCTCTTCAAACAACTTGTTAGTTTGGATGCAGAGCCATGCAACTGAGGATGTACTGCTTCCACACACAAGCTGATGTGTATACAGTCAGCACAGTTCTTAGTCTGTGCTGAACTATGCAGTCTTCCAGGTTTAGTATGTGCACACCATGTGTGGGCATGGTCAGAAATAATAGATGCTGAGACTGGGAGGATTTCCGTTAAAGAAGAAATTAAGGCAGAATGCCTGATGTTTGATATCTGAGATAGATGAAGATGAGTCAAAAATGCAACAGAGGTGAAGCAAGTCTTCTAACAACAATAAAAGTAATTTTTATTGACTTTGGGCCATTCATATATACGACTTCGATGCTGTGTGCTAAGGGTCTGCATAAATAATGCATTTGTAGTTTGATTATGCTGGTTGAAGAAGTCAAATGACTGTTGGGGTAGATTCCAGCACACCAAAGTAAGCTCAAAGCATAGCATGTAGCGTAATTAATTTGTAGAGCTGAATGCACGAGTGAGACAATTCACAGACTGTATGTGATAAGATTATTCAGTTCCTAAACAGAGGAGTGCTTAGAGGCTTTAAGTATTTGCAGATCATCATATTAAGTAGTTTTGGATAGGGGAATTTTGTGTGTTGCTACTCTGTTCCAGTTTTATCAATAGCTATTTTTATTTGTTTGATCATGACGTTTATTAATCTGCCTGGTCACTTTTTTGTAATTATTTTAGGTTCCAGAATGAAAGATCATCCTCGTCCAGGGGTAAGCTTAAAATTAATAAATTTGGGGTGACTAGATGGCTCAGGGGATTGTAGTGAGATACTGAACCTTTCTTCACTAGTTCGAATTCAGACCAGGTTGGTAGCAAGCAAAAGTTCTGGCTGTGTAACAGATGTCTAATGTTGAGTGAGTTGGTGGTCTTCATTGTCCCTATTGAGTGTGTCTATAGTACTGTAATTGCCACCCTTACCTAACAGCTACTCTGACTGTTGTGCCCAAATGGAGTTTCAGGACCTGCCACAAAAAGGTGGTGGATGTGAAGGGAAGTTTGGTGTTCTTTTGCAATGCACTCTTTCACATGAATTTATAAAGACTTTTTGCTCACCTTAATGAAAATGCTTTTTCATTAAGGTGAGTGCAGAATACCATTGAATTTTTTCATCTAGGTAGCTTATAACAAAGACTTAGGGTTTTTTTTCTCTCTGGTCTTTTACATCAGAACCCTTTAGTATTCTCTTGAATTCCCAGCTATATGAATGCTATAGCCTTGATCAGATTTTTTTTTCTTTTCTTATTTTCCTGTAATGCCCCCTAATTTGATGAGACCTTCTAAAAGCATAGCATCTGTCTTTAGGTCACACAGAACAAATGGAAAAGCACTTTGTTTTTTTAAATTTTTAAATTTTTCAGTTAGTTTTTTTGAATTCTAATAATTCCTAAACCAGTAATTTTCACAGACTTATGCAGTGGTTTCTAGTGATCCATGAATGTGAACTGCCTGATTTCTGGAGTTTTGCAGAAGAAAGTAAAGGGGCACAACTGTAAGATACCAGTAAAATTTCCTTGTAGCAGGGGAGCAAGGCAAATGCAAAGACATCCCATTTCTTGGTTGGCAGCCATCATTTGAGACACATTTCCAGGTCTCCTCTTCAGTCTGCAGCCTAAGACCCAGCTGTTGAAGAAAGATGGTTTCTAACAGTGAGGCAGGAGAGCTGACCCAGTTAGTACAACAGATTTTTTTTTCCCCCCTTTGCTTTTTCTCACCCATTTTTCTTTTTAAGGAATAGTATTTCAGAGGATTGGTCTCTTACTTATAAAAGGAATATAAGTGCACGGACTTTTAAAAAAAAAAAAAAAAAAAGAAAAGAAAAAGGAGGTTCACAAAGTTCATTACATTATAAAAATGAGCTGAGACGTGTATTACAGATAGCTTCTTTCAAAACGCAATCTTGCCTTTATCTGACAGGCTCATGTTTACTTGTAGAATGGAAGCAAACAGGTCAAGAGGAGGTTTTTTTTTTAACCTAGTTTTTGGTTGTAACTAAGCTCTGCAATAGAAACCAACATGCTAAATAAAATCCTTTGTGGAACTCCGTTCTCTTTATGAGCTGTTCTCTTCACAAGGTGGTTTTACATTGCAGCAAGGATTTGGCAAATAAAGAAATAGCCACAATTATAGAATCATAGAATAGTTTAGGTTGGAAAAGACCTTTAAGATCATCCAGTCCAACCATTAACCTATACTACCAAGTCCACACTAAACCAATCAAGGGTAGACTAGACTAAACCGTGTCCCAAAGTGCCACATCTACCCGTTTTTTGAACACTTCCAGGGATGGTGGCTCCACCACCTCTCTGGGCAGCATGTTCCAATGCTTGAGGTACCCTTTCCGTGAAGAAATTTTTCCTAATATCCAACCTAAACCTCCCCTGGCGCAGCTTGAGCCCATTTCCTCTTGTCCATGTAGTAGTTATGTAGTAGTGAACACCATGTTACTCTCTGAATTGGAGACAAGAATGAAAGAAAAAGAAATTTTTAAAACTTAGAGGCCATTGGAAGTCTCAACCACTAAAAATACGTTTTTTGCAGCTGCAGTTAGTGGAGCATCAGATACAGAGGAATTCAGGTGACAATAATTTGTGCCCATGAACTTATGGAAGTTACAGAAAGACCTAGTGGAAAATTAAGTGTGTTAATATGTTGCTTGTTTCCATCAAGGGCTGTTCAGCATATATTGCTGTACTTTGAGGCAGTAAATAGGTGTGAAGCAATAAATAGGGGTGAAGTAAAATACACTTTGATTCTGTGTAATCTAAAGAGTATGGAAAATTTAATGTCAGTTAAGTGCTTAATTTTGACACTGGGGCACACTTATAAAATGATGCTTGATATTTTCTTGAGTCTGAGAGGGAAAAGGTGTGTATTTTGAAATCTGCCATCTTAACTGATTACTGATTTTTTTTTTTTTTTTTAAAACATTTCTGTAGATTGCGTGTGTTGTTTCTGATCATTGTCTACCAGACTAAATGCACAACTGTGGTGTATTTCCTTTTGAGGAGATTTACACTTGATTACTTGGCTACTGTTTCTTTTTTTTCAGTCATGCTGCTTTATTTCTAACCGTTGATCAAATCACAGAAATAATCAGTTAGGTTTTAGAGCTTAAAAGTAGTATCTGCATGCCTTTTGCTGCCACCTAGAGGTATTTTGTGTGAGGAAAAATTTACAGTGTGGAAAAATAATCTGGAGAATGCAGTTATTGACAGATTTTCACCCCCCCACCCCCCCCAAACTCTAGTCATTAATTTTATTAACGTTCAGCTTTCTTCATTTTTGTAGAATCACTACTTACTGTATATGTCAATTAGAGTAATTTAACTGTGGCGAGCCAAAAGTAAACATGAAGGCTTTTTATACATATATATATTTTTAAATGTTTTGCAGAAACCTGTAGAAGAACCACTAAATGGTAGGTGATATTCAAGGCTTATCTTCTAATTCAGGGATTAATTATGGGAAAAGGTCAAAAAATAATTGTAGTTCTCAGTACAACAGCACTGAGCTGGCAGATTGGTACGTCAACTTATGTGGCTCTGAGTCAGTAAGAGTTTGCTCTCTTGATGAAATTATGCCTCCAGCTCCAGACTCCTTGGTCTATGCTACTGTGCTTGCTAGCCAGTGGCATTGTTTGACTGTTCTAGGACAAATTTAATATCTCAGGATATTATATCCAATCCACCCTCTTTGCTTTGCAAAAAGTCCAACTTTTAAGTGGAAAAGAGGGACAGGTCTTGAAAGTTGCTGTTAATTCTTCTTCATAAGCATTTATCTTGGTGGCACACTTAGGATTATAGCAAAATCTATCCTTTTCACTCTATTCTTTTGATATTTTTTGGGGTTGGGGAAACTGTACCATACAGTTGTAAAACTGATAGGGCTTAAGATGGGGGAAGTTTACAGTGAGAAAAGGATGACTCTGGGTTTTTTTTTTTTTGGGGGGGGTGGGGGGGTGTTGTTTTGGGTTTGGTTTTTTTTTTTTTTTGCTATTCTGTTCACTAATTGGCATGCCGAGTAGTAGCAATTTCTAACCTGAACTTTAGAATTAATCTGACTATTAATTATGAAGCATTTCTCACTTTTGGCTTCTTACTAATACATTTGCTTGGCTTTTAAAGATGCAAAAGGAGTGATGTTAGAATGATGGTAAGTCCAAAAATGTCTCCAGATATTTATCTTAATTAACATGTATTTGGGGATTTTGATGTTTAGAGTTGCCCAGTGCTAATATGCTGAAACTTGGAGGACAGGTTTCAGTGCAGGTGCTGTTCTTATTCACAGTATATTTCATTGAAAAGAAAGAATATGTATTTTCTGTGTCATGCATAGGGGAAGAATGTGTATTTCTACACAATGAAAAGGATGAGTCAGAGGGAATTATTAAATAGTATGTTTCTGATCAAATGTGGAAGGTCAAATAGTTTGTATGCTTCCTTTGTGCTCATATAGTATGTCAGATGCATGGACTGTTTAATTAGTGGTGGGTTGTTGTATTTATTTTTTGGGGTATGGTCCTTTTGTTCTTTATATGACTAAGCCTTCTCTACATATTTAATTGGTGATCTGCCTTGGAAGTGCACAGGAAAGTGGTTTAAAAGTAGACTTTCTCTCCCCCTCCTGCCCTTCAGATGTTATTTCAATTCTCTGGGTTTTGTTAGATTGTTTGTATTCCAATCAGATTTCTCTCAGTTTATTATTTTTCAGGGTCAGATAGTAGTGTTTAAAAACAAACAGAACTGAAACACATCTTAATAAAATTTAAGATCTGCTTAACTAACTTCAACTTATTTTTGACAAACCTGAATTTTGAACTTTAAGATCTAGAAGTGCACTGTGGCTTCTGCCCGTTGGCTATGCTTGATGTTTAAAGATCTACCAGATATTGTAAAGAAAGATGTATGTTGCAGTGTCCTGGCCTAATTTAAGATTTCTTCCTATTGAAATGCCCTCAATGCTGCGATTAGTCCTTTGAATTTATAACAGCCTGTAAGATTGCAATACCGACTACATGTATAGACTTCTCCAAATATATAATAAGGCATGAAATGAGAGAGACTGTACTAACTTGGCCCAAAATTCCCAGACTGGTACCTAAAGTGGGTAGCCAAGTTTGCAAAGATTCTTGGTTCCTGCAGCTCTCATTGAAGAGCTTAAATTTTAGATTAGATGCTCAGGTTTGAAAATGAAAACAGTCTTTTATTGATTCTTTTCTATTCAGAAGCTGTACTTTCTTTTTCGTGGGAGTAGGGTAAAAGAACACTTGTTGATGCTATTGGTACTTCTGTTTCTTCCTGAAAACTGAGCAAGCTTGTCACGGGGTATCACTACACCCTTAGCCTAGTACTCCTGCATCAAAATACAACATTTTGCTAGTCAGGATAAAGAGTAAGGTCACTCTAAATCTGTTAATTTACTTGAAATATTCTTATGTCATGCCACTTCTAGAAAGCATGAATTGACAATGTGACAATAAATGAGGTACTAGTTAGCCCTAATTGGAAAAAGGTATATCAGTTGATTTTAAAAACAGGCTTCTTTACAAATACCATGTACTGCTAGGTTTATGTTACTTATGACTACTACATGATTCATCCAAATATGCCATAGGATTATTTTCTAAATCAATAGGAATACAAGCACTTGCAGTTGCAAAGGACAACTGCATTGGTGTCTCCTGAATGCGTTGATAAAATGTATAGCAGTTAGTATCATCTGAAGTAGGAGTAGTGGAAGGTACGTCCTGCTTCAGAAGTGACTATTGCTTGTTCTTCACGGCAGTGGTTTGAGATCATGAAACAAATAGATATTTGCCAGTCTATTGCATTCAAAACTGACGGGAAGGGAGATAAGGATGGGATCAATATGGTTACCACATACCGCTAAAGAACAAGGTAGAGTTTTGCTTGGAGATCCAACTTCTTTAAGTTGACTGTTTCTTCCTGGGTCTCATTTAGGCTTATAAAAACCTGCCTCCTCTTCTGGTGCTTAGGTAGAGCTTTCAAAAGCACAGAAATTTCTAATTATCCATTTCATTTTGACTTTTAGTGTAGGGTTAGAAGTCTGTCTGCTTTTTCTGCCTTGAAAGATGGCTCCTAAAAATAACAGAAGGTTTTGCTGGTCAGGCGCAAGGGCTCTGACATGCAAGCTGGAGGCAGGAACCTTTTGAGCTCTACCTGCTTTCTACCTTAACCTTCTCTTGAAAGTTCACACACATGCTGAAGGGATGAGTCAGATGCTGAAGCGCACTAGCCTACAAAATGGCATGTGAAAGTAAACCAGCATTAGGAGTAGAGACAGGATGGGTTAGACAGCGAAGGCTGGGAGCCACTACAGCTTATTCCAGTTCATGAGTTGGAGCTCCAAGACAGTGTCCACTTTTCTGTTGTGGAGAGGCTGAAACATCACTTGCTGTTAGTACTGCTCTTCTCCATTATTTGAGTGCTAAGCATGCTTTCGAAGTTTGAAATAAAAAGAAGTAATTTTTTTAAGCTGTAACTTGAGTAGGCAACACAAAGTGTTGCTGCTCTACCCAACACAATTTTTTTTTTTTTTAATTCCCAGAACCGAAGAGCAGTGTGATATGTGAAAAGTACACCGTTGTTGATACACCGTGGCCTTGAAGATGCACTACTCAAAGAGAAGAAATTCAGGAAACTAGTTGTTTTGCATGTGTGGCAAAAGTGCTTTTGATATAAATGATGTAATTTTATAGTCACAGCAGCTGTAGCGAGAAACATGTGTGTTTGCCCACATGTGATCTTTATTTTCTTTTGTTATGGTATATATGGGGTGGTTGAGGGTGAGAATATAAAAAGCACTGTTTGCCCACTATGGGGTCTCCCTGCAGTAATCCTTAGTGGTATTATTTTCAAATTTCAAAAACTATCATTAGTCACTGCTTTGATAAGGGGCCTGCTCAGCCCCAAGATTGCAGTACCATATAGACTGTTGTTTTCTTTATTTGTGTGCATGGGCAAGGTATGGTCGTATGTCTATGATACAAGCAGAAAGTGGAGATTGTCCAAATACGTATTTTCTGACATTCAGCAAAACTTTTATAAAAAAAATAAATAAAATGCTTATACACAACTTTTGTGTAAGTACAAAGTTTACTCCCAGCTCCAATTATGTTATTGACAAAGTTCTCCTAATTCCACGAAACAGTCGTATTCCTCTCTGTGGATGGTAGTCATGTATGCTCTGGTGGCCAATATTGTAGTCCAGAGAGAGCGAGCTCTCCGTGCCTCTTCCATGTTCTTTGATGAGAAGCTGCTCAGCTGTTGGAGCCTAATTCAGCACTGGAATTACGGAGCACAGCAGCTAGTAATTTTCATGCTGGATGTGGTTCTTGTGTGTGTTCATGTTGTGCAGTGTGTGGTACTGGAAGCAATTTCAGGCTTTCTTAACTCAGTGAATTTGTAAAACTCATGGATGCTTCATAAAAGTAGGAGTTGTCCTATTTAGTGTATTTTTGACAGAGTTTTAAAATCCGCTTTCTTGAATGGAAAAAGGAGCTGTTTAATTTCCGACCCAAGTTTGTGATAATGCCATTATGTCACAAATACATAAACCAGAAAATAAGTAGGAGGAGCTGATGAGAAGCGAGGAGGCTCAGTTTCTGTATATATGTAAGTGGTACAGTTAAAAATCAATTTTCTAGGATTTGCACATTCCATGAGATTTTACCACGTTTTACAACTGTGTTGAGAGTTGTGCCAATGTAGTTGGCTTCTCTTGGACTTTTTGTATACTTTGTAGAAATCTTGACACTGTCTCCTATTTGTACTAAGGTAATATATCTCAAAGGTGCACATGGTTTTCTCCTTCTAACAATTAAAAACTTTGGAAAGCTGTTGCCAAACAGTGCTGTAATAAAATCCATGTTTTTAAAGATTCCAAGTAATTTGGCATGTCTCAGAGCTGGATGTTGTAAACTGAGGTTCATATCCATGTTGTGGGTGCATGTTGCAGAGATTCACATCTCTGCATTGTTGAGCTCCAAGTCTGGATGCAGACACCTTGCATCAAGAATTCAACAAAATAAAATTGAAGTATCTGATTTTACAATATTTACTCCCATAAACAGTCCTCTTGCTAGGGCTGCGGGACTGAGCTGCTTAAAGCAACCCATGGCCCAGCCCTCACTAAAATCAGTGGAACTGGCCACAGTGAAGAAGGTTATTCATGTGATAAAACATTGAAGCATCCTGTATGGTTTACACTTACTGTCATACTTTCAAGTTTGTCAGTGGGAGTATTCATGTAAGATTTGAGCTCCTATATATGAATCTTTTGGTACAGGTTTTTCCATAATCACAGCAATCTCTACCTAAAGATGGGAGATTACTCTCCGCTAACAATTCGGTGTAAGAATTTACCTGATTAAGTACTGTGCAGAGCTCCCTATGTGTAACTAGTGATTCCATCTGGCAAGTTGAAAGTTGAGCAGTTGAGGAATAAAAAACAAACCAGCTGGAATTCTGTTGAGGTATTCTGCCTTATAAAAATCATTTTGTATAATAGCTTTATGTTAACTTCTGTAAAGCAAAGTGCAGTAGAACCCGTTTGTGTCACTGTGGGATGAGGCCGAGCTGTTACTAGGCATTGCTGCAATGTGAGGAGCTCGGTGGCCATGTACAGGCTGCAGTCTCAGTTGCCCTGGAAGTGGGAGAAACCCAGCGTCCTGTTGTTGTGTTAAGGGCTCTGCTCTGGATTTCTTGCGGGTACAAATTTAAAAGCGAGAGCTGAAGAAGTCATTGATACACCCAGCCCATTCCCACCAGTAATTTAAAACCAAAGCTGTTCCTAAGTGTATGCTTCCATTTGTGTGCGTATGTATGTGTGTATGTATAAATATATAGACATTTTAAATATTTAGAGATCTATAGTCTTTACCCAAGAGCGTGTTTATTTATGAAACCTGACAAAATTTTGTAAATATTGTGCTAATATGCTTCAAAAATAAAGTCATTTTAAGTTGTCTTTGTGAGAGATTTTTCTTGTTGCTATCACATTGAACTTCTGTAACTGCTTCCATAAATTCATACTGATAGCTCTTCTTCTCCCTGCCACTACACCCTCTCTCCCCCCGGATTACTTACTGGATATACAAGAATGCTCTCAGCGTTACTTAGGCTGCTGCAGATGGTTTTGGTTGGGAGATTGTCGTGGGCTTATCCGTGGCCACACGCTTTGAGGTGCTCCAGCCTGACCTCACGCACAGCCACTGATGCTTCAAGGTGTACCTGCTGCAGCATGGGCTTACCCACAGCCACAGGTGCTTCGAGGTGTACCTTCTCCAGCGTGGCCTTAGCCGTGGGCCACAGTCCCCTTAGAGGCGTACCTGCTGCGGCACCGGCGTAGCCACGGCCACAGACGCTTCGAGGTGTCCTGCTCCCACGTGGACTCATCCACAGGTCGCAGTCCCTTCCACTCGAGTTCGCGCTGGAGTTCCAGCTTGTCCCGTACAGCTGCACAGAAACAGCGGCGATGCCCTGGCCACCTGCCAGCCCAGGCGCATCCCCCTTGCCGTTATCAAAAGGTTTCCCGGGCACGGCAGAGTAAGAGGAGCGGCAGTGCAGCAAGCAGGGAAAGCAAAAAGCAGTCACTAAGGAGCGCTAGGCTGATACACAGTGAGGCGAGCAAGCCCAGGGGCCTGCCAATTAATAGCTAAAGAGCAATAACAGCTCTAAATTCAATCTAGCGCATTCCAATCAAACCTGTTGCTATCTCAAACCCTTCATGCCCCACGTCGGGCACCAAAAAGGAGTGTTGTGGTTTAACCCCAGCTGGCAGCTCAGCCCCCATAGCCACTCGCTCACTCCCCCCCAGTGGGATGGGGGAGAGAATCGGAAGGATAAAAGTGAGAAAACTCGTGGGTTGAGATAAAGACAGTTTAATAGGCAAAGCAAAAGCTGCACACGCAAGCAAAGCAAAACAAGGAATTCATTCACTGCTTCCCATGGCAGGCAGGTGTTCAGCCATCTCCAGGAAAGCAGGGCTCCATCATGCGTAGTGGTGACTTGGGAAGACAAAAGCCATCACGTCCTCCCTTCCTTCTTCCTCCAGATTTTATTGCTGAGCATGACGCCATATTGTATGGAATATCCCTTTGGTCAGTTGGGGTCAGCTGTCCCGGCTCAGCAACAACGAAAACATCTCTCTGTTACTAACACTGTTAACCACAAATCCAAAACACAGCCCCATACTAGCTACTGTGACAAAAATTAACTCTGTCCCAGTCAAAACCAGCACAGAGATCTTAGTGTTTTCCCTTAAAAAGGTCATCCAGTTGGGGAAGGAAGTATGTAGGTTGCCCTCTGACAACTCAAACTGGGCTAACCAAGCATCAAATGTCACCAGAATATGCTGTGGGAGGAAAAGTGAGCTGAATAACAAGCTCCTAGTGTAACTTTAAAAACAGAGTGGAGCGGTGCATACTTCTAGTCAGTCTTCACAATGCTGAAATACTTCTGTGAGAAGATAATTTTTTGTGTTGCTGCTAAAGCACTACTGCATAAGTTCCAGATTTTCTGAAGTTGTGTTTGATATTCGGTTGAGAGTGGAGAAATGAGAGAGGGCTGTAAGTCGTGTCTGGAAGTGTTTCCCCTCACACATCCCTTTCACTGGAGCTGTGCTGATGGGATCAGTTACAATTATTAGCAATTCCCTACTTGTTCAGGGTGATTTGAACCATGGCTGTTACTGCATGATCTCTTCTAAAATCTTGTGATTTCCCTGCGCACACACTTCTGTCCTTAAAGGAGCAATGAGCCACAGTTTGAGCTATGAAATTTAGAAGTTTTAGAATTTTGCTGTGCAGGGACCTAACTGCAGGGTAAGCTCTGAGCTCAGAGTGACCCTGGTCCTAAAGCTCAGAAAAACTGTGTGCTTGAGCCTTGGGGTGAGAAAAATGGTGCTAATCTAAATGTAAGTGGTTGGAGACTATCTCAATGCAACCACATCTCATGCCTGTAATTCAGACTGTTCCAACCAAGGAACAGTTCAGGAAAACCAACCTGAACCTGAACTGTCCAGAAGCCTTCTGAAAGAGCGTCAGTGCTTTAGCAGAGCTCCATGGTTGAACATTTGCTACCGTAGTTACCTGCCTAATAGCAAAAGTGGGCATCCTCTAGTTCCTTCCGCTTAACAGAAGAATTTTTTTTTTTTTTTCCCTAAATAACTCTTGTGCTTAGTGTTCTTTTGCCTTTGTCTTATGCCTTACCATACAGCTAGTGTGGTCTTGGAGTTAAATACATCTTGCTTCAAAACTTTCACAATGAAAGAAGTGCATGAGCTGGACTGTCTCTTTGCTAAGTGCTCACGGTTGTCTTGTTGCCTACTGTGCGCGCTCCTGAAATCTGGCGAGGGTACGGCGTGACCTGGTAGGCGCGCTCCAGACCCGCCACGAGGCGCTTGCAGTGCCTGCAGCCGTGTGTCAGCGCTGAGGGTTGGCTTTCACAGGCCACCTTGTCTGCCACAGCTGGGCTGTAGTATAAGGGGAAGGAGTAGTCATAAAGTGGGAGAAAAGGGCAGAAACAGACTGTATTTCAGTGGACTGATGAATTAGCAAGAAACTGTAATGCACAAATGTAAATAGCACGGAGGCAAGGGTCCTCTGCTTTGGGGGAGGAGAGCTGCAGCGTTGAAGCAAGTTTTGGTTTCCTTCTATTCTTGCGCTTGCTTGCTTGTTTTTGAAGACTGCAGAAAGGAGGCTTTTGAAATTACTGGGCTGGAGAGTGGATGCAGTGAAGGGAAGAGAGAGACTGTCATGAATACACATTTGGTGGGAGAAGTATTTTAAAGAGCTTAGGAACTGCAGATTTGCTGGAAGAGCGTGAACCATTTCTCCAACTTGACTCCAATAGTGGCACTTTTGGACCCTTTGGGAGTTGTAGGACTATTTATATAGTGCCGGCTTCTGTGCGTGACCAACCAACTGACCGAGTAGAGGTACCTGGGGACATATAGTTGTCATGTGAAGTCAGCATGCTACCTCCACACCTCAGTGATGTCACTCGGGCATAGTAACTAACTGGTGCAGAGTAAGGTCTGGCATGCCTTCGACTTGAATTGGGACTTGTATTTAAAGAAGTACTAAAGTTTACCTGTCATTCACAATTTATGGACTTGCAGATAATGAAAGATTTTGAAACTGATTGTTGTAACTAGTTCATCTTTTTTTTCCCCTTTCTTTTAAGATTGCACAATAGGTAGGTGCAGGTTAAACTTTGAATGATTACCAGACCTGTGGAAAAATGAAGGATGACAACATTTTCCAGAACTTCTTACCTTAGGGTCAGCTTGGTAGTAGTTTAAGTTGGTTACATTCATTTCACTTGCCTTTTTTTCTTTCATAAATGCAGCAGGAATAGCTTTTAGAGGAAGAGCATTTGGTTGTATTTTGGACGTTTGGGATTTTGTTGTGTGTGTTTGTTTGTTTGTTTTCTGTGTAAGAAAGCAGTATTCTTTAATAAATCAGGTATATGCAAAAAACCCAGCAGAAATTCACTCTGCTGTTGACCAGAAGATTCATCCGAGCACAAACAATGAAAAGCTCAAAGACAACAGTATGGAGAATCAGGATCTTTAAGGTCTATTCATTACAGTTAATTTCATTTAAGGTCGGGCATGGCCAGTCAAGATAGGGTTTCAGTGAAGCAAAAGGTGATTTAGGATTTTCTGACGTCTCTTACAAGTTGAGCTCTGTGGAAAAGAGAAAATTCATCACATTAAACATGAAGTGGAAGGAAAGGTGCTGTGTGGTGGTGTACAGACCTCTGCAGGTACTGGGAATCAGGCTAGGTGGAACTTGGAAGCTTTGATTCAAGAAACACTGAGAATTTAAGGATTATAATAAAATTGTATCAGTTATAATTAAAGGAGCCCAGCATGGAAACAGATTCCTCTGAACCCTACACTGCAATTGTAAAATAGTGAAGTTTTCCAAAACACAACCCCTCTATAGCTGGAGTTACTGCTAAGAACGGAAATGTTGCAGCAAGTACGTGGGGCTTTGACAGAGCAAGGCAGTTTCTATTCTAGGAAGTTTGTGAGGTTTTGGCTGGCATAGAAACAGATAAGCAGGTACAACTGTAGGAACCTAAAATGTCCTTCCTGCTTCCTCCCCCCTTACCTGGTATGTAGATAGTAAAAAAGAAATTGTTTTTTGGTAGGCTGAGGAAGCTGAACAGTACCGTGATACTGCTTTTTATCGTAACAATGTAAAGAAATTTGGATAGAAATGGTTGAGAGGAGGAAGAGGGCAATTGGTTTTTCTCTACAGTACCCCTTATCTGCCCTTTTGTCTGATACTGCAGTCACTGGAGAACATCCCAGCAGAACAAGATTGGGCAGGGGGGCACCGGGCCCCCGCTGCCTTCCGGCGCCTGGTTTGTCCCCCCCGGTGCCTCCTCCACTGCTTCCCCAGCGGCAGCGTGGCTCGTCCTCTCTCAGGCGGTGGGGGAGAGGTGGGCACGCATCTCGTCATCTCCTGCCTGACTGCCCACAGGAGGTGGGGAAGGGAGCCCCAGCCTAGCTTTGAGGAAGAGGACGAGGATGAGTAGGGATGGATGTGCAGTAGGGCCAGTTGTTTGGAGCAGGGTGCAGGATTTGCCTCGTAGATGTGCCACCCTGCCACCCTTGCAGCTGTGTTTAATAAAGGCGATACCTTGATACTGCCATAGCCCTGTTAGGTTGCCCTTCGTGCTACCCTTTTTTCCTCCTACCAGCTCTCCAGTGAATGATATAAACCAAATAGTAATGGGCAATCGGGGAATAAAAAAAAAATCACCAAATAATTCTGGACCATGAGGCTGCTTTTGGTATTTGCAATGACAGTACACCAGAGCGCCAAGGGATGAACAGCTTTAAATGTCATACTGAGTGTGAAATGAAGCTGGTTACAGCATCAGTAGGGAAGTATGATTAATGTATGATAGGCTATGTCATGACTCTGCCAGTCACAGTGAAGGCGACGGGGGAGAAGGTGGTTCCTGTCCCCCTGGGCTGGCTAGATGAACTACATATAATTCATTGGAGACGGTGTGAGCTCTTGCCAGGCTCTGCAGGTGAATTAATAGCATGATGCATGTCAAAAAGCCAGGAGGGAAAAGATGCTAAACCAAACCAAGCAGCACAAGAGAAAAGCCCTGCGCCAAAAGGTACAAGACGCTACTTGTTTATTTACCAACAGTATGAAAACACCCTCTTCACCACGTGCACTTGGTGAGGGACTGCTCCACACCTGAAGCTGCTCTTAATCCAGATTGCAGCCTCAGGCTGGGAAACCTGAACAGAATAACCTTCTCAGTACATAGCAGGATCTGCCGGGCCAAAATCTGGCTCTGAGTGAGCAGCAAAGAGAAAGCGCTGGGAGCTCACAAAGCTTGAAGAAAAGAGCTGACACTGGCAAAAGGGAGGAGGTGGGGGAGGCTTCAGCTGCATCTTTTCCATGTCAAGCTGGTTGGGGGGGTTTAGAGGGTGGTCGCATCAGCATGAAGCAGCTGCAATTGGTGATATAGTTTGCCAAAGTATGGTGCTAGGCCTTCCCTTGCCTTTAGCACAGCTCTGTGCGGCTCCGACACCTTTAACTTCCCCAGACGTGCTCCAACAGGACACTCGGGCCCCTTCGGCAGGTGACAGAATCCTCTGTCTTACTTTGATACTTACCCCTGTTCTTTGCCATCACCAGTTCAGCTCAGGTTGGTTTCAGCCTTCCTGAAGACGAGGAATGAGACCAGCTGTTTCGTTCCAAAGCATCCCAGCATCTCAAAGTTGCACCTCAATATAAATTTCTTCATTTGAAAAGTGTCCCCGCCTCCCCAGCCTCCTCCCCAGGGAATGATGCTGCCAGCGAGATGCAGCCCATTGCAAGGCTTGCACTTGTGGAATCCCGCAGTGCTAGAGAGATCAATGTTAAGCCTACAGGACAAGAGGAGAGTGTCAAAATTGCGAGCTCTGAAAGCATCGCCCTAGAAGGATTTCATACCAATTTGAAGACCTGCGAACCTTTTGCTGAAATATTTCCTGATCGCAAGAGGTACGGTTTCTACCAGGAGCTGGTATGCATTCTGCTTTGATGGGACTTGATGATCCACACAAAAAAAAAATCAAGCAGAAAGGGAGCTATTTTCTGGATTTTTAGGTAACTTTACTGGGCCAGTCCATCTGTGGCTAATTTTTATTTTTTAATAAAGCAAATGTACATGCATTTGCTGTTGTAAGCATGTCTTTAGCATACCACTCCTGAATGTGGTGCTCTCACAGATCTGAAAAGGATCCCTGTAAAAAAGTAGCTTTGCCAATGGAAAGATTTTAAAAGCCGTACATGTAGGCGACAGTCATATCTCGTTGGAGTCTGAGCATCCCTAGGTGCCAAAGGTCCCTCTGGGCCAGCGAGGAACTGGTCACATTTGCAAGCCCTTGAGGTCCGCGTCTTCCAGTAGCTGGATGTCTGGAGAGAACATCGCTGCCTCTGAGATGACCTCTTACTGGCCAGCTTCCTGAAGGTGTTATGGGGATCCCAAAGGAAGCAAAAAAAACAGTTTTGCCAGTGAAGGACTGAAGATGAGAGCAAGGCTGAGTGTTGTCACCAAAGTGGCACGGGGGGGCGGGGGGGATGGAGTGCAGCAGTGAGCAGAGCTCCACTTCCATCACCTTATTCATAGCGATTACTCGATCTCTTTACACCTGCCACAACAGTGATCTTAGGGAAGTATAATGGTGGCCTACCTAATGCAGTAAAAAATGGGCTTTTTTACTACAGTGCTAATAACCTACCTCTTTTACAGTACTGGATCATGCTTCCCGTGGTCTGATTGTACCAAAGTGACCTTCTTCTAACTCTAATGTGTAATCAGGTCACCCAAAATACACAAGTAAGAGCAGTGGGAGAGATGGGGAAAGAAGACAGCAGCTTTGAAGGCACAGCCACTGCATCATGCAGATAGTACGAGACCAGTGCTTGTTCCCAGGCTGCTCAGTCTGGAAACCCAAACTCACAGAGGCTCTGAGAGCTGTGCTGTGCAAAACACTCTTGGCTAAAAGAGGCAATCCCTCTTCCTGTTACTACAGAGTTACTCCTTAGCAGATTTCCCCATATTCTAGCCTAAAATAGCCTGAGTGGGGATGTTGTCTTTGCTTCCCTTGGGAGCCCACACATGTGCTCGTGAGCCTCCAAAGGGTGGCTGGCGGATCAGGCTCCTGTTTTAGATTTTGCCTCGTCACTTTTAACCCTCACCCAAAGCAGCTGCTGCTGGAGCCCCCACATCCCCATAGGCTGCCCATGTGGCCAACGCTGCCAGCATGGAGCCGCTCCCCATTATGCGGCCAAGCTGGCCAGATTCTGTGAAATGCCAGTTAAAGCATCCAAGACTCCTACAACATGACACCAGTACCAGATTTCATTTGCTTTTGATTTAATAGCAGGTCTTCCTCTGTTGGCACTGCATGAGTAAACTGAAACTGCTCATAAAGAAATTGCCTGTGCCAACAAAAGCAAAAGGTTATTTTCACTTTGGTGAAAAGGCGAATAAAGAAAAAAACCCATGCTTTTAGGCTTGAGCCTGCTAGATGTTTGAGGGCTATGGTAAGAAATGTAGGTTGTCTGCCTGGGAACCTGTAGTCCCTTCCAGTGCTCTAGTCCTAAACCTATTCCCATTTTGAGACCTGTCAGTGCTTTTGAGTCTCAAAGGAATTTTATAGTCCACAGGTGAGAGAGAGAGAGAGAGAGAGAGGCCACAAGCAATGAATAAAGAAAGAATGCAGACCGAGTCAAAAGCTGCTCTTAGAGCAACACGTCAGAACATCGATACAAAATAAATACCTTGGAAGCTGTTAAATTATTTAACTTGAATGTACAACTATGTGTATTTACACGTTCAGGTACATATGTACAAGAACCACGTAAGTAGTTCAACCATGTAAGTATTTTCTGTGCATTTGCAGTTAGGAGGAGATGGATGACATGCAGCCGCCTTCAGCGGGCTGGGAACAGCGGCGCAAGTGCCACCACCTGGAAATGGTCATCTGTAGCTATAGGAGAGGTCACGGAAGGAAAGGAGAAAAAAGGGATGTGCCACAGCAGGCAGATGCACACCAAAATCCAGATGGTGTAAGCAGAGAGGTGACTCTGTAGCGTTTGAAGAATTTGACTGAATCACAAGCTGGCTGAGTCACCTCGTGCTGTTGTTGAGAAACGCATCGCATCAGGCTGGAGGAAGAAGAGGATGGCCTAGAAGAGGCTTGTCACTCTTCCCTTCTGCTCAGAGGCATTAGGGTCCCAGCTGGATTTCAGGGGCTGTAGATCAGCTGTGGCTCTGTTGGAGGCAATCCTGGGGAGCCCAGGGGAAAAATGACTCTAAGTCTAGAAAAACATGGCATTAGAGGAAGGATCAGAACTAACAGGTTGTTTAATTTGAAAAAAAAAAAAAAGTCTGGGGCAAGGCATGACAACAGAAGGGATGAATGGGGCAATAATCACCTCCCCAGACCTCTGGCAGAGAGGACAAAAAGCTGACTCTGCGCTGGGGTGGAGAGACAGCCCAGACAATTTTAAAGCTACTTTTCTGCCATGCAAATGTTTATGTTTTAACAGCTCAGAAAGAGCAACCGAGGAAAAAAACCTTCCACCGTGGCAGTTCCTTCCCAGCTGTCCCAGTGGGGAGCTGCTGCCACGTGCGGGGCCGGGAGCAGGCACCGACAGGCTCCGTGGGCTTGCGGAGCCGGGCACGGCACCAGCACATGGCGGGAATGATGGCCTGTGGAGACCTCTGGTCCCTGCTGACCTCTCATCCCGGGGATGGTCAGCCACCGCCGTGGTCCGGGGAACAGAGCAGCCGAAGGCGAGGGACGGTGAGGACGGGGGGAACTGGCACCAGTGAGCTGCTTAAAAATGGTGGTTGAGAACTGCTGGTCTTGCAGAATATGAAGGACTCAAAGCGACAACAAAAATGAGGCAATATGTCTTTAGCTGTTACTTCCTCTGCAGCCGCTTGTGAGATCAGTGAAGCAGCACCTCAAGGAAGCAAATTTTAAAGGTTTGTCCGACTTTAAAAAAGTCAACCTGTCTGATTGATGAAGTGGTTGATTTTTGGAGAGTCAGCAAAGAGACGGGCAGAAATCCATACCACCTGTTCTGCCATCAGATACACCCAGTGCTGACTCCGAGCTTGCACGGTGCTGTGGGTGAGCCCTGGTGGGCAGCTCAGCCCCCATAGCCACTCGCTCACTCCCCCCCGGTGGGATGGGGGAGAGAATCGGAAGGGTAAAAGTGAGAAAACTCGTGGGTTGAGATAAAGACAGTTTAATAGGCAAAGCAAAAGCTGCACACGCAAGCAAAGCAAAACAAGGAATTCATTCACTGCTTCCCATGGCAGGCAGGTGTTCAGCCATCTCCAGGAAAGCAGGGCTCCATCATGCGTAGTGGTGACCTGGGAAGACAGATGCCATCACTCCGAATGTCCCCCCTTCCTCCTTCTGCCCCCAGCTTTATATGCTGAGCACGACATTATATGGTGTGGAATATCCCTTTGGTCAGTTGGGGTCAGCTGTCCCCGCTGTGTCCCCTCCCAGCTTCTTGTGCGCCCCCAGCCTGCTCGCTGGTGGGCTGAGAAGAAGAAAAGGCCTTGACTGTGTAAGCGCTGCTCAGCAACAATGAAAACATCCCTGTATTATCAACACTGTTTTGCTCACAAGTCCAAAACACAGCACCATAGGAGCTGCTACAAAGAAAATTAACTCAATCCTAGCCAGAATCAGTACACATGGGAATCCCAGTCTTCCCTCCCAGAGCAACAGTAACAGCCGTAGGTCTGCAGCCCCCATGGCCATAGCTGGGAAAAATCAAATGCTGCAAAATCTACAAACTAAAATAACCTGCACCTTTTTTCCTCTCTTTCTTTTATTTTGTTCTCCGACATTTTTGAAAACTCAAGGCTTGTGATAATGGGAATGGCATGCTATTTGTATTTCCTCTAGCTTACTTACGGTTCTTCCTTGCAAAAGGAAAACTGGTTATCAAGACTGAGTGTAGTGCAACTATTTAACCTCATCCTAAATTTTAACCACTCTCAGTTCCTAAACTCCTTCTAATGTCATATGGCATATGCGATGCCTAGAGAGATCCCCATGCACATTTCAGAGTCCTTGCTCTTCCTGCAGATTACACCTAATGAGGTAATCCTGCAGATTACATCTGATTACATCCCACAGTAGTCATCTAGCAGCTGAACAGCTGAGTGTCAACCCCTCACCTAAGCTCCCTCAAGAGCCAAAAAAGAGAAAAAGAACATCCACAAGGCAAGAAATGTCACCTGTTTTAGGATGGGAATGAGTCACCCTTGGGCAAGTTTGATGTTCATAGCCGAGCGGTAGATGATTGGAAGAGCAAGGCCAGGCCAGGTGATCGCCACCATCAGGGACAGCCACTAGCTGGATGTCTCAAAAGGGGAATGGCCACTCTTAATTTAATCATGAGTCTTTTTGCTGGTGGTGCTTTCTTTAAAGCTTCAGTTCCTGGTGTCACATAACTACGTGGGAATCTCTGCTTTCATTAAATGAAAGGCCATCCCCCCTGGCAATTGAATCCTTGAAGATGTCAACCTTCCATTTATCGTAAACATATATATGTGCACACATGCACTCATACCAGCTAGGTGGTATCCCAGTGCAGTTATTTTTAAAGGCACTGTCCTGGTTTCAGCTGGGATAGAGTTAATTTTCTTCCTAGTAGCAGGCATAGTGCTGTGTTTTGGATTTAGTAGAAGAATGTTGATAACACGCTGACGTTTTTAGTTGTTGCTGAGTACTGCTTATGCTAGTCAAGGACTTTTTCAGCTTCCCATGCTCTGCCAGGTGCACAAGAAATTGGGAGGGGTCACAGCCAGAAGAGTTGATCCAAACTGACCAAAGGGCTATTCCATACCATATGACGTCACGCTCAGTATATAAACTGGGGGGGGGGTGGCCAGGGAGCAGGGATCGCTGCTCGGGAACTGTCTGGGTATCAGTCGGCGGGTGGTGAGCAATTGCATTGTGCATCACTTGCTTCGTGTATCATTATTATTATTATCATTATTATACTGTTACTATTAGCATTACTATTTTACTTTATTTCAATTATTAAACTGTTCTTATCTCAACCCAGGAGTGTTTCTCACTCTTACTCCTCCGATTCTCTCCCCCATCCCATCAGTGTAGGGGGAGTGAGCGAGCGGCTGCGTGGTGCTTAGTTGCTGGCTGGGGCTAAACCACGACAGGCACCTAATGGGTTTTGGCAGACCTGGCACGTAATTTCTGAGGTTACATTTCACGGGTTGGTATGGTGAGAAGGTATAAGGTCAAAACAGAAGGTTTGGATGGACTGAGCTCCTCAAACAATGTATTGATGCAGCAGAATGGTCTCCTACATGTGTACACTTCCAGTGACGTAGGACTCGGAGCTGCACTGATTGACTTCTCCATTTTGCAAAGCCATACTACAGTCCCATTGCTTTATCTTGGCCTGTAGGAGGTCAGAGAGATTTGTAAAAATGGTAATCAGATTGTGAGGATGGATATTGCTATTCTGAGGGCTAGACCTGCAGGCAAAACCTTCTGTCAAGATTGGACAGACATGACTACAGCTGGGGAAAAGTGTGTGAGAAAGGACACAGTGGAGGGTGAAATTAAGTTTTTACTTTCATTAAAAAAAAGTCCAGCCACCAAGCCAGGAAACATGAAATTACTACTCCACCCTTAATTGCTTTAGTGGTGGACTTGGTAGTGTTAGGTTAATGGTTGGACTGGATGATCTTAAAGGTCTTTTCCAACCTAAACGATTCTATGATTCTATGATTCTAAGTTTCTATGATTCTATGATTCTAAGTTTCATGGAAAGGGAAAAAAACCCCTTGTGATTCCAGGGAAGGTGTGCATTTGACTGGAAGCAGACTGGGGACTTGAGGACTCGAGGACTCATGCATGAGGCCAAATAGGCTTCTGCGTCATTAGAGATCATGAGGACAGTGGGAGCAGTGAAAATCATTTCCATGAGGTGTATCTGCACCCAACTATTGCTTTGGTTTGTAGCAGCTCCTTTTTTGGGGAACAGCCTGCAGGACTCACAAAAAGAGAAGCAAAACACTGTTTTTCCCTGGGAATACCTCTGAAAATATGTGTATGTCCCATGCCAAAAAGGCACACAGCCATCCTCCTGTGAGGAGGAGGATGGCCAGCATGACATTTTAATGACCGGTCCATGTGTTTTGGAGAGCGGGGCCCATCTTACCTTCAGAGGCTGTTTGTCTTTGAGGACAATGCTCTTCAAACTGGCTGGGGTTCTTTTATGCAGTGGATTATATCTGCTAAAACAAAACTAAGAGAGCAATTGGGGAAATATGTCATGATTATTCATAAAGGCCAATTAAAAAAATGTTTTTAGTGGCTTAATTCTCCCTTAGCGAGTGTGGTTGTTGGATCCGTGCTTTGTTTTGATTCAGATGGGATCTGCAGCAGGGTGAATCACTTGAACTGAAGCCCTGAGCTTTTGAAATACCAACTTTTCTTTTGGGAAGCAGAAAAACAGAGCCAAAATTTAAATTCAGCTGATTAAAATAAGCAGTTCAAAAATACCTGCTTAAAAACTCTAGTGTATTTTAACCTCTCAACTTATTAAAGCAAAGACAAACCAGCTTTTGGGCAGGCTGTTTCAATAAATATGCAGGTCCTTAAACTGCTTTGAAACCTTGTGATGTTACCAAACGTAGACTTTGGGGCTGGGGGGTGGGATGGAAAGGTTAGCAGAAGGAAATGTCTACCTTTCTTGGTGTATTTTTTGGGTTTTACACAAGAGAAAGACAATGTGGAAGGCTTATAGGAACTGCTTCAGCCCAGACAAGCACAAAGCAGGTAAGACCGAGCACCACAACAGCCTTTGGCACCACACCTGGCTTTCCCAGCCTACAAGGGGCCAAGGTCCAGGAAAAACCCTAATCTTTGTTCCCTAGGGGCAGGGGATGCTGGCAGCATTTTGCCTGCTGGTGTGCTACTGACAAATGAAAAAGTCATTAGTATTACTAGAAGATTATTTTTTCCAGCCCCAGCAGTGTGACACACCGAAATAAGTCCTGCGCACTCACCTGAGAGCTGAAGTGCAGGAAATGCAGTGCCATCTCTTATGCAGCACCACTTTTAAGGTACAACAGGTAGAAAACCAGCCTTGAGGTACTGGTTAACGCTGCCTCGAGCCCTCTCCCCACACTGTGCTTTTCATGCAGTCGTGGAACTCAGAGCAGTGAAACATGGTAGGAAACAGGGTTACCGGCACTGAGCACGCCAGGTGTTGGCACTGCTCACTGCGGACCGGTGCGTTCCTCCCTTGCTCGTGGGTGATACAGCTGAGGGCACGCCGCGGCTGCCCTCTCCTGTCCCAGCCATGTGGGACTCAAGCTGGGAGGAGTCAAAGCTGCCTTTCTGTTTTATTTTTCTTTAGCAATGTGTTGGCGGTGGTGTGGCCCCTATTGCAGCTGTAGTTATGCAGACGCAAGGAGCCCAGTGCACATTCCTGCTTTTCTGTATGGTAACAAATATGAGGAGATAGAGGGACTTTTACCATTGTACTGGTGTATATAAGGTAAGTTATCAGATATATGCACACACATATGTACATAAATACATATATGCGTATGGTATGTACATTATACCATACAGTGAGTGCACCGTACTCTGGGAATACAGGCAAGGGTGGCCTTATTTTGGAATCAGAGATGTGGTACATCAGCTTGGAAAACAAATAAAGAGATGGTTAATCAGATCTTTTTTTCTTTTTCTTTTTTTTTTTTTTTCACTGTACATTTGCTTCACTCCAACAGCTTGCAGGCTTTATTAATACACTTTATTAAAAGCCTAATCCTTCCATCCACTCAGCTAAAGGCTGAGAAGCCCTTAATGCATGGTCCCAAAGGCAAACCTTCAGCAGAAACCAAGGAAGGAAACTTGATAGCCCAACCAGACATTTTAAGGGCCAAAACTATGTTTCCCCCTCCCAGGAGAGCTTCTACCTACAACAAGCCATTTATAGAGCTTTCCTTGGCTTAGAGAGGTGGAAAGAACTCCTCCGGCAGCATCCAGAGCATCAGCTGGGCTCCTCGCTGTCAGGGCCAGGGGCTTGCAGGCGGGCAGGCACGAGCTGGCATCACCCCACCACCAGCAGCAGATATGGTCTTGGGTTCCCCGACCTCTGGGTGAGGCCGAGGAGGGGTGCCCATGCGGGACGTGCGCAGCAGTCGTGCGGTGCCAGCTCTCTTGGCAGCCGTGCTGCAAAGGCTTGGGCAAGGGAAAAGCATCTGCACTGCCACCCCAGCTGTAGCTGCTCCCTGTTAGCCACAAAAATTACACTATGAGGAACAAGCAGTCAGTCAAAATCGGTAAATGAAAAGTGTATCTGCAGATGTAAGTTGTATTTTATTCGAGTCAAAGCCTACCTAATATTGCAACAGCTATGCCACGTTTGGTAAGCCGCAAGGAAGGTATGTGGGCATTTTGGAGGTTTCCAGCAGAACGTGAACACTGCAGAGTAACACAAGCTTTTCTAAGAGGAGTGAAAGCATCAAGTCTCAGAAGGAGAGGGTAGAGCAGCAGGTATTTGCAAAAGTAGCCAGTGGAAAGGAAGAAGCACAGGCTTGGGGCTGGCCAGTAGCCAAAAATGACAAAAGGAAAGAATTCAGTGAGTTTGCAAGGGTAGAAAAGGAGAATTAACGCATAAAAGCTATGGTGAAAACAGCCATATCCTACAATTTCCCCCAAATAAAGGTGTCCTGGTTTCGGCTGGGATAGAGTTAGTTTTCTTCCTAGTAGCAGGCATAGTGCTGTGTTTTGGATTTAGTAGGAGAAGAATGTTGATAACGTGCTGATGTTTTTAGTTGTTGCTGAGTACTGCTTATGCTAGTCAAGGACTTTTCAGCTTCCCATGCTCTGCCAGGGGCACAAGAAACTGGGAGGGGGCACAGCCAGAACAGTTGATCCAAACTGACCAAAGGTCTATTCCATACCATATGACATCATGCTCAGTATAGAAACTGGGGGGGAGTTGGCCAGGGAGCAGGGATCGCTGCTCGGGAACTGTCTGGAGATCAGTCAGCAGGTGGTGAGCAATTGCATTGTGCATCACTTGCTTTGTATATTATTAGTACTATTAGTACTATTATATTATTATTATATTGTTGCTACTATCATTACTATTTTACTTTATTTCAATTATTAAACTGATCTTATCTCAGCCCAGGAGTGTTTCTCAGTCTTACTCCTCCAATTCCCTCCCCGATCCCATTGGGGTAGGGGGAGTGAGCGAGCGGTTGCGTGGTGCTTAGTTGCTGGCTGGGGCTAAACCACGACAAAAAGAAAAAACAAAGATGCTACAGAAGTGACTGAAACCAAGAATCTGAAGGTATTTATGGAAATCCTGGTGCCCTGGGAGTTTGTAAGTAGTATAACTCCATACTGAAATACAACAGGTAATAAATCAGTTTCTGGCATGTCCCACACCCCACCCTTGCACAGATGGACCACCAAGCTGGTGCTAGATTGGAGAAGCTAAACCTTTTTTATCTCTTAAATGACATCTGTGAGTGCTCTTTTTTCCTTCCATTTTTCCTAGATAGGCTCATCACCATGGTGTGTCATTTTTTTCTAAATGGCAAACCACGGTTGCTTTTCAGCTAGCTTGTAGCAGGGGGAGTATTTTATCTGAGTCACCAGAGCCATCTGTTTCAGACAAATATTTTAGTGAATGATCTCTCTTTTATAGTTAGACAATTTCTTTATTCTCCTGTTAAAGGACCGATTGCGTGAAGAAAAAGGTGGGCTGGCCTCTCACTGTCTTGCTCACCCTCCCTCCATGAGCACCTGCTAGCATTAACCCATGCACCTCAACACCACCAAATATTAAAATGGTCCATGGAAATATTTTCAAAGCTGGGTTGGAACTATGGCTTAAAGTTTAAAAAGAAACATTTTTGGCCTCCTGGGCAGCTGCAAACAATTTCTCTCATTCCCTGTGGACCGCTCAGGAGATAAGAACATCATGTGGAGGTGGGGGTTCCTCAAAACATTGACCTGTGCCTGCTTCTTGTGGCACTCAGACTTCATTCAAGGCCCACAGCCAACTTGCCTCAGTATGGCAAGTTTCTCCCCTCTTTGCAAGGAGTTTAAGTGGCTTCAGCCTCAACTTCTTCCCTTGGTTCCTGCTATCGGCAGCATTTGCTTCCCCTTCTCCTTTCTGCCCATCCATAAAACCGCAAGTGAAAATCCCTTCACAACACATGCGTCGGGGTGGTTTCCCCTCATGGTTGGCACCGTGAGACTCGGCAGCATCCTCTCCCATACCACGCTGCAGGCAAGACTGGTGCCGCCGGGCTGGCCACCTTCCTAGGGTCCCTCCACACACAGCTGTGCAGGGTGGGGGGCTTCAGCTCAGCGGGGCTTCTGCCCCCAAACTTGCTGCAGTGCCAGGCCAATGCCCAGGCTCCCGGCAGCAGTTTTGGCCGAGGCCAGTAAGGAAGGTGGCACACACGGGGTTTCTGTCGGCAACATGTTGTCACCCATAGCCATGACCATACCCATCACATCTCTGAGGCCAGCTGTCCCTGAGCCACGGGATGTGGCACTCCAGGGTGGCCAGCCCAGTTACAGGCCTTTACAGCCTTGGGATATTGTTTAATATGATGTTTAAAAAAAAAAAATCCACTGTTGCTGGTTAGTGGCAGTGTTACACATCGTGTCTCCACCACTAGCCCTGCCATTCTCACACAGCACCAGAATTGCAAATATGTGATCCAATAAAAAATATTTGATCGGATAAAAACCTTCCACAGAAGCAGCATAAGAAAACCATAAAGCAGTTAGTTAGAAATAACATTTTCTCTGCATAGCAATAGGCTAGCTGTTTCAGAAAAACAGCTGTTTCAGAGACTTCTGCATTTATAGCCTTAGCAGTGTTTAAGTCCCTGCTTGTGGTAATGCCACGCAAATGCAGAAGGAAAAGAGAGCCCAAACTTGCAGCTGAAGACCCCACATCAACATGGTTCTAGAGGAGACGCCACCACTGCTGCTCTCGCTCAGCCCATGTTACCTGAGGCATGTGGCCCAGACCCTGGTGCCTTGCTCCTACTTGCACACCAGCCGCTAGACCCCAGCACGTGGAGGCATGATGCTCTGGGGTGAAGGCCAGAGAAAAAAATGACCTTTTTTTTTTTTTTGTCATGGGCCAGTGTTTGCCCTTGGTTTCAGCGCAGCTCAAAGCTGGCTCTGCACAGAGATGGGTTTGGCTTTCCCTTGTCTGCAGCACAGCCTGCACGTAAAAACTGGGAGGTGCACACCCCGCTGAGGTGTGTGAAGTCTGGACTTTCATCTGCACTTGCTCTCCTTCGCACCCAAGGGTGGGTGACGCTGCTCTGCTGGCTCGGCGGCGCTCCCGGACAGGCGCCTGAGCTGAGGTGGGCTCTCCAAAAGGCCCCTCTCCCTCCCCACTAGCCAGCAAGGTGAAGCAGCACAACGAGCTCAGCTGTGGCTAAGTCATTTTTCAAATGACTCATTAGCAAGTAATTTGCTGCAACAGACCAGAAGATCAAGACAGCTGAGTGGCTGACTCTACATTGAAATTCCAGGTGTTTTACATATGACTAGATGTAGCCTGTCCATCCGTCCCCACGCACACGCACTGCAGGTCCCCAGTGCATGCGTGGCCGGAAGATGCCCAAAGGAGGATCCCGTACGTCCCCCTTGGGGCTGGCTTGCATTTGGGGCACGCTGGCCCAGAGCTGCCAGGTTATTAAATGCCAGAAGAAAATCAATGCATGTGCACCACCATCTCCCCCCACCGTGCAGCGGAGTGGGGTCACCACAGCAGCTGATCCAACGTCACACAACTCCTCCACACCAGCACAGCCAGGAGGAGGTGGACTGAGCCGACACACTATCGAGTGCACCAGTTAAACAGCAAATCTGGCACGCCTTGGTGGTTGCATGGGGTCCCTTGGGCTTGGGTGGGATCAACCCACCCTTACTGGGTGTTTTGGGCCAGTTCCACTGTGCTTGCCTATGGTAAGCTGCAAATTGTTAGTGTGGACATCAGGCCAGGGCTTGCTTATGTTTCAGTTTTGTACTAAATAGATTTAACAGTGCCTTGTTGTGGCTTGGCTTGAAACAGCAACTAATCAGTGTGAACTGTATGGATGTAAGCGGCTCTGAAACCATGATGTGAGTGTAATCACCCAAGTATGTGCTACTTAAAAAGCATTGGTGCTTGGCTGGGTCTGCAGAAGACCAATAACCTAGGGGCACACTGGGCTGTCAGAGAGTTTGAGAATCACTGAATTTGCTGAATAATGAAAATTAAGAGAAAGCTACAGATTGGGTTGCATTATTTTTAATGATTCTGCACTGATTTTAGTCTTATTGCAATAGCAAACTCCTCTCCCAGCAACTCAGGAGTACTTCCAGGAGTGTCACACCTGATGTTTGATGCTGCTCTCAGAAGCATGACCCCTAAATCTTGACTGCAGAGTCAAAAAATGATGAAACTACAGCTGAGCCTAAGAGCTTGGCCTCTTTATGCTGCGCTTAAACCTGTAGCACTTTACTTGGGAGAGGCTCGACTTGTGCCACAGCTCCCTCCATAGGGCTAATTATTTGCGTTATCATCAAACGCTGTCGCTGAACTATGCCTTTACCAACCAGCCAAAGTCTTTTCATGTTCAGCCTGGATCACGTCACTGGCTGAAACAAGTTGGGGGAATAGCGATGAGAGTGAAATAAACTGGTTTCCATGTAAATGAGTGGTGCCAGTTTAACAATTCCCAAGAGTTGGAACAAGACCGGTGAGAGCTCAGAAATATCGAGTGCCTCACCAGGCTTGCAGTGATTTAAACTGACTCTATTTGATAAAAAATGGCCGAGTCAGACGGGAGGGGTGCTTTCCCACCCCCCACCCCCGCTCCTGGAAATGGGAGGAACTGACTCTATTTGATAAAAAATGGCTGAGTCAGACGGGAGGGGTGCTTTCCCACCCCCCCCCACTCCTGGTAATGGGAGGTGGTTTACCTTCAATGGCTGGTTATAAAAAGGGAAAATAAAAGAAAAAGCTGCCTCAAAATCAGATATCTATTGGGAAAGACTTTACTGGGCAAAGAGGAACCATTGGAGGCACTCTCGAAGTCAAACATTTTGGGGAGTAGGAATTGACTGCAGGGACAGAGCCAGGGCCCTGGGGTAAACCTCTTCAATAAAATACACCCGCAAGCGGGCGGCAGCTCAGTGCCACGAGGTCTGGTGCCTTGGACAAACTTATTTTGGGCAGTCTTGACCTTCTTTCAGCTTGTATTTTGCTGTAAGAGCAAATTGCCTGACTGTTGCCTAACTTGCTTTTTTGCTTTAGCTTTGCTTTGTGCAAGGAAATGACAGCAAGGGTTCGTCAGACCCTTACCAACCACGTGATCACCGTGTAACTATGCCTGCAGACAATTAAAAAAAAAAAGGCAAGATTGCTCAACCAGACTGCTTAAAATGTGTAGAAAATACCCTCAAACGGGCTCTTGACCAAGGAGGAAGAAACCCTGCCATCAATGTCCTTCTCCTGGCAAAAAACCAGGGATGTAGAGCATATGCCATACCAATGCATAGAAAAGGTAAAATAATAAATAATCAGCAGTAATTAGATGACTGGGATTATGGATTTCAGTAACATGGTAACTGAATTAATAGAACCTGTTGGGTTTTATTTTGATTAGACTGGCAAGGCTTTGTTAGAAGATGAATATACTTGTTGCTCCACATAGCGGATGTGGTTCCTCAGCCCACGTAAATCAAATTAAACTTGTGTGGTGCAGCAAAGCAGAACAGCTTTCCATCAAGGTACTCACAGAACCTTTTCTGACCAGACCTAGGAGAAAATTGTGGGGCCAAGTGCATCAGCTAGGGAGCAGGGAAAAGCAAGCAGCATTGTCTTTCATATCCTTCTATTAAATGGCTCGATCAGGAGATTAGTCCTGCTCTACATGATGACAATCATTTCCAACACTAACACCAACACCTGGAAAATGGGAAAAGGGGTTGGAGTGGGGGCCAGCAGGAGGGGTGGTGGCACACTGCAGGGGTGGGGATTCACACCCATTGAAGCTCTGCAGTCCTGGCCTTTAAAGGCATAAACCTTGTGGCAGGATTATTCAACTCCCACTGGGGATTTTCCCTTTTCCTTTTTTTTTTTCTTTTTTTCTCCTGTGTAGACATCCCCAGCTGTGCTGCAGGGGATCTTCCCCTCCCTCCCAGTTTAATCTTTAAATCATCTTTGTCACTGGTGCTTTTCCAGAGCTGCTGTACCCAGCCCTGGTGCTTTCGGAAGAAGAAGAAAGCAAAGCGCATTGGAAACGGGTGTCAGTAGTGGCTGCGTGCCCTGGGGGGCAGTGGCAGTGGGGCAGCTGCTGACTGTGAGCCTTTGCATGCATGTGCTCTGCATGCTTATTTAAGGAAAATATTGAAGTTGAGATTTTTCAAAAACATCAGCAGGATAAGCATGTCTAATTCTTATTAAAATCAACAGGAACTAGACCTCCAGCCAGCTGGGGGAAAAAGAAAAGGAAAAGGACATTAAACACCTGGCTCAAGCTGTGGTGATGACTCAACCATACACCAGCCACCGAGGATGAATCAAGTATACCTGTAATCCAGCCTATTCTAGCAACTAAAATTTGCCTTAAAAGTCCATGTGTTATGAACATGCCACTTTTTTTCAGTAACATGCAAAACAAGGGAATAATTATATTACACATAAATACATACTGATATTTTCCATTAGCCTTTAAAGGACCTGGTTTTAAAAAGATCTTTCCTGGCCTTCACTCAATTATACAAATAATTTGGAGATTTAGAAACCAAAACCGGGTGCCAAGCCAGGCCACTTTCTCATGTGGTGAAACTCCACCAACTGCAAGTGCATTCAGGGCACGGCAGCGAAAGCATCCCTCCCAGAAACAAAAGGAAAATACTGGGGAAAACTAAATCCCCTCCGACAGCCGCCTGGCGTGCTGCCTTCCTGCTGTGGGGCCGTAGCTTTTACATCAAGCCCGCCATCACTGTTACCGGTGGCTGTTGAAGAGACCCAAGGACTAATGAGCTGACCAGCAACGCATCGTTGGACAATGAAGTGTGCAGGTGATAAAAACAGGGCTATTGACAGAAGTCTGGGTTTCTATAGCTCTGGGCTCCAGACCCCCGCCCGGCAAAGTGATTTACCGGCTCCAGATTGAAAGCAGCTCTGCTCTGCCCGCCCCATGCGAATCACAGATGAAAGGCAATCACCTCTGGGGTGGATGATGGCAAACACGACACGGTCTCAAAATCGGCTTACAAGCAACAGGGAAACCAGAAGAGCCAGAAGGAGAGATGAGCACCTGCGGGGAAACGCCTGCCAGCAGCTCGCGGGCTTTTCGGCAGAGACGGAGGCAGGAAGCCCTGTGGTGAAGCTGCCGAGATGGAGACCCACCACCGCCGAGGGAAGGCCTGAAATCGCTTGGGGCTCCGGATGAGGAGGCTGGGAAAGGAGGGAGCATGTCTGCAAGCGGCAGGCCACGAGGCAGTGGCCGCGGTGGATGGGATCGCTGCCGGGAGCAGCAGTAGCAGGCTGTGTGTGTGTTGTGTTGTGTGTGTGTGTGTGTGTGTGTGTGTTGTGTTGTGTGTGTGTGTGTGTGTGTGTGTGTTGTGTTGTGTGTGCACGTGTTGTGTGCGTGTGCAGTTTGGGGGGAGGGCTGGCTTGTAGCTCCCTGCCACAAAAATGCAAACACAAAGACCAAACTTCTGCATTTACCACACTCTGGAGAAGAGACAGTGACTGAGGGCAGGGGTAATCCAGACTCAACAGCTGAACTTTCCTTTGCAACATCCTAAAAAAATAACCAACCCCACGCCAGCCTCTGACAGCTGGTGCTTGATTACTGTTATCTGTAGGAGACTTTGGTGGGTTACTGTGGCCCTCTCCTTGCTTTGCTTCCCAGCCCACCGCCCTTTCAGAAAGCTTATTTTGGGAGACCCCGCTTCCGAGGGCCTCCGACAGCTCCCTTTTCCCCCAGGCCTGGTGACACCCCTCTATCTGAGCTCTGCCGCCTCCAGGGCCGCGCAGCCCTACCGTGCTGTGCCTGTGCCACGGGAGCCTGCCTGCACCGGTTTTTTGGGAAACCAGCCTTTGATGTCTTTAGGGGCAACTCTTCCTGACCACCACTTTGCAGAGAAGGAATTGTTTGTCTTCAGAAATGGCTCAGAAACAGAAGATTTTTCACACAGCTTCAAACCCGAGCAACTCAGCTTACATAGCTCTACTTCTTTCTTCTTTCCCTCTTGCAGTATGGGGAAAAAAAAAGGATATAATCAGAGGCTCAAGTGCCAGCTTTGCGTCCTTGTGCTCTGCACCCCATGTTTGCCTTATGTGCCTCTTCATTACATGTGTTCAAAAAACGGGTAGACGTGGCACTTTGGGACATGGTTTAGCGGGCGTGGTGGTGAGTTGATGGTCAGAATGATGATCTTGGAGACCCTTTCCAACCTTGATGATTCCTAGTTTTTACTTTCATTAAAAATAATCCACCCACCGAGCCAGGAAACATGAAATTATTACTTTACCCTTAACTGGTTTAGTGGTGGACTTGGTAGTGTTAGGTTAATGGTTGGACTGGATGATCTTAAAGGTCTTTTCCAACCTAAACGATTCTATGATGCTATAATCTCCTGGGAGGTTGGCACAGTTAAATCTCACTTAGTAACTAAAGGCATCACAAGCACATTTGTGGCATATTTGCAGAGCCCCCCCACCCCTCCTGCTGCTCGTAACTGCTGGAGACCCTGGGAGAAAAACCCTCTTCCCAGGCTGGTACAATAAGAGATTTCCCTTCCAAAGGGATGGCTGGCACTGAGAATATTTGCATTTGGTTTCCCTTTCTCCAACTCCATCTGAATAAAAAGGAATTGCTGAAAGTTCACAGGCAAATTTCCCGTCCCAAGTGTCCATGGTATTTTAAATCTCACGGCGTGCCATCAGGAGAAAAGCAGACTCGATAGCAACCATTTGTAGCATAGAAAGTTCAAGAAAGTTTAAGGAGTGAGACATATTAGTGAAAAAAAATCCATTTTTATTTGGCTAGGGAGAAATTAAGACCAGGAAAGGTGGAGCACTTTGGTTAAGATTTTTACATCCATGAATGCTGCTGCCCCTTAGGATTCCTCTCTGTGCCTTGCAATATCAGGCTTTTAATTAAAGACTCAGGTCCTTAAGACAAGCAATAAAGTGCCAGCCCAAGCGTGCCCTCAAATCTATCTGAATGAACAATAGGAAGCTGATGAGATGCAGTAAAGGGGAGGAGGATTTCTGCCCCAAATGGTTTGCAGTCCCTAGCTTTATTTTGGTTGCATTTAATTTTTAAATTGGAGGTTATCACCACCGCTCAGTGACACACAACCAAAGCTTCCCTTTGGTTATCAGACGACAAGGAAGCCATTCGCTTTTCACAGAACAAGTCCAACGCAAGGTAGCACTTGCGTGCCAGGTGCGTGGGCTGCCCTGTCCTGCTCTTGCAACCGGCCCCCCAAAAAGTCCCTGTGGTGCCAGGGCAGGCTGCATTACAGGGTGTGTGCCTCCCTGCAACACCCACCGGGAGGAACAGGGTTTAAGGGATTTGCCTTGGGCACCTGGGTGCCAGTGTTTCCACCCCAGCAGCAGCCTTTTCCATAAACGTTAAAGTGACAGAAAACGAGCTCCCGGTGCCAGTAGCGACCTTCTACCAGGGAGGGGAAATGCGGTCGGTGCAAGCGTTTCACCACCAGCCACCGCTGGTGGGTCTCGCTGCTCGAAGGGGGCCTGGCTGGCACGGCCACGGGTCGGAAACGAGCCCTGGGTGCAGGGACCCGGATCAAGGGTCTTGACCAACCCAGCCCCCGCGCAGCGGGGTGGAAAGCCACGAGCTGTGCCGATGCTCTCACAGCTGAGCTCCAGGGCTTGCAGGCTGCAACAGCGTCTGTTTTTTACCCTGAACCAATTGGTTTAATTAAAGATACCTCCCCAAAATCCTGCCAGAAGTATGCCCTGAGACCACTGAGCCCATAACCAACGCTACTACCCAAACCCACTGGGTTGGTACAGCCAAGGGACTGGTCATTCTCTGACCCACTCCGATTTCACCCAAAACAAGCCTGTCTGCAGAGACTTTTGTTGGACTTCAAATCAGCTTGAAAGTGCTCCTTAGTTCACAAGGGTGAGCCAGTTTGAAGTGCTCACCACATGGTGAAACACTTGAATCACAGAAATGCAGCAGCCTGTGCCTGAATGCCTGGAGTTTGCCAAACCACAGCTTCTGGAGGAGCCTGGAGCACACCCAAGCCTTCCCTCCACAAACCTGGGAGCATCTGCTGCCCGGGGTTTCCTTGGAGGACACAAGGCCCAGCATGAACACAGAATTCATTTTATCGTACAAATGCTCCCTGTGACTGCCAGATGGATTAATCTGGAGAGGAAGGCATTAACCTCCCTAAGCACCTGCAGCAACCCTTCTTTTCTTACATCTAATTCGTACTGGCAAAAAAGCCTGTGTCGGATCCAATTTGTTCTATGGAAAAAAAAAAAAAGAAATCCCATCAATCATAAATATGCCATAATAAGCAATTTTAAAAAGGAAAAAAATACATAGAGACATGCATATAAAATATGCTTAATAAGTGAGGTTTTATTCCAGCACTCACTAGTTGCTGAATATAGATGTTGTGGGCTGTTGTACTTACTCAGAGCCGCCAGCTTTGCTGCTGCCTACGCTACCAAGTAATTTCTCCAGGTGGAATGTGAAAGTAAGGCCAAGTCTTGGCACAGGCACCTGAGGATGTTACCGCTGTGTTTTAGGTCCAAGGGAGAAGCACCACTGCTTAGACAGGGGAACCAGCTTTTATTCCTGTTCCCCCCCCTTCCTCCCAAGGCAGCAAGCACAGCACGATGAAGTCAGGCATTTTCCAGGTGCAAGTCTCTGGTTTGCCTTCTCTGTTGACTTCAAAACAAATCGAATAGTCCTCCACACACTTTTATTAACAAAAAACACTTTTTTTCCCAGCAGGAGGTGCGCCAGTGGTAGAGGACCAAACTGAAGGTTCCTTTCAAGGGGTCATGTTGTATTCCCACTTCTAAACAAGGACAGGACAGCTCAAAAATGAGCAGAAAATAATTTTTTGACTTGCTGAGCCCTTTGATTGTAATGGTGTAAAATGAAGAGGTGCCCCCCTGTGGAGTAATTGCTGGAGGTGACTTAGACATTAGACTTAGATTTACGATTTCAAGAAAGGCACAGCATTGAAGAAGCTTTCCGGGTGGAATGCAACTGGATGCAAGGAATCTATCCCACAGGGAGTTCCCTAAGCCTGCAACCTTGGATGTCGGCAACATCAGGGGAGCCTGGTGCACTGGCTCTAAGGGGAGTTGCCCAGAGGGAGGAGTGGTGTGGAGACGCCACGGCCAAGCTCTGTGATAAGGGACTCAGAAGAGGACCATGGCACTGCATAAGCTGCATAATTGATACCCTGAGCCAACAAACTGTCATGATTTTAACGAAATGCTGTCCTTTTGGTAAACTTTGCTCATTATAATATCATTATAATACCAAAACACACCTCCATCCCAAAACCTACCCGCCTCTAAGGTGAGACCACTCCTCACTGAGCCTGCGCTCTGAATTTTTCCGAGCCTGTACCTGTAAAACGAAGTGAGAAAGTTTTACACCAATCGTAACAGAAGTATGTATGACTAGAGTCCCTCAAGTTCCACCTGAAAGGTAAAAGTACTATAAATTGGCCTAACAGAGAGGGGATGTTAGGGAAGACATCATCGTGTACTACTGTGACTTCTGGGATCAGTCGACGGGCTGAGCCTCTCTTCCCCCCCATCGGGACGCCTTTGGGTAAGAATCTAACACTCGGTTATACCAAGTGCCTCCCCGGGAAACTTAGAAACCTCTATATAGAGTCGCTTGATATCTTTTGATGCATCTGTGTTACCTATGCTTTGGTATTTGCATGTGCCTTGCAGTCAGTGAATTTATCGCCAGTAATCCAAAGAACCTGTGTGTCTGTTGCTTTAATAAATTGCTTTGATTCATTGGTCTAGCTGTGATAGTTCTCACTGAATGCAACCAGATGCTTTAAGTGTGGCCATGGTAGTTCATGCAGCATGACTAGACAGAAGGTGCCTACGTTATTTGTGCATCCGTAATCGTGATAGTTCAGTGCACTGAACGCGACCGGAGTTAGAACGACAAATTGGGTACCTTCCAAAGCCCTCTTGATGCAACACCCCCCCCTTGCCCCTGCATCCCCACCTCGAACACTTACTGGTGAGGAGCCCCTCTGTCCCCCTGCCAGCAGCCACGGGGCACCCCTTGCCATGGGGCTGGCTCCCCAGTGTCCCCGTGTGATGGCAAGGGCACTTTTGGGGCCCTTTTTTGCCCTCACTGAGGGCGCTCCGTCCCTCCACGGAGGGCAGTAGCTCCTTGTTCCATGGTGCGCACGTGGGCCACTTTGCAGCTGCCCAGCTGGGCACCAGGGCTGGGGTGGGTGCAGCAGCCTGTGTCAGTCCCTGTCCCCCCCAAAAAACCCACCATGTGGTGCAGGGACCAGAGCGGTGCTCAGGCATATGGACTAAGGCTTTTCAGCTGTCCTTCCTTGTGTACCTGAATACGCATACATTCGCCCACACAAAAACTAGCAAAATAGGTGAACATCAGCACCGAAGTAAAAAAATTCCATTTGATTTACAAATGAGGGTTTGGTTTTTGGGTTTTTTTTTTTTTTTACTGCTTTTTGGGAAGCTTTGCTGCACAGGCAGCACCACCATTTCAACCTTTGCTCCAGGGTGGAACGGGGAAAAATAAACACCAGGAAATCCTGTTGACCAACGAAGGCTGAGTTTTTTAGCAGCTTCACCTCCCCAGACACCAAAGCTGTTTGCTTCTTACAAGATTTAGCGGGAAGCAGCTTTGTCCTCTTACACCCCGTCCCCTGAGCCACCGCACGGGAGCGGGGCCACGCGCCCAGGTCCAGGTGAGTGACCTGATCGCAACCCCCCGGAGCTGCTGAGAGGAGGGCAGAGCACAGGTGATGCTGTGTGTCCCCTCGGGAGGTGGCAGGCGACCTCTGAGCAGCGACAGCTGAGGAAGAGGAAGGGAATGGGGTAGCAGAAGGATGCGCTCCTCCTGCAAATGCAGTACCTGGCATGCTCCCACTAGTTGCTTCTGGGATTGAAGTTTTTGAAACGCGAAAAAAAATGCCACGGATGTCAGGAGGGAGAGGAATTGCCATACAGAACTTGACTCCCCATTAAAAACAGAACAAACCAAAGCAATAAAAACCCAAACAAGTGGACCAGGTAAGTTCAGGCAATTTGACATGTGCACGAGCGTGATCCCAGGAGCAGGGTTTCGGCACACGCTGCCTGGGTGTGTGGCTGCTGAGGATGGATGATGCATTGCCTCGTGTGTGGGTGTCCTGGTTTCGGCTGGGATAGAGTTAATTTTCTTCCTAGTAGCTGGCATAGTGCTGTGGTTTGGATTTAGGATGAGAAGAATGCTGATAACACACTGATGGTTTAGCTGTTGCCAAGTACTGCTTAGGCCAGTCAAGGACTTTTCAGCTTCCCATGCTCTGCCAGGTGCACAAGAAGCTGGGAAGGGGGCACAGCCAGGACAGCTGACCCAGACTGACCAAAGGGCTATTCCATACCATATGACGTCATGCTCAGTGTAGAAACTGGGGGGGGTTGGCTGGGGGGCTATGGTCGCTGCTTGGGGACTGGCTGGGTATCGGTTGGCGGGTGGTGAGCAATTGCATTGTGCATCACTTGCTTTGTATATTATTATTGCTATTATTACTACTACTATTTTACTTTATTTTATTTCAATTATTAAACTGTTCTTATCTCAGCCCAGGAGTGTTTCTCACTCTTACTCCTCCGATTCTCTCCCACATCCCACCGGGGGAGAGGGAGTGAGCGAGCGGCTGCGTGGTGCTTAGCTGCTGGCTGGGGCTAAGCCACAACAGCAGGAAAGCATGGAGTGTCCCCACTGTTCCTGGCCAGGCCGTGGACCCGAGCTTGGCATATGCGCTGAGCTCTGCCGATCTCCGTACCCTGGGGCAAAAACCCAGCACTGCCGGGGCACCAGGCTGTTGAGCGAGCCAGAAGCTGCCAGTGGCAGCGGTGATACCTGCCACTGCCACCACTGTCTGCGCTGGAGAAGTAAAAAGGGTTGTTGTGTGAAATCAGAAGATACGCAGTAATTCCTCTGTGTCCACGCGGTCTCCTCGTGTCCTTAGGGACGGCTGGGAAGCAAGGCTATGACTGCTCCTGGCTGCAGCTCCTTCCTTTTCAGTAGGAAATGCCAGGTTTTTGTCTTGGGCGCTTGCCTGGCCCCTGCCTTGTCCAAAAGCTGCTGTGGGAGAGGAGCCAGCCGCGGCTGGAGAGCTGTCCTCCTGCCAGGCAGCAGCCGCAACTCCACCGTACTGACTCCCCCTTCATGGACAATTAAGAAGCACACCGCTTGGCTTCAAAACATACAATATACTTTATTGCCTGCTAGATAATCAAAGTGAGGAGTAAACACCATAGCTGGAAAAAGCAGAAAAGGACCAGGAGAAGGAAAAGAATATCCAGTCACCAAACAAGTTATCAGGCAATAAACCATACACAATATAAATAATCTGTTTCCCAAACAACTAAATCTTTATTTTGCTAATGGCCATTATATGGTTAATTATCAGTAGTAAAATCTCTGGATTTCCGTTTCTACACAGCATTAGTAGTAAGAAATATATAAGGGACTCTGCAGAAAGCAATACAAAGGAGTTATATACACAGGCACCTTCTGTGGAGCAAGAACAGAACCTCATCTAATAAGGAAGGGCTATCTACAAACCAGAAGACCATGGTAATACAATATTAGCTCAGACTTAGTTTAGCTGCAGCCTTTCCACAAGGTAGGCTAGCCAACTTATGTATACATATATATTTTAATATAGATATATATATAGATTTATTATTTTAAAAATAATGTGAACTACCTGTAGTTCCTAGACTAATTTTAAAGAGGCAGTGTACCTTTCTGAAGCTTCATTTCAGGAAGTATATTAAAAATGGTATATAAAAGACTAGCAGACCCAAGCTCGCGTTTCAACTTCCGATATCTTCCCTCCAAGTTTTTCTCTAATGCTATAGCTGCCATCCGCATTGACAGCAATGCCTTTAGTCATCCGGATTGCTATTTATGTTGCTGTAATTGCTACCACTAAGTTTACTGGATTATAGTGTTAGTAATTGTTGATTATAAATAGCAATAATGCTGCAGTACACTGTCAAAGCCTGGCCGCGTTATGAAGATCTAGTCTGTATGTGCATGCAGAGTTTTGTTGTTTAATCTAGAAGAATATTTCTCAATCAAAGTGCTTCCCCTGCCAACCCCCACATGTTGTTCAAACCACGTCGCAAGGGCTCCTCTCTCTAAGGAAGATGCGATGCCTCTCACCCACACCAAACTCTCAGCACTCCTTCGCGCAGCATCCGTCCATCCATCCAACCTATTTTATGTTTAGGGCATAATCCTTCCCTCTCCCACAGCCGGTGTCCTGAGGGCTACTAAATATGACTTATTCAAATTGAAGCTGGCTATTTGAGGAAGCGCTTTTAACACATTTTGGGCCACATCTCCAGCTGGGCTATTTCGGCCTCGTGCTCCCCACAGCAGGCAGGCAGGCAGGCAGCAGGGCGCTGCCCGTTGCCGCTGCCCAAGAGCCCAGCCCAAGCCACCGAGCAGGGATGGGGAAGGGAGAGATGTTTGCTGGGGACACCATTAGGACCCTGCGAGACCAAGGGTGCTTTTTGTGCCACCCATTTCCAGTCTGCTCTCTGTTTGTGTCTTGGGGTCCACTCGCAAAGGCAAAGCGGGAGCATGGACGTGCAGACGGGCAGCAACTCTTCCGATGGGACTTTCTATTAAAAACAGGCATCAAGGGGCAAGGCCCCTTTCATAAGAAATGTCATTTTGCTCTTGGCCCAACCCTCCCCAGGCTTTGCTGATCCTGAAGTGCTACATCACTTTTGTTCATGACGCAGACGTCACTTAACCCGTCCCTGGCCATAAAGGTTTCCAGAAGCCTCTTCCCAAATCAGTGATGACACCCTGACACACAGTTTTTCTACTTTGGGTACCACCCCGGTGGTGAGGAGCCGGGCTTGCATGACCTAAGTGGCTCAGACCCAGGGAAGACCTGAAACACAGCAGCGCAAGCACAGGGGTCTCCCACTCAGGCAGAAAACCCGGTGGAGAGAGATGGCTGGGCGGGTGGGAGGGATGTTTTCTGGCTTTGGCTCCATTTTCACATATGCCCAGGTATCCCCCCAACCCTGCCACGTTTCCTTGTGAGCTGCAATGCCAGGATCTGTCCCGCGTGACTCAGCACGGTCCCGCCAGTGCGAGGGACCGCTCTGCTCCCCTGGGAGCCCCGGCTTGGCACAGGATGCTGGGCAGAAACGACCTCCAGCACCAGCACCAACATCCAACCAAAAGCGTACAACACACCCGCAACAGAAGCTGTCTTGTGAGTATAGCAGAAAATGTGTATCAAGAAACATGTGGCAATAAATAAACGGCTTCCCATACTAAGCCTAGCATTTTGATAGGGAATCTTAAAACCGGGTATTTTTCAAGAAGGACACCCTGGCAGAACAGGATGTATTTGCAGTATTACAGAATGAAGGATGGACCCTATTTAAAAGCATACCTGTCATTAGCACTTTGCCAGGCAAAAACGTCCTTGCTGAATTCAGCATTACCCTCTGCACCTTTGCTTACGAAACAGTAAAGCCAGAAAATTCCTGACTGATATTTCATAGTGACCTCAGAAGCAATCGTAGCTATCCAAGCAGCAGGTATCCTTCTCTATCTCATCCAGGTACCCATCCGGAGCATGCAGGTAAGTACCATAAGAAGAGAGGCACACACAACAGCTAGAAGCTGACCTGTACGATGTAAATTCTTCTGCCTAGACTGGGAAAGCCACTGTGTACAGATGCTGTTTAAAACTCAGTCACCTCAGTTCCCGCATCACCACAGAGTATTACTTCATCTTATGAACCTATCTGGACCTTCTCATACCCTTGGTGTTACGTGGATGGATGTGCAAGCACAGCAGAAAGGAAATGCTCCTTTTTTTTATATTTTGGTAAGAATTTTGTGCCCGCAAGGGTTACAGGATTAGTGTTATTTTTTCAGTTCTGTTAGTAATTCCTGTTCAGCTTTACAGGACTCAAAGCACATGCTGATACTGAACAGCAGGGAAAACACGAGAAACACCCTGCTACATTGGGAAGAAAAGAAAAAAAGGCAAATAGAGAAGCACTTATATTGGATATAAAATCAACTAAAGATTCACCTTTACTGGCTGCTCTTGTGGTTTTTTGACTAGGGAGGAAAAGGGTGTAATTTGGAAGTCATGCTCCGGTTGATCTGCTGCAAAATGCAGCTTTTTTTGTCGCTTTTGACTGTGCCGCAACCTATTTTTGCTTATCCCGGTTGCTAGGGCTGAGCAGGAGTGAGGAAATCAGGGGGAGCGTGAAGGATTAAGAGTCTATTGGAGCAGGAGAGAAACCATGAGAAACGGAGGGAAACACTTTTCCTTCTCCAGGCATCGCTGAAGAGTATATCGATCATGAAAGCCAGGAACTGCTGAACATATTGGTTCATTTGCAACTGAAGTGCAGTTTGATGGGCATCCACTGTATTACATAGTTTGTGTGTAAAACCAGGAGCCAAAAATTCCTAGTGCTAGGCCTTCCTTGCTGGGGTGATTACTGCGCTTGGGGAAAATCAGTTCATCCCTTCCACATACCTTGTTGCCCCTTTTATAGGAGTGCCATTTCTGCCACTCAGAAGGTTTGTGAGGAAATTGCATTTTCTGAACTGCTCCATTGCACCCATTTCCTTTTTAGCCATTAAATGCTGCTTCTTGCAACACTCCGAGATTGTCAACTACTGCAGCAGGTTGTCTGTGGAGATACTGCCCTTAAAAGTCAGCCTCTGGTCGGTACACAGTTGCACTGGGTTTTGTCAAACGCTCTTACTGGAACTAAATAGACTTGGGTCCCTCACCCATCTGTGCTCCTTGCCATACTCATGCCCATAACTGGGCCAGGTACCACTGGGAGCAAGCACCCGGAGGAGTCCAATGCTACTAGGGCCTCTGCTTTGTGCCCTGCCTACGGTTTCACTTATTTTAGCTCTTCGATACAGCACCCAGTCCCTGCTTTTCTTTGTTCTCCCTCCCTGGCTGTCAGTGCCGGGGTCCGTGCCACCACACGGAGCAGCTTAAAGGGGGCCTTGGGGCCACGACGACAACCGATGGGCACTGCACGCCTCCGGCAGCACCCGCAGGGCCACCTCTGCCGCAGCTTGCTGCTGTTTCTTGTTGGGCTCCCAGCAGCCTGTACAGCCCTCGGCGGTGCCGCTGGCCCCTGCCGTGGCGGCGCAGGGCCGGCGAGGGGCTGCCGTGCATTGCAGAAGGTGCCAACGCTGCTTGATGCCGGAGCCAGGGGACTTTGCCGTTGCCTCCCCCTGCCTCCAAGCTGTGCGGTGCCATGTAGAAGAAGAGCAGGACTGGTGCGACTTGGGGCTAGGGCCCAGCAGCATGTTGCCACGTCCGGGGCGACCTTCGCCCGGTGCCTGGACCATTAGTGCGGAAGAGGTTTGCCGACCCGTTCCTGTAAGCCTACAACTTTTGCTGAGTGCAGCAAAACTCTGCCCTGGTGCCAGGCACAGCGACCAGGAGTGCAGGCAGGGAGCTTCCCGACACACCGGCATGGACAGAAAATGAAGGAAATTGCCTCCCTTGCTTGAGGGATGTGCTCTCCACTTTGCTTCCCCGTTGGAAGCCTCTTCCCTGGTATTGGGTATTCTGCACGGAAAAAAGCATGGTCTGTCCCCGGGCGACTCCTTGGCAAACCATGGCATCTCCCCGGGTAAATCAGCGCACTGTCAGCAAGGAAGCGCACTGCTCTTGCTAACACACTGGACTTGCTCCATTAGTCTCCTAACTGTTTCAAAACTATTCCACTAGTCCTGGTTTTGGAGGTGGAGAGACTATCACAGGTACAGCCATGGGTCCCCGTCCCAAAGCGAAGACCCAGGGATGTCCCGGTCCCTGCGCTGCTGACACCATCACGGGCAGCTTTTCCCAGGTCTCCTGGGGAGAGGCTGGATCGGACACCAGCAGGGACCTCACTGCGAGTGCAGGCGATGCCTTGCCAGCAGCATCGCACCAGAGGACAGCCACAAAAATGCCCGTTTGCAAGCCTGGAGGCAGCTGAAAGAGGATGGCCACAGAGCGAGGGCAGGCTCTGGCACCCACCCGCTCACCAGCCTCCCGGCATGGCCTAATGAAATGCATGCTGTTCTCCTTTGGTTCCTCCTCGCAATATGGCTTTAACGATGGACTCGTAGTGTCTGAAAAGGGTACCAAGGAAAAAGCTGGCAAGCTGGGTTGTTTTGGGTTGGTTTTTTTTTTTTTTTTCTATTTTTTACTGTCAGAACTCTGTAAAAAAACTTAAAGGCAACTGCTAGATAGAAAACACAGCACAAGGAGAAAGGTCTCTTTGAACCTCTCTGGTATGGCTATTAAGCGTCAACCTGACACACCATTCAAAGGAAGAGATTTTCAAAGGAATGGAGGAGTCCTGTGACTAGAAATAAGGTTGGGTTGGTGCTCCTTGAAAATCTCATCTCAGATTTTATCTGATCATTATTTCTAAGGTTGCATTTACAGAAACAGCTAAAATGCTTCTCTAACATCTTTTGAGGACACCATCTTTTTCTCCTATACCTTAAAATTTTATACTTAGGCACTGGGGGAATAAACCACCCTCAAAATGTAAAGATAATCAAGCACTGGAAAAAACAGCATGGGAAAATGGTTGAGGCTCCACTATTAAAGGCTTTTAAGGACAGGTTCAACACCCACCCGTCAGGTATATGATAAGTATAGCTGAACCTGCCTGAGGGCAAAGAAACTCTCTAGCTGACGTCTCCAAGTCCCTTTTGGCCCTGTGGCTCTGTGCCAAGTAACTACTGCCAAGATCTCATCCTGCCACCACCCGGGATGTGTTTAATATCCTGACTGGCTGCTCGGTTTTCTGCCTTGGCTTGCTGTTTGTCCAGGAACACACATAAGCTCTTCAGACATCCTATTAAGAGTCAGCTTACATCTTCCTCACAAATCATCAGAAGCCTGTCTACTTTTACAGTCTCCCTGAAAAAAGTTGGGGAGCAGCAAACCAAGAAGAACGCAGAGAAATGTTCACCCTAACATTTCAAAAGCTGCCATGGAAAGCTTTCCTTCAGCCTTTTGTCGTCTTGAAAAATGTTGACCGAACTGTTGGCAAGTTGATAACGAGCAAGAAAACCCCACACTGATAAGAATCACCAAATCTTTTCAATATTTGCTGCCGGTTCTTGCCGATAGCTTGCACGGGCTGGGCCTTCAAAGAAAAAAGAAAAAAAGCCAAGCTAGGAGCCTGGGACATCTAACAGGCACTCACAAACATGGAGATGAAACATCATTAGGAAATACCAACACTACTGCGAAGATGGATCTGCGACATTGCATTTCATGTAATACGACTGCCCAAAGCTGACCTCGCACACCGAGCTCCTATCAGCTGGCTTACAGTGTGCAATTAATGTTGACAACATTAACAGCAATCAACTTACAAGGAGTAAAAGGAAGAGAATAAACAGCAGCAGCGGCAGCACCGGTCCGCTACAGTCCCCTACGGATGGCTGTGAGAATCCATCTGTTTCCCATTTCTGCAGCGAACAGTTATTGTAGCAGCTTGCTAACCTGCCCTCACCATAGACACGCAAGCAGAAAACGCAGAATTTGATGCTGGCCTTTCCTATAAGCTTGTCTGCACCCTGAATTATTTTTTTCCCCCAATTTATACATTCCACGTGGGTTAAAAAAGACCATCTGGTGACACATTTAATTACGAAAGTCTGTGGCACCCTTCCCGATTTCATGTTTCTTGATGAAATCAATGCCCAGTAACAATAATAGAAGGATAAAAATGTCTTTGCATCAGCAGTAACTCCATGCACACAGGGCCTTGAGACAACCACCACCACAGTATTTCAGGGAGACGGCCGGAGATTACAACGGCAAGTATCCAGTGCTGCTACAGCCTGCATGAAATCTTGGACCGTAACAACTCAAAACCATGGAGAACTGCTCACCCGACACAAGCTCTGTCACGCAAAGCGCCCAGGACAGCTTTCAAACAGAAGTAGCCGAAAGATACGGAAATTAAAAGCAATGTTTTACTGACTGACAAGACATGCAGAGCAACGGCCCTTCCTTTGATCCAAGAATCCTGCAGGTGCAACTCTTACTGCAGCTTTCTGCAGCGGGCGCTGAGGGGGCCTCTCCACACCCTTCAGCTGGCATCCCCATCCGATCCTTTCGGATGCAGTGGGGCTGCTGCACCGCGCTTCCCAACGGCCAGGGTGCCTGCTCCAGAGGGAAAGTGGTGATGCTTCACGTAAATGTGGTCCTGATCCCGCAGGCTTCCACCACATGTACCTGTTGGCCTAGGTGAGGCTATATGGGCAAGGTAACTGGAAAAGCTGGTATTAACATTTATTTGGTCTGAAGGTTTCTTCAGTAATTTCGAAGAAAGAAAATCTAATTGACTTTTTTCCCCTCTAGGAAAGAAATTTAGAAATGTGGCAAGAGTTTTACTTTGCAAGTTAAGGCTTATTATGAGTTAACGCAAACGTCGCAGGTCTAATGCAGTGCTGAAGGGGGTTGTGGTTTGTTTTTTAAAAAACGCACGCGACTTCAAGGTACGTTAGTTGCTATAACAAGCCGTGCACTAAAAAAATGAACCTGGCCAAATCCGCAGAAACTGTGAAACAAGTGTGAAACTATTCTCAACAATAAACTGTTAGGAGAAGGAAATAATTTATCCTATTTCAAAAGCCTGCCGGGTTCCCAACACTGCCGCTGCTTGGGCTTTTCTACAGAAAGCCGGGGCGCAAGACGGGCCCAGGGAGCCCAGCTTTGCTGCTATACCCACTTCGCTAGAGGATCCCACCTCCTTGTGCCTATCTTTTTGTAGAAGCTGCGTTTGATGTTCAGCCACAGTTGGGGAAAATTGTTGTTAAAATACCACTAGTTAAAAAAATGTGGGTTTGTTTGAGAGTTATGCACTAGCTCGGGAAGGTCTGGGACACTGTCCATCCTACTGAAAATCAGTAGGACGTTTTGCTACTGATGGCTGTCAAGTTTTTAGCTGCTTGAAAAAAGAGAGGAGACGGAAGGCAAGATGACTGAAAAGGAAGGTGAGAAATTTGTAAGTGAAGCTCAACATTCCCAACTCCCAGCAACGCAAACAAAACCATACAGCGAAGAGATTTGCCTCTATCAAATAAAAAGCATTTTCAGTTGGACAGTAGAATTGACAAAAGTGACAAAACCCAACCGGTTCTTATTTTTAAACAGCTTTTATGCTGTTTATGCCCCTTCTATCTTGATGGCAATAGATTTCCAGCGGCTGAGATTTACAAGGCGGTGGTTTGACGCCGAAGGCAGCTGCACATTCCAGACATGCCACCACGTCCTCACACAAGCACTGCCAAGTGTGACGGGCTGGTGCTGCCAAGGGGCCCCCACCTAGGCCTGAGGCAACGTGTGGCATCTAAAAAACGACATCCACCATTTTCTACCTATTTGAGGATTGTTAAAATAACTGTATTTGTGGTTTTATTAATCAAAAGTAGTAAAAAGTTACTCATCTTGCAAAGCACTTGGAGTATTTTCTGAATTGTCTAAAAGCCCAGAAATTTTTATTTAAGAACACATTTTTCTCTCACTATTAAAGATGCTTTTAAATCCCTGCTGGCAACCCTTGGCTGTCAATTATAGAATCACTTTGCCAAGGTGGGACAGCACACATGTATTTTTGTCTAAGTTTTTTAAACTAGTTGCAGATTAACAGAGTCTGTGCATATGAAACGACTGCTTTTATATTGACTCTTACATATTATGGTGTTTTCATGGTTCTTACACATGAAACATATGAGTACCACGCTCACAAATTAATTATTTCGAAAATGCATCTGCATATATGCTATCTGTTTGAAAATGGTAAAATAAGGACCCAGCCCTACAGATAATCTGGAGATTATTGTTCTTCTAACCACCCGACAACCAAGGTACGTCAGGTACATTTTGCCATCTGGTAGATACAGAAATCTGTAAAATGTATGTATACTTTCCCCTCACTTGTTTATAAGAAACCAAGTGCACAGCGCACACTGCACGAGTAGTGCAGCTGTCAGAGCTCGTGGCAGCAAAGACGGTGTATTCCAGGCAATTTTTATACAAAAGCCATAAAAGACTGAATGGATCCTGTTGCTACGTGTGTATGGATGCAACTGAGTAAAATTCTGCTTCACTTTTATAAGGACTTTTTGTGAGCACCCTCTATTTCTGCTGTTCCCAGAGCCCGGCCCAAGCGAAGCAGTCGGTGACCCAAGGACAGACCGCCTTCTCCCTGCGTGCTCCTGCAGCACGGAGGGCAACACAGCCCGTCCAAGTGACTCGCTCAGGCTTGCCAGGGCTGCCACCATAAAACCAGCACCCCATCCTCTGAAGCAGGCAGTAACTGCACTTGGCCACCCCAAGGAGGCAATCCCGGAGGACCTCGAGAACTGCTGGTTACCACTTCATTGCCTTAAATCTACAGTGGGGCTGCTGCACCCATCAGTGGACAACACTGTTGTACCAAGTATCACTATACCTCAGCTGTGACTGATCTAGGAAGCCGTGACCACCTTCATATCCAGCTGTAAGCTAGAAATGCTGAGTTTCAGAAAACCAACAAACAACAAATACTTAGGACAAGCAGCACAGCAATGGAGCCTCCCGCCACAGCAACCCTCAAACTCCCTGTGGCAAGGGCACATGGTGCCGACGACAACGTGTTGGACTCAGTGAATCAAACGGGTTTAAAATACAGCTGTCCTGACATTTAAACCATAGGCTCTGTTGTTTTCCCCTCATGCAATCAGCACAATTACACGGTGAACCTGTGCCGATACCTGCCAATGCCTGGCTCCTAGGTCTGCAATCACACATCTTGTATGCCACCCATCTTAAAGAGATCTAGCATTTGCATATGGCATCCTTTAGCAATCCTCTTCTAAGAGATTCCCTTGCTGGTGTGGATTTCTGCATGAGAATTAAGTGGTTATCTTCACTTTAAAAGATCCCAGAGCTGAATTAACTATATCCTAAATACAGTACACTAAAGATAGTTACTAGTAAAGATGTTTTGAAAAAAAATATGCACCAAGATTAAACAGTCGCAGAGCGAATGCTTCCAACCATTACTTTCCAGGGTAAAACTATGCCCTGTGCCAGCCAAGCACAGTATATTTTCCTGAAACACAGCAGGAAGAATTTTCTTAAGCACTGATTAAAATGACAATGAACACTCAGTATTATTTATGACATACATACAAGGAAGCACTTAGCAACACTTATGCCACATGCCAGATACATCTGTCATCTAGAAGCAAATGGGATGGTTTAGAACTGCATCATACCTCAAGTAGCTCACATACTACTTCTGACTGAAAAACTATTGCTACAGTCACTGAAGCAAAACAAGGCATCCATTCCAAGCCACAGACTAGAATTGCAATTTCTCCTTGGTTTTTTTTTTTTTTTTTCAGACCGGCTGGCAAACCTCGCTCTTGAAATTGGAACCTCCTGAAGGTTGATGGAAATAAGTCCATCTGCTGCGATGGTAATTTCCCTGCCACCTTACTTCCACTAGAAAACACTGCTCTCCAAAACAAAAGGAAACCCAGCTTTGTTGGCATAACCTGTCAATCTCTGCACACAATTTACATAGCTGCTCTAACTGAAGACACGTTACACCCCTCACTCAAAACTATCGCCTACTGAAACTTGTTGAGCTCCCAGCTAGGTTTGTTTTAAAAAATTGTATCTGAGCAGCTGTGGGCAAAAAGAGATCCCGGCTGCATGGACAAAGTTGCTGTGGCATAGAAAACTTTGCTATCCTGGAGAGGCTGGGAGGCTTGTGGGGAAAGAGTGTCCCTCTGCCAGAGCCCTGCTTCATGACAAACGCCACAACTGGGAGTCCCAGTAAGGTTCACCCATGGGCAAGAACGGGTGTTTGACCAAGCCAGCAAGGACCAAAACAGGTGGAACATCTCAGCCAGTATTACTGGACACCAACACCAAAAATAAATCTTAAACTGCTGACAGACTGGGACTATCTGACTTCCAAATCCTCCTTAACTCCGGAAAGATAGTAAGATGTTTTAATAATCCACAGTGACAAGACAGCAGCATTTAGAGGGCCCCAATTAGAACAGAAATCCCATTATAGTAAACTTGCTGAGGTTGGTATCTGAGATACTAGACCTTGAAACTTTTGGCAACGTGCTGCTGAGTTTTAAGACCTCCAGCAGCAGTACCATTTTAAGAATCTCACTTATGAAAACACCCAGGAATCAAGATTTTTCATACAAGGAAAGCCTGAAATGAAATCGTAACTCTAGATGTTGACCAGGTATTAAAGGAACCCACCCCGACCTTGGAAGGAAGGTAATTGATGCTCGGATTAATCTGACTGGATCCTGATGGTCTGCCATGACTGGGAAGCCTTTGGTGGGCCATATATCAAACTTTTAAGATGTACTCCAACTAATTGTTTTGGATCAGAAGGACATCTCCTGAGAGCTCAATTTTTTTCTTTCCTCCTTTTTTTTTCTTAAACCGGATGTTGTTTGATCCCACACCAGCCTTCTCTTAGCGTGCAAACCGTAATAAATGCCCCTGACACTCTCGATGTTGCTTCTCCATATCCAAACACTAAGGTAACAAAAGTAATAAACAAAATGCCACGGAGTGGATTAAAACATTAGGTGTTTGCATTCATAAAATTACACTTCGGTGCTAAGCCTGACACTAACTCAACTGGTTTGATTTTTGGGTCTAGTTCAAATAGTTCCTCCTGTTTCATGGGCTGACAAGTAGGTTGAAGTGCTGCTCTGTGTGGAATAAACTTTTTGTATCACTTTATATAGGCTGGATTTTCAACTGGAGTTTCAGCTGGGGTTGACAGCTACACCTTGTGCTAGCTTACTTCTGCTGAAGAGCTAAGATTATCTTCTCCTATCAGAAAGTAACTAATGAAGCCTAGCTGAAATCTAGAGTACATCTTAAATACAACTACATTAGAATTCAATTTCTTACTGTTTCTGTGCCAAGAACAGTCCACCAAAAGAAGCTGACACTGAATAGACAGTAGGCGTTATCTCTTACAGGTTTTATTTCCGAAGACAAAACAAAATAGAACTTTGCAGCAGATATAGGAATGCATCTCATATTTTGTTACAAAGTGCTAGTGTCCTACTGAAGAATCGAAAGCTTCACGAGCTATAGCATGGTTATGGTATGCTGAAGTATACTTTGTGTTTCAATGTTGTCACACTGTAGGAAAAAAAAAAAAAAGTGTTTGAAAGCAGGGTTAGCTGCACGTTAAAAAACCCTGGGATGAACAACGGAGAAGAACCCAACAAATGGTATCGAGGGGAGAATGTTGGAGTGCCTGGCAGAAGCATGGTGCTTTAGGAGGATGATGCCTTTCTAACCCGTGTTTTTCCAAAAGTATTAGGGGAAATTTATCTTACCTGACAGTTAAGAGAGTGTCAGTGTAATGCCATGCAGCTGCAAGAAGCAACATGAGTGAGAGCTGGGTAACAAACTAGATGTACCGAGAGTTAGCTGAATTCAGCAGGTGTTTTGTTGGAAGAACAAAATGAGAGCAGATGAAAGAAGATGGGAGTTTGAGGAATGAAGATGACTGGTTTAAGGTAATTTGGTAATCAAAAAACCAGAATAGTGACTTCAATGTCCCTGACTGGGCATACTATACTGAGAGAATATATACTTTACAAAGAAGATTCCTTCCAGCTTTTTTTGCTCACTGAATCAGAGCTCTTCTCTCCCTTCCCAAAGTATGACCTTTATATGGCCTTTAATGCTGAAGCTCTTCCATTCCTGGTGTTTCTTTGCAGACATACCGATGCATACCCAGTAAAGGCAGTGCAAGATTGCATACATTTCTTCTTCCCTGAGTAAATGGCACAGTTAAAAAAAAAACCCGACAAACCCAACCTAAAGGCTTCCCTTCTGCTACTTTTGACTCGTAGACAGGAGTTCTGCTCCCATGTGAACAACTGGTGTCTACTGGCTTCATGAATTCTGTACTCGGGTCTTCTGTGATCAGAAAAACACATTGCAATCAAAGAGGCTTCAGGCATCCAAGGACAGGAAAAGACAAGATCCCCAATGGTCTAATTTTCAAGCCTCAAGAGGGTAAAATATATGGGCAGAACACAGTCCTGGTTTAAATGAGTTTCTAAAGTAGTGGGGACCTTTATGTTTATAACATTGATGACACTTGCTACTTATTTCTAGAAGAGAATCCATTTCCGAGTAAGTTCTCTTAGTGTCCAAAGACACAAAACATAGCAAGGGCTTCTTCACGTGACATGACTTCTTATACTTGTGTGGACTACAAATGAGATTCCCAATTGCGCAAAGAAGACAAAATCCAGAAACATGACATGGATACCTGGACAGCTCAGGAGAAAAGGCAAACTTCTCCCACAGCCCAACTGCACTGAGTCCTGTCTCTCCCTGTCCCACAATCTCCAGCTTTATGCCAATATAACTCCTTGAACTCTGGGGCACTTGCAGGGGTCTATGGATCTTCCCAACAATGTCAACAGTGCTGAACCAGGCTCAAAAGTTTTTAAAAATAAAATGGAAGCTCCCATTATAGACATGTGTAAGCAAGAACAAATAGGCAGAAGTTCTTTACAAAATATGTGACGACTTTATAGTCATTGTGTAGAAGTTGAATGGATGAGCTGACAGGAAACTACAGCTTACAGTTCTGAGGATCCATCTCTGGGTTTTGGCATCTTGCATTTTCAGGTGGAAAATGAGCTTGTTTAAGTATAAAAAAAGTCAACAAATTCATACTGTAGCTAAAAACAAATTCTGCAAATACTGCTAACTCAGCCATTTGTTAAAGTAAACAATCATTTGATAGTAAAGCAGGTGAAGTATCAAAGAAGCTCCATTTGAATAGTATTTATTTGCAATCATTAGGTTTAAATGGGAAACTGTTTACAGGCACACACTAGATAACCAAAATAGAATGAACATAAAGAAATCTATTTGAAGGTCCTTTTCAAATATTTCAAATATTTTATTAAATATTTTATTCAGTTTAATTATCACAGTTTAATGTACTTTAGCATGTTATACACATGACTTAACATGTGCACTTAAAAATATCAAATTAGAGGTTTCTGAAGAAACTATGACATTCTATAAATGTGCTTATTGACTTTTAACTACACACATCTAAGAAGGCAGTAGCTCTGTTATACCATTGATGGAGATGAACTATTGTAAGGCATGTTTACACCAAACTTTGGAGAGAATAAAGCCAAATACTGGGTCAAAATTCAGTGGAATTATGTGTGAGAATAGACGCTGAAGGATTGGGCCCTAGGAAGAAAGACCAGAGCAAATCAGTTGTGTTAAAACTGTCAACAGATACTGGTTATTAAAAGCAAGCACTGCTGAGAAAGAAGGTTTTGGTAGCATCCAGGTCAGCAGGATCTGTGGTTTTTTTCAGGTGTGATTTTTGAAAATCACACCTTATGGTGTAATGTGAAGGAAGGAGACTGAAATCTAGCAAGAAAGTTGGAAAACTATCATCTGAGAAACCTCATGTTGTTTTATGACCTAATATGGGAACACTTTTCTACAGAGAACATGTTGCAAGTCACTGCCCTCTGATGCGTGTGTGTATGCGTATGTATACATACACACAGACACATGCACGTATGTGCCGCTCTTGCTTTTGTCACCTTCAAAGCCCCAACCACTGATTAAAGTGTAGCAGTGTGTGGGAGAAAATAAGGTTTCAGTTGCAGGGGTGAAAAGAGTAGATTAGACCATTAGATTTGGAAGCCTAGTTAGTTAGTTAGCCTCTACAGGTGTGTTTTTTTCCGGTAGAGTACAGTGTGGGTCTGCTGATATATGGTAACAGTTAAGACCCAGAAACTACAAAACAATTCTTTGGAAGAACTCAAGAAATGATAAACTATTTGCAGTCGTTTTTAAAATTCTGCGTCAAAGAAGGCCCTAAGTCACAATGATGTGCCTCCCCCAGGAACATCACACGCAAGCCCAAGCTTAACTCCAAGAGCGTAGTGGTCCGTAATCAGGGCTCCTGCACTGTCACAGTGCAAACAACAATGCTGCCCCGTAAGTAAGGATGGTTTTCAGCGTAAGCTTAGGTGTGTTGCTGAGTGGAGATCGCATGTCAAGTCTTCCTAGGCTTCTGCCTTACAAGAATTAGTGGGGGAACATAAAATATACATCCATCTCATAAGCTTCTTCGAAGTTGCAATTCAGTAGAAAATACTGAGTATATAAATGACTATAATAGTACTTAGGTGACAGCATAAACCTCACTGTGCCTTTTTATTGGGGAATTCAGCGGAGGAGGCAAGTGACTCTTTCACAGACTAAATGCACTCATTCACGGCGCTCAGTGTCCTGAAGTGCCTCAGCATCCTGGCAGCTGTAGGTGACAGTTCCACAATATGTACAAGGTAGGGAGAATGCCACAAGTATTACAAAACATGGCAAAGGTACCTAGGAGCTCTACAGTCTAACAAACAAGCACGGCAATCAAACGGCATCTAATGGATAACATACGGTATACAACACACAAGTTGCACAGTTACGTTTCCTTGTGAAATCAGGATTGCAAACGTAAACTCCAGAATAAGTTTCAAGAGCAGCATCGGGCTTAGTGCGTCACCTCTGGCAATATCTGAAGTCCACCGCCCCATGAGAACTGCATTTTCTGCTGTTACAAAAACCGATCTCACTGAACCAACTAGAGCTAGCGGGCCCATGTCCTGCAACCCATATGACTATGGCAGAGGTTAAACAAAAATGCTCCAGCAACATAATTTGGCTACCACTGTATATTCAGCCTTTACGTTGTCTGCGCTATATAAACGTTGCTCTTGCAAAGTAAAGCACACAGTGATATACAAATGATATCAATGGCTGAAGAGATTACACGATCAGGCCTGAAAGCAAATGGAAGTTAACGAAAGTAGTCTTTTAGAAGAGGTAGCCATATTAGACTCAGCATTCAAAAAAAGGGAGTGCACTCAAAGGGTCAACATACGTTACAGTCTCTTGCAGACCCATCATGGTTTTGTTTTTCCTACATTTTTTTTTGCAGAATGTACACACCCAGGCACACACGCACACACGCATACACACATATATATACATATACACATTTATCTTTTTTCCTAATTCCCCTTTCTTGCCATAACTTTGCCATACTGAGAACAAAGGCCAGCTTTCCTTTCATCCTCAATCTTATCTGTCCCACGTCTACAACTGTTGCCTCCAGTCTGTTCAGTATCCGTACAGTAGCTAAACAGGCAGTGGAAATCAAAACTGCTTCAATTTAATATCCTGTTCCAAAAGATAGCATCCAAACTGTAAGGCATTCCCTCGTTCTGGTGTGAGTTACAACTCTCTTGGGTTTCTACTTGATACAAACTGCAGAGTGCTCTTCAGCCTTGTGCTACAAAGGCAGCTTTCACCCAAATAATAAAGACCAAAGCTGGAATTTAAACACCGCAAGTTCACATGCTTCTACCAGTCCCTTGTTCCTGTGCCCATTTCCAACAACGCTTATCACTTTAATTTCAAAAGTCATGCACCAATGCTAGAAAATAGATACCCAAACTACCAAGAAGTCTCTTGCTCATGACTTTGGGATATTGTATTAGTATAAAAGAGCATTCAGTCATCTTAAATAAATATATTCTATTTCTGAAATCACAGCACATTCAAGGGGTAGTTACTGCCATAAGCAGAGCATTAAGTAATCTCCATAGATGTTTTTAGAATCATAGAATCATTTAAGTTGGAAAACATCTTTAAGATCATTGAGTTTTGATTGATTTGGTCTAATATCTGGAAAATAACCTACTGTGGGGATAAGAATCTGCATCTCAAATGTTCTGCAGAACATTTTTCCCATATTTGTATACAGTACTAGAACAATTAAGAAGACATTACAGTCATTTTCTCCCAGCTGTTTAGATCTGTAGCTTTGGCTACGACAATGCATTTTGAATACCTCAAAACTCCATATGAAATATCAAAGATCACTAAATAAATAAAAGCCAAGGAAAACTGGGACAGTACTGCATTTTACACTTGAGACAAGATTCCCCCCTCCCATGGGTAAGTCACAGAGGACAACTATGGTAAATGCTTTTTTTTTTTAAAGAAAGATTTATACACAGGTTCAGATCCAGAAAATAATGTGAAATGCATAAATATCGATAGCTTTAGCTAAGTTAAAATGGGTTCAGTAAAGTATGATACAACATATTCAGAATAAACAAAGCAGAAAAGCATCATATTTTGGTTTGCTTGAGATATACATAAGGTGCAACAATTTCTTCTCTAGAGGCATTTGTGGACAATGTGTTAACGGGTAACAGTGTTTGCTGGTATACTGAAGTACACACAATAGCAATAAGATTTTCCAAAATGAAAGCAGCTGAAATTAATAAAAATTAAAACAAAACAAACAAGGAAAAAACCCAACCCCAATACAGTAAGATATTGGTCTGAAATTTTTGTTGTGCTAACAGACTTTGTTACCTGAAAATACTGATACCCCTTCTAGTAGATTCAGGGAAAATTCTACCTACTGAAATCAAGACATCACTCAGAGAACCAATAAAGGCAAATGCCTAGTGAACTATAAAGCTTTGCAGGATTTCTGCTACTCTCAGTGCCTAATCGCTTAAAAATTAAGCATATCTACAAAAAGGTTTATAAGTATCTGAAAACAGTCATATCCAGTAAACTGACCCAATCCTACCCCCTCTCTAAGGGAAAGTCAAGGAAAAGCAGATCAAGATATTAATTCATATAGTAAAAAGTAATTTTCTGTTTCTTTTAAAAAAGGTACCATTAATATACAGAAATATCTTCAGGAACAATATTGAAATTTAAATCGAGGAAGGATGGGGTGCTTTGACAAAAATATATCTACTCTAAAGGCTTCTAGAGAAATAAGTTAGTACCATTGTCAACGTGAACGGCCTGCACTGTAACATATTTGGATTTCAGCTAATTATAAAGTGGTCCAAAACTCCAACAGCCACCTTGCTGTGACCCAACAGTTTTAAGTCTTTTAAGTTTTTCCTGTCTTGTTAAAATAACTTATAAAACTTTAATAAAATCTTATTAAAAATACTGCCATAGGCTGCAATGGCATTCTAAGGGGTCTTAGTCATATATTCACCTGAATTTTCAAAAAGCCTTTTCACTGACTCATTGGCTCGTAAATTTTGTTGTTCTTTTGCTGTTGTTCCCTTCTTCCCACACATGCATCCTCGACGGTGCTGTTTCAGTGACACTTCCCCAGCTACCTGCCTTCTGTCAGACCTTCAATCCTTTGTTACAACTCGTGTGGTATGTTGTATATTGTTTCCCGACACTGAACCAAAGACTTTCACTTAACTACAACAATGAAAGGCTAAACCTAGCAAGCATTAATAGAGTTACTGTCCATATGGCTATTACATCAAATTAGTTACAAAATAACCCCAAAACACATTATCAATTCAGTCAAGTATAAATAAGAATGCCTGATAGAATGATGTAAACTCGCATCATTTAAAGACTTAATTCAAAGAACTTCAAACTCAATCTAATACTATCAAAAGTTCAGCCGGTATGACGAAGACTAATAGAAAATTATTGCTGGAGTCCAATTTGGTAAATTGTTGTGCTACAATGCAAAAAGTAGGGAAACATCTTGTGCTATAGAAGAAGTACCCTGTTGAATTTGTAGCTTTAGATCAATTACTAGTGATCGTTTTGCATCTGTTGGTAGGAATCAATGCTTGGTTATACAATAGTGTAAGTCAAGATAGCGAAGATAACAGGCCAAGTGATACACTTGGCCTGCTTTTGGGATGTATTTATGAGAGCAAAACACAAAAATTCAACATAAGCAAAGACAGAAACTGGCAGATGGATCTGTTTGGTAGTCTGAATTCAGTCAAACGTTACTCTTCGGTTGTAGTTTATCTGTATACAACTTGCCACTTTACCAACACAAACTGTAATTGGCCCTTTATGCAAACTCTGAAGCCGATTTGGACTGTGCATAGTAACTACAACAATGCCAGTGTCTGTAAAATGTAAAAGGTATGTGTATCGGTGTACATGTATATCAAAAGTCACGGTTTTAGGTTTTTCAGAACGGTGAAATAATACTAAGGTCACTTTTGAAAAACGCATTTGCAGTACTTTTTGTTTACAGGAAAGTTTCACCAAGTTGCTCAGGTATCTATGCAAAAATAAAGGAACCCTCCAAGGCATGAAAGACAAGTCAATTATCTGCAGTATTTTCTTTTCCATACACCACTCTTTTTTCTAATGCACGTCATCCTGGTTATTCAAAGCTAAATTAAAAAGAAACAAACCCAAACATAGCCTGTCAGAATTTTTGCCAGTAAACTCTACCACCCTGGTGGCAAATATAAAAGTGCAGAACATCTGGACCACATGGCTGCCCAAACACCGCTAACAATGGTACATCTGTCCAGGCTGCCTTGAGTTCTCTGGAACAGGTTTTAAATTTATTCTACAATATAAACGTAGGCATAACCTATTAATATAAACCATCTTAGAACTTAAATCTTCATGTACAAAAATGACTAAGAATATCTAATAATAACTAGTGCAGTGCGTCAGTGTTTTTGTTGTTGTTGGTTTTTTTTTTTTTTCATTTTCATTTAGAATAGCTAGGTATTATACGAAACTAGTTGCCATACTCTCTGGTTGGTAAAAGAGATGCTGTGTGAGCTAACAGTAAAGGCAGCCTTTTTCACATCAACCACCTATTTACTGTTTAAAAGCCTTCAATAGAAAGCAAGCTCTGGGATCATTCCATTTCTGTTCATTAATAGACAATTAATATCACCCTCCTACATACTGGGTTCCGATTTGAGGACCTGGCCCAAGTTGCTAACGTCTGGCTTCCAGTGAATTCTGGGCCACTCAGAGCAATAAGCACTTGCTTGCAGTCTATAGTTTCCATCATATGGACTGACTAGCTTCCCTTGGTAAAGACAAGGCTAGGATATTAGGTAAAGCACAATGTTTTACAATAAAGTGGAGCTTCACTGGTCAGCGCAGGAAATAAGCACTGGAGCCTGAGACATTTCATTTGGCTGTCCGTCATGTGGGAGAGGTGTGGCCCTCTGACTTCTGCAAAAGAGGAAAACAAAGCCACCATCATTATCTGGAGCATGGGAAGTGCTTTTGTGAGACCAGAAAGGACGGAAAACGACATGTGATATGGTTTAACATCTGACATTACAGCACTGTAACTCCCTGCTACTACAGTTGCCCACATACTCCTGTTACACGCTCTTTTTAAAGGTATTCCTGCAACAGCAACACAATATCCTGAGGACAACCTGCAACACAATGCAAAGTCAGGCAAAACCAAGACATGATGGTATTTGACTACACAAAGCAAAATGCACAGCTGAAGAGCAAGTTAAGAGTGCACAAGTGCTGTTACTCATTTTGTAAGGGAGTGGCTTCAGCCCTCAGAAGCAGAGAATACAGCTCATGTGTGGCAAAAGAAGGTAAATGCAGAGAGGCATATATCATGTTAATTCAAGTCATTAACCAGCTTTTAAGCAATATGGAAATATACTCATCAACAGAGTTGCACACTGGGATTACTCCAAGTTTCATGACTTAACACTTCATCAGCCCAGCACAACATCTCTTTCATTACTACAGCAGTGTTAATTTACAAATGATCCCCTGGCACAGGGTATCATAAAAATAAACTGTGCCAGAATTATGTGCTGGAAATCAACATCAATCATTATAGCAGATGGACTTGGGAGAGCTCCTTTGCAGCTTGCCTTTTAAAACACATACATAGAGCACATCATCGCCTGTTATCTAATCTCACAAGTCAGGTTCTATTTTTGTTACAGTATGTGTCATTTGCAGCAATGACAACCTGGGGCCCACTTCTTACTTACACAAGGGTCACTCTACTTCACTCTGGCACAGCTAAGACCCCAGCAGAAACGAAAGCACCAATGTGCTTTGCACAGCTGGACTCCTGTGAAGTGACCTTGGCATAAAATGCAGCTCAGGCTCACAGCACTTAACTGGGGCATGCACAAGGTCAATAAAGCTAAACAGAAGCCTTCAAATGGAAAGCATGATGCCACTTCCAGGCAAGCTCTAACTACAGTTAAAAAGGAGTTTGGCTTCCATGGCCCAAGGCTCTGTGAAATTATTTAATAATTAAATTCAGACACTGAAGAAACACATCAAGCAAACCTCTAATGCTGTTCTTCTCATTTCCGGCTATTTGCAAATAAAGAAGAGAGTTGCAAAAGACAACAAGCAGTCAACAGAGTAGAAAACAGAGAAGCATCTAGACCATCAGACTTAGGTTTTTGTTTTGACTTCCATTTGCCGAGTCTGTGAGAGACATGGCTGTTTCTACTGGGAAAAAGTCCTCCCCTGTTTTCATTCCCCCCGGGGTGATGACAAGCTGGCATTTGCAACAGTTGCTGGACATTTGGCGGTTTGGTGTTTTCAGGCCTCATGGAAGGTGCTGCATGATGAGATGACAAAAGGTGGGAATGAAAAAGAAAGACCTGAAAAGAAGGCTGTGTAGAACATTAGCTCACTTCAACAGGGACAAGAGGAGGACAAGAACTCTTAGAGGAACAAAGAGGGAAAAACCACAGCGAAGCGAATCCTGTTGCTCTTGTGCAATTCTGGTCAGTGCTAATGGAAATCAATGAAACCACAAGGGTGTGAGTGAGAGTAGGCCTTAGTACAGCACTTCTGCAAGTCTCATGTTGTGGCTTTGGACCACAGAAGACAACAGAATCGAGTTCAGACTTTTGCGTCTTGATAACAGACACTTGTTTTGCAGTGCTGGGAGGAAAGGCCAGGCTGACTGCAGTGTGAAAACACTTCTCACCCAAAACAATGTTGCTTCAGCAAGACAACAGTTTCTGCAGAGAAGAGCTAGCAGGCTGGGTTCAGCTGACTTTTCTTCTTGTAGGGCCCCTGGGCTTCTAAGAAGCCTTTCAATTTTTGATCCGCAGCCTGAACACACAGGACTGGGTTGGCCAATGGGGACCATGAGATCAGCAGTAACCTAAGGCTGTGAATGTTTTCATCAACTGCTGCCTTGTGGAGTTTCTTAGGCAGCCAGCAATCTGTCAAATGCCATTTGCAAAGGCTGTGATGGTTTTGAACTGGCCCCAACATTTCCTCACTGACTTTCCACTGCCGGAAACGATGGGGTTTTACCTTCAGTAAGCTGCAGCATCGAAGAACAACACCAGATAACTAAGAGCCAAGGAGGAGTTGCTGTCATTGGTTTCCTCCCATCACAGGTCTAGCAGGCACAATCTGACCATGCTGAACTGATCCAACAGCCCTAAGCAAGCTGCACATTTTCCAACTTATCTGTGCGGATGGTCTACTCAGTAACTGAGAGGACCAATCCAAACTAACACGGCTTTCCATCATCCAGCGTTGTTCTGCCCTATGCCATTCTGCAGACGCTTTGCCTCCTACACAGCAAAGCACAAGAGTAAAAATAACAAGCTAGCTTCCATCAGCCACATTCAGCATAAAAACTTCAGCTGAAGTTATATGAAATTCTCTTCACAGTGTTAGGCCACTGAAAAAAGCAAATTAGTATGCAATAGCTACTTAAATCTGCTATTATCTGACAAATGGCATCTGATAATAACAAACCCTCAATCATTAGGATCTCAAGGAGCATATGAACATGTTTATATACAAAAATTGGTAGGTAAACTTACCAGGGAGGATCATTTTACCGAGTACTGAAATAGATTACATTGTCATTTAGGTGAAGACTTAACACTACTAAGCAAGTGATGTAAACCAGACATTCACAGAAAGCTGTGGAAGAGGAAACACAGGCCAAATTACAGAGTCTGCAATTCACATGCTTTCTGAACAAGCTGGCAGCCACATACTATTCACTTAGACAGCAAGGGGAAAAGAAAACCATACCTGTGTACATTTTCCATGGCTGCTACTTCTGCCAGAGCAGCTAAGCTAAAAAATGCAGACACTGCTGGCATATCTGATGTAATACTATGATTTTCTTCTGTCTCTGCATTTCTGGAGCATTCACTGTTGCAATCTGCTTCTGCACTTGATGTTTTTTGAAGAGTACTTTGCGGCAGCTCTTTTGGCTTCTCCTCTGCAATAAAAGAAATCTCAGCTTGCAAATCTAGCCCTTAAATTCACAGCAGCCCATCAATATACTGACTAGTCTGGTGTTAACAGAATCTTTACCTTTAGGACTTTGATTTTGCAAGTGTAATCTGATTCATGCTGCAACCTCTCCTGACCCAAGCTATTGGCAGGAGCATGGTACTAAGGTTTATGAAGCAGTTTACTGGTTTTGCATTCAACGGAGTTTTATCTTTTAGGTCAGGCAAGAGAGCTTTTGTGTATGTTTTCGATACAGAAGCCCTGAAAGACTCTCTTAACTGCAGAGGACTCCTGCAAGGACTGTGGCATTGATTGTCATATTATGGAATTCATTTTTACATCCTGTAACTAGGTGCAGTGTAATTTCTTTGCTGGACTGCAAACAAATTATGAAAGGTAATAGTTTTCCATTTCTCTCTATATCAGCTCTCAGTTCTTAGAGAGGAATATCCAGGGAGAGAAGACAGATTTGGGCATTCAAACAAAAGAAATTGGCTATTAGGGACTGATTTCCTAGTTGATTGATACCTGTATTTTAAAGAATTACCTTTCTGAAGCAGGTATGAAACCAAGCTAACTGAAAAATACTTCCCTGACAGGTTGCTTGTACTCCCAAATCTTCTCCAACCATGCAGTTTAACAAAGTTTAAACTCCCAATTTCCTTACCCAGTGTCCCTCCCGCTGGTGAAACTCGACCATCTGCTGTTCGGACAAGATGTGTGATCTTAGTTTTCCTTGCTTTCCTTTTCTGGCTGCCAACTAAAGGCTCATGCATCATTGCTGGCTCTGGAGTGTTTAGGGCAGATATAGAAATTTTATTCTTCCAGGCGGACTCACTGGAATTTCTGTCTTCTGAGAATATGGCTGAAAGAGGATAAAAACGCAGTTTTACACATAGAATAATTCAGCTACTAGCTATGCTCATTTACCATTTTGCATCTATCTGCATAAAGCCTTCCCTCAAAGGTACTCAGAGCATAACCCTCAGCAAGATACGATCCAAATGCTGCAGATATTTGCAGGGCGATAGTAGCATCAGCTCTTAAAGATATCCCGGAAGGTTCAAGTTTCTAACATTTGCAAAGAAAACTGTGAGCCGGGCAGTAGCACTTCAGCTGGGAGCAGGGTATCAGTCTGTATAAAACACTCTGCGACAGAAGATGCCAGCAAATAGCTGAGAGACAAAACGTATTTAAGGAACAATAATGGTCCCCACGTAAGCTTATCTTAGCTCACAGACAGACTCACAAGCAGAATTCAGGAATTCCTGACTAACCCCCAGTCTTCCCTCTATAGTCACTCTACCTCATCTCCTCTAAGCAGAGGGAAATACTGCCTTTTACAAAACAACAAGCCTCAAAAAACACGCGAAAGGCAGCAAATACAAAAGCAGAGCTGGATCACAGTTGAAGACAAGAATGCTAAAAAAAGGAAGCAAGCATGGGATACTGTGACGGAAATACTGCCTACATAAAGTCAGAGAGTGAGAAAGGAACATTTTGAATCTTTCTCAACAGTACCAGTGTTGGCGTTTTGAGATAGCTTTCTGTCCTGAACTGGAACAGGATCACAAATTTTCACCTGACTGAACAGTCACTTTAATCTTGTTCATGAAGAAATTGGTCAGACAGCAATCACAAAATGTATTTAAGCTTCCAAAGTCTGAGATCAGTGCATAGTCGTCAATCGTTTGTAATTTCCACTGATTTAAAAAGCCATATTGCTGATACCATAGGGTATCGCTAGTCCATAAATTCAATCTGTGACATCTTTTTTCCTCCTTTGATAGACGTATTATGAGGCCTACCCCATCTGCGATCACTGTAAGCTAGGGTTAGAAATGGAGTACAGGTAGCAAGGGCAATGCCCAAGTCATTTCTTACAGATGCCTGTCTAACCTGTTTTGAAACTGGGAGCACTCATGGCATCTGCACCAAGTCCTTGGGGCATTTTTTCCCAGTGCACTGCCATCCTGAATTATTTTGTATTTTTTCCTAATGCCTGCACCTCACCTTCCCTGCTGCATTTTCAACTTGTTATTTTCTTTACTACCTGTCAGGTTATACCCCATCTCTTTGCAACAGTCTTTTATATATTTCAGAGCTGTTACTGTGTCTACAGTTAGCTTTCTCTTCCCCACAATTTCTTTCAATCTTTCTTCCCATTTTAAAGATATATTTAAGACCCATTTGTTAATTTTCTGGGTGGTAGGACCAACAAAAATTACATGCACCAAATTCAAGCTGGAGTGCAAACACTGCTCTTTCAGAAGGGTTGATGCTGAACAAGATGAACCTCCTACACTGAGAGTCGCCGTGTCATGCGGGAGCACCCAGCCCCACAAACCATGCATAACAGCCAAGCAGTCTGCACAGACTTTGCCCTCTTTCATTTTAGTGTGTATTTACTGTTTATTTATCGTTTGTTTTGTACATTTAATGAGCTTCCTATTCAAACCTATGGCTAACATAATCTCTGTCTTTTGCCAGCTTCTTTAACTGTTAACTGTGAGGATGTGGACTGAGTGAAGTGAATAGCTCTAACACATTTTATCTTGTTAGCTGTTGCCCTTTGCTCTTTTGTTTTAAGTGGGAAGGGACCTTTTAATGTTTTATGGCATAAGAATACAATCAAATCTAGTACGTGTGTGTCAAAACATTTCGAAATGTTTCAAACCTTAATTCATTTATGTTCTTAATTCACCTTCATATCTTGTCTTGTAAAACATCTTTGAACTTGTGCATGCTCTTTATTTTGAAAAAAAGCACACAGCTTCAATTAGCTTTTCTCAGTGTTTAGCTGTAGCTGCTAACCTTTCCAGAGCAGAGTTACACTATAAAACTTACTTTTTGTAAAGAGAACAAGAGAAATCACAAGAAAAGATCTCCCCATAACAGTCCAATTAAGTAGAAGTGCCAGTGACTGCAAATGTGACTCTTAGGTAACTCAACTGGGCTAACAGCGAGATGTTCAGATAAGCTTACTGCTCTGAGACCAAAATCTTAATTGGAATGTATAATTAAATGGGCAGTTTTCTCTCTAGATTTCTTATTTGGGAATTCATAAGTGTTGATTATGTATTAATGTAATGGTTTGGTTGTAGTTCAACAGTATTTGTTAATTCTGATTTGGGGATTTGCTGTAATTAGATAGTACTTTGACAGTGCTGTTTCATTCTAGCTTGAGTTTATAATGGCTTTAATCTTAATAATACAAGTAATATTTTTATTAAACGTAAAAAAAAGAAGTTAAGACATGATTTCAAACAATAAACAACATACGATAGAAAGAAACCTGATGGGGTACATTTTTAATTAGATGCGTTGTATATTACAAGCCATTCAGGTCACTGGAAATTAACTTGATTGGTCAATAGAGTAGACAGTTCCCTTTTACATTTGTTTTCTTTCTCATATGGTATGTGTCAAAAAGCCCAAGAAATTAAAGATAAGAAAAAACCTTGAAAGGTAAAATAAAGAGGTGATAGTTATTAAAGACATAAGAAGGAGTATACGATGTTAGTGTGTTTGACTAAGAAATAGCAGAAGGTGGCTGACAAACTCAGGATGCAGCAAGTATATTCCCTCTTCATGTTTTAAGGTTTTTCAGTCCTTGAAATGAGACTTGAGAGTCCTCTACTTTTTCTCCTCCTCTAGCTCTAACGTAAGCTCTTTATCACTTCATAACATTGCTGCCATACAATTTTGAAGAAGGAAGGATTAAAGGTGAACAATGAATGAGTATTTTTGTGTATGTGTGTGGGTGGAGGGTGTATGCTGAAGGGAAGAGCTTCTTTTTTCTTCTCGAGCAGTCTTAGTGGACATTGGGTAAAAGATCATTTTCATTGACTTCTTTACAGTTTATTATTCAAGCAGACATAAAACCTAACTTGGAGGAAATCACACAAAGGCTTCACTCAAAGACCCTTGGCACTGAACTCCAGAGGAGAAAGGAGTCCATGCTTCAACAACTGTATAGCTAAGCTAGGTGCTTAGGAGTCCTCCTGCACCTCCTTCAAGAGGAACAGTATGCCACTGCTTCAGCTGAGAAAGGTATATCCATATGGATGCTGCAAACCAGGACTTGGTTTTGCTGCGCAGAAAGGACAGGGCTAAACAAGTTTAATTCCCTGTATTTTTCTTTAATAATTTCTTTAATCCATTTCACATCCCTTCTGCTTCCAGACAGTTCAAGAGCTGTCCCATGTAGAGCTCAGCTAGTTTTTAGGAGAATGCTGTCTAGAAATGAAATGAGGTTCCACAGCTGCTGTGCAGTCCTGCAAACAGGTATTTACATGGTTAGCTTTCCACATGACAGTAGCGCATGCAGAACTACAGGGCTATTTTGGCAAGCAGGGCTGAGCACATGACATGAAGATGTGGGCCTTTTGGCATGCTTACACCACAGTGACAAAAATGACTTTGAGAGAAAAACATGAGAGCTCTATGCCAGATGGTTTCCTGAGCTAGATTTGTTGAAAGTTAGCATGGACAGTTTACCCTATTCTGCAGGCATGCAGAGTACATGTAGTCTCATTTCCCACCCATCTTTGTGAACAAGAAAAATGAAGTCAATTGGACTGACTCAGTACGCCACAGAAGAGGACAAGCTTTTCAGATTGCATCCCAGCAAGGCACAAACAGATTTAAAAGAATTTCTTCAGCAATGCCTATCTGTTACGAGAGAGCGCTGCAGAAGTTTAACCACATTTAGTGGAGAATGAATGCTCTGTGGGTCTAAGCACATCGAGAAAGTGTCGAGAAAGAAAGGTGGGCTGTAATGCTTTAGTGGTCTTTATGAAGTTAAAAAGGGGAAGCCTAGCCAGGCAGAGCAAAGCTTCAAGTCACCAGTGCCTGGGGAACCACTTTACCAAGGAAGTGACACCAAGCACACTCTGACCTACAGCCTGGCAGAAATTCCAGCTCTTCTGACAACAGGACGCTGCCACGATACTGCTCACGGGGTCAGGCGGCACACAGAGCTGCAGCAAGGGCTGGGGACTAGCAAGCAAAGAGACACCAGCTGACAAAGCAGCAGATGGTCAAGCCAGGTGTATGGAACAGCTGCCTGGATGGGAAGCTCTGCTGAACCAGCCTATGCTGACCCAGCCCTCTTCCAGCCTGGATGGATGCCAAAAGCACAGTGGCACAGACTGCTGGCTCCTTCTGGGCTGCAGGCCCCACGCAACAGGGCTTTCTCAGCAGGGAAGGGGGGAAAAAAAAAAAAAAAAAAAAAAAGAGCAGAAAGTACAGAAAATTAGCAGAATGACCTTTCTCAAACATATGTGCTAAGGCTGTACAGACTGCTGGGCGTGTGGAGGATCAGTGGCAGGCAGTTAGCTCTACCAGCCACAGGAGACGGGGCTCCTTCACGCATCAGCCAGCGTTGAGACTGCTGCGTACGTTCATCTCCTCTTCTGGTGCAAAGGCCAGCATTGCATCTGGTTGTTACACAAACCATGCAGAGCCCTCAGCACAGCTTGCTCAATGCACCTGCAAGGAGTCAACGGTTGTGGTTTACCCCTTGTTATTTAAAGTATTGTTTCCCACCAGAAAGCCTTGACAGTGTGGCAGAAAATAAATCTCTCAGCTGACTGGTGTTCAACCTCCCCAAACAGGGATGGGTCCAGCTGTGCTTCTGTCAGCCTTCCCAAGGAAGGGACATCTCTCTTAACATATTCAGCTGCATTACTGTGTGCTCTCTGCTAGGAGGAGCGGGGATTGTGGCATGTCCACTGGCACTTTACTGGGCTGCATCTACCTCTCTAAAACCTGCAAACTCATAATATGGTGATTTGCACTGGTGATGCTGTGTATGATGTGGTCACATGGAATCAAAATTCACTGAGATACTCAAACTAGAGACAGACCCAGACAACATGATCCAAATACATCAAAATTTACCTTTTCTGCACTTACTTTTCTTCGTTCAAAACACAAATGCACACAGGTACACGTTTTTCAAGATGACAAAACATGAATCCAGTATGACCTCTGCTGACAGCAACCATTCCAAGTGTCTCCTCTCCAGCTAGAATAATATTCAAGCTCCTTCCTCCAGCAAAATTAACTCCATAAAAAACAAACCCACACATTATAGACTTGTGAGTCCCCACAAGTATAGACTAACCACAAAAAGGAGTTGAAATTTTCATTTAGTGTTCACTAAATCCTTGTATATTTGAATTGAAATGAAGATGCTGGGATTCCCAGCTTGAATGCTGCAGGATATGGGACAGTGGAGTCAAAGAGTTTAGTGCCCCGCTGCCTAGGAACTCATGAAAGGACAAAGTTATGTAGGCAGCACATGATGGCGAGGCTGTACGCCACCTGCCAAGGCCATACCCACACTGCACTTTGCTGATCAACGCTTCGCTTTCAGTGGCACTATGTGGTACACTTAAGAGTAGGCAAGACCCCAGATTTTCTTCCCTTTGCAACTCAGAGAAAATGCAGTTCCCCACCAACATATATATCCACTGCCTTTCCTTTGGTGATTTCTACGTGGGCTGTGTAAGACTGGTAAGTTCCTCCTGTCTTTGCTGCAGTCTTGGGAGGAACTTAGCAAACTGGCCCTACTCCAGCAAATGCACAGACACATCTTCAATGTTTAGACACGATGACATTATTCACATGCTTAACTTCCAAGGACATGCCTCTGTGTTATGCTGGAATGAGGCCAGGGTACTCAACACTCGCCAGGCTTGAATCTTTGATCATAGTACACACTTCACTTTATATCAAAACAGGCTGGTTTCTTTTAATCAAATGGAGGTTTTGACACATTTTATATCTGCAGATTTTAAGATATTTGTGTTTTTTATGCTACCATGTATTAAATGCTTTCTGTTTCTTTTCCTATAGGGGAATGTAAACACCCATTTTTCTTACTGATTTGTCTTCATGGTCTATTAATAATTCAGAGATAAAAATCTGAACGACACCCAATAAAAGCTATGTTAATATATGATGCCATTTTCACACCAGCATGGAAGCAAGATAGTTACTTCTCATGAGTGACTCCCACAACATGTTTGTTGTACAAATACAATGTAACAGAGCAAGTAATTTCAAAATATTTGCACTGTTGAACGCAGCAGAGCTGGCAGAGCCTATGTGGAAAAATAGTGCATGTGCACCATAGAGGCATAAAATATAGCATCAGGAAAGGAGAGAAAATGACGTGGCCAAGCACTAAGGAAAGATACTAAGCATAAAGGTAGCTGGGGGAACTGGAGACAGGGATAGTAATTTTATTATCTTAAAAAGAGACAGATATGGATGGGGAAAAAAATGGAAGAAATTAATGGAGCTACCTAAATAAGAAGAACCAGAGAGGCTCTTCTATACCACAGGGACGATATGGGAGAGAACTCCACCATGGAAGGGCTAAGAAACAGCCTGGGTGTGATTTGGATAGCATGGGCAACGTGACTACAAAAGTGGGGGGCGGGAGGGAAGGGCCCAGGGAAGCAGGCTAAGCTATAATCCTGTACATACTGTACACCTGAAAATGCTCCTCAGTGTTGTGAGTATGTAGGTATGCAGGACCACAATACTGTAACAAGAAAAAGACTTTGGAGAGCTACCAGCAGGACAGTGGGCAGAGCAAGTCCAGGACATAACTTAAAAAACTGTTGAAGTTATATTCAACCTGAGGCAAACAAAGTTCCTTAAGATTTCTACAGAGGGAGGGTTTAGTTTAGGTTAGTATTTCTGAGAGCTGGTGCAGAAACAAGCTCTTACATGCTGACCAGCTGCAGTCTGCAAGTTCTAGACAGTGGGAAATCACAGGGAGAAGAGATAGGGATGTGGATAAATGCTCTGGCCAAGGGACAAATAATAAGGTCTCTGATACAGAAGGGATGGAGAGAAGAGGAACCAAAGGACTAAAGAGTTATGGGCTGTGGAAGATAAAGAGTTCAGGGCCAACTGCAGAACTGCCCTTGCTTTGTCAGCTCTGCTGCATGGCGTCTGGAGCAGGGAAACTGTAATTAAGGTAGATGCCAATTAAAACCAGAACAGCATCATACTACAATAAGGTAATATGATCAACTGGAACCAGGAGCTAATGGAATCAAAGCAGACAGGGAAATAAGGGACCAAAGCAATCGAAGACTAGAGAGCTGAGCAGCCTCTGTCTAGAAGCATTTCCCCAAGACTGAATTCAGAGAGAAGGCGGCCCAAAACCTTAACTAAGTAATGCACCAGTACCTGTGTCCGGAACATTAAGCTTCTCCTTCCTGTGCTTACATTTGCTGACAATTTTGTGGAATAAGTTCTTTTTCTGAGACTGGAATGAACCTACAGACAACATTAATAATACATACTTTTAATTAGCAGTTTTAAAAAGAGTACAACAGTCACAGTATGTACTATACAACCTCCCCTTCCACTAATACAGGATGCCACTTCATGGGGAAGCACAAAACCTGACCTTCTACCAGAATGGACTCTGAAGGCTTTCAGCAGGCTGTACTTCAACCCATCAGCTCCCACTGCTTAAGTGCATACAAAGCATTTGAGAATGATGACCTTAGGAAAGCTCAGCCATACAATAAAACATGGTTTTTGCTTGCTTGTTTGTTTAAAGATGTGCTCTCTTTTGGATGTGTACTGTGTTTGGCTGGAACAGAGTAAACTCTCCCCACAGCAGCCTGGATGGTGCTGTGTTTTAGTCCAGTGACCAAGCCAGCATTGGTAACACACCAACGTTTTAGTTACTGCTGAACAGTGTTTACAGAGCATCAAGATCTCTCTTTCTCACTCTGCCACCCCAGCGAGTCAGCTAAGGGTGCGCAAGAGGTTGGCAGAGGACATAGGTGGGATGGCTGACCCACACTGACCAAGAGGTATTTCATACCACGTAACATCATGCTCAGCAATAAAACTGGGGGGAAAGTTTTTTCCAAAGTTGTCATTGCTCAGGGACTGGCTGGGCATCAGCTTGTTGGTGGTGAGTGCTAGCTTTTGCATCACTTGTTTTTCCCCAGCCCCCTTCACTTATTAAACTGTCTTTATCTTGACCCATGAGTTTTTTTTTCTTGCTTTTGCCCTTCCAATTCTCTCCTCCATCCCACTGGGGAAGGGTGAGCTAGTGACAGTGTGGGGGCTTGCATCCTGTGGTGGGTTGGCCCTGGCTGGTAGGTAAGAGTTACATTTGCCTTTTTAGTGACCAGAAATGAGTTTACACTAAGTGCAGAAGTAAAAGCTCCCAGGAGAGGAAGGTGAGGTTATGCCCAGCTCATGGTATCATTCCTATTTTTGATAGCAGAGTCTTTGCTAGGGGTAGTCAGAAGACTTCTTATGTGATATCAGACCACAAAGTATGCCACTAGCAGAGGTCATCAAGAAGCCATCCTTTGTCTCATTAATGGAGTAAACAGTGATATAGCAGCAACATAAGACGTAACAGACCAAAGATACAACACATGCATAATCTCTACACTGCAAAGCCATTTTTATGGAGTTACTTTTCAGACACTGCACTTTAAAATCTTATTTCCAAAGATACAGCAGGCAAGCAAGTCTTCAGGCTAGCTAAGAACAGACCTGCCCAAACACCAATGAGATGCACAGCAGGTGACAAGACGGCTTATAGCCTAACAAGAGGGTGTCCTTCCCATCTGCAGCTGACTTGGAACAGGATTCTACCCACCACAAACACCAGCCTCCTCCACTCCTCCTCATCCTTAAAAGGAACCAGATGCACACATTAGCTACTGAGACACAGCTGCAACCATGTAGCAACATGCGATCAAAGTAAGTCTACATCACGCATCTGCAATTTGCCATCACTGACTCTCTATATGCAGGGAAAGAAGAGAAGTGTGTGCAGCACATGGAAGGATCTAGTCTTATGAGGGGAAAACCATTCATAGGCACTAGGCTGTTTGAATAACATTGAAAATTACTGAGAGAAAGCTAAAATCCAGCCAGAAACAGGCATAGCAACCCTAACATTTTGTACATGTTGGCTTTGTGGCTCACTGCTGCTTGGTTTTTTACTACTGAAGAAATCAAAACTTTGGGAAAAGATTAATAATCTCCCAAAAATCTAGAAGTCAAACAACAAACCAAATAAAGTCCAAGTGAGAAACCATCTTAGGCAACATCAGCTTGAATCTGAATGGCTTCACTAGAACTTGTATAGAAAATATCAGAATAGAAGAGGCCATATTCACTCAAACTGATTCAAGTGTCATTCTGCAAATTTTACAATAGCTTCCTGAGTATCACAGAGTTGCATAAGCAGTCTAGTGTCAGTGCAATAAAAATGCAAAACAAGGAATGAAAAAGCTCAGGCAGATTGAGGGAAAGCCTAAGTGAAAAAAATGAGCTTTTCGGGAGGCTAAGGTCAAACACTTCAGCCACATCAACAGAGACAAGCCTTTCCACAACAGATCCACAAGAAGACAGAGGCAGAGGTACATAACTAGATGATTCTTATGACAGTCTTATTATTTTATTTTAAATTAGCAAATTAGTTATTTTTGCAGGTGCTTGGAATAAGCAACACATTACAGAGTATCACAGAAGTCTCCATTTCTACAGCTCAACCTGCACACTGTAGACCGTTTCAATCAGTATACTGACTGTCAGCCAGTGCCAGCAACTCCAAACAGAATAACTGAGAACAAAAACTCACAAAAAGATGCAAGCATTGCATGAAGAAGGAAACCCGTGTCTTTCATCTCTTTTCTACCGCCCAAGACACCTGTCATAAGCTTGCATCTGCAACATGTAGGGTACTCCAAGGCACATGCCACTTGCATGTAAAATTTTGTTCCCAAATGGAAAATCCAAGGACACTGACTTCAGTGGGGTCAAAAGAGAAGCCGCCTTTTCATAAGGAAACTTCCAATTTCCTACCCTTTTAGCTGTTATTCCTGTGAGACAGTGCCCACTGACACTTGAATACCCTTCGGCCATGACTGCAGTGAAAGAGAAGATGGGCTAATAGCTAAATAGGTCAACATGTCATACTCACACCTGAGAATGTAGCTTCTGACTCCATGAGAAACTTCATCCACACTCCCTGCCTGAACTACTTAGAGTGAACTAGAGGATATGCTCGCTGTCCTCTCTGAAAAGCCAAATCACAAGCACTCTCACACTTACACATACAAATTGCCTAGTAATTACTGAATAGACTATCTGGCGGTTCTTTGAAAATGGCCACACCCCATCCTGCCTTTAGATTAAGGCTTAAGCCAATGCACTGCCAAATACAGGATCTCTGCACGGTGTATTCAGGTATGAAACACAGAGCTTTTCTTTTACTAGAAATTAACTGAACTAAACCAATATGGAGAAGGCAAAATATAGTCTGGACCAGAGAGGATATCTGCATGTAGGGAAAGCTGAACAAGGGGACATGCCTGAGATCATGTGCTGGTTTTGGCTGGAATAGAGTCAATATCCCTTTTCAGGCTCGCCCTAGCAGGTGCCCCAAGGGGCACAGTTTAGGCACACTCACCCATGCAGGATTTTACAGGAGGGCTGGCTGGGCTACACCTGTTTCATGGGGACAGCACGCAAGTGCTCCTAGACTTTGAACAAATCCCACTTGTCAACATTCAATCCAGAGAAAATCCATGACCGAAAAAACTAACTCATCTAAAAGGCTTGCTGTTAGGCAGTGGACCCTGGATGTGACTGCCAACAGAAAGCTGAAAAAAACTTTCAATGTTAGTTTACTCGCTATTGTTACACAGCCATCTGCAAGCAAGTCCTTTTCTCCTGCTTATCGTTCTCTATTGGAAATATTCTACATGTCTCTTCCTTTCCCTAGCACGTCAGCAGTTGCCACAGGATTTAACCACCTGCTAATCCCTGGCTTGTCCATTGTGCTCACTGAGGGTGGTAAGAATTTCATCCGGGGAATACTCACTACAGCCAACGGCAACTGCTCGGGGAAGCAGCAGGCAAGAAAATGAACCCACCACACATAACAAACCATAACTGCACTTCCTCCATGTTTCTAGGCATACGCCCCTCTGCTCTCACGAAGTTCCCTATTTTAAAGGGCCTGATCAAATAGAGAACACTTCAACATGATTGTAAGAAAACCAGGACAAACGGATTTGTCTGTGCATTTCTGTATCTCTCAGGAGGAATATGCTGTATTTTTAGGTCATGATCTTTGGAATGTTATGGCATGCGATCTCCAGGCATCTGAATGCTTTGAACTGAGCCAAAAAAACCCCCAAGCTAAGACCAAGAGGAATGCCACAAATAAGCATCCATTTTAAGCTGATGCTTTATTTCTAGTCCTAGAGGCCACGGACAAAAAAAAATTGTAGACAATCCCTTTCCCAAATAAAAGCACACTATGCATTCCTGTCCTTGCCTTCCCAAAATGAAAGCTTTAGTGAAGTGCTTAGTGTGTAAGTGAGCATTTCTGCATAGCACAAGGCAGAAATAATGACTATGCCTGTTGCTCATTTTTGCATACAAGGGGATTAGTGACTCACTGCAGACTGCTGACTTCTGTGTGGTGGGATGTTTTGGCACATATGCCGTTGGAAAAATCAGTCACAGCTCCAGCAAATGTCGGAGCAGGCCATCTGCACAGATTCAGTATAGCTGTATCTTTCAGCCATTTTGTGCCATTATTATTGTATATGCACACTCCCAGTTCACAATGCTTATGGTAGAATTTGCCAAAGCATTATGGCTTGTTCAATCCTACTACCACTGAAGAAAGACCCCCCCACTAATTTCAGTGGGAGCAGAATTTGGACAATTTGGAAAGCTCTGGGGAAAAAACTGCCTCTCATTTAAGAAAATTCAAATTTTCCCTTATACATGTGGATATTTCACGTTACAGTGTTCTTAAGGTGTTTTTATATAAAAAGAACTGGCTGAAGCGAGGACTGGACATGACAAACACAATGGAAGGAGTCAGTGGGCACTGACCCACTCATTTTCTGCTTAGGAGTAGGAAAACACTCTGACAATCCTGACTGTTTGGGTAAGGTAGCAGATCAGGCCTCTTGTAGGTATAGGTTAATGACATTTGACAGAAAATCAATCTGGCACCATTTACTCCAAAATAAAACATATTAAGGCATACAGCCCTAGTTATGGGGGGTGGGTGGGTGAGGAAAACACCCGAAAACCAACAAACAAAAACATTTATCCATTTTTATTCACCTAACATCCTGGGGAAGTTTTAGTGTGCAGCACTCCAACCTATTTTCCAAATTTTAAATGTAATTTAGTAGGCACTGATCTGTAGACTGCAAAAATTAAGTACTTAGCTAAGAACTGAGAATGCCTGGGAAGTTTATGATCCTGCACATGCTCATTCAGAAAAAGCAGGGAATGATTTTAAACAGTGTTTACTAAACCTACCCCTAGTGATTATTATCTGTTGTTTGGAAACACCCAGAGGCTGAAACCACTAGTAGGCACTATTTGTGCTGGACATCTCTTCTAACTAACAGCAAAGTTAAGGTCTCCTACTTCCCAAGACAGTCACACCCATAAGACTAGATTAACCCATCACTGTTCATGCTCATCACATCGCATAAGATGTTACTTTTGTTTAATTCTGATGGTGTAAGAAACCATGATAATTCAAAAAGCCCAGAACCATTCCAAACCACGCTCTTATCATTTTGCACAATACACCATTTTCATTTCCTGCACTACTTTCAGGAGCCTAGTTTGCAGACCTGTATGCTCAGCTTAACACCTTTGGAAGTCAGTATTCTCTAACCGTCTTTGGACTCGTCACAGTTCACAGGCAAGCCAACAGCATGACAAAGCTCAATGGCCTGTCAGTACACCACAAATTAAATTGAGGATTCAGCTTAATGAATATTTGGCTCAGCTGGAACAGTTTCCCTACTAAGCTAGTAAGCTTGCTTGTATGCAGTTTCGTTCAGGTAATTTCAAATGCACAACTTGCATCCTAATTTTAAGCATCCTAACAAAACAAAACAAATTAAAATCAACCCATTGCCTTGGAATATTTACTTTTTAGAAATCTTTCTTTTCCAAAAGAAAAATGGTTTGTTGCAAAGTTTTTCAGCTACCTCTTGAGGGCTGAACGTCACTCTCCAGGGAGCTGGAATGACTGACACAAGCTGACAGCTTGCCCAGCTAACTTGAGTGAATTCAACATTCACTGGAATTAGGAGCAGATATCACTAGCTTCATCTGGATTTAGTTCGTGGCTGCGGTTAGATGTTCACTACAGAAACAGCAGTGTCACAATCAGATAGATATTCCTGCCCTGGGGCTGCTTGTTGCAAGCTCACAGCTCAGTTGGTGGAAAAGTTCTTGTGACTGTTTACCATCTACTTCAGTGCAAAGTCAGCTGGCTTAGTTTAAAGAGCACTTATTATCAGCTAGAGGCAAATGCTCCATGGCTTCTTCCACAGGGCTGTGCCAGAACTACTTGTATCAGGCTTGTAACCTGCCTGCAGTTATGCTTCTGACCTTCCCTTGAGACATGGACAAATATATTCCTAAGCTTTTTAAGTGATGCAAACAAGGAGAAAAAAATAAGCTTTCATGTATTTCTATTGTATTTCATTGTATTTGTATTTGGCTTTTCTAACCAAAAGCAGAACGCAGTTCTGGGCTACCTGACTTGAGGTAACATTCTAGCATGCCATTCCCAAACAACGTAGGGCCTGCAAATTTTTTAGACATACAGACACCTGAACAGCTAAATACTGTAGCGAGAAATCCAAGGAACTGCTATTACAACTTCAACTGCCAGATCACAGTAGATGAGGAGATCTTGTTCTCAACAGATGTTGCTTAATTACAGTATGATAATACAGTGGTTAAAGCAATTCATTCATGCTCACTGAAGAAGTTCTGTCAAATATACACCATAAAAAAACCGAAAGGCATTTGAATTCAGAACTCACTTGGTATTAGCACAAGTCTAATTTTGCAAAAGTGAGTGTTCCACATGTAATTATATAAATACAAAAATCAATACCAAACTTGGCATGCACTAGAAAAGAACAGCTGCTCAATCCTGCATACTGTAATGTGATTATTTGTGAAGCATTCAAAAGGCATAGATCTAATCCAGGGTCACCTGGCTAAAATAGCAGTATTAGATCTGAAAACCTGTCAGTCAGTGGAACTACCATAGTAGCAGAAAAGGAAACCAGCTTCACACTGTGAACTGTGCATAATGAGGATTCTTTTGAGCATCCTTTTATCTTGTAGGATTACTGGTACATCATTCCCTCATTTTGTGATGCTTCTGCACTGTATGTATCCACCAGTATTTCTGCCACAGTCTAAAAGTAGTTTTCCCTACCATATTCTCACTTCTCTACCACCCCTATGTTGCAGGTTGTCTGTATATAAAACAGCCAAATGTGTCATGAGTTTCTCTCTCCAAGAGCCTCAGCAACAGAGCTGGGTATGGAATTGGTGTTCTGTCGTCTAACCTTTTTTATCACGTCAGGACATTTTTGCTCCAAACTTTATTAGAGAGTTAAAATCTTGATGGAAGAAAAAATCCAAATGTTTCATTCAGACATCTCTGGTATTTTATGTTTTAATTTAAAGAGCCTAAAATTACAGTGAAATGCAAACCAGCATAAGACTACGTTTTGAAAAATGTCAAAATATAGCCTTTTGATCATCTGCCATTTTTTCCCCTTTTTCTCCTGGGAGAACTTGTCAAATTCACTTACCTCACAAATATTCATCTTTTTGATAAATTTGCTTGCTATGAGGAATATATTTCACGTACAAACTCCAACCACTTCTATTCAGCATGAAAACCAGGAGTCAAGAGTACAGCCTGAAAACTAACCCAGCTGAGAACCAACTAACTTCAGTCCTAGAAAAACATTTTCTTTGACTTGACACTTTTCACATGTAACAGTAAAGTAAGAAAGTATGAAGTCCTGAGCTTGTCGTAGCACTGTTGTGGCTTAAGAATGTATTGCACATGTTAATTTACCTTTGTTGGATTTTGGTTGTTCAGATGAGCCGCTTCCAACCTTTCTCTTTTTCCTTGGAACAGCTGAATTTTTCCTGTCAAAGGTAATAGGACTGTATTGAGGGAGGCTGTTGAATTTCTTTGCAAATTCTTCTTCCAACTTTGCTAAGCTAAAGGGGAAACAAAACCAATCAAATTAAATGTAACTCCATTTGTGGAGAAAAAAAAAATGTTTAGGAGCACGTGTGCGTATATACATACCTACCTACACAGAGAGAGTGGGAAAGAGGTAAGTGTACACACACTGTAAACAAACTAGTATATATTAATCCAACTTTGGGATGAGAATGCACACTCCAGCTTCTGCATGTGTAACTCAGTACAAATTGATTACATGAGTTGCATATATTAAAATTGGGGGGGGGGGGGGGCAGGGATCAATGTCACGCTGGTGACATGTAGCTCTGTTGCTGCACAGATTCGTACAGGAGATTTGTCTGTTCTGTGAGGGGAATGAAAAAAAGACAGTAAAACCAACAGATAAACAAACCGATAAAATAACTTCACATAAAAGTCCTTATACTGGCATGAAAACAACAATAATTCAAACCAGAAGAAAAATGTCAAACTATTCAATCTTCTGGGGATATTCTAAAACCTGATGCTTTGGGGTGGGAATTAGCTTTCTATTTTTTCTGAGGGATTATACTTCCTCCCCTCATTTTTTATTCGTTGCAAGATGAAAAATGCAACTAGCTCATGCTTCCAGGAAACTCAACATCCCTCATACTTCAGCCCAACCTGAATGACTGTAACTAGATTACCTAAATTCAAGAAATCCACAGACATGGTATTGTTGTTCCTAGTAGCCAGATGAAAACAAACCACTCAAACAGGATGGTATGGCATGGCATTTCTGGCTGTAATGACTACACTGTCTTGTAAAAGCACTCTGTTCAGGCGAATTTTTTGCAGCCAGGCAGGAGCATAGGAAGGAATTGTATTTTAATAAAAGGCAGTGCGCACAGCTAGGCAGATTATAAATATTGCTGTCAATAATGGGAACGATGATATTTTCTACTCGTCTTTTAATTCTGTTTGCTACGGAAAACCTGAACTTGACAGAAGTTGGCATGACTGTTGGAGGGATGGCCCTTACACACTGTACACTTGGAAGTATCACAAGAAACATGGCATTTCTCGCTGTTCTCTGAAGCAGCGCTTCAAACAAATTGCATTCTGAAAGATCTAGTACACAGAATTCACTTGGTACACTTCATTTTCTCTCCATAATCATTACTTCTTTCAGTAAGCCATCTTCCATCTTAAAATTACAGCCTTGGCTCTTGGCAGCCTGTGTGCATGGTGGGGTTTGTTTGTTTTGTGGTTATTTTTGTGTGTGTGCGTGCATGTTTTGTTTTGTTTTTAAATGACAAAGATACCTGACATTAGTGGTGCTCAGTACTCCTACCTTTCTCTTCCACATAGATGTTCCCTGACAACCACAAAACAAGCCAATCTTCTGCTCCGACAGCTGTCACGCAATCCCATCCTCTGCCCCAGCTCCTCTCGCACTGCCTGTTGCCACCTGCCTCGTCTCCTGCCCCAAGGGCATATAAGCGGCTGCAGCTCTAATTAGGAAGGATCTACCCTGAAAGCAGACGAGCTGCCATCCTGGCTAGTAATTTATAGCTTGTGCGACATGGAGACAGTGGAGAGTGCTGCTATCGCTATGTCAGTGATTAATTATTTAAAAAAAAAAAAAGCAGCAAACCAAAAACCAAACAGTCACATTGTCATGAATTTTCAGAGCATCTCACAAGCCTGGTTAGACAGACGTAGCTGAGCTGAGGTCTTCATGCCGTACAGCCTAGTCCTGCCAGGAGATACAGGCAGGCAGAGAGAGCGCCGCTCAGCAAAGGAGCGGGCTGCACCTGGCCAAAGCACGCTTGACAGGGACCATCGAGGAAGTGTGGGCAACTACTGATGGAGAAGGTAAGAGGACATGGGGAGAAAGACATAATTCCAAAGGGGTGAGGACCCTCCCCCCTACACACACACAAAATGAGGCTGAAAGGTGATGCTGAAGGGAGAAGAGGTCAAACCAGCTCTACAAGTAGCCAGAAGATCAGGTAGTGCAATGAACAGGGATAATGGATACCTTGTCCAGCACTTACACTCCACAAATTACTGATTCTGCCTTTACAGAGTTCACTAAATAATATTCATTAATGACATGACTGAATCAAGAAGCAAGACTGGCAAATATGTATTTTCCCCATCCAGCCAGCTAATGATGGTAGAACAGTATTTGTCGAATGAATTATTTACACACTTTTCCTAGGTACTTTGAATAAATCATTTGTTAGCTACATTTTTTTTTTTTTTTGCTAGGAGATGTCTTCAGTTTTCACACTATTAGGTGTGAAGAGACTTCAATCTTTCAATTTAGATTTAAAAAAATATTTACTAAACTTATATACAATGCACTAAAAATACAAGAAGTGTTCCATTAATTTTTCTTGACTATTCCAAGCAAACAAGACTTGGAGATTTTCATCAATTTAATATCTTTGCTTAAAGTGAGCTGCAGCTAAATTTCACATAGACTAGGTTATAAAAAAGGCTACCGCAAGCCTGCACGAAAGAAACACATTACAATTCTAAGCATGAAGTGTGGAAAATCTACTCCTTTTTAATTCATTTTCACCCTCTGAATTCAGATAATTGGAAGTCTTCAAGAATTTGCAAGTAAGTGTGAATGGCTAAGTAGATTTAACAACTACGCCTACAGTTAGATAAATCTGTAATACTCTGACAAAAATTGTTATTCATACACTAGAAAAGTAATTATGTGGCCTTGCTAAATTTTAATGCATTTGTAATAATTAATTATTCTTCTGATGTATTTAATTTCTTCATGGTGTACACGAACAGTTTAAGTATCTTGTCTCTACAATGGAAAAATGATATATTTATGATAATTATTTGCCAATACTAGAACACTGTTTACTCCTCCTCTGTAAGCAATCTCTCCAAGCAGGCAAAGAGATTTACTCTTTTTAGTCTAATTCTGTTTATGATGATTGAACACCTACACATAACTTTAAATACTGCTTGCAAAGTGCTCTGAAAATGTAAATAACCCTCTTCTTCACCTCTTGAGCAGGTAAATATTGCGTGCTTTTTTTAGAAGTGAGTAAATAACGTCATTCAAATTTGTTTACATTAGTGTAAACGAGGAAAAATCTCAAAGGAATTACTTCGGTATATAAACAACAGGTATCTAGAGCATGACTCAGCCCAGCAGGGTTTGTAATTTTCAGGAATTCTGCCTAATTGTGATTATTTGGGTGTTGGATGCAGTTCACTTGCTGCAATGAGGAGGGCTCACTCTTAAGCTACCAGGCTGACCTGCCTAAAACTTTGAACAGTGTTAAGCTGCAACTTACCCAAAAACAAACTCTTCCTTTGGCTTAGGCTTTTTCAGTTTTTTGTTCCCACTTGTCCCACTTTGGCAAAAAGCCCAGTTTTCTTCATTCCAGCATCCTTCATGATCTGAGGAGTTGCCTTTTCCTGAGCTTCTTTTTCCTGGGATGAAGGCAGAAAATTGTTTCTCATCTTTAGAAAAACGCGCCAAAACAAAGTGGGCTCAGAAGGAACTTGTGCACCCATTCAGTACTGCAACTTATGATGCTTGACCTTCTTGAAGGGGTTACAAAACATTTACTTATTTACTTTAAACTAGATAATGACGATATTGGCAACTATTTCCCCTCCTCCCTCCCGCCCCGTTCTTATATCACCTGTAAAGTCAGGATCTCTTGAGGTATAAAGGAGGAGAAAGAGATGAGTATATTTACAGTAATAAACTTCCCTAAATTACAAACATCTTTTTCTTTTCTGACTGTTCTCATTACACATGTAAGTCTACTAATTGCAAAAATACATTTCAAGACATCTCACTGAAACCTTCCAGAAATTATCTCAAATTTGTTCTTCCACAAGGTAAAGGGTTCTCGCTCACCACCTACGCCAAGACTAACAACCAAAGCAAAAGCACAATGTATTTGCCTCTCGTAGGACTGAGAACTATGCTCACAAGAGTTGTGTATATAGAAACAAGCTAACTGTTCAGGGTTACATACAACACAAGTCCTGCGTACATCTATCAGCAGGCTGACAAATGAACCAACAAAGCCTTCAGTCAAAAAGCTAAATCTCAGATCATGAAAGACAAAAAGGGAGCGGTTAAGAGCTTGTGAGGTAAATATGAACACAGACGGCAGCAGGACTTGAGAAGACCTGTCCTGGACCATGGAGTCCATCCCCTCCACCTGCCCCAGGCATCTCAGGAGACCAGACACAGCATTCCCATCACACATTGCTCAAACTCCAGCTTAAACACGGACTTTTGCTCTTCTCCCCCACTCCAGGCAGGCTTTTGCAGTTCATGCTGTAAATGAAACACTCAAAGCCACCCACCTCTGTCCACGTTAGCACGCAGAGATGTGAGCATGCCCTCTGACACCAGAGTTTTATAAAGAGCACCTTTGCAAGATCTCTCCGATTTCCTGGAGCCACAGGTTTCTATCTTTTTAACACAGTCACTGTCCTCGGTTTTGACCTGTCCTGGTAAGCTCTGGGGTACCACCTCCTCTGTTGGGGTCAGTGGTTCCACTTTAATGTTATCAGAAGCCTCACAGGGTACTTCCTTGCTGGCTGCAATACTAAGGAAATCGGGAGGCTTTGATTCTTTGGTGGTCTCCATGGGTTTCTCCTTTGATGTTTTCTTCTCTTTCGATTTCACTTTTTTCTTTGGTGATTTTGTATCCAACACACTTCCCTTCACATTTGAAACAGGGCGGGGTTTTTTGCGGGGAGATTCCGCAAGTCTCTCAGCACCCCAGTCCCCCTTTGCAACGGCTTCAATTGTATACATTACACTTTCAATGTCCGACTCGGAGGACTGCCTCTTTTTACAAGGTTTCTTGGGGGTGGATTTTTCATTTGTGTGCCGGTCCAACTTATTTTTTTTCTTTTTCTTCTTTATCTTTTCTGGCTTTATCCCAAGGATATTTATGTCAGCCATCGAAAGCTCTGGAGAACAGCACATGTGATCCTTTATGTTATCGTTTCTCTCAAAAGCACTGCTCTCCATTGCAAGACTAGTAAAATCTCTGCATTTTGCAGTTTCTGATTCCTCAGCTTTTGTCTCGTCCTGGTTTTGCATTTTCTCTATCTCTGATTGTTCTATTTTTCCTTTACAGGAGTCTTTTGTTGTTGTTTTCTCCAGTTCTTCTACTTCCATGTCCTCTGGAACTTCCCTTCCCACATCTTCCGGTGCTTCCACTTTTGTTTTCCCAGGTTCTTTCACTTTTACTCCTTCTGAAGCAAGGCACATCTAAAACAAATTTAAAAAATGGTCCCATAAAACAAACATCAACTACTACCATTACTTATCTATATTAATGGGAGCATTACACAGAGAATCTCTCTGATATCTTAGTTCAGGAAAGCAAACTATGCTAAAGGACAATACTGAAAAAGACGCTGAAGCCCTACGGAAACTCATGTGACACAATGATGGCTAAGTGCTAGAATAAGGCTGGCAGGCTCTACTGCTCTAATAGAAAAAGACTCCAGCTGATCTCAGTGGCGTTTCCATGATCCATGAACCTGGAAATCCACTGCTAGATTGATTTTCAGAATACCCTAAATGCAACAGAACAATACAGTATCTCTCACTATTGCTACAGACAAGTTACTTGAAATCTCACATCCACACCCCCTTCAACTCCCAAGTGTCCCTATATACAATTCTTTCCTCCATCTTCCAAATGACCAGGGAGGGGGGGAGTTAATCGAATCTCGGTAATTGAGATTATTTTCTTTTACTTGAATGTGCAGAATAATTTGGAAGGTAGTAAAAAAGCCTTCCAAATCTTTCTTCTCATGTCACAGACTTATTTTGTAAAGAACTGCAAAGCAGCAGTGGTTGCCATGGTTATCTCCTCCTGGAGGTAACATTAATGGAAACCAAAACCCTCATACTGAGGAACAGTGATATTCAAAAAAAGAGCTGTAACAAGGTCCTCAAACTGCCATGTTCCTAAAACACTGACTTGGGAGATCCTCTGTCTTGGATCACCTGACGCTGCTACAGAGGGCAGTCCTTCAGAGCACCAAGCACTTGCCCTTGGGAAGACATGCTTTCTTCTTCTTACTCTCCCTCCCAAAGCCCTCAAGCTGAATTCCCAGTGCTATTTTATTTTTAAAACAAATGGCAACCAAACAGCCACCTGGAGAAAAACCAGATGGAAGAGGCTTGCTTTGAACCAGACACCAGGAGCTTCCCTATCCTACAGCTCAGCCCTCGGGCCATGCAGTCAGTATGGATGTACCCCCCAGATCACTGGGTTCTCTTTAGGTCAATTTTAGATTTCTCAAATCAGCAAGGCATTTTTTTCTTGCAAACCAAAAATATCTCTTACACCGATACACGTATGAGCATAATACCAATGACAGAATGCTTTGTAGTAAGTTTCCGAAATTCTTGCTGTACAGGGTAGAAACTCCTGATCTGGCTCACGTCAAGCTAGGCTGAGCACTGGAAACACCAGAGCTTGGGCAGCACAATGTCTATTAGGAAGCAGGTTAAATTATGCAGAGGAGAACCCCACAGCTATGCTGAGGTGGGTTCTTGGTACCAAGGTATTTCTGTGACTTTTTTACTGCACTGCAACGTAAACACAGCCTGTGATTTTCAAAAGCTAATGATCAATCTTTAAAAGGCAACTCATTGGACAGCAATAGTATTTTCTCAATTAAACACCCCCCCCAATGGATTTTTTTTTTCCTCTTTACACCTTTGCTGCTTCTGCAATAGCCAACAGTACAGAGGGCTACAGATGTGGCTACAAAAAAAGAGACTTCTGTTTTGTGAGCTCTAAATTCAGTGTCTTTAAGATTAGGAAAGCTTAAAAAAAAAAAGCTTAGAAACAAAAGAAATAGAACATTTCAATAGGCCACTGGTTTTAACTGTTTGCAGAAGGAGGACCTGCTGAGAGTATCACAGCAGAGTTTCTGTAGAAGCTATTGACCTGTTTATTCCCCACTTCAAAAAGCAGTAGGCATAAAAAGCAAAAATAAATGAAAGCAACTAATGACCTTTAGCAGGTATTTGTAATGGCAACGCCCTAATCCGAGTAACAGACTAATCCAGCCCTCTCTCTCAACTCCTTGCGCCTCCCTGGCCAAACCAGTCAAAACCCCAAACCCTGAAACAAGGAATTGAAAGAATTTCAACTGTGATTGGAAAGTCCCTTTGCCACCAGGGACTGGTGCTTCTCAGCTGCAGCACAGACTCTTAGAAACCTCCAAGCTGATGGCTAGTCTGGGGAAATCTTGACTTGCGGCACCCAAGCGACGATAATTTATGCTTCTATAAGCAACAGTGTAATTACAACTGTAGCACTGTTCTGCCTTCCAGACTTCAGGAATCAACATCATTAGCTTCTCTGCCCCACTGCACCTGTGGTAATTAGTCACCAGTATTTTAATATTACCTCTGCCAGCTGAAATAATGCTGATGTTCCGCACTGTTTTGTTAAATCAGAAGGACCTGAATGGGATGTACTTGAAGAAATCTAAAGAAAAAACAGAGGGGGAGAAAAAAGAAAACCATTATTTTACCAGCACAATTCTTTTATGTTTACCACACAGCTTTTGAATGGATTATTTCCTCCCTCTTCCAAAAATTCATTCATAAGATCATATACTGAAAAAGAAGTGCAGACCTGCGCTGCTGTTATAAATAGAACCCTGCTCCACCATTGCTCCGGTGGATAATACCACTGGACACTAAAAGCTATTTCCAGATTTGGGGATCTTCTTGTCAGGACTCCCTTTGACGAGCAGGATGAACTGAAGCATGTGCTCTCTCACATATAAACAGACTCCAGCAGCTAAGCACCAATCTACACCAGTATGCAACCCAGCTGGTGGTGTTTTTGAAGCCTTAGTTGGACATTTGATTGCAGAATCATTTCATTATCATAGTTTAAGAAGGTTACTCCTGTTGGGCTTTGGCACTGCCTGTTGGTGTCCTACAGGACTCATATAAAAGAGATGCTACGAAACCAAAGTGAAGTAGGAGCCCTCAAGACTTTGGTAACCTTTACTACTCCTCAAGAGTACAGAAGGCTGTCTGGCAAGCAGGTAGCTGATTATTCCCCAGAATCTTTTTCCTGTATCAGGTCGTGATCCTCTTGATACTTTAGAGTGTTTTGTATCGTTTTGGGCTTGGTGCAAAGAAATGATCTTTTTCTGAACAAGTTAAAAGGATTAAAAGTCTCAGGATTGGCCACTAGTATAAAGAAGAAAATGTTCTATTTTTAAGGACATATCCCATAATCTCTGATCAGGCTTGCAGTTTTCTTATACTTGCTTCCTTAGAAAGAGGGGGATTTCTAGGGACTGAGGAACTAAAGCTTTTACAACCTTTTAGCTCCCCTTATCCCCCTCAAACTCCATTTTCACTGCTGTCAACCATCACAGGCCCACAAAGTCGATTTTTGCAGAAATGAACCCATCACTGCCATAAAGGAAATAAACAAAAAAGGTTAACAATGCTGTATCTCTACATCTCCTGCAAGCTGCAGCTCTCCACAGCATCTCCCAAGCTCTGACCATCACAGCGCAAGACTCCAAACGCCGCTTACGGCCGAGCGCTGTCAGTGCTGTTAGCCCTCTGTGGCAGAAGTGGCCTCCTTGCCTTGTGGCGGCGAGGCGCAGCCCCACCACTGCCGGCCTTCGCTCTCGTGCCTCCCTCCACGCTGAAGGCTAAAGACAAAGCACGCATTTAGGCACAGCAAGGGACTCAGCAGAGCTGATCAACAACAGCCTCCCAGGCTTCAGACTGCAGAGCGGCTGCGCCAACCATCTTTAGAAACTTAGAAATTCTCAGAAATTTGTAGAAAATAATTTAACCCACTTCTGCATGTTATTTTATCACCATCTGTGAAATACTGCGAAATATATCAAAAAGGAAGGCATAGCAAAGGTGGGGGTGGGGGGAAGGAAGATAAAATTGGTTAATCCACATAGCAGAGAGACGAAGGAGGAGCAGAGCAGTGTGGTGTGCTGAAGCAGACAGGCTTCCACGTGCCAGACCCCTGCCATGCCAGCAGCATGGACACAGCAATCCAGTCCCCTCCAGTGCACAGCATCTGCGGTTTGGAGTTACAGCGGCATGGCACAGATGTCTGCCAAATGAACTTGCAAACCTAAAACACCCTCGAGGTGATAGTGAACAGAGTTTATTTGGGATGCTCCAAACCAGGTCCTGAACTGCTACCTGAAAATGGAATCTCTCACAATTCATTTATCCAATTATTACAATCCAGCATTACAGAGATTGCCAAAATGGGGGAGGGGCGGGGGGGGGGAAGCACTAAATGTCCTACAAGAGCTAGAGACAAGGAGGATGTGCTTAACACATCTGCCATGCTTTTCTCAGTTTGAATCAGAGCCTTTAACATCAATTTTGTATATTAAATTAGGCTTGTAGGAATCCATCTGAGCGATCACCGAGAGAGACACCAGGGAAACCTGTCCAACATGCAAACGTCACGCTGCCAGACTTAGCTTCACTTTTTCCACCAGCTGCAGTACAAACTCTGCACTCCTGTGGACAAGCACCTGTCCTTCCCCCAAATTAGGGCTTCACAAGCTTCAGTCACATCACAGCTTGTAATGCCGACTTCCAAAAGTCAGGCAGCACCCAGCAACAGCCTTACTCCAGAACAGCACTACTCAAAGCCTGCTGCTCTCCTGTAAGAGGACACCTCAAAAACCTCTGGTGCCCCTGACTAAATATTACCAGCCTTTCTGCTGTAGCAGGACTGCAATAGTCAAATGCCCTTATGGATCACTGATCACAGTTAGGTGTAATCACCCTTGCATAGGTACTGCTGACAACATAGCACACACCCACAAACTCTACTACTGCCAGGGACTGCCTGTAGAGTAAGGCAGGTTTTCTTCCACTCATACAAGTTCCTATAAAGTCAGACAGTAGCATTACTACCCATGGAACAAGGCATGAAATATTTTTCTTCCAGTGCTTCCACATCTTCCCTGAGAGGGATTAATGTCACCTGCAAGAATATATGGCTGGATGCCACTGGATGGGATCCAGAGAACCATTCTTCTCACTGAAACAGAAAGTGATTTTGGGGAAGAGGAAATAGGAAAAAAAAAAATTGTACGAGTAAGGTGCTAGCATCCTCCCTTATTTACATGGAACGCAGCATGGATTTTCATCTTTCAATCATCAAGAAGAATAATATTTGCACACCAAGCCTCAAAGGTTTTTGAGTCATTCATACATATCAAAGGGGAGACCTCTACAAGGTCATTTTAAGACTCACAGAGAATTTCTAGGACTGTTGGGAAACCTGACCTAGTATTCTTGATTACTGCTGACAGCTGACAATTTCAGAACTTAATACACTGCTTCAACTTCCAGCTCTTCATAGATTCCTGATGATCTCAAAGGCTACTTTTCTCTTCTTATGCTTGGTCCCCATTCAGCAATGCACCTTCCAGTCCTTACACCAAAACTTTACTTTCTGAATCCTGGTATTCAGCTCCTCATTAAGAAGAATGCTGTTGTCTCTTGTCTTTACTATTGTCCTGAGCATTGTTTTTATTATAGTTATAAGGCTGATTTTTCTAAAAAGAAGCATAACTTTTCCTGTGCAGTCTCCAAGAAACTGTGCACAATAACAAGCGTATAAAGAAAAGCTAGGTCCCTGGGGCCATTGCCACTGCCTAATTCTCTTGCCATTCCATTACTTACTAATTTATGTTTCTGGAAATACTAAATTTGATACTAGAGCAAACCTTACACAATTCATACTTTTTGGGGGAAAAGATACACACACCTTCCCATTGTGACACTAATGTGTATAACTTTACCTCTGCCAACTGGAAGAGTGCCGACTTCCCATAGTGCTTTACTGGCTCAGGACTTGACAACTGGGAAGTATTTGATGAGATCTAGGTTTTAAATGAACAGAGGAGAAAATATTTCAGTGGCACACAGGAAAGAGAGAAAGGAAGGGAGAAAAAGAATGAAAAAATTAAGGAGTTAGTTAAATCGGTTACTTTAAGATCTTTCTGCCAGAAGGCCCTACTTCAGGTAGGCAATCCCATCCAAGAAACACCTAACAGGCATTTAGAAGTCAGCAGGATACAAGCAAATACAGAATTTCTTCCTTAGAGTAGACTCATGGATTCTCTTCTATGTTTGTACTGTCCACAGCTAATATCCTATCATGCCATGTGTTTCACGTGTGTTTTATGTGACTAAGTGAACAAGACATACCTATTGCTTAAAAACATGAACTGTGGTGGTCAAGGTTAAATAAAACTCTCCTGGAAAGCCTGGGCAGTATTTCCCATTTGGTTAGATATAGAAGAGGACCATTTGTCCTTACAGGCACTGCTTGTTTCACTTTCTTTAGTTAGAAAAAAGAAGTAAGACCTTATGTCTGGAGATCAAATCTAGCCTCCTAAATAGACGTTGGTGTGCCAGCACCAGTGCTGAGTAAGTAACTACCACTGCACTTCAGGGAATTGCTTTTGCAGCCAAATTTTTTCTGACCTGTTTCCAAGTGCAGCATTATGAGTTCACCAATGCAAGAATTAATCATTATTTCTCATATTTGATCTTTTTTTGGCATGGCATTATATGGTAGTATTTGACCTGGAAGCCTTGAAAAGCCCTAAGACTAGGGGCAAGACCACCAGTGTTTCCATGGTATCTGCCTCATCACAAAAATCACACTTATGACCATGATCTCAGATGCAAAAATTATCAGCTTAGCCTTTCTCTTTATTTTTAATGTCTTTCTTTTGAACTAGATTACTGGAAGAGTTTACTTTTCAATTGTCAAGGAGATTCATTACACACACACCACACCCCTCCCCCCCAAATCCAGAACATCCATTTTACTGCAAGCTATTTAAAATACAGTGAGTAATACTTGAATGTGCATTAATAATAATTTTTAATATTAAACTAAAAAAATTCAAAATCCTAGCTTTGCTTTGAGACAGTTCAGTGAACAAGCTCAGGACCCCACTGGAGTAAGTGACCTTGTACGCTGCACTTTGCAGGAAGAGGGCCTCAACTTTTTATCTTTCTACTGTAATAAATTCTCAGCTCTTAATGATGTTTTCAGTGCAATATGAATGGCAGAAAAGGGACAGAAAAACACCCACACACTGAAGTATAACTTAAGAATGTGCAGGCATATCTTGCCTCCTGATGCACAATGTGACGAAAGAGTAAAGAATTTTGTTTTGACAATAGAATGGGTACTCCTAACAAAATGCGAGCGAGATCCTTGAAGCACTAATAAAAGAGAGGAATCCAACATTTCACGTCGGCAAAAAAAATTATCTTCATAGTCAAGAAAACAAACTGCAAGAGACAAGCTTAGAACTCGTTCTGAAGTTGCTGGCCAAACATCACAAGAGGATGGCTGATCAATCGGCTCTCAGTGAAATTACAGATCTTATTCCCTGTCTCAGCACCATCGTCCAGTTTTAATAAGAATAATCAGAACCTGCAGTACTACAATCACAAATAGCCCCTACTTATGTAGAGGTTTAACTTGGGGATCCTTAGGATCAAGTTATTACCTTCTATTACAATGCAGGTCAGCATTTTAGCTACTGTATTACATTCTAGTTTGCATCAGAAGCATGTGCCATGGTATCAACTTTTCATTTTCCTCCTAGAATAGGCATTTCACTTCAACACAGATACTTAATAATTTCAATATACAGGCAAGCAAATATATTTGTCTATTTTATGTAACAGCTTTACCTGGGAAGATTACAGCTTTACCTAAAGGAAGGCTGGAAAAGAAGATACTGACTAGCTCTCACATTCCCAATTTCAAGGCATTTTGAGCAAAAGTTCTGGATTCAAACCTTCCGTTCAGCACAGAAATAAACAGAAAGGGTTGCCCACAAGCCCGCTCAAAGTGAGTACGTGAGAATGCAGAAGGGACAAAATCATCCTCAAGCACGCATTTTTCTTAAAAGATAGTAACCTGCTGGACTAGCAAAGAAAATTCCACCATGCTGCATGCTATTGTTTTTTTGATTCAATCACCTAGAGAAAAACTTCAGAAAAGCAGCTGAAAGTGAGAAGTTTGTGGGTTTTGGCTTAATTTGGTTTTTAAGATGGGTAAACTAGCAATTTTATTGCTTCCACTCTCAGGAAGCATTTTTTTGTTGTTGTTTAGTAATGGATGAGAGTTTAGCTAAGTAAATCTAAGAGGTACTTGTGTTTCTTCTCTATGAAGCAGTCATCACCATCTGTTCACGTTTGCCAAACACACATCCAGTAAAACCAAGAGAGCAAGGGGTCCCATCTGCTCTGCTTCCCTCACATAGCCAGGAGGATGACAGCACCCAGCCCATGTGAGCAGACAGCTTGCAAACAGCCACGGCGCTAAGGAACACAGCCCACTGCTCAGAAATCACTGGCCTATATAATGGCTTTCCATAAAGGTACAAATGAGAAGGACAAAAGTAGAGCCAAGTATTTCCAAGATCAGAGCGGAACACGAAAGCCAAGAGCATCGCTTGGCAACACTCCAAGTTTCAAAAAACTCTTATGAGGCCATCACATCATCGTCAAAGACCTCCAAGGTGCTTGCCTGCGCACCCGCAGGACCCAGCGAAGTTTTACTCCCGGCATTTTCATTATCTGCTGTGGCATGTCACTGGGCAGGCCTCATTAGCCACATCCTCAACAGCTTTAATTGAAGACTATAGCACTTGGGACAGACAAACAGATGAAAGGCTAATCGAGGCTGCAAAGAAGGAAGAATCCCATGCTACGTCTACATATAACGAGCTGTTTCCGAGTGGCAGGGGACTTGTACTCCTGGGGCAAAGGTGTCCATTTTAAATGACAAGTCTACTCAATGGGATCGCTGTCTTCACAAAGAGGCACTCTTACTCACCCTGCCGCAAAAGCGGCAAAGAGAAAGGGAACATATGAAGAACACCCAGCCAGAACCAAAACTGAGCTGGGATGTCTGCCAAAAGTCTCCAGGCACATCAGACCACAGCACACTTCACATTTCTTCACAGGTCTACTTGGCTACTGGCTAAATAACTACTTTTTCTCCCTCTCTCTTTTCTTTTGTAGCTCCGTACGTTGCTGACAGCAGCCTACTGCAAATTGCTTACCATAATTTAGCTTACTAAATGCAGTAATGCATTCATATAGACAGGACCCAGTAAGAAGTGGCACAGTAAGGAATGGGATTTTTGCCAAACTTGACAAAGACACCCTGTGCAAATGAAAGCCCTTATATTTGAAAGGGTACAAGCAGCTTTAGTAGCGGGGGTAGAAAGCTTAAAGAGGTTCTGCAGCATGCTCAATACTTTTCCCTGGAACAACCTAAATGAAATCAGGCTGTAATCTTGAAAAAATGCCATTTCTCTATTGCTATAGGTAAAACATGATGTTAGTCACTGCCATTAAGGTTTCACAACAACAGTATAACACAGGGGGAATAACCATGGCCAACGTGGGGTTTTTGTTTTTCTTTTGTTTTGCTTTTTTGCTTTTCCAGATTTTTGTCCCTTATTTCCAGACACTGAACAAACAACCAAAAAAATACAACCCCCTCCAGACTGCACACACTTTTTAATATTTTTACAGGAAAAAGGGATTAGCCCTGACTTTAAAACTGTCCTCTCCAGTTTCTAATTAACTTTCTAAGCACCTCTTCTACCTAACATTTGATGATTCATAGATGCACTCCACGTGCCAAATGAGCTGGCTCAGTGTGGCAGTATGCAACTCAATGCACTGGCACATCTGTATGACAATTCACGTTTGTCATTTTACTGTTCGTTCAATTAGGAGAGGAAATGATTTTAGGTTCCATGAAATTTTGAAAGTATGGCTAAGTCAGGTTTTACACGACAATTTGAAAATGCTGTACTAAAGGCAATTCACACACTGTTCAACTCCGCAGATATCCAAAATTGTTGTTTAATTAAAATGTAAGATGGCTAGGATTTTTGAAACTAAGTGAGCAGATTCACTCATGTAATATTTTGCAATAAAATTCACTAGAATTGTTTTCCAGCTTATATCTTTTACTTGGTTTTAAAGGTTGGCTTCAGCACATGGCTTCATCCTGCTCAGTTCCACCAATTTTCTCAAAAGAACTTTCCAAATTACCGTGTAACTTTTAAAAAAGGTGGCATGTATGAAAACGTTTTCATGGTTAGGGATATTAACTCTATGGTATCTTTTATAGGGGTGTTTGTAGTCAGGTATTTTATTGCACCTGAATCAGTAAATTGTTTTTTCTTAATTGGGCCTCCTAAGAAATACATCAAGGCCCATCCTAGCCAAGCTAAAACCACACAGTACACAATTAGCTTAACATTTAACAGAAAGAAGCATGTTGTATGTAGTCAAACCCCTAAGCACACGGAATAACAAACAGGGTATCTTTTCATCCCATTAAGCTCCTCCACAAAAGCATCAGCTCCAATCCCAGTCTTTTCAGACACACCCTGAATATACCTTTAGCATAACTGACTCTGCAAGCAGTACCAGACTCCCCCAAACGGGCAAGAAGAGTATATGTGTGGAAAGTCAATTCCTAGAGGCACATTAAACACATGGGAGAAGAAATTCTTAAGAGGAATCTTTAAGAACTCCAGATCTTCAATACGTGGAGGAAGGAGGATAGCTTACAGACTTAAGGTAATTTATAGACTTTATAAGTCACCACCTAACAGTGCTGTTACATATCCTTGTAGCTGTTGTGACAAGCTTCCTTTGACCTGCAAGGTTATTTTTCAAAGGATTCCTGCCTCTAGGGGAGTCGCCATTTTGCACTGCTGCAGCCTCTTCCACAGGCAGTGCGTAGTGTCATTTTGGAATGTCTTTTATTTGCTGTTTTCCTAGATGTAAATTAAAACGCCATTTGGGAAATATCTCTGCGGTGGTCCTTTGGCATGGAAGGCCAGGTAATGTTCACAAGCGCAGTATCTTTTGTGCTACATGCTACAGCTGGTAGAACTGGCCAACATCTCTTCCAATCACTGGTTATTCCCCCCACGATTTTCTTAACACAATGCTGTCATGAAGAGAAACATCTACTGATGGGAATCCCTCGTAAGATAGGATGCTTAGCCATTCAGTGACAACTCTTACCGGTTCCTTGCTTCCTCCCATCCTCCCCCACCATATTTCAGCCATTATACCTCAGCAAACTGAAACAGTGCAGACTCCTCAGTTTGTTTTACGGCTCCCGGGACTCCAGGCTGTGATGTGCATGAAGAGATCTGTCAGGAAAACAATTATGTTTGTATTACCTAACTCTTCCACTTCAGTATCAAACTTCAATGTGCTAGATTTCTGATCCATCATGCAGAAAGACTCCTGCTACCTAAGAGCATACAAACAAGTCCCAGCACACCTGTACAAAGAACAGTATCTGCTTTCTAGGAGAGACATAAATGGGTGATCTGTGCAATGGTGATTTTGAGTAATTTTTCAACAAGGAAAATCTTTCCTAGGATCAATAGAACAGGCTAAGGGTATTTTGAAGGGCTTTTATTTGCCCACTGATATGTTGAAAGTGGGTTAGCAACAAAAACTTAACACTATATTGTATTTCACAGCTGAGAGAGCACAAATTGCTTCCTAGCAAGGAAGGTACGTGTGGGACAGGAACACAATGCGCGCAGGTACTTTGAGATACCAGAGCTATCCCAGACACCAACGTAACTGCATTTTATACTGTTTAACTTGTGTCAATTATTTTTTGTTGCAAATGACACCTCTGATTAGTGTCAGACCTTGGTACAAGTACCAATTATTTCACCACTGACACACATTCCTACCATGCACTGATTAGGTGCAGCCTCACTACAGACTGTTTAACATCCTTAAAAAGTAAGACTAGCTAATACGCATTTCTAATTACTGATCATCAGTGAGCTACTTCTAAACCTCATGTTTTAGCGGTGCAGATGAGCTTGTTTCCTGGCACCCACTGAAGTTGTTTGAGGTTTAAGAAAAAGCCAGGGGTCACAAGCCATTAGCACAAGCCCATCTTGCAGCCCACAACACAATTCCTGCCTACTACCACACGGCTCTGGCACCTTCCTGCTTTGGCACTGTAAAATGAACTGGAACAATTAAGTGAGCTGGTATTTGTCTTACTCTTTCAAAGACTTAGCAGTGAAATTCAAGAGACAGACGGTTATCAAGAGGAAGTATACAAAGTATGACATTGCTCTACTGACAGTGTAAGTATGCAAAAGCATCTTAGAAATAGAAGGATGATAAATTATTACCATAGAAGTATCATAAGTGACACTGGAATTAACCCATTTTAAGAAGCTTCTAAGTATTGCTTTTTATTGCTGGCACACCAGGCATTTCCTCTTCCTAACAAGAAAAGCCAGCAGGTTGTTTAAGAGCCTAATTACAGGTTGTGTACTTCACTGTGGTCATTACCTTTAATCAGAAATAAAGGATCAGTGCTTTATTTCTAATACCTTTTGAAAGCCTCAGATCTTTTGGAACTCAAGGTCTTGTGGTCTGATGTTAAAACAGACAAAAACCAAAACAAAACAAATCACGTTTTCTGTGTGCTAGGATTGCAATGTATGTGCTACATAAGTGATTACATTTAGGGAGGAGTATGAAGGTGCACACAGCAATGAGTATTAAAGAAACGGGAGTCAGATTCACAGCTGGTGTGAAAACAGGAATAAAAAGAAGCCCCTGCTACGACAAAATTTCTTTCCACATGCACTCACTCAAACACCACCCAGCGTCCTGTACAATCAATATTTATATAGCTAAACAGTTGTATGTCACTTGATTATGATAATTTCAAAAGTTGAAAAGATAAAAACAAGCAGGTGAGGGTTGCAAAGAACCAGGATTCTTTGCAACCTCATTCTTGTCATGTTGGTTATGTCAATGAAATTCATTCAAACTTGGATGAAATAGTGTATACTTTAAAAAGCAAAACAAAACACCACAGTTGCACTTCTAGCAGTAACTGGAAATATGTTGACAAAACCATTGTACATTGCAAAACTAAAGCATAGTTGCATAGAGCTATTTGGTGCTTATAGAATAGAAGAAAATTTTGGAAATTCCAAACTACCATTATTTTTGATGGAGTCAACAACTAAAGCAGCCACAAGAAAGGACATCATGTAACATCCGAATATACGTGTTAAAATGTTAGTAAGATTATAGTTTAAAACTACGTGCAGGAATGACACGTCTCTAAATCATTGCTTAAACCACAGCTCCATTATTGCACTAGGGTTTCCACCATGTTCCTGAACACACACTACTGCACTTCCAGTCTGCCCTACCTACCTGATAAATGATACAGTACCGTAAATCCAAAAAGAAGAAACAAATAGAAGCATGAATTTTAGTTAAAGATTTTTGATTTCTCCTTCAGCTGAACATCAGATGCTTCTTAAAATGAAAACACTGGGGAAGACAACCCTTTTTAAAGAAACTCACCTCTGCAAACTGAAACAATGATGACTTCTGACAGGTTTCCGCTGAGTTAGCTGCATCAGACTCGCAAGTACTTGAGGAAACCTGAAACAAGGAGTGTGCAGAGTAAGACCTCAAACATGCTTCTTTCAAGCTAAAGAACAACAGTGAGCAAAGCAAAATAGAAGGCAGCAGTAACAAGAAGCAGTGTTTAAGAGAAGATGGGTAATCTAATGTTTCACAGTCATAGACAGGTTAAATCAAATTTATAGGTGCAAACATAGTTTATCATTTTTAACACATCTGAAAATCACTTAAGAAGAAAGACCACAAAATACCACTTTTTTTTTCCTTTTATAATTCCAAACTTTGCAAAAGAGCTTTATGCAATAGAACACTCAACTGATGATACTGGGCTACACACAGAGCTATGCTGTATTGGTGATGCTATCAACACTGCAATATCTGTAATTTGTATTACCATTCTGAATATGAAAATTACTTAGAAGCTAAAAAAAATTTTTTCTGAAGACACTGGGTGTTGCTAAGTGACAGAAATACTTAGTAGAAAAATAATCTCCAATCACCTGACAGCATGAAAATAAGTAGTTAAGGGTACCACAAGCCTAAAATCGCTCAAATAATGTACCTAAATGTCCATTTAGGGGTGCTTGTGAGAAACTGTGCAAGAAAGAGTCGTAATTTCTGAAATCAAAACACAAAGAAATGACTGTTCAAAACCAACAGCCTTATTCAAACTAACACAGAGCTTAGCTGTACTATTCTTATTAGGCAGAAATGTGTTAATCAAACATCATTCTGTAAAGGAATTGTATCAAATATGATACATTCATTAAATGTCACATTGAGTGTAAGATTTACATCTGCAACTCCTAGAAGCATAAGGTACTGTTAGTATAAAATAAGGTATGTAACATGGCTTACAGGAAACAAGAAAGGAAGGAAACTTTGTGGGATTTTAGAAAGAGTAACAGGACAGTTTTTTTTTTTCCCTAACCCTTTTAAATTTATCATGAAATTTCAGTTTATTTAAAACATTTCCATGCGAGTATGTTTTTTCTCTTATTTATTACCAAAACAAGTATGTCAATAGCATTTATTAGTAAATGTACACATGAGATTTAACTAGCAACTGCATCTGTTGCCAGTAAGCACAAAGCACCACAGAATAAGCAGGCCTACAGCATATGCAGTTTGTACTGCTGCTCCTGCTGCGATTTGTCCGAGATGCTTAAGCACTGCAACAGCACAAGTGGCATTTCGTTTCAGGAATCTGCTACCCATACTCCCCTGAAAACACGAAATCCAAGTGTAGCAACCCACAGGCCAAGGGGAACTATACCACATGACAATTTGCTTATGTACACAGTCGAACTTGTTTCTTCCCTGCCACAAAACCAAGCAGTAACAGTGCCTCCTATGATCTAGGCTTCCATTATATTTATTAAACACCAAGCAGGATGTTTTATCAATGTACAATGGGAGTATACCAACCCAAAGGGTTACAAAGAATGTACTTTTAATGCCTGTTTTTTGCTTTTTTAACGGTTTGTGTTACTGTTTTCTCTGATGTCATGTTTAGTACTGCTTTTCTCATGCTTCTGTATGATCTGTTTAAGATGTCTGCACCTCAGCAGTGGTGTGGATTGTACCAGGGGTACATACTGATCTTGTTGCTGTTGAGTGACCCATCTCTGAAGGTCTGAATCTCTGCACTGGTGTGAGATATGTAAGGATGCTGCTTGCACATCTGAGCACTCATTTGGTTATTTCAGGCCACTTTGCTGTTGGGATTCTCCCAGGAGTAATCAAATTTGGGGTTTGGTTCCCCATACAACTTAAATTTTATGCAGTTCAACCAGCTGCCTCACATAGTTGAGTTTGTGGTGCCTACTGAAGCAGTTTGTTCACAAACAGAGCCTATTCAATGCGCCGTACAAAAGGGCATTATTTTGCTTAGTAGAAGCGATGTGAACGAGGAAGCCGTGTGATACCTCTCCGCTCCCTGAGGCAAGCGCTGCAGGGCCGTGCGTGCCTGAACTCTGCCCACCCGCCGTAACGGAGACCGTGGCTTCGCACCTTCCTCTGCCTATCCAGGGGCACGTCCACACGAACGTGTCAACGCACGCCCGAGCTGGCGCGGCACAAACCAGCTCCGAGCTGGGAGCCACTGACCCATGCCAGCCCAGGAGCACCGTGCTGGAGCGGAGAAGCCCTCCCCAGAGCGGCTATCAGGGCGCAGCCCCTGCAACACAAGCGCCGTAAAGCACTCGCTCCCCGGGGCGGGCGCAGAGGGGGAGGGCGAGCCTTCTCGCTGCCTCCGAGGCCACGTGCCGTGCCGGGGCTCCAGCGCAGCTTGTTCACCTTGCGCTATGGGAACCACAAGCCGTGGAAGGTGTGAAGCCCGGTTTCCTATAGCTTTGCGTGTAAAGGACAGATTGCTGGCGCCCAGTAACTCAGAGGCGATTTTGTGGTTAGCACAACCATACTTTTCTTATCAATTTCCTTTATCTTTAGAAGTTTATGCTGTCGCCTTTGCTTGACAGAAGCACTAATTCGAGCTTGTTTCTTCCACTCTGCTTCTCCCCACATGCTCCTGACTTGTGGGAAATCTATTATCTTCAGGACTCCTAACCTCCGCCAGGCTGAACCTGATCAAAGTGTTAAAATAATTACCGGAGGGAATGGATGCACAGATAGCGCCACTGCATACGTCTTATTTCCTGCCGTAATAAAACATCCTCAACATCTCCTTCATTTCTTCTCCTCTTTCCTCCTCCCAGCTTACCCGCAGCTGCACCGAGAGATTTTTTCACTTCCGATTTGCACCCTGGGCAATACCATCCTGCGCAGACCTGGCATCACATGCAAGAACCTTTTGTTCTCGAAGAGAAGGAAACTGTAAGGATAATGCCTCCATAGCCTCTCCGTAGCCTCCCTTTCCCTGCAGGTCACCGTAACCTGCTCTAAAACAGATCACGCCGAACGAAGGCGAAGGACAGCCCCTGGCTCACCTTCTGCACTGACTGATGCGAGGCTTTAATGCCGCCCTGATGTGCCAGGCAGCGGCAAGGAGGTAGCTGGTAGAAGCGCCGGGTTTTGGACTATACCACAAATTCTGGGATTTCTGGGCAGTAACCTACAGACAGGCCACTAGGTGCTGCTGTAAGGCAAGCAAAGGGCCCGACGGGCAAGCAAGGGAGATGCGCAGGGAGGGAGGTGAGGCTGCAAGCAAGGAGCGCTCCTCACCCAGCTTCAGCCTTTCGGCTACTAAACCTGCTGTGAGGGCCAGGCTTTGCCTCGCACAGCGACAGCAGCTGGAGCAGACCCGTCTGGCACCTCAGCTGGGGTGTTCAACAAAATATACTCACATACGCACCCCAGTCTTGTGTAACTGATGAAAGGACCCAAAAGCCAGGTGGAAACTCACTGCATAGGCAAGTCCTTTGTTTACTACTGGTAAGGTCTGTAGCTTCTCTTGCCTATCTGCTTAGTAACTCCAGCTGCTGCTTGGAAATCAATCATGTACTGACACTGAATTCTGTTACCAGAAGGAAAACTCTCTAGTCTATTGAAAAAAATTACAAAAAAAGGAACATAACTGGCGACATAGAGAGATGGCGACTGGAGCCTCAAGGCAATTTTATAAATCTCACTGTTGTACTTCTTCCTGTCCTCTCACTGGCGCCTGTTCACTTTGTTACCTGACATCTGGCCTTCTGACAACTCGAAGGTTAAACACCTGATTTGAAAAGTCCCTATACATCCATTTAACATACACTTGACAGAAAATCAGCAGGCACTGAATACATTTATGTGGGATTAGCAGACCTGCAAGTATTATTTCCCTCATCTTCTCCCAAATTCTAAGCAAATTATGCCAGTGCTGCCCTCCTTTCTAGTAACGCTTTTTAAGATGATAATAGTATTTAAGACCTATGCTTACAAGGCCACCCAAGTCTGCACAACCATACATATGCACAAGCAGTCAAACTGCATGTTGACAGGTTATCTTATGTCTGGCGGTCCCCCAGGTTAAGGAACATGTATATGCATGTGTATCTTACAGTACATGCACATGCTTTAATGATAATGAAGCCTACAGGATATCATTTAGAGCATTCTTTTAAAAATGACACTGCATCTGTCCTTTTTTTTTTAAAATAGAAATGCCATGGTTTTAGATACACAACATATATTTATATACTTACATGCATATAAAAACTATACCTGTATTTTCCATAGGTAAGCAAATTCTGAACATCTTCACTGACAATACCTCAGCAGTCACCTTAGTACACCAAATTCTCCCCATGTCAACACAACTATCCCCCTCCACTGAAGAAGAAAGCAGCTTACCAATTCTACAATGAATTCTTGAGCTTCTTACTAAGCCTGTCATACCACTTCTTAGCATGTCCTGCTAACCCCCCAAATGCCAGTTTCGGTGTGAAACTGTTTTCAAGCATAAACATGGAAATTGAACCACGGGTTGTCCCATAGGCATGCAAAGATGAACATCGTATGTCTCCTCTGTCCACACGCCCAAGGATGGGATGCCAGAAGTGCTGTTCAGTTATCCAAGTCTAAATAGGTTTAGGATCTTACTGCATTTGGGGAAACACAAGCCTAAGAAATATTTGCTCCCTATCTGATCACCACTGAAACACTAAATCAAAAGGAAACAAAGGAAAATGGAAGACACACCAGGGCTGCCACGCAAAGAAACTGAGGAAGTTTCCCAGTGCACAGGAACACAGCTGGAGACTTAATTCCTGCTGACATGCAGTTAGGAGGCCTGAACTTCATCCATTTGGGTCCCTTTGAGAATACTAACCACCCAGATTGTTCTGGAGGATGTATTTTACACAGGGGACCCTCTGAAATAATCAGAGGTGTGCAGTTTTGTTCTCTGGGAAAGTGCTCTGATACTTAACCTGCTTCTCAGATACTGTAGGACAATTAAAATACGGTAACTTATTAGTAAGTACGGGCTAATTTCTGGCCTGTCATGATTCTAACAACAGCCAACAAACCCCTCAACTAGTTTCGTTCAGGCTGTATTTATGACAATTAGTTTGCTCCACATTTTGGGGGAAAGCAGATTATGCAGGTTGGCTCTTCAATGTGGAGGGCCAGGTTTCAAAAGAAGTCTACAGGCCCTAAAGAGCACTGCATAATATAGCTTATACATAAAGTAAACATTACATCACAAGCCATATTGCATGCTTCTATCAGAAAAAATGGGGTTTACGAAGGTGCATGGGAAACATGTCTTTTGCTCAATAAAAAGAAAATCCTGATTAAAAAAAATGTTCATATACCAAAATAATCACACAACATCCTTTTTGATTTGTCTCTAAATCCCCATGCAGATTTTATTCCTTTACTGCCATCTGAAATTGTACTACTTGTGGCACTTTTCATGTAAACCCAAGAAAGGTCAACTCACAAGGTCATAGCAAAGACCCTTCTTAATGGAACTGAGTATCTGTGACTATAATACACCTTCCCTCCCATTTAAACATAACAGCATAGTAAACCCAGTTTTTAAACTCCAAGCCGAGAGATTCAAAGTTTGAAAACTACAGGACGTTCTCATTTTAGCACAAAAGAATCAATTTGTTTTCACTTCTCTGCCAACCTCACCCCAGTGTTTCTTATTTTTCACACTGCAGCATAGAAAGCCAGTACCCACATCTGCACAAAGACTTCCATTGCTCAAACTGGTGTGCAAAGCATTGAGGTGTCTTGGTTCAGTCTTGGCAGTACAGGAGCAATCCATCTCAAATGCACTACACATTTTGCATTTGGGGGTATCACATGTGGATAGTTAAGTATTGCTTTTCCTCCCAATAACAACAAAAGAAGTAAAAAGAAACCCTCCTCACTTCCACAGCTCTTCTTTCCAGGCTAGATATTTATGGCAGTGACTACCTATTTTACCCAACATACAAGCCACCTTTTGAACAATTTTCAAAGCTGGCCCAAAAAAATACATCATAAATGATAATCAGTCTAAAGAATTTCCAGAGGTCTCTGCAGTAGTGGAGATATGCAGAAACACTTCTATTTACTAGACTCCTTCGTAAAAACAAAATGTTTGTGATGGCAACGAACTACAAACTTCTTTTTAGACATAAAGACTTAGTGAATAGGACTAGACTGCAATATTTTGATTACCTGTTAGCACTTGCATAGTTTCAGAATGCATATATAATGACAGACTGACGGAAATTATTAGGCATTTATTTGGCTATTAGTGCCAAGGCCACAGTTGTGTGAGGCATTGCAGAAGCATATGAAATCCTTGCCCAAAAGAGCTTGCAAACCACCTGTTCGTTAACACAGTCACTGTATTTCAACCCTTCCACCTGTGACAACATTCTCTCAGGGGGCAGACTTGCCTAGTCTGATCAAATATTTAGTCAGCAGAGCTAATATTGAACCGATATAAAAACTGGGCCCAACCTCTATGTTCACAGTTGGGATACAAGACTTGTATCACAGGGCGCACACTTCGGTCCCACCTGAGGTTACCCAAGATGTATCTTACACTTCATTTCCCACTGGTCAAATATTCCTCTTCAGAGCTCTCTTTAAACTGAGGGCTCGTGGTAAGGGAGAGAAGAGAGTTCCTTACCTCCTGTGCAGTCAGGGCGTGTTCCCCTGCTAGAAGCAGCATACTCAGGCCTCCCATTTGTGTAGGATCTGTTAAAAGAGTAAAACCAAATCTTAAGTTTATTCATTTGCTTGTTTAAAGAACCTACCATTTGCAGCATTAAACCCCCAGACGACTACTTGTCACAGACACTCTAAGCAAGCTGCCATAAAAGGCGGTTCAAGAAAATCACAAATAACCATTTCTCTACCCTCTGGGAGAGGCTTTCAAAGCTGTTTGAAGGATTTAATTGGATTTGTGTGCTTAACACCCCACTGCATGGATTTACAATTTTACTGCCAAAGGTTTTATGTACTACAGAGATGGATATCTTTAAAACAGCAACTGTAATGATCTCATACATAAATATACACAAAGATGCTCTAGTATCACACATGTTTAACTCAATGAATGCTCCTACTGAGGGAGTGGCTCCCTTCTTTGGCCACTGAACAAGTAAAAGGATGGAACAAAATGACATGATCAAGTTCTGAAGCAAGATTTCTATTTTCATTTAGCTTTAATTTAGAGCTGCGTTTAGTGGTGAAAAGTGCCAGCCTGACAGCTCTGAAGCATGAAGTGCTTGATCCTCTGTGCCAGAACAGTGCAGGCACCGGCCAGGCAAGCTGCCTGCCTACTTGTTGCCCTGCCAATACAATATATAATTGAAGAAAGTAAAATGGAGATATAAATGTTCTTTCTCCAAGTATTTGATGCTGACAGCTTCTCGCCCCCAGCCTTCCTGCACCTCAGGAGCTTGGAAAATGACAAGAAGTGAAAGCAATGAACACTGGCACTGCGTTACTCATGGAGTAGCTTTTCCACTCAGAACAGTGATTGTCTGATTTTGGGGGAGTGCCTTGGAAACAATGCAGGGGCCCGATTTAACAGAGCGCCATGTAGAGAGAAGGAGACAGTCTGTAGCACAAATGTCTCCCACAACAGCCAGAACCTGAGAAAAAGGGAAGCATTATCCTTGCTGTATTGCTGAGACACCAACTTCAGTAATGACGAGATACCAAAGATAAGTGACTTTCCCTAGGTTTCACTAAGCGTGCACTCAGGTTTTCCAATTTCCTTTCACCAAACTATACAAAACCCCTCTCTACAACAATAAATTACATGTGCCCAGGACCACTCCCTGGAATGGAGGCCAACTGGAACAATTACCCTTGTCCATTTGGTTGCATTTTGTTACGCAAAATCTGGATGCAGAATAGCTGCATCCAAAATGCCCCCTGGGAAATCCCCTAGCCCATTCCCAGTCATGAGTGGTGCTGAGGAATTTGTTGAGCTTTTCAGCTGACATGGGTCAACCATGTACCTGTAAACCTCCAAACGATTTAGTGCTACAGGTGATCAAAGTCCAGTTCATGGGAATACTCACTAGTGCTGTTTAATTCAATACCACAGATGCTGCCTGTTGTGGTTTAACCCGGCAGGCAGCTGAACACCACACAGCCATTCACACAAACTTTTATTGGGCTCTCTTTTGTCTCCCCACCCCACAGTGGGATCAGGGAGAGAATCGAGGGCAGGGGAGGACCCAAACCAGTACCCAAACCAGTAAAATTTGTGGGTTGAGATAGTTTAATAGGACAGAAAAGGAAAGCGTGTGTGTGTGAGAATATACAAAACAAGTGATGCACAATGCAATTGCTCACCACCCGCCGACCGATGCCCATCCCATCCCAGAGCAGTGATCGCTGCCCCCTGGCCAACCCCCCCCAGTTTCTATACTGAGCATCACATCGTATGGTACGGAATAGCCCTTTGGCCAGTCTGGATCAGCTGTCCTGGCTGTGCCCCCTTCCCAGCTTCTTGTGCACCTGGCAGAGCATGGGAAGCTGAAGAGTCCTTGGCTAGCATAAGCAGTACTTAACAACAACTAAACCATCAGTGTGTTATCAGCATTATTCTCATCCTAAATCCAAAACACAGCACTGTGCTAGCTACTAGGAAGAAAATTAACTCTATCCCAGCTGAAACCAGGACACTGCCAAAAGTTCTCCCTCAGACAGCATCTTGCACTGACATTCACAGGGTAAGTTTTTTTCAATACTTTCTTAAATCAGCAGTAAAAGAAGCAGAGGAAACCACTGTGAATAAACCAGGCTCATCTACTATCTCAAGGATAGAAGAGTGGCTCATTTTCTTAAGAACACAGCCTAAATAGCATCTCACTTCAAACCCAATGTTCAACTGGCTTTACTTTTTTCCTTTACCATAATAAACAGGTAGAAGGTGTGTGGCATTTTCTGTATAGATTTTTTTTTTAAATCTTTTTATTTTTAAATAAAAAAGGGAACAAAAGACATTAAGTTTCTACAAAGAGACAAGGCACTATCAGAAGTGTAGGATCTAGTAACAAGAAGTGGTTGAAGAAATGGAGACAGAAAATGGGAAGGGCCAGCAAGTACCTAAGCACAATTTGCAAGTGAAGCGATCCTGTCAGCACAGCACTTTCTGCCATCAAGATACTTCATCAGAAACAATTCAGTCCTTCAAACAAGAGGACATCAGACCAATTAAGAAGTGACATGTGAACACCTATCTTTGCCTTAGCAGGCAGTTAATTTGGAGGAAGGAGAGATGGGAAGAGATCTCCGGGTCCATCATAAACTTACTGAGCTCCATACTAAACAGTACTGGCTGCTTTCTACTTTCTGTATTCCCATTGGAAAGCTGTTGCAGAACTCAAATCTTTTAAGTATTAAGAGTTTTCTTCCAGTTTTCAGCTTAAATTTACTCAGGGCCAGGTGGTACACATTTTTTTCTGGTGCCCACATCTTTAAATAACTGTTCTCCCTAAATGATATTTCCCTCCTCTGCGTTTATGGAGTCACCCTACTCTTCTTCCACCTGCTTTCCTAGCCTAAGCAAATCAAGATCTCCTGATGTCATCAAGCATGTCTATCTCCCACGGTCCCAGCTATCCCTGTAGCTCTCCTCTCCAGCTGTTCCAGGTGGAGTTCATCTTTCTTGCATGTGAATGACCAGCAGGGCAACCCCGTCAGATGAGCTGTGCTCTGTTCAATGGAATTAACTTCCATACAGTTCCTCAAAACACTTTGACTGACACACTGCAGGACAGCACTTTTTTATGCCCACATCACACTGATGGCTCACAGCTACTCTCTTATGCTTCACTTTAGTTACCTGTGGGTCTTCTTCCCCCTCCTCAGTTTTGGCCAACTGGAGAACACCCAGCTTATGGCTCTGAAGTTCTTCCCCTCTTCTAAATACCTTCTTGGTGGTCTCAGCTTTCTGCCCTTCAAATTAGTAGCTTATCATAACAGGACAAGGATAGGACTGTTCTTTCCCCAGCTAAAAAATACTTAAACTGTTTATTTAAATATAATAATTAAGAGGAAGGAAAAAAAATGACAGCTAAGTGGAAAGTGAAAGTTTAATTTGGTGCTTAAAAAACTTGAATACTTATGCTGCAGCTGTAGCAGAGGGCTGGCATTTAGATGTCTGATCATGATAAAAACAAAAATCTTTTCACTAAGGTTTCAAATTACTAAATAACTTCATCTAAGGGAAGACAAAATGTACATATGCAAACACTGCCGTATGTTTATAGTGCCTTCTCAGCACAACAATGTTTCTCTTATGGTACTAAGAACTTACTGGTATGAAAAATTAAGAATTTAAATGCTATTTTAAAGCAATTTGTGTTTAAATCAACAGTAGTGAGAAAATAGCACACATATTTGACTTGCAGAATGGGAGGCGATTTGTGACTTTCTCAACAGCTTTATATAATAATATTGATGAAACTTCAAACCATCTCACTACTTGGGAATGACATACTTTGTTAGTATTGGTCTGGTTAGAAACTCAGCAGGCTGGCTTGTTCATCATTGCAATTTTTCAGAGGAAAGAACGAACTGACAAAGAACTAAGCAGAAAGAAGGCGAGCAGGTACCACTTTCAACTGACTTTTACCTGGGTGCAGAATTAAGCGTCTTTCTAGAAAACAAAAATTGCTTCTCTGTCAGAATACCGCCTACTCTAGGAAGTGTCTTTTTTCTACCCTTTGCTTCACTAAAAAGCTTTTTGGCTCAGACAGTTTTCTTCTGATGAGAAATGTGAAAGTATTGGGATTGGGAATCTTGTGCATTTGTATAGCAAAGCTGTTGCTCACTTCGCTCTGTAGTTGCAAGGGTAGATGCTGCAATGGTCACGTTCACCTGCGAACAGCAGTTGTCTTTGCCCTACGCCCTACAACAGATCACAGGTGAGCCATGTCATAAAAAGCCATGCTCAGTTACAACTTCCAGGTTGGATGAGCAAGGACTCCACTAGTGGGTCTGCAGGTCAGAAGCCGAATACTGGTGCCACACCTCAGGTTCTTGACACAAGACAGGTCAACACGAGAGGCTTAGAAGTGGGGTGTGTATTGTTGGAATGCCAAAAAAATGGGATATGGCCTGTGTGAGACTTAAAAAAAGAAGGGAAGATCTTACTCTCTATATATTACATTTTCCAAAACGAAACATAATATGTAAAAAGCAATCGAGACAGGATTAATGACTGCCAACAAGTAAAACAGATTTCCTGGAATGATTCTGAAATCATATAATCCCTGTCCTAAGGAAGCTATCTGCCCTGAAGATGCAAGACACTCAGTGGCATTTCAAATGTAAAAGTGTTTCTGAGCTGGTTCAGCCACATTTTAGTTCATCAGCTAGTATACAGCCTGGATTTTAAAAGAGGTTGTGCTGGATAGAAGAGTCGGAGTTGAACTGAACTACCACATGAAGTCAAGGAGAGAAGAACACAACAAAACACATTCAGCATGAACTGGTATGTAGTTGACAAAACAGCAATCCATTTGGCATGGCAGACTTCTCATGATTTGGATGCTGCAAACATCTCTGTCAGAAGCTGTTTTTATTTTATGAGCTATTGGTATACTCAAGAAATAGCCAGCCTTCATTGGCATGAGGACTGGAGTGAGACCCATATGAATTACTATGCTCACTGACTCAGTCTGCAGTAAAAAAAATAAGTAATAATAATAAAAAAAATTTAAATCATATGTAGCACAAAAGGGCCTTCTTCTGAAATGAATGGCTCTATAGATAAACAATAAATTAGTTTCTAATTAATCCTTAAGTTCTCTGTCCTCTGCTCTGACAAGTGCTGATTCAAGACCTCTCTGTACTCAGAAACTCCACATTTGGACAGCTCAGCAGGAGCGGTGGGGGATGGCAGACACGTAGACCAAGGCCTATTACCTGTTCTTTGCGTTAAGTCAATAAACCCTAAAGGAGTGTAGAAGTTACTCCTCTGATAGCAAAAGCAGACAGGATGAAGGGGCTTGCAATTTTTAGAACTGGTCTCCCATGTATCGTAACTATATAGCATGAAAAACTTTATTTTGATCACATGTCACAGTTCCTTCAAAGCCACAAGGAATTTCATTACAGGAATTTTCATACCACTATACTGGCAAAAAGGTATACATGCCTTTTAATCCCTTTTTATCCTTTTACACTTGTTCCATAAAACCATCTTCCACTCTCCAGCTCATGATCTCTCTAAGCAGAAAAGTCCTTCCTGCCACACACTTGTCATAAACTAGGTAGGATACGACAAAGTTTCAAATACACCAGTATTTATAAAATTAGAAACTTTAAACCTCAAAAGAAAAAAAGAAAAAAAAGAAAAAAGGGTGGTAGGGGAAAAATTATTTTCTACCTTGACTGTTAGGTTCTTGAGCTGCCAGTATTTAAGATTAATGTCTCTGTATTTCAAGGTCATGATTGCAACAGTTCTGCTATTTGTGGATACCAGTGAGAGATTATCTGCCTTTCACTAGTTCAGGCACTCCCACCTACACTTACTCACAGATCTGATTTTTTTTTTTTTGAAGTTTAAAAGGTTAGAATACACCCCTCCAAGGTATAATGGGCAAAAGAGCATATTTTAAGTGAAATTATATTACTCTTCTCTTGGTTTAAATACAAAAAGTTAGCTCCAGCCGTACATTCATCCACAAGAATGTTAACACCTCCAACTTCATAGACACCCATAAATTATTTTTGTAAACAGCAAATTACTAAACATAGTACAATGCTCTATGAAAAAGAATGCTCACAATCAACATTTTCCTTTTTGACTAGAAAATTAAAATCTCTAACAGCAGATAAGCTGGAATTAAAAATCAGTCAAATCTGGACCCCAAATGGGGTATGGGTTATGATGCCACATATCTGGACTTGACTCTTGAAAGCAATCATGCCTTAAGGAAAATTTTAGACACTTGTCATGCAGAGGTTTAACTACAGTCCTGGCAACCTAATGTGGGACATTAAAGTTATTTGCACTACAGTACCATGTGCAGTAAAGAAAACTGGTATCACAGTATGATTTCAACACCACATCCTCAAACAAAATGAGGATGCTATGTCTGAGTAACATGGACGGAAATCTCACCTGCCATCCCGAAGTTAAGCTGTGGCATTTCTTCACTTTTTGTTACTTTCCTCGGGCTTGGTAAATCTTTTGCAGAGTCTGATGCAAAGGCCCATAGCTTTTTCCTGTTTGTAACAGTGGATGTCTGGGTTTTCACAGGTTTGTTTGTTGTGGGGCACCACTTGTACCCTGGATTTGCCTTCATAAATGCATCCTTGTACTAGAAAAGAAAAACAAAATTACCAGTCATGACATTATACTATCCACAGGGAAATAGAGTGCACTGTGTATAAGAGGATTTAATGTAGTAAATAATCCTTAAATATCGTGATTTTTTTAACAGTTTAATCACATGCTTAGAGTCTGACCACCAACACAATCTATTAAGAAGAAATATTAAGATAAGTAGAGCTGTATTTAAAGAAGTGGGGTTTCTCTTTCCTCTCCTGAGGGTTTATCACCCAGAGCAGGCTGGAGTTCTGATCCTGCAAACTGCTCCCCAGTGCTTGTATGCTCACTCTCTGGGAAACAAAGATAGCTATTTGAATTCTTTTGCAGGTACCATCTTTGTTTACTCTCTAGTTTGAACGAAATGAAAACATACATTCAGCAATAAATGCAGCATGATGCTCCTTACCTTGCACTCATTTTTCTCTAACAGTTCTGTATTTTAGAATATTGGAGTATATGCTCTCCCAAACCAGGCACCGAAAACAAACCACTACCAGTATCCTCTCATTTTCAGTAACTTCTGATAACATCATCCCAGCGTTCCTTCCAAAATGTACCATGCTGCATGGCTGCATAAAATAAACTGGGACGATTTAAAACTTTCTCTGGCCTTGAGCACACAGCACACATCTCAGTTGTTTGCTATGTTCTTGGTGTAAGGCAGGAAAACAAACCAAGCTAGACTACACATGGGGGGTGGGGAGAAAAGGTCTGTATCTTACACAGTTTGGGGGGTAATGGGAAGGATGGGGACCTATTTTATTAACAAAATGCAACAGTGATGTTTTCCAAGTATCTTGCTGACTGGACCAAAACATGATTTTTGAATGTTAACAGCAACAAAAAGAACACATTTCAGTATTTTAAACATGTTGCTATACAAGGTGGAGAACGGACAAATCAGAAGAACATGCCACACATTCCAGCTGCAAATGTTTGCCTAACAACTGATAGGGGCGTTACAGCACTGGCTGCTGCGGGAGCCTACCCAGTAAGTACCAGTGCTGACCGCAGGGAGAAGGAACCCAATGCCTCCTCATGCACTAGGTAGCTCTCCATGGCAGCAAACGACCAAAAGAACGGTTTTATCCTGAAGTACACGGCAGGGCAGCTGCAGGAAGTTTCTTCTGTGATTACACGTTCCCACCCACCCAGCTGTCACCAGTCCCAGTTACAGCACAGAGAAGCACCTATGTTTCAGGCTGTATGCCTGCACAGAAACACATGCAGAAGGGGAAAAAAAAAAAATATCCCTTGGGTATGAAATAGAGAAATAGCACTGAAAACCTTGTCTTCTGATAAAGTCACTGCAGTGTTTTCCCAGATCAATAAGCAGCATGCCTTGTGGCAGAATCACCATCGCATGTTTTTCCCTTACTTTCATTTCCATCTTAATCTATCAGCTGGCACTTGCTACCTCCAGACTGTAGGAAGGATAAAAACAATTCAGTTTACAACAAGCACAGCACCGTGTGAACCCGCTGTGTGAAGTCCTGTATTTATAGAAATGGCTATAAATAATAAAAATCTGCAGGGACTGCTGACCCACATACACACTGTATTTTCTGAATGTGGTGTATGAATTAAATCCACAAAGTAAGGACTGCGACACCTCTCACCTCGCCCCTTCTCCCTTTCCCTCAGTTTGGTTTAGGAGCTCAGTATACCACAAAAATAGCCTGGTGGAGGGAAGGGGAGGGGGTAAGGGAAGAGGCGGAAAGGCAATACAGAGAGAAGCAGCTTTGCCATCCATTGTTAAAGCCACAGCCCACTCACAAATCATGTTTCCAGCCTGCAGAGTGAAAAGCACGGAATTGCTAGCAATGAGGTACATAAGCTCTTCATATCAGCATTGCTGCTTTGAGTAATTGAATTATTCTGTGGAGTAATTTGACAAGCCGACAGGCTGCCCATCAAATGAGAACCAGAATGCATGCCATTTGCAAGAGGAGGCAGCAATAAGCTTTTAATCAGCTTCTAACAAGAACAATTCGAGTGAGGTGGCGTATTAATGGATTTTTTCCTCTGCAAAGCCAAGTAGTGAACATTAACTGCACTCTCTGAAGGGGAGGGAGCAGACTGGGGGACGAGAAGTCATCAGCCCCTTTCACGTTTCAGCACTCAAGACAAATGACAATGTAAAAAGTTAAACAATGGCCAAGAAGTAGTTTTATAAAATGCATACAGGGGCCTGATCCAAATCTCCGAAAGACTTTCAGTATTGATTTTTGCACCTATTAGACCAAGGCCTAAAATAAAATGATAGATTCTGCTTGCCAGGTCATGAGAAGATAACTTAAATGAGCTACACAGCAATGAGAAAATGCCAAAGGCAACAGCAGAGCTTACTGTTTTCCTCCATTCAACAAACTGTGCAGTAAACCAACTTAAGACAGCCAGTCTGAGGACATCTCAAGTCCCTTGGAAAAAAAAAAAAAAAAAAGGTAAGTCCTTAACCTGGAATGCAAAGACACGGGATGGCAGGGATGGCCTGGAAGGATCATGTCCCAAAGTTCCAGGTAAGATAGAAAAAGCACAGGATATGTTTGTGGTATCAGCCTGATGTATCATTTCTGTTTTGTGAAAGCCTGGGGAAGGATGCGTTACGGGGTGGGACTGGTACCACCTTAGAGCTGAGCTTAAAAAAAGGTGCTGCACTTCAGTGCAACTCCCTGAGTTGCTTTCATCACCAAATAAAAACAAGATTTGCTTTCTCCAGTGCGGTGGGAATAGGAGCTCACAAGTGGATTACAGCTACACCTCAGGGTAGCAGTTAGCACATGCTTAACTTTAAATGTATGCTTAAATCCCACCAACTGACTATTAAATGTCACATGACTCCCAGAGATCTAACAAAAAAAAAAAAAAATCCCCAGAAAATACTACACTCTGTTTTCCACTCCTGAGTGATGCAGGGTTCACATTACATGTTATGGTCTGTACGTCACCCAGTGAACTTGTCAGACTCCGGCCGGAAAGCCAGAACATTTGTCTGCCCCTACCCCGAGGCGGCTGCCAAAGCAGCGGCACAGCAAGGACAGCAAGCTCCCAGCCGGGCTGACTGTACCTGCGAAACCACTGGCCGAGCACTTGCAGGGAGAGTGTTCAACTCTGCCACTGAATGGCAGCGGCTTGGATTTATCAGGCTGCTCCCTACAAGAAACAATCCTGACCGCCTGGATCTTGCTGATGCAAAGACGTATTTGAAAATGAAGTTTTCCAGCAAGGGAAACAGGGCTTGAACAATAATAATCTCACTGGATATTTTCCAAGGCAACTGAATATTCCCAGTAGTCCTGTAAGAGTTAACAGGAGAACACGACCCCTATTATTGTAGTAACTAAAAATGCTGGAGTGTATTTATGAGCGGCCAGAATTCATCTTCCCCTCAGTGAAGGGAAATGCTAAGAAACGGCAGGAACACTTGTGGTTCCACTTGGGAGTATTTATCAGCTACTAGGCTTAAATCCTCCAGAATGAAAGTTTCAAAGTTAATTGATCTACAAAGTCTGTAGGATACAAACAGAAAACCTGCTCTAAAGAAAACACCAGCAGAAGCTGACATGGAGCTCTGCAGGCACAGTGTGAGGTCTCTAGGGCAGGTGTTGCTACAAGAGACCATAAACCATAAGAGTGAAAATAGAGAGATCATGGGGACAGTTCTAGGAAATTAAGGCACCCCAAGGTACAGACAAGTACATAATAGGTTTTTCCAAAAATGCCTAAATGAACCATATATCCTCTCAGTGGGAATCACGGATAGCTGTCCAACCCAATAGAAAACTTCTCATAATTCCACTTGGCAAAATGTTCGGGTGCCTCACTATCTTCCAAAATCCTAGATCTTGCATATAGCTACATATGTGTAAGTAAATATGTCAATGCCTTGATCTGCACACTGCTTGAGACAGTATCAGTTGCTGGTACTAAGCAGGAGAGAAACTGAAAGCTGCTTGCTGGAAGCTTGATCTGAGCTAAATGGCTGTGTGAACTCTGGCTTCAAGTAGTAAAAACATTCTCCAGACTGTAAAACAACAGGGATTGTAGCCACTGCAGTAGGGACCACTTCTGTCAGGCCCATTTATATCTCTGGAAAAGCAATTCAGATGCTCAGGGTAAACAAAACACATTGTGGGGGTAGCGGATACGACACAGGGTCCCTTTGGAGATGTGAGCCCTGCCAGGGCAGTGGCGAGAGGCTATGCAGTAAAAACTGGAAGTCAGAGGGCACCAAAAAGCTACATTTAGGTAACAGAAGCTCATCCACTGTATACTAAACCTCAATGAACTTATACATATACGTACTCAAATGGAAGATTATTGCTGCAATGGTAATTTTATGTCCTTCCAGAGGCATTCACCTTCTTGACTTTTAAATGAGCTCTCCTTAGGAAAAATACCAATAAATGGTTCACACTAGAGTTGACATTAACATCTTTTTGACAGTCTCAGCAATATGCCTAACTACAAAAGTGAGTGTTAAAACAAAACCACACACACAGAACAGGCCTGTTGGTGAAGAAGGCCCAAATATATTGAATAGCACATTATAGCTGCTAATTATTGTTGTAACATACAACTGTTTAAAGAATAAAAATTATACGCTATCTCTCTTCTACACATTCTTGGAACTAGTCGTAATGATGTAAACTACTTAGATTCGTTGTTTCACTTTGACACTGAATATGCAATTTGTTCTTCATGCCAAGAAAAATAAATAAATCACTACAGGAACGATGATTTCTACAACAATATGATTAATAGTTTCAGATCTGTCACTTCATACAGAAGTTCTGCAATTATTTTCTTTCTTAATGAATGAGTTTCCTTCAGCAAGACAAAAGGCTAAGAAAAACGGTCACATCAGGGTTTGTTTCTTCCAAAAATTATTTCTTCATTTTCATCTTTCCTTCCTCTGTATCTGGACTGGATCTCCTAATTGCCCTTTTCCCACACATTTCAAGAAGCATCGCTAGTTTGTAAGTGGGAATTTAGAACAAAACAGGAATAATTGGACAAAGCTGAGACTCAAGTATTCAACACTGTGTCACAGATGGGTCACAGAGGTACTACAGACTGTGCTTCAAAAAGGACCTGCCATGCAGAACACTTTGTTTTTCCTGTGGACCTTTCCATGCAGACACAAACTACCAAAGAGCCAGACATTATATACATGTGTTAACAGTAGCAGACAACTTCTGGTGACGGGGCAGGTACGGATAATAGTTTCCGCGATCGTTTCACAGCTATCTGTACTTCTTGTAATGCGCTAGCATTACTCGACAAATGAGAGATGTTCCTCCTTCTCACTGGCCCTCCATTGTTTTTCCTAAGATTGAATTCAATGGTTATCCGTAATCTACATCCCACACATAATTACAGGGATCTGTTTTGGGGTGATGTTATCAGCCTAAGTAACTGGCTGTGTCTTTCTTGCTCTACTATTGATATCCGCCGCCTTTCTGGGGCCAGCGTACCAAGCAAGCTCTTTCTTAAAAAGCCCCATTTATAAATTTTGAGCTGATGTAAAGATACTTTGTGAAATACAGGGATAAATCTCTTTTCCTTGCTCCCAGTTAAAGGACTCTGACTATGTATTGCTCTCTGATTTGGGTACTGGACTCCGCCTCACCAAAGGTTGCTCTATCAGAAATTGGTTAACAATACATACGGAGAGTACTTCATGAAAGACTAATAATTTTTAAATTCTTTAGCAAAGGTAAAAAGGGACTACATTTCTTGAATATGCTTTTGGTTTGGTCCACCTGCATTATAATAGCAACCTGCATTATCAAAAGCAAATGCACAGCTTGAGCTAAGTATCACTAGTCAGCTGACACTGAACTGTATATTAGTGTTTTCAGTGGCCACTACCCACACCCTATACACATGTTAATGCTTGTACCCGCAGTAATTATCAGGTGATATCTATCACAAAGTGCATACGTATATTTGTGCCAATGACTACTAGAGCCAGGTTAGTTCGTGTACACAGACCAATTTCTTTTCATTCTGGTCCAAAGGATCAAGTGAACCAAAGCAAGAGCAGCAGCTGCTCTGGGCACCATAATCCCACTGGGGAAGCTGAGGAACTCAGGGAAGAGAAAGACCTCACAGAAAACATTTAATACACAGAGAAACAGAAGACAAATATGTAATGAACTCCCTTTACATCCACCATTCAGACAGAACATACCTCCTTGGCCATGTCAGTGTATTTCTGCTTTTCTTTTGGATCTAGAACAGCCCACCAATCTGCCAAGATCTTGGTTGCGCCACGATTATCGAGGCGAGGGTGTTCTTTTCGCACGAGAGAGCGATGGCGTTTGCAGAACAAGAGAAATGCATTCATTGGTCGGCGAGCTCGTTGCTCTGAGGACTCGTCATCTTCGGTTTCATCAGCATCCTGCTCTAAAACATCAGCGCCAAGGAGCGGCACCTAGCAGAACCAAAAGGGAAGGGGTGTAAACTCAGTTATCCATGCTTCTGACGGAGACTGAGAGTCTGTGTGTGCTGTGTGTGAACAAGGGAGACGCACACAGATACACACAGCTGTCTCCAAAGGCCATCCATTCTGTCCAGAAGACCCAGTGTTCTACATCAAACCTCCTCACCTGATGGTCCAAGGTTCATTCATGCTCTCTGCAAGACAAAACTCCGACTTGCAATTGGAGCAGGTTTCTAAGCTGAGGACCGTTCTCTAGTAGCAGTCCTAAAAGGGCTGGAGGGCGGAGAACTTTCCTACCCCCCTCCTACAACTTAGAAATCGTCTCAGTGGCATGAGGTGAGCAGCGCCTACCTTGGACCTCAATCACTTGTGTTCGCAAGTGCATCAGTAACAGTTGTTTCCCCATCTCCTGCCATTCATTACTCAGCCTGTGAGCTGTGCTACAGTGCAGCCACTGCACAGCTGTCCTGTCAGAGCCACAGGGCAAATCTCAACAAAATACACTGCCAAAATAGGCTCTCTCCGCTTACAGGCCAGCGTATCATTTCTACAAGGGACGCACCCCAGAAGACTAGTTCTGGCTGAATGAAATGAATTACCATGTGAGACAGAAAAACATCTCCTACCTAACTGCAACACTGCTATTTTATACCACATTATGAAAGTGACCTGTAAGGTCAACAGAAAGCACTGTCACAGTATTAGGCTCCTCCTTGCTGCTCCTTATCCTTGTCAAAGTCACTCTTCCTTATCAGTATGTGGCTCAAGGCAGTCTCCTCAGCACTGACTTGTCCCTTCCTGCCTTAGGAAGGAATCAAGGAGATGCAGATATGAGCGTTAGCCACATGATGGACACATCGCATCTTCATAACCCATTTCCACTTCTTGTTACAGAGGATGAGTCTAACTGTACATCTGTGAGGTGCTAGATTGTGGCATCCTTACAAAAAAAGGGTAAGGCCAGCATCATTGAACAATACCAAAATACTAAGCGTCAAACCAGAGACAGATTATTCCACCTGTGCTCTCACTATTCTGGAGGGTAAGTTGCATTTCACATACAAAGATAGTAAAAATTGTTGACAGCTTTTTCCTTCTTTTTCCTTTTCGATTTTTGGATTTTTTTAATCTTTAAAAAAAGAAAGAAAATTATTAGCTTGGTATGTCCTCAGAGCCACTAAAAGCAGGTATCAAGCACAGGCTAACTTAATGTCTAAAATAGACAGTTTAAAAAAAGTCAAAACCCCACCTTGAGCAATCAAGATCGAGATGTGTAACATGTTATTAAAACAACGCAGTTAAAACTCTTACAAGTCTAACTCTAAAAAAGAGAGTTTTGTCCGAGATTTTAAAAGCACGATTGACAGTTCACTTTTCTGTGTAATTTGCTACTTGCCTCTATGAGCACAGCATCACTTCTTTTAATTGGCTGTATCTGTTCACAAAAGAGAACAGCAAGAAGCAAACAAAACAAAAACACGGCTAGGGAGAATCTGACCCACCATTAACCTTCTACGGTCAAAGCATCCAATGAAGTCTACCTTATCAATATCTTCCTCTTCCTCTTCTTCTTCCTCCTCTTCAGAGAAGTCAAGGAGTTTCTTGGCAAGCAGGGGATGCCACTGAAGACACTTTCTTTTTGGTCGCTTCCCAGTTCCTTCTCCTTCTGTCGAATGATCCTTATTCCTACTACTGCCTTTCATTACTGTGACCTGTCATGCAAAAATAGTTATAAGTTCACAACAAACCCTTAAGCATAAATGACCACCATATAGATACTTAAACCAGTGACAAATATGGGGGGCACTAATGCAAGACTCTCAGAAGTTTTTTGGCAAGGTAATAGAGGTTTATTCCAATTATCAACAACAGCATGAAGTATCTTTTCCAATCTTAACATTTCCACCTAATGCCCAGATTAACTAGCAATATACAACTGAAGAGCACGAAGCAGGGACACTAGCCAGTCTAGCTCTCGAATGGGCTCCTGTCTGAAGGATAGCAGAAAAGCCCTCACACTTCACTGGTCAAACGAGTCCACAGCTCTCTCGCACCTGTGTGCACTGTAGTTTTTCATATTTTGCCACTGAAAATGTCAGGACATCCATCTTTTCAGCAGTGGAACATATTGCCAGCCGCTCATCTGTTAATCATGCATTTATATATAGCAATGTTGATGCAGAACCCCATGACACTATGAGCTAGGATTTCCCAAGTGCCATTAAAAAGTGCAACAGGGAAATCTGACTCCCTGCCTAAGAGAAGTGAATTTTAATACATGAATTTGAAGCAAACAACCAGAGGTAGTTATCCTGACACTTCCAAAGTACTCACCAACAAGAGCCCCCACACAGCAAACAAACTAAAACAGCCGCCGAACCAAGTACATGCAGAAGCTAAATAACACTTACACACTTATCTTGTGTGTGTCCTCATCTAAAAAATACCTCAGAACCACCTCAGTAAAAATACATGCTTAACACATGCTAACAACCAATTTGAGAGGTGGCTTAAGAGATCTGCTACCCAAGTAAGGGGCAAATAAATCAAAAAATAAAACTAGCACATCACATCCAAGTACCGAAGCCCACAGGAAGCAAGTGCTGCTGACAGAGTCTGGTCCTTCGTAGCCTTCTGTTTATGCTCTGTAATGTCAATGATACTCCTGACAGAAGCATGGCTGGCTTTCCAAGAAAACAACACAAACATCAAAACAAACTGAACCTGGAGAGTGGTCAGCCAGCTAGGTCTTTATAAAGCTGACAAAAATTAATGAAGTCTCACAGGGGCTTCCCACCAGCAGGATGAAGGAGCTGGGCTAAGTCCTGGTCCCATAGACAAAGCCAGAAGAAGCTCTGTTGTTGACTCTCAGGAGAAGGGCATGAATAGAGATCAAGCCTTGTAACTGCAAGGCCACATCGCCTTTTAGGATACCGCTTTCTGGAAGACGCCTGCTAGAGCACTAATGTTTCAGCCTATGTCGGCAGAAGGGAAAGCTGTGACACCTGTACTTACACCGGTTGCCCAAGCCCTAGTGCCAGGATTGGGGCGAATGTCTCACCAGAACCATCTCGCACAGCGGCTGCAGCCTGTACAGCTCCGGCCACGCTCCCACGTATCCCACCCATTTAGCAATCACCAGTTCTGGTTTTGGCTGATGTCTTCCATGTGCATTTCTCGCCGGTTAACTTACTGGCATTTTGGCAATACGCCCTTGTTTGCACCAGAAATGGGTGCAAGCAGCTGCTTCCCCTGCAGACTCCAACAGCACAGAAAGCTGAAGGACCTTCAGACACTGCTAGTTGGAGGAAACAACTGAACCCTGAAGGAAGCAGGTTCAAAAATTTTAACCTACATTTAGAAATGGCATTTTCCTGGATGTGTATTAGACTTTGTTAGTTCCTCCCCGCTTGTCAGCAGTCCCTGGCCCCCACCAGTTACGGAGGCCCTGTAACTTCGTAGCAGCTTGCCCTTAAGCTCCACACTTTGCTGTTCCCATCACACTGCTTCTACCTGGAGCACATTTAAACTTTGATTTCACAGCACCCGCTCCTCTGCCCATTTTCTGTAGCCAACTCCTTTTCAGCGAGTATTATATGGCACATAATCGCGCACCATTTCACCTAGATCTTTGTCCATGACTTGCAAAGCAGATCCAAATACACAGAAACGAACAACTTTGGCTTTAAAAGAACATTAAAGTGTGGAAAATCAATCCGCAATCCAGTATCACGAAATGCAAGTTTGACATTGTTTCTGTCCCACTGTGACCTCCGCCATGTACCACGCTGCACCATGCTCCCCATCTGTCTTTCTTCTTAAAGTGCTGAACCACCATTTGCTTTTGTTTGGGGTATTTTTGGACACAAATTGACAAAGTAGCCGAGTTATTGTTTGAGCAGGAACTTCAGCTTCTGTGGGTAGCAGAGATTTGTTAAGTCTTGGAGTTTGTTAAATCATAGAGATCTGCCTATTACTGTAGTCAATAAAAGTAAGTGGCCTATTTCTGAGCAGGACAAACGCACTACAAGTGCGACAGGGAGTCAGCTACTCCAGCCCTTACCACTGACTTATCTAGGCGAGCTAATCCTATGGTTTCCACCTACACTCAGTCCTAAGTAAGATGGGTATTACTGGTAGCCTTCTACCTTGTTAGCGTGAAACTAAATTAATGTTTGAAGAGTGCTCCATGATCCTCCTTTACAAAGCTCAGCTGAAGTCTCAGTGCTATTTCAACAATAGCATCACCTTTAGCTGCCACCTCTCTGCCTGCTGCCCTTCGAAAATGAGCAAGAGAAAACTTCACAGGACTTAGGTGATGCCACGGTGTATTTTACCCATGTTCTCCATCATCCCTGAGGCCCTGCCTATGCTCCATGCTGAGCTCGGCAAGGCAGCACAGACCCTAGGCACCGTCACCTTGCAAATCCCAAAGGGGGTCTCAGTACGTTATGTCTCTTTCCTGTATCCCAGCTCACAAATAATTTTTGTTTTCCATGCATGACAGCTAGGTATTGAACACCGAGTTACTCCTAAAATAAATTAACCAAAGTTCACTGCACATTAGTGCCGAAACAGAAACATATGCTCAGCTCCAGGAATTCAAGCGATGTTCGCTAGGTTGTTTTCTTAAATTGTGAACCATTTTACCCTAGCTGTCACCCTGAAGCAGGAGTTCTACTGTAAAGAGGCTTTATAGCAAGATGGGTTGTCACCCTATCAGCTGAACAAGCATTTAGGAGATCCAAGTAAGTCAGATCCTGGCTGTTATACAGGCACCATTTACTACAGAAAAACACAGTCGCTCTTTGCTCCCACTTTGGAGTGAATGTCTGCAACTGTCAGCAACAAAAATCCTCCTGATTTAACCCCGCTGATGGAAGGGCTGAGGCCACAGACTGACTTCAAGCTTTACTTTTACAGCATGGCCTGGAAGCCCCCCACCCCTTAGGTATGTCAAGCTACATACTCTATCCTCTATGCCCTCTCTTCTCTCCTATAAAATAGGGGGTTATTCTTAACATGAACAGATAAATTATTTCAGACCTTATTTTTTTTTTTAATACTGCCATGTTTCCAAATCCTTTTTCCCCATTTTTGCTTATTCAAGTTCTCGGAAGTTTTGACCTACATTTCACAGACTTTTTTGGTGTCCACTTTTTGCTGATGCCTCTCGCAGTCAAATGTAGGATTGGCATCACGAAAAATGTTCTAATTCTCTATTACATCACATGGGACTTTTCCTCTTAAAAATGGATGCTGACATAGTGTGATGAACTTGTTTGCCTTTGGATTGCTTCATCTTCCATATTACTACCCCCACACTTCATGGGCACTTCTGTCATAATTGTTGATATATTCTCATACAACTATATAAGTATGAGAGAAGCTGTCCCATTAAAAAAAAAAATCTAGTCAAATGCAAAGCACAGCTAACACGGACAATTTCATTCATTTTATTGTATGGAAGATTTTGGCAAGACATAGCGTGACTACTTAAGACACTCCATGGTCAAGTGAATAGACATATGATTAAATGACAGCGCAAGTTTTACTGGTATTATTTACTTGTTGAATGGCAAAACATCAACAGAATCCATTTACTGGACTCTTCAGATTCTATTTACCTACCTGATTTTTTTCCCCTAGACACATCATCAATAGCATGTTAGTTGCTTGCTTTGTATGGGAGAAGGGAAGCTGCAAGACAGTAGCAAGTGAAAAATATCAGCTCCTTCTCTCCCTCTCAGGGATCCCTGATGCTGGCAAGCATCCCTACCACCAGGCTTTTGAATGGATCCTACAGGAACTGAAGCATGCGTTTAAGCTCGACAATTGAACAGTTCCACAGAAAGTCACAGAACAAGTCATGAGCAGTCTTTGCAGGATTTGTGGCTTAAAAGTATAGGAAAATACACAGCACCCAAAGTGCAAACTTTGCAATAACTGGAATTTATGAACCATATCACAAAAAAAAAAGGTAATTTCTTCTGCAGTATCAGTAAAAATATCATGTATCTTTTAAGGCAGATGAGGCTTTTAGAAGTTAGCAAGAAGAAAAACAATTAAAACCAGCTAACAAGATTTTAGAAGATTATTTCTCAGCTTAAGGATGACAAAAAAGCAACAGACACTAGGGATAAAGTAGGAATATTCCAACGAGACAAAAGTAGGGACAGTTTTGCTTAAAATAACCACATATGCTTTATAACGTCACTAGAGGATACCTGTCAAGACTGACATTCATGATCCACTGACAGCAAGAGATACCTTCAGGGTGATTTTCTACACCTACCTTTCGTGCAGATATGGATCAAACGTTACAGAGATATTACACCAGTAAAAAAAGGTAACAAATTTTTTTTTTTCTTTGTGTGTGTTGGCTGTATTACTTCCTTTCCGGTCCTGGAAACATTAATCAAAGAATCACAGTTTTCTTGAATGTCTTATAAATATGTATACCTAATAGGGCTTCAGAGACAAAAAATTAAGATTCCTTAAGAAAAAGATTGGGATGGTGTGGGGGAGCAGGGGAGAAGAGTGATTGTTTAGCTTTTTCACAGCAGTGGCGCTGCCCTCCTGCAGCACCCTGATTCCTCTTCTAGGGTCTGGGTGCTGTGCAGCCTCCAGAGACCCTCCAGTCTATGATTCTCTCTATATGTTTCCATTTCAATTACACAACTGTATGCAAGTCTTCTTTTTTTAAGTGTTCATTAACAACAAGTGTTGGATTACCTTCATTAACATTAAGTTTTGTTTTCCTCCTATCTTCCTCTTATTTACAAAACATGATACAGACAGGTGACCAACTTCTGCAGTCCTAATTTTGGGACTATCTCACCCCACGGTTGATCTGTCACCAAGAATGCTCCTAGTGCTTGCGCCAAACACACCAGGCGCTCCCCAAACTATGTCCACAAACACCAAAATCCTTACAAAGGTCTTTAAAAGTAACCAAGCACTGCAAGGCACATGTTGTAATATAGGCTAAAAAGAAATCCCAGTCTGCAAAAGCAGAACCCCAGAGACATGAATTGTGGCTATGGTGTAGTCCCTGTTGCAATGTTCTCCATGGAAGAATGTCTGAACTTCAGCACCACTCATTTCCATGAGGAGAGTGGAAATGAATTTCTGTTTTCCTGTTACCTTAAAACATTTCCTGGAGTCCAGCTGCACCCTCAGCTGACTCCATGCAGATTACTGGTACAAAGGAGCAAAGGGAAAATTTCAACACTTTCTGCTCTGTTTTATACTGTCTAAATTTTCTACTACTTTATAAAAGCAAACACCAACGAGGCAAAAGAGGACCGAACTATGACACTAATGGCTTGGTGTTTCGGGGGCTACTGAGTCAATGAACTGAGCTGTTTCAACAAAGAAGCCAGAGACTGGGAAATGGAGTTCATGTTCTCATAGGTCTACTGGGCTGAAGAGGTATTTGAATTTTCAAATAAAAGCAAAAGGAGACTGCTGGCAGTAAAAAACACCTACACAAATGCAAAAGGGTTTTTTTTTTAAAAAAAAAATTTCTTTTAGCTCTGGAATAACTGAACCAGAATATTTCTGGACAAAAACTAGTTGGCACTAATTACTGACCAGTCAGTGAATATATTCTTTATTGTTTCACAGTGGAAAGCCATTAATGAGCTTTCTAACTTTTGGAGATGTGATGGTTTAATGGGGGACATGCTGAGACTCAATGGAGTCCTGTTTGCTAGCAGAGGTTTGGGATAGACTGTCACCACATGAAACGCTTAGCAACACAGCAACAAGTCTTACTTAATTTTTAATGACACACTCTTCCATCTTCATAAATTATTTTAAATTATTCCTTATTCTCTTACACATGGATCTGAATTGCTTGCTTTCTTTGTTCTCTAATACATAAAATTAAACCCCAAGATCATCAAAAGAATGAAAGAATGTCAACAGCACTTTTTTGAATTTTGGGGGTTTTTTAAAGTGCATCTTTCATGCCTACCAAAGGGGAATAAAAGCAACATATAATAAAAGTAATAAACAAACTAAATAATAAAATAAACTTCAGCTCTACTCCTTCTCTGCTCATCCACACAGGCACAAAAAGTAAGATGCTCTTTGGGGTTTTTTAATACAAAGAAATCAACCAGGTTTTATCTCGTACAAAAAGCACTTTGTATTGGAATAGCTGTACTCACCATTAGCATGCTATCAGGATGCTTCAATTTAAAAAAAAGAAGAAAAGTAAAAAAAAGGTGTGGGGGAATAAATTTGTTACTAGTGTTCACTTGCCTTTTTATGTGCATATTTTTTAGTTTTGCTTTTGGTTAACACTGTTATAGTTAATTCTTCAGAGCTATCAGTCAGAATGGTTTTAAGGTCACTTCCAGTGCTATGTCTCTCCAAATCTGCTTTTGAAATGGAAACCACACAGACAGCATGTGCACAGGATGGTACAAGAAAACCTCACACTGAACAAGAAAACCTCACGCATTCAATAAATACAAAAAACTTGCCTATTCTGTGCAAGGAACACTCTGCCCACGTGTGCTTCTGTCACCCATTTCAGGCAACTGTGTTTTAAAATATACTAAATGAACATGAATCTTTCCATGAGACTTAAGGATAATAGAGGAAATAAAGCTTGAAAAAGTCATGTGGATATAATGTACTGCAAAGTCTTTTAATGATGGCTGATTTTAAATAACAATTTCTCATTTGTTTTTCTTTCTAGTTCTCTTGTTTTCTCTTATAGAAGACGATAGTATTTTACTTTGTAGGGAGTTCTTCAGCCTTTAGAAATGTCCTCATTGAAGTAAGTGTAAGACAGGCAAACCCTGCCTGCTACAAAGCTGCCCTCAAAAGACACACTTAGGAACTGGATCCTGTTGCTACAGTGCATGAGTAAACTGATAAGGAAATTAAAAAGACAAAACTTAGCACAGATCTCAACTATTGGGTTTTCCTTATGCCCCTGCCAGAGACAAACACAGCTGACTGGACCCTACTCCGCCAAGTGAGTATTTCAACCTACACTCGGCCTGAAATTCAGTATGTAACCCAAGCCTGGGAGTGCTACATTAGGCTGCTAGCAAATGCTTGTTGTCAGTAGGGCAAACTACTTAAACTACATGTTAAACTACAACTTGGTAGTTGTAGCCTAGAAGATACACTCCAAAAAGGGGGGGGGAGGGAGGAAAACAGAATGAACAGTAGAAAAACAGGGAAAGATGGGGGAAGAAAAAAGGGTGAAAAAGGGCAAAGAAAAGAAAAGAAAAAAAAGAATGTGGAGAGAGGAAAAGCTCTGTGAAGACTAGCATCTTTTAGCTTGACAAAGACGAAGTAACAGGCTTCGAATACATAAAAGACATCAGCAAACAATCTATTTTCCACATCCACAACATAGAGCACAAGTGGGTGGCCTCTGCCAACAGGAAGGAAAAACGGAGGCCAAGCCCCGGCGAGGGCTGCCTCGCAGGCTGCCGAACGGGAGCAGCAGAAGGGAAGCGTCTGCCGGGGGGTCACCCAGCACCCCGGGACCCTCGGGGCTGTGGCGGGCAGGGAAACGGCACTGCTGAGCAAACTGCCTAAGCTGTCGGGTGTCATCCCCCTCACCCCATACGCTAAATGTAAAAAAAAAAAAAAAAAAAAAAAAAAAAATCTAATCTAATTATGAAAACCTAGTGGTGCATGGCATTTCAAATGTAATTAAAATACGAAGTATTTTAAAATGTACTCAAAATGCACAGAATGCAAGGAGGATGTTCAGATGGGAGTTTGGACAAGTCTTTATATAAAACGACAACACTCCAGTTCTCTAAAGTCTTTCATTTTTTCCCCCCCCCTATTTGGATGTTTTTTCCCCAGTCTGAATGCTAGGTAACAGCCACTTATTAGGTAAAACCCAATCAGTACATTTACCTTGACATCAGGGCTGGAAGGTACCAACTACCAGGCTTGCAGGAATCAGCTCCCAGACCTACAAAAACAACCTTTATGAAGCGAGAAATGGTTCAGGAAACGGCCAAGCTTTTATTTTCTACTATGCTTTATCCTAAATAAACCTAGTCTCTGAGAAAAGTCAGGACTTCGAGCACTAATAATGAATTTTTAAAAAAATAACAAAGCGACAAACGCTTTTCAAACGGACTTGCTGAGGCTGGGCGCAACGGGTTCGGCTGTATTTTAGACCAAGCTTTTAATGAAAATCCTGTGGATGAAATGGCAAGCCACCGGACCCCAGAGGAAACATTTGCCCTCTCTGGGCCACAAGAGTTTCTGCTTGGCAGAAACATGCCGTTTGCACGTCAAAACAAAACACGGACGCCACTCAAAAGCAAGGCACATCCACAACCCCGACCGCCTGTCAGTAGGTGAGCATTAAATCCAGGAGGAGGAGGAGGAGGAGGGTCCGGGGTGCCGGACCCGGCGCTTGTGCCATGGCCAGGAGCCAGGGAGGCGCGGGGAGGCGAGGGCTGGGGGTAGCCCGGGGCAGGGCAGGGCAGCCCCCCCGGCCGGCTGCGCCCCCCCCCCCCCCCCCCCGGCTCGGCAGCGCTGCTGGGGCACAGCGAGGGGGTGCGGGGGTGCACCCCGCAGCTGCTGGGGCGCGGGGGGGCGGGGGGGGGACACACGACGACAGGTCCCCTGGCCGGCCAGGCACCGCTCCCGCTGCGCTGAACCCAGCGAGCGGCTGGGCAGGCTGGCTGTTCCGGGCTCCCGCACCCACGGGGCCAACCCTCCAAATCGTATCAAGCCCCCAGCCGGTGCTTTGGGAAGCGGGGGCTGGCAGTGAGTACCTGCGGTGGGGAAGAGGAAAAGCCACGCCGGCATTCGGCAGCTCTGCTGAGCGATGCCCTCGCAGGAGACCTTCGCAGGCCCCGGGGAAAGCCAGCGGGGTGCCCAGGCCTCCCGGGGGCAGGCCCCCCACCAGCTCGGGGCTGGAGGCGGGGGAGGGAGGGCGCCGAGCGGCAGCCGAGCCCCGGCAGCAGGTGAAGGGGTTGGAGGTGTTTACGTCCAAACCGGCCCCAGCCCCCGGGGTTCCAAACTGGCAGCCCGGGGGGGGAGGGGGGAGCGGGGGTGGGGGGGAGCAGCCAGGCAGGGAGGGGAAGGGAAGCTTGCACTTCAGGCTCGCCCTTTTAAAAGTAAACTTAACACCACCACCCCCCAACAACGAAAACCTTGAAAATAAAACACCAGCCAGCCCACCCAACCGATTTGGGTGCAATCGTCTGTGCGAAGCGGCGCTGGTGCAGGTGAGGGGAAAGCTGCTCGTCCCCCCCTGTGCTGCAGGGTGCATGTTTTCGATGGAAGAGTTCGCCTTCCAGAAATAGGTTTGGGGGTGTAAATCACTAACATCTTTATCCAAACGCATTAGTGTCTCCAAAGAGGAGCCTCCACAAAAGGATGCAATTTAAACAGTTTGAAGTAACCGGCCATAACCCTTTTGTGTTACCTTTTTTTTTTTTTCCCCCCCAGATTGTGTGGCTTTCTCCCGGAGTCACTTGAAAAAAAGCAGTTGTCCAAAGACTCAGGTCTTAACCAAAACAGGCCTTTTATCGCCTTGAATTTAAGTTAGAGTAAGACATTTGCTATTGCAGGATTCATTTCAGCCTTCAGCAGCTGCAGAGGCAGAAACAACAAAATAAGCAGCCCAGCGAGACACAGGCCACAGCTACAGTTCACCGAAATGTCAGCGAAGACTCCAGCAATACACTCTGCTAGCCAAAATTTCTGGGTCATAAAGTGCAGAAGACAAGCATTTGTCAAGGTGAGAGCCGCCTTTCCGGACACCAGGCGCTAACCACCCAGTGTCCCAACCGGCCACCACAGCAGGTCTGCCCGCAGCCACGTGCATCCCCTGGGAAAATCCACCTGGATTAGCCTCGCAGAGCTCCTGGAGAGCAGGCAAGGGTTTTTGGGTTTCTCCTTGCTGCATGCTCTGCGCAGTGCAAGCGCAAAGGAGCCAGGCACTGGGGAGCGGCGCCAGGCTTGCCGCTTATGTAGGTGAGCTCAGTCACCCAGGGGATGGATACGCTGGGACACCTGCGCTGCTAAACCTGGCCCTGCTCCTAGACCAGGGAGACGCGACCCACCCAGCCAGAAAGCTTTGGCATCCTTTTGCTCCAAAGCAGCGTTTCTTTTTGCTCCAACATCTGCTGCCACAACAGGAGAGCGCGCCAACTAACCCAGGAAGATGAGCAGAATAAATGCCTGAAATTCGAAACACAGAGGAGGCAGAGCCCAACCTACTTTGCAATGCTTCCTCCCACGGAGAGTGGGATAATGACAACACGCGCTACAAAAGCCCTCTGCTGACGCCAGAGCAATTTATCAATAGCACACTTTTCCTCCAGGAACACAGAGTAGACTGTGAAATGCAACCACCTCTCAGACAGGGGACGAGTGCTTGTCTGCAGAGCATCACAGACCATAGCAACAGCACAATCCAAAAACCACTGGCTTTTACCAAGTTAAAGCAGGGGAGAAATTTTGACAGAGAGAATAGCTGCCTGACAGCAATGAAAACAGGGGTGCAGAACTGAGAGAGCATTCACATACCCCCAAAAAATGTGCTTTGTGCTCCTGTGTGATCAGGACTATCTAAGCCTGCATGAACAGCAGCTTTTCTAGAAAGACAGCTATCATTCCTGTGTTTTGCCGTTATTTTAATATCGTCCTAAAATGAGAATCTTTGTGATTTGTTAACTGGATCACCAGGGGTTCCCTCTAGCTTTTGCAAGTCACTAAACGGTTAATGTCCGTGTAAAAGAGCTTTAGAGCCAGTGAGATCACAGGTAGGATGGCCACAGGAAATACTTCATGACTTTCAGTGCCTGGGTGGTACTCCCATCGGCTCATTCCCTGGAGGGCATCTGCAGTTCAGCAACAGCTTCCTCACTGAAGGGCCTATTGGGTAAGAACTCAAAGTCAAATTGAAATTTTATGGGAACAAGAGGGATGGCCTGGAGTTCTGCTCACAGCCTTCAGAGGATGAGACCCTCTGAATGGAGGTGGTGGTGGTGGGGAAGCTAAATCTTTTCGACTTGCCACTCCCAAAGCTTCATTTTTAGCTTTGATTGGTAGGCATACAAATTGCTCTAGAATCCAGTCATGGCAGAAACACAGCCAAGTGCTTCCGCGCAGCACGGAGCAGCACAAAAGAGGAGACGTTCCTACAGCAGACGTCGCAGGGTGAGCATGGCTGAATGGGAAAATTGTTTGACTCTCCTTTTCACCTCTTGTTGATTGTGTCCTAGCGTCTTCTGCAAAACCGGGACAATGTGGCTGTGTCCATCGCTACTGTAATCCATTCTGAGGTTCACCATGTGCGTAACGAAGCTTTCATAATAAAATTCAGTCATAATTACTACCAGTGTCAAGGGAACCATATACAGCTGTATGAGCAAATGAAAGAATTAGTCCCTTAATACATATTTAATAAGCCATAAAATATCCTTGCACAACCCGGTGTTATAGTTCATCTACTTTCGCCCTCTTCAACTCAAGTACGATAGGATAAGACAGCTGTCCACACTACCCCTCGAAACAGCTACTACCCACCACTGCTACGGAAGAAGAATCAAATTAATGGCTACGGACAGTATTTACTCCGCTTTGCTCATTTTCAATATTATTAGCTCATACATCATTGTAATGCAACTCTTATGCATCTCAGAAACAACAATAAAGAGGCTACATGAAAATTTCAAATAGAACAGGCTTGTGCAATGATCACTGACAGAAATACCACAAGACTGACCTGATAGTAAATTCCTATCTACTGTCATATTTTCTGCAAAATCAAATTGTCACAATCTCCTTCCATCCTCTCCCCCTACCAAGAGATAAAGCGGGTAAAGCAAAAAATTAGTGAAAAGTGAATCCTTGGACTCTGTTCCCTGCCTGAACCCTCCCCTACCGGACTCTGGGTTAATTTCCAAGATATCGACCTAAAATAATATTAAAAGAAATATTAAAGCAGCAACACTTTGTCAAAATACATTGTATCTCAAATCAGGCATAACCCAAGAAGGTAAACAGCATGCCAGGGCAGAGCAGGATTTTGTTTAAAAGCGGGATATAAATAAGTGGAAAACAAACAAATCTGCACATATTTATCAGTTATACAGGCTTTTCTCTTCTATCTAAGGGCAGCATTCTAAGCATCAGAACAAGATTTTAATGCAGACTAGATTCCTTAGCACAGTGGTTTAATTTGATCACAGAAGAAGGAGATACAGCTAAAGGAACTTTGACTCTGTTTTTGGAAACACCACCATCTCTCAGAACTATGCAGATCCACATAAAATCCTTTTGGGCCTATCAAAATACATAATGATTTTGAGAGCAGATGTACTATCTCAATATACAATTTTCAAGTGCCATCTAGTGGTTATTTTCATTTTTATTTCAATTTGGTATTTAAAGATAACTTTTCCCACTTTTCAAATTTAAAAAAAAGTTTGTCATTTCTATCACTTACTGCTAATTTTATTATGTGACTCTTGGTCCTGCAATGGTAAGTAGATGCTTAAAGCCTAAGTTTAAGCATTCGGATGGACTGAATTTGGGCCAGAAGAGAGCTGATTTCAGGACTAAAGAATTAAAAGGGAAAAAAAAAAATCTTACCCTTCAAAACACAACAGGGCACAAATGTCAGTTCATTATTTAGAGCTTTTTCAGCACAACTTAATGACTTATCAGGAGAAAATTCTGACATGTTAAAGTCCGTAATTAATTCGGGCCTCAACTGAACATGAGAAAATCCTGAGGAATAAAGCACGTTCTAAGCATTCCTCACACCAGATAAAGCCAAAAATCCACAGTGCCATATCAAAAGGATTCTGTTTTACACTCAACCCAACCTGCAATCTTACAATGGCCCAAAATTTGATACTCAGCTAAGTCTGGTGACTTAACATATTAGTCTCATAATGGGAACAATTACTTCAGGTCTTCTGTCTCTCACCTCAAATACCCTCTTATTCTCCAAGTATAAGGAATTGGGCTGACTAGGTATCCCAAAAAATGGCTAAATGTGCACATGCAATACAGTGGTGCCCAAGAAGGCATCAAACCTGCAATGCGTACCATGCAGACAACCTGTGTGAAACATGCACAGCACAGCAAATCCTAAATTCAGTGTGTACAGAAAGACACATATGTGCTTCTGTCTCCACCTGGAAAGCCTCAGACACAAATATGGAAGTCAGTGCCAGGTCACCGACCAACCAGTAAAATTACCTGGGCTTCTTTACAATGGACCTCTGAGAGCCTAAAAGGAAGATGTTGTTCTACTTCTGTAACATACTTTGATAGTGCTACAGTAATATACATATAATTTTGTGTCCGTATCTCTGTAAAGTATTAGAACACAGAGTTTGAGACAAAGCCGAAGTTAAAAGCATACCATTACCAAACACCATCTTCTCTTCTTTTTCTAGTGAAAGACTTGTTAGCTACCTTGCTGTGGCAGAATCAAATTCACTGGAGAAAAGAAAATTAAAGAAAAAAAATTCTTAGCTCTTATTCATTCTGTCTTGAATCCAGATTTCAAAGCACTTTCATAAGAGGTGGGAACATTGATACCTTCCTAATTTTTCCAGTTAGGAAAGAGTCTGAGAGAGATGAAATCTCTTGAAATAAAAGGTCAGAAACAAATTCATGGTAAAACCAGGAAGGGAGCTTGTAACTCTGATCCCAGCCCCTCCTCCTTTTGGCCGTTTCACCTCTTCCAGAAGACGTAAGAAGAAGAAACTGAAAAGAAAACTTTGACATCCAGCAATCTTTTTCTGTGCTTGTTACATAGGTAATTACAGAGGCATTAAACATCCCCTGTGAGGCTTGCTTTATATCCACCTCCAGGCAGGCCTCCACGGAGCTGCAGAATTCAGATGATGAAGCGCACACGCATGTACCACTCTGCAGGCGCACGCTGCTGCCCGTGCGCCGAGCGGCCCGTGCTAACCCACCCCCGTGCAGGTGACCGCTACGGTTCATGAGCAAGCCAGATGCATCGCCCCAACACCACACCGCCAGCAAGGAGTTTGCTGGGCAACCCAAATTGCTTGTACCGACAAAACACTGCACGGACAAACCCGTAAGCATCTCACTTTAGACCTGAGCACCGTCTCCCATTCGTAAAGCATACAAGCCCTTAAACACACCGTGGAATGTGTTTATCTGATTTGGGGCTTATCCAACATCCTCAGCATAATAATCCACATACAGCTCCTGGAAAATTTACAGGACAGTGCAGCTACCTCTGGACAATTAGATAAAAAGCAATGCTAAGATTTGGAGATGCAGGAAATCACAAAGCTGCCCCTGAATACAAGAACAGGGCATACACAATGCCAGAAAGAGTAGTAAAAATTCATAATGCACAGATTAAAAAAAAAAAAGGAATAAACAACATTACTTTAAAAAACCCTCAGAAGGAAGAGTATTATCTTATTGCAGGTCTAGCTCCAAAAAGGCAGCCTCAGCTACTCAGCACATGAAATTCTCCTCTCACATTAAACACCTAAAGCACAAAATCGAAGCATTTTCAAGTCCCATAGATCCCATATGTCGCTGCCTAAATTTTGCACATCACCATTCAATTGATCCATCAAACCAAAAACATGCATTTAATTTGGAAGACATGGAAGTTCTGGCCTACCTGGCTGCTAGCCCTTTTTAGGATACAAGTATTTTGTGTATTGTCTCAGCTGTGTGCCCACTCAGAGCCCACGCATCAAAATGATCTGAGCTAAGTTAGCAAAGAACTTTCCCCAGGATGCCATGCAACACCAAGCCCAGGTCTACTGCTTTTCTGCAGGTGAAATGTAGATGCAGGTGAAAAATAAGCTAAAATCCTGCATGCAGTCTTAAGCTCCTTCATTTGATGGAAAAGGTCTAAAGGTCAAACCCACAGAGGTTAAGCAAAGAAAAAAAAAAAAAGGAATTTTTTTTACTCTCTGTCATACAATAATTTTAAAAACAGCTTTATTTGAGAGCTACATGATTAACAGTATGAATTAGGAAATCCTGTAGCATGACAAACTACATTCACAAAGAAGTGCATAACTGAATGCACCCATATTTAATGGTGGGCATTTCACTGTAGTCTTACAGCCATGTTCTGCTGAAGCTTGAGGTCATTCATGCTCAGCATCCATCAAACTCCTGGAAGAAAGCAAGCTACCAAGAAAGTCTGTTCTTTGCCGAAGAGTTAGCTTTATGCCATAAGCCATAGTGTTCAGAGTTTTTCCCTAAAAATCACTCTCTCAAATAAGCGTCAAACTAAACCATCAGAAGTAAGCAGGGCTGTAGACAATGCTCCCATTCTTAAGCCATATGCATGCTCACTAACGTTGCAAAAATGCATCACCACCTCGAGTTCTGCTGAACATAACAGTCTCTTTTAAGGAGAACGAGACTTGGCTTATTTTTAATTCATGGAAGCACAATCACAATTCAGCAACATCCACTTGAAAAGATGCAAAGCTAAGAATTTGACACGAGCCGCATGTAAAAGATTTAAGGCAAAATATTTTTGCATCTTTTCCCTTAAAATTAGATGATATAATTACTAGTTTTCATGCACTAAAAAAACATTGTTTCAAGAAAAGGGAAATATTAAAGACTACATTCATAGCACCTGGAGATGTCTAGTCCCACTCAAGGCAGGCCTAGCTCCAAAGCTGGATCACGCTGCACATGCGTGCCCGGAAATGGAGAATCCACCACCTCTCTGGCACCTGTTCCACCACCCTCACAATGGAGACTATTTTTCCTTATGCTCAATCACAAATTTCCCCTGCCTTAACTTGTGACTACTGCCTCTTGCCTGTCCTTTCACTGTGCACCTCTAAGAGAAGGCTAGCTCCATCTTCTTCATAATTGCCCTACAGGTAGTTGGAGTCAACTTGAGCCTCCCTCAGCCTTCTCTTCTCAGCCCAAACACAACCAGCTCTCACAGCCTTTCCTAGTATGTCACATGCTCCAGACTCAACCACCTCGGCAGTCCTCAGCTATGCTCCCTCCAGTTCTTCAGTCTCTCTTGTACAGGGGTCCACAGTCTCAGAAGCGCAGACCAGAGCGGGAAATCCCCTTCTCTCAACCTGCGGGCTATGTTCTTGCTCACACAGCCCAGCCTGCAGTTTGCTTTTGTGGCTACACGGTCATGCTGCCGAGTCCAATTTACTGCTCATTAGGCTCTCCAGGTCATCTCTGCAAAGCTGTTTTCTGCCTTTCTTTTTGTTGAACTTTGTGGGGTTCTGTTAGCCTGCTCCAACTTTCTGAAGTCCCTCTGAATGGCAGCTCTGCCCTCCTGCATATCCACTATTTCCATCAATTTGGTGTCACCTTTGACTTGTTGAGGGTGCACTCCATCCCATCACCTGTTACCACTAATGAAAATACTAAACAACACTGGCACCAGTATCAGCCCCCAAGGAATACCACCAGTAACTCTCTGCCAGTTCAGTGCTGAAACACTGGTTAAGCCAGTTTTTCATACACTGTGTAATCCATCCAACCATCCATCCAGTCTCTATCCAGTTTGGCTCCAGGGATGCTAATGGAAGTGTCAAAAACCTTGATACCATCAAAACAAGGCCCTCTGCTCTCCTCTTGCCCACAGCACCTTGTCTCCATCACGTCTCCACATTGATCAGGCACAGTTTGCCCACGGTAAAGCCATGCTTGGCCATTCCGAGTCACCTTCTTGTCCTTCATGTGCCTGGAAATGGCTTCCATGAAGACTGGTGCCACAATCCTCCCAGGGACTGAGCTGAGATCAACCAGCCTGCTGTCTCCCAGATGTTTCTTTGTGCCTTAGAGCACAATTAAATGCCTCAGGGTCTGATTTCTTCCTCTTGCATGATCCATGAGAATGATGACCCTGTTTCACTTGACCTGCAGTAACCTGAGATTACAACCATGTTAGAGTATTTGCCAACATTTCTAAATGCAGAACAGCTGGAAATACTGGTAGCCGGAGAACAGGTAGCACAGCTTGTTTGGCTCAACCCTTCCCGTATTTTTTCAGAAAGCTACCCAATACTACAAATCCAAGTCTGCAAACACCTCTCCCGGACTCAAAAAAACCCAAACAAACAAACAAAAAAAACCAAACCATGAGCTTTAAACATAGCTTGGTATTTTCATTGTGTTTGGAAATGTGAGTCCAATTTAGTCCAAGCTTTCCTTCATGTTTTGATTTTTAGAAAAGTTTGTTTTCCAGTAGAGGGAAGAGCATGAAGTTACCATGATTCTGAGGAAAGCCCTAAAAAACCTCAGCGGGCAATAGGGCAAGAGTAAGCAAGTGAGCTTCCTGGTCAAGTAATGTGTGTAATTTAAGAATAAGATAAGAGCGCCTGACACCTAATGAACAAATTATTTTTAAAATCCAGATGTTTAACATCCTCAGAGATCTGCTGTGGACAGGCCAGTTCAGAAGTCTGTTGCTCTGTGCTCAAGGGCTTAACCACAAACAACTCTTCCTTGAAAGTTCAGGTCCCTGATGAGCTGGTAAGCAACTGGACAGACAACCCCACATGATTTGCTGATCAAAAGCTTACCAGAAACAGTGAAGATGCCCAAGGACTTCAGTAAGCTTAGACAGGACTTTCCAACTCAAGTTTCAAAAATAACTTAACTTGCTCTGTTTGCCATGGTTTGGAGTTTGGGAGAAAACAGGTGGAAGTTCTTTTAAATACTCTAGAATTGCTATGGGATGCATTAATTTGGTAGCAATCTCTGTGACACGTGGGTCTCTCACAAGCCTTAAGTGGTGATACAAAGGATCTCACTGCAAGAGACTGAAGTCAGCTCACTGAAGAATCAAACACTTAAAATCAACTGAGATGGTTCCTTCTAGGAGTAGTCCAGCTTTGTACTGCAATTTCCTTGGGAAGCAGGAAAGGGTTTTTCTTTTCTTTTTAAAAGATTTTAAGTGGAGGGGCACTTTGGAACACAAAGAACCTCTCAAACCTGGCTGTGGATCATTGCTTATTAAATGCTGAGCTCTTAACAAAGCCCTCTCAGAATGGGTGGATTTCATGCATATGTGAACGCAAACACATACCATTCATTAAGCAGGAACTCAGAAACCTCCGTCTTTGAAACACTGAGTGGTTCTTTGTCTTTATCTTCTGATGCCCACTCACACTGCAATACAACTCACAAAACTGGACACTTTTTACCATGTAATAAACCAAGATCTTAAAAAAATCTCAGTTAAAGGAAAAACAGCTCTTAAAATACAAGCCAACAAGCCACAACTCATTTAGGCTCTCATCACTCTCAAAAAATTATCCCTATGTGTATCTGATGCTTTCAAAAGCCTGGGAAACAGATGGGTTTCTCCCGAATGCTTTGGGTATCAATAATGGCAGGCTACTGTGGACAAGAAAAGACTTGTCATGCAGCTTACTGTTCCTTGTGCTCCTGTAGAGGGTACATCCTACCACCTATGCTATGGTCATTATCTGTGACCTGAGTTCCTCTGCTGATTTAAACTGTGACATTATGGTAAGGGAAAGAAGCGAACTTAACTGTGGATGTGCCAGCTTATTTGATCAATCCTACCTTCTTCATGCTACTATATAAACTCAGTAGGGGGACTCCTTTAGTTCAGTGGACTCTTAAGGACATTTTTTTTCATCAACAGTAACAGAGTCCTGAATTCCTGCTCTTTGGGAAACACCACAGTTTAGAGTTACACTGCAGACAGCTTAAAAATTTCCTTCTGATGGGCAAGATTTTCTCTGGAACGTGAACAGTGGAAGATGAACTGACACCTCTGTGCTTCAGCATCTTTCCTGCTTTTCTGTTTTCATTGCATCAGATTAAATGACTCATCCCAGTCTTAAAGCCCAAAACTGGATTTGTGAAAACTGGCTCTTGGCAACCCTTTCTGACATTGGCATTAAATACCTCAGTTTGCCTTATATCACAGTTAAATTATGACAAGTCAAACATTTGGCTAAAGCTTAGGAAGAGCAAACGAGTTCTCATCATTGTAAATATTCGCAGTACAAGGGCAAAGTCAGATCAGAGGAAAAAGTACACCACTTCCAAAGTCAATTATTTTTAATTTGAACTTCCACTGCACAGGCCTACCACTGAAGAAAAAACCCACAGAGATAGCACAAAGATTCACAAAACGTAAAGGCGAAGTACTCAGTAAAACAACTACACACTGAATATTTTCTTGAAAGGAAGGACACCTCAGGACCACCCACGGTAGCAACAGCAACTTCCAGTAACAACACAACAATCCAGAAAGCTGATTTAAAGAAAAAAGTAAAGGAAAAAAAAAATGTAGGAAAACATTTGATGTCGGCACTCCTAACTAACACTGAAGCCTGGAAAGAGAGCGCTAACACATAAAACACAGGTTCCCTCTGCTGCCAAGTCCCATGGCCTGGGATTCAGCTCTTTGTACTCATTACAAATATAAAAAGTGTGGAAAACAGCTGCCTTTTCATTTTGGGTTTTGTTGTTGTCAGCTATTCTTTTTTAATCAAGCCTTGTACACCTCAAAAATATGGAGTGAAATTGTAACTGGAAGAGCTGCAGGCAAAGACGATGTTGCCACAAGTAGAGGATCTCAGCCTGCACTGTTTAGTTGTATCTCCTTTTGGCAAGGTTTTCTGGAGAACCACCAAGAAAGCACCAGAGGCCCATAAAAACTGAAAGGAGAAGTCCTCTTTAAGTAAGATAGGTTATTTAAACTTTGGGTTCTCATTTAATTTACATTATCACCTATTTAAAACTCACTTTTCTTAACTGACAGTCAAAGAAGAAGTGGCTTCATGAAAAAAACTCCAACAGTCTGGCTCCAGGGGGGTGGTGAAAACGGTTTCTGTAGTCCTCCAGTGGAAAAAACCCCAAAACAATAAACCTCCAGCCAACATAAAAAAGCCACTTCACAAGTAAGCCACACCTCAAGCAAGATTGGATAGTTAAGATTACATGTAGGTATTACGGTTTTTATCTTTATATCTTTATGACCACAGAGAAACAAAGATGGGAATATTGTTTTTCCTGGTTCTTTTGATCACTGGGGATCTTTGCTGATTGTTTAACACATGTAAAATTGAGTTTTTGAGAATGCCTCCTAAGTTTTTATGAGCTTTATAAAATGTATTATTATGCCTATGCAGATATTGCTAGATAGAAATACAGATATATGTTTAGACAAGATATATCTACATCTAACTACGTACACACGTTAGGTCTTAAACTCAAGGTTTTACATCTAGCTACGCTGCCACCAGCCAAGGAGAAACTGCAGCTGTGCCCACAAGTAAGTCAAAATATAGTTTACTGAAATGAAACTATCAATACAAAACTACTCCTGTAAAGAGAACAATTGCTGATGAAGCCCCTTCCTCTAGGGTTAAGGACTGGATCTGGTTGAGTGGAGGTGTATTTCTTGTTTTCTTTGTTGAGTGGCACAATGACATCAAGGTTTGCCCTTTTAATAACCATTTGCTACACAGTCAATGATCAGTTAAAGAACTGATCATGTCAAAGTAATTGTAAATGATACAATGAAGTCACAGATTGTGGAATATTTCCTATTTGCTGTAATTTTTGTTTACTCAAATGTGGTAAATCTGCCTTTCGTTTTTCTCCAGAGCCAATCAAACTCCCTTTTCTGTTTGCATAAGGAACCAAAGCAGGTTGTTTTAAACTACAGAACAGTAACAGCCACCCTCCACCTTCCTGCAGTGAATTCACTTGTTGCAGCAGGAAAACTATTTGCCCATCAACCCTCCCCCAAACTTTGCCTTGCCAAGAACATTCAGCCATCCCCTGCAACAGAGAGGAGCAGAAGCCGAGAGGACGGGACACTGACCACCCAGTACTGAAATAATGAACATAAATAAAAAAATAAATAAAGAAATAAATAAAGAAAGAAAGAAATAATGAACACCCCCCACTGCACCCAAACAGTAACTGCCAAGTCTTCCTTACTCCTGCTGTGTCCTTACGAACGCAGCTTTCTTTGAAAACACCCAGGTCGGTGCAGTAGTCACCATCCCACAGCATTCCTTTAATCACACTGCCTTGTGGCAGGCGAGTGGCTTTGGCCACCCATAACCCTGCCTGCAGCTACCGCAGGGCAACCCGCTGCGTTGGAGCCACCAGTGCAGCTGAAGGGCACCTTGGGCCCTTCTCGCTGCACCCGAGGGGCCGCAGGAAGGCGAGCACGGGTGTCCTTCCAATGTCCAAGGATGACAACTACTGTGGCAGGGCCGACAAGCGCTTCCAGCTGCTGGATTAACTTCTAGGTGGTGTGGTTTCTTACGCTGCAGATTCCCTTCCTCACTACAAACCTCAATGATCTTCCTACGTCACCAAAGTCAGCAGAGATTTCACTTGACACAGCCCCAGCTGCCTCAGAGCAGTGCCACACATGGGGCTATACATGGCCCCATCCACGCCACAAAGCCCGCTGCTGGTCCACCACCAGCCTCCTCTCTGAGGGCTTCAAGTTAGGACTTCTGTACACTTTCCTGTCTGCAAGACTGTCACCTGTAATGGTGACTACAAAACAGCCTAAAATCATTAGGAGAGAAGCAGCTGCACAGCAAATAAGCAAACAAAAAGGCCCTAAACGCTAGTATTTTCCAGTTGTTATTATTTAGGTGTTTCCTCTAAGGTTGATAGAAGAGCGTGTGTGTGTGTGTGGAGAGGGAGGATGGGACAGCAGATGTCTTACACCTTGGAGATCATCTGTTTTCTAATGAAAGCTGCCATCACTTAACTGTTATGCAAGTAACAGCACACCAAGTATACAAAGTATCTGCTAGTACTCAGGACGACTCCAGGCAAAACTCCAGAGGACGTCTCCTGAAGTCCCAAGGTGATGTTAGGTCTTTGTCTTACAGAGAACCGTAGACTTGAATTTACTCTGTTCAGCTTCAAAAACATCTTTAGAAAGCAGTGTAATGCCTGGGGGAGGGCAGGGGGGGGAATCTCTTCTTATTAAAAAGACTGCGCATTTAAGTAATTAATTTTTTTCCTTGACATTCATTAAAAGAGAACAGCATCCTCACACGCGAAATTATAAACAAGCTGTGTCTGCAATAACCACCACACAAAAAACCAACCCCAACAAGACATCTCTCTGGAGAAGAGATAAGGGATCAAAACAAAGAAAAATCCCAGGCTTCTCCCCCCCTGCCCTGTCTTGTTTTGCTATGGCAGCCCTAAAGTCTCTACTGTGTTATCAGAGAAACCCCATAAAAATATATAAGGTTACACCAAGCTTAGACTCAAAAATAATTTAAATCATCATGCAGGAGAGAAGGGAATACAGACAGACCATTACTGAACTACTGACACCCTTGTATTCAAAGGGTTTTCTTATTCATCCTCAGACAATTTGAGATTGTGCCTTCCCTGTTGCATGGAAAAGCAGCTTTTACAATTCAGATAACAACCTGCAATACCTTTACCAGGCTACAGAAATCAAATCTTGCTGAAGGAGAAAGATCCAGAAAGAGTGAAAACAAACTGACAGCTATATGATGCTTGAAGACCTCTGCTGCACCGCTCTATGACATTACTCTGGAGCATCTCTTCACCATACAGAGCCCCCAGCAAAGCCAAAGATAAATGAGACAGGTAAGATAGGATAAATAAGATAAATACGTTCAGGTTTGTAATTTTGTATTTTGTAGACTCTACAATATAACTGAGCATCCTGTATGCATTATTAGCACCTCGAATAGGTATTTGGTGAAGAAAAACTGTCTTCTGCTGTTTTTTTAACTCCTACCTGATAAAGTTCTAATGCAGTTTTTATTGCTTTGCACAACAAAAGCATACAGGAATGCAGAGTGTTTTAAAATGGTCTCACTGGAGAAAGTAAACAAGTAATTTGACAGAAATCAGACTTTTTATTCTGTTGTATTATACATGTAGTGAAGTAATGTCTAAATTGAAATTGTTGAGATACAGTTTAACATGTACAACTTTTGGATTTTGTGGCTCTATCAAACTTGTTTATTTTACTGTACACATGTATCTACAAGAACTGGGAAAGGGGATTTTTACCCCCTGGGGAAGGGGGGGTGTGGGAACAGGCTCTTCCGAATTATTAATTGCTTTATGACATTAAAGCTTAGCAAGATGTATCTCAGAAGACCATTTATGCTGCAGCCTGCTAGAACTCAGTGACAAGACACACTGTATGCAAGCTCTACATCAAATTAGAAGCCAGTTACATCACTAAGTGAGTATTTGGTATTTGACATATTGCTTTCCCCACATCACCTGTGTCACATAACTTTTCATAGGCCATTGTGGAAATTCAAATCAGCAAACAGACTTCTAAAATTTCCTACTTGTTTAGGCTATGGAAGTTACATTACATATATAAGCATAAGCCCTTATTTACACAGGAACTCACATTAGTAAATTAAAACCAACTCAGATGCTTCCAATTCTTATTTCAGTCTAAGAGTCATTTATTCTCAGTTAGCTTAGGCTGGTTCCTCAATACCATGAAGCTCAGAGGATGCCAGGGGAATAAAGCTGTACTGAATGTTTGAATTTACATCCATGGCACATGTGACTGTCAGGGTGTCACAAAAGCCAGATTGATTTCTGATGAAAGAAGCCACAAAGCTGAAGCCTCACAAGACAAATCATTTAAGAGTTCACCACTTTGATTTAGGTTAAATGGATTTATGAGCTTAGAAACAGAACTAAGTTACTGCAATTTGAGTAGCTGAGCTGTGTGGCTGACCATACATGCACACTTTAGCCTACAGCAAAAGCCAGGTCAAGCACATTTTTGGCTTATGAAAGTCAAATGATAGGAGATTTGAATGGAGAAAATTCAGTGAAAGGAGATTTGTGGAGTTTACCTACTTTACCTCACCACCGGGACAAAGAGTATTCCCAGCAGAAGCTGCAGATCATCAGTTATCAAAACTTTCTGCTGAAACATACCCTCAACCAGTGGTCTGCTGCAAGGTCCATCCCACCAGAGCACCAGACTGGTGTTCACAACACAACACCCACCAGGCGTCCACATTCTGGAGACCACTGTGACCGTACAGAAGTCTCCATGTGTGAAAACAATGTGCATGGTGTGTCCCACCACATGCCTGGCCACATAACAACGTAACAACACATAACGGCCAGCTCTTCGTGCATCTCTGACAATACAAAGGGGGACACAGCAGCAGCTGGCAAGTGACTGCAGTAGGCTGGCCACCACTATAGCAATGGAAAGCTATCCTACTACAGCCGAAGTTTGAGGTACAGGTTTGCACATCAGTGACACTACCCAACCCATTTGCTCATGACTGAACACATTGTTAAAAGGCTCAGACACAGAAGCAGATGCTGGCCAGATACTGGTTATCCCACTCACCGTAGCCCAAAAAACCTGCTGCCCAGAGTCAAAAGCAAACAAGGATTGTCTGGAGCTCAGCATGTGCCCTGCACTCCTCAATTTCTGCATGAAGGAACAGCGCAATATTGGATTTGCTGAGGCTTAATCCAAGACAGTATTAAAGATATAAGTATCAGCTTGAGTTGTAGGAAAATGGGGAAGTAGGCATCTTCCTGTACAGCGAGATGATGCCACAAGCAGCCACCACACTCTTGGATCTTGTTACCTATTTTAAGTCACAGGTCACAGCCTCAGCAAGGCCACCTTCTTCAGCTGACTACACTGATTCACAGTACCTGGAGGATACGCCCATGTTATCAATGAACTCCTTGTGCCCCCTGAGCTCTACGAACCATTATGTCTAGCTTGACAGGAGTAAAATTCACCCACCTCCTTCCCATCAGTGCTCCTGGATGAATGGCAACTGCTGCTAAAACCAACGCTAACTAGAGAAAAGAACTATTTCCAGGTTTTGAAGTATTCACCTAATCTCTAGCAAAGAGATAATTCCTGGTGAAGACACCATAGTCTGGAAGCGCTGCAGGCTGGAGGTGCCTGCCCAAGCCCAGGGACATGGCCCGTGGGCTGCCCATTCCCGTGGCCACCATTGCCATGGGAAACGGAACCTGAAAACAATGGCTGCTCCCAACACGCATCAGGACACTGCTTACCTGTTTGCTGAGTATGGAAGCGATGAAGGCACCTGCTAATGCTTCAAATACTCTCTCCTTTTGAAGGGATCAAGTTTGAGAAATGCCATCAAGCAAGCGGGAACTGCAAGCAAACCTGCAGGTGTATCCCTACAGCCTACAGCAGCTGGCTTCACAGCAATGGCTCAGTCTCACTCACCAGCTCACGAAGAGCCACTGATGCAATAGACACCATCCTCTACTACAAAGCTTTTTCAGGAGCAAGTTGTACGATACCAAAACTTTCTTGTTTCACATACGGCCTTTTCCAAACACTCGAGCAACATAGCCCTTGGCCTAAGGGCCTCAGAGCTTAAAGAGTATCTGACACTTGTGTGTCTGATACAGAAAGCTACACAAAACAGTAACCAACCTCTGAGTTGGAAAAGGCTCACAAAGATGCTAGAGATCCGAGAACTATTCCAGCTAATTATATTACATGTTTTGATCCTGGGTATAGTTCAGAATTACACAACCCAGACACTCTGCAGGGGCTTATGCACATGGACTTCATCTGAAAAATCAAACAGAGTGATATAAGCATGGAAAGTGCTCTTCACCACCATCTCCCAATGGATCCCAAGTCTTGCCTGGTAACTCCTAAGAGATTTTAATTCTAAGAGGCAGAGAGAGAGAGAGAGAGAGAGAGAGAGAGAGAGAGCGAACGAGAGAGAGAACGAGAGGCGTCTCATCTGAACATGTACTGACATGCCCATGCATCCACCAGAATTAGGACAGGTTGTTGCTACCTGCTTTATACTAGATGAAGAGAGAAAGGGAGATAGGACTGAGAAGAGAATGAGCCTATCCTGAGTTTCAAAATAAATTTTCCTTCTTCTTTCTCCACAGCTTTCCCTTTGGGGGGGGGAAAAGGGTGAGTGATAAAAGGGATGATCCGATGACATCCAACTGATAACCAATTTCCAAAGGAAAAACTAACTTCCATAGGTTAATTCAGCATATGCCCCTAAATAAAGTCACGCAACAGAATTTCTAATTAAGACAAAGCTTAGCATAAGGCATAATGATTCCTAACATTATCCATATGAGCAGAAGTTACTTTCACTTGAATGTTTACATAGCTTGGACAAGTTTGCAAACATGGCTGTGAAAAGATAGTTGAAAAACCAGTGGTATTTCCTTATGTGTGCTCCTGGGCTCATTTCAGACCACTCTGAACTACTGGGGACCAGCCTCTCTGCCTTGCCAATTTTTCCAAGCTAGCATATGGGACCTGCTCCCAGAGACACAGGACTGTTCAGCACAGGAAAGAGATAGCTGACAGTGCACGTTTGCCTGTAAATTTGGCTCAGCAGAGCCACATAATTGCTATACATACTGCTATTGGTATGCAACAACTTCTGCAAGAGAACAGCAAGAGCTCCCAGTTACCCATGTGGGAACACATTAACCACGAAACAAGTACCTGCAGTGGCAATGAAGTTCCTGACACCAGGAAGATGCCTGTGGACAAACACCTGAAGCATGGCAAGACAGGTCCTGAAGGTGTGTCAATCTAATTCCAATACACCTAACGTTCATTTTCATGCCCTCCCCAGCCTAAAATATCTCTATAACCTTGGTACAGTAGGCAATCCTGATATTTATTTAGTACCACATATACAATATACTACTGTTCAATGAAAAGCTTCTGGGAAATATGTACAGATAACTGTCAACCAGAATAAGGCAAATTTCAATTCCGCTAATTCTCTTAATTCTCCAAGTGTTCCCAAAAAGGCATCCATCACAAGCAGCTGCAGATCATCAGCAAAATTGAGTCTAACATATTTTGCACTATAAAAATGTTTACCTAGAGCATGAATTGTTTAGTGCAAACAAAGGTTAGTCACTTGATGATACCAGAATACCTGAATGTAATGATATTGCTTGTTTCCCTGAGCACCACTTCTTAAAACTGCATTAAATGGGTAAGAAAAGAAACTGTTCTTTTATTTTCAGCCCTGATTCACCCAAGTTCCATCATTCCTTAAAAATATTCAGGAAAACTAGAAAAATAAATTAAAAAGAAAACATTAAAGCTAAGTCACACAATCATAGAATTATAGAATCATTTAGGTTGGAAAAGACTGTTAAGATCATCCAGTCCAACCACTAACCTAACATTACCAAGTGCACCACTAAACCAATTAAGGGTAGAGTAGCAATTTCGTTGTTTCCTGGCTTGGTGGCTGGATTATTTTTTAATGAAAGTAAAAACTAGGAATCATTAAGATTGGAAAGGATCCCTAAGATCATCATTCCAACAGTCAACCCAATACCACCATGTCTACTAAACCATGTCCCAAAGTGCCACGTCTACCCATTTTTTGAACACTTCCAGGGATGGTGACTCCACCACGTCTCTGGGCAGCCTGTTCCAATGCTTGACTACCCTTTCCGTGAAGAAATTTTTCCTAATATCCAATCTAAACCTCCCCTGATACAGCTGGAGCCCATTTCCTCTCGTCCTATCACTAACCACATGGGAGAAGAGACCAACACCCACCTCCCTACAACCTCCTTTCAGGCAGTTGCAGAGAGCAGTAAGGTCTCCCCTCAGCCTCCTCTTCTCCAGGCTAAACAACCCCAGCTCCCTCAGCTGCTCCTCATAAGGCCTGTGCTCCAGACCCTTCACCAGCTTCGTTGCCCTTCTCTGGACGCGCTCCAGCACCTCAATGTCCTTCTTGTAGTGAGGGGCCCAAAACTGGACACAGTATTCCAGGTGCGGCCTCACCAGCACCGAGTACAGGGGGACAATCACCTCCCTGCTCCTGCTGGCCACACTATTCCTGATACAAGCCAGGATGCTGTTGGCCTTCTTGGCCACCTGGGCACACTGCTAGCTCACGTTCAGCCGCCTGTCGACCAACATCCCCAGGTCCTTTTCGGCCAGGCTGCTTTCCAGCTACTCTTCCCCAAGCCTGTAGCGTTGCATGGGGTTGTTGTGACCCAAGTGCAGGCAGGACCTGGCACTTGGCCTTGTTGAACCTCATACAGTTGGCCTCGGCCCATCGGTCCAGCCTGTCCAGGTCCCTCTGCAGGGCCATCCTACCCTCCAGCAGATCGACACTCCCACCCAGCTTGGTGTCATCTGCAAACTTACTGAGGGTGCACTCAAACCCCTCATCCGGATTGTTGATAAAGATGTTAAACAAGGCTGGCCCCAAAACAGAGCCCTGGGGAACACCACTTGTGATCGGTCACCAACTGGACTTAACTCCATTCACCACAACTCTCTGGGCTCGGCCACCCAACCAGTTTTTTACCCAACGAAGAGTACACCCGTCCAAGCCGTGAGCTGCCAGCTTCCTAAGGAGAATGCTGTGGGAGATGGTGTCAAAGGCTTTACTGAAGTCCAGATAGATGACATCCACAGCCTTAACTAAGGAGGAGAGAAGCATACATCCAGCTTCTTGTAACTACAGAAAGGGCAGTCAGAGCAAGGCAAGTGAACACAACCAACCATCTGAAAAGCCAGAGGCGAGCAGTCCAGGGAACCACAAAACAGAGCAAAAAAGGAAGGGGTGGCGGGGCAGAGGTAGAAAGGGAGACAGAGAGATTCAGAAAAGACAAGCTGAACTACAAGTGTCAATTAGTCTTCAAAAGCCTTTGTGACTTCTCAAGTGTTTATTCAAACAAAGGTGTCTGCCTGATATATCTCGTAACAGTCAACCTCTTCAGCAAACACCTTCTGAAGGCTGCCGGGGCAGCTCTTATCAGCCAAGCAGAATGCTGCAGTCTAGTATCACCTTCAAGGATCGTAATTTTGATCTGAGTCTGCTGTACCTGCTACTGTTTCAGGCAACTGGTAACATGCTTATAAGTGAGAGGAGGCAGGAAAGTATCTTCCGGTTGCATATATCCTTTTTTACTGTTACTCATCTCACACTTTAGCCCTTATTAATGAGCCACACAAATTTAGTGTCCGTTCACCCAAGCTGCAGGAACTATTCAGCTAAGAAACAAAGGCAGAAAACAGAGGGTGTTGAAAGAGTTCCTTGTACTAAAAGGAAGAAATCCTACTGCATTTTAAATCTTATGTGTGAACAATGTGCATATCCTTCACTTCAATTCTGTCAAACATTGCAACTCAAAACAGGTCTTTGCCAAACTGAGAGGTATGTTTGTGCATAATCAAGGTCACTGCTCTTTTCTCAGGGCCTGCGCAGGGGGATGTTTACCAGTCTTCACGTGAGAACAACTGAAAATGAAAATGCACCAATAGAGAATGTGAGCTCAGGGACAAAGAAAGATAAGGAAAGGCCCCTTCGGTGTTGTTGCTCTCATCTATCAAGATATTTATACTATTAATAAGGTAAGTAGAAGATATAATCTTATGCAGAGAATGTCTTAAGACCAGAGGAGGTTCCAGGTAAATGGGACTGAGTCAACAATTGTATGATTTCAAATAAAAGTCACTATGAACTCTCTAGTTTGGCGTCTAAATCTGAAGTTTCAAGGACCTGTACTTGCAAGTTTTTTTTTTTTTAAAAAAAGACTCATCAGGGGTTACTTTAATTAAAGTCAGGAATTTTAAAGTCAAGAATTTAAATAAAGGTAATTTTAAGAGCTGAACCTTTAAAAAGTCATTAGATACCACGAAACCCATGAAAGGACAAGCTGTTAATAGCAACATCTTTGAAGACTGTTTTTATTAATTCTTGTGTATGAAAAGGAATTTTATCACAAATAGCTGATAATCCCTGCCCACTGGCATTCTTATGCCAGGTATCAGCACACTTAACACCTGAATCAACTAATCAAACTGCTAACACCATTACTAAATCAGACTTTTACTAAAATATAGGCACATCCCAGATATTCTCTCTCTGTTTTTGAAATCTGAGATAACAAGCAATAAAACAGAGTTAAGTTTATGATCCACAAGAGTGTTGAGCAAATCAATTCCATTACTGTATTTTATTAACATACCTGCTATTGGGGTATAAAAGAGGGAAAGTGCAGTCAAGACAAGTAAGTGGGCATGAAATTCTAAGACTAGGAGATGGTTGCTTTTTATTAATCTCAATGTCATTTAAAAGAAAATTACTAAAGCCATTAATTTTAAGATATGTCCTGTGTTGTACCTTAAAGAGACAAAGTTTGACTTTATTCTCTGTTGGTGCACGTCATCTCTTATACCAGTGCAAAACACTTCCCACCTGCATGGTAGAACCATCTTCAAACTTCATACTGGGAAAAGAATTACAGAGATGTAGTGCAATAATGGTGATTTTGGTCCCAAATATCAGCTGACTTATTTCTATCTGCAATGTTCTTTTGTTAGTTCACTGAAAGGAAAATTTAGAGGACTTAGTAGACTTTGAGCACAGCACATATGCATATACATAGTTTCTGCAAGGTAATGTACGTACAAAGTGGGAGACGGAAGGGAATCAAGTTGCCAACCAATCCCGTCAATGTTATTTCAAATAAATTGGAACAAGCAAATCTCAGAGCCCCGAAGCAATTCAGAAAACACAGCAACAACGAAATCCTTAATAAAGCATCTCTAACAAAAATGAAAATGATAATTTTTCTATTTGCTTTATTAAAAAACCCAATGCATCAAAAATGTTTATTTTCATTAGGCAACTATTTCTTCTACTTTGGATCTAACTAATTATTAGTTTGCAGTTACTAATTTATTCAGAGAAGTACAAGTGTGCCCTCTAGTGACTAAAATATGCAAATTGAGTTCTATTAAAGCAGTATCTCCCCCCCCCCCCCACCTCCCCCTTGAGCATTAAAACATTTGAATCCTGATGTTTCCTGCTTGTAAGATAAGGTGGGACAGGCAAAAAAGCATGTAAGAAGGTTGGATTCACACCATAAAGAGAAGTTGACCAGCGGAGTTTATTAAACTTGTTCTCATCAAGAAGAAGATTAAGCCAGTCTGATTTGGTTTTCTTTGGCACCATGGAAGCCACATGGTTTGCTAGAGGAAGGCAACAAACAAAAACCTGAATCTTAATGGAAGGTCTTGGGCTGCATGGAACGTCAAAGACATGCAAACTGCTCTACGTAAGACAGACAGTAAATGAAGCAAAAATAATTTAAAAAAAAAACCCAAAATCCCTAACAAAACAAAAAACCCCAAACATACACACACACACAAACCCCACAAATAAACCCCACCAACCTGCAAGTCAGGTCTGCTGTTTTTTTAGGATCTGAAAGGAAACACACAAATTCAAACACTAAAAAAAACAAATCAGAGGAACTGGGTTTTCAAAAGGAGTATATGTTTGATTTGAGGTTGAATCAATTGGGGAAAAGGAAATTATCTCTTCACAAATTAGAACTATGTATTGCAAAAGCAAACATTTGGCATCCCTAAGTTACAGGTTAAGGCCAAGAACATTAAAGCACTATTGGATGAGTCATTGCTTCAGGTGTCCTGCTGGAGATTACAGAGGAAACGGTTCCCAAATCCTGATCCTCTTAAAGATCCTCCTCATGTGATGGAATACACTTGGAAGGCTGAAAAGCCACCCTGGGAATGAAAATAAACACAACCACCCATGTTGTCAGGTTAGACAACTTTATAGCTCATTGTTTGGTATTTGTGGAACTAGTCTTTCATACCTCCAAATCATATTCTATGTTCAACTCGGGCACACAGATACAGAAATTTATATGGAATGATTATCCCATTAGCACGTTGCAAATTCTTGAAATCCAGTAGTTTCTGCTTTCCTTCAGAAGAAAAGATGACAAAGCTCATAGCTGCAGAGGAATGTTCAAAAAACGTAAGTCGCATGCAAGGGAATGAAAAACCACAATGTTGAAAAAGCATTCTTCTTCAACTTCATTAAAAAGAAGGACACATTGGTAAGCAACCATTGTTCTTGGATGCCTGGTTTTTTGTGTTGGTGGTCCCCCCCCGCCCAATAGTTGGAATTGACCCTGTGCTAGAATGACAAGGTTCAGCTGCCCACTGTGACATTCAGAGTTTAGGATGAAGCTGTAATACAGCTTATAAGCCATATTCATTATTGCAGCCCAAACCACTTGTACTAATATTATCTAGGCAGCTGAAACCGCCCTCCTCAATTGCTGAGGAAGGACCAGCATGTACCAAAGGATGACATGGAAACTTCTGGCCTCTTGCTCCAGTAAAGTGTCAGGCATGAAGCAAACTCCCTGGCCAAAGTTTGATGGAACCATTAAGATATGTAGAGAAAAACATTGGGAAGGGCTCAGATTTCACTTCTGTAACCTCAGCACTAGGGGGGGAAGGGATTTTCAAGCCTCTTATTTAGTATGCAATATACAAAGTATATATATAAAATTATTTTCTCTATACATGTTGTTTATATTTTATATATATACACACACATATAACCTGAACAAGAGACTGCAAAAGAAGGAAATTTGAGCGTTCTGCAAAATTTGTTATACTGCCGCTTTATACTCCACAAAACACTTTTTTTTGTTAAATTGTCCTGTCCTCCTATGTGCAACAGCAACCTACATGTTATTTAATAAATAAATAAAAGGAATACACTGATGTCTTATTAATTCTGCAAACAGTAGTAACAAGGGACATTTCAACTCCAGCACAGACATACATGTACCCCTTTATTATTCTGAACGACACTCATTTCCAAATCTCACCTGGATTTCTTTAACTGCACACATTTTAATTCGATTGTCCCAAATTAAAAACTTTGCACTGCCGAACTGCTATTTACTATACAAAATGGAGAAAGTATAAATGCACGAAATTGCATTAGGAGTAAATACCCTTTCCCCAAGTACACACTCCTAAAAGTAGTGATGTAAAACTGACATTTTCTGACTCAGCAGATAATCTCCCCGCCGGCACTCATTTTAATGACAGAAAGAGTTTTACTAGTTCTTAGTTCTATTACCGCCGAAGAGCCAACAGAATGACAAGCGGATAAACAGATCGCAGCCTCAGCTCTGCATCACCAAAGCTACCTGCCAGGTTTTGTCTGCAAGACCAGTTTCTGTGCATGTCGCCCGTTTCCCTTTCTCCCACGCTCAGCCCAACAGGATAACAGAGCTGCTACACAAGGCAGAATCGGGCCGCAAGTTAACGTTATCAAGCACAGCAAAACCCCAGAAGAACCCAATTAACTCCGCTACCCCAAGTTGCATTGAGCAGGACAAAACAATGCACATTCCTGTCATTCTTCCAGCTTCTGCATTCAGCAGATTTGTCACAGAAACCCTGCAACCAGCCTGCAGCCTGACAAGCCTTTTTCATATGATAACGCTGAGTTTACCGGGAATTCCTGAGCGCTTTCTTCCACCTCCCATCGGTGTGCTTCCCGAGTTAGTCCACACACCAGACACCTTCAAGCCACATTTCCAGTGATGCAGAAGTGTTTCAGCGGAATGGATGGACGAACATACAGGTGTGCAAAAATCACTGCAGCACTCCTAGGTCTGGAACTGTAACCATACCATTTAATAAGCTAAAGTAACTGTGACTCTAGAGGGTTAGTGCTTGGGAGTACAATTTATCTTTCGAGACTCATTTGTGCTATGTTCAGCTCAACAGGATCCTTATCCTTATTCAATTCTCTTTTAATGCCGAAAATAAATTGGAAAAGCATGAATATGCCCTCATAACAGAAAGAAATAAAATTAACGATAAAATCTTCTCCATTGTTTTGTTTCTAAATCATCTGACAGACCTAAGTATATTAAAAAAAAGCTCTTTTACAATAGACTGGAAAAAGAGAAAAATTATGACTATTAATTCTTCTTAATACTACAGAACACTATTAAATACTGAATGGTGATGCATGAGGGGAGAAAAGGAAGTAGCAAAAGAATTTTGTTAAATTTTCTCACTCAACAAAATCTTGAGGCAAACAACCCCAAACCCAAAAACACCAAACAAAAAAACCCCACCCAACCCCCCAAACTATAGTGTAGCAAAATACTCCTAGACACTAAATACCTTTTCCTACATTGCAGCTGTCAGTTCCAAAATCAACTAGAATGGCCACTTCTATTTCCACACCTTGTGATCAACCAGATTACAAAAGATGGTCTAAATAATGAGCTCAGATGTTAAAAATATATACACGCACCTGCAACTTAGCATAAAGAAATTATTTTGCCCCCAACATGGTGTTCCAGCCTCAGCCAACAGCTTTGCAGTCTTATTTCCTAGTGTACAAAAATAAAATCTCAGAAGTGTTGCCCTAACAGTTATCTTCAAATTTTATTGGATAGACTTCCCACGGAAGCCCTAAAGTGGAAAAAAAATGTGAAAAACTTAGATGCTAGGCACTCTTGAGAATCTGGAAAAGCACAGAAATGTGCACCAAATAAATTGCAGGAAAAGTATTTTTCGTAGTTAGTTTAGGCAAGACTTCTTTTTCCATGAGCTCTACATTTACCCACATTGTTGTGTATATTTAGAAGACTGTGTGCATACCCTGTATCAGGCTTTCTACTAAAGCCAGCAGCTATACACACCAAGAGCAGCAGGATTAACCCACATACAAAAAGGTTACAATCAAGGTAAATGGCAGGAAAACAAAACAATCCTTTTCCAAACATATCTGGCATGTTTGTATCCATACACATTTCTAGTATATCAGCTTTGACAGAGCCAATGGTCTTACTAAAGAACACCACCTGAGTCAGATTTCTGACCCAAACTAATTTGGAGGAAAGTAAGGACTCTCACAGCGAGGACGCCTTCTTCACAATCACTCTCCAGTCCGATTTTGTCTCAAAATGAGATGCGCTAAGTATGATCACAAGTCCACAGAGATGTATTTAAAAACAGACTTACAAAGGTTTTAGAATAAAGCTGGTTTTTTAAAGGTAAAAAACAATCCTAGTTGCTTTTCCCATTTCATCTCAAGAACACAACATTAAAACTATACCACAGTATCAAGTTATACACACAGATTACATAAACTTGCCATAAATGTATAGATTTGCGATGCTTTGTGAAAACAGACCTATTTGGATGCCGGTCAGTAACGGCGCGACCCCTTTGAGGAGCCAGCTGTATGAGGAAAGCCTTCCTTACACAGGAATACTCAAGGAAGCGTACTCTCTCAGTAGGTACCACTCTACAATTCTGGATCTTAATTAGTGAAGTTTGTGTGCTGCAGGTCATAATTGGCTTTTCCTATAAAAATCAAGAGGCCATGTGAGACTGGACACGGTGCTGGAGGTGTTGAGAGGGCTCTACTCCAGTATCTACCTAGCTGGCACCATCCTATTCCAGCTTTGTGGAAAACAAGTGACAACTCTGGTTAACTCCTCTGTGAAGAGTCCCAGTAATGCAGTAATAAGGAGCATTAGGTGTCAGCTAGCGATTATTCTTCTCCATTGCCAAATCACATATTTGTTTCTGTACTATACAATAGAAAGCGGCTTTAAATTCACTGCAGAAGTAGCCTTTTATGATGTAAAAAAAATTAAATGGGGAAAAAATTAGTTTCACCATAACAGTGAGTGGTCAGTTACAAATCACTTGAAAAACAATTCAAACTTACAAAGGATGAAAAAATAATTCCACTTTGGGGTTTTTTTGGTTTTTTGTTTTTTTTTTTTTTTTTAAGGAGTGCTGGTATCTTGTGTCCTTCATTGCTTGGTGCAATCACTCAGAGATACAAGTATTTATGTTAATATGTAATTACAGAAAGCATCTATATAACCACTTTCTCCCCTCCTCATAAAAGGCATTTACAGATACCATAGTGCTGTTTCTTAAACAACATTATTAACTGGAAGGCTGACAGAGAACTGAAGCAACCTGAATGGGCTGAAGGACAATGGGTTTTTTCCCCTCTATCAATACCACACACAGACCAACTCAACCACTGTCATCCATCAGTCCTGCACCTCTTCCTTAGCACGAGTTCCAACACTGTGAGCATCCCCAGCATACTAAAGAAAACTGCCCTGGATAATCATGACTGCCTTGGGAGACTGATGCAGCAGCTGGTCATGACCCTGATAACAATTTCAGTAATTACTGTGTTTTTATTAAGGAGTTTCAGAAAAGCTACCTTCTAAAGTCTATGAGGCAGTACCTTTATCTGAATTTTGCCTGTTCAGTAAAGATTTCATTACTCTGAAATAGAGTCAAGCTACGTAGTATAGGATGCTATTGCACAAAAACAGGCCTTTGGTGCCTGTGAGCATGTGAGATGTGCTGGAGTACCTGAGACCTCCCCAGGGGCTGGCAGATATGCCAGTGAACCCCCAGAAGATGCCCACCCTTCTGGAGCAGTAGCTGAAGGCCAATACCCCAGGGACAGGAAAATGAATGCCACCCTTCACAGCAATGCATTTACACACTGCCTCCCACTCCTGTGGTTACCAACTTGCAAGTGCTTACATTTGGGCTCCATTTCAAATGCACAAGTAATCCCTGAGGTCAACAGAAAGGAGCTTTGGTGGAGAAGTTATGCCTAAGTGTAAATATTCTCAAGATCAAGACTTAAGAGCTGCGGCCTTTGAGCCCTCACTCATTGCAGCACTCCTGTTGACCTTGTGAAACTTTGGTGAGATGGGCTGCACACAAAAGTCCCTGTCATACAAGCTAAAATATTTTTTCAGAATCTTTCTGCAGAAGGTGCAAACCAATAATAATAAAAAAAAATTATTAGTAGTATTATAAAAAGGGTAAAGCCCATGGAATGAACAACAGATTCATTTTGTCCTGGAGAAAAAAAAACCAAACAATCAGGAGAGCCAATTCTTTGTTCTGCCACAGCCTCTTGTTTGAAAGCAGAAAGGCAGGGAAAACTGGCTGTGAAAGACCTGATTTCACACAGGCTGCCCCAGAAGAGAAGGAAAGTCACAGGGGACCACAGCTCACTCTTAAATATCACACCTTGGTGCGTAGCCAAGAGATACGCAGAAGCCAAAACACAGCTTGCTAGGATTTGCCTAAAGGCAACTCTAACAGTGATGAGCTCCCAAGTAGTTCCAAAAATGCATCAGGAGAAACTACCTTTGCTCCACATGCTGCTCCAGGGCCAAGCACGGCAGCAAACTGCACAGCTGGACAAGCTGTTATCACCACAGTTAAAATGGGAGCCGATCAATATTACCTTAGAGGTACATACATGATACTTTCACTGAAGGAGATGAGCCTGCACATCAACACCAGACTTAGCCATGAAGGCTCTTTTGTGATTTTAATACTGAAGAACAGTATTTCTGCCTTAAGATGACATCGTAATACTCAAACCCTGTTCCTAACAGCACATTTTGAAGTTACAGTGTGTTCTGAGGACATCGCATGGCAATGCACTTGTACCGTCTCATAATTAACTGTAATTACTATACGATCATTTCCAGACTTAAGTGTAGTTAACCATTAACCTGTATTTGTAGACTGTATTTGCTGAACAGCATGGTATGTTCCTTCATCCCCCAATGCTATGTAATTGTGCAGTTATAGACCTTATCAGAGTGGTCAACTAAAACAGTTTTTGCAGGAGTGGGAGGAAAGGCCATGGATATCTAACTATTATTTAAACATTTCTTTAATAAAAAGTGTTGGGTTTTTTATAAAATTTTGTCAGGAAGCAAAATAAATTAACATGGGACTGCTAATTTTCATGCTTTCTGGACAAACCCCCTCAAACCTTCAATTTCAGTCCTTGTGCCTATACCAGTGTAGGAAAAAGTGGCATCAAGGAAACTCTTCAAGCTTCTAGCTGGATTTCCTTACTATGCCCTGATCTGTATATGTACATGTCTATTAGACAAAAAAAGCATACTTTGAGTCTCCAACACAGTATAATTTAGTTGTTGCTTCCACAATAATGAATGCATTGTTAACATATTTGTAAAGCATCTGCAGTAGGATTCAGATGTTGTAAAAAAATAATACAACAAGAATATAGTGTAAAGAACACTACTGAGTATTTATTACCCATTCTAGCAGTACGGATAGTCAACAGCAGAATGCCGAGGATGACAGCAGAACTGTTGTATATAAAAAGTTACACATACTGAATCTAGGGTTGGGGTTTTTTTTGTTGTTTGGGTTTGGTTTGTTTTTTTGGTTTAGGTTTGGTTTTTGTTTTTTTTTAAATGAATAACACTTAACAGGTTTGTGCAATCACATCTATGGAACTTGCTCTGTATTCTATCACAAAGTGAGGTGTTACAGATCTCCACCAACTTTAAAGAAAGTGCTTGATGCAGAAATACACCATGAGATAAATTGAGATAACCTGTCAATCGCAGAGGTAACGGCTATGATATTCAAATAAATAATCAAGTATTGTATTTGAGGGCTGTTTTGCTGCTCCTTTACATTTGACAGAGAATAACAGAAATGATTTAGAAATTCAGAACATGCATCAACTAGTTACCATCAGGACTCCACTTCCACACAGGATCTGCAGCAGCCCATCTGAGACTGTAAAAGCCCTGCTACAAACAGTTCATCTCTTTGGAAACTCAATCCACAACTTTCAACTGCTTGAGAAAGACGCCTGGCTACCAGCTTGGCCAGTGTGAGGTGTTACTTTGAGGTCTCTAACACTACGTTATGCAGAGTTTCTGCAGCAACCTCTGTTGGTGAACCCAGCTTTACTAAATAAACACAGATTCTTTATCTTCGTTACTGCACATGCAAAAAGCTAATGTGTCATCTTGTCCAGCATGATGCACTGACACAACCCATAGACAGATTGTTTAGTTGCAAATTACCTGGAAATACTATGCCAGAATGGAAATGGACTGAGATTATGACTGACTTAAAAGTATTTCTCAATAAACCAGTGAAATTAGCACCAGTATCATCCTAAAATGAGGTATTAGTACTAACAACTGCTATTTAAAGTCTTTCAGCACTCTTTTCCCATAGGTTTCCTCTTCTGAAGGCCAGGAAGGGTAAAGATGGTAGGATTTTGGTCACCCTGGTTGGGGAGGACTTCTCGTGCACCGTAGGGTGGCCTAGGCACTTCCTACACAATGCACTGGAACAGGCTTTTACGCCAAATCCAATTCTCAGCAGTACAAAAAGCATTCATCTTAAAGCAGCTTTGGGAGGATGAGGAAATCTAATCCTAGAGGGAACCCCTGTGCCCATGTACAATAGAAATCCCACCCACACCAAAACAATTTTCTGGATGCACATCAAAGAACATACCCTCTTCAGAACAAATGCTAAATACACCCGTCTCAGAACTGTGTCAATATTGGCACTAGGAAACGAAACCTCACGTCTAAAATTCGCCCTGGGAAAGACTCCAGTTGTCAGTAACTTCACGAAAGTGCTAGCGCAATGTTATCTGCATTTCAGCCGACAGTAATACAGGTACAGACCTTTGCAAAATACAGGGTTAAGGCATGAAAATATCCCGGGTTTTTGTAGGACCAATTAAAAGTTTTAGGAGCTCTCGTTTTAAGACACATCCAGTTTACAGTTAGCTAATCCAATACATAAATGAAAAAGGCAAACTTCTTCAAAGACATCTGCAAACAGTCCTCGACAGGATTTCAGATTTATAATTAAATCTTAGTTCATAACCAAATGCTTGTATTTGAGGGGAAAACTGTTGGAAGTGGGTAAGAAATATCTGAAGCTTTACTTCTTAATCCTAAATCCAGTAACTTGCTTAAGACAAACGGCTGTACAACCTTATCTCAAACAAAATTCTCCTCTTCATTCAAAAAAGTTTCTCAGACTCTGAAGGCATTTGGTTTGTTGGGGTTTTTTTCCCTAAATAAACACAACGCAAGCCTCATTATCTGTCTCAGCCCAGCCATTCTCAGTACTCCCTTCCCTGGGCCTTTGCACAACAAGACATAACATTACAAAGTGTGCCAACTGACCATTCTGAAAGTTTACTATGCTAAGAGTTGGAACAAAGAAATAGCAAAGGGACTGGCTATTCTATCACCACATGATAGTCGATGAACAAGGAGGAAGCAGAAAGGTAGGCAGGCAAGCACGCAGAGTCCCGTGAACTAGAGGTCTGCAGAGGGACGACAGCAGCCTTTTCCCTGCCGCTGTCAATACTGCCGTTTGGTTCAATTCAGCCACTTGAGAGAGGAAGTTGAACATAAAATATACCACCATCACTTGCGCTCCCGACTGCTGCAGCAGCCCAACTAATTCCTGAAATGCCAGATGCCCTCACAGCCCATAACCTGTACACATCCCAGCACGTCACTCGGGGCCCAGGAGAACGAGAAGAGTTCTTCCCTGGCAGAGGCCAGGGGAGGCAGGGCCGGCACACATGCACACACATGAATGCCTCTCCCTTTGCATAGTTCTAAATAAAACTAAGCCGCTCATGTCATTTCCACTGCCAGATTAGCTCAAGCATGGTAAATTTCCAATTCAGCTCATTCACCTCACTTTGATCCATGCTACATGCTGCCTTCTATTCATATCCACAACCATCACTGACAGCAGCAGGAAAAGTAGCATAAATCCAACAATAAAACACTTTGAAGAGTAAGAAGTTAATGGAAACTACAGGATTAGGGTTTTTTTCTTTCCTTTAATACTTTTTTAATTTTACTAGTCTGATATTAACATGCTGCAGCATAATTACTATTAATAATTTTATTTCTCTTGCTGCACCTAAGAGATTAAAGCACTGAATTCACCCAAACCAAGTTAGATAGATGGTGATCAGCTTCCTCCCTAGCCTTGCCCCTGAACCTTCCTCCTTGACCTTTCAATTAAGCAAGTCAAGGGATCTTCTTAGAACTATGGCTTTTAAGTACATAGATAAAAACATGGAAACCTCAGAAGGCAAGTTAAACAGAACATGCAGTGTAACAAATAAAATAATGAAGCAGCAGCAAGAAGGATGGAAATGATTCAAGCAAATGCCAAAACCCAGTTTCCTTATTTCAATACTTCTCATCGGTTTTATCACACTTCATTTAATCATTAGTCTAGTTTTAAATTGTGGGTCACGCAGTTTCCCTTTAGACCAGTATGAAATTGCTATAGTATGGCTTCTAAACTTACAAATCCCAAAGTATGGGGTCTCGGAGCAGAAAAGAAGGTAGGGAGGAAGGGAAGGATGCCTATGCATGTATGTCAAGGCATGCATATTTTCAAAGTGAGAGCGAGCAAGAGATAGCGGATGTTTGTATATATATGAATTACATACACATCCTACATGGATAAATAGAAAATAACTGAAAATCCCATATAACAGCTGCTTTTATATAATGTCTTTGTGACACATCCAAAGAACCAAACCCCAACATGCCGCTGGGTAAATGTAACCCTCAAAAGGGAGATAGGTTTGGGTCAAGAAAATTCTACTCCTGGCTTGCAAAGACTCAACTTAATCCAGAACTGCATTTTTGGAAGCTAATTCAGAAGCATTTTTGGACTTACCAACAGGTCTTATGTATTTAAGAGAGAAAAGGGAAAACTTTAGCTGAAGAAAACTTCCAAACATGATAGAAGTGGAAAGGCTGGTATGCCTGACCCTTACTTAAAAGTAGATATACACTCTTCATGTATATTACGTTTAAAAACAGGACTAGCATTATGCTTACAATGACCACTGAAGCACTCAAATGTTACAACTTCAAAGAATAATATAAAATCTTCACAGATCAAGCCATAGTTCAGGGCCACGTCTCATCTCTATGGGATTCTTGGCTGACAAAAACAATTTTGAAAAAATAAATATCATCAGCCATGTACACTATTGTTTTATCCAGCACATACTTTGTACCAGGAACTGGTCATGTTTAATAGCAACTAATGATTCATTATTACACCTCAGAAATAAAAGCGGATGTCAGAGAAACACATGGAGCAACAATGGTACCACCTTCATCATCTAATTACCTTGATGAAGTGACTATATGCTTAGTATAGACATTGGCAAATACATGTTTATGAAACTGAAGCATCATTTAAGCTGTCTCTAAACAACAGGAAGATTATTTAATCCTGAGCATCGTCAGGTGAGTGGACCCTCTGAGAATGCAGTGAAATCTGTAGGGAGTTTGTGGAAATTCTGCTTGGGCCTTAATTTCAGTATAGCCTGTTCAAACTTCTTCCAGCCTAATGGGATTCATCCATCCATCTACGAGACGCAAAGAAGAGGCAAAGACAGCGTTATGTTGCTGCTGGTTTGGGTGGGGGGGGGGGGTTGTGGGTTTTCTTTTTTTGAAAGCTTGCAAAATAAGAGTTGTAACAGCAGAGCTCAACATAAAACCAGGTATCACTTGTAGTCTAGTCAACAAATAGTACAACTTGTAAAATTACCTTCTTCACATGTTCATGGCCTCAATAAATCCACCCTGACCTTAAGCAGGTCTGGGCCTTTGTTTTGCAAATGCTTTCAAAGTACCAAAAAAGTACCAAAACCTCAAAAATTAGTGATTTCTAGAGGTATATTACCCTGTAACTACTTCAACTCAAACTAAAAACCATGTTAACACTTCCTTCAGTTGCGAGATACATAACCTGCTTATTTCGGTGCATCTCATTCAGTACGGACCAAGAACAGCCCTCTCCTTCCCGTACCAGCTCTTGACCCTCACAGCTTTTTTCAGCTCTGAGTGTACCTACCAGCAGGCTGAAGGAGTCATCTAGTGGCCACAGATAATTCCTGCAGCCTCGCCAGCTTCTACAGTCTGGCTGTCAGGGCAAGACACAAGATTTTTGAACCCTTAAAGCACAGGCAGCAATGACAAGAGTCTGCTGGCAGGGATTCAGCTGAAGGTCCAGTATCTGAACCGTGATACAGTGCTAGCAGCCATGTTCATGATGTTCCATGTTCATGTCCCCTATCACACCTTAAGCCTTAGTTTCCCAGTTCTGGCCTACATCAAGGCCAAATTCAAGTTCTGTCCTTTCTAAACATGCTTGGGAGTAGACATGGCTGTGTTGTTTCTAACCTGTATGTAGCTCACTGTTCCTCTTCAGGGGCAGGCAAAGAGATTTTCTGAATAACATTGCTACATGTGCAAAGCACCAGTTCAAGTGACAGTCTTGCCCACTGACTAAAGAGCAAAGCAGCAGCACAGCAAGCGAACCCATCTTACTCAGTTCCCATCCCTCCTCCACCACAAACTTGCTGTGTAGGTTTGGACAAAGCACCCAAGTATTTAGGCAAGGTCTCTCAGTAACATGCAAAACTCAGTAAGAGCCATAATATGCTAAACAGGCATTCGAAATATGCTTTAAAATAAAACTTTGATAAACAGTATTAAAACCTATAAAAGTCTTAAGCTTCATAAAAATTTGTAATGGTTTATCAGTTCTCTGTTCAACACCTCCAGTCAGGTAAGCTCCAGAAATTTAAGGCAGTATAATTTTATTTGAAAACCTCAAATATTCATCCCTCAGATGAATGGTCATTTCAACTGTATTAGAAATTAAAAAAGTGAAAAATCAGTACTGATTTTTTACATAAACACCTTATTTTGCAACAAATTCAGATGCTGATCAATTTTTGTTACTCTGTGTTAATTTGTGTCACCTGTTGAGTGACTGAACTGCAGGCACCTGACCAAAGAGCAAGACTGCCTTAAGTTTCTCTTTGTTTCTGGAAATCACTTTGCTGCAACACTAATGCCAGGCTCTGGAAGAAAGCGTTGCTACTCTTTCTTCACAGAGTACAGATTGCAATTTATATTTTTCCTTTTTAAATGCTTGCACTGTTGCCTAGAGGTGAATCTAATGCAGTGAGCATCAGGTGTTAAATATCCCCACACACAATTTTCTAACACCCCCCCGACCCATGCAGTTTAACATCTTATAACTTAATCTTGGCAGCAGTGGCACCCCCCCCAGAAATCAAGAATTATAGGTTCTTCAGACCTCTCATGGAAAAGCCGAAAGACTTCCTTAAATTCATACTCAACCTCCCTGTGACTCAGAGCCTCAATCGAAGTGTCACCTAGCTTTCTTCATCAATCCTATAAATCACTTGGGTAATTCAAGTGAAAAGTGCTATAAAAGTGCAAATTATCATTATGGTATTGTTAAGGAGCTCTGACCTATTTCAAGCTGTATTTGAGGGTGGAAAATGGTGGTACCACAACTATACCAACAGGTGAAAGTAAGAAAAACCAGCTTGTAAGCCTTAATGTCAGAGTTAAATAGAGATGGTTCCTTCAAAATGGTGTGGCATGAGCAGCAGCTAAGTGATGTTTAAAAGCTAGTATTTAGCTCAGCCACCTTCTGATCTCAGCAGGCAACACCTCCACCTTGCTTGTTCACAGGTCTAGCAAATTAAGTGTTGGTCAGATCTACCTTACATGGAGGACCTGGAGAAAGACTGGCTGTAAAGCATATTTATCTCTGTAAGGTTGGGGACACCTTACCCTTTTAGGTCAGTAAATCACTAAGAGCTGTTTCTCGTCACTCACTGCTGAGAGGCCCAGTAACAGAGGTGTCTGGAAGTTAGAAACAGTCCTGCAGCACTCCCAGGTTTGCACGAGAACACCCTAGATCTATTTTTCTAGTTTTGAAACAGGCCTAATTTGTATTGTCAATAAAAATAATATTGATGTTCTGCAGTCTTAACTGGCCTACCTCATATAAAGGGTAAGGCCACTCTTCTCTTAAGACTTTCACACAAACTTAAGCCATCCTAATTTTATTTCTTAATTTTATTTATGTATTTTACATGTAAGATCCTCTTTGGAAAGAGCAATGAAAGAGTGGGTTCACTGCTGGTCTAAAACAGCACACCAAAAAATTTCACTGATGAAATGAGTAGTAGAGACCTACTGATTGATACTGTACTAGGCCAAGTCACATTGCCCTGTATCACACCATGCTTTTGGTGAACTACAAAGAGTGAATAAGGAGCAGTAACAGTCACTCAAGCCCACTTTGTCCTGCTATTACAAGAAAGATGCACACACTTTTTATACCACACACATATACATTCACACACAGACATATGCATTTATGTGTGTATGTATCTATATGTACTTTTTTTGCACATACATGCAAGATAAAAACAAACACCACACAGCAGGCTGGTTTGCAAAGTAGCCACGCAGAAGAAAAATAGCGGCAGAATGGAATAAAAAGACAAGAAATTGCAAAATACCACAGCCACTCCCAAAGCATCTACCTACATTTGTGCACTGAAATTAAAATGTGAAGCTCCTTCTGGAGCTTCTACTACTTCTTAATATGCAGATCAGCCAAAGCCTGGCTGTACTTTGTTAGCGCTGCAAATACCTGGGTTGACAGACTTCCTTTTGATAAAAGGTTTATTATATTGATCAGGCTTTTATGACCCCAGAAGACAGCCACAATTTGTCTTTCCTAAAGGTCTTACTACAGACTATCTGGGAACTTTGGTTAGCTGGGTAGCTGCTCCCCCCGCCCCGAGACATTTTGCCAAGGGAACATATTATACTCCTCTTCCAGAGATGGCACAATTTTACAGAATTATTTCCAGATATAATTCAAGGAGGCTGACCATCTTCAACGTATTACAGACTGAAGCCTAAGCATCTCAAGACAGCCTCTCTTTGCACCTTAATTACTCAGTAGAAATCAGCTAAACAGTATCAGTCAACTGAAGATGCTTTTCTCTAAGAGCCCTGCCCTGCTATCTTTCCTCAGCCTGCTGACCTGCAGGACAAGCTGAAATACCTCTCTCAGAACTGCCAGGAGCAAAGGATTTATCTGTTTTTATGTACATTTGTCAACCCATACTGCAGGAAATTTCATCAGAAGCAACAGTGTGAATTGCTGATAGTATTTAAAATACATTCACTTATTCTGAAAGCTCAGCCGGAAAGTACCTCTTTTTCCACTACCTAACCACCACTTCACCAACACGGCAATTTGGATTCCTTGTCTCACTAGACGTTCACCAGACAGCAGGTGTCCATACCTGCAGTGAACATTTCCATGTGGAGATTCAGAATTTACAGAGCTTAGTGGAACCTGCAGAGACTCAGAGTCAGACATTCAGTGAAAGCCCAGCATCTAATTCGGAAAGCCTCTACCGCAATCTTATCCCTGTGATCATTTTGAATAAACTATGAACAACAACATAGATGGGAAGGCCTCAGTTGTGTTGTTAGAATACGTCATAGTCTTTTTCAAATGGGGCCTGGCTAGCTGGCTGCCTTCTTGCAGCCTTGAAAGGGGGAGGAAGTCACTTAAACCTAGTAACTCTTTATTGGCCCTGACTAACAAGAAACTCCTTGAGTGAGTTCCACCAATACAGGAGGTATTATTGCTGACTGAGATTTTTGTCAGTGCACAGGGGCCCACGTCAAATTTGCTTGCAGTTTTACCCAGGAAGCTTCCAGGTGTTTACACATCCAATTGCTATTTCTGAGTTACTCCGTACACTAACAAGCTTCAAGGGGCACCATCAGTCACGAAAAGGAAAGTCAATTTAGCCAAGTATGGAACACTTACAGCTACATTACTAACATTTTAAACTTAAAAAGAACACATACATTCTTGTAGCCAACTGGGAACAGGAAAACTCAATTAAATTATTTTCACTTCTTTTATAGCCAGTTTCACTTTTTAATTAGTTTGGGAAACAAACGTTTTGCTTGAACATCTGCATAAAGATATCCCTTCAATCTGAAAATATTTTAACCTGCTGACATCATAAAAACCACTTTACCTTACAGTAGTGATCTAACAGATGAAACAGGAGGGATCCATTTTGAGTAGCTTTACTCTGTAGTGGATCCTGCTCATCTTTAGTTGAGATGTGCAAGTTCTTCCTGTAGGATCTTTTGGGACTGCTTTTGAAAAAAAATATCCCCTGTGAAGCATTAGCCCTCATTACAAAAAACATGGCCCACCATACTCAAGTTTCACATCTGAAAAAATCTCAGATGCTGCCAGGGTTTCAACTCAGGTTAGCTGGCCATCAGGGAAGACTATGTCCTGAGGCAGCACACCATACCAGCTCCCTGCACCATCCCTCCACAGCTGTGACAGCACTCCCCACTGAGGCTCTCCCAGTATCATCCCAGACAGAAGTTCATGGAGAACACTGCTGCCATTACGCCATGTCCATGCGGAGGGTGGACACAACACTATTAGAAGGTGCTGCAACACGGGCAGTATCTCCATGTCCTCACCAGCAGAAGCTGTGTACAAAACCATGGTTCATGGCCCAGCTGCACCAGCTCTCAAGGTGTTAGGTCCCTTGTATTTTGCTGTAATTTGCCTAACAAAGCAAACCTTATTCTTGTGATTTACTCTCATTAACTGGAGCTTCTTTCTCATCCTGAAACTATCATTCCTTTTGCTCCTCTCCCACAAATACAATTTTTTGTTGTGTATAAAGTTTTCATTCCACAGCATCTTTTTGTAGCTCAAGGTACCCTTTGAATTAGCCCTTCTTTGCTATGAAATACCCCTTCTTCGCTGCAAGGGTGGTGAGGCCCTGGAACAGGTTGCCCAGAGAAGCTGTGCATGCCCCACTCCTGGAATTGTTCGAGGCCAGGTTGGATGGGGCTTTGAGCAATCTGGTCTAGTGGAAGGTGTCCCTGGCCATGGCAGGGGGGTTGGAACTAGATCATCTTTAAGGTCCCTTCCAACCCACACCATTCTATGATTCCATACTCTAAAGTATTACTCAAAAATCTGAAAAGTCAGTGTGCCACATTTTGCTATGGGTTTTCAGTTTACTTTGGAAGGGCAAAGGAAGGAGTAGAGATGGTGTCTTCAACTCTTACTCTACTACCTGAACAACTTCCAAGCAAAGCAAACATCAATCCTTTAATCCCTTGTCAAAATCCACTAGCACAGATTTCTGTACTTGCACAGAGTCTCACAGAGGGTAACAAGGCCCTGAACAAATGCACGGGTCTACACTAGCAAATCTCAAAATCGGATCTTTATCTTGGGATGTAAGATTCGACTACCTTAACCAAAACACAGCCCCAGGGAATTCATGTAGAAATATTTATTGCTGCTTTTTGCCAACACCTAACACGTAACAAAAGCTTGAAAACCACTAACAAAAACTTCCTGAACTCCACAAATCACACACAAGCAACAACAATCACCCTGCTATTTAAAAAACAAACAAAATATATTATAATACTGGCCACAGATACGTACTTTTCTTACAGGCCACCGGAGGAGAAGCTACCTTCTCTCTCAGAGATATTCCACCACTAGTAAAAATCTCAGAGTAACTGATCATATGAACAATTTACAGTACCAACGCCAGACTTAAATTTAACCAGCACCTTTAATCTGTAGTAAACTGGTATTCTGCATCCAGACGGAGCTACCTTGCTAAAAATCACTTATCAAACATACACACTGGAAGTCCCATGCAACTTTTAAGAACAGACCGACATGTAGCATGCTATGCTGGGTCACACAAAGGAAAGCTATGCAAGGCAGCACCTACTTCAGAAAGGATCACAGAAGAAAGATAAAAGCAACATCACAATTAAGACATGTTATCTTCAGCATCAGTAACTAGCTGATGCTATCTGGACTGGAAACTATCCAGACTGCAAAATCACATTTAAAAGATACGTATATGTCCCCAGTAGAAGAAATATTGACAATAGCGGTCTATTTCTGGAGATATATCCTCCTTCTCTTGCATTTTACTTAGCTTGCCCCTAAGGCTCTAGCTTGACAAGCAGTAAGATAGCACAAGCCAGCTCTGAAGCCAAAAGCAGTCCTGTCCGCTGTCCTGCTTCTATTCCCCACACTCCTGGACCCCTTTTTTGGGTCAACAGAGCCGTTCAGTTCTCCGCTCTGATTCATGACACAATATATGATCCACCCAATGGTGGTCAGTTCTACCTTTAGGGGACAGAAAAACTTAAGCTAATAAAACCCATTAATTTTAGCTATGATCAGTCCTCCAGTCCAGTTCATTACACAACTGCAAAAACACTAGCATGGCCCCAAGGGTAGGATGCAAGTATCTGAGGCTGGGACTGTTTCTTTCAGTGGCAGTGCTACTATTTAAACATGGTGCTTCACTATTACCTCTGTCAAATAAGTCTTATTCATTTCTTTGTCAGGGAGCTGTAGTTCAAAGAACGTATTGTATCTTCTATCTAATGCTGAAGATGGGGTCAGCATTACACATGTAGTGAACTGAAGGTGAAAAAAGACTGTGGGAGCCATACCCTTCACTCTTCATGCCTACAAATAGAGAGCGCTTATTAATACCCTTGCAATCTCTCCAGTGATGAAGGATCCAACTTGCAGACAGAACTTCCCATCCCCCTTTAGTGCACTCCAAAATAAATTAACAAATTTCAACAAGTTAACAGAAGATCAGGTTGCCAAATTGTGACAGAGAAGTAGCAAACACTTTGACCCTAGCTGTCAGCAAGACTGGCAAATCAGTTACAAGCACAAAATCTAGAGCCACTGGTATGAACCCTTGACTTTACTGATACAGGCTGGATTTTTCACAGCAGCCTCCTATCAATCAGAATGAAAATTTTGAAAATAAGTACAAAATGAGTAAACCAGCACAGAAGTCCAGCAGCTGCTGGGCTTGATGCTTAACATCATGCCTGTATTCTCAGTGCTGCAGGATCTCTCTACCGGCAGAATGAGAGCGAAAAGGTAGTAACTTTGGCAAGTAAGAGTTGGGTACTTGGGCCCACATGGGAAATATATTTGCATCTATAGGATAAGCACATTTCTCTCAGATTTCTTGTGGAAACATTAGCATTTAGAATTAGCTTTAGGATCAACACATTGAGGCAAATGGGCATCATCTTTCCAACATACTGATATGAACAGCACACAAACTGTCTTTAACCATGGTTTTATCCCTCAGAGTAACAACATAACACAGGGTTAATTTCTTGAGCACAAGTCTATAGCAAGAAGTAGATCCAGCAGCAATGAATTTATAGATTGCATGGAGGCAAAGCCATGCAGTGTAGTATACCCAGCACCTGAAACCAAATACAAAAGATGCAGGGCCATACATGACTGGAAATTTTATTATTACTTCCTGTACAGTGCTCTTCCACCACTACCACAGACAGGCCACAGACTGGGCAATGGAAGTGGTTTGCTGTTTTTCTTTTGACCTTACACGTTTATCTACAAAGCTGTTCAATTACAAGCGGTAAGTGTGGCTCAGTAATACAACACATTCTTAAGAACATATGCTCCTACTTGCCCCACAATTGAAAGAAGCGGTGTTAATTTCCATCAAGGAAAAAAGGGAAGTCAGTCGTGCCCAAAAATGTTACCACAAATCAAACCCCAGTTTCTAATTCACCATATCTCTCACATTTTCCATCAAAATGCATCAAACTTCGAAATCGAAGTTTCCCTGGAACTGCTTTTGGCACAGCTACTGAGGAGCTTCACTGTAAGAGAAGTATCTCCCACTCCCACAACTAATCAAAGACTAAATTTGTTTCACTTTATAGCATAACCAATAAATTCGACTCGGCATCACAGAAAACAGCTACTCAAAGCGTGCACTCTGATCTGGCTCAAGAGCACAAGCAATTCTGGTCAGGCCTCAGAGGTTGGGACACATCACATCTCCCACAATCCTGAAGAAGATCCTTGATTTCTTCCTATTGTCCCTTGTCACCTGGGGAGCAGCTCACACCTGCAGCAGTGCCTTTAGCTGAGACGGCAGCATCCAACGCCCAGCTGGCCCACAGCTATGCTTTTTGAGTGGCTTCTTATGAAGAATCGTCTGCAAAAATCACTCAGGGCACCACAGGCAGAATGAACAAAGTGATCTCATTAATCTGACTGTTAACAGGCAGTCATGAGAAGGCAGCAAAAGAAGGATCATAGAATCACAGAATTCCTGAAGTTGGAACGGATCCATAAGGATCATCAAGTCCAGCTCCCTGTCCTCACAGGACTACCTAAAACTAAACCATGTGACTAAAGAGCATCGTCCAGATGCTCCTTGAACTCTGACAGGCTTGGTGCCGTGACCACTTCCCTAGGGACCCTGTTCCAGTGACCGACCACCCTGTCAGTGAAGAGCCTGTTCTAAAAATACAGTTAATTTTACAAAAACTGTGATCGCTAAAATATGTTTTTTGTCCATTTCCTCCTCTCACAGGTTCTATGGGAACTGAAATACCTCCCAATTTCAATTTCATTTTTATTCAACCATTTCTATCTTGAAACAATTTTCCCTAGCATAAGCAACTTCCTGTTTAAATTATTACCAGTTTACATCTTATTTAGTTTCTTCAGTAGTTTATGCACGAGAAGGACTTCTTAAAATACAGTATATTTTGACCACATACCACAACACAACGTAAGCAGCAACCTGCTACCAGTTACGGATTAATGATTTTAGAGCTCCATTAGAAGGTATACAGAGAACAATGTTCACCTGTTTAAAAAACCTGAAAGTTGGTTAACGAACCTGTGGTATTCACATTCTTCACTCCATAAAGAAAAATAATTTTTAAAAAATTAAATTAAAAAAAAAAAAATCACAACAATGTAAGAAAACATGTTTCTATACAAGTTGCCCGTTTGTTGCAATTGAGATATTCTTCCGAACAATCTGCTTTCTCTCAACCAACCTGGCTTCCATCCTGAGGGATCCTCAGCAACTGTAAAAATAATTTTCATTTTTCTCCTTTTTGTTTTTTCTTGTGTATAATTTTATTTCCACACATTATCAAGTCATGTCATTCCCTCATATACACCACATTATTCTAGATCCACAGTTATTACTAAATCACTGTAAAGTCTCTTCTGGCATTATTCAATCCATCTAAAAGTTCTGAAACTACCTATCTGAGTGTTTTTTCTATCATAAGTTGTTTAGAGTAAAACTTACCTTTATCATCTGTCCTTTATGGCTATATTTGTGCCATACCTATCTACACATTTCAATGAAAGAAAAAGAAATTTACACACTATAAACTTTCATTGACTACAGTTCTTTGCTACAGCAAAATCCATCATTTCCTGAGTATACTCCATTACAGTATTAGTAGGAGCAAAAGCATCAGAGAGCATAACAACATAATTGCTCATTTCTTGTTATTGAGCCAGGGTAGGTTGTGACTCTGGGTTCCACCTCCAACAACTCCCTGGACCTACGCGACATAAAACCGGCACTCACCTCCTTCGCCTTCCACGGTCACAGAGCTGGCACAGAAATGTTTTCGGTGCAGCAGTCTACCATTCTGCCTACAGCTCTGGTTCGCTGCAACAGAACAAAATCACCATGATACCGCTTTTCCAGCTTCGCATGTTAGCCTGTCAGAAAAAGAGCCTGCAGCCACGCATAAAAATTAACTCCAGACCGATGAAAATAACTCTTTCAGGGGAGGAGTAACAGCATTTTGAGGAAAATGAAAAGCAGGAAGCTGATCTCAGCAGCGCGGCGAGCACGGACGGGGCGGAGCGGAGGCACGGAGCGAGGAAAAGTGGAGCAAAGACTCACTGCTTATAGCTTGGTTTTGGCAGTATGGCCAAATACCACCGCATTACTGAAATACCAGCGTTACGGCTAACAGACGCCAACAACACCCCCTTCCCCGCACACACGGGCGGACGCTCCCCCCACGGCGCGGGCCGACGTCAGTGGCGGCGTGCGCCCCGCGCAGCGGCACTCACCGCACAGGTAGCCAGCCCTGCGCAAGCGGCCGCCCACCCACGCCGCCTTCCCCGCTGGCACCACCGGCCCCCAGCCCCAAAGCGCCCTCGGATGCTTCTCCGCTCGCCCCGGCCCAGGCGAGGGCTGTCCGCAGGCGCCGCGCTGCTGAGCCCGCTTTCACGCGTGAGCCGGTTTGAAAAGGCACGTCCTGCAGGACGGATTCAACGCTCCTGCTCTTGCAACTGCAGGAAACTCTTATTGTGTGTTAAAAACAACAGATGGTGGTATCTTCTAAAAGATCGAACTGCCATGTTTTGTGCCTAACTAACTTCTTTTGATGAAGTTATTTAAAAAAAAAAAAAAAAAAAAAAAAAAAGGCATTCTTTAGGAAGACAGCTTCAGGAACGGCAAGGCTTTTCAGGCTAAAATTCAAAGCGACACCAAGCTGGGCTTTAACTCGGTAACATCATCTCCCACCCTGTATGAACCTTCTCTCTCAAAGGTATATGCTAGCTCCAGCAATGCCCCCCCTTCCCACCGGGCAGCGGACCACGGAAGCTGGCTTCCCCAGGGAGGGCCGATTCTGCTCCTGCAGCACAGGACTCCCCCGCCTGCCCTCCTGGCCTCTGCAAGAGTCGGGCTGCATCTGCTGCTTGCCACGCTGTCCCCATCTTCCTCGGGAGAGAGGTTTGTTCCTATCATTAGGATGGCATCACAAAACCCACATAAAACAGAGTGATATATAAGATTCTAAATAAATGTGAGCTTGGAAAACAAAGTGTCAGCGTAAAGGCAGAAAGATGCCAGGCAATGTGGACTGTCTACCATGGGAGCCATCAGCCAGTGTTTCAAAGGAAGAATTAAAACCCGTAATGGAAAACAGCATGTCGATGGATCTTCCTAACACTCACACATCTAGGATCTGATCTATACCTCTCAGCCAAAAGCAGACAATCCCCATGCATTTATGTTTTTTCTAAATGAGACCATGGAGATAACCATGGAGAGTATTCTGATTTCAGACACTTGTCTTGCTTTCTTTCAGGACTAAATGTTTTGCCTCATTAGCTTTGCATGGCAAGATCTGCAGGTATTTTGCACTGGTGGGTACAAAGGGGACGCTGTTTATGAAACAGTACATCAGTTTAAGTCAAGTTCTTCCGCTTTTTGAAAATCCTGCCTGATGTTCTCTACACTAGTACTGACAGAAAAAGGCAAAAGAGAAGCAAGGTGGCCAACCAATTTTATCTTTACCAATTCCTTCATATATTTTCTCTTGTCTGCTCAATATAGGAAAGCACAGCATGTCTTTAACTCACATCTGGAAGATCCCATTCCAGAATATTATGAAATCCAGCAACTTTTAACAAAATATTTAGTGACTCCTTTGAAATTCACTGTGCCTTGTTCACTTTTTGACACTGTTTCAAAGTATTTCCTACACCCAGTCTGCAGTCAAATCCAGACTGAGCTTGAGACATAATAACACCTCTCTCTCTCCCTCTCTGCAGAGCCTGATGGCCTTCACTTTCAAGAGCGGACAGACAGGACCAGTGCCTTCGTCTTCAGCCTTCCCAGTTCACAGCCTACCTTTGGTTACATTAACTCCTCAGGCTGTAAGCTGAAGGTCACTGATGCGGACATACATCCCTATCTACAGCTCCTCCGATGGAGAAGTCAGCTCTGTCCGAGTAGATGCAAAGCCTCATGGCAGCAGTATCTTCAGGTGCTGCAGCAACATCAGCAGAGCCACAAGGAGAGTAAAGGCAGCCTAAATGTCAGCATACAGGCTAGGCCAGCCAGTGTACAAGTAGCAACACGCCAGATCCTATCCACCTTAATCTCAATGCCATTTGCGCGCTGGCGTCCGGGTAGTTTTGCAGCTTTACCCCTTTTCGTTCATATACACTGAGACACTCGTAGATTCACTCTCAGAACTTACTCGTTCTTTTCAGGGAAACTATTAGCACTGAAGTGACATACAGCTGCTCCCTTACTAAGAAAACCTATAGTTTAAAGCCAGAACTATAATCGGAACAGGGAATGTAATTTATACACTCAGCTGAACGGATTTATTGACTATTAAAACCAAGAATCCACAAAACCTGCATGGGGTATTGTGCTGGTGGTGATGTGTGGACAAACAGCAGGCAAGGTTAAAATACAGGAAGAGCTCAACTTAAGAGAAACAGCAAAGATATTCCCAAACCTTTTCCAATATAATTACTGTTACATAAATGCCTGGGCTTCTCTTCAAATCAAAACCAACACCTGTACAGCACCACTCACAGCTCTGGGAGTCCACCACACCAGAGATAAATGAGCTCACAAGCTCACCTCCAATCCCAAGATTATTCTGTGTGTTTCACAGAAGCTGTTTCCTACCTGTTTTATAGAAGAGAGATTCTACGGCACTGAGTACTGTTTTTCCCTTGCTATTCAAATTGATATTCAGTTTTGAAAGGGCACTTCTCAGTTCTCACAAATGCCAGCCAGGTATGTTGTTGCTACAGTGCACTAGCCTCCTTCCTCCTCTCTACTTCTTCAGTTCAAGTACACATGTACACCAGTGAGAGTATTTCATTAGATACAGAAGAGCAATCTCTGGCACTCTTGACATGACAGCCAAAGACAGTTTACTCCAGCAACCTAGAAAACACCAGAAGCACTTCAAAAAAAAAAAGTTTCTTAGTAAATAAAAATCATTAACCAATTTATGAGGTTGACTAAAATCACTTAAGGCACATTTTTAACTTCAGCAAGGCACATCTTTAACTTCAGTCTATCTTGACTTAGTAACAAACTAAAACACACTCAAATGTTTTTAAGTAACTTGCTATTACTTATTTTGCAAACAATTTTCCGTAAATGTTCTGAAAGACCCTCCTCTATCAGCTCACTTCAGTCTTTTACTATTGAAAGCACTTCATCCTTAAGATGACAGGTCATACAAAGAAAAAGTTGGAGACACTGGCTATAGTATTGCATTGTTTTCAGTACAAAAAGCTCCATTTCTTTAACCCTGTCCTTCTATGCAAGAAACTTCCTTGAGAAACTAGAGTAGCATCTGCTTGTACTTCAAATAATTATTCTCTGCTTCTTTGCCCCTCCCAAGTTTCCTTCACTGAGGTCATCAAAATAACAAGTACATTTTAAAATCAAAGTTTACCATTGGTATGATTTCAGGGCCAGGACTGTGAAAGTCATTATTAGGCAACCATTCTTCTCAAAGTGAAACAGTTTGTGCTTAACACTACCAAACAGTTAGACTTCTACCATTATCTTTCCTGGGTAGCGTTATTACCCTGTCCAGAGGTCTCTGACTTCAGTATAGATACAGAGTTAGATCAGCAGTTTTTACACTGCACTTGTTATTTCCTATGGGTCTGCAAAAGTAACTAAGAAGATTAGTCCATTGTTGGTAGGCTTACATTCATTTTTCAGGCATCCGTATCCTCTACAGGACACTTTTTTAGTGTTTTTAAAGTAATTAAAAAAAAAAAAGTTGAAAACCCACTATTTAAAATTTTTTTTCACAGGGAGAATACAAGTTTTTTTGAAAGCTTGAAAACGGTCATGAAAAGGGATCATCTAACAATCATCCTTTAGCTACTAGACAAGATAAAAACCTAACTCAGAAAGAAGGCATGAAGTAGGAAGTAGCAAGCACCTACAAGTGTAGCAACTCCTGTGCTTTAAATTCATTCCTGTGCACTTAGAAGTCCAGGCATTTCCAATCAAATAGTTATTCTGTACTGTTTTAACATTAACTTGAAATTTTTGTATCGCTTAAACTACAGTTGTCAAAATTAATTTATATGTGACAATTTCTGACCTCATCCCCTATATTAAAGGCAGGTGGAGATTAGGCACCAAACTGTCTCTATATTTATTTAAAACAAGCCAACCCACAGACAATTTGATCACAAATTTACTCACTCCATCAGTACATCTATCTTCTCCTGAACTGACATGACAGGATGACTTCTCCTGGCTTGTTACTCTGGTACTTTATGAGCATTAAACTGACTTAGAAAGTGACCAAGATGGGGAAGACCTGGTGAAAGAAGATACAAAGGGAAAAAGTAACACTGATGAATCTTGCACAGTTGAAAGCTTTCTCCTGCTAACCAGCAAGGAAATGTAACAGCAAACAATCAAGGAAACAAACAAACATTTTGAGAGCATAATTAAAACACTCCAGAACTTAACCTGGAAGTGACTGTCAGTGAAGACACCCAACCAATTCCCCAGTCAAATCTGCAGTAACAGTCTACTATTGTAATCTTGCCTCCTGTAAAATTTGCAAAAGAACCATGCTCACATATACATACAGAGTTTGCAGCAATACCAGTAAATTACAATCTCCACTGAAGCTCCTTATTTTATTCCAATCCCACGAAGAAATACAATATTAATCACTAAATCTAAACAAAGTCACCACTCACCTCAAAATGGATACAATCTGCCAAACCAACACTTACAACTCTGCAATACTACACAGTTAATAACACTAAACAGATAAATGAATTCATAGAACATTCCAGAAAACACCACCAACAGTCTGTGTATTCAGAAAGAGCAGACTCACCATGTTAATATTTCCTAGATCTCAGCACTTAGAAGTTCTACCAAATATTTTCATATATGCATACGTACACACAAAAGCTTTCTGAGCTATGTAGTACACTAACAGCATACGTGCAACAGCAGATTTCCATCACCAGAAAGCCACTGCCCCGTTACGTACTACACACACCCACATATCGCAAGTGGCAGAACTACTTCAGGTACAAATGTCATACATAAATAATGCGCAAAATATCCAAGCCAAAAATCCTACCACAAGCAGCATGCTGTCCCTTCTTAGCCCTCCCCCACACTGTTGCCCTGAGAAGTTAAATCCCAGTTCTTCTCTGCTATAGGTGGAAGGTGCTCAGATACTACACACAATGTGGCAGAATAAAATCCTAACGCTGTTGCCCCCTTTTTAGCTTTATTACCAGAACAAGATACTGGCAAGTTTAGAGATACAGATTACTTCTCACAATGTAAGATCACACATTACATGTAGCACAAAAACCCCACCTCATTTCCAATATCAAAATTTCTTAAAATTAGGAGGGTTTTGTCTAGTTTTTGCTTTAAGAATGAGAGCTGTTCTCCATGAGATTAAAATGCAAAACAGACTTTTAAAAAGAAAACTGCATTAGTATAATCTCCTCTATTTTCTAGTTCTCCTATCAGAAACAATTTATTAGAAAGACATGTACTTCTGTTTTTTAAAACAACACAGTTTTCTTCCTAGAGGTACTGCTGCAATGTTCTCTAAGCACATTCTTAAAAGGGATGCAAAGGTTCAAAGAGCAGTTGCAAAGAAAGCTATTTCGCTCTGCTAATTTGCATCGTTTTATGGTTCCTATCCTCCCTCCTAAATAGAAAACTAACTGTGATAAAACATCAAGCCCAATTAGAAACAGCCACTACACACAACTGTTTATTTGAATGATTTCCTTTAGAGTACATGTAATTGTTTTTACAGAATCCTTTAGTGTTTGGGCCAAATACTGTCATCTTTTCTTCAGAAAAAAACTTCCTCCAGCTTCACATCTCATTCACCAAGTACTTCATTGAATTCAAATCTTGGTATGTATCAAAAGAAATATTTCAAATTTAATTTATTTTAACAAAATGTTCAAAAACCGCTATAGCAGCCTGAGTTCTGCATTCAGAATACACTTGTGATTTTCTTCAGGTTACAGCATAGCTTGCACATTAGAAAGCCCAAGTTTGACATTTATTTGAATATTAATTATTAAGGTAGCGTAAGACTTTAGCACCAGAACTAGAGCTCAGATTTTTGGAGCTTGGTCCCACTGGCATCACATTTGCCAAAATCCTGAAGTTTACCTTTGTTTTGGGCTGTAATCTATGATCTGTTCCTTTTAGATTTAAGGGCCAAAAATCTGACTGACTTCTGTAGACATGGGGAAGAAGATGGAGAACAAAGTGGGCACGATTTAGAAAACAGGCAAGTGACTTTAAGAAACATGTTTTGTCCACATCTGTGGACAGCTGGTGGCTGTGCCAGCCACGGCAGGAGATGAGATCAGTCTCTGTGGCAGCACCAAGCGAGAGAGGGAGCGGCACAGAGAAGAGGTCAGGTCCCTGCAGGTGGGCTGCCATCCCCTTCTTGGCACATCCAGGTTATATTTTGCTCCGTAAACGTGCTTTCTGGAAAAGGGAGCAGGGCAGCAAAAATGGCAGAGAACGCATTGTCGTTCAGTGTTACTTAAGAGCAAACCCAGCCTGACCTTTAGCTGTCCCAACACTGTTTTAACCTATGGCTGCTCTCCCACCTCCACAGCCTCCCTGCCGCCCTTGCCCTCTGGCAGAGGCCCAGACACCCCACCCTGCCCTGGGGTGCCCGTCCCACCGCAGGGGTACGCCAGCGCACGCCACGGTTTTGGCAACAGCCGGGTCTGGCACAGCCGCCCCTGGGAAGCGGAGCTGCTAGAAGGACGGCTGGCCCCAGCCAAGGCCATCGCAGCTGTGAGCAAGGACAGAGGACTCCTCCCTGGAAGCATGAGGGGGGGGAAGTTATGCCAGCGAGAAAGCCCGTGTTAATACAGTACCCAACATGCAAATACAGCAAATAAAGTAATATTTTCAACCATTCCTGTGGTTTTAGGAGATGTCACCCAATCTTTAGCTGTTCTTTTGTTTTACCAACAACTACTTCCCCTGAATGACTGCAAACAAATTGAACTCAAGGTGCTTCTGTAAAACCATTAATTAGCCTGAGCTAATTGCAAACTCACTTTAAAAAAAAGCATCATTTCATCTCCACTAATAAGTGCTGCTTAGGGTTTCATACACCAGAGCAAAACATTTGCTGTAACATCTCTCGTGATGATGTCCACTCTTATCCAAAGACCTGACACCAAAGCCGGACATGTGAATCAGTGGCTATCACATGGTCTTCTCTAAGAGTTTCTCTATGTTTTGTCGGCATACTATCTAAAACTAAATGAGTCATTTTTCTCATTCAATCAAGAAAAAAAAAAACACCTCTTTCTTCTCTGGTCTGTGGTTTTCTCCCCAGTGTTTGTGTGGGACTCCAAAGCTAAAAAAAGTTTCTATTATGCAACACTTCACTTTACTACAAAAGAACACAAAACAGATTACCAACATTCAAAACTCACATTTTGCTTCAAACATGCAGGCCCCCCCCCCCAAAAAAACCCCACCCTGCAAACCAAACATTTTTACATTCTAGGTTCAGCCACCAGAAGTCAATGCACTATGTAAAGTACTGACTGATGCACATATAAACACAGCAAACCTCTTCATCATGGAAAACTGTATAGGTTTCTTGCATTCAAGTCTGTAACACATCTGTGGGATACCACAGAAGAGGGTGGGTCTCTTCCTGCCATTCCAGCATGAACACAAGGAACACAGATGCCAATCTACATGTTAGCTACCTGCTTGTATAAATATAAACACAGTAACAGCATTAATACATTGGCCCTTCTGTAATATACAAGCAGGTTTGGGGATTTTTGTTTCTAATTGACAGGAAGAAAAGGTTTAAGCTAGGACACTCGTTACCAAAGGATGCAATGCTTTACAGATCCAAACTATGTCCTTGGTCTATGCAGACGAATAAACACTCAAGTTGTTAGGGTACAACACTGGCTTGCCAGTAACACAGATTCTCCTATTACTTGCATCTGTCCTGCACTCCTTAAGTTAAATGCAGGTTAGCAGTAACAGCTATTTACATGAAAACCTCACACTGCAAAATGCAGTGGCTGCAGAGCTGACCCACTGCTACTTTTTGCTACCAATGCATTTTAAACTGCCACAGAAAGGTACGATGGCCCATGGGAGAAAGCAAAAGTTCCAGCTGCTGCTGTTAAACTTTAGAGAAGTCATCGGTTGTGTCCCCGTGTCTCTCACCTAGCCAACCACCACTGCTGGGGTGGGACCCTGGGACCCTGCCTGGTATGGCCCAGGAGAAGGAAGGAGAGCGAAAGCAACTGCTAGTTTGGGTGCTGAAAAGACCTGAGAAGGGTTTCTCCTCTAGGAGAAAGAGGCTGCTGTAACAAGCAACCTGGAGAAGTTCAACATCATCTCCAACGTTCACGATTTTGCCAAAGTAATTCCACTATTCTAATTGGTATTCCGACTTGGGTGCAGATGTGGGTTGTGAACTTAACTGCATCACTTGTAAACCAATGCAGTATATGAACCACACAGACATAATAATTCCCTGTCAATGGACACTTATTTAAATCTTCAGCACACTAAATGCTGTATTGATTATTATTCTTTTTTTTTTTTTTTTCCTACAAGAGAGTGGAGGGAGGATGGGGGAGAATGTTAAACATGGCCTTGAAGGATTATGCTAGTATAAGACCACAAGGCTTGGCCCAATAATTAGAGCACTAACTAGTCAGGTATGACGTTTACAGTTTATTTTAATTTGGACATACCCAACTTCCTTGAAGTCACTAAAAGACCAGCTTAATCTATTTAAGCAATAGGTACTAAATAGATACTAAATCAACTGGTACACACTAGATACTTTAGATAAACACAGGTAACCTGGCCTCGGTGATGACTTACTTCTGTATTTCACATACAATCCCAAGGACTCTAGTTTTCAATTACAGCTTCTTTACAGAAAGGCAGAAGAACAGGGCAAAAACTCTACCCTGAGCACCAAAGGCAATACGGTCATCCTCCCCTGCATCCCCCACTCCTATAAAACCCAAGAACAAGCCTTCAAATAAGCAGCTCCTATCCCCAACTAGTTTTCATTTTCAAAAACAACAAAACTTAATATCAAAACAAATACCAAGTTAATTGAATAATAATTTCCCAAGAGAAAGTACTGTTTTCAACATCAAGTGCTATAAAAGAAATCCATAAACAGGATTTCCAACTTGCTAGTGTAGGAAGAGTTGTTACTGCAGCCTAACCAGATTTTGCATCTCGAAGGAATGACTAAGACGTGCCCTCACTGCATACAGCACGAACTGTCAGTGACTGGCCCCAAAGACTCCAGATGCTTTCAGCAGCCCTATGCTCCTAGACACAGAAATTTGATTTAAACCAACTAACCGAGTACAAGGAACTCCAACTACAGCAGCCCAGCCCAGCTCTGCATAAGCTAATTTACCCTTACTCAATGCAACTTAAATTAGCATGCACAGAGCTCCACGCTATCACTGCCAAACCACTTCTGATACTTGCTCTACCTTATTGAAAGCACACTCAGGTAACTACAAAACACAGTGGTCTACAATGTAGACATACCCTTAAGGTTTGAGATTATGCCAGGTTTTATCAGGTTGGATTTTAAAATGCTACATTTTAACAAGGTGCTTCCAAAAAGTTGGTAATAAAGAATCTTTTGAGGTTTGTTTGGGGGTGTTTTTTTGGTTTGTTTCTTTCCTTTTTTTTTTTTTTTTTTAAAGACCCTGCATACTGCACAGCCAACTCTCTAGATCTCAAAATCCATCAAATCCAACTGCAAACCAGGCTTGGGAAGGATGCAGAAAACTCTTAGATTTGTTAGTAAACAGGCAGTATATTTGCCTGTTGCTCTGGCTGAACTCCTTAGCTGTGTTAGGCATTTACCAGAGGCCAGTGATGCCCTGCATTTTCAAGGAGGTTATGGAGAAAAGAAAGCACTCAGCACCTCGGCAGGGGATCGGGTGGATGGGACGACTCCAATTGTCCCCACATTAACTAAAACAACAGAATACTTGAGACATTAAAGACAGGGTTTGGCAGATATGGAGGGAAGACCATGGGTTTCCTGGAAGAAGATATTTATACTGGAGAGGCACACATCCTGTGTAGTCCTCTCCACCTCCATTTCCCCTCGTAATATTGTGATTAATTTGGAGTCATACCAGTTTTGGAGCCAACTGGTATAGAGCCATAACAATTGCCATTAATGCCAAACTATTCAGTAATCTTTACTAGGCCTCCCAGTTCACTGTAGTAGTTTTAAGAACACCACAAAGCAGAAATCTCTCATGATCATTTATTTATCACTGCTGAGAAACACAACACAGTGTTCACTGTTCTCTGGAAAGCTACCACTCTGCCCAATACGACATATGTCACTATACACTCTGAAGCCTTTTTCTGTATTGACTCTGTGGTTGAATTAAAGCAAATTGCTTGCATTACTCTTTCTACCCCTTGTATTACCACGATCACTGACGTTTTGTGAACAAAGAAACTTAAGAATCAAACTTTACCTTGCTATATTATTCTGAATGTGCAGCGGTAGCAAACTCTCTGCGAGCCACATCAAGGTCCATGTGTTTGTAGCACACAGGGACTACATTTAAAGAACACTGGTGGACACAGACACCTTGGTAATACATGGTCTCCCACCTTCAAGTTTAAAACCGATTTCTTTCATCATACGTACATATGGGTGGGGGAGGGGTTTGAGTATTTCAAGTCAGTGTAAGTGACCTGTTGCTTCTCACTGAGTTGCAATGGGAACAAGGCATCTCTCTCGCGTGACTGAGAAGTTCAAACAGAAATAATGACAGATATAGCTAAGGTTGCTTCAGTAAGCACCAACTGCTTAATAATCACAGCTGGCAGTGATTTAATTTAAATTCTAACTGATAGTCAGTCCAATCCTATTTGTACATGTCTGTGTAAATCATGTGCCTTTTCAACTGCACAGAACAGATTTCAGTAGTGTGCTCACCAAACGCTGAATCCTTGCTTAATTATTTACTTTCCTAATCATTATTTTAGGATGTTTGTGTAAGAAATAAAATTCTTTTCAAATTAGAGAAAAGTGAAAGGTGTAATCGTTGGAAGTCACAAAATTTTCCCTTTGAAATTTTAAGTTTCATCTGACCACATCCACTAAAATTATTCAGGTCTCCCCTAACAACAAATATTTTCCTGAATTTCATGCATTCCTGCAAATAGGGGTATAAAAAGAAATGCTTCTGAAGCTCCCATATTTTGGCAAGACAATGGTATTTGCTACTCCTTTATGGTAGCTGCTGAAAACATTTATCTCTACAACTTGTCCTGTCACTCCTGTCAGTAAAACGAGATGTAGGTATTTTAGTGGACAATGCACGCTAGTGCAACAGGTCTGTAAGTCACTACAGAACTGATTTTAAATGTTCTTAACTTAAGTTGCTTCCACCACTACTAGAAGAAGAAACAACACTTTCATATACAGGCACAGAAGAATTTTCACTCAATTCACCTCATATGGCTATTCCAGATATCCCCATCACAAATGCTTAGATTCTTTTCCTACAGCATAATAACAAGCAATTGACACCAAGTGGGATGGGAGAAACTGAAATTTCCTGTAAGAGTTGAATTATTTTTACTCCTAATATCTGTCTACTGGTTAAGCTACCTATTTTCAATTTCACTGTAGTCCTACTGAACTGCATTGTCTGTCCACATAAACAGGGATGCCCAAATTCCCAAAGATACCTGGATAATATATGGATCTGTCCTCTCATTCAAAAAATAAAACCAGATATTTACTGATTGAAAATAAAATCTCGTAACACAAATAAGAGATTCACAAGTCTCAAAACCAACACTTTGTGGGCCACGGAATCAGGGCCAATCATTTCATCCTACTACTGTTTTGTTCAGTGTTACTTCTGCCAACTAAAACCCTGAAGTCCACAGATTTCTTCTAAGGCAGGCCAGAGAGATTTTACAAAAATAAGATACTTAGAACTCAAAGTGCAAGGTTAAGCAGGCATGAGCATATATACCACAGGCCTCAAATCATGCCTTCGATGAGACACGCTTGATTAACCCCCTTGTTCTTTTGCAGTGCTTTACATCCTGATCACAGAATGTTTCAGGAGAGCACTGACCATCGGCAGGTAAGTGGAAACAAAAGCAAGAAAAAGTGAAACAATTCCAGCAGCCTAAAGAAAGATCAGGGCAGTGGGAATAGGAAGGAATACATTTCAGCCTTATGCACTATATACTAGCCAACACAGTCCCACTAGTTGGGATGAGCTATTTTGATTACTTCCAATAACCCCCAAACTTGGATACTTTTAACGCTGTTTTGGTTCTTCAGAGTTTCCAAAGAAAAACATCTCTACGGCCTCACTGAAGCAGCAGGGAATTCCTTTACTCCCACAGTCCCTCAGCCCCAGCTGATGTGTCCCACCTCGTGATCAGCATTCCCACGATGTCAAGGTGAGTTTGCAAGTTAGAGATGCTCACTGCGATTTGTTAAACTGTGAACCTCATATGCCAGCAAGTTCCTGCACGGCTTCATCCCTGCTTTCCATTCACAGTGATGATGCACATTACAAGCAAATTACCACCACCGAGTAAAAATAAAGATCCTTTTTGTTGACAGAGTAAGAATGCTTGAACTTTCTCTTTTGAAGTAAGATTCTTGAGGATAGAATCTCATTCATTTGCCCAAATTATTCAGAAGTCCAAGAAACACCTACACAAGGTGGGGTTTTGAAATTTTGGTCTAACTTGCTCATGATTCAAATGCATGCAACTAGCAAAATCAGTTTATTACCTTTATGTTCCTTCAGACCACAGCTCTAGTACAGAACAGTTAGCTCCTGCCACCTTGTGGGACTCCATGGATTTCCCTGAAAGTTTTTTTCAGCAGCAAGCTAGTCAGTTAAACCAAATAAACATCCAGGAGTCACTTTCCTTGCGTTTCACCATGGTGAGTGTTAAAACAAGAGAGAAATATTTATGGAGAGGGTATGCCATTTTGAGTATTTTCTGGTTCATTATTCCTAGCATTGTTTATATAGTTGAACTGCTGGATTTAGTAATCTTATGGAAGGTGTTTTAAATATTTAAATATCTGTCAAAAATCCTAAGTTTTGGAAGCTGATGCATCTAAGTTTAAAGTAGCACTATGATCAAATACTTGTCATCAACAGTAAATTTCACATATTTGAAATACATTCCACATAGAAATAATACGAATTTCGGTTGAAAATCCTTGCAGTCAAGTGCAATTTTGAAACCCAATAATAATCACAGTCTTATAAGGAATTATGCATGTGCTGAACTTTTAATATGGTGATAACACATGTCCAGTTCTCCCAAAAGATCTGACTCCATGTGATTACTTTTTAACTGCAACTTGACTTTCTATTTAATGTTTTTCCTCTCCTCATCCTCCTCCACCTCTATCATACATGGCTGACCTAATGAGTGGAGTTCTCCAAAGAATGAGACAATTGGAATGGGAGTTTTTCAACACAGTAACAAGCAGGTGAGGATCCATGGATCTCCATTCTCATGTCTTAAGTGACATGTTGTCTACTGCCCCCTCAGACAGGTAACTCATCACACCTACTTTGTGAAGGTGCAAAAGACAACAGCAGCTGCAAAGAACAGAGAACAGATGAGGTTCTCTTTGTATTTGGGCAAAATCTCTGCTGCTCCAGATCTCAAAAATGAAACGGCACAGAGGAGTGTGCTCCATGAACCTGATCAAGAACCTCAATGAACCTGCTCCTTTCTATTCTCAGAGCTAAGTGACTTGTTACAGATGCACAGAAATGCAAGAACAGTTAGGGATCACTTCTTCCCCCCCCATCATCCTGCAACTGCTTCATTGAACCTGGTGGAGATCTACTGTGCTGTATACTTGATGCCAACTGTATCAAAATTAACTCCTTGGAACTTCCTTCTGGTAAAGGAAAATCTGCAACAGACTCAAACAGGAACAGCTCTTCCTGATGTCAAAAGCAAATCACCTCTAGTAAAGGCCTTAGTAACTGATAAATAAACTCAAGAACAATAATTACAGATCCACAGCCAAAGGAAATACAGCAGTAATGTCCTCTTTCATCCATAAGCAGAATGCATTTTTGCTAAAGGGTGGAACAATGACAAAATATCAGGCAATTAATCAAGTTGGCACAATATACCTGAAGGACAGAAATTTTGTGTTCACAAATACAAAGTTTTACAATCTCATAAGTTTCCCTGGTAACTTCACAAGTTGGGTTGCCTCTGATAGCCATCATATTCCTTCCCCCCGCCCCTTGTCTCCTCCTACATACTCCTAAAGTCCTAGTAGCCATACAATTAACTTAGAAGCCAAAGTTCAGAGATGGCCGTGACAACCTCTAACCACACCTCAGCTCCAGTACTGAGAATCCCTCCCAGACCGAGCTGTGCTGTGTCCTGACTGTCTGGAAGACACCAAAATGTTCCTCACAGTTGTCCTTACCCACCCCAACCTCTGCTACAGGAAACCCAGACAGACAAACAGGCAGGGAGCTCTAGAAGAGAGTTCTCAGTCTGGTTGATCATGGAGCCAGAACTGCACAGCATACCCTACCCACCCCAGATAGAGCCAACACCTTGCAAGGACAACCCAGGTACCACTATACTCTTACCTCACTCTGGGTATTAGGAATACAGACATCTCCGCGTCACGAACTATTTGGTTCAGCCTTTTCCCTGCTCTGGAGCACCATGACGTTAAGTCAGTCTCACTGTAACTGCAGACATAGTATCTAAGAGCCACCTTCAGTCCTTGGCTACAGAGAAAAAGAAACAGCATGCTCTAGCACCAGAATGGATGAGATCCAACACCCACTGCAGGTCTCAACACCATAAAGCATGAGAGGAAAATACTAGGCCCCTAGAAGAAATTCCACTTTGATGCAAGTGAATCACATCCTACCATATCCTCTCATTCCCATTTCATTTCTCTACTAGTCCTATGTTCTGCAGTATTACCAATGCAGTGGGAAGATCCCTGAGCTAACTTTCTGCTTGCCTACGTGCTCATAGCAGTCTAACTGCAGTACCAGGGAGCTGAGCTACTACCTTATTCTTCAGGATGGTTTGAAACCAGCGGCAGCATAGACACACTTCTCATCCCCTGACTAGAAGTCCTCTTCTTGGTGAGCGTAACCGAGTTGGACTTGTTGGAACAGCACTCCCAAGCAGCAGCAGACTGAAAAGTACCTGATGATTCTCAGTTCTCACTGTTGTCCACAGCATTCTGAACACCAGCAGCCAAAACTGAGCAGCATTAACTTTGCTTGAAGTTGCAAGTTTTCTAAGGAGTCAGAAGCATCTGGTCCAGGTCAAGGAAGCGTCACAGCATGGCTTCAGCCTGATTTCCATCCGAAACACTATTCCTTAGCAGTCCGGGTACAATTTATTTTACTTTTTCTCAGAATGTTTATTTTTCTGCAAAAACATTATTTGACTTTTGCGAACTTTTGCTGAGGGAACTTTCCAAGCAGTTACATAAATTAAGTATTTTATTCATATCATATATTAACTGGAGGAAGAAGTATTAAAAAAGCACCCCACTATTAGGCCGCTCACCCCTTCTGTTTTTATTTTATCTATACCCTTATTGATCTCCTTTCACTGTCTACTGTTTAGCCTTACATTTTAAGGAGAGAAGAGGAAAGTTCTGAATGTCTCTATTTCTTGAGAAACACCTCTAAAAATCACTCAGGTTACAGAATTTACAAACTTCTGTATGTAGCAAGTCTTATCAGATTTCCAAGAGGAACCTCGCTGCTTCATAAACCAGAATCCACAATCAGACCCAGCTTCACCAATTGTTTCACTGATGCCAAGCGACAACAGCTTACCCAGAACTGTGCACGTGCCCAAGGATCTGCGCCAAAATGTCTCAGAGCAGAATCAGGTCCCTGTAAGATTAGCTGCATGCAGGGCTTCAATCCTGCAACTGCAATAGCTCAGGGAGACTGCTATGACAGAGGCATTGCAGGACTGGGCCCTAAAATAATCAAGTATATAAAGACCTTTGTCCCCTCCACAACTGAAGCACAATTCTTAAAAAACAACCAAACAAAAAACTTTTGTACTTGTGAAATAAAAATCAATTCTTTGGATGGCAAGCAGAACCAGCATTCTTCAGGCCAAGGTCCTTAAGATCTATAGGCTGTTTCCCCATTTTTTGTTTTGTTGGGTTTTTTAGAAGTTGTTTTTCATGGTTTCTTTTTTCCTTGAAGATAAATACTTTTATTCTAGTAATTCTTTCCCATCTCCCTCAGATGAAAATGCTATGTGGCCCTTGCCTTAAAGATAAACCCAACACAGGAAAAACTCAGTCGAAAAGATGCAAGTTTGGCAGCATTTAAAAAAATGTCAGCAGTTAAAAAACCTGATAGTGTTGCCTGGAACTGTAGAGCAAGGATGGGCGATAACTCCCTTGGGATCTACTGATTTTTACTGGTTATCTTCTTAGCTTTCTATCATTTTATTTCACAGTATAGCACTCAGATGGCTGGATTTGAAATCAGAAGGTGAACAAGATAGTCACAGTTTTCTGTGAAATCCAGTTCTGGTATGCTCAAGACTGTGTGCCAACTAAGAAAGTGGAACGTGCTTAAAACCCTAGGTCAGCACAGAAGTCCACAGCTCTGAACAGTACTAGCCTAAGAAAAGAAAGCATGAGATCCATGGATTCTCAGTCTAATCTACTTTAAAAGACAGTCATTAGGCTTCCTTGTTACTGACCTACTATTAAACTACAAGTTTAAACTTGGGACCTGAACTACGAAATCCCCCACAAAACCCCACACTGCCGCAATGCTGACTTCCTTCCAGACCACTTGTGCCAATCCTTAGAGCAGGAAGCTCAGGCTAGAAAGCTGAACTGAACACTCTGAAATATGTAAGCACAGACCAAGCCTAGCCTAAGAAGCCCTTTTGAGCAGCAGGACATTTTCGCTCATGCCTGGAACCAGCATAAATACATTTCTATCACCTTCACACATCTTGGACCACACAAACAGAACATGCTCATGCAGCCTTGCAAAAGTCACTTTCAGAGAAGTAGGAAGAACGGAAGGAAACATTCACACAGCACTGAATTAAGAAGAGACCCTGGCTTGGAAGAACAAAACACGAGGTCCAAAAGCTCTGACCTACACGGTTATGTTTCTATCATGCAGTACAAGCTCTTAAATGTAGTATAAGAATTCTGAATTGAACTGGGATGCTAACAGGTTTGGTTAAGTTCACAAATACTTAACCAGTAAGCCTGAAATTGAGAGATGACAGTTCACTATCATTTTTTTCACCTACTAATATGCAAATGTAATATATGCATATATGCAGGGCAGGTATTTTAGTAACAAAGAGGTAGCTGGTGTAATAAATTTAACAGTGATGTAGAAAATTGCAGGAATTTCAGGAGTTCTGTACTTGGTTCTGCCACCAGCCATCCGGTCTTACCTGAACATCCCTGGGTCTACTCTGCAATCTGCAAAACAGGGGTGGTAACACTGGTTCTGAAATGTTTGTAAAATGTAGTTAGCTGATGCCTGTAAAAGTACACAGTAGGAGAGCAAAGTGTTATTACACCCTAATAATGCACTGTTTAACAAAATATGTAACACATATGAATGACACCACCATCTGTGTTCGGCAGTACACACTCTTAAAGACTTTGTTAATATACCTATTTAGAAAGTGAATTGTTTTGACTCTCTGGTAGGATGAAATGCTAAAAGTCAACCTGAAGCTCTTGCCTCAGAGAAAGAAGCAGGCATCTTTTCTAGATCTTCACAAACATTAAAGGGAACTGAGCCTCAGTGTAAAATTTTCCCCAAGTATTATAACACCATTGCAATTAATGCAACTGCTATTTTACCCTACGACAGGGCCAACACATGGTAATTCCCCCCCCCCCCCGCCCCTGCCCCCCCCCCCCAAAAAAAAAAATCTGGAAGACTCTTCTCAACTTTCTGCCCTGCTACTCAGTACCAAGTTTTTCTTCCAGAGATTGCACAACACTTTACAAAGGAAGAAGCCATCACCATCCCAAGTGTGTAAATGGAGAAATAGAGAGAGAAAGAAAGAGGAAGCTATCTGCCCGAGATCATGAAGCCAGTTAATGGTAAAAACTGCAGCACCAGCCAGTGGGGTTTTTTTCCTGTTCCATCTGGCACAATTTTCACCCTTTTCCAGAATCCTAGAAGGAAGTGCTAACCTTTCATTTGCTTGCTAAAATGTAAGTGCAGAGTTGGAATGTATTTTCACCCATACCTCTGACTATATTTGAGCTTAAATAGTAAATTGTACTAGATACAGCACTGCGTATGCCCCAGGTTATATTTCAAGAAGTTCATTCAGTGTCTGGGACACATTTTACTAGAAACTCACTCCAAGATCACTCTTCTTCACTCCTAGCACCATCAGAATATAATTTATGCATTATTCTATGAATTTGTCTACCTTAGAAAATAGTCTTGTTTCAGCCATACCAGAACACAATCAGAACAAGTACTATACAACCAGGATACCAGTCTATACCTAGCAAGGGATTTTTTTTGTGTGTGTGTGTGTGCACACGTGTGTGCTTCACTTCTACACCAGTTATTATACCAGCATACCTCAAAGGGCAAAAACGCAAACTTACAGAAATGCAAACACACCCTTGTAAAAGCTATTTTACTGCTTTTTTTGGTCTCTGTAGCTGAAAAAGTTGTAGTGGCATACTGTACCTTTATTCTAAGGTTACTGCATCCACGCTCATACTTTCACCCACGTTTGTACAACAGTAAAATTCACACCAATCGCCAGTATCATTACACTGGTAAAGTACAGATGATCCTTAAAGAATCCTCAATGAGATTCATGAAGGTTTTCTTACAAGTCACAATTTATTTCCACTGAAATCAACAGCAAAGTTCTCACTGAACTCAGCGTGACAGTGATTAGACCTAATGGGGCACAGCTCCCGTGTAACAGCATAGCTCCTTTTTCGATGGGAGGTGGGGAATCACACATATGGTTAGTTGCCCCTGTCACTTTTGGGAGTGTGGGGGGAGAAGTACCTGCAAAAGTGACAGAATCTATTTTGCAGACAGCAAATAATACGCATGGTACTTTGCAAAGCATATTCCCCTGCAGCTTACCTTACACAAACTTGGGAGTGCTCAGGCTAAGCCAGCGCACCTGCCTTTGCACTCCCTCTGTGCTTGGCTGGAGCTGCCATGAAAGCAGACTGCTTGGCAGCAACACTAGTTTGGTTCAGCACTAGCAGAAAATCTGGTTGTGAAGATACGATTTTCTGGAAGTTCCTGAGTATAAAATTGTTTCAAGAAAAAGACTGGCCTGTCATCTAAATATGGACTGTTGGTGGGATTATTTCACTAAGTTGATCCTTCTGACTAACGCTCCACAGCAAAGGGGAAAAAAGCAAGTTTTAATTGCAGTGATGGGACCAAACCCTCTCCTCTACAAACAAAAACCGAAAAGGAGCAAGGGTGTCTCATTCTTCCGATCAAGTGTTACTGATGCAGTTCCAGCAGTATTTTAAAACACGTACTGCTCCTAGGTGGTTTTGCCACAATCCCTGTGACTAACGCAGCCAAATTCTGTTCAGCAGCCTTGGTGGAGTTGCACAAGCTCACAACAAATCTGAATTCAAACCAAAGTGAATTTTATATCCAGATTTTTCAGCCTGACCAGTAACCTACCAGGAAAACACTGCTAAGTACATGCTGAGTAACAGGCTTCTCCGAGACATCTCAAGACAGAACACCCTCAAAGATACCAATTCTCCTGAGAAAATCTTGGCTCAAATACTTATTTTCTGAAAGGGAAGAAAGCCTCAACATTTCACATGTCTGGGGGGGGGGGGGGGAGCAGAGCAAGTTAGAACAAGAATAGTTCAATCCTATGGAAATGCAATAACTATAAAAATCAGCCGCATTAGTAAAGCATTCTGTTTAAACACTTATGCTAAACAAGAGCTAATTGTTTTAGGGCAGCTTCATAAAACATGAATGCTTCAGCAATAAACAGCTTCCATCAGAAAAGTTGCCTAAATATGCGACTACTTTATTTTCTTCCTGATTTTGACCAAATGTATGTGAAAATTAAAATGACGACCCTTTCAGGATGAGTGATTCATCTTACTTTGGCTTGTTCTCTTCTTCAGAAAAAGAGCAGGTAATACTCAGTAATTTTTCCCATTTCAATTTTTTAAGAAACATTTTCTTTTCTTTTTAAAAATTGACTGGTTTAAACATTTGTGACCTACAATAGCATTTTGACCTTTGCTTCAATTTTCTTCTAATTTCTATTTAGCTTTCTAATCTTATATTTTTATATTTAGTTATACAAGACCACAGTAACTGTTGAGACTTTGAATAACCTATACATTGATACAAAAGAATACGAAAAAGCAGGACAAAGACAGGATCACAAAACCTATGTTTGTGCTGGGGGGAAAAGGCCATAAAAACACTTCTTGAAGTGTGTAACTCCTCCTTTGGAGGGGGTGGGGGCAAAATTGCAATATATGAATAGTTAGTATACTAACTGTGCCACCAGGCCTCAGGCACACTCTACATTTCTGAGCACAACCCTTCTACTACCTGAGCTCTAACTATGCATTCCTTAATGGTCACAGATAACTGCTACACGGTTCCCCTGCCACAGAAAAACTGCGTGAAGCTACAGAGTCAATACATGTTATCAAGCTCTCTGACTCTGCCCAGATGCTATTAATATTTTGGTAGGGTGGGGGTTAGAATTCTTTACGTGTGTTAGCCCATGGAGTTGCTATGACATATTTACCAATTTTTTTTTTTTTCCCCCCTTACTCTTTCTTCATCCAATACATGAGTAATACATTCAGCATCAAGTAACCAACTTGGTTTCACTTTTTGGTTTCTGCACACCAGTGGTGCTAGATTCATTCCTGGAAGTTATAAAGTCCCCTCTCAATCATTAAAGTCACAGTCGCATGCCACTTAGTCTACAGGAAAGCTTAAAACCAGCAATTTTAAAATAATCGCTTCAATTTTTTTTTAATGTTAAGTACATAATTATGTAAACAGATTGGTATATGTTGATCTGTATCTGCTAGAAGCTACAGAGGGGTCTAGCTCCCACAAAAAAAAGGTTAGTATGGCGACAGTGACAGCTAGCGAGCTACTCTGCATTCCTTAATGGCAGAAGATACTGCCCAAGGCATCTGTTATTACAAACAGAAACTTTGGATAATGGATACTGAAGTCATCTGAGAAAATATATTCAGCTTAACAGATACAGTTACAAATGAATCCTTTGTGAACAAAGAAATCAAGACTCAAATTTCAATCAGAGGTTACTGATGCTAAGTGTATTTTAATAAAAAAAAAATCTAATTGTAATTTACCTTTAAATTATGACAAACCAATGTTAAATTCTGCTGTAATATCATATAACTCAATTTATATTAAATTAAAATAAATTACAGATGTTTGATGTGAAAACTAAACAAAGTGCAAATACTGAACCAGTAAGTCTTCACTGAAGGCCCAAGAACAAACATTAGGTTTAGAACTAAGTTACCTGAAAGTAGTAACTTCCACTGCATTTGCAGAGAAAATGTCTTTGCTCCATGAGTCACTGAGTGGAGTTCAGTATAAAGTTGAGAAACTAACTGGGAATTGAAAAAGCAAGATCACTTGTTTTCCTCCTCATCTGAGAAAGCAAAGCAGAGAAGTTTGAGTTCTACTAGTTCTAAAAGCTTGCATTCAGTTACAGTGGAATTGGTTACCTTATTAGGGATAATACTTTACTTACATTTTAAGCGCAAACTCTATTTGCATTAACTTGTGTGGAAGTGTGTGTTCGTGCATGAGTGTAGCTTTATTAAATAGGGCATTTTTAAAGGCCACAAAAAAAGCGTAATTTGTGATGTCCTAAATCAAAACTTTCTTAACAGATGCAATCTAAATAAATGCATGTAAGCCATGTAATCACTCAGAAAGTGTGCAGGCATACAGTGCATCCTCTGAACTAACAAAAAACTACTGCCAAATTTAGTGTAAAGGCTATATTTAGCAACATATTTTAACGGTCGTCTACCAATAGAGATTGCTTCTCAGAAAACAAATACAAAAATACCAAAGCAAAATGAGATTAAAAGCACCAATTTAAACCAAGTGTTTATTGACCAAAATCATGATTTAAATGAGTTCAATAGGTATAACTGGAACGTCAAGGCATCAGACACGTAAGCGTACGTACGGAGGGGGCTCACAAGGGCCAGAAATACGAGGTGTAAAAACCTCCCTGCTTTCGCTGTGCCTGCCCCCACCCTCTCCTTCAGCCCTGCTCAGTCTCTGCAGTGCCTGTTAGCGCTCCACAAAACACCATCCCCCACTCACAAAGATTTCCCCCCCCCCCGCCCAGGATCCTTGAATAAGAAGACACACTGTCCTCACTGGAAGACCTGCACCGTGCCCTCCTCTCCTGCGACCGACTGCATGGGGATGCCTGCCTCACCTCCCTTTGCCATTGCTCTCTTTCTGTCTCCGTAAGCGAAGAGTAACAGTAAACTTCAAACGCAGCCCTGTGGGTCCATCCAGGAAAGCAAGACTGCACACAGAAACGGGAACACCCATGGCACAGAAACCAGCAGGACAATTCTTAGGCAAAACACGGCGTCTGGCCAGTTTTCTCAGGTGCTTCCCCCCCGCCGCGCTCCGGCACCCTCTCACTGGATTCGGCCCCATCGTCAGGCAGCGCAGCGAAACAGAAAGCTCGACAGGGACATCCTCGAGAGCCCACTTCACCGTATAAATAAATAACCCGCTTCCTCTAGACATGTCTCTCAGGAGGGCAGGATCTTCCTTTGCCGATTAAAAAGCGGGAAGATTTTGCAGGCACGCAGGCCCAAGGCTCTGTTTGGAGCTCCCGCCTGAGCAGGCCAGCCCTGCGTACCAGCAAACGAAGCGGAGATTTCAACACCTGCAACTGAGCATCCAGATCCCTTCGACAGCTTCCTCCGAAGGAAACTGACGGTCCAAGCTGTGGTGAGGGCCCTCACCCTGTAAGATTTTGCCTGGGTCACTTCTAACCATAGACTTTATTTACCTTCTGCTGCTTTGGTACACAACGCTGAGGTGAGACAGATGAGCACAAGCAAGCGCATACAAGAGATGCGAGGAAAATACTGATTTACTACCAAGGAAAACACTCAAAAGATAATTTCCCCCCTCACACACACACGGGTAATTGTCTCTCATATTAACGCGAAATGGACACCTTCAACCAACCGTTACACTTGGCTATCCATAATTTACTCCACTCATTTAAGATTTTCTATACTAAGAAACAAAGTTAAAAACTCCTTCCCCTTGCTCTAGTTCTGACAGTTGTGCTCTTTATTTCGTCCAACAGTTTTAAAAGAACGGCACTGGAGCTTCTGCTTACTCTTTCAGCACTGGAACCCATTTTTAATCAATAGAACAGAGGAAGTTAAGCTGTGAATAGTTACTTGCATTAATATATTTGCTACCAGTTTTGTCATTCTTCATTTTGCAGACACCAAATTTCCCCCTATAAACACCTCTGTTTCTCCAAAAGCAGCTGGAAATTAATGATGCTATTTTTATTTTCTTATTAATTCGTATGCCATAGCTCTGTAATCAGTGCTAGATCATCCTGCAATTTTGCGTACTTGTTTCAAAATATATTATGAGCACTTGATGACTGATGTTTCATGCAATGTATGAAAGAGTATCTCAAACAAATTAGAAGGAGGAAATACAAATAAAGACACTTTACTTAAGTAAGAAAAAAAAGTTACAGACGTACTCGAAAAAGAGGTAAACCCTGAAACTCACAAATTTGTGTCATGGAGCACTCACTGATCAGAACTGAGCCAGGCAGGAAGTTTGCACTATTCAACATGAAATATGGATATAAAGAAAACTTCTGCAAAGAGGAAGAACATCTGAAGCCAGACTTACCAATGAAGTGGAGGTGATAATGCTACTTCTTTTAACTTTTTTTTTTTTTTAAAACAGTTGGACTTGATGATCTTAAAGGTCTTTTCCAACCTAAACGATTCTATGATTCTTTCCAAATCTATCGTCTCCAACTATTGATTTGCAGTACATCAGAATGCTTCCTTTGCCTTGCCATATAACCAACTTGGGAAGCAAACACACTTGAACAAAATGGCATACGTGCCAAAAGACGTATCATCTACCAAATGGCATCCTCACACTTTATGCTCTTCCACCCTCTTCTCATTTATGGGAACTCTGCATATTTCAGCAATGTCTCTGTTCCTACCCCTTCCTGCACTGCTCATCACCAGGTCAGGGACTGCCTATAAGCTTGTGCACGGATCGCCGAATACAACGGGTGCATGACCCTGGCAGAACTATCTGCACATCAATAATGAAGAATAATGTGAAATCTGCAGCTTTCCTGAGGAATTACAGGCCACCAGCAACTTCAGGAAGCAGATCTGTGAAGGGGTGCACGTTGCTGATGCAGCTCTGGTTCTGGCTTTTTGCTCAGGAATCCAATTGCACAGTTGTAGCTGCAGGACTGAGGTCTTCAGTAGTTAGGACAAGACACATTGACATTCCTGTACCTCACCCCATAAGGGGGGCGGCGGAATCAGCATGATGTTACTAACTGTAGATCACCGCAGGCATGATGTGGCTCAAAGACCACTTGTGGAAAGCAAAATAAAACATGGCCAATGCCTTTTTCATCAACCTGGCAAAAAAGAGCAACTCCCTCCCAACTTTCCCAGCCGGATTTTAATGCGGAACATCACAATGTTTCAGCTCCACTGACTTCCGTGGAGTTACTTCACACTGAAGAGGCTAAAATAAGATAAGAAATCAAGTTCTCCCTCACTCCTTCCCTTCTCTTCCAAGGTTTTCTTTATCCAGCTTCATCTCCAAATATCTCCTGTCTTTCTCTTAAATATTGCTTTGACAACCACGAAATAACGCATCCTCTCACATCTATACACAAACAAAAACCTAGGATTATTTGCTTCATGAAAGAACACATGGGCTGAAGAGTGAAGACTTACTATTCTACCACAAGAGATATAATCCTGACTATTATCATGTGACATGCCTTACCCACTGCCATTGCTGGATAATTCCTGACTGTGTAGGACATGGGTACAAATGAAAACCGTAAAACAACCCCAAAAGACAGACAACTTCTGTTGTACCTGCATTAATCAATGCCAAAAGAAAAAACAGTAACACAGAAAAAGCATGGATGGAATTCTAATAAGCTCTCAGTTTACCTGTTAAAACTGAACCAACGCCTGTTGCAGCAGTATTACAGTTCTGCTAAACTCACCGATACAAGGCGTATGTTTAAAAGTCCTTATGCAGCTGGCAGAAAAAACATACTGGGGAAAAGAAGTGAAAGCTACAGGCTGAAAGCCACCAACCCAACAGCAGTAAAGTCCTGCCCAGCACACTGGGCAGCACGGTGCAGCCACCGACCCGTGACCCAGCCCACCAGAGGCCCAGATCAGGCTGAAGCTTTCCTCCCTCAAATCCTGCCACGGGCCAGCTCAGCTCTCATCACCAGTACCAAGAAGGAGGCCTTCAACTTGTGCGCCCGGCCCTTCCACGCGGAATCCCGGGTTTCGGAAGAGCAGGACGAAGCCCCTCCCGAGAGCGTGGATGGCAGAAATCCTCCTGTTGCTACACCTGCCTAAGAGGAGGGCAACCCCACAGCCGGGCATGCAGTCAGCGTGGTTTCTCAGTGTCTCAAAAGCAGACTCCTCAACAGTTTGCTACGTACATATTGCCTTTCAGAAAGAAAAAAAAACAAACAAAAAAACACCAAACAGGCAGAGGGAAGACACACCTTCCCGCCTCCCCTCAGCAACGGAAGGTGTAGACACAATTTGTTCACCTTCTTGTCAAGAGAGCTTCCACTTGAATTAAGTTCCATGTTGTGCAAGTCCACTGAATTATTTTTATCTTTGCTGAATGAGGTTCTCTGTGACATGAAGGGTCAATAAAATGCTGTTTCTTATTCTCAGCGATTGCTACATTTCATAAAATCTCTTATATCGGAACACCCACGTGGAAGATTTCTGACAATAAAAATTCCATGCTTCCTAAGCAACTGATTTTCTTAGTGTAGTCTCATAAAATCCTGTTAACTTCCCTTCCCCTTGCTAAAAATTGAAATTTTGTTGTACTAGCTTTCTTTGTACTCAGATATGCCTGAAGCTAGTTTATTTTCACATGCTGAATTGTCCATGCTTATAAGGACTTGCTATTCCATTGTGCATTTGTGTGCTATAAAGGAAAAGGCACGAACACTAGAAAGTGTCAAAAACATGCTTCTTCTCTTTGTTGATTAATCTTTTTTGTAATCGAATTTATAAATATTGAAAATAATAAAACACTGCTATCATTGTGAGAATACTACAATTAGGTCTACAGTCAGGCATTAAGTGAATTATGCTTTCCTCCTCAAATACAGTATTTTAAAATCAAAGCCAACCCATATTCTCAGTAACAAAACACGAGTAATCAGCAAATCTAAAAATCTTACAGGATGAAATATGTTCAGCAGGTTTAGAAATAAAAGTTCAAATTAGTAAATTACCCTATTTATCACAATACTGCCAGAGTGTCAAAGTAACTGCTTCTCTGTCAATTCCATGTTTCGTGAGAAAGTTAGTTGTGATTTCACATTAGATTATGAATATGAAAAATAATTTAACTGTAGAGAACTGTTTCAGACCAATGCGTATTTTAAAAACTTCACTACGAAAACCAATATCTTACTTCACAAAGTTAATACAAGGAAGTTAGTATTAAATACATAGTGTAATACAATAAATAATGTAACATACACAGCAGCTTAAATACCACGTTTAGTGGCAAAAACTCTTAAGTAAGCTCTCCTCCTACTTTAGACTCTCCTGTCAATAAATAGAACTGAATTGAAAGTCTGTAACTTCACACTATTCTGAAGGTGTTTTATTGTTTTGGTTTTTTTAAAGTAGCATTATGAATTTAAGTTGAGTATTAGCAAAAGATGCCCATCTGGCACAGAATTTAGTGAGACTACTCGCATGTCAAGACAGGCATTTACCAGGAAAGCTTCAGAGTGGTAGCACACACCAAGAGAAAGGACACAAAACTAAGGAGTCAGATGCAGATTTTATTCCATTCTCTGCTAATGCTAACCTGCTAAGTGACTGCAGGCAAGCCTACACTTCTTCACTGTTTTGTATCTCAGAAGCAACAAAATTATTGTTTCTTGTTTTGAGGTGTGTGATTACAGTATGACTTATGTACTTTGCCAGACAGGACATAAGCACATGGATAAGGCAATACGTACAACTGCCAATTATTAATAATATTGTTATTATTGAGAGAGTAACGTGATTTTTTTTTAATTTTTTTTTTTTCCCCCAAGCAATGCAATCTAACAGCAGGCCATCAAGCCAGTCTTAAAGTTAGAGTAATCCTTACACTGGTCCCGGTCTTACCCCTTCGGAAACTGTCAAGAAAGGCGACTGCTATAGGACTGTTCCGTGAAATTCACACGTCCACTAGTACCAGGCTCACCACATTGCTCTCAGACATAAACACTGTATCACTACCGATCTTAAAAAATAAAAATAATAAAAAGTAAGTAAGTCCTAATAATCTTTTGACATAAAACAGAATGAAAAAAGCTTCTGACAATGATAGCCCAGGGAAGCAGGGGGGAAACATGGTAGAAAGCAAAGAAATAGTTTATACTACAGAAGTCACATAGTGACTTCTTCCTGTTCCTTCGAGAATATTTTGAAATACATTCGACTACTATCTCAATCCAGCTTTACAGACTCCGAAGTAATAAATAAAACATAAATTATTAAGGTGACAGTAGGGTAAAACCGCATCCACACTGCTTTAAAACCAACTGAATTCACTTCGGAAAACTGTCCCAATATACGGGCACCATACGATTTAACGATACAGGGAAGTATCCTTAGTCTCCATTTGCAGGTGGCAAAGGGACATATGGCTGTGCTTCCAAGAGTAAACTCTGACCCTGTAAGCCGAGAGCCGGCCACGGCCGTGCCGCCGACTCCACCGGCAGCCGCAGCGGGCCACCCCCATGGCAAGGCACAGGAAGTTTGGCCTGGGTGCAAAATTTGGAGAGTGGCCTCTGGTTTTGACTACAGCACTTGCCAGAGCTCACAGAGACAGCCTGTGGCACACTGGGAAGTTATAATGAGAGTTTCATTTCAGTTCCAGCTGCAATTTATAGTGCCTTCCCCCACCAAGGAGCCACCTTCCAACAAAGAGGGAGGCCTGAACGCTGCAGGTGCCACGTGGCGTCGAAAGAGAGGGCAGCATTTCACCTCCCAGGTGCCCAGATTTCACTGCAGGTGCGTCTACAGCTTTCAGACGACAGCAGAGCCTCGCACACCGCAGGTCTCGTCTACCTCGCCCGCACCTTCCCGACCGCTACGCACAGTGGAAAAGCAACTCTTCCCCTGCTCACTCAGTCAAAATTTCCTTTCTTCGCACCCCTCTGCTACCAGCTCTGTGCCAGAAGACTGCCCTGCCTAACGCCATGTTGACTGAGCTTCAGAGACGTTGCGCGTCCATCAGCCCGCAGACCATGAGCGGCGGCAACCTGGAATAACTTTAAGCTCTGAGCCCGAGCAATCGTTATCGGTGAATTTAACAAGACTTGTCATCTGCTTCAAGGTATTCACATGCTTACAGGATCGCAAGCTATGGAACCACTAATTTACGAACAAAGTGTATTAAGATCATTCTGGATGAAAAGGAAAAATGTTAGCTATAAAATAACTGCACGATTACCTCTGATATTTTATGTGGAAAACTGACATTTAATATCTTTAATTATTCACATAACAGCTATGAAAGAGAAAGGTTTTCTTCCTTGAATGGGAAAATAAACACGGACAAATTCCTCTCACCATCACTCCTACACTCCTTTCCTAAATAAACCTCCTGCTGAAACCAATGGAAGTTTTGCAGGCGACGGGTTTATGGCAAGCAGCCCCCAAAAAACTCAAAAGCATCGAGGGCAAGCTTCTTAAATGTTTTGAGTCTACCTCGACACAGAAACCAGTTACGTTTCTGCTAAATTATGTGTCCGCTTGAAATGCTTTATCAGCCTGCTGTGCCAAGAGGGACAGTAGTATGCAAGGAACTTTTGAGACCACGGGCCGGTTTTTGAAGCATTCATAAGGCCCCCCTGCTAAGCGGCTCACCCCCTTTTAGCTTGCGACACGCCAGCACTGCACCCGGCACTTGTTAACCGAGACCAGAACCCAGGTGTCTCTCCTGTACAATCAAGACTGAATTACTAAACTCCATTCATGAACAGTTACTTTACTGAGAACTGTGTAATAAAGAAATCGTCTCTTTTACCAAAATAAAAGCTCCCTAAAGTAAATGGAAGTTTCCAGTCATGGACAAATCTAATGAAATCTCTATTCTCCCTTTAACTAAACACATTATTTTTATTACCTTTTTTTAAGCTATGCGGAAATGTATTTCTTTGCTTCCTCTAAAGCTTCTATTACTCCTTTTTCGTCAAAAAGATACCCTACCCTTCTTTTCTTTGTAATTTGTTCACGCCAGTTCAACATCCGGTAAGACCTACATTTAGCACTATGCACAAAATCAAGGTCCACTCCTCTTAAAGTTGTGGGCAGATTACAATCACCACTTCACTTCTAGGATCAAAATTCCATGCATCGGAAAGACTTCATCACATAAAACTAAAGCCAGGCAATGACTGAAGATACTACCTGAAGCAAGACCCCTGAGCTATTCTTGTTCAGTACCCTTTACTATTACTCCAAGTACAGAAAAAGTCCTTGGCACTTAACGACACTCTAATCTGATTTTTACCTGAAAACACAGAAAATTAAGTTCAGAAATCAGTGCATTTGTATTCAGCTCTGAACAACAGTTTGAAGCCTATCTGCCAGTTTTTGAATTTCCCAACGCGTTTTTGCTTTGTAAAAATTGTTGCACCAATTACTCTGCACAGAACATGATCCTTGTCAGTAATGCTATAAAACTGAAAGCGATATTCTCCTATGCAACTAGACTGTCATAAAGAATTTCAGTAATTTAACTTGGCGTTTATACTCTCAGACCTACACGTACCAACCTCACTGCCCACAAAATCCAAAAAACTAAAATTTGGGTGTAATTCTACAAGAACTGGAAAACAGACAGAATCCTCCCTTCGAACCATCTCCCCACAGTGGCTATCCCAGCACCTTAAGACTAGTTTTGTGGTCATAATACCACACCAGAACAGCTGCTCCCAACAGCCCCCTTCAAGCCAGCATGTTCGGGACCATCACTTATCTTATGTCTGCTATACACTGCCTGGAAAAGGTCAAGAGTATGTTATTAATCATTCGCATTTATGAGTACTAAGCTTACCCCGAATACACGTCTTGTCTTGTTTTTAATTATGTACACAATAGTACCATAAAAAAAAAAATATTACCTTCCACTTCCCCGTTTTGGGCCAAATGCAGTTTAGTGCCACCACAGGCGATTGTATGAGAAGCACTCCAAATGCCACTTATTTTATGTCATCTATGAATGTGACCCCACAAATTTAGAGCCTCTGCTTTAAACTACCACTTCTACTTCAGCTTAAAAGATGTCAAACCCTTCAAAAGGTGTCAAAACTTTTCCAAGTATACGGACGAAAAAAGGTTGTATACCGGAAAGCTTAGCAATACTAGTAAATTAGTCCCCAAGATTCATCTTTCAAATTGATAGGTACCTGCATTAATCAATGCCAAAAGAAAAAAAAGTAACACAGAAAGAGCATGGATAGAATTCTAATTAACTCTCAGTTTACATGTTAAAACTGAACCAACTCCTGTTGCAGCAGTATTACAGTTCTGCTAAACTTCTCACTGATTCTTGACCTCCAGAGATTGCTAATTACCTATTCTGTTTATATTTTCTTTTTTTTTCCACCACTGAATTTTAAAAGGACTTTACATTCTCAGTAAGTTTTCAACCTGTGTGTTGCACTTTGCGTATTCTAATGTTACTTCGCTTTAAAACTTTTGCCCTAAGTCAATTAGCTGATTATCTTTACAAAACAAGGTTTAAGAAAAAAACAAGAGAAAAGAAAAGTGAAGAGAGATCCGAATATGCACAGCCTTTTAATTCTCAGGTTATTCAGACCCACCCCTACATACAAACTTTGTAATCTAGCAGTTGCTATGAGCACCCAGAGAAGACATGTTTTCTGAGGCGCTAAACCCTGAACAAGCATCTTGCACATAAAAAGTGGCAGCACGAGGACCTCTCTCTTATCAGCAACAACCGAGTTATTTTTCCGCGTGTACAGTTTACGTACTTACCCAGGAAGGCAAATGGAAATTACAGACAGACGAAGATGAAGCTGTCTCAAAGCCTTTGTCATGTGATAGTGACCTATAAAGTATCAAATAAAGGCACATCATCAGCACACCATGATTTTACAATATTGCAACTCACCACAACGCCAACAAGAGGAGAGATCCCAAAACTTGAAACTTGCTTCCTCCTCACCCCCACCCCACATAAGTTGTCATCAGAACAAGATGCCAGTTGCAGGAAACCGTAAGGAGCAAACAAAAGATGCACCGTTGTCTTTAAAGGGCATCAGGACTGGGCAAACGGAGCAAATCACCCGAGTGTGCATCAGCAGGGTGGGTTATTTTTCCTCTGGGTCTCTCGTACACAGGGATGCGTGTTTATGCATGCAGCCAGACATACAGACGTACACCCAGGGATGCATCACGTAATTATTTACATGCACACACAGGGAAACACGCACGCGTTATCAAAATAGAGGACAGAAAGTTGGCCACCATCTGCAAGGAGGCATACATAACAATAACCCCCGGGAACTTACACAAGTGAGCGATCAATCCCCGCGCGTGGATAAGCCAAACAACGCAAAATTAACAACGAGAACGAGCCGCCAGACTGCAGGTACGAGATCCACCCGGGGAGGCAGGCAGGCAGGCAGGCAGGCAGGCAGAGGGACGGAGGGCAGGCTGCAAGGCTGTAACACAGTTTCAGGTAATGCCCGCTCCCCCCCGGCGGAGCCCGGCCGAGCCGCCCGGCGCCCTGCGGCCGCCCCGCCGGCCCCTCCAGCAGCGCAGCCCGCGGGGAGAGCGCCCAGACCCCCGGCCGCCGCGGGGGGAGCGGCGCCTGCAGCCGCCGCCCGCCCCCGCCCGTGCAAAGTGTAGGGCCACCGGAATCCGGGCGCCGGGGTGGGGTGGAAAGAAAAGGTATTAAATATGGAGAAAGACCGCCGTGACCCAGGGGTTTCCCGTCTGCCCCCCGCGCCCCCCCCCCCCCCCCCCCCCGCCCCCGGTCACCATCAAGTTTGCATCTTAGTTACAAAATGTCGATCTTGAAGGCTGACAAGACACAGGGAGACGGGGGGAGAAAGAGAGCGAGAGAGAGTGTGAGTGAGAGAGAGAGAGAGAGAGAGAGAGAAGAGAGAGTCCATCTTGCTTTGAGGGGGGAGGAGAGGAGCAATAATGCAGCGCATAAATCTCGTCCTCCCGGGGGAAAAGTCTGCACAACACCTTTGGGGGCGGGCGGGCGGGCAGGGAAGGGGCGGCGGCGCGGGGAGGGGGCGCGGGGGGCTCCCCGGCCCTCCCAGCTGCCCTCCCCGGCGGGTTCTGGCGAGGCAGGCTGGCAGCAAACACCTCCCTGCTGCTCCCCTCCTCCTCCCCGCGGGCCCGGGCGATGATCCCGCTGCTGCCGCCGCCGCCGCCGCTGCCACCGGGGAGGAGGTGCCGCCGCCGCCGCCGCCGCCGCCGCCGGGAGAGCCACATGGAGCCCGGCACCCCGTGCCTGCCCCGGCGGCCGGGCCGGGCCCCTCCGCCGGCCCGCCGGGCCGCGGGACTCGGACGTGTCACCAGCAGGACGGGCAATGGTTTCGGCGCCCCAGGCCCGAGTGACCACCGCCGGCCTGGCGGCGCCCCGGCCTCCCCGTACACACTCACCTCCGGAAAAAAACTTTTAACCGCCGGCCTCCCCCGGAAAAAGTGGCGAATCCGCCCCGCACACGCCGAAAGCCCCGCGGCCCCCCGGCTCGGCTGGCGGCGAGCGGGGGAGACCCGGGCACGGTCCTTCCCCGCCCCGGCGGGGAGGGAGGGAGGGAGGGAGGGAGGAGGCGGGCGGGCAGGGAGGGGGCGGGCAGCCGCCTGCCGGTGCCTCTCGCCCCGCCGCCGTACATGTCGCCTCGGCGGCTCTCGCATCGCTTCGTTTTACCTTCCTCATTCAGCGGCGGCGGGCTGCCGCCGATACGCCTAACGCAAACCTGCTGCCGTGCGGCGCCCGGGATTAACGCGATCGCCTCCCTTCCCCTGCCTCCAACCCTTCCTTCCCCGTCCTCCTCCTCCTCCTCCTCCTCCTCGCAAACCTACACTGGATCGGCTCTCCTCACAGCCATGCAAGTTTCATACATTGCAAATAAACCCGAGAGGAGGAAGAGCGAAGCGGCTGGCGGGGGGGGGGGGGGGGAGGAGGAGGAGGAGGAGGAGGAGGAGGGCTGCTTTCTGTAATTTACCAGCGACCCGATCTCGCAGCAGCAAATAACAGCCGAGCACCCATCCGGCTCCCGGCGGCGGAGAGAGCCCCCCCCGAGGCGGCCGCCCCCTCCCCGGGGCGCCCCCCGCCAAGTTTTCTGTCATCGCGACCACCCAATGTCACAACTTACCTTCAGAAATAGGACTTCGCGCGGCCCAGGCCTGCCGCCGCCTCCCCCCCGGCCCCCGCCCGCCTCCCTTTCTCCCTCTCCACCCTAAACTTATTGACACAACATAATCCCACATCCACACGAAACCCCGGCAGGGCCGCCCGCCCCCGCCCCCCCCCCCCCCCCCCCCCCGCTGCCCACCGCCGCCGCCCCGGGTGCATCGCGAATGACTACCGGAAAACGCACAGCCCAACTCTCCGGCCGAGCCCGGCCGCTGTTGTTGTCGGGGTCGGCGCCGCGGTTTTTCCTCCCGCTCCCCCCCCCCCCGCGCCCCGTGCGGCCGCCGGATCGGCTCCCTCGCCCTCTCCGGTTTTAGATCCTTCCCCCCCACCCCCCCGCCCCGGTTCTGCCGGCGGCGGCGCGGAGCCCCCCAGGCCGGCGGCAGCCGACACCGATCCGCGCACTCCCCCCCGCGCCTCGCCTCGCCGCCCCTCGGGATGAAGTTTCGTTTCTGCCTGCCGCGATTTCTCTGTCAAGTCCCCCCGGAGGCACACACCGAGCGGCGGCCGATGGCCATCCCTCCTCCTCCTCCTCGCCCTCCTTCCCCTTCCTCCCTCCGCCGCGGCCGCCGCTGCTCTTGCCTCTCTCTCTGTGGCGGCGAGAGGTGCCTGGTTTCAAACGCAGCCTGGCACTGGCTGGCCTACCCCTGCCGCCTTCTTCTTCTGTTGTGTTTTTTTTTTTTTTTTCTGGCGGTGTGTTTGTTTTTTTTTTTAAATGCGCTGCAATGCAATTCACCTCGCCCCCCCCACCCCCTCCTCGGTAAAGCACCCCCGGTCACCCCTGCCCTCCCGGCAGGGCAGAGGGCTGGCGGCACCAACCCACCCGCCCTCCCCTGCCCAAACTTTCAAGCGAAGGCAGGGCTGACGAGAGGGAGGAAAAGTCACTGCGAGCCGCGGCAGCCGCCGCGCAGGGCAGGGGCAGCTCCGCGCCGCCCTCCCGGCCGCCGCCGCCGCCGCCCGGGGGGCCCGGGGGGCTGCCCCGCCGCTGGGGCGCGGAGGGGAAAGTGTGGGGCGAGGGCACCCCCTCTCCCCGCCCGCCGCTGCCCGCCGCCGTCCCTCTCCCCGGCGCCCGGCGGCGGGCGGCGCGCACTCACCTCGGCGGGGCCGGCGGGCAGCGCGCCGCTGGGCCGGAGCGAGGCGCGGCGCGCGGCGGAGCCCCTCCGCCTCGGCGCCCGCGGAACGCGGCTCCACACAGAGCCATGCAACCCGGGCAGCGCCACAACACTCCCCGGGATATAAGGCGGCCCGCCATTGGCCGGCGCGCTGAGGGACGGGCTCGCCAGCCACTCAGCGGCGCCGTTACACCCGCGGCCCGCGAGGGAGCCGCTGGCGCACACACTCCCCGCACACACTCACACAAAGATCGTCGCGCTGCTCCTCGCAGTGTTTGAGGAGCCGGCGGCGGCGGCGGCGGTGGCGGAGCGGGGCAGGTTAGCGGGGCCCGCCGGCCGCCGGCGCCGAGGGGAGCGCGGAGCCGCGCCGGCCACAGCGCCGGCAGCCGCTGTCCATTGGCCGCCCGGGGAGGGCTGCGAGTGAACTACGCCTGCCCTGGGCAGCGCCGCGGGGTAACGGCCGCGGCGGGGTGCGGGCGGCGGGCACGGCCCGGCCCGGCCCGGCCCCAGCCCCAGCCCCGGCCGCCCCCCCGCGCTGCCCCCCGCTAACTTACTCTGCCGAGTCGGGCGGCTTTCATTCAGAGGCCAAACACTCGGCGAGCGGAGAAGTTGAGGGAGGCGGCAGCGCATCCGCACGGCCCCCGCTCGGGGAGTAAACACGGGAAGCCAGCCCCGCGGCGCGGGGGGGAGCCGGGCCCGCCGGCCCGCTCGCCCCCTGACCCGCCGAGGGGCTTTCGGGCGGCGGCGCCGCACGGGGATGCGGCGAAGCAGCGGGTGGTGCCTGCCGCCTCGGTAATCCTCGCCCAAACGTGGCGGAGAGGCCCTCGCCGGCCCCGCAACGCCGGCACGGCCGCCTTGGCATCAGCTTGCCACAGGGACAGCGGGCACTCCCTCGGCAGCGCTGGCGAGGTGCGACGCTGGCGCCCACGCCGGGCCCCGCGTCCTGCCCGCCCGCTTCTCGGCCCCGCGCCTCACCTGCGGTATCGGCCACACGGATGTGAGATTCACCCGAGAATTTGTGTGACTCGCCGGCTGGTACGGACAAAAGCGACAGCGTGAGGCCAGCAGCTTTTGGGTGACTGCGTGGCGATTGTGCTGACGGGTGTTGGAAAAGCCCTGCGGAAATGTAGTCTTAACTTTTTCGGAAAAGCTCCTTTCTCCTGCGGGAATCAAACGCAACGTGAAAGCACGCTGTGTACGCTGACCTGAGGTATTAAATGTTCGCAAGGGTTTGAATACGTGCGACGTGAGACCTTTCTGGGTTTTTTAAGGAGAAAACGTCACATTTATTCTTACAGTTAGGAAGCACTAACTTTTGTGCGGCACTGTCTCCAGGTGGGACTCTGACTTCCAGTCAGCAATTGGCGCATTAAAAAAAAAAAGGTCAGAAATAATAATAGTAGTAATAACAATGGAAACTGAAGCAGACTCGTTGTTTTTTCCAATAAAAGAGCAATGTTTGCACTTCACAACGGCTTTACATATCCAACACTCCAAGGATGTTGCAGAGTTTATTCCGTATGTTTGTCCTGAGCTCTTTTCCATTGTGGTACGGTTGATTTCAGCATCTTCCCCTCGCTTGCCTACTCTTCTTTCACATTTTTTTTCTTCCATTTTTCTTTACGGCAGAATTACGTTAACAGTGAAATAATACTTCTTATGTCTGAATAAAATGGTGGGGTAAAGTACAAGCTGATTTTAAAAAATTAAATTGTATCCATGTTTCTGAGAAGTCGTATTAAATTAGCCCGCACGTTTTTTGTTAACGTGAGAAAAGTATTCTAAATGCCCCACCATCTTGCTTGTTGTAAGCAGGGGTGGGTTAGTCAGTGCCTGAATAATACAAAGCCAACTCGCTAAACAAATTCTGCGATTAATGCATTTTACCTCATTTTTTCATTTTCAGTGCTAAGAAAGCAGAGCCGACCATCCGTCCGCTGGAAGTCAGGTGCATGTCAGGCGTCACAGGTCGGGACACTGGCAAGTGAAGGCACGCAAATGTCATTAGTCACATTTGAAAAGGTTGGCCTAATTTTTAGGCAGAGCTTCTTCCTACGACTTGTAGATTGTGAAGTGCTTTGCAGTTGTAGGTAAGCAGCACCTTTTCAGTATGCATAAGCAGTTGCCAGTAAGAGGCCTAAGCCAGACAGTTAAAACTTACATGGTATAGTTTCTTACTTTTCAGTATTAGTGCCTTGTTTCTTGGATTCTTTTACCCGTATTAATGATAGTACAGCGTGGAGCCTCTCATATCTCTTCATTGCTAAAATCCTGCCAAAGTAGGTAATTGCTGAGCAATGTGAGTGATGTAGATGCTTGATAGTATACATGAAGTTCACTTTAAAGGATGCTTCATTTTGTTGCTAACAGGACTCTATTACACTTGATGCCTTTACTGGCCATTTCAGAAAAGAGGTCAAGATAGGGACACCTTGCATGTAATGCAGTTTACAGCATTACAAAATGGATATACAGTGCTACTAATTAGAACAATGGCATTTGGTGTCCACTTTGTACAGTTACAAATGGCTTCATGAGTTGCAAGGCAGCCATTCTTAGGCCTGTAGAAGCAAAAGTATTTTGTCACCCTTTAAGAGAGATGAGTGAGCTGAGGTACGTTGGTATGGTCAGAAAATAAAATGCTTGCGTTTCCACTGCCTTTGATTTATTGTGTCCGTAGTGAAAGAGAGGACTGTTTTCTTGGGCTATCAATCCAGGACCACCTGCAAACACTGAGGTCATGACGGGGAGAGGATAGTAAATATTTTGGGGTTTCCGTTTCTCTATATATGAATTTAAGCAAATTAATCTCTTTGTATGCCAGGTTGGAGATATTTCTGGCTTTAGTCAGTCACTGTTATCAAGAGTTACGAGGTGCTAGCCAGAGTCTGTGAGGAATTTTTAGAGGGACAGCCAGTGCTGAAATCTTTAAAATTGCTTGCTGATTATTAGTTGTTTTGAAACTCCGCACAAGTTGCATTTCCAGATTTTTCTGCAGAATCTTGTATTGTCAGGTGGCACTTTTCTGTCACTTCTGTGTAATTGGTATTAGTTTTTAAAAGAATGATGCCCCGACCCTACCTTGTGGACTGTTCACTTGTAGTCCTGTGTACAGCTAGCGCTCCACTGGAGCCGATGCAGTTCAGCACAGATAAAGCGGTTTGCTCAGATGCGCGTGCAGCAGTATTCGGGGCTTCGAAGTTGCACGTTTGTGGCATTTGTTGGAGTTCATCTGGGTTTGCCTGTTTTGGGCTCAGCTGACAGTGGAGTATCTCCCTCCCAGCCACGTGTCCCCTCTTAATTAATCCATGGCATGACATAAAAGACGTAAGTAGCCATGTGTCTGTCAAAAGGGGAAAAAATGTTTCTCCTCACTTTGTTGTTATTTAATAGTAACAGGAAAAATAATAGCATTGATATTAATAACAGTGATCAGGGTTTGTTCTGTTCCCTTCCTTTGGGGCCTGCCGTGGAGCTCACTGTAACGTTGTGGGGGACCTGAGTTTGGTCCTTGATTACCATTTTCTCTCCTCCTGCCCAGGGCGGAAGCTACCTGCTGCCTGTGGAACCGAGCTGACCGTTGGTAGCTCTTCCGGGCTGAGGTAGACGCGTGCTTCCATGGCTGTTTTAAATGTATTCAGATAATAAAAGGGAAGCTTGGACTAGCCAGCTGCAGCCTGAGCCTGCAGGCCCTGGATCCCTTTGAGCTGCTACCATGGCTGACTACAAGTGACGGTTGTCATGTGAGCAGGGAAGGAAGGCCATAAGGCAACTCTGGGAGCATATGCTTTATCTGCGTTAAGCTTTGCACACAGCCTGGGGAGAAGCATGGGGAAGAAAGGGTGAGGCAGATGCAGCCTTATGGAGCCTGTCCCACCTCTGTTGCTTTTTTTCCTGTGGCTTGTGCCCACCCACAGTCCATGGAATAGTGTGGCATCCTCCAGGTTAAAAAACACTGGAGCAGGACAATGCCTTAGTGGGCCTATTTTCCTCCTCAATGCACTTGTATAACATGGTAACATTAATAGCAATTTATGTGCAAGCACTGAAGGGAGGAGGCATTTTATCTGAACTAAAGCTGCAGAATATCCACTTTAGAGTAGGAACAGAGCGCCAGAGGATCAGTGCAGGACAGCCATTCTCCAAGAACCACACTTTTAGGAAGTTATTGTTCCCACCTCAGCCCCTTTTAGGAACACTTTCAGTTTCTTGAGAACTCAACAGAAGTTTGTAGAAGTCAAAGAAAGGACAACTTGTTTTGTCGGTTTCTCTGTAGGAGGGCACAGTTAACCTCTGACTGTATATCTTTGCTCCTATTCCTTACTCCTGTTATTTCACAACATTAAAATAATCCGGATATTTTCTTCTTCGTAATTTTGAGATGCTGCTTCTGAACGTTCTCTTTCTATACCTGTGCATCTAATTCCCACTGTCTCCCATTAACGCTTTTTCTTATTTTTTATGCCTCTTTTTATTAGCAGAGCATTAACAACTGCAACCCTCTGACAGAACCAGCTACTAAGAGCGTTAGATCCTACAAGCAACCTCTGGCCTAAGCTGCTAGCAGTTTCATTTGACGAGTTAGACAAGAGAGTAGGAAGGGGAACAGACAAGCTAAATGACTTGCCAGTAGTCTCACAGTATGGAAGCAGCAAAGTCAGGAATCAAATCTGGGCTTCTAACTGCATTGTTCCGTATATTTCTGTTGCTCTGAGATTTCTCTTTCATAGCGCCTCCCTTTTTCAGAGGAATATTACTACACCTTGAGGAGCTGTTTACCATTTTTTCCTGTTTCCGAAGAATTGAGTAATAGGTTAGCCAGAGTGTCCAGATCCATTTGAGTCTATCACCTCTGTAAAAAGTTGCTTCTGATTCTGCAAGATATTTAGGTATATGTTAAACTGTACATATATAACTACTTAACATACTACTGCACGTGAAATATACAATGTCTGCAGTATTGAAGCAATTGCCTGCTAAGCTCTGAAGTCAGTAGATTTTCCTTGTCCTTATACAAGTATACTGCATTACAGAAAACATGTAAATCGGGTGCGACCTGTTCACCTGAGGTTGTGTAGCTCATTGAGTTAGTCCAGTGCAAGCAAATCAGTTTCCATAGCCAGCAACACGCAGGAGAGCAGTGGGTCTACCATTCACATCCAGGGATTCCTTCAGACTTACTGAAAAAGCCTTCATTAAAAGCTGGGCCAAAGGATAGCAGCTTGCCCTCAAACACACACTTTCAATTGTTACAGTTACTGCTTTAACTCTTATGTAAACTGCAATAATATTTAACTGCTTTAAGCATAAAATGTAATTGGAACTAATTTTTCAGTTTTAGATTGTTTGCCCTTTATTACATTTTAGTGCTATCAAGTAGCTCTCTCCCGCCTCCACCCAAGGGCCTCTTTTTCCTATCTCTGTTTCTGTTATTATTCAAACCTTTATTTGTTTATTTGCTTGTTTTCCCTTTTCTATAAATGTTCATGGTGCTTTAAAGAAACTACAGCTCTGTTCTAGTGTCCTCTCCAACATCCAGTATACCACCAGAGACTTCAGAACTACCTCACAAATATGTATTTGCTTCTGTCTAGAAGAAAAAGGACAGTCAAGGAGCAAAAAGTTTTTAGCCTGCTAAGTCCACTGCTTAACTGAAGAGGATGTCATTGAGTCTGTGCTTGACAAGTGGCAAGTCCCTGCAGTGACTCAAATGAAAGAGCAGCACCCAGTAGGTCTTGAGCATGAACTCTTACAGCTTGCTGAGCTTCCCAGATGCACGACTCATTGCCCCACTGCCCTGCCTGTAGTTATGACCATTCTGAGGCTGCAGCACACTTCTTTGGCCGCACAGTGCTGCTACCATTTGTAAAGTAAACAAAGTAAGTGACTGACTGGCCCTAAATAACAAGAGCATGCATTAGTCACTGAACTACTCAAAGACATGGTATTCAACTCTTAACTTGTTCTATCTAGGGAAATACAGAGCCCTGCAGATTTAATATTAGTGATCTTGTTCATCTCTGCAAGGGAGAGGCTTCAGAGAGGCAGAGATCAGAACTTTATTCCTTCAGGTGGTAGTCATGTGGGGACACAGTGAAGGAGTCCTGCTCAGCTCCTGGCAAAGAGGGAAGAAGCATCCAATCCAACAGAGCCGACAGGGAGAGGACCACATCTAGCCTTCCCTTTTCGAGGAATTGCTTTTGGAATTAAAATTACCACCTTTGAAGAATGATGTAGAGTGCAAACAAAACTGGATGGTTCTTGAGGCCTTCCAGGAGGAAGAAAAAAAAAAAAGGAAGAAGAAAACAATTCATGTCTTGGACTAGTGCAACCCACTATAAATATTCTTGCAGAAGCAAGGCTATGCACTGTTTCAGTGCAGCCAGGTGAGAGGCCTCACGAGAGGAAATTAAATCAGAACATTGCATTGTTTCTGTCCCTCTGGGTTAAAATGGAGAAGAATGTGAAACTTAAGAAGGGCACTTTCTCCTGCTCCTCCCTGCTCCAACATGAGAATCGTTGGCAGGCCAGCCTGTAAGAACTAGCCCTTTTAAAAATATACAGCGTGCCTTCCTGCATGCCCTCTTAATGTGGCTTTTCCCCTGAAGTCGGCAGGTTCCCATAGCTTTCCCCAGTGCCAGTGCTGTAGCAAGGAAGATATTTTACTCTATCAAGTAGGCAAATTCCACACTGGAGTCTGTCTGACAGCCCTGCTTGGCTTAGCCATCAAAACACTCATGGAGGGTGTGTGTATTTCCCATATTCTGACTGTCTGCAGCTCTAGTTGAAGCATTTATTTGTGTTGAGATCTCTGCATCACTAAAAGTTATAGCCCTCTGACTGTAAAGCGCTCTCTCTCATAATTTTATAAAAGGTAAGTGGTGGAGTTGATCCATATTTTAAGTTTTAACTTTATCAGCAAAAAATCAGTTTAATAATGGCCAGTGGGCCATTTTTTTCAAAGTGTAGGTTTTGTCAGTTGCTGGTTTTGGGGAATTATGTACATATATGTGGAGGGAAGGGGAGGTATAAGTACCTGTATCTGCATGCAAAAATTTAAATTTTCAAATGCTTTTTAAATTAAACATTTTCATGTTTCAATTAAAAAAAAATCCTTAAAAATGGTCGAACCTGAAACATAGCATTTTTAGTGCACTTTCCTGGCCTTCAATGTCAATTTGCTTCAACATAAGTTTTTGAAAAATGATCAATCCAGGTTAACACAAGTGATCTGTTGTCCCTTTTTTTTTTTTTCAGAACTTCCAGCAATTTGAAAAATCGGTGGTTTGCATAGCCCTGTCTGCATTTTTTTCAAATGGAAGTTGTGGAAGGCATGCGGAGATCTACGGTGAGATTTATGGTCTGTGATGAACTGGGTGTTCATAAAGAAACCTTAAATCTGTGACTCTGCTGAAGTCCTGCTGAGAAGAACTCAAGTCGTGCATGCTCAGCAGCACTCAGATTAAGTTAATGATTATTTCCCCTTCATTCTTAAATTTCCAGGCTGACTTGTTGCTTCCACTTCACTTTTCCTGCCCTTATTTTAAAAGTACTAGGACGCCTTACATCCAAACGTAGGTCTCAGTCAAAAGGAGGTTTATATACTCATCTTTTGACTTCGAGGGAACTGTTTGTGCACATAAGGTTAAACTTGTGCATGATCTTGGTTCTTCCAAGAAGACCTGCCTAGAAACAAGTGACTATGGCTTCAAAGGTCTGTCGCTTCTGTCTTCCTTGTGAAGCTGGAGCTTTGTGTTGGAGACGCATTTCTTGCTCCAAAACTTTACAATCGGTGAGTGAAATCCTGACAGCATGAAAAGCAGTGATGGAGCTCTTGTTGACTACCGTGGGATACTCTCCTGCTATCATCAGCCTAGAAGTACTTGTCAGGATCTCTTGTTTTGCAATACAGATGGCAACAGCAAGACTGAAGACCTGGTCTGAGATTTCTCAGTCAACCAGTGCTGCATCCCAAATTTTTGTTACTGAAGAGAATTGAGGGAATTGGTTAGTATAACCACATTTACTTGTATAGTTTTAAAGTTTATGATTATTTTAATTTATTTATTTTTTCATTGTGCTTCTGAATGGATAGGTGAAGTACCAAAAGCCAAACAAAAAATGCGCCTCACTGGCACGGCTGTGTTAGAGCCGGTCTCCACATACTTCAGTAACAAGAAAATACTCCTGGTATTCATACTTTTGGGGTACAAAGCTGTTTTTATCTGAGAATGAAATGTTGTGTATGATGTTCGCTAATGGGGGCAGAGCTAATGTTTCCTTAGGGACAAAGCCGTTGCATCAGTGCTGATGGAGAACTCTTTACAAGGCGGGGTAATGGCACTGGCTGCTGAGCAGGGTGGCTGGCACGTGGAGGTGCACACATCAGCGCATCAGCTCTAGAGCAGGGAAAACCACCTTGCTCACTCAACTCTGCCTGCTGCTGCACGAGAGGCCCGTTGCATTAAATACGGGTTGCAAAAGCAGATGAGGAAGCAGAGAAATTAACCCAGGCCCTCACCCTCTGAGCGTATGGAGTTGGCAGAATGTGGCCCCAAGGGTTTTGGGGAAAATCTGGCAGATGCCATGGTGGAACAGGGGATAGGTTGAGTATCTCCAGCAGCTGAAGTGGCAGGTGATGGTAGTATCTCTGCACGTATGTGTGCTAACAGTAACAACAATGTGCACGTGTATGTACTGGGCTTTCTACAGAAAATTGCTGACACCCAGGGCTTGTAGCAACCTTTCAGAGGGATTCAGCGTTAGCTTTAGTGGGCTGTGAAGGAACTTAAAGGTCTCAACAAGCCCTTGCAGGCTTGAGTCACTGAAAAGACAGAGAGGAGAGGAGTGTGCGGCTTTACCTAAGCCTCCTCCTGGTTCAGTAGCAGCTCAGGTTCAGGACCAGAGTCCAGTCCTGTATCCATTCTTTTACCCATGGTGCTTCCATGTAGATTACTGTCCTGTCTCCAAACTGTAGGCATTGTATGTTCCCCTCTTCTCCAAGTGGTGAGAAAGTAGATATTATTATGTCTGTTTTACTAGCAGAAAACTGAGGCAAAAAGAGGAACAGTGGCTCTTTCCAAGCTACATTGGAAGATGGTGGCCAAGCAGGAGATTAAACTGAGTTTTCCCCGGCCTGAAGTTACAGACGTACACCCAGAACCATCCCTGTGCCTATGGGCACCCTGTGAACTGGCTCAGGGATTGCCCAAAGCTGGTCATCATGACAGAATGAGTTCTGTTTGTTTAATGCTCACATGGCTTTCAGTTTTCTGGCCTGTTCTCACAGTTGTCATATACCTGACTCTGTGCTCAAACTGGCATTCAGTCCTGTGTGTTCACACTTGTGGTTCAGTCCTGCACCACTGCAACTCCTCAGTCAGCTGGAAGCAGTTGAAAACATTTTTTTTTTTAATGTACTCTTAAGGCACTCTGTGCATGCATTATTTCATGAATAATCATGAAGTAAGATGCTGACTTGTCCAAAAAAAAATGAAGTCTCTCCCTGGCTGCCCTCACAAACTGATACAGAAAGTTAGTGATGCTGTGTGAACCCGTTCTAAGAAGGGTCCTGTACCAAACCCTGTCAAAGTTGATGGAAAGGATCACATTCGTGTCAATCAGCGTGGGGTCCTTCTCAAAGCTCTGCTGTTCTGATGGGATTGGTATCACTTAGAGCTCAGCATCTTTGCATCCACACGTGCAGGTGTAACAGGTGTGCGTGGATGAGTGGAGGAGAAACTATGACCACACATGCTCTTCTGTTTCCTTTCCTTACATATAGAGAGTTAACTGATGTGGGAAGTATTATTTCCTTAAGGACAAATCCTCCTAGTCTTTCATATTATAGTTGACAGGAACCCCTTCACCTTCCAATTTCAAATGGATACGTTTCATTAGTAATTTGTCATATTTCTTGTGCAACATATACCAAGCAGAACATTTATCTTCATTGAATTGTTTGCATTTACTATCAAAATTAAAAAAAAAAAAAAGTTGGACTGGAAATGACATTTCCCTGTGGACATTCTCATAAAAACAAACAAACAAACAAGCAAACAAACAAACCCCAAATGAAACCCAACCAGCTTCCTGGCAAGAGGAAAATTGTATGGGTAAAAATACCTGCTTGCTTGATCCCACATGCAGCTCTCCTTTTCAGGGAATGGAAATGTTTCATTGTGGAGGCCTCTAACCGCGTACAGGCAGAACCCGATTATGTGAGGCTAGATTGTGGAGCTGTAATACGTGTTGGCAAGCACTTTCTCAGCAGGTACAATGACCTAAGTAAATGCCCACCAACACGAATAAGGTCTTCACAGTTCCACCTGCCTGTTAATATACTTATAAAGTGAATACTGGACTGAGCTTCATTATACACACAAGTTTACAAGCAGAAACAGCTAAATGCATGGAAAAGGAGTAAGCATGCAAGTCTGAATACAGGTTATTGCCAGGGATAAGTTCGTTTACACAAAATGTGCATTCACCCAGTATGTTTGTGAGGTTCATCCCCTGCACGCGGGGATGAACATGCCCAAAGTACAAGAGTTTTTCCTGAATTAGTGCCTTTCAGCATAGGAAACAGCATCGGTAATACAGTATACATCCCTATGGATTTGAACGTTTAATTGGCGAGCCCATTTCTAGACTATTTTATCCTGTTTCTGAAATGGGGCAGGGATAACAAATTAAAGACACCATTAAGACACATGAAATGTGGACTGAAACTATTGGATATCAATTGTGATTGGAAAAAAATTACTGGGAGCTAGGGCAAGAATCACTTTAGCTAGCTGCTAGTTCAGTAATTTGAGATGCTTTACAATAATGAATTCTCTGAGTGAAGTATTGCCAATCCAAGTGAACTAGCAGCAGTGGCCTCAAAATGGTGCTAGATGGAAGAGCCTAGTTTCACAGGTGCCTGACAGAGCTGCTTTGAACGTCAGTGCCTCTAAATCATTCAACAGTTAGACACAGCGGGTGTCTGGGAGGCTATGAACTTGCATGGCTCCTACTAGCAGAATGGCTAGAGAATAAGCACCTCTCCTTCAACGTCCAAGTTAGGTCTAATCTGTCCATAGTCCTATAGGAAGATACCTTCTAGGAAAATGAGAGCGCAAGGATGCCACCATACAGTGAAACTCCGTTATTGAAGCAGGTGGTTCTATGCTAGGGATTTTTTTGTACTCTTCCTTTTGTCAGTTTTGCCTCTATATTAACTTGGTTTGATTTCTGATTATAAGCATTGCCCCCCGAGGGAAAAAATCTTGCTGACTGTTTCTGTGTTATGTTTTCTGCTGAGTCGTTCCATCACCATAGGAAAGGCTGGAACACCCCTTGTCCTCCACCACACATTCAAGTCAGAATATTGGGCACGCTCTGTTTATATATATATATATTCTCCACCACCTTCGCTTCTCTTTCTATCTTTTCTCTTCATTGGTTTTTCATTCTGCTCACACTCAGATGGGTATTACCCCCATTGTTTTTCCTGCTAGTTTACTTTATTGCTTTTATTATTTCTGAATCTCTCCTTATGCTGAACACAACCTCAATAGCACTTTTAATCAAGGAAATAGGAGTTTGTTCACATGTACGCTCCTTTATCGTTTAGGGCCAGTAATAGGTATAGAATCCTTCCTCAAAAGCAGATTTTATGTAATCAGCTGCAGTGGTTTAATCAAAGGGCCCAAATACTTTTAGGCATTTTCCTGTTACCATGAATGATAATGGACTTTCTCCAAGGGTATTATTTGATTTTAGCTAATCTGCAACACCAAGAAAATTGTGTGGTTGCTACCTTCCCTGTTAGGACTGGTCAGCATCCTCCCAAGAAAAGACCCAGCTGGTGAAATCTTGGTACTGTTCTGGTTAGTATACCAACCATTAGTTAAAATATTGTTTTGACCTCTTCTTCTGCAGCTTTGTTCAGAGCTTTTACAGTGACACTGAAGTAAGTCCAGGGTGTGATTTTGTCAGGTTGTTGTCCCCGCGCTGAGGTCTGTAGGGGTAGCCTGCTTTCCCATGGCAGTAACTGAGCACATACATTGCCACTGAAACTCATTGCTTTCTTTTGCAAAACTTCTGTGTTCTTGGAGAAATTTTGTGGATCACTAGCTAGTCAGTTTTCACTCTGAACAGGTGTGTGTGTATGTGTATGTGTGAAATGAAGAGAGGAATAATATCCTACAAAATTCAAAGGTTTCATTATGGCAATTGTCCTAGTCCACTTCGGGACTCCTTTGTTGAAGTAGTATTTTAGCATAATAATAAGATGAAGGTCAAATTCTTCAGGTGAATTAACTTTTAGAAGCCCTCATTTTCTCACTATCCATGGATGCAGAGATAATACAACAGGATGCTTGCCCAGACTGTTTCAGCATTTTCCCTTTACCAGCACATGGTGCTTGATAATAGCGTCCTGTTGATCTTTGTCCTCCGTATTAAGCTCTGTGAAAGGCTGTTAGGAAATAGTTGTGGTGCTGGGGACTGATGAAGCCATAGGATGCTGCTGTATCTTTGTTTCAACCAGAGTTTTTATGAAAGTATTAAAGGGTTATTTCTTATCTCTGACTAAATCCAAGGTTTCATTCCCCAGCGCCATCAAACTAACACCTTTATTTAGTATAATGCATACATGCCTTTACAAATATTTTTAAAACAGTCATCCATCATGTGTTGTAACAGAAAACTAACCATTAAGAAGCAGACTTCCTTGCTTATTCTCCAAGGGTGGAATTCAATTATGCAGAGGAACAAAACAAGGTTTATGTACCATCCAAGTCCCTCATAGTCCTATGTGTGCTGACTCTTTACACACAGGTAAACTCTACCACAAAGAAACAATTTCTGGGTGATGTCTGAGTGCCACAATCAATTAAATTTTGTCTGTAGGACCCCTGTCAGTATTGTATGTGGAAGATGGAAGAGATGCCAAGTGGAGTTTTATGCCCAGTGGGCCTGGCTTGTGCCCAGCTGAAGTCAGTGGAACTTTTGCCACTCCTTCCAAAATCAACAGGATGGCTCCTCCACTCACTCCCTATTTCTCTTGCTAAACCACAGTTTTCTTGATATTTTCAGGCACTCGTGCTCATCAGCTTGGAATCCACACAAGGTTGGGTTTCATAACAAAAGGCGGCCCTTATTCTTTTAAATTTGAGTAGACAGAAGAGAGCAAGGTGAGTCATTTTTTTTCCTTGCTAATCTTGATGGGATGCTGCAGGTTTGCCAAAGATTACTTGAGTTTTCCCTGGCTAAGGTGTGAGTGAAGACTGCAGCAGTTTGAATCAAACTGGGGTGTTGTTTTCATAGGTTTTCTTCTTAATTCACTGGAAAGGACAAAATGCACGTGCAGTACTATCCTAGTGCCACTCCTTCAGCTGTTTATATTTTAGCAGTGAGTGTCACCTACTTAAAAATACCTTGCATTATCCTCAGTAAATGGTCTCTCTTAGTCCGAAGCAATCTGTTGTTCCAGAAGGGTTCCCATCTCCTCGTAGAGAGCTTACAGCACCTTGCAGGCCTGACACAGAGCCTTTGAAGTAAATGGAAAATCTCCTAATGACCTCAAGGGCTTGGATAGTGAGCCCTGTGGACTGCACAAGACAGGTAACACCATCAAAAGCACCTAATAACTACTGACAATCAGTGGGTCTTAGTCTCCAAATCACTCGGATGACTCTGAAAATATTTATCCCAGGGCTGGCTATACATTCTCAGCAGTGCAGAGCACATGAATGGTACTCAACGAATGATATAAAAATTCTTCTAAGCACAAAAATCTCTCTGTTCAGGAAAATTATAATTTTATGCTTTGCTATTTCTTTTGTGTCAATCTCTTTGTAAGCATCCCTTTGGCTATAGTATTTGCTTAAAGTACGAATATGTACTATGTGTCAAAATAAAATATTTATTGAATACATTTACTTTGTGTCTGTTGAGTTATGAGTGGATTCTGAAGTGCTGCTTTGCTGCACTTGTTGGGGCCATTTTACATTCCCCTTTGGCTGGGAACAATGAAAACTCGATGCCTCACAGTTCTGCAAAAAGAAATGGTTGAAGAGAATTTGAATTGAAATTTAGCACATTCACTGTTGCTGGCACTCCAGGACCAAACTCCAGGACCGCTTAAATCCTCAGGGTAGGGATAGTTGTCTCTCCTGTGTTGTAGGTGGGCTGAAACTAAACAATACTGCAGACTGATGGGTGCAACTTGTCCAAGGATGCTTGAGGTGAACTATGGCTTTCCTGATGTCCCTGGAGGGGGCAAAGCCCAGGGCTTGGTTTCTTTTCTTCTCTCTTTCTTGCAATAATCCAAGGAGAAGTGTGAGCCAGCGGAGGACTGAGTCTCTCACACCATGGCCTGCGTCACCCAGACGCTAAAATGGGTTTTGTAGATGACCTTGACATTACTGAAGGAATGTACCACTGTGACCTCTGAGAAGAAAAGGAAATGCACCTTTCCCAACCTCCAGGGAGTCTGCATGGTAGCTAAGAATTGAAGAAATTTCTGGCACTAGCAGATATTCAAAAATCCAGCCTTGGGTCCAGACAAGTGGTCCTTCCTGTCAGAGAAATCTACTCCTAGCCAGAGGAGCAAGCTGGTATTCAGATACTGACAACAGCAGATACTCATATTGAGTTTACGTGATGGAAAGTGGTACGGTGGATGACAGCTCATCAGGAAATAGGAGGGCACCTTCTCAGAACCTCATTGTTCATGTAAGCACCACCGAGGTGGAGGTGGGCGTTGGAATCTCAGGCCTTAGCTTTGTGTGACACTCTCCCCTGAGACACCAGGCGCTGCAGCTACTGCCCTCTTCTGTGGTTGCTTCACAAGGTGTCCTGTAGCCCTCACTCCATTTCTTTCCCTGAGTATCTGAGACAGATACAGCCTTGAGGCATCTTAAGCCTCTTGTGAGAAGTGAAGGACAAAGCCATTGTTATCCAGTTACGTGCTTTAATTCAGAGACAAAAGCAAAACTTCGGGCATGGTTTTCAAGGAGAATCTATGAATGACTAACTGGGCCTGGGCACAGGTTCATAACCAAAGGGTTTGTGAATGGGGAGATTAAATTCTATTGTAGCTGCCTCTTTGTTAAGTGATGGGGTCCTTTGAATATGTAAGCAATAGATTGTGAGGCCTAGAACAAGTAAAATCAGGTGGGGATTCAGTTTAGGCTAGGTCTCCTTAGGCTCCTCCTGTAAGTGGTGAGGAGACATACAGGCTCCCCTTGGACCTAGACTCACTCTGGATTTTTTTTGGTGGTTGCTCAGCTCCCCTCACTGTCTATAGACAGAATCTGAGGAGACTGTCTTTTGGCAGAGGTACTTAGGTGCCTGAAATTAGGTGGTGTCACAATTCCGCTAAGCTTTCCTGTATGAAGATTTAGAATAACAGAGAACCTAAAAAATGCTAATTTCCTATCCACCAGATTTAAATTAAGCATCCAGGGATCCCTGCCTCAAATAATCAAGGTTGTACAGTTCAAACACATTCTTCAACCTGAACAAAAGACCCAATTCAACAACTATTTTATTTCTTGACCCCGTTACAATCTCTGCAACCATTAATACGATGCCATTCTTTTTAATCCAACACAGGAAACCGATTATTTTTACTGTTTAACTCTTTACCTCCAGTGGGATATTGTCTGCTAGAGAATTGGAATAAAGGTCTATCAAACCAAAGAGACCGAATGATGACTGGTCCTTCAAATGATAACTCTAATTTCTTAAAAAGCAAAGAAATATCAACCCCTTCTTTTATCTCTGTGTCTCCTATCATGCAGAAAGAGGTCTTGACACTCCTTGAAAGCAACTCAGAAGCTTCCACGAGGTGTGCATTAAAGAGCTGAAGCTGACACATAAAAAGTCTTTAAAAACAATTCTGCAACCGTGGCTAGATCCACTGGGATCAAATAAGGTAATCTTTAATTATACCTTCCCTGAAAAGCTGTGCACATGCACAACGTTTCCAGAGTTTGGCTATACCTTGAGAGCTGTTTGTGAAGACAACCCTTGCACATGTTGTAAATGGGATTTAGCCAAGTTACAGGGATGAGCTTATGCAGTTACCTGTATGATCAGAAACAAAGACCCTGATTTTGAAAAGATTTAATGTATGTGCCTACTTTGCAGGCAGAGACCTATCCTATTGAAATAAACACACCTCTGCAAAAAGTTAAGCATGTCCATAAGCTTTTGCAAGATGGGTCTGGATTTGTGAAAATGTACTGGGAAATCTGTGTAGAACCTCCTCAGTTTATTTCAATAAGGAGGTGTGTTAAAAAGCCTGTCTGTATTGTTCTAGAATTACATGGTTAACTGCATTAAAAATAACATTTTCTTGCAAAAATTTTCTGGTTGTTGTAGCAGATTTTGTTCTTTGACAGAAAATGTATTGATCTGATCCTGGGAAAGTGACTGTAGTGCTCAACAGAACAGTTCCTGCCGTATAATTTTGATGTTCATAAGGTTGTGTAATATTTCATATGAAAAGCCGCTGTCAACTTCCACTGACTGTTGAATCTTAAAATGATTCATCTACACAAATATATTTTTCAGGAAAGCTTCTGAAGCAGGAGGCTGACCTCATTGCAAAATACAATTTAATTGAACATATGTTGATTTTAAAAGTATGTACATATCTATATATGTTTCTTTTCTCTTTTCTGATTTATTTTTGTGACTCATATGGAAATCCAACATTTAAAAATATATGAAAAAGGAAATTCATTAGAAGTAATACATTTTGAAGAATAAACTTGCAAAACCATGTATTTCTATTTTGTAACTTTTGATGTTTACATATAACTAAGGAAGTAATAAAAGTTAATATGTGAAATAGTTAAAATTGTCAACATTTCTCAGTTCTGAACTAGGGAAACTTTATATTTCCAATAATCTCAGTCCAAGTTTGTACCTTCAGACTTTCAACTCAGTATATCTGAATATTGTTGCCAGTCAGATTTCCCATATATCAATGGAAAATCTGATTTCTACTCCTGCCTTTTAGAATTCCTCTTGCTCTTAATTTCATGGGAAAAACCATGTGTAGTAAACTAGGAGGGGAGAGACTGGTTCCACTGACAGAAAATTAAGTTTTTCCAGTTAGTCCACTGAAGTTAGGGATTTCAATCTCAAGAGATAATTACAGGTAAGGATGGACACGTTGAGGTCGGTGGTTAGCCATTGGCTTTAGAGGGGACATAGTTCATCCTCAAATGTTTGATTTCAATAATGTTTTAAAATATTTGTGTGACTAGATGTATACAAAAACACACACAGACACAGACACACAGACACACAGGTTCCTCTACTTATGTTTTAACATGGGAGATAACATGATAGGCTCAAAGTGAAAGTGCTCAAAGGTATTTGTTTCTTTTTTTAAATACAGAAATAACTTGCAATGAAATTTGCTCTTTGTTGCTCTCACCTAGATGGGAAAGACTTCTTTTTCATGAAAGAAAGAGGAGTTTTATCAGCTTGTCTCTGACTGTTGTCAGGACTGCTGCCTCACTTGTGTGTGTTGTTATGTTTTCACATAAACCTTTGATAGGAACTAAACACAGAAACTTTAATTCATTTCTTAGTCCTACAGCAGTCAGTATTTTACAAACCTAGGACCAAATTTCATAGTCAGTCTTACAAAGATCAGTGTGTTGCATAACGCCACAATTTCTCAAGCATAAATATATTACTATTTAAAAATCTGCCAACCTTTAAGCTAAGCTTACAATTTTGTGACCTGTTGCACATTCACATGTTGCAGTATTCAGCTTGAAAGCTGAGCAGACTGGAGGTGAGTGCAATCCAAACGTGTCAATCCAAGTAAGACCAATTTGAAAATTGTATCTAAAAAAATCAGAATCATAGAATAACCCAGGTTGGAAGGGACCTAAAAAATGTAAGTATTTTTTTATATCTGCTCTCAACGAACAAAAGAAGGCCCAACACAAGTATTGTACGTCACTAAAATCTCTCAACATGATTAAATTGGATTTAAAGTGGTGTAGAGGCCTTGAAATGGTCTGATTGACTTCACCTTTGCTGACACTGGGGACTGACCTATGGATCTTCAAAGTTAAACACCATAAACCTCTGCAAAACATGAAGACCTGAGAATTTTAGCAGACATTTTCCATGAAACGGCTGCGGATGGAGGCAAGAAAAACACCCTGATACCAACCAAAGCTATATTGATGTACAGTTAGTGCAATGCTTCTGCAGTAGCTGGATGAAACCAAACCCACCACATTGATATGGATTCTAAGCAATAATCAGATGGAGAAAAGAAAGGTATGCCAATACTGGCTGAGCCCTTCACTGTATAATTCTCATTGCCATTTAGAGCCCCTGATGAAGAATTTCAGTTCACAGATACAAAACCCTTTCAGGAGAGCCATGCTAGAAATTAGAGATCTCAGAAGCACTGACCTAAATAAAAGCTGCTCCTTCCCTAAATGTAACTTTTGAGGTTTCTTTCTGATTTAAGGGCTGTTTCCCCCTCTCCCCATTCTAATTAGTGCCAAGGAAAAGTGCTGAGCTGCCCAAGAGGAAGGCTGTAGCTTTTTGCTGAGTCCAGTTGTTCCACTCAAACAGCAGTCTTTGGATGTCTCCTGGTCCTGTTAAGTAGTTGTACGTTTTCTCCATTGAGCTATTGGGTCATTGATGCTGTTTTACTGTTTTGTTTTATCTTCAATTGCTAAATCACTTAGAAGAGGAAATGATAAAATACTATCCTAAGATGAATACTCCAAGTGAGCAATTGCTGTAGTTGCCATAGGGATACTGAATGAATGCAGATGAGGTAGGAGATATCCAGAAGGCTCTATGAGCACGAGTTTCTCTTCAGCAGCCCAGTGTGACCAAAAGAAGGGAGATTTCTGCACCTCCATAATGCTGGGCTGCAGCTGCTGCGTGGCCTGCGCTGAAATGGCTGTCTGGTTGCCTGCACGCTGCTTCGGCTGGAGACGTGGGCACCTTGCTCACCACTGAAAGTGGAACTTGGGCTCTTAGGTGATTTTGAAAATGTTACCACAAGTTCCCTAGGAGCAATACTTAGAAACAGCCACTTACTGCAAAGACTGAAATACCACTAATACTGCATTCGTAATAAATCCACCAAGGAAAACTGTGGAAGCTGCATACAGATGAGACTAAGCGGTGTATTGGGGGACCTGTAGAGTCTGATTAAAATCAACTAATATTTGGAGAGGAACAGCTCCTCCACAGAGGAAGGAACTATTATATAGGTGTTCAAGCCTATGACAGAGGCAAACAATCTTTCCATAGAAGAGGACTGATAAGTGAGCTGTCTTTCAGGAATACTTTGGTTCTAGTATTATTTAACTTATTGATGATATGGGGTGAAAGTGGTCGACCACATAGAGAATGATGATCATTTTTAGTTCATCTGCGTATTTGCGACTGTTCCAAACAGGACTGATTCTAGGCTGTATTACTTTTAGATATAACCTGTAAATACAATGACATAATTGCTTTAATGTCCTCAGAAAACACTAGCGAACTTAAATGATAACTCAGCAACACACACCAGCACTCACAAAGTCTACCTTTGGAGAACCATTTACTCCCAACCTACTCATGGGAAGAGCTGGATCTTGTAGCCTAAATGTCCTCAGGTTTATGCTTTCCACTGGGAGCTACAGAGAAAGACCGATGACATTTATGACAGCAAGAATCAACTCTGCCCTCAGGTACTTATTCGCAGCAGTACACGAGGACTGAGTTTAGCACTAAATTCTTTGGTTAAAAATACACATTCAGACTATACTTTTTTTGACACTGACACAGCTCTTAATTATTATAGCAGGGCTAGAGCCTCAGCTATTGTGGATCGATGTATTTCAACTGTCTTCAGAGAAATTGTAGAGATTTACTCTAGGTCACTTAGAATATCAGCTCAGGTTTTCAGCCCCAGAAATGCCAATCTGTGCTGGAAGAAAAACCGTGCTGGCTGGGACTAGGCTGCAAACCTAATGCTCTTTTTGGGCAAGGTGGTATGATCCGTGGCACTGTGTAGTGGATGTATCAACAGTGTAAGATACTCTTGAAAGGATTCACTCTAGAAGGTATACCAAAGTTTGAGCCAGGCTAATTAATTTGAAATAGTAAGAGGTATGAATGGGATTTTATGAGAACAGATGTAAACATTCCCCAACTAACTGGAATGAATTAGCAGCCAAGGAGGAATTAGAAGACACATGGTTCACTTATAAATAAATATGCAAAATCTAACTTGTCTTGCTCGAGAATGGACTAGATGGCTCAGTAGCTTCTCTATTCCCACTCATAAAAATACTGTCTGTCCTTCCTATTTACACCGCCTTTAAGCTTAAAGCTCTGCAACTTCTTCTAAAACGTCCTTCCCCTCCTAATTTTTAGGGCTGTTATAGTATTATTAACACTATGCATTACTACCTTTCAAAGTTGTCTGATGGAGGTTAATTAATCCCTTTTAAACCACTCAAGACTTAATTGAAATAAACAAACATTATCATAGCCATCTTCCAGCTGAAGGAGATGAATCACAGAAAAGTTAAGTTGTTTCTGAAGTCATAAAACAAGTCAGTAGGCAAATCAGTGGTAGAAGTAAGCAGCCCTGCACTTCTAGACTCCTACTGTAATGATTGCATTAGCTTGACTTCCTAGAACCAGTATGTCTGAATGAGATAATTTTATTCAAAAGAGTTCTCAATTATGTTCACATTTAGGCTTGATTCCAGTATTACTGTAGCCAGTGGGAAAACAGCAGCAGAAGATTTTGGTGCTAATATATCCTTTTCAGTGAAAGGAAAGACAACTGAGAGACAGTGTGGGTGAAATAATTTTCCAAATGGGGTATTTTTTTTATGTTAGCAGGTGTCAGTATTATAAACTTGCAACAAAGGCCAGGTGCTGTGTTCTGGTATGATCTCACCTTCCTTTGTAAATGAGCATTTAATACATCTCTAATTTCCTTGGTTAGACACACCTCCCTCCGCCTACTCTCCTGGACTATTCAGCCTGACCATATCCACAGATGGTGATGATGATGGGATCGCAGGGGTAATACCTAGGGCAGAAGGGTCACTTGGCCAGCCATTGCCATTGCTGTGGACCCTCCCCTGCTTTCCAGTACTTGATAACAGAGTGTACAGAAGAGAGGAGGGAAGAGGGTGTGGAGGAGGACTGCTATTAGGCATGGGTGATGGTGCAGCTCCTGCCTGGGGGCAGCTGTAGGGGGGAAGGCCCCTAAGAGCTGGTGGTTGTTGCAAGTGGGTCCTACCACTGGGAAGCAGGGTATGCTGCAGGTTCTTTGGCGACAGTGGCTTCTGCAGGATTAATGCAGAGTACCTAGCCTCAAACCGATCCTTGGGGGCTCCAAAATATACCTAAATAACACAGGCAGCAGCTTTCTGAGAAGTGCCGGACATACCCTCCATCACCCTGAGGAGCAAAACCATACCCAGGCAGGTCTACTAGGCATTCCTCCTGCTCCCTCCCTGAGGCAATAGGATAACCATCTGTATACCACTCTGATACGTCAGCACTAAAAACCCAGCTTGTACATGACATGCTTTATCTACCATTCTGCACACAGCCTATTGACACATGACAGCAGTAGCAAGACCTCAGCGATTTTCCTGATTTCTCCTGTTTATTCCTGATTTCCACTGGCACAAGAGAAATGGATCATTGCTAGGCAGCTTTTTACAGAGTAACTGGACCAAGAGCAGGAGGAGAAAGAGCTCACATTTAATTTCTGCTTGAAAAATGTCAGTGATGAAAAGGCCTTGTGCTAAACTTCTGCAGTGGTAGACTTTCACCCTGCTGGGAGTAGTTTAGACTAGACAATTCAATAACCCTTACTATTAAGAGCAGATTTAAAATATCTTAATCAATGCAATCATACACACAAAAATTTAAGTGTAGTTGTAAACCTCATTAGCAGATGACACCATGCTCAATTTCACATGCAATTACCTGGATAGACCATGTAATTATGCCACATAATTGCTCATGCATTTTACGAATGAAGTTGCATGTCTGCAGCTCAAGATGATGTAGCTCTTTCATGTCAACCGAAGTCCTCTGGTGCATTTTCTACCACACGCACCTTCTCTTTTTTAAAAGCAAGGGCCAGAAGTTGAAAGAAGTCCACTAAGAGCACAAGAAAAAATTAAACATTGTGTTTTAGACAGTGAATTTTGGTTTAGGAAATTAGGACCAATAGATGGAATTTATTGGCAGAAGCTTGTTTAGAACCTGTAAGCTATTATAAATGTAACCTGTTATTGCTGGTATCTATTAAACCTCTTAATATGCTCTAGGCTCTCTCTGAGGGCATAAAAGAAACAAACAAATAGGAAATTCACAGGCAGGAAATAATACCAGGCCATGTTCTTGGCTGTATCTAAATCTACTCAGTGCAGCAAATAGCAGGAATTACACTGATGTCAGTTATAATTCCTAAATACTCTGTGATAATCTGTTTCAGCCTCTGCATAGGTTTAGCCATATAGACCTTATCGTAGTTTACACTACAGAAAAGCAAGACTACCTCTAGAGGCCAGCTGTGTCAACTCTGGCTGCTGGACTCCTGCCTAATTGTATAGGCAGTGCACAGATATCACCCTTAAAGACAAAAGGCCTGATACGCCATTGCCTTGTATCTTACTTTGCCCTTTAGTTGTATTTGTTCAAACAGAAGCGGGTATAAAATGCCACAGGTCTGATTGCATTGGTCTGCAGTACCACACAGAGAGCGGGAGGAGAGCCTTACGATTGACCGCTGCTGGCTTCATTCAACTCAGAGAGAACTATATTAAAAATATATTTCATATGACCTCACCTGAAACATTTTATTCTGGGTTTGAGAGTTTCTTTTAATCCTTTTATTGTTTCTTCAGCAAAAAGAAAGCAGCTTTAAGCCAAAAGCAGTTTGGAGAAAATAATTTGGTTGAAATAAAAGCTACCAAAAAGAAATGCAATCATTCAGTAATGCAGTGAAACAAAGTCAAACTCACACCATGTTTTCCTCGTCCCAAAAGCAAACTATGTGCCAAAACAAATTTTGGTGATTAATATGCTCACCAGTAGTGCCAGGTCAACTTTATTTTTAGTAAGTAACGTAGCCCTTGTGTTCCTACAAAACAAGGCCCATTGCAGTGAGTACAACCTCAGCCCTAAACATATGGGGAAAAAAGGTAAGCTAAATTGTAAGGTAAGCCACATAAAGAGTAATAATCCCAACCACCAATGCAGCCTTTACAAAATTAGGCACTTTTAATGGGTCTGCTTTCCCTGGGAAGAGTGAGTAGCCCTGTTGTTCTCTGTGTGAGTATCTTCTAACTCTGGCACCTACACCTTGCTCTCAGTCTAGGGTGAGGGCATTTGGACAAGATTAAGAGAGAAAATGTACAAAGGAAATGCCCAGAGCTACAAATTGTAGTACATTGTCTGTATAGCGTGACACCTAATGTCAGTCTAGAAATCTTAATGTTTGGCTTTGTGTTTAGCTATGTGCTCTTGGTAGCCCATTAAAGAAAAATGAAGTAAGGTGAACTACCATCATAAGTTTTCTCTTGGGTGCTAAATCAGAGCAGATGCAACTGAAAATAAAGCTTCCTTTATTCAGAGGGCATTGGGGGGTTGTACCCCTAGTGCTGGCCAGCACATCCTCAAAAGTTTTTGTACCAAATTTGTAGCAACCTAAAAATTTAAGACAAACTATCTTACCATTTTTCTGTGAACATCTATTTGCACTTAAACTTCAGAATTCCTGGGCAATTTTGCCCTAATTTAGATTACAATTTCCTTTTTTTTAATTGCTAAGGCTCATATTTAAAAAGGCGTTTTAAGTGTTTACTTCTTAAACACTTTTTAAGAACATACCCCAAGGTCCTGTTGTCCATGTAGATATAAGAGTATACAGTATCGTACTGGATAAAGTTTACAATGAAATATCCTGTTGCTAAATCTGTAAAAAATATCTATTTCATACAGTAATTTCAATGTGTAGATCTCAAAGCCCTTGAGGAAAGGAGTTGTAATCATCAACACTGATGATCACTGCTGATGGGGAACCTCAGGAGATAAAGGGATTTGGTGAAGGTTGCCCGGCACGCCAAGACCGGAGCTGCACCCTGCTCTCCTTGGAGCTAGGCCAGCACCCTATCCCATGGGTCACACTGCCACTTTAACAGGTTGGCATTTTCTTTTTGCTTCAGGTGGTTTGGAGCTAAGAGTGCAGCATTCAGTCAGAGTGCATGCATACGTTCCCCCCGCCCCACACTGTCTTTTCCTCTCCTCCCACATTTAATATGTCTGAGCTAATTTTTTTTACAAGGATTTGCTGGAAGCAGTGATAGATAACAGGAAAGTACTCTGAAGGCTGTAATAAACAAAAGCCATCATTTTTATTTAACTGATGTATTTACCACGTTGCTTTGTGTAAAAATCCTTGCGTCCAGCTCTCTTCTATCACAGGCAAACAGGTCATACCATCTCTTTCATAAACGTATCACTTTACTAGATAATTTCCTTCCCTCACCTTCCTCCTGGAAGGTTGCTCCAGAGCCTCTTTGGTGCGGGAGGTAGAAACTGTCTGTCGTCCCAAATGACCTAAACTCATAGCTAGTTTTGGACCATCTGTTTCCATGCCAGCATTGTGTTTTAGGTTAAACACTCTCCTAAATTTTACGTATCTCTGAGTGTATACCCCCCCACAAGCCTACATTTGCTATACTAGGCAAAAGAAGCTATATAATACGTTAATCTAATGAACACAGGGAAAAAAAACCAACTTCCTTCTACTTCCCTTATCTCTAGCTAAATACTAGTTAGATGTCTTAAGTAAGATATAAACTATGTAGTGACTCCTGGCAAAATTTAAATTCATTCAAGTTTGTTTCGCAAAAAATTCTCCTGGCTAGACCTGTTTGAATATTTTTCTGGTAAAATATTTTTATCAGAGCCATGACATTTTTTTGAAAAAAACCCCAGACATTAATTGACAGAATATCCTTTCTTTTAATGTTTTGTTGTGAAAATACATTTTGAAACCCCCCTTTTGTTTAAAAGAATACCAAATATGGAGCAATTGTTATGGAATTTTGAATGACACCCTCCCTTTCACCCAGTAACATTCCCTCCCTGGGAAATTCTGTTTTTGCAGAAAATGTCAAGTTCCTTTGAGTTCATTCTGGTTTGTCATGAATAGTCCTTGAAATCCTGAATGCTTTCATGGACAAGAAATTCTGTTCTCTCACAGTTCTGCTCTTGATTCTCTCCTTTACCATAGGTCAAGTGTAGCTCTATGGTAGTGAATGAGAATACACCTGTGCTTGGACATAGATTTTAGCCTGTGCTAATTATTTAAAATTTGCTAAGAGGTTTTAACCTATGGCAGTGTTAACAATGCTTATTATTGGCAGCACTCCTGTGAGTAGGAGTGGTGAGGAGGGAAAAGCCCATGGAGATGTGACTTCACAACAGAACTTCAAACAAGACTGAGGAAAATGGACAGAAAATTTGATAAGAAGATAGAAAACCACCAAAGGTAGGACCTTGCAGTCTTAGTCTTCCGTAACAGTTTTTTACAAGCTGCTCTGGCAGCTCTGTCATGCTGTGCATGGGCTGCTTAGACATCCATGGGAGATGGCAAAAGGGACATATTGCAAGAGTCTGGAATTACCATGATTGTCATCCTGCTCTCTGATTATGATTTTCTCAGGCTGAATCAGTGTCGTTCCTCCACCACCATGACACAAGCATGGAGCCATCATCCCTTTCTGTCCTGGGTTGTCCTCTCTGTGTGTCCTTGTAGTGGTTAAATGCCACAATTCCCTTTATGTGCTGTTTGATGGAGGGCTTCTGCAGCTAACTTGGAGATCCTGCTGCCTTGAGAGATGGTCCAGATTCTGTCCAGATATTTCCCTCTTCTTTTTCTCTGGATGACCTAAGAGCCTGTGGAGCTCTCTGCTACAACTTTTGTTACAAATTCAGTATATCTGATACATAGTATTTTCTCTGAGAAATTTGCTTTTGAAGGTATTTTCTCTCTGTCTATGCCTTTGGTGGATTTCTAGCTCTCACTGTCATGTGTTGAGATAGAGGTAACTTTTGCATTGGGTATCTGTAGTTTTGCACTGGAAAACTGTAGACTTTTTCTGACCAAATCCTATTTAAGCAGATGAATATATCTCCCTTATTCCTTATTCATCTGGACATTTCCTTGGCATTACAATGCCAATGATTTGATTTACTTCTTGTATTCCTTCTGCCTTCTAATAATATACCTGAGTCGCAAGAGAAGGAGTCTCCAAGCTGCTCTTTGAAACAACTGGCTATTCACCTCATCGTGTTGCTGACCTCTCCTCCCATATTCTTTGCAGCCTCTTTGGGCTCCATCATGAGAGCAGTTTAGATACTGTAAAACACAAGTGTTGAATTATAGAGTGTTTATATCCGTGACTATATGAACTCTGCTCCAACAAACTGTTACGAAGCTACAGATAGAAAATTTTGCTACATTAGGATGTACCTCATCCTAATGGGAAGTTCAGGATTCAGGAAATGGAACCATAAGAAAACATAGATACCTCTGCCCTCTTGTTCTCAAGAGGCCAGGAATTATTAAAGATCAGTTGTATTTTAGAATGGAAAACCAACACTCCAGTATAAATTCCGTACACCTAATGTATAAATACAAACAAGCAGCTCTCTGATTAACTCATCATCATGTCCTTGGTTGAAGATGAAGATGTGCTTTTGCTCTTTCTTTTCAATTCCATGTTTATTATCAGCAGCATTGTTAAGAGGAAGAATGAAAAAGGAAGAAAGGAAAAGCACATGTAAGAAAAAATTTCACAAAAATCCCCGTCAAAAGATACACTCACTTTCCTTTTAACAGTGAAGAATTATTTGGGGATGAATACTAAAGAAAGCCAAATTCAGTGGAATTAATGCCTTCACCAAACAGTAAGTGTTGTGTTTCTGGAAAGGTAAGCTGCCGTTATGACAAAGCTATGCATCAAAGGTAAGATCCATCTAACATTATATAGATATCTATCGTGTAGGCATCTCAACTGCAGATATCCACAGCTGAACAAGTCATTCCAGGCTTCCTTTGAGTCCATGGAAGGAAAAATAGGCATGTCTAGGCTGTGATTCATTCCATCTAAAGTAGGTCTCAAATAGGTCGTATGAATCACGTCCTATAAGTGCCTGATTCCCTCCACTGACTGTAAAGAAAAACTAGCTTGGATGTAGGTATCTATACATTGTAGGCCCCTGAAGATACACCAGGTGGATATCAGTTCAGACTGACACTCTGTTCTGATAGAAGGATATTAAGAGAGAAAATCTGGGGCCAAGAAAAGCAATCAAATATAGGCAAGAGAGATGTTAGGACAGGTAACTGAAGACATTAACAGGTTGGTCAGAAATTAGTCAGAAAAAAATACATAAATTTCAAGGCATTAGAGCTTGTACCATCTGACTGCAAAATGAACGTAATGGACATACTAAGGAGACAGAAGAGCAGTATTAGTAAAAGGTGACAACACAGGCGTCTCCTTGGTTTAATCCATGTCCATACATTCCTTCATACCTGAAGCCTTACTTTTACCTTGATATTAGTGGTTTTGGCAAGAATTAAGTCTGAATTTGATCTTTTGGATCAAATTTTTGCAGGTCCATTGAATCCACAGTGTTTTCAGCCGATCTAATGCCAGTTAAACCACCCCAGATCTAGGTGGATGTAAAATGTCCCAATATCAGTGGAGGTACAGTTTTGGCCCATGTAAATCCCCCATGGTCAATTTTTGCCTGGTCATTGGTTCTCTTGTAATTTATTCTCCAGACATGGTTCTGCTTCTCTGAGGGTGATGACACCAGAGAGCTCCCCCTGTAAGGGGGACCGGAGTGAAGCTGTTGATGTGTGTGTTACATGACCATATAGTTCACCACTGAATTTTGCCTAGAGTCTGCAAAAAGAAATGGGCTATTTATTAGGGAACGGTCCTGCAATTTACTGTCTCATAGAAAATAACCTTAGCAGGATTTTGAAAATATTAACGCAAACTACTGAATTGCTTTTTAAATGCCTTTAGAAAACCTGCACAGATCTTGTATAACATACATGTACAGGGGAGCTTGAATTTACCTTAAGAGACTTAACTCATTTTCCCCCAAGAAGTAAATGTACTCACAATAGATTTTCTTTCAGAAAATAATTAACCCAGTCATAACTTGTGTCTCTGTTTGAACTGATGGCTGTGTTTACTATGTGTTCTTTCCTACACAACCACTCGAGGAATTTCATATTTCCAGAACATCGCTTTTTTTATTGAGACCCATTTGCTCAGAGTGCTCTTTTCTTCATGATTTAGCTACTGTTTTAGATCATTTATTTTTATTGACAGTGAGACTAGTCCATTTGGTTGACTTTCTCAAACATTAACCACTATAACTTTCATTTAGACTGCCAAGGTTTCCTCATTTACACACAAAATCATCCCATTCACCTCTCTAGGAAAAGCAAGTCAGGCCTGGTGCTTCTTACTCTCAAGGAGAGAAAGAGGAGAAATACTAGCATGACCTCATTGGCATTGCTTTTTCTGATTTACAGCTGTCACTACTGAGGAGTTGGGGAAGATGGGCAAGGACAGCCACCCTCCCTGTTATCTTCCCAAAGCTTCTTACAAGAAATGGTGCTGTATCCTTTAATCAAAAATCATTTCTTACTGGTCCTTTCTCCGATTCACCATTGAACTATAGAAGAACACTGTCAAACTTTGGGCATCTTCTGGAGCGTTTGTGAATCAAAGATTTCCAGTGGGTAAGATGGAAAAGCCAGGCTTATGGAGGACATGGGGTAAGCAGGCAGTGACAACAGCCAGATGGCTGCCTGTGATTGCAGTGGATGGGGTTTGGTGTCCACAGTGGTTCTCTGTTCTCTGTTTCTCAGCCTCAATTCTCTAGCTGGAAGCCAGAAAATTGGGTCTGACTCTTCAGGGAAGGAGGAAGAATAGCATTAGAAAACAGGCTATGTTTATCAGCTGAAGGTAACAGTGATTTTTTGGATATTTTTCAACACCCTAGTTCATGAAGCCACCAGGAGCTCTGATTAGGCACAGACCAACAGGCACAGGACAATTAATTGAGAGTGTCAGAAAGTTCACCTCATCTCATTTGATGACCACTCTGATCACATGACATAGCCTTCTCCAGGGGAAAGACTGTAAATTATTAAAAGTGGTAAAGAAACAGTTGAGTTATGAGTTTTTACCACCAGGAATTAGATTGCTATTTTTCAAGGATGCATTTTTCTTTTGTTAAAAGTTCCTGGAAATAATAATTGGTTTTGTGTTGCTCAGAGACTTCTATCAAGAGAATTATTTCTTGCAGATAAGGCATCAATTACTCAATGACTTCTGCCCCTTTTAAATCAGCAACTGATAAGCACTATTAGATGTTGAATCAGAGGGAGCCTTAAAGAGATGATCTAGATCCTATGCACCTCTGCCTGACCCAAGCTGGGAAAATCAAAAATAATCCCAAGAAAAGAATATACACCATTAAGAAATAAGATCAGGATTTTACTCTCTGTTTCGTGTCTCTGTAACCTTGACTAATACTCTGTTTGAGGGACTAGATCTACATTTGTTACGTCTTCTTGTGTTTTCTATACTTTTTTTCCTACTCTGCATCTGAGAAGGATGCAGTGCTGGACCTACATTTCATGTAAATTAATATAGCTCCTCTGAAATCAACAGAGCTACAATGCTCTAAAACTGCTAATGATCTTTCCCTACATCTTATTTATATATTTTTAGAATGGACATAATATCTTAGTTCATATTAAAGTATAAAGTTCATCACAACAATAATCTCTAAGACACAGGCCTGCCTATCTTTTATGATAAAGGAATTACATTTCTTCTAGTTGTGATGATAAAAATCTGCTATTCCTGGGAAGATGACTTGCTGGAACCTGGATAAATTGAGCATACCCTACTGTATGCTAGAAGTTGCAGAGATGCGATTGCTGACCTAACCAGTGAAAGAGGTCTCTGATGTTAATGCAGTTAAGCTAGCAAGACTCTGTTGGTGTCACTCGGGAGTAGATAGTGTTGGGTACTTTATGTGCTGATAAAAAAAATACAAGTTTGTTACTGTTATTGTGGCCATGCAAAATGCATGCATCCAGTATGGGGTACCAATAAATTGCCACAGTATATATTGTAAAAAATGTAATAATTTCCAGTAGGCAGAGTTCAGCCTTGTCACAAGATTTAATCCAGTCCACTGCTCGCTCTTTGTTTTTCCTGAAGCCTGTCAAACATGGAGAGGGAGCAAATAATGTTCCCAGCTCAGAGATTTGGTGTCTCTTGGCATGCTTCCTGCTATCCTCTTTCTTAGGGACCTCACATTGTCTGACTGCACTAACAAGACACATGTATGTTAAATGACCAAAACAGAGGTGTCCCCTTATTCATGTGGTTGACTGTGGAGGTATGTCAAGTTGTTTGATGGGGCTGTATGATGTAACCCTCGGGTGTTGGGAAAGCATGGGATCAGGAACACAAACCAGAATTTTCTGCTCATTTGATGGAGGAGGCGGGTATGGCCTGTTGTGGTCAAAAGGCTGGACAATGTTGGTGCAAAGAAGTGTTTCTCAGGCAATGGCTTGCAGGCAGCATCGTGCCCTAAAACTGGGTCTAAGGCCAAATTATAAATTGTCTGCAGCGCATCACCTACTCAGCAGCTTTGCCTATGGCTCAGCCAAGTCACGGGTCTCTGGCTTAACTGGTAAATATTCAGCCTCTTTTGAAGAGGCTGTGAACATAATTTATTCAATTATCAATTTTCAAATAAATATTTCTTTATTTTTAGACTCCTGAGTGCACTTTCTCTTTTTATTGATGTTACTTCGCACTACTAAATGCCTAAAATATTTCCAGCTGTAATTATGCAGCAGAACATTTCTTTGTTGTTTCTGTTTGAGTTTTATGGTCTGGATAACATTTAGTCATAGTGAATGCCTGCCATTTCTATTCATTATTTACTGTTTGTATTACAACAGGAGGGTACTAGAACTGGACAGCTAATACATCAGATGACTTTGCCAAAAGTGCGAGTACAAAGCCTTGCTCCAGACGATTGTTGAGGACTTCTCCAAGTCAACGCCGCCAGGAGTGAAGTCAGGATCCCTGCATGCACGGTGCACACGCTGCCGTGGGTAGAGCCGCACCGTTGAGCAGGGAGGTGAAAGCCCCAGCATGGGTTGCTGCCAGCCTGCTGCTGTGTGGCGTGAGCCAGCAGACACAAGCTCACCTGTAGGATCACAAGGGAGAGGAAGAGTGGGTCCAAAACAATTTAGGGCTTTCTAGCTAAACCATACTTTGCAAAACACTGAGTCAGAAATGTTGCTTTGCCCTGCAGGGCAATCCTGAGGAACAGACATGGGGAAGGGGCCTGGAGATGGCAGCACAGGTGGAATGGTTTGCCTGGCATGAACCTTTAATTGCCGTTAAAAGTGGGAATAAAACAGCTCCCCATGTTCCCAGCTCAGCACCATGACTACTCAAGGACACTCTGTCCTATTTGCTCAGCTTTCCAAAATGGCTGGTTTCACCCTGCCATCTCCTACCCCCCAATAAAGTAGCAAGCCACCTACAATCTTTTTTCTGCCCTAGTTTCTTTTTTAAAAAAAATCACAACACCGCCAACCACTTTTGCATGGCAGTCTCGGTCGTCTTTCACTACGCTGGTCCATCCAGCCTGTTATTTCAGTTCCCTCTGAAAAAAACTCCACCACTTTCTTCTACAGTGCCCACACAAAGTGAGTCAATGTTCTTTTCCATTCATCTCAGAGAGACCAGGATTGCATCCAACATTTTCCTAAAAAAAGAAAAAAAGGAAGAAGCATGGGTAAAACCACCAGGACATTCATACAAATCAGCTGAAAAGTTACACGACTGTGTTTCTACAACCCTTAATCTTCCTCATTCACACCCTCGCTACTATCAAACACACCATGTGGGCCTAGCTGCTTATCTATTAATTTTGCACATAACGGAATATTAAAAAAAAAACATCGTAGCAACTTTTTTTCCCATGTGATCATGCTTTTCTTCCTGAGATGGATTACCCAGTCAGAGATTTTGAGCAAGAAGGTCCCCCCTCCCCCCTATAGAAATTTAAGCCCTGGGGGGTGGCTCCATCTCTGCAAAGTTTTGGCTCCTCAGTTGTCATAGCACAGGCCTCGTGGACTCAGAGAGCAACGTAAGTGCTTAATTTCTTTAATGCCAATCTTGCTTGTTCCTGTGTTGTACTTGGATTCACCCTTGTCATCTGTAAGGCTCATTTCACTTGGCCGTGGTACCCCTCAGTGTGCAGTGCGAGGAACAGTGCGGTCCCCTGCCATAGCCACTGGTGTTCAGTGCCATTACTGGTTTGGGGCAAAGTCTAATGGGTGAGGAGTGACAAATCACCAGCAGGTTCAAAAGGTAGTATCAGATATGCTTAAGAGCTTTTGTGGATTTTCCCCTGGATTTCACCTGGAATTAGCACAGAGAACTTTAGTTCCTATTGCTGAGGTCAGTGACAACAGGTTAACTTGCCAAGGCAGTGAGACTCCTCCGGATTTTATCCAATGCTGGGATGCTCAGTCAATGGCCTGTCAACCAGTTGCAGGCTGCCCGAACACGTCAGGCCCTCAGCTTCCTTCTAGCAGCGGCTTGGGAGTGCACGCTGTTGACTTCGGGTACGGTGAGCAGCTTCGCTGCCGGCAGCATCTTGCAGCAGTAGGGTAATGAAGGTAGACCAGGAGAACTCCTGCTGCCAGTGGAAAAGCCCCATTGCTTCCTGAGACAAAAAAGTTGGGCATTACTTGTCTGGTGTTTTCATGGATAAGACCGAGCAGTATCCTTGGGTATGAAAAAGGATTCTCCGCACACAGCTTCACCATGCTTTTGTACTGATATATGTGTGGGGTCCAAGTATGGCCTTAGAATGCAGATTTTAGTGTGGTTGTACTGGTAACTGACAAGGTGTGACAGTAAAGACAAGGTTCCATTGATACAGTTCTTTTCTTTTTCTCTAAGGAACCAGCTTTAAACACCATTAAGCCAAGTTAAGGGTCCATACTTTATTATAGAGCTGCTTTACTTTAATCGCAACAGTTATTGAGTTAGCATAACTGAGCAAATGGTACAGAAAAGACTTTCACACATATCACCTGCAGTCCCTTTTCCTAAACTATAAAATAATAGTAATAAAAGGGAACAGGCTTTTGTTTTCCTAGGTGAAGCCTATCAAAAAACTTGAGAGACCCATGGTCCTGCATGGCATCTTTTTCTCTTGTCAGGAGATGCACAGGGGTCAGGAGGGGAATGAAGCAGCCATTTCTGGACGCTGCATGTCAGTGACTTTCAGACCTCAGCCGGACTTTAACAGCCCTGGCGCATCCTCACGGGGCGTCTGTGGGGCAGAAGCGGCGCATTACTCCCATTTTACAGCTAAGGCATCAGGACACTGCCTTTTTTGCGCTTGTTCCGTCGGGAAACCAGAAGAAAAAGCAAGAAAATAAAAAGATTGAAGCCCAGCAAGACCGAGGGGGAACTTCTAGATGCTTCGTGGTGGTGGCTGCGCCCATCGAGGCAGCCCCCTGCCTGGAGCAAGGTGTGGGGAGGGAGAGCTGCCCCACTGCCGGGGCTGGGGGCCGGTGCCCATGCGGTGCCGGGCACAGCCCAGCAGCGCACAGGGTGCGGCTGTGCACTCTCATCCCCTCAGCACAAGGCTGCCAGCCGATGAGCATTTCTGGGGGGGGAAAAAACAAATAAAAACCCAAAAAACCCTCACCACCAACCCTCAAAACCAACAAGCTGTTTACATGCACAAACAGAATGTTAGGAGCCCAACTTGTTTTGTAAAATACTTTCAGACAAAAAAGAATGTTGATTTAAACATGGAGACATCAAAGCAGGACGTTTCCCGTCAAGACTTTTCAGAAACCTCGCATTCGGTTAAATCCTGCAAACCCAGACATGATGCCTTTTGCAGAAAGCCCCTGCGCATCCAGTTTCTGAGTAATTATGGTTCGTGATAAATTTTTTACTTCCCTGAAGTCAAATTAAATTGTGGAACTGATTTCAACGTGATCAGAATTTCATTCATAGCGTGTAAGGCAGCATCCTTTAAGTTTTGGCAGACTTAAATTTCCTGGTATTCCAAGAACACTGTAATTGTTGTGGGTTTTCACAGTTCAGAATAATATAATGCCAATTGCATTCCAAAATCAAGAGGAAAGTTCTAAGCTGAAAAAAATCTGATAGTGTTAAAACAAATACACTCACCACTTGCCTCTGTATTAAGTCACAATTATGAAATAAATGTGAACCATTCTAACTCTTCTGCTGTCAACAATTAGAGCGACTCTATCTGAGTATGCTTAAAGTTGTACCAGGGCACAAGATATGCACATGAAAACAGAATCAGGGCCACTGAATGCAAGAATGGTGTGCTAACTCTTCATTTCTGAAGTAAGGAGAACAGACTGCTGGATTTTCAGAGACAACATGTGTGTGCTAAAGGAATCGATGTGCCACTGCTCCGGAAAATTCACCTCTGTGTGGAGGGCCCTGTGCAACACTTCTAAAGCATGTTTTAAGGATGAAGTTTTGCAGATGTCTTCTACTGAGCAGGAGGGAGGATTTAACCCCCTCCAAGTGGAGGCTTCAGGAGCGATCGTCAGTGAAAGGGTGAGAAAGCTCCCTTTACATTAGCTCTAGCCCTCCAGCAAGCCAGGAAAGACAAGGTTTGATTTTAAAAGTAAACTGATCAGAGTTCTAGCTCCTCTGAACCACCAGCTGGCTTTACTGGGTAACCCGCTGGAGTCTTCTGACTGTGTCTAAACTTTGCACTGGGACTGTACGTTGGTTTAACACTGAAGTGTGAGTGAATCACAGGGAAATGATAGGCCACATTTTAAAAACAGAAGGAAGGAGTCCTGCCAAACAGGAATAATTGGCTGCAGACATGAGCTTTCCCCAGTCTCCAGCCCATTCATTTCTGCAGAACGGCTCTACAAAAGCGTCAACGTAAATTTGACATTCTTACGGAAAACCACCTCTAGGTGGAAGTATTGACCCTGCAGACAGAGATGAGATCATAAATATCTATGTGGCAGAAGTGATGGCAATGTTTTTTTAAAACTACCTCCTCCAATATTTTGCTCTTGAAACTGTAATTAGATGAGGTGCCCTGAGATTTATATACCTGAGGGCAGGTTGCAAAGCTCACTGGAGCCAGGAATTTGCTTCTCTCTTGGCCCAGATCCAGAGACCATGGTTCAAAGAAGCGCTTCAAAGGTGCTGGACATTCGCCTTTGGTGAATGTAGCAGTGAAGGGTGCATTCTTGGTTTTAAACATGTGCTCACGTGCAGTCCCCGGACTCTGTGCTTGTCATCCTCGCTATTTTGATCAACAGTGCAGCCTGAACCTATGGTTCTTGGCTTATTCAGCGTATCAGAAAGTTTTGATTTTAACTGGACAGAACAAGAACATCACTGCTACTTCCCTTTCCCTCTTTTGAGAACAAATTACAAAATTCTGAGTCCTTATTTGAGTAGGTCATTCAAAGGATTAGTCCTGTACTTTGAGCGCTATGGACTGTAAGCCGTATGTAAGACTAGGTACTGTCTCTATTACTGCCTTGTAGAGGGAAGGTGTGATTCACAAGGGATCAGAAACCGGCCTTCTCAAGCTAATTTCTGTGGAGATGGCAGAGCAAGATGGACTGTTTAGTTCACTTATCCAGATGATCGTGACGCTTCCTCTCTTCTCACTGTCTAGGCTCTTTGTTAGACATTATGAGGGAAATTTTCAAGAGGCACAGAAATGCTGATGTCCAATGAATATTAACGAGAGTCAGATGCCCCACCTGCCCTTTGCACTCTAAAAGTAAACAGTAAATCATTATGATATCGGAAAGGTTTCATTTTCTTTATTTACTTTTTTTTTCTGTTTCTGTCTTATACTGGCACCTTCTGAGGGTTTCTGTTGGGTTAGGCCTGTATTTTCATAAATGGCTCAGCGATGCGGGAGTAGAGCTGAGCATTTTTTCCCCACAGGTAGGTTTTATTTACTGTGAAAACCATTGTTTATATCAATTGAACATCTCTCACTGGCCATTTGTCATGCAGGGAAGAGGCTGGAAGAGAGGTGGGACAGTTGCTGGTGCATCTTAGAGCTCTGTGGTCACAGCTTGTACCTGCCTACAGGGACAGTGCTTCAACTCCACTGCCTATTCTGCTGAGTGAATTTGCTTGTGTTTCTCACCCATCTGATGAATGCCATAAATGCTATGCTACCGGGTACCCTAAGATGCAACCTTGTTGATAACTACTGCTAGCTCTGTTCCTTGCTGCCTGCAATACTCCTCTGATTTAGAGAGCAAGGTGAAGGTGAAAGCAAGGTACCAATAGAATAACTTTGGATCTGAATTTATGGCCAGGTAGAAAAGCTTGTGCCTAATGCTTTGTGTATCTCTCAAGTCTCTAGGAAGGGCTCTGCCATTTGTGCAGCACCTAGGTGGTGTTGCTACCAGCAGTTACTCCTCACTAGCTTCCAGTGAGGAATGGTTTAGTTTTCTCACCATCGCCATTGGGTCATGCCTTAATCTGAGTTTTCTGGGTGCCATTGAATTGCGTCCTGGAAAGGTGTGTGTGCATGTGAGCAGCCAAATCAACGAGAGACTTGATTTCTGCCCACACTGGAATGTGACATTAATTAAGTCAGGCATAAATCAGTATAAGTCATTTGTTCTTTGGAGGGAGGTGGCCAAAAGAAGAGGGAGAGGGCTAACCCAGCAAGCGGAGGCTGGCAGAGACTGGCCAGCTCTCCAAAGGGATATGGGAATTGCTGGACACAAAAAATATTTTGTAGCCCATCTGTAAAGGTTATATCATATTTCTATGTATTTTATATTTTTATATCTATTCTTATATATATTTATACATAGATAAATGTATATCTTTCATTATGCATCTCTATATATAGATTTGCACATACATAAAGCTAATTTCCTTAGTCAAGATAAGCTCAGATCCCTTACAAAGACTCAGCTGTATCATGAACACCTTGAGACTTTCCATCATGATGCACCCAGCTGTGGTGTTGTGTGAACTGGACCAACAGTTTGAGAGGAGCAGGGAGATTGTGTTACTTGGCTGAGTTTAACTCTCTCTGCCAGAAGACACCAGGGAGGCTGACTATTAGTGGACTCCACTTTTCCTAGTGCACTTCTCACTGAGACTGACCACTGGTCCTGTTAGAGCCAAACGTGGGCATCTTGTGCAAGACTGGAGCTGGCAAATCATTTTGATCACCCGCACCAGATGGAAAATGAACACAGTATTTTCTAGATGCTCTTATTTTTAAGTAAAGAACTAGATGACCAGGAGAAAAATAAGGTTCTTATTAATAATGGGTTGTGTATATAACCTTTCCTTCAAGCTGCAGTGGCACAAGCCTGTGCACTATGTTTTATACAAAACATATCATTTTCTCATAATCTTGTCAAGTATCAAGTACAAGGAAATGGCTTTTTGTTCGCAGGGTAGCCCACTGATTGATTATATGTTCATACAGGGTCAAAGTCTGATCTTATTTATACCACTGTAAACTATACGAGTTGCTACATTCTTTATAGAGAAATATCACTTTAATGACAATCTTTGTTAGCATTACAATATATGGACTAGTCACCACTGACTGCTTGGAGTTAGTCTGGAAATTCGAACCTTGTGTTCTGCCTTTTTTGTCTGGTTATCTAAATTATCAAGAAAGAACTCAAAGACACAGTTGCACACTTGGGTTTGTGCTTTGGATTCTGGAATCTTTTTTGCATCCTTTCTTTATTAGGGGAAAAAAAAATCTAAATGGCAGAGCATATATCCTCCAAGCATTTCATTCCACCCACACAGTTCTTTTTCTTTAAAACAGTGGCTTATTCCCAACTGGAAAGGCAGCAGTCTAGCTGGAAGACAGGTTATGTTCAAGAGAGAAAGGAAGGAAGTAGCTGAATCATAGCAATTTAACTCCGGCTGGGCGGATGTAAATCCAGCCACTGGTTGCTGCTATCACAAGTATAGTATGATTTTGGATACAGGGAATGGCATATTGTTCTGGGTAATGAAGGCTAGAGGTCAGAACAGGCTATGCATTTGCCTTTATTGCTTGCACTCCAGCAGGTGCAATATTCATTGCCTCTGCTCTGTGCACAGCCATCTCTAGCATTACTAATGAAATGTCAAATCATATTTTTATTTACTTCCTTTCTTCACCACCTGCAAATAATCACATTGACAACCCCCAAACTGATCATTTGGAGTTTCTAAGAATGCCATCAGTAAAAGTCAGTCATCAGTAAAGAGCCCCAGTTTCTGGAAATAAACAGGTTCATGTGAGGCTTTTCATAAAACAAATGTTGCAACAAAATTAATTTGTCCAGCATTAGTCATCATCCTTTCTGCACTTTAATACTGCTGCTTCTGGAAGAAACTGGATTTTTTTGGTTGAAAATATCCTCTGTTACACTCAGCACTCACAAAGTGCAGAAAAGGCACACATCTGAGTGTGTCATATTACCATGCTTCACTGTCCTGCACGGCCAAGTCATGCAGGCTAGTTCTGGTCACAGATCAGTTGTTAGTGTTTTCCCATGAGTAGCTACTTATACCTGCTGTCTTGTCAAAATCTTTGCTGCAACAGGCCAGAGGATGGCTCTTTTTTGTGTTGATTTGCCTCAGAACCAGGTGGCTTCTGAGGAACATAAGTGTATAAAGGAACAACCTCTTCAGGAATGTGGTGGATTCCCCATCACTGGAGGTTTTCAAGATGCGATAGTACAGGGTGCTAGATAATCTTATCTAGGCTCCCTTTCCCTCAGAAGGTTGGACCAGATGATCTTTTGAGGTCCCTTCCAACCTGACCTGTTTTGTAATTTTGTGATTTGGTCAGATAGTACTTTTGCACCAAAAACCTTCCAAGAGAAGCAGTATTTGGTGAGTTTCATTCCCAGACTGAGTTTCTCCTGTGAAGCATGCTGTACTAACATAGGTGTGGAAACGGGTGCATGGAGGAGTCTCCTCTGGACTCATCCCCTCAGCCTCCTTCCTTTTGTTCCTTTCTCTGGAGTTTGGCTTTTGCTTTTTATGTTGAGAGTTTTTTAGGAAGGGAGTGTTTTGATGGCAGAGGGTTGCTCAGGAGGCAGAAATCACTGTCGTAGGGCTCCTGGTTATTCCTGGGGAGCACTAGGTTTGTGCTGCCTGCAGACAGCAGGGAACTCACCAGGATTCATCTCCAATAGCTCAGAGGCAGATGTCTTCTCCACATCCGAATGGCCTCATGTCTACTCATGGTTGGAAACAGAGAAGGGGGTGAGTGTTTACTCCGAGGTCTTGGGTGGGACATGTTGCTGCCTTTCCCATCATTTAGCTCCTGAATGTAAATTTTCCAACAGACTGATGACAAAGAGTGGTGCTTGGGGCTCTTGTTTCATTTGCAGATATTGGACATGAGAAAGGCAATGTTTTCTCTAAGGAGGCGAGCAATCTGTCTGTACCTACAGGTCTCTCTCTGATTACAATTAATTAATCACAAGTACATGTCAGAAACGCGCCAAGCACTCTCTGATCAGAGAAGCTCCCAGTCAAAGGACAGACACATAGAGAGAATTTAGAGGAAAACCAGGCATTATGTTACCCTTTGTGGAGTAGCTGCTGCAAGAGCAAATGCATAATATTTTGAACTTTTGGGGTGGAATATTTTAGGAACCTTACAGAGAATGTCCACTAGGATTAGTAAAGTACTTCATAGTTTCTGATGAAGAGGGTGTTTGGTGTCCCAGCTTTTTCTTCAACAACTGTTGCTTTTCCAATCTATGCTGATCCAGCTCCTGCTCAGAATTAATGTGGGAGGTAAGAGAGAAGCAACAACTTTCTGTCAAGGTGTGCTAAGGATAGTTCACCTGAATTACATTTCAAAGGATGTCAGGCTTTTGAATCAAGTACCGGTTTCTTAGAGGGGTTTAGACAGGTCTGTGACTTTTTTATTCTGCCTGAGAGCTTGCAGAACATGGGAGATGTTGGACACTTACATTCCTCTCATCTTTCAGTTTCTCTGTCCTGGAAATAGCCTTTTGTTGGGTGGACACTTGAGGAAGGGGAAGAACAGCTTTGATTAGTGACCCACTCTGTTGTGACTGGCTGGAAAGAGATGATTTGAGGCTTGCCTACAGCTCCTGCTCAGAAGCAGTGTGTTCTCTTCTTTGAGAGGAAAGCATTAGCCTGATATTAGATCATTTAAAATTTAATCCTGTGAGGGCTTTAAAGATTTATATAGATTATCTGTGTGTCCTTTTGGGTGCAGAATTTCATAGTCATTGACCTAAGCTGCCTTCACAATCACTGTGCTGTTCCTCAGCATTGCAGAAACACTTCATGAGCTCTGACTTGTCCTCTGATTGGCATGTCACAGGTTTACTTAGGATGAGACTTAACTACAGTAGAGACTTAAGTACTTATGCCTAAGTGCAGACTCATAACTGCCTGCTATAGGCTCTGAGTACCTGTCCTGGAACATTATTAGCAAAAGACAAATTCTTCACAAACTCCAAGGGATTCTTGCTTCTGAATGTGGAAACTCTTCTTAGAAGAAGACCGGGAAAAGATCGTGGTGTGCTTTTCAGAGAGAAGGAAGTGTCAATAATGTGATACTCAGCAAGTTTAAATTTCTCTGGAAATGTGACACCTAAAGCACATTTCATGGTGCTTTAAGACACTTTTCTTCCAATGATTTTACTCTTCATTAGACAGCTAAATACTTTTCAGGTTCTGGATCCTAGCGCATCGCTGAGTTAATGTTGTTAAGGAGGAACATAATATGAAACAGTGACATAACTGTCAAACTGTTATTTACTGTGGAGACTCCTGCATATGTGTGCTCAGATTAATCCAAAATGAGGATCCTTTTTGTACAGACCTCAAGGCTTTATTAATTGACCTCAGCTGACTTCTTAGCTCACAGTGAAAATCAGCATCAATATCTGCATTGTGCTTGCTCCCCTTTAAGAGGTGTCTTGCCTAAAGTTCAAACAACTGAACTACTGACCTCAAATGTCCCTGATGTCTCCAAATTAGAAGTTTCATGTCCTACATGTCTCACAGATGGGAAATGAAATAGAATGGTAAAATATTAGAGTGATGACCTTTTTGTGAACAGAAATACTAAATTTTGAAGTTGATTTTTTCCACAATCAGAGGACTAGTATGAATTTCAAAATCTCAGCTTAAAGGGAACACTGGTGTTTGAGACTAGACCTAACAAAAAAGCTGACCTTCTGGTCATCTCAGAAAGAAAGATCAAAAATGAAATTTGCTTCTCCTCCAAGTGCTTGTATGCAGCTCCATTCCTAATGTATGAGCATACCAAATTTCAACAGCCCAGCATCATGGGAATGTGGAAAACAGTTGTATCAGTCATTCACATCTGTATTATCTCCAGTGACCAAACTCTGGTGGCTCAAAGGGTTGCTTGCTGTGCGGGAGACATCACAAAAATCAATATTACAGTTATAGTTCAATGCATTATTTGATACTAAGGACTCTATTACAGACAGTCTCTGTCCCGGGGGGGTGGGGGGGGGGAAGCTGCTAAAATTGTTAATTCACCAACTGACTGGTCATATGACTTCACAGAGACCTACTATTATTCATATGCAATACGCTTTTGCTTTCTTTCTCCATGCTCTGGGTTATGCACATCTGACATCAGTACTGCAGCTGTATTATACTGATTGCTTTTTATTTCGAGGCCTCACTTCTAATTATTGAAGAATAAAAGAGATCTCTGCCACACATGTTGGAAAGGGAGAAAGGTTGCAGTCCTACAGCAGCTCCACCAAGGTTATACAAAAACTCAGTTACCTTTCGTTCAGGCTCCCTGTGCTCTGGTCAACAGCAGACTGCTCACATGTTACACACTGTATTTTGTTGCCTGTCAAATTAGCACAACCTTTTATTCCTAAAGTCCAAGGATCTCAAGCCTCTCCACAGAACAGCCATGACGGGACACATCAGCCTCTGGCTGCCTGACTTGGAGGGGCCTGAGGTGTCCATGTCTTCAGTAGCTTGAGAGAAAGAGACCGTATAACAATGGCAAGGGTAAGTTGCTATGGATGTGTGGTGGCTGGAGATGGTCATACTTCTTCCCTGGGGGTCATGCAGTACAGTAATGCTGGGTCTGTCAGGATGTGTGAGGCAGGCAAGGTGCTGGCGTATTAACCACCCCAAGAAGAAGGGCAAACAGAGATTTCCAGAGCACTGAGGGGAGATAGGAGCACATTACACTGACAGTGCAGCTTGGCATGAGCATTTTGGTGCATCTGGCTAGGACCGCTGGGAATTTTCAGAAGCAGGCTTGGCCTCTGCTAAGGTACAGATCTGGTTAGTACAGAAAGGAGGAAGATTGATATTTGCTAGTACCATTTCTATTCTGGTCCTTACAGGGGTCAGTAATCCTCTTTCTTGACATGAGTGACAGAGGAGGTCAGGAATGCATAGCTTGTCCCTGTAGTATAATATTGACCACCTAAGGGGTTGAATTATGGGGGAATGCCTACCGTTTCCCCCAGAGCACACTGCCGGGGCCAGTGTGGGTCATGTGTGCTGGGCTCAATGCATCACCAGGCTGTCCTACACGGGCAGCTGCGGTGTCCCTCTGAAAGGCAGCGTGTTCTGTGCCCGTGATCTGCTGTTCGATATCCCTTCTTTCCTCTGGGAACAGCTTCACAGCCCGTCACAAGTGTGACCAAGGGAAAACCAGATGAATCACTAAAAAGACCTCTGACTTCTTGAAAAAGAAGTGTGTTTTAAAAATACAGAACCATTAAGCAGCAGCACCCTGTGCATTCAAAGCAGAGTTCAAGCATTAACAGTTGAAGATACCCCTGCAAGGCAAACACACCACTATTTCCTCCGTGCTTCAGAAGTAAGGAAAATGCAGCATAAGTGACATAGCTGAAGTTTCAAGCTAGGTGAATATCAGAGAAGGAATTAGCATTTATGCTCCTTAACTACCAAAACTGGTGTTTGCTCTTCAAGGCAACAATGCCTCCAAGGTCTTGTGTTGCAGATTGAACAAAACTAATGCAACTTTAATAATGTGTATGCATATTTTATGCCTCCACCATAAGGACATGGATTCCTTAGGCTATATGATTTTGACATAGAGTTGAGAGCAGTGCAGATGTAATGCAAGGAGATGGTCGTGTCGTAAAAGCTGTAACAGAAGAGATTTTTCCTCGCTGTGTGTCTGATTCCTTTCTTAGCATAAAGTCTCTGGTTTTGGAGTGGAAATGTGAGGTTTTCTAATTTACCTGGATCCAAGATTCTCAAGCTAAAAAAATCATTGATTTTGCTGCCATACTGGTTTGCTCCCATTTTTACATCAGAGGTCCTCACTCCTGAACAGATTACTTTTTTTGTCTGAAATATGCCAGTCCTTCCTGCTCTCTAACTGTAAGTAAATAATGGACTGCTTTTTTCCTATGCTGTTTGGGGCACAAAGAGGAACTTACATATCTTATTTTTATCTTCACAGATTAATGTAGCTAGAGATTTTTTTAGGGGGGGTAGTTTTTTCCTCTTCAATGCAGGGAGGGAGTTAGGTACCTAAGAGTGTGTGCATGTAGATATAAAAGAGGATGCACCCTGCTTTCTGTTGGGCAGTGTCAGATCTGCTTAACGCTGCTGCGTAAATGTCTCTGTGCAGCGGCAAGAGGAATAGCAACGTGCGGGTGAAATATCCGCATGCAGTAAAAACAGGGGAGTCGCCTTTAAATTCAGGATACGAGTTTCCAAATACAGTTTTCTGGAAAAACACCATCAGAATTGGCACTGGTTCTCTGGTGGATAGTTGTATGTGAACTGGCACGTACCGTAGGGCTTGGGACCCGTCTCTCTTTACCTAGATACAGAGGATGTGATTTCCAAAACAGAGCCCTCAGTGATGCCAGAGGTAGGGGAGCAGGGAGAAGGTTTCCCTGCGCCGGGCTGTCAGCCTGCAGAGCCTGCCTGCCGGCGTGGGATTGCTCTCTAGAGCAGAAATACGTGCAGGGAAGAAATCGTCCTCTCCCTGGCTCATGGGTAGAGATATGGGCCATCTAGTGGGGAGAGAAATTAATAACTGAGGAAAGCTCCCATTTCTGTTCTCTGGCCTGCTGCCGCCTCCCCGGTACAGCCTCTGCATACACTGACAGCACAAGAGTTACAGGTAAATAATTCTTCTCAAATACAGGAAGGAAAAGAAAAAGTCATGTCAGTGTAAAACGTCCAACGGTACTAATGTTAACAGCATTTAGACTGCAGTAGTATCAGGAAATTTTTGCAGAAATAATGAACTGGTTTGGTTCCTTCACTTCAAATGAAGTGCCCGGCTGATGTGAAAATGAAGCCAGACTATTATGTGCACCCTTTTGATATCTCTGTGCCACATTACTTTGGTAAACTGTTCAATTGCATTTAGTCCATGCCCTATAGTGTCAGCTTAGCTTCTAAGAGCTGTTTCATAAGTTCATATGGTTGGGTTTACTCTGAGTTATCTTTATGGGCCACAGGGAACTGACACACATCACATAAAGGTTTGCATTTGTTTTTATTGAAGCCTGATTCTTTACTTTTCTTTCTTTCTTTCTTTCTTTTTTTTTTAAGTCTGAAGGTGTCTATAAAACTGCTGTATGCTAAATATCATGAGTTCATTTTCAGTTCCTAAAATAGCTTGTCCCCACCCCGTCCCCCCCATAATTTGATGAGTGCTCTTATAATAAACTCATTGAAATGTTGTTCCAAAAGACAGTGCTTTCACAGGAACAGTACTCAATCTCATGTAACAAAGATCTATATTAAGATCCATAGATTGAATCTAGATAAAATGCAGTCACCGTGACTGCTGACAGCAAGAAGATCCCCCCTGCCTTGCTGTGCTGACACCCGTTGCAGATGGAGCCGTGACCCAGCAGCATTGCCTTGAGTGCAGCCGTACCGGAGAAATACCACTGCTGTGAGGGAGGGAAGGAAGACCCTCCTGTCTTGGGGGTTGGATGGAAAAGAAATCTACCAAAATTTATTTGTGTGAATAGTTGTTCTAATTCTTTCCCCTCCACTTGCTGTGATCATGAAGATGCTTCATCAGCCTTTATGGCTGGGTCTTGCTGTTGGAGTTCAGGGCTGGCTCTGGACACTAGCTATTCCTAGGACAGCAGGCAGATGGGGTTGGTGCCTTAAAAAGGGGCAGCTGTGGCTTTGCTGCCCGTGCTAAACCAGGCCCACAATGTGCATGCGTCCATTTCCGTCACCCTTCTTCCTCCTTGCTCCTGTGCAGGAGGCTGGGCAGCACCTCTGGACTGTCTCCTTCAAGCACAGGAGCCATGTGCATGATGGAAAAGGAGTTATCTGGCCTGCCAAAAGCTGGTGTTGCCTGGAGCTGGAAAGCACCCATCATCCAGAGAAGGCAAAGCCCTGGCAGTCTGGGTGTTGGGCCTGTTTGGACCAAGGAGGAGCTTTCCTTGGACTACTAGGAGAATTAACACCACTCACACAGGGTGGTGAGCGACATTAGAATTGGTGTTGTCATCTTGGAAGGGCAAAATCGGTTTTGTTGGTGCTGCTGAGGCTCTGCTAGGGTGTGCGGGCTTCCTGCATGATGGGGCAGCCAGCGATGGATGTGCCCTGTAGCAAGACAGAGACCGATCACCTCGGAGAAACAGATAGAGCAGGATGCATGAGGATGTTTATTGACAACAGAATGACAGAAGGAAAAAAGTCTTCCCCCACTCTTGTTTTCAACAAACACTGAAGCCGCACAGGATTTGAATCTAGCTCTTGAGAATTACCCCCCTGGCAGTATCCCACCACTGCTCTGGGATGGGAGCAAAATCTATCATGAGCCATAGGTAGTCAGTTATGATAAGACTTGGTTAAGCCTACCTAACCCCCCCAACAAGCCTAACTGCAAATATTCCTTATTGATTGCAAAGTTTTCCTCCCACAGTATTTGATTCTTAGGGCAATTAATGCTGGTGATTATATGGCGATTGTATGATGTAAATATATGCTTGAAAGTCCCAGCCTCTAAGGTAACGTTTCCTTTTTCATTTTACTGTTTATGAGGGGGGTGGAATATAGGGAGAACGAGGGAAGCTGCATTGCTGCTTTGCTGCTATTGCTATCTTTCACAGTTTTGAAGAGAGAGTCTTGGACCATTTAGATTGGTGAGCTCTGCTGTGTGGGAATTCCCCCATGAACTGGTTCTCTCCCAGCCTCTTTCACATTCGTGGCTCACCGTGATCCCAGAGAATATAATCCCTGGCTAACAAGGTCATATATTCAGAAACTCTCCAAATCAGTTCCTGGAAAATACGTGGTAGATGTGCGATTCTTGTCTGTATAGTAGACTTGACCTTAGTGCTTGTTTCTGACCTCACGCTATATACAGAAAGTCGAATTATGCAAAGTGCTAGAAGTGAAAGCAAACTAAAATCCCTGGTTTCCACAAATTCCTTAAGCACCTGCATAATTCAAAATGTGTGTGTCAACCCATCAGCTGCAATGCATTTACCTAGGTTTCAGCTCATTTTTTTGTGTGTTTCTGGACGCAGTGATATTCTGCTGTGGTGAGATTCCTGCAGTACTGACCACACAGGCTTTAAACCCATCACTTGCATCGCTGCTGCCGCCACGAGACTCACACCTCTGACGGACTAACATCTTTTTTAAAAGCCGAACCGCATGTCAGAGTTACTCATGCTGGTGTTCCTGCGAGAAACTAACACCTTTTCCCTCTTGGCCGCACTGACAATGTTTGTGATTCAGACAGGCACACGTCATTTGTTGTAGCTCTGTGCATCCCTCCCCGCCGTCACTTCTCAGGGGGTGCTCTGGGGCTGGGTCTTCCCAGCGGCGAGCAGCGGATGGGTGCGGGGCTCGTGCAGGCCTGCTCCGCGGCAGGGATGTCCCAGGGATGCCCTTCTTGCTCTCGTCCTCGGGGACAGCTCACTGGGAGCAGAGCCAGCCAGGAGAGAAGTGCAGCCGCAGCTTCTCCATTGGAAACATCAACTGCCTGGCCCTCGGGAAGCTTTCGGCAAAAGCGTCCTCCGAAACAGCGGAAAGGAGGCAGAAGGCACTCTTTCACCTTCAGCTCTTCCCACGGCTGTGTAATAAAAGCTGCAGCCAGGGCAGCGTGGCTTCCCAGGATGGAGACGGGGGATGGTGGCAAGGCGGCGGTGAGAGCAGCTGAGGAGACCCGTAGGCAGCCTCTGGCTGCAGAACGGGCACTGCTGAGGGGGTGCTGGCGGGTGGCTCGGAGGCTTGTTGAGGTTCGGCAGACGCCCTGCCTCCTGCAAAGGGCTTGAGGCCCTCTGGCCGTGGCAGGGACCAGGGCTGGCCAAAGACACTGCTCCGGTCCCCCGCCGCATTCGTCTTCCCGCCTGGCTTTCCAAAAGGCCCTGGCACCCACCGCCCGCCGCCTGCCTCAGCTGCCCCCCGCCCTGGGCTCCGGGCGCCGCCGGACCCTGGGCAGCCCGTGCCTCCAGACGTGCACGTGTGGCCCTGGCCTAATAACTTCATTACCTCGTTCGTGTTGCAGGGCTTGAATACTACAACTGTTTGCACTCTGCCAAGGCGTTCATTCATTCACTCAGTAAGTTTGCAGACGACACCAAACTGGGTGGGAGTGTCGATCTGCTGGAGGGTAGGATGGCCCTGCAGAGGGACCTGGACAGGCTGGACCGATGGGCCGTGGCCAACTGTATGAGGTTCAACAAGGCCAAGTGCTGGGTCCTGCACTTGGGTCACAACAACCCCATGCAACACTACAGGCTTGGGGAAGAGTGGCTGGAAAGCAGCCTGGCCAAAAAGGACCTGGGGATGTTGGTAGATAGCCGGCTGAACGTGAGCCAGCAGTGTGCCCAGGTGGCCAAGAAGGCCAACAGCATCCTGGCTTGTATCAGGAATAGTGTGGCCAGCAGGAGCAGGGAGGTGATTGTCCCCCTGTACTCGGTGCTGGTGAGGCCACACCTGGAATACTGTGTCCAGTTTTGGGCCCCTCAATACAAGAAAGACATTGAGGTGCTGGAGTGTGTTCAGAGACGGGCAACAAGGCTGGTGAAGGGTCTGGAGAACAAGTCTTATGAGGAGCGGCTGAGGGAGCTGGGGTTGTTTAGTCTGGAGAAGAGGAGGCTGAGGGGAGCCCTTATCGCTGTCTACAACTACCTGAAAGGAGGTTGTAGTGAGGTGGGTGTTGGTCTCTTCTCCCAAGTAGCTAGCAATAGGACGAGAGGAAATGGGCTCAAGCTGCGCCAGGGGAGGTTTAGACTGGAAATTAGGAAAAATTTCTTTACAGCGGAAAGGATGGTCAAGCATTGGAACAGTCTGCCCAGAGAGGTGGTGGAGTCACCATCCCTGGAAGTGTTCAAAAAACAGGTAGATGTGGCACTTTGGGATATGGTTTAGTCTAGTCTGCCCTTGATTGGTTTAGGTGGGCTTGGTAGTGTAGGTTAATGGTTGGACTGGATGATCTTAAAGGTCTTTTCCAACCTAGACGATTCTATGATTCTATGATTCTATGATTCATTTAACAAGAAAAGCCTGGCCTAAGTTTAGTGTTTATAACCCCAGTTCCTATTTCTTTTTTTTTTTTTATGAGCATTTATTGAAATGCTCAGAGGGGCAGGAAAGCCATCTCTGGGCTTTGCATAATGCCCAGACCTCCCTCCTCAGGGTTTGCTCAAGAAATTTCTTTTTTTTTTTTTTTCCAGCCTCTCAGCCTGCATGCTTTAGCCGGCACAAAAGTAAAATAGTTGCTGTTTTTACCAAGCTGCTGAGATGCCACGTTAAAATACCAGCCCTATAAACTCATGGGGGGATCCTAATTATGCTGGCACAAGCATAATGTAATTCAGATTGCTATAACAACAACCAGTGTCCATGCTCGCTGTAATCACGTTAAGGCCTATACACGAAATAATTAGCATCTTTATATTTGGTAAATAGAGGTCCACTCCAGGTCAGCCTCAATGAGGACACGGCATTGTTAGAAGCTGAGGCCTTTTAAAGCTTGTGCAGAACGGGCATTTGCAAATAAAACTCTGCTGAAAAGGACAAAAGGAGGGCTTGATTATCAAGGAAGCACCTCCACTTGCCTCTTACCCAGTTTTTGTTCCTCCTTCTGAAGAAAAATAATAATTCATTTCTTCTAGCAGGAGGAATCAAAGGAAACTGCATATAATAGATGCACTATTTGCTCAGTTTCCTTTGCACAGCCAAACGTGGTCTAACAGACTTCTCAAAAGCCAAGGGTGTATTCCTGCAGTCCCAGGTCTGACAGAATGCAGGGGCATTTGTTTATTTATTAGACATTTCTATGGTCATTTGGTCTGGGACAGACTTGCAAGAATTTGAGCGGTTCAGAGAGGTCGGAGGACACTTACACAAGTAAGCCAGGAGCTGAGACACCTTTGCGCCAAAGCATCCCAGTCATTTCCGCAAAGGTCTTTGTTACTTACATTTACATAAATAATATCGCAATAGTTTGAAACTTGTAGAGATTTTTAGTTTAGCTGAACAAAAGAGGATATGACAAAGGTAGGTATGCTACCAAATCATATGGAGAAAATGTGCAGGGGGTGTGTCTTCTATTTGTTCACAGGCAAAGGATGCTTTCCAGTCAAAAATGACCTGGCTTTATGGCTGCAGGACTTTTCACAAAAAGAGGTCACTACTTTTGACTTTTTCAGTATGTCCTGGTTTTGGCTGGGATAGAGTTAATTTTCTTCCTAGTAGCAGGCATAGTGCTGTGTTTTGGATTTAGTAGGAGAAGAATGCTGATAACACGCTGATGTTTTAGTTGTTGATAATTACTGCTTATGCTAGTCAAGGACTTTTCAGCTTCCCATGCTCTGCCAGGTGCACAAGAAACTGGGAAGGGGGCACAGCCAGGACAGCTGACCCAGACTGGCCAAAGGGCTATTCCATACCATATGATGTCATGCTCAGTATAGAAACTGGGGGGAGTTGGCTGGGGGGCAGCGATCGCTGCTCGGGGACGAGCTGGGCATTGGTCAGTGGGTGGTGAGCATTGTGCATCACTTGCTTTGTATATTCTATTACTATTATTATTATTTTTACTATTGTTATTATTATTTTCCCTTCCTTTTCTGTCCTATTAAACTGTCTTTATCTCAACCATGAATTTTACTCTTTTTTTTCTGTTTCTCTCCCCCATCCTGCTGGGGAGCGGGGGAGTGAGTGAACGGCTGTGTGGTGTTTAGCTGCCTGGCGGGTTAAACCACAACACAGTATTTTGTAACAGTATCACAAAAATCCTTATCCTTCTAGATTGATTCTAAAATTGAGATACCATTCAGCCATTTTTACTTTGCAGTTTTGATAAGCGGAAAATGTTGGTTAATAGTTTTAATAAAGTGTAATAAATTAAATTGTTTGAAATTCTCTGGAAACTCTCACAGGAACCTATGTTTAAGGTCCACTAGACACAATACTGAAATTTCAGCTGTTTCTCATCAGTCTGCTATGCATATCTGTTTCAGTGCAACAAGGTTGGCCTGCTCCATCAAAATAAGAGACAGCTCATTCAGTCAGAGGGAATCATTGTGTATATTAACATCAGCAACCTGTAGATCGCCTGGCATGTGGATATTGTTGAATTCAGAGCTCAGGATATTTCAATAGCATTTATTATGCACTTTTCTTGATCATGGAGAAAGCTCTTTTCCCTTAAGAAGGACAAGCACACTTCTCCCTGCAGAGGTCTTCTCCCTTTCCTGTGCTGTGCTCCTGAAGCGGCTAAGTTTCTCAGGAAATTTGAGGCACATTCCCCTTATCCTTAGGTCTTCATACCCCCCATTTTTTTTTTTTTACTTGATTTAATTAATCTCCAGTCTATTATGCTTGGTAATTTCACCTCAGATAGAATATTGAATGCAATCAGAGAGGGAACATGATGGCCAGGCAGAGCTTACTTCCTCTGGGGATGCTTTTTCCTATAGAAAAATATTAATAAACCACCCTGTGAAACTCTGTCTGCCTAACCAACACTTATTTATTTAAAGCATGTTTTCCGGGCTGTTTTCTGAAAGCTGGTGAAAGTTTTTGGACAAAAGTGAATTTTTGAAAGTGTATGTAACAGAATCATTTAGGGCCTTTCCAGTCAAGGTCAGATAATAGTTCCTCAACAAAACTAGAAAAAGCTCAAATTATCCTTTCAAATAGTTACCCGTAAAAATAACTAAAAAGGGTTCCATAAAAGGGAAAATTGTAGGGGTTTTAGAATTTAGTTATGGTATCTCAATTTGTTTTGGAACCAAAAGGGTACCAAAACACTTCGCTCTTGAGTTCCCAGAAAAATTATTTTCCTGATTTTTTTTTTTTTTGCTTTTCTATTTAAAAAAAAAAAAAAGTTATTCAGGCAGCTTTACATTCACTTAACTGCCTTGAAGTTTTTTTACCTACCCTCACATGTGCAGGCTCGTACAGGTACTCGTGCTTTTCTGTTCCTGGTCTTTCAGCAGGGATCACCAGGAAATCCTCTGTAGCTCCCCCGGCTGCCAGCAGAGGTCAGAGCAGCTGCCGTGGGTGTGAGTGGGGCGGGGGGCAGGGATAGGGGGTGGCAGTTTTGGCAGGATGCTGCCTTCCTACACGCCCAGCCAGAAAATTCCCTCTGTGAATTATATCAAGCTCCAAGACATAAATGTGATCGGGGCTTTCTCAAATCCCCCTCTGAAGGGGGCATGCTTAAACAGCAGCCGGTATTTTATGGAATTTCAGTAAAATCCTCAGACAAAAAGCACGGGGTGGGACTGAGTGGGTTACATGCTGGGGCACTACTGTAGCCACAGAAGTCAGGTTTTGAAAATTGGGCTGTATGAATGGATCTCCACATTTTCTGCCTCTCTGAAGGAGAAAGTCTCAAGGCGTACTGGTGGTGGAATATATTTATCAGCAGATCTTACATGATTGGTGTTATTTCCCTCAACGGTGTTTGTGGTTGGAGTGATTCTGTATCATTTACACTGACAAAATAAGGAGGAGTTAGGCTTTTCCCTTTATTTGAGTCTTTCTCGTGCTTACATGACATTTCAGAGTCCACTTCTCTCCCTGACCTCCCGCCCTGCAGAGACGTTCCTGCATCCTTGGGGCTGCTGACGGCAGTGACAAAAGCGCTGCGCCAAGACCTTGGGGTCCTCCCAGATCTCCTTTCGTGCCTGTAGGGTTTTGCAGATCAAATTGGCTCGGAAGAGTTAAGCTAGAATTAAATTCACCCCCACCCAAAACCGTTGCTTACCGCTTGCTTCAAAAATCCCGTTCTGCATATTTGGTGATTTACACACTTCGTTTAGAGGTCGGGGATGAGCCAGATATGAAAAGCAGATGTTGTGGAAGAGATGCTTTCCCAGGGGAATTACTCTAAAGCTTTCTATAGGCATTGCTTTGCAATTTTTCAGGAATGCAGTCAAATCTCCTCGTTAGGCACTCTGTGGCGTGGTCAGGACTCACGTTATTAATTCATACACTCTTGCTGTCCTTTCCACTCTCTACTATATAATAATCGAATGTGCTGTTGTTATTATTTGTACTGTACTGTGCCTGAAGGTCACACCTCAGTTCAGGGTTACAGCTAGCTAGGACTGTTTTTTGTGAAATGCAAATGTGTCACAGTTTGCATGTTTATTGAAGCCAAAGCCTTTCATCAGTGCAGCATGTTGTGGTGTCATCCAGGTTTCAGCGGGAAGGGGTGTACCAGGTGTGGGGCTCCCCGGGCGGGACTGCCTGGGGCAAGAGGAGTTGGCATGACAGACGGCATCCAGCCTTTCAGCTGCAAAGCTGAGGTGTTTGTTCTGAAAACAACCACTCTGAAAAACGAGCATTTCACAAATAAATGCTTGGGAGGTGTATTGGGTCTGACTGAGTTAATTCCCCCCCTAGCAGCCCTCATAGTGCTGTGCTTTGTATTGGTAGCTAGAAAGGTGTTGGTAACACACCAGGGTTTTGGCTGCTGCTGAGCAGTGCTCGCACAGCATCAAGCCTGCCTCTCCAGTAGGCTGGGGGTGGGCAAGATCTCTGGGAGGGGACATAGCCAGGACAGCTGACCCAAACTGACCAAAGGGATATTCCATACCATATGACGTCTGCTCAGCAATAAAAGCTAAGAGAAAGGAGGAGGAAGTGGGGGGGGCATTCGTTATTTATGATGTTTGTTGTCCAGAGCAACCGCTATGCATACTGAAGCCCTGCTTCCCAGGAGGTGGCTGGACATTGCTTGCTGATGGGAAGTAGAGAATAAAATCTTTGTTTTTCTTTTGCTTCCACACATGTCTTTTGCTTTCGCTTTTATTAAACTGCCTTTATCTTGACCCACGAGATTTTTTTTCACCATCTCATTTTCTTCCTCCCCCCCCATCCTGCTGAGGAGAGGAGTGATAGAGTGGCTTGGTGGCACCTGGCGTGCAGCAAAGGTCAACCCACCACAGTCCTTTTTGGCACCCAATGTGGGCCATGAGACAACGGCAGCTTTGTATTGTGTCCTGTAGCTATAGTAGTTATTTAGTGGCAAGCTCCTCGGCACGTCACAGATTTTGTTGGCTCCACTCCTAATCTCTTTATTTTGCTGAGCTTGGGAACATGTTAATACAAAAAATGGCTATGTGCTTTGCCCTGGCATTGATGGCCTTACTGTGCTGGGGGAGATATCTTGTGGGGAGGATGAAGGACCTTGGGAACATGCTAGTGCAAACAACGGCTATGTGCTTTGCCTTGGCATTAAGGGCCTTGCTGCGCTGGGGGAGCTATCTTGTGGAGAAGATGAAGGAATACATCTCCATCTCCCTACCCAGGACTGGTGTGGATGGTTTTATTATGCAGGCTCCCGAGGTCCTTGTTCACCTTCTGTGAGCTGTTTAAGACTACTAATTAATACTGTTGGTACATTATGGGTTTTGTGGATTCTGGTCTCGTCCTGGTATAAGAGAAGACAACTTTTGGGTGACACGGTACTGATATGTGCCCTGAGGCAGCTGGTCCTTGGGTGGCAAGGTGCGTGGAAGGATTTGGGCAGATTCCTAGGATGGTTATCACCTCTCATAACCTGGGACTTTACACCTGAACAGGTTAGCAACCCTGGCAAACTGACGTGCCACCTGATAGAAGGGTGCCTTGTCTACCCTGATGAAAAGCAACAGCTTCCAGCACCGTATTGGGGCCTGGCCTATACCTATTGAGCCACAGTTCAGTACTCTCAGAAGACTGTGGTTGAGCCAGGGACCCAAACTGCATCTGAGGACACCATGATTGAGATAGGGACCCAGACAACAACAACAACTACAGTAATTGCCCCAGTAGTAAAAAAGAAACAGTGGACAAGGAGAACAACAGGTCCATACTATTGATTAATAAGGAAGGAAGAAGAAGAGGAAAGGTTTGATCAAGAAGCCACTCCTTTGACACAGAAATTGGAGGAAAGAGTGAGAGAATTCAAAGAGGAAGCAGAAACTACCCTGTCCCTGACCTCATCAGAACTTTGAAACATACGGAAAGATTACAGCTGCCAGCCAGGTTTGCAGATTGCTGCCTGGCTGCTCCAATGCTGGGATAATGGGGCCAACAGTTAGCAATTGGAAGGTAAGGAAGCCCAACAGCTGGGTTCCCTTGCTAGAAACTGTGGAATTGAGAGAGGAATTGGAAAAAAGGCAGCAATTTGTAGGCTCTGGAGACAGATCCTCTCAAGTGTGAGGGCAAGATATCCATTCAAGGAAGATCTTGTGAACTCCCCAGGAAAGTTGACTACCACAGATGAAGACATCTGGCACCTGAGAGAATTAGTGGTGCTGGAAGTCATCTACGGTGATCTAGACAATGATGAGATCTCCAAAGATCCAGAGGATGTCCTGTGCACACAGGCCATGTGGAGGAAGGTGATTCAAAGAGCAAGTCCCGTGTTATATGCTAACAGCTTGGCAGCGATGTATTGCACAGATATGGATACACCAACTGTGGAGTGTCTTGGCTCCAAAACGTTGAAGAAAATCTCTATACCTTCTCACCCCTAGGGGCCAGCACCTTGGCTGTCAGGGGCACCCTAAGAAATCAGTCATCTCTTGCCCCAGTGTCCTGGTTTTGGCTGGGATAGAGTTAATTTTCTTCCTAGTAGCTGGCATAGTGCTGTGTTTTGGATTTAGTAGGAGAAGAATGCTGATAACACACTGATGGTTTAGTTGTTGCTAAGTACTGCTTATGCTAGTCAAGGCCTTTTCAGCTTCCCATGCTCTGCCAGGTGCACAAGAAACTGGGAAGGGGGCATAGCCAGGACAGCTGATCCAGACTGGCCAAAGGGCTATTCCATACCATATGACATCTTGCTCAGTGTATTAATTGGGGTGGGGTTGGCCGGAGAGCAGCGATTGCTGCTTGGGAACTGTCTGGGTATCGGTCAGTGGGTGGTGAGCAATTGCATTGTGCATCACTTGCTTTGTATATTATTATTATTATTATCATTATTATTATATTGTTATTATTATCTTTACTATCTTACTTTGTTTCAATTATTAACTGTTCTTATCTCAACCCAGGAGTGTTTCTCACTCTACTCTTCCGATTCTCTCCCCCATCCCATCAGTGTAGGGGGAGTGAGCGAGCGGCTGCGTGATGCTTAGTTGCTGGCTGGGGCTAAACCATGACACCCAGTCAGAGGGAAAGGGAGCCCCAGGCACATGCCGTGTGGCGCACTCTGGTTCTTCCTGCATGACCGGGGGAGGACATGAGGAATTGGGATGGTGAACCCACCTTTAAGCTGGAAGTCTGTGTATGCAAACTGAGAGGGGAGACAGCTGTTAAGAAGGGGCCACCCAAGAAGACTGTCAGATTAGTTGCTGTAGAGACACAAGAAGGCAATCAGCAATCTCCCAGACATAGAAGAACTGAAATCACCTTCTTTGATCCTGGTGAGGGGACTTCTGGCCTGGCACTGCAAGGGTCAGACAGTGAATACTCTGATGAGGAACAGGAATAGAGGGTCCCTGCCTTTGGCCAGGAAAAGCAAAGATATCACCAGGTATACTGGACTGTGTGGATTCGATGGCCTGGCACATCAGACCCACAGAAGTATTAGGCTTTGGTAGACACTTGCGCACAGTGTATGCTGGTGTCATCAGGGTATAGGGGCACAGAATGCATCTGGATCTCTGGAGTGACAGGGGAATGCCAAGAATTGTCTCTATTGGAGGCTGAGGTGAGCCTAACAGGGGACAAGTGGGAAAAACACCCCATTGTGACCAGCCCAGAGGCCCCTTATATCCTTGGCATAGACCACCTCAGAAGAGGGTACTTCAAGGACACAAAGGGGTACCAATGGGCTTTTGGTGTAGTCACTGTGAACACAGAGAAGATTAAACAGTTATCTAGCCTGCCTGGCCTCTCAGAAGATCCCTTCGTTGTGGGATTGCTGCGAGTTGAAGAACAGCAGGTGCCAATTGCTACCAGGATGGTGCATTGGCGGCAATATTGCACAAACCGAGACTCCCTGGCTCCCATCCATGAGCCAGTTCATCAGCTGGAGAGCTAACGAGTCATCAGCAAGACTCACTCACCTTTTAATAGTCCCATATGGCCAGTGCAAAAGCCTCACAGAGGGTGGAGGTTAACAGTATACTACCATGGCCTGAACGAAGTGATGCCACCACTGACTGCTGCTGTACCAGGCATGTTAGAGCTCCCATATGAACTGGAGTCGAAGGCAGCCAAGTGGTATGCTACAACTAACATTACCAATGCGTTTTTCTCAATTCCTTTGGTAGCAGAGTGCAGGCCACAGTTTGCTTTCACATGGAGGGGTGTCCAATATACCTGGAATCAGCTGCCCCAGGGGTGGAAGCGCAGCCCCACCATTTGTCATGGACTAATCCAAACTGCACTGGAGAAGCATGATGCCTCTGAACATCTACAATACATCGATGATATCATCGTGTGGGGAAGCAAGGCAGAAGAAGCATTTGAGAAGGGAAAAAGAGTAATTCAGATTCTTCTGAAAGCTGGTTTTACCATAAAGAAAAGCAAGGTCAAGGGACCTGCACAGGAGATTCAGTTCTTGGGAATAAAATGGCAGGATGGACACCTGTCATGTGGCTATGAATGTGGTCAACGAGACAGCAACTATGTCTCCACCAGCTAACAAAAAGGAAACACAGGCTTTCCTAGGCTTTGTGGGGTTCTGGAGAATGCATATTCCAGGTTATAGTCAGCTTGTGAGCCCTCTGTATTGAGTGACCCAAAGGAAGAACTATACTGAGTGGGGCTTTGGGCAACAACAAGCCTTTGAGCATATCAAAGAGGAAATAGCTTTTGCCGTAGCCTGTCTATGCTGTCCAAAACATCCAGGACCAGCTGTGCAAAATGTACTCTCTACATTGCAGCCAAGGAGCATGGTCTCACCTGGAGGGTCTGGCAGAAAACATCAGGAGAAACCTGAGATTGATCATTAGGGTTTTGGAGCTGGGGGTATCAAGGATCAGAAGCCTACTACACCCCAACTGAAAAAGAGATACTAGCAGCATATGAGGGGGTTCAAGCTGCTTCAGAAGTTGTTGGTACAGAATCATGTCTAATTTTGGCACTGCGATTGCCTGTGCTACACTGGATGTTCAAAGGAAACATTCCCTTTACACATCATGCAACCAGCACTATGTGGAGTAAGTGGGTAGTGTTGATCACGCAATGAGCTCAACTGGGGAAACCCAGCTGCCCAGGAATCCTGGAAGAGATCATGGACTGGCCAGAAGGCAGAAATTTTGGAGCATTGCCTGAGGAGTTGGCTTGTGCCCAAAAGACACTACCATAGTATGAATTATGAGAACATGAAAGGCATTATGTTTGGTTTAGTGATGGATCCTCTCATGTGGTAGGAAACCGTCGGAAGTGGAAAGCTGCTGTGTGGAGTCCCACATGACAAGTCATTGAGGCCACTGAAGAAGGTGAGTCAAGTCAGTTTGCAGAATTGAAAGCCATCCAACTAGCTCTAAAGATTGCTGAACAAGAAAAGTGTCCAGCACTCTATCTCTACTGACTCCTGGATGGTGGCTAATGCCCTATGGGGTGAACTACAGCAGTGGAGGACAACCAATTGGCAGCACAGGGATAAACCCATCTGGGCTGCTGCATTGTGGCAAGACATCACTGCCAAGGTAGAAAACATGGCTCTAAAGCTCATGTAGATGAGCTCATGTAGATGCTTATATGCCCAAAAGCTGTGCCACTAAAGAACATCGAAACAAGGAACAGGTAGACAAGGCTGCCAAAACTGAAATAGCTCAGGTGGACCTGGACTGGGAGCACAAGGGTGAGCTATTTTGTAGCCCAATGGGCCCACAAAACATTGGTACATCTAGGGAGAGATGCAACATACAGATGGGCTCGTGATTGAGGGGTGGACCTGACCATGGAGGCCATCACACAGGTCACTCATGAATGTGAAACGTGCTGCAATCAAGTGAGACACATGAGTAAAATCTCTCTGGAATGGAGGGCAGTGGCCTGGCAAATTGACTATATTGACCACTGCCACAAACACGCCAAGGCAAGTGCTACATACCATGGTGGAAGCAACTGCTGGTTGGCTAGAAACATACCCTGTAAACTATGCCACTGCCTGAAACACCATCTTAGGCCTTGAAAGGCGAATTTTGTGGCAACATGGTGCCCCAGAAAGAATTGAATTAGACAATGGGACTCATTTCTGAAATATCCTCAAAAACTCCTGGGCAAAGGAACATGGCATTGAGTGGGTATATCACATCCCCTATCACCCACAAGCCTCTGGAAAGACTGAGAGATATAATGGACTGTTAAAGACTATGCTGAGAGCATTGGGCAATGCGGCATGGAAACACTGGGATGCAAATTTAGCAGAAACCACTTGGCTGGCTAACACCAGAGGATCTGCTAACCATCCTGGTAGTGGCCAAATAAACCCCCTACATACAGTGGGAGGAGGTAAGGTCCCTGTATTGCGCATAGGGAAGTGGCTGGGAAAGGCTGTGTGGATTGCTCCTTCCATGGGAAAAGGCAAACCCATTTGCAGGATTGTGTTTGCTCAAGGATCTAGGTGTACTTGGTGGGTAATGCGGAAGGATGGGGAGACCTGGTGTGTGACTCAAGGAGATTTAACCTTGGAGGAAAAAAATCTGTGATGTGAGTTGTATGTTGTAGGAAGTAATGTAGCAGGAATGACCTGAACCAACAAAGAGTGAGTTTTGCAAGGAACCAGATGAGTGCAATGATGACTCAAACCAAGCTGGTGTTGGTGCCCAACAACTGAACATACTGCTTCTTCTGTCCTGAACACTCATGTTGACAGATTGGGCCCGAGTCACAGCCTGTTTGTGAACACCGGGAGGGGTGGAAGAAGCCCATGGAATGGGAGAGTAACATTTATCTGTTAAAGGACAGTGGACAGTAGTTAATGAGAATGTATAAATCTGTACGTTGGGTGTAAAGATGGTTTAAGTATGCAGCTTAAGTTGTAAGTGTTGGTAAGAAGGGATTTCAGTAGTGAGAATTAAATACAATGGAATGGTTAGAAGATACACATATATGTATTAAATTATGTGGGACCTGAGCATGATGCAAATGGTATGGAATAAGGGGTGGAGGTTGTACTGGGTCTGACTGAGATGGAGTTAATTTTCCCCAAAGCAGCCCTCAGAGTGCTGTACTTTGTATTGGTAGTTAGAAAGGAGTTGAACATACCAGTGTTTTGGCTGCTGCTGAACAGTGCTCGCACAGCATCAAGGCTGCCTCTCCAACATTTCCCCCCTTCACCAGTAGGCTGGCAAAGCAACAGGATTTCTGCTGCTGAACTGCTTTGTGTGTTGCTGTGAAAAACTGTTTGCAGCTCTCCTTACATGAGAACTGGGAAGAAGCCTGTGGGAGGATTCCCTTCATCTTCCAACAGAAAAAAAACATGCTTCTCCCTGTAACCCTCAAAACTGTGGGCAGCAATGGCTGAAGTAGTTCACCACACTTCTGAGAAGGCAGGAATGCAAAATACTTGTATGTGTCTTGTCAGAAAACAGCCTGGCAGCCTGGTTTAGACCTCAGTAATTGTATTTTGTACCATTCATCGATGATCTGCTTTCAGAAATGTCTGGAATGGTGCTATTATCATACTGACTCTTACTGTCCCTCTATTTATGATATTTTTCCCTGAATGACTAAAATAAGCATTTCAGAAAAAGGGGTAAAAAAATCTATTGTGGAGAATTTTTCCTTTTGCTTAAGTCACCATTTGAAGAAGTTTCTTTGCAATTACTGAAGGTTACAGGCGTGTATTTGACCTATGGAGGGATTTGCCTCTTTTTATGTATTTTCTTTTTCTTTTCTTATCTAGCAAGCGTTTTCTAAAGCACTACTGAAACACTTCATTTCACCCTATCTCCATATCTCATGATGTTCCACAGGCAACTCAAGAAAAATCAGGAAAGAAAACTTTGCCAGGCTCATTTTACAGATGCCCTCTTGTTTTTCTGTTACAAGGATTAAAGACAAAACTGCTCGCTCTTCTCGTAGTCATTTACTGTTTTGCACAGCTGTCCCATTGCCTCCAGCTCAACAATCCTATTGCCACCACGATCTCCATGCAAGAAATTCATAGCGATCCTCTACTCATTTTTACGGTTTGCCTTTGGAGTCCACCCATAGGAAGAGCAGGGGATGGTGCAGTCCTTGCAGAGGCAGACCTGCACGTGCCACATCATTCATTCCCAGCGTAGGATGCAGCAGCGCTGGAGCCCTGGGCGATGCGGGAGTGCAGCCTGCCAGGAAGCGCAGCCCAGCTCTATGTGGGGCACAGGTTTCCTGGCTTGCATAGGTGGAGCTTGTCCTTTTTTTAAGGGAAGAGGGCATTTTTTTCATCCTGTGTAAATCATGCGTGAGGACACATGACGAAAGCATGCGTTGTGAACCCTCCCCCACTTCCTCGCCTGCCACAGTCTTGAGGTGTCTTCTCCTCTGTAATTAGGTTAAGTAGCTCTTGCAGAATGAGCTAAGAGGAGATACAGAGCTGGAGCATGGAGACACCTAGGGTCTGTTAAGGTCATTAGGCTCCAGCAGCATTGCTGCAGGAGGAATGCTTCCCTCGCAGTTTTACCCTTTTAGCAAATCCTTGTGGGGAACAGCTTGCCTTTAAAGACAGCAAATTTTGCGTTAGAAGAGAAAGAGCAAGAAAGCTGCTTTCTGCAATCAGCAGATTCTCTTTCTTGCTCAAATGAGAGACTGATGTTTCCCTGCAGGTCTCTGTTCTGGCTCTTCTGCCTAATATAGCTCCTTGCCTTTAATTTATGTGTTGGCAAATGTGCCTTACTGCTATTTCAAAACAAAATCTCTTTACGATGCGTGTATATGTGTATGTATATGTGCACATACACACATGCACTTCAGTAACTCATTGCTTGCTCCTAGTGTGTATATATGGAAAAAAGTAGTTCGGAAAGACAGGTACTCCTCTCTCTGGAAAAGACCTTTTGAAAAGCCTATTTTAGCTGGTCCTGATCTCAGTTGTTAATTGAGGAGACAATGGGGAGCTCTGAGCAGAAATTGCTGCTAATGTGGCATTCACTGACGTACCTGGATGTAGATTTCCTCAGCATCAGGACGCTCATTTGCAGCTGAACAGGGAAACTCTAAAATGACAGTGGAGGGCAGATCAGGCTCCAGAAGCAAGATCCCTCATGATTTCTTTCACTTGTAGTGGGATGAACACTCTACCTTTCTTGCAGCAACCCTCTTCAGGCTTTGGCTCACACGATTGACCGAGAAGGTGGTTCCCAGTGGCAGCCAGGGCAGTGTGAGAGAAGGTGTTAACAGAACTGCACAACCAGAATAAAATGATGGCCAGCGATTTCAACCCCTTCTTCATCCCATGGCCTGCTTCCAAGCAGGGCATTCGCATAGAGCCTTGCAGCTCTCTGAAGGGGGATTTGTCTGCTTTGGGTAGAAGTGTATTTCCAAGAAGCCAGCATGGCGCAAGAGGCTCCTGCCAGATGTTAATCTGAGATCTTACTCAGATTTTGGTGAATATAGCCATAAGGTCCTACAATAAAGCCAGTGAAAAGACTCAGTCCCAGCACCTGTACTGGGAGCACAGTCTTGGCTGGACCAAAACTTCAGGAGCTTAGTGAGGACATAATCCTGGGGCAGAAAATGCTGGTATGCCTTAGGGGCACCTCATAAAATACCCTGATGCTTTCTACAACTGAGCAATGAGCTGCAATAACATAATACCAGGACTTGAGAATTTCCATGCTGGCACCTCTGCCCTCCCATTTTGACCACTAAATGAGATTAAAAGTTCACTCATGAATTTCAATGATGAAGCCAACCACCTTGTTTCGAGGAGGTTGCAGTGAATTAGATTAGCAGAGGGACAAGCTAATATGAAAAGAGAGGCTTACAGTTAATTAAGTGAATGAGGAACTTCCAAAAGGAAGGTTATGGGAGGTCAGTGTTTAAATGGAAATAGGTCATCACTACTGCTGCAGCACCACGCTTAAGGCTTTACAGTCAGGAGAACCAACCTCAGCTGGCACCTTTTGTGCCACCACACCAAGCCTACCCATTTGTCCAAAACTCAGAACTGGCTGCCCAAGGACGTTTTATAGTAGACATGCAATGGACTTGGCAAGGGGAATATTGAGCCGTGTGATGGGGAGCCTGGGGTGGGAGTGGTGGCTTTGCAAAGTCTGACAGTGTTCAAGCAGTTGCTGCAGGAAGGTGTTTTCTGGACTGCAGATACTGAGCAATACTGCCATGGTAGTGCAGCTTGATGTCTAAGTAAATGGATTTATTTCATTTTTTTGCTGTGTGAGCACATGTTTATCAGTAAAGCACTGGGAGGAGAGAATGGGTACAACAGACTGCCTCACATAAAGTGAAGTACCTGCATCTTATTGATAGTCACAGCCCGTAAATGCATAGGTTGCTTTCATATTCAAGACTTTTCAGAAACAGTATCCTTAAGATTTCTGAATGTCTTAGAAATCAACATAACAAGAAAAACCTCTGCACACTTGAATTAAAACTCATGAGGATGAAAGCACATGGGCAAGCAAGAGGATAAACAATGAGAAGTGGGCAATGGAAGTGAAAGGGATGGAGCAAAGAGTAAAAGACAGGTCAAGTTTTGGAGCCGGTTTTGTAACAAAACTCCAGTTTCTGGAATAACCAACTAATACTGAGGTCTTCACTCCTTGGGAGCTTCTATTTCTCTTTGTTTGGAAACATTTAGATAGCTGCGGCATAGTCATGAAAATGTTTATAAATCCAAAGCTTCATAAATCTGCAGGAGATGTAAATCATTTGTCATCTGCTATTTGCTAGTCTTTTATAAAAATGTCAATCATCCAAGTAGGGTTTGGCTAGGGTAGCCAAATTCAAATAGAAAATACTGAATAGGGGCTAAATCAGGAACTGACAGCCAAGACAATCTGCTTTCCTTGAACACATGTTTTTTCTTAAGAGAGACCATGGTGACTGAATGTCTGGGCATTATAGATCTCAATGATACAGGTAAGAGGCCTCCCTTCACTTCAGTCGGGTTTACCACACCTTGCAGTCTGGCACTGATTCCTTGGCTTGCTGCTGCTTCAGCCCCCTTCCTTGAAGTGCACCTGGGCAGTGGCAAAATGTTCTTTAGGGAGAAAAAGGCAAAACAGCAGTTCCCTAATCTCATGGGTGAAAACAGAGCTATACAACACACTTCCCTCTCCTCCCCCGCCTTCATCTCTCATGTCATACTTTTTGCGGCAATTCTCCTTTGAAAAAGAAAACATGTAGGGTGTTTTCCTCCCTGACGGTGTGTTTGAAGCCAAGGACAAAGCCAGGGTACCCCTCTGCTTGGAGCACGTTTTGCTCAGCCAGCCCCATCCTTTTCTTTACGGAAAGGGTGGTCAAGCATTGGAACAGGCTGCCCAGAGAGGTGGTGGAGTCACCATCCCTGGAAGTGTTCAAAAAACGGGTAGATGTGGCACTTCGGGATATGGTTTAGTCTAGTCTGCCCTTGATTGGTTTAGGTGGGCTTGGTAGTGTAGGTTAATGGTTGGACTGGATGATCTTAAAGGTCTTTTCCAACCTAGACGATTCTATGATTCTATGATTCTATGATCCCTGCACAGGGCAGGGGCGCATGGTGCCAGCCTGGCACCTCTGCCGGGCTGTGGGTCTCAGCCATTCCTTGCATTTGTGCTTGTCACCAGCCTCCTCGCAGGGCCAGGGGCCTGTGTGCCCAGCAGTCACATACCACCCTGCAGTGTGACACACCTGTCCAGAGTGTGCTTGTTCACATCCCGCATCCCTCAGGGCCCTTGCACTCCCAGGACAGAGTGTGGGGAGGCCATCAGGGTGGGAGAAAGGATATGTTGAGTTGTGACCTGAAATAACATCAAAGACACTTTTTTTTTTTTTTTTTTCCAGAGCTGTGCTGGGCTTTGTTAGTCTTCAAACATCCTAAACCAACAGGAGGTCAGCATGGCCTCCATGCTGGACTCCAGTATTTTCTCTCTACTTTGAGCGTGGGATCTTTTTGTCAAAAATGTAGGTGCTGCCTCCAAGGGTCCTGCCACTGCTTGGCAGCTTTGGCCAATTCAGTTACATGCTGTGGTTTACCCAGGTTTTACAAGGCTGGGCATGGCTGAAAGATAAGGTGGAAGGTCTCAGGAGCCCTTTTGCTTTATTATAGACAAAGTGTAGGATCTTACTTTCACAGCTTAATGTGGATTCTCACGGCAACACTTTCAGCAACACTTGCAAATCCCTGCATCGTCATGCAGTCAAGCTAAATTTACATTACAATATTACGCCATGAAAATATATTAGCAGTAATTGCTGTTAAATGAGGCAGGAACATTTTAAGATAATTATTTTTGTGGGGAAAAAAACCTAACCAAAAAAAAACCCCAACCCTAAGTGGCTTAAGAACTTATACAGTATGGATAAATGCTCTCAATAATATGACAGGTTCATGTGTGACAGCTATCCTCAGTTCCCCAGTTGCAAGTCCCCATGTGTTTATGACTCTGAGGAGCAGCATCAGTTACCACTGACTGGCTGATGCTCTCTGTGCAGATACACTATTGGTAGACTCGCATGAATTATTGTGATTAAAAATATGGTAGACCAAACAAATTACTGAACATTTCCTATCCTACCTCCTCCACTGGATATTTTTGAGAATTGTTACTGACAGGAATATTTCAAATGTAGGTTGTTTGGTTTGGTTTTTTTTTTTCATTTTGCATTGATTTTTTTTCTCTGCTTATTTGGAAAAAGGCAACAAGTTATTCTTCTTTCAAGATCATTATCAGTTGTTTTTAACACCACACAGTGACACTTATACATCAGGACCACGGCACATTAGGTCTTCAGTGACCTCACTCCAACAGTGTGGTCCAAGTTACAAAGAGCAACAGACTATGCCGGAAGGCCACATATGGTAAGAGTTTTTTAGAAGCTAAACTGCCTCAGACATACCAGCTTGGAGGAAAAGTCCAGAATATTCTGGCTGGCCAACATGGGAAGAACAACAACTACCATTCTTTTTCTCTTGGATGGCCATGACCAAAGCCAACCTACCAACCAACCAACCAAACCAACCAAACAAAAAAAACCAACAAAGTTGTAGTTTTCCTTTCCTCAGTATCATCCTTGGACTTGTGCCTGAATCATCCTAGTCTGGCTAACTCCTGCTGGCGCTCCAGGAAGCACTCAGCCACGTGGTGTCTGCATTACTGCTGACAGAGCAGTGAGATAAGATATGCTCCAATATTCTTGAGTGATTACTTTGTTCCAGTGCTATTTAATACTGTGAAAAAGCACCCTTGAATTCTTCTTATACAAGGTATAATGAAATAAACATGACATTATTTGAAAACCAAATTTTGAAGGCGTTTGTTCATGATAAAAGCAAAACTATCCATTTGTGGCTGTTCATAAACATGAACGTAGATCCCTTTCATTTGCCATTTTTGAATGATCAGATCCATGGTAGCTGGAGCATTAGAAACACAGAAGTCTAAGCCATATGGTCATAGGAAATAAGGTCACTTCATCTATTCCCCTACCTCACCCAGGTTACAATGTCATTCCTGGCAGATAGTTCACTCAGGGATCCTTAAAAACTCTGATGGTGAGACTTCACGGCTGTTTCAGGCAGCCTCTTCAAATGCTTTGTGATCCCCACAACCACTCCACCATTCAGAGAGGACAGGACAGGACATGATCTTCTTGTGCAACAAATGTTTTGGGGATGTGGTGGGTTGGCCCCAGCCAGCAGGCAAACACACACCCAGCCACTCACTCACCCTCCCCAGTGGGAAGGGGAGAGAATAGGAAGAACAAGAGTGAGAAAATGTGTGAGTTGAGGTAAACACAGGTAGATCACTTACTGTTGCCCACAACTACTGTTGTGGGAAAACCAGACTGGACTTGGGGAAAGATTTTAATTTATTGCCAGTTAAACATTTAATTACTAATTTAGATATTGGGAAACAAAGAAGACAAACATATAACTATTTAGAGAAATCACTTTTCCTCTTCTCAGCTTCACTCCAGACACCTCTCCTCTCCGTTCCTGGTCTCCACTCCCCTTGTTATCACTGCAAGTTGCACTCCCTTTGGTGAGGCGATGGGTGGGACAGGAGCTTGGGGTCAGGGCACAGTGGTTTCTTTCTGCCACTTGTTGTTTCTCACTCTTTTCCTCTGCTGCTCCTTCCTTCTCACTCTTTTTTCTATCCTCTGGCATGGGTCCTCCATGGGCTGCAGTCTCTTTGGGGGAGTACCTGCTCTGGCATGGGTTATCCATGTGCCCCAGTCCCTTTGGGGGGTGTTACCACCTCTGCCATGCAGTGCCACCTACTCCTCTGGCCTTGCTTTTCCCTCTCTCTCAGCTTTTACCACCCTTTATTAAATATGTTTTTGCAGAAGCGCCACTGACTCCTTTGGTCAGTTCTGAGGCACCACCATCTTGGCTGAGGGGCTCAGCTGTGCCCTGCGATGTGTCGGTTGGAGCTGACTGGTACCGGGGGCATCCCTTGCCTCTCCTCACAGAGGCCACCCCTTGCAGCTCCCCACTTGCCACGCACACCCAAGAGCCAAGATTTCAACCATTTTCCACTCCATGTCAGAATGAAATAAACTTTAATGGTTTTGTACACAAGAAATCAGAAAGAGAGACTCAGTCACACTCAAATGGCCAAGGGCAGGTTGGTTAGTGTTGCAGAACATAGATGTTCACCTTAGTGTCTCAATTATCAAAAAGTGTCTTAACCTGTGAACTGCCTAAGCTTGGGTTGTTGGGGCAGAAAAAGGTGGTGGAGACAGGAGTGGCTTTCTTCTTTTGACTTTGGGTCACCAATGCTAAAATATCAAAATTTTCCAAAGAAAAATATCTTTGTTGAAAAATCCTGATTGATTTTCCAAGCAAGCATGTTTTTGGATGAATCCCCATAGCAATTCCAATAGGGGAAGTTTGCTGATCTGCCTCCACCGCTGAAGGATAGCGCAGGTGAGAGCTATCATGAAACGAGGGCCTCATCAATCTCAAGGTCTATCTACAAGCAACAGGGATGATGGCAGCCATTTTGTTAAGGCTCTTCAGGATGATTGAATGATTTTGATTTGCATTTCTTTGCTGGAAGGGTAAAGAACAGTCCTTACCCCTTGAAGGCATGTTCCTGCTGACATATTCCACTCAAGGACTTTTTGGCAGTTTTAAACACACATATTCCAGTCCTTGGCTAGTGTAAATTGATGTAGGTCCACTGCAGCCAACACATCTCTCTGAAAAGATGAAGTGTGGCCATATGTGTGAGGTAAAGAGCAGGAATAATACTAAAATAAAATTATTTTAATGGCTCTGATTTTCATCTAAACCCATATGGATTTTGTTTGACGTAAGTACTCTGATTTCACTGGAGTTGCTACAGTAAGGGGACCTCAGAGTCCAGCATCTTGTACTTGTAGGTAGAAGTGGCAGTAGATTACATGTATTGTAACGACGGATGTAGCAAATACACACCCATTTCAGTCCCCAAGGTAATATGTTTCTCTTGGGAAAGCAATGGAATATTAGGAAAGTATGATTTTTAAATAAGCCTATAATTACATTTTTGCACAGTTCTATTTCCCCAGGGTTGAATTCACATTTACTGGATTACCGAAGTAACCCAGAGCAATGTTACACTGTTACAGGGTATGTTCCAGGTGGCCAAGGCTACTCTAGCGGAGGGAACTGCTTGGTCATCTGCTTTCTTTGGATCCCTGGGAACTTTAGAAAGACTCCAAAGTCAAAGTACCAGCTTTTCTATCACCCTTTACTTGAATGTGTCCTCACTGCGATACTGTAAGCGGTCTGTACAAAAAGTTTGCCATTTTGTGAAAAGAAATCTCCAAGGTGCCAGAAGTTTGAGTGAGTCCTTTATGGCTTAAAAATCTTCACAGATTCATCACAAAATTCTAGGAAATATGGGATGGGTATTTTTACCTTCTCCCTCTAAGTCTTACAAGGCTTGTGTGAATTGGTTTCAACTTCTGATACTCTCTACCTTTTTTTCTTACTTCAAGTCTCTTTCTTATCTAGGTCTGTGGTTTGATATCCATATAGAGAATTAAAGCCAAGGGACACATTTTAAAAACTCACAAAATGTTGAATCACCACAGTATTCCAACATCATATCTGTGAAAGAGCATCTTTATCTTAGGAGCTGGAAAGCTGCATTACTCGGCAGCATGCCCTGCAATACTCAGGATGCTGTAAAGAAATACAACCTGCATCTCTAGAGTGCTTAAACCACAACTCTACCCTTACTGCCATACATTTCTTTGAAATTTAAGTTGTAATCATCCACGGAATACCACACTGGTTCAAATTAATTTCTGTATAGATTGGTGGTAGGATTGCAGCTGGGTTGGTCTAAAATCGTAAGCAAGAGCAAGTTTGTGGGCTTATAAAGAAGGAAGGTGTGCTCTCATGCCTGACTGCTTGCCAATTTTTACCCCATTTGCATTAGTTAATCTAAGAAAAGATAGATTTACATACAATCTACATACAGTCCTTATCTTGTTGCATGCATCAGGTGTATCTTTTACCAGTCTCTGAGAGCCTTCATAACACCAATCCTTGCCTCACCTCCATGAGGATGGAGATTATCACTGTATTTATGTTGGTACCTTACTGCCTTAGGAGTCAATGGGAATTATACCCTCCCATCCCCAGTGGTGGGGTCTGCCCTGGCCCAGTCCACGAGCAAGACCAGGTGCTGCCCTCTGCCCCATGCCCTGTGGGGATGCTGGGGCAGGGCCAGGAGCAGCCACCGGTGAATCTTGCAGGGCTGTGGCCTGGTGCTCACCACCCCTCCTAAGGATCAGGGTCTGCATGGATACACTGAGAGTCACATGGCAAATCCACAGCACTGTGCCTAGCTGCTCTTACTGCATCCGTATATTCATCCACTACTGTGCATGCACACCCCTGACACGTTTCTTCACCTCAGCTGAGTTCAGTCCCAAGGGCTCTTGGTGGGAGTTGTGCTGACTTAATGCTAAGGGCTATGTTCAGGTGATGAACTGGTCTTTTCAGTCACCACTTTTGCATTTCTACATGCAAACTCAACCCCTTAGTTTGATCTCACAGCTGTCTATTCAGATGTAATCTTAATATAAAAGCATAAACCTAGTGTAAAGAAAAAGGTTATGCACTAATTCTCAAGTTTGTTTGTGTTAAAGAGTAATACCAGGCAGAAATAAAGCTGGTCTTCCTATAGATTTTACAATCGTGATAGTATACCTTTCATAACCATTGCATACCACCCATTTTCTTTTTCGGCTAAGCAGGGATAAGTAACTATGTCACATATAGGCTAGGAGAGAATCAAAACCTCTGCACCAAGAGGAGAACCAGTTCTCAAGTTTTATTTCTCTTCTAAGGAGAAGCAGTGTTTTTAGCAGTGATAATAAAATATTGGACTTAAAATTGGATCTTTCAATTTGAAACAAAGGTTTCTTTTAAGTATTTAGAATATAATAATTTCTCATATTATTGAGTTGTCTGCCATTCCAAGTTAGGAAGGCTGGCAATGAAGGCAGACCAGGTCTAGAAAGGGAAAGGTGAAAAATAGTGACCACCACAGATTTAAAGACATTCTGTGATAGAAAGTTATTTCAGGACAGAAGCCAAGAACAGGAAGGTGAGGGGAGGGAAGGCAAAGGAAGGAGAGGGAAGGGGTAGCATGTGGATGATTTACGGGCAGTCATTTGGCATCATGCAAATACTGCAAATGTGGCTTTGCAACTTCAGTGTCAGACTGTCACAAGAGAGGCAATGGAAACACTGAACTTGGATGGTAAGACTAGGCCACCTGCTCTTCAGGCCAGGAGAACTGCTGAGGGTGGAGGTCCTGTGGAGATGCACCAACTGCTGACGGCTTCCAAGTACCAAGAACCCATGCAAAATCCAGAGTGAAACTAGGAGCAATGTAACCGGCCATCTGTATGTATAATGGTATATGTGAGAATGTCATTTGGTGTGTTGGATTTGTTTAAATATTAGTGTCCCATTATATGTCAAGACACTGTGAGAGTATGGGCTTGCTTCTTTTGCTGCCTGTGCTGCCTTTAGATATTTGGGAATGATGAGAACCTAACCCAGTAAAACATCATTGGTCTGCAATGGCCCACAGGATAAAACTCAAACCATCAGCCTTCTCCTTCAGGAGGCCCTTTCAGTGCTGTACAACCACTGTTTTCTGAATAGAGAAGCCTAAAGGAGAGCTATTGGTTTCATCTGACAGCCCAAATGAGGGTGGGGTGGTGGGATGCCAGGAACAGTAATAAAGTGAGGGATGTTCTTCAGACGTTCTTCAGATGTTCTTCCTTCTTCCTTTTGCCACTGTCTCTGAAACCCCAAACAAATTGAATTGTGTATCACAGAAGTTAAAGTTTACACAAGTCTGGTAAAAATGAAATGAATGTGATAACAGGAAGATACATTTCTCTGCTGCAGTAAGAAGGAATAAAACAGGTATAGTAGTTAAAAGGTTTTTTTCTGTTATTTTCTGTATTCTACAAACTGTGTGTGGCCAAAAAATGTGAACATTAACCTGCTTTATTTTCAAGAAGAAAAGTATTGGATTAGATCCTTGTGCTGAAGACAAAAATGGCCTTTCTTAGACATTTGGTAGGCCACTACTTGAGAACACACAAAAAGCATCGCTGGGGCACCTTGGGTGGATCATGACCACATGGAACAAAACCACAAGCCATGGGCTCTGTTGCTGCCCTGCCTGGCGCTTGGCAGGTGCTGCTTTTGGAGGCTTTCTGCCAGTTTGTATCTCTGAGGTCTGAGTGTGTACTAAATTGGACGAGGGGGCACTTTCAAACTGCAAACTGTCCTCTCTAGTGACATTATTGGGAAGGCTATTCTACAGGAACAGTGCATCGTGGAGCCATTATCATTCTTCTGGAAAAGCAGGAGCATTTCTGTTCTAGGCTCCCTTCACTTTTGCCTTTTGATTTTTTTTTCCCAGAGAAGAGGGGAATAGACATAAATGATGGAACAGCTCAACCAACAGCTGAAAACCACTCTATTATAAATATCAATGGGCTGCACTGGTCCCCCAAGGTGGGGCAGCTCCCCTATCCCCATCATTCCCTGCCTCGGTCATTGAGCCAGGGAGTGCTGATCAGCTGAGATGTGGACTTTTGCCTCGGCTGTGGCACAGGGATGACCAATAGCATTTTGGCACTGCCACCCTAGTGTACCTGCCTGAGTTGTCTTCCCTGGAGCCTCTAGGGACATGGATAAAGTGTTCTGCAGAATATTTTATGTCCCCATGTGCACAGGCAGTGCTGGCCAGTAGAACAGAGCATTTCTGTCATTGGGAAAGCATCATCAATGCTCGATGTGGTTCAGCACACAGAATGAGATGCCTCTGAGAGCCTGCAGATCGAAATAAAAAGGGAGCAGCTGTGAAGCTGGAAGGACTGAATATTTTCTTTTCTTTTTTTTTTTTTTTTACATTGATGGTATTAACTTCCTTCTTGAAGGAATCACAGCAAGGATGAATCACTGCCAAAGAGAGGGAAAGAGCACAGTGGAGAAATGGGTCTTCCCTTTGCCTGTGACAGCATGGGACAAGCCATGGAGACTGTGAGATGGGTGCGTGAGCGGGGCTGGAGGAACGAAGGGTGCAGGGAGCAGTAGAAGCAATGTCAACTGAGGTGTCTCGAGGACTCTGCCTTTCCAGCAGAGTATTGCAGCAGAGGCTAAATGATGGGGAATAATATTCATCGGTTATGGGGCTTTCCCCAGGAAGGGTGTGCAACAGGGTACTATCACTGGGAAGAATACAAGCTGTGCCACAGCTTCCAGGAGGCCTCCCTGCTGCCCCCAAGGTGAAGGGTCCTATAAGCTGAGTATGCCTGTGGGCGCAGGTGGAGAGCAGGTGTATTGGGTTTGCATGGCAAGGTTTCAGTAGTGGGCAGGCTACAGGGGTGGCTTCTGTGAGAAGCTGCTAGAAGCTTCCCCTATGTCCCACAGAGACAATACCAGCTGGCTCCAAGACAGACCCGCCGCTGGCCAAGGCCAAGCCCATCTGTGGCAGTGGTAGCACCTCTGTGATAACACGTTTAAGAAAGGGGAAAAAAAACCCCAACCCAATGGGATACAAACTGCAGCTGGAGTGAGGAGTGAGAATATGTGAGAGGAACAACTCTGCAGACACCAAGGTCAGTGAAGAAGGAGGGGGAGGAGGTGCTCCAGGCACCAGAGCAGAGATTCCCCTGCAGCCCCTGGTGCAGACCATGGTGAGGCAGCTGTGCCCCTGCACCCATGGAGGCCCACGGGGGAGCAGATACCCACCTGCAGCCTGGGGAGGACCCCACGCCGGAGCAGGGGAATGTGCCCAAAGGAAGCTGTGACCCTGTGGGAAGCCCACGCTGGAGCAGGCTCCTGGCAGGACCTGCGGACCCATGGCCCGGTGGAGAGAAAGGAGCCCATGCTGCAGCAGGTTTGCTGGCAACACCTGTGACCCCGTGGGGGACCCACGCTGGAGCAGGGCAAAAGTGTGATGAGTCCTCTGAGAAGGAAGGAGCAGCAGAGACAACACGTGATGAACTGACTGCAATCCCCATTGCCCGTCCCCCTGTGCTGCTCGGGGGGAGGAGGTAGAGAAAATCAGGAGTGAAGTTGAGCCTGGGAAGAAGGGAGGGGTGGGGGGAAGGTGTTTGAAGATTTGGTTTTATTTCTTATTACCCTACACATGTTCTCACTCCTCTCTCCTACTCAGTTTTGATTGGTAATAAACTGATTTTCCCTGAGTCTGTTTTGACCATGACGGTAATTGCTGAGTGATCTCCCTGTCCTCGACCCATGAGCTTTTTTGTTATATTTTCTCTCCCCTGTCCAGGTGAGAAGGGGAGTTATAGAGCAGTTTTGGTGGGCACTTGGCATCCAGCCAGGGTCAAACCACCACAGCAGGGTGTGCAGCCTGCAGCCGGGATCCTTGCAGGTGCTGGGAGGGACACACCGCACTGGGCCCACTACTGACTATGTCCCTTGTCCCCATGAAAGCAGAGCATGCCCTGAGGGGCAGGAGCTTGTGGGGGTTTAGAGCAGCCATCAGCCCACAGTGAAAGACAGGGAGTGTGAATGTGGTGATGGCACCAGGAGAAGAAAGCATAGCAGGGTACCAGCCTGTGCTAACTATGCGTGGCTGCTAGCAGTGCTGCAACGTTCACATAGTTGAGCACCTTCATGGTAAGTGACATGTTGTGAGTTTCTGCAAGTTTCTGCTCCATAAGAAGGAGAAAAAACCCCAACCTGTTACATCTAAACTCTCCAGAATATATGAAGCACAGCAATTGTGAGCAATAAGCACAATTTGACCTTGAAACTGCCACCACATCCTCTGACTACAGCATACTCCTGGCAGTTAGCTGAAGTGGGACCTGAAGGTTAGCTGAAGTGGGACCAGCATCTTATGGATGTTGCAGATGCTCACATAACACACTGATAAGGTGCATCTCATTATCACTGAAGTGCCAAGGGTAGATGCATATGCTCCTGGTGCTAAAAGGATACTCTGCTGCATTTCTTAACACTCATTTGAAAGACTGCAGTTGTATTCTAAGATGGAAACCTGGTGTCAGGTTGTAAGAAGGCAGCTGCCTTTGGAATAAAAGGAGAATGACAGTTTGCATTACTGTCATTATTAAAGCAGGGATACAAGCAAAATGGCAGACTGGAAGGGAAACTAAGCCCTCTCCCAGTGCAGCAGTAAATGGCCTTGGAGACACATAAAACAAATCTTATAAAAGGTTCATGTGAGCCTGTGCTTGTACACAACATAAGAGAAAAACTGATACAGATCCAACCTCATGATGTAACACCATGACATCCCCATGAAGGAGTCATATCAAAATCTCCAGTGCAAAGCTGTGTGTGAAGTGCTCTATAATGCAAACTATTACTATGTTTTGTGAGATCTTCCCTGTTCAGCTGGGGAAGTCAAAGCTGAATGAATCATGAACAAAACCTGGAAATTCCCCAAGTATATGCATCATCACCAGGCCCAGTCACAAACCATCTGGATACTGTTGATGATTAACTGTCTCTGGTCAGGAAGCACTGTCCTCGAGTCAGCTGCAGGTGTACCTTTTATAAGACCTTCTGGCTCTAAACCCCAGAATCCTAGGAAAGATGGAGCCAAAATATCATTTGCTGCCGCTGCCTCAGAGAACAATGGTATTTGTTTTACAGGTATGAAGGGGGATGGAAGGATTTGTCTCCTTTAGCAAAGAGAAGGTGGAGAGCAAGATTGGTCTGTAACACATAGAGGAAGGAAAAAGAAAAAGAGCCATTTAAGCTGAAGAGCAATGCTGGCATGAGGACAAATAGATATCTGTGATCCATAGCTATGCCTAGATCAGGAACTGGAAGATACTTAACTTTCTTTGCTCTCCTCTGCCAGCTACTGTGAAGATACAATATGATACTCTGGGAAGGGCATTACAGGGTTTGTTGCCCATAACTGCAAGGGGCTGTGCTGCACATCTTGAGGCCCTTTGCTACTAATTCTCTGTGGTGTGTCAAAACTTTACAGTGTGTACATTTGAAAAAGCTGGGGACTGAAAAAATGACACAGACTTCTGAGCTCCTACAAGAAAACTGGGACTTTCTGAGGTATGGCCAGGCTTGTAACTTGGAGAGGCAAGCTGGTGGTGAGAGAAGTGCTAGTTTGAAGCCCTGCATGTATTTTCCCTTATGAGACCATTCTCATTTTGTCCATGTGCTGCTGATGTCTCAGCAGTAGGTGCCAGGACAGAAGCAAAACCATTATCTGCCATTCCTGGGAATCTACATTTAGAGGAATGGGAAAGTGGTTAAAGAAAGAGAAAGAAGATGTCAAGCAATGACACCTCAAAGCATAGTCAGCACATTGGTTTGCACAACCTCTCACAGGATAGTTGAACAAATGTCCACCCTCCTAGTCAGACCGCAGTTGCTGGGTCTTGCTCCTATGCGTGTTTTGAGCAAGGACAAACAGCGGCTCAAAATCTCACTTTAACAGGTAAAGGGCAGCCCATGAATTTAAGCCCAGGAAACTTGAGTAAAATAGTTTCTGAGCTACAACTCTGACTGAAAATGAGGGGTTGTTTCAGCTGATGTTTCTTGGTCTGAAAGTGTCAGTAAGCTATGGGGGATTCCAGGATTATAGTGAGGCTACAAAACCACCCTGGCAGCACACTGGCCATTTTAGGGCAAAGCATTTTAATGAGACAAGTCCGAACAATTTTGTTCAGGGAACACTTGCTGACTGATGATCTGCAAGTGTGCAGCAACAGGCATTGGTGCCATGACCACAACCTTCTCCCCCATTGCCTCTTGCTGACACACCAAGGTGTAACGGTCACCCTTGTGCCTGCTATTTGTCCTTACCAGCCTGTGTGAGAGACAGGTCCCTAAGGAACATCATTGCTATTCACCTATGCAAAGCCTCACAAGAAAAACACTGGCTTGCCCACTGCCCACCCTTGTTGTCCTTGCCTAATAACCATGCGCATGCAGCTAGTGAGGGAGATTGGCTGTGTGACACCACACCATAGTCACCGGCAGGCTCAGAAGGTTTTGGAAGCAGTGTGTTCTCACAGGAAACTCTATTTTGCTTTCCACAGGCTGTTTGGACAAAAATAGAATCAACTTATGGCCTCCAATTTTTTCCCACAGCTAGAAGAAGCAGCGGCAGGCTTCCTAGAGGAGCTAGCTGTTTGCATGTGCAGCCTCCAAATGTCACAACTCCTAGCATGAGACAGGGAGGTTGCTTTCCTCTCTTCCCATATGCCTTTATTAATATAAGGCAGAGATACATTCAGCACGTTAGCCTGGAAAAGAGGAGTCCCTAACCTGGACTACACTAACGTGTAGAGTTTCTTTTTAAAAGCCTATACAGCCATAGAGTTTGATTCAAAGAACACTGTTGACTTCTAAGACCACTGAACAGGGACCATAAAAGAAGAATTATACAAATTCTTAAAATAAAAATATCCAGTTGTCCTCTTTGAGTATTGGATGATGTCTACGTGCCTCCCCTCCCTTTTATCTCCTCAGTCAGTTTATGAATCTGCCAAAACCAGCTTTGTGCATTGATTGATGCGCAAAAAGCAAACCCAACTTCCTGGTAACATAAATCCAAATGCAAATGGATGGCAAAGTTGTAGCTGTAAAAATTTATAAAAGCCCAAAAAAGGGGAGGCGTAACTGCAGCTCTCAATCCTTCAGCACAGGAACCCAAGCTGGATGCAGGCATTGGAGCGTGACTTGCCTTCAGGCCTTGCTATAAGCAGTAGTGGTTGGAGGGGAAGAGCCTGGGTTGTTGTTTGGTTGACAGTATTAGGAGGTGCACATGTCCGTGCTGAGGTGTGGAAAGTGTGCAGCTGGCTAAACCTGGCTGCAGTAACATCTCCAGTAAGCTGGAGTAACCCGGGAGCTCCCACTTTCTGCTGCAGTGGAATGCCATGCAAGTTACAGCAACAACAGCTGTAATGTTGGAGCATTAATGGCACAGGAAGCAAACTCCTTTCCAAAGGATGTGGTCTGTACCTGACACTTCCCATAGTAAAAGGAAAGTAAAGAAAATATGTTCTTATAGACTCTGTATGGAGTAAAAGTATCTGTGAGCCCAAAAAGCTGTCCAGTTGTAAGAGTTAATCTAATAAAGCATATTACATCTCCCTACCAACCTTCCCTTTTTTGTATCCTCAGATTTTTGTTGCAGCTAAAGCAAAACCTGTACCAGGAATAATTAGTTACCTTTAAGCAACATAGGCCTATAATGGTTTAGGCTCTCTCTGTGAAGTTTGTTCTTTTTCTGTGCTATCAACAACACAAGTCATTCAGCACAGCTTAATTTCCTTTTTCAGTCATCCAGTCAGGAAGTAAGAACAATAACAAGTGATGTATATGATAAACACAAATTTCCATGTCCTTGAAGTAATGAGTGTGTAAAGGTCTAATAAATAGGGAATTGTTCTCTCTCCATCAATACTGAAGTCTGGAAAGGGACAAGATAGTGTCCTCCCCTCTTGCCCTTATTTCCCTAAAATTTTCCCCAAATTCCCTGCATATTAATTTCCTAAATGAAGATATGTAAGAAAATGGGACATGTCTGTGAAAGTTCCAGTTTACATACCCAAACAAAGCAAGATTCTGCCTTGCAAAACAAGATCTTTATTCTGTTTCCCTTCCCAAATTTCCTCTATTAAAGAGAAGCTTTACAGGTAAAAAACATTGAAAGAGAATTTGTTGCTGAAAAATTCTTGCTATGAAAAAAAGTTAGAGGCTTTTCAAACGTAACCACAAACAGGTAACTAACAAAAAGAGAAGGCGACATTCCGGAAGCTTACAGAATGGAAATAAAGTTTCACTAATTGAGAGATGGGCTGTACAGTCATGTAAGGTGTATTGCAGTAATTTTAAAAAGATCAGCTTTATAATGAACATCTGAAGACTTTTATTAATGTGATCTCTACTGCCCAGCTGCTTCTAGCAGCAAACAACCTGAGCACAGATACTTCAGTTAGGGATTGACTTTTCTGCTTTTGGAAGGGAACGGGACTATCTACAGTCTTAAAATTACGAATATGCAGAAGGGCTTTCCTATACATAGCGAGGATGCAACAGCTCACAAAGATACAGATCAAAACACCTAGTATTACAAATATTTCCTACAGAGACTTCAGTTCTCAAGTACAGCTCCCGAAAGCCTGAATGACAAAACAATAGCAGAGAGAACAAGGCAGAGAGGCAAATTGCAGGAAAAGCAGTGCGTCCTCCGGCGCCTGGGGAGCATTTTTGGTGCGCTCTTGCCCCCTGCTGTCAAACTGGGCCCGCTGCCGGCCCTCCTGCCAGCCAGGTTCTGCTTAGAGAGAAAATTCCCCGAATGCCCCACCTAAAAAGCAATCAGTCGAAAAAGCAGCAAAAATAGCCCGAGATAAAGGTGACTAAGTGTCCTCAGTCAGACCAGTCGGGCCCAAACCTTTAAGAATGGGATTAACTGACAACGAGTGGCAGGCTCTGCTTGGTGCTGGGTGATGTACCTAGCCTTTTCCAAAACGGAATGTGACGTCTTTGTGGCAGGAATCTACCACATCTGCAAAAAAAAAAAAAAAAAAAAAAAAAAAAGGTTTCCAGATGTAACGCCTTGTCAGGAATGGGTGTGTGGTGTCAGTATTATGACTTACTTTTGAGAGGAAGATGTACAACTTTGCAAATACCTTGTAAAGCGGATAATTAGGCTCATCTCATCTGTCAAAAAAAAAAAAAATCAAAGTCAGGGTAAGTAAAGCAAAAATCTGCTAACATCTTCATTTCATTGTTATTATATATGGAAACATATTTGTACATCGGATAACAGAGGTTAGGAAACTAATTTGCTGCTTCACCCACCTTCACCTTTGCTAATGTGACTGGCTTTTATTGTGTGTGCTTCCCCGCTTTCTGCAAGCACCCTTCAGGGCTCTGCCATGATACAAACAAGGACACAAGGAGCTCCACGCAGGGACCAGTGCTACTGCTGTTGCAAGACAAAACATCAAGACCCAGCTGTCCCAGCCTTTTTCTTGGGATCTAACAGGGGACAAACTATTAGACAGCTTTGCTTTTCTAGCTGAATTTGATTTTTATTTAAAAGTGGTGTGGCTAGCTGACATATTTTTCCTTATGAGTTGCTCCAAAAGCAAAACTTTTGTTTCTCCAGATTGCTCACCAGATTGCTCAGTGCTCTTTCAAGTCTTGTATCTCTGCCTGACCTTGACGGGAAAAGTTTCACCCCACGCTTCCAGAAAAAATCATCTGATCTTTGAGAGATTTAAGCTCCTTGTCTCTTTTCCAGTCAGCTTTCCAGCCACCATCAAGTTGTTTATAAATTACTCACCCTGAATTTTAAAGGCATTCTGTCCTCCTTCTCAGATGGTTTGGGCTGCTCTATTAAAACAGCCTGTCCTTGCAAACTTTGCCTCTTTTACATCAAACCTCAGTGCTTTGTACAGCTTGCCTTGCTAACTGGGCATCCTTCAGCAGGAGTTTGCCCCTCGCTACCAATGCCCCCTCAGTGCTCCTCCAAGGCCCAGGCAGGGACACGTGCCATTGCTTCACGGGGGGTTTATCACCTCCTTTCCAAAGCAAAGCAGAATTTGCCCACTTCTAGCCTTACACCAAACCAGGTCTTTCCCCCTATGCCCCTATGCCCCTGCCTCTGTGGGGCTAGAGGCTTCCTGAGACCCCCTGGAAAAGAGGAGGAAGAATGGCCATGGGGTGCAGTGCTCTGGGCAGGCGATTGAGCCCACCACCGCTCCTGCCTACTGGGACTCCTAACCTAAAAGGAAATAAATCCACCCCTCCACCCCCCCACCACCATTCCCCCCAGCATGCAGAAAGAGGTTTTGCTGGCAGAGGGGCACAGCGAGTGCCTGGGACGATTGTGGGGGGTTAGAGCTGTGTCAAGCTGGGTTGCTGACCCAGTTGGAAAATTAATGAATGCCCAGGAAGCATGGAGTGAACCAGAAAGGAAATGGGAAGCCATTACCTGATGGGCTGAAGGTGTTGAAGAGCAATGAGATGATTCGTGTGTGGTCCGGACGGCGTATGGGATATGCGGGGTGCTGCTGTGGCAGCAGTCCCGAGCTTGGGGAGACAGTGCTTTGGTGCTTGACAGCTCAACCATGCATTCCTGTGCAACTCACCTAAATTACCCTGCGTTAATTTTTCTCTGCCTATAAATGAGGTTGCTACTGTATGGAAAGACTGGATTGGAAAAAAATGAAAGAGAAGGTATGCAGATGTATCTGCTGCCTGGAATAGAGCAAATGTGGGAGAAAATAACCTCAGAGGAGTATGAGGGAGGGCTGCCTGCCTCATCAGGAGCTGAAAGGGGGGCAGTGGCACAGCGGGCAAGTACTGTCCCTGGCATCCATGCATTTGTTGTTTGATTTTTAAAAATGCAGATTTTTTTTTAAAGGACTTGGGGAGGAGAGGAGGGGGGAGAGCTTTAGGCTCCACTGAAATACTGTTTGAACGTTAGCTGTTTAGGAAAGAATGAATTTAGGGTAGAAGCAAAGAAAATGAACATTTTTTTTGTTGACAGACTTGCAATGCAGCTTTACTGTAAGGCTGAAGGAAAATTGTTCTGAAGCAGTCTGGCTTTATAACTACAGAAATTTTACAGACTCTTTGGCCATTTTTTCTCCCCATTTTGCAACTGCCCTGTGTGGACACTGAGAGCTGAACATGTTAAGCATTAAAAAGAGTTTCACGCTTAAATCCGGTTTAGAGTCCGCAGTCTGAGCTTTAAGGAAATGAATGCATGACTGCTAAGAGGATGAACATAAAATTGTGCTGAATCACTTCAGAGCAAGCTGCTCTCATTGTCTTTCCCTGAAGCTGACTGAGTCCCTAATGCTGGATGCATTGCCTGCCATGTGGCCTGGATACACACCACATCACTCCTGGGATCCCCTGCCTCCCCATGTTGTACAGATAACTTTGGGTGTCTGATGGCTCTGACTGTACTGCAAAATGCATGAAGAAAACAGTGTGGAGAAGATCAAAGGAAGGGAGGGACGGGCGTGTACATGGAACAGGGGAACAGTTACCCAATGTGATTGGCTTCACAGGGAGAGGTGTGGAAGGACTGGATAGCCAGAAAATTAACATTTTAGAAAAAAATCCTATGAGGCTTTTACATGCACAAGAAAGGAGAACAGCAGCAACAGAAACATCCGTGTCAGAAAATGGAAAGATATGTACAACACCACTTCTACTAATGGTATCTTTTCATTGATATAATCCCCAAATACCAGTAAAAGAGTTTGTTCTACTGGAGAGTGCAGTAATATCAGAGGCACCCTACTAAAGGGGAAATCTAATAGGAAAAATGTGGTGCCAGTCCTTCAACACACCATTACATGTGGCAAACACTGAAGGAAGAAAAGCCACAAATGTAATGTCTATTAAAAAAAAAAAAAAGGAAAAAAAGGACTCAGACACTGGGATTTTTTTTTTTTTTTTCTCCAAACCTGTGATACCAGTCTTTAGCACTGCAGAGAAATCAGAATATGCAGGAAGCAGAGACATAACCAAATCAGCTGAGAAGAAGCACTAAGAATGAGACTTGGTTGCTCTGGAAACTAAGATGAATTGGAAACATGGACCTGGGAACCCAAATGATGCTGAGGCTACCGGAGATGAATGGATGAGCGAAGGCAGCTGCTCAGATGCATCAGATACTTTCCTATCAAAAGCATAATCGCCAAACCTGGGATGGAGGCAGAGAGAGCAGGAGACTCCAGTTCAGCCTCCCTGCAGGCTCAGCAGTAAGCGTGCATTGGAAACCACAGGTGTGGGGAGTGATAGTTGCATGGGACTAGTAGCTGATGGGCAGGGCTGAAAAGTGCAATTCAAATCTCTCTTTCATATTTGCAAATATCCCCGGACAAATAAAAGCTCTGTGTGGAAAAACAATGTTGCTGAGGTGTAGTCATTAGTTGTTCTTGATTTATTTTTCCTGCCTCAGTGTAACAAAACTTCTTCTGGATTTAAACGATAATCCTTTTCATCTTGCATCCTGTTTCTGATAGCGGTCAACACTAGCTAAAAGTGAGAGTAATAGGATACTGAGAGGATAATGGTGAGAGGATATTAATTCTAATGCTAAGAAACAGAACCTGGCTACAGAATTTATAATCAGCCCATCTGAAAAATCTGCCATAACATCAGAAACTGGCATCAGCAAATAATTGCAGAGTCTGTTCTGCATCTTCAGATGCACAGATGGAAACAGAGTAGATGGTCTCCCTTCTCTCCTTCCTGAATTGCTCATTTCCACTGAGGAAGCTGAGTCAGCCTGTCCAGAAACATGACAAGAGACTGATCACATCAAACCACTGTTAGTAAAGACAGACTAAAGTAAGTGACTGGGAAAACCTCAGCCCCAAACCAAAAAGCTTTTTTAGAAGATTGATGGACTGTGTGTGCATAATTTTTCACATAAAGAACCAGTTTTTCTTCCAACGTCCCTGTCCCCTAAACAAATAAATAGAAATATTCCTCCTCCCAAAGACTGAGAAATTCTTCTCATGATTACTGAATGAGGCCTTGGCAGACATGAGTAAAACAGAAACCAGTCGTTCAGGTCTGGCAGTGAATACCTGGTTTAAAAGAAGCACTTGTGTCTGAACTGCCGGATACCTTATGGAGAGCAACCATTTGGGAGATCGAATAACTGGTGAGAGACGCTACCATGCTTTCTGGGAGCTGCTACATGTCCTGAAGAAATCCTTGTTCATTTCCTAATGACGTTATTTCCTTGAACAGAAAAGAAGAAAATGTTTCTTGTGCCAGAGCTGGAACTTGTATTCATCAGTGTAAGTGCCACTGCGTGTTTTACTTTGTTTGTAAGCTGTGCTGCTTCTTCCCTGGCAGGCAGCTGTGGAGGTGGTGGCCTGAAAGCTGCATCCATAAGGTGCATTAATTTGGGGGCTCTTACAGGAGTGACTCGAACCTTTGTGCTTGGTCTCAAGTGTTAGGTGAAACAGGCCGTGGCATGAATGCCTGAAGGATCTGGTAAAGTGGGGGTGGGCTCTGTGAATCATACAACAGTGCGTGAGCACTCCCTGTACTGGCCAAAATGTCCAGGGGAGATTTGAGCTTGTTCATCCCTGGGAAGTCCCAGTGCCATGGGGGTGAGATGCCAGATTGTCATAACGCACTGTTTTTTCACGAGGTGGGTATAAGGGCCTTTCTATGGGTACATCTGTAAGTTTGGAAGTTCTCCCTCCCCACAAATCAATACATCTTTAGAAGCAGGCAAGGTAGGTAGGTAATTTTTAATTAACGTAAATTAATAAATAAATAAAGACTTAACCCAAAGAAAAGAAAAAAATGAGATCAACATCTTGTAAACTTACAGTTCCCTTATTCCTGGCTCTTCCTCTCCAATCCCACCCTTCCAGAAAACACTCTTGCCTCAGAAGACACACCTGCTGGTTTATGGTGCTGTGTCTTTTGGGAGGAGAAAGTGGAAGAAGAAACTTAGGAGAGGGACTGAAGAGCACTCTTGTATTTGGAAACCAGTTCCCACCTCAGCTGTGACACAGGTAAATAGCCGTAACACACGCTACCTCTGCGGCCTTAGTTTGACGGTGGTACTGCTAATTCATACAACACACTTCATTTGTATGATTTATACAAGGTACCTTATATTCTTCCTTTCTTTTTAGTAGGAAACCTTTTCCTCTTTCATAGCTTCCACAAAAGCTCTTCAACTTTTCACCTGGAGGTGTGAAGCAGAAAGAGCCATTTCATAAACCTTGAGGACAAAGAAATGAAAAGTCCATCCTCAGCTTTTCAGTGTATCTTGTCTCCTCACTCAGAATATCTGTTTCTAGGCTGCAAATCACCCCTTTTGAAATATGCAACAGACAGCAGGGAAACAGTCTGCAGCCATGGCCTCTCCAGAGCAGGGAAATGTGAGTGAGCAGTTGTTTATCCTTTTATTTTATTTTATATTCTCTTTCCATCAAGCCGAAAAATACTTTTGCTTTTATTGGGATAGCTCATCTGTTACATATACTTTCATGCAAATATTTACATTTCTAGATGTAAAATGTCAAGTAGAAACTTGTGGGTTCTCATCATTTCTGGAAGAAATCCTTTACTGAGTATTTTTGATAAAGGGCATTTTTCCCTCACTGGAGAAGAGACCAATAAAGAGCAACCCCTGCAACTTTCTTCCTCTTCAATATCTTCGAAGTCTTTTCTGCCACCTTTATTAGCAAAAGCCCTTCCTTTTCTGAGGGATCGTTAAACCAGCTGAAGCCATTAAGTCAGTTCTGCACACAGACAAGACTTTTGTGATGGCATCAAGGTTCGCAGAGGCCCAGTGGGTTATCTTAATACAGCAAAAGCCATTGGTATAGGCAAGCAATTTTCTTTATATCCTGCAACAGCTTTCCCATACTAGTGTGAGAAGTCAGTGTCAGGTGGCTGATATAATTACTGAAGATAACTGTGGCCTGCTAAGGCTGTGTTATCCTCCCACGTTGTTTGAAATGACACTTTTGCCCTCCTTCCCCGCAAAAGGGAGAGCTCTCCTTCAATAAATGGGAGGCTTGATCTCTTGAGGGAAGATCCATCTCCCACCTCTTGTTTAGCGTTAGGCCTGGCAAACAGATCTGGGTGTTGAAGGAAGGGAAGCACATGCCGATTCTGCTTCATTCCTGGATTTGAAGGGGGGCATGCAGAGGTATACAAGATAAACCTATAAATATGACTTGTGATCAGAAGGGAAAAAAATAATCAGGATCTTTCATTCTTCTTGAAGATGCCATTGTGCACATTCAGAAGGGACCAACCATATATTTTCAATTATGTAGAAGATAATAAGATGGTGACATTACAGTGGAATTAGGCTAGCTCAGTCATTAGTAATGTGTAAGGTAAAAAAGAGAGTCTTAATTGCTTTTTAAACCAAAAGCGCCATCTGTAAGCAGTTTTGTATTTCACAGAAAGGAGGTGGTGGTGTGCAATGAGTTTGGATGAGCTGGAGATTTCAGTTTGACAGGTAGAGAGGCCACTTAAACTAATGGAAGGGAGGAAATCCCTAGACTCAAGAACCCAGAGGTAGTGCTCTCATGTGGCCCAATTTTGAAGCAGCAGAGATGACCTCAAGTGCAGACAGCTTCTTCCCACCCCCCCAACTACTCCTGTGTGTCACTATATTGTTTGCTTGTAAACTCAAACCTCCTCTCTGTTTAAGGATCCCTTTCCCCACTTTATTACCTCTGCTTTCAAGTTAATTTCCCTGAACACTAACCTATTGCACAATCTTTAGTTCCCTCAATCACACTGCATTAACTACCTGAAAGCATTCAAGGAGAAGAGAAAGGAGAAACCTAAATTCTTCTTATCTATATTTCACTATATCTTCAGCCACATTTTACCCCATCATCTCTCCTTTTATACTAACTTCTCTTTTATCACCGTCACCTGGGCCAACACAGTTTGGCTTTCTGCCTCGATTGAGTGGTGTGACTGCAGGGTTAACTCATTCCCAATCAAGCCTGATAGATCAGACCCTCTCCTTGAATGTCTGTCTTGATAAATCAGGCTGTTAAAGAAAAATAAGCAAGTCTAAAAGCTCAGCATGTGAGTTTGGGGTTGTCAGGTGACTGGCAGCTGGGGTGACATGGGACTCACTCACTCCCTTTCAAGTGGTAGCTATGAAGGTGGTAGTGGAAGAAGATGCGTGGGTCCAACTGTGTAGGAAGAGTCCAAGCTTTACAGGAGGAAGTCCAAGAGAGACTGCGATGTTTTCACTCTCTTGGCAGTTGTGTGACCCAGGCTCCAGAAATGGCTTTTGCATTCCTTGAATACTTGTGTAAACTACAGAGACTGTTGTGGGAGCAAAGACAAGCAAGCAGTCACCTCCCTGCTCATCTGAATATCCTAACTGCTAGGTTGGAAAGTCACATTTCCCTTTGTGCTGCTTTTTTCTGTCTCCACTCAGGATGCTCTGGGGTACAAACAGGATCCTATTTAACATCACAGTGAAGCAACACGTTATTTCACATCATTTTTGCATCAGCATAATAACCGGAAAAAGACTACTGTGAGTTCTAAAGAACCTTAAGAGTGTGATTTTTTTTTTTTAAAAGGTATCTCAGCATCTGATGATGCAGATCATCAGATCTATATTCCACTTAGCTACATTTTTTCATACCTTGATTGGTTCTGCTGCAGTACATACCATGCAATATGGGAAAAAAGGGTGCAGTGGAAAAGCCAAGGGCTAGATGCATGTTGCATTTGAGAGGCTTTGCCACTTTCTCCCCCACAGTCATATTGTCGGTATTTGCACAGTGCTGTCTAGCTCTGTAAGGGCCAGCCTTATGGCTGTCTTCTATTACTTACAGATAATGTGTCTGGCCTTGAAGACACGTACTTCAAGGCTCAGTAGAGGCTGTTCCACAGCTGGGTCAGAGTTTCAGGCCACCTGAGTGCCTAATGAGCCAGGTGCGTAGCTCCTGTGGATCTCTTTGGTTTTATGTACATGAATCATTTTGAATGGATGCAACAATGAGGGTGCACAGCAAGAAATGAGGTAAAGCAGGAGAAAGGGAGACAAGTGTGTCTGAAATGGTGTCATGGCTTGCAATTCATTAAAGCAGAATGGCTCAGAGAAAAAATGTCCCCTAAAAGCCTAGTACTTCATGAGTTTGCCCCACTAGTGAGCCTAACTAGTGTGCTGTTTTCATCCATAGAGATCTGCTGTAATTTACACCACTAAGAAGCAGCTGATTGCTTAAATTTCTCATCCTCAAGGACTGCCAACTACATCAACAAATTGTCCTGGCAGCTGGAAAAAGGTTTTCAAAAAACAGCAGAATGTTTTCTTCTCAATATCCTCATTTTAAGGGGTCTGTCACAATGACCAGCTTCTGTCACCCTCCAGTGCTATTTCCAGGCTGCTAGCCACATCAAGGCATGGGCTGGGAAGGGAGAGACAAGGAGGTGAGGACCGAAGGCAAGGGCAGCCACGTCTCCCCAGAGCCCATCAGAACACAAGGACACACGGAGTTGCCTCCTTCCCAGCACTGCTCAGCACTGCCCTGCTGAAACTGCTTTGGTCTCTTCATGTCCTGCCTCACACTGTGGTGGTGGAAAGGATGGCAACGAGTCTTGGTTGGGTATATACGGTGACGGTAGATAGGGGCAGAGGGGATGAATTAATCTCCACACACAGGAAAGTTGCTTTATTTAACCCCTTCTCATCCCATTTTTTCCTTCCTTCCCGTGTCATGCAATGAGCCTGCAATGCTGAACTGGCAACATCTCCTGCCTTCCTCGTGTGGTGAATCACCATCTCTCAAGCACAACAATGGATGCTGACCTCTCTGCCTGATTGTTTAGGGAAGATGCTGTGCTCAGAGGCAGAAAGCTCATCTCCACCTGGAGAGTTGTGGGAGCCTTTCTGAAGGGATGATGAAGAGCAATGCCTGGGATCTGTGTGTGGCTCAGTGCCATAGGGCTCTATCACAACCAAGCCAAAGTTACCCTCAACAGCTTGTTGTAAAAAAACCCACAAATTGAGCAACTGTTTGAGCTGATGAATCAACTTGGCACTTGGGTCACAAATGTGGTTATTTCCATGGGGCTCCCGTCCTCTTTCCTTTTTGTCCTGAATGTGCAACCAGTCCCACTGATGTGGTAGGGTGAAGTGGTGAGTGATGGAAATAAAACTGATCCTTCCTGCAAGTGTCTTGTGCTGGCTTGGGATGGGGGTTTGGGGCCATCTTGATTACAAGGATTCAGAGTCTCACAGTTTTAACATCCCTTGTGGATGCCTATATTTGCATGTGCCGATCTGATGCAGCACATCAGCAGCTAGTTTTTCCAAACGGCTGAACTGTGCGGCCATGACTCACACCTGAGGTAAATACAGGATGTGCATGTAAAATGTCTGCATACATCTACCTTTTAAAATTCATGCAACTGTCTTTTAAAGCATTTACAGGAGCTGACTGTCTCAATGTGTATTCGTAATTGGTTTTTTTTGGTACAGATTCTTCTTAACCTCAGTGCCCTGAAAACACAGCAGCACGAGTGGTTTCTGGGGCTGTTGTTTTTCCTTGATGGTCCCCAGGGTACATGAAAGAACCTGTGTGTTATTTTCCCCCAAGCTAGTGGCAGACATTAGAAAATTGAATTTAACTTTCCAATGTGCCAGGCATAAATACACTTTGCATATCTCACAGCAAACCTAAAAGAAAGGGAGTTCTGAGAAGGCAGATAGCCATTTTTCAATTATATGTGACAAATGTGCCATTTCTGATAGCCTTGTCAGTAAAAAGCAAGAGCTGGAAATGCCAAGCTCTTCAGCGAAGCAGGATCAACATTCCTAATACTTCATGGGATCGCTAATAGCTTCTGCATCTTCCGAGACAATCAGCCTTGATTGTTCCTCTGGATGCATTCCTCCAAACTTCATTCCACTAATTGCAATATTTCAGTGCTGATATGTGTAAATAATAACGAGGACTATAAGCGTGGGGACTTTGAAAAGAATGTCCCATTACCTTAATATTGTCAGATTGTTTGTGGCAAAGCTGTTTACAAAGTATACAAGCTACAAATCAAAGAAATGTGATGTGCTCTTGTTTTATTCAGGCAACTTAGCATGGAAAAGATGAAATTATGTTTGTGAACTTTATTATTCAAGGTGACGAGTTAATGTGTGGGTGATGGTGAATCTTCTAGAGACAATTTATTGCATCTGTGAAAGTATTAAAACATACAGGTTTTCAGAGGCCTAAGAGTCACATTCCTCCTTCAAAAATTTACAGGCAGCTGGACCTGAAATAAAAGCAGAGGTTTTCTGTTGCAGACATGCCTTAGGATGCTGTGTACACAGATTTGTCTTCCTGTATTTAACTTTCCCTTCAGTGATTTAACATAGCAAATAAAGCCAGTTAAAGATCTTCCACAAGCACAGTCAGTGTTCTCATATGGAAAAACCAGCTCTACAGTGAAGTGATCTCTCCAAAGAATTGAACAGCAAGAATACTCAGTTAAAGTTTTCAAGAGATCCTTCTGTTTGCATGTACTTCATTTAAGACAGCTGGGAAGTGCCATATCTGAAGAAGGGTACTCAATTTTTCTTTACTTAGCAGCACAACTGATACAATGCAGAAATTATAAGAACAGTAAAGCATGAAATTGTATTTCTGCCTCAGTTTCCTCACCACCTTGGTGCAATCCCTGGGCTGAAGATTAGTTATTATGAAACGGTCCAGGATCATTCTGGGGTGACCGGGATCTGTTTCTGAGGCCTCCTCCAGGCCTCCCAGCCCAGCTGTGGCTGGGCTTGAAGCTAGGCCAGGAGCATCTCTGTTGTTCTGGCATGGAAAAGTCCAAGAGTATCCTTGCTACTGTCTTCTTCCTCTCTCCTGCCACATGTTTCCTTGTTCTTTGCGTGGAGCTACATATCGCCATCTCAACACCCCTGTTTCTTGCCAGCTCTTTAATCTGTAGACAGAAAAGGGAAAAAGATTTGTGCTACAACTGTGCTATTGGAATACAATTACAAAGATGAATGGTGTTGCATCTGGGAGAGACTTGGCACACTTTTGCTGGCATCTACATTAAAAAAACATGGCTATTTCCTAATTTACCAGCCACAATCTATGCATTGTACTTACAGAGACTTGCAAAGGATCCCAGCAGATTCCTTCTGCTGAAAGCTCCTACTCCAAACATGTTTAACATGAACCATCTTTACACCATCTGACTAAGGTGTTAGAAGGCATAGTTTAGTGTATACAGTATATGTTCTGATGGCTTAATTTAAAAAAAAAGAGCCCTGCACAATATCTTTAAGGCTTTGAACAAGAAAAACCTTGCCCTTGCGGAGGGCCTTCGCATAAGGATCTCAAATATCTTACAAATACCAAGTTTCACGTTTTGTAAAACCTTTCCCAGTAGAAAGGAAGCAGAGAAGTGAGAAAGCCGTGTGGCAAGCTGGTGAGCAAAGGATGAGCCTGTGGTCCAGGAGTCCTGGCAATCAGTTGTATGCAGTAACTACTAGACAATATGTATATTGTATGGAAAATGAATTCTGTAAGAGCAACTTTCCCAGTGTCATTTTGCCCCTGGAGCTACATCACTGTAGGCTGCACTGATTGAAAGCTGTAGCAAAACCCCTGTTGACTTCTGCATGTTGCAGACAGGTCTTTGCAAAGTTTGTGAGGGGAACCTATGTCTTGTGCAGACGCGTCCCACTGGCAAAAATACCCAGCATTCCCCTGGGAACCCACCACTCTTCCAGTCAGCCTAAACTGCCCCTCATAACCACTGAGATGGTCCACCAGGGCTCCCTGTTCCCTACTAGCTTACTGAATTTTGTTAGGACCTGGCCCTGGTGTGTCACATGGCTTGATTAGCTAGTGCAACAAAATGGCCCCAAAAAATCATTCGGTTAACTTAAAGAGTGATTTTTCCCAGTGATGAAGTTAATCTTCACAGTCTTTGCAAAAATAAAGTCATGACTAAAATAAGCATTGCTCCATGTCACCTTTATTTATGGTAAGCTGCAATTACTTCATATTCCTCCTAGGTATCTGAACAACAGCTAGAATCACTGGCTCTCCTTAACTTACTCCTACAGAAAATGTCAGCAGGATCTAATTATCTGAATGAAATGCACTTTCACTGGTGCCTGCTTTCTTATCTACACAATAGTTGAGCTAAGCATTCCTATTACTGTAGTTATGAGTTTGCACATTTCATTCTCTTCCTGGAAAAGGTGTTCAGATGTATGTACCCCATGTATGACTAAGCCAAAGCAAATCAAACCTTGGATGAAAAGGCTGAGAAATGGTGTGGCGCTGGGTGAAGGATTTCTTGCAATTCCTCAATTGGTTTTAAGGATTTCTCCTTCCTCTGAAACATAATGGGTTCTGGTTCTGCAACTCTTTGACCAGGAACCCAGTGTCCCTACAAGCTGCAGTTTGTCTTATACAGTTCTGCAGGGAACTGCTTAGTGTTTTTAATCTGAAAGAAATGTGGTTGTGTGTGCTGCAAAGACTTGCGGGACACAGAGTACTAGAAAACCAAGTACACCGTTCATTTCCCTACCCTTGGGCAGGGTAAACTCTCTATTGGAAATGTCCAGAAGACACGTAGTAACTTTAAATGTCCTCTGCTACTGCCAGTGCTGAGCAGCGAGTCTGATCAGTCACTGTAGGAAAGCTATCTACAAAGAGTTTAAAGAAGTTACTGAGGCAAAGACAACCAGAACACCAAAGAGTATACAGGAAAGAAAATGTCAGAAGAGTGGTAATGGCGTGTTGGGGTGCCTTCATGCCTAAAACAATTGCAACTGGATTAATCAGGCGCGCAATTCTAGGCAGAAGCATGGCCTGAGCTGAGCTCTGCTTGCCCTTTTGCCTGTCCTGCTGATGTTTATGGGATTTTTAGCCCTCTGGCCCACACTGTGCTCAGAGATTTTAAACTGGGGACAGATGGACACTGTGATTGTTTGTTCTTTATAACTCTGACCAGAGAGCCTCCGTGCTCCAACGTGCTGCTGCCAGCCCCCCAGGAGTGGTGATGCTGAGGAGCTTGGATGTGACTCTGTTGATCCAGACTAGGAACTGGGATATAAAAGCCTCCTTTTCACCATTTATCTGATCCTCTTAGACTCTTGATCAAATGAGAAGTAGCTCTCCTTTTCTAGCCCTTAGGTTAGAGATTATCCATAACCTCCTTCTCAGGGGCAGACAGCTCCCTATCTCAAGATGGACGGGAATGGCAGCCCTGTGCTCCTTGTGTTCTCTGCATTATATCACAGAATGAAGGAACCGGGCTCGTGTCACCTACCCTAGTTTTTCATTAGTGTCACTCGTTCCTCTCTGTGGGTATGTCCTGGCACAGGCTGGAGAATAAGATGTGGGCCTTCCAAACACCCTTGTGTGGTTTTAACTCCCTTTGGTTCATACATGCATGTAACTGCTGAGGATGAGGGTCTGTGATCTATCTGCATCTCAGCCCTAGATGAAAGTGAGGAATATAGAGGTTGGGTTAGTGAAAAAAATGCCCTGGAAAGAAAAAAAAAAAAAAAAAAAAGTGCTGAATAGCACTTGGAAAAGAGCAAGGTACATAAATAGCCTGACAATTCAGATGTCTGTTTCCTCTAAATAAATCTGTATCTGCTATGAAAACACATCTCACTCTAACTCAACAAATTGATGAAAACACAAATCTTGCAGGGTTTAGTTAGGCAGTGGCACTGAAGATCAGTGTTTGTTTTTTAATTTTAGCATTCACAGCAAATTCACAGAAGATGCAGATTTTGAATAACACGGCTTTATTCTGCAGATTCACCTTGAATGGACTATCAGGAGTGGTATAAGCACATGTAAGTGCCTGGAGTCTGGAAATTAGACAGCAGCTATAGTGTGCAGTATAGTTACATTATTTTATTTGAGTTTTTTTCTCTAACATTTCACTCAGCCAGAGAATTACTGACGGATCCGTTCTACCTAAAGTTCCTCTGGATGGAAAACGATGCTTCAGAAAATCTGACAATTCCTGTGGTACTCCAAATATCAAAGATCAAGGACTTATGTATTATATCAAGTGATTAAATACTGCAGATGGGAGAGAAAGTTAAATATTAAATTCTCCCCCACTCCTTTGATTGCCAGTGACCTCCCTCAGCTGGTACTACTCTTCAAATATGCTGCAGTTGTTTCCCCAGCAGTAGCAACACTGTTTTATATCCAATATTAAACTGCTTAACATAATATACAGTCCTTGAGCTTGGATACTTGTTCTGAGAAGTACCAATGGATGTGCTAGTGATTTTGATGAGGTGAGATATATTGAAGTCAGTTCCCAAGAAGCATTGTTTGTCAAAGCAATTTTGATGCACAGGGGTATAAGCCAGTTAAACAAAATGTAACGACCCGCCATGCACAGTACTCTACCTATCAGCTTAAAGTAACTTCTTAATTTTTCGTACGGCTGTAAAAATGTTAGGCAGTGTTGTATTGCTCTTTCTCCCCCGACAACTGGGAGAGATTACAAAATTGTCATTTGTTCCAGTTAGCGATTACTCTCTGTCATTTTTTAATTCTGATTGGAAACAGAAAATGTGTTAAATGTTCATCTCATTTTTTCCTAAGTGTAGAAGATCCCAAGCAAAAACCCAGCTGCTGTTGTGGACAGTACAGGGAGTGGTACAGCATTTTTAGCCACCAGGAACTCCTGCTGGCATGCCCATTTGTGCTGGCCCTGATCCAGACAGAGCACTCGAGCACTGGCTAAGCTTTAAGCACACGCTGAAGTCTTTCTCCCTTTTACTACATGCTTCTCTAAGCCAGCACCCTGTCCCTGCGTGGGCTTGGTGTGCTGCAAGGTGGTTTGGAAACCTCCGCCATGTCACGAGCCGCTTCTCAGGCACCTCTCTGCAGAGCGTGCTGGCAGCTTGCAAGGTCTCCGGGTGGCTGGGGTGGGCGGGCTGTGGGCGTTCGCTGTCCCCAGCTGCACAGGTACAGGTGGCCAGGGACAGAGCCAAGGCCTTCGGGATGGACACAGCAGTGACCAGACTGGGCTTGCCATTTGATTTTAATTAAGGTGGTGTTACAGGATTTCCTTTGCTCATAAAAAGGAGGGTAGCTGGGCAAGGGAGACGGGGACAGACAGCCCCTGTGGGGGTAAGGACCAAAAAGGAGTGTGGGGGGACGCAGATTTGGCTCTTTTCCCTGTCAGGGATGCCCCCAGCAGGGACCTCCGCCTGGGGCCCTGCAGGCTGCTCCCAAGCGAGCCTCCAGCAAACGCCTCCTGGCCTTCAAGGCCGGCTCTCAATCCCAGCATCTGCAAGAGCGCCCGACACCACGCTGGCATCCACGTCCCCTGGCCATTGCGGGGTGGCCACTGGGGACCCGGCCGCCTGCCCCTGCTCCTGGAGGGGCATCGGCACCAGCAAGGGGTGCTGGTGGGCTGCTCGCTGCTCCCTAAAGCCAGAGCCGGAGGGATTCGCCCGGCTCTGCTGCATTCCTCCCCGAGTCCAGTAGATGGTAACATTATCTTACATATGGGCTCGGTTCTTATTTAGTGAGCCGGAAAGAAGAGAGAGCTTTCCCTTAGTCAAACGCCCCGCACTCTCCTACACACAGTTAAAAGAAAATTTCAAGGAAATTATTCTGGCTTTTGGGACTGCATAACTGCCCTGAATGTGATCAGGATTGCTTTGAAGCCGCGTAGAGCAGCTTTCTTTTGAATGTGTCGTTTACTAGTTTAATCAGTTGCGGAGGTATTCATCCCCAGTCTGAATTGTAGCTTTAGTTTTCAACCAAAAAGTCTGGCATTACATAAGGATCATGGCCATTTTAAACCATGCGTGATTCTCGTTCCCACAAACGGCAACCAGAGGAGTAAGCAGGACAGGAAAGAGGTTTGGGGGGAAGTGCTGCCTTAGTCCCTTACCCCCTTACTTGCCTTCACGTTCTCCCCAAAATTTCTGAAACTGCCTTTTCACCTTTACGATTTTTATGTATTTATTTATTCATTATCTTCTTTAAATTCCAGGGTATTTTCAAGGATTCAGACTTTTCTGATGAGAACTAGTCCTTACTAGCATGAGAGATAGGGAGTCAGGAAAATCATTACAAAACAAGGAGGGAAGCCTCATGCTTTTCTTCTCCGCCTTCTGCTCTTCCTCATTTCATCACGTTAGGGCAGAGCTGAGAGAGCTCCTTGGGGACAGCATGCTAGTGTGTTAAGTGGGGGACCCACAGCTGTTGAGAACAGACTGAAGACTTTACTCCCAAACTGTTTTCTAAATGAAGATTTGTAGCAACAAAGTAGTGCCCAGCCATTGAATCTTTCATTTCAAAGAAAAATTCTGGGGCAAGTATATGGGCACTTGAGTGTGAACCAGCTACCAAAGCAGCATTTGAGGCAGCTTAAAGCAAAGCATGCAAAAAGGTGGCAATGTTACAGTGGGAAATCCAGGAAAAGCCTGAGATAACAAGATGAAGACTCACAGGGCAGTGCAAGAGCTGGAGGCAGAGTGCCCCAGCAGGCTCTCAGGAGAGGGCCGAGGCTAATGGGATGACCACCAGGTGACAAGATGTGGGAGGTACAGAAAGGCCACTTAAGTTGTGGGCCAGATTGACTAGAAGACTCTTGAGTACCTATCTGGTTTTACTTGAAACAGTTAACCATTGGGTATGTGACTTGAAAGCATTAGTAGCAGAACTGTAGGATGTGTATGTGCTTTTAACATAAGGTTTATTTACCAGGCATTGAAAGACCTCTGAGTCAAAGCTGTTTTCTAGGGAGTGCAACCTGTGACTGTAACGTACATGTGTGCATGCCTCACATGCAAGAAATGGTACAAAGGGATCCACCATTTTAGTTCTGGTAGTGCAGGTACTATGTACTAAGGAGATCATTTTGGTAGAATTGCCATTTTGTATCTACAAGAAATGAATTAACAAGTTTGATTATTAGTACTTGATAAAATTTTAAACTGTACGTGTTAAATCCCAGGATTTAATTCTATTAGTATAATGTAACCCTTTTTTTAATTTTACTTTCCGTAGCTTCTTATCTTTCAGTGTAATTTACTTAATAAAGCTTATAAGTTCAGCAGTAATATCAACTTTGTCTTTAGCTAAATAAGAAGAAATCCTGTAGAACTATGATAAAATTGATATGATTCATTTTTAGCCCACTTTTGCTGTTTCTTTTTGTCTTTTGAAAATAAGTGCCCTGTAGTAGGGTGAGTTTAATTTTGTTTTCTGATACCACACATACTGCAGCTTGCACTATGACCTTTAAGGGAGGAGCAGAGACCTCACTGCCATTTGGCTGGGCAAGGTCACTTTGGCTTTTGAACAGAAGTAGATGGGTTTTAGTCCCACAGGATTTCCTAGCCTACCACAAACAGGTCTGCAGTTGGCTGTGGATGATGTCTTGCCCATGGGTTCCCTTCTGAGTTCCTCAAGATGCGCAGCTGAAGTTCCCAGCAGCTGCACACTGCAAAGTCCACCATTTTTGCATAATGTTGCCACTCAGGAAAATTCAAAAAAGGTGAAGTAAATACCAGTGAATGCAATAGTACTGTACTTATACCTTGATAGTGACAATTTAAAATATATTCCAAGTGCTGGTAGCAAAGATGAAAGCAAACTTCATTCAGGTGTGTGAAAGAGCTGCAAGAGTTGATTGCTGGCACGAAGAATGCATCCTTATATAAATGTTTGATCTTGCAAACTTTTACAATACTGTGAACAAATCTTTCCTGATGAATGATGACTCAGAACAGAGCTTTTCACTTGGCATTTGATAATTCATTTCAATCACAGCAGAAAATAATTGTTCTATTCAAGCATACCAGGATGTACTTACTCTGTCCCTAATGAGTACATTAGAACAGGCAACTCATCCCTGTCTGATTTTAGCACAGGCTACAAACTTTATGACTGACTCATTATTCAGTCACCTTTCAGTCCTAAAGAATAAAACTCCAATGAGTTGCAATGGTTTAATAACAGTGTTTTCCCTTTTTATAAATCAGTCAGGTATTCACTGATTTGTTGGAAGAATCTGGGAATCTTTGGGAATACTATTGGTGAACCTCATGTAGTGTTCTGTCTATTTTGCTTGAAAGGCTTAAAAATGGAGCAATAAGATTTTGATTGTGGAACAGACTGACTAAAGAAAAATAAATTAGTTTACATTTTGTCTACAGTCAGGATATGTCCTAAATAAATAGTTCAAATGTAGGCAGAGTTTTCAAAGAAAAGTGGATGACTCGGAAAAACATCATACCAGCACTCAGTATGTGGATATTGCCTACGAGACCGCAGAAACCATTTAGCATTGCTTTTAAGGAGGCCTGAGTCACCAATGATGTCAAAAGGTGTGTATCACTTGGGTAAGAAATTACTCTGCTTCATCGGTGACCCTTGTCTCACTCAGAGAACGTAAGAGGTGTTTGATTTCTAGAGTATCTTTTTTGATTTTTCTTCCACTAGGAAAGACATAACTGGACCCTTCACGTTGCCCAGCTTGTGGGGGGCACAAAAGTGTAGTGAAGGTGCAGATCAGCCCTTGCAAAATATTGTCAGGTTTCAGAAAATGATTTGGTCTGTTTCTAAATCCTGCAAAATAGCAGGGCAAAATTTGGTAGGTGTATCATACAGTGTGGAACATTTGTGTACTTAATTCTCACCAGGGCAGTCTCGCTGTCTTCGGGGAAGGTGAAACAACATACCGAAATGTCTCTATAGTAATGAAAGAAAAGGCATTGTGCCACTGGAGATTGAAGCTGCATGGCCCTGTGGGTAATAAATTGCTACTATTCAGGCTCATGAGAGCATCAAGGAAAGCTGATGCAGAGTACTCTAATGACCATTATAACTGACTGCAGTGAAAAAGACTGTTATTTAAGTACATTTCAAAATGTACTGTAAATTGGGCAAAGGTACAGCTGCGCTTATGTGCTGAGACAGCCTCCGGTTTTATTCAGTCTGACAGACTTTGCTCTTTGAATTTACGTTTTATCTATGTGAGCTGAATGCTCTTAGTATTTATGGACCCTGCTTGTAAGGGAAGAAGCAAAGCCAGGGAGAAGTGGTCGTGTTAACAGAGGCTCCAGCTGGAGAGCACAGGCTTTGGGTGAAGGCAAAGCAGTGGAGGGGAGGGTTCAGCTACCATTCAGCATCGCACTCTTACCCTTCCCCAAAAACACCTACTTGTCCCTCGCACCAAACATGACCCCTATGTAGATAATGTTTCTGAGTGAACCTAAGGAGGATCTTTGAGACCAAGTGACAATACTTCACAGAAAATTACATTGCCATGGAGAACCAAGATTTTTGCTTTATATGACCTTCTGGACCAGACGGTCCAGACTCTCCTCCCCATTGCACATAAGCCAGGTTTGTTTGACTGATGAGTACTCCTACCCCACCTTACAGGCTACTTGGTTTACAGAACCATTTGAGTGCTCATGTATACCTATTTGCTTGAAAGTAAGGGAGGGCAAGCACAAAGTTTCTTTGCTGTGCCATATGGGCAGTGAAATTTACAGCATACTCTCCATCAGTGTGACACCTCCTTGCCTTGGGATTTCCAGCTTGAGGTGGGTCAACAGCTCCCATCTTATGCTTTCTTTGGCTGGGTCCTTCATGGTTGACTTTGCCTTTTTTCTGTTTGGGTCTTTTGCGTCTAGCTGGGTCTTTTTCTTTGAGGGTGAGAGGTGGTGTGCTAAGTATTCATTTTTTTCTGAAGAGACCTTTGCAGATATTGCGGAGTCATACAACATGCCCATTTAAATCAGTTTATCACCTGGCAGGTACATTGTGATCAAGTAACTGAGACAAACAACTTGCAGTAAGAAAGCTGCCAGCAACATTTGGGCAGTCAACAGCGCAACAAATCATCTGTGTAAGCCTCATGTTCAGCACATGGGGTCAGACCTGTGCTACCCAGGAACCAACTAATCCCCAGTTTGAAGTGTAGTAAATAAAGTTGGGTTTCTTAGCTAATGAATTAGCCATGGAGAAAATAAAGCACACAAATTACGGTCAACTGCTTATAACAGTGACCTTCCTAGAGAATAAAATGACTGAGTCAGGATTAAAGAATTATTGCATAGGTGTTTGCTGACATAATTTTGTTGCTGAATAAATTTCCAGTAATTGGTGGTGATCGGTCCAGTCTTTGTCAGGTAAAATGGACACTTTTTCTTGAGTGAAGCCCACAAAAGCTAGTGGAAAGACAAGTGTCTAAAATATAGAGCAGTTTTCTAAGGAGGGGCACTATGGTCTGCATGCAGCTTGAGGCGAGGACATTATCCAAGTGCTGATTCTGTCCAGAGCATCGCCAAGTAACTATGAAAAGAAAGGAATGAACTAAAAGTTTTTTCTCAGTTGTTTCTGAGTTTCCAAAGATTATCGAGATGCTGCACAGAAGTAGCTCATTAACTCTCAACCTCTTGCTTTTTCTTCTTCATATCTGTGAATAACAAGATAACTTAAGTCACCAGTCAGATGATTAAATTTGATCAGCATTTATTAATAGGTCAATTTCCTTATTAATGCTGAAGCTGCTATAAACAATTCTACAATTTTTTTTTTTTTTTCACATGCTTCCAAACCTTCTTAGCTATTTACTTCTCATGGTATCATCACCTCTGCACCACTCCTGAATCCAGAAGAAATCCAAAGAAGCAGCTGATGTTATGTTGGACATGCAGCATCTAAAAAAGGGGATCTGACCAAGAATTGCTCTTTCTAGGTTAACGATCTGCTGCATTTGTTTGATTCTTTGTCTATTTATGACTATTTTTGAAACTACTCCAAAGCATGAGAGCTGAATGTCTTGAACCAGCCGAGAGCACTTGTGTTTAGACAGGAAGTTAAAGATCAGAAGTTCTGATGAGTGACAGCTGTAGAGGAAATAGCTGCTAAATGCTGTCAGCCTGCCCAGATTAGGCTCCTTCAGGTAGACAGCTAGCTGGAAATAGTAGAGCACCCGTATGAAACAATTGTTTAGTGCTTGCACCGAACAAAAATCTCTTTTGTCTTTACCCATTTCCAGCTTACAAAAGAAAACAAAACAAAAAAAAAAAGAGCTGCCTCCATTACCATCTAATAAAATATCTGTCAGTCAGAGCTTTTTCCTTTATGTATTTGGAGCGTTCGGTCCATGTGTTACACAACTTGCCCAATGGCCACTGATTCTTCTCGAGTCTTTTTTTATTGGCCCATACTGCCCAAAATGCCTAATGTTCCCACTCCTTCCATCAGTTTCAGGCAGGCTAAAATCAATTTGTACCTTGTTTTGACATTTCTTTTGACACCTGCCAGCTTGTGAATACATGTAGTGACTATGCTGGTAGGGTAGGAGCATGATTAAGCAAAAAGAAAGCCACAAGTGAAGGGAAGGATTAAATACAGTTAAAAGTATTGCCAATATTCTGTGGCATTAAGATTTCAGAGCTGTGAGGAGTTTATGTCAATCGATATTGTTTTATAAATTGTATTGTTTTAACTCACTTTGTGACCTGATTCTGAAGGAAATATCCTAATTAACTTCCTATGTATTTGGCAATAAAGTTCAAAGGAATCAAGAAGTACTTAAAATGTAGAACTACAGATAACTCCATTTCTGAAATATCTGATATTGGTTAAATATACATCTTCTAGCTACATTTAATTACAGTTCTTTTTAAAAATATCCCCTGGTTTTAAGTATTAGGTCAGTTACTACAAATACCTTGGCTCATTTAAGCATTTCTGAATATTGCCACTATGAAAACTAACTTATATAATATTTATTATTTCACCTATTTTTGGTTTTCAGTGAAATAAAAAAATCCTTATGCCTCTAAAATGGTGGTGATAAAAAAAAGAACAAACCCCAAACCACTTGTTTGTGGTTTCAAGTCAGCCAGAGACTTGCAGTTGGCTGTAACGTTAAGGCAGACAGGAGGTCATTGACTTCAGTGTGATCTCCATCAGGTGTATAGGCTGTTGTGCATCCCTCCCTGTGAAAGTGGGCTCCTTTGAAGAGTCTTTTCCCTTATGACTTTCAGACCCATGAAGGACTCAGAATTTAAATGGATGGGCCAAAATTAGTTGTGCTTGTTTTAAGAAAGGAGCTCAACCTTTGCATTACACAGGCTTGAATAATTCTGCTGAAACCAATGAGGGTTTTAGCTTGCTGCAGCTGAAGGAGCTGAAAATTGGATCCAGGTCTGAAGGATTAGAGACTCAGGCATCACTAGCACTGAGTGAAAGCTAAAAAGCTGCAAGTGTGGAAATCTTGAAGGAGCATTTGTACCATCTACCAGAAAGCACTTTGGGCATTTCACTTTGATGTTCCACATTGGAAGTGCACACCTCCTTCCTTTGATTATGTAGAGAACTGTGCCACCAGCACTTGGGTTAAATATCAAAACATACCTAATGTCAACAGTGTTAAGAAGCCCCCACTTCTTGTGCAAACCTCCAATCTTTTCCATGTTTGTCCTAGGAGAAGGCAGGCACACAGCTAGGAGAATGTCACCTTTCTGAAGAGGACACATGAACTGAGTGGGTCCCAGTTAGAAGAAATGACACAGTGATGCTCCCATCCACAGCTGCAGCCATCTGGACTGCCTCCGAAACCAGGTAGTCTCCCCAAGCATGCAGAAGCACATTGGCAGAAGGCTGACTTCCAGGTCAGGGGCTGAGCATAGGAGATAAATGCAACCACCACTGGCTTCAAATGCTGGTGGACTGAAAGGTCCAGAAGGCTAAGGCGACAGTCACGCAGTGGTCATTTGATCCAGGCAGGGCCACATGCTGTTGGCTCAAAACAAGTAAGTTACATACCAAGACTACTCATGTCATTTTTCCAAGCACAGACAGCAGGCATCAGTGAAGACTGCAAAAATCTGAAAAGTAAAATACCAGTCGGCAGATGCTAGACATGAAGGTGAGACAGAGTTTGGGATCAGGAAGCATATTCCTGAAATTGTCACTGCTCCTGATTTGACAGTGTTACAAAGGAAATCATTTGCCCAGGTTTGAAATATGCATTTGAACGTCTGTTCCATTAAACACACATCAGTATGTTGCCACCTGTTCCAGTCATGCTTGATAATGAATGGTATGCAGAGATAACACACCTGCCTGGCCTTGTAAATGTTCTGCAGGGAAAAATCAAAATTAGGTAATGTAAGTCAAATTTGGATGGATAGTCCTGTTACAGTCAGTGTTAAATCCAATGCCCTTAATTACTTTGTTGCCTGAATTGGAAACCCCTCAAATAATGAGGGGGGGAAATAAAGCTTCTTGACAGTTAAGAGACAAGGAATATAATTGTGTTGCACGGTCCATCAGTTACCCACAGATGACAGCAAATCCCCATGTAGATCAATCAGGGAGGTAGTAGAAAATGAAAGTAAGGGTTGGCACACACACTATTTAAAGATATTAAAGCTAATGTTGCCGTCCCGAAAGATAAAGCAAGTGAGGCTGCCATCGAGATCCCACTGAAATCAGTAGGAGTCTTCCATTTACCTTGCAGGACTGTGGAGCAGGTCTTGATGTAGCTATGAAAAAAAATTATGAAGGAAAAGGCACCAATTAAGGCCAGGAAAGGGGTTAACTTTAAGCAAGTACTAATGCCTTTGACGTATGTGCTTAAGTACTTTGAATACCAGCTTATTTTCTGGCTAAAAGCTGGGATTCTTTTAATAGCTTCCAAAAACCTTTGTCTGAGGGAACCTCACTCTCACACCCATGCAGAGCAGACGTGGGCTTATGATGTGCTTTAAACCTTGGGGTGGGAATTTCTGCCTAGGAAGTTTTCCTGCTTAAATATTTAAGAAATGGAAGCTGTGGGTGTCTTTGCTACAATGACTGTGAAGTGCTGTAAATCAGCAAGAGAAGAGGATAATATGCACATCTCACACACTGATTTCTGCCTGTTGGGCTCTCACACCGTGTTGACTCTGTGAAGAATCACTGCCAAACGAGTTTGCTTCAAACAGGCTCTTGGACTGTTGTCCCACCATGGCATTTCATTATCCATCATGTTAAAAGAGAAATGAATCATTGCAAGGGCTGAATGTGCTTCCAGATTTCCCAGTTTATTAAGCTTACATATGGCTTTCCTAGGTAGGAGCTGTGTGAAACTCAGAAACACGACTTCCTTCTTCGGTTACTTTCTTTTGGGAGACAAGTATTTACAGCCATGCAGCCTGAAAGTCATTTGGCCATTCATTGGTCCCTAATCAACTTGCAGTTACAAAGAACACCTGTCCATCACAAACCACGTGTGTGCTCTATAGTAGGTAGCTCAAATGTTTTGTATATCACATTTATATATCACATAACACAGCCATATGAGAAAGAGCAAATGCAAGTGAATCAAGGCTGGGCAGAAAGAGTCGGGTTTTCTAACTAGTTAATATTCCTTTTGCCAGCTTCTCCCATGAACAAGCTGTCATTGGACTGCAAGATACTAAGATCATGCCTCTAGGTATTTCAGCTAGTAGCTGCACTGTTCTGACCAGAAACTGGCTGTGAGCCACGTCACTGAAATCCAACTACTGATGCAACTTTCTCTGAAGTTCAAGGATCATCAGTTCTGGATTCAGTAAAATATTGCTCATCAGTTGGGATGTTAAACATAGCATTGCAGACAAACACCAGGATAATTACACAGGGAGGTTCTCATACCATATAACTTAGGAGCTAATTTAAGTACCCAAGTCACTTAGTCTGCAAAGAAACACTGATTCCCTCAAGGGAGAATTCAAAGCTTCAAAATTAAATAGTTAGGAAAGTTTAAAATAGCTGATGTGAACATACCAACTGCCCTCCATGGTTTGTAATTCCCCTTGTACTTTACATGGTCATGATATTTGTTATGACTTCCTTGTATACAGCTGTTGTGTGATCTTGCAGAAGTTTGCTAGGCTTCTGTTGCACCCTACAGTACAGGAGGCTGCTTTTGTCTGGTCCCCCTAGGTCTTCCTTCGGTAGCAAGGGAACTCTACTAATACATGTAATAGGGTAGTTATAAAATATGATTGCACATTTGATCCCTGATGTTCCCAGTTGAAGATATGGTACTGGGGCCATATAAAATGCCTCTTTCAGCAAGTGCTTGAATTGTTGCATATGTCTGAGGTGCCTGACACATTATTAATACGCTTTCTTATTCCAGGCTCTGGTTTGTGAGGCTACTATACACAATGTTTGTACTACACGTCACTCAGCCACAATATTATTCCATGAGTTCAAACTGAAGCAAGCCCTGACACATATGAAGAAGAAGAAAATACTCAGCAATGTTAATCCCCACACTGTACTCAGTTCTTGAAAGGCCTCATCAGCCCGATCCTTTTCTGACAAATGTCAATGACAGAATTGTCATTAAGTGCAATGTTGTGAGGCAGGAGGCTTTCTATCACATAAACAGTCTTCATAAATACATGTAAAATGTAGAATCATAGAAAAGAGAGCTGGAAAGGTCCTTAAAATGTCACTCACAGCAGGCCAGACATCCTGACGGACATTTCTCTAACCTCTTCTTAAAGGACCCTACAGGTGGACCTTCCCCAAGTGCGCTATTCCCCAGCTTTACTGCCTTTAACTGAGCCAACATGCTTCCTGATGTCTTGCCAGAATCTTTTTTTGCTGCAGATAAAGCCCACTGTTTTTTGTCTTATCCATCATGGGTGCAGAAAACAGAAGGCTCCTTTCTTTGCAGCAGCCTTTTTTGTGTTTGAAAACTACTACCATGTCTTTGCTTCATTTTCTCTTCCACAGATTGCACAGAACCAATTAGTTCAATCTTTTGTTGCAGGTCATGTTTTCTGGTTCTCTGATCATTCTCACACTGAATAATAAGAGATTTGTGAAGGGAAAAAGGAATCAAAATTATTGTACTGGTTATTATTATTATTAAAATTAAGGATTCAATCACAATGCATTTTATTTGGGTTATTACTAATCTGACTTTACCTTTAATGCTTAATAACGTGTACACAGATATATCCGTGCAGATTGTGCTTCTGTGTTAAGTTGGCTCACAATCTTTGTGAGTTTATTTCAGAAAATAAAAAATGCCTGCAAGCCAAATAGACATGCTCTCAGGTCTAAGAAATATAGACATCCTCTCTTTCTCACTATATGGTAGCTAATGCTCCACTGATAAGAACAGATACTTGTCTGAAATTGCTTATCTGCTACCAATGCACAAGTCCACAGCAGTGGTGTAAACAGCTTTAGCTAGACTGTCCTTCCTTGTCCTGCTGGGTGCGGCCCCAGTCTCTGGGGCTTCTGCAGCTTCTGCTGCAAATCCCTGATAACCCAGTTACCTCTCCAGTCCCTGCTTATTCCCTCAGCCCCGTGGGTGGCCGTGGACTCAGTGACCGCAGCGTAATGGATGGGAGGGTTGTAATTTAGGTGACACTGCCAGCCTTAGCGGAAGCCTTCCCTGTCTGATGAAGCTGCCATCTGAATAGCCCTCCCTTGGGCAGAGGTTGGAGGAGGGAGTTTTCAGGTACTGTACATGATATGAAAGTCCACGTTGAACAACACTTCTGAAGTGTTTCTGTACTTAGTGTTTCTGATTTGGCAGAAGTTTGCTTAGAATGGAGGCTTAAGTGATAGTCTTATACAGTTTACCAAGTATAGACACAAGGGCAGTCCCAAGGGGCTGTTATCAGAAAGAAGCTTTAGTTGTTGACTCTTCTAGTTGAGTAGTATCTAACAATAAAGCTACTGAAGTCCTATATAATACCAAAAGAATCTTATTATATATGATCCATACATAAAGACCTAGTGCAATACTTCCATGGATGTGTTGTTGGGAAAATAGTCTGTCTGCAATGAATGCAAGAAGACACTCTCAAGTGTGGCTACCAAAGTAGATGGTCCTAAGTAAAGGTGAAGAGAATTTGTGATTTCTATTACCCCACATGCTATATAGGGGGATATCTGACAATCAAAGGGTTAATCCAATTGCAAAATGAAAACTTTTCATGCAACCTGCTCCCTTAAGAGTTGCATTCTTCATTTTCACTCAAAATCTGTAAGAAAAAAAGAAAGGGAGGATAAAAGCTGTTAGAAAGCTGTGCAATTTAGGGGAGAAAGGAGAGGAACAAAACCAGAGGGGAAAAAAGGAGGAACAAAAGAAACTCACTCAAAAAAAAAAGGAGAGCAAAGAATATCCACTAAAGACGAGAGAAAGGCTGGCATCAAAAGAGGTTTTCAGCCGCAGAAAGCATCCAGCAGCCAGGCACTGCAGGTGATATCACCACCAAATCCGCTCTGTAGAGAAAGATACTCTTGCAGGACATGCTAGTGGTGTAGGGGTTAGAAGAGAAAGCGATTTTACAAGGCTGAACTTCAGAGGGATTCTTTGAGCACCAGGATTCAAGCTGTTTTCCAGCTACTGAATGAAGCTCAGTGGCCTGTTTCGCCTTTTGGGTTTCTCTTTTCTGATTTACCTGTTATTTTTGGACTCCTGCTTCAGTGTGCTATAATAATTAAAAAAGACTTAGCTTTTAATTTAAGGTACAGTGACTTTGGATTTTGCTCACAGAGAAAAATGTTCCCTGTGGAAAGTTTATATTTTTATATAAGAATATAATGTCTCCACTGGAACAACCTTTTGAGGGAGACACAACAAAAGAAATGGAATACGATCAGAATTTTGTGGACTGCTCTAGTTTCTTATTTCCCCCATAAAATAAATTATTCATTAATATCTTTGGGTTCCCTGGGTCATCTAACTCCGAATGTCCCCCAAAGGATGCTCAGCATCCTAATGCACCCAACAATGATGTCACATCTGTGAATCGCTGTCACCAGAATCAATTATTCAGAATCTGTCACGCACGTGCTTTCTTTTGCTAAGCGGTGGCCTTGCCCCTGCAGAGACACCGTTCAGAGGACTCATTGTTCCCCCCAAGGAAAGCGTGTGCCTTTGGCTTTGCAGACCCCCGGGCCCACACTTGCAGTAGTCTGGGGACCGGAAAGCAGCACCCCGGCTCCCAGTGTCCCCAGGAGCAGAGCAGGGCAACGTGCAGCAAACCCAGCGTGCAACCTGGGCACCTGCAAGGTTTCTACGCCGGGCGCCTGCCCTCTGGTGCCGATTGGTCTGCGAGCAAAAACACCGAGCAAAAACACAGATGAGGAGATTTCATTTTCTTGGAGCCATTCAGGGGGTGGGAGCTCCCCGTTTCCAAGTTCAGTTCTCCAGCCCTTTTAAAAGGCTGTCGTTATAATGTTAAAAAAGCCGAAGAGCTCTACAAGCTGCAGAAGTAATGAAACCGACTTTCCAGCGGATTTGTTTCTGTTGCTTGAGTGACTTTTTAAACTGAACTACAAGACAGTAGTTCCCCTTCAGCTATTAATGGCTCCTTTAGTTATAACCAACCCCATTAGTTATAAAGCGAGCCCCGTTCTCCCTCACAGCCCCGCTCCCACAGAAGGTTTGGTGGTAACGCACAGGGTGCTGTGCACGATTTAAAAGTTAGACCTAAGAGCACTGGAAGCGAGTTGGGAAAACAAAGCGATTGCTTGAGCCTGGTCCCATATGCCTGCCAGTAGCTATTTCATGAAAAGGGGAGGAATGAATTTAGTTAGGGAACCTCCATCCCTCTCTCAGGTGTGACTGAAATCTGCTGAATGGTTTGAAAATCGCGGAGAGGGGAATGGCAAAGCAAACAGATGTGCATGGACTGGCTTGTCTTCATAAGAAACCAAGCTAGAAAATGTACTTAAAGTATCTTCAGGTACTGTACTGACCTTGAGTTCTCTCACTTCATTAATTTTGTGATTTTATCACCACATTTTCCAATTAAAAAAAATTCTCTTCCCCCTTCCTGCGTAAAAATTCTTGTCCCTCCCTCTCCCACCCCTCACCAATCTCCCCGTTTCTTTCAACTCTCATAATCCTTGGTGTGATAATGGGTAAGGAAACGTTTTCAGACAAAAGCCTGATATTTTAATTTTGATAACCTCCCTGAGCAGCGAGGTTTGTGTGGGACGGAGATTAATGAAAGCAAAATACAATGCGCCCCTGTCACCAGGTAGAGTTAAGAAGCAGATAACCCTCAGGGAAGGAAACGGTTCAAAAGGGGAATAAGTAATAACACATTTTAATTTTTAATGCATCCCTACCCACTGAATCCTCTCTTTAATGGAAGGAGAACCCAAACTGCGAGCAAAGAGAAGATGAAAAAGAAAACAGCAGCCTTAGTCTTTGGGTGGGTGCATGCAGGAGAGGGGGCCCAGGGGGGCTCTGCCGGCAGCAGTAATTGGGACCGACCCAGGGTGTGCTGTAGCAAGGGGATGTTTTTCTGCACATTTTTATCACTTATCCTAAGGAGCCCAGTAAGCGGCACAGCCCCGTAGTCCCCAAACCCACATGGTGCCTGCTGTCGTGGCTAGCTGAGGCAGAGGGGGAGAGGAAGATGGCATTGGGACAGAGCCCTGAGCAGCCCTCGCAGGGTTGGCGGGGCACCGTGAGGCACCAGGGGTTATGTATGAATCAGGGCCCAGGAGCCACCCAGCCAGTGCTGTGGGTGCTCGGCCACAGCTTGGCAACTTGCCTGCCTGTCAGAAGGAGATCCCCTGCTCCCTAGGGATGCCTTTGCTCACCGTGTAGCGTTCAACTGGTGGGGATCGCCTCAAGTCCCAAAAGGTGCTGAGGAACCTACTCACTTTCCTCTCAGCCCCAGGTCTTGTCAGGAGACACAGAACCCATGACAGGGTCAGGTCCTTCAGCAGAAAGCACCCCCCAAGACTTGCAGAGCCAAAGCCTTTCCTGAGACACCAAGGTATCCACCTGCTGCTATTTAGCACTGCATTTCGCAGCAAAACCTTCCCCAGGAGTCCATCCCTGGCAAAGCACATCCCAGGTATTTTTCCCCAGGTAGGGCGGAGCAGGACAGGCGTAGGAAGGAGTGCTCTTGCTTGTCGAGGATGGAGACTGAGACATATGTGCCTACAGGGCAGCTGCAAACACAGGTTCCCCAGCCCCCCATTCCCTTCCTCGCAGACTTTCTGTATCTCCCAGGTGGCCGCCACCAAAAGATGGTGTAGACATGGCCAGAAAGATGAAGGTTTAGCTCCTTACTAGTGTTTTAACTGCAAAACCTGATCTCTCTCTTAATAGCTGCCCTTGCCCCTATCTTGTAATCAGACTTGGATATACCTATAATACAGTTTATTACTTGGAATACTTTTTAACTCTTTTAGTATAGCTGGCAGCCTTTACTAATCTCCTCCCATCACCTCACTCAAATTGTATTACAATGAGAACTGACTAAAATGACTGAAGGAGTCACAGATAAGTAGCTCACTCCTTGGCTTTTCATCTTGTGAAATAAGCTTCGAAAAATTGTTCCTGAAGTGTTTCCTGAGTGATAACAATGCTCTGTCAAATGGTTTGAGAACCTATTCCCAATACTTTTTGAATGAGTATGTAGCCCAAGAGAGCTGCTAGAATGGGGGGCCGGGGGCGGGGGGAAAGGCTGCCTGGAAGCATGGAGGAGATGGGGTAAGTGATTAAAAACATGCAACTACAGCACATATACTACATAGCGAAAATGCTAAACTGCAATAAAAAAAGGAAGATGATGGCTCCACATGGGACAACTTGAAGCTGTTACCCATCATGATGCCTTCCTGTCACTCTTTGCATGAGGAAGCTACAAGAATATACTCACAGAAGTGAAAGCAATGTGGCCAAACTGCAGTCCCCAATTCACCCCACTGCAGCCGGTGGATCTGGGCTCCTGAGAGAAAGGACAGCATTTAGACGATGCCGGGGACCACCCCTAAATACAGCACTGGATATGAGTAAGAATTATTGAGTAGGTCAGACAATTTGGGGATCAGTCCCTGTTACCCATAATTATGAGTTCAAGTGTGAGCCTTTCAGTTTTCAGAAGGTCCAGACAGCAGCCCACTTGTCAGCCTTCTCAACTCAGAAGTCTGTTGTCTTCTTAACAGACCAGACCTGTGCAACCAACTCCATATACATCTGGTGACAGTTACCCCCGGGACTGCTCTGTCCTGAGGCCAGCTCCCTGCCTGCAGTCTCGCTGCGGCTGCAGCTCGGGCAAGTCTTGACATCTTGTGTTGTGCTTTCTTACTTGCAGTGTAACTGTAGACACGCATCGAGCCCCCCTTTACCTGTCTACTTGCTGTTCTGTTGACCTTGTGTGTTTAGTTTTGTAAAGCTGTGGCTGGGCTTGAGCAATAACAGCCTAACCAGAAAGCTCAAGCAACTGCATGTTTACACCCACGCACGTAAATAATCCTAACAGACAAAAAATTATTCAATTAATTTCACGTTCTAATAAACAAGAGCAACACCTATGCCACTGGCCCATATTGCATTTATGCTGCTTTGCCACAAGCTTTTTTCAGCATCAGAGATTCAGTAGCAGAACAGACACTTATGCTGGTAAGACTGCATCTCATTTTGGAAATGCTGCCACATTCTGGGTTCCCCTCAGACATCTTGGAACTCCCCCTCATATCTCAAATATGACATGCCATCAAAGAACTTGTCTTGCAGCAGCAAATGTTTTCCCAGCTGTATGTTTTCGATGGAAGCTTCTGCTCTGCTCAGCTGTAATCCTTTGGTTGTAGCCAGGTTTGTGGATTCATCTGTTTTGTAACAACACAGAAGTTTGTAAAAGGTCCTGTGTATAGGTACCACAAAAACTGCTGCTGTGACTACTGGCTACCATGATATATACGCACTGCATAAACCAATCAGTCTCCACTTTAACTGTAGCAAACTTTGTCCCTGCTCTTCCTTCCAAAGGCTGTTCCCAAGCTTCACTCTTCTCAGGAATAGAAACCTTCTTCTGATGTCTAGACTAAATTTATTCATAGGCAGGATGTACCTGCTTGTTTTTACCAGCTTTGTCCATTGCCTTACACAGTTTTTCTGCCTCCTTGGTGTTTAACTGCTGGATGTATTGACAGAGGGAAATAGGATCTCACTCCAGCTTTGTTTTGCTCCTTTGCCTACTTGTCTTTCCCCTCCTCTTTGGGTATCTGCATCCAACATCTGCTTCTCCTACTTCCAAACTGTCACCTTTGATCAGTGAGGGAGGGCACCTTCAGCAGTCACTGAGGGTACAAGAATACATGACTCTCTCCAAACCTTTGTCTGAAAGCAAATAAATAGCAAAAAAACAGCCCAAGAAAGACTGTAATATTTGCCCCGCAGGTAATGGGATCATCAGGTGCAACTAGTTGGTGGCAGGTTCAAAACAGGCAGAAGAGAGCCCTGCTTTACCCACTGCCTGGCGAAAGAGCCTGCTCAGCCAAAGAGCTTCTCTGTGCCCCAGGGCAGTGATGGTGCTTGTCCTGGTTTCGGCTGGGATAGAGTTAATTTTCTTCCTAGTAGCTGGCATAGTGCTGTGTTTTGGATTTAGGATGAGAAGAATGCTGATAATGCGCTGATGGTTTAGTTGTTGCTAAGCACTGCTTATGCTAGCCAAGGCCTTTTCAGCTTCCCATGCTCTGCCAGGTGCACAAGAAACTGGGAGGGGGCACAGCCAGGACAGCTGACCCAGACTGACCAAAGGGCTGTTCCATACCATATGACGTCATGCTCAGTATAGAAACTGGGGGGAGTTGGCTGGGGGGCAGCAATCGCTGCTTGGGAACTGTCTGGGTATTGGTCGGTGGGTGGTGAGCAATTGCATTGTGCATCACTTGCTTTGTATATTATTATTATTATTATTATTATTATTATTATTTTGTTATTATTATTTTGTTATTATTATCATTACTATTTTACTTTATTTCAATTATTAACTGTTCTTATCTCAACCCAGGAGTGTTTCTCACTCTACTCTTCCGATTCTCTCCCCCATCCCATCGGTGTAGGGGGAGTGAGCGAGCAGCTGCGTGGTGCTTAGTTGCTGGCTGCGGCTAAGCCATGACAGTGCTAAATGTCGTCATGGACTCAGAAAGCAATTCCACAAATTACAATTGAGGGCTGTTAAAAACAAACCCACCCATTTTTCCTACAAAAGTCTTCGAGCTGAAACTTGCTGGAGGTGGAGAAAAATCTCCTGGGGCAGAAGCGCTGTAGGTTGGCTCTGGTGCTCAGCATCCCTGTTGCAGGCATGTGTGCCTGGGCAGAGGCTTGGCCACACGTTCACCCTCACACCTGCAGGTCCACACTGAGGCTCAGGTAGCCGAAAGAGAGGGGAGGAAGAACTAAGCACAAAAAAAATAAAGGGGGCGAGAGCCCTGGAGGTCTTTCTGGAGAATATTCCTGTTTTGAGCCCCTCAGATGCAGGGCAGACGCTGAGGGTGCTGCTGGCCGTGCTGCCCCGCTGCCCGCTGCCCGCTGCCCGCTGCCCGCCGCCCCCGGCCCCACCAAGGCTCTCCAGCAGCTCCAGGTTGCTGGGTGTCAGTGTTAGACCTGGCAAAAGGAGCTTCTCACCCTCCTCTGCACACCGGGAGCAACACCCTGGGCAGGGAGGCAGCAGTCTGTCAGAACTAAAGCCAATTTGGGGCCTTTTGCCTTGCAGGGGCGACAGACCTGCGTCTGCAATGGCCTCGTCTCATGCAAGCGGTGTGGGGTTTCGTTAGTGTGTCGTCCTGTCCCTGGTCTTGTTAGCAAATCCTTTTTTAACTCAGGATCTTTGTTCATTTGATGTTTTCCCAGGGAGAAAGGTGACAATCTGATCCAGATTTGGACACTGTCCCTAAATGAGGCCACTCCCTGCACCCCACCTTCCACCTTTGCCTGGCAAAGGAGGACACCCATTTATCAACTCCTGTTCATGCAGTGGGGAAAGAAAGGCTTGCGCATGATCCCAGATCTAAGGGGTGAATTTATGAAGAGATTCATAATGCAGCATTATACCTCCACCCTCTCAGCACAACAAGATGCTCCCAAAGTTTGAAGAATTACAATAGTGATTCCAAAAACCTGTGGTCATGGGTCAGTGGTCTAAGGACTACATTTGGGGGCCTATGGAAGGTAACTAAACCCAGCAAGCAGATTGCCAGTGGGCTTAGATTTAATCCATCCATGCAGGCATCCACTGGAAAATACATAGGGGTCCCCAAACAGGAAAAAGATTGAAAGGAGCTCTCTCTAAGGTTTAACCCATACTGAAGGTTGCTGCTTCTATTTAATTTTCAGTCAAAAACTTACGTTTGTCTAGAAACAGTTTGTCATATAAATACCTTTTTCTTCCTTCTGGGGGGTATTGAAAAAGTATTTGTTTATGTAGGTACAACTGCCGCCCTGGAATGGGAAAATCAATTGTGAGTAAAACTGCCCTATCATTGCACATACTAGTCAAAAGTGAATACTGCTTCTATAGGAAAATATGTTGTTAGAAATAGTACAGTACAAATAAGTACTTTTTTAAGCTAGACTGCAGCTTTAAGCCCTGGACTTACAAAATCTTGCCCTGTTAATGTTACACACTGTCAGTTGTCTGAAGTTCAGTAGGGCTGTTTGTGCTGCGTGAAGCTAAGCAGACAGGGAAGGCTTTGAGGTACTGGGGGCTCAGACGGTAAGCAATGGGCTACACTCGCTACGCTCCCTCAAGGGCAGACAAGGGAACAACTAATAACTTTGCCTCTGTGATAAGGATCTGCATGTCTAAGGATGTGCCTATGTGGTCTTCAAGGCTGACAGATTTTCTATGCTCAGACTCCAGGAGAGCTGAAGGGCAACTACCTCTCAGCATCTGGGTACATGCATTATCGTGGCATTTAACCGCAATGAATATACGCTGCCACACAGCCGTTTTACGCCTTTAGTATGCCATGTGGATTTGCCCTCATAAGAACAGGAGAAAGGCCATAAGGAGGCCAGACCAGAGCTTCACCTAGCCCAGCGTCCCAGCTCTGCTGTTGTCCAGTAGTAAATTCACAGGGAAAATGTGTAAGGGAAAGGGCCAATATGAAATGACTCACATCTGACAATGAATATCTGACAATATTCAGGCACTTTCTGGCAAGGAAGTTACATCCAAACTGTCATGTTTAATAATAACTGGCTGTGAATGAATGAGTCTAAATATTTTTGAACAAATATATACCATTGAGTTCAACATCCTGTGGCAGTGAGTTGTACAGCTTTTCTTAGAGTCACAAGTCATCCTTTAACTGCTCTTCTCTTATTCCAGAAAGTTAATAATTTATTGCTGTTTGTTCCTTGAAGCCCGATGAGCCAGCTTGCATGAGACCGGAGGCAAGATTTTGCCTCTCTTCCATTCTACAAACCAGTTGCTGACGTGGGTGCTACCTGTCCTGCCTTGCATCTGCCCTGTGACTGGCTGCATCAGTGTCACACTCAACCCATATGCCTCAATGCAGTTGTCTGGAGGAGGTAAACATCTTTGCCTTGGTAGGTTCTGGCACCAGACGAAATTTGAGCCATGCCTAATAATAGCATTACTGTGCGGCATTTCTCTGGGAATAGCAAGAATCTTTCTTTTAATGCTGCCAGATTTTATGCATGTGATTGAATATTCCCATTTTCTTTCTTCTCTTTCTTAAGTGACAAAATCTGCCAGTGCTTAGGAGGAACACCCCCACCCTGCATATGCCAGCACCCATGACAATCCTTGAGGCAGAGGGGGCTCACAGTTTTCCTTTGTGGCTGTTGCTGTTCAGACGGCATTTCTCTGCAACTCTTGTTGAGCTGATTAGACTGGAGTGGAAGAAATAAACTTCTACAGCAGTCTGAAAACAGCAAGGCACAGAAAAGGACCTTCTGCTGTGCCCAGCTATTTAAGGAGACTTGAAAGACAGGTCAAATGGCAACTTAACATTTCTGAGGCATTTTCTTGCCTTTTTTCAGTAGATTTCACTGTTCCTTACCTTGATGCGGTGAACTCTGAAGATGTTAAGTGACTAAGGCTACCATTTTTGGTCAATATAAAGGGTGTTTATTTGTCTTCTTGAGAAATGTGCATCAGCACCTTCATTATTAGAAAAGAAAAAAGGTGGACCTGGCACTCATGGGGTACTGATATTATATATAATTCTCTAATTACTGTTGGCCTTAAAATACTTCAGCATGACAAGATCAGAGCCAGTGTCATCCTTTTTTATTTAAATTTAATTTACACAAAATAATGTTCTTCTTGCTCCATTTCTTCCAATTCCCTCTCTTTTCCTCCCCTGTTTATTTTTCTTTATAATTTGAAAGTTAGTCCCTTCACCAATGTCACCCCCTTCCACAGTCCCATGTTTCACCTTTGCAAAACACAGCAAAAAGCCATCCATTTATTCTGCATGTCATTTGTAGCTATTTGTTTCAATCAAAAATAAGACTTTGCAAATTGAGTTGCACTGTCATTCAGCAGATGTCATTCGAGGCTTTCACAGAGACAGATAAAAAGTTGTTGGTCTTCTCTGTTGTCTGATTTATTTTCCTCTAGTATCATTGTTACATGCTTTTCTCTGTACCACTTTTTATCCTTCATAGACGCCACTGGCCTTTCTTCAGCTGGCTTGCAGTGGCTTCAGAGGCAAGTTTGTAATGCTAATAGGTGGGACTGTGGCATGTGGTTTAGCTCCTGTAGGCCTATGCTCAAAAGCCTGTCTGAATTTGGCTGGGTGACAGAAAATGAATGGTGGGACATGTAGGACTGCATTAAATCACACACACTCCAGTCAGTGGCTGGGACCAGCTGAACCTGTCCTGCCCCAGGCCAGCTGAGAAGCTTCCTCTCTCGGCTTTTAATTGTTGCCTCACCGTTACCACAGACAAACAGTTTTATCAAAAAAGTCCCCATTTTCTGACTTGTCCTTGTGTCCTTCCTTCCTACTCAATAGCTGCTCCCCTCTGCTTAGGGAGCAATGCCTGCTCCCACAGGTCCAACAAGTGTCCTCGGGAAAAGATGTCACAGGAAAATCTTCAGCAGACTCTGGCCACACTGAAAGCAAGGGCTTATTCTCTGGCACCCTGAGCACACGCGGCTAGAGGTGGAGACACTGGTAGTTCTAGGTGTCCCTAAACGGCTCTGGGTTGGTGAGCGTGCCAAGAGTTCACCCTTTGCTAGCCCATCAAAGTGTTGCAATGCTGTAGTGTTCGGCCCTCTGAATATCTCAATGTACAAAAATTATAGATTCCACAATAAAACCCCATGGCTTTCTGACAGAAACATCATTGGCTCCTATTATAAAAATAACATATACGCCAAGCATGTAACAGAAAGAAATCCATATCTTGAAGCTCAGGTGATGAGGCAGCCAAGCATGACTGTTGTTGGGTGTAACAGAAGTTAGCGCTGAAACTATGCAGCTAATATATTAATGCATACATATATGGCTGATTATGTATTATTACTACAGTTAAGGAATATTGCCAGTGGAATACAATGTTATGACAGTGTAATGTTCTCTAAACTACCCTCTTGGCAGATATAAAATATAAATGGAAAATCTGGAGACAAAAAGGCCATGAATTGCACAGCAGATGAATTTGGCCCACCTTCCTTGCTAATGTAACATGGCTGGCTCTGGAATGTAGTGCTGGATCACTTGCTTATACTACAACATCACCTGCCTGTGACAACCATTTAATACCTGTTTGTAGTCCCAGTCACCGTAGCTTGCAGTGTCACAGCCCAAAAGAGCAAAATCTAGAATTTGGACTCTGCTCGGGTTAACATGGACATTTCCTTTGTTTTTCTTTTTTTTCTGTGGAAGACCTTTTGGCTCACTAAAGCAGGAATTAAAAGCAAACGAAACACCTTAATGTGGGTTTTGCTGCGGCCCTGCTGAATCATTGTGTTTAAAAATGAGTCATGTGCATTTGTCATCTGCTGATCTGGGGCTCAAGTGTTAGGTTTAAATAACTAGTGCTCCAAAAGCCATTTAATATCAGGGTCATGTGAAACTATCATCATGGCCCAGCACAGCCCCTCAAGGGTCAAGGCTACTTGGCAAGTATGAGAAAAGCCACTCCTGGGAGCCAGAGCTGAGTCTGTAGCATTGAAGAAAACTAGACACAGCTGGACAAGGTTGTCTTTTTGTGGTAGGTCTGTGCCCTGAGGTTTGAGTAGAATACAGCTCTGGGGATGCTGCAAGGAAAGGCAAAAGGAAATAAAGAATAATTGCCTTGAGGTTTTCTAGTCTCCTACCCAACACCTCCTCACCTGGGCTAAACCAGTCACTGCTGGAAAAACTCCATAGCACAGAGCAATGCTGATTTACACCAGGCACAAATCTGGCTGTTAAAATCTGTGTCCTAGAGATTGCCTTCTCTTTATTAGCTCAATTTATGCAGACAGGTGAGTGTATCAGGGTAAAGAGTGGCTGTAGGAGAGCAGCAATGAGCCCCTACTGGCTTCTAACAGCAGTATTATGTTAATAGTTATTGAATGAGGTGAAAATAAGCTGAGGGGAAGCATGAGAGGAAAATTCAGGGGCAAGTGGCAGAGCTCAGTGAGCCGCATCATTAAGATGCTGCAAGAGATGGAAGACGAACATCTGCAGATCACAAACACATTTTGCCAAGCTCAGAACTGCAGAGAAGTTTTCTAGTCTCCCTCCTCTCCTGTGCTCAGACATACAGACAGGGTTCCTTTAAAATAAAACCATTATAAAATGTTCCAAGAAGCCCAGCACAAAAGAAAATCTACCCCAAGGCCTTGCTTAGCTAGAGCTATACCTTTTAGCAGCTTAACAATGATACAGTCCAGTGGACAATTATATTCTTTGCTTAAGGAAAACTCATGCTCTAAAGAAGCCTTAAAAAAGAAAAGCAGCAAGATCCACCTTTCCCATGGCTCTCTCCTAAGTCAGATTGGTACATTCATCCAGGAAAGAAATAACCTACTCTTATTGCAATACTCCTGTCACTATTACACACTAATATTTGCACACTGAATACACACCAGCAGCTCAAGAATCAGTTCAAGAAGATGTGGACTTCTGTGATGGCCCTGGGGAGCAGGAGGAGAGGCAGGCGTGCAGCGCGCACACAACACGTGGCTCAAGGTGTTTTCCTGCTTGGAATTTCTTGCCTTTAAACACAACCTCAGCTGATGAGAGAAGCTGCTTGACATAGCTGGAGAAGGAGAGGTGGCAGAAGAGATGCAGCTGTTTCTTCTTACACCTCTTAAATACGCCTTTTCACTCTTCTGCTCTGGATGGCAGACCTGAAATTATGGCAAAGAAATCCTCTGTTCTGACTCTTAGACCATCCTGCTGGCTTTGAATAGAAAGACGTATCCATCCCTTCGCCAAAGGGAATGTGGCAACCCCTCCCAGAGAGTGTTCCTTTTGCTAACAGAGCAAGCAGAGAAGGCACACGAGGCTGTCACCCCGCGAGGGGAAAGCCCAACTCCAGGTAGAACTGGTGGCCATTCTGCAGCTTCTAGCAGAGCTGTGGTCTGGACATACCCACAGGAGGATCTGTGCTCTCAAAAATTGTCTCCAACAGTGGTGACACCTGCTCTAGGGAAAGCTTGAGGCATACTCTGAGAACTGGATTTGCCTTTTTTTGAACAGCCTCCAAAGACACCACTGGACACCAAGACTTTGCTGATACAGTCATGCCTGAGTTGGACTCAGTTTGTACAGTCTTTTGGTACAGGATCAACTTTGCCAAATCAGACACCAAACTTCATGAGTCATTATCATGGCTGAAGTCCATCCAGACATCAGGGCATTTTCTATTATTAACAACTTGCTCCCCTTCCTCCTTTCTCTCTCTGCAATTAGCTGGGAACAGTCAGTCTTCCTGATGGCCCTTTAAAAACTAAAGAGATCAAATATATTCAAACTGTTTGAAAAATTGCATGTGCTTAGGAACAGAAATGAGAGGTTGTGACACTGCTGAAGGGCTTGCAGTCAACTGGTATGAAAGCAGGTTGTTTTAAAGGACTTTAATTGCAGCTGCCTATTAGCAATGAGTAAGAAATCCTGGGGAGATGGGGCTGGAGATGGGCCAGAAAAAGAAGACAAAGATGCTAAGCAAAAGCATTTTCACTCCTCACTTGTGAGAAACAGGCTGACAGCAATAATTTCAAAATTTCTAACAGACAGGTGGAGTGTTCTTAAAGTGTTTTTAAACAGTGTCTTCTCCCATATCCAGGATTATTGTGATCTGCTTTTAACAGGTAGGGTGCAATGAAAGTGTTTTAAATAGCCCAGGAAAGCATTTAAGTACACACCGAACTTTAAGCCAGGATGAAGCTACATTGGACTCTATGGGGCACATCTGTACTACTCAGTGGTATGGAGACTCAAGCTTGCTGCAGAAAAGTTGTTGATATACTATGGAAAAGCTAACTAATTCTGCTTTCTAAATCCAGAACCTTTACCTCTGCCTGGGATAGCTGTATGCTGTGTAGACATACATACACAACATTTTCTATGCAGACTTATTCTATTTTATATCTTGATATTTCATGAGAAGGGCCCCCATATTTTTTCTAGTGGTCTGGCTGGTTGTAGAGCAGTTCAATATTATGTGTCACTCTTGAAGGCTAAGTTCTTGTGGTCATATTTGAAAATCACTTTGTATGAACATCTCCGTTTCAGACCTAAAGAAGGGCCTGTATACAGGAAGGCTTGTTTGGTTTTTCTGAGAAACTATCTTTGTTTCATAAAAACCATTACTTCTTCCCACAAACCTTGTCTCACCCTGTGTAATATGGGAATAACTTGAACTGTAAAGGAGGAAAGCAAATTAGCATAAATATCCATGCACCTATATATATTAAAAATACATGGTATTTTCATGAATGGGTGAATTTGCTATGGTTCCACTGATCAAAATGCCGTCTCCTTATCTGGTGTGTTTTGCCACTACTACTATGACAGTTCAAGCATAAGCTGTGTTACGGTGGTGCTTCAGGCACATGGCAGCACAGAGATTGCCCATGGTATTTGACAGGCTTTATGAAAGGTTTTGGGGAAGCCTCATCAGGATACAATCCACCACGGGGTGGGTTGTCCACAGACCGAATGCTGACAAGGGGAGACTGAAAATGCTGAAGAGCTGCCTTATGAAATGGTGGCAGGCAATAAGCGGCATTACAAGTAAATGATTGCAAACATTCAAAATCTGGCTAGGTGAAACCAGTTATTTAACAAAACCAGTGTTGGGCAGATAGCCATGGGAACCAGACATTTTCCTGGATCACATATTGTATGTCAATGGCAACAACAACAAAAGGAGGCTGTTGTAGCCAAGCACCTGCCACAGATTAAAAATATGGATTGGTTTTCAATTATTTTCAGGAAATTAACATTCAAAATGAGGTAGTTTGACTACATGCCATTGAAAGCCCAAATGCAATTATGGCCCAAATAAAAAAATCTGTGGCAATGAAAACAACATGGGGGGAAAGAAATCTGTCATGGTGGCATCTGTCAGAACTTCATGGTGTTCTAATGATTGATCTGAATGGCTCTGGATAAAGGGATTAGTTGATTACTTTGATGTCCAGTGCTTTTTTATATTATGGATATTCTAAAACCAAACCATCATCTAAACCCTTAATTTTTCATTATAAATATAAACTGAAGTCTGCTATAGCCTGTGAGAGCATTTGCAGGGCTGTCAAACCATACAGATTAACTTTGGGAGGTGCGGGAGAGAAAGAAGGAAGAGCTATTTCTAGATGACAAAGAAGATTATTCCGCTACTCCCTTTCTTCCCATTGTGCTGGAGAGAAGAAAATGCTGTCAGGCCACGTTCTGTACCAAACTCTTCATGTGAATTTCCATGCTTAGTTTAGTAAAGAGACTTTTCACAAAAATCCTCACTAACATTCCCTTTTTGGGGTGGGTGATGATATGAAATCCAGAACTGTCTAGGGAGAATCAGTGCACCATGCAGCAGAGCTGAGACTGTTACCTAAGAAATACAGTAGCTTTCTCTTTTATGACCAAATTATTTACAGCTGAAGAGCTCATTTTACTTGTATTTTTCTGGGAAGCAGATAATATTCAATCACCTGCTGAGTTATAGTCTAAAATACAGTAGGTCTTCATTATGCAGGGTGGTGAACTCAATTCTCTCGTGTAAAGGAATTGAACACCCATTGACTACAATGAGCGCAGTTCAGACAATGCTGGAAAATATTCTTGGTTTTACAAGAATTGAAAAGTGATTAAATACTTGACTATTATAATGCATGCACATAAGTTAATATCATGCTGCAGTCTCCCATTGCAAATACTTGTTTTGTAAATTAACTGGAATAACACAGGAACGGCTCAGATGTGTCATATGAGGTTAACTTTTCATACTTATTTTCAAAATGCTTTAAGCCAGCCCACTCATTTTGCTTTAGAAATTACAGGTAGGATATGTTCTTTCTCAATAAACGCTTCATAAAGACCTTTATGCCTAGGGTTTCAGTGAATATTATTTTAGTGGGGAGCAGTGAGATATGAATGCAGCTCACTGTTACAGAAAGAATATGACATTTTTTCTTCACATAGAATCCATCTCTTCCAGTGAACCTTCATACCAGCAGTACTGATGAATAATATATGGATTTAGGAAAAAAAAAGTATCTGAAAGACTTAGATCCCTTATTATGCATTATGGGTCCAGTATTATTCAAGGTGATGTATTAAATCTTGTATTTTGAGGTATTAGCCTAGCTCCTGGCAGAGTAGGATGTCTAAGTTAAGATTTTGCTCTACTCTGTATTGTTCTAGCTGAGATACTTTACTTTCTTCACTAAGCATCAATTCTTATTCAATGCTGACAGGTCAGATATCAGATCTAGGTTTTCCCACAGGTAGTTTGGATTATTTTTCAGAACTATTTCATTACGAATGAGCAGAAGTTTCAGACACTAAAGTCTACTGGAGTTAAAAGTTGTTCTGCTTGTATTCCCTGAATCCTGATGCCCATGGTTCTTTACTTTCTTTTCGAATGGCAACAGGGGTGCTTCCTGCACCCAGACCTACACCCATCCTACATCTGAGTTCGAGAGCTGAGAGGATCTCTGTAGTGCACTGAGGTACCGCTGGAGCCTGTACCACTTTTGCATTTGCAAATGTTTCTGCATCATTTTCTAAGGGTGAGTGCATGGAAAACAAAGCCCAGTGAACACAAATGTAGCGGTGGTTAAGCAGCAAAAAGGAGGAACACACAAATTACCCATATACAGATTATATACAGTTATATATTACATATAAAATATATACTTGTATACAATATATATTCTGTACCTGTGTATAATAATTATAATATAGCCGGGTTAGCTCAGTTGGTTAGAGCATGGTGCTAATAATGCCAAGTTCACAGGTTCAATCCCTGCTTACTGCAGGGGGGTTGGGCTCGATGATCTCTCAAGGTCCCTTCCAACCCAAAGCATTCTATGATTCTATGATTCTATGATAATAATATGTATATATAGTTGTTGTATATTAGAAGGTGTATATAATAATTATACTATATAATATATATTTATATTATATGCCTCAGGGTGTGTATGTATATGCACACATAGGTATATCTGTTGCATATAACAGTCATGGGATAAATTGTTAATACTATTTGAATAACTGCACTCTGCAGAGATTCTGTCTAAACTGAGTCTGTCTAAACTTTTGTGTAAGGAGACTTTAATAGCTGTTCTGATTGGAAGGGCACAGATAAAATGAGCAGCTGGTCCTGGTGATTTTATTTGTAATTTAATGGATAGCATTCACCAGAAAATGTCAGAAGAAGATGCATAGTATTTCATCTGTGTGTTTTGCCTTAGGCCCCATCTATGGAAGTGATCACTAGTGTATATGCAATTAATTTTTTTAAGGTTCAACAGTTTGCAATAATAGGGAAAAAATCATGCTAACAGTGAGGCACTAGGATAGTAGGAAAATGACTGACAGAAAGATAGCTCTTTTCCTGGTAATGCAGTGCGACAGTCAGTGGTTGCTAACAGTCTCAAAAACTACATAGGGAAGTTTTTGTCAACACATTGTCAAAGCCGTGTCTTCTGGGACAAAACTGCATTACTTATGGGGACAAAAGTCTCTTTTCTGTTAATATGGAAGAAGCAAGGACAACAGAATCAAAGTTCTGTAGGTTAGCCTGTTTTGAAAGAGAAAACTTCAGCCTGGAACCACTCAATCATGTATGAAATCACTAATTAAAAGAGGACAAAATTATTTAAAGTTTATCTTAACTTTTCATCAAGTAGAGGGAGAGTACATTTGTGTCCACATATTCTGTGCCTTTATTAAAGGCATAAATCATTAGTCCGGCTTGCAGTCAGGTAGAATATATCTTGGTGATTCGGATATGTCTAAGTCCTATTTTCAAGAGTTACTTGGATGCTCAAGCACTTCAATCCTGCTGAACGTCGGGGACAGAGTCAGAGGCACTCTGGGGTAGCTGGTTAAGATGGGTCTTTCTCGGTTGCTGTTACTGATGTCTGGGCTTTGGCTGAATTAGACTTGCATGTAAACTGCTGCTACTTTGAACTATTTTGTTCTTTAGCATTGTGTTCCTGCTGCTGTATGAATAATAAATACTGCTGTTTCAGTAATTTTGGCTGGCCACCGTACACTACTGGTTGCTGATTCTCAAAGGGAAACAGCCAAGCTTGCCAAGGGGTAAGAGCAGTTGGCATACATGGAAAGTTGTAATTGGATCCTCATTTAAGAGGTGAGGAATTATGCAATTAGGCAATTAGGCATGGATAGCATAAATGTAAGGCTATTCCTGAGAGTGTACATGCAGAGACCAGAGAAAGGGTAACTGATCCTACAGCTGTGATATAGAGGGACATTAACTCCTGCAAGGCAGCAGGCACACTTCTGATGACCAAGTCATTCTCCTGACCCTCTCCATGTGATCCTGAAACAAAACAAAGGCATTTTCTTCAGATCATGCCTGAGTTTTGTAAGCAATTAGCCCTTTTAAAACACGAACATTTGGTCCACAGCTGCACTGAACTAACATCAACCTTCACCTCGCGTTTGTGTTTCTGGAGAAGGTCACATGCTTGCTGTGAAATTGGGGCAGCCACAGGTATCTTCTCACACCCTGCTCCTCACAGAGAGCCCCAGGGAGGTTCGAGGGCGGCTGCAGCCCGTGTCGGCACAGCTGCTGTATGATGGAGGCAATCAAGGGATCATAGAGAAAGCCATTCTGCCAGTGCTCAGGCTTTTTAAAAGTCTTTCTGCTTCAGATAAATAATAAAATAGTTAGAAAGCCCTGCCTGAAAACTAGGAGTGAGGGAAAAGCGAAAGAGAAGAATATCAGTGTGATAGGACTTGAAAGACTTTTTTCGAGTTAAGAAATATTGTTTCCTTCTGGGGCCCAGAAGGTGCAGACACAGGAGAAGCAGATATTTTTACTTCAGATTATGCAGGCACTGGGGATAATGGTAATTAGTTCATCTACTGCAGAAATGTAAAGTCTCCTGGCTGGAACTCAGGCATACTGCCTCACAACTTGGAGGAGATTAAGTATTGTTTTAATTTGAAGCCCCGCAGGGAAGCCAGGTGGACAGAATATAATTACTTATTTAGCCAGGACATCGAGGATAACTGTCTACGTCTGAAAAAGTATATCCTGCTCTCTTTAAGAGCTTTGAGTAGACAGGATCTTGTTTTTTCATCCGCAACTTGGATTTCAAATAAATTCATAACTTTCTCTGGTGTGCTGTACACATTTGGAAAGGGCAATTTTTGGAATGAAGATTGAAATTTCAGGGACAGCTCTTGCTGTCATGTAAAGAAGTAATTTCTAAACTGTGGAGGGGATCATCCTGTAATATCTCAAGACAGCAGCCCTCAAAACTTGACGCATAAATCTTGGTCTCGGTTTGTTTGAAGGGATCTATACTGGATTGTCTTATCCATGCCTCCTGCGTCAGTACAAGACTGAATTTTGTTACACCTAAATCATCCCTAGTAAATTTTAGCACAAGGGTCCAGTCTGGTTTTCATGGCTGAAGAGTTTTATTTGTTCTGATTTATTATTGAAACCGCTCTTTTCCTGTGGCAGAAAATGTGATAAAAGCAGAGTGAAAAAAAGGCAGGCAAGACCAGCTTATCAGTCATGTTGATGGTTTGTTGGATACATCATACATATGTCTCTCATCTTTCAATGAGTGTGATGGCAATTCTTCAGGATGGTGATTATGAGGTGAAAATGCGTATGGTGCCCACCTTGGTGTGGCACAATAGCATGAAGTGAGGATCGGGCTAAAAGCAAACATTTTTCCCCAAACTTCAAAACCTAACAAGGACATACCCTTAGTGAACCTTTCCCCACTTTTCAAACCTCAGTTTTGCATTACTGGGAATGGTGCACACCATTGAAAAGCATTATCTAGCCAAGAGAACTGAATTTAACTTAAAAATTACTCAGAAAACCATGTACCTAGAGGCAGCCACGCAAGTGCTTTGGACAGTGAAAGAAGTGGTGAATATGATATCCATGAAAGAAATAAAAAAAGTGGAGGTGGGCAAGGAGGGCCTGGCAAGTCAAACTGTTCTGAAACTCCTGAAATAGGATCCCACAAGTCTACAAACAATTTCACATCTGAGGATAAGAACAGTGCTCTGTGATAGCCACTGAGAGCTTTACTGTCATGAGTTCAACATTAAAATTATTCATGGAAATAGGAAATGCTTAAGACTGACATGCTTTATGTCAGAGTAAATGGAAAATTAGAACTGTATTTTAAAGGCATCTGTTCATTGTTATTTTGTTTATATACACTTGCCACTTCTAAGGAAGACAATGTATTATTTATTCATTAGGTGATAGTTGCAGAATAGCTGGAAGGACTCTGAGTGAGTGAAGAAACTCAGAAAATGTGATCTTTTAGTGGAGAGAAGAAACTGTTAGCTCAGTAACTGTGGAACACTTCCAATTTTCACTACCTTATTCTTTTAAGTAAAGGGTTTTTTTTTCTATTTCAGTGATTAAAAGAAAAAAAAAAAATCACAGTGGTGCAAATGGCCTGGAGGATAAGTGCCCTGTTCTGCCACAAAGGTTACTATAGTGAGACTGTCTCCTACAGGACATGCAGGAAACCTGTGCATCCTCTTCACCTGGTGCTGAATGACAAAAAAGGCATTTTTTTAAAAGTTGAAAGTTTTCATGTGAGAAATGTGTATCTATAATTTTAAAAGCAGGCAAAAAACTTCCATGTCTATGCTGATCCTTACAGAGGTCCCCATTCCATGTGGCATTTAAACACATCTTTAACTGTTTAGCTAGATAAGGGCTGCAGCTTTTGTGTTCTTTGCAAATATCATATTCTATGCATGAGCTTACTTTTTGTGATTCATTTCCCCTGTAAAATAAACTACAAACCTTCAGATGGGATTTAGTCTGGATTTCAGAGATAAATGTGTGTACATTTTTATAGATTTGGTTTGTGTATGTCTCTGCATATATATATTTATTTTATTATAAACCCCTATTATTTATTGTCCATCGAAAATTCCAGTCAAACCCAAGAGTTTGGTTTTGTCCAGAAATCTTTTGATCACGAGTGATACTACATGTGCTGTGACTGACCGAATGCATGACAGAAGAAATCCTCTCTACCAACTTTGTGGTCTCCCTATTGCTTATTGAAGGACAGGGCGTGAAGTTGTTTTCTGCCAAAGCCTCAGAATGGTTTTTCACGAGTGATTTTTTTTGGGTTTTTTGCAAGTTTTCTTTCTCTGACTAGAGAATTATCCCTTGGTTTATGAAAAAAAAAAACCAAACCCATAATGTGTATAAAATGATGTAGTGGAATTCATGAAAAGCCCGTCTCAAGTTATTTTTATCCCTTCTTCTGGAACTGTGGCATGAACTGATTTTGCTTCCCTTCCTTGACCAATGAGGTCAGCACCTTTCAATCTTAAGGGAAAACCAGTAAATTGTGCTTACTTTAAATTCACCATTGACAGGATGCAGTGATGTGGAGTCAAACGCACGTACCCTGTAGGTTACACTGCTGTTGTGCAATCTGCTCCATTTAGCTATTCTGGGTCAGTGACCCAGAGGAACAGCTGTATACTGGAAAGTCACGGTTCCTTCTTCGCTCCCCTTACTTCTGCAGTTATCCACATGTATGTGGGAAGGGAGAGCACTGTTTTCTCTGCTGTCCTACAGAAGCTATTTTCCCCTCACTGCTGTGGGATTTAGGGCAGGGGTTTTTGAGCAAAGGGTAAAATGACCCTGCCTGTTTATCCAGTGCTAATTGCCAGGTGCCAAGGGTCCTGCTTTCACCAAGTTCACAGACGGGAGCTGGTCCAGGACCTCACTCTCCATTCACAGGCATACAGACAGAGGGAAGCAGCCTGCAGCTCTCCTCCTGCTGACACCCCTGATCCCAGCAGACATGAAAAGAAAGATGAGTGGTGGTGTTCACTCCAGGGAGGGCCTCTAAAAAACAGTATGGATGTGTAGAGCACATTGGCAAGGCAGTAGGTTGAAGGTGAGCTGCCTTTTCAGACCTCTAAAAGCTAAGTATTTAGCTTAAGCTAGTCATAACCATCACAATCAACAGGCAATGCTATGGAGGATAATTAATCCCACCATTATCTGACAGGTGCCTAAAAAAGACTTTTTCAACAAGAAATCAACACCCCTCCCTCCCCACTGGCTGTGGCAGGACCTAGAGTATGCCTCTGGATGGTGAGGAGAAGTCAATGCACTCTGTCTACAGCTCAAGATCCCTTCAGAGCACCTTTTTAGTAGATAAGTAATGTTTTTCACTGTCCATTAAAGTACATGTGTTTTTAAGAGGGAGCTGAAGGACATGAGGTGGCAACAGTAGGTGTTGACTGGGAACAGTAGGGGAGGCAGGACATAAAACGTTAAGATACCAATGCTGGGCATAGATGAGGGAGGCACTGAATGTGGCAGAGCAATGTGGCTCAGGGCAGGTGTGGACTGGCACAATTAAACATGGTGGAATGAAGTTGGGCAGCCTTTTAAGGCTCCTCCTCAATGACTGCGTTTGAAGTGTGGGAACCAAAGCAGGGACAATATTGTTACAGGAGCAAGTCCTAGAACAATCTTAACAGCATGTTAAGTGAACCTCAGGGAGTGTGGGTTGTTGCTGTGAAAGTCAGAGGAGAAGGTGGCTCTTGATAATCAAGGTGAAGGTTTAGACAAAAGCACTGGCAGAGTGGAAAAGCAGGACAGGTTAGGTACAAAGACAAACAGAACCAGAAAGATCCAGACTCTGCGTAGATATACAGATCAAAGGAGAGAGCTGGGTTAAAGATGAAACAAAGAGTAAAAGCTTGAATCAATCTCCTTAACATCTGCTAGTGCATGAAACCTAAGGTGTGAAATATATAATGAACACTTTAATTGAGAGAGGGGGTAGAACTGGCAACAAAGAAGTGAAGGACATCCCCAAATCTGAGAGAGGTACATTGCTGTGGCTGAATGGAGCTTTAATTAAGTTAGAGGCCAGTCCTGGTGCTATTATTCTAAGCAAAGCCTTTTGATCCAGCAGAAGGCAAATCTTCCTCCAAGTTCAATGGGAGCAGGCTGAAGCCATCTGTTGAGGCATAAAAACTTAATGTGTGACTTGATTGTCACATTCACCTGTAGCAAGAGCAAAATATAGGACTAGTCTCATATGGCAGCGTTTCACACCTAGCTGCCAGAAGTACAAATCATACATAAAATGCTGAGCTGTGGAGAGTCCAGGTGAGAGATCTGTAACACCAAGTGAAATAGCTGTGCCATATCAATGACATAACAAAGAAAAGACTAGAGACACATGTTTAAAAACAAAATCTAAATCATTAAGTTTATATAACACCTTCTGAGGATTAACCAGGCTTTTCCCATTCATTAACAGCTGGAAGTTTTGTACATCTATCACTGCTTTCTCAGTGCAATAGGCCTAGGGTCATCAATGTGAAGCAATATGCATACTTCCCCTGGTAAGATCAATCTTACATTGGAAGAAAACGGTGCTGCAAAGTCAAAGGACAAATTCTGATCTAAAAAAAATGTCTTGTGTTCTGAATTTAGTCAGGACACCAGCAAAGAGGAGTGAATCAAATATACAGCATATGAAGCACCAGCTGAATTGCCAAGTGGAAAACTATGAGTAATGTCCTTTCTGTTATCAGTTGATTCATTCAGGGAAATCCCACTGTGTTTTAAAACCACAGTGACAGAGCAATGGCATTTCTCATGATGACCTCAGTTTTGGTTTGATAAGCTCTTCCATCACATGCAGCAACTGGAACGGCAGCCAAACTTGGACACAGGTTTATGAAAAAGCAGATATCAGTGTCAATATTCCTATCTCGTTTCACATGCTCACAATAGGATCCATAAACTGATGGTAATCATCTTTAACTGTAAAATACATTTTGACAGTGGCTTGTGTCCAGCTTTGGGAGGTGTTCAACCTCTACCATTTTGGAATCTATCACTTAGACATCTTACCCTGCTTTTTGATAGCAGAGCAAGGTCCTCTGCCAAAAGCAAGAAAGACAGTTGACCCAACAGCAGCAAAGATAGCTTCATGGTATATGACTTATTGGTGCCTGTGTGGCATGGGCAGACGGGTTAGGCTGGGAAGTTGTATGGTTGTCTGCATGCATCGTATTTCAACTAAGAACCAAATTCTGCTTCACTGACTGTGGCTCTGGGGGTGGCATGGGGGGTGTGTGTGGCTCAAATTTGTCTGCGCTTTTGTGCATAGGAGACAGCCAGGCTGAAGAGAGCCAGCTCTCTCTTACTGGTGTGTCGGAGGGTCTGCTTCACAGTGAGAGTCAGAGCAAGCCCCCCAGACCTTTAGGGAGATGCTGCACAGTGAGGGAATCTGGGTAAATGAGATCTCCTGGAAAACACCACGTAGGCCTGAAAGGGGTGGCCTGGGTTCTGCAGGCAGGGAGCAGAGGCAGAAGAAATGCTCCACAGCTGCAGGGCTGCATTAGTGGTCTTAAAGAGACCCTGAAATTACCCACTGCCTCCCCAGCCTCCAATTGCTACAGCACATTTTGCCTGGGCTGGGGTCTGGGGTTGACATTGGGCATGGATTTCCACAAGAAGAAGAGACAAAAGTGCAATATATTAAAAGTGAGAACATTAGAGGAGAAGAGCAAGAGGATTTGATGTTTATGCCTCCGGGCAGGGGCAATAGATAATTTTGATGAGTAGTTGTAACCACATAGAAAAACTAAACTGTGATCACTAATTTGATGGTATGGTAAAATGTTTTGTTGGTAGAGGAGAGCTGGTGCCTGCAATCAATCACTCGATAAACAGAGACAAGCCTGGAAACTGATCAGGACTTTTTGCAGATAGGCAGAGATTTAACCAAAGACAAGGAAAAATCCTTGACTCATTCGGTGTGATTAAATGCAGGTTCATGTATTATCTGCTGCAAAGAATGTCTGTGACTGTGAAAGATCATTGGTAGTGAAGCACATGAAATGTCAGCTGCTGCTTTCAGGGAGTTGAGCAAGATCTATTGCCTGGTGATAATTAACTATCCATCAATAAATGATAAGTACTCCAGGAAATCAACATGAGGAAGAAGTTGTTCAAAGGAGAAAAGCAAGTCATTAGAAGGAGCAAACGTACTGGAACATTTACAGGAAATAGATAGCACATCAAAAAGCACAGATCTAATACACATGAAGGTGGTGGAGGGTTGGTAGGAAGATGTCAGAGTTGCAAGCGTCTGGCTGGAGGCTGCAAAATGAAAAAATGATAAAAAGAAAACTTCCAAAATAGGCCAGGTTCATTGCACTGCACTGATGGAACTTAACACGGAACCTGTCCCTGTTGCACCAGGCTGACTGTCAGCAGGAATTTAAAGATATTTAAAGATAACATCTGCCAGCAGAGAGAAAAAAACCCCAGTGCTTCAGTTTTCCACAGATAGGCCAATCAGCTTCAGTAGTCCTAACCTCAGCTCCTGCCAGACACTCATGGGGCTTCTCCAGGCAGGCAGGAGCATTTACTAGCAGATGCACCTCCTAGTCAAGCTGCTGGTCTTCCAAGAGCACTAAGCCTCCATTAGTTGCAGGGAAACTCAGTGTTTCAGTGGGCTTTCCTCTGTTCTGGTATGTGCCTGATGCATAAGGTTTACTCCAAGATTTTATTTCTCTCTGTGAACGCCTACAAAAGCTATGTGCTTAAAACAATTTGAAATAGCCCTCATCGTCATCTTTTCTTCTATATGGTTCCTTCTGTGTCTTTGGCGAGCATCTTTCAGGACTAAGTAATTACAACGAATTACACCAGACCACTAGGTAGTGAGAAAGGTGAATAAACCTCGATGTTTCACCTAACATGGGGATGGGGGAGGACAGTACCCTTGCCTGCAGCAACTAATCTCTCTTGGTGCTGCTGAGTTCAGATAACAGGAACTGAGTTTTAGGCCTTCAGTTCAGCAGTGGCAGAGCTGTTTGCAGGTGGCAACAGACTTCCAGAATGTGACAGCATAGACATGAGAGCAAGAAGGAGCAAAAGCTTGGAGTGTCAGGTCTGACTAGCCCTTCTTCTGCTTGAAAAAGGAGAGCTCAGGTGCAGGATTTCTAAGTTTTGCAGTTATTTCCTGACCCTTTTGATACTGCAGTCATTAGAAGTAGGTGGAAGCAAGTCATTAGAAGTACAGAAATCACAGTTCTGATGTTTGTTAAAGATACATTTCTAGCCCCGGTGAGGATGAAGGAATGGCTGAAAACAGAGGCATTGGCTGTCTGGCATAGAAATTGAAATGGAGCCCCTGGTCCAGATAGCAAAGTGCCTACTCTTGGCTGTCCGAGAGTAGCAAGTGTTTTCAGGCTTTCCCTTGTGCCATCATGATCACGTAAGGGACATGTAGGAACCCAAATTATTGATGGAAGCAAAGAGCTTAAAGGGAAATAAGACAAACCTTTAGAGAGCCAGGCTTTATTAATCCCACTGTCTGTGGAGAGACCAATTTCTTACTTCATTTTCAGATATCTAGATTTCTTTAAAGACAGTCCCTAGTTTTTGGAGGGTTTGAGGTGAATCTGGGGTATCTAGGAGTAGCAAAACTGGAAAACAGCTCTCTGTGGTATTGTTATAAAGACTAAGCAGGGAAGAACAAAGCAAATACTGTGAACATGCAGAAAGAGGGAAGAAGTCCTTAATATGATCTATGTGATGGTAGTTTATTAACACTGCAACTCATCAGCAGAATGGAGATTTCTGATAATAGCATCTGTATCATTTCCATGCCAGCCACACAGATTTTGTTATGAGAAATCACTGTGCTTCTTGACATTGTCCTAATTCTTGACTCAAGTACTAAAGGTGTAAGGCAGGCTAGTATTTAAGGAAAAAATGCAAGGGTTTCCTGTGAGTGAAGGGTTTCCTGTGAGTGATAGCTAGCCTAGGGCTTTCCCCAGGGCTGGACTAGATTAAATCTTGCAGCCACACTGCCTTAGAAGCTCACTTGGTGGTTGAAAACCTGGACTTGTGTTTGCAAAGCCTCTCCCATACTGGCTTGGTGGGTGCTCCAGGAAGCCAGATCCATGGCTCTCCTGAGGGCCTCAATCCAGGGTCTACCACCAGTCCTGGTGTGGAGTTTTACACCCTTCAAACCTTGCTCCTTGGCATATCATTTTCTTATAGTAGACCTGACAATGCTAAAAATACTGCAAAAACCCTTTCCTGCCTTTCCTCACGTACTCTGCCTGTGCAAGGCTGTCTCATTCACCAGTCCTGGTGGTGCTGCCCGGCTGCTAAAGCCCTCTGGGAATTTCCAAGGCAAAATCCCACCCTAGCTACTGTCAACTGAGGTTTTAGGGCAGCAGGCCTCAGTATAGAAATGGCCATCACCTACTGTTTACATTGTGGTAATACAAGGTCTTCTGAGGGGTTTATTTGTTATCAGGTTTTAACCATGCTAGGTGAGGGTACTGTGCGGTTAATTTCTATTCCCTGTACAAAGAGCCACCTTAGTTCATCTCACACATGTCGATGAGAGATCAGCCTGAATCAAGTTTGTTTTAGCTGTTAAATCACATTTTTCAATTGTTTAAATAGTTCAGACAGAATTTGCACAGTAACATTTTAGCTTTTTATAGCTGTCAAGAAGTAATACAAATAATTACCACCTTCCCTGGTGGGTTTTATCTGATTAAAGTGACATGTCTGCTTATGCAAGATATTTGAATAGAGACATTCAATAAAGTCAGTAACATTTAATTTCCCCTCTCCTCCTCTTTTTTCTTTTTTAAGCTACATTTGATATTTATTTTAAAGTCTTGTTTTGAGGTTTGGGATATTTTTCTTAAAAGATTTTACATAATGAAACAATTTAGCAGAATATTTTATGTGCTTGTAATGAAATATTTCCTCACAGTATAGCAAGGTACTAATGTGCCTTCTTCATGCTAAAGAGTACGGCACCTCTCTGCACTAACTGCTGTGGAAATACTGCTGAGTAAGGGGTGAGCCAACGTGGAAGCCAGAATTTTCTCCATATTGCAACCAGGAACTGCTGAAGGAAGCAGAAATTAATCTGGAAGCTGTCTTTGGTGTCAAGGGCTTGGTGAACTTGCATAGAAGCATCCTTTTGTAGCATGTTTTGCTAGTACAAAATTCCCTAGGATTATAGAATAGAATCATAGAATCGTTTAGGTTGGAAAAGACCTTTAAGATCACCAGGTCCAACTGTAAACCTAGCACTGCCAAGTCCACCACCAAACCATGTCCCTAAGCACCACATCCACACATCTTTTAAATGCCTCCAGGGATGGTGACTCCACTGCTTCCCTGGGCAGCCTGTTCCAGTGCTTGACAACCCTTGCAGTGAAGAAATTTTTCCTAATATCTGTTCAAAGCCTCCCCTGATGCAACTTGAGGCCATTTCCTCTTGTCCTGGCACTTGCTACCTGGGAGAAGAGACCAACACCCACCTCGCTACAACCTCCTTTTGGGTAGTAGTAGAGAGCGATAAGGGCTCCCCTGAGGCTCCTTTCCTCCAGACTCAACAAGCCCAGGTCCTGCACCTGCGTCCTCATAGGACTTGTGCTCTAGACCCTTCACCAGCTTTGTTGCTCTTCTTTGGATGCACTCCAGCACCTCAATGTCTTTCTTGTAGTGAGGGGCCCAAAACTGAACAGAGTATTTGAGGTACAGCCTTTAATATTATATATTCTTAAACACAACTTTCCACTGTTTCATCTGTTACCTGGCTTCACATACAGAGACATTTCTTCCAAAAGGCTTGATGTCTGTGTCAGCTTTCAGGGTTGGGCTTATTGGCACACAGATAGTAAAAACGAAGTTTTTAAATTCCAGTCATAGTTTTGACTCTTAACTCAGACAATGAATTTTCAGATTCTGTGGCATAGAATTTGCACCACGCTCCTGCAAGAAACAGTAATTCAAACATCTCTCTTAATTAGTCTCTTGGGCTTGCGTTCTTAAGAAGGTCAGATCAGGTTGCCACAGTGGTATTTTTGACTACAAAATATCTTTTAGGTTATGAACACCGTGAAGCAAAAATGAACCTTTTAGAGTCCCAAGCAATATGCAACAGCTATGAGATCCATACTTTCTGTTAGTCCTAGCTGATGTTTATATGCATGGTTTAGTAAGCACTGGCTAATATATCTTGTCTTAGACAAAAAAGCAGATGGCAGACTTGATGCTTCCCCAGGGAGCCTTGTATCTCAAATTCCCTTACAGAGGGAAGCTTTGGCAAGATGAGAAACACAATGAGAAAGCCTGTCTGTGGGGCTGAAGGTGCTGAGGCCACCGCTGTCCTTGCAAAGGGGAGATGCCCGCAGGGCTGGCGCTGGTGGTGCTGAGGGTCCCTGGAGCTCCCTATCCCATAGCAGGGGGCTAGGGGCCAGTACCATTTCATATGTTCCTGCCTCTTTAAGATGATGTAAAATACTGCCTACCTCTGATCTTTTCTATTCCGCTATTAAAATACCCACCAGACCCTCAGCTTCTTTTGTGCTTTATTTCCTCTTTTTTATGGTTTCGGTTTAGATGTGTCATTTCCCTCGGGTCTGTGAAACTGCTGAAGGTATTTTGCTCCATTTTAAAGCTGTCAGTGGTCTGTGTTTAGATTTCTGTGTAGATTACGTGAGACGAGTGAGGCTGAATGGTTTATAGCTCCTTTCCTCCCTAGTGCTGCCCTGTGCTGTGAATCCTGTAGGCCAACACATTGATATTTTTCCCGTAACAATGATTCTATGAAATGCAGCTTCTTTTATTACTTTATTGTTACTAATGTTCATTGATTTGTACTAAAAGTCCTTCACAAATACTGTATGGAAAGACACAAACATTCACAGCAAAAAAGAAAAAAGGTATTTCTTTTGATCGACACTGTATTTCTTTGAATCTGATCCTTGGCTACACTGAGGCCACCTTAAGCTGTTTCAGAGTATAAAAGAAAAGCACCATTCAAAGGGAGTTTAGATATAATTTAATCCTACTTTAAGAACACTTTTCCCTGTCAGCATAATATGAAGTGGTCTTGGTTTCAATGAGAACCTTCCCCTACTCTTGCAGACACTCAAGACACTGAGGGCAGGGCAAACACAGATTTATTTACCATGGATTTTAACTCTGTACATCAAAATACAAAATACTCCTCATTGGATGACCCTAATTATTCTGCACAACCAAAGAGAGAATCCAGGAGGGCTTCAGCGCAGCACTATAATAAGCAACTGCAGAAACATTTATCATTCCTGATGGCAAAGATTAAAAAACTCAACATTTATTTCAAAGAGATAAGTATGACACCTTAACAGTTCTGTCTTTTCCTTACTGCAGACGTTTCTATTTCAAGCCCTGACAATATTAAGGAAGAGATTTATTGAAGTTCATCACACAGCCTGAATCCTTTGGAGCCAAGGTATTTATAATGATGTAAAAGCGACAGTGTCAACAGTGATTTAAATCATTTCGTTACTATGATAAACACTGTGTTGCCCTAAAATTTAAGGGATGCACTGAGAACATAAGTCACCCAGAATAACAAACAAAGTCAGTGGCAAATGGTTTGGGTTTGCAAAACTTGTTGTGACCCAAAATAAAAGATTGAATTGAGAGGAGCTAACGGTGGAAGTCATAATATCCATGAGATAAATGCTGATGATATCTCATGAGCCCATGATATAAAGACAGATGTCCTGAGTGAACTCAGTACCTACCTTTACACCTGAAGAAGTCAGCACTGCATTTATCAGCAAAGAGCTAGAATAGAACAGTATAAAGTACAGACAAGATGTTTGATGCTTGCCAGACAGCAACTGCTCTAATCATCATTTTGCTTAATGAAGGTTTGATGTAGATCAACTCTTGATCAATCTGTTAGATGTAGTCTGGGATAAATTAGAAAGCAAGATATGGAGATGGAGAAAAAAAAAAAATCAGACTCCCATCATAAACTTCTGTACTTTCTATCAAGGTAGGAAGAGATGCAAGGGAATGAGGGAAGACAGGTGGCTGAAAGAGAATAAGAGAATTGATCTGAGAGTGATCAGGGAAATTAACAATGAGGCAACAAAAATGTTAAAACGAAATATTGGAATCTCAGGAACCTTGGAGACAGATCTAAATTCAGAAGTCCTCTTTAGAGAATTAAAGAGATAGGACACTGGGAAAACAAAGCAGCTAGGTCTCCAACTTGGCACATGAGATATGAGCAGGTCCTTCTGCAGGACATCGCGTCAGGAACTGGGAGAGCAGGGGAAGAGCAAAGAGGTCAAGAAGTGTCCTCAGCAGCTTGAGAGACCTAATGGCCAAGCTGTGCTATCCTCAGTCTGTCCAGTATTTCCTCCTGTTGCCTTGGACTTGATTCCCTAAATTTCTTTCCCTCCTTACTAGCTAAGCTCATCACTGTCAACATCATCTAAACAAATCATGGTGCTCTTCAGGGCACATCTCACCTAATCAAAACACACTGTACCAAAATTGTCCTGTGTAAAAAGTCCTCACCAATATAATTTTGGTTTATAATTTGTAATTTTTTAGAACTGTTGTTGTTCATAGATTTCTGTTCACTTTTCAAAGAGGATCAAAAAAATTATTCATGCACTGAACAAGCTGTAGGAAAGTTTGTTACTATGAGGTTTGTCAGAAAATTTCTTGTCCTCTTACAAGATCCAAGTTCTTCAAGGCCAAAGCATCTTAAGTATTTTCTCCTTTTCAGCAAATTAGGAATTAAACTCAGCTCACCTTGGAAAGTTAATATTCCATCAATTTTGTGTGCAGCTGCTTTAAGTGTGATAGAAAATGCCCTTCAGCAATTTTTATACTTCAGCCAGTCAGTTGTGGTTCTGAAAAAAAAAAAAAAAAGAAGAAACGACAGGCCACAAGGGTGATATAAAAAGCATTTAGAAATGTACTTCTAACATGGAGCTGGATGTTATAAGACTCAAAATTAGTAGCTATTTCCACCCAACTTTTTAGACTCAAAAGGAGCACTTAAAAGCAATTAAAAATTGTTGGTTGAATTTGGCATGAAGTCAGTGTGGACAGAAACAATATAAGAACAACGAATGGCTGTAGGAAAGTTATCGTGAGTGCATTTTCATTACACCTAAGTAGATATATGAGTGCTTGCGTAAGCCCACAGTGCATGGTTGTCGTCAAAAGTGTGGTTCCACACAGTCTGGCTGCGGTGGTCTCAGCCTCCTCTGCAGGGATCACTGAGTCAGAGGACAGGGACTGAGAAGCTGTTTAGGTGAGCATGAGTCAGGTCCAGTGGCTAAACATAATAACTTTCTTCATATCCCCCAAAATGAAGAAAAACAAAATCAATTTCTAGGTTGTAGCAAATTGGTACGGTTGAATTGTTTGGAAAACGTACTAGCAATGGCCCAGTTCAGGAGAACTGCCCTGGGAACAGTACAGAAGAGCCTTTTTGGTTTTCTATGGCCATAAACAGGAAATATGCCCTCAACTTTCAGGGTGTAGTCCTGCAAAGATTTACCCTATGGGAACAGCTTTAACAGAGAAGAACAATTCCCTTAAATGGAACTGTCTGCTAGAGTGAATAAAATAAATACTATACAGGGTTTCTTTTAAACCAAAACCATAGCTTTTCCCAAATTGTTTTAATTATTAAGGAATTATTTTAGTTATTAAAGAATTACTTGCTGCCTCGAGCAACATTTGGCAGATGATAATGTAAGAGGTTTGGTTTTTTTTTTTTTTTAAACAGCGGACTGTTCTATTTCAGTATCTCTCAGGTGAAATGTTATGATTTTCATCTCTCACAATATTGGTTCAAATGCTTAATGGAAGGTTCACAAGGCACAAAATGAAAATTCAGCAGTCAGCAAAAGCTCTGGTGGAGCCAGCAGTGGACGACAAAATTTGGCCTAAATCTTGAGCTTTGTCTGCTACCCTGTTTGTTCCCATCACTGGTACCCAAGAAGAGCAACCAAGAAGCAAGCAAGAAGAAAAAATTGTGAAGTGAAGCAACATCAGTCCCCAGTGTGTCCCGCAGTCAACAGGCTGTAAGATGTGTCAGTGAGCGGTCAGGGTCTTGCTGTAGCCTGGAGATCCTCAGTTACTTATGGACCCCCACAGAAGGGATGCACTCTGCCGGCACAGGCTGCAGCATCTCTGGCCTGCTCCTGTTTGCACCGTGGCTGAGAAACAACTTTTTTGGTGCTCCCTTTTCCATGCCCCTCTTCCCACTCCTGTTACAGCCATGAGCAAAGCCCTGCTGGCCCTGGGATCCTGTGGGTAAATGGACTCCCCCAAATTCCTTCTGGCTCCTGCTTTCAAGCGGGAGAGGCAAAGAAATCCCTTTCTTTTCTGAGGTACAGCATGCCATGAAAACACAACAGTAAAGAAGAGTAAAAATGTTAAATAAGACAACTAAATGTTTTCTATTACCCAGTGAGAAGTGACAGACTCCCACTTGCATCCTGTATAACGTTGCTGTCTGAGTTGCTGTGTGTTTGAAGCAAAGACGGCTGCATTCTGCATCTGCAAATCCTTAGCAGGCTGCTTTGCCTTCTTTTAGCTTTTGCATTATTTCCTTAAGACACGTCCCATTTTTTACTTCTAACAGCACATTTGTTGATGCTTCAGAGCCTAGAGGTTTGACTTTTCGCTTTGGCTGACAGCACTAGCTTGAGTCCACAGCAGTGGAAAAGCCCGAGCATGACTCTCGCTGCTTTGCAGCAGTGGCTGCGTGGGGCTGCTCACCGACTGGCGTTACCAGCCAAGGGCATGCACGGGCTGGTGAGACAAAACCTACCTGCTGTTGCACCTCTTCCTGGCCAATGTAACTGTATTTATTTGGGTTAACTTTTGTCTGCCAGCTAATTAAAGCAGATTCAAGCGTTTTGCACTATGGGACCACCCTGTCTCTCTCCCGTGATTTCTGAAGGTATTTGGGAAACCACAGCTGAAGTTAGTCTCTGAAAGAAATGTTCAGGCCGCCAAGGGTTGCAGTGGGAATCGGCTACTTCTGGGCTCTCAAATGGACTTCTCTGTGCTCTGCACCTCTCTTAAGGTACTACCTCTGTTTAAAAATCTGACTCATGCAGCTTTATTTGTCAGGGCAGATGGAGAAGGACAGAAAAGAGATTAGTTTTCGAGCTGGCTTATCCTGAGGTGATAGCTCTTCGAAATGTCAGCACTATTGATGATGGGCCTACTTCACCCACGTAATTGAACACGTCTACCGAAATGTCACTGCTGCCGCCCAGCGATCTGATGGACGGCTCCGGTTGGGGGACATTCTTAAACAGCACAGCCAAATTGTTGGGATGCTGTGGTCTCTGTCAGACGTCCCCTTGGTTCACAAGTGATGAAATGCTACTGAAGGCAAGGAGGGTTACTCAGTGTTACATAAAATGATTTGTCTCGGTGTCTAATTGTCCTAACTGTCTCTAATATGGAGTAGATTCATATGACCTTTTCTCACAACTCCCAATTTTTGACACATTCTACTGCCTAAACCTTGTTTTCTTAGCCCTGATCAAGCAATGCACATGGAGTCCCTTCAGCAAATGACTGACAAAGGAGACTGTCTCTTTGATTTAATTTGGATTTTATTTATTTACTGAAAGTACAGAAACCTGTTCACTGACACTCAGCAATCTCTTACTCCTCAAGGACAATGGTAGGATTTCCTCCTCAACCTGAGTTATACCTTGCCTTGCCGTTCTGCCACGGGAAGGCTAACGTGAACCGGTCCAAGGAGATTTCTAATGGGAAGGGCTCCCTACTGAATATCAGACAGTACACAAAGCTCGATATTCAGTTTGGGAGAAGTAGGTTATGAATCTCTCCTCCAGTCATGCTGTACATCTATCTTAAAAGGAAAAAAAAGGGAAAAAAAAGGAAAAAAAAGGAAAAAAAAAAGAAAAAAAGAACCCTTAGCTCTTAGTCTGGCAAGAAATGTTCCAGGAAATGAAAATCTTATAACTGCTGCTGCTTGTCAAAGACCTCATGAAAAAGAAATGGAAGACAGTCACCAAAGGAAACTTGAGATGAGTTGTGGGACCCACTGCTCATTTTCTTTTTCCTTTGCTCTTCGAAGGAATTGCTTTCACCAAACAGTACAAAATATCAGGCGCGTGCAGACAGCATTCTCCTGGAATTTGTGACAAACTGCTGCAGAGCAGTGTTAGATTCCGCTGTTATGTGCAAGATCTGGTTTTGGAGATAGTTTGTAACACTGCAGGCCTATATTGCAAAAACAGAATGAACCATTTCAGCTGTCAGTCTCATTAATTATTACACTTTCTAGTATTACTGTTATTTGTTGAGGCTAGTCCATTTTTTCCTAAGCTTTTATTTTTCAAAAATGTAACCCCTTGCCCAGACCCACAAACCTCAGGATGAAATATGTGCAGATTTTTCTTCCCTCAAAAGAAATATACTATTTGAGTTTTGATCTGCTGTAGTTATGGGTGAACTATTCCAACTTTCATATAAGAAAACCCAGAGGTGCAAATGGCGTTCCTCCCTACTTCCGCTGTTGCACAGCAATAGCTCTCAGAGGCTTCCCAGCCAAGATGAATGACCTATTGTGCTAGACATTGTCAAACATATAGCAGGAGACTGTGTCTACCACAAAGAGATTCTTTTCTAGATGGAAAAGCTGCATAAAGGGCAGCCAAAGGAAAGTATTGTTATATATATTTCACAAATAAGGAAACGAGACACAAACATTAAAGCCTAAAACTCCTCAGTTGCATTGAAACCACTGGGAGCTTGGTGGATTATTGCTTGAATAAAGCAACATAACCTATGTCACACAGGAAGTCTTTGGCAAAGAACTGAACGGAGATATTGCAGAACCTGTGCCAGAGATCAAGAGTCTAGCTTTCTTTTTGAGGAAGAAAAGATAAGAGGGAGTGAAAATTTCTGTCCATAGGATATTGTGCTGGCACACACAGGCAAGCAATTAGAAGGATAAAAGAATACAGTTATACTGGAAAGTTACTCTGCAAAAGTGTTTTTCTGCTAATATTTGGCGAGACATCTCACCAAGTAGGCAGAAAATTAATTCCCTGTTTGTCTGGGAGTTTTTTAACCTGTCCTGGACCTTAGAAGAATCAGTGATGCCATGGAAGAGCAGGCTGAAAGAGTGCTGGTAGGTTTGCTTCCAAGCTGTTCACTTTGGTTCTCTCACTAACCTTGAGTGTGTCTTGAAATTGATACAGGAACCACCAGAACTAAAAGCTTGTATTTCTAAAATTTGAACCACATGGAATCACAGAAGGGTTGAGGTTGGAAGGGACCTCTGGAGGTCATCTGGTCCAATCACTCTGCTCAAGCAGCGCCATCTACAACCAGTCGTGCAGGACCATGTCCAGATGGGTTTTGAATATCTCCAAGGAGGGAGACTCCACCACCACTCTGGGCAACCTGTGCCAGTGCTCAGTCACAGTCACAGGAAAAAAGTGCTTCCTGATGTTCAGAGGGAACCTCCTGTGTTTTGGTTTGTGCCCATTGCCTCTGGTCTTGTCACTGGGCACTACTGAGAAAAGCCTGGTTCTGTCTTCTTTGCAGGTCTGTCAGGTCCCTTCAGGTATTTACATACTTGAGGACCAATAGGTCAGATGCTTGAATAGATTCAATATGCATATCTTTACGTACATATACAGCTGTTTGGAATAGCCTGGGCTTGATTTTTTTTTTTAACATTATTTTGGAGGGATATAATTTATGTCAGTGGGAATTATGGGCAGAGGTGTTCTGGGTCAATCTCACAAAGCACTTTACTGCATTTTTAGGTAATCAAATAGATGCATCTTTAAGTGCTACATACTGTTAAAAATCTGGCTGCAGTCCTGTTGTATGAAGCACTCGTATAAATATATTGCAGACTGAGAACAGATTAGAATATGTAGTGTGCAATGAAGTGCAAGTTATAGCAGAGTATTTAAGACAGACATGAACCTTCACAATATGTTTCTCAAACCTGGGGAAAAACAGATAATAAAAAAAATAGTTTTAAAAAAACTATTCCATGGGATTGTCCTGTGATCTGCCTCTCCTTTTTCAGTTTAATGTGCTCTTTTTAATTACCTTTACTAAAGTTACATTTGATGAGTATCAGATGCTCTGTTATTACCTTTACCAGCATTTCATTATCTCCTACAATGCTTTTCCAGTCCAGATGTTTTTTTCCATTCCACAGTTATATCAAAATGTCTTGGACGTCTGGAACCAAAATGGAGTAAGAAACAGAAAACTTACAAAGAAAATACATATCTCTGAAACTTTGAACTAGAGCTTATCTCAGAAAGATTTTTTTTTGCTAGGTGGTAAAGGGGAAATGAGACCTGAAATACTGAGCAAACCTTGCGTGGAAGAAATGAAAAAAGGCATTTTCTTGAACAAGGTGTAATTACAACTAGATACAATTAAACCAAATCCTTTTGCTATACAGTGTGTGTGAGGACTGTGACAAACCCAAAGAAGGAACATACTTGGCTACTTGCCATATCAGTATGATTCTGATTTAATGCTCACTGTCACCTTTTCAGACAATTATAACTACTGACTATGAAGCAGGGTCTAAATGAAGTCTGAATACTCCTTTGAATACACCATTCATCTCCTGTAAAAAGCAATGAGTGAAACAGAAGTTTACTGCATGTGAGGCTCTGTTTAGATCTTTAAAGCAAAAACACAGAATGAGTAAATTAAGCTGTGGGATTGTTTATGACAAACAGGCTGTATATTTTAACTTTTCCCGAAGGATTGCATAACCACAGATCCTAAAAAACACAGACACACACAAACACACATGCTTTTGATTAGACTATAGTCAAACAAATTATAGCATAGTATAAAGAAAGGAGTCGCTATAAAGCAAAGTATGGATAAACTGTGTTTTATAAGTAAGGTATTGACACACGGTTTATAGGTAAGCATAAATGGTCTTTTCCTCTCTTTTTTTGTGGCTTGTATTACTTTTTCTGATGATATTCTAGGAACATAACTTTGAACCACTGCTTTGTAACAAAACTTACTCTTCCCTTAGTTAGTCCAGACAAGAGGGGCAGACACAAGGTAGAAAGACTGAAAGCCATCTGCTTTGGGAAGAGTGCAGAAGATGGAACAGAGAATACGAGGAAAATTATAGAAATAGGAACTATTGATATGGTGACTGAGTAGGAATGGTATTGATATGTCCAAGGAATCATAAGGAATAGAGATACATGCTTTTCCATAATATGCTGAAATCTAAATCACAGCCAGGCTCTCCGCTCAGTTTGGTACCTATAGGACCTGCTCGGTATCACGCCAAGCACCTGTACACTCCACCTGTAGAAGTCATTCTGCTGAGACTGGGTGATTTTGGTCTAAACCCTTCCAAAAATAATAAAGGTGAAGTGAGAAAAGGTGCTGTGCATTACTGCAAGTTGGATGGCACCTGTGCCTGTCCCCGCACTGCGGTCTGGAGCAGCGCCCTTTGGGAGACAGCCTTGAGGCAACGCTGGCAGTGCTCCTACTGCTCAGCTGCACCCCAGCAGGCTGACTGCAGAAAGCAAGGGTTCCCTCTATACACAAGTTAAAATGAAAGGGGAGAGAGGCAGGGAGATTTTTAGCACCCGGGTGATAGTAGTAGAGGGAGAACATCCTCACCTGTCAGGCTTGGGAGAGCAGAGTATCCTCACAGCTTCTCCCTTTGGTACCACTGGAGGAAAGCAAGCTCTTCCTCCTCTTCCAGCAGTCTTTAACTACATACCCTACTCCCCATCATCCATGCCAGGCCAGGGAGTTCCTGTGTTTTATTGGCAGATCTTTGACAGGGCTCAAGGTTTCACAGTGGAGTCAATAAGTCTACATTTTACCGGGCTAAGGACAAAGTGAAAAAATTGTTCTGTGCCTCTCCATGACACTGTCCTCATGAACATGTTGGGATGTTGAGACCCAGGTAGCATTCCTCTGCCGTGACAGGCGTCCATCCCACTGATGCCTGTATGTGCCTGGCTCCAGTTTTCATCCACTTCTGCCAGACTTCCTTTGCCAGGAGTGAGTGTGGGTACAATCACAGCTCTACAGAGACATGCTAGTGCCGCAAGCTGGGGAAGGAAAAGGAAAGAGAGCACCACCAACCTCCAGCTCTCATCTTCAGTTTTGATTTTTTCTGTGTTCATAGGCCTAAACTGCAAAACTGTTTACAAAGATTGAAGCACTTCTTGTTGCTCAAGAAATTACTGCACTGTCAATTCCTGAAAGGTTGTCTTATAGCTTACAGATGAAAGATGAAAGAGCAAGACAATATCCACATAATCTCTACTCATCTACTGTCTGATACGTTTATTTGCAACTTCCTATTCACTTGGCTTTACACAGGTTATTTAAGTTATTTGGGTCATAGGTTCTCAGGATATTATATAACATGGAGCTTTTTTTGGACACCTTCTTTCGGCTCATCTTTAATTCACAGTAGCAAGTGACTATCATCCCTGTGGCAATTGCAGCGACATTTATATAGAAAAATAGTATTAGAAAAATCCTTTATACTTAGCTTCCTGCAAACCACCCCAGCAGTTGAATAAAAGGACTCAACATCCTAGGACCAGACAGTTTTCCATACACCACCTGTATGCGCTAAACATAGGCTTCAGATAGATAAAGAGCAAGTATTTGCAAGGTTGCAAAATGCTAAGCTGAAGGAAGAATACAACGTGTGCTTTTGTGAGTCCCTACAATGTGTAGACATTTAGACAAAAGAGAATGCATTTAGGGGAATTAATTATTTCTCACAAGGTGAAAGGAAGAGAGAGTTTCAGACACCTAGTAGGGAAGAGTGACCTGTAGGTGAAAGAAGGCAGGGAAGTTAGTGACAAGGCAGCTCAAGACAAGAGGTCAAGGAACTAGGGGACTCTAGCCCACATTTTCTGGGCTTCAGAAGTTGCATCGCTCCTTCTAAAACCCAAATTATGGTGGAGGGAGAGCTCGCTGTTGTGATTTAAGTTTGAAAGCACAAGCACATTTGAACGTTGAAGAAAATTCTGGTGTATTTGTTGCCCTTTGACTTCCTCTGAAAAAGAACAGGAGTCATCCATTCCCTTCACTCAGAAGACAACCCCTTGCATGATTTTCCATGACACCAGAGATCAGAAATCACTATTGGATTCCTGTGCTTTCAGCATTTTGTTTCTGTTTCAGCTAACTATTTCTTTATCCATGCCTTTATCTTACTTGTAACTGGTGTTTCCTGTTGCCTGAAGTAGAGATCTTACCCATCAATTCATCTCTTTGTTATCATTTGTGAACATAAGAAAGAATAATTGATGGCATTGGTGTATAATCCTACACTTAACAATTTCCTGAGGGTTAAAGGCTTTTCTCTCTATTGCTTGAGAGATAAAAAAAAATCCCATAGGCTCAGGTCATAATTGAAAACACACTACTTTCAATATAGATTAAAGCGCACACAGGAATGAATGCCTTTAATTCATGTAAACCCAGCCCTGCAGTCCCTCTTTTTCACTGTTACCGTCCGTTAGCCACCAATTTGAAAACAGCAAAGAAATGATTTGATTTCATAATCAAATAGCTGAGCAGAAACCATTTCCTCCAGCACAGCTTTTACATTTATATTTAAATGAACTGCCTGTGGCTCGGAAGTTCTGCCTCATTTAGAGACAGGAGTTAAAAAGACCTACTGTGAGACACAGGGCAACGCAGAATTAAGAGATCTGGGTGAATTTCAAGTGTCTCAGAGCTAAAAGAAAACATACCACTCATTCGTGTGTGCTGAGGCTGAGTCCAGGGAAAGGTTGGACTGCCATAAGTCTGGTCTCGTGCATGGAGCCTGGCCACCACAGAGCTGCCTGCAGGTGGCCCAGGACTGAGGGACCTCCAGGAAGGGACCTGCTTTGGTCTAATCCGGTGTGATACCAATTTACACCTCCTGCGGCTCACACTGCAAACACGGCCTGTGGGAAACTTTGGAGAATGATGGGAAATAACCGAGAGCTCAACCAGCAGGTAAAGGAGTTATGAACTGGCTTTGGATTCAAAGCAATGGACTGGAGACCTGTTTCATCTATTTCCTCAGTAAAGCTACAGTTAGCAAAGAGCTATTAACTTAAACACCAATTCAGTAACATTAGTGTATCGTGCTTGGAGCGCCCACATACATTTTCTTCTTTACAAACTGCTTTACAAACAGGAGCTAATTAATCCTTATAACACGCTTCTCAGGGGAGGGTGTAACAGTCTTACCTCTCTTTACAGTCAAGAAAACTCAGGTGTTGGAGCAATTTGCCCAGTGCCTGCCAGGATACCAACTTGAGAGAAATGAGACGGGCTAGCAGTGATTGGTGATCCTATCCAGCTGTGGATGGAAATGACCTCCTGTCAGGCAGTACCTGCTGCCTAGCTTCATTCCTCCTCTTTTCCCACAGGGATGCTGGTGCTTTCACCACATGACAAGGCACTGTAATTTCACAGGAGAGAGAATGACAATATATAAGTAAAGCATAACGCAGGAGGAAAAGGTCAGGGTGGGGCAGAACACCCCCGAGAGAAGTCTTTCAATAACCCACTCTCTTCCTGTGCGTGTGCTTTGTCTCCAGGTGTTAAAACAAGGAGGTTGCCGCTCATACCTTGTATCCACTCCTTGACTCAGTCTCTGGTTCGCCAGCCAATTTTCCCAGTGAAGTGTTAGGAAAAGTACCAAGTACTGAGAGCTCCTGCTGCAGACTAAGTGCAGTTATTCTGCATCTACAGGCTGCTGCTCATGCTGAGCCCTGCAGGGGAATAGGCTGCATGGGCACCGAGAGGAACAGCGGAAAAAAATGCCAAGCAAAATTTGCTTGAGCGGGGAAAATATTGCCTTCCTGGCTGCTTCTAAAAGTCTTCCTGCTGTATTTTATTGCTGAAGAGAAGTTAACTGTATGAGTGTGGAAGTTTGCAGGGAACTGTAACAAGATGTAGGCAAAAACTGAGTGGTCACCAAGCTTTCTGCTACAAGTTGAAAGAGGAGTGAGACAAAGGGATAGATTCCTCTGAAATAAAAGCTCTCGTGCTGTTAATACATATGCTTTAAAATAGACAGAAAGGTTACGGCACTGTGCACATGGCTATCTTAGAGAAGTAAAGCCTACTGGCATCTGAATGGGAGAGACAGCAGGAGCAATGGAGTTTGTTGATGGGCTTGCGTGATGGCCAGTGTATTTGTCAGCCCTCCAGGAAATCTTCACGCTGGTGTTTCATACTTCTAAAAAATGTGAGATAGCAGTTTTGAAAAAAGGAAGCTGAGGTTACTATTTTCTCTATTGCTTTGTCTTCTTGCTGTCCCAAGCCTTCTTTTAAAATTAAAACCACATATATATATATACGTTTTAATTATATGCATATATATATGGTTTTAATTATATATATATATATATAAAGGAAAAAATATATGGAAAAGGAGAAAAAAATCAACAGAAAAATAAATTTAACAGAATGTTCTGCAAGACACAATTCAGAATTTTGAAACTGCTTACAGTTAGTTCCTCCCCAGCTATTCTCCTCACCTCTTTGTTTCTGATTTTCTATTAATTTCTGCGTATCATCAGTGACTACTATTGGCACTGTTACTTGCATTACCTACCTCCAGATAGCTCAGGGCAACTTACATCTCTTTTTACTCATCCTGATGTGTAACAACTCCACAACAACTTCAAAAGAATACAATTACAACAGTTACCAATGGCTGAACTGCAAAAGATCAGAGATAAATTTCCATTTTCTTCTATGAAAATTTCATTAAATTTTGTTATTTTCTGTGTAATGCTCACCCTAGGCAGGGTCTAAGCAGAGAGGATGGACTCTTAAAGAGTTTTTCCTTAGTCAGTTGGAGTAGGTTTCAAAGGGGATATTTTTTGTAATGCTGGCTGGCAAATTTATTTTGGTGGAAGTTAACAACAGCAGAAATTGTTTTTAAACAAAATGGATAAACAGCAAGGCCTTGACTTTTGGAAGCATATTTCATACTTCAAGCAAATCACTAGTCAATGTATTTGGAGAAAATTCCTTTCACATCCTAGTGTGTCTGTCCCCTTAATAATAGTTTCTAAGCCCTTGGGAGCAAGCTTGAACAGGATTTCACTAGAAATCATGCATGCCATTACAACTATTCTTCTTCAGAATAGGTTGAGTCATTTAAAACGTTGATCACTCTAATGGTACTCCAGGAGAAGTGATTTGCAATGAAAGGTTTATGATAGTGTCTAGCAGCTGAAAAAGCAAAAGAAAGTATGTTATGAAGACAGTATATTTGGAAGAAAGCAGTATGGGTCTTCAACTTTGTTCCTTCACTTGCCTATCCTTTGGACCCAAAAGGGAGATGGGTCCAAACAGTGCTAAAGGTGTCCGAGGTACAGATGTGGAGGCTACTGACAGTCAGAACGGGAGTTGCTGAGGGGCACAAGACACCTTGAGCACTTCTGGTATGCTGCAGTCCCACTGACTATTTGCATCCTCCTTTTTTATAATCAGCTGGTTTTAGACTCCTAAACAAGGGGATTTGGGCTATCCCAGGTTCTCCATGGGTCTGTTTGCCTTTCAGGGTGCCCTCCCCATGGTAATGCTTAAGGACTTTGTTTAAAATGAACCATATTTTACCACGAGGTCTCAAAGTTGGTAATTTCCTTAAACCTGCATGGACTGAAGAAAGTGCCCCATACTAAAACAACTGTCCCATACTTATAGGTATCAGTACATACTGAAGAGAAGACTAATGTCCTCACCATTTATTAGCCATCAGAGAATCAATTGGTGGAGGACATACTGGAAATGGGATGTCATTACTGCCACATCTAAGGAGCTGCTACTCAGTGCTGGGGACACACTGTCTTTTATAGTGGACATCAGTGTCATTTCTGTGGAAAGTTGATTAAGTCTGGTATGTTAAAGCCAGCAACTTGTTTTTCAGATGGCATCTGGTGGCACAGTGTAATAGGCTATGTTATCTGTGGCATCATTGCTTGTGAAATATTGTTAGCAGGGTGCAGATCATTCGTCCATTAACACCCTGTGAAGTCACCTTGAATCCCATGTTTCCAGAACAGTGGAAAAGATTTCTATTTCACAGCTGAAAAATAAGCCATTTGGATGCTTTTAAAGTGCCTGGTACAGAATCTAGCTATTTCAACAATGCTCTCTCACCTATCACAATTTTTCAGCTCTAAGATCTCATCTGCAAGAGATGCAAATATCACTCCAGTTGGTCTGAACAAATGGTATGCCAGAAGTTAATATGGCCCTTTGTCTCTTTGGTGATAGTTCTCTAAGAAGATGTTTTTAAGGTATGTACAATACATATATTATTATGTATATTATATCAATCTAGTCTCTATTTAATCACGCTGGGATGTGGAAGAAAATGTTTAATTCTCATGATTTGTGGCAGCTCCAACAAAACAATCGTATGCACATTGCAATCTATTCAAGAGAAACAAATCATTGAAATGAAATAGTGACTAAAGTAATCTATTTGCAGGATTTTCCTACCCATTCAGTTTGGAAACTGATGGCCAGGGAGACTGACAGCTTTGAACTCTGATATCTTCTGTGAGAGATCATGGACAAAATAATGATGGTCTATTAATCCAGATTTGTCTGGAATTGCAACACTTTTTCCTCCTGCCCTGTCCCCCCTGCCCCCTGTCCTTACCCAGAGAACACTTGGAACATTTACACAGTCTTATCTTGAATTTGGACTTGCTATTTCCAGTGGTGGGCAGAGTAAAATGAGAGTAGTTCACACTTTACTTTGAGCTACCTTGTATGTCTGCTTTTCTGTGGATGCAGCAAGAGAGTGCTGCACTGGTTCAGAGAGAGGTTTCCTTTCCAATTAGATGCTTCATTTTTAGAGTATGAAAAATTAAAGTTGTCAGAAACTGATGGCCCTCTAGAGGTGAGTGCACTAGAACTAGTTGACAGTGATGTCTAATTTCAAGGAGAGGGAAAAGTAACCATGCAACCATTTTACAGCTCCACACTGTTCTAATGTTTCACTAAGAACTAGACACAAGGTCAAATAAAAAGAGTCAAATATTGAACAGATGAATGAAAAAGGAAAGGGTTTCTTTGAGCAGAACTACATGAAACCTTGGAAATCTTTCTTTCTCGCTGAAAAAAGTTCTCAACTTTTGAAGTTCAAACAATGTCAAGAATAAAATCTGAACTTTGATATCAGTTGTGAGACACAATGCATAAAAAAAGAATGTCCATTACTCCATCCTTTTTCTGTAATTTCTGTCTGGCTTTCATTGCTTGATCTTTTTTGTGAATACCCTTTTTTCTTGATGGCAATCACCGTGTGAAACCCTTGGGACAGCTAGCATAAGCCACACAATATCTGGCTGTTCTGATGCCACCCATACATTTGATGGAGGCACTGAGGGCTAGGACCAGCCTTATATACTTTGCAAAGGATTCAGTAAGGAGTGAGAGATGAGATGGAGAAGAGTCAGGTCCTCTGCAGTTGGAGAGTGGCCAGGTGAAAACACTAATGGTCATCAGAAGTCTAGAAAACTTGATCTAGCAGGAAAAAAAAAAAGATCAAAAGAAAGGAAGTGGCACAATTTAAGTGATTACAACAGTGGAAAGATGTCACAGTAAGTCTTCAAATACATAAAAAGCTACAAGAAATAATGGGTTTAAACTACAGCAACGGAGGTTAATAAAAAATGAGAGTGCCTCTGAATGGTAAGGATAGAGAGACACTTGAATGGCTTGCTTGGGAAGACTGAGGAATCTGTCTGCATAAAAGATGTTTATAAAAGACAGGTGATGTGGACATCTGTTAGAAATTTGATCCTGGTGAGGCTGTGAGAAGGACCAGATGGCTGCTTTTAGCTCTCTTCTGTGTTCCTACATCTTCATTGCCCTTGGGCATTGTATCCCTCACTAGATTACCCATAACATTTCTTGAAAGCTTGGCTAAGTTAGCTTACTCTTCCTCCTCTCTAGGTGCTCTAGCTAAAGCAACATACAGCGGAGCCTGCCATTACCTTTTGTCTGTACACTTTTCTGCTGGGGAGAGCTGGTTGCATCCCCAGTCTCTTTTAGGGCTACCGGACAACAGGGGTCATAGACAGACATTTGAGGAGACGATCAGGTGACTAAGCCAGGGTGTTTAGTCCCATTTTACACAGGGGATCTGTTTCTAGAGCACCCTGCCTGGCGTCTGGCTGCCACTCTAGAGGGGCACGGGTCATACCTGACCGCCCTGCACTGGTGTCTGAGACACCCGAGGCCACCCTACACCTTGGCACCTGAATCCCACACTTGGCTTTTCAGTAGCTATAGTTATAGTTAAAAGCTATATGGAGAATCTCCATCCTTTATTGGATGCGGGGGGGTACATTGCCACCAATGATGAGGAAAAGGCTGAGGTACTTAATGCCATCTTTGCCTCAGTCTTTAATAGTCTGACCAGTTATCCCCAGGGTATTCAGCCCCCTGAGCTGGAAGACAGGGATGGAGACCAGAATGAAGCCCCCATAATCCAGGAGGAAGCAGTTAATGACCTGCTATGCCACCTGGACACTCACAAGTCTATGGGGCCGGATGGGATCCACCTGAGAGTATTGAGGGAGCTGGAGGTGGAGCTTGCCAAGCCACTCTCTGTCATCTATCAGCAGGCCTAGTTAACAGGAGAGGTCCCTGATGACTGGAGGTTTGCCAATGTGACGCCCATCTACAAGAAGGGCCGGAAGGATGATCCAGGGAATTACAGGCCTGTCAGCCTGACCTCAGTACCGGGGAAGATTATGGAGTGGTTCATCTTGAGTATGCTCAACAGGCATGTGCAGGTCAACCAGGGGATCAGGCCCAGCCAGCACCGGTTCATGAAAGGCAGGTCCTGCTGGATCAACCTGATCTCCTTTTATGACCTGGTGACCCACCTGGTGGATGAGGGAAAGGCTGTGGATGTCGTCTACCTGGACTTCAGTAAAGCCTTTGACACCATCTCCCACAGCATTCTCCTAGGGAAGCTGGCAGCTCATGGCCTAGGCAGGTGTTCTTGTCACTGGGTAAAAACTGTCTGGATGGCCGAGCCCAGAGACTTGTGGTGAATGGAGTTAAGTTCAGTTGGCAACCGGTCACAAGTGGTGTTCCCCAGGGCTCAGTTTTGGGGCCAGTCTTGTTTAACATCTTTATCAACGATCTGGATGAGGGGATTGAGTGCACCCTCAGTAAGTTTGCAGATGACACCAAACTGGGTGGGAGTGTTGATCTGCTGGCAGGTAGGATGGCTCTACAGAGGGATCTGGACAGGCTGGATCAATGCGCCAAGGCCAACTGTGTGAGGTTTAACAACGCCAAGTGCCGGGTCCTGCACTTGGGTCACAACAACCCCATGCAACACTACAGGCTTGGGGAAGAGTGGCTGGAAAGCTGTCTGGCCGAAAAGGACCTGGGGGTGTTGGTAGACAGCCGGCTGAACATGAGCCAGCAGTGTGCCCAGGGGGCCAAGAAGGCCAACAGCATCCTGGCTTGTAGCAGGAATAGTGTGGCCAGCAGGAGCAGGGAGGTGATTGTCCCCCTGTACTCGGTGCTGGTGAGGCCGCACCTGGAATATTGTGTCCAGTTTTGGGCCCCTCAATACAAGAAAGACATTGAGGTGCTGGAGCGTGTCCAGAGAAGGGCAATGAAGCTGGTGAAGGGTCTGGAGCACAGACCTTATGAGGAGCAGCTGAGGGAACTGGGGTTGTTTAGCCTGGAGAAGAGGAGGCTGAGGGGAGACCTTATCGCTCTCTACAACTACCTGAAAGGAGGTTGTAGGGAGGTGGGTGTTGGTCTCTTCTCCCAGGTAGTTAACAATAGGATGAGAGGAAATGGCCTCAAACTGCATCGGGGGAGGTTTAGGTTGGATATTAGGAGAAATTTCTTTACTGAAAGAGTGACCAAGCATTGGAACAGTCTGCCCAGAGAGGTGGTGGAGTCACCATCCCTGGAAGTGTTCAAAAAACGTGGAGGTGTGGCACTTTGGGACATGGTTTAGTAGACATGGTGGTGTTGGGTTGACTGTTGGACTGATGATCTTAGAGGTCCTTTCCAACCTTAATGATTCCTAGTTTTTACTTTCACTAAAAATAATCCAGCCACCAAGCCAGGAAAGATGAAATTAATTATTATCCTACCCTTAATTGGTTTAGAGGTGGACTTGGTAGTGTTAGGTTAATGGTTGGACTGGATGATCTTAAAGGTCTTTTCCAACCTAAACGATTCTATGATTCTGTGATTCTATAGTTAGAAGAACTGTTCCTCTAAAGCAACAACTACTGTCCTACATGTGTTCTGACATTATGGACTGTCTGATAGCCCTGCTTCAACACACTGTACCATCATGCTAACAGTGTGCAGAGCTAGTGGTAGGGAACACCTGGCTGGGTCAAAAAGGGAGCAGGCTGCATGCACCTCTCTATAGATGTAAATGACTGTGCAAAATAAAACACTGTAGGAAGCCGGATCTAAACATTTTTGTTATGCATATCCACTTCTCTCAGCAGCACATTCCTTTGTTTGCACATATTAACTGATGATCTGATAAGTAAGTAATCCTGCTGAAATCAATAAGATTATTATTATTATTAATTTCTGTGGAGTCCTAATTACTGTGACCGAGTTAGACACACACACTTTAGTGAGTGCAGGACAGAGTCTCTCTCTGCCTTTGCCATAGGTATTGTGTCAGAAGGATTTTGCAGTGGTAGGGCTGGTGTTTGCAGGCTTGCTCATTTGGTATGAGTATGAAATGTGGTGCTTCCACCTTCCATGTCTTCACAATGTTATTCTTGGTAAAATCCTAAATTAGCTATTAATTTGCTTTACCTATTTTTGATTTGAGGCTCTAGTTGTCTAAATGTTCCAAATAGAATGAATCACAAGTACCTGACTTTAAAGCTTCCTATTGTACCAGCTGCAAATTTATATAATTATTTAGTTATACAAGAAAAACAAATAATCTGCACTGTGTGTACTCCGATCCAACGCCATTGAAGTGTTTTTGTCATTGCCTTCAACGGAAACATGATTAAAATTCTTATAAAGTGTTTCATTAAAGCCTCAGAATACCTGTGGAAGTCTGTGATAATTAGTTCAGTTCTGCCCCTCTGCTCTGCTCTGGTGAGACCCCACCTGCAGTACTGCTTCCAGCTCTGGAGCCCTCAGCACAAGAAGGACATGGACCTGTTGGAGCGGGTCCAGAGGAGGGCCACAAAAATGATCCGAGGGCTGGAGCACCTCTCCTACAGGGACAGGCTGAGAGAGTTGGGCTTGTTCAGCCTGGAGAAGAGAAGGATTCAGGGAGACTTTATTGCGGCCTTTCAGTACTTAAAGGGGGCTTATAAGAAAGATGGGGACAATCTTTTTAGCAGGGCTTGTTGTGATAGAACAAGGGGTAATGGTTTTAAACTAAAGGAGGATAGATTTAGACTGGATATAAGGAAGACATTTTTTACAATGAGGTGGTGAAACACTGGAACAGGTTGCCCAGAGAGGTGGTAGATGCCCCATCCCTAGAAAAATTCAAGGTCAGGTTGGACGGGGCTCTGGGCAACCTGATGTAGTTAAAGCTGTCCCTGCTCACTGCAGGGGGGTTGGACCGGATGATCTCTAAAGGTCCCTTCCAACCCAAACTATTCTGTGATACTATGATTCAATTAAAGCTGTATTCTGTTTTATTAAAGCCAACTGCAGTAATGACAGCCTGGCATTCGGTGATTTTGTGTAGTAACTCCACACTTTGCTTAATTTGCATGCTAAAAGCAGAGGCTGTAGCCCCCCCTTCCTTAGGGATAATTGTCATGAATATAAGATAATGAGCAATCACTAGCAGGCTCTACGGCCCCAGTAAATAGACTGAGATAGATTTATGAGATGGATCTGTGAGCATGGGAGGGTAGCGCTGGGGGAGCTGTGCCAGCCACCGTCTTTTCTTGCCCATCAGTCTCCCAGACTCCAAAGGGGATCACTGAACTGCACGCGAAGTAGTTCCCGCGTTGCCGCAGTTTGGAAACAGGGATACTGCCGGACTCCAGCACTGGCTGCAGTGTGTTGATGCCCCATTCAGCCCCTGTCTCTTAGAAGAACCGAACTGACTTGCTCAGCTCAAGAAGCAGGACTCTTAAGGCAGAAAGCCTTATTCCACCAGGTTTGCCTGGCACTTCTGGCTCAGTAAACACCGAAGTGGTGTTACTGAAGGAGGAATCTTTGAAGGGCGTCTGATTACAGGAGACTTTTAGCATGAGCTGTGGATGCAGCAGAGTAGAAATTTATCATCTTTGCCACTGCTCTTGAAAAGGAGTGGGCTGAACAGCGCCGGAGCACAGATTTTCAGCTGCCAAAGGCCAGGATTAACAGCAGCTAGACTTTGCCTTTACAAGATGGCTCCGTGCAATCCAACTCCCCCAAAAAAGGATTTTTCCACTAATAAAAGCAACTGTCAATAGAAGCCATTGTTCTCTCATTTGTTCCAATGGGGGTGGTACATTTTTCGCCTTCTACTCTGCTTTAACTTTAACTGTACTTTTGCTTTATTATCAATTTTAATGGATGGGTGACTAGCTTCAGAAAAATCCAGTCTGTTTTTCGTGTAGCTTTCGTGCCCTAAAAAGAATTTTCAAGTTTGATGTGGAATCTGTACAAAAGTAAAACATCTTGTGTTTGAATCAGGGAAATTTGTTTGAGTCTGCCAAGTCTTGCTGTGCAAAATTGGATTATTTCATACTTAACGTGCAGTCAAAATTCACAGTTGGGAACACACAGAAGCGTAGCCAAAGCATGCAATAAAAAGAGCTATGGGTCTCCTATATGCTAAAACGAAACAATATTTTGTATCCTCTAGTCTAACATCTGAACGTTTAGTAATTATTGCACATAGTGATCTGTTGTACCCTCATGTGATTCATTTGCAAGGCACATAATTTAGTTTTTTTTCTTTTTTAGCTTAGAATTTAGTTACATGACTTATAAACATTCTGGGTTTCTAGTTCATGTTTCAGTCACTTTCCTTGTGGGTCGTCTAAACTATATACCATACTTCTCAAAGATCTCTAGAATACAGTGTTTTCCTTAGCTGATACTCTTAGCATTTGAGAGGGTTAATAATTCACTTCCTTCTCAACTAAGCTATCTCATTTTCAGCTTATTGCCAAAGCATAAAGGAAGTTCAAGTTCAGAGAAGTGCAATCTCAGAAAGAATGAGTCTTAAAAATTAATTGAAAACATACACCTTTGGTCACTTTCAACTTAAAAAAATCAGAATAATTTAGCATGCTGAGACCGGAAAGGTAAATCTTTTCCAAATGTGACCAAAAATATCTGAGAACAAACAGAACCAGAGGAACAAGAGTAAAGGTTGTTGGGATGGCAGAGAAGTTGGGTGTAGGCAGTTACAAGGACTTCTCTAGCAATGTGCTATCCCATAGAACAATGTGATGCTGAGAGGAAAGAGGAAAATAAGCAGCCCAGGAAACATAAAGGTAGAATAAAGGCAAGAAGGCTGAATTTGAAGCACAAGCATCAAATTGTAAGTACAGATAAACTGTAATAAATCCAACGGTGAGCAACTTTAAGGGAAACTGTCCTACCATTATTTTTTTATTTTCTTTCTGTAGTGTCTCATTTGCTGAAAGTTCTTCAGCAGCACTAACAGTAATATCAGTCCATTAATAACTCCAACAGCACCAAAATATTTCTTTGCTGTGGTGTCTGTAAATGATGGAGAAACAGTTCAGTATTGCATGTGTATAAGTGGTTCTCTAATATCAAACCCTTGGGTTGAGGGAATGAAATTAACTTCCTTATAATGTTTGACACTCATTGTCTTTCATTTAGTTTCTGCATTTTTCTTCCTTCTGATCTTTTAAAAGTGATTATATATTTGGAGTTCTGCAAGACCAAAACACAGATATCCCTTTCTTAAAATATTCTGCATTTTTCAACACCATCACCTAAGTGCTTTCAAACCTCAAAAAAAAAAAAAAATCAGAGCTGATACTTCCCACTGTGCCTTATCAAGAGAATTATTGCCCTTGTTTCTGCATTGAGTCTCTGGTAACCTGCTGCTGATTGTTAATCAGAACTAGTTTCTTTTGGTCTTCTGGAGGGACCTGCAGGTGTTATCTCCCTTCTGCTTCACTACCCACTTCCCCTTTGCTGGGCTACTTTCTGAGCATCCACATAAAAATTCAAAGCACACACAGGGCAAAGTCATGGAGCTTTAATCTTGGTCGGAAGTTAGTCCTGGATCCATCACAACTGACACTCGAGGTAATTTGACATTGAAAAAAGAGTTATCCTAGGCCCCAATTCTCATAGCACCGCTGAAGCTGAGCAGTAAATAACGAAGTGTACCATCTAATTGAATTAGGCATTAGTGCTCAAGAAGCACTCATTGAGAATAATCATATGAAACTACCAGTGAACAGTGACAAACAACTTAGAACTGCGTTTCAAGCCGGATGACCTTGATGTTTTAGCTGGACTCCTTAGGAAACATTTGGCCTTCTTGTAGATCTTACTTTCCCTAGAAAGTGCTCAAACTTTTCTTAATTACTTCAGCTTATAGCTACTTAATAGGTTTAATTACATAATCAACCAGACACATCCTGTTTGCTGCTCACTGTGACTTAAAAAAATTAAATAAAGAAAGCATAATTCAATAACTGCTAAATAATCTTTTTTAATGTTACTACAACAGTTCTTTTGTAAGTTACTAATTACAATTATGCAAATGTTAATTAAGTTTATTACTGCTCAGTTTCTATTGACTGGGGAAAAACTAATTTATAGGCACAACCAGCTGTATCATGTTGCCTTTAAAATTTTAAGTCTCTACACTTATTAAAACAAGAAATAGAGACTCTTATGGTACATTATAGTCACTGTACAGAAGACATACATTTTCGGGAGAATTGGCCTTCCATACCATTTTCCTTCCTTATTTATCTCTTCTCATTTTACTTCCTAGTGAAAAGTAGGGTCTTTCCAAATAACATTAATGCAGGAATGGGTCGTAGGGAGGACGAAAAGAGTGGAGGAGATGAGAATTTCCATCTGAGTTGAGCAGCGGATGTTAGCCAGGGTATGCTCAACCTTGCTTTAACAGCTTCTCTACTTCAGGAGCCTGTCAGGTGGTAATAGGCTGAATACCACATGCCCCTTCCGTATTTCTGATGGTGCCTTTCAAGTCATTCCCTTACACCAACCTGTTTCTCCTTTTTGCTAGGTTTCCTGCCCCTTTTATACTCCCAGAAAAGTGTAAATGGGCTGTGAATAGTAAGGAGTTATATGTCCCAACAAGATCACAAAGAATATGGAACAAGTAGTTCATCACATACCCTGCAATATCCACAGGTCAGAAAAGACGGCAAAAAATGCTGATGCTTTGCAAATGTTGGCATAGAAATATTGGTAAGAGTAGTAAAGAAAGAAGCTAGAGTAATGCAAGTGGAGGGAAAAAGGTACAAAAATGTCATCTAATTCCCTGCCTCAGTGACACACGCTGCCACCTCGTTGGAGACCTGTGACTGCTCAAGCTGTCCAGTAAGTGGATAAAAAACATCTAAAAATTTCAGCAGCAAGTTGAGGAGGATAAAAAGAACTGCTAAGGTCCTGGAAAGTGCATGGCTGTGCTTACATACAAGCATGAGCCATTCATCAGCATTACTGGAAGGTATGCAGAAGCATCAAGCAAAGCCTACAATTAAGGCCAGAGCACATGGCCCTCTTAAGAGAGGCCGATTTCAGCGCTGACAAATGCAGGCACATGTAGTGTCCTTTGCTGTGTGCTTCTTGGCATCACTCAGCTCCTCTCCCTGTTGCTGTGGAGGCTTTCTCCATGGAGCCCCTCCTGCTTGCATCAGTCTTAGCACAGGCACTAGCATCACATCTTTTGCACAGAGCAGATGCTACATGGTCCAAGCTAAGCCTGGGCTGTTTGAACTTAGGCTTTCTAATTGAGGCCTTTGGATGAGCTGCTGGGACAGTCATGCCAAAAAATAGGCAGCCACTGAGGGAAGATCAGCAGAGCATGACAGCTTGCTGTCAGGGCCTGTGCCGGCTGCCTCGAGGACCATGTGAAGTCAGGCTGAGCTGTGGGGCCAGGTTCGGACAGCCAAAAAGAGTCATGTGATGGGGTGAGGTTTCCTCCTCTTTAAATATACATCCACCAGCTGAATAAATACCGAACTTGGTAGTGACTTTCATCACTCAAACAACTCTTGTTTTTATCTGCCAGGCAGAGCTCATCGCAATCCCCATGTGTCAGAGCAATGCTCCCACCTGTAAGGCACTGGGCATCATGAGGCAGAGATAGGGTGAGTAACCTGTACCCCTCCCAGTCACGTGTTTCTGGACATGTCTGATAATAAATGCTCCCTTCCCAGCATTAAACATGAAGCTGCCAAAAGCGGGAACCAAGCCCCGTTTGTCAGTCACCCTGTATTGACAGAGGCAAACACCTCCGTCCCTCCCTCCCTCCCTCCCTCCCTCCCTCCCTCCCTCCCTCCCTCCCTCCCTCCCTCCTTCCTTCCTTCCTTCCTTCCTTCCTTCCTTCCTTCCTTCCTTCCTTCCTTCCTTCCTTCCTTCCTTCCTTCCTTCCTTCCTTCCTTCCTTCCTTCCTTCCCTCCCTCCCTCCCTCCCTCCCTCCCTCCTCGCTTGGCTCCAGTTTAGCCATATATGCCTCAGTGAAAGGGCAACCTCTTAGCCAGGGTTCTCACAGATATGCCAGAGCATTACTGTGCTAACAATGAAAATAACCAACTAAGCCTTGCTCCAGCTACTGAAAAATACCGAATTAAGAGGCAGAAACAGATTCATGGTCTCTGTCTCCTGATATTGATTCAGCCCCTTAATCAAGGGCTGTGGCCAGAGATGCAGACTGCCCTAATTTAGATCAGGATTGCAGCCACCGTTTGTCCTTTAGATTAGACTGCAGAGACTGGGACAAAACCCAGTCCTTGTCTCCGAGCTCTAGGCGTTCTTCCCTCTTGGGTTAGCTTTGGTTTTTATGTATGTGGGCTCACATTTTTAATAAACATCTTTAATTTAATCTCAGCTCATTCAAGCCCCTAAGTTTAGGGGTGTCTGCAGTCTTCTCTGTTAGCTACTGAATGTATTGAAAAAGTATGTGGAAAGTAGCAAAATCTATTGATCCCTTAGGGTGTTCAATTTGCCTCATTTGTCAAAGCAAAATGCACATATCAACACACCGCTTGATATTGGAATATCCAGGAGAGTGTTGCAATCAGACAAGCTCTGGTTTCCACTGAGTAGATGCTGTAATTTCTTTTGAAGAGCCTAGTGATATGAAATAATGAACCACTAAACATGGGACTAAATTGACTATCCATTTTTGTCTCCCTGGTTAATGTTGCATTCTGTGATTGTCTAGTCTCACTCTCTTATTTCAGCTGAAGTGGAGTATTTTTAGCACAAACCACAACATCTCTCTTCATCAAAGGCCAGGGAGTTTAATTGTAGCTGGTCAGTAGCAAGCACTTAATTTTGAGAAAGGGAAGACCAGCTCCATGTGTGCTGCGTCGATGTTCTGCTCCAACAGATTAGTTGGAGTACTAATTTCACACTCAATCCATTCATAGAGAAAATACACTTCTTAATCCTGCCTCCTGGCCTTTTTAGTTACTCTTCTCCCCTTAGTTCCTCAATTTACTCTAACTACCAAGTGAGCAAGTGCAAGTGTTATTCAGAGGGCACACCTCTAATAAAGTCATTGGAGAAAGCAGAAAGCAATACCTTTCATTGCCCTGAAGTGAGCGAAACACTTGTGAGTGATGTTAAAGTGACAGCTCTGGAATTGCAATCTGTGTTTCTCCCATGTGTGGCACTCTTCCGCAAAGCCACACAGATTAATCTAACTCAGCTCTGAATTGCAAGGACCATGGCAGAGGTAAAAGGACAGCCTCTTTCTTGGGCTTGCTCAATATTCAGAAGGTCAAAAAGATCTTTTTCTACCACTTACGATTGTGGTTACTTTAGCCCAATTGTGTAAGACATCTGAGATGGAAAAAAAGAACAAGCTTTGTCTTCAACTTTTTAAGATCGGCATGTATGTAGCCCTTTTTTCTTGTGTAGAGAATCTGCTACCATATGTAGACAATGATTTTCAGGAGCTCACATGAGTTAACCTGAGTAGAAAAAAATCATTAATGTATTTTAGACTAATGACATGACATGGGCTATCTAGCAACTTCCAAATCCTGGCCTGAACAATGGTTGTTAAATTTACAGAGCGTGTTTAGTGTAAATAATCAATTAATGAATAAATTAAGAATTCTGTTTTATATTTTGAGGATAAACTTTAGTAACTTGCCATTTACTAATAATTAATAGCAAACAGTCCATTGTGATGGCATCCAAAGAGCTGTAACCAGATCAGTCCTCTTAAATGCTTAGCATTTTATTGTATAGACATGCAATAGCTTAGCCTTTGCTTGAAAAGAGCAGTCCAAAAGACGAGATAAAGATGAGGATAGAAAAAAACAGGATAACAAATAAAAATAATAACAACTCAGATATACAGATCCTTCCACAGCAGTAGGAATGCCACAAAAAAAATCTCCAAGTAACAATTTTCAGATTAAACTGCTCATACAGAAGCTAAATCCCCATATTCCTCACGAGAGACACGTTAAGGCTGCCCAGTGCTGCAAAAGGAATCAAACTCAAAGGACAGGTCTATGAAGTGACACCTATTTTAACCCACTTAGTAAAAACCAGTAGACTTGGCAGTCATCACCATGTTCACAATGTGCTGCCTCGAACTTCATGACTCAACTCAGGGTGTAAGATCCAGGTCCTGAAGCAGGAGCTCAGACCCCTGTTTTCAGCTAGAAGCTGGCAGTACAGCTTGCGTTTTTCAAACTGGCAAGTTAAAAAGAACAAAACACCATGAGCGAGCAAATGCAATACAGCAGGAAAGGAAAAACTAGATCTTTATAACCAGTCTCCCCCTCCTCATATTACGAAACCAAATGGAACTGCAGCACTGGGTCTTTCATCTTTGATCAAGCCACAGCACGCGCTGGCTGTAAGCCTGACTCTGGGCTGGGTCCTGCGGTGGGTGAAGTTTAAGGCAGCGCTGGAGCAGACTGCCAGGCGAGCTGGTGGCAGGTCTCTCCTCTGCTTCCAACACCACTCCTCTCCTTCCAACACCACTCCTCTGTCCATCTCTTGCAGGCAGTGGGCGTCTGGTCTCCCTATCAACGCCCCCCAAAGCATGCTAGGTGAAAGGTTGGAGGACTGCCCTCTTGTTGTGTGGCCACTTTTATCTACAGAAAAAAAATCTCTTACAGACATTCTTCCCTGCAAAGAGAAACCCCTTAGGGAGAAAAAGGAGCTTTTCACCTTCCAGCGTAAAGGGAAGAAAACTCCAAGGTGAACTCCGCCGTGCAGGCTGAATGCTAGATCAGGCAAATGTGCAGCTAGAGAGTGAATGTGAGCAAGCTGGCTCTCGTGGGGCTCCTGTGACAGGGTTATAGGAGTTAGAGGGACCAACCAGAAAAGTGCTGTTTAGTTAAGGTTATGCAGGAGGTCAGTGGCAGTGCCAGAAACAGGACTTAAGGCTGCCTTTGTCCTGTCTGAGGCTAATGCTCTTTCGATTAAATCACTCTGCCCGTTCTGCAAATAAACCTTGCCTTTCCCTCTGCCTTGTATGTACTCCTGCCTGTTCTAATTTCAAAAAATCAAACCAGATGATCTACAGGACCATGAAGAAGAGAAGATAAATTAATGGCCCTCAAAGAACAAGAAGCGTGTGCACAGAGCATTAGTATGAGGGAGAGGAGCAAAGCAGTGTAGAATTTGTGAAACAGAGATTTCTATCTTGAATATTTTTGAGTAGTGTCTCTGAGAGCATGCTGGAAGGATCTATTGTTTCTTTCTCTTTTTCTTTCGTTCCCCCCTTTTCACCTCTCGTCTTCATCATCCCCTTGAGTTTTGCCCAATAAAAATTCTTGCCCAATAAAAATTCCTTTGATTCAAATATTAAGGGAAATTAATAAAACTCTTAAGTGCCTTTCTGTGAGCAAGTTTAGTGTCCTTCCTATTAACTGATTTATTAGCAAAACTCCACAGGTTCATACCCATCCTCGTACTTTCTACCTTTACCTGTGAAATCTTTCCCTTGCCCTCCCTTCAGGGCACACATGGGTTTCCATTCCGTGTTTGTAGTGTGAGTTGCGCAACGATGCCTCACTTCGCGGCAGTGTTTCTGAAGCAGAACTGCAGTGCCTATAACAACAGCAGCACTTTCACAGCACACAGCTCTTCTTTACCTAAAACTCCCAGTGGGGGCTGTCAGCTGCCAATGATCTTCCTGGAAGAAAGAGGAGCTGAGAGAAACCGGATTGACTCTTAATCGGATAGCATATGGTGCCGAGAAAAACAAAGAGGCCATATTGACATTTACCAAATTAAATGGTTAAGTAGGCTGGAATGGGCCTGACGCTGATGGCAGACCTACAGCAACAGCCCACTGGGCACTGCTGTTTGCAAAACGTGCTGAAGTTTGGACACTCCTTGCGTCAGTGGTGCGAGGGAAAATGAAAAGATAGCAGATGGCAGATTGGCAGTTTGAAGGGAGATACAGCCTGGCTTGTCTTACTATTTCGCCATACCTAGATCAATATTTTATTCCCTTGTTCCCAGGCTGAAAGTGCTCTGGCTTGTTCGGAGTGTCATAAAAAAAGTTGCTGTACAGATTTCAGCTGTCGCCCTGCTAAGTGGCAGCAACGCAGCTCAGGGCAGCAGCAGGCACTGCCTTTTTTAGACTTTATTACTCGGAAAAGGAGTTGTCAACAGCTGTACCCAATTGCAAATCTTCTGTATCAGCACTTTCGAAAACCTTTGCAGTTTCAACAGAAACACCAGCAGCAGGAAAGAAAAACAGTTTCTTCTTTTCATTGGTTTGACATTTTGGAAGACAAGAGAGCATGCCAGCAACTGAGATGACTTTACTTCCTGATAGGACAGGCCAGCAATAGCTGGCTGCCAGAAGTTTCCTCAAGCTCTTTATCGCACTTTCTCTTCCCTCATGCTGAGTCTTTCAACACCAATATTTGACTTGATTTTAAGGAAGCGAAGTCTTCGACCCAGCCATGCCCTGGGTCAACGCGTATGCTGCAAATTAGCTCAGGGTGCCCCTTTTTGGGGCCTCTGTGTACTGACCTTGCCTCAGTGTCGCCCACATTGCTTGTATTTTGTCGTCATCTGCCTCTGGCAGCTCCACTGTGCTCATCCTTCAAAGACTGCAGACCACTTGGAGGGCCAGCGACCCATCTGAGGAGTGGGAGACCATTTCTTAAAATTATCCTTTGGGTTCATTCATTAAGTTCATTTGCAGTTTGCAGTGCAGCTGAAGGCACTGTGCCAAGGGGCAGCAATGCAGTCACAGAGGCTGTCATGAATGCAGACGTTTGCCTTTCATTCCTCTGCCTGGGCGCAATGCACTCAAAGTCGCAAGTGAAAGAAATTACCCTGAAAATCTAAAGCCAGTCAGCAACAGAAGGTAGATTACATCATGAAACAAACCTAAGCTATGAAAATACCAATTTTCTCCACATAGGAAAATTTCAGAATCGGGAAATGCAAGATGTTTTCAGGCATAACAACAGTTATTAGAATAACAGCTTGCATATTGTACAGATATAACATATAACTATAATAAAAGTCAAGAAGAAACATATCCATGTGAATAATGGTTTTGCTGGTTTTGCTGTTAACCTGAAGAATCTCACATTAATTTTTATTTGGGCTGACCTAAAACATAAATGATGACTACTTTCTTCAACAACAACAACCACCAGCCTGGAAATATACCCTTGGGTTGAATAAAACATTTTGTTTGACTTACAGCGTTGTTTGTTTTGGGGTTGTAATCTTTTTTACTGTTGTTGATAATTTCTCTTTTTGTTTTGAACAAATAGATCCATTACAAAAAGAGAGCGCTTTTTTTTTTAAAAAAAAAAAAAAAAAGAAAACTTTCAGCTCTTGTATTCTTCCCCTGTGTTTCTGGCTAAAACAGTTCTGTAACAGATTCAGATGAGTTTTGGCCTCTACAAAATTGAATTTCCTGATAAATTTTGCATCAAACCCCAGTCAACTTTCTCCCAAATCTGATCAAAATCTCTAGCTAATGCTTGCTCTTGGTAAAACAACAGTGAGACAGCAAAGACCTAAGGGTGATAGCAAAGAAACATTTTTGGGTTTCATATGATGTATCTTTAAATCAAAGAGTAGTTGCATGTCTGTGTTTTTTCCATTCACTCATTCACTTGCTGTGTTTGAGATTAATGTTACCTTTGTTCATTTTGAGGGGGTGGGGGAGAATTTCTGACGCAGGATTCAAGCCTTTGGAGCATTAGCTGTAAATTAAAACAGATGCTTTGCTGAAGATAACCCAATCAAATCAATATGGAGCCAAAGGAGGCCCTCACATGTTGAAAGCTGACTTTTAAAGTACTGTAAAGCTGTTTTACTGTTCAGTCCATCAGTTTCCTTTTCCTGCTCAGCTCTGATACAGGACAAGTTGAGGCCACTGACCCTCTTGCAGAGCCCAACACGGAAAGTTCCCCACGAGACCAGCAATGCGGCTGATATTGCCAAAGACGACAGATCAGTGGAGCGTTTATGTGCTGTGTGGGACGAGGTAACAGAGGTTTTAACTGTGTTTCACATTGCTCTGTGTTGCAAACTATGGTCAGATTCTCATGTGTGGAGCTCAGTGCCCACACAAACACTGCCAAAGGGAGACCTGTGGTCTCCCATAGGTACACATAGGTACCAGCTGCTTCAGAGCTGTCTGCTCCACACTCCTCTGAGCACTTGGAAAAGCCACATGCTGCCTCACTGCAAAGCCTTTCTTTTGCCATATCCTGCTCCAAAGAAAATCAGGCTGCGTGCTGTGGTCATTCAGCAGAGCAGCAACCTCTTGGCAGTTCTGGTTCTCCCTTGGGCTGCAGAATTACAGGGATGGCTGCCCTTGGAGGCACAGGGTCACAAGCACCAACAGGGAGAAAGTTTCAGGCAGAAGTGACATTTATGCTTGCTTTTTAATTTCCAAGTGTGCCAGCATTTATCATTTTTCTTAAATACCCAACTCTTGGAGTCATGGGATTACGGGATAGCTTCTAATGCATCTTTTCTTCTTAGAGTAAATTTCTGACCTCATGTTTGCAGAGAAACTCTGCAAGACATCCCTCCTAAAAGCCCAGGAACAAGGTAACAACATAAAAAGAATTAATTCTATACAGTTGTAAAAAACCTCAACTTACAACTTTTAAGACAGTTCCATAACTACAGGGATCAAGGCAATGTTGAAATGATCAGAGTGAAAACAGTTCCCTGTGTTTCAGCTTGCCTATCTATTTTTATCTCTTCCTGGTTTGACTTAATTATTTTTGCTATCCTCCTTCCTCCAACTAGCTAAGAATTGAGTTGTTTTCCCCTGGGTTTAGCTTGGCATTTAAAGGCTGGCTAGCTCAGTACTAGACTTTGTGGGTGATTTATTCTTGACTTCTTAAGGACATTTTCAATACCTTTGTGAGTAAGCAAATTAAAAAAAAAACAAACAAAACACCAAATGCTGCTGCTGCTGAATGAAACACCTTATTTGCGCATATTCTATAAACCACTGCCTTTTAGAGTAATTCAATTCTTTAGAGTTTGAGAGTCCACACTTGCAAGTAGAGATCTTTCCTGCTGCTAGAATTCACTGTAATTTTAATTCATTGCTATGATTGTTGAAGGATATTCTAGGATCTCTTTAAAAAATGATAACTTTTTAAAATGTATGTTTCAATTTAAATTTTAAAAAATATTTATCTTTATTTGGAAAAAAATGTATAAATCCACTGAGGTTTTTCTAGATTTCTTTTTTTTTTTTTTTCAAAAGGATTCAAGTTTTATCTTTAAGATTTTAATTTTTAGAACAACATTTTCAGGAAAATATTTCCTGCTTCTTACTTTAAATTTTATTTCTTTTCCCTTCATGCTTCATTTAGTCAAGGTTTCCTCTATGTCTAAACAGTATGCAACTTTATAACTGCAGAACTTATTTAACTCACAACCTCAGCTAGCTTTCAGTGTGTTCTAGTCTCAAAACATAGTCCAAATACATACATAGCAACCCATATTGACAGCTGTCTTCCCACATTAGCTCTCCAGCTTGGCACCAAGTTGCATATCAATATATTTACAACCTAAGTCACTGGAGAAAAGTATTTATGAAACTCATATTCTACAAAGTAAACATAAGATGGTATGCCCAGAGCTGTCATCCGCAGAGAGCATGCATAGCATTGTGCATTCTCTTTAGCTAGCTAAAGTTTTAGAGGACCTTTTATATAAGAAAAGAGAGGGATTAAAAAAAAAAGAATAAGGTTTCATATTAGGAGAAGGGGTTACCAGGTGTGAATGTAACTTATGAGAGGGCTTTCTGGACACACGTATGGGGGACAATCCTCCTGTACTTTAGTAAAGCTGGCCTTTAACTCCATCATTTCTCTGCACAATAGAAAATAAAGGCAACACAACCTACAAAAACTTTACTTGGAATCTTGGCTGTTATTTACTTGGTGAATCTTAGATTTTCACTTTTTAAGTAAGACTAACTGATAAGTTTTGATATTTCAAACATGAATGTCACGAATGCACCACCACAATGAATGTCTCTTTGTTCCTAGGATACTGGAGACAGCAACAGAATTGAAAGGCAACTTTACAAAGCTCTGAAAGCTGAGTAGATCATATTTTTTTCCTGAAGCTAAAGCATCTACTTCCACAGCAAAACTAGAAAAGAGTTACTCTAAAGATCTTACCAAACAAAAATGTAGACTAATCTGAAGGATGTACGATGAGTGTGGAAGGAAATGCAACAAAAGAGACCATGTTCACAGTGGGAATGGGTGGATCTTCATAGAACTGTCAGATGACACAATAATTTTGTTTTTTAGTATTATTCAAATTATTTACAAGCTATACTAATTACCACTTTGTACAAGAGACAATCATTTAGGGTTTATTAATCAGTAAGCTACCATGCTGTTCCCAGAAAATTTCCAAGTCGAAGTGGGTCTTTGGGAAGAATTAGAGAAAGGGAGATCATCTTGTAGATTCGTTCTGGAAAGATGTTTCCATTTATGTACTGTATTATGGAGACAGTGACCAACTGGTGGATTAAGATGAATATCACACATCATCCAGAAAGCATCCTGAGCAGGACACAGGAGAATGAAGAGGCTTAGACCTATACAGTATGTTGACAGTAAGCATATCATACTTCAGTTTGAAGTTGCAGGGAAATAGGATCTGTTGGTGAGACCTCTACTTCTGATTCATGCACATCTTCTTCCTTGTTTTAACACGGGGCACGCACAGACTATCCTTCAGATGAGAAAACCAAGGTCTGGCTTGACCCCCAGTACAAAGAATTATGTAGCCCTCACATCACCGTGACTCATGAAAATAAACTCCCCTGGCTCCCCATCTGCCATGCATTAGCCAGCAGCAACTTGTCCTTGAAATGAACTAAGTACAGGTTTCCATCTGGCCAGCAACCAATTAGTCAGCTTGCATGGTGACCTTTTGCCTTGTGATTGCTTTTAAATGAAGTCTCCAAAATCTGTATTGTTCTGGGTAGGAAACATCTGAAACCACTTTCCAAAGAGCGCTTGGCACCTCCCCACTATTATACCACTGTACAATTTAAAATACATCATCTCACTTATTGTTCAATGTAACCATTTGAGCTATAGCCCTGCTTTCTTGTTGCAGTCAATCCTCTGGAAACAAAGAGATCTTCCATTCCTTTCAAGGCTGAATTAAAACTGCCATCCCCAGGAGTACTTCTGCTAGATCCAAATATCCAGCAATCTACAATGCACTGAGACTGCCTGTCACCACTACTAAGAGACAGGCAGGAGAAATCTTAAAAGTAAACTTCCTTTTCTTAATTTTGGACATACCTTGGTAGACCAGTGTATATTAGTAAAGTTGAACTTAGAGCCCAGTCCTAGAGTTCATAGGGACAGCTTACAAATGGCTTGAAGATTCAAGCAAAAATAAGTTTTATTGACTGCTTTTATTGTTAATGTGTAGTAAAGCACACACAAATTTTTTGCAAATGCTACCATTTCATAAAGGTGTGTTTAGTTTTTTCAGCTTTACCCCTGATAAAACAAATAATACTTTCTATCAATGGCTGCATTTGAAGATATCAAAATTATTAAAGACTGACATTAAAAAGAGCAAAGTTTTCTGAATACAGTTTGCAGTGTAGTATTTGCTCAGATGCAAGAAAGTTAAATACAACTGTAATCTGTTAAGCAGTTACCTTAGTTTTAGAAGAGGTTTTTTATATTATGATGCTGCCCTATACTTTCCCCTTCTGTTTAAAATATTTACCTTAGTTCCTTGTAAAATGATTTAAAAATACATCATCCAAAACTAGCAACCACTTTCTATTGGGAAAATCAAACATACCCTTTAAAATACCAACTATCAAACCAATATTATAATTTCTTAGCTCTTATAGACTAGAAGAGGAAAAGAAACCCCAGCCCATATGCTTGGTTACATACAGTTCATCTTCCTTTGTGGTCACAGGATGGATTAGATCCTTTTGCTCCCTTCTAAACTTTTCTATGATGGTGCAGAAGATTAATCAAGTGATCTACCTAGAACATTTCTGGCATAGACCAGTTGAAGGGGGTACCATCTTTCAGCATATCTAGCTGGGCAATGTGTGTGGCACCAGGTAACTCTCCTAATTTGCCCCTTGAACGTGTTTTGCTATGAAATAGTTAGATTTGAGTAAAGCTGGAGAGCTCACACCACTGAAAGTATCTTTTCTAAGGTGCAGTTTACAGGCATACTATATAAGAAGTATTACGAGGCAAAATTTCAGGAGTCACAACTTAGACATGCTGTAGTGCAGGATATCACACAATAGCAGAGATCACACAATGTCTCTCTTCAAGCAAAGTCTGGTGGGGAACGTCTCAAAAGACATTCCCAACAACATATGCTACACTGACTGATCAGACAGTGTACGTCTTTATCTTTTGGCTTGGGTTCAACTCTTGCCTTAGCACAGCTTGTACTGGCAGCCTAAATTGTCAGTGAGTCACCTTTAATGCTTGCAAAACCCTGTGCCTGAGGCTCACCTTCATGAAGTACAAACAGTCTGTGGATTGCCTTAAACATTATTTTAAATTCCCATGGGTGTCCTGGCACCTTAAGTCATATAAAGATGTTTCTCTGTGTTTAAGAGGGAGGGGAGTGGTATAGCAGCTATTCTGCTGTTCTGTGTCATAGAGGAATTGCTTCAGCATGACAGATTCTGTCATCTCTACATCTTTTGTGTGATACAGCTGCGATGGAGCTGTCTGTCCACCTTTGGCAATGAAGAATATTCACTGAGAGTGTGACTGAAGCTACAGCTGCCTGGAGTCCTATGTTCAAAGCCTAATGAAGACTTGGCAATCATTATCTGCCTTGTTTGGCACTCAGGCAGATACTCATTCCTCCTGTTCTCCTTCTGGCCGCTCTTAACTACTCTATATATACTCTATATCTGACTGAGCTTCCAGCAAGTGCGTGTATTTGGACTGAGGTTCAAACCAGGCACCAAAGGGTTCTGTGGACTTCCATTAGTGCTAAAAGGGTTGAGACAGCAGTAGTGTCATGAACAGTGTTACTACCACACATTAGCAGGGCAAAAAATGTGGTAAGCCATTGAGAGGAAAGGACAGGAACCATACAAGAAGAAAGTAGGAGAAACAGTGGCAATGGGGAGAACTGGAGATGGAAACAGGAAATGTGGTGAGATCTTATGCTGAGGAAAAACAGAAATGAAAATATCGGTGGGAAGTAAATCAGAAGAGCTAGAGAAAAGCAGAAGCAGTTGAGGGCTTAATGAGGGAACAGAATGGGATGGCAGGACTCAACAGAAAAGCCAAGAGTTACTGAAGCTAATGACAACCTGCATGAAACTCACAGGAGGGTTCCCCTCTGCTAAGCAACTGTATCCATCTCAGGCTCCCCTGGTTAGCTCAGACTGCCTCTGTCTTCCCAAAGGTCCTTGCCCAGTCTTCTTATGAGGCTTGCTGCAATTTCTGCCTCCCCACATCTGCTGTTTCTGCCCCAGGGAATTCTGTCAAGCATTTCGAGTCTCCATCTGATGCTGTTCACTTCTGCCAAAACACTGTTTAGCAAAACCAATGTTTATGGCTGTGCACACAATATAGGTAAACATGCAAATCAGATCATTAAAGAAGCTGCAGAAAATGTCTGATAAGCAGCTGCACAAAGCTCAGCGACCACATCATGGGGAAGGAGCAGTCTTCATCTTTCCCAAGGGCCATAGAGAGCACACTTCCCAAGCAGCTTTGGAAGGGACGGTTGTTGCCTTGTGCAAAGCCCCTTGTACAACGTTGTGAGTAAATCCAACCCTTTTTTGCTTTGCTGAAAGCTGCCATACAACAAAACCAGATATCCGTAGGAGATGTCTTCAGGGGTTGCAAGTGACCAAGGGTCACTACATTAGCACATTTTAATTAGACTCTTTCTGGAGGAAGTGCTATGTTGTCAGACATCCAGGTTTCAAAGTCTCAGCATCAAAGCAAAAGAACATGCATTACCAGAATGACAAATAAATATCACTGAAGCATTCCCTAACAATAATGGAAGGGCTGATAGCTGAGAAAGATTGAGCCAAATTCACTTAGCTCGGAAGGCCTCAAGAAATTGGTGTAATTTCTTAGCTCATAGCTACATGAGTGGAAAACTAAATGTAATGCTTGATAGCAAGAGTTCCTGCCACACAGAAAACAATGGAAATCAAAAAAGAATTGCTGGAGCCAGGAGATGTGAGTAAAGATTGGAGTTTTAGCTATATCAAAGAGTATAGTCTGAAAGGAAGAAAAAGTAAATAAGGATGTAGAAAATATCCTGATATACCAAACAGTTTCTATTGAATTCCAGAAGAAATAGAAGTTGGCATAGTCCATTACCTAGAAATAAAACACATTTTTAGTTCAAATGCAGCCATTTTTCACAAGGTCAAAAAGACTCAAATCTACGAAGAACGAAATATGAACACAGAATAGGCTAGCTAAAATTACATTCTGAATTTATTCATCATTCAATTGATCACAGATGGCATATAGTTCAGCAAGGATCTGATTATATGATAAATGGTTGGTTACTGGTGTAGCAGCAGAAGATACACAGCACAAAGAAAGTGCACTTTTACCAATTGTTACTGAAAGCTGAGATTTTGTCAATGTGCAAAGGGTGACTAGAGCAAGGCTAGTGTTAGAATCAGTAACTTCAAAGAAAAACTTAAAAAGTTGCAGGTCCTGGCAGAATTTTGACATCAGCAATTATTAGTGAGTACTGAACTAATGACTTCATTATACCCTGATAAAGGATGGGAATGATGGCACACTTCAGATGAGGTGTAAAACTGATCTCATGAATACCTCTTTTCCTTACTTATCCCATCAACCTTTTGGCTTGAATGGAGATTCAGTCCCAAAATCTTGACCCAAATGCCTCCTAGAACACATTGGACAACCCAGTATTAATTTCAGCTTCATTCATGTTGCAATATGCCCCTTAAGAGGCAGCACTTTGCAGTCCCAGAGGAGCTGTGCCTCAGCACAGCATGTAATCATTCTTAGAGAGGCAGGTCAAGTTTTACAAGGCACTCAGCAATGAGATATTTGAGGATGAAAGATGTCATACGATTTTGTTGGTAAAGAGGCAGAGGCTCAGAGAGTTCAGTCTAAATAGCGATCATCTGACCTGACCATCCTGTGCTCTGCTGCTGCTTCTTTCAGCATATGTTCTGCTCATTGACCCCTATGACAGAGGGTGAGGGGGAAAAAAAATTGGGTAAGACCAAATCAATATGTTGAACTTCTCCCTATAACAGGATTTATTATTTATCCAAGAGAAATTAAGAGAGGGAGGAATGGGGAGATCAGTTGTTTTTTAACCCATCAGTAGAGTTGACCTCACTTATATTTCTAACCTAGCTGGTTTTTTTAGAGTTATGCCATCAGGTGTGGACACAGCTTCAGTGTGCCTGGAGGGGGAATGAGGCTAGCAGGACAGCAGGCCTCTCATGTAATGCCCTCCTAGTCCCTCCATAAATCTATGTCAGACATATGCAGCTGTTACTACAGCTACTTCTGATAATGAATTGTTCTGTGGCCTTGTCTAATCCGGCATTAAAGCTGTTATTGCTCATACCCTGGGCAACTATGGCAGCACAGAGCTCAGGACCAACCTGAAAAACAGGACAGGTATTTGGGCACCTGGGCTTTGTATCAGCCCACATGTCCACTGCTTAATAGACATGAAAGCTGAACGAGTCACATTAAAACCAGCACTACACAGCAGATGCACCCTATGAAAGCAAGAGTATGAGCACTGGAATTCATGGTGGGAGTAACTCCAGGGCACTCAAAGTTAGAGTGCTGTAAAGATGGCTTTGGCTTTGCATATTTATGCTATTTCGAGCTGCAGAGTATGATTTCTTTGGTGTAAATGACTCCCCCATCCCCAAATTATTTCTAGCTTTTTTCACAGGTTATGATAGTTAAAAATGTCGTCACTTATGTCTTGAGCCTTCTGAACAATGTTCACAAAGCTACAAGTTAAAAAAAAAAAAAGCAATCATGGTTAAACAAATAGGCTCTATGGAGGCATAATCAGGGAATCCCATCAGCTCTCTGCACCCTTCCACTCTATCTTTCTATATGACACTGCAGTGTCATGTTATTCCTGAGGCCCAGTAGAGGAAATAGGACATATTATTGTTATCAGGTTGCACTTCTAGCTGAAAGAAAGAGTATAAAAGGCTTCCACAACAGAAATATGTAGTCAAATCTTTTGAGTTCCTTCCAGCAGCTCAGTCTCCTTGAATAAAGAGAATAGATGTGATCACAGAGAATACAGGAGGGATGGGGATAGCAGTGTATCATGTTCTGGCTGTTGCCCACTGCTTTGCTCCTGTGAGTGGGCTGGAAAGGGGAAAGATGGAGAGAGCTATCTTTGATTTTATGCTCTCTCATCAATGGAGGAACTCCAGCTGGGAAGCTACAGGCAGCACAAAACAAAGCAGACCAGAGAACCTGGTCCTTATGTAAATATTTAAAACTATGCATGCTGTTACCATATGAAACAATACCCTGAGGTTGAGAAGTGGAGGAAAGTATTTTAAGGCATACTGTGAACACTAAACAAAAGTAGGCTTTCAGCCTGAAAAAAAAAGAGATAGTCTGATGTTCTAGATTCTTGGGTAACCCTTATAATAAAGAGTTGTACTTCTCACCATGCTGCATTGCAAGCAATATTTAGTTCTGCGGTCCTTTTTTACCATAATGATACTTACTGTAAATCTATACAGTGAAGAAACTTTAAATGTCTCGTCTGAAGAGCAAACCAAAATACTTCAAAAAAGAAGTCTGAGATTACTTTTGCTGTAAAGGAGCATTTCTAGTAAATCTCATCTCACTACTGATTAAAGTTCCGCCATCTGGAGTTCACCGAAGTGGCATCTGGCATTCCAACAATTTTAGGAAATATGCTGGAACTATAATAATAAAAATGAACATCCTGGTTTTAAACAGGCAGTTTCTCCAGCTGATCTTTTGAAGAGATATGCTCCAGTTCAAGCAGAAGGCCCGGCACACAAACAATGATGCTTGGTGAAATTCTATGGCTTGTGTCACGCTGGAGGTCCACTGGCTGAACATAGTTCTTCCTTCTGGATTTAAAACTGTGGTTAACTGAAGCAGTTTAAGTATATAATCACCAGACGAACCCTCTATTGTCCAAGGCCATAGGCACTTCCCAAGTGTGATTGACCCCCATTAAGCTATGAATTATCTTTGAGACTGCCTACTTATCATTCTCTATTGAATAGAGAGACTGCACTCCTAAATTATTTACAATTAGGCAGAATGCATTTGGGTCTATGACTATGCATACTGTGTCAAAGGCTTGATCTTAATTAAGCACTGCTCAACCTGTTGCATTAGTACTATCTATATCTCTGCTATTTATGATCAATAGCATGGACTGCTGACTAACTAGGCTGGGATCAAAAAATTCTGGATGCTAAACCTTCCAAATGGTATAGGCACCTGATGTTCCCAGGTGCATACAATCCTGCCTGACAGCATTTTAGGGCATCTGAAGGTCTCCTTCCACACATCTCCAAGACTTCCGCAGTCTTGGCAATCCTAACTAACTCAGAAGCTTCTGGCCAATGCAGCACAACAGAACCCACAAAACAGATTTTTACCCACCTGATGAGGTTAGGGATGCTCTGAATAAGACTAATTGTTGTCATGGAAAACAAAAACATGGCCATCACTTACATTTTATAGCACAGCAATATAAAGGGGAGAAATATGAGTTGTTCTGCCCCTTCTTTCTTTTAAACAATAGATTAGCGGCTAAAGCCACCACAGGGAAAACATGGGACTGGTCTGGATGGCTGATTCCATTTTCTAGAACCAGATGCAGCCAGGTAGACTATACTTAAAAGAAATATTTGCACTTAAGTGTAAATAGTCTATTTATATTCAGAGGTTTTTGTTATTTGGATTTATTTCACTACAAGAGGAGATGCCTGGCTCTGACATTGCAATAACTGGTAAATAACCATGCATCAAAAATGTGTTTTACCAAGTTAGCCTCTTTCCACAGTCCTGTTCTTCAGCAGTCCTCCCAAAAAAGTGTCCTATACAGTACACACTGTTTTTTAAACAAATTTCTTTCAAAATTCATTACTTATGCGTTCCCTAAGCTCCCTTTGTTAACACAATTGTACACTAGCACGTCAATGATCCATGAATTAAATTGACAGAGATCAGAGCAGTACCAGTTCTACTGGCCAAAATGTATCTGTTCTATTGATGATGCCAGTTGTGAATATACAATTAGCTGTTTATAAGCAAACTCCCAGCGATAAGCGCATTTCCTCTACAATAATATGAATACATGTGTTCACAATCCTGGTATATTTACAAATACTTAGAGAAAATCTCAGTGTCAGCTGGACTGAACTTCAGTGAGTTCTTTGCATTCAAATGTCACCTTATATAAGGATATATACTGGAACTTCACGACAGCTATCAAGCATTACTTGTATTTGAATAACAGCAAGCAAAGGTCTGCTTCTGTACTTTAAGTGCAATGTATCACAGTATATTAATAGCCTGAAATTAAAATAGGAAAACTAAATTTTATGTGACCCTTCAGTCAATTTTTTATATTTTCTTGTAATAATAATATCACAGTGTATTTGCAGTAGCTTGGATGTGACATTGAATGTGTGCAATGTTTTTTTTTTCCTTGCCATTTTTCTTTTAGTCAGACTATCTCTCTCTCTTCTATAGCTTTAACCTTTCCTACTTCTCTTTTCTTTACTGTCCCTAATATATGTACCCTACTCTTTTCATTGTGAGGTAGCAAACATTTATGTGACTCTGTTTACCCTGAAGGATGTAAAAATACTCTGCAAACTTCAACTGATTAGCACACCGTAAGCAGTCAGCAACACAGTCACCCTGATTTTACCACCCTTGGGTTAAAAATTACAATACCATTTAACAATACACAAACTTCAGGGTCTCTTTTTAAAGTTGAGGTCAGCAGCTTGTGTGCAGAATTCGTCCTGTGCTCTGAACGATCTCTCTAGCTGAGCTTATGCAGATGTAATTACCCAATGCAGATGCAATTACCCAAACTGGAATTTTGCCAGGACATGAGGATCAACACATTTGTGAAATGTGCCATGAAGTTGTTTGCAAAAAGTAGTTGGAAGCTCATTTTTAAAAAGTGTCACCCTAAAGGCAAAAGAAACAGAACCACGGCATCTCCTTGGAGATTTTCCAGCACCAACCATACCTTGGTCTCACTTGGGAAGGGATCACTCCCTCACAGCTGTGAGTGCAGAGGAATACACAGTCCTACAACCCTGGCTTCCTTCTGTGAGCGATTTCCTTGCACGAGGAGGAAACAGTCTCAACTCTTCATATTTTTTTAATAAAATGTTTTCCTCTATCTCCTATTCCATTGCAAACTTCTGGAAATAAAAAGCACGTTTAAACTTCTCCAGTTTCATTTTTCTATGTTTTGTGTTTCTTTTCTTCTGATCTTTTTGCTTTCATCTGCTGACTTTATTATACCAATTTAGCTGCCACAGATGTTTTTTTCCTCTTTTCTTTTAATGGATATGGCAGTGAAATGACTGCTTCTGGCCTTCTGCCCACAGCCGGTATTTTTTGGTGTCTCCTTTTCCCCGTACCATCTCTTTAAGTGACATTATGCAACGAATCTTACAAATACTACAACATGCTGACAGCTCTTTGTCAGCAGACTGGGTTCCCGTAGGCATTGAAAGTGGTATCCCAGGCCATCTTATCAGTCAAGGCAAATTGTCACATCTTCATTGATTTTCCTGAAATCAGCGGAGCTTCAACAGTTTAATTCAGCTGGATAAATGGACTGCTGAATTCCCAAAGTACACCCAGAGACTAAGATTGGGTGTTTTGATAACTTCAGCAACAGCAGCAAAACCATAAGCCTATCCTAGTGTTTTCTCCTCACTATCCTTTAGAAATTAGAAATTTTTTAGACATTTCTCCATACCTGACTCTGGTAGGCACCAGCCAGTCACTTCCTTTTCTTTCAGGCTTAGTGAATTAATGGTGGCTAACTTGCCTTGCTGCAGCACCTCAGTGGGATTCAGCAGCACTTCCCTGCTACACTTCATACATTTCCCCTGCGTGACAAGGGTTTGGAAGAGATGTTTGTGATAAACACTTCCAGCATCTTGCAGCCACAGGCAATTGTCAGCTGTGCAGCATGGCCGGCACAGGACTAGAGAGAGCTATAACGCAGGGCCCTGATGCAGACAGCTGCCAGGTCCTGTATCTTGATTCCCCTCATCTTTGCAGCATGGCGGTGGACCCCCTTAATAGGCAATGCTTGACAGCAGCAGCTGGTCAGCCCCTGCCCCTGGGCCTTGAGAGTCAGAACGTGCAACAGGAGAGGACATGGGAAGAGCTCTGTGATGCTACTCCTACTCAACGCTGCAAGGTTTTGACAGAGAAATGTGAGTATCAACATTTCAAAATGGATTCCCCGTTCCCCTAAAAACTGAAAGTTGTTGAAAATGGTCAAAACTAAAAGGGAAAAGTAGAGAGAAGTTTGACAAATCTTTCCATCATACTCTGTTGTAGAATATCTTCTACTCACTTTGACAGCTATTTTTTAGGAGAGCAGATAGTATTTTGTGCACCCTGCATAACTTAAAGGGGAGGCCAAAATCACAGTCATATGACATCTCTATTACTTGTTAATTCAAATGATTTCTTTTTCCTTTAGGTTCCCTCCAGCTCTAAATGCAGTTGTGTGTACAAATATAAAGCTTCCTGACCATTACAATTCTGAGGGACTAAAATCTGAGCTGCTGGTTTTAGTTTAACCTTTAGTCTTAGAAGGAGCTGGGCCAATGAGTGAAGAATCACATATTGCCCATAGGTAGAGCCCTTCTGAACAGCATAACCTAAACATTATATAAAACACCTTTCCCTTGTGAATTTCCAGGTGTTTCTCAGATTTTACAGGTAGGAACACCGGAACTCCAGATGGTGTTTTGCCTAAGACCATGTCAGTGATTACAGAGGTATTTCTTGACTCCCATTCTAATTGCTACATAAGAAAATCATAGCTGAAAATCATAGCTGAAAATCATAGCTAAAAATCATAGCCGAAGCCCTACTGCTTTTCCTTCCGCTAGTACATTTTCCCTGTAATGCAACATTTTGGTCTTGTTCCTTTTCTACATATGACCCTCAAGTCCTTCCAAAGTAGTATGCTTCTCGGCCAATTCCAAGTAGTTATTGTTGATTTTAACAAGCATATTACTGCATATTTGGCTGACCACAAGCTACAGTAGATTTAGTTTTATACTGCTTTCATTAACTGCTTTCAGATCTACTACTTCTTCTTGCCACATTGAAAGACAAAATAAAGATGAGGGCTATAGCTGTGTTCTGTTTCTTGGTTTGTAAGACCAGCATCAGATTTCATTTACAATCCTTTATAGTGCTGTTCACCTGTGGCCTACTCTACTGCCCAAACTTGCTATTGACTTCAGTGTTTTCAACAATTTCTACAGACGTATGCGAGAAATGCTTGGAATCAGTAATGTGAAAAGGGAAATTATAAGGTTTGTTTGTGAAAATGTTGTGAAGAATATTCTTGCTTCTAGGAAACTGCAACTGAGACAAGAGGATGTTGAAGAAAAAGACCAACCCCATAAATCTCCATCAAAAACCTTCTATTTAAAAATGGTGGTTCCATTTCTGCTTGGTTCACCTGAGATGCAAAGTCACAAGGAAGAAGGGAGATGAATCATTCTCTGTACCTCAAAATGACAGGGAAAATGAAAGGGAAAGGTGCTCAAAAGAAAAAAAAGAAATTGCTAAGCTCTTAAGATTTCGAAAAATAACCTAAAACCCATGGTTGGACAGAATGACATGACAGATCTGGGTGTGAAGCCATCCCTCAGGACATTTATCCAGGAACAATCCCATACAGAAAATCTGACCACAGGCAACTCCTTGGAAATCATGGCTCAGTCAGGTTATCCTCATTTTCTTACCGGTAACATGTTGCTGGGATTGCCACCAGCCACTGGGATGAACCACTTCTAACTCAGTGCACTTCACATGAAGCAGCCGTAGATTCTTCCTCACTATGGCACTTACAAGGCAGTGTGTCCTTATTGATATTCTGTGTCTTGCGAGGAGTGGTACCACAGAAGCAGCAGGGTGCTTATTGCTCTTGTCTGCTGAAAAGCCTGATCTGGAATCAGAAAAGCATATTACGAACCAAACTGTGTTGAAATTGGGATATATTGCTTGATCTGTTCTTTCATAAAGAAATACATTGAATATAATTTTCTCTCTTACCTAAGTAACTTAAGCAAGTTATTAGTGGACTGTTATTTCCATTTTATTGTCTGACTGTTTTTCACTAATGAGATTTCCAACAGCACCCTAATTCACCTTTTTGCTAAGTATCCTTCTCTTGGTTCAGCTTCTTCATTAATGCCAGCTATTTTTTATTTGTTCTAAAGCTCTCTCAGTACAGACTATGGCATTAATTATTTTTCTCCCAGTCAGATAATGACTGTAACCTAACATTTATACTTGCCCCCTTCCTAATCAAAGATGATAAATGTTCCTTGGTACTAAGTATTGGTGAAAGCTGAAAAGATTTCCATTAGATCTTCAATCTATGGCAATAATTTATGTGATAAACCAGAAATCTCAGAGTAAACCATGGATTTCCTAGCCAGGGACCTTAAATATTCTAGGATGAACACAGATGGTAACTGTACAGTTCCCAGGAGCTCAGGAGGAAAACCAGTGTGATACAAGGATAATTAAATTATTTTCAAGCTTCTCAAGTGCTTTGGGAATCCCTATATGTCACTAATTATCTCCCACATGCTAGTTTCTACTTTCTTTAAATGAGTTAAAGTTGCAAAACTTAAACAGCTATCACATCATCCAGTTTAGAATGGTCTACACATATATCCTTATTAAAAAGCAACACAGAGGTCAGTTTGAAAGGGTGCTGTTGATACCTATATAGCCTGGCCCAATTTTGTAACGTGTTATAAAGTCCTGGCTGGAGAATTTATGTGTGATTAATGCCTCAGCTGTGTGCCATTGGCCTTCTACTGATAGTAGTTAGTGAATATTTTCCATTTATTTTAGGTGGCAACAAATTCTGCTTTTAGGGAACAATGTATTTGCTATTCAGTTCCAAGCAGCTGTATCATGGAACACCATTAATCCAGTGATACATTGTGAATTCATTAATTTCTTTGCTGCAAATATTTCCTTATTCTATCCTTACAGATAACATAAACATATTTTCCCTTTTGTCTGTGAGCACTTCTGTTTCTAATCTATACACTATATTCAAAGACATATCACTACAATTCTACAGCTAATACAAACTACATTTCCATTAGTGTTTTGGTGCTTCACTTCATTTTGTTGTTAAACAAATTAATGGTTTCTAAACCAATTTCTCTCCAACCATTTGTAATAGATTGCATGGGCTTCATGAGATGCTACTTATTTGAGTTTTCTAGGTGAACTTACAGCATGGCAAAATAAAACACTGAAGGACATACTATAAGGAACAGTTTTATATGAATATGGATAGGTAGGAATAGGTAAACTCATTAGTCTTTTCTTATGCAATTTATGTGTGCCATCTCCTGATTATGCTCAGCGTTTTTGTTTTTCTTTTGCACTGCAAGAGATAACCTTTTGCTTTATTTCACATGTATCTGTGCACCTTAAGTATCACCTGAAATTTCTGGGTTTGAATAAATCTCAGGTTTCAAAGGAAGTCTTAAACAAAGCCACTGTATTCTGTGTGGTAATGGATAGTGTCCTGGAAACCCTCATAGTTTAATTACAAGTATTCCTCCACCAAGAAGCTCTATGTTTATTGAAAATTCAGCTCAGTTTCTCTCAAAGTTCATCATCCCTGTTCAAGTCTTGAACTGGATTCACCAAAAGTTTTTGTAGCCTGATTTTCAGTGAAACTTCCAGTCCAATGAGTTTTCAGTTTTACTTTGTTCTGCACAGCTCTAATGACTGTGCAGGCTTACAGAAAGTATTTGTTAAACCTCTAGTATCACCAAACCACCATTTTTAAAGGTTTCTTTCAAAAGTACAACAGCTTAATTCCATAGAGAGTGACTCAAGGTCTGCCCTTGTATCAGTAGCAGTCCTGGGTAATCACTCTGATGAATGGCACATAGAAAGGCAGAATTCAAGTCAATGAGTTTTTTGATTATTAGAGACAATTACAACTTCATGATGACACAGTCCACCTTGCTTAATAACTACAGTTCTTGAACTTTTTAAACATCTAGTGTCCAAGAGAGGAAAAACAGGAAAAAGAAGAAATCTGGTGGAACCAGACTGTCATTGAAATGCAGCCTCTTTTCTTTTCCTTGCCAAGGAAGTCTGATGGTGCCAGGTCACAAGCACCTAGGATTTGGAGGGGCTGTTTCTTTCCTTATACCCTCATACAGAAGAAATGCAAGTGATGATGATGAAACCACCACTCATGGTGGTTTTAGGAAACGGTCAGAAGGCCAACAGTTTTTCAGAGGGCTTTCGTCTTCTTGCTGTTTACTATCTGCAGAAACAAGAAACAACTTCCAAATGGGGTTTTACAATTCCAATATTCTCTTATCAGGGCAGTCAAATGACTAGCAAGACAAAATTGAAGGGTGCTTTCCTTTTCTGAAAAAAACTCTACTGCTTCTGTGAGGTATTTAATTCTGCCTTTACTTCACATTGTCTGTATTTTCCCGTGTATAATGCAAGGCTTTATTCTTAGAGTCTCTATTTTTAATTTTTTTAAACAATAATCTGTGCTTTCCTTATAGGAACAGGAAAAATAATTCCATTGAAGTGAAAGAAAAATGCAGGCTAAGAACCACAAAAAAAGTGCATCTAGATGAGCAGCAATAAAAATCAGACATGTATATATTAATATTTTGACAACAGAAAAAGAACAGAGAATGAGATAAGACTTCTTAAAAAGAAGTCCTTAAAAACAGAAGTTATCTAATTGCTTATTTTACCTGGAGGTAGAACAATCTATTTCTAGCTATCACATAGTAATGAGAAGTCATTATCTTGAACTCTTCTTTAATTAACATCAATCCTGATTAGTCAGAATATATTAGGCTTTTTGTCTGTTACCATAGTAGTAGAATCTCCAGTAAAGGAGGTATTCAATCAGACATTATCATTTGCACACCACTTCCATGTAATTATTATTTTACCATGTTTCATGGATTTTTTTTCCCATTTCTGAAGGGTGAAATCTATTATTGGTCAACCCTTTCTTCCCCAGAGCAGACCCTGGCATGCCAAGTTTTTGCATGTTGTAGGTGAGTATAATAACCTAGAAAATGTTAATGGATTTTAATCAAAATGGATGACAAAAGTCCAATGTTCATAATACCTGTAGTTGTCTTGTACTATGTTGAACCTTGAGGTTCTCTAACTTTTTTATATTGAAATTTCAGATTATAGAAAGTACAGAAAAAAGAAGCTGTTTAAACAGTATAAACTATTGACTGTTTAAAGAAATGAACGGTTTGCTTCCACACTGACTCAACACCAGGATGCACTTGGATCAGAGGCGGAGTGCAGGATAAGGTCTAGATGAGTTAGCTGTAGGCGCAATGTAGGAGAGAAAAAGACATGTGAACCGTTCTTCATTTTGCTTGTCTTTTTTCCTGCTGGCATATCTATCCATATTATTTTGTTTGCTGATTCTTACCCTTGTGGTGGTTAATAGTACTATAAGTTTTCTGCAGAAAATAACAACTTCCAAATAGCTTCCTGAAACTACCTGGTGAAATTCAACAGGGAATAACATTTTTGCAAGAGAATTCTACAGGCGGGTCAAAAATTCTTAGGAATAAGAATCTTTTTTTCTCTATCCTGTTAAGTTCCACAGGCATTTAGGGTAACATCTATTGAACTGTATTACATTTCTCTGTAACACAATTGATTTCATCCAGACTGAACAAAAAACCCCAGACCTAGTGTTATCAAGCTGCTGGTTCACCAACCTATGTGGTGCTCCATGGAGGCATTGCCCCTGGGCAGGATGACAGCTGAGCAGTTCTGAATGGGGCTGAGGGACACTCAGGTGCTCCGTTTGAGAGATGTGGCATCAGAGAGCCACACCACAGTGAGTAGCCACCTGGGCTGTAAATGCTGTGGGTCCTGGATGCCTTCCAGCTGGGATGGGCTTGCATGAAACACAGCCTGTCCAGTGGCATTGTGGCACTTCTGTTCAGGCTGAAAGTAGTTGTTTTTTGACCTGCTCATGTTTGGGACAAAATAAAGGGACAAAGTTGATCCTAACATCACATGGCATCTCTCACTCTCCTTAATTAATGGCCAAGCAGGAGGACCGCTTGGCTCTCCTATAAACAGAATAGTTTTGAGTTGCTCTAGTCAGTTAGTATGGGCTCACAATAATTCTGCAAAGGCCGTTATGCTTATTTTGACTACATTGTCTTCTCCAGGGTATTATCTCCCAGGAAAGCATGTAGGTAAAATACTGATGCTGGCTTTCTGCCACTCGGGGATCCCCTTCACCTAGTCATAAGGCAAGTGCGCATTCATGCAGCCCTTTGACAGCTGCACTGTCTATGGGTCAGTTTTATCACTAAATGAGCAGACGTGGAAGAGAGCTACGCTTTGGTAAAATAACTACCCCCTGCAAAAGAATCGATGCTTCACTGCAGGTTACAGACACAGATTAAGGGAACTTCAGAACTACCCCCATTATCTACATGCACACTAGTTTTGCAAGAAAAAAAACCCAAGAATATTCCCAGCTATCATAGGACTGACATTTCAGCTTTACTACATTTCCAAGCAGGGAACAAGGGGTTCAGTCAAAGAGGAATTACAAAACTAAAACCTCTTGCAGCACTTTTTGAAAATTGAGATGGACACAAGTCTCTAGTAAGCTTAATGAAGTATCAGAGTAAAAAAGTGATTTAGCTTCCTAAAAACAGTGCTTTTGTTTTCTATTTTAAGTAGGAAATCAAAAGCATGCCTTTAAATATTTTATTCTGTGAGGCAGCCAAAAAAGGGTTTGCTTTCAAGCCTGAATAGTAAATATGGAGATAAAGTAGCACTTTTGAGAGCCTTTCATATGACTTTCTCCTTGGTTGAAACACTTGAAATATGGAAGTATGGTGTTGCCACAGTCTTTCAGGAGGAAAAGGAAAGGCTATAAAGTGACTTCAGTGTTTTGTGATGTGATTCGGGAACACAGCACTAGACAAATTTTCAGTTTAACTGGAGGATTAAAGAATGGGATGCGGTCAGAATGAATATTTTTCTTCCTTCATTTTCTATATGTAAATACGTGAGTCGTCCTGCTTCAGCAATTAAATAATACCCATCTGTTTTTTTGAACTTAGAGCGATAGCTCTTAGTAAATCAATTACAAATGTTCCAACCAATATAACTGCAACACAGCATGAAGTAGAAAAAACTAGAACTGAACTTGTCCTTATTCTCTGTTAGAGAGCCCAGCATTTAGATGGTTCTGGTTTCCAATAAATCCAACAAGCCCCCTCTCTGAGCTCTCCGTTTACCTTCACCCTACTCTCAATTAACACCTCGTTAAAATGCACACATTCTGAGCCCTTAGTAGTTGACCATTGCTTTTAGCACCTTAGTATACTTGCATTATTTCTTACAGTTTTGTTTGAACTGCAAACACAGCCATGGAAAGTCCTGCTTGAGAAATCATCAGAAAGTGGAAATGTTGACACAAGTGGGTTTGCCATTTGCCTCCTCATTATTTGTGTTTGGGTTTCCAGTGAGATGTGGATATTAAATCAGAGGTAGAGCAGAAAAACAAAAGGGATCCTAGTCTGTCAGCCTACGTGGCTGCTTCAAGAGTCATTCTTTCCACATATTAACACCCATATTAGCTGAGACAGATTTTTTTTCCTCTGACCAACAACAACCACCAAAACAAAAAATTCCCCCAACCCCAAAACAAACAACAAGCGATGAAAAAAGGTACTTCAGACTCAGTGCACAGTGAAACTAAATGTTCTGAATTCTCCATTAACTGCTGATTCTCTCCAGCACAGCTGAATACATATGCCACTGTGTCAATGAATGTTTGGTAAAACTTGCAGAGAATAGTGTCAGAGGTTGTCAGGATTGAACAAATCTAATGACTTCATTTGTAGCAGTCAGTACTTCTCATCTGACAGCTGTCCTCTGCAGAGCATCACATAGCAAATCACTGCTTCCATGCAGACCTGCAGCTGGTGAATGCTGGCTTTTCTGATAGCACAAGCAGATAAACTTCTCATCTGCTCCATGCTACAGGCCAGCCCATCCTCTCTAGACTGACTTGCCCATTCTTTGTGTTTAACCTTTTAAAAAAGAAACAAACAGGAGAGGAAGTCAAAGCCAGTAAATGCTTATTCCCCAGAAAACTCTTGTTGCTTATCCACTGTGACTTTTGTGGTTTCTTTCTCAAAGACTGCTCTGCACCCCCATTAAACTTTTCCAGTTTAAACCAGTCTGTATCACTGGCTGTGTTCTGCCTGGCCTCTTCCCCACCATACAACAGTTCCTCTTTTGACTAGTTGTATTTACATGAAAAACTAAGAGAAAAACTAGGAGTTATTTGTCTGAAGTCAGATTAATTACTCTGGTATAAAACCAGTGTAGTACTAATCTCTCTGTGTCATATATGGTAATCTAATCATCCAGTTCTGAACTTAAAGCTGAGTCTTCAGCCACTTGGGACAGGGCTTGCTTCTTGCGAGTCAGTAAGGTTCTGGTGATTTGACTCAATGCTGAGGACGTAGTCTTCAGTATCTGTAAAAATGTGCATTGGTGCTATAGGTACTCCGCTATAGATGACAATCTTCAAATGTCAAGAAATGGTAGGCTGCATTTGGGTCTTTTGGATCCTGGATTTGGGTGCAATGAAACGCTGTTGATCTTGTCACCCACTAGCCCCACCAGATCTACTGAAGGAGACAGTACAGTAATGGATCCAGACCCCAGAAGTATGTATCATTAGGATTCTACTGGTTTCATTTTTAATTTCTTTTTAACAGCTACTTTCTTTAGTTAAAATCTGTACTATTTTACTAAATCATGTTTTGTTGCATCCTGACCTTCTGTTCTATCTTTCAAAATCAGCTGTCTTGTAATTCGATAGGAAAGAGTTTTTTGTGCTTTTCAGGTTCGTTCACTGTTTCTCTCTTCATAAGCCTCCTGGGTTTTGGGATATCTGTGGTAAATAATTTCATATATTCTTCACTTAGCTGGTTTTACTTTTTTTGCTGTGTGTTACTTACTCATTTAAATGTTATAGAGAATCATGATGTTTCTGTTTGATTTTGCAGAGGTGAAATCCATTTGTTCAAGCAAAAGTCATTCTCGTACCTAGATATTTCCTTTGTTCTTGTAGTTATTCAATTTTGCCCATTAAGCTGCAGCAAAATGGTAAGAGTTTCTTGCAGTGCATTTCTGAAGGAAGCAAACAAGCCTGCCACAAAGAAAACAGGATGCTTACCTGTCAGGGACTGATCTTTAGAAAGCTCAGACTATCTCTGTAAGCACGATCTGAGCTGAACCTAGGTGACAGGGTAAGCTTTGTACATGGCTTGTCACAATCGTTTGCCACAGCATTGTTCAAGTGTTAAAACAGTATCTTACTTCACGAGCAGACACATTAAAAATCAATCAGTGTCACTCCTGAGGGAGCAAGTCCCTTCTCAGCATGAACTGTGGCTCCACTATTCCTAAGATTTTTGACTTTGATGACTGATTTGTTTTTCTCAATTAGAAAAAAATATCTGACAGCCTCTGTGCTTACTGACAGAGAATGCAGTTCAAAGCATTTAAAAAAGAAGCATCCTTGGCAATTACACCTACTAAAAATAAGTAGTGCTTTACAATGCCATTAATTACTATAATTACTGTGCCTTGAGTGGGGTTTGCAACAGGCAGGGATCGTTTCAGCACTATGCATTGTGGCGAAGCACAGCTATGAGGCATTCAGTTTTCATGGTGCAAATTTTATCCCAGATCCCCGAGCATAAATTTCATCAACATTAATATCAATTCCAAAACCCATATCCAAGTGCAAAGGATCTCACGATGCTTTTATACTCTCAGGATCTAAACTATAATTTCAACCACTAACAAGCACCATTTAGCATTAGATTTGCTAATGTTATATTATAGTTCTGGCAATTCTGTACAAGACGCATTACAAGCTCAGTGAAGACTAAATTGTGGCACTGAATAAACACTTTAAATAATGAAGCAGAAATAAACAGTGAACGTTAATTTAAGCATTTTATTTCAAATTTTCTTTTAAGTAACAAAACCAAGCACGGTTTGCAAAATTCAAATCATACCATACCAGTAAAAATCAAATGTATTGCTCAGAGATACCTGTAGGAACAAACTCTAGCTGCAGAATGTATTTCCCATCATCTAAATTGTGCCTAGGCTCAGGTTTTGACCAATATGGTTCAAACTGTCAGCTCCTGTCTATGGCATGACCTGGCCCATTTTGTCAATAAAAGAACAAGTGAGGTACTAGCTGAATCAACATTGATGACATATTTCAAAGGACTGTTCTCATGGTAAAACCCTGTGAACCAGCAAGCAAATACACTTGGAAAGTCTTTACATACATAAACTAGGGGACTTTTATCAACATTGTTCTTTTGGTTAGTCCCTCATTCTGAGAGAAAATTACTCTGTTGTGTTATTATGGGATGTTTCCACTGTTGCCTGCACTCACACAGGCTGCTTTAATCTTGGGGTCCCCAACAACAACTAGCCTCAGCCACTCTGTGTCTTGTACAGCCTAATATCAGCCAAAAAAATTATGTGACAGCATTTGCTCCTCCAGCAATACGTATTCTATCAGAATGGTTGAGTCAACAGTTACTAAATGATATATATTAGCTTTGCAAGCCCAATCTATACTTTGCCATGAAAACAGGTGCATCTGCAAATATTTTTCATTAGAAATGTAATTAATATGCATAAACCTGTTTGCCAAGCAATTTGCAAATGAATCAAGAATTAAATTAAATACAGAAGCCTCTCCCACCGGCTTTCCCTGTCTGGATTAAATAGAATTTAGAGAAGTTTTCTGGGTAAATTTTTGAAATAATCTCTTTGAGTTAATCTTGTTATTGTTTCAAACTTTTCTTTATTATGACAGTAATTCTGAGATAGTAGAATGTTTTATTTCTAAAAATGGTTTTCACCTGCAGCTAGAGTCTCCTGATAATATGGCGGGTATACTGTCATGAAGAATGAAATCTACTATCTCAAATAGGCAATAGAGACAAAACAAGGACTGCTCTTCACAGAGCTCAATACCATTCCAAAGAGGCTACTTTTATGGAGAGAGCTCAAAGTGACTCAATTCCTTACTGCAGAGGTGAGTCATTATAAATCAGGTTCCTTTTATTGCTAATGAATTGTTAACGAGAACCTCACCTTGAAAGATATTCTTTATTCACAAACATTTGCTAAATAATTTTGATTAATCAGTGTGCCTTTGACTATTCACTGTTATGCGTTTGGTCACCCAAATCACATGGTACAGCTCCTGGTCCTTGGCTGGAGGACTGAATCCTTTTAAAAGCAGATTAACAGAGAGCAACTAATGAATAACCAGGGCTGGCTCAAGCTTTTGTGATCCTATTGGCAAGATGGGGTTTTGCAGCCCTGCGGGTGAAGGCCAGCACTATGCTTCTCTGTTCACAGAAAGGGCACAAAAGGGAGAAGGGATAGAGCTGGGAGAGAAAGAGGGGAGGAAGGTCTCTGAAAAGACATACTTGCTGGGACAGCTAAGAAAGGAGATAGGTGGTCTAGGACCAGCAACTGCTACCTCTGGGAGAAACCCCTTCCTTAGCAGTAGTTGCCATCCCACAAACCCTGGTCTTGACTTTCCAGGGCTCTGCATTAGGTAAAGCAGGCTTTGATCTATTTGCTGCCCCGAGCAGCAGCAGCTTGTGTTGCCCATACCTAGTGCCACTCTCTGAAAAACATTCTTCCAGTAATAGCATTTGAATAAATAATAATTTCTGCTAACTTCCCCCATGTTTTTGCAATTCAGACACTCTGCCAGCAATTGCCAACAGTTATGAGTAATGGGAACCCACACATTAATTCAAACCAAATGTGGTTTTGGGTTTGGGGTTTTTTTTTAAAGACTTAGTAAGTGGTTCCTTCCCATTATTTAATACTATCAGAATGATTCATCTCTTTTCCGTGATCTATTCAAACTTTGGCTGTTCTGGACACACATTTGAAAAGGGTGAAAAACTATTCCCAATAGAATTACCTCTGGATTGAGAACAAAACTTCACCACTAACCAGCCCTTGCACAGTTTCAGCTTGGTTAACCAGCATAGACATGCCGTAACTCTGGGAGACAAAAAGTTGCACATTCCAGTGCTGGTCTCCAAGTCCTTCAGTTTTTCCTGAATATGTATAAATATGTCCACCACAAGAAACACAGCTTGATAATCTTCTTTCATTCTTCCTCCTAATACATCACGAATCAGAGAATAAATATTTTGAAAGGGAAGTTTAGAGACCACTCTTCTGCTGCCATATCACAGAACCAAGAGATATTTTTTTTTTCCCCAGTTTAGTTTACTTAGATCATATGTCTCTAACTTTGGTAATAAATTAGCAGTTTCTCTTGCTCCTCAGCAGAAAATGATGGTAGATGGTCAATGAAAGCAAAGATGGAAAAACCCAACCTAAACGGTTATTATTAACCAATAAGTAAGATGTTTGCACAAAGCATCACAGTTCTATTTCTAAATGGATTTTTTGTAGAGCATGAAATTGCACAAAAGTAGCTTTCAAAATTGTATGAAATTATTTCTTCAGCTGAAAAGTCAAATCCATAGATTTTGATGATTTGGAAATAATTGTGTGGATCTTAATGTCTTCGTTTCTGTGAAAATCAGTATATTGTGCTTCTGGCGTCCCATTCAATGGAACTAATTTTAAATGAAGGACTGAAGCATGAATTCAATTGAAAAAAGGTGTCTCACATAAGAGAAACATGAACTGATTTTTTTTCTTTCTGTCATCATCAGTGACAGTCAAATTGGCCAGCACTTTAAATTAGAGTCCACCTCTGAACTACTCAGGTAGTGAACAAATCATATTATCTGTCTATATCAGTTCACCAAAAGATTGAAAAATTCATTATTTGATGCTCTGCCTTCTCCATTAATTAGTTAATGTTTGTAAAATGTTTTGAAAATGAAAGGAGCTATATAAGCAACACTATTATCATTACACACTTCAGGGCAGATAAAGAGTAAGCGAATGAAAGTCTGCAGTAAGAAGAAAATGGATGAAATTTAAATGAGGTGTATTCTGCAGGGACTGGGAGGGTGACCAGGTGGCACAGGGAAGTTCAGATAGGACTAAGTCATTACACTCTGATTCTGAGATTTGTTGAATACCTAGCATAGACATAAATTGGCAATCTTAATCCATATCCTAAAGGACAAAGCTCTCCTTCCTATCAAATCATCACCTTTTAATATGGTTTCTCTACAACTGAGAAAAGAGCAGCTCTGCAAAGTGTGCAGGGCATAATGTAGGACCACTGAACCACCTTCTCCCCCTTCCTGACTCAGTGCCGCAATAGAGGTCTTCTATTTCCAGGGCCATGTGAGTAGCTTTTTCTAACACCACTGACAATTTAAAAAAAAAATCAAAATGCTTCTTTCTCTCTCTTTCCAAAGAGGAATTGAATATGTTTCTATAAATTGTATAAAGGATGAACATTATGAGACTCTGGGGTACTCTACAGCGACAGAAAAATCAGTGAGGCTGCAATATAAGCAGAAAAGGTGCAGAATTATGGAGTGTCCTCCGTAGTTTGTGCATCTTCTATTATTGTCCTCATCAACTTCTGTTTATTAAACCTTTAAAACCAGCTACAATAGCTTATGTAATATTAAGCACATTTCCTGATAAGATCAGGTACAAAAGATTAAAACAAAGTGGGCAGGAAGAAAGCAGGGCTTACCAGAAAGGGGATGGAGTTGGAAGTTAAGTAAAAATCATAGTGGGGAATCAAATGGGAGTGACTGAGAGAGCTTATGTGGGGACTGGGTTTTGGCACAACAAAGCTGAGGAAGTGTAGCATTGTTCACGTTTCTTTTCTATCCCTACCACACTTACTATGCTGGTACATGATTTTTTTTTTCCTGCTCAACACCTGCTAGTGTTTGTAAGTAAAACTGACATTCAATTTTAAGCACCAGTGCATAGCATTTTTTTTTTTTAATGTAATGCTCTGTGATTTTGGGTCTAAGAGAAACTGCAGTGGGTAGCACAGCCATTCTTGGTTGTAATTAAGGCCTTAGAAAAAAAGCCAAGGTGGAATATTCATCAGAATGGTTTAAGACATGAGGCTGCACCTTAAACACTTAATTCTGCGCCTTTATGCAGATGAAGGGAAATGCATGCAGATCCTGTTTCCTGGTCAGGGTGTTCTCGACTTGCAGATCTGGATTTGTCTCACCTGGGCACTTATAAGAAGTATTTCATTCATGGTCCCACTCACCCTAGACTTCCTCCAGTCAATAGACAGGGATGTGTACCTCCCGAGACTGACTCCATTGCCCATCCAAATCTCCCCAGTTAATGAGGTTTTCTGTATAGGTGCTTCAGTTATGAGACAGTGGGAAGGAGGGATGAATCCAGGACCTGAGACAAGCATGGAGCATCATTGCCTCATCAGAGAACCACAGCTTCACCTCTCCCCTCTGGCTCTGGGAGAAAAAGACTCGACTGTATTACTGTGGGACACTCCCACAGCCATCTGCACTCACACAGGCTCCCCTAATTGAGGGGTCCCCACCGGCAACCAGCCGCAGCCACTTTATCTCTCACAGCCTGAAAAAATGAGAGAGATGAGCACTAAAAAGCCACAAACTTCATGCCATAAAAGCAAGTCTACAGTCGCTCTGGGACATCCGGGGCCCTCCTTTGGGCTTAGTTGTACTGGCAGGGCTAGTTCCCCCTCTTCTCACTCATTGACATCAGCCAGACATTAGGCTGGATTTTTTCTACATCATGACCCAAAACTTGTCAAGACTGCTCAGCTGAAGGTTAAACTTAAGGATATAAGGTAGCAATGAGATTTAAGAGAATAGTCCAGTTTTTAGATCTCTAGCTATTTTCCCTTTAAAATAAGGCATTCTTCAGATTTGCTGGTTTCAGAAGCCGAGAGAGAGGTTTCAGTATTTTGTTGTAGCTCTTTGTGAGTTTGTTCCATGAGGGAGGAGTTAAAGACAGGGTGTTAATAAGGTATTTTAGGAAGCAGACATGCTGCCAGTCATTTGTTTATAGTTAGTGGTTTGTGGCTGAATCCAGATTTAGTATTTTCCTTCCAGCTCTCATGAGGCTGAGTTCATCACTTGGAAATTTACTTTTGAAAAGCCTTTAATTGTCATTCAATATCTAAAACTCTATTTACACACAGCTTCTGAGCTGCTGCTAACCACCACCTCTTTTTGATTAACACAGTTCAGTCCGTAAGGTTGGTAATTATGCATTTAGAAATGCTCAGACCCAGAACTACAACCCTTTCATTTTATTACCTCTTTTTTGGTTCTGCTTTTATGTCATTTTGCCTCTAGACTTTTGTTTCCCTCTGCAGTTACTTTAGTGCCGTATTGCTATAGCTTCTGTAGATAGAATATCTGTAACTCTCCATGTTTTCACATTTTCCTTCCATAAAAACCACTACTGCTCCCTTCCTGAAAACAAAATCTCAAGACAGGAATAACTGTTAATCATGAAATCCCAAGGGTGATACTCTCATTGTTTTTAGTAGATCTAGTATTGTCTTTACAGTCTGATCATAGAAACCCTGGGAAGAGGTTTGATGATCAATTTCTTCCTGAGATTTTTTGCAAAAAATCTTTAGAGAAACTCTGCTGCTTCTACTCTCAACATACATGCATGATTTGATGAGGGACCCTTGCTCATTATTCATGAGTTTTGGAGACCTGAGTTTAAAAGCCACTTGAAAACTTCTTTCTTGTATTTCATCTTTTCAAGGATTTGCAACTTTCTGATACTTTGCTCTGTATTCTGTGTTCCTCAATACATTAGCTGGCAAAAAAACAAGGGATTGTAAGCAATATTAAGCAAAACTATTTTTGCAAAAGTTTCTCATGGAGACCATGAAATACGTCTTTTTCAAAAAATATACCGCAGCCCTTTATACAGGAAAAGTACCTGAGATTAGGGTGTCAAAGTTAATGGTAGAGCACTTGGAAGATCTGAGGGGTGTGCATTCCACATTTATACACTCCTAAGTGTTCAGCTACAGTTCTGCCTCATTTTGACCTGAAGATGGAATAACAAATATTTTCTAATCTTTCAAAACAAGCTTAGGAAGAGCTGGATCAGCTGAACTTTGAACAGATTTAATTAATATGACTCTGCTACAAAATATACACTGTCCATCCTGTAGTTACAGAAAGCATGTTTCAGTCCGAAGTCAGAGGAGAGACAGATTCTTGGACTAATGAAAACTTCCATGCTCAGTGAAGGTTTGGTAGTTTAATCCAATCTTTTGTCTGATTTCCAGGAGTTTGCTTAGGAAAGGCTTGCCAGTATTCTTGGCGCAAAACACAGAAATGTTCGTGTTTAGATTCCATACCTTTTGCATTGTCAAGGGAAGATGACAGAGGAAACACTCCATTCTTAAAAAGAAACAAAATGATTAGTAAGCTCATGGAAGAGACCGGCATGAGTGATAAGAGAAGAGAAAAACACTTTCCAGAGATAACCTAATATTTTAAAAAGCAGCTGCAGTCAATTTATTTTGCTCTTTCCCCAAAGACCTAATATACAGATGTCAGCCAGAACTGGGACAAGAAACAGCAGCAAAGTTGCATAGGCACTACATTGTAGTAAAAAGAAACAGATTTTAATGCAAAGATAGATGTATTAAGAGAGAGATTCATGTTCATTAGAAGGAAAGCAGGAGAACTGCAGAAATAAAAACAAGGTTCCCTTTAAAAGCACTGGATGGTTTTATCTCTCTGCAATTTGTGTTCTGTATGTTCAGATCAAATCTATGCTTTTGGGGGAACTCACTGTGAAATTACATAGTATCACCAACATGAACTACTAGACAACAACTTCAAGGTTGCAAGTCAAATGCTCAGCAGCCGGAAAAAGCCAAAATAAGGGTTACAAGGGCAGCCTCAGTTGGATTCCTTTATATGTACATGCTCATTTTGAAAAGGAGCTGCCATAAAACTTTAAAACAGCACAGAAAAATTTGCTCCCCTAATCTTATTCTTGGAAGTTGCTAAACTGTTGTTGCTGAAAATTTCAACTCAATAACTCCAGCTGAGGAATACGCTTAGCATGACAAGTGTCAATCCACAGGATTACATTTGAGCAAAGTTATAGGCAGTTAGGAAAATAAAAGCTATTATTATAATAAAAGGAAGCACTGAGCAATCTCAGCTACAATCTTAGCTACTAGCCCTGCATATGATACAGTCCATTTCTTTAATGTTTACTTCTCACTACTGTTGCAAGGATTAAGAGCGCTTTATGTGAATCAAAGTGTAACCAGCTGTCAACAGATCATGTTTTCTTCATTCCCTGCCTTCAGCCATAACTGAGTTCAATAGATGCACATTTTAAAGGAAAACAGTCAAAGAATGGTTGAAAGAAGACTCAGATATAATTATTTTCATAGGCTGCTCTTGTTTCTGTTTTTAAGAAATAGAAGATTATTTGACTATTGGCAAATGATAGGCTGTAGTACAATATGCTCAACTTATCTAGAGCATGCTGATATAGGAACAGGTATAAAAGAAAGATAAGAGAAAGAAGGAACAGAAGTGGCAGTCCTGGTTCACCATCCTGCCTCCTTATTCCTCCTTCCACCTCACTAATTTGCTTTGACTGTCATCTGGATGGTAGGAGTGCTGCTCAGTCTCTACCTCTGCTTAAGTCTTGGCTTTCTTGAGACAAAATACCTTTACTTAACAAAAGCACTTAACTATTAACAAAAAAATCTGATACTAACTTCAGTTTTCCCTGCTGGGCCCTTAAATAAATATATTTCTTAGATGAGCAGGATACCAGGAAAATTTGTGTGTTTTATCTTCAGCTGACAGTTCTATTCTATATAAGTACATCTTATTTATCACGCTTTTTTCCCTTCTCATGTGGCTTCCTAAATGAAGGCCGACCTTAGTTGTTGTCAATGTTTGCCCTGTACCTTATTTATAATGTTTTCTCCATGTCATACTTCTACATGGTGTTTTCTAAGCTAGTTTAAAGACATTTTCAAACTGTGAGGGGGAACAGAGAAAAGGACCCCGATGTTGGTTTTTACACTTTCAGGATTCATATTCTACCCCATCACCTTTTTTCCTTATCTTTCTACTCTTCCCTTTTTAGTTTCTTCCTCCTACTCCAGTCTGAATCGACTGTTGTGCTGGGAACACTAAGGACAGTCTTCATGCATTTCACCGATGCCACCTGTTAGAGACAGACAGAGACAGACAGAATGTCTTCCCCAAGGCACGTCCCTTGGTCACTGCTATGCAGCCATATATTGAATCATAACTACGGTCCCCTTTCTGCAGTACATAATGAGGCTGTGCATGAAAACATGAGGTTCTTCTTCATACATCAGCATTTAGTCTGCCCTAAAAAGTGGACTGAAATCAGCTACAAAACCCTACAAAAGGACCAAGGATTCACCCAACAAATCTCTTTTGATAATAAAGGCTCCAGAGACTGAATGAGTCCACCATTCCCACCTGTGAAACTCCAGGCTCTTCAGGATTATGACTTTTCAACATTTGTAGCACCTTACCAGTCAATGGTGACACCACAGAGGTGTCACTACAAAGAAATTAGTAAGTCTTCTTGCTGATGATGCACAAGAAAAATCAAGAGCTCAGTTCAGTCTTTCTCACCTCTTTCCCCTTTTCTGTAGCACTCCTCCAACAGTAAAAATTTATTTTAATTATACACATGGAAAGAACTGCCAGTTTCACCTAATGCCTCATTTCAGAATTTTCTCACTTTTGTGCAATTTAGCCATAATGTTAACATAACTGCAGTGTGTGTTAGTGAAGGGGAAAATGTTGCGTTAAAATTACAGGTTAGATAGCTGAGGAGTAGTGTGCAATTCAGATTGTGGCCTTAGTATCCATTATCTGATTATTTCCTTGCCAGCACACACACACACAAGAACAATCGGTAGTTTAATGAAATAATCATATCCATGCAATCTGTTTAAAATACAATAAAATAATAATACTATCCACATAAATTTTTAGACTGTAAGTGCATTACTTCTGGAAGATTCTGCAGAAGAAATTAAATTGTAATCACGTAATTATCTAATGAGGTGTTATACAATACATTTTTGCCAGCAGTAAAGTGAGAAACAGAACTAAAACAGATAAAAAACTTTCTCCAAAGTGATAAAAAGTTTTAGCTCTACAAAATTAGAATTATGGCAATGCCTAATCACTGTTTCAGACACAAACATTTTATGTAAAAGCCATAATGTACTTGTCCCATGATTTGTACATGTACATTTGCACATGAAATTTCATCTGAACTTCCGTGAATGTGATATGAACATTAAGTCAGCTTCAAAATACCTGTCTGAAAATACCATTAATACATTAGGTACATAAGGGTGACCTGAGGCACAAAGAAGTTGCCTGAATTCCTTAATTTCTGAAGAGTGCCTATTGCTTTCAGTAATACATGGAGAAAATCAATATTCTGAGCTTACATGCAGATTTCACAAAAATCCCAGCACTCTCACACAGAGCCAGATTTTCAGAAGAGCTGAGAGCTTACTTAGTACTTTGAAATATAAAAAATGACTAACATATCTTGCGTAAGGTCATTCAGTTCAGGCCAGTGTTTTAAGGACTTTTGTGTACCTAATAAGAATTTTACTTTCCAGCTTTTGCAAATCCTGCCAGCTATGTATTTGCATCTTCACATTCCTATACAATTCTGCGTATTTGACCCCTAGACTAAATTTTTTAAAATACTCATATGCATACCTAACTTACTGCATGAACATAATTTCACAGTGTGTATGACTGTGATGGCAGGACTGGACTCTCAGTAAGAGCAGTGGATATGGGTCAAGTACTGGAAACCATACCACGTACTGATACTGGTACCCTGCTCCCACGTGCGTGGGCCATACATGTGCATCCAGCTGTAAGGTAATGAAGTACATTACGTATAGATGTATTTTACTGGTACTTTTCATGAGTCCTGGATGAGACTTCTGACTGCTTCACTTGGCTTTGTTTCTGGCATAATTACCGTTCTTAAATAGCCTATTAAAAATCCTTTCTGAAATTCTTTAAATCAGCCACACAGTGCAGACTGTTCAGCTCAGTGGAATCTCGCTTGAGGTGCTGACACCTGCTTGCTGGCCCAAACTATTAACAAGAGTCTCTTCCTCAGGTTGCCTAAAGATCTGCTGCAATTCATATCTATCTATAAACATTATACCCAGTAATATCTCTATTTAGAAATAGTTACATACAGTATCCTCAGCTAACTCCCGTACATGTCTTGGTACATCATGTCCACCCTGAGCATGAAGAAAATTGGAATAAAGCTGTAAAGTCAGGGTAATCCAAAATGGTGAGAGAGAAACTGGTCAAATTTTGTCAGTGGTCTGGAGATTAACTGCTCTAATTTCTGTAAAGAAATCTAATCCTTGAACAAAACTTCATCAGACCTTTAAGATGAGCATTTCAAGAGAGAGACCAATAGAGAATAAATCCCAAGTCCATATAGAATATTTCACCCATGAAGGGTGAGTATTATGTTTCTCTCATGAGTGTAAAAGCTCCATAAGTCATGACTGCACAGGCATGAATGAATTATGAAGGTCTTTTGCTTTAGTAAAAGGAGCAGGATCAGCATTTGTAGGCAAGACATTCTATTTATTCTATCTATTTCTTGATCTCTTTTAATTTAAAATTGTTTAAAACTGCCAGTTCTACTAGTAAAGAAATGATCATAGAGAAAAATAGATCAAATTCATTAGAAACACATAATATGGGTTTCTGCAGGTGATCATAAATAATGTTGATTTCTGCAAATGGATCTCTATTCTATTTTTCAATGAGTGGCAGGCATTCACAAGACTATCTTGTTTCGTTCACTGCTGCTCTTCTGCACTAAATGAGACAGGAGTTCTCAGAAAATAAATAAACATGGGACTGTGTCATTTAAGACCATCAGAATCGGAGATTGTAGAAAAACAGAGCTGTTGCCTTCAGAAAGCCTATTTCTTCATTAGTTCTTACCCTGAATCAGATAGAAAGCAGAAATAACAATACCTTTGAGAGAATAAAATGTTATGAATGTGTCAAGTGGAAGAAAAATACCATAAAGTTACATCTAGGACTGGGTCCCCAATGCTTTTCATGATAGTGCAGGCTCCCATGGGGCCTCATGGGAGCTGTAGTTCAAAATTCCTCACATCCTTCCCCTCCGCACTATCTTTTCCAGAGTCCCCTTGCAGTCTGACTGGGATTGAGGCAGACCCCAGCACACCTTGGTTTTCCCTGTACTTCATTGCTCTGCCATCTGGAGCAATGGGGTTCTGTGGAACTACTTATTTCCATTCTTCTAACTGAAAATCCTGAAGTTCATCTTTTCCCACAGACAACATTCTAGCAGGTATATTTTTAATCTCCAAACTTTCTACCAGAGGGAGAATGACTGAAAAGGGAAGATACATCAATGTTCTGAAGCAAGAGGAGGAAAGAAAAGAAGAGGAAGTGAAGACTATGAAGTTATAGGGCTAATAAAGAAGTCCTTGAGAAGTTTTAAAAATAGAAAAATGGTTTTGCTGCATCTATGTTTCAATGTTTCCTCAAACATTACCAAATGAATTTCAGTGAGACACTAGAGAGAACACTTTTGCCTCCAACATTTTTGAAATTTTCATACCAGCTCTGGCTGACATATGCTTTTCAGAATAATTTTAAAGTTGATGGGGTTTTATATTATGTTGAAATGCAGTCATGGCAAGACTTTTTCTTCTCTTCTTACTCTCCAGATGACCTGACCTCAGGCCAACTCACTGCTTTTGATGGGTCCATCCTTGTCTTACAGGTATTTCCAGCCACACATCTAGTCTTTCACTGCTAGTGAAGAAATTAATGTATCTGTTTAACAGGAGGATGAAGTGTCGCCATAGTCCCTGCAGACAATTGCAGTCACCATCCACTTCCAACTAAGTGTATGCTGTCTGAGAAGAAAGTATTGTTCTGCCTTTCGAACCATTCAGATGATAGACACTAGTCCCTGAAGTAGCTTGACCAAAAAAAACTTCATTGATCTTTTGCAGAGAACTTCCACAGCTGATTGTTTCAGAGTGATTTTGAGAATTCCCGGGGAAAGAATGGCATGCACAGACAGACTACCTAGCAGCACAAAAGGCTTTATTAACTACACTACAAGCATTTAGCAAAGCAATAGTCTTACCGACCCGAGGACTGTGAGGAAGATGGTCCATCTGTACAATCTTGTGCTGTCTTGCGCTGTGAGCTCAGCCCAGCAGTCGGTAGGTGCCAGCTTTACGTGGGCATCCCCACGGAGGCAACGGTGACCTCGCCGTACACCTGCCCACCCCTCTTCAGGAAATACCAGTATTTATATGGCAGAGGAAATGGGTTTCGGCACATGTGGCCAGCGAGTGCCGAAAACACGCCTCGGTTGCAACAAAGGGAGCCTATGGTGCATGTGCCCGCTGGCCAGGCGCGCTGCACGTGACATAGTCATCCCGTCTATTGGTTCATGGGCTTTGTTCACGCGGCATATTACCATAATCCAGCAGTCACGTATCGACTATGCTCAAGCCAATAACAGGATGCTTGCAAAGCAAGCAAAATCGTGAGCTGTACCTTGTATCTTCACAGCTGCACATCCTCCCTAACATTTCTCAGCTTTTTATCTCTATGGTCAGCATTTCAAACAATAAATTATCTGTCTCTTGTGCTAACTGCATTCCTCGGCTATCTACTTCTCACCCAGTGTCCATCCATGGACCAAAATTCCATCTTTTAACCCTTCCGTACACACTGATGCTCTAGAAACCTTGTGCTGCTAAGAAGACACCAGAATATAGACATTAATTACCTCATTATTTGATTTTCTTCATCCTCAGAGTCTTCCCATCCAAATTTAAACTCTATTCAATAGTTCACAGAGTCCAAAAATGGCATCAGGCTGGTTTATTAGATTTGAATACGTGTGAATCCCTCTTTATATGAGACAAGCCTGAATTGGAACTCACTAGAAGAACTGCCATAGACTTGTAGCCATCTGACACTGTTGTTTGGGTTTTTTTTTTTTTTTTTCCAATCATAAGAACAACTGGTATTTTTATTGCCTGGTATCTTTTTATTCATGTTCAGTCAAAGGGCTCCGAAGTACTGTATGCTTCAGTGTATAATGAAAAAAACCAACCAGCTCCAGGGAGAAGTCCAGTATAATGAAAAGTAATGGCAACGCACACTTGTGTGAACATAAGCTTTTCAGCTACCTGCTGATTTTGGGATCAATGAAGTGTTTTAAGGAGAAGAATGTGTTTAAAGAGCCACATTTGATGCCTGTGTCTCTTGTGCAGAACTGACTTTACTCTTTCACCTTGTCATACAGAGACAGATCACTGAAAAACAATCATCATATACCAAGTTGGATGGCTTTGTCTCCTTCCTCTTTCTCAGAAGCAGTTCCAGACACCAATGCTTTTGACTAAAAGAAGGTAGGGTTTTTTGGTTAATTGGTTTCTTGTTCTCCCAAAACATCAAGGAAGCAAAAAAGAACCAGTGAAAACGTTTTCTAAAAGCTCAGAACTGCTTTGGTTCTACAGGCATCATCAGTAACCACAACAAAAAAACTCATGTGGGTTCCTGATGGCCAGTAGGCTTCAGCTATCAATGATAAGATAGTAAATTCAATCCTTGTCACATGACATTTTCAGATAGCTTTAAAATCTGTTTCAAGGATACAAGCCATATGAGGAAAAATGTTAAAGGTAAGAAGGGCTGAAGCTCTGAGATCCTTTTGGCCCACTGCGATAAAAGGACCTCCAGTCCTTGTTTCACTCCTTGTTTGCCTTATACTCTACAGCACATACGGATAAAAAGGCACCTAAGTACACTTTCTCTGCTCAGTTTATCTTTTGATCACCTCCCTAGCTGCTCCTTAATTCTAAAATGGGCAGTAGGTACATAGTCTTGTGGCTACACCAAAACACCAATGAGAGCTGCAAAGGCATATCCTAGCAAAATATTCAGAGGCTCTACTTGTGTTGCTCTCCCTGCTCTGATATGGCTTGCATGCCTCTTCCTGGGAAGGAAGGGAGCTTAACACCTTTCAGGGTTACAAGAGGAATGCTAAATATTTGCAAAGAAAAGCATACTCTTAGGCTCGCTATTACACAAGAGGCACTATATAAAGTGATACAAGTCTGTTGCAGAGACTGAAATCCCAGGGGATTTTAAAATAATTTCCAAGATTCCCCCATGCTCCTCCTCCCTGCGAGCTCAGGCTGAAAAGCCTGATGCCTGGCAGGAATGACCATGAGGGCAGGGAGAGCTCCGGCTCTCTGATCCAGTTTGCTGCAGTTGACTGATGAGGGTCTTGGATTTGTTTGTTGTTTTTTGAGAGTTCCCAATATACTTTTTCCAAGGTGCTACCAGACTGGAAACTTTTACACTGAACACAGCTGTATTGTATTGTTAGCAGAAATTAATTAATTAATATGATTTATGTAAATTTAGGAACTGTTTAGAAGGCTTCATTCTCAATGCAATATTCAATATTTGCTTAATATCTTGTCAGACATTAATTATATCCCCAGATAGGAAATTATACTCAACTGTAGCAAAATGGTTCTTACCATTAATTCTGTCAGAAACACGTAAAGATTAACTGTACTATGTCTGGCATGGATTATTTAGCAGTGCACAGGCTATTAGTATGAAAATGCATGCATCTTCTGAAAAATGTATGGAGTAAAAAGGATTGTAATTCCATTAAGCATAACAAGATGAATCTAGTTTAAGAAGGGGAAAAAAGAAGAAGGAAACAAAGTCTTTAACTAAAGACAAATAAAAATTAAAACCATAAATGAATTTATGGATTTTTAGAGACAGATTAATCCTCTTAAAAAAGTCATTTTGACTACTACTCAGATGCTGTAGAATATATTTGATCTGGTCCATAACTATTCCAGTGCCATCCTTCAATACCTGTAACCAGACTTACTTATAATAATTTTTAGCAAATCAGATTCATATTCCATGTCAGGAATAACCCACAGTTATAAACAGTTTACTACTACCAGTTTAAAATCCTCAAAAATTTTGCATCCAGTCTTGTGCCATTCAGAATGTCCTGTAGTCAAAGTTTACTTCAGTTCTGCAATTGATTCATGGTTTCCTATTGTGGAAACATCAAAATCCTGCCTGCCATACACTTCTTACCCAGTTAATATGAACTTTTTCTAATGAGAAGTAAAATGAGAAAAGCATGTACCACAATCCCAAACTGTTTATGTCTTCTACAGATACAAACCAATCAAAACAAATCATTTAAAGGCTGCTATTTAAGAGGACCTTTTGCCAATTCAAAACATTGGCTTCTTTCTTCCTTTCTTTTCATAAAATCAGAATCATAGCATACTTTGGGTTGGAAGGGACCTTTAGAGATCATCCAGCCCAACCCCCCTGCAGTGAGCAGGGACAGCTTTAACCAGATCAGGTTGCTCACAGCCCAGTCCAACCTGACCTTGAATGTTTCCAGGGATGGGGCCTCCACTACCTCGCTGGGCAACCTGTTCCAGTGCCTCACCACCCTCATTGTAAAAAATTTCTTCCTTATATCCAGTCTAAATCTACCCTCCTTTAGTTTAAATCCATTACTCCTTGTCCTGTCACAACAGGCCTTGCTAAAATATTGTCCCCATCCTTCCTATAGGCCCTCTTTAAGTACTGAAAGGCTGCAATAAGGTCTCCTCGCAGCCTTCTCTTCTCCAGGCTGACAACCCCAACTCTCTCAGCCTGGCCTCGTAGGAGAGGTGCTCCAGCCCTCGGATCATTTTGGTGGCCCTCCTCTGGACCTGCTCCAACAGGTCCATGTCCTTCTTGTGCTGAGGGCCCCAAAGCTGGATGCAGTACTCCAGGGGAGGTCTCACCAGAGCAGAGCAGAGGGGCAGAATCACCTCCCTCGACCTGCTGGCCACGCTGCTTTTGATGCAGCCCAGGATACGGTTGGCTTTCTGGGCTGCAAGTGAACATTGTTGGCTCATGTCTTTTCATCCACCAGTACCCCCAAGTCCTTCTCTGCAGGGCTGCTCTCAATCTCTTCATCCCCCAGCCTGTATTGATATTGGGGGTTGCCCCATCCCAGGTGCAGGACCTTGCATTTGGCCTTGTTGAACCTCATGAGGTTCACAGAGGGCCACCTCTCCAGCTTGTCCAAGTCCCTTTGGATGACTTCTCATCCTTCTGGCGTGTCAACTGCACCATTCAGCTTGGTGTCATCTGCAAACTTGCTGAGGGTGCTCTCAATCCCACTGTCTGTGTCATTGATGAAGATGTTAAACAGCACCGGTCCCAGTATGGACCCCTGAGGGACACCACTTGTCACCGGTCTCCATGTGGACATCAGGCTGTTGACCACTACCCTCTGGATGCAACCATCCAGCCAATTCCTTATCCACCAAACAGTCCACCCATCAAATCCCTGTGTCTCCAATTTAGAGAGAAAGATGTTGTGGGGGACTGTGTCAAACGCTTTACAGAAGTCCAAATAGATGACATCCATTGCTTTTCCCTTGTCCACTGATGCAGTCACTCCTTCATAGAAAGCCACTAGGTTGGTCAGGCAGGACTTGCCCTTGGTGAACCCGTGCTGGCTGTCTCGAATCACCTCCTTATCCTCCATGTGCTTGAGCATATCTTCTAGAAGGATCTGTTCCATGATCTTCCCAGGTACAGAGGTGAGGCTGACAGGCCAATAGTTCCCAGGGTCCTCCTTTCTTCCCTTATTTTTGTTTTATAAAAGCACACCAAAACTATTGATTGACCAGTACAGTCTTTGTGCCACTGCACAGCTCACATGCAATGATATACTTAACCCAGCATCTCTTCCCACCTCACTAGCATGAGAGTTAACTCCATCATAAACTTCTCCTGGACACCGTAAGAACTGTATAGCTGGTCTCTAAACTGATACTTCAATTAATGTTTACAACTGCCAAAAAATGAATTGTAGATTTAGTCCACACAGTAAAATGGAATAAGCACAGACCAGGGAACTTTGATATCTTAGTATATTCCTGACAATCCTATTACAATTTTTGCACATCTACTTAATGCTTTTTAGTCTTTCATGCCTATAATAATTAAAAAACACTGCTGAGTTGGTCTTATTCCAGTTCTCACAGCTCCCCAGTGCCATTCCTCTGTAACACCAGGCAAATGTATCTTATCCTTGCCTGAGTAATCCATCTTTTTGTTTTGACTCATTAGTCTCTGCCTTTTCTTTGAAAGACAGTGTCCTCTTAATCATACTCTCATGCAACATGCTTTCCAGTAAGAAATTCCTAAAACTTCAAAAAGGTAGTTAAATACTGCTCCCCTATAAGTATCTCTAGGCTTCAGTGGTCTAATTTTGGCTTCCATAAACTTCATGGCAAAAATTAAAGTTTTCTGTGGAAGAAAGATCTTTTTGTGTTTTTAAGGTGTATCCAATCATCTGATGGATTAGACACCAATACCCACAGCTATCTCCAGAAGAGTCAATACATCTATGAAGCACAATGTGGCACTGTGCTAAAATAAATGCCAGGAGCATTACAGCCATAGCCATAGGCTAGCATCACTGCCTCACAGAAGAGGCAGTTAGTTCAGGTATAGTTTCAAATGGAGGCACGCACCCATCAGGTGAGGTCTGCTCCCAGTTTTGGAGCTAGCTCTTTGGGTACTAGGTCAGGTGTCTTTGCAGTGTGTCCCATTTGCTGTGCTTATACACACCTTAATGTACAAGATACCAGAAATCAAACTGGTTTCCCACCTTGGAAACTTTGACAGTTATTCTGATGCTTGTGAGAGATGAAGGAGACTTGGTGAATGGTTTGTTTCACCACCTCGTTTTTCAAAGTACATGTACTTTCTCCTGCAAAAATTAGGGTCAACATTAAAATACAAAATGTTTGAAAAAAATTACATAAAAATTATTGTTACACTGTAAAACTATCATCCTTGAATATCACCTTGATCAGATAGTTGTGCAGGACTAGAAAGACTAAGAATGAATGAATCATATCTTGTTCTTAGCTCTGCATTAGTAATTTGATGCCTCCGTACAGTACCTCAGCTGCATATTAAAGGCACGAAGGTTGCTTCTGGTTTCTGCAGCCTGCCTCAGGAGAGAGAAGTGGTGCACAGGTAGCACTTGAAGAAAAGAGGACTTTACCTGAAGGGGTTTGCCTTCTCTAAGCAAGACTTGGAGAGGGTAGGACCTAACATTTTGATTTGTATGATATGCTAAAATTAAATGGAGAAGGAGTACTGGCAGTCACTGCTTCAATTCATAAAGGTTCTTAATATACTAATTCCCTTTCAGCTTTTCTTCCACCCCCACTCTCCTTTGTTTGTTTGGAAGAGAGAATCTCTCCATTGCAAAGTCACTCAGAGCCTCTCATTTCCACAAGTCCAGCATAGGAAGATACCTCACACAAATATTCTTGCTGATTTTGATTCAAAACAAGATCCCACACACAGCAATGGCAGTTCCTTTGGTGTTCATTACCAAGGCACATCCCTAACAAAGATTAGGCTTGTAGGACATATGGAAGAGTATCAGTGTAAAATCTATTCCTACTCCACGCACTTTCTCTTGCAAAACAAAGGTGTGACATGTTGCCCTGATGGCAAATCCAGAACAGTTTTGCTGAATTCAGCAAACATGAGGCATGTGAATATGAGATTAAATTGGCTCTGGAAGGGATGGCACATAGAACGGGTGCATGGAGATCGGGGTGTTTGAAGTCAGAATGCAATCTGCTTGCAAAGGTGGCCCTGTGGATGAGGGACTCTACAAAATCTCTCCAGTGGGTGGGACGAGGTAAAATTAAAATTGTTGTCTGAAAATGCAGAACTGATACATCCAGAAGAAAAGTGATAAAAAGCTCTGAAAGGTGACAGTGATACCCATTGATTGTGTAAACTCTTTTAGTTCTTTCCTGTCACAGTGCCTTTGTGGTGAGGTACTCATTTTTCTTCTGAACACACTGAAGAACTTTATAGTGATTAAAACATGCAGAATGTTTCGAGTGCAAAGTTAAATTTGAATTTTGGTTTTAAAACACTGTTATTGAAAGCCAAAAGTAACATTTCATGCTTCCATTTTAATGAGCTACTGGCAATTTTTCCACACCATTTAGGTTTTAGCACTTCTTTTTTACAAGTAGTTATTCTAGCTGATGGGGAGCAAGGAAGACTGTTGTTCATCCATATATTCCTGGTGGAACTGCCTCTCTCATGCTTTAGATCTGTGCAGAAATCTAAAGAGAAACTTTCACAAAAGTGAATTAAGTATCTAACTCCTTCTCCATCTACATCTGCAAACTAGAAATATGCACATAAAAAGTTGTAATACATGATGATACTTTGTAATAATAGTTTACAGCAGACTTGGGGCTCCTTATTTGAGGACAGGAGAGTCAGTAAAATAATTCATGTTTCTGTCCAGCAAGTCAGAAGCATCACTTCTGCCACTCCCTGCATTACCCACTAACAAGTAACAGAACATGAGAACTGACATGATCCTTTTGAGAAGGATCTTCCCCTTTTCAGGATTTAATTTTTCTGTTATGTTCCAGATGAAAAATGAGCTAATATTATTCTGGTGGGATTACATTATGGTTTACTAAATTTATAAAGACAGAATTGCCTCAGATGTGCATAGGTCTAAGCTACACAATATTTTAATACTCTACCGAACAATTACGTGAGTAGCTTCATTGAATTCAGTGGTATTACCCATTCAAGTAAGGATTCAGCTAGCACAGTAGGAGGTTACAAATCTAGTTCATAATTTGTAAGGCTGTAGATTAGAATATGACACAGTTAATATACTGTAGCCTGAAGTTCTGGTGATTAAAAGGACACACATTTAAGCAAAAATAATCAGAAAAATAATTCGTAATTAGAAACTTATATGACTATCAGCAAATCGCTTTGAGATCCTTTGGCAATGAGAAGTAATATATAAATGCAAATTTCTTTCATGGTATTAATATTATTTATCCATTTAAATAAATAAATAAATAAAAACCCACAAGATTTTTATTGTATTTTGGTCAGTGAAATACTAAATATGAAGGGCCACATACATCCTTTTTATAAGCTTTTGAAACTAACAGAGTTACAGCACAAATGAATCTGACCCGAGTATGTAGAGGATACTAAGTTTGTTCAGTGTAGAGAAGAGGAGACTGAGGGGTGACCTCCTTGCTACCTAAAACTTCCTCATGAGGGGGAGCAGAGAGGGAGGTTCTCATATCTTCTCTCTGGTGTCCAGTGATAGGACATGAGGAAATGGCTTAAAGCTGCATCAGAAGAAGTTCAGATGAGACATTAGGAAAAAGTTCTTTACTGAGGACGGTGGTCAAGCACTGGAACAAGCTCCCCAGGGCAGTGGTCAAGGCCCCAAGCCTGCTGGTGATCAAGAAGTGTTTGGACAACGCTCTCAGATATAAGGTTTAACTTTTAGATTGCCCTGTGTGGAGTCAGGAGTTGGACTCAATGATCCTCGTGGGTCCCTTCTAAGTCAGGATATTCTGTGATTCTGTGACCCCAGATATCTACTATGTATTATTGAAAACAGAAAACAATACAATTTTGAGATAAGAAATATAATTTTCTTATCTAATCTGAGCTCTGTGCCTTCACCACAATTTCATATCCCTTGTCCCTTTGTACTCCTGATTTATTTACAAATGCAGTTTTGGAAATTTAATTTTTTAAAAGTTTTTTAAAAACTGTGGCCTGTTTACTCATACTAATTGACTCAATTCCATAAAATACTGCCAGTAACATGTTTTCTATATGAAAATGCTTTCTTATAAGACCTTTCCAGGTTGGAAGACTCAGATGTTCTGCTGAAATGGAGGGAAATACCTAAGATAAATATTTTAAGAAAAAAAAAACCAAAAACTAGTAGGAAGAAGAGTTTATGCCTTTTGTTTTCTTTCCTGTTACAAAAAACAGGTGGTTGGAATAAAAATGTTAGATGCAGAGGGAGAAGTGAGTGTTCCTTGAAACCATAGCAAGACATGGAAGCATATCCATACAATGTGTTCTGTTTTGTAGTAATACTCAACAGAAGGACCAAAAAAGTGATCATTACCAATGCTTTTCTGCATTTATCCTATGAAGTTAGTAACTTGTGTTACGGGTCTCCCACCTTAACTCTAAGGAGTTACAGACATACGAAGCAAGACTAGCCCAGTAGTGCACAAGGACAAGTGAATGTTCAAGGGAGGCCTGAGTAGGTTAACAAGGAACTAGGGCACCCTTCCCACTTGCTTTCTTTGATTACCAGCTCCTGCAGAGCCCGTACCTGAGAGTCTCTGATGAGTTTCACATTTGAAATGTGAAACATCTAAACAATGTTTGCAGTGAGTGATGCAACAACTGTGCCATACTTTCAGAAGGGCTCTCCAGGGTGATAGCATGGAAGGTAGAAATCTGTCACCTAGCACACATGGGAGGGGGGATGGAAACTGGATCACTAAACAGCTGCTAGAGATCACTAAGGGAGGTTACAGAGCTGGAGGGACTTGATGCTGGCTGTACCCTGCAGCACTGGTTACCGTAGCGAGCTCCTCTCTCTGGTTGAATGTGAGGGAATTTAAAAGCCTGTTTTTCTGGAAACAGTTATTGCACTGGTGCTTTCAGAAGAAAAAGTATCTCCACTTATCCTCAAAGGTAAAAGTAGAAATGACAGTCCAGACACAGGTCAAGGTGTAAGCATTACTGCAAGACATCATGTGCCTATGACACTGGGTAATTCTTTCACAAGTTGGCACTCTTCACAAAATGACAAAATGCAGAATGATGCATTCTTCACATACTTTCCCTACTTAAGGATTATTAAGAGCTCTTCAAAATCAAAACACCTTGAGATGAGATTTGAATAAGCAGAGGGCAGCACTTTGGTGCAGAGGATGGAAGGACTGGTTTTATTCAAGAACACATTAAAGAAAGCATGAAGAGGAGTTCATGAAGTACCTGAAGTACAGTTGAATGGAGGAGAGCAGCAATTTTGGAACATATCCTGTGCATTTGGTAGCACGGTGTACTGAAAAACACTTTCACATCACATACCACGCTGATGTCTGCTTTCACATCCCATGGCATTACGTAGCTGCTATAAATCAGAGCACCAGAGTTGATACAAGTCCCCTAAACAAATAGACACACAATCAGTTCTAGCAGTATTGGTTAGACTATCCAAAATCAGAAACAGAAATCTCCATGCAGGAGGCAGCAACACTCACACACACATATCCATATTTAACATTGATATACACACACTAGTTTTGAAACCCAAAACAAAAAAGGTATATTCCTTGAATATGTATCACAAATATAAAAAATCACTATTTAAGAAGAAAAAAACAATGGTAGCATATGCACAAGTAAAGGTGGTATGAAGCTTTTATGGTTACATTCATGCATTAAGGAAGAAAGGCAGTAATGAATGTTCTTGTGGAGGATGCTTATTACTGTTTACATCAAAGCAAACTACCATTTAAATGATAATAATTGTATTCTCTGCCAGCGAAGATTGTCTTGAAGGAAAAGAATGATAATCCCAAGGGACATTCAGAGATGTATATTAGATCTGGACTGACAACAAATTGCCACTGACTCTTTGAAAAGAATGACCAAAGCATTTAAGGATGAATCTGCTGAATTCAATAAACAATTTCCAGGTGATTTCATTAGATAATGAAAACTTATTATGTACTAAATTATCAGAAGGTCCTAGAAAAAGGACAAATCGTGACAAGTGCAAACAATACAATACTCTGGCAGCATTCGTTTCCAATCCTAAAACCAGATACAGGATCTTCACTGCTTAGGAAACACTGCACTGCATTACATTATGAAGGCTGATATTGATTTTATAGGATAGATATCATAGAAAAATATTTTTCTCATTTCAAGTCCTTTCGATTATTTTCTTTACTACATGTTTCTAATTCATTAATCATTTGTAACTCCTCTAAAATCCCCAATAACATTTTGAATTATCGTCTTCTACATGCTTTATTAAATCACCTGGCTTAAAGCTGAGTCTGAGGTGGCTTCTTTCCTGGGTCCCATTAAAGGCACCAATTCTGCATCAGGGAAGCCACAAATCCAGGCAGCTGCTAACACTTTTAGCATCCACTTTATTTAAGAACATAAAAACAACTGAAACAGGTCAAACTAAAGATCCATCTGGCCCAGTACTAGTCTTCCAACAGTGAACAACAGTAGATACTTAAGCAAGTAGATACTTTAGGAACAGCATAAATGTACCACGACACTTCAGTATTATTTCTTCAGTTTCTGGACAATTTTTGGCTCAAGAACTTCCTGCTTTAGAGATCACAGACTTTATGTTTAATAGCCCCAATAGATTTTTCTTCCAAGAATGAGTCTAATTTCTTTTTGAACCAATGTAAGCCTTCAGCATCCCTGACAACCCATGGGTATGAGCTTGATAGGGCTTTCTCTGTTTGCCTTAGCCTGCCTCAGGCCAGTTCTGTTTGCTCTCCTCAAGTAAGCAATCTCTCCTCCTCCGTCCCCAGCCACCCACAACATTATAAACTTTTGCCATAGTTCCCCCTAGTTTTCTGGGTTTTAGGCAGCATCTTCATTTATTTACCATGCAGAAGCCATTCCATATGCTATTACCATCCATCCCTTTTTAGAAAACATATCTGTAATCAGCAAAGTTTTCACCAAACTCACTAATTGTTGAATATACACAAGTAGGTGCATAACAGAAGCACACAGAGTATTTTCCATGGCAACAGCATTATACTGCACTATGTTATACTTCAGTAACTTTTTGGTTGATTTTATTTCTCCCCCTACTTCTGCAATCAACTCAACAGCACTGGTTGGGTATAATATCTTCCTAGATACATAAGACTTACTTTTTTTTTTTTTTGTCCTGTTCGGAGAAAGGCACAGATCTTTATATATTTTACCAACTGCTATAAAAATAACAAGGAGAAATTTAACAATGCCACAGATCTGCCACTATAATAAAAAGGATACCTGGTCTTAGCCACAGAAGGTATTACAGGAGAGAGGAAAATCCTATGGACTTCTCTCCCTAGGGATTATTTCTGTCCTACATGTGGTCTGAAATTATCTGCAAAATATGGGTCCTCAACAGAGAAAAAGTAAGTTCACTGTTGAATAAATGACTGTGCAAGGCTCCTGTGCTTCTAGAGCTAAGCAGTAGATAAAACACACAGAGAATGAGATTAGTAGTATAAACAAAAAAGTAACAGAAACACCTAAAGCTGAAAGAAATTAGAAATAATTATCTGAATACAAAATAAATAAAGAAACTGGAAAAACTAGAAAGCTTTAAGTTATCACCTGGTTGTCAATTTTTGGATTTTCTAAGCAGTTTTGTCTCTAATGCTAAGGCAATTAAAAGTTTTTAAAAGCTCTTTGCAAAATGGATAGTACTGAGCAACTATGCCAGCAAGGTAAGAGAATTCCTGTTCATAAATCTAGAAATAAACATATATGGGCAGCAACATCTGCCCATTATCTGGAACAGGATAAGACTCAAAACAAAAAAACAGCAAAAGCAGCAGGAGATGTTAGCTATAAAAGCAATACAATCCTGATTTTTTCCTGACTAAGGGAAAGACATCATTTAACTTCATTGGGTCTTGGATCTGGCACTAAGTCCTCTTATACAGGCCAGATGTAAGGAATTTATTCCCCTTAGAGGAAAGCAGGAGAAGCAGATGGCTGTTTCTAGCAAACACATTGTAAGCCGTAGGAAGAGTCTGTCTGTATTTCCTGTGAAAACTAAAATTTCACTAGAAACAAGAACATCTCTAAACCCAATGCATTCCTTTAATGGCTCAGAAACAATAACTTACTTATTATCCCATCATGCCTGAAGGTATTAAACATCATATGCTGGATTTGTTCCTTTGCTTCTCAATTCTTTCTGTACTTCAGATGGAGGATGGTCTCAACTTTTGTACTGCTGTACCCTAATCTATTTTTAATATCTCAGTGTTATAGTGTTCAGCCTGCAGGGCATGTTTAGTTTTAAGTGGGTGAGTAAGTCGCATTTAATTCAATGGCCAGTTGTGTGCTCAACTAACTTGCTGATTCAAAGTCATTTGCATCCACCAATAATAAGTAACAAGAAGTTAGCATTCTCTCATTTGAGACCTGAATGTTAATGTGTAACTCAGCAAAAGGGCTGACACTGGGAAATATGGTGCCTGTGCTACTGCATTACCCTTTGCTAAACAGAAGTTGGAAAGCCCATAACTAACAGAATGATGTGTTTCGAATTTTGGCTGCATTTTTCTGTTCTTCTCATTTCACTAATGGTTTGCAAATAGTGTTTGCATTAAAGCAGCATCTTAAAGTGTTCATCAGTATCAAAACTATATTGGAAAAAAACTTTAGACTCTTCTGCTCTGTATTTGCTATATAAAGACCACTTTAATACCAATCAACAGAATGTATGTAGACAGCAGAGTGCAGCCGAGAACAACTACTTGCATTGCTGTGTTTCCTGGCATAATCCAGAGGCCTGCACTTTCAAGTCCGGGTTGTGACCAGACTGCAAGAAGAATCTGAGGCACTCTCAGGGAGGAAATATTTTATTCAAAGATGTACTGCTGCTAAAATAATAGCAGAGGGGATACTGGGAATTGCCAGCCATGGAAATTGCGATTTATTATAAAAAAGTCCACGGAACGTATTGCTTTTTGAAATTGTGCTACTATAAAATATCCTCTTGAAGCTTGCTAAAGTGAGATCTAATTTAAGTCATGTCACTGCATCCTTGCTTTACATTGTTCTCTGTAGGTGTTACAGCAAGAGTTACAAAAGATCACAAGTTGCCATCATATTTTTCTTATGACTAACAATATAGCTTAAAGAAAAGGAAAGAGAACCTTAACTCTGATATTCTTTTTCCCTGGAGTTTAAAAAAAACAACCAACCTGTAAATGTTATTTTCACTACCTTGAGTTTTTCACCTAGTTTCTTCTACCTTGAGTCCTTTATACCTAAAACAAAAGGAAAATGTTACATTGTGCAAACAGGATTTCAGTGGCAGCATTAGGAAATTCTCCTGTTATATATGGATCAGTGGTAGAAAAGACAGCTGAAGATCTGTCTGCTGTGTCTGTGTTTACTTAGGCATAGCTGAATGTGTCCCTCCTTTCCTGCAGTACCTGATGCGAGGGACAAAATGGGCTTGTTATCTTTCAGGGTGGCAGTGTTTCTCAAGATGTCAGACCAAAATAAGTTAATCCTTAAAAGGATAAGGACGATTCATTATCTTACCATGGTTAGGTCACGGTGCAAAACTAGTCTGTAAAACCAACTATGTTATGGTGAAGTCCATTTACTTAGCATAATTTCAGAATCTAAATTTTCACACAGTGTTACTGAATTTTCTTGACTGGTTGTCATCTTGGGTATGGATTTGCTTCAACTGTGGGACCAAATGGTATTACCTTATCACTTGTTCAATAGCATGTACTAATAGACACAGCAAGAAAATTATTTGTGCCAGGAAGAAAGATTTGCAGAGTCTGGCTCCTGCTCAGCACAAAAAACCTCATGGAATCACCTCATCAAAGAGCCAGGATGAACAGCTGCTCCTAATGAAGTGAATGGGAGGCTTGATATTGACATTAAAGAAGAACGTACCTGAAGCTTCTGAGAAGTCAGCAACGACTCACAGAGAACAACACAAGGTCAAAGGTAACATGTTACGGTTTGCTTCATCCTTCATAAACAGAGCTATAGCTCAAAGCGGACTCAGGAAGACACTAATTTGCTTCGTTCTGTAGATAAGGTTATTTCAAGGCTTCTTTCTGCTTTTCATTTTCTTTTACCCTTCTGAAAAACAACACTATTTCCAGATGAATTCTCCATACTTGGTCTCAGTCCTAGAATGATTGTTTTTTTCAGTGAAATAGACTAAAATCTGCTCACCTATTTTGATTTATAGGAGAGTAAAATAGTTCCCAATTGCTTAGAAAGTGTTGGTTTGGTTTTTTTTTTTTTTTGTCAAAGATTACTCAGATACGACTACAGTTGCAAAATCATCCCTTCTATATAACTGCTGTGCACTGAGGAGAAATCTCCAAGCTAATGAAGGGCAGGGCAGGACAAGGAAGGGATAAAGTTATATGAGTCTGCAGTTGTAACATTGAGTTTATGATCAATAGAAAATGTCCATTATTTTGCACTTAAATTTTTAGGAATGCAAAATACTGTAGACATGTAAGAATGGTGTAGCATTGGCATTAGGTTTCTGTTATGGACTGGCTGAAATCTCATTGAAACGGATGTATTTATTTAGGGTAAGAGAGAAGTTAGGTACATTTTTCACTCAAAGGTGAATGCAAGGCTGCTGGGAAAAATGAAGGACTGACATTAAGGAGAGCATTTCAGAGTATTATTTTGTGTGAAAGGAAGTGCGAGAAGTGATGAAAATTGAGCAACAGTGAAAAAGATAAGAGACTGAGACAAAAGCCTACCACCACCTGGACTCTAATGTTTCTAGTCTGGCCTTCAGAAAAAGCAGAAAATGTAAGCCAGGTTGCTGACAGAGAGAGTTGGTACTGTGGCCTGGATAAATATCTTTGGGATTTTTTATTCCTCCCATGTTAAAGACATGCATTCATGGCCTTTAGAAAGAAACAGAAAAACAGACCATCAACCCCAAATAACAGAAACTTGGCTATGAAGACAACTAACTCATTCCCCATTTTCTTCTCTAGCTGGAATAATTCAGCAGAAGACCAGGAATTTTACTGTAAAAGTTGGCTGTAATTTTGACCATGCAGCTCTGGAAGGACAGTGAAGTCTTTGTCTAGAAAGACAGCATCTAAACACAGTATCGTTCTTACTGCTGCACCCTGATCACAACTTAAATGGTTACAAATGCAGGAAATTAAAATGCAGATATTTCATAGTAGTCATGACTTCACCAATGTAGACAAAAGTGTTATTATTCATATTGTTAAATGTCCATTTTAACCACAAATGCCAATCTCAGACAACTCTGCTGTGAGAGAAGCAAGAACTAAATTGGAACTCATCTTCAGTAGGTGGACATCCTAATATTCCTGGAGCAGTTAAAGTTTAGCATTTTTACACTTCCAGTGCAAGAAAAGCAAATATCTTTGTGTATAATATTTATCTAGTGATGGATTCAATGGATTCCAATACATTTCACAGAAAGCAACTTTTTTTTTATTACCTTATAGCTCTAAAAGACACATGAATACAACCTTGATTAGGAGTATTGCAAATAACCAATTATTTTTTATTACTTTCACTCACTGTAGGCAAGCTAAATTAATGTTCCGAGATAAGAGACTTGACTAGACAAGGAGGGAGGGAGAGAGTGCTGTGAACGACCTTCAAAGTAAGACAGATTGCAGTGAAGAATAGGAAAAGGTAGAGCAGCAAGTGAAGGTGGGGGTGGGGGGTGGCACGGAAAGAGAAAGCGGTTGTGTGCCCAGAGCATCAGAACAACAGGCAAAAGAGAAGAACTCAGCAGCTGCATTTTAAATGGACAAGAGGTCAAAGCCCAGTTATTGTAGTAAGAAAAAGTAATCTAGTAGGAAGAGAGGATAATTGGAGCCAAGATTTTTTCCTGTATTTGCTCTGGGTAGCAGGGAGAGAGAACTGTAGATTACCATTGAAGAAAGTCATCCACTGAATAGTTCCCTGAGACACTCGTGCAGACAAAACCTGCTCTTTATTTCCTGAAAGGTACAGGAAAGGGAAGGCAAACAAAAATGGTGCAGGTGTTTCCCTGTTCCCAGCGTGATAGGAATCACAGGACTAAGGACTTCCAATGCCTTAAGGATATTGATGGAGGAATTTTGATTTGAGGAAGAACAAATACATTTGGTTTTCCAAAGAAGGATTATCCTTTCACTCTAGTAAAATCCAAGAACCTCTGCCAAAATCAGTCAAGAACTGAGCTGTACAACATCTCCTGTAATTCCAGAGCCACATACATAAGATGCCTTTCATCCTCCTTACCCAATATCCTTTTGTTACTGTCACCTTCTTTTTTAATTTTTAATTCTTTTTTTTAAATGCTGACTTTGAAAAATATTAAAATGTGACTTTTACCTCTCCTTGCTCAAGAGAAGGAGCAGCACTTGCTTATGACATCCATACATTAAATTCTGTTACATCTAGGAAATATATAGTCACCACTTCTTCCCAGTAGGGAAACTCTTCTTCAATATAAGACACCTTACTGCTATGTCATATATACCTGTATGCCTCATCATGCTCATCTACATATATAGATAGATAATATGTACATATTTATAGGTATACATGTAAACATATATATGTTTGTAAACATCATCTGAGTAGCAAAATATCTTGCTAGATGATTCATTTTATTTTTATTATCTCCTATTTTTCTAGTAAAGCAGTTTTCCTGAATTATTATCAGTAATTATTAGAGTCCACCACATTAAGGCATGGGGTCTTGGCTTTCCTAAGAAGATGTGGGATTGCCAGCCTTCATGACTTTATCACAGCTCTTGGCATTTTTACTACATTGAGTTGGGTCTTATGGCTAAAATCACATTAGAATATTTATTTTATTTTATTATATTTTATTTTAAAAGAAAATTTCTACCCTCCATAGTTGATGAAAAAAGCTTAAGCCTATGAAATGAGTGGTTTCTAAAAGCTCAAAAACTACAAGGCCAAGTAAATCCCTCCTATGTCCCTGCTACTTATTGCTTCTATAATGTGGTCAGTGTACGTATGAGTGCATGCATGCATGTATATTTTAACTCATGTCCTGGTTTTGGCTGGGATAGAGTTAATTTTCTTCCTAGTGGCTGGCATAGTGCCATGTTTCAGATTTAGGATGAGAATAATGTTGATAACACACTGATGTTTTAGTTGTTGCTGAGCAGTGCTTACACAAATTCAAGGACTTTTCAGCCTCTCATACTGCCCTACCAGCGAGGAGGCTGGGGTTGCACAAGAAGCTGGGCAGGGACACAGCCAGGACAGCTGACCCAAACTGGCCAAAAGGGTATTCCATACTATATGACATCACGTTGAACAAAAAATGGGGGGAGAGTTGGCTGGGGTGAGGAGGGGACGCTGCTCGGGAACTGGCTGGGCATTGGTCAGTGGGTGGTGAGCAATTGAATTGTGCATCACTTGTTTTGTATATTCTTTTATCATTATTATTATTTTCCTTTCCTTTTCTGTCCTATTAAATTGCCTTTATCTCAATCCACGAGTTTTACCTTTTTTCCAATTCTCTCCTCCATCCCACTGTGGGGGAGTGAGTGAACGGCTGTGCGGTGTTTAGCTGCCTGCCGGGTTAAACCATGACAACTCAACACCATTTTTGAGCTTGATTTGTGATTATAAATCCTTGAGATTGACAACACTCACACTGAACCCTGCAGCAGAAGTTCAGTAGTTCAAATTTCATGTTGAAATGTAGAAAGGGCATCTCAAAGAAGAAAGTGCCATCTATTATACCATGTTTTTCAGCTACTAAAATTTTTCTTGTCAGTTTTGCTATAGAAAATGAAAGGTGGGAACTTCTTGTCTTATAATCACTGCAAAACTTTTTGTGCCATTTTTCCTTTGTTGGCTTTATAAGGAGACTGAAAATGCATCCACTGAATATAATGCTTCAGATGTAGATCTGCTGCTATCTTGTCATATCTTAAAGTGATTTTGAACAAGCTCTTCTTTCAGATGTAGATCAGAGAAACAAGCAAGTAGGTGGCTGAGGAGGAAAAAAAGCAAAGAAAGATGTCCTTTTAAGTTTGTCGTCTTTGTTAGTGGTGAGGACTCAGCACTGATGAAAGATTTCTACCGTTTAGACCATGCAACTTCCTGGTGTTTGAACTGTTTGAGCACTGAGGATCCTGTGCTTGCTATGGCAGGGAGAGTTTTCCTCCCACTGACCCTAGCATGCTGAGATACAAATGCTGATTACATCTTTGATATTAAGACAGGAACTTATACTGTCTTTCTTAAAAGCTGATTTACTACATGATTTGCATAGAGAGGGAAATTGTTCTAAGAACAGTAGGCATATTGCACTAAATGGAAGCCAAATTTGAACTACAGTCTATCGTATATTTTAGAATTAAGTTTAGTTACATTTTATATTATTATGCTTTAATGTCACTATACTTCCAAATTCATGAGAAGGAAAAAACCAAATTATCATAAAGAGAAGGTCTCATAAAATATTTCCTTCTAGAAGGAAATCAGTTCATCATGAAGGACCTTTTCCCATTTTGTCCTTGCAAGACTGCGACACTAATTTGGAAAGCTCCAATAAACCTCCAAAAAACCTACAAGTTGAGCTCAGTTTTAGCAGCTTTTGAAGTTTATCCATTGCTAGTAGTGATCTATTCTATTCTATGCTATTTCAAAAGCAATAGGAGAGAAATTCTCTGTGGAGAATTCAATCAAATACAGAAAACTCGATTCCCTCCTGATTACCAGGTCTGAAAAATACCATTGGGTTTAGGTATTCATGAATCACATCTCACACTCCAGTTTATGTGCTTCACTGATGCCTAGATCTTGCTTTTTATTTTAGTATCTCTTCACAAGAGTTCTGAAATTAATGTGATTGACATCAAATTAGCTCTTGTTTTTGCCTGCTTGGTCAGCTGCAATCTTTCCTCAGCTATCTGAGTGGGAATTCACTGTTCAGGCATGTAAAAGATCTCAGAATATCATGGGCTCGATTCAGTGTACCACTCATGCCCCAGGGTACACCCACTCATCTCTAGCTGCTGCTACAGAAAGATATTGATATCCTGTGGGGTTTTTTTTTCATCAAACCTGCTAGTCCTATTCAGGCATCTTGGATATCTTATGGTGTCTCAGACGGCACAAGATGCCTATGCTCAGGTAACTGAATTGAGGCCTAAGTATCAGACAACAATAACTTTTCTTCCAAGCCCAACAGCCAAAGAGTACTGTAGCCTCACCCGCTCCAAAAGCACACAGGGCTGTTCCCATGGAGTTGCCATCTTCCGTTATACCAGGCTAATCCGATTTGATGATCATCAAACTCTTAAGAAATATGAGAGATTAAAGCTTTACTTTTGTCTGGAAAGTAGCGACTATTCCTGGAGATCTCTCTCAAAAGTACAATTCACCCTTACAACTGCACCAACGTGTTAATGCAAACAGAGGGAGAAGTTCCTTTTCCTCCATTAACTGTCCTTTACAATGTCATTGCTCAGCTTTAATAAGAGTGGATCCCATGTAGAGAATGAATCCAGGAGGAGTAGATGGAGGAGAACCACTTTTATGAGCTCTAACTCCATCAAACACTTATTTGAGTGAATTAATTACTCTACACCTCTTAAAAAGAAAAGTCAATCTCTAAACACTATAGCCTATCCCTTATATGTTCTCCTTTCTAAGTTATTTTCACCTATTTTATTTCTGTGTAATACTGTTGACTTAGTGGATTTCACCCCATTACATATCAGTATGATGAAGAGTGGAAGTAGGGCCAGGTTATTTCCTTAAACTAGTATTTTTTCAACACAAATTTTATATGATGCATAAAATACACAAGAGATGGCAAACAGTTCCTCATATTTCAACAACTAAACATTCAGCCTCAGTAGCTGGGAGAAAAAGCCAAAGGTTTGAAAATCACAGCAAGGACAAATAAAGTTTGTCATGACATCAATGACAAAGTTACAGAAGCCAGGGACCAAGAGGCTGTGCCACAGCAGTTCAGGACACACAGTATCCCAAATGTTTTAATATTGTCCATTAGAAAGAGTAAGGCAATTAGTCTCCACTGAGAACATCTGTCCTCTGCAGTCATCTTACATAAAAAAAGCTCCAAAATGACTACTCCTGACTTCCCATTTAGAACCCAAAATAATGCTATTTTTATTTTAGAAGGAAGTCTTATTTTGAAGCAGAAAGATTATTTCTCTGTGTGCTTTAAAAAGAGAATAATGTGGGCTCAGAAGATTTCATTGCTCTGTGCTTTACGACTTGGCCATGGAAAACCCAGCTGCCTCTCATATTGGCAAATCAGCTAATCACTGTGAAATAGCAATTGTTTTGAATGGATAATTGACTACAGGTGCAATGAATTACATATCCATTTTGGAACCAAAGACACAAAAAGAAGTTGGTTTTTGGTTTTTGTTTGTTTGTTTGTTTGTTTGTTTGTTTTGTTTGTTTGTTTTTGTTTTTAGTTTAAAACTGTTTCCTTTCTAAGGCAGCAAACCTTTGGAAGCTGCAATTGCTGGAACAACCTTAAGCATTGCCTTAGGAGACACACATTCCCTCTGCAGTGCTATAGGGAACAGCAAAATCAAAGCATCTATTTCTTTTATGTTATTCTGAAGAAAAAGGAGGGACAGAGTTTTGAGGAGGAAAGAGGAAGATACATGTACAAGCTATAAGATCCACAGTCAACCTGTTATATTTTCATCGACCACTTAATAACAAAATAAAACAAGTATACAGAAACACATTCTCAAATCCTATACTGCACTGGATTTCTAAATGACATAACCTGTAGCCGTGTCTCGAGGATTCATGCACTATGTTGTAAAATGACAATGAATTTAACTAAATCAAACAAGTTAAGTGTGAACAACACATACTGCATGCAAAAAGATTCAAATACAGACTAGAGTACTATATGGTAGTTGCTATGCAAACACAGATCGAGAGAGAAGAGCTCTGAAGAGCTGAATCATTTATCACAAGAGGTTTCTAAATTGCTCTGCAAATTGTACATTTAAGAATCAACACCCCCCACATTTCAACATATGGTATATTTAGGATGCCACATAACATCTGTTCGGCTTCACACAGCAACCTCACACCACAGTTCAGCAATCGGAGGTAAAACAATAGCTCCATTCCCAGAAAGAACCAAGTCAGGGAAAATCTCACCTCCATAGCTGGAAGTAGTAGAGAAGTCTCCTCTTGCCTTTGCCAAAAAAGTAGCATGGAAATCCTAGCACTGATACACTTCATCAAAGACCTTGAGGAAAATTTAGCTTTGCTTGATGGAGTTCAGTGGATCTGTAACTGGTGTATTCCAGCTATGCTTACTGCTTCAGGAATTACCAGCAGCACGCCAGACAAGACGTGGCATTTGAGATCTGAGACAAGTTCTCCACCAGAGGAAGACCACTACTTTCCAACAGTTTCGTGGTCTTTGATTTTTCCTTGGGCATTCCTTCCTCAGAAGCAGTTTGCAGGGCTGAGTCTCACGGACATGTAGCAAAAACACATATGCTCATTAACAGCTCGATTTCACAGTTGCTTTCATTGTGTCAGCCCCTATTCTGCTGCTCCTCCTCACCTACAAAATCCTTCAGGGAATCTGTTTATGTCTACCCTCCTTTCCTAGGGTCAGCCTGGTGCTGTTGATTTCTCCTTCAGACTTCAGAATAACCAGGGAAAGTTAGTGGTATTGGGGAAGCGCCCCTCAGTACAGCATGCTTCCCCCAGGAACAAGGTGCAGCCACAGTCAGGCAGCTCCTTCCCTTCCTCATCAGCATTGCAGCCCTGAAGATTTAACCTACTAAACTTCTGAAGTGCAGGGCCAGCATACAGTGAGATAAAGACATGGACTAATGCTGGAACACCCAACATCATATAAAACAAGGTTGACTGCATCAGATCAATATTCTGTCTCTAACAGTGGCCATATGTAAATAGCCAAAGGAGAGAAAGAAGAGGGCAATCATTTGTAATACTTCTCACAAGTGTTCTTCCAGATGGCAGCTATGCCAAGTTCAGTGATGTCCCAGTGCTCATGCCATTTGTCTATCTAGTGACCCTCAATGGGTTTCTCTAACAAGTACTTGTCCACTCTCCCCTTGAAACCCTGTGTCACCCATCTTGCAACAACAGCCTCCTTTGGGAAGGAATTGCGCTGCTCTATTACTTGTTGCATTAAGAACCCAGCTGAACAGAGTATTTCCTTGGTTTTCTTCTAGCTTGAAAGAGTGTAACACTGCTGAGGTGAAAAGAGCAATGTTGTTTCTCGCATTGGTGGAGATACTTAAGCTGTCCTTCTAGTAATGAAAGAGAAGAAGTGGGAGGGGAAGAATATAGAAGGGAAGAATAAGTAGTAAAAGGAAGAAGAAAAAAGAGATGGGAAGACAGTTTTCTGAGCTGAAGATTTTAGTGTGACAGATAAAGAATAGGACAAATCTCTAGACTGGCTGTTGGGTTTAATACACTAGAGTAAGAGTGAATTAGATATTTTCTTTAGAGTCTTCAAGGAAAAGTTATTCCCTATCTGTGTCGAAGGCATTTACATGCATGCCTTCTATTAACTCTAATGGGAACTAGGCATGCAAATCTTGCCAGAAAGCTCCTACTGAGTTTTGTGCATAAATCCTGCAAGAAAGTCTAGGTTAATAGGCCCATGGGTATAAAACAATTGCACGCTTATTAACCTCTGGGATTTTTCTTGAAAACAACTCTAGTAACTACTGCTTTTTTTGTAGAATCAAGGGGACATAACTATGTTAAATTACCCCTGTGCTGTTATGTGGAAGGTGGTGCTTAGAATTGGTAAACCACATAGCAGAGGATTTAGTCAAAACTGGTTGTCGTCTAATTTATATCTGACATTGGCTGGTGAATTTCACTCAACTTGTTCAGTAATTTATTTGATGCCTTTGGTGCTTTTTCCTCAAAATCAATTGCTTTGCAAATACATACACAGCTATTCGTATATATTTATGAAAAAATGTATTATTACTTATATCTGCCATGCCTAAGCCTTATTCAATACTTGTAAATAATCACTGAGACTGGACATATGTCACTTAAGTGTACTCTTTCAAATGATTCATCTTAATGTTTGGAAAGTGATAGTCCACATCCTCCTCTGGTGTGAAGCCAAAGATCAAAGAGAATCTGTGCAACTCCCTCAGCAGCTACCTATTAGCACCAGAAGACTCCTCAATGGGTTCCTCAGTGAGATTACTATGTCTCTGTAGGCCATGGAGTGCACTCCTTAAGCTGCAGATGATTACGTTTTAAATTACAAGAGTGCCTCACACTCCTATGCCACCTTCAACTTGAGAAGATGAATCAAAGGACTACCTGGTAATTATGTAGTCTCTAACCCTTTTGTGAAGTAGGAAACTGCTTTTACGCTCAATTTAGAGAAAAAAAAATCTCAGGGTTAATTAACTTGTGCAGTGTTGCTCAGGATCTTTGGTCATGGAGCCTTGGAGACGCTACATGAGTCTTGATCTAACCATCTCTCTACCCATGTTCATGGCTTTATTTTTGTCTTCTGGTTGATATTTAACTATTGCTTTTGCTGCTGGCAGGGATTTTTCCTGTCACATGTGACCGACTCACCAAAGAGTCATGCATTTTATTGGTCACTTTACAGACTTGGTGCTGCTTGGGCTACTTAGGAAGGCAATACCACAGAGAAATGTCACTGTTTCACATGAAGTAAGAAGGCCCAGGAATTAAGTGACTGCGATTGAATCTGGAAAGGTGAGCTTAAAGCTACAAAGAATCTGGTAAGCTGGATTCTGCCTTCACTTATATTCCTGTGCATTTTATGAATACGAGTATCATATTGTGTATTATCAACATTGACTAAATGGTGACTCTCTCACTGCAATTTCCACAAAGGTGGAAACAGAAGAGAAAGCAGTTAAGAGAATTCAGGACATTTAGGCTGAGTATCACTTCAATTTGCTAACAGTGAGCTCTGCTAGATCTTCTGCAGAGGGGACTGCTCTCCTATTTAGGACAATTCTGCACAAAGAAAAACAGGAAAGTAAAAGAACAAGGGCATATGGGCTTTCTTTTGTTGGATGAGAACCACACTGGCTGTTCACTGTAGCATCTAGTAGCTTCCTAATCTATACTGCTTCTGCAGTCACTAGATTACTGCTGAATTCGGTAATGGAACATTACAACTGATAGTAAACATAAATCTGTTGACTTTTTTCTCTAAGAGCGTTAAGTCAGCCAAGATCTCCATACCACAGCAACTGGCTTGGAACAGAAGGTGACAAACTACACAATATCCCTAGGAGATCAGGCTGCAGTCTGCTAGGTGTATGCTGTCATGGTGCATGTGTCTTTTCTAGCTTTGGGACGCAGTCTCCTTGGGGAAGAGCCCTGTTGTCCCTGAGACTGCACGCCTATCAAGAACTCTGATCAAAGCTTAGCAGGAGTCAAGTGCCAATCTGAAAACACTGCTGCCTTTATTTGCAATCTGCTTTAATGCAAAAAAGCATCATTTTGATTCATTATTCCTGAAGCTGTTGAGGCTTCTGTGCCGTCTAGTATGCTTGCAGTTAACAGCACCACAATTTACAGCTTTTCCTTGAGTACCTCCACGCTCCCATACACTGTCAGAACGTGCTTAATGAAAGTCATTTCTGAAGCAGATAAGAACCACTTTTCCTTTACAGGGGCTCTAAATTGTAATGGTATATTAAACCACAACTATGGATTGGAAAGGAAAAAAAAACACAACAACATGATTAGGCATTGAAACACTCAGTAAAACTGTTACTTATAATGAGTTAGAAGATGAACATGTACAAATAAAAGCACAGCATGTTTTCTTTGAGCATCCTTATTAATGAGAGGGACTGTGGGGCTTCAGTATTAAACAGCCAATGAACAGCAGCCATTTACATACGAACAAATTGATCCTAGCAAGATTAGCAGAGCTGGGGGACAGATTTCAAGCCTCTCATTACTTTATATGGAGACAGATCTTAGACGGTACTGCCTCCTCACCTTCAATAGGGTTATCCCTGAATAGTGTCTTAGAGGCAATTTCTGTGCAGGCTGGACTTTTCAAGGAGGCCAAGGGACTTAGGTGCTCAAGGGAAATAAGCACTTTGTTCCCACTGAACTGCAAAGGAGCTAAAGAATCCATCTTCCATCAATTTTTAAAATAAGCCCAGGTTTTTCCTTCCTTGGCAGGAACCAGTATAAATGTATTTGCTGGTTGTCATGCCACTGGGAACTGTACTGATTTTCTATAAATTGTTGGAAATACTTCAGTACATTTAAATTATATTTTGAGGTTTTCTTTTTACAAAATTGTTATGCAGCAGAATCTGAGTTTTGCAGCAGCAGAAGCAGGAATGATGGTTCATGCAAAGCTGCCAATCTCCTGACTTATCTATAGAAAAAGATGAGTGAAGCAAAAAAATGAAAAGAGGTGGGTTTTTTTGGTTTTTTTTTTTTTTTTTTTTTTTAAGGCATAAATAGAATGAAAATTGCAGAAATGACAGACTGAAATAAAAGACATTGGCAGGTAAGTTTCCAACTCCAAAACCTTGAAGTTTTTACAGTCACCCTACACGCTCCCTTTTGAGCTAAGAACCGTAATATTCATCTATACAGGAGATTCACATAGATGGTTTGTGGGAAGCTGAATGGGCTTTCCCTGCAAGAAAATATTCCTCTTTTCTGGTCTGTGTAGGAGGACCCAGTTATTCTTTCCTATTTAATCAGCATATTCACCTAGAATGTGCTGACTGTTCTTGGATTCATAACTAATAGACAATATACCAGTTTCACCAAATCCAAAATGAAATGTGCAATTTAGAAAGCTAAATAGAGCAATGAAATATGTGATTATTTAATAGAAAATAGTGATTTAAGATCCTCAATCCTTTCAGCTATCACTGAGTTTTGTTTGTAACATAGTCTGAAGTCATCATTTTCTAAATACACTGTACATGTAGCAAACAATTTAATATATGCAGTTTTGCTCATACTGTTTCTGTAACTCTAGTGCATAATAATATGCATATGCAGGGCCAGACAACAGGAAGCCTGCATTGCCTGTTAGGAGACTGCAAGACTGTCTCGACTAGCTGGAAAAACAGAGAAGAGGATAGGCAAGGGAACCTCATAGGCAAGTTTTCTGTGATCTATATACAGAGATTTTTTTTTTACACTGTGGTTTACAACTACAACTGCAATACACAAAAGAAGTCAAAAGTGGGCACCCTGGTCTTAGTAGTAAATATTCATGAGGATTTGCATTTTAAAGTCCACTTCTATCCAGAAATTTCAAAGTTCTGTTTTCTCCTTCTTTCTCCTTCGCTCTTTTACAGTGTCAATTTGAGCTATTGGTGCTGACTATACCCTATATCTTTGGTTGGGATAATAGATTTGACAAACTGAGTTCATATTTCAGGAGGATCTTCCTAGGGTTACCGTATTTTCTAAAGCCCTTTCCTTACAGCCTCTGGCTGCAGAAGACACAGGACTACTTTTCCATCACTCGCCCTTCCATATGAGCCAATACATAGACATATTCTGGAGATGTTGTGATCTAGGGCTTATTTCTAACAAAAGAATTTTAACAATGAGCCAAAGCTATCCTACCACCTAAGTTCTTAAGAGAGACTGCTCATAGGCTATAAGCCATGCAAGGGGAGAAAGCAGAAACAAATAAAAGATGAAGAGATGAGCAGGTTCATCTTAGCTCATTACTGGGAGTATTAACAAAAGTTAGGTAATTACTAGGTAATTGTTATCACTGTGTACTCATTAGGAGTATCATTCTGCTTTCAAATCTCCAAGCCTTGCCAAAGGTGCCCAAACAAAAGTCACTCATAGAGTTGAGGGTTACATTGTGACAGGAGGAAGTAATCCCCTCTCCTTAAATATTTAGCCAACTGCATTGCATATTTCTCTCTCTCTCTCTCTCCATGGTCTAGCACAGAAACAGAGGCAATGGGATGATTTAGAAACATTTTAATGGCAAGGTAAGTATCTAATTTGAGAGATTTGTTACTCTATTTCTTCTCCCAAAGAGAGATTTGGGAATCTTCTTATAAAGAGATGGAGAAATTGGCTCATTAAAAATTATCAGCACAGGTTCACTAAAAAGGAGTACTGTGAGAAGAATATGACAGAGTGCATTGATGAGGACATCAGGACAGGAGCCAGTCTGACGTAATATAACCTAGAATCCAGAAAGCCTTTTGACAGCATTTTTTTATGGGAAGTTGAGCAGAACAGGCTTAGTTTCTGGACTAAAAGTCAGAGCAATAACCTGCATATAAAACTGACTGTTGAACTGAGAACAGAGAGGCATTTGTAAATAGTGGTAAATCCCATTTTTAATGAGGAGACGTGATCTCTAGGCAAATGGAATGGTAGGCCTGGTTTTACTTAACAGCTTTAATATATTCACTGTCTGAAAAGAGGAACAGGTTGATATGCTGATTCTATGCAAAAGGAACATCATAAATCTTCTTTAATTATATAAATATTAATCCTTTCTTGTAATTGTACCATAAACCACAGAAGTTATCTGATAAAGGTTAAAAGCATTAGACAGATTGGCAAGATTCTCCATTTTGCCTTTAAGACTAGTGTAGTGATTTTTGCCCTTTCAAAGATATACACCTGTTTATAGCAGTTGGTTATCTAGCACCTTCAGGATTTGTGCTTTTGAACTCCAGAAGCTTGTGACCAGCTAAGGACCACCTGAGGAATAGGGGCCTAGTTTAAAACTCTTAAAATGAAAGCACATCATTGAAGGTTCTTTCGGCTTCCAGATTCTTGTACATATAAAAGGGTATTTGCTCTCTGATAACTGTTAGACAGGTTGCTGCTAGATCTTCCAGGCTATAAAGGAGATTAAGGAGAGCCAGTCAATGCACTGTGTTGCAGTAGTGATGCTTCAAGAAATGCCATGACAGAGATGTCCCTGTGAATTTGTTCCTTGCTCCTAGAGGTTCTTCTGAATAGACTTATAGGTCATTTGTTACTCATATGAACCTCTCCTCTATCTATGCAATGTCCTGTTCTCTGTCACTGGAGGTGGACCACTTTTCCAATGAGCTCAAGATGCTGCATATAAGCAAGCTTGCCAATTTTCATGGTGCTCTGTTTCTTGCTAGGGAGGGAAGATCCATGGAGGTGTCCTGGTTTTGTCTGAGACAGAGTTAACTTTCTTCCTAGTAGCTGGCATAGTGCTGTGTTTTGAATTTAGTATGAGAATAATGCTGATAACACTGATGTTTTAGTTGTTGCTAGGTAGTGCTTACACTAGTCAAGGACGTTTTCAGCTTCCCATGTTCTGCCAGGTGCACAAGAAACTGGGAGGGGGCACAGCCAGGACAGCTAACCCAAACTGACCAAAGGGCTATTCCACACCATATGATGTCATGCTCAGTATATAAACTGGGGGGAGCTGGCGGGGTGGCAGCAATCGCTGCTTGGGAATTGGCTGGGTATCGGTCAGTGGGTGGTGAGCAATTGCATTGTGCATCATTTATTTTGTATATTATTATTGTTGTTGTTGTTGTTGTTATTATTATTTTCCCTTCCTTTTCTGTCTTATTAAATTTTCTTTATCTCAACCCATGAATTTTACTTTGGTTTTTTCCAGTTCTGTCCCCCATCCCACTAGGAACGGGGAGAGTGAGCGAGCGGCTCTGTGGTGTTTAGCTGCCTGCCGGGTTAAACCACAACAGGAGGTCATACATCAGGCAATAGGCTTAAAAAGGGGAAGGAGGGTAGAAACTGTCTACATTTCCCTCTTCTCCCCTTTCTGTAGCCACTACTACATTTGTTCAGCTCTGATGGGATGGGGAGAAGTGCGGTGAGGAGAAGAGGACAGAGAGGAACCATTTATATAGGCAGCAGGGCCATGGCAACAACAAAAGAAAACTGAAACCAAAAAATATGTTACACTCAGGCAGTTTCAGGACAAATACAGGTTGCTGGCAATTCCAAACAGATGCAGAGAAATTAGGATAGTACTTGTTTAAATTCATTACTTGTTCTAAATCCACTAGTTCCAAAGGGTACAAGATAATCAGAAGTTCTTTCAGAAGATTCTGCCGACTTCTGGTAGTATTAGAGCAATAACAAACAGGATACCAACAAACAGAATAAAGATAACTTTATGGATGCATATAGTGGACATTTTATTGTACCACTTTTGTAGCTTTAGATGCTATACAGTTGACAGCTTAGATGATCTCTGGTCTCCAAAGCTGAGTGAAATAGTGTGCAAGTGAGGAGTAGCTGAAATTGGGATGGTTCACTTTGACATGAACTCAGTGGTCTCAGTCAAGTGTCAAGTGAGGAGATGCCCATGTCCCAGAATATCACAGTCCCTGAGGAAATACTGGATATCACATGAGGGCACCCAAGGCCTGTCTGGAGATGAAGACTCCAGTTCTCTCTGATGATGGATGTAAATCATTCAAGTTTTTAAAATAGGGATAATAGGATGCTCTGTGAGAATGAAAAATGTAATAGAGGAGGAATGATGGAATGATGCTGGGTAATTGTTGTCTAGCTAATCAGGGACAAGGTTCTGCCAGCTAAGCCACTGAAAGTGAAGTGACAACACAATCTTTCACTAATTTAAAGTCTGATTCCATTGTGGAGCAATTAATTTCTCAGTTCACAAACAAAAGGTTGACATTTGGATCCCAGCAGAGAAGGAAGCATGCTTTAATCTTGCCTTGCAAAATTCTTCTCACCCATTCAACCAAGGGAGTTTGTTTCTTGGCAGACATGCAACTGTCATTAGTTTTTAATTATCAGTATAAATGGTGAACAAGCATAGATGGTGCTTGGGCTAGCCCGTTTCCCTGTCAGATTTGCAGGACTGCTTTAATCTGATCTATTATTGAATATTGGTGCACAGCATTGACTGCACAGAGTGGATTTCCAAAGCATGGATCCTGAGGATCCAAGGATACTTGGGCAGTATTGAGTACTGGCTTTACTGAACACAGAACAGCATCCTGCAAAATGGGAGCAATGGGAAGACTTGACATAAAAGAGAAAACCATAATCTTTGTAAGTAGGCAGCTGATGCTGACAAGACAAGGAAAACTGGGGAGAGAATAAGGCAGTCTGTTGAGCCATCTATTCCCAGATGTTAGGAATGTGGTTAATAAAGCAGGGAGAATTTGAAATCTTAGTACATGGATGAAACTGCCTGTGCTACAGGAACATGATGGGGCAATCTGTAGGACTAGTATGTTAGTATCAAGCATGACCAGGAATGACAGGCAAGGAAAAAAGGGAGAAAGGGCTGCAAAACATACGAGAAAATGGTATGTGCTTGCCCTAAGTTCAAATGGGAGAGAAGAGTCAGAGTTGCAAGAAGATCTGAAGGAGGAAAAAAAAATGGGGGATTTACCAGCAGCAGCCTATTACAGATTCTTAGCTGGAAGCAGAGAATGAATGCAGCTATACTTGGGAATGGATTAAAACACAGAAAGCACAGAATTGGTAAGAACAGGAAACTGGAAGTAACCACATGATATTTTCAAGGATGGTATTGTAAGGCAAGGACAAACCATAACTTCATTGGAATGCATGTTTATATACGCATACATGTATCTCTGATTAGTCAATTTTTTCCTGACAACCAAAGCAGCATTTAGAGCCACCCACCTCTCCAAAAGTCAACTGTAGTTCACTAAACATCTTCTGCATTTGATGATGTCCTAGTTCCCAAATTACCTATCATCAGAGTGCATAGCAGCACTTTACACAGAAGAGGACCAGCAGCCCTGGTAGCAGGGCTGTACACTAAAGTGGGTAGAAGCTTTTCCAAACCCGTTTCCCTGTTGCAAGATTAAACATACATACAATTCCCCAAAAGAGTGCTTATGCCAAATTAGCTTAATGATAAGGCCAAGATGGCATTTGGGATGCACTCAAGCTAAAAGCTAAGATGGAAAAAACACATTTTGGGGAAACTTTCCCCCTACTAGGGGAAAGGATATTTTTTCTTCCCCTCATTCAAACTAGGGAGAACTGTCTGGGAAGTCTGAACATCATTTGTAAAATGTCACAAAAGAAGACTTTGTTAAGAAAAGGATGGTATGAAAGCAGGAAAGTAAGGATCAATGGACTTCAACAAAAATAAACTCAAAAATGGTCAGGAAGATTTTGTTAGGAATATAATCCAAGGGATAAAAATGTACTGTTTGAGGGTTGGTATTACTGAGAGAGACTTTATTAAAGACACAATGACAAAGTGTCCCAATGCAGATAAAAGATAAGAAGCACTGCAAGAGAATATTACAACTGTATCAGAAGCTCATTGCAGATCTGAATATCAGAAAGGCATTGCTAAAAAAGAAATGGAAACAAGACACATAGCTTCGGATGACTATAAAGGAATAGCCCAAGCATGAAAATATACAATTAAAAAAAAAAAAAAAGAAGAAAGAGTACCACACAAGATAAAGCTAGCAAAAGACAGAATTAAGTAAGCAAAATACATGAGAAGCATAGGGAGGCAAAGGATAATACAAACCCATGCCTGACAGGAAAGAAGAGCAATCAACAGCTGCTATGAAGAAGGATGGTTTGATATTGTCTTTTGTTCCATCTTCAGGCAAAAGGTGAAGAACATTTAGATGAATTAGATATACTTGCATGAGTGATGTTTGATGAAATCCACCAATATTTAAAGAACAGTCTTAAAGCAGTTAGCATCAGAAAGTGATGAAGGGTGAAGAGATCCTAAGGGACAGAAGGAGGAAAAGTAACATATCTACTTTATAAAGGAAAAAAGTGTGGGGGAAGGAAGGGTAGAAGAGACTCAGAGAACTACCAAATAATCAGAATGCCTTTGTTTTTCAGAAGAATTCTGAAACAAATGGCTAAACACCTACTTCAAAAACTAAATTTTGTTTTTAAGGGCTGAGAAACTTTCCAATGGAGTGGTCAAAAGCAAATCTTGTGAAACCCTCCCTTTTCCTGGGGTTTTATTTTTATTTTTATTCTATTTTATTCTATTTTATTTTATTTTATTTTATTTTATTTTATTTTATTTTATTTTATTTTATTTTACCAGGACATCTGGCCAAACAGATTAGGAAAAAACTGTGATATATGAATCTTTATGTCAGTAGGATTTCTGACACTGTTGTCTATGCCATTAGTATGAACAAACTGGGAAAACATGGTCCTAGTGTGAATGGGCAATACTGAGAAAAAAACTCAGAAGAATTGTTTTCTGAACTTAATTGTAAAAGTGGGAGCAGACTAGGGGCGACTTTTCTAGGGTGATTCTTGCAAATAATATATCCTAAATCTGGTCATATGCATTATTATTATTCCAGCTTAAGGATGAGGATTTGTGGAAGGCACCAGACTAGAGGGATGACAGTACTGGAATGCAAAGTGGTCTTTGTACAGTCAACAAATGCCTGAAATCAACAAGACAAACATTGTAGGGACAAGAAGAGACCACTGTACTTAGGAAACAGAAACCAAATGCTTGAACAAAAGCAGGGAATAACTGACCAGGCTGTTAAAAAGGATCTTGAGTTTTATGGATGACAAAGTAAATATGTGATACTGTTGCAAAAAAATCAATCAATCAATAAATAAAATTATACATTTCATATCGACACATTCAAGGTATATAAATCACAGAAAGCCATTTGTGATGCTGATGTGTGTTTCAGCGCATGAATGGCTGTCTACATTAAAAGACAGGAACAATGTGGTTTAGCTTCCAGCAAAGAACAGCTAGGTGAGATGCAAAGTGAACACTGGGAAGGTGAGTGACAGGCAGGAACTGGCTACCCAAAAAGGATGCAAAACAGCCTTTACTGAATGCTTTTGAGCAACCAATGAGACAAACATCTCTTGAGAGAAGGTCATGGCATACCAGGATCCTATCTTTCTGCAAAGGTATGGAGAAGATTATTTCTCAAGGGCCTTTCCAGCCTTCTACATCTGTGATTCTAGATTCATGTGAGAAAAGTCTTCACCACAGTTTCCTTAAAAGATAAGATGTCTAAAGTTAGGCTCCTTTTAAAAAATTAGTTTAAAAAGTATTCTAATGTTATAGGCCTTGGTTAAATAGTCATCTGGGCAGCAGTTTGTGAGTTTTCACTTTCAGCAGGTCAGGATTACAGCCAAAGGCATTAGCATTGCTCTCGCTTGTTTTAATTTAGGACTGGGTAAATCAGAATTTTGTGCAGAACAGGAGGAGGACTGGGCCCACAATATTCTGGATCTGTTTTTGGAAAAGCAATAATATCTGCTCTGAACCAGGGGATAGTCCAGGAGAGCACAAGCAAAGCAAAGAAATGTAGATGCTCTTAAGAAAAGGACATTGCAATCTTCAACAAGTCTCAGGAAGTGCTTTGTCAGAAAAGTAGTTTTCTGCCTGGAAACTTTCTTAATCCAGCCAAGAAAAATTGTTTCTGATCATTCTTTCCCCAGATTGAAACTGGGTCCATTTCAAGGTCCTGGTCCTCAGCATTTTTCATTTTCACAGACCTCTGTGGTTCCAACTCTTGATAGAAACGCCAAAGTGTGATGGGAGGATGTATTATCATTTGTATTTCATCTTGTCAAAGGATGCTTTCCATTGTTGTTGTTATTACCATATAAATTACAACTTTGACTAAAAATGGCAATGCCATGCAGGACTAATAGTGCCATAAAATGAATTTATTCTAGTACTCTTTAAAAATATTGATTTAAAAGAACAATAAAATCTGATTTTTGTCTGCTGCTTCAAAGTATCATTTGCTTCATTCTAAATATCAAGCAGTAGAAAGTGAAAAAACCCTCAAATAATGAAAGAAGCAAAAGACACAAAGATGACATCACCAAAACTTTGCATCAGGGAGAGCGATAATCACTGTCAGCTCCTGAGAGAAGAAGAGAGTACTGATTTATTGATCAGTAAACTTCAGTAGTTTTTTTTAAACAGTTGGAAAAGCACCTAATTTCACTACTGAATTTCTAAGATGACAATGGAAACAAGGCTTCTTTGGAAAGGTATTATGCTCATATAAGGCCATAACTCAATCAGGCAGTACATGCATCTTTAGGGCATCTTGTACCACATCAGAAACACTGTTTGGCTATAACTTTGATCTGGCAAGAAATGAATCTGCCTATTCACATTTCTTTAAGAAATTGCTGTGATGGGTTAATTTTGCACCAACAAGCTCTATGACAGATCAAGTGTCACCTGCTGCCCTCACCTGCTTAACTTTATTCAGATTAGGCATTGTCTGTCCTTCCACAGCCAGCATAAAGCTGGCATAAAGCTTCAAGCCCACGTAAGCTCTTGCTAATTTGACAGAAATGTGACAGAAATTCAACACTGGATCTGGATCAAAAATTGTACTGCTGAGTGATCCATTCATGCACACCCCTGGTATTAATGACCACAGAAACACATGGCTTAAGAGGAAGGTTAGCAGTGTGTGAACTAGGTAAAGTCAAAAGGAAAAGACCTGTAAGGAGTTTCATACTCAAAAGGTGGTAGTATTGGGAAACGGATTGAGATGATAGTTATGGGACTATGCAGGAGCTGACAGGAAGAGAGAGGAGTATAGTGCATGCTGTCAATCAGCAACATCGTATAGAGATGTCTCCATGTATAGAGGACTTGAGAAATAAACAGCATTTTGGATACAGAATGTGCTGCTGCTCAAGAAACCACCTGAAAATCTCCCTAGAGGGTTAAATATAGTTTAGCAAACAATTCCTGCAAGCTCAGCTCCACATAGGCACCAGTGGAGATCCAAGGTAAGGACCTTTCCTTTCAAACAGAAACAGGCTACCCTTGGGCAGGACAGTCAGAAAAGTGATGGATAGTGCAGCAATTAATCTCTTGCATTCAGTGCTGCTGAGACATATGTGTGATAAAAAGGCTCTTACAGTGCTCGTTCTGCAAACCCTGAGAGCTTGACTGACCTGCCCACACTACACAGTGTTGTTCTTGGCTACAAGGGACTTATCAAAGCCCTGATAAAATGAGTATGTTAAGGTAGATAAAGATGTAGCACTCTTTACTGTAGGATCTGAGCACTGATATCTAACATTTATCCTCACAACACTCCCAGGATATAGCATCTGAGGCGCAGATGGCTAAAAGTTGTATGTTCAAAGGTACTTCAGAAACTATGTAGCTCTTCAGGCAGGTAGTTTTTGAAGCTCTAGGGCTTCAATTTAGATGCCACAGTCAGTCTCAAAACTTCCCTCTGGCAACTAGAGCTTTAAGTTAGATGAGACAGCCTCAAAACTTCCCTCCAGCTACTACCCTAAGACCTGTGATACTTTGAAAAGGGTTCAAGTTTCTCCAAGTTGACACAAACAAAACTGCCAAAATATTGAAGCTGTGACATAGCTAATCATGAGCTGCTTGAGCTGTTTGGAGCTCTAGTTCAGAACCTAGAAGCTATGAAGGAAAATTTCCAGATGAGGCTTTTCTCCATCTCGGAGATTTCTAAGGTAGGTGGGATCCTTTTTGCAGACTGGGACTTCCGAGATGCATGAAACTGAGGCTGAAGGGATTCATGGGCAAGTCTTTTACATCTCAGCTACAAATCTGCATCACTGGACTAACAATCATAGAATGGTTTGGGTTGGAAGATGGGTTTAAAGATTGTCTTTAAACCTTGTCTTTAAACCTAAAGATTGTCTTTTAACCTTGATTGGGTTTAAAGATTGTCTAGTCCAAGAAGTTAGCTTGAACCTGATATTTCCAGGTATTTCCTTGAAGACCCTTGAACAGAAGAAGTAAAAGGCAGTAACATGGTGATGTAGGAACTCTCAGCTTGAACACAGAGTTAAAAATCTCCGTGCTAAATCAAGCACAGCTGAATTCTGAACACGCCTTACATAAATTCCAGGTAAGTGCTGAGCAGCAGGTAAATTAGCCTGCATTGAGCCTTGTGCTGCAATGACCAGATAGCTTTCTTTTTTAAAGACAGATCACTATACTTTTCTGAAGAACCTTATTAGAGGTAACAGCATTAGCATCAGATGCATTGGCATGTCTATGAGATAAAAGTGTGATGCTGCTCAGACATGCTAGTTCAAGTTTCCAAAGCCACAGAGCCTCACTAAGATAGCCTTGCATCCAGGATACCAAGCCCTGCTTCACTGCATGGTAATTGGGCAGTTGCCCATTTGATCTCTAAAGGTCCCTTCCAACCCAAAACATTCTATGATTCTATGATTCTACGATTTGATTGGAGGGCGCTAATAATAATTCCACCTTGTGTTCAGTAGCATGCACACACTGTTTGCAGTGCAAATGTGCTACCACGGGCAGGATAAATTGCACAGGGCAGTCAGTGTTGGAAAAAGGACACAAAGTTTCCTTAGCCCCAAGCTTCACCACTCTCTTTGCTGCACTACTCCCCAGCATGGGCAGGGGGAATGCCTGGGCTTGAAACACGAACCTTCACATAGCTTCTGGCAGCCATCTGGGGAGACATTAGGAATGAGCACTGAGGCGTGGCACAGTTGCAAGGGCAAGAGAGAAGACACAGTGGGATGGGGTCCTTGTAGTGGCCCCATTCTCCCTTCGCTGCCATACCCAGATCCTGGCAGTAACTAAAGCCAGAACACAGCAGTGCAAAAGAAACTTGTCTCTACAGGGGAAACACTAAAGCGAAGCAACATCCTGACAGCTTATAAACCCAGTGCTCATGTATTTGACTGAATTTAAATAATTCTTATATGCAGGGACTGTTATTCCTTGACATTAGTCCATATGTGAAGCTCTCAACAAGTGAATACTTCTGCTCTTTCTGATTTACTGTGCATGCAAGACCTTCTCTCTAAACTCGACAGTAAATATTCTGTTTATTTTCTTGAATAAAAGGGAAGGACCAAGCTCAAGGCTGCAAAGTCAGTATAAGAGAGTCAAATTTATTCAGAGAACATGTGCAAGGCTGTAGTAGGAAAAAACCCAACAATTTAGGGTGAGGGCATATTAAAAAGAGTAAAGAGTAAAGGTTTTTAGTTACCATTTTATATGCAGTCAATTTTCCTGCTACAACCTTTGCAGTCCCTTTCTCAGTCTTGCTCGGATGCCGTTCACATACGCAATCACTGTTAATCCCAACCCTAAATGTCTCCATGAAAACACAGACAGATGCTTAAACATTTGCCAACCTGCTAACCTACTGGCAAAATAAGCACAGAAGTGTGTAATAAAATGCCTTACGGATTTGCAGGAGCCGTTACCTTCATTTCCTAAGACTTCAGCAAACAGGACGATAGAGGAGCAACACTATCCTGCCCCATTTGGGGCGGAAAAAGGAGGTCAGGTTGTGTCTGTCTGAAAGGCAGCAGTTTCCGTGGAAACATTACACCTCTCCACCAGGTGGCACTGGTGGTATGCACACACATTTTCATCTGCCTTTCTGTTTCTGAAAAGGCACCCACTGATACATTTCGACTTTCAGCAAGCAAGAATGTGATGGAAAACAACTCAAGTATTTCTCTCAGTGGTTTGTGAGCCAAAGATTAAAAAAACCCCAAAACCTTTTGCCATATTGCTGGGGGCTGAAGGAGGACTGACTGACCCTCTCTTTCTCTCTCAGCACTGTCTGACTGGGTCTTTAACTTGTTAAACTGACTTTCATGGTATTTAATGATTACAAGCCAACTGATAGAAATAGTATGTTGTGCATAATGGTGTCTTTATAACCATTAATTATGCTGTTATATTACATGTGAGAGTTGCCAAAGGGCTGGATTCTGTGATAGTGAGCTATCAGTGCTGATTGATGACATTAATATCCTTATCTTAAAGTGTAATTAGACATATTTGAAAGTGGTAACACTACACAGGGGTTAGCAGCATCACAAATTATCCTCCTCTAAACTGACTTTAGAAACTCCCTAAAGGTTGCTTGTCAGTATGTTTACTTGCTCACAAATTCAAGAAAACAAAACAGAACAAAGTAGCAATAAAAGGAAAAGGAAATGGCTTCCCTTGGGGTTCATGCATTAAAGCACATTGAGGCACAGCTTAAAAACTGTACAAGAGAAATCATTTGGGTGTGACCAAGAGAATCAAAGCACCAACAAGGAACAGGAACTGCCACCAAGTTAGCAAGCTCTGTAATGAAGGTCACCAACTCAACCACCCTGGTTTTAGATTAACTTCTTACTCCGAGTTCTAGGAAAAAACCAAGAAAACAGGATAATTCAAAGGTGGAAGAGGGTTTACTTAATCTAAAGAACATAAGGTAATTTAGTCTTTTTTATTATAAATGTGCTAAAAGGTGCTCTTTCCAGTCAAAGCACTTGCACAGCAGTACTGGTTTCAGCCAGTGAAACCTTTCTTAGCAATGACAATTTGAGCACAGGGTTCATCTCTGCACGACACTCAGCAACCCATCCATGTGGTGCTTTGTTTTGCTTCTACCTTGTAGAGACCACACAGCCCCAGCACAGTCCCTGTTCCTGCTGCTGAGAGCCTGGTGCTAGCAATTCCTAACCTCATTTTTTAGACACAAGATGTACAGGTAGAAGAGATGCAGGGCAGAAAAACAGCTTCAGGCACCTTTTGTAAATCCCTGCTGTAATATTTAATTTCCTTTAATGTGAAAGCTGAATGGAAGTGACTGTCCAGTGACACATCTAAAGGTCCACCTCTGCCTCCTCCTGCTCTAATCAAGCTGGAAGTTTCCCTGAGATATTGGCTCTCCAAGCACACAGGTGGGCAATTTTAGTTGATATCCAACCTTTCAGTTGTCTTTTCTTCTTTTGCACATTTCTGCAAAATCCCAAACCACCCAGTGCTAGGTGAGTTCAGACAGTCTATCCTTCATTTAGGGATGATATCAAAAAATCACAACTCTAAGACCATAGAGCTTGTCTTCCAAAATCTGTTTTCAGTCAAAAGAAACAGAGAGCAGACACAAAACATCGATTTATAGTTCCCTAGCACATCTGCAAATCAAAATCCTTCACGTGAAATGTCATCTTATTTCCAAATCTTTCCAAGATCTTTCTGCCAACACTCAGTAACTCCAAAAATGCAACTAGCCAGCATGAAAACTTTACTCTGTGTGATTTTTAGGATCACTGTCACCTCTTTTCAGGTCTTCTCTGCTACCTGTCTTCAAGTTTTCTGTCTTCAACTATCTACTTAACCCAAGAGTGTACAGGAGATAGAGCCAGATTTTTATTGGAGGTATGTAGTAGAAAGAACACACGTTGGGACATATGAAATTCTAATTTTTCAACATAAGGGAGGTCAAACACCGGGGCAGGTGCCCAGAGAAGCTGGAGAATCTCCAATTTGGAGATGCTCAAAACTCAATTGGTCAAGGTACTGAACTGAAGTCCTGTTCTAGCTAGACCCACTTAGACTCAGGGGCTGCACTAGATGACTTCAGAGGTCTTTAGCAGTCTGAAAATTTCCATGATTCTAAGCTTCTGTGTCACACTTGTTAATGTAAATTGTGTTATGTGCTGCAGAAACAATTGTTTAAATTTGTGATGCTTTTGTATCTGTGCATAGCCACTATTTGTCTACAATGTTCTGTTGTACTTAAGTAAGGATTATTTACAGGATCAGTAAAAATTTGGCTGACTTGATCTATTCTCTTCCTACTTCTTTCAGCAATGGCTAAAAAAGATTATGTCCATGCTACCTAAGGGTATGCTCAGTTATAGCACTAGAGTTGATCAATACTTGAACTGAAAACTGCTGGGAAACTGCCTCAGGGTTAGATGCAGCATTTATGCTTTTTCTTCAGCAACAAGCCGTGCAGTGCAGGAGGCCAGTTCTTGATACTGGAGAAGAGGGCACCAAAAATATTGCATATATCTGTCTTATCACCAGAGAGCATCTCAAAACTTCTGTAAGTGCAAATGACTTAATACTGGTGCCCTGGCCAAAATTAAACACTGTTGTTATTGCATGTCCTTCTCACCCTACACTTTCCCTCTGTTGGGTTTCAGTTAGCAAGAGCATTCTTCCCTACAGTGGAAATCCCTTTGCTTTTTCCCCTATGTGAGGGGGAAAAAAAAATGGAAATCTGTCTTCATGTTTCTTCCACAGGTGGTATTCCTATGTAAGTCCTCTGACAAGGCAAGGAGCTGAAGGAGTGTGAGCTCCTGGCTACACCTCTGTTGTGACCCACTCCCACCTCACCTTCTCCTGTCCCTTGTTTCTTTGGCTGCTAGGGAGGCACTGCAGTGTACATCTTGTAGCCGGGTGTCATGGATCAAAGTTCACTCAAGTGAGCTATGCTGGTCCTAAAGCTGCTTTATGGCAACCTAGAAGACCTGAAAAGGCCTGATAATAATGATGCTTTAACCTTTTAATAAAAAGCACATAAACCATTACAGAGACTAAGCATGCTGCAGTACAGCTGAGTAGCTCTGCTCTTCAGCAATGTGCTGCAAAAGATTCTTCTCCCTTTAGCCCTGCTCTTTCAAACACTTCTCTGTCCAGCATCATGATTCATTTTGCTTCATCTTACATAACGTGACAGAAGTGGAGATGGCAGCCCAGCCCTAGAAACTGAAATTAGTTTTCTGAAAAACATGTCTCAGCTGACTTATTATTATGATTATACATCATGGAAATTCACTGATTACTGCAAATGAGGGAGATACAGTAAGCTTCTACCAAAGGGATACAGTAGCTATAAACAGGCTGGCACAAGCAAATAAATGCACCCTGAGATTAGCATTTTGAAAGCAATGGGGCAAGGAAGACATGAGAGGGACTAATCATTCACAGAAAACAAACTATTTTATTTGGTCTGTAATGAGGCATTTGAGGGTGTTTTAAAGTTTCAGATTGTCACTGAGTGAACTATTTTCCTATTAATCTGTTAGAGAATTGGTAAACAGCCACAAAAGGAGAAGCACATGCCTACGGCATTAGGGGGAAAATTGCCTACAGATTACAGTAACAACTATTTTCCAAAGGCTGGAGGAACACCTGAGAATACTACCTCTGCTGATAACTCTATCTCTGCAAAGGAGCAAATGCTCAACAACTATCTACAGCACCAAGAATGGCCACATTTTCCTGAATGCCTCTATAAAAGCAGCCAGGGACCAGGTTTAGGAGATACAGAAAAGCCAGGCAGAGAATTACCAAAGGAAAAAATAAAGTATTAATTTTGCCTGAGAAATGGTAGGGGAAGGGAAAAAAATGGAAGCTTTCTTCATTTTATGCAGGACTTCTTTTTTTTTTTTTCTTTTTTATTTTAACCTCAGCCCTCCTACATACCTTTGTCCATGTCCAGGCCCCTGTAGGGGTGTGCCACTTCAGGGAGGAGGTGGGTTCTCTGCTGTTATGCAGGTCAGCATGCCATGCTGCATCAGCCAGACCAGATTATCCACAAGGCATTCTAATGAGTCTGTATTTTGTTCTCTTTTCCTTGCACCATGTTGCAGATGGTCTCTGCCAGTGAAAAAGCTGGGGGAGGAGGGGAAGAATTTTCTGGAAAAACACTTTAAAAACATTGTCTCTCTCTTTCCAAAGCCTTCACCAAGCTATGAATGCTAGTGGAGAATCTGGGAAAAAAAAAAAAAAAAAAATATATATACATCAACACTACCTTCACAAGAAAGAGCAAGGATTTTTTTTTTTTTTTAGACTAGGTCTGGGAATGCAAACAAACTGGCTCAAACTCTGCACTGGTGTAAACTGGTGTGGCACCAGCAGATACTTCGTCTTCAGCCATGAATAGTGGTCAAAGTTTATGTGTGCATGTTTGTGAGGGGCTGTGTGTGCATATTGGTGTGCACACGCCATTGGCAACACGTCCCTTACTAATAAGTAGTTCTGTCTTGCTTTTCCCTGATCTGGTGAGGAGAAACCCTACAGTGGGTGCTGGCACTGGGACAGCAGGCAGCCTGCATCTACCAGACAAACTTCAGAGTGACTGCACCTTCCTGGCACCAACCAGCACAGCACCACTGGCTGCTGGTGGAATATGAGATACAGCTGTTGGGCATCTCCAGCCTACCTGCTCTCCGCTTCAGGCAGGTTTATCATTGGTGTTCCCTTTTTCCTCTTAACAGGATATTAGAGGAAGTGGAAGAGCTACCCTATATGACACATAAATGATACATCATTTATTCTAAGTATCTTTACAGCTTCTACAATACACTGAGAGTTGCACTTGGTACTTTAAAGGAAAGATCTGTTTTTTCTGCTGTGCTTTGCTGTTACAACGGTTCAGACAGTCTACTCCAAGGAAACCCTAAAAGTAAAGAGTTTAGATAAGCAGAGACCAGGACCATCACAACTGTGCCCTACGCACCAACACTCACATGAGTATTGCAGGTACACTGGATAGAGGCTGCTAAGGGCTCAAGTAGTGAAACTAGGTTGTTGAAAGGGAACACTTTCTGGACACATTACAGTGGGAGAGGGGAAATAGCAGGTATTTTTCCACAAAAAATAATTGAAGTCTGTGGACTTCTAACAGCCATTACTAAGACTCTGTTTACCCAAAATATCTTTTGGCTCACATCTTGTGCCTGAAGTATTTCAAAACAGGAGAATAAAATTTTGATGACAGCAAAGACATTAGAGTTCATATAGATTATATTCTAAGATGGGAACAAACAATAGAAGAACACAGAGAGATTGCAAAAACCTGATGTGCAGTTTACAGCTCCCTGGATAGAAACATAAATTTAAAGAAATAACCCACTCTGAGGAAAAGTGACTGAAGAAAGAATGCAGATAGATCCCCATGACTTACAGGTCAGTATATCTCCATCTGCAGAGGAAGCAAGTATACAAAGATTTATGGGAATTGTAAATTGGGCAGGTGGAAGAGTTTATATCTATACTGGCTGCTGAAACTGTTAATGCAGAAAAAATGAATGGTAATGTGAAGGAGTAGGAAAATATCAAACAGTTGATAAAGGGATAATCAAAAGTTCCAGACAGAACTTTCAAGAAATGCCTTTAAGCAAGGTATCAGGTCCTATTTTATGATATATTGCTCGTGGCAGACAAGTCAAATGTACCCAGAACCTTGTCTAGAACTGATAAGCATGAGTAGGAAAAGGGTTTCCATCTGCATCTGGAGGCATGAAAATTATTTTTATTTGATATATGAGAGAAGTATAAACAACACAGGCCACAAAGTTTTAGTGACATTTGCAAAAAAGAAGAGTAGATTCACCTTTCTCATTTATGTCAACTATTTTTTTCAGCTGCTGCTCAATGGTTTAGTACTAGAAAACACACTTGGAAAACATGTGATGATACCAAATACTTTGTCTAGAACTTTCAATAAAGCCAAGGTTCAACAAAAACAATAGTCTGATACTGTGCCAGCAAACATCTGAAGAGACATCCAAAGTTTGTCTAGATCCATTTGCTTATTCAAAAAAACAAACTGAACCACAAAATGGTTTGGATTCTGGATATTAGTATGTTCTTATAGAATCATAGAATTGTTTAGGTTGGAAAAGACCTTTAAGATCATCCAGTCCAACCATTAACCTACAATACCAAGTCCACACTAAACCAATCAAGGGTAGACTAGACTAAACCATGTCCTGAAGTGCCACGTCTACCCAGTTTTTGAACACTTCCAGGGACGGTGACTCCACCACCTCTCTGGGCAGCCTGTTCCAATGCTTGACTACCCTTTCTGTAAAGAAATTTTTCCTAATTTCCAACCTAAACCTCCCCTGGTGCAGCTTGAGCCCATTTCCTCTCATCCTATCGCTAACTACTTGGGAGAAGAGACCAACACCTACCTCACTTCTAGGTACAAAGAAGGGCAACTGAAATGATCAAGGGGATGGAGAAGCTGCTTTATGAGAGAAGACTAAAAAGGTGGAAACTCTTCAGTCTGAATTAAAAAAAAAAGACTGGATTAATAAATTAGTAAGATTAAGGTTGATTAAATCATGCAGGCGGTGGATAAGATGAATGCAGAACTATTGTTCATGAGATCCTGCAATACTAGGAGTAGAGAGCACTCAGGCAAGACCTAGAGATTGGCTTAAAATAGGTAAAAAAGTACTTCCTTACATGGCAGGGGGTGAACGTCTAGTGCTTTCTGTCAAAGCAGGTTGCAGAAGCAGGTTCAGAGAGGGCTTAGACAAACCATAGACCAGAGGTCCATAAACAGATAAAAAAAGGCCTAGGCAGGAATGCACTCTCTAACACACAGAACAGTCCTGGAGGCTGGGACGATACCAAGGCAAGGGACGGACTGCAGGGAGTGACCAGTCTCTTGACCTTCCCCAAAATAACCACTCTATTGCCACTATCAGAGAAAGAGACCTGGGTAGGATGGACCACAGGTCTGGCTGAATGGGGCATCTCCTGTGGTGTTAAATGTGACAGTTCTGGTATATTCTAGTAGAATTCATTCTTCTAATAATAGAAAAATACAATTAGGAAAACAAACAACCAACACCTTTATGCTTCTAGCTCTTTTTCTTCTTCTCTCCATCTCTTATTCTTTCCTCTGCTGTTTGTTAAGTTGTTATATTAAAGACTCATTGTAGTTATAAGTGCTAACACTGACTTCTTATTTTGATTACCAAATAATATTCTTTGGAGTTGTGAATAGCTCTCAGATCCACCTCTTCTTCCTGTCCCCTATTCTCCTCAGTGTGCATCCCATCATTCAAAACTACACTCTCACACATGACAAAGGTAGTGGTATGAAGAGCCACTAAACCAGGAGAGCTTCCCATTGAATCTTTTTTCCCTTTACCCAGAGACCCTCACTTCCAGAGAGGTATTAATGTGCAACTTCTCTCAGCCCTGAAATGCAGCCAGCTCAGAGGCAGACTGGTACAAGCGTTTAATAGTTCCCAGCAGCACTAATCAGTAGGTAAGGACAGGAGGTTAAGAAGGATACTGTGTTGGAATAAATTGAACAACCCCATTTCAAAGGTCTTCTATTTCTTCAAAGCAGTCAGAGACAAGGCAAAAAGAGAGAGATAGACAGACATAAAACGCAAGCCCTGGAGAAGGCAATCAGAAAGAGTACTGAATGTGTGATGGAATTAGAGATGAAAGATGATGAGATGTTTGGCAACTAACTTCTGCTGAAAGCAGGGAAACTTTGGGCTGTGGAGCCCTTTAACCTGTGCCACATGTGTCAACAGTTTGGTTTAAGGAAGATTTTCTTCATAATTTAACAAATAATCCTTGATGAGAGCCTGGCAAGGCAGATGGCTTTTTAAGCTGTGGTATAGAAAAAGTTGTTCTGTGGTGAAAGCAACAACCCATGAAGCTATTACACGTTTCCCAACCCACCTTATGTTATTTTTTAGCAAGACTGCTTTTCTGTATAATTCTGGCTTTTATCTTCTGATGCTTTCCCTTGTTGGTTTTTTTTTTTTTTTTTCTGGCAAAACAGTTTTTTTCAGTAAGACCCAATGAGTCAGAATAAGAGATTCAAAACACTTCAGTTCTCAAGGCAAGGAACTAGAGAATGTGGTCCTGGAAAATTCAGAAAAAAACATTAAATGAGTTGTGGATTCTGTGGAAGAAAAAGCAAAGCAAACCAGTATTTAAAAGACATGAATCCTTACTTCCTTAATGCAGACATACGCCATAAATCCAGATCACTAAAATGGCAAACTCTGCTCTGCCCCAGCCAGATGTGCATATATGCATGCATTCCTGCAGGAGGTTCCCTATTCCTTATCTTTCTCCTTTAGCCATTATGGCCATGTGCATATCTTACTTGCAAATGAGAACTGCAGCCAGTACACAGCTTCCTGGTTTGAAGATGTCAGTAAAGCTATCCAGGGAGACTTCAATTCAAAAATAATTGAATAAATTAATCATATGGGAATACCACAAGTAATAGATGCAAAGCTTTTTTATTTCATTGGAGGGACTGCTATCTACTACTCACATTGTTCATCATTAGTTCAGCGCTCTGTAAGAAATTCCACAGGCCTGGACCTACATAAAAGAATGTGTCAGGACAGCTAGGCATTTCCCACAGCATCACTGTCATGAAGTCCAGTAGCTGTTAATACAGATCATCCTTGTATTTGCTTTCTTTGATCGGGATGTAAAAAGAATTATTAACGACCAATAGGCAGAACAATTATACATGGAGCCAGTTCATGTTACATGAGCCCCAGTGGAGTTTAGGATTTCTGAAGCTTGGTGAGTTCAAGTTGCTTCTTGTTCTCTGGACAGCTATTTGCACAGGGCAGTGTTTGGCTGCCTGAGTGGATCTACCTCGTGGAAAGGTGCCTTCTGTATCTGATATCTGTCACTGACAGTGGCTGGGCTGGGCGCCTGTTACTCCTGTCAATGTGCAAAGCATTGCCAGTGTCAGTTCAGGTGCCCACAGGGAACAGAATCCCCATGGGTTTTGTTTACATTTACTGTTCTCCTCTTACAGGACAAATGCTTGGGAGCTGATAGGCATATCTGGTCTCAGCAGAACTGCTGCACTTTCATTCTGCATGCTAACTGTTGTCCTGTGTCTCTTCAGGTAAGTCTATTACACCAGGAGCAAAGCAAATTTCACGTGGCTTTTCCTGTGCCTGACAGGATACTGGGTTCTGTGCTCTGCATATGTTTGTCTTGAACCATACCTTTGTCTCATGGGTCTGTGAAGATACCAGGTAATTAGTGTTAATTTTGAGAGCATTGGTGGTCTGGGATCTGCTCTACAGTAATTGATATATATTGTATAAAAGGCCTAGTTATGGGGTTGTTTAATCTAAGAGTATGCTGTGTTTACTTAACAGACATTTAAAGAACAGCAAGGAGGATACAGGAAATGGTTACACGTTAATCATCATATTTTCTCCTAGTCCCAGTCTACAGCTGAAGACTTCTAGGACACAATGTAAATAGCAAAGCTTCTCCTGCTATGCAAAGTCAAAAATGTTTTGGAACTATGGAGGTGAACAACCACGTGGTAATTTTTCCATCTCCAGGAAATCTGGACCAGGTTGTTCCATGTTGATGCAGGCAACCTGATCCAGCTAAGGTAAAGGACACTGAGGAGCATGAAGTTGCTCTCATTTGTTCCTCATTAGCTGGGATGGGTGACATGAGTAATGGGGGAAACTGTGGAACACTGTTGCAGTCTTCAACTTCTTACATCCCAGTTTAAGTCTCACTTGTATTGGAGGATCCACAACTCTTCAGGATGAGCTGTCACATACACTGTCTTTCATGATGAAAGGACCACAACCTTTCTGCTGGTGGAAGGTCCTACCCACCAGCAGCAGAGGCTTACTGCCCCTTTTTGTACAGTATTCTGGGGGAAGGACCAGCTTCCTCCTCCTTTGTCTTTTATTTCTTTTTAAATCCTGGATCATTTTAATGAGACAGTTTATAGGGTAGCCCTACAAACACTTGCATTAGCAATAACTGAACTGGAGCTGGGGATAATCAGCAAGGGAATAAAATGCTTGTCTAATTGCATCCCTACCAAAACAAATATTTAATGAACACACAGAAAAATGAAAGTAGTATAAACATAGGAGTTAATGCTGGAAAACTATTATTCTGTTTTAAATAAGGACCAGTAGTCTTGCCTTCCCTATATGGACTTTCTTAGCTTGCTGAAAGAATGTTCAAATATAATACATCCATATTACACATTTTAGAAGAAATAAAAATATACTGTCCTCTGATCATTGATCAAGGAGAGTTTCTAATGAGTGCAGTGGGTGTGGTGAGCTATTTCTGAATTCATACCAAGCAAATTAACTCCTGAAACTGGAAAATGCAGCAAGATCTGCTGAGGACTTGAGCTAATTCACTTGGCATGCTGCTGTGCTAATCCAGCTGTACTACTGCTCCTGCATCCAACCAGCAATCTCCACCCTGCTTTGCTCTACACAAAGATACCAGCTTGCTCAGAGAGAGCTCAGGATCCCTTCATCATGCTCCATTACACAGCTGGAAAGATGCCTTCCATCTCTCCCATGTGATAATAAGAAGTTATACTGTGCCACTGGGTTTGTCAGAAGTTGAGAAGAAAGCCAGCTTCTTCATCCTCTCCAGGCATTTCAGAGGCCTGCTAGCCAGTCCACTGGGAGTCTCAACAAACTTGGTAGCCTATGGATCAGTATGGATTAGTTGCTAGTGAACAGGTATCTACTGCCTATATCTCTGAAGGACTTGGGAGCAGCATACAAAGATTTGCCCTCTGCATCTCTCTAGGGGTTACAAGGAAGTCAGATGAGTACATACAAGCGCATGTGTCACTCAGGTCTGATCGATTTTCTTTGTTAGACAGAAGTTAGATAATAAGTGGCACAGACTCCAGCACTGACAGCTGGTCACCTCCCAGCTTCCCTCTTCAATCTACAAACACACTAGAACAATCAAACATTATGTGAAGAAGAGCTTCCTCCATTAAGAAATATGTAACACATTGATTTGTTTCCAAACGGGTACAATGCCTAGGATCCAGCCTAAGGTTAGTCCACCTAGGCCCCTTTAAGATCTTTATTTATACTTTCACCCTCTCCTCTTGCCTTTACGCAGTTCAGTTTCTGCCTGGCCCTGCCCTGAATGCATGAGCACAGGCAATGTGCAAGGTGATGCAGCCCAGGGCCAGAGTAGGACAGGGACAACCAGAGTTGTGCTTCCTGCCACAGCAAGGTATGAGACCTGCAAATGGACCCTGACAGACTGAAAGGATAGAGCATCGCTGTAATCACAACAGAAATACTTTGTTTCAAAAAAAAAAAAAAAAAAGCATGAAAATATATTTTAGGCTGTCAGTTTTTTGGGTTGTTTTTTTTTTTTAAAGTCAACTTAAATTCATGCCTGGGTGCTGTTTAGTATCTGTATTTCCCTGGACTTCTAATTTCTGATCTCCAGCTTGATTTGCTGAATCTTCAGATTCGACATTTAGATTACAGAAATGCTGAGTCAGGACCGCAGCATAAACAGAAGATTCAGGGGGCTTATAGCATTATTATACAATGCATTTAGAGACATTTGGAAGACTGACTGACTTTAGGTGTCTCATATACTTGCTACTGAATGGGAAGTGGTATTGAGAATATAATTATTTTAATTGCAACTTTCTTCCTCTTGCAATTCTAAGCAAGGACCAAACTTGAGAAAAGTGAGGTTCCTTACTAAGTTTCCTCAGCAAAATTAGAAAACGTGATCCCTATAAGAAGTTAACATATATCATCCATAAATATTAATGGAAATTTGGTTTTAGTATTACTCAGCTGCTGTCTGTTTAGACCTTGCTAAAATAATCTCTGGTCTTGGTCATCCAGAAAGAGTTTTTCATCACTGGGATACAGGCATTTTCATAGCCTTCTTTCAAACCTACTGGGATTTGGGGGTTGCATTTGCCCTGTGGCTTTGGACATTTTGTATAGTTTCTGTGAGTGACTGCTGAAATTACTTGTTTGAGTAATTTCTCTGTGGAGTAACAATTTTATAATCTCTTTAAAAAACTCCTTGCTTCTGATGCTTTTATATTCGTTTGGGCTGGCAGACTATTAAAGAAGAAGAGTTACTGATCTCAGAAGAAATTTTTTCCTGTTAACTGTGCTCTTCATTTTAGCTTTGCCTCTCCAGCAGTGAATACACCCCAAAATGGTAGTTTGTCACCTTTATGCAGTTCGTATGTGAATTCTCCTTCGGGGAGAGAGCGAAGCAAGAGGAAAAATAAAGAAGAGTTAATCTCAGATCAATCATACTCATTTCTAAGGGATTTGACATATGAGCCACAAACATTTCTGTATGATGGGCTCCATGCTGATCTGGTTCCTTGTGTCAGAGCAAACTGCAGGCTTGCTGTGCTGGTTGCAGCTGGCAGCTCCAAGAGCAAGCATGGGGGGGCTGTGCGGGTTGGCCACAAATACCCTTCCTGTGCCAGTGGGAGGCACAGGAGATTTCTGCAGATACCTTATACCGAACCCAGAGAAACTAAGAACAGCATATCAAAGGAAATAACACTGAATTTCTCTGTTACACTATTTTTTTCTCTCCGTGAAGGATATCTATGAAGGGATTATTATTTTCATCCCTGTCTCGACTCTGCATACTGTATGTCTGTACTACACATCTCCAGTCAAGGACTTGCTTTGTTTTTTGAGCAGCCTTTTGCTTAGAGACTTCTGCAATTCTTTTCAGTTTAGTTGAGATAGTACATGCGATTATAAAAGATCAATTGAAACACAATTTTTAAAAAATCTCAGCGTCCTAGAATGTGGTTTGTTAGACTGTGGAATAATCTCTTGGGGATGTGGTGGAAATTACTTTGCTTGCAACATACAGAACTGCTGAAAAAAAGCACTAGAAATTATGGAATAAAGAGCAAATGAGATTTTTTTCAGGGACTGAGCTGGGATTTAGCAGACATGATAGGTCAATGCAGGCAGTTTTGATTTTTTTTTTTTTCTCCCCACACCTAACTCTGTGTAAACAAGGAAGGAAAAGTTTTCATTAAAAAAGAGCCAAAAACAAACAGAAAAACCCAAACAAAAACCAGAAAATAACTTATTTTATGGAATGCTTCTTCCATGGTTTAATTGAGACTACAGTTCACTACATTTCTGCAATGTGTTCAAAGTCACCATATACTACCTTTGTTATGGTTTAAGCCACATTTGCTTTAAGTAGTATCCTCTTTGAAGTGGATACTCTCTAGATTTTAAGTAACGTAGATCAGGTTTTCTAACATCTACACCTTGTTTCACATTTCTGTAATTTCCCAAAGTTGTGTGAATGCACGTATTCTTTTTCTGAGCTGGTAAGAGTTAGATCCTTGTCTGACTTAGTTATTACTTCTCACTGTTCCTCCATCCACAAACTACGCTAGATTTAAGTTTCCACAAGCAAAACCCATATTGCAAGTTGAGGCAATCCTGCGGAACATGCCATAGCATCTGTCCATCAAATTCAACTGTAAGGATGCTATTTCCTTCTACCTCTTCATATAAATCACAATGAAACAAGAGCTATGAAATATTCCTGTCCTGTATACTTGAAGGAAGTCACTTTTATGCTATTTTAAGTGTGGAAGTACTGTTAGATGTCCATGGTGTACCAGGAAAGGGCAGGCTTAAAGTGTTTCTCTTATTTGTCTAGGTAAAATGTGATAAATCATATATTCATAACTTGAAAGCAAGGCCAGAGTAAAATTCTATTTAAATGCAAGCGGATACTTATGGAAGTTATGGTATTCCTCTGGCTCTCATCTACATTGTTTGATATATAAATGAGAAAAATCAAAATGTGTCTTGGGAGGATGCAGAGCCAAGATCTTCCTTGTCATTTTTTGTTATATCATAGGTATGTTACAGTGCACCGAGCACTGTGGGACTGACATGGTCGGACTGTCTAGCATTTAGCCCTGCAAAAATGGAAGCTCTAGGTGAACAGGAACATAGATTCAAGCCTATACAGAGCTTGTGGCTTTAACACAGTGACCTAAACCAACATTTTTCAAATGCAGATGACAATGGCTAGCTGCATAAAAAGATTTACATCTGATTTTATAGCTGATTTCAGATTGTGCTTGTCTTTAATCTTGGGTGGAAGGGTATCGAAGCCTCTGGGGAAATTAAATAAATAAATAAATAAATGAGAGAGCAGATATGTAGTTGCTTGGCTCTGGGCATGTAAAGATGACCAAAATGCAACAGCTGGGATACCTGGATTTAATCTTTTAATATACAGCTGAAAGGAAGATCTCTTTGCCTTTCCCTGTTGTTTCAATTTCAAGAGAATATCATTGCATGAATTTATTTCTGGGACAATCAGTGACTGTTATGAATATCTGTAATGAACTTACAGATCCCTTGGATGAATTCAAGGAGCCTTGGATCAGTCCCAAAAGTGCAACATGTCTTCTAATAACTGATCCCCTGTACATCTGGAACTGACAAATCTCTACAAGTGGTAGGTCACAAATTGCTCATCCCCTATCTATGGATAATTTTAAGGATTTGGATCACTCTTTTTAAGCCTGAACTCTATATTGAGTTTGTTTTCAAGCTCCCTACTTTATCTGGTTTTCCTGTGGGCTTTTGTTTTTATTTTCATTTGATTTCAATAGATGTTATTTACTGCTATTTCCCTCTGCTTTCAAGAGGATTTATCATTGAGATGTATTTTCATTTTAGTGCACAAATACATTAAATCCAGGCGTGAAGCCTGACCAAAACAGCTGGAAAGTGACACTGAAATTAAGGCTATAGAGCTGCTTCTCTAATCTGCTGAGCAGTTTATATAAATGCAGTTTAGATAAAATGAGTCTGCAAACAGAAAAGCTTAAAGGATATTAAATCCTGGTTTTATAAATGATGGCCAAGCTAGCAGGAACCACCCCATAGTGTGTAATCTTTTTCTTTCATGTAACGAGGTTATCTGGCCTCACAAGCTTCTTAGGATAAACTTAATTAAAGCCAGTGAAGAGAAAATGCAAAAGGAGAAAGGTAGCTGTTTTGATTTCAGAAATTAAGTATTTTAAAATATGTATTTCTGTAGGCTAGAGGTATGTCTCCCTAGTCTTAGTGGAAGACTTAGAGGGACAAAGCTTAAGTTCCTATTTCTTTTTCCTATGATATTTATACACGTGCACACACACACACTACACACATACTCATAGAGAGCAGGGAGAAGGAGGTGGGGGTGAGTGGACATTTCCCTTTTCCTGGGAGATAAGAGCTCACTGAATAACAAAGGTTTCCCCAAGGACAGAATATGCTACACATATTGGCAATGAGTTTGTCAGTGTTCCTAACATTTCTATACAGCTGTAATTCATGGATTTAATAAAACATTGATATCTGTTTCCACAGTTCTATCATGCAGCAAAAATCTTTACGTGATCTAAATTGAACGCTTCTGCAATGGGCTGGAGACTGCATGTCATTTCTTGCCCTGGTGGAAAAGTTCTGTGCCACCCCATCTGCTGTTCCAAATGCCAGACCTCAGAAATATCACTGAATGGGAGGGCTGTTGGAAAGAAATGCTTGCTATTTTATTTGAGTTTCTGTTTAGCCTGGTAAAACATCTCCTTATCAGTTTGTATCACTGATCTGTTGCTGAGCTACAGGCCCAAGTCTAATCTCAGATTGATGAAATGCATCCAACATGACATTTGACTCAATCTGCTCATAAATAATAATAATAATACTTTACATTTATATAACCCCTTTCAGCAAGAGCTCTCCCAAAAGGCCTTTTTGACCTCCAATTTATCTATTGTGACTCTTACTGAATTAGAGGCAAGTGTAATGTTCTCTACTCCAGTACCACATACAGCATGGAAATAGCTGTGAGACAAATTACATTTACAATGAGATTCCAGTCATCTTAGCTATGTGATGCTCAATAATCCATCCCAGCAGAGATCACCTGTAACATTATTAGCGTCTCAGTCACTTAGACAACTATCAACTGTATAAAAAGTTATCTGCCCAATAAGTGCTACCCCCTTTCTTCCCAATCTGGAATTTCCAACCCTCAAATAATTACACAGTCCTTAGGTTGACAAGATTTACTCCAGAAAAACAATACTTTTAAGCACAGAATTTTACAATTCACTGTTGACTAAAACCAGAAGTTTCATGAAGTTGAAAAAAAGAGGTTCCTGGACCTAGTCTGGATTTAAGGCGTTTGTGCCTCAAGTCTAACCAAGGAAATACCAAAATATTGAAATATACCACTGTGACACTCTCACATCGAAAAGATTGTGTAGGTCATATCAAAATAGGGCTTTGTTCTGCTTGTAGTCAGGTTTTTTTTCCACTTTGGCTTGTGAGGCTAGATTTTCAAAGGCATCTAGGCGTCAAACAATGCAGATAGGGATTTTCAGATTCATGTGCTGTGCCTATTGCAGCTGTTGAAGCCTAAATCCCATGAATAAAATTGCCTTTGAGAAATCATGAAGACTGGCTTTAACAATCTGCCAACACACAGCACTTATCTACATATCTGCTAAGAAACTCACTATAAGACATTTTCTCCCTGTTCCTGTTGAAAGCAGAGGTACAATTCCTGTTGCCTTCCAGAGGAACAGAATTTAGCCAATGTGGCTTTCTTACTTCTGTGTAAGACTTTCTCATTTGTTTAATACAGAGAGTATAGTATAATGTTTTTTAAACAGTCTTCAATGACTTAGGTTACTTTAAAATATTTTTATGGCTCACAGACTATGCCAAAGACAGCTGATGACAAACTTTACAAGAATACATGGGATACGCAGTAATAGAAAGAGAATGCACCAACTCTGGCACTTGAAATTCTTACCTTGTATATGAGAGATTCAACCATAAATTCCTGTTCTGAATCAGGAAGAACAAGGACGTGAACCTTGCAGTGAGAGCTCAGGGATTTTAGCTATTCTGGCATGATTTTTTATGATCTCTGGTTTTGTTGTAAAATTTTAAAGAAGCTTCTTTTTAATCCAGCTTTGCTCTATTCCCAAGATTATGCCCATAAAGCCATTATATAGCACCTTGTTCTTGAAAAGAGGCCAACGTGATCAGCAATTACCAAAAGTAAACAGGATGCTGATCTTATCATACATTATAGATTGAATCAATACTGTAACAGAATCTAAGAAAAAAGTCTAATGAACCAGTGATTTCCTCTGCACATCCTGGCCTTTTCTGTTCTTTTTGTTTTTCTCACCTGCTGATACCCTTGTCCCCACATCCAAACCTGCAACGTTTCCCATTTCTGTTTGATGTCTGCATATCACCGCTTGAAAAGTCAGATACGTACTTGCTATACAGAGACACCAGTTTTCAAATCCATGTTTAGACTAAGGCCCCAGGTAGGGTTAAAAATCTCACAACTTTCTTACAGTGTTTCAGCTCTAACAGCAGACACTCTTAAACTCTTACATTTGAGTTAAATATATACTATATGCCAGCTTTGCAGTTTGATAGCAAAACTGATCTGACAGCAAACTGAAACTAAAAGGTTAAGTCAATGGTTCTGATCTTGTAACCTAAGTCTGAGCTACTCATTCCTACCTTCCTTTACATGAAGTAATCACATAAAAATAAAGCACTTTCTAATGAAAACAGTAAGTGTTCAGACCTCCGTTCAAGACAGAAGGAATTTTGATAGTTCTGATTTTATGGACTATAGACTAGGGTAGCAAAAGTATGTTGATTTTCTTACAGGGGATAGAAATAAAATGAAATGAAAGCAGATGGATCTGCCCTAGCAGTGAACCATTGGATACAATACCTTGCTTCAGTGAGTATCCAAATTATTTTCAGGTAGTTTGGCACATAGGTAATTTATGTGCTTCGTTCTCTGCCTGCTATTTAGAAACTGTTTCTCAAGTAGGGATTGTTCTCTGAACTGTTCACCTTTGCATGCACTATTTCACTCTTAACTCTTCTAATATTCTTCTTAAGGTTAACTTAGTGAAGTGAATTCAATATACTTCTTTTGTTGCGCTAGAGACGCACTCAGAGACTCTGCTTGTGGCTGGGGTCAAACTAAAAACTGCAAGGGTGCTCTTAGGTGACTGCTTGCTTGATGACTGCATGTATCATGCAACAGAGGCCGTCCCAGCCATGATGTGTCTGCTGTCATTGACCAGAAGAAACTATTATGGCACAGTGTCCCTGCAAAGGGCAATGCTACCAAGCACTTTTTTTTTGACCAAATATGTAAATTCTTCTTTAGAGACCTCAAATACAAAAACTGACTTCTAGATGTAGTACATTTCGTTTAATGTTTTGGAGTATAAAACAGAAGACCGAAGCATGAATTATTGTCTCAGATGAGCTGTATCAGAAGACCCAGTGTTAAAATAAACAGCGCAGGTACCCCAATTTCCTGATCCCACAAACAGCAAACCAAAATATTCGTTTGCCTGAGAAATATCAGACACTCAGCTCATATCAAAATAAGCTGAAGATGATGGTGACTGAGGAGTGAGTGGGTCACACTGAGGAGACAATGATGGTCTCCTAGAGGTCCCCTGTCTCCATTGCAGGATGGAGTTGGGCTCAACATGTTACTGCACCTCTAGCCTTCGCCTCAGCAGCCCCCCTGGCTCACTTCCTAATAGACAGAGCAGTTCAAACACCCCCATCATCCCTGTATCAACAGAGCACTGCTGTTAACCCCAGTGTAGGAGGTATGCTTGAAGGGCTTCTGAGCTACATGTTATACAACATATGAATATTCAGGAAATGCGCATGGAGTTTGAGAATGCTCAGACCCCCTGGGGATAAGCAGCCCTGGTTTCTACAAAGATTCTTACTTTTGTAGTCCTCATTGAGACATTGAAAAAATCTGACAATATTTTTGCCCTTACTGGTACCAGTTCTCTCCTTCACTTGGCGGGGGAGTCTAGGAAAGAGAAGTGATGCTGTTCTTACTGACAGATACAAAAACTTTACAGAGGAGGCAGCTGGAAAACCAGACTATCCACAATGGGACTTTAGTATCTGGAAATCATAATGCTGAACTAAGTATCCAGGCTGTCTATACAAAAAACCTCAAACACTGCAGAAGAGTGTGATACACATGTGCCTCAGTGCCTACAACAATCCAAATTAAAAAAAAAAGCAAACAAAATACTCCCCCTCCCCGATAGTCAAATAATCCAAATGTGTATAATACCAGCATTATTATAAGGAATTTCTAGGTATCACCAACTTATCTATCTGGGTTAAGCTTCAAATACACACAAACTTGTACCTTTGGAGATTCTTAAATCTTTCAGAATCATCTGAAAGGCTACAGAGCTGACATGAGTAGATTTATAAAGAGGATAAATCTTGGCAAAACATTGCATAGTAGTTCAATTATCCCACTTCAGGGAAATCTAATTTAATTGCTGGAATGCAATCACTTCCGATAAGGTTTGATACTAACATCATTATCTGTCTGTAAATGTATCTTCACCAGATGTTTTTTCTAAGGCAACTACATAAAATTGATAGCTACCCACTTCAAATAGCAAACTATTTGTTGTTATTATAACTTGCAAAGCATCTAGTCAGAGGTCAGTAACTAATTTTATTAAGAAAAATAGAGATTGTATCTTCCTCAAAAAAAAAAAAAAATCCTCTAGTGTTTATTATTGCAGTGTTCATTTTCTATATAATTCTGGCACAGTACTTCATTACTGTGTGGCCTACCTCCTACAGACTACTCTGCTGTGCCATTTCCTGGAGGGTGAAATGAAGTCCAGAATCTCATCTCATCTCATGGGTGTTTGAATGAACTATTCCAAAATTTGATGTTTAAGGATGTTGGGAAATTGTTTCCCTATGTTTCCCTAACATTGTAACAGTTTCAATAAATGTAGCTGAACACATTTTTTCATTGTTCCAGTTTTGCAGACACCTTAAAGACAATATATAGCTCCTAAAGTCCTTTTACACTGCAGGATTTTGGCATTAGGTACAACTAGAACTCATGCAGCCACACTCTGGTCAAATGTCAAACGAGGTAGGTAGGGCACAAATTAGAGTGCGGTCACAGAGGCACAGACCTGGCTAACTGCACAAATACATACTCAGGGATCTGCAGCCACAATGCACCCTGTGTGGTTGGCAGCTACTCTCTTCTTGCTAGATTAAAAATCTGGGTACATGTTAAGGAGCTGCAAGCATACTTCTAGAAAGTACCTTCTGTATAAGAAACAAGCCCACGTGACTCTCTGATCTCCTTCTATATCCTTCTGTTGATAGGAATATTAGTGATACAAACCTATTACTATAGCAGTATTCCTCCAGCTTATGATCTATGTCTGACAAATCTTACTTTGTAGTTCTCCTCACGTAATTTATCAGCTCCATCCTCAGAGCTTGAGGTACCTTGCTGTCATGTTTAGGCAGAATGTTGATCATGGTTGCAGGTTTCCCACTTTACAGGATGTTACTATTGCAAGGAGAGTTAAGAGTGATTCATTTGGACTACTTCTCATTTTCAAAACAGACATCAGAAAGAGCATTTTACATTGTCTTGGTTGAAGACAAGGTGTTAGGTTAAATGGCTATTCAGGTAGACACAGTACAGCCATTCTTAAGTTCTTACATGTTTTAATGTTCTCTGATATTTAAGGAAATAAGTACTTAGAGGTTCTGAGTTGCAGTATGGTGGCATTTGGAGCGTATGAGTGCAAGGAATGCAATGCAGTCCTGATGCTGATACTGAAGCTATTTCTACTGTACAATTCATTGACGAATTCTATCTCAAGTAATTTGTATTTATGAAACCGCATAATAGACCCAAGTGGTTTTTTTAGATGTTAAGCCTATCCAGTGTAATCACACTGTAGTGAATGTATCTATTGTTAGCATTAGCACTGAGAATTTAAAACTCGAATAGATTTTTGTTACCTAGGGAAATTTACATATGTAAATTTAAGCAGCAAAAATCCCCAACCTATCAATATTGAAGTTTTCTTGGTTTGTATGGTAAAAACCTTAAAATAATTAATCTTTTGTAGGGGCACAGTTTAGCAAGATGTGCTATTTTGAAAATAGACCTTTAAGCTTTGTAAGCCTGCAAAATTTGCAAATAGATGAGAACCAACCCTTAGTAAATGAGATAAGGTGAGAAAGTATGTACTCTTTAACTAATTGTAGACGTAATGCCTAAAGATCTGGTGAAATAACTTCTGTTGTGCTAGGTATTAATATAAATTAGCTCAGCTGTGAGCATGGTCTCTCTTTTCTTAAGAGCTGAATAGATTTGCTGTAACATTACGGTAAAAACCTCTGGAGATGCTCTGTGGATAATGATGATTATTGAATTAATTTCCATAGCATTAAACTACACTGAAACATTTGACTCCTAGTTGTATTACCTGTTTTGCTCCCACAACCCTGCCAAAAAAACTTTATACTTAAGTCCTGTATCTTCACCTTAAATATCAGAGCACACACTATAGCCATCCTTGTCCCAAATAGTCACTGGCTTATCAAAAGAGAGAACTGGACTCTGCAAGTGAAATTTTGTAAAATTTTGTTTAATAAACCCAAGTGAATCTACACGAATGTGACACCTGGTCTTTGTCCAAGGATTCACAAAAGCCTGTTACCTCAAAACAAGATTGTGTTGTTGGGGGTGGAAGGAAGAAAGGCCAGACTGGTGGATTTACACATCTCCAATTGCAAAGCACAGTGATGACAATTAGAAAATCAATGTATTCCATCTCTTTCTACAGAGTTATTCTCTTTATACTTTAAGAAAAAGCCTGCACTATCTTGGATACCACTGTAGAAGCACTTGACGCTCTTAACTACAAAACAGTCTTCTCGTACTCAGAAGAAAATTTCATTTGTCTCCCAGAGGGCTTCCTAATCAGAGCCATCAACATCATTTGATCTGACAGCAGACAAAAACTCTCTTCAGAACAAGATACTTTACCTATGGACTGCTGTACCTGAGCAACAAATACATGAGCACATTTATACTCTCTAGAGAAATGGAGAGTTGCATGCAGAGAACCATGGTCAACCAGATACTGGCACAGAAATACAGAAGGGGATTAAAGGACGACTCCCACCTTGTGCTTCTGTGGCTCACAATAATCTTACTCCAATTCCTATTCCCCTTTGCAGAAGGGACTTATGGAGCATTCAGATGAAACTAAAGAGGTGTGGGAAAGCAGGGCAGATACAGGGGCAAGGCTGTGACTCCCACTTATGAAAAGAACCATGGAGCAAGACTGGCACTGGAAGTAATAAACCCACCACTTGAGCAGGGTGCTGGTTGCTGTTGCCTGTAATCGTCCAAGCTGGTGGAGAGATTTCCCAGCTCCAGTGAGACCTGCTACCTGCACAAGCCCACTCATCTCTGGCTGCAATTTAACACAAGTTAAATAGCTCCCAGGCCCTCAATAACAGTGACCTGAACTGGAGCTTGGTTTCCAAGTGCTTTATTTTACCTCACAGTACAGAAGTTTTCCCCTTATGTGGCACGAATAAAGCAGCACAAGTCCTGCTTTTCTTTATTGTGCCTGAATCTGTAGCAGCAGAAATAACACATACGATCAGAGAAAGCTCTGCAAAAGTGTCTGCCAAGTTTGGGGTTTGTCATCCCTAGAATCAAACTAAGACAGGTTGCTGACATGAAGAAACAGCAACTGTCCTTTCAGAAAGACTCTTACCTTACTCTGTTAACAGGAACAGTTACATTAGCAGGGAGCATTAATTAATCCCCACTGGTACTACATATCCTGTTCCCTGAAAGGCAGGACATATTTTTTAGATAAGATTTTGCAAGCACAACTAGCTTATAGCACAGTGAAAGAGACAGGTACAAAAAGGTATAAGGGTTTTGTTTGACTGCAAAATGAGCCTTGTCTCAGCTGCTTTGACTGGATCTTAGCTCACAAGAATATCCTTTGCCTTTAGATCTGCACCCAAGGACAGGTACAGTTTTGTGGCTCTTAAAATGGGCTTGAGATAATTGTCTGCTTTGTAGTTTGTACACTTTTAAAATCCTATTTATTTTTGCAGTGTTAATAGCCTAAGCATCCAGGGTTCAATCCAAACAGCCACAGGAGCCCATGAATGAACCACACAGAAAAAAGATCAGGCAAACTTTCTTCTCTTCTACAAATCTTCTCAAAATAGGTCATCAAGATTGTACCTGACTGCCTAAGGCACTCGAAGTCTCTTTAGGATAGTCATTTATCAGAAGACATCCAAAATAAGTTACACATATTTTCTGCTCTGTGCTGGATTTAACCTGAAAGTAAGATTTGTTTCCAATTTCTGATTCCTGAGAACAGCTAAAATTAAAAAGAAAAACAAACAGAGGGGCAAGAGTAGGGTTGGTTTTGGTTTTGTTTGTTTTTTTCAAACAGAAAGATGAAACTTCAAATAGCCTTGAGCAAAAAATACAGTCAACTTTTGTTTCTTAAAACTTGCTTAGATTTTAATCTGAATGTCTATGCATATGATGACATTTGAAAATAGCTTTCTTAGTGCCATATTTTTATAGGAGTGATTTGGAATATCAGCTCATTTAAGATGACTATACATTGCTTTCTTTTTTAACTGCCAAAAAGCAATCCTTTAGAAATGATGATTTATTTAATGTTTGTATTTATAAGCCTATTAAGAATCATCTTAACACTAATATGGTAGAAGTGTTAAACACATTGTCCTCTTTCCTTCTGATTTTCAGTTATCTTCTTAATATATCAGGCAACCCTCTTAAAGCACAGATCTGGTTCCACCAAGTATTAGAAGCCATCTTTGACAGAATGAGTTTTTGCCGTTATTCTTGTCAATGTTAAGGGGGCTACTGATGTCAATGTGCTCTGCTTCTCTAAAGACATTTGCCACAACCACTTGGATGGGCCAGCTACAGAAACCTACCTAGGATCTGCTTATGTTCCATTTCTACTTTGTTGTTGCTGTTGCGTTTCTGTTCAATCAATATACAGTGAAAGGATTAGCCCAATTTCCTACAGAACCAGCCATAATGTGACACCCTGGCAGTGTGTGTGCCTTGGCATGCTCAACCAAAATTACAGAAGAAGGAAGGGGACTTAAAGGTATTCAGTTCCTACAGGTTTCGTACAAGACAGAGAAGAGGAGAAGGAAGACTGGGTTTATCAGTTTTGAGAGTTCACTCCCCCCAAGCATTTTTATCTTTTCAGGCAATTCTACAGGCAAACATGGCAGCCCACATTTTGCCAACACTGCAGAGGAGGAAAAAGAGGAAAAAGTTCTTGGTGTTTGCAGAGACAGCAGAATATCTTTGCATATTTAAGTCAAAAAAAAACATTTAACTAAGAGGCATAACCTATGAGATTCCTTCATCCTATTGCTTAGAGAAATGCTTGTTTTTTTCTACAGAAAGTGAGTGTCTTGCTCTGTTTATTCTGCTCCTTGCTCTCTCTTTTTCCTACAGCAATAAGCTTAGCCAGCTCCTTTCTTTGCTCCTCCATTGGACAGTGAACAGCTGGGATTTCAGGTGTATTTTGTATTCTGCTGAATGCTTTCTTCTCCACTGGGAAAGCATCCTAAACCTCTTCTTCAAACTTTGTCACCTTTTCTTCTAAGGTGAAGAACCACTGCATAAGATGAAGAACTTGATATGTTTTAAAATCAGTAAAGGTTTTTTTTGTCCCTGGTATTATTACAAATTGTACCTTTGCAATATGTTATTTACTTATACATTTACTTCACTCATTCTCTTAATGGCAATAAGATCACAACTGCAAACCTGAATTCTATCCATTTGTCTTATCTAGGCTCTTCTTTTCTTGCTACTATCACTGTCTCTGACAAAACACTGGCTTGTACACCTGTGTACAGCTTAAAATTAATAAATGTTCCATTTGCTTTCAGACTAAGAGATCATTTATCTTCTGCTGAAATCTTGTCCATAGCTCTTGTGAAGGATTACCTTGCACAAATGGTGCTGGTGATGCCCTCTTGTTCAAGTTGTTCATGGTCAGCCAGTGTTTGCAAATTTGTGGAAGTCGATGTAACACAGTGTAATGCTTGGATGTTTTTCAGAGTATATGGCTTTTTGCTGCTTGTCCTGATCTAGGCAGCTCTGCATGTTGCTTTTGTGAACTCAAGACTTTGAGCTTTACTTCCCTTTCTACCCACATCTCTTTTCTGGACTTTCTGCAGTGACCCCAGTGGCAGAACATTGTTCTCCTCTCAGTTCTGCCCTTGTGATTGCCTTTCATTGTCAAATCACCACACTTCCTTGAAGGTTAATTCTGGCTTTCCAGAAGTCTCTCTCTTGACATTTTCCCTTACACCCCATCATAAGCTCTGATCAGAATCTCCTGCAGCCCCTTGCAAATTGACAAATTGATTCTTTAGCCTCAGAACAGACACACATTTTTCTGTATGTTAATTTGCTCTTTCTACTCTGGTTAAAAGTTGTATCTTATATGTTTCACTTTTACCTGGAGTCCAGGACTCACTCCTTAAAGTTCTGTAATGTGGAATATCATAGTTAGTCACCTCTGCCTGAGTTAACAGTAAGATGTTTAAAATACGAGTCATCCATTGTCATAAAAATGAGGCTATATTCTGTCTGTCTTCCTTGCAACTGGCTCCCACTGCTCTCAGTGCTATTTGAGCACATTCCCATCACCATCCACATTTCAGAGAGGTAAATTGCTACCAGTGGTTCCTTAGCTCAGTAATATCAGTGTTCAACAATCACTGAGAGACAAGCAATTTAGCAGAGATCTATTTATTTCAGGGTGCAAGCTCTGACTACTTAATTACACAAGTCTCTAGACCATACAACTGCCTCTTTACCACCAAAACATCTTAAAGATAGGATTATTACAGAAGTGGAAAAAAAAAGGCAGTCCACGGAAGATCTGTGAGGAGTAAAAGGATTCATAAGGGACTATTTGAAAACCTGAAAACAAAGTTAGGTGCAGAAGGGAGCAATAACCTGACAAAGGAGAGGAAAAAGTGTAAACAAGAGGCTCACTTAGTTTTGTTTCATTGCCCCCAATATACCATGGACCATTCATGGTGAATTCTAAGTAAAGCATTGCCCCTACAACAAGCATCAGTCTTATGAGAAAAGATGATTTTTTTTTTTCCTTCATAACCCAAGAAGGAGTGTGAGGAGGCTCTTCACATCCCCTGGTCACCAGCATGAATTCCAGCTGATAAAATTAATTTGACCTAATGGTGTGAAATAAAAGTAATATTTTCCATTACAACTCCTATAACTGCCAAAAATTAGGTCACTTGAGTTATGTTCCCTATGCTAGATAACACCAATGCTTTAGTGAAAGAAAATTACTGAGAACAGCAAAAATAGGAGGATTTTAAACCAATAAAAAAAAGACCCACGTGATATTAAGGCCAGAGATTGCACTGAACTTTCAGTCTGGCTTTTGGATGTTATTTCTTGCTTTACCTCCTGTGTGTGTCTGATCGAGCATTGCCAGCTCTCCCAGATTTGTACAGCCATGTGATTTGGACACCTGGGGTAGGAGCTCTTCAGCTTAACTCACAATGCTAAGCTTTGTGCTTTTCCCTGGTAGCCCCCATGTGATAATTAATTTTATGTTCCCTGTTATTTGTCTGAACAAGACAGCAGTTAATTACATATATTTCAGTCTTAAGACCAAGCTTACCCTCTCTCTTCCCAGCTTCATTCTATATCCACTAGCCTGCGATAATTTCCCAACTCAGTTTGGCACCTGTATTTAACAAACAGTAAACACACTGAAGGATGGGATGACCTTAAAACTTAATTGAACTCAGCATTCAGCCCATAAGAAATGTGGGTGCATGTGTGTACTGAGGGATTTCAAAAGCCTTGAAGTATTTCTTTTAGATGCTGGCAGCATAAAGTCCTTGTTTTGGAAATACTTTTTTTCATTACTATTATCAATTCCAAGGAGCTCTTTGGTTTTTCACTTTTCAGTTGGAATCCTATTCATCTTAACATTAATTTGATTTAAAGTTGACATAAACTGAAGGACAAAGCTTGAACAAAATTCATATCCCCTTTATCTATGCACCAAAAATAAGTAGGATGCAGCTGAATGAGATGTTTCTTTTTGGGCCAAAGTGATTTCTGGTTTTCTTCTCTCCAGCTGACATTCTTCCCAACCTCATGTGTCAGCTACAGAGTTTTTTAGCAGTGCAGCACCAAACCAATCCTTCTGTTATTCATCTAGCATTACCTGAGCGTGCCCCTGCCATAGGCACTGCCCAGTTCCCTTTGCCAGCCTGCCAGGGTGGCTGCTGGGCCTGGCCCCGAGGAGCCCTCTTTCCCTTCCCAGGCCAGCTGCAGAGTCCTTCTTGGGCCAGATTTGGTGTGGTGAGGGGGAACAGGAGGACAGAGGGGAGGAACAGGACCCATTTTTTCCACAGCAAAACAGAAGCAGAGCTGCTGTTAGCTGCTAACTTGAGCCCCCATTTATTTGCCCATGTAAATCTCTCAGCTTCTGAGAGAAGGGAGATGAACATTTCATTTGCCTCTTGCAAGCGTCCTTCATCAGGCTTGTCTTCTCCAGGACACAGAGAGTGAGGAAGTACTGTACTGGGTGGTACAAGCACCCTTGTGGCTGGGTCTTTTGGCCAGGGAGCAGCCAGTTCACAAACCAAAACTTTCAGTATTGCACCTACAGAAGACGAAACAAAGTTTTTTACTTTCCAGAGGTACTTCACTTAACCAGCTGCTCTGTGGACCAGAAAAATCAGTCACCTAACAGAGAAGGCCTGTAAAGGTCAAGCAAAATTGCAGTGGAAGACTTGGGGATACATTAAAGTTGTTGTTGACGGCAGGGCTTACTGAAGGCTGTCACGGGTGTAGAATTTACTGTACATGATAAGAACGCAGCATTTTTAATGTGCCTTTCATCCAGAAAGGGAGTTCCTACAACCTGAGTTTAGAGATGACCTAAAACCAAGGAGTTAGGCTGCAAAACCACTCAAATTCTTCTGTACTGAAAATGTACTCATTTTCCAAACCCCTTCACTGAGTTGACAGCTAATTCTTTTGGATTATCAAATTCTAGTTTTCACCAACTGGAGTTATTTAGACTACGCCATGTTTTCCATTTTTGAAACTAACATGTGGAAAAGCATATTAAAACCCAGCTTCTCCTAAAGTCACCATTATCGTCCAAGATATGTTTTGTTTAGGAAGTTTAATCAGGCTCTGTTCACAACACACGGGAACAAATTCACCGTTTCTGCAGTGCTGAGATGAGAACTCTTTTGTGCGTAAAATACAAAGAAGGAAGAATTGCATACCAAATTGTAACTAGATAAGGAACTTTATGTGATGAGAAGAGTGAAAGAATTTGGTGGATCATTGGATTTTAACGTCATTACTTTTATGGAAAATGGCACAGGGGCCTTTCATAACCATGAACATTCAACGCTCATTTGAGCAATCACACCTCTCACAGCATGCTTGTTCCCTGACATTTATGCTGCTAGCACTCTCTCAGCAGCCCCCTCATTACAAATCTCTAACGCCACTTCTTCTGTCATTTAATTTTCCTGTGAAGGCCTTCTACTCACTGCCTTACCACACTGTTTTGCTCATGGTTTCTGATGAAATCGCAGCCAAGATAATATCAAATGCAGTACGAACTGGAGAGGGGGAAAGCATTTAGTCCTTGGCAACTTCACTGAAATTTTTGGTCCCACAGAGGAGGACATTTTCATAAAGTACATCCTCAGAAAAAATTACTTTGCCTCAGGTGAGTTGAGGTGCTGTATGTTGACAAATAAAAACCTTTGAGTTGTATCTTGGAATACAAAATGCTGTAATTCATGTTTCAAGATACAGTGGTTGAAAATATTCTGTACGTGAATGGCAATCCCTGTTAGTACTTGACCCTTGGAAAGGTCATTAAACGGTAGTCTCTGAATGCAGCCAGAAGGCTGTACGCAGTTACTTGGCAGAGCTGATAGAAAGGACAACTTTCAGCTGTTGGCTACCTTTTTTTTTTCCCCTTTCCCCAGTTGATACTGTAACTGCAAGGAATTTTTTGGACAGTGTGGGACTAATCAAAAGAGTGAAACCATGAGGAGGATGGAAATGGGGAAGAACAATTTAGTAGCAGAAAATAGAAAACTCAAAGTGTAAAGGGAAACAAATGGACTTCAGGGAAAAAAAAATAAATTATATTTTAAGAGTCTTACTGATGCTTGATGAGGAAAAGGATTAATTAGCAGATAAGGGAGGAATTTTGCAAAACTGCTTGGGCTGAAGAATGGAAAACTTCAACAGAAGCAATAGAGATAAACAGCCCACATGAAAGGTGAAACAGCAAAGCCTCTGGAGATGTCAGATGCTGAGAAGCTCTTACTGTAGAGCTGATACCAACAAACATCAGCTTGGGCAGCGCAACTTCTCTGCATAAAGATGCATCTTCTAAAAGAGCTGTCTCAGTGATGCAGAGAGTGGTGCTGGTGCTGTAACAAACTCAGCATGTTGTTTGCATTGTCTGGTAAAATTAATCAGCAAACTTTACTTCTGACTTTCAAAGAGGTTTCCATCCTCCCTTGCTGTTTCCCTGCACCCCTGCCCCCACCCCGGGCAATTTTGTATATCAGTAGGTCAGTTTTGTTGGCAAGGTGACACACCGGACAAATGTGTTCACTAACCTGGTGGTGCCCCTGTACCAAAACACACTGGTGACGATCCACGGCTCACGTGCGTGTTTGTGCTGGGGGGCAACAGGGGGATGGGATCAGTAGATGAGAGCGATGCCACGGAACAATTTCATGTGAGCCATTGAGTCCCTTTAGTCACAAAGAACTTTCTGTGTGAAAGCCCTACAACATTCACTTTTACCTGCCCTGCAGGAAAGAAGACTCTTGAAGGAAAAAGGAGAAAAAAGAAAAAAAAAAAGTCAACAAAACCCTGCCGTCCCCTCGTTTTCCTCCCAGAACATACTGCCGTCCAACACAGAAATTCACCATGTAGGGTACACAGATTTTTCCTGGGCGCCCAGACAGCAGTCATTATCAGCCTGAGCAGCAGCACTGCAGGAAATTCGTGAGGCAGCCCTCACCCTCGCCTCCCTCTCCCCGGCTGCCGCCGCCGGCCCGGGCGGCTCTGACCGGCGGGGGGAGCTCCGAGCACGCCGCCCGCCGCCGCCGCCCCCAGCGCCGCACCGGCCTCTGCCCAGCCCGGCCCGCCTGAGGCCGCTGGGGTTTTAGCAGGAACAAGGGAATTTGGGGGAGAATCAGCTCAGCACCGTCCCCTCCCTCCGCAACTTATTGCAGGTCTGCTGTTCTTTCAGCAGAATTAATAAGCTCCCCAATGAAATTGGCCGGTCAGACCTAAACCTAGCAGAAATGCAGGAAGAAAAACTAGCACATCTATCATCTAAATATTGCAGGATATTTTTTAAATAGCAAAGCAATAGCACAATATAATTTCATTAGCAACTGGAGAACAGAAGCATCCTGGCTTGTTTCCAAGTACTGCCTGGCTGTAGAAATGAAATATTTACAGAATTTATCAGCCTGCTATTAAGTCTTCAATTCCCCAACAAACCCTTCTTCACCCCCGCCCCAAAACCTGTCAAAGAAATACTTGTGTACACATCCAAGGAGGCCCCAGAAACAAGTCCTTCTATTTTCACTAAGCTTAATTGTTTTGTTCAACGTGAGAGGTTGAACATACTGCTCGCCAGGTGTTACAGACAATTTCCTGTTGTGTCTTTATAAAAACCACGCAGACTCTAGTTAAGTGACTGCATCTCTTACCGTTTGACACCTTTTTTTTTTTTCTTTTATAAAGAGTATTTCCTGTTCTACAGCAATTTGTGTTCTCTCACCAATCTCATCTCCTTAATCGTTTAATACTAAATGAGCGCACCACCTTTTTTACCCCGTCTTCTCCCTTGAAGAGGTGGCTACCTTCCGCGCCTCTCGCACAGCCTCTCACAACTCACAAAGCTGACTCCTGCCTCAGGCTCCTTTCTTGCAACCAAGCCTGCATTTGCATCTTTGCCCCCCCTCCACCCGGCCCTGCCTCACCCCGGCCCTTCTCCTGCTGCCTGACCTTTCCTGGCAGGCCCAGCTGGTCGCCCTGATTTATTATTCCCTCCCTAGCTGTGCTCGCTCAGGCATATGGGGTCCCACTACAGAGGGGAGGCTGTGGCGCTAAACTTCAGCTAGGAAGATGACATTTAGCGAAGGCCCCATGCCTCAAAGCGCGGTGCTTGCAGGCACATCCTTCTGCTACCACCTGACGTTGCATCCCTGCCCGGCCTCCTGGCTTGGTGATGTTCTTCTTCATGCAACCAGGCACGGCATTCTCACGTTACATTTCTCTGAGACACCAGAAGACACTTCCCTATTTAAACTAATAGAAAAACTAGTTTGTGGATGACTCAGGGACTACAAAATCTCCTTAATTACTTCAGGAACCCTTTTTTGCTTCCTTAGACATGCACTTTGAAAGGTCCTCTGATTGTAAGGGGATACTTAAAGGCTACTGAATGTCTGCTTGAATGTCTCATTAAAATGGAGTTGTGAGCTCAACCTTGTTCTTGTTGAACAGGTGTACACATCACAGCTGTGCTAATGGTCACTTTTGTTAGCAACCGTGGAAAAATGCTGAGGCTGACCCAGCCTGGTTATACTTTAGGGGTGCAGCTGCAGCATTTTTATGTGGCAAATGAAGACACTCGCTCGGTTATAACGCAGCATCCATTTAGGGCTCAAGAGACCAGTTTTCTGACTCATTTCTTAGACAATCACTGGATTATCTGTTCAGCATCTTTTCCCACTTGAAGAGAGTCCTCCGGACAACAGAAAAAAAATTCCAAACAAACTAGAAAAGGTTCAAAAGACAAGATCTGCAAAGAATGCATGTTTGATGCACTGGGTGGTTTTGATGTAGAGAAGAGAAAACTAAGGGAAAACTTCCAACTGAGGACCTTCCTTCACAGGCTAAACCTTTCTAAACAAAAATTCCAGAGTGGTGACTCACGCAACTGCTCAGACATAGTGTTGATCATGCAGAGGACATCCCAATCCCCTACCTTATTCTCAAACTCCTTTCATCTTATGTACAGATTAATACATAGACACTTAAGATGTTCAGCAGATGATCCACTATTTTACTCCTTGTCCACACTTTTACCCTATTATGCTATCTATTTTCCCACCTAGTTTTAAGCCTGTGTCCAGATTGCTGCAAAGAGGAAAATAACCTGTTCTCCATGTCCCTGGTGTGTCGAAGAAGAACCGACTTAATTGCAATAAGGCAGATTTCGGTTAGACATTCTGAAGAGTTTACTAGTACTTACGGGTAGGAAAACAGGAATATAGTTCACTCAAGGAGGCTACGGAGTCTCCATCTTCTGATGTATTTCAAAGCAGGCTGCACAAAAATCTGTCAGGATTGAGAGTTCCTGCAGTTTGCCTTAGGCTCAGGACGGTGCCTAGGAAAATTGCAAGGCCCCTATATGCTGTGTCCACTGAGAGGCAAGGCAAGGAAGAAAACATTTTTGGCAAAGAGGAAGGGAAGCTCTGTGTACATGGTGCTATTGTCACACTAGAAAGAATTCAATTTACAGCACTGTCATTCCAGTACTTATCAGGAACACTGAGTTTGTTTAAATATATAATGTCAGCACACTAATTCTCTCAATTTATAAATTAACTTGTTGAAATCCTATTGCTTTCTCTTCTGTGTCTGAAATTGATTTTCACCTTGACAAATATGACTAGAGCTCTATAGTAACTTTTCTTTCACCTTTGTTTGATTTTGCTATAATATATTTTTAAAGAAATGGTACATTATAGGCAATAATGAATTAAGGTAAAAGGAGAAAAAAGGCTACTGTAAGTCAGGAAATTCTGGCTCTTTAACCATAAGAGATGAAAAGAAATAAGGGAGAGTTTTTAATTGTAACAAAGGTCAAAAAATGAAAACACGCAATAAAAATGGAAAAAGATCAGTGAGAGCTGAAATTTGATTTTGTAAATCTGTATAGCACTGGTTATAATTTCTGTACTGAGATTTGTCCTTTTGTAGCCATCTCATAAACACAAAATGTAATTCTGGATTAAGATGTGATAGAATAATATTGGGGGTATAAAGGAGAAGCAGCAGTGCATTTCAAACCAAATAGTGGTGAACGAGTCTATTGAGAAGCAAAGAATCGTTGACCCTTTATTTTGCTGCACAATGTGGAATTCAATCCAACCAGATGATCCCATCTGAACTTGGAACTAGTTTCTTCTAGATGACTATCTGTGCAAGTATCCGAATATGCCTCCGAAGTGCTTGAAGATGAAATACAAATAATGGGAGGTGACTCTAAATTGCTTGGACTGTGAGTGAGCCAACTCTTTCCTTCAAAACGTATTTCCTTGGAGAGATTCCAGACTTATTTTCAATTAAAATGAGAACAAAACAACTCTTGCTGTACTTGCTCTTCTGAGACTCCTGCCTCAAACTGCAGCTCTCGGGCATGTGACTTCATTTAAAAAAATGAAACACTTTTAGGCCATCTGCGTTTTTCTGCATAGCAAGCAGCCTTATGTAATCCTGTTCTGCTGACCTCTCTCCCGCTGCAAGGCCGGCCTGCGCAGCCATTGCATTAGGAGGAAATGGCAAGAGGCCTTTTGGAATACTCTCTCCCCTAGCACAGTCATAAATCAGCCTCCCAACTCCTACACTTCTGGGCACTGCATCCGTTGTTGTGTCTGACATAAGGCCATCCCCTGTGTTTCAAATCATATGTCCTGATCTTGCCTTCTCAGTAGAGGATTTGTGGGAGGGGATGAGAAATTCCAAAATCTGAATTCCTTCGGAAATCAGCGTCATTCAGTGTTGGTGATGCGTCCCCTTGGCTTATCAGATGAGCAGCCCATTGCACGTCATCCTAAACTTTACCACAATTAATCATGAAACTAATCCAGAAGAATGGGGAGAAGGGTAGTGGCTGCATTGTTTGAAGGCCAGCTAAATGAGTACATATGTGCTACCGAGGAACAGCTACAGCTACATCCTTCAGTCCCAACTATATTGTGAAACAAGGCTGACACAGCCTCAAAACTATTAATTTCCTGTTTTGTTGATAAACTTCAGTACCCTGCTTAAGAACTGTGAGGCTAGAATGAATCTCCCCACACCTTGTTGACCCTCTTACCATTTTTTCTAAAGGAATGTTTTCTGGATTGATTAAGTTAAAATTGAGAATAGATTGAAATAAAGGTGCTATTACATTATAATACTACATTACAACGTATATTCACCCTTGCTACAGCATTTTATTGGCTACCTCTCCAACAATGCCTGAGATCTAAGCACATGGCAATGCAATTTGCAGCAGCAAACCCAGAAAAAAAGCAAGGCAAATTTTTCTGTTCCTCAGTTTACCTATCTCTGAAGCAAGCATACTACAGGCCTTTCACCTGAAATTCATTCTGACAATTGAAGACTGACCAGTTTTTGGTACCGTGTGGGAACAACATTAGTTCTCCACAGAGGTGGAGATCCTATTTCTCTACTGTCAATTTGAACTACAGTCATGTTTTTGGGACTACTTCAATGTTTCAGCTAGCCAAAAAGGCAGATAGTTCCTTGCTGCTGTCTCTGATACATTTGCTCACTGACTCCTACCAGTGCACAACTTTTCATCACTCACAATAACACATACAAATATCAAAAAGCAGTATTTTATTCTGTAACATACCAAGGTGTTTGGAGAGTTGAACTATGTCTATAACGATGGAGTTCCACACTTAGATGGAAAGCAACACCAGCTTGAAATATCAGCAGTGATGTGTTATGTCATCTTGGTGGTGTTATTTCTATTGTTATTATATGGATTTAAAAAAAAGGAAAGTAACACTTTTCTGACAATGGAAGCCGTTGTTTTTAAGCAAGTCTGTAGGACAGCAGGCAAACAGACAAAGCCAGTCCTCCTGGTACAGAACGACGGCCGGGCTCTCCACCAGAAAAAGCTTCATTTTGGGATTATCGAAATGATTCTTAAGGGAACTCCATGCAGGGCTCAGGGACAACCAGCAGGGTGGTAGGTTAAGACCAGGGTGTACGCTAGATGGCTTTATGCCAAAGCACACTCAGGTTCTGTGGAGAGTGAAGTTACTTTCTGTTGTAATGGAAACCTTACCCTTCATGATCATAGAATCACAGAATTATAGAATCATTTAGGTTGGAAAAGACCTTTAAGATCATCCAATCCAACCATTAACCTAACACTACCAAGTCCACCACTAAAACAATTAAGGGTAGAGTAGTAATTTCATGTTTCCCGGCTTGGTGGTTGGATTATTTTTTAATGAAAGTAAAAACTAGGAATCATTAAGGTTGGAAAGGATCTCCAAGATCATCAGTCCAGTCATCAACCCAACACCACCATGCCCACTAAACCATGTCCCAAAGTGCCACGTCTACCCGTTTTTTGAACACTCCCAGGGATGGTGACTCCACCACCTCTCTGGGCAGCCTGTTCCAATGCCTGACTACCCTTTCCGCGAAGAAATTTTTCCTAATATCCAATCTAAACTTCCCCTGATGCAGCTTGTGATCACACAACTATCTTTATGCAGCCTCCTCTCACCCCCACCCCTTCACCTGCACGAGTTTTCTAGCAGTTTGTCTGAAACTGCAACCGAGAGGCCAATACTCACCTCAGTAGCCTGGCCATCCTAGTGGCCTCAGTATGACACTTCAAAGGGCAGCATGGGCTCTTTCATTGCTGATTATTCAGGAGGTAAAACACTCTATAGAAGAGGAACAGGAACTCCCCTTCACATGGGAAATGTTAGATGAGGAGAAGGAAAGGAGTGTAAGGGGTCCTAGAGAAAGGAGGATGGGGATAATAAACAGCCAACACAGTTACCATGCAGAGGTCATATTTTACTCTTGCTCTACCTGCAGGCTTAGCAGAGAGTGGCATTTTGTGAGTTTAGCTTCATTCCAAGGGGAAGGTAGAGACCCAAATGCCCACAGGCTAAAAGTAATAGAAATTCTCAGTATGATCATCTCAGTATTTCCATTCTGCTGTTTCACATTGTCAGTAAACCCAAATAGTAGCACTGTAACCATCCTCTGTTTCTGTTTTCAAATCCTTCCTGGCACATATGAATGTGAATAACAATTTTGAAATACAAGCTGAAGTTTTGACAGAGCCATGAAATACTAGAGTCATGAGCCTATAAAACATAGGCTTTACACATTGTCTCTTAGGATGCAACTGCACAACAAAATGCAAAATACAGACTGCTGATCCAGCCTGCATACATGGAACAGTTCAGCTTTTCCCTGCTTCTCAGCCCATTCCAAATGGGATTTGTTATTTTTCCATAGTAAATTGCATGGCTATGCAGACATATCTTCAGGTGTCTAACAGAGAGGATATTCTATTTAAGCTCTGCTACAATTTACATAGGAATATGGCCATTTCTCCATCACTTAGAGTCTTTAAATCAAATCTGGAGGTCTTTCTCATGATTTGCTGCATCTCCAGTAAAAAACATGGGCTTTCTAAGGGAATTTCTGAAGAAGAGTCTGTATTTTGTAAGAAGTCATGTTAGATAATAATAATTTCTGATCATAAAATCTATTACTCTTCTTCAGCAGAATTATTCTGGATTGACAGCCTTACAATTAAGGCAGAATTTGATGTTGATTTTGTAACTAAAATATGACAGTATCAACCACGCAAAAGGAGGGACCAACACTGAATTTTTAAGTTCACCCTAACCATCACTATTTCTGACTTTTTTGAGCACCTAACATCATTAACAGACAAAGCACTAATGGCATTAGCAAAATTATCTGGCAAAATACAGAAACTTTGCCAGTATATATTATACAGGCTTTTCCTCAAAACAGATTTTTGGACTCACTTTCTAATATCTGTGATCTTTTAGGTAATCATAGGATGGAAGTGCCTGTCTGAGGGATGAGGTAGCTTACTTTGTATTTTTAGGCAGCTGAAATGAATAATACCTTAATCCCTTGGCTACTTCATTTGTAACTGCTTCGTAATTGTGAACCAGTACATTACTGCTAAAGGATTAATTTAGTTCCTGCATGAGAATTCTCAGCACATACCACATCTGCAGCAGCCCTTCTCAAAAGGAGGTGACTCAGTTTCATCTAACACATTAGGAGTCTGCACATTCTCTACTTCTGATTCATTTCTGAGAACTTAGAGTACAAACAAATAGCATTTCCACAGCCCTTGCTGATTCAAATAGTATCTCTCCTGAAACTGCAGGTAAAGGAATGTTCATTTTCAGACCACTGCATATACTGGAGACGAATAAAATTACAGGTTTGTAAAAAATGCTAGAGATAAATAAGATTATAGGTTTGCATAAAAAGAGGCCATTGTTGCAGGTTTCCAGCCAAGCCTCTCTGTGGAACCAGGTGAAAAATAGCTGCTTTCCCAATTGTAAGCATCAATACATATTTTCACTGGCTTTTTTTCTGACCACTCAAAATCCCTGAAAATAAATATGAAATAATATAAGACTGTACAAACTACTGACTCCTTTCATATTAATCTGAAGAGGAAGAGATACAGATAAACATAGGAAGATGACACAAGAAAATACCATTACTTAAGATGCCTAGGCTAACAATACCAAATTCTGGAAAGATGCAAGGTCATGTCACCAGGCAGAGTATTGAACCAATTAGAATATGGCTCACCAAAATGTAACAGAAGAATCATTCAAATCTGCACTAAAATTGAAATGTGTAGTGGAAAAATCATGCACTGCCCTTCATTCTGCAACGTTCTGTGCTTACATAATCCTCCAGGACTGCCATATCAGAGCCATAACTACCATATTACTCCAGCTCTAGACTGTACAACATAAGGAACTAAAGATATAGACAAATTTAGCAGAAATTTCTGCTGAAAGTTGGATTACACTATAGTAATATTTTTGCATCTGTGTCAGAGCTTACATTCCAGGCTTTACAGGAATTAAATCCAGTAACACTCCTTGCTACAAAGGCAAAATAAGGAATCCCTTTCTCTCTAGCCTCAGCAGAACTCCTGTACTTGTAGACATCTATATTGGGGGTAAAACAGGGTGGGAAAATACCTTCTGTTATTCCCTCAACAAGGAATGCTCAGCATTTCAGAGGCTGGAGGCCATCAGCATTCACTTCCCTTTTGCTCCCTTCTCCCCAGTGGGATGTAACAATTGGGTAGAAAGCAAAGAAACTAAGGAGCGATTCACAATAAAAAGTCAAATGGGAAATATTTAGGACATTTGGGAAAAAGAAAAGAAAAAAATCAGCAAAGAAATGAACAGAGAGGAGCTAAAGGAGAAAGAATTTAAAAGCAGGCAGGTGTATTAAAATGGGTTCTTCAAAATCCAGGGTGGTCCAAGACCTTCCCACTGAAGACTGGCAGCCACTTTGGGACCCTTCCCTGTGCCTTCACAGGCCCTGCTGTGGCAGTACCATGGAGGCTCGCCTGTGGAAGTACCTGGCAGTGCACAGGAAGAGGGCTTAGTGCAATATTTTCGATAGCCATCCTTTGGCAACTGCAAGACTGCAGTTAAAAGACAGCAGGCTGGGTGAAATAATTCTGTAAACTAGCTTCTCATCTGAGCTTTAGGTTGTAACACACTAGTTTCTGTTTGTGCATCTACTACTGCTTGACTGGCTTCTTGGAACCTTGAGGCAGTATATATATTTATGAATGATAATATTTTGATGCATTTTCAACTCAGCACCTCCATCATGTAACTTTGTTACAAATGATAGTATAATAATTGACATTTTTATGATGTCAGCTAGTACTGCAACTTGCAAAAATACTTGATTTCCAATACCAAGCTAATATACTCATCCAATGCCTAAAATAAATTTGCTTATCTTAAAACTGTGATGGTTAGACACTTGAATTTGCTGTTGAATCTTCATATTTTATTTGCATGTGTCACACCACAGGTTAATAATATTTTTTCATTTGAGTAGAGGTATTGGAGATTGGCAAAGCCTGCCAATAATTCAGACGTAATTGATGTGTCTGCTTGCAAATTCACAGATTTCATATACATCTTGTCTGTTATAATGTGACTCATACTTCTGCCCATGGTCATTTGTATGGGGTGACATTTGTGATTTAATTTTACAAATTAAACTTAAAGCAGCAATGTAGCTCAGTTTCTTTGGCACAATAATTGGCCAGTATATTATAGAACATTAAGGTTTATTCCCATTCTCTTTCAGCCCAGCTCTTAGCAATGCAATCTGTATTTATATGATGCTAAAAAATTATTGATATCAACTGCCTCCATCTGTTGTACAACGAGATACTGAAGAGGCAAACAGACTCATGGGTAATGCGGGGAGTGGAGCTTGGGAGATATGGATTTAGACCTCAGCTCTTCCCTATTCTGTCTCAATGACTTAAACCCGCCGTGTTTATAGATCGCTGCCTGTACAGCAACATTAACTCTGTTTCCCTTATGTATAAAGGTAGAGATAGAGACCATTTATCTTGCTGAATACACATACTGTCTAACGCAGCAGGTCTCAATCTTGTTTGGAGCCTCCAAGCATGACTGTGATGCCAATACAGTGAAAGGCAAGAGCGTATTCTGTATTGATTCACTCATTAAAACCATTCAAATATTTGTAACAAGAAGCCTGTTAAGAGGTACTAGAAATATTATCCCAGACTCTGAAGTTCTCCCATATATTATTTTTGCTATGGTATTTGCATCCTGCTTGCTGTGTGATGACAGTGGTGTCTCAAGAATTTCCTCTCCACAGCCCTATAAGGTTCCTTTTCAAAGTACAAGACTCCCCCGTACACTTGCTGTCCACTGTGTGACATGATGCTGAAGTCTGAGATCAGCTCAGGGAGAGGAGCATTACAGAAATTTTTCCTTAAGGAGAATTTTTTTTTTTTTAAACCTGAGCTAATTTCGGTTTTGCTCATGTTAGGGCTTCTTTAGGGTTGGATTCAGTACCTTTGAAACTTGCAGGAGTTTTGCCACTGAACTATGAGGGGTAAAATTCATAAATGTGCTTTGTGGGCTAAACTTACAAGTGAAGTGGATAAAAACATCACTGAGAATGCAAATTTAATGCAAGGCCACAGAAATTTTTGCGTATGCTAATGTACCCCAGGTGATGAGTACAAACTTCACACTTTTCTAGACATTTCCTCACCTCTGAATTTTGAAAAGTATGTTTTCCTAGGGGCAGCTATAGTTCCCAGGAGGAATATGGTTTCTTTTGGTTTCTCTCAGTCTGCATTCCATATGGCGACACTGAACGCTGCATCCTATCCTCAGCAGCCGCAAAGCTGATGGGTGTTGAAGGAACTCACCACCTTCAGTCCTTGCTCTTCACTGTGCCAACAAAAGCCCCACACCTACTAGTTTTCCAGACAGCAAAGGTGGCATGAACCGGACTATGTGATAACAGGTCTGCTCAGAGCCATTCTGGGTGTGAAGACTTCTGGTCAGAAGATGGTAAATAATATCTCAAGGGAAAAATGACAAATGTTTCCAGTAACACCAAAGAAATGCTGGCATCCTGAATGTGACAATGTATTTTTTCAAATATCTAGCTCAAATATGGAGTCAAAAGTTTAACTTCCTCACTGGGAGACTCTTTGTGTTGGGTACATATATCTTGAAGTATTAAAATCCCTCAGCCTGTAATTAATTAGCTCAAGTAGCTTTGATGATGTTTACAGAGAGAGAAGCAGTGGAGATTGCCTGCAAGGCTCAACAGTCTTAGCAGAACAGGCCTCTTCTGGTAGGCAGGGATTTTAATAGTGCTACTCACTGCAAAACAGATCAGTCAGGGTTGTATTTTGATTATTGCTAGCCTGCTGTGGAAGGTGGAACTTCTCCGAATGTGAGTGTGTGGACATCTGATTAACTGTTGTAAATGTGAGGATAAGGCTGGGGGAGATTTGACAAGGAGAACTTGCACCTCATCAGAGAGGGTTTGAGTCAGAGCTTCCACTGCTCGCAGGACTGCTTCCAGGTTAGCATACGAATGTTCCATGTATTGCAGATTACAAACAGTAGCTGCAGAGATGTAAAAGAAAACCTACCGATGGAAGGGAGATTGAGAGCAGATGGAGAGCTTGTGTCTGAATAGAAAGAATTAAGAGAGAGAAAAAAAGGAAGCAGGGACAGACAGAGAAAAAAGAAAAAAATGGCAGAGCAGTATATCAAAAATATACCACAGAAAAAAACCCCCTGTGTTTCCCAAGGTTAACAGTGTCTGACTCTGCACTTCAGACCAGTTTTACTGAAAACATGTATGCTGTCTGGTTCGTGCTTTACGTGCATTCAATTACAGGGGTTATCCATTCTCCTTAGGGGTTATCAGTAGGGGTTATCCAATTCTTTGGGTTAATTCTTCACTTAGTCATCCCCTGATATAGAGCAAATGCCAAATACTTTAAAGGAAATAGCAATAGCAGGGATCAGGCTATATCTTTCGTATTGTGCACTATGATTTTTTTTATAGTTGCTGCTGTGGATACGTTTTCAAATTGGCTTGTGGCCCAGAGACAAGAGAAACAAAAAACATTTTCTCTGGTGTCTTTGTCATGACTATTTTCCTGCCTTACTTAAATGGGGATGTTCTTTTTGCCCTAAGGTTACAAAGTAGCAGGTGCTTTTCAAGCTTTCCAAGACTATAAAATAAATGCATGCAATTTTTTAAATGGAAAATTATTATAAAAGCAAAACATTTCTAGGGTTTACATAAGAAATCATAGTCTAACTCAGATAACATGCACAGAATCACAAACAACTGAGAGCTTAAAAAGAAAAACCTTGAGAATATGTGGCAAGGAAATGTGATTTATCAAGTACATTTGAGAAACGGATCTGTTTCTCAGTATTCTACAAAAAGAAGGAAATGCTAAATTAGTTTATCTAGTAAATAACTTAGTGAAAAATATTCATTTATCTCTTGTTATTGTACCCACATTCAACTCAATCCCTGGTCCTAGATGTGTTTATCTTAATTATAATGTTTAGTTTCATCTCTAGATGCTCAATGACTGGATGCTTTTCCCAGTGGCTACAACTACATCAGATGCCAACAACTAGGAGAATATTTTCCCTACAATGCTGCTGCCCTGAGGTTTGATCCTGTATCATTGAAATCAGTGGGAATTTTGCCAATAATTCCAAGTGATGCAGAAGGACATCTACCATTAAAATCTGCATAAATGCTCCATCTCTAATCCCAATATTCAGTAACTTCACACAGCTTCCAGCAGAGCTCCTGTAAACAGTTCTCTAAACTACAGCTTTTGGGGCTTTGTTGAACCAAACTGAAAGGAAATACATTTGACACAGAAGCAGGACAGGTAGAAGAATGCACAAACTATAGCAATGTTTTTTGGCTGTGTTACATTATGTACGTAAATTTACAGACATACATACACCAGTTAATCAATCACCTCCAGTCAGAAATGTCGGGGTATCTTAAATGATATTGTACCATGGGACTGTGTTCAGGCAATTCCTTTTCACTCTGTTATAACTTTTCATCTTGAGCCAATATTAAATTCCATTTATCACAATAGGTGTCAGTAGCTATACCATTTTCAGTAGCATCTTCTAGATAAAAACACCCCAATGTCTCTCTGCAGCACCATTAGCAGTATTGACTGCTCTATTTTCTCTCAATAGAAAGCCCCTCACAGATACCTTATTGTGGAAAAGGCATCCTCAGCAGCACTAAACGTCTTTTGAGCAACGTTTGAAGGAGATGAGATTAAATACTTAGCAAGAGTTATGGACAAGGCTCTATGCCATTTTCATTTAGGGATTTTGGTCGTTAAGGGGACGTGCTTTTCCTTGTCGGTGATGTTTTATTGTCATTTAAGTGGGCTCCTGCCATACAAAGGGATGGAAAGTTATTAATACTTTGGCTAAAACCCCCTCCAACCATTCTTCATTCAACTCTCAACAACAGAGCAACTGACAGAAGCAGTGAGGTGATCAGAAGACGTATGGAGAGGACAGCTGATTTTTCGTCAGTCATTTATCTTGTCCCCTTTTGAGACTGCATGCTGGGACACAGGGTGTTCAGTTGGTGCCCAAGGGATTATCTCAGATCATCACTTAGAAGTAATGAAGGAATGCTATTATTCTTCTACTGCAACTGTAAGAAACATTAGCAAGTGCCAAGGGGTATAGTCTAGCTGCTAGAGCAAAGGACAAGGGGCAGCTGTTCTTTGCTTTATAGCTGCTGGGATGATTATCTCAGATGAGTCTTATTAAAGGAGGTAGGAGCGGAATGATGGGCAGAGGTGGAAATCAGAACATCTATTTGTGCTTAATTAACTGGCCTCTTATTCTTCCTACCAGTCTACCAGTAATGTTAAAGGAAAATAATGGCATTTGATACATCATAGGAGAAATTACCTGAAGCTTTTTGCTCTTGGAAGTTGCTGCATACTGCTATTAATGTGTCTTCTTGGGTAAATTACTCAGCTTCTGTGTAGAGTATGTGACAGAATATGCCTTTCTCGTCCCTTCCACTACGCTCATTTTAGTCATGAAAAGGTTCTGTCGCACTGAAATGACATCTGTATTGCTGCAATCAGGGAGAGAAAATGCATATGATATACCCTGACTTCAATGCCCAGGCAGCTGAGAAGCAGAGCTTTCTTTCTGACCTCTGGGATCATATCTCCCTTAATAGAAAGAAAACAAAACTGGTCTCAAAACAGACAGTGACAGAAACTCAGGAGGCAGTGGGAAATTGGAGAACTGTTTTTAGCTATTATGAAGTCATTATTCCTGTCTCACACCACCAAAACTGCAGGTTTGGGGCCACATCTCATCAAGTTTTTGATAGACTTCTGGCCAAATAGCTCACTCATGCTATTATGGCATTTTCACACCCAGATAAAAACAAGAAGCTTGGGCAAATAGAATATTCAATTTAACTGTTACAAATGCTTTGTTTACTTTCAAAACTATGTAGGACTGCTTCTTCATAAAAACAGATTAATCCCTCTCTATTTAATAAATGATTGAACTATTATCCTCTCAGGTATGGCTATTCTCTAAGTCAAAGGAATGCTTTTTCCATTTCAGACAGGTGTATCACTACAGAAAGTGGGGAGTAACACAAAATTTACATGGAAGCAGCAGGGAACAGTCTCACCCATACCCATGTGGGAGAGTCCTAGAAAGAAGCGTACTGAAAGAATAATCTTCGAGTTTTTTTGTTAATGATCTTGAATACCAAATTGTTCTATTCAGCAAATGGCTACATGCTGCAAGCAGGTACAATGCAACAAGCATTTGACTCTTAGCAAATATTATGCTTATGTTCATTTTCTGGAGATAATGATGTACATACATTTAGATACGAACATTAGATGAGTCCCATTGGCACCTGACAGATTAAAAGCAGAGCTCTGCCAGAGTTTTCATACCCTTCCCTGCCACTGTCTCCGATTTTTGAGTTTTATCTCTCCTGACTTCACAGAAAATTGACTGTATTGGATGCAAATAAAATTGTAGAAGAATGCCCTAAGAATACACACAGTGCATTTTTACCCTATCCATATGATGACATGTGTACTTTCGGAAGCTTGGAGTTTCATGACTGCAGCATGGTTGTAACAGTTATTGCCAGCAGCTAGAGATGACATTTTTTGAGTGACACACATGTTTGACAGTTGCTTTATGGACACATTTGCTTTCAGTGAGACAAATTTTCAGATCAGGCACAATTGCATCAACTCACAGACTATAGCAGAGGACAAACCTACCCTACTGTGCTTCACAGCCTCCTGTTGAACTGCAGCGCTGTGCAGTTAGGGATGCACATTCCCGATGCTTGCGAAACTTCTGCTATAGTTAGCTTTGAGCACCATGCTCTAAGCACTTGCCCACCATCTCTGCCAATGTAAGTTTGCATGTGAAATGACCTTGGAGACAACTGAAAAGCTTGTTGTCTCAGCAGCTAGTTTATAAGCCTTAGCTGAGCCTGAAAATTCCTCCTTAGTCCCAGCTTCACATTATGCCTCTCAAAAATAAATAGTAAGTAATGAAGGGCGAGAGAGAGACATAACATGTGTGCTCCTCCTGTGTTTGTTCTGGGTTTCCCTCCAGGTACTCTCCTTCCTGTCCTCTCATCCTCTCCTCGTGATCTCTGAAAATACATGACTGGAAAGGTCAAATGTTATCCACTTCCTCAGTTTGTTGGAGGCTGTTTAAAAAGTTTCTTCCCAAAGCTCTGTAAATGTCAGCCTCTTTAACTTTTTCTTTTTTTTTTTTTTTTTAATAATTATTTCTTGTAAAACTCAGATGACACTCAGGAAAGGGAGAAAATACACTGACTGAATTTAAAAGTATGCTGCCAATATTTCTTGCTCCATGGAAAGGCAATCTCCCTCAGCACACTGGAAAACATCCAAACTAATAACTGTAATTAATAGCTGAAGTAATCACATCCCATGCAACTGCAGCATGTGACCCACTGTAAGCCTGAATATATTTTCCTTCTGGCACCCACTGAGAGAAAGAAATATTATCTCGCTTGCATAGGAAGCTCAGAGAGGCTGAGCCACTTGACTAGAACCCCCAAGGACAACCACGGTAGCCCTGTGGATCAGCTACCGGCCTCGGGGCCTGCTGGGCCACGGCACTGATGGCGGCCTGTCAGGCAGGAGGCAGAGGCCTCCCTTCTGCTGGGGATGGCAGTCAACCAGCAGCAGCTCCCGGTGGGCTGGGCTGGACTGGTAGGGCAGGACCGCCAAGGAACCCACCGAGCTGGTGGGTGACGGTCCCTGCTCAGAGCGGGGAGGGCAGGGGAGGGCTGCCCATGGGGCCTCCCTGAGGGCTGCCGCCCTCCCTCTGGCTGAAGGGCACGGCTCTGGCCCAGGCTCCCCTCAGTGTCCCTAGTGCCCTCCAGCCCCTCAGCCGGAGCCATCAGAGATGGTGGGGGGGCAGGTGTCACCAGAGGGTGTCGCACCTGAGGGGCCCGGTGGGGGCATTTCCCCTCTTCCCCAGGAGAAAGGCCCCCTCGCCAGGCACGACAGGGAGGGCCAGCCATCCCCTCTTCTCTCCTTCAGCCTTTACGTGTACCGGGCCGCAGGTACCCTGCGCTCCCTCACTTGCAGCTTACTGTGCAGCATACCTGGCCAAAAGGTGCATGGCCTCCCTCAGGCCCCCTTCGTGCAACTGCAACGTGCGGCGCTGCAGCGTCCGGCCTCCTCCATAATTCAGAATAACTGGGACCATAGCCACACGCGGTCTTTCCTCGGGGCGCCTCATGCCCCTAGGGATGTAAACTACAGGGTAGCCGCTGATGTTAGACCAAGCAGGCAGATTATGAGCATCCAAAGATAGTGAAGATGAAAATAAAATTATTTTTCCCTTTAAAAACCAGACACCTGCCTGTTTCGTAGCCTGACCAAGCAGAGGGCACTTTCTGCGCCAGTGCCACAGGACGTGGGCAGTTGTGGAAAACAGCCTCAGGCAGGGCCACTGAAGGACAGGAGAAAGTCAGTAACGAAGCAAACTATTCATTTAAAACAGTTACAAAGTCTGTGAAATTATGCTTTATCCTTCTTACACATTTCACTTAACTGAAAAAACAGTCAGTCCGGCCAAAGTTCAGCCATATAAACACAAGCACACACAGGGTTCAGTTGTGTAGATATAAGCAACCAAGTTTGATCCTGCTCCCAATTAAGCTACCGCAAGCAAGTTGAGGGGTGGGAAGCCAAACGAACAGAGGAACCGACTAAACAAGTGGAGCAATAGCTGGTGCCCAGTCCTGTGCTCAGCGCTCTCCTCGTGCAAAACAAAACATGGGATGTAATTAAATGAGACACTGCTTTGACCTGCTTTTTGTGAACTTGAATGCATGAGCTTTAAACTTAAAAAAAGAAAAGGCGGTGTCATTTATGTAGCTTGCTGACCTTTATACATGATCTGTTTATGACACGTCTGTACTTCCTTATCCTTCCTTGACTTTCCTCCCTCTATCACTGTGAAATGGTTTTATTTATTTATTTACTTTCATTTATTTTGAATATGGCTTTTTTTTTTTTTCAGAAATAAGTACACTGAAAAAAATGCTAATAAAAAGCTGCAAACCTCTAGTGTAAAAGGTAGACTCCTTTTAAGGCTTTGCCTCCATACAAATTTATAATTTTGTCTGGAGGTCCCTTTCCCATATATTCATATCAATAAACTACTTAGAAAAATACATGTTCTGGACTAATGCTAATGATTAAATAGAGTGGGGACAGATCTACACTGTTGATGTAATCTGTTGATCTAATCTGTTAATCTACATCATGATAAATGAACTTGTAGATGTTGGTCTACATACTGATATACATTATCTGGACTGTGACAAGAGTCTGCACTCTTGTAATGAAGTTCATGTTGGATTTACTGCGAGTTTTGCATCTTCAATTCCACAGGGCAAAAAAGGGTTTTTTTCTGGCTTTTTATGTATTTCACTGTAAGGAGAGTCTCCTATTTCTGCATGCAGGCTCAAGGTCATCAATAATCCACAGAAGTAGCAATGGAGCAAAGTGGAAACACAAAGCCCTCTGCCATTTTTAAACCCAATTCTTACCAGGTACAGGAAACACAGGATTAATTGCTCACACTCTTTACTAATTTTATGACAACACAAATTATCTCTGTGCCACTTCTGACTACATATTGTGGAAAGATATTGCAGTACTGGGAATATCTTTCTGGGAAGCTGCCGATTCAACTTTGCACTATCCTGATAAAAAAGTGCATCTGATACAAGGACCTGGAATAGCTTCTTCATTTTCTAGTCTGGATTTTTCCCAGCTCTTCCATACTGTATTGACACAAAACTAAACTTCTGGGGCATTCTTGAGGTAGGGTAGTTCCGTCCAAGAAATATGCTATTTCAGTCTATGGCAACTTCAAATCTTCAGTCTGTAAGCCCCCTTATTTTACTGGGGTTACAGCTGTGGAACCTGCTCCTCTGGGGTTGTTTCGGAAAAGGAGTTAATACTGTTTACTTCAAACTTGGCACAGACTCAGCTGAGAGAGCAATCTCTGAGCAGAAATTGTGCTTGCAATCTCTATCCTGTTTGGAAAACTTCAAATGAATAAAAACATATGAAATGAGAGGTTTTGAGAAAATCTATAACCAGAGGGACATCTCTAATAACCTGTTTTGGCTCCTAAGGTGCCTCTGGAGAGTTGGTTTAGACCAAGACCTCCGGAAATACAAGGAAACAATTTCCCACAGGACAAATTGATGTAGAGAACTACAGTTGCTAGTCCATTCTTTAGCTTGCAGAAGAAAAAGTTTCAGATAAATAGACTTTTTCATATCCCTAAGGAGATAAGAAGTCAAAGATGCAGGCATGATTAGGTTTGTGCTTTACCTGTAAAAGCAAAAATTTTGTCTTGGTAACCTTCTGAGCAGCAGACTTATGCGGTCATATGCTGGAGCATATTAACATGCAGAAAGCATTCAAGGAAATATAAGCCTGTTTCCTATATTGACATATCTACAAGTGTAAAAGTGTGCCATGCACAGTCTTCATAAGATACATACCCTGATATCTCGGAGCTTAACCAAGAACACATATCAAGCCTAGCCTCAGAATGATAAATGGTGGCAAAAGGTGAATATTATTTTACTCCTTACAAATGAAAACCAGTGATTTACAGTGTTATGCTTTGGATATAGAGCTAAGACATCTCCTATCAATCATCCAGAATAAAACTATTACTTTGGAGTGGCTGGAGACAGACAGACCTGCTGGAAACTTTGGCAAAACTTTTCAAAACACAGGTGCACCAGATTAGGCACCTAAGAACAGATGTAGGCCTACATGGGAAGCTAGAAATTCAGGAGAACTGAAAGCCCCGAGCCCCTACAACAAAATAATGCCTAATGAAATTACCAGACAAACATTTGGCAGCCAGAGGTCAATATTTTTGCCCTTAAGGAGTTACACTGATCAGGTCATCAGTTATTCATAAAAGTCCATTTTTTTAATATATACAAACTGCCTGTTGTCTTTTTATGTTTTGGTCATTTACTTTCCAATATGATGGTGCACAATTGTAAACAGTGTAGGAAGAATATGGCCAGAGAATAGAGTAGCTCCAAGTTTATAAGCTCATAAATACGTTTCAAAAAATAGACCGAGTGAACCCAAATCACAACACCTGAAAAACTTGAATTTTAATATAGTTTGAAAAATTTGTTGAATTCTTCACTTCCTACTTTCGATCCCTTACTTGGATCCTGTTTCTTAGCACTATATGATGCAAATGGAGGGGCAGAGCTGCTAAAAGCTGAGCTTTTTTAACCAGCTACAAGGCCAATATTATATACTTGGAGTGTATAAAAAAGGTTACAGCAAGAAAAGCTAGTCTGATGAGATGCTGAGCTGAGCTTGGGAAGTTACACTGAGGTAGCACACTTGCTTAATAACAAATGCAAGGTAATTCAAGGCAGCTTACCCCTTACCAAAAGAGAGATAAGCAATAGCTTTCTTGACAACAGTCCTACAAGATCTGATTCCTTTAAAGCTGCTCCACTTCAAGACGGCTTTCAGAAGAGGAGAAACCAGGGTTTAGCAAGCATTTGAGTCACCAGCCTGCCAGGTACTCTCAGCTCCATCAGCTTCCATGCTAGTCTAGGATGAGGCTTGAACCTGGGAGTGCACAGTAAGATGCATTAACCACACCTCCCCTTCTGCCTCATAAAATGCAATAGGCTAGCCATAAATAGATATGCTTTATCTAAATATGTTACACAGCTTTGAAGTGTATAACTAAATTTCATTTTTGGGGGTGGGGGGTAAGAGGAGCATCAAATATGTTAGCTCACTAACTGTAAGTTAAAACAAATGAAAAAACCCCATCATTTTCCCCCCCACGCACCTTTCCCAGAACTGTGAGATTTAGTATACCAAGATTTAACATCTCAGTTAGAAAAAGGAGCTCAGAAAGATATGGCAGAACATATGGCATGAAGAAGGTGTTAAACGGCAGAATTTGAAAATTATTTGCAAGATGCTCCATAAATATTCCAACCCCAAACACAAGCTGTTTTTCAGCAGACTCTTGATGGAAGTATATGCACACAATAAAACGATACGAGCTCACAAATGGCCTGTTCCAGTATCACTCTGAATGGCATGATATAAAATTAACCTGTGTGTAAGAGGAGTAGTTGCTAGCTTGGCCATACAATGTCATTGTTTCCACTGTACTCAACAGCAGTGGACAATATTCAGTGATGACAACGGCTCTCATAGAGTGCATTGCATCTATCAGCCCAAAGGATGAGCTCTCAAAAAGAGCAAAATCAATGCATTTCACAACCTATATTGCTCCAGCATACAGGACTTCTGGACACATTTCGGCTGAATCCCGGATGCGTATGAAGTCAACAGGAGACACTGATGAAAATCACGCTGTTAGGCTTTTACTTAGGGTAGCGAATTACTTGTGTGTAGCTGCATTTTAGTTGACATCAGTTGACTGGAGTTTCTTACTAGGCATTTTAATAATACAATCACAGGCACTTAACAACAACAACAACAAAGACAGGAATCCATTTAAAATCTGAGACTATCTGAGCTCTTACTGCTGAATGCCACTGAGGAGATCAGCTAACATATGAAGTATTGCAGAATGCTAACAAGAAAGGAAACATAAACAAAGTCCTTTGGGGCACACTGTTAATTCTCATGTAAGTTGCCACAAATCTATCTACCGTCCACACAAATGAGACATAATCTTAAATTTCCATCTATCAATCAAAAAACAATTTCCTTTCTTTGAGTGAAGTAAAAACAGAAGGATGTGGCTGAAAGCTTCACAAACGGAAATCTCATCACAAAACCAGATATTTAAGTTAGTTTAGCCAGGTTTGTGATTCAAGAGAACATTTCCCCACAGAGTTCCCTCATTTGGGTCTGCTTTTGGGTGGTACTCAACACACAGCTCATAAAATTCAGCACAGTAGGTAACATACCATTTTATTGTGAATGTTTTGTTTCACCTCCAAGGCATCTCTTAAATGCTAGTCTTTGAGGGACTCATTTGCTTTCATCTGCACACGCCTCCAGCTGGTAGTCCTGCAGTAAAGCCACAACCTTCCTATTCCATGACTCTTAATTCAAATACTTTTGTGCATTGGAGAGATGCTGACAGAAAAAAAAAAGTGTTGCACAAAGGTGTCTTGACAAGAACTCAGACAACCAAGGCCATGATGTGCCTCTGAACTGCCTCTCCTCAATGTCTCATTAAGCATGGATGTTTTTCCTTTGGGGAAAATAATACAAGGTACTGGCTTCATCTTTTTAAGCTGCTGTTATAACCTAGGTCTAAAATACATAATCATAGAATCATAGAATTGTTTAGGTTGGAAAAGACCTTTAAGATCACCCAGTCCAACCATTAACCTAACATTACCAAGTCCACACTAAACCAATCAAGGGTAGACTAGACTAAACCATGTCCCAAAGTGCCACGTCTACCCGTTTTTTGAACACCTCCAGGGATGGTGACTCCACCACCTCTCTGGGCAGCCTGTTCCAATGCTTGGTCACTCTTTCAGTAAAGAAATTTTTCCTAATATCCAACCTAAACCTCCCCTGATACAACTTGAGGCCATTTCTTCTTGTCCTATCGCTAACTACTTGGGAGAAGAGACCAACACCCACCTCACTCCAACCTCCTTTCAGGTAGTTGTGGTGAGCAATAAGGTCTCCCCTCAGCCTCCTCTTCTCCAGGCTAAACAACCCCAGCTCCCTCAGCCGCTCCTCATAAGGCCTGTGCTCCACACCCTTCACCAGCTTCATTGCCCTTCTCTGAACACGCTGCAGCACCTCAATGTCTTTCTTGTATTGAGGGACCCAAAACTGGACACAGTATTCCAGGTGCGGCCTCACCAGCGCCAAGTATAGGGGGACAATCACCTCCCTGCTCCTGCTGGCCACACTATTCCTGATAAAAGCCAGGATGCTGTTGGCCTTCTTGGCCACCTGGGCACACTGCTGGCGTATATTCAGCCGGCTGTCAGCCAGCACCCCCAGGTCCTTTTCGGCCAGGCAGCTTTCCAGCTACTCTTCCCCAAGCCTGTAGTGTTGCATGAGGTTGTTGTGCCCAAAGTGCAGGACCCGACACTTGGCCTTGTTGAACCTCATACAGTTGGCCACGGCCCATCGGTCCAGCCTGTCCAGGTCCCTCTGCAGGGCCATCCTACCCTCCAGCAGATCGACACTCACACCCAACTTGGTGTTATGTGCAAACTTACTGAGGGTGCACTCAATCCCCTCATCCAGATCATCGATAAAGATATTAAACAAGGCTGGCCCCAAAACAGAGCCCTGGGGAACACCGCTCGTGACTGGTCACCAACTGGACTTAACTCCATTTACCACAACTCTCTGGGCTCGGCCACCCAACCAGTTTTTTACCCAGCGAACAGTACGCCCATCCAAGCCATGATCTGCCAGCTTTCCAAGGAGAATATTATGGGAGATGGTGTCAAAAGCTTTGCTAAAGTCCAGGTAAATGACATCCACAGCCTTCCCATCATCTGCCAGGCAGGTCACCATACATTATTACTTATTTTAAAAGGAAAGGATGCCTTGGGCGACCAGCTGTCTTTATGTATGACTATTCTGCTTAGAAGCAAAGGTCCGTATTTACTATTATTCATTTGCAATATTGCAAATGTTGTTGGAAGCCCTAGAGAAAAGAAACCATGTGTGGAGACTGTGAGTAAAATGAACCAATGTAGATGGCAAAAGGGGCAAAATGAAGGAAGAGGGGCAACAGAGGGCAAAAGTAAATAAAGATGCAGTCAAAAGATGACCTTCAGGAAACCAGATGCTGGTGCATAAATACTCCGTCTGCAGAGCGCTCTCTCTGCCAGCAAAGATAACTCCCTACCGGAACTGCAGATGCTGCAGGACAAACCCAGAGTCCGACAGGTCCTCTCTGCACAATGAGAATCATTCATGTTGGTACAGGGTGTTCAACTGGTAGGTTGCAGCAGTGCCGTGAACTGACCTGGAGGCACTCTGTCCTGGGTCTTAGAGTCCAATCCCTCTCTGTACAAGCATCACAACATAAAATCCTTCCACAAGCCACCTGAGACCTATCTTGAGACCAGGTGGATACTTTACATCAGCCACTCCTATTGAAAGGCTGTTTAAGAACTCACTTCTCTGACCATTAGATAACTCCTCTTCACTTTTAACCTTAATGTAATTACACCTGATTTATACATGCTGCTTCTCCCCCTCTTATGTAGTACTGTGTTTACTTAGGGTAATCAATCTCCTCTGATCCTTCATTAGATTAGCCAGGTCAATACTCATAGATTTCCATTCCCCATATTATTCAGGTAGCTCCCACTTGATCAAGGTTTATTTAATCTTACCCAGCTATTGCAGAGCACCACTCTCTACACAATATTCTAGATGAGGCCACAGATGAGTCTTGCACAATGAAATTAATATTTCCCCTCTGTTGACAGTATCTCACCTGAAATTGCCCCTGCTTTCACCCTTTTCCCCACTCCCTCGCTGCTGTGATCAAACAGGCCTGTTTCTCTCTGCTTATGTTGCTTTTTCTCTAGCTGATGGCAATACTGTTGACAGCAGAAGGTTTTGTTCTGTATCTGAATGTGTCTAACCCTACATACTGCCCTGGACTGACTATTAATCTTCATCCTATTTCTTTTCTTATCCTTAAGGTCATCCAATTCTTGCAGTGTAACACTCCAGTCCTACACTGCATTGATGGCCCCTCCTTGGGCTGTGTCATCACTGCAGTCTATTTGCTCCTTCCTCATTTTGTGCCAGGTTTATTTATGAAAATGCTAAACAGGATTGCTTTTGAGACCTATCCTTAAAGAACACTGGCAATAGCACCCTTCCAGCTTAAATGTTTCCCTTAATAATCTGTGTCATCTCCCCACTAAACCAGATACTTTACCACTGTACAGTTCTTACACAAGTCCACATCTTCCTCAGATGAACACTTAATTTCATATTCTGTATCCTGTCAAATGCTCTACTGTGGGTTAAGCAACACTTGCTGAATTTCCTTTGCCTAAAAAGCAGGTATCTTACCAAAAAAAGAACACAAACATATATGTTTTTATGGTATGATCTTCCTTTGATAAACTTATGTTGAATTTGATCCTGTTTTCATTTATCTGTGTTTACTCTATTATTCTTCCCTTCAAAATGTATACAAAGCCATATGCACAAATGCACATAGTTAGACAGGTCTACAGCTTTTTGGATTGCTTTTCCCTTGCCAGTCAATGCCTAAATATTGGCAATACATTTGCTGTTCTCTATTCATAGAAGTGCACTATGACTTGATTCAACTGTAGAAAATCCTTGTGCTGGACATCTGTTTTTGTATGCCAGTACCTTCAGGTATCTAAGACAAAGAGTCCTTGTGAGCTGGAGTGAATGGAGATGACAAAGTTTATTTTTCATATCTTAGTTGTGGAAATTTCCATTCCCTTCTTCTGGTTAGCCATGTCCTCTATCCTTTTCTTCTTTCTCTCTCCCCCAAATTCAACTTCAAAGAAAATAAAGAAAAACATTTAAAATGGGAAACGAGATCATCTTTAATTCTATCCCCATCCTCAGTGCACAGTGTTTCCATTTTTTTTCTTGTTCTTTTTATTTGCATGGTTGAAAAATCTTTCACAATTTGCTTAAATTTCCTTTACAAGATCTGTCTCAGTTGGACTTTTGGCAGTTATCATTTTACCCTTGCACTTCCTGACCTCTCAAATGCAGCTTTAACACTAGTTCTGACATATGTTCTCACTTTGTTCTTACATATGGGTAATTCCTCTCTTCATCCAAATTCCTTCCTTAATAGACACTAAAACTGATTGAATTCTAAAACTCCAGAGAAGTCATGAATATTTCCATAAATAAAAAAAGCACCACACTCAGATCATTACTATTTATGAAATCATGTTATCTGATACTGAGAAACATATGCTGATCAATAAATAAGAATATCTGTGATTATTAAAGCATCAAGAAATACCAATATTTTGAAGGAAAAATTATATGACCCCTTTTTTCTGAAAATTAAAATTGTCCTATTTTTAGAAGTACATTCAGAAGTACAGTTACCATACCCTGAAGTAAAAAAACCCCACAACTACATCCAATAAGGATTTTCAGTCATGTGTTGTATGATTAGTTTAAAATACAAAGTTTCCAAAGTAGGAATCAGGAAATGGAGCACATTTGAACTACTTATAACATAGATACTGAACTTGAATTAAGCCCTTAAATGATAAAATGAGTGAGGAAACAGTATAAATAAAACCAAGGAGTCTGAAATGTATTGGTGAACATGCTGAGTAGATTAGGCTAGAGATTAATATGGTAACCTGTGAGATTTTCTATTATGTTTTCTTCAGGAAGTGGTAGAGTGTCTGTTCTAAGAAGACCTACTTTTTCTGATCATCACCGTCTATACTTCAAAAATAACCAGGGGAATGAACCCTGATTAACCTTATTCTTTTTTCCTCTCTATGGCAACTGCACCTTTATGCAGTTTTCCAGTAAGTCAGTGGCAATCATTCCCATCTTAGGTAGAGGCTCATGTTGTGCAGTTGCTGATAGATTAGAACCAAGGCTACGAATCACATAATCTCTGCCTCATACCTGCACCCTGACCACTCACTGAACAATATGGTTCAACGGTTAGAGGGGAGCTGGAAAATACATGCTGGCAAGATGTTGTGCTTATAATGAAACATGGTAAGGGGAAAGAGTGAGTAGTGCAACAACAGCTTAGGAAATTAATTTGAAACAGAAGCTGCTCCCTTCAATGAGGAAATGATTTAGCATTAAACAAACAGTTGCCTTAGTAACTAAAGTATTGCCCTTTCCCTCCTTTCACTTTGAACATAACCATCTCTGAACTCAGGTTTTCATCACCTTTTCTGTTTGCTTTACTGGTCTTCTTCAACTGTCAGACAGCCAAATAGCCTGCAGTGAAATGTAAGTCTATTTTCTTTTTATGAACTGCCCTAAAATGCAAAATGGATTCCAGGACCTGCTCCTCAGCTTTTGTCAATGACAACTTACATCAGATGTGGATCTCTCTTTCCAGGCTTTGAGTAGGTAAGGAAGGTATTATATCTAAGCAGACAAGCATATTTCTGATAGAAAGATGAAGCATCAGGTGTCATGTATTATTCATCAGGTCTACATATGTGGAGCAGACTTTCTGAACATCACTTCTTGAAAAATGCACCATCCAGGACGAATAAACTGTGTAGCATTTTTCTTGATGTTTACCTGGTCCTAAGTAGAAGGTCCAAAATTACTGCAAATGAGCAACCAAACAACTTTAAGGAAGAAGGAAAAATGAATTCTTTGTAGGTATTTAAAGCCTGTATCTTCTTTCTAACTTCTGCAACTGGGCTTAATGCACAGTTGGGGAAAATAAAGAAAGGAATTATGTTCCTGGCTCTTAACCCTTGACAAAAGCTTTGGATGGAGGTGGAACAATGATGTTTTCTCAGAGTCAGAAAGCACTCCTGTATATCCAGTTTAGCCAGAAAGGATAAACCTGCAAATACCTCATGAGTTAGTCCAGCCTCTTCTGGTGACGACGTTTCAGAGCACAAAGCTATAAAGCCACCACTGCATAAATAAGCTATCTATTTACTCATAAATTCCAGGAGAAAATAATCAGAATATCCATATTTTTCTAATACTGCTCCATCATCTGTAGGATAGATAGAATTTAGGTATACTCTATTTGTCTTCTCAGGTCTTGGAAAAATATAAAATGTAGATATCATTGTCCTGAGCACCCACAAATTCCAACACACTTTTTTGTCTTGAATTTCATGAAGTAAGCTAAGAACAACTAAGCACTGAACTTCTCTCCCACATGGAGGGTCCTAGCTACAAATGATCATGGGACTCCAGCTTCAGAGTCAGCCATGCTAGAAATCCAGAATGAGCAAAACAGTTCCTGGTATACAGCCTGTGCTCCTTGCTCCTATACCCCACGGCAATGATTCCATCTTTTTCTGTAACAGATTTAAGCCTGAATTTGCCTGGAATTATGCACTGGTGAACCCCATGAGATCTGTCTATTCTATCCCTTTTACTAGCTTGCAAATTTATACAGAAAACAGGCTCACTTTTTTTGTGAACTGTCGGCTTTTCTACAGCCTTGACACATAGTTGTACTACCCCTAAAACAAAGTGATTCAGTGTGAAATCTCAACATGAACCCTTCTATTTGTATTGTTATAACTGCTATTACTATATTCAGTCAAGTATGTCCAGTGACATGGAGCAAAAAGAGATACAGATAAAAGGAGAAAACTCATAATTTGGGAAAAGAAGTTCTCCCCATGCCTAGATACAGGGCAGATCTGATGCCTTGAGTAGGAGAGGGGAAGGAGGGCCAGGGACACTTGTCTGAGTCAGAAGTAGGACACTGAAGTCACAGTCCAATGATCTTTTCCATGTGGAAAACACAGTGCTCTTAAATTGATGTTCTAGGGACAGCAAATTGATTCATTAGGTTTTCCTGATGTTGCAGTAAGACAATACCCATCAATCTTTAACACCGTTCATAGCCCTAGAGATATACTGTTGAATATATCATATGTTCTGGCATATGAGACACCTGTGTACAAGCTGCAACCTTCAGGAGGAGAAATTACCATTAAGAAATTGCTCCATCTAAAACTGCCAATATTTGTACTATAACCAGTGCTGGTAGAAGAAGCAGCTCAAGCAACAGTGACAGATACTGCAGAAGGAGCATCAGAGATTACAAATTTGCCTGCATCTGATTTTCTTATCTTTTTTTTTTTTTTTCTTCAGGTAGCCTCCATGTGTTTGACATACTTTGACGTACTTTAATGTTAGACCCTTATTTGGGAAAAAAAAGAAGAAAAGCCAAACAGGAAACAAATTACACACTCTGACATGCAGCTAGAATGGCACTGAACACCACAGACTCATTCTGGAGAGGTTAAGACTCAATTATTTAAGCAGAGAGCTTGTATAAAGACTCCAGTACTGAAAAATGCCTTTTTACCTCTTATGTGAATTAAGAATAATTATAATGCCTACCTGACAGAATATTAGTCAGAAGCAGTTGAAAAAAAGATCACATTCATTTGTTTTGTGTTAAAGCCATTAGCTTAAAATAGTCCATAATTGGTTTTAGTCTGATGGTGAAAGCAGGGCTGCCATTTTTTTTAATGGACAGCATAAATCCAGCAAGAATACTTCCAGACAGAGCCAGACTCTGAGCAGGTCAGTCAAGATGAGTTTCTCTGCTAGGCAGTTACTTAGCCATTTTGGATGGCTCCATGCATGGAATTCCATTCTTCAATTGTCCAAAATTCATTAGAGTTAAAACTGGTGATCACCAGAAACAATCAGAAGAGGTGCAGCCTGACATAAGATCAGTATTGGAAAAAAAGACTGCTCAAACATTAGTGAATGGGCTCAATAGATTTCAACTAATGTGACTTGCAAAGAAAAATATGTAACAGTTCCACACACTATGAAAATTAATTTTCCTACATGGCTGGTAGGTAAAGTGTCATACTATGAATCAGTGGCGTTTCACCCATCTGTTTGTACTTCATGAGAACACGATATCTTGGATTTCACGTAAGCTTACTGAAATTAAGGGAGTATAGCCTGAATTAAGCCTGCAGGATCGGGATTTAATAACATGAAGAGGTTGTAAGATTTGTTTCATGAAGGATTTTGATATTTTGCTACCTCACTGCTTTCAGGACAGGAATGAAGATCGAGTGTTTCAAAATTCTCAAAGGAAAATGTTCAAAGACTAAAATATTCAGTCAATTGATTTCTACATTATTATACTGTAGTATGATCCAGAAATAAAATACAAATTCCAGCATAATTTCTGGGGAAAATCTAAACAGAGTCCTTATTATGAGAACACTGCATTATGGTCATGTGTACCCAACACAGCAAATTTATCCATTTTCATTAGAAGCTGTATTTTTGATGGAATTCTGTCGCATCAGGTTTTCTGAGCCAGGATCTGTTATTACATATTTACAGAAAGACAACAAATGAAGACTGAGTACTTGCTGAGTGATGGAATGCCAGTGATTTTTCACAGATATGCAAGCAGTGGAAGTGATGCTTGCAACTGTTATTAATAAATGATTAACAAAAAACTAGAATTAACAGTTGAGCTAATATGAATGCATAGTCACATGGATTTATTTGCACACATTCATAGCATTTATGTGTGCAAGAGACAGAAGAACACCACATTAAAGGCTATTTATATAAACATATTAGACTATAAACAAAGAGACGTTGCAGAGTAACCCTCCCCATCGCGAGGAGGCGGTTAAGAAGAAACAACTTTTATTCCCTGTCACTCACAATGATTAAAGCACTTTTCTCTAAAGCAGGCTGCCCTCACACAGACTCCTGGAATGAGAACAGCTGCTGTGAATAAGACAGGGTGAAACTTTCAGACCCTCAGGGAGGCATGTGCTAGGGAGCAGCATCACTAGTGGGGCAAATACTACAAATGAAAAAGATCTGGTCGGGTGGAGTTCTGCCAACAAGCAGGAGCAAGAAAGAGATTACTGACAGTAGGGTGGGACAGGAACCCAGGCTATCAATAGAAATGGGAATGAGATATTACCAGTCAGGAGAATTGGCTGGAGTTTCTCCAGACCTGATCCAGCATACCTTGCTCCCCTTACACCTTCTGTAGGTGCTCGGGCAGTAAACATGCCAGCTGGAAAGGCAGAAAGGATTGGAGTCAAGCATGGGGATATAGATTCAAAGGAGGTTTTATAGCCATTTTCTTGGATAGCTGCTGTTCAGCTACCTTCCCATGTCATTTGAGAAAGCTTGCCAGATTAGTCAGCCAGTGAGACAGCAAGCCGTGCTTCTCCTTTTGTTTGTGTTGAAAGAAACTAGCACTGTTCTCGGCCTGCAATGTGTCGAAGACCAACAGCTGTACACTTCCACAGCTCTTTAAAAGGATGAATCTTTCCAGTGTACTGTTATTGTTTCTTTTAACTCATCAAATATAGGTACAGGTCCCAGGGACCTCTTACAAAGCTCACAAACAAAATAATGCAAAGTGTAATCTATTAATATAACCACCACAACTCTTACTTGTGCAGTTTCTGCTCTGAACAGCCTAAGGGGAAAATAAAGAAAAGCAAGGCTTTACAAGACTGATCATTTAACCAATTCTCCATCTCTTTATTTCTTCTTCTCTCTTTCCAATTAAAAAAAAAAAAAGCTCACACTTTCTGTTTAGACACAACAAAAAGAGAAAAAAAAATGGCCACTGTCCATTAGGCTAGAATTCCTAATTATCAGGAGTGATACCTACACTGAAATAAGACCTGGAGCTCTGATATGCGCTACAAAGTGGATGCAGATAACTGAAGCAATAAAATGGAAGGAGGGATTTAAAAGGCTAAGGGAAAAAAACCCAGTAGTGCCAGTATAACTTTATATTCAGTTACAAGTCAGGATCATGTAAGAAGCAATTATTTTTCTCTAGAGTCAAAATCCTAGTGTTGGAGATTACTTCAGTACAGGCTACAGAGTATTTAAAAAAGAAAGACTTGAAAGCCCACAGGGTATAAAAGCATTTTGTATGATCTGAAGAGACATGACAAACATGCTCATCAGGATTATTTTAGCACAAACCTGATTTTTAAAGCATAAACCGTGTGCCAAGTAAAAGCCTCTAATATCTCCCCCATTTCTAAGAAAACCTGGCTGACCTTCATGTCCTCTGTATATGCATTTATCCAATGTTTTAGGACAGGAGGCAAAGGAGATTGTAGACATCTTCAAAGCTACAAGTCTGTGTAGTTTTAATGCCTGAGTCAGACCTCAGACCTGTTCAAACATGATAAGCAAAACGCTCAAAATACTGAACATAACAAACAATTGTGCCTCTATTGACTGAAATGTATAACTATATAAAGACTATATTTATCATTTTGTAAATTAGGCTTCTTAAACATATAAGCCTGGGAAAAATAAATTTTATTACCAGCAACTATAGACATCACATCACATGTATTTTTAGCAACATTTAAACACAGGTCGTTTGATCCTCAGGATGGGGTTTTCTACAGCCTTGAATTAAGCTGCAGACTGTAACTTACCCAACTCAGCCAGCCACGAGAGAGCAATTTGAAAGAAACTATGCACGATATAGCAGAGCCATGCTGTGGACCAGCAATCATGAATTCTATCTCCTGGTATCAAAAATGAGGCAAAAGCAAGTGGTCAGACAAGACAGGCCAGGCTGGGCCACACCAGGAGAAACACAGTGCTATTCAGTACAACTGGACTTCTCTGCGCCATCAACAGGCTCGTCTTACGTGACTTCCTACTGTTTTCTTGAGTGAGAACTTGGGCTTCCTCTAGTCAGGTGACTAGAGAAAGTGCTCCAGCCCTTCATGGGCCTGGCAAGCATTAAAGAGGATCATAAATGAGCTAAGAAGCATAAGAGGTTGCCTAACACACCTCTCTGCTCTCACACAGAACCAAACCTACCTATGCCATTCCTGGCAGTTATTGTTCCAACAGGAGAACCCACACTGGACATTGAATACAGACATCCAATATGGGGACAACCAACCTCCCTGGGTCCACATTGGTAAGCACTGACTTTCTGTCAGATGTCCTATACTGGCAGCTTATCCCCTTGCAGGACAAAATTAATTTGCAGCTGACTTGCCTGGATGACAACTACTGAGGAACTGATTGTTACGAGTAACTCAGGTACCATCTTTACATTGTTAACATCAACAATCTCAGTTGCTCTAGAATCTGTCCACAACCAATTTTCGTAACATTCAGCATTTCCAAGACAGTTATTTTAAGAAATGAATACACGGTAAGGATACATTCTACCATATTTCCAGCCTTTTCTCTGCTACCATGAGGGTTAGAAACTGCCTGCAGTTTCTAACAGCAAGCAGTATGAAATTCAGTACTTTTGCAAGAGTATATGCTTACAAGATTCCCTCTCCTGTATTTTGCCTTTTACAAGTAGTAGATCACTTCAGCAGAAATCAAGACCAAACCAAACCAGACATCTTAACCTTCAACTATGTGCAAGCAGTATGTTAAACTAAAGTATGGAACATTGCTGCTGTCCCAATAAGAAATTAATGAAAGGCCCTCAGCTGTTTTTATGAAAACTAGGCCATCACCTGAACTCTTTTCCTTCTTTAAAACAAAGGAAATTTACTGTTTTTTTCCTGACTAACTTGCTGCCAGCTTCTTGGGCAGAAAAAAAGTATCCTGTCCCATAGAAACTAGGCAGCCTTTCACGTTGTGAGACAATGACAAGGTCTACACTGAATGTGAACCAGCTTGCATCTGGAATCACTGCTGATTATCTACTGGTCTGCCTATACAGTCTTGGATGATGAACTAGCTATTCAGCCCTATTCAGGTGCCACTCCCCTGGGCAAGCTAAAAACTAGTCAACGATGAGACAGAAACAGTCCTGTGGATTTTGAACTGAGCAAAATAAGTCCTCATACTGAGGCAGCCATTCCTAGCATGGTCCAGGTAAGAACCTATGTGTGGCATAACAAGGTTAAGCTGCTAGGAGCAAGAAACATGATGAATGCACAAGCAAAACAGGAAGGAGGCAGGTTTATAGGTCTGGAAAATCCTCCATCTGCCTTTTCAAGTGGTTGCAGCTTCTCATTCATATTAAAGATAATTCTGAGCTGTGTTTCAACAGCATTGCTAAAACAAATTGCTTTAGGGAGTAGACATCCACTTTCCCAACCTCTGCTTGATGCCCTGCAGAGAATAAATAGTGCAATGCTACTGCCGGTTCAGAAGAAGCAATGCCATAAAGGAAATAATGCACATTTTTAATCTCTCAAACATCCTGCTTTTCTGCAGTTATTTGTAATTTTAATAAAACTGCAGAAAATGCCCGGTATGTGTGGCTTGCTTTCCTGTGATCTCACCAGGTCCTTCTCATTATAATCATGGAAGAAGTGGTTTAACTACATTCACTGAGTATCAGCTTCTCAGCCCCCATAGAGGAATCTGTATTAATACGCAGCAGCAAAATGGCAAATCACAGAATTCTATTTATCCAATACTGTTTGGCTGGAAGAAGGAGCTAGGTTTGATAATGAAATCATGAGCCTGGTCCTTTACAGGGTGCACGCTCCTACTTGCCAGCCTCAATATATGACTAAAACTGTTTGGACTGGAAAAGTCACTCCGTTTGCCCTCTATACTGCAAACAGTGATGACTAATGATATCGTTGAATGAAAAATATGGTGCTGATGCAACCACACCTGGAATACTGTGCCCTGTGCTAAGCACTGTCATTACCAACGAGCTATTAACAGACCAGAGGGTACTCAGAAGAAAAGGAAATGATGATTAAAAAGATGGCACAATTGTCCTAGAAAGAAAGACTAGGACACCTAAGTGGCATTCAGCTAGGCTAGCATGGAAGAGGGCAAGTTTATTGAAAGCCCTCAGTTAACTCTCCACTGTATTTACGGGACCTTTGCTGGGAGGATGTTTCAGGGCAGCAATGTTCCAGGGGCAGTTGGCCTCCAGAGACAGAATATGCATGGATCTCATTTCACAGAGAGACCAGGACACCAACAGAATTTCCCAGCAACAGTGTAAACTGATTTCTTCAATAGTAATATGGGAGACAAAACACACCTAAGCAAAATGTTGAGGGTCTGAACCTAAAGCACATCCTTAAATTATTTAGGTCCAATTGCTGGTGAAATCTGCAAAAGCTCAACACCCAAACAACGTAGACATTGCCAGTGTGACTGAAACACTTAGAGAATAAATCATCGAATCATAGAATCGTTTAGGTTGGAAAAGACCTTTATGATCATCCAACTGACTTTCACAGGACTTAGATTCCCCAATGCCCAAATGCAAATGGAAGTGGAGTTACTTAAAAATTTCCACGCTTTTGAAGAGACTACTATCTGCTATTTTGCACAGAAGGCAAGAAAGGCAGAAGTCATATGCTACAAGTGCTGTAGCCAAGTGTTCAAATACTAAAATTACTTAGGAAAAAAGGGAACTGTTTAAAAAAAAAAAAACTAAGAGAAGTTCAGTACCAACTACCTTATGGTAACAAGCATAAAGCAGAAGAAGAGACCAGCTCTACATAAGGGAAGTAGTGAGGCTAATGAATGGCAATAATTAGGACTGAGAACAACTACAATACATCCAAACTCCAAACAAGAACCAGCCCTACCCAAGGTACCTTCAGGTAAAGTTTCACACACTGCTTATTAGTGCAGGAAGTGAAGAGGTACCAAGCTTAGACTCACTTCAGTCTGCCTCCAGAAGACCCAGCCTGGCTTTGACCATGTCATTTGGGGTAAAACCACGTAGTTCAGCTACTCTGGACAAGCCCTCTGAGCATCACCCTGCTTCTGAGGTGCAGTAAAGCAACAGGGTTGGCCAATACTGGAATTTAACTGTGGCCTTCTTCCTTTAGGAGCTAGTGATGATCATAAATGTCTAAAGCAATTCAGAAAGAAACTTTCTCTTAACAAAGCATTATTTATCTCTTCAATACCATCATTAAAAGCAAAGTACATAGCACCTAGAGCACAAAGTTAGCATGAAGAGTCCCCAAAATGGAGTAGCTAGAACAAAAAACCATAAAAATCAACATGGGAGAGGAGCATTGCCCTCTTTGCCAGGCTACATGATCTGATGCTGGCAGTATGTCTGTTACATAAATCAATATATATATATCATCCTGGATGAACATACCATGAGTGCCAGCTGTCATCATGGGCCATGTACACTGTGACAGCAGGATGCATAAAAGGGTTTGAGGCAGGGCTCCTGTCATCTGATTTCCTGCCACTGTGCAAGAAGCTGGCTACTATACTCCCTTCAAAATCCGAGACAAAATGACACTTCAAAGATTTCATGATGGCAAGACAGGGCTTGTATATAAGGACAATCTCAGCTAACCTGGGACCTCTGATTGCCTTTATATTTACTTCCTTCTCCTTCTACCTCTTCCTTTATGCATTTACAAGTTCCCTCACCTGATATTTTTGCCAGGTGGAATAAACAAGGCCTCCCTACATCTCTTTTTCACATGCCACTCAACTCCTACTGATGTTCCTTCCCCGCAACTTGGCATCCCTCTTTCTCAGTGATAGTATCTTTATACACAATGTTCTCTGTGTAAGCTTTCACCTTTTATAACTCACTGGCAGCCAAGGAATTTTCTCACTTAATTTCTTTTTTGACAGTTCTTCCCAGATCCTCACCTTTTTCATTGTTTTAATTCCTGTTTGCTAGCCACTGGATGGATTCCTACATTCAGTCTGTTAATATTGTGTGGATATCCACAGAGCAGATAATCTTTCTTTTTGAAGTGTGTATATATTATGCATAACTTGTTCCCCATAATTATACAGAGTGCTCTCATTTCTGGAAATGACTGCTCTTCTTATTCTGTCTGGAAGTAATAAGATACATTACAACAGGCTCCACAGACTGCAGAAACAGCACTGTACACAACGCACTCATAAACTTACAAGAAAGCCTCCTCAAATGATCTCTCATTTAAGTTACTGGGAAACAAGATGTGCAGTCAAGAGAGGTTTCCTTCAGCACAATGCTCACCAAATCTTGCTCTATTAACAATGGAGGGTTTTCCACTGTCTACATTTCTCATCTCCTTTTTCCTATACTTCTTAACCTGTTCCTGCCAATTGCCTGTCAGCACCAGCCTTGACCACTCAGTCACCTATATCTCTTAATCTTTTCTCATATACCTTTTTCCCTGTTGTCACTATGAAGGAAACATCCTCTACAATGTGATCCATAAAAATATTCCCTTATCTTTCTCCAGTAAAAAATTCTCCAAGAAGAATTATCTTAGAAATCAATCAGCTGGTAGGCTGTTGTTTGTGCTTTGATGTTTTTAAAAAATAAATAGCAGAATTAATACCACCTGACTGTATCTGTAACTTCTGTCCTCCATAGGCAGGCTGTCTGCCATTAAAAGATTCAGAAGTAAGGTGTTGAAGTACCCCCATCTTGAGGGTTTACAGACATAGTGAGAGACCGTGCAGCTAAACATCCAGCTAGGCACAGGTGCAGCAAGAGGCATTTGGCTGCTGGCTTGCACGTGATGCACTGTCATGCCTCCAGGCCTTCTTATGTCAGTGCAGCAGCTTGCAGCAATAAGCCTCTAGCTGTTCGCATGCTTGGCTCTCAGGCTTGATGCTCTCCTGCAACAGCCTTGCCTGTCTCTTCCAAAGGAAAGTACTGGAATATCTCAATTCCCCAACAAACAGTAATGCTGCTGCCCAGAGGGGACAGTGTTGCTAATCTCAAATTGTGACAGCTCCAGTCCCTCTCTCACTGCTGGAATAGTTTTGGTGCTGCATATAGTTGGGACTCTTACTGACAGTGCACTCATATCACAATAACCCTGCCAGACATTTTGCCAATGTGAAAGAAGAAAGCAGTCTAGGAGCATTAGTAATCGAATTCCACAAAAAATGGAAATTCTTTCTTTCACCTAGTGACAGAAGCTGTCATATGGGTCACCCTAGATTTGCACCAGGTAACCCAAAGGTTAGTTCACAGAGCCATTTGAAGACTTTTTATCATCAATCTCTAATCTGATTTAGGACTACAATTGTTGTAAATCCCCAATCCTAACTCAGTGGTAAAAGCATATTATCACCCATTGGTTCTGTTCTCTTGCACGCTTGACCTGTGAATGTGATGAGATGATCCTATCCTCTAAAGCCACCATCATCCCCAAATTGCTCATGACTCCTCATTCTCTACTCATGCAATCCAGGCATATTTACAAAGAAATCAAATACAAAGGCATTTTGTTGTGAAAGCTGTGTTTGTCCTGCAAACTGTAGTTTTTCAAGAAAGCACACCGTATTGATCAGCCTCTGTCAGAACATATGAATCAAGCCTCATCAACGCCTCAGCACAAAATGTAACACAACATCACTGCTGTTACCGCTTGATGGGATGCTTTATTCAGCCAAGCAATCACATGGAGAATTTTGAAAAATGCCTTGTTGAAGACAACTGAGTAGAAAACCATGGCTTAATGAAACAAATACACACAATTGCAGTCAAATGCATCTTCAATCTGTTTCTGCTCTCCTCAGTAATTCTACCAATTTATTATCTATGACAATTCGCACTAACCTCCCCTTAACCTGGAACTCTGAGAGTAGACACTATTAAATGTGATACAGGAAAGAATCTGCAAGGTGAGACAAATATCACGTTTCTTGTACATTTTTACTTCAGCTTGACTTGGCCTCTCTTCTCCCCATCGGTTGCCCTAGACTTGACCAACTTAAAACCAAAAAAACTGCACAACAGAGAACCCTCACATAGTATACTCCAGAGGAGGCAGGAAAATGTCAAAAGAAAGATCAACACATTTGCCTAGAACAGCACTTAGAGAATGATACAGTGATGTATCTGGATAGCAGCTAATATCATACTGCATGTAACTGCATCTTTACTATTCCCAGGAAATAAACAGATTTTCTGCAATATTTGTATTGGTGTCATATAAACCATTTTTCCTGTAGTACTCACGGATCTTATAGAAGAAACAAGGTGAAGAAAAGAAATCTCCAAAAACTGGCTTGTACCTGAAACCGTCAGCTGAAACTGCAAGAGTTACTGAATGACTTCTTGGTTAAACAAGACTTCCCTATCAAAGCATTTTCTAAGTATTGTTTTCTTTGTTCTCAATATGCACAGATATCACAGATCCCTGAAGAGCAGCAGAAACAAATCAGAAGTCTGTCAGGTTTTTTTCTTTTCTTTCGAGAGGCCTCACACCAGCCAGCTGTGTCCTCATCGACAGAACAGCCCCTTTGCTTCCATTTCTCTCCAGAGACCCACATGGACTCAAAGCAAAGCACAAATCCTGCTGCTACCTTCTCCTCCCCCACCACAGAGAAAAGTACGCAACCCTTTCAGCCTAGTTTCCCTTTCAGCTTCATTGCCTTACCAGTATGCATTGGCTATTAGCCCATTTCCCCTTAACCACAGCTATTTCTACTGAACCTGCTTTATTTAAATGCTTCAGACATCCATTTACTGTGAGACCTTGGGCTATCCCTTCAGTCCATACTCCAACTTCTACATGCTACCTCCAAGCCAGTAGTAGCCAAAAGGTGAAATTTGTAACTCTGGACCATGAAGGGCAGCACCACGCAGTGTGGTGCTAAATTGTAGCCCTACAGAATCTGGTATCTAGACACAGTTTGTGAGCTAAACATCAGAGATTATGTCATTTTGAAGATCTCTGGAAGTGCCGCATCTCTGCTAGACACTATCAGAGATCAGGATCCTACATTTTAAAGCAAGGAGAACTGGAAACCCATCACTTTTTTAAGTGTCAAGCTCCATTTGTTCAGAGAGAGGAAGGCTGGTTGGTCCAGAGGTTACAGGGCTAGCTGCCACTGTGGCAGTAAGCACCTTAAGAAACCCTGGGTAAGTCAATGGCCTGCATGGGTCTGAGATCCCTGCCTCTAAGATGGGATAAGATACCTGCCTCAGAGCTGGGACATGCATTTGAGCTGGGTTCATCCTCCTCAATTCACTTATAGAATCATAAAATCATAGAATGCTTTGGGTTCGAAGGGACATTTAGAGGTCATCTAGCCCAATCCCCCTGCAGTGAGCAGGGACAGCTTTAACGAGAAAAGGTTGCTCAGAGCCCCATCCAACCTGACCTGGAATGTTTCTAGGGATGGGGCCTCCACTACCTCTCTGGGCAACCTGTTCCAGTGCTTCACCACCCTCATTGTAAAAAATTTCTTTCTTATGTCTAGTCTAAATCTATTCTTCTTTAGTTTAAATCCATTATTCCTTGTTCTGTCACAACAGGCCTTGCTAAAAAGATGCTTCCTGTAGGCCCCCTTTAAGTACTGAAAGGCCGCAATAAGGTCTCCTCACAGCCTTCTCTTCTCCAGGCTGAACAACCCCAACCCCTATGGCCTCACAGGAGAGGTGTTCCAGCCCTCAGATCATTTTTGTGGCCCTCCTCTGGACCTGCTCCAACAGGTCCATGTCCTTCTTGTGCTGAGGGCCCCAAAGCTGGACGCAGTACTCCAGGGGAGGTCTCACCAGAGCAGAGTAGAGGGGCAGAATCACCTCCCTCGACCTGCTGGCCACGCTGCTTTTGATGCAGCCCAGGATACGGTTGGCTTTCTGGGCCGCAAGCGCACATTGCTGGCTCATGTCCAGCTTTTCATCCACCAGTACCCCCAAGTCCTTCTCTGCAGGGCTGCTCTCAATCCCTTTATCCCCCAGCCTGTTTTGATATTGGGGGTTGCTCTGTCCCAGGTGCAGGACCTTGCACTTGGCCTTGCTGAACCTCATGAAGTTTCACACAGGCCCACCTCCCCAGCTTGCCCAGGTCCCTTTGGATGACATCTCATTGTTCTGGCGTGTCAACTGCACCACTCAGCTTGGCATCATCTGCAAACTTGCTGAGGGTGCGCTCGATCCCACTGTCTGTGTCATTGATGAAGATGTTAAACAGCACCGGTCCCAGTATGGACCCCTGAGGGACACCACTTGTCACCGGTCTCCATGTGGACATCAGGCTGTTGACCACTACCCTCTGGATGCAACCATCCAGCCAATTCCTTATCCACCAAACAGTCCACCCATCAAATCCCTGTGTCTCCAATTTAGAGAGAAGGATGTTGTGGGGGACTGTGTCAAACGCTTTACAGAAATCCAAATAGATGACATCCATTGCTTTTCCCTTGTCCACTGATGCAGTCACTCCTTCATAGAAAGCCACTAGGTTGGTCAGGCAGGACTTGCCCTTGGTGATTCCATGCTGGCTGTCTTGAATCACCTCCCTATCCTCCATGTGCTTGAGCATATCTTCTAGGAGGATCTGCTCCATGATCTTCCCAGGCACAGGGGTGAGACTGACAGGTCGATAGTTCCCAGGGTCCTCCTTTCTTCCCTTTTTAAAAATGGGCACAACATTCCCCTTCTTCCAGTCAGCAGGGACTTCACCTGACTGCCATGACTTTTCAAATATCATGGAGAGTGGCTTGGCATCTACATCAGCCAATTCTCTCAGGACTCTAGGGTGCATCTCATCAGGTCGCATAGACTTGCATACATTCAGGTTCTTCAGGTGGTCTCGAACCTGATCCTCCCTTACAGTGGGAGCAGCTTTACCCCCCTGCTCCCCATCTTTTGGTCCATTGGTTCAGGAGGGGTGAGGAGAGAGGTTGCCGGTGAAGACTGAGGCAAAAAAGTTGTTGAGTACCTCAGCATTCTCCTCGTCCGTTGATACAAGGTCACCATTCTTGTTTATTGAGGGGGGTACACTTTCTTTAACCTTCCTTTTCTGGTTGATATACCTGTAGAAGCCCTTCTTGTTATTCTTTACATCCCTTGCCAAATTCAGCTCCACCCTCGCCTTCGCCTTCCTGACCCCCTCCCTACACAACCGGGCAGTTTCCCTGTACTCCTCCCAGGACACCTGTCCCTGCTCCCACTGCCTGTACAGTTCCCTCTTACTCTTTAGTTTGACCAGCATGTCTCAACTCAGCCATGCTGGTCTCTTCCCTTCCTTGCCTGATTTCTTACACCTGGGGACTGAGAGCTCTTGTGCTCTATGGAAGGTGTCCTTAAAGATCTGCCAGCTCTGTTCCATTCCCCTATCCCGGAGGACTGTTTCCCAGGGGGTCCTTCTGACTAACTCCTTGAAGAGCTGGAAGTTTGCTTTTCTAAAATTTAGGGTCCGGACTGTACTCCTCGCTTTTCTCATGTCCCTCAGGAGCGTGAACTCCACCAACACATGATCACTGCAGCCCAGGTTGCCTCCAGTCGTGACATCACCGATGAGCTCACTTGCATTGGTGACCATCAGGTCCAGTATCGCATCCCCTCGGGTAGGGGTGTCTATTACCTGGCTTAGGAAGTTGTCGTCTAGGCATTCTAGGAATCTCCTGGATTGCCTACAGCTCACTGTGTTGCTTTTCCAGCAAATGTTGGGGTGGTTGAAGTCCCCCAGCAGGATGAGAATCTGCAAGCGTGAAGCCTCCCGGAGCTGGAGGAAGAAGGCTTCATCAGCAGGCTCCCTGTAGTAGACACCAACCACAAGGTTCCCTTTGTTGCCTCTGTCTCCAGTTCTTACCCATAAGCTTTCGACCTGCTCATGGTTATTCTTCAGGGACAGCTCTTCACACTGTATTGATTTCTTTACGTAGAGGGCAACGCCTCTGCCCCTCCTTCTTCGCCTGTCCCTTCTCAACAGCCTGTAGCCATCGACAGCCACATTCCAGTCATGGGATTCGTCCCACGAAGTTTCGGTTATGGCAATCAGGTTGTAGCTTTCTAGTAGCACAGCAGCTTCCAACTCCTCCTGTTTGTTCCCCATGCTGTATGCGTTCGTGTAGAGGCATTTCATCTGGGCTGTTGGCCGTGTCACCTTCTTAGTGGAACACTCCTTGTTTCCCTTGGGGGGTTTCATGCAGGTTTCCCTGTGAGCTCTAACTATCTCAGAAGCCCCTGGCTCAACTCTGCAAGACTTCATCTGTGCTGCAGCGTCCCCAGCATGCCTCTGGGCAACAGGCTGAGGGCTCACAGTAGCACCCTGTTCCTCTAACCATTGCGTACCATCCCACAGCTTGTCAAAAAGTGCAAGAAAGAGCAGCTTAGTTGTGATTTATAAATATCCTGGCCTTTACACTAGGTGCTCAGAAAGAACAGGAATTTCCATATTAAATAATTCACATACACCCAATACCAGAGGGAAGGAATTCATTCCTGTTCTGTGTTTACACAACGCTTAATACGATGGCCAAAAACCAAAATACAAATAAATTAAATGGATGAATGAAAAGTAATACTCTGGAGAAGTATACAAAAGTTAAATGACAGATAGTTTCAGACCACGGGTGACTGCAGAGGACCTTTCCCTAATGACCTTCCTTCCTAGAGATGAGCACTCTGTTAAATTTTTTTATAAAAAAAGAGAGTGAGAGAGAGAGAAGGAATCAAATCTAAACATAGCAGAAATCATTGCAAGTCACACAGGGTATTTAGTTATTCCCTCCAACAAGAAGCATCTCAAATTTCTCTTTAAATGGGTCAGGAATATGCTGGCTGCACCTGAAAGTTTCAGGCACTGTGAAAGCTTTTAAATTTGTTGTAGATCCTTGAAGAGAACTCATGCAAAGTTAATTTGTACTCTTGAATCCTCATGTCTAAATTATTAGTTAGTATTAAATATTTGAAGTGGAAGATCTTTCAAAGACTGTTGCAACTTTGGAGGAATGTTAGATTGAATTAACTTAAAACCTAGTTGAGCACAAATAATCTCCTTTCTAATTATGAACAAAGTATTAATACTTTTTTTTGTTAGTAATTTTGTGGCTTACTGTTATCTCCAGCTACACACACACAAATACTCACACAGTTGGAATGGAACAACATTCACAGAATCATAGAATCATAGAATTGTTTAGGTTGGAAAAGACCTTTAAGATCATCCAATCCAACCATTAACCTAACACTACCAAGTCCACCACTAAACCAATTAAGGGTAGAGTAGTAATTTTGTGTTTCCTGGCTTGGTGGCTGGATTAATTTTTATTGAAAGTAAAACTAGAATAGAATCATTAAGGTTGGAAAGGATCTCTAAGATCATCAGTCCAATAGTCAACCCAACACCACCACGCCTACTAAATTCATGTCCCAAAGTGTCACATCTACCCATTTTTTGAACACCTCCAGGGATGGTGACTCCACCACCTCTCTGGGCAGCCTGTTCCAATGCTTGACTACTCTTTCTGTGAAGAAATTTTTCCTAATATGCAATCTAAACCTCCCTTGATGCAGCTTGAGGCCATTTCCTCTCATCCTATTGTTAACTACCTGGGAGAAGAGACCAACACCCACCTCCCTACAACCTCCTTTCAGGTAGTTGCAGAGAGAGATAAGGTCTCCCCTCAGCCTCCTCTTCTCCAGACTAAACAATCCCAGTTCCCTCAGCCACTCCTCATAAGACTTGTGCTCTAGAACCTTCACCAGCTTCGCTGCCCTTCTCTGGACACACTCCAGCACCTCAATGTCTTTCTTGTATTGAGGGACCCAAAACTGGACACAGTATTTGAGGTGTGGCCTCACCAGTGCCAAGTACAGGGGGACAATCACCTCCCTGCTCCTGCTGGCCACACTATTCCTGATACAAGCCAGGATGCTGTTGGCCTTCTTGGCCACCTGGGCACACTGCTGGCTCATGTTCAGCCAGCTGTCAACCAACACCTCCGGGTCCTTTTCCACCAGGCAGCTTCTCAGCCACTCTTCCCCAAGCCTGTAGCGTTGCATGGGGTTGTTGTGACCCAAGTGCAGGACTCGGCACTTGGCCTTGTTAAACCTCACACAGTTGGCCTCAGCCCATCGATCCAGCCTGTCCAGATCCCTCTGCAGAGCTTTCCTACCCTAGAGCAGATTGACACTGCTACCCAATTTGGTATCATCTGCAAACTTACTGAGGGTGCACTCAATCCCCTCATCCAGATCGTTGATAAAGAGATTAAACAAGACTGGCCCCAAAACCGAGCCCTGGGGAACACCACTTGTGACCGGTCACCAACTGGATTTAACTCCATTCACCACAACTCTCTGGGCTTGGCCACCCAGTCAGTTTTTTACCCAGCAATGAGTACACCTGCCTAGGCCATGAGCCGCCAGCTTCCCTAGGCGAATGTTGTGGGAGACTGTGTCAAAGGCTTTACTGAAGTCCAGGTAGATGACATCCACAGCCTTTCCCTCATCCACCAGGTGGGTCACCAGGTCATAGAAGGGGATCAGGTTGGTCCAGCAGAACTTGCCTTTCATGAACCCATGCTGGCTGGGTTCATGAAATGAGGGAAAAGAAGTTAACACAACTGATGGCTGACAAATCCAAATGCAATAGCTAAGTGTATTAGAAGTACAAAACTAAGGCATCTTTTTAAATCTGAATATGTGTAACTTTATGAAATTTACAGGAAGACAAGGAAACAAGGCTTCCCAAAAGTCAATGCAAAACCGTAGCAAAGCCAATTTCAGATAAACACAACATTCATTTTGTGCCATACCAATAATTTATTTTTGGACATTACCAAAGGCTGAACATGTAAGGGCAAATATCTTTACCATGAAACCAAAGAAGAAACAAACTTCTTGGATCTGTTATATTAAATACAGGAGAATGTGCTAAAAAGATTCTAATGGGCATCCATACTTTTTCTGAATTCTTGATTTCCTTAAAGCTGTAATATCTCAAAAGGTCTCTAGAGATTTTTATACTTGCCATACATGCAGTTCTTCATATCATGCAAGAAAATATTTGCTCTAGAAGCAATTTTGGAGGTGCAAGGCATGTACGTAAAACAGAGGTGGCAGACAAGAACATACAAGATCTGATCATTCACACAAATCCCTGACTTTGGAAAACACAACTGGTTTGTCCTATTGCTGTAGTGATACAGTAAAATATTTACATTACTGTTTTTCAGGGATAGGGTAATATATCAGCATAGAGCTAATGCTTAGCTCTAATGACCCCACAGTAAAGAAATATCATCAAAGCTATCTCTTGACAGCAGGAATGTACAGAAACTGTAGAATGTCTTGAAATGTGATTTACACAGAGTAAAATTAAACATTTTAAAATGCTATACCATCCTAAGTTGTTGTGCAATATTTTAGTGAGATGCTAAACACAGTTGCTGTTCTCATTCTGGTAAACTTGAATTTCAGAGTTTATTTCAATCATTCCTTCAAATAAAAGGTGTTTGTATAAATGTAAGGATGCAATCACCGAGATAGGTAGAAAGAGATTTATGTATATAATGCATCTCCTGAAAGGAGATATGCTTTCCGTATTATTTTTTCTCTTCCCAGCTCCATAGCACTGAAATATACATTTTCTGCAGAACAAACCCTGCTTAATCCAGGATTTAAGGAGAATCTGGAGGGGTAGAGGGCTAAGCAGAAAGCTAAAATTTGTAACGTTATTTCCCAAGCTTCTCCAGCATAGCTAGCAACAGTTCAGACAGTCACTTGTCTACAACTGCTCCTGACTAAAATTAAACAGACCGCTCTGCCTGAATGTAATAGGTTTTTAATAAACAAATTACCTAGAAAACAGGTAAAAAGAATTTGATTAGAGGCAACCCTACAGGATGAATTCCTGAAGTGGTAGTATGAGCTTTCCCTTTACTGCTGCGTTGAGGTCAGAGAAGGAGCGCACCATCTCCTTTCAATGATATAAGTAACATTGCCAGCAGTGCACAAAAGGTTTGGGTTTTCTCACAGACCTAAAGATTAAAAAAAAGTTAAGGTATGATTTCACGTCCACAGCTTGGTGTTTGTTATCTCCTGTACCGTCTCTGTATCAGCTCATTTCCACTCAGGTAGCACATCAGAACGCACCCTAGCCACTCTGACAAAATATATGGGGCAGGTACAGGAGAGGCTGTTATTGTTAGGGCAAATTACTACGCAGCTCACCTCACCGGTGACATCAAACTTTCCTACAAGGCAACAGTGCTCCTCGCCCATGGCATTATTGCATGTGCCTCAGGTACTGCAGGTTAGATTCCAAATCCAGAAGATACACTGCAGACACTAAGCCATATAAAGTGATACTCAATTATAGGGTGAAAGATATGTGCCAGATCATTTTCCTTTCACCTTCCTTGCCTCATCATCAGATAAAGGCTCCTGCTTCTTTGACTGAGCCTTCCTTGAATTCTGCTGCCCCAGGTTGCCCCCTGCCATTCTTCTTCGCTTGTGCTAGAATTGACTGCGAGTCGCACTTAGGCAATTCCACATGCTTGATGCAGAAGGGCAGCCTTGGCCCACGGTCTGCTTAAGTAATTGGCAGGGTATAGAGATACAGAGAGCTGGCACTGCTTTTCTGCATGGTAACTGAATTTCACTTGGGCAGAAGCCATTGCCTCCCTTTGTAAAACCCTATTTGAGGGCTTTAAGCAAATATTTCCAGTTTGAATGTCCAAAGGTTGCAACAGGTATGCCCTTCATTATTATGGAAAATTAACTTTCTCTGTTGGAAAACTATGCTTTTTACTAAGGTCAAAATCCACTTGGACAGCAAAACATCAAAAAAAAAAAAAAAAAAGGCATAAGCATTCCTGAGATAACAGCAATAGCAATGCAGAAGCTTCTCTTTTATGCTAGGTGGTAATGTATTATTTCAGAAGGCGCTATCACTTGCTGATAATGCTACTTTCATTGTATATAATGATTAATGGTAATTGCTTTTGTACTTCAGTATTTTTCAGAGAACACTTTGGGTTCCAATGAATACATTAGTGCCTCATTGCTGTAAAAACCCTCCTTACAACGCAGGAGGCCTTGGCCTACAACACAAAACTAAATACAAAGCAGTCGAGATGAGTGGGTTTTTTCCTTGTTTCAATTTTTCTGGGAGATAAGGTTTTTTCTCTGAAGTGAAGGAGGAAATTATTCAAGAACTTTCACTTTAATCTAGCCATGAGTGGTATTCTAAGTCTCTATACCGCATCTACAATTCCAATTCCCTGTTAGATTGGTTTAGTGTTAGGTCTGTGATCAAAGCATGCAATTTCTTTTGCATTCCCAGGCTTTCCCAATAATGTAGAATGCCAGAGTTTGTGGGATGGAAAAAAAAAGACACCTTTTCTGTTTTTCACAGGAACCATTTTATCCCTAGATACTACATCATCCCACTATCCTCAGATATCCTTTATGTAATGATCCACATTAAAAAATCTTGGTTTTACAAACCTACCTTGGATTGGCTTATGACTGTAACCCTTGCTCTCTCTTCATTTCCTCAATTCTCCTGTGTTTTTAAATACACCTCCCACCCCCGGCTGAAGTCTCGTTGCAAGGATAGTACTACAACAGCACTACAACAGATTGCCTAGGGAGGTGTTGGAGTCTCCATCATCAGAGGTCTTTAAAAACAGATTAGACAGTATCTGCCAGAAATAGTTTATGTATTACTTATCCTGCCTTAAGGCTGAAGGACAGACTAGATGATTTGCTATGATGCTATGACTGTCAACAGGATTTTTGTAACTACATCATCTAAGGATTTACAAAAAGAGTAATCTCATATTTCTTTGGATCAAAGAATTAAGTTTGTGGACTCTAAGATATTACAGCAGTTCCCATTACCATGCTACAGATAACACTGATATCTTGGATACATTAGTGAAGCAATTGTTTTGTAGGAATTAATTTTGATAGCAACAACTGCATAAGACTGAAATGTTCCTCTGCTCAAAGGAAGTGTTCAAAGTGAATGAACCATCTCAGCCCTGTTTAAGGTCCTGCTAAAGGGCTAAAATGGGATTATAAGGGTCCCAAGGCCTTCCCAAGGCCCCCGATGATGTGATTTCCTTCTGTATTGGCAGCCCACCAAGCCATATGCCTCCTTCAAAAGACTTCCATGGGACTGATGGCATATAACTTATATATTATTTAGTTTTAAATATACCTTTTAAATACCTGTTTTCATTTTGCTTTTTCAGATCCAGAGCTAGATAGAGTGCACTGAATCCAATGTATCATATTTGAAGGGTTGAAGGGCAGCTGGGATTTATTCCACAACAGCTAATTGGGATGTCTGCTTTTGGACTTCACCTGTATCCTTCTGCCAATATAATTCTTTGTGTCACCCTGGTAATGCTATCAGAATGTCAGGAGATATTAATTTGCTTCCCCAAGATTAAAGCAGTGAACACATCAGTTTAATCCAGAGTTTTGTGAGATAGTCTCTTAATTATCAACAAGGAAGAAGAGTTATGCTCTAATAAGAATTTTATAATCGTTAAGCAAAAGGTGAAAAAAATGACTGTTTTCCAGTTTGGCAGGTTTGCAAATAGCTCCTGATAAGAATAAACAAAGTGTTTTTACTGCTTTTATCAGTGCTTCACTTCAACACATCAGCCTTGCTTTCTCAACAGGAATAATTCAGCTGAGCCTTAGAAATGTTACTAAATGCATACATCTCTACCAGAAAACCCTCTCCCAGTGCTTTATGAGAGTAACCACATTGCTCTGGTGCTCTGTCAGGTAAATATATATGGTATGAGAGCCCTGAACTTTGAATCAAACAGGTATATAGTGCTGTCTACCCTGGAGCTGATGACATCTTGCATTAGTATGGCAGGTTGGAGAATGCAGGCTGCCAGACCTGGCAGTTTGCAGGAATTCCTCTGACCCTCTTCCTTGTGGCTGTTTTGCAGGAAGGACAGACAGCCCATGATACAGAGAATGCTCAGTATCATAATGTTAATCCATGATAGCAGCAGAACGACTCTCAAAATTTTGAAAGTTTCAATAAGCCTCTTTTTTTCCATTGTACACTGCTAAGATTACTCTTCCTTTCCCTATTCATATTGTTTCCACTCAAGAAGTCCTTCCCTACCAAAACTGTCTCAGACTCGCTCCACTCTTTCACCCTTCTGATGTATCCACACCAGCAGAGAAAAAAAACACCTTCTGTGCAAAACAGCATGCTTATCCCTGACAACTCCTCTTCCTCCTCTCACACACAGCATAGTCTTCACAACAGCCTGAGTGGCCTTTGAAGAGAAAAAAAATGCAGACTGTCCTTCATTTGTTTTCTGCACCATTTGTATATACCAAATTAATATTGACAAATGTTTTCATACCTAGGGATCCTGTATTGCTTGGCCTATTCAATCATAAACTTCAGTGATTTTTTTCTCCCCTGGGAGGACTTCCCTGATGTAACAGAAGATGGGGCGTTTAAAATTAGGGGCCAGTCTAGAGCTCATGAAAGTTACAGATCAATAGAGGTGGTGTGAAGCAGCTTGGCACTGTGCAAAAGCATGAGTCTGGTCTGCTGCTGCATCTCAGTTGTGCTGTGTGACACACCTGCTGTCCTAGTCCTGCTTTTCCCTCGAGGCAAGCCTGCTAATGTGCTAATTTATATGGTGCATAACAGGGGATTTGGAATAGAGGCCTTAGAGACTCATTTTCACCTGGTGCCTTATTAGGGATTTGAGCCCAGTTCAGTGGAGATGAAAAGCCAATGAGTATAACTCATTTGCGTCATTTAGTTCTCAATAGGTACCCAGTTAGTGAATAATGGACTTGCAATGACTTTGTGCAGGTCATTTCCTTTAACAGATGTTCCTTTGTGAAGCTGCTATCCCGTAACAGTTTTGTGGGTTTTCTTTGTGCATTAACTATACTTTCAGAAGCTATTTATCCCTTTGTCATTAAACAAAATCAAATTAATTACATGTTAATAGTAAAAAGGCAACAATTACATATTTTGCATTTCTACAATATGTCTGCAGATTTCACATTCTACTACTTTCAGAGGCAGACTGGCTGCAGAGGAAAGAGCTCTTACTCTTTTGATAATGATAAGAGAGACAAAGAAAGGTTTGGCTGTGGTTCTGGAAAATCCTAAGCCTCTCCATGATCACAGAATCACAGAACAGCTGAAGCTGTCAGGGACCTCAGGAGACTGTTGAGTCCAACTCTCCTGCTCAAGGAAGGGTCAGCTGGAGCAGGTTGTCCAGGACCATGTCCAGTCAAGTTTTATGTATCTCCAGGAATGGACACTCCACAAACTCTCTGGAGAATCTGTTCCAGTGTACACCACCAGTAAAAAAGCTTTTTTTTTAGTTTTAAATGGAATTTCTTGTTCTTGTATTTCAGTTTGTGACCATTGCTTTTTGTCCTTTCACTGAGCACCACTGAGAAGAGTCTGGGTCCATTTTCTTTATTCCCTCCCAAGAGGCATTTATGCACATTGATAAGATACGCACAAGGTTAAATAATCTTAACTTTTACAGCTTCTCCTCACACAACAGATATTGCAGTCCCTTAATCATCTTAGTGGACCTTCAATGGACTCACTCCAGTATGTCCATGTCTCTCTTCTACTGGGAAACCCAGAAATGGACACAGCACTCCAGCTGTGGTCTCACTAAGGCTGGGTAGAGAGAAAGGATCTCCTCCTTCAGCCTGCTGGTGACACTCTTCCTAATGCAGGCACAATGCTGTTGGCCTTCTTTACCGCAAGGGCACATTGCTGGCTCACATTCGCCTTGGTGTCCACCAGGACCCCCAGGTCTTTTTCAGCAAAACTCCTTGGGTAGGTCCCCAGCATGTACTGGCACATGGGGTTATTCCTCCCAAGGTGCAGGACTGTGCACATGCTTTGGCTGAACTTCATGTACTTCTTTGCCCACTTCTGCAGCCTGTCGAGGTCCCTCTGAATGGGAGACAACAGTTTGAGTTATCAACCACTCCTCCCAGTTTTGTATCATCAGCAAAACTGCTGAGCTTACACTCTGGCCCATCATTCTAGTGATTAATGAAGATATTACAAAGTATGGGGCCCAGTATCAACCCCTGGGTTATACCACTAGTGACTGGTCTCCTGCTGTACTTCATGCCACTGATCACAACTCTCTGAGCCTCACAATTCAACTAGTTTTAATCCACCTCACTATGCATGTATCTAGTCTGTACTTCAGTAGTTTTTCTGTGAGGATGTTATGAGAGACAGCATTGAAAGCCTTACTGAAGTCAAGATAAAACAACATCCACTGCTCTCCCCTCACTCACCAGGACAGTTGTCACATCACAGAAGGCTATCAGGTTGGTCAGGCATCACTTCCCCTCCATATATCCATGCTGACTATTCCAATCACCTCCTTATTCTTTATGCATTTGGAAATTGTCTCCAGAATTATTTGCTCCATCACCTTTCAGGGATAGGGGTGAGGTTGACTGTGTGTAGCTCCCTGGATCCTCCTTCTTGTCGTTCATGAAGACACAAGTGACATCCGCATTCTTCAGTCCTCAGAAATCTTCCCCAATTGCCATGACTTTTGAGGGACTGAGAGGGGCATCACAATGACATTGGACCACTCCCTCAGCACTCTTGGGCGCATTTTCTCAGGTCCTATGGACCTGTGTATGTCCAGTTTGTTTCAATGTTCCCTAACCTGATCCTCCTTCACAAAGAGTATTCCTTGCTCCAGACTTCCTCACTGTTTTCAACAACCTGGGATTCCTGAAGAGAAGTCTTACCAGTAAAGACTGAGGGAAAGAAAACATTGAGTACCTCAGTATTTTCCACGCTCTCCATCACAAGTCTCCAATCCCATTCAGCACTGGGCCCACGTTTTCTCTAGTTTTTCTTTTGCTGCTGATCTACTAGTAGAAGCCTTTTTTGTTGCCCTTCATGTCCACCGCCAGATTCAACTCCAGGTGGACTTTGACATTCCTTACCCAATCCCTGCATATTTGGACAATGTTTCTGTATTGTTCTCAAGGTCACCTGTCCCTGTTTTCTGTTCTGGTACACTTCCTTTTCATGTTTTATATACTCTCAAATGCTGCATATTGTCATATCTTAAGGAATGGTAGTAAGAATTAAAGGTATTTAAGACAACTTGGCAGGGTAGTTGCCTTAGCCACTTGGGATGGGATTTACTCCATCCAGTTTCAATGACCAGAAAGACATGTACCCAGTCTAAGTTAACCAGCCCCTGAAATTAATCTTGAAGTGATTAACAATCTCCTGGAGGTGACTGTCTCTCCTGACTGAGTACAGAAGCCTGGACTATATAGATACAGTTCAGACTACGTGTCTAATTTTCAGGTGGCTAAAACAAATTCCATGCCTCAAACCACACTGTCCCATTTTGAGCAGTCAATAAAGAAAATAAGCATGTGCATATTTGTGTTTATGTGTGTGTCCACTAACATGCACACATGTACAGGTGCTGGAGAACTAAATTCCAGAGGTGGAAGTTCCTTATTTCTGTGAACTTTGAAAAAGTAAGCCCCCAACCACAGAGTATTGGTGTACCAGAGCAGCCATATAGAGTTCTTTTGTTTCTTCTTAAACAGAAAAAGAAGTTATGACATCTCATAAAGCTACAACTGTCCACTGCACAGAAAAGAAGTGTTTTCTGCTTAGTAGTGGTGAAAAATACAGAATATTGAAGCCAGTGAGAACAACAATGACAGACAGGCTGGCTGTCAATGCATTGCATAGACTTAGATACTTCTAACTTCTTGGCAATTAGGTTGGAACATCTGGAGCCTTCAGTTGGCTCAACATCTCAAATTCTTGTAGTATAAAATGTTAAGTGCTGTGCCTTCCTTTTTGTTTGCCTTTCATTTGCAACCCATATTCCCCTTCATTTGCAACCCATATTCCTAGGTCAAGAAAAGCATTGATGGAAATACAGCTACACAGGTACACAAGGATTTTGCAGGTAAGCCTGGTTTTACTCAGGGAACAGGTGTAACAGTTTTCAGCAAATGCATTACTGGAATAAGCAGAACTTGCTGACACCTTCATACCTTTAAGAAGCTGGCTGAAAGTGACTTCAGAAGGTCACATACTGAGTCAGATGCAGAGCTCAGACTAAACTCCTAAGGGTTCAGCATCAATCCCTCTGCTTCACCTCTTGTACATATAAATACATTGGTAGCTTGTATCAGCAGGCCAGGGAACCATTCCTCATAACACTTCAGAAGCAGCATCTAAATCTTTCAGGATTTAGCTATGTAACAGACAGTGAGAGGCTAGTGAAAAGGCCCATCACTGAACAGCGCATGGGACAGAAAGAGCTCAGCATTTTGAATCCAGTCTTCAGTTGGTGGAAGTTTGCTTAACTGCTGCCTAAGGGATAATATATTTTTTATGTTTAAAAGACATGGTCACATTTCTTTCTTTGATATAACATTTTAATTACAAGTAGTTGAAACAAACAAAAATCTATCAGTAGTGATTAAGTGATGATGAAACAATAGTGATTAAAACATTTAAGTTATTCAGAATTCAAATGTGTCTGGATGTAAGGAGTCAGATACTTTCAAAATCCCAGGGCTTAGCATGAATACAAGCAATCTACATAGAAAATTAAATATTTTCATTAACATGTGACTTTTGTTCTCTGAGGACCATCAGCACGGTATATTTGGAAAGTACAGGCTGGTGCCCACAATTTAAAGCAACTCAAGAACTTTCCTGAATAATCTTGATTTATCCAATCTGTTTCCTTCTGGTTTGAACCCCAGGGGTATCAACAGCCTTAAGTGCCCGCTGTTAAGTGCTAACACGAAACAAAAAAAACTGAAGCTTGAGACTGTCTCTTCCAGGTCTTTCAAATGTGTGAGCCTGACAAAGATCTTAATGGAGCAGGGATTTTGCATTTGCCACATTCTCCTGTCTGGAGAGGCAGATAATGCAAGAAGTACAGCCTGAGCACCAGGCAGGGGCATAGCTGATTTCAGAGGAGATTGTAATAAATGAGGGCTTTAGTTTATCATTCCCCACAGGCTGTTGTGCTTAGCTGCTGCCGTTCAGGTCTCAAGGTCTGTGAAAGCATGACACTGCTGTGATGACAGCTCATCATCGTGATACTTGTGTTCAGCAGCATAGCATCACATCTACTGCAGTGATATACCTCCTGAACTGAACTCGGGAGCCCAGACCTTGAGCTGCAGCCAAGTGCCACTTTCAGGCACCCAGTCTCCCAGGACTGGTCTGAACACAGGCTGGCAGCTGCCCTGAAGCAGACCTGTGAGGTTGGTTCAGTGGAGCTAGCCTTGCCAGAAAGCCTTGCAAGAGCCATTTCAGGCAGTGGGAAACAGTGATTAGCAATGAATGCTGGGACCCAGCTTAGGCTCTTAAGTCAAGTGGCCAGCCTCCCTAGCCTTCTCTACAATGAGGTGAGAGAGAGAGGCTCCTGAGGGCGATTTAGAGCAGAAGCCTAACTAAATGCCCAAGGAAAATCCTTTCTCTCCCCACTGACATCAGAGAGTGCTAACACAGACTGGGCTACTGACCCGGCACCTTGGCTTGGTAAGCAAAGTTAAGCTAACACCCCTTTTGAGACCTTGAGCAGGTCTGCAGAGCAACCTGTTTCCCCACTCAAGTTTCAAAAATGCATTTGAAAAACTCTGTTTTCCTATACTCAAGCAAGACAACAAAGCAGGGCTGAATTTTCAGGGATTGTGTGCAAAAGGACACAAGACAGGCACTGAAAGTGAGTTTTAGATAAAATGCCAAGTATGTATGCAATCCTAAGAGCTGCTTTTCCCTTTCTCACTGTATTAATGCCCAAACTCCACACCTGCGTTTTATAGAGTCACGATTTCATGTAATTACTCTTTCACATAGGAGCGCAGAGTGGAAGGTGTTACCTTACTGTGGAGCACTTCAGTACCTCCTGCATTTCTGTACGCTATGTATCTCCAGCTGCTTTCCAACTTGTGGTAGTTTTGGATCCGATTCAGGTGTTTTGCTGCTCCCAGGGGACATTTTGGGAGGCAGTAGGGCTTAACCTACAGTTCAGGATTCCATATCCATAGCTCTGAAAATTAAAGACTGCAAAGCTGAGCTCCTCCCGTCTCCTTTTTGAACTCTCTCTTTTTGAATCCCACCCAGTAAGCTCAGCAGTTTCTGAAAACTAAGATGTGTTAAATATCCTGTAGCATGCAAAGCTTGCTTCAGTGATGACTGTTTTTGAAATATCAGGCTGTCCAGACACTTGGAAGTAAATCTGATATATACTATTGATTAAAATACATTAATCCTAACATTAGGCAACACCTTTTAGCGATCCCAGGGCATCTACTTATAACTAAACCTATGCTTATAGCAGTTCAGGAAGGCAACTTAATAGGTCAGACAGATCATATGTAGTGACATATGTTCCATGGAATAAAACAGTCAGAAGATAGGTAGGTGCAAGTTTACATGCAAAAAGGGAGGGACATCAGAGAAGGCAGCTAAAACAAGTAAGATAAGACTGTCATTCATGTACATGTTATTTTACACTGTCCTGCTCACTGCTTTTCACTTCTCCCTGCTTTTCCATTTCACACTGTGAAAATTATGGCTCCTTACACAATATTTCTAATGAATTACTGCTGGGATCCAAATTCTCAGCAATACCCAGTACACAGCATTGCTGAAGTCTACCTCCACAGTCCCGGCACTCACTTAATACCAACATTACCCCTAGTGTAACTTAAATCTGCTCTACATTAAACTGGCTGGGTGAGTTTGGGAAAAAAAAAATTCCCTACAATAGACAAAACCAAAATATTGCTGCTGGCCAAGCCACCCACATACCCTTTTTTTCCAAAGAAAAAGTTTTCACTGATGTCTTCTCTGAAGTGACCAAGCAACTGTTTATTTAAATTTCCTAACTGTCTTTCCCTGGGGAGCACCACAGCATCCTCTGTTGTGCATGGTCACCTTTTGCAGTAGGGCATAATTCTCCCCATGCATTCTCCCTGTTCTCTCCTGAGCATACTGCAGGCCAGCTGTCACACTGGGGCACAGCTTTGGCAGGTGGCATTGCACCTCTGCACACTGCAAGCTGGGGTCACTTCCTTACACATGGCCACAGCTACATTTCCTGCTGTCCTTCCGTGCACATCTGCAAACAAAGAAAAGGAAATTTCTATTCTTGAGTTTTTTATTTCAACAAATCTGCATATCTGCCTTAAAGTGGTCTAAAGGAGTGGAGGTCATGTCCTTTAGAAGAAATAAAACAAAGTTACATTACAATCTTCTGCCTGTCTTTTTTTCTTTTCAAAAACCCACAGATATCAGTATTCGTCTTCCTTATGCTTCTGCAGTTCCCCTTAGATTGGCAGCTCTTCTATTCTTGCATTAAAGGTCAGTGTTGAAATCATTCTCTCTCAGGTATTTCTTCCTACAGAGGTTAATTAAAAAGAACAAAGGGCCAGATACTCTACTGCCTTCTGCTTTGCATAGTCATTTGCAGTCCTGGATCCATTCACAACCTGCACAGGGATTCACAGCTCTGCAGCCACCCTCCCAGCATGGACTACCAGGCTGTACTAACATGGAGCAGGATAGGGAAGACAACTACTGAAGTAGTGCTTAAATATTTCAAGATCACCATAGTTGCCTGATTGATGCAAATATGTTGGCAGGCAGCCTGGTCACTGAAACAGCTCAGAGGAAGAGGGCATACTGAGCTCAGCAGTGGATTTCAACTTTTGGGATTCTTAGCTGTTGTAAATTAATTTCACTGAGGAAGGGGGTTGTGGCTTTAAACTGTTACTCCACAACAACACACTACCTCTTATAAATCTGCCACCAAATTTACTGGGAAGAGCAAGAAAACACTACCCACTCAGAACCCCTCTCTCATTTTATATCAGTACTAGCATATCATGCAAGTGTAAATGGCCGTACAGTTGAGCGGCAATGGAGAATCAAAATAAAATCCACTTCACCTCTCAAATTAATTTAGTTTTGCTTGTGTGATTTCTCTGTCATTCTTCCAGTTCTCCAGTCATCCATAGACTTTCAGGTTAAACAAGACATGAATTTTAAATGCAAGATGCACATAGAAATAAGACTACTAGAAATTCTTTAGATATACTTTAAAGAAGGAAAATAAAGAGGGCACAAGCCTGGGCTGAATAACATTTTTCCACAAGCTACCTCTGCTGGAAAACTGAATTTTCAACTAAATTAAATATTTCCCCAGTCAAAAGCCTGAAAATAAAAATACTTTGCTTTGAAAATGCTTCCTGATATCTCAAGCATATTGTACTTCAGTTAGTTCATATCCTCATTTTTCTAAGTTAACTGTGATGCACTCTAGTTCTCAGCTTCAGTGGAGAACCCTGGAAGCCGTAGACTGGCCAGGGAATCTGGTTTAGAGAACATAAAGGAAGAGGAAGTACCCAGAAACACAGCATCCAAGGCATTCTGACACCATTTTCAAATAGAGATCAAAAAAGTACATTAAAACCACAAAGGTCTAGGATGTGTGTTCCCTTTCTCCTGTGCATTACTGTTTTCCCCACTGCCTTGGAAGCACTATGTTTTCCTCAGTAGGGCTCTTTAAAAAGCATGGAAGAAGGAGCTGCAGTCAGTAACGGCACATTTTTTCCATCTTCATGACCAAGCAATGGACAGCAGTCGAAGTGGGGACATGGTTCTATTCTCAGCATTGTTCTCACTGACTCATCACTTGATGTCTGCTATAAAGCTCAGGGAATTTCTCAAAGGGATAATGTGAGGCTTGGTTAATTTTATGAACTGCTTTGTGACCACTGTTGCCTAGATGTTACAGAAATTGAACGTAAAAGAGCTCAACCTTGAATGAAAGGTGAGGTAGAAGCACAAAATATGAGTGCTATAAGAGGAAAACACATTAATAAAAGGAATCTTAGAATCATACCTCTGCCACCACTCACTTATTCATTTCTCTGGGTCAGATTCTGTATCTCTTACTTCTGCTGGATAGTAAATACAGCTACCCTGGGAGGCACAACTTCCTGAGAAAGCTGAAGTGCACTGTGAGGGTAGCAAGAACAAGTCCTCTGATAACAGAGGATTATGGGCAGACTTTGTCATGATGAAAGAGTACCTTATTTTCTCTGAGAGCAAGAGGTATTCTAGGGTGGAGCAGAGGCCTAATCCCAAGTGAATATAACCAGAGCACAGCAGAATATGGTACCAAGAGCACTCTCGAAAACAGGATTAAAGAACAAATGAAAAATAAAAAGGAATCACTAATATCACCTCATCCTTTATTACTTAAAAACTTTTGGCACATGCAAGAGAAGAGACAAAACTGGCAACATTGCCACACTTACTGTTTTTGGGGAAATACAGAACCATGGTTTCCAGATAAAATTACTGTTTGTGAAGTCTGATATATTTTAAAGCTCTTTTTAACAATTCATTGCATAATTCACATGGTCTCTACACTGCAAACATCTAACATATTTATGCTGGCAGGACTGTCAGTGCATTTTTGTTATGAGAAGCTTGGAGGTCTGCTACAAATAATCTCCAAAGAGTAACTCTAATTAGCGGCTAAAGTTGGCATATTTCCTGCTATCTGAAATTAGATCAGAGAGTTAGGATGAGATGAAAAAGCCCTATTAACTCCCTAGGCTTCCAGTTCCTGTTTATTGGTGGAAATTAATGTTTTGAACTTTATCAGCTACTATCTAAAGAACTCTGGAGTCAATGGTAACAGAGCAATTTGAGAGAGACTTTACTGCCAGTTGCTTCTGTTGAAGTACCATAGGCACTCTACATAAATATCCACAGGAAAACTTTATTTAATGGTTACACGCAGCTGAACAATAGTCAGGAAAGATGGTTGAGTGGCCAGCATGCTAGCCTGGCAATTATAAGAAGTGGGAGACACTCCTTGCTCCAAAGTACTATTTAATCTTTTCTGCATGACCCAGAAAAAGTAACTCCTTGGGGGAGGGTGAAAGTTGGGGAGATTCACAAAAGGTTGGCTATAGTTAAGCAAATCTTTGTTTTTCCTATAGCTTGTGGAAACAGAGAGACTCCTCCAGACAAAGGAGCTCGGTTTTTTGGTGTTCAGTGACTACAGTTAGCCTTTGTGTAGACCTCCATTTGTCTTCAAGTTTGTCATCTGTAAAACAGAAATAGCACTGCTTCACCTCATGGGAACATTAGACAGATGAATACTTTCCTCTGCTTCCTAGAGACCTCGACCCACCCTGGACAGGCACATCACCAAATTCCATCACAAGCAAACACCACAGCCCTCTCCCCACATGGCTCTCCAGCTTCCCTAGGGCCTTGGGTGGTGAGACTGGGCTTTACATCTTGATTTGTCTTCCACACAACTTCAGCAGCTCTGAGGTTTGCCATGGCTGCATGTTCCTCCCCTTTTTTTAGCTCTGCACAACTTGGAAAATATTAAAATGCATAAGCAGCTTTTAAACATCAGAACAGGGAAGGGACAGGTAGAAAGATAGTAGAAAGGAAGGCACAAGAAATCCTCCTCTTGGGAAATATATTTAAACTTCAGTTCTTAGAATTTCTAAACAAGGAAGAGATTTGTCAAGTTGTGTTTTGCTCAAGCAAACATGGGAAGGGAGGCAATTTTTACATCCTGGGGCTTAGCACAGAAAAACAATGTAATTCTAGAGTTAGTATGTAGACAAAGGAGGAAACATGTTATTAGGTCAGGCTACTCTTGTTTAGACAGAGCCATAGAGAATTTAGGCTGTCTTTTAGTTCTGGTAATCAGCCTGAGCAGACAAATCAACGTCTTAAGCTCTTGATAGCTCTAGAAAAAATAATAAAGTCAGGCTTGTGTTTCCAAAGAAAGTTGTGGTTTCAAAGCAATCCATTATCCTATCAGGCAATGTGGAAATTTTCTGCCCAATTTATCTACCACAACAGAAAGATTTACAATTTAATGAAATCTGCAGTGGAAACTGAATCTTCCCAGACAGAATGCCAGTGTATCTTCACTATCTCCTCCACACCACAAAGTCTGCCACACAGACCCTTGCATTTACAATTTAAGATCATTTTTCTCCACCTTTCATTTCTAGCATGAAATGTGCTTTTTAACACTATCTCTCTAGTTTTCCTCCTTAAGAGGACAGACAGTATCTGTATAAAAAGACTTCAAGGGAAGGAGGAAAAGTCTACGTCCTTAGGCCTGTCTTCACAGCGAAGTCAATATAACTGAACTGTTGTCTCAGGAATGGATCCCATCCAAACAGTCCTTTTCTTAAAGCCTGACAATGTTTTAAAGCCGAGTTGGTGGCAGCAAAGAAGCCAAGGGGCTAAAAATTCAAGCCAGTGTAATTCATTCTGCTAACAACCCAAACACCGTACCAGGAGGGAATGCAGGCAACACCCAGTTGCATACTACCAGACTTGCAGTATCCTCCTGAAGGTTTGTGCCCAGGAAATTCAAGAATGTTCTCTCAGTACCTTCCAGCAAACTGCAGCCTACCATGGCAAGGGAAGCTGTGGGTGCATCTCTGAAGTCTCAGGATTGAATACAGATATGTGCACAGTGAACAAGGGAACCAGGCTGAAGTTCTAGGGCAGAAGTCTGCAGAAGCAGGCTCATTTCTGTCACCATAATGTTAGATGACAAAAGCAAAGCTGCTTTACATGACCAGCAGAGCAATGAGTGAATCAAATGAGCATCCAGCAACTAAGTACCATAAGAATTTTATTTGCAGACTGCAGTAGTTTGCGGAAATGTCTTTGTACAGTGACTATGAAGTTCATGTGTCTCTGTGAATGCTATCTGCACCTTTTCAGGAAAAAAAAAAAAAAAAAAAAAGGGAAATTAAATCATCCATTTGGTAGGAAGACTTAGACACTGGCAGGGATGTCCAGAAACATGAGATCAAACGATCAAGAATCCCTCACCTGGACTGCTGAAGGAAGCCATGGGCCTTCAGCCAACAAAATGTATCTGGCTTCGGACATACTCTGCAAAAACACAGCAAGGGTGAGGGCTTAAATACTCATGTTGAGATAATACCAGTTAAAACAGCAGTTCTCTCCACGTGACCAAACAGTGACAGAGACTGTTTAACAAAAGGCAATTCTTCAGCCCAAATGAGTCCATTTGTTGCCAGAGGGCAACAAGGAGAGACTTAGTCTTTCCTGGGGATTTAAACCAAACCCAGGGACAAGACCAGAATCAGACTGCACTCAAAAACCTGATGCTTAATAGAGATCTGTCATATTTTACATTTTAATTGTGTGGGTGTTTCTTTTGCTAAGCCTGTTTCCTTAGTGTAGCATCCTGCTGTTCCCAAAAGGTATAACTAGGTGAAACCTGCCAGCAAACTGTGGACAGTCTGGGAGGCTGAATAAGCAACCTCTGGAGTTGAACAGAAGGCCTGCAGGGTTCAGTGCCATGGGGATATGTAATAAGGACACTTAGAACTACTAAAAAAAAGATGTGTCTTTAGGTAGACCCAGGGAAATTAATGCCTATGGGACAATGTACTTCGAACTAATCACAACAGTCTGGAGACATTAAAAGAGAAGGATGAGACCTGGTTTTAACACAGGTATCATATGCTTTTACTAAAGGACATGTTACTATTCTGAATCAGTTTTCCAGCTGCAGTTAATAAGCTCTGGCTTCAGCTCCATTTGGGAGAACACAAAGCAGCTCTTTACAATTCCCCCACACCATGGTGGGGGGGAAATGGCTCTACTTTGGTCTGTTCCCTACCATGTAGTCCCAAAGGAATCTTCAGCTTACTGGACATTCTTGTTATTTGACCTTTTAGATTTGGCAGAATGGCACAGAGGAGATGTGGTATCCTGAAGAAGCTAACCCAGTATTTCCAGAATCAGGACCAGAACAAATGAAACACCCCAGCCTGTGTTCTCTGTGCTGGGAAGGCTGCTCCATAGTACTCCAAGACCTTTTCCTTTGTTGACCCTCTCCTGGTCTCCTTGGCACAAAAGCAGAGGCAGCATGTCTACACCTCTAGCACAGTGAAAGAGAAAGTTCAGAACAGGTTGTGGGCATTGCATGCTCCATGTCCTGCCCATATGTGCACAGCCTGTGCAAGCATGCCTGCAGATGAGCTAATACACACTCAAGCACCTGCTCTCTTGGGTGTGCTCCAGTCGTTCTTGCACTGAACTGTATCAGTGAAGCTAGTCTTGAGACCTTGGAGCTGCCCTTAAAAAACAGCATAGACACAGCAAGTTTGTCAGCAATTCCTAAACTTCCCAAAGACAAACCTGCTGGCTTCTCTAATCTAAAATGCACAATGCCAACCAAGCAAAATGTGAGTGAGTGTCGAAGAGCCCCTTTAGCAAACAGTGACCACTTCTTCTCTCTTCCCACTACAGTAGCAAAGAAAGGCTTTCCATTAGTATATTAAGCTAAATTAAATATTAATTCTGTTTTATAAACGGTTAGCTCTTTCTCATCTGCTCTACAGAGGAAAGTTGTGTGTCATGTTGTTGTTTTTTTAAATGTATATGCTGTTATTTTTTAGAGAAGGTAGCATAAGGAAGTATGCCTTGTATATGGACCGGAAGTAGCTGTCTTATGGTGGTCTTGAAGGAACTTTGTTTCCTGCCTCTGGCAGCTGCATCAAGTAGTCCTGAACCTGACTATTCCATGGAGTTTACCTGGAAAAATGTAGCACAGGTCAGGATCTAAAATTGTCATGGAACATACAGAGCAAAATTTTAGAGTACAGTAAAAGCACAAGTTGAGAAATTTTGCTCAAAGTGCAATACAACAGCACGACAGATTTCAAGTCCAGTAGGTACCTCTGCATGTCACCATCTTAAGTCACATTCAGTATTATTTCAATTGGGTGTGAATGTTGCTTTAAGCATGCAGGCTGTTATCTACACCTTTCTGATTCTCCTATTGCTGAAGAGGAAGCACAGTGCATGCATCAACATACTTGGTCATCCTTCACCGATCCCTGAAGTAATTACAGAGCTCTCTTGTAGTGCTGTGCTGACACATTATTCTGTACAACGTAAAAAAAAAAAAAAAAAAGCTAAGACCAAATTATAGACTGCACTGAATAAAAAATTGGAATACTTGGGACAAATTGAAGGAATAGCATGTTAGGATTACAGAAGTGTTGAAATTTTTTCCTAAGACACTCAAGACTTAGGAAACAGGATCCAAGGGGAAGAAGAGATAGGGAAGACCAAAACTATGTGATTTGGTTGGACTTGATGATCTTAAAGGTCTTTTCCAACCCAAACTATTCTATGATTCTATGATTTTATGGAAGGTGTGAATGAGAAATCACACATTTGGTTATGGAAAGCTGTTCATTTTTCTCTGCACAAACATTCGGTGGCCAGGTCCCAGAGAGCACTAGGGAGTCGCTAGAGACCAAGATAAATGGTGGAACTAGACATATGATATCACCAGCACCAATGCTGGTGCAGAAAGCTGCATAGTCGCGGGCTGATGCAAGTGACACAATTGGATTTTTTTTTTATTTAATTGTGAAAAATGAAAACAGTATTGTCTTCTCATAAAAGCATTTTCCCCATGTTTCATTGTAGTGCTACAGATGAATAGAAGGTAAATCATCTCCTGTTGGGTCTCAGTTTGTTGCAAAAGGCTTGTAAGAATCATCTCTCTGCCTGTAACACAGGTAAACTTAAGGTTCTGAATTTACTTTTTAAATCATGTGTACATTTGAAGAAAGGTATTGCCAAAAGAGTTTTCAATTTCTGTGCACTAAATATTTTGGCTGTTCTCAAGCTAAACAGAAAATCCAAGGTCAAGATCAATGCACACAAATTCCACAGAGCAACACAAGCATAAATTATGAACTGTACGTCGTTGTAACTGCTGGAGGTCAGGTCTGAATGAGGCATTTGCATTTGGCAAAGAGGTGTTTTCTCTAGCACTGGCTTCAGAAAGGTTTGTTACAGCAGAATTTTGCATGTCACTTTCATGACAGGATAGTCGTACTAATATCATCATTCAATACCACTTTATATCACACATCCTTTACTATGCTCTTTATATTCGCAGATGATCCAAAAATTATGTCTCTCTGTAGCCAGTCACAGTAACGGATACATTTCATGGATTTTCGGTATAAAACTGATACCACGTACCAACATGGCCCAGCACAAATAAAGTCCAACAGAAAAGACAGATGCTTTCTCTAAGGTTTAATACCACTAAGACTAGAGCAACAGGTGGATTTATGGCTAGCCCCTAGTCATTCTTCTACCCCCATATGCATGTCCCATAAGAAAGCACAACAGTAAACTTTCCAATGTTAATGTAAAGCTTGTGGGATGCCATTAACTGACTAGTTTGGCTAGATGTCGGAACAACTCCATCGGTTTCTTTGTCTCACTGCTAAAGCAGTTCTGATAAAATGGCATTTTAGCCATCTATGTATAACTGTTGATGCTCAGTAAAAAAAAAAAAAAACACCAAACAAAACCAAAAACAAAACACCACAACAAAAAAAAACAAAACAGAAATGTAGGGTAAGACTTACCCAAGAAAACCTGAAGTATCCTCTCCAATTGACTGATCTCCCTGAAAGGTAAAGTCTAACAGCAACATAGGATTCTAAGTTTACTACTGTAATGCTGTCAGAGCAAATTGGATCAGGTCATCTCAGAGTCAATAATGACTAGAAGCAGCTTGTCAGTAATTTGAGAGAAAAAAGCAGGCAAAGAAGATGGTAATAAATCTCTATTGACCCCTAAGAACCCTAACCTCAGCTATAATTAATTGTCTCTGGGTTCAAGGATCCACTGTTGCAGCTGAATATCCTTTCTCTCTGATAGTACAAATGTTAGAAGAGTAAATATTACGAGCTATTAGTGGCTCTGACCAACTGTATGGATGCTTCTGTTGGGAACATCCCTGCTTTCACTGGATTGCCTACTTTTGCTTCTGCTCTGTGCCACAAGTGTCATGTAAGACAAACAGAAAAGGGCCCAAGGACTGGACTGAGTCTTTCAAACTGCCAAAGTACTTGTAAAATACTGCAACATCTGTACTTTTCCTGGCTCATACCTCACCAATATTACAGAATCTGCTGCTGGAATTGGCTGAAAAGCACAGCTGATGTAGCCAGACCAGAACTCCAGATCACACTCCCAGATCGGCATGTTGGCTCAGCATTTTGACAGCAGTGCAGAAAAACAATGATTATTTTTGTCATTAAAAGAAATGCAGATGGTATATAGCTGGAGTACTGCTATCAAGTTCTAGCCTACAGCCCTTCTAACATACTAACCAGGAACCACCGTACCCCTACAGTACTCAACAATAATTTATTCTTTATACTATTACAAGTCACATTCTGTCTCTTAAAAACTTTTGTTCAAGGACTTCACAACCAATTCAGCTAGGCAAATGCTAATTTCATTGTAGCTAGTAAATAGAGGGCTCATTCAGCTCTCCTCAAAACTGGAAGCAGAACAGGATTTTGCCATCAGAAAGATGAAGGGATAGGACAAACATTGGGCTGGGCTGCAATGGGAAAAGGAGGACAAGGAACAGGCCTGACTAGAGAGCCAGCCAGGCTGAGCATCTTGGAGATTGATGCTGGCAGTCTTTCATGTAGAGAAGGATTAAAAAGTTTTCATTTAAAAAGTTTTCAACTGTGGTGGATTGACCCTGGCCAGAAGCCAAGCACCCATACAGCCTCTAACTCACTCCACCCTGCTCATTGGGATGGGGGAGAAAATAGGAAGAGCAAAAGCCAGAAAACTCATGGGTCAAGATAAAGGCGGTTTAATAACTGAAGGAAAGAAGAAATAAACAGGTGATCCAAAGGCAACCACTCACCACCTCCCTTAAGCAGACCGACGCCCAGCCAGTCTCCGAGAAATGGCCACCTTGGAAGAAAAAGCCCTCACCTTTTTCTTGCTCTACCCCACCTTTTATTGCTAAGCATGATGTTACATGGTATGAGTTATCCCTTCAGGCAATTCGGATCAGCTGTCCTGTTGTGTCCCCTCCCAACCCCCAGCCTACTTGCTGGCAGAGGGGTTAGAGTGGGGAAAAAGAAAGCTGTGACACTGTGCAAACATTGTTCAGCAATAACCAAAACACCGGTGGGTTATCAACCCTGTTTTAGCCACAAATCCTAAACACAGCACCATATGGGCTGCTATGAAGGAAGTTATCTCCCACCCAGCTAGACCCAATACATCAACTTCCCAAAGTTGGCAAAACAAATTCCCCAACACCCCTCTTAACTTTTTAGCTTGAATAGAAGAAAAGGAAGTAAAGTGATGTCTTCCTTGGTAACACAGTGACTAAAGTTGTGTTCCAAGCAAATGAGCAATTTGGGAATGATATTACCACATGATTCATCAGACGATTGGCAAAGCATATTGAAGTGCTAATCCATAATTTCCCAATTGCATTAAGAAATCATTATTTTGCTTAAGAAAGATAGGCTTTATGGTTACCAATGAAAGTTTGAGCACCAGATTGGACAGGAGTATACTCTATATAACTGATTCAGAAAGTCTGAAACTGTATCCTCAAGAAAAAATATCACTCATTCTAACTGGGACACAATCAAGGACTGTTGGCGTATTCCTAACCAACATAATTTTTATGTCTGGCTGTGTAAGATACGACATCTAGAATGCAGAAGGTCTGGTTTGGCATCCAGACGTCTGGATTATGCCTCTTCTGGGACAAAGCATCATCGCTTGCCAGTCAGCACAGTCACTTCATAGCTGTTCCTGTAGTAAATGCACAGCATTGTATCATGGAAATTGACCTTCAGTGCTTTATACCAATTGTTGCTTACTAACCAAATGACTTGAAACACCAATATAAAAACTGCTAAAATAAAGTAGTTGTGGTTGTGGGATTACAGCTCTTCAGACCAGGAATCCAGGACTCCTAAAGGGAAAGAGGGGTAACTCATAAAATACTGGTGATTGCAGTTAACCAAGGGAGGAAGAAAAGTCACTAAATAATGGGATCCTGTTTCATCAGGTAGGATAATTAAAAGTGCAGACAAGGAGCTCCTATTCTGTAGATTGCTCAGCGGTGCAAGATCATAGCCATAGGTGTAAGGTGAAGAAATACAAAATTTCCACAGAGGGGGTATAATTCCTGTGCAATACATATCTTAAAGCCATCAGAGGACTGAGAAGCTGAGAACAGACAGAATAAAACTGAACTTGACAGACAAACCACAACTAGATGATAAACCAAGGACTTTTTGGTAGGAAGGATCTGACAGTGAAAAAAACCCTTTCTGTTCTAGCACAGCCAGCTCAGGGCAACACAAAGGCATCATTACAGCTGCCCAGAAGGAAAATATTGAGGTCCCTTCTACATCACCTGGTGAGAACTCAGGTATCCAGCTTTCTAACCTCAGTTCTGTTAGTTTTACAGAGTAACACTGGACAAACCATCTCAGAGAAAAATCAAAGTGACAAAGCCCTTCTCGCATTATCATGGGGGATTCTGCAATCTGCAAAACATTTTGAATGCAAAACAGTCTTAAGTACTTCGTGGCATTCTTCCCCAGCACAAGGTGGCCTCTTCATAGCGGCAATTTTTGTTCCTCTCCTGAGCAGCAGGTGGGGAGAGAATATCAACACGGCTACTCTTGACACAATATTTTATAATGCAGTTCATTGCTCTGCTTGACTCTGGGGTAAGATTTGCTGAAGGACTTGAGGACTGAGGTATGCCCAGAATCATCTGCAGAATATTCCAATATTTTCTGTGCATGACACATAATAGGCATCCTAAGGGAAGGGCTAGTGCCATAAATCCTGGGTGGATCCAGTGAACAAAATCTTTTACACTGGGAAAAACTACAAGAGCATTTGTTTTTCTAGATGTGATGATGACATTGATAGGAGAAGGAGGAGGCTGATTCAGTGCTCTGCCTGTGGGTTTGCAAGTATGTTCTTTTCATCTGCCCTCAGTCCCAGCAATACAGGCTCCAAGCCTGTCAGAAGGAAACAGAGAAAAGTTTCACTCCCCAAGTATAGAATATTGCAAACAGAGCATTAGTTCCCCCAATCTTAAACTTAACAGGTATTATAAAGATTAAGAAAAACATTTTTAGGTTGAAAGAAAGCATCAAAGCATTCTTCAGTGCTTTATTCAAAGACAAAGATGAAGGAAAAACCTTGGAAATGGAAGCAGGGCATCCCACTAGCTCAACTGAATAAAAGATGAAAAGGGGAAAAGCTGTGTGAAATGATTCTCCACCTAGAACTCAATCTGCATTCAAACTCAATTTATGGATGAATGAATGATGGAGATCAGCTTAAGAGAAGTGAGTTCCAATCACCATCATTGTTATCATATGAGAAAATATGATCGTGGCAGGAAAAATACTCACTAAAAATACTACTTTCGGCCCAATTCTTCCTTTACAGCAATTTTATGTTTATGCAATTCCAATTTGTGAAATATGCATTGAATTTCTTGACCACCATACAAAGAAAGCAATATTTTATTTGAAGGACATGCTTGCATTTTAAGATCCAGGAACACCAATGCTGATCCAGCAGAAGAGGGAACTGATTTGCTTCTGCAAATGTATTTACACAAAGGGAACTCTGTCTACTCTCTATTATGATATTAGATTAAAAAATACTATGCTTTGTCTCTAGCAAAAGCATAATCATATACAAGTAATATTTTAATGTTAACTAATCAATATATTATTATGATTATTATGGACCTAAAAGGTTCCTAGAAATATAGGTTTGGCTGTCTGAACCTGGAGATGTTAAAGCGTAACATACAATGCAGGCAAATGATTTTTAAAATTTTTTAATGCAAGTAAAGCCTTGATAACAGCAAAGTTAAGTCTGCCACAACTGGTAACAAAGACATGCTGGAACAGAACAAGTCCCACATTTGAGGCAACATTTCTCCATGAAAACTGAACTTCTGGTCCCTGAGACTGGAACACATGACAAGTCAACTAGTGAAATGGACAGAACAATATAGTAGTGTTGTCATTAAGTACAGGCCAAAGCAATTTTTTTATTTTCTTGTAATTCTAAAGCATGTACTACCTAGTCCTCAACAAAAATTACACACATGGAGTTGGCTATATTGCTGCATCAGACCTACTTATGACATCTGGCTAGGTATTCAAAGAACATGGTTGCCTTCCCATTTACATATCAACAGTGCAACTGATGTAATGAAACAGTATAATTTACAAATGCAAAGATACTGAAAAACTCATTTGTAGAAACATACTTCTCCTCCAGACTGCACAACGTATTCATTATTTATCATAAGTATTGCTCAGAAAGCATTCATGACTGGTCCCAGTAACTCGCATTGTGTGCTCGTTGCAGCCACGAAGCCATCTGCTTCCTGAGCAAATGACTCCCAGGCCACAAGCAATCCTCCCCATCTTCTGATTCAAACATATAAATATTCACACCAGCATTCACAGATGGATATATGTTGGCAGGAGTATCTATAACACTTTTCTTCCTGGGAACTAAAGCTTTTTAGGAAATAAATCTGAGGCTGTAAGGGAAAAGGGGTCAGGCATTCTGTAAAGTAAATGTATGTGAATGGATATTTAGAAACCTTTCTTTTTAACGGATACTCGCCCACCTTTAATCACAGCCATTCCACCTAAAAGAGAAAAAACACCTTGCAGCAAAATCTTCTCCTTATCATATGGCTCTCCATCACATCTGTCACTCCCAAGGCTTTTCCACCTAATAATTCTCAAACCATACCAACAAGAACTATCCTCAAACAAATCATAAAACCTAAACAAACAGAACAAGTTAATCTATTGAAATTTAAAAAGGCTGTAATGTCATAATAGGCCTGTGCTGATCTAAGACCATACTGATGTTAAAAGTTGAGGTCACCCAAGGCCCTCTAGCCTGAAGCCTGTTTATTTGTACCAGTTGTTAATTGTATTTCACATCACTTTGGTTCTTCCTTCATTTGCGTGTTAAACAGCCTTTGATGAAAGAGGTAATTAAATATTTCCAAAGCTATTTGCAGTTAGTATTATGGTTTTAATGACAATAAATAATGCAGTAACAAAGCTCAAATGTCTGATTACCCCCATCCCCACTTTTTTCTTTTTTTTTTTTTTTTTTCCTTCTTCTAAGTGAAAAGCAAAACTGGGAGAGGATCTAGCTTCAGCTTTGCCCTTGAAAATCAGGTAATGTTGTACAGTGTGTTCTGAATTCAGTTCGCACTCACAGCACACATGCACATAGCTGTCGTGCCACTTTGTGTGGCACGTCGTGCTGTCGTGCCGGGTCCTGCACTTCGGTCACAACAACCCCATGCAACGCTACAGGCTTGGGGAGGAGTGGCTGGAAAGCTGCCTGGCCGAAAAGGACCTGGGGGTGTTAGTAGATAGCCGGCTGAACATGAGCCAGCAGTGTGCCCAGGTGGCCAAGAAGGCCAACAGCATCCTGGCTTGCATCAGGAATGCTGTGGCCAGCAGGAGCAGGGAGGTGATTGTCCCCCTGTACTCGGCGCTGGTGAGGCCGCACCTGGAATACTGTGTCCAGTTTTGGGCCCCTCAGTACAAGAAAGACATTGAGGTGCTGGAGCGTGTTCAGAGGCGGGCAACGAAGCTGGTGAAGGGTCTGGAGCACAGGTCTTATGAGGAACGGCTGAGGGAACTGGGGTTGTTTAGCCTGGAAAAGAGGAGGCTGAGGGGAGACCTTATCGCTCTCTACAACTACCTGAAAGGAGGTTGTAGTGAGGTGGGTGTTGGTCTCTTCTCCCAAGTAGCTAGCGATAGGACGAGAGGAAATGGGCTTAAGCTGCGCCAGGGGAGGTTTAGACTGGAAATTAGGAAAAATTTCTTTACGGAAAGGGTGGTCAGGCATTGGAACAGGCTGCCCAGAGAGGTGGTGGAGTCACCATCCCTGGAGGCGTTTAAAAAACGGGTAGATGTGGCACTTCGGGATATGGTTTAGTCTGGTCTACCCTTGATTAGTCTAGAGTGGGCTTGGTAGTGTAGGTTAATGGTTGGACTGGATGATCTTAAAGGTCTTTTCCAACCTAGATGATTCTATGATTCTATGATTTGATAGCGAAAGCAGACTAAGATTAGACCAGCAAATGCCCATGACCTTGAGAATTATCACTACTGATATAACAAGTAGCTTATTGGTGTGTAGGCACATACAGGAAGTTAAACCATTAGAGTCTGATCCTCACAGCTATTGTTGCATCTCCTGGAAGCCTCGAGAAACACTATTTTTAAAACTGTATTGCTTCAGGGTCAAAATCTGCTTGCTCAAAACTCTTTCCAAATAATGGTTCTCCTCTCTTGCAAGTAGTTAGTGACTTTGCCGTTTTCTTTTATATAGAAAGGACTCAGAAATGACAATGATAGCCACATAAAGCCATAACCAGATGTACAATACTGAGCATGGTGGTTCACATATACTCTAAAACAAACTGATGTCTCGGTTCTCAGGCAGGTCTGTACTTGTTAATAAGTTCTTGAGAAAAGCTGCTCTGGTAGTTAGTGCAGTGGAAGTTCAAGGAAGCCCTTTTCAAAGCTTCATGCTTCCCTTTCAGATCCATTTCTATGTGCTCAGGGCCAAAGAATATTTAAAAAATTAAGTCTTAACAAGTAAAAGCACTCTTGTATTCCAGGAGGAAGGCAGTGAAGGGAAAGGAAGACACACATCCACAGGAAGCGCAGGGGTATGTATAGCCAAAGTTCATGATAGGTCTTAATTTTCTCCAAACCTCAGCTTCTCCTGGATTTTGTTTGGTTATTAACAGACTCACATCTAGTTGTTAAAAGGGCAGAGAACATCCTTAAAATAGGAAATGAACTACGTAACTATAGCTCTTCCAGTTTTCTCACAGCTTTGCATCTTTAATGTTTCTCGTTAGGCTGCAGATCCTGAGAGGATAGGGGAATGATAAGGCAAGATTTTCCATTTCCATTAGAAATAGTTTCTTTTTATCATCCACAGTTGCAGAGAAAATGTGCTCACAAATGTATTTCAGACACACTCTACAGGCTGAGAAACTGGGGAGGAGGGGAATCCAAAGGTATTACGGCCCAAGGTACGGGCCTGGGGAGGCAGAAATTAGCATATGCAGGGGGGAAATTAGCATACTCACAATGACAGAAGCGATGGAGCTAGCAGTATGTCCTGACTTTGAAGACCACCTGCAAACAACAACCTTCACTTCATGTATTGCTGTTTCAGATGCTAAGGATGATACTTCAGGTGGCGACGCTGTATATGATGCCACTCTTGGGCAGAAAAGAGAGGACTGATTACATGAGCAAGATTTACATCAGGCACGCTTTGTATCATTCAAACTACCTGTACATCATTCACGGTGATTCAGACTATCAAAGGTGGGCTCAGAAAGCTAAAATTTAAAACTGCAAACCTTTTATGCTATACAGCAGGGTTACAGCAAGGTGTAATTCATTCTTTTTGGAGAGGGAACTCGACTTTCATAAGCCTGGGGAACCAATAAGGCAAAAGCGTTTCAAATAGATGTTAGAGAAAAAAGCACAAAGATAGTGCGGGAGAGAGACAAAGAAGGGACAGATGGCTGTAAAGGGCAATGCTAGTCTCTCTCTATACAGAGGTGTTATTTGCTAGCAATAGTTTTATTAATGGCACTATCAATCTCTCTTTGAACATAATAGAGTATTTTTGCCACAATTTCCCACTCTCTCTGCCTGAGCTGTATCAGGGGAAGCAACAGTGACTGGCATGCTAAATTTGGGTGTCACACTGACATGCTTGGCACAGGATGAAACGTCGGTGCTGGAAGCTGCAAACAGAGCTGTGTTCACATCACCAGTTCCCAGCTGATGAACCACACTAGGACTGTGGGCAAGGCATCAAATCACGCTGAACAAGCTCTGCTGGGCTTGTTCACTTTGTCCCAGCAGCAACACCAGCCAGAGCCAGCAGCAGATTGGGAGAAAAAGCACCAGTAGCATCACAGGGGCCACAGAGCAAGGCATGCAGGAGGGGGAGGACCAGGGGAGATAAGAAGGCAGCAGTGGCCATTTCAGACAGCAGAAGGTGGACACTGGCTTGAAGAGGGCAAACGTGAACAGAGCAGAAGGTTGTGGCAGCCACAACTGTGAGTGTCATTCTGAAAGCTTTGGGAACTAGCAGTCTATTCATTTATCCCCTTAGTTGCTATCACCAGCAGAGCCGAACCAAGGGTAGCAACAGTGGGGAGTTTGGGCAGAAGTTTCCCAGCCTGGACACAGCCCATGGTTCTATTATGTCTCTCTATAATCAAGCGTTTCACTGATGCCAAGACAGTTCAAAGAGCAGATACTCTGAATACGGTATTCTCAGCTGCATTTTTCAGCAAACTGCCTCACGAGCAAGACTCACTCACAATTAGCTGTGTTGGCAGCCAGCATTACATTGCACCTAGTGAGACACATACAGTAACCAAATGTGACACGCCACCATAATGACAGATCAAACTAGGACATTTCAGAAGACAAAGTGCTCCAACGCGACAGGCTTAAAGAGGCACTAAAGAATTTATGGAGAATGAAACACAACTTCAGGGAGGGTGATGAAATTATCAGCCTCACCAAAAGCAAACATGGAGCCAAATGGCAGGATCTTATAATCCTGTGCTACTGACAGACACCCTTGTTGGGAGTCTCAATACATTCATCTTAACTGAAGTTGAGCTGAACTGATTCGACTACATTAGTACCGTCAGACAAAAAAAGAATTCAGAGGGGAAATTTTAAAACTTTTTAAAGTGTTTGAACTATGGTATTTTTAAATTAAGAATAAATGTTAAATGCAATTAGTGAGTAGGAGCTGGTAGAAGTTTTTTGTCAGAACTTTCTTTTTTCTTTTCAGTATAGATATATTTTTATAAAGATATTTGGTTTCCTTTCAATATTTTCAAATTTTCACAAGGAAAAAAAAAAAAAAAGGTGCTTTCTAAAAAGTCATTCCTCCTCCCTTCCAAAGATGCCCAACTGTGTTTTCAATGAAAGATAAAAAATACTTTATGGATTAAATACAACAACTCTCCATTTCCTTCCCCACCACCACACACTGCCTTGCTTCAAGTTGCCCTCTTACTACAAGGACTAAGAGTCTGATTCAGTGATGGTTGACTTGACTTTAATGACAGCTGAAAGCACTCAGTTCTTTGTGGAAATGAGTCAATGCCTCACAGTGTAAGTCCTTAAGATGTGGAGTGATGCCTTTATTCCAGCTTGCTACCTGCATGCAGGAGGGTGTATCACTGGCAGCGCTGGGCAACTGTTGTTCATTTTCTGCATGAGGAGTAACGGCATTAAAGAGGCTCTGGCATGAACTGGGCAACGGGGCAGTTTTTGTTATGCAAGATTGATCCGGTAGGGCTCAGCCACCAACCGAAGCAAAGCCCTGCCAGCCTCCTTGGCTCTGTGCTGGCAAACGCAGCCCGTGCTTTTGGCATATGTGAATGCTCCCTTGCAACTCAGCAGAATCAGCTTCAGTTCCTCCCATACAGAAGACTTTCTATGAAACCCTGAGAAAGTCACATAAGGACAGAGTTTCAGAAGTATTTCAATTTTGCAATTTTAATGTTTTTAGACGATACAGACCAGGCTTGTAGGTACTGATGTGTTAGAGGGATAATGCTTACACCAGCAAGGCAAAGGACAGCAAAACATGTGACCAAGACAAATGCATACAAGTTGTGAGGTATCCAAGCAATACACAACATGGGCCATAAGAACTAGGCTGTGTAATTCACATCCTTGGTATAGAACAACTATAGAATTTTCACCAAAAAGTTATCTTTTAAATAGGTAAACATCCTTACCTACTTCCTACAGGTTTACACCTTCTGTTTGGGGTTCCTTCTCCCCTACTACAATAACCTGAGCCTCACGTGTCCCCCACATCATAGCTGCTAGGCAAGAAATGCCATATGCTGTGGCTTATCTGTAGATAAATGCATGCATATTGTCAGGGCAGTGTAGGGCAGTGTGTATGTGCTAATTGATTAGTTAGCTTATGCAATTGCCAAGTTTTTCTCTCATTTCCCACAGTATGGGCAGCATTTGGATAGATTTTCTCTCCCCTGATGCCAGTTTATAAGTACTTAATTATCTTTAAGATAATTTCAAATTTGCCTGAAATGGGGAGAGAAGGCTTTAAACTTGTAAGACACACAAAACAACTGCATAAACTTCATTTTTTTTATATAGGTAGACTACAACCCTGTGGGCCTAAATCATCTAACAAGGAGTGCTAGATGTGCCCCCCCCCCCCCCCCCCATTGGTATGTCTGGTATACAAATGCACTGCATTAGATTTTGAAAGCTATACAGACCAGAAAAGAGGAAAGAGGCAGGAGAAAAGCCACCAGCACATCCTAAACCATACAAACAGAAGCCCACGGAGTGCTGGCTTCCGGCTGCCAAAACGTCTCAACAAAACCAGCCTCTTCAACGTGCACAATATCACAGCACAGCCAGTATATCTACAAGAATAAAACATTGTATTTGCATAGAAACCCAAGACATTACTGGAGATGACCTGAGCCTCTATTTTCAGTCTTAGTGTCATAGGTGCTTCCAAACAACTTAAATATTAATTTAGGGAGGAGAAGTATGTACATTAAGACTGCACAAACTCTCCTTTCTCACATGACATGGAGTGCATGGCAATAACATGGAGAAGAGAGACAGGAGAGGATAAAGGAAAGCTGCTTAGTCCTTACATGGTCCACTCTGTGTCTTCCTTGAAGGCACTGAGAGCCTGAACCCAGCCCTGGCCCTGACAGCAAATAGAAAGCATCAAGGGAGATTACATGCAAAAAGGAGAATTACTGAGTGCATACCAGTAGTGTATACTCAGAACAAACATCTTGAAGTACAGAAAACATATGGAGTACAAAGTCTAATGTTCTTCCTCCATTAGGAAAATCACAGGCTTGAAAGAAGCCATAAGGAGGACACTACCAATTTTGAGCTGGCATAGGATACCTCTCATTTGCAAGGAGGATTGCTTCAGCTCTCATAGAAGCACAGAGCTAGGCATTAAATGAATGCCTCCATTCTCCTCTACTTTCTCTGGGGCTGTGTTGTCCTCTCTTAGAGGGCAAACCACAGAGTACCTCCCCCAGCAGGCTCACCTGGAGCCTGAGCTTATACTGACCTTCTATATAGCGACACCCTCCATTTAATTCAGGGATGCTGTAGCATATAAGGCTCCCGCTGGGGCCAAGGCCACTCAGCGCATGGCGGGAGGCAGTTGGGAGCTTCCACAGCCCAGCTTCTATTTGAGACTGACAACAAAAATCCAACTGCTCAGGCACAGCTGCCGCACCAGGGCCCCTTTTAATGAACTTGCCTCTGATATGCCAAGCCCTGCTGAGCCTGTGGAAATCAGGTTTACAATAGCAGCTGCAGCCATTAGCTCCCTCTTTTGTGATTTCCAGCATTATTATGCTGTTTGCGAACTTCGCTTTAAAGGACCAGACTATAGGCTGGGAGAGATGAGACTTAGCAAAAAAGCACATGTACACACTGACACACAAAGTGTGACAAACCCCAATGGCAAGGTTGTGCTAATAGCTTGTTATTTAGTGACATAAAATCACTGCTGAGATAATACAGGCAGCCTAAAACTCTAGCAGCCTTTTGACTGAGACAAGAGACAGACCCAGAAAAAGCCCCTTTCACACCATTCCACACAGCAGTTAAATGCACACAGGACACAAAAACCTCAAAGAAAACAACTACCTTTCTGCCAGAAAAAAATACACCCATTTTGCTCATGTATGATGCACAGGGGGTAAAGCACTCCTCTCACAGAGGAAAAAGGCTGAAGTGTGCTTTGGAAAAGTTTTGCTTTAAATTGGACTTCCAAAAGTGGCTCTTGGAAGCAGCTATTCTTTTTCTTCTTCCCTCTTCCATACAGCAGAGCCTTCTAGTTTCAGCCTAAGTCTTGACCAGCACATCAGGGACCACAGCAGCAAAAATAAAACTAAATACATGTATCAAAAGGCCTGTTCCACATTTGAAAGCTGAACAGACTGTGGTTGCGTAGTTGCATGTTGACCGATCTGATTGCACTTGTCCAATTATCTAATGTGGGCACAGATTTAGTGCTTCAAAGGCACGTAACAGACCCCTGTGCATATGGAAATAGAGACTGTGCGGAGGATGCAGAGCCCACTAAGGCAGTTTATATCCAATATGGCTTATTACTTCAGGCACCAAATTGTGTTTATGTGGCCCTAACTACACACGGAACTGCTGCAGGTGTGGAAGCAGTATGGTTATGTTCACGTGGCCATACACCTGTGAACGCGTAGAGCGCAGTGCAGATACGCTGCGTTGCTCTGCCTGGAGCCAGCTCAGGTTCAGAGCTGGTTCTGAGCTGATTCCACACAGCTGTTCATACAACACACTCGCCAGCGCTCCTCAGCATACACAGGCCTGCTTACCACATGCACAGCCCCATCTCTGCATAACTATCCTGTTCAAGGATGCAAACTGCCTCCAGGCATTTGTGCCTGTAAACCTTTCCGGATGGAAGTGCACTGAATAGTACAAAGACACCAAAGCTGGTTTACATGAGTGCCTCTTCATTCAGAAACAAGAATATCAAAGGTTCCATAAGCCGGGATATCCTTGTTCCCCATTGCCATATACAATGACGACCAATGCAGGAAATACGCAGATGCCATTAATCCATGCATATCCATGCTAACGGCATAGCTGAAGAGACACAGGCATGGCTATCAGAGGAGCTGTGTTAATTTACAACATCTAAGGTTCAGTATGCAAGGGAATACACTAGAGCAGGGGTGGCAAAGATGATTGCAGTCACAACCCATTTGTTCCTACTGAGCCAAAACCACAATTTCTGATTTGGCAGGACCAATAAGCAACTGACCCACTTACACACCTTTGCTTATGAGAGTTTGGCTCTGTAACCTAGGAAGGGAGACAGCCGAGCATACACCACACTTCATTCTATGGCTGCTAATTGTTTTGGATGACTCTTTATTTATATAAATAATTTACTTGGTATATCCTGTCAAGAAAACACCTGAGCCCTACATAATCTGCTAATGCTGACTTAAATGATCCATGTCCAGCACATGGGCACCACGATTCCCATCCTGCCCCGCTAGCTCCCCAATGAGTCCCTCGCCCATCTGTGCAGAAGGACAGATGAAATGATCAAGGACTAACAATGGCAAGGACCAGGATGGACTGACTTATTAGTTTGAACACATCTCCTGTGGGATCCGATGGGCTTCCTCAGGGAAAGCGCTCTGCAGATGAGGCCTCACTACAGAGACCTACTGTCCCTGGCCTCTGTTTCAGGCAGCTGAATTATTTGTAGTAAAACAGTCGATCCAGCCAACTTAGACTCTTCTTCTGGTCCTTGACACGTAAAATGTGTAGGATCACATTTGTGAATGAGTCTATTGTTCACCTAGTTTCAGTGGGTGACAAATCTATTCCAATTTATGAAGCTGTTGGGATGTTTTCTTGACACTTTAGAGTTTAGCCATGAAAACTTAACCTCAATTATGTACCTTCTGTAAGGGGAAAACCTAAGCCTCAGTAAAACCCTCAGCTTTGAAATTTTTAAAAACTTTCAAATTAGGCTGAAATCTAACCTTGTAAAAGGTGTGTATTTAGACCAGGTGCTTTTTAATCCACAGCAAGCAACAGATATTTTTGACTGATGTGTTTGTATCTTCTCATAGTACCAGGACAGGCACTATAAGCTTTGAATACAAATGGAGAGATTTTATTCCCATCAGATATATGACAGCTGCTTCATACTAGTTGCCTGACACATAATTTTAAAGAAAAATTATGACAACTGAAATACTTAAAGTTTGTCAAAATGTAGTTTGACTCCATCTGAAAAGCGTATGTTTGTTGCCAGTGTACACCCTTACAACTCTGTAGCACGTAGCCCAGTACGCCAAGAATGGTGTTTTAGATTTCATAACACATTGCTACCTATTAGTGAGACATTTGTGCTGCACTATATTATCTCAGACTGAATACTACAGCATTCTCTAAGGGCCTATTTCTTCAGATATATCTCTTGGTACCCTTTCCTCACATACTTTGTCCCATTAAGGCCTGTCGGTTTAATTTTATGGATAAAAGGTTGCAAGATCAAGCTAGATTACTAGAATGATGTCAACCTGCACATGGAGAGCTCAGAATATTTACCAAATAGTCCAAGCTGAACATAATGACAGTCAAATGTTTATCACTGCTGGAACAGAAGAGTGCACTGCTATTGCTAATTCTCCCTGTTCTACAACTAAACAATTTTAGTCTCCAGAACAGAAGAAATATTTACCAGCATAACATGTACGCAGTCTACAACAGAGCTGCATGCACACCACATGCAAAGATACTAAAAGTCAACATTTCAGCCTCGAGCAGGTTCTTGCATCCAAAACCAAATGTAATGGTAACCTTTCTGCCACATGTATTTGGCAGAAGGCTCTATGTTCAAATATAGGCTCCCCTATAGCCTCAGGAATGGCTCCTCTAAATATTAACTATCAGGAATGTAGGAAAATGTAAACAGCTTCCCTAGCCATTCTAAGCAGATCCTGCTTTCCCTTTTGTAAATACTAAGTGTGGATATAAAAGAGGAAAAACTTTTTAATAATAAAAAGATGGGAACGTAGGGGAAAGAAGTACTACCTGATGGTGGAAACCCCCCCCCCCCGCAAAAAGACTCTTCATTTTTATGTGTTAATACCAATGAACACCACGTACCTGCTTTTCAAGTATTCCTGGCAGTATTCCCTTGCTTTGGTTTCCTCACAAGTCTTTTGTGACTTCACAAAGGCAAACATTTGCTACTGCTCCTCCTTAACTGTATCCTGGATTTGCCAACCACTTCACAGTTTGTTGGCAAACACTAGCAACATCTAAGCAAGTCAGAGAGGTCCATGCCCAGCCTCTCAGAGAAAGTCTTGTCCTGCATTTCCGGAACATTTTATCGCTCTGTGACGTTTGTGCCACGTGCCACATCAGTCAGAAGACATGAATTAGTTCTCTCTGTAGCAGGTAACAAGATGTCTCCTCCTTTAAATTCTTTCATCTCATCCTACTTTGCTACTCTCATGAATGTTGCCTTCACATAGAATCATAGAATCATCTAGGTTGGAAAAGACCTTTAAGAACATCCAGTCCAACCACTAACCTAACATTACCAAGTCCACCACTAAACCAATTAAGGGCAGAGCAGCAACCCCATGCCTCCTGGCTTGGTGGCAGGATCATAGTCCTGCAGTAAACTTTTCTAGGTATACTTCTGGACCTCTCATTAGCTTTACCAGGAGTAGAGCCAGGTTTTCATTCTCCTGACCAAAACTTCTTGTAGCACCGACAAAGAAGAAACCTGATCCAGATTCCTATCAGACATCAGTTCTACTGTGATCAACAAAAATGGTTCATTAGCATTCACAATCCTGGTATACAGGTAATACCACAGTTAATAATCAGTACTATATGTGGCTCACCCTTGACGCTTTACAACACGTAACTGAGACAACTTGACGCACATATCTTCACTCACAATGCTCTCAGTGCAATTACGTGACCTCTGATAGCACACAAGAGAATTAATATTAGTCACAGTTTATTCACCCATATGCCTGAAATATATGGGAGGTGCCACTTCAACTAAGAGATCACACTTAACTATTCTTCCCTTTGTTTCACCAACAGTTGGCAGAAGACAGCTCCTTCTCTGTGGGGCCCAGACTACGGGCTTACACGTAGGCATGACTGGAAAACCCAGTACCAGTTTACCAGAGAGAAGTGTGCAATAGCAATGCAGCTTTCTCCTTAGAGCATGTTCCAATAAACACAGCTTCAGACTCTCCTTGTGGGTATGTAACTTCATTGCGTGTGTGAGACAAGGCATCAATACCCAATTTACAGCAAGAAGGCAGAAGTTTAGCAAACTTCCTGGTGGAGCAAGAAGTCCTCTACTTCACCAGTGTGTGAACTGCTGGGGGTAGCAATACCTGCAGAAGAAAATTTGGGAAACATCTACTTTGAAAAGCAGATCCTCAGCCTAGAAACACAGTCACAGAGTGAAGAGTTCAGATTTTAGGGCTTAAACTGACTGTTCCAAAGATGCTGCACCCAGAGATCCCTCCAGACCTGGAACCTCCAGCTAACCTAAAGACAGACAGGATTGCACAGTTGTGTGTGCTGGGTATGTGTTTCTGTGCTGAACCGTTCATACTGTTTAGGATAAGAATAAGACCTTTCTCAATATTGATCATTATATCAGCTCATTCTATAAGCTAAAGAAGTCAGCAGGCCCTGAGAGCACTGGGCAGCTCTCAGATATTAATCATTAATATCCCAAGAATATAAAAAGGTTAAGACATGAGGTTACCTTTTTGTTTCCAATTTTCAACAAAGAACAATAGGCAGTTTCTCACTTGGCAGTTATGAGTTACAGCTCCTTAGTCATAAAGGAAAACTCAATCCATTACATTTTCTTGATGATTCAGGCAGACCCCTGTATATTGTTCTTCACATAAACATTTTGACTGATGATCAGATTCTTTTCAATTTATAGCCTCTTCCTCACCTCCCAAAAAAACTCTAAAACTGGTGTTAAGGCTAAAAAGCATGACAATTCACAGCTTCCACTTCTTATGATTTGGTAAATGGCTCCTACATGATTGCTTTTGCTTTTCTAGAGAGTCATCATCTTTCATGCTTTTGCATCCAGTGAGCATCTGTAGTCCCCCAACCGTATATCTACTGCTGTCCATGTTACAGCCTCTATTAGTCATCCCTCCCATACGTAATATGCTACAAGTGCCTAGTAACCCAGCACGTGTTTTATTTGTGGCTTTAATAAAAACATTTCCCTCAGAATAAGGGAGATTCAGAAGATGCTGCAGAAGACAGAACTAAAGATATAGAGCCAAAATAATGGGAATGCATTTCACTGGGATCTTGAAACAAATGAGAAAAAAGCCCATACTGCACTGGAGCCTCCATTACCACCCACCACCATAGAACACTGCCTTCTGGAGGCTACAGAGCAATGTGCTGTAGGACATAAGGAAATATAAGAAGGTTGGTGTGCCAAGCCCAGAAGACCAGCAACTACCCAGGGTATCAGAAAACAAGATTTTCTCTTTTCAGTCTGACACTTAACCTGCTTTCCAGCCCCAGAGCTGCTCAGCTTGTATGTTTTAGCACCCCCTTTTTGTAAAGAAAGTAGAGCAGTCCTTTGTGAAGTGCTTTGGGTAGAAAACACTAGACAGGTCTTGTCTAGCAGCCATACAAGTTATCAGGAGCCCTCCCTTCTGACTACCCTATCAGACTGTACTCTATGGAGTGCAAAGTCATTGGTCTACATAAAGATGTACATTGAGGTAGCAGCCAATGATGACTTATAGGAAAGTGCGATTTTGCTCTGGGTACTCTGCAAATACAGCAGTGACCAGATCTATACAGACAGTTTGAGAAAAGTTCTGGGCTCAAATTTCTTCTATGAGCTTCCATTGTCTCCAGAGGTTCTCACAAGTTTATCCTGATCTCTTGGGCAAAAAGTTACATGAATCAGAAGAATCTCAGTGTCACACTCTTTGGTGAATTCACAGAGAAAGCATACTTTTATTTCAAGAATAGAAAATTCAGACTTCTGTCCTATTAATTATTCCCTCCTGAATTCACATCATATCAACAGTTTTTCGCTCCCCAAATCCACTTTCTTCATTCTTAGCCATTCTTCCCTCAGGCACAACCCTTTGTGGGAGTGGTATAAAGGACTCCTGGTTAGCATGGGAGTTGCAATCTCATTTTTCCCCATGCTGGAACTAATGAATTAATCACCAGACTGATTAATTTATCTTCTTCTTGATATATTTGCTCATGTCAACTCCAGGAAAGATTCTGTCAGTCAGGTTAACATTAACGCTACATTAACAGTATCAACTATTCAAAGCTTTAACTAGATCAGATATGATATAGATATGTCATGGGGATGGTTTTCACCTATCTGACTCAAGGAAAGTGAAAATCAGATGTAGGAGGCTTACTTTCTTCCCCTGTGTTTGTCTCTCCACTCAGTCTCTCTCACATACTTTCAGACAACCAGGGGTTATGCTGTGACAAATGGGAATGCATGTGTTTCTCAGATCCTCTTTTAAATTGGCAATGTGAAAAATTCTTGTCCCAGCCCATCCCTTGATCTCAGAATGAAATAACATTAGAATGGTTAATGTAAGAAAAGTGACATAAATAATTTACAGTGCTTTGCAGGTGTACCCAATGGGAGAGCTGCTATTCTCTTTAAAAGTGAATACACTGCCCACTTTAAAGTGGCAGGAGTTGTATGAGTAACAGAAAATATATATATTAAAAAAGATATATCCCTGTTTTCCCCAGGCATAAACATCCTTCTGTCTTATTATCTATGTTTCAAACATCTGTCTTTAGATCATCAGACTCCCAACACAGATACAGTTGGGTGTGATGTATAGTGGAAAGAGGAAGAACAGCAGAAGCAAAATTCTCATAAACACCTTCTGGGCCTGATTTAGAGAAGGCAGGAATCATGTGGGGAGCATCATCGAGAAAAAGCTGCTGCTTCAGATAGCTACAGATACCGGGCTCAGTAACGTGAAGAGACAGGATGCACACTTCAAGACAGAAGCACGTGGAAAATGGCACACTTATGTGGGTGCAGCAGACAAATCATGCAAAAAAACCTTCACAAATAAATATAAATATGTTGCCTTTCTACATGTCCCAATCCTGTCTTGCCCCAGCACCTCTGATCTCCCTTCTCCCACAAATCAAGCTGGGGCCTGTGGACTGCAGACATTTGGTCACCCTTCAGGCAGCAGCACCGACTGAAAAACATATCTGCTCTTCTCTGCTATTTCCTATTTGTTATTATCCTCTGCTGGAAATCACTCCCCCAAAGTTACAAAGTGTGTGTCACACAACATACACTGTTCTGCTGGGAGAGCTGCGTCACAGGAGCTCTCCCTAACCCACCTCAGAAAAAAACCCCAGCAGATTAGCTTAAAATGTTAATTGGGTGGTTTGAGCAAACTTGGCTAATGTTCCCTAATGTGTGGTTTAGGGAGTGCTCACACTAATAACTGGGCTAGAGGCAGTAATTCCTCATTTTGTGGGCAATGATGAGAAACCTTAGGCAAAAACCATCTCCAGCTAGCTGGGCTGGACTGGAACTGAAAGGACATCTATTTTTACTTTTGTCTTAAAGCAGAGATAAGGTTTAACATCTTTGAGATATGTTTAACAGACTATGGTCAGCTACCTAACACATTCTAATTTGAAAAATTCAAACCACATCTGAGACAAACACAAAATGCTGTTTAAAAATTAATTGATTAAAATGCATAAGCTAACATACCACTTTCTTTATCTTAACAAAGGTCAAGACTGCCTTCTCCACCAAATCCCAGGGTCCTGCACACCCTCCCCAGCTGAATCTTGCACTAGCATCTTCCATCACTCCTCACACTACTTTGGCTAAGCGTGGAATGCATTGATCACTTTAAATGTACAGCTTAACTCAGTCTTACTGTGGCTTTTCCACCCTCACAAGGTTTGTCCCTTTCTGAGAGATACCAGTCAAAACAAAATTCTGGAATGGATCTGTTAGATTTAGAAAGAAAACACAGATATCTCCAATTCAGAACGAAGCCAAAGGCCCTGGCAAACCACATTTGAAACACTACTTCTTTTATAGCTACATCTCATCCACCACAAAGAAATAAGACATGAATCTCTTTACCAGAAACACATTACAAAACAAGAAGATAGGACTAGAAAGATCCTGTCTTTGATCACCTAGACACTGTTCTTACCACCACAAGCAGTGAAAAATGCATACTTGTCTGCAAATACTGAAAAATTTAACAAGCAAGAATGAACTTACTAAAGTTAGACTTTTAACCACATTAACACATTTCAAAACTGTATCCCCCTTCACTTCAGCTGACACAAATTGTCCAAACTTTGGTGTATGCCTCAGTAGCAGTCTGTAGCACATCACCATCTCCTGGGTCACCAAGACCATGCTTAGCAGTATGTAAAATCACCATCCCTTCTATATTAAGATGAGAACTAGAGCTGGTTTACTGGCTGATGAAGGTTGCTGAGGCAAGACCTCTGATTATGCTGCCCTGGAGAATGCAGGAGGTTTTGCAGGAAGAAGAGGCTGATTCTATTTCAGCTTCCTACTGAACAAGACACCACAGCTGCACTGTCATTATGCAGGGTAGGGTCCCAGCTTTAAATGAGACTTTGAGTTAAGACTTTTTTTTTTTTTTTAATCCAACTCATCTTGTATAGGCAATTTCAAGGAAAGGAAAACCTGTTTTAAAACTGAATTTTCTATTTTGGAAATTGTGAAGCCAAAGCATTTCTTCAAATGGGCAAAAGATGGATGAAGTCTTCCCCGCTCAGAAACTGTGGGCATTGAAACATGCACTGTCAAAATCAAAATATCTAGAGCACTGAGAACTGGAACAGAATTTTCAGGCTTAAGTTTCAGCAAAACTCTCAACTGAAAACCAAAATGATGTAGAAGGAATGTTTGTTGATAAACAAAATGGAAAACTAAAAATTTTAGGACAATTGTTGTCTAACTGTTTAGACGTATTTCTTTTTTCAAAAGGGAAAATATTTTTTCTATGTGTTGCCTGAAAATGCAGTCAGCACAATACACACCACTATGTGTGTGTCCAAGACTTTGGGGAGGGTTGAGATTGTGAGGGTTGGTCTGTCTGACTGAAATTGCAGCTCAAGCCAGCCTCTTTCTCAGAATTAACTACTTCCAGGTAACAGTTTTCAGATCTGAGATCTCTCAAATGTCATGCCAGAGCTGTCAATTCTGATTAGAAGATCATTTTAAAGGACTGAATGGCAAAAAGAGGAGGTGGAATTGGCACAGGCTACCATTTCAAATGACTCAGGGGACATTTGGCTTGGAGACTAATTCCCTATCTGTGTCAAATGGAACCTTAATTTATCATCTTCTAAGCACAAGATAAGTCTCTGTTTTGTTCCTGGCATTTAGGGAAACTACTCTTATGATTGCAGTGTGGCAAAGGTATACATGAGACAGCTTTCAGCTAACCAGCTCATACCAACAGCTGACAAGTGGAAGGAGCTATAGGTCTATCACTTCTTAGTAGGTGGCTCCCAATACCTCTGCTACTTACCTTGCCTTAAAGCAGAAATTGCAGTGTAAACATACTTCTAACATGCCTCAGCATAAACAACCCTGGACTACACCCTCAGGTGTGTACAGATGGATACTGGTAGACTGAGGCAGCAATAACACTCGGTCTCTGCAGTGCAGAAACATGATAGGAGGCTGGGCTACCATGGCTGCTGAAAGCCAGACCACATTAATTCTGCCCTATATAGGCAAAGCCCCAAAGGTTGCATGAAGAGAGGTAATGCAGTTACATGAGGGATGCCCTTAGCTTACTACTGACAAAAAGTGAGGGTTGCCCAAACCTGTTTTTTTCATCTAAATGTTCTTTTCTTGACTCTGTGTGAAGCTAGGCCAACTTTTTAAAAAAAAAAAAAATTTCAAAAGGACAGATGGTGAGACCTGAGTAAACCAGGGATCAGTTTCAAGTCCACCGGTGCTTCCAGTGGGAAATTCATTGTTAATCACTATGCCTGGTCTGAACACGGATAGGCAAAGCTTGACTATTTTAATTACTTTATTGATTATTTCTCTGAGTCATCATTCTGAAATCTCAAAATGAAACACAATGAATTGGGAAAAAAAATTGCAAAGTTTGTTCTTTGCAAACATAGCTGTATAAGAAATGACTGCCCTGAATATCCCAGCTCTAATTTGCACAGCTAGGTGCACATCTGTGTTTCTATCCACATGCATTTTGGTTAATCTGTGCTCTTCTACAAACATATATTGTATGAAAATGCTAAATACAATGAAGAATTGATACTGTGGAGTTATAAAACTTCCAGAATAACATACATGCATACTTAATGCGCAGCTCAAGGAAAGCAGGTCCTGACCCAGCAAGGCAGTCCAACACATGCTTTATGTTAAGTCTGTGAATATTGTCACTGAAAGCAAATAACACCACTTGTGTGCTGAAAGTGTTTTGCTGGATTAAAGCTGAAAGAAAGGGGGGAACTGCACAGAAGACTTTTTATGACAAGCAGGAGCAAGAACACCCACCAGTACTGTCAGAAACAAAAAATCACTGGACATGGACACCTTCTCCACTGGTTACTAGGACATCTAACTCCCATTACCCATGCCACATAAATTGCAAATTCCCCAGAGTAAAAAAAAAAAAAAAAAAGAAAAAAAAAAAGTTAAGTCTTAAAAACCTAAACAGTTAAGGGAAAAAGGGAGAAGCTACTTTCCTTTAAATCATGGTGAGTACTCTGTGACTTGAAGAAGAAAACTTATTTTTGCAATATATCCGTACCCTTTTAGGTGCTTGGAAAACTGTGATCATAAAGGAAAAACCCTCACCAGTTATAGGAAGCATTAGGCTAGTGAAGGGCTCACAAAAAAAAAAAAAAAAAAGAAACCAAAATAAAGGATAAAGACCATGTTCTTTCTAAAGCAAATGATCTTATACATTATCTTGGTAGTGTATACATATCTTGGGGAAAAATAAAAACTAGCCCAAAGTCACACAGAGGTAGGTGCATGCATAAACCATGAGCCAGGGTAAGTTACCACCTGGAGGTATACCAGAATACTGAGCAGCCATGCCAGAGAGAGCAGGTCACAGGGATGGAGCAAACTGGACATGATTTTATTGTACCCCTGACCAGTGAAATGGTTGTGGTCTTCTGAAATGCAATCCCCCACCTCTTTTCTCTGGAAGTGTGCAGATCTGCACTGTCCCTCCCACTCCCACTCTGAGACATCGGTAGATGCCAGCAGCCAAGCAAAACAACGTATCAGCATGGATAATTCAAAAATGAAGAGAAAAGAGTGGAAAAAGATTAATCTTCATATATCTCAGCTTTGCTGTTACTCTACCACTTCAGTCGCCGTGTGTGAATTAAGAATGTGAGCATGGCTGCATCATCAATTACACCTAAGGAAATGATTCTGCAAACAGTGGTCTTATGTCAATATTTTCAGATTTTCTGTGCTGAACCACAAAACTTTGATGTGAAAACATGGTGAGGAAAGCAGCAGAGATATCTTGACCAATTTGATGATTAATCCCTGATGAGAAGTTGCACATCCTAAATAGAATCTTGCCAAAAAACACTCTTCTCATGTCCTGTCAATAAGTGCTCATTCATTCGACTGCTAAAAGTTTGCAGGCTTTGTGTAACTTTGCATAGATGCATTCAGTATTTTATTTCTCTTCTTTGATTCCCTGAAACAAAGTTGTCACCTATCATTTCAGTCCCACGTACAAGCCCCAGGCTGCTGTCAGAGTATCTCAGAGACATAAGCCTTTGACATGGAGGGAAGCAGTAGCTGGTGTAATGTTAGCTCACCTTAATAGCACAATTTCTGGGAACAGAATTCAACCTTATCAAGAATAACGAAAATTTGTATTTGAATTTGGAAAAATGAAAAACCTATATTTTCATAACTGAAGCTAGTTTGGGAGGTTTTTTCTCCTCATCTCATTTCCACAGCCAACCAGTAAGATTACTGTCACTGAGAGGTTTTATTCAGTTCTGTATCAGAGTGTATTATTTTTTCCAGTCAATCATTTTCAGGTTATTAAGGAAATGTGGCAGTGAATGATTTCCAGTAGTTCAAGATGCACATTTGGTACAACCATACACCTCTGACGTACATTTCACCCAGCTGAGGGCAGTATCTTGCACACAATAATACGCACCCGTCATGAGAAACCCAACCACAAGCATATCTCAGCTCATGCTATTGAGACTCTCTAAGCCTCAGATACCAGTCTCTAATCATACTGAAAATGACAACTTTCTCAGTGTCAAAGATTACTTCCCTTGAGGCTTCTCAGTTCCTTCTTCTTAGACCATTTTCCTTCCTTCATACTCATGTCTTCTTTCTCATCTACCACTCCCCTTCCTCTTTTTTCAATTCAGTTGTCTCCTTTGTTCTCTCCAGTCTTTCTGCCCTTCTTCTCTCCCCTCGTACTTAACCCTTCAGTAAAGAGAAGAGAACCCATCTCTATTATTTGCGTATATGTCCCCAAACAGACACTTGTGTGGGACTTGATTCATGGATGTCTCTCTTAAAATTCGTACTGACACATAAAAAGAGCAATGCCTATAGCAGCAAAGTGTTTACAAACTTGCAAGGAAAGATCAAATATTCTCTGAAGGTCTTTCTCAGAGAATCGCCATATGCTCACTTTTTCACCAGTGAGTTAGGGCACCAAAGAATTGAAAACATCTTAATCCCTGTGATTGGGCGGGGGGCAGAACTTAATGCAATTATTCCTGAGAGTAAACAGTGATCAATTTGAGTAAGGGTGAATAAACAAGATGGTTTGGGGTTTGTTTTGTACATGCATAAAATCAGTTCTCTTATCTCAGGACTGTTCTCTTACCGTTAATCTTCTCCATGTGTTGTGTGAACTATTCTTTATTTGGTAACTTTCTCACATCGGTTTTGTGCAAAGAAAGAAATCAGACATACTTTACTGCTTAGCTATCCTGTTGAGTCCAAACAAATAGTCCCATTAGGTGACATCACCCTTACTAACCTTTAAGTAATTCCACCTACACAATGCTCCTTCAGCAGCACTTACACACAATGAAATGGAACATAAAGAAATCAGAAAATGTTTCCAGTTGGATTGAGTCATCTGTACTTGTGAATATCTCATGAACTATTCTCCAGCTCCAAGTTGAAATGAGACATATTAACCTGCACAAGTGTAAAACTATGCACAAGCACTTAAATCTTTTCATACAGATACATCCTTGCCCTCACAAAACCATCCTACATGACTGCAGTAATATTATAACTACCTCATACGTAAACTGAACAAATAACGAAATGTCTGTGACCTCCTTATCTAGACAAATAATGAGATAAGGCAGATCATTTCACATTTTTGCAAAGTGAATTACCTAGGTACTGCGCTACATATGCAATATTCAAAATGAAGATAAATATTCCACACTAGTTATCCATCATAGCTGCTGGATGTTGACATCTCCATCTTTGCTGCCTGGGAGCTATCTGCTGGTTATTGTCAAACTATTTATATGCACAAGAAGAGGTGCATATGCTCACCAAAACTGAGGTAGAAAGAGTTTATCCTTCTTTCGTCATTGCCTTAATGGAAGGTGCCTGTAGGAGACTCTTAAGAACACTCTTCCACCACTGCACTCACTGCCTTTTTGGCAATCCCTATTTTTATAGGACTTAATGAAGATGCTGTCAGTTAAATGAAGTCTAAATGAGACGTCAGTATTCCTTCACCTTTGAAATACAGTACAAGCACAAATGGATATGTTCCAACTTGAAAATAAGAACGTTTCTGTTCCTGCTCTTATGCTGGCTTCTTACACAAGAAATAAATCTAAAGCAAAATCTCCAAATGCAGAAACTTCCCTTACTTTAAAGAAATTAAAATGCAGGCACTTTTCTTGAATTCTCTAGTGGTCTGGGTTTTGTTTTTTTTTTTTACACAAGTTGATGTACGCTAGCTGTAGTGCCCTAGAACACTACTAGAGAAAAATAACACATAGATAAGAAATCAGTAGTTTCTTCATTCAAGAAATGTTAGAGAGTTGAAAAGGTAACTTCCAAAATGAGGGCAAAAAGTATTTTCAGGAGATTTGCTTTCATCTTTTGTCTCTTCTGTATTTTGTTTTTACCCCAGCAGATTTTAATACTTTTAGTTCTGCTCTCATAAAATAGTATCTTTTGTCATTGGTAACCTGCCAGAACATCATAGTGATGCTCTTGCTACATCACTGGCTTGCTAAGGAGAACACAGCAATGACAGATATTCATGCCTACAATTCCACTACTGAGCTGTGTCAAAAATTCTCCAATCTTTGCTTATCTAGCTAGCTGTCAGTTTGCAGGACATTTATACATCCCTCATTCCTGGAATATCTAAGGGTCCAGATTTACAGACACAGTTAAACTCCTACAGATAGAGGCAAGGTGTTGGGGTTTAGGGGTTTTTTTGCAGTGTTCTAATTATCTAAATGAATATATATTTGCACCTTTAGGCCCTTCAGTATGTTCCTATCCAGCCCTAAATATTTTATGGAATAACAACTTGAATACAGAGCCCTTGCTCTTAAATCATTCTTAATCAGTCTAACCTCAACTGAAACACATCCCTCACATACCATACTCTTCCTGTCAATGACTTGGAAAGTATTTAGCCATTATTTGTTAAGGTTTGCATCTAAGGTTGGTATATGTTTCAGCAGTTTCTCAAGACATCCTAAGGACAGGTTACTGTTCTTCAAATGCTTCTAAAGGTATGCTTACACTGCAAGTCAAGCCCAAGTTCGAAGTTGTTCTCCAGGTCAAACCTGCTCACTGTCTTTGTTGCTTTTATACAAACAACAGGTACAGACTAAGGACAAGCAGTCTCAGGAACTCCCCGAGATGGAGCCTGAACACTGACAGCAAGGAAATAAAGGTTGACCTTTCTGTTCCTGGTGATGTGGGTAAATCTTACATATCCAGGACCAAGTAGGCTCATCTTACTCTATCCTAAGGTCTTCCTAAGCACAGCCTGAACATTTTGAGTCCAGGCCAGTCTGTATAGTTGGGTTAAGAGCCAGCAATATGGAATCACACAGGCCACAGAAGCCACCATGATTAACGTCCTCTAAGCATGCTCTTAATCTCCTAACACATTCAAAACTAAAGCTAAAGGGAACAATGTATCAGGGCAAAGGTCCTTCAGCATTCTCACTGGAGTTTTAAAATTATACAGGACAAAGTTCAGACAAAACAGATCATGCTTAGACATACAAGAGGACTTCCACTCAGAAAATTACCTTGCTAAAACTAAATCTATGGCATGTCCTCCTTTTAGGTAAACTGGCTGAAGTCCTCCGTGCACACACACACCGGTTAAAAAGAGAGCAGAACTTGCCCCTTCCCCTGTTTTAAAACAGGGCCTTTAAATTCCAACTTGTAAATGACCCTTGCATCAGTCCTCCTTGTTAGCTGTTGGGAACAAAGATAAAATACAAGAAGAGAGTGGTAGGTGTTCTCCAGGAATACCTGTTTCCACTTACCCTGCCAGATATGTGAACGAGCACCAGCAGTGCTGGACAGTCCAGCTACTGACAGCTGTGCGAGATGTACCAAGCAGCTGCAGGGTCAGGGAAGAGCACATATATAGAGAGAGAAACACCAAGCATGAGTTTATTAACCCTCTCTCACTCGTCCTAGCAAGAAATTCAATAAACAGAGCTTGAGGCACAGTGCTGTAAGGAGTGCTGTAACATCTTTAAAGGTGAAGGGGAAAAATCCAAGAATATATTTGAAGAATAAGCAAAATCAAGCATGTGCCCACTCTGTGAGGGTAGCCAGATGCCTAATGGTGATTACTGCTCACTCTTTCATCTAAATCGCAGGAAAGGAAAAGATTAAGAAAATTTTACTTCATCTCCCTTATTTGAAAAATGTACATGCAAGTGGCATGGAATGAGGTGCAAAATATTAATAATAAAGTCCCCACTCAGACTGCTTGTGTTCATAGGATGTTAAAAAAAACAACCACAAAACAAACAAACAAACAAAAAACCCCAGTCTTTTCACCTGCTCCTTTGATGAATGTCTTTGGCACTATTCTCTAGGCAAGGATCAATACCTATTTCCTAAGACATTTATTTAGGGATTTAAGACTTCCAATTGAGCCCTGCCTAGGGAGCTGTTCCTTCCACTCCACTTTTTTTACAGAAAGACAGACAGACAGAAAGAAAGAAGAAACCAACTCCCTTATTCTGATTTTAGCCTCCACCCTCTCTCATCTGTCACATTTTTTTAATCTCACAGGTTTCCTCTTACAAATTCTCTCCTTATTTCCATGCTTCAGTTCAGAGCTGTCTACCACAACTGAGTTTTGAACACCATCAACCCAGCAAGGTTCAGCACATTTTAGGAAGACACCCATTTTAGACAAAATGGGTTAATTATGAGGCTGCATGTTTACAGTGCTATTCATTTATTTCAAGAACGTCCAGTACATACAGTTTTCTCCTGGAGGGAGAAACTCTACAAAAGAGTATCCAGATAATGCAGCACTTTTTGGCTGTTCAGAAAGGCTTAAGGCCAAGTACTGGTCTATTACTCCCATACAGCTACTGTTTTCAATAGGAACAAACACACAAACTAACAACAGAATTTAACCCTTTGCTCTTCCATTGGCAGATTCTCTCCAGACTTACGTGACTGATGCTAGCCAGACAGAGTCCTAGAAATAATGTTGCTGCCGCTAAATTTATTTGTTTAACTTTTCAGTGACTGTGTAATGGAATCCACATAATTCCAGGAAAAGAAACAAGTGCCTGCTGAATCTCATCAAAAATTGCTCATCTGTTAGTCAGCTTGAATCATTACTACAGTAGGGTTTCCCAAAAAGCATCGTAGGAGTGGGGAAAAAAAAGGAAGTACACCTCTCTTAATCTCACTGGTTTTTAAGTAGGAAAATGAGGTAAGTAGTACCAGATTTTGTATGTGTCCAAAAGACAAAAACATATCTAGGTCCCTGTTTCTTGAGCACATAATCATATTATCACAACTTGACAAGCACGATAAGAATTTTGCATTAGGCTTCTATATAGCTGTTCAAGTGGTTTGTAAATTACCCGTACCTTTGCATCAGGCTGAGCTTCAGAAAGGCTGAAAAGAGTAAGTATGGACATTCCTAGACTGGCAATACCCCTAGGTAGTAGACCAAAGGTAAAGACACTAGAAGATATGGTAATTGGCAATAGGACATATTTTTACACACAATATGACAGTGTTGTATGACCTGTGTACATTGAACAGCTGTTGGGCTAAACTAAATAAAGAGTGGGTACCCATGGTGTTCTCTGGATTAATATTATCCTTTCCTCTTTTCCTATGACTTAAATACAATGATGACTTGATTACCTTGGGAAGACGTATTGGCTGCACATACCCAAAAGAAATTAAAAAAAAAAAACAGAAAGAAAAGCTAGAAAAGTTGCAAACTCTGTCATAGGAACTCCTCACCAGAGAGAAATCCATGTGGCACAAACTGAGCCCTGGAATTTGAGAATGGTGCATTCAGTGACCCACAGATTAAGAGGGATAAAAGCTGCCAACTTTACTGTCTGATCATTGGAACAACACGGGAAGTAAGTACAACTGGAAATCATTATGCCTTGTGATTTTATTTTTAGCTTCGCTTTGTTTGCTGAGTGCATTTGGCATAAATCTTACAGTTTAGAGATGGAACAAGTCTTAATAGGCCCTCTAATACATCCTTCTACAGTTTCCTAATCGACCCCTGTGGAGCATTTACCGCTACACTGGCCTGTCTGTGTTTGTGTTTCATGGAGTTTCCACCATTTTCTTTGAAAACCATGCTACATCTAATACATAAATTATTCCACCTGGAAAAGGCTGGATTGCAACATGTCTGCCCTTCTTATTTGGTCTGTTCTCTTTTTCCAGCCTGTTCCTCCCAGGAGAGGAGACAGATGCTGGGAATTCCCAGTATGAAAAAGGTTGCGACTTGCTGATCACCTAGGTCTTTCTCTTTATAACACTGGCTGCTCTTCAGCCTAAACACTTCCTACCTCTGGGTTGGTCCCATTTCACATGCCCATACTGATTCCCCCCATTTGTCTTCATCTCGCATTTGAACCATCTAGAGCATGATCCTGTGCAACATCAGCTGCTGCTTAGCCAAGTTAGGCACATTACACATTTTCAGTCTTTCCTTGTAAGCAATCATGCCAGCCCCTCTAATCATCTGTGTTGCTGTGTGCTGAATTTCCTCCGATTTGCCTGTATCTGAGCACCAGGAGCTTCCAGAAATAGTATCTGAAACTGCATCATAATCTTATGCAGGTTTTGAACTGCACTTAGACAAAGTATGGAACAGGGGAAGATGCAATTTAAATTCCAAGTGGCCAATTACCCCAGCAGCTGCATTCAAGGTCCTCACAATTCCATGCCACAACACACTCATCTGAACCCAAACTACCCTTTCAGAGAGGAGCTGGGGATGGAAATGTGCACTGCAACAGAACACCATAGGCTCAGGGTATTTTTTACCAGGGAAAAGCAGGGACAAGAGCTCCTTGCTGTTAAAGACCAAGAAATGGATATCTGTAAGCTCTGACACATCAACAGATCTCAGCTGCTGCAGTACTATCAGCAGGGAGTGGTGCAAAAAGAATGCAAATCACATGGAGTTTTACGAAGCAGATGAGAACCTTTGAGCTGGACTTCTAAATGAACTGGAAGCTAATTCAGATATGAGGAGCTGCAATATCTTCACCCTGCAGGAGACACAGCGTTGCAAGAAGGCTACCTTCTCTCTTTTAAGTGATGCTTCCAGTAAGTCCTAGGTAGAAGACAGGGGTGGGGAAGTCTCCAACTGCATTTCAGCAAAGCCAGCACGGACACAGCAAAAGCATGGCTCATTCTCTAAAGGTCACAGATCAGAAGAAAATGACTGAATCTCCTCCCACCAGCAAACCCTATCTCCAGGCTCCTTTTAACATCTCATTCAAAGACAAATAATTACTTTGGTTAACTACAGTGAAATTATGCCACTGAATTACTGAGAATGAAAGAGTGTCTTAACTGGTGTATGATGAAAGGCACGTACATACACTGAGAATGCCTTCCCCATCTCAAGACTGAAAACAGTTTTTGAAAACCTGCTTAAATTGAACACAAAAGGAAAGCAATCTTGTAGTTGTGAGCATTTACATGCTGTCCTCAGGAAATGCTCATCTCGAATAATGTCACTGCAGCTCAGAGATGCCAATAAAAAAAGAACTGGCATATAAATCATGTTGCTTTATGGTAATAGCAGCTTTCTTGCCAAAAGGTGGCTCTTCATTTTTGGTTCTATTACACTTGTGAATGTGTTCACTTTTCCCAACAAGAAAGCACTAAACCAAAATGGGTGTCAGAGTGTTCCCTGAGAGGAACCACACCCCAAATCCTTGGTGATTTCCAACTGGCTTATGCTACTGTAAATATGGGATAACAGCCAGCTCCTCAGTGAATATAAACTAACACTTCAACCGACTGCTGTGACTGAGAATCGGCCTCTTTGTCTCTGACAGTAAATTACTTTCTGCTATGCCTTATAGGGCTCTGCCACAGAGCCCCACTAAAGCCCTGGTTAATATGGGACTTTATTTTCCCTACCTGTGGGAAAAGCTAATCAGCATGAAGCACGGTAAGCATACGAACGGATGTCAACCACTTAGTGCTTATTATTCAATGGCATGACAAGGAACACCAGGTTTATACAGCTGTGGCTGGAATTGCTTTACCACCAAGGGATCAAGAGATAAGCTAGACTGAAACTAATCTGACAGTACTATTACCAATGTCATGTTCTGTTCATTGGCTGCACAAGCATGCGAACTTCACAGTTAACACCAATTCTGGACTATTTTGAGTTAGTCTTATCTCAGACTTACTCTGTTCCAAAAGATTCTGGTATTACAGCATTTTTTTGTATGACTGTAATGCCATTTATTGCATTTTTCTTGCAGAAGAGAAAAGGGACGTGAACTTTGTGCAGGGCCTGCTAGACTGTCACAGTAATTCTGGGACACTGCCCAATGGAAATATCTCCTATCAGCTCAAAGATAGCCAAGATACAATGGAAAGCTGACCCACCTCACCGTTTCTTTCAGAGAACTACTTGCCTCCAGCACACGCATCCACAAGACCTTTAACAGCCGTCTTAATGTGATCTTTGTCAGCCTCATACCTCTTCCTTTGTCCCCTGTCCATGCTTCCTCCCCCAACAAGATTTACAGTCCTCTGTGTGCTTTACACTCCTTTGAAGGCAGAACGATACCAGGAAGGAAGCGCAGATCCTGCAGGCACAACAAGCAGAGAAGGCACCTCTTCCAGCTTCTCTGCTCTCTGGGGGTTCCTAAGGGGAATATAACTATCAAGTACTGTAACACCTTTTCCATGAAGAGCTTTTTCATGCATGGTAATCCTCCCTTTGGGAAAGCTCTCCCTCTGTACCATAGATAAGCTTCCCTAGAATTTGTGGTGGTTGTGTTAAGGGACTGGGGCTACATGGCTCTGTGAAAGCCCCCGGGTCCCGAGGCTTGGGAAGGTGGAAGGGGAACCTCCCTCGAGCCATTCTGTGGGTGAGCAGGCACAAACCACATGGGCTGTGATTCATACAGACACACCTCGTCCAGGGAAACCACAGGCTGCCCCTCAGCACCTAGCTCTTTCCCTGTGTCCTCCCTTCTCCCTCCACATCAGATGGTAACAAACTTTAATCAAGGATTTGTGTGCCTGAGATGATACAGTAGTGCTTTCTGATTTATTGCTTTCCATTCCTCTCAGTTTTCCCAGCTCTTTTTTAATCTGCACTCTTCTCAGTACTTACCTTTCACCCTTTCTTCTCCCTTTTTACAGGACAGCCTGATTACAGCAAATTACCAGCTTTTCACAGAATTTATGATTTGGATCATGTAGACCATGGCAGAATGATTTTAAGAGCAGAAAAGCTATTTTATGTTGGGGGAGGTAGAGAACAAGCAATTTTTGATTAGTGGTGACTCTTACTCTTCAAGTCTGCCCTACGTTATTCAGTGGGGCCTTTCCAACATCTAATGAGGACAAGACTTTGAGAAGTGGAAAGACAGTCTGAGGGACTTCAGCATCCTACCATGGCCTCTGAGGGCAGGCCAGACCCAGAGACTTGATGTGGATGCTCAGTGTTCAGGGATTCAGGCACCTGGGTTCTCTCTTTAGTCCTGTCAGCCACAGATTTTTTATTTATGAATTTTCACCCCCTCCCAAGCTTTTCCTCTGTTTCCTTCACTTCATACCATTGCTGAACGATATCTAAGATCCTCTGCCTTTAACCAGAGGTCCATGTGAGCAGCTTTCTCCCAAAGCTTTCTCCTTAGCACAGCTAACAGTCTTCTCAATTCAGCACTGCTCTGAAGCCTCTTCACTCTTCAAAAAAGGCTAAATATTTTTGTTTGCCAAAGGCTCTGTGAGTCATAGAGAACATGACTCCTGTGGTATAAACAAAGTTCAAGACTGAGGTTACATAGTCTATAAGAGGAAAGCTCCCAGGCAGTGGAAACAATAGTATGTCCAGATGCCAGACCTCCCTCAGCCGACACTGTCCCAAAACCCCTGCGTGCAAAAAAAGGTCACATTTCAGCCTCCTGATATGAAGACACCATGGTTCAATTTACAGGCAATATTTCTGTCTGTACAGCTCTTCTCTCAGAAGTAAATGTAAAATAATGAGTCTAGATTTTATTAGCTGAGAAGTTAATCGTGAAAGTAATTTTAGCTTTACTGCATACTGCTATAGGTTCAAGGCACATCGTGGTTGCATGAGTTGTTCTTCAGCGGTAGTGGAAGTCAACAGGAATATCAATAGGAATATCAAGGGAGGTATTGTTTTTTTGTTACATAAATACATGTGATAAGATCACACCAGCTGTTTACTGTCAGGATCACTTACTGCATGGGGCCCTTACTGCGGCAGTTAGGAGATGTGGTTGTTCCTAAGAGAAATTTCAAGACGAAAAAATGCAATAGTATATTCTGCCGCCAGAAATACCAAAATAATATTTTTCTTCCTATTTTCCCAATAGGGTTTCCTCAACATCAACAGGAAAATATGAGCTCAAGTACTGAGTATGGCATTGGGTGGGTCATGATGCTTTGTACATATTTTAGTGAAGATAGTTTTCTATGGACATATTTTAATCTTACAACCAACAGATTATGCTTACTTAGGCATATACCAAAATTAAATAAAAGAAATCAGCTGAACTGTAAAACTCTTTTCCAGTAAGCTTTAAACTGGTTTCCTCAATGATATAATTTTAACATCTTTTTGGGATAAATGCCAGTGACAGACTTGCAGAGAAAGCTTTAAAGGCGAATGAGCATAATGCCACTGCTGAATATTCTACATTTAAAAGTGTGTATTTCAGGAAAGGGTATGGGAAAAAAAAAATCAGTGAGAATTTTTCAGAAGGGGGAGAGCCCCCTCTGTTCTCCCTAATGCAAAAAGGCCCCAAAGAGCCCCCAACCCTATTGCAAAACACAGCCTCTCACACTAGCAATGTGGATCCAGGCTAAACGGCTTTATTCTGAATGCCCCCTTGTATGTTGTATGAACACGGCTGGAGCAGTGACATGGCGATTATGGCTGCATAAAGCCCGTTCTGTAAATTGAGGAAGCTATGATAATTTTGGTCCCCAGGCCTGTCTGTGGGTCTGCCAGAGCAGATGGGATCTGAAAGGCACCGGTTACATCTTTCGCTAGATTAACATATGAGTTCTTTGTGGTATCTTTGTGGACACAGCAGATCTGTTTCCCTCTAGCCAGTTTGCTACAGCACAAAGCTCTGCCATTCACTTTTGCTCTGTTTTTACTATGGAGCAGGACTGGCAGCTTGGTAGTTTGGGGTTTTGGTGGTGGTGGTGTTTCTCCCTCCTATAATTTAAGGAGAAAGCCAGATAAGGTGCAACTTTCTTTAAATTGGAACCATGGGCTAACCACATTACAGGCTGCATTCTCTCCCCCTCCAAAATGCCTCTCCAGTTATCTCCTCTCCCTGCTCCCACCAACACATTTGTGCTCAGTTTAACTATTTATTAAATAGCATTAATTATATTAAGCTAGTACCTCTCACAGTAATTTTATGTTGAAAAATTGCTGTTATGGCCCTTTGATGTAACAAAGTAGTTATTTTTTTTTCCCCTCGTTTCCATGCCAAGCAACAACCAATTGCCAGTCATTTACAAGAATCACAGAAAAAGTGCTGAAAGTGAACTTAAAAACAACTAATCAGACCCAAATACAGCTTAACTTCACTTTTCTCTGATGCTTGCCTGACCTGTTTTTTAAAACCTCCAACAACAGAGACTCCATAACCTTTGCAGATGATCTATTCCAGTGATTCACTTGTTGTTAGAAGCTTTTTCTCAACAGCTATCCTTAATTTCTCATACTGTAATTGAAGCCCATTATTTCCTGCTCTACCTGGAGTGGACTACATGAGAAAAATATTCCTTTTCACTTCACAGCAGCATATATGAAAAGTTACTTCACCCCTATCCTTCTTGCCACAGTACTTTTTCCTCTCGAGTAAGTTACTCCATTCTTTCAAACCCTCCACATAGGCCATTTCTCCAAGACAAAAAGATATTGGAAAGTATCAATTGTTGGACACCTGACAGTTGGAAATGCTTTAGCTAAACACCTCTCTAGCTAGCAAGTATAATTGTTTTCGACAAAGTCAGCAAATGACTGGAACCACCAGCAATACTCTTCCACATGGAAATATAGTCTCCATTGGCAAGGAGATGGTTGAACTGGTTGCTCTACATCTTTTGTCGCTAAAGACAGCTTCAGAATGCACTCTTATCTATAGATTTCTTGCATTTATCAGTAATTCAGCTTCCAAAATAAAAGGAAAACAAAGACATAGTTTTTAGACTTGCTCAGTCTGTTAGATTTGGCATCTCTCCATCCCAGTGACTAAGCATAGTTATGTTACTGCTTAACTTTGATTACATATCAGATAGCAGTAACTCTACAATATGAAAAAAGGAAGAGTTTTTAGAGCTCCACAGCATGAACATACCAATACTAGATCAATCTCCAGCTTAGAAGTAGTCCTGGATTCTTCAGAAAATAGTAAGTTCGATCTTGGCAGCATCCATGAATAATGCTTTCTACAAACTCCAGTTGGCTGGAGACTTAATCCCATCCCAGAAAATGCTGATCTGGCTTTGTCTCTTCTTATCTAAACTCCAGCACAGTGATCTGGCACGAAGCCACAGCCCTTGAGAAACTCCAGCTAAGAGGAGAACGCCCCATGCCTCTCCGGCAACACAGCTGCCAGGAGTGCATCAAATCTCCAATGCTCTGCCCTGGGGAGCTGCACCAAGTTCAAAGTTTCCATCATTGTCTTCGAAGTGGTCCACAGCCTGTCCACAGGACTGTACACTTGGTAATTTTAGATGAAAGACAGAGAAAAGCAAAAGGTACAGGATAACTGGGCGTGCTTGTATGTTTGTGCATGCATGTACACCGTGCCTTCAACAGGCTGCAGTAACCCTGAGCAAAAGAAAAAAAAACCCCAAACTTCTCCACTTTATAGGTAGGGAATGTTTAAAAATTTAAAAGTAAAGATGTCACAGTTTCCTATCTATACATATCACCTTAAGCCCCTTGCAATTTCATTATAATTGAAGGTAGGACAGTAGAATCTCTTCATCCTGATATATCACAGTCACATTTTTTGAAGCTGAAATAAAAGGAAGGTTGCTTCTGAAGAGTTCCCATAAGGCTTAAAATAAACTATTTCAAAACAAATAGCATCTGAAAATATTTAGACAATATGGTACAGCAACATTAAGAAAGCCACCAAAAATTACTTACCTTTGGCATTAAATCATGTTTACCTGCTATGGCTGCTAAAAAAAGGGGTAGCTCTGACGCAGTCAGGGTGAGCGCACACAGTGAAATTCTCCCAGGGAACTTCTACCATTGACTTCACTGGAGCCACAGCTTCACCCATCTCATTTACTTCCTGACCACAGTGATTTTAATGGCTTATGTCAGGGTAACATCTTATTCTTCTGAGGTATGCCCTGCACTTTATTGACTGGAGAACAACACAAGTGTACTGGTTATCCTAACAGCGGCTCTTCAACTAACTAAAACAGATTTCCACTCTTCCCCACTTAGATTAGTCAGTAACTTTTGGAGATAATCACTTTCTCTGCATGTGCTTCCATCAGCCTCCTAGCAAATACATTGCTGATCTCCCCTGCTTCAATATGTTGCCATATATAATCTCAATCCATTATAGCAACAGTAGGGGTAATTGTGCACCCTCATCTTCCCATGGCAATCATCATAAGTATCCCTTCACTCCTCCTCTCCATTAAGCCATACTGGGTGGCTACTATATGCTTTCTCCTTGTGGAAACTAACATACCGTAATATTTTGATGCACAAATTACATGAGTGCCTAATTCTGAAGTTTTAAAATAGTATGCCTTTTAATAAGGTGCAATTACTGGTTGTTTACCTTTTAAGTAATGTCTTAAACTTGTACTTCTGAATTACTCCCTCTGTTATGGAAAAAAGACAGGGGCAAAGTAAGAGAAAACATTTATTTCACCTATTTTCTTCCTTCAGGAATCTCCCACTTTGCTGCAGGAATCATCCAGGAGCAAGTGTTTCTGACAAAACAACCTGCCTAATGAGGCAATCTGGGTGAAGAATACTGGAAACTAATCTAAAGGAAACTAGAGGAAAAAATGTTCTGGCTTATCTTATTTTTTGGACAAAGACTTCCAATAATACTGCGCTCTCACAATGAAGCACATTCCAAAGGGTTCTGCTAAGCTTGAGAATGCCTCAAAGGGACTCTGATGCCTCTTGGAAAATATTCTGGTTTAGAACAATTACAGTTCTACTATATTTTTCCTGGGTTTCTCTTCTTTTTCTTCTCTGCCATGAAAAATCCCAAGGTTTTACTTGAATGAAACCATCTGCTCCTGTGGCTTAAAGAATACCTGAAGTTATAACATCTGGAGTATGAAAAAGCTATCAGCCCTATAGCTGGTAGTTGCACTTAAAAACACAATTGGGCTCTTTAACAGTCAGCAAGACCCAAAAGTGGAAGATGTTCAGGGCCCATGAAGTGACTTTCAGCCTGCTATAAACACTTATACTTCCCAGGCACCACACGGAATTTGTGGTTGGCAGCATTTGCTTGACAAGCAAAAGCCCAGCAAAAAGGAACAGTTAATACACCTAACGTTGCATCTCCTATAGGTCCATTGGGAACAGGAAAGGAAATGCTCGCAGTATCTCTTCTTCCCTGGCAAGTCTTTTGTGGATCACAGTGCTACTAGCAAAGTTTGGTAAAGCAACTTCACATTTCACTCTTTGGGTTCATTATTCCAAGGCCAAGTGAACCAGCCTCTGGCTCGGTGTTCTCTCTAGAGGCCCAAGTAGAAAAGAGCTTATCATCTCCTGTTATAGAAGGCTACAGCAGAAAGGTTTTATTTATTTATCTATTTATTAAAAGGTTGCTTTTGCAGCTTGTCTTTTTCATGGAGAGAAATAAAATTAGAGTATGGGAATCAATTATAACCATCCATCAGCATGCAAAGCACTTCACAACAGACCAAGACTGCTGTTCCTAGGATTACCAGCATGCCTACGGTAATGGGAAAACATAGTTGCAGAGGCAAGATTAGTGCAAGTAAACATCTGCTGCATAGGAACATTTTTAATGATATATTTTGTTAAATCATTTCTATTAATAAGGCTTAGGGAAATGCTTATAAATTACATTTTATATGATTAAAAATGTCCCTTTTCTTTATGAGCTTGAGAGATTAGTAAGGAGCAAACCAGGACACAACAGATGATCATGTTTCTGCCTCCGCAGTTCCAAGACGTGTTCCTGTAAGACCTCAGACCTCCCACTTTCTTGAATACTAAATGAAATCAGTTTGTAATGAGCCTTCTTCCTCCACATCACAGCTATTAGAGTTTGCAACCAGATGGACAAAAGCTTGCTTGATAAATTCTTTATTACATATCCTCTGGCCAAGATTTTCTCAAGGTGAGCCTGTCCTTCACTGACTGCAGTAACATGGCGTTGCTAACTTTACAGTAATTAGCTCAGGACCTTAGCACTGTAGCCATGGCAGAGTGAGCCACAGGCCTAAAATCCAAGTTCAATTAACCTATGCAGTGTTGCATGCTGCTGCATCAAACATGCATAGCATGGTAACAGAAAGTTGTTTTGAGTATGTCTACACTACTCCCAAACTTACTAGTACAACTTAGACATATTCTGGACTAGCCTTAATTGTTCCCAAGCACATAGTGCTTCTCTAAAGAAGACTGGATAGCATATAATTTATAATTTAATTACATACCCAGGGAGGTCATGCAGAACCCAAGCACTCCTTTTATGCAGCTGCATAGGGAAATCTCAGTTAATAATTTAATGGTGGGTTTTTTTCAGGCTTTTCCACGTATATAAAGACCTTTCTTGATCTAGTGTAGGAGAATGGAACTACAAGATGTGACCTGTATATCTCTCTACATGTCTCCTCTAACAGCTTTCAAGTGCTGGCAAGGAGATATAAGCTCATCTCCTTGCTGCCACAGACAATGTTATGTTGTCACAGCAGGAAGCAGATGGGAGCTCTACTGAATTTTTTAGGGGTCAGTGCATGGAAATGCAGCTCCTGAGCAAACTCTTTAGCATAACAACATGTGGTATTCATGCCTGAGTCTGCTGTTACAAAGTTGGGATCTAACTGGAGAGTTAAGCTAGGCTTTGATTGTTTCCGTAGGTTCTTAAAACTACATGACTTGGCAGCTAACACCCAACTCAACCTGGGAAAGCTCAGGAGGAACGGGTCTCCCACTTGTTTGCTCTTGTGCTCTCTGGGCAAGCTTTTACAAAATCGAGGTTCTAAATGAACACGATTTGCAAGGCTGCGGGACTCGGCAGACTCATTTGAAACTATTCACAATGAAAAACCGGTTCAGACAAATGTTAATAGAAACGTTCAGAAACAAGATTAAGGCGGGGGAACCAACTGGCTGAATCCTCAGTTCTTGCAGCTACTAGTAAATAGTCCAATTCAAAAGACCTTGGAAAAGATGCTTTAAGCAAAGCCAAAGGACCATGCCAGCCATTAAGCAAGCTCTCAAAACACAACCATTATCTGGTTAGATCACCATTCTTTTTATTGAAAAAAGAAATCTATAAAGTTAAAATAATCAAATGAAGAACATATTAAATTCTAGGAAGAGGGATGGGAGTAGAAGTCTTTAGTTACATGAAACTATCATTGATTTCAATGCACTGCATAAAGGTTGAGATACCTACTCAGAGAACTACAGATTATAACTGTACCTGAAGGGTCAGACCCTAACCCCACACTTTTTCTCCTCTGTGCTACTTCTGTGTCCTAGCACAAGGGCAGAGTTTTCCTCCCACAGAGGCATCCTCAAACAGTATAAAAATAACAAAGCTCCTACCTAAGAACAGGTGCACTTCTCACAGTCTGTGGTAGGAGATGGAGAATAGTTAGAACATGGAGTATTTGAAAGCAGAGCACAGGGCACTGTTCCAGCTGATGTGAGATGAAACTTACCCTTTAGATGCTCTAAAATATGCCAAGAACTGATGCAGTCTCCGTGCTGTCCCAGGAAGAGGAGAACAGAAAGACCACACTGGCTCCTGTACTATGTTTCATAAGCCATGGGATTTGGCTTCAAGTCTATATGGGAAATTCCAGGCAGAAATGTAGGTGTGTCCTGATGTATCTGACTCTGCTAAACTAGGAAACTATCAATTTGACAGGTAGTGTCACTTAAGGTGGACTAGTGATTTGCAGCCGTAGGGATCCCAAAGCTTTTGCAAGGTACGTAGCCTCAAACAATGCTTCCTGTGGTGACGATTTCTCCCATAAGGGCCAAAGACTCAAAAGCTCAATTGATCCTTAAAATAGAAATTAGAATCACTCTTGTAAAATGAAGAGCCTTTTCCCATAACTGAGCCAATTCAAATGAAATGACAGCATCTTAAAGTATTTCTTCTAGACTTTTAACTTTTTATATCATACAGCCTGAAAACTCTCCTCTGTGTGAGGAAATGAGACTTCTGCTTTTGTCCATGGTGCCTTTGATGGTGGCACTTAAAGCCATGTTCTAAAGATCAATAGCAAGGATGATTAAGGAGATCGCAGTCTGTGTTTGATTTTTTTGTGAGGAAAGGGAAATCTTCTAGACTTGAATGGGTATTTCTGCCACTATTTAACAAAGGAACCTTGCCAACGTTGGCTTCTGTGTACCCCAAGCATGGACAGCAATCCTACATTAAGGCTGAGGACAGAATACAATCCCTCAGAAGTAACTGCTCCAGAAATATTATGCACCCCCCAGGTTTTTCTCCTCCCGGTGCAGTCACTCGTTGGTGTGGCAAGTTCTTCAAAACACAGTGCTTTTAAAAAACACTGATGTTGTCTTGTTTCTAGGTTTAGCCTGACTGAAGGCTCTGGCCCACAGTGAGCAGCAGTGCTTTCTGCTACAGGGACAACCACAAAAGAGCACCCTTTCCTTCTGTCCACATACACACATGCAAGAGACACAAGCACAAAACCCTTGGGAAAAAAGGCAAACTTGACTGTGGAATCTGCTTGCCCAAAGCGCGGAAGGCCCGTAAGCTTCCTTACAGCTTGTCAATCTCTCCATAGAGGGAACAGATGAGATTCTGGGAAAGAGAATTGCTGAGAATGAGGGTTTCATTCAAATTTCAATAAGGAACTTGGGTAGGTAGTGGTGCTGTTTACTCTGCATTTGCTTGTAGAATTTCACCATGGGAAAAACCAAAACATCTTCTGGAGAAGAGGAGGCTGAGGGGAGACCTTATCGCTCTCTACAACTACCTGAAAGGAGGTTGTAGTGAGGTGGGTGTTGGTCTCTTCTCCCAAGTAGTTAGCGATAGGATGAGAGGAAATGGCCTCAAGCTGTGCCAGGGGAGGTTTAGATTGGACATTAGGAAAAATTTCTTCATGGAAAGGGTAGTCAAGCATTGGAACAGGCTGCCCAGAGAGGTGGTGGAGTCACCATCCCTGGAAGTGTTCAAAAAATGGGTAGACGTGGCGCTTTGGGACATGGTTTAGTGGGCATGGTGGTGTTGGGTTGATGGTTGGTCTGAACTTAGAGATCCTCTCCAACCTTAATGATTCCTAGTTTTTACTTTCATTATAAATAATGCAGCCACCAGGCCAGGAAACATGAAATTGCTACTGTACCCTTAATTGGTTTAGTGGTGGACTTGGTAATGTTAGGTTAATGGTTGGACTGGATGATCTTAAAGGTCTTTTCCAACCGAAACGATTCTATGATCCTATGATTTCTATGATCAATACACTGGTAAGTTCCTGGACAGTGCGACACTTCTAGAAGGGCTGAATTTTATATTAGTTGAACACACCTGCAGTCAGAAAATGGAGATGGTGCCAGCAATTGATGATGCAAACGTATATCCTTGAAACAAAAGCATCTATATGCTATAATGACAGGTTAGGTAGCTCCACAGTGCCCTTGTGAAGGTGAGCACAGGCAGATGAAGGACAGCAAGATACAACTTCCCAGACCCCTGCAACTTTAGCTGCCTCTATTCTACCGCTATGCAGACACCAGTAGTTCTTCAAACTGTACAGACACACACTCATCCACACAAACAGTTAACCTGTGAAAATCACCCACTCATTTGATTAAAAGACCATCTATCAGACAGGTTTCTCAATGTCCTTTTTTTTTTTTTCTTCTTTTTTTGTTGCATCTACTTTCTCTGGGTGAGCTGATCTTGCTGGGGCTGCTGTCCCATGGAACTAAGTACCTTCTTTTGAAGGGTTGTCACAAAGCTCACCAAGAGCCTCACTTCCAATTTAAGATTCCTCTTACTGTCCTCATGTAGCCATAACACAATGTATAGGGCTCGCCACTGCCCAAGACAAAGCTGTGCATGGGTCACACAAGAGGGCAGAAAGTGAAACAGCAAAACACCAAAGGAGCAGAGAACAAAGCAGCAGAAAGCCATAGAGTGTTACATGATTTCAGTGAGGAAGTAAGAAAGATGTAGCTCCTGTCCCCATTTCTCAACCCTCACCATTACTTCTACTGCTACTCCCTGCAGCAGCGTAGCCTGATCCAAGCTGTGATTGTCTCTGGTCCTCAGGAAGACAGCCAGCACACACTCAGGAAATGTGGCCCTGAGAAAATCTTATGGGGAGAAAAAAACCCACACTTCTGATAAGGGCTGGCTAGAAAAGAGACTGAATTATGAACAAAACCACCATGAATATTCTTTGTAAGTAAGCAGGATTACATGCAAGGAAATGCCTGACTTCTAACATAAATTTTTCTTCTTACCCCAGATTGCTGTGGATTTTGACAAACTGCCTAGCTCAAAATGGGTTAGATAATTTCTCTTTTTATTACAGGAATTCTCTATGCTTCTTGAACTGTATATCCACCAAGATCTACATTTTCACAAGTTCAAACTTCCCAGAAAATAACCCGCTTCACCTCATCTAAACACAATTTCTGCCTCACCAGTATGCCACCCTGCATTCTTGCCTCACTCCACAGCACAATTTTGGTGATACTGATCATTTTCCAAGAGCAGAAGCAGCTATTTATGGCATGTGAGCTCTTATGCAGTCCCATCCATACCACTCTACCTACAAACTGGTTAATGACAAAAGGTAAACATTGAAAAGAAATGAGATAGCTGGCAAAGCCATAAGCAATAGTTTGAGAAAGATCTTTTTCATTTGCATGCACCTGACCTCACTGGTCTTCACAACTGATTAACATCACTGCCATGGTCAACACTTAATTCACACAGAAACCTGCTGCTAGTTTCACTTCATTAATATTGATGTCTGAACTCTGTAGCTACAGTGGATTACTATTAATAATTATTGTTGGCCAGCGATTTGCACAGAACATGCCTGTCTAATACTGGGAATCAGGCGGTGAATCTTTGATAACTATTCACAAGCTGTCCATCTCTGCAGCTACGCAATAAGCCGCTTTACCTCACCTCTCTCTTGCGCTACCATTGCTCACACTTGTCCTACCACAGGTACAATGTGTTTTCATATGTAAAACCTGGGCTTCTTTCACACTTCTGGGTAGGGTAGGAAGTTGCAACAGACCAATGTTTCTTCTTTGATGAAAAACACCAGGGGAGGTGAGAAAAGCTAGATGGTAGCAGCAAAGGTCAAGACTGTAAAATATGCAGGTGCAATACATTTTATTACTCCAGGCTTCTGGTTCTGAAAGACACCTAGAAGTCTGGCTCCTCTCAGGTGCCTAAGGAGCAAAATTCCACTTTGCCTCTGTACTTACAGGTGCAGCTACTGAACTTTTACGTAGTGTGCAAAGCCCTTAACCTCCTCCTCCAGCAGTGAGTAGGGTTGTAAATTTAACTTCATATACATGCTGATGTGTTAGGCTGGATTAAGGCCACAGCACTTGGTACCTTTCAGGGTCAACTCAACATGCATCATGAAGTACCTCTAATCTACTGCTGCACAAGGCTCCCGTGAGCAATCCAGCCCTGGGTGACTAATAAAGAAATAAAGCGACAGTAAAGGCAAGCACGGGTTTGTACCAAATTGGATCTCACAGTTTCCAGCTATCATTACTCAGTTCAGGCCAGACCGGCAGTGTCCCACGCAGCACTCCACAGCTCACAAGTGGAAAAAGTGAACCAGCTCCCTTTGTACCCACGCCACAGGCTGCCTCTCCTGGGCCAGCGACTGCTGCTCTGCTCCCGGCTGCACTTCCAGGTACCTGGCAAACTGCTGGGGACAGCTTCGCTGGACAGCTTCTTATGCAGCTGACGATAATTTCTAAATAACTGCAGCTTAGTATGCAGGATTACTGCCTAGTCTCAGCATCTCCTTGGTTTTTTTAGCTTGCTTTCTACCCCCAAACTGGGCAATCCATAGATGCTGACAGGAATGGCCTAGTGAAACAGAGAGGAGAAAACTGGAGCCTCTGGCACCAATGAGGTGCTTGGGAGGATGAAATCCCTAGGAAACTTTGCAGATCTACAGGTTATTACTTTTCTCTTGCCCTCCTCACACCATCTCCCAGGTGCAGAAAATCCTCAGCCATGGGCTCATAACATAATAAGCTTCCACTTGGTTTTAATATATTTTCTTATATTAACTTCAGCCAAAATTAAGACCATTTCCCCTTAACACCACATTTTTCTCCTTCAGTGCTAAATATATTGAACTGAGTTTAACCATTTTCCAGTGCAAAAGTATCTTCCTTTTCTAGCAGAGAAGTTCAGAATACCTTTGTTATTTCAGTTTCCAAGAGACACTACAGAAATCGGGCAAGCTGGTATGATTTCACCTCGTTTCTAAACTTTCAAGACAGAAAAATCACTGTATTTGAAAGTGCTTGACTTTTTAGAAGATTACCATTTTCCCCATTAGCTTGCAGTGCCGCCATCACCACTTCGTGATGTGTATACAAGCCCAGACCAAAGGAAACTTCAACCTCTTCGAGATTTTTCAGTTTTAAAATTGCTTTTAGCATTAACTTAGTGACTGTTGCTTCTGCCACCAAAATCTTCAAAAGGCAACAGATCTTTGGAATTTTTAAAAATTAAAAAGAAGAATTAAAAATTGCCATCTCAATGTTTTTGCCCTCTTGCTCTATACATGAGTTCCTCATTATTACAACACTGTTAAGAAAATCTAAAGGAAGAAAATAAGAGTGGATTTTTACAGAAACACTCTTTGAATTGTGTTGAGAAACAAAATCCTGGTAAACAGTAACATTTTTACCAAATCCTATGTTTCAATCAGAAGGAAAAAGAAATTAAAAAAAAAAAAAAAACCAGCCATACTATACTTGGGTCTATGGCTGTATTCCCAGAATTTAACAATAACACCCCAGTACACTTTTTTCCTCCCGGCATATACTTTTTAGATATGGCAACAGCCTTTTCAACTCACTTGCAGTGGTGTGAGAAAACACACAAACACACATACATAGAGATAAAAATAATCATGTTAGCATTCCTTAGTCTAGAAAGTTTGCTAGACCTCCATCATTAAAACTCATTAGATATAAGGTATAAATTATTTAGAAGGAATTAGACATGCTTCTAGACAGAGCACTGAGGAAGGAGGCTCCTTATGGACATAATGGTTGATAGTGCTAGCAATTAGAAACCCAAATTGTGGTCTACAGGAAATTTCAATTTTCTGGAATTTATTTTTCTTCTGAATCTGAAAGAAAAATGGATTTTCTCATGAAAGCTAAATTGACATCCTCTGGGCTTTTCAAAAAGTTCTGCTTTGATCAAATTTAGAAGTTTTTCCTATATTTTTTCTTATTTTATAATACAATGCAAAATATATTGTAAACGAAAGACAAACGTCTAGGCAAACAAGGCACAGTCTTATTGATATTTGGTTTTCAATTTCTTTACATGCAATTGCACAGAAAATGGCATGTCCCGTTATAAAATCTGTGTTTCAGTGAAATAGCGCTTTCCAACAGGAAAATGTCTTTTCAGTTAATTTTTCCAGAATCTCAGTTCCTTTCATGATATCCATCTTGGATGACAATGGAAGTAATTTACTGCAAGCTTGAAAAAGTGGAGGCTGAATTCTGTCTTCTTGCCTCTCTCACCTCTGCTTGCTTACAGGAGGGGAGCTGCTTCAGAATCACTGTGTTTTTAAAAGAAGCCAGAATTAACTCTTCCTCCACCATATCACAAGCAATGAAATCTGGTTTCCTACCACCCTTAGTCTTGTGGTTGGATTCTCTAGTGTCTAAGGAGGTGAAAACTGACTGAAGAAGTTCCTGCTGTTTCCCTGTCTGTATCATGTAAACTCTCTGACATCCCATAGAAAACGGGAAACATTGCAGCCTTTCCCTCAGTGGAAACAGTAATTGAGTGTCTTTTCTGTATTTAGTCTTCTATTTCCCTAAAAAATGTTTAGGAAATTTGAATCTTTTGGACCTCTAGTGCTTTGTTGTATTTGGCTGAAATTCCTCTGACATTATTAGGCAGGCACACAGATACAGATGCATGGCGTGGTTACAAAAGCGTCACCTCTTAAGAACACGAGATAAAAAGAAAATTGCAATAGCTGCCTGTATGTGTGATTGTTGGAAAGATCCTTGCACTCTTTTGCAGCCACATTCAGGCAAGGAACTATGTTATGAGATAATTGGCAATCTGATGAGCAATTCACACATGAAAACTGTTACATAAATCCCAACATCATTATAGCTAAGAACAGGGTGATAATTACAGCGAAGATTGCCTGAATACTTTCATTCCTAGTTTGGGGGATTATTTTTCCCCCAAACAATCGTAACTCTATTTCTTAGTCCAATCCTACTCTCCTTGCTCCAGTGAAGTCATCTGCAGTAAGACCACTGACACAACGTATTTCCTCCCTGCTGTCTGCCTGGAGCTGGTCTTCTGGAAGACTCAGTTAAAGGAATTCAGCTGCAGTTAAAAGGAGTTTGCTGTGGTGGGTGCAGCAGAACGCTATACATTTGGATTTAAGAAGAGCTTTCACTTTCACTGGTAATAAAAAATGAGAACAGAGAAAATACAGCAATTGTAAAACGTTACTTGCACCCTACCTTTCCAAAAGAATACCTTCCAGCCTTTTTTCAGAGGACAGTGTATTCCTCAATATATAAAGGTCATTTGCATTACAACCGTAAAAGGAAATGAAATAACCTTAAAATACAAATCAGGAATATATCCAGTATGCAAATCAACACCTTTATGAGCTGCAATAATAAGCAGCAAGAAAATCAGTACTATTTCAAACCACCTTTTAATTCTTTCTGCATTCTCTTAGCATCAACAGATAAACAGGGCTAAAGATCTTGCTAATTGCCACATATAGCACCACAGTCAGTATATACGTATTATTTAAAAACAGCACATAGTTACCACACACACCATTTAACCTCACAGAGGCTGCCTGATTCTGATCTCAGCCTTGTGTAAATTAGGAATTAACCTAACTACGTAGACATAATCGGCCTCACAGCAATGTAAAGCTGGCAGAAACAGCATCCTCACCAAGCCCACACCACTTGTTAATACTGTTCACAATTTATAAATGAAGTGATCAAAACCCAGTAATTTGGTAAAACCAGATGTAGCAGTCATGAACCATCTTTTAAGTGTTTCATCAAGCACTTGGGTCTTTTGCATTGCCACACATAAAATTCAGGCTGCAGATTTACTAGATCTCTGGATGTGCCCAAGGTACCATGCACCAGCAGCTGTTAGTAACTGACCGCATGGAGGCTTTTAGTTGTAGCAAGTCAAGGGTCCCCTAATTTCTGCTCAGGTAGGGCCAGACTACCCCAGTTGTCTTTCACTGATGGTTGCTGAGAGTCGGGGCATGCACACAGACTGTTTCTGTGGAGCAGATGCGTGACAAGGTCCTACCCTGTGCTCACCAGGTCATGTGTCACATTGCTTAATTAATGCCAATGCCAACTGTTGGTATGAAAGGTGATCCTGCTGGGAAAACTTAGGAAAAGCTGATTTCTCTGGTCACCTATATTATGCAAAGCTTCACACAGGAACAGTGGGCCTTGGAGATGAAGTTGTGCAAGCTGCTGGAGAGTTAGCTTTCAAAACTGTGAATTTAGCTCTCTAAATTCACAGCTTGGAGTCAGTTCTTGAACCAGACTTGCTCCCTATGAATAACTTGGAGCTCATGTTTCTGAGAAAGTGCCTGCATTTTTCATGACCGTCCTTTCCCCAGCAACACTTCCTTAATATATATACAAAAAATATGTAACTATCACTCAGACTATCCCTTATTGATTTTGTCCATTATTAGGAAGCCAACTCAAAGTTCTGGCGTTGCTTAGTGAAAAGGCAGTCCTGAAGACAAAATGGTACAAGAAGGGACAACAGTGTCACATTTAGGATTATTTCAGTGTAACAGGTCTTGTAACAGGGGCACTGGCCTTCCCTCAGGCAGACGGACTGTCAGAGCTATTCTGAGTCCTTGTGAAGTCCCTGGCTGGCTGCTGAGATTCACCTGCAAAATCATGCTGGTGCATTAAAGCTAGCCAACAGATGAGTTTTTCATCAGCATAGAAAGAAAACGATACTTTGTAATGTCCCATCTACAAAGCTCAGTGCAAGTTTAGAGGTCAATGAAATAAACAGAGTGCATTTACGTTTGCAAATAGACTAAAAAGCACACAACATGTGAGGAAGGGGGGTGGTTTGATACTTGATTTTAAAGTCAGCTTTAGAGACCTCAAGGAAAAATGTATTTGATTAACTCATTCTTGCAATCTAAACAGAGGTAGTTGGAGAAGGACTGACAACTGTATTTCAGTCTTTTTTTATGAAAAGCCAAAGCACGCATAGAGCTGGTATCCCATGCTTTCACCTACTGTAATTATGGTAATACACAAAAAAAGAAAACAAAAAGCTTAGTCAGCCCTGATTCTGCAAACATCTGGCCTGGAGCAGAAAGTGTCTGCAGTCTGCCCCAAAGCAAAACATAGTATTTTTGTAAGTACTGACACAAATGCAAGGATCCTTGTGTGCTTTGCAAACTTGTAAAATACACTTGCTCAAGTCAACTACTCTCAAAAATAAGGTATAGAAAATATTTCAGTACCATCATGCAGGGTGTGATGTCTGCATGTGGGTATTTCAGACTTGCAACACACTATTTGGCCAAAGGCCCAGAAAGAATTAGTTATCCCTCTGCCTAAAAAGCCGTACTTTCTCTATCATGGGAAAAGCAAAGGAAGAGATCATTTTCAGAGAACGGTAAACTTTCATGATGACTTTCCAAGGTTATAATTATTATTCTTCTACTGCTCAGTTTTAATTATTTTGAGTAAACATACTGATTTTTATCTTTTTCATATCAGAACTTTTCAAACCATGTTATATTATAAAGCAACATGTCAACCTGAAGCTTAACCTCCAACACCAAGGAGACATAAATTAACACTGGCACTGTTCATTTTAAGTGTCTTAAGTGGTTTATGAGGTTTAATATAGAGAAGATTGTGAAAATACTAGGGCTAAACACCCAAGGGACACTGGGGAAGAACCAAGAACTGTGACCTTTTGGATGTCTGACTTTGCAGACACAGTTGTTTCAGCGGTTTTCGTTCTCTTTCACGCCTTTGGTTTTTTGTTGGGTTTTTTTTTTTTTTTGTCTGCTTCTGTCTGAAATTCTAATTAAGACAAGCTTCCCAAATGCTGCTGCTCAGAGCTCACAGGAGAGCCTCCCGAGAACTCCACAGCAATAGTATCATGCGTAGTGTGAAAGCAGGCTTATACAATATCCTGCAGCTATTCAAGACTCCTTTATAGATACGATGACCATCAGTAACCTTGTATTCTACTGCTTGGTATCAATGCTCTTCTCCGAGCTGACAGGAAGTATTGCTGAACAATTCTGGGCAAGTCAGTTTTACTTCTCTATTTTAATGTTTTATTATGAGTTTTGCCTGTGTGTCTCAGCTCAGCCCCTGAGTCTTGCTGCCCAGCTCCTCTATGAGCAGATTTTTACTGCCTCCTTCCACAGTTCAATTGTTAAAAAGGTTAAAAAGTTCTCATGATTTTACCTCAACTAGAAAACACATCTGAAAGCAGCATAGTTAGCCTAGAAGAGCTAAAGAAAACAAAGCAGTGAAGTGGTAGATTAAAGATTCAAATCAATTACCTTCTTGCCCTGTTTTCCTGGGTGCTTTAACTTCATTTTACTAAAGGAGAATGTTCTTTCTGAGCAGTGCCTGCACTGAAAACACTCCAGCCACCTGGGAAGTGCAGCCACCAACTACAACAGTCACTGAGCAAGTAAAGCTCCTCGGGTAGCCCTCTCTGCTCCACGGTCACCGCACTAACAAGGAACCCTGTCCTACATGTTCTCCTACTTACGGCAAATGCTTGGAAGTCAGGTTTGCAGATATGACCTGACTATCTCCAGAGATGACACCACCAATGGACTGATCGAGCCTGAAATTTTCTCGTAAAAACAAGAACGAAACTCCTAGCAAGTTTGGGGGATATAAATACATAAGCACAGAGCATTTGGAGCAAATCTCATAGGTATTGCCTCAGAAACTTGAGCTTTTGCTAGCCAGCAGAGGAAATTAAAATGCCAATGATATGAGATGACACAGAATAGAAGCTACCACAGCAACTCTCAATACATTTATTTCTCACTGATAATTTCAATGGGGATGATCTAATTGCCATTTTGGTACATTTTATTGAAAAATGGATTCCACAGGGTGCTAAGCAACCTTGGCTTTTACATATTATGCCTAGCACTTTTCTCTAGCTAAGCTTCACTGAAATCCACTGACCTTGAGCATGATTTTAAGTGTATTACTGCCTGGGACAAGAATGTTTAGCACTCTTTTCATTTAAAGATGCAAATTTATACTTGTCTGCTACTTATGGGTCACCTCTCAGCTTGGCAATGACCAAGAAGAAAGTTGATAAAGTGAGGAAATGTAACTTGCTATTCATTCAGTATAAATACTTTGCAAAGCTACAGCTTCACAATTTCCTTTCTTCGGGTAAATAATTTGAAATATTGAAAGCAATGATAGCAGATGACTGGAAACAGAATCCTTCATGTCCAGGACGACTAAAAGATCATAGAATCATAGAATCATAGAATCATCTAGGTTGGAAAAGACCTTTAAGATCATCCAGTCCAACCATTAACCTACACTACCAAGCCCACTCTAGACTAATCAAGGGTAGACCAGACTAAACCATATCCCGAAGTGCCACATCTACCCGTTTTTTAAACGCCTCCAGGGATGGTGACTCCACCACCTCTCTGGGCAGCCTGTTCCAATGCCTGACCACCCTTTCCGTAAAGAAATTTTTCCTAATTTCCAGTCTAAACCTCCCCTGGCGCAGCTTAAGCCCATTTCCTCTTGTCCTATCGCTAGCTACTTGGGAGAAGAGACCAACACCCACCTCACTACAACCTCCTTTCAGGTAGTTGTAGAGAGCGATAAGGTCTCCCCTCAGCCTCCTCTTTTCCAGGCTAAACAACCCCAGTTCCCTCAGCCGCTCCTCATAAAACTTGTTCTCCAGACCCTTCACCAGCTTCGTTGCCCGCCTCTGAACACGCTCCAGCACCTTAATGTCTTTCTTGTACTGAGGGGCCCAAAACTGGACACAGTATTCCAGGTGCGGCCTCACCAGCGCCAAGTACAGGGGGACAATCACCTCCCTGCTCCAGCTGGCCACAGCATTCCTGATACAAGCCAGGATGCTGTTGGCCTTCTTGGCCACCTGGGCACACTGCTGGCTCATGTTCAGCCGGCTATCTACTAACACCCCCAGGTCCTTTTCGGCCAGGCAGCTTTCCAGCCACTCCTCCCCAAGCCTGTAGCGTTGCATGGGGTTGTTGTGACCCAAGTGCAGGACCCGGCACTTGGCCTTGTTGAACCTCATACAGTTGGCCACGGCCCATCGATCCAGTCTGTCCAGGTCCCTCTGCAGGGCCATCCTACCCTCGAGCAGATCGACACTCCCACCCAGCTTGGTGTCGTCTGCAAACTTACTGAGGGTGCACTCGATCCCCTCATCCAGATCATTGATAAAGATATTGAACAAGACTGGCCCTAAAACAGAGCCCTGGGGAACACCGCTCGTGACCGGCCGCCAACTGGACTTAACACCATTTGTCACTACTCTCTGGGCTCGGCCACCCAACCAGTTCTTTACCCAGCGAAGAGTATGCCTGTCTAAGCCGTGAGCTGCCAGCTTCCCGAGGAGGATATTATGCGAGACGGTGTCAAAAGCTTTGCTAAAGTCGAGGTAGATGACATCCACAGCCTTTCCATCATCTACCAGGCGGGTCACCAGGTCATAGAAGGAGATCAGGTTGGTCAAGCAGGACCTGCCTTTTGTGAACCCATGCTGGCTGGGCCTGATCCCCTGGTTGACCTGTACTTGCCTGTGGAGTTCGCTCAAGATGAACCTCTCCATAATCTTCCCCGGCACCGAGGTCAGGCTGACAGGCCTGTAGTTCCCCGGGTCCTCCTTCCGGCCCTTCTTGTAGATGGGCGTCACATTGGCAAGCCTCCAGTCATCAGGGACCTCCCCTGTTAACCAGGACTGTTGATAGATGATGGAAAGTGGCTTGGCAAGCTCCTCTGCCAGCTCCCTCAGTACTCTCGGGTGGATCCCATCCGGCCCCATAGACTTGTGAGCGTCCAGGTGGCATAGCAGGTCATTAACTGCTTCCTCCTGGACTATGAGGGCTCCATTCTGGTCCCTATCCCTATCCTCTTGCTCAAGGGCCTGAGTACCCTGGGGATGACCGGTCTGGCTCTACAAGATACCACAAGTGATGACATATTTTCTTTTAAATCCCCTTCATCTATTTTCAGACATTTCTGTTTGTGCTGACTTAACAGCAGCTTACTAAAAAGCAATGAGATATATACAACATCTGTGCAGCAAGTAATACAACTACCACACAAGCTAAAATACTGGTACTATTGTATACCTAAACATAAACCAAAAATAGTAATGTGCACATTACCCTAAACCAAGTTTTTATGCAGGTGTGCCTGTGATTTGTAGACATTTGTGAGGTTTTAATTTAAATCACACGCACTCACACTTAAAACCTGAAGAACAAGAGAGTGGAAATTTCTAGCACACTGGGTTCCAATGCAACAACATATGCCTTTCTCAAAGTATGACTCCCCATAGGAATGGTTGGATTCATGAGGCAAGAACTGTGTCTTAACTGTTCCTGATATAGCTGAGGATTTACCCCAAAATGCTGGATGTTGAGGAAGGTCAGGAAAAGCCTTGATTTCTGTTCTATTTTGCATTTTGTAAAGTGCTGTATCCCTTTTGCTGAACTCCTGTAGGTGGTAGTGTTGGTATAACATGTTACACAAAATTACTGAGGCCTCTTGGGACACTGCCCAGTCCTCCAAGAAGACTTCATTCTTTAAGGCATGTTGGCTTATTGCCAGGTTATACTACCTCTAAGGATGGTACTCCTTCTTATTAGGGTCCATAAACAAATCATTAAATTACATTAATATCCATATTTGCTCAAGAAGCAGTAACATCTATGGCATCAGAACAGGTAAAGAGGGCAACACAAGCAGAGTCTATAAGACAGCCCCCATTGATCCTGTTATTCTTGAAGTTTAGCTTACCTTTTTTAAAATGGTGAACAAATAATGTTGCTTCTTTTTCTACCTCCGTCCTCTACCTTTGGCTAAACAAACAAAAACATGCAAGAAGTTGTGTCATCTAGATTTGCTATGGCTTTTTGTCAAAAAGTGGAAAAAAATCAGAGATTTTTAACTTAAGAAAAATGTTTTTTGTTGAAAAACAAGAAAAACAAAAGTTAGGGCTTTGCTCAAAAGCAGATTTGTTTTGATGGAAAAGGTAATTGTAAAACTGATAGTTTTGGTTTTTGCTCAGATAACTCCAATTACTGGATGTGAAGTCAAACACACAGAAAATGCATTTCTGTAGAAATGCAAAGCCTCCGTTTCCACTTAAAAATTCAATAGAAGTGCTTTGTAATAATTGTAAGTATGCCAAATAGAACTAAGCTCCAAGTCTGGGTCATGGAAATAATTAGAAATGTTCTTCCCACAGGGTAGGCAACAACTGGTGAACGACTGCCATACAGATGGAAAAGGGCTTTAAGAATTCCTATCTCCTTGGCAAGAAGAGCCCCAACAAGAAAACCTCTCTGATAATAAACCAACCTCAAAAAGCCCTCACAAAACTTTAACAGCCATAATGAAACCCATTCACCCTGTTTTAATGTGGACGATAAAGGCCCAAAAGACAACAAACATAACATGATCAAAAACATGTTTGAAACATGTGAAGCTGCTGTAAACTGGTGCTACGGTTACCCCGCATTTATTTTAACTCCAGAAGAACACTGCACCATTTGGCTGTACTTCAGGGACAGCGTAATTAATGCACCCCTCAGTAACTGTTGTGCTTCGGTAGTATGAAAGCTGTAAAGTCATGTACAGCGCCACTTGGAAAGATTTCATGTAACTGATAAGAAAGACAGTTTTAAAAAGAAGAAAAAAAATTAAAGATGACAATGCTTAGAGGCAAGGGCTATGCTTTCTCGCATTTGTTTTGGGCCTGTGGCAGAGAAGGTGTCTGCTCTATAACAGGGCCACTCAGAGCCACTGCAACGTGAACAAATGAAAACATGGCTGAGGAAGTGTTTGGAAAGCAGCAATCCAGGAGAGCGTACACCAGTACCTCCGGCTGGGAGGCAGCTTCACTGCGAGGATCTGAGTTCAGCTCAGCGCAGTTCTCTCGGTTGCTCTTGTTACGCCCAATGACTCTCCAAGGCAGCAGCGCTAAGGTGAATGCCATTCCATGCCCACTCTAGACTTGGCTGTCATCGGTGAGCCCAGCAAGGGCAACCCGTCACCCCGCCTCTCCTTCTTTACCTGAATGATATCCGTGGTGTCTGCTGCTTGCTCTCCCTAGCAGTGCAAGTAGTAGTGGCTGCTGCATCTTGGCACTGGCTTGTTCCAGCTAAAGCTGTGTTTTAATTTAGCAGGAAAATCCATTTTAGTTCCCTTCCCCACTCCTCCTACCCCCCCCCCCCGCCCCGCTCTTTTGGGCAAATTCAACTGAACTGTTAAATGTCAAACACAGTAAAGATGAGGCAGTTCCACTGAGCGGCAGAATGAATCAAATGTCTTAGTTGCACAAGAGTAGGCTGGCAAGTCTCTTAAAAAGCCCACGCAGTAAATTTAGAGCTACTCTTTCCCCCTGCTAATCAAATCAGCTGTTGGACAGCATAATGTCTGTGCCAGAATAGTCCAAGAAGAACAAGCTGCCCTCAGCTACACTTCCATGAGATCTGGAGATTCACAGGACAAAAATGAAGACACAGCTGAATAACTACAGGAAGTAGTAAATCATTTTTTTAGGCAGTATTAAGCAACTGATAGATTTCCAAAACTCTGCCTCACACAGAAAAGGACTGCAGAGCCTATCCCTTGTAGCTCACCTGTGGTTTTGAGAAATCTAGTCCTTGCACCTACCTGACAGAGTAAAGCACAAAGAATGCAAATCTGGAAGGAAAGTGAGCTTAAATGTTAGAATTAGGCACATATCACTGCCCACCCGCCCCTCTAAATAAAGTTCAGTATAGGAGGGTTTTTTGCAACTTCTGCATGCATATCAGGAGCAAGCCTGGCACTCTCCCTGCTTAAGAGTGCCACATTCCTCATTTTAAATATGAGGTTATGGCATCCAAAACCTCATCCCCTTTAATCAACAGTTCAGCCCTGATTGGTGGCAATTCAAAATAATCTCTTTCTGACAGAGGGTTTTCATAGCGAATATAAAATAACTCATTCTAGTGCTCAGAGACCTGACACAGACATCACAAATGGTACTCGTTAGCTGAGCCAGCTGAGCCATGGGGTCTTAACTGCCCTTTTGCATTACTGGCAGAGCTCCCCCACCAGAAGCAGAAAAGAGCGGTAGGAGAAATGTTCTTCTGTGCTTACCCTGGAGGTTATTGATATAGCAAGTTTCACAAGCCCTAAGTTCAAATCTACAAAATGAAGTCTCCTGAGGCAAATTGCGGTTAGGGAAATACTACAGAGTGTCTGCTGGAAAAGCAAGACTTAGATTGCCATTCCTTGAGATCCATTGTAATGAATTCCTTTCACCCCAGATTGACATACTGCCTAGGAAAGATTATAAAACACATGGCTGTCACTATTAGTACTGAACTGCTGGATCTCCAAGACTTTCTGGGAAGTTTTAGCCTATCCATTACAAGTAAAGCATTCAGCAATTCCTCTTTCATAACCTCAGTCTTCTAAAGAAACAAATTAAATGATAGTTTAAATATAAGCCAAACAAATCACTTGAAATCTGAACTAAAGAAGATCATGCTTCTATCACCAAAGCTGTGAGGCATTTACCATTGGCATTCTGTCTCATTGTTTGTTCTCTCTTAAAAAGCATAAGACTATGTGAAAGTCTAAGAATAGCAGAACAACAGGAAAATAATATCCACAGATATACTCATGCATTCCCAGTCATAATTTGTTCTGGCCTCCTTTATTCCCCTCTGCCTATTTTTCCAGGAACTTGAAGATGAGTGGTTACTACTCATGGAAACGCTGAGCTTCTGTTATTTGCAGAAATACTCACAGACTGTATGCAGAAAGAAGTTGTGCCTAAGGAAGACAATATTCTAATAATTTCAAAAAACAGTAAGCATACATCCAGGTAAGGAAGAGGCTCAGTCTAGTGTTCGTTAGGCAACTAAACTACAGAGTGGATGACCACAAGATTTATTGAACAAACAATCCATCCTTATTAATTTGCAGGTACAATAAACAAATTGCTTTTGCAAATTGAGTGGATACCTATTAGCAGGATCACTTACTGAGAATTCAATGGGGGGGAGGGGGTGTGCAGAGAGGAAAAACAAAAAAAAAATGCAGCATAAGCAGAGCTGCCTAAGTAGAAAATGTTTCCAGCAGGCAATTTTCATACCCAATTGCTCAGTTGCTAAACAAGTGGTGCACACTTCATACATATTCATTTAGCCACAAACACGTTGTGTGACAAATATAATCAAGTCTAGGAAAAAGATAATGCAAGAGTTGAAAGAATTAAGGGAACTAGTAAAGGAAAGCAAATCACTTCATCTCTGGTCTGCTGGTTTGAATCCAACCCATATTAGTAGACATGAAGCTGTAACCTTCCAGTGTCTGCCTGTGAACTGGCCCATGTGAAATGAGTTGGCAGACTTTCTCCTGTCCTACTAAATGCAAGACCCAGCAACCTCTTCCTCTCCTCTTCTTTTGCACACATGTGCACACCCTTCTCAAAAATGGAGATAGTACTGGCAATCATAACAGACTACATCTTATGAGTGCCTGTACATAACTGACTTCTGAGCTCTTAGACATCATGAATGCAAGAAACAGAAGCAGCAAAGCAAAATATAAGCGTCCACAACCACTGTGTATTTTCCTCAAGGATGTAATCTCTTTCTTACTACAGAATTTCTTTGCCTGGTCTGACCATCGTTTTCCTGTCACTATAGAATTACTATCATGCTTTGAATACTAATGTCTGGCCAGTTTCCGATTAAGGATCCAAAATAATAATAATTTCTCAATTTCAGAAGCATTAAGGCTAAAAAGCTGAACTAGAGAAAGATGTCATGCTCTCCCATGCATAAAAATGAAAAAAATGGTAATGTCTTACATTAGAAAGATTTAAAACTTGTCCAACAAAAAGAATGTTATAGATTTTGCACTAAAAGGTTGAAATGAGCATTTGCTCCCCACCCGCTCTGCCCAAACAAGTAAAGTGTTAACTGGCTGCAGTTTTCATAAGCTTTTTGAACATATTTGTGGGGCTTGAATCCAGTTTTTAAATAGTTATAACTTACTATAATTTAGCACCGATATTTTGTAAAGACAGAGGACATGTACCAATTTTATTTGCTGCAATAATCATTCAAGATTATTTTATTTAAATGGCACCTATAATCTAAAACCTGCAGGTTTGATGTTAAAGATGCCTGCCAAGTAGAGTCTCAATTGTCTTCATGCACTGTGAGCCAGAAAAGCCCTACATGAGCACCAGTTATGACCCAGTTTTGATGACCTGCGAGCACTAAAGAGCAGAGCACACTTAGTGCTATCAGCTCTCGTCATTTCAGCCTTGACTAATACTTTGTCAGAGGCAGTAAACTACAGTTTCAATATAACTCAGTATTTCATGACACTTTGGAACAAATTTCCAAGTTTTCTATCAAAGAGAAAAGAAAGGGATCTAGAATTAGCAACAACCACTTGCAAAACCAAGTTTCCCAGTTTCCTGACGCAACAAAACAACAGGAACAATAAATTGCACTTACATTCTGCCTAGTCCCACCTGTTTGCAAAGTGGGCCTTCTTGGCATGCCAGGAGGACAAACAGAAATCAACCTCACTCTTCCAGTACCCTCTGAACAGAATCCATTGAGCTGAACACAAAGTTATTTTTTCTTGCTTTATCTTCTGTCAGCACCCTCCTTTCTGTGGAGGAAAAGACCCAAACAAATCAGTGGTGTATCTAAAGAATATACACATGTGAGCAACTGCCAAAGAGCAGCCATACAAGGTCTCAGTAATTTGGAAAGCAATTCAGCCCCGAAGTATTTGGATTAGGTTCCACCAAATGTTGTTCAATAGTGAGATTCACCTGGCTGAAGAGCAATGGTCCCTGTAGCAGAGGCACAGGTACTTCAGGGTGTTTGGGGTTTTTGTGGTTTTATTTTGGTTTGGTTCTTTTTTCAGGGAAATCATTAGAGTCCATTTTGAGGTTCACCCTGCTCTTTCAGATGCATAAGCCCCCGCGGTGAAGTTCAGAGCTGTGAGAAAGGTAACAGCTCAGAGTCCATCTCGCCTCCAAATCCTGCTCTTCAAGATGAGGACAGGCTCCAGCACCAACAGCTTCCTCCCTTCCCGGCTTTTTTCCTGGAGAGGGAATGCAGGGACAGGCTGCAAACTAAAGAGCTGACTGCAAAATGATTTAGTCTACAACAGCAATATTTGACCAGCTCATGGGAACCAAGCGAGTACAGGCCCCTTCTGTGGAGCCCTCATAATCAATTTTTAAAGTGTCATACACTTGATGGTGGCTGAAACTAAGATGCCAACAGAACTTGTATTGATTAAAGACAGTCTTACAAGTGCTCTCACGTACCAGTAGTCTCTAAACTAATTTAGCCACGTCAGTAGCACTTTCACATTGGTAGTGGCCAGCCTTGTTTACAGAGAGTTATCACCTCTAAGGCAACAGCTGAATTCAACAGCTTGTAGGCCTCCCTCCCACGGACATCTCATCCTGTAGGTGTGGAGGACTCAGAGGTACAGAAGCAGGAAGAAGCTGCCAATACAAGCGCATGACAGCTGTTGGGAGAATTAAAACTTTACAAACAGACTACACACAACAGTCTCTCATCGCTCCTTTACACGTATCAGCACGTTTCTGCTCATAGAGGGCTGCGAGAGCAGCATATAGCATCAAGTTATAAATACGTTAAAATGATTGCCTCATCACCCAACACCACAGGAAACATTCAGCCTAATTGTATAGATTCAAGTGCTTTGAAATGAGCGACCAGGGGCTGTGGGGCTAAAAAGAATCCACGTGCCAAGCTGTTTGGGGTTTTTTTTCCCCTTCTTTTGTACTCTTTAACATACATATGTTTAGCTGCTTGAGTGTGCCTTGCAGAAAGCGGCTGAAGCGGGGCCAAGCCTCACCAACTGAGCGAGACTGAAAGCCTGTGTGCGGAAGGGGGAGATGAGCTGCAAAGGCATCAAATTTGCGCCTGGAGCTGCAACATGCTAGTCTGAAGATGGCAGGCTCGGTGGGGAACACCAAAAAGCCTGACTGCCATGTTGCCATCACAGTGAGCGAGGAGACATTTTTCTATTAACTGAGGTGCGGGAGATCCCGACAATAGTCTCAGCTTTTGAAATATATAGAACAACATTGACGTAGCCTGGGTTTAGTACTGGACTAAAAATGATTTCAGCTCACCTTCCAAAAAATGCAGTGAGTGCATTTGGAGGATTGGAAGGCTGCTGCCAGTACAGCTCTGCTGGAAGAGCTGAGGAACTTCCTGAGTACTTTTGTCTAAAACAAACAAGAGGCTTTCCAGGAAGTTCTGAGTAATCATCCGACCTTGTGCATAGCTCAACAGCTACAGAGGGAAGAAACCATCCTTAGATGGAGAGACAAAGATTTAAATAAACAAGAAAATGCACCAGCCTGCTTGAGGAAATTAAGAAAGAACAGACTGACTCCAAAAAATGAACAAAATTCAGGAGTTCGTAAAGACAGCCTACTGACTCCCCACAGGGTATTTCCTCTGGTGCGTAACACCAGATGAGCCTTGCCTTCCCTCCCCTCCAGAGTTTAAAGTTCTCCCTGTCTCCACATGGGCGTCTTGCTGCTTTCTCCAACTAAACCAGCTTCCGTCTTTGGAGGTGATGAGGCTATCTATATTCTCTACAAGACACCACTGTGTCTCTAAGCATCGTAACACAGACAAATTAAGAGACCCTGCAACCTACGTGGTTTGGACTGGGATCCCACCCCCACCCACAGACATCAAATCAACTCCTGATAGCAATACTACTCTGTGAGCAGTTTTTCTACCAAAACCAAATTAACCAGATATAACAATGCTATGACCTTTCCAGTCAGGCAATCCTGCTTTTTATGCTTTGGATCATCCTGCACTAGGAGGCTTCAAAGGGACTAAAATAAAGAAAGAGAGGGGGGAAAAAAAAAAAAAAGAAAAAGAAGATGAGCAGTTCCAGAGAAAATGAGCTTTTTCATGCCTATAAATGGACACTATGGGAATCTTAACACTGAATATCTCTCTAATTTAATTGTGAGTACAACATGGATTTTTGTCATTATTTTCTGTATATGCATGTATATAAATACACACAAACAAGCGTCTATTCATGTGCTACAGCTGCTGCCTCAGCTCTTAATATTGGCTGTCTTTATGGCTGTGTAAATACTGCTACACACCAGAGGAAATGCAATTAAATCCCTGGAAATTCAAAGGGGGCCACAGGCAGACACACACACACATGCCCATTACAGGTCTCTGCTGTTTCTCTATCATTACATAAATCATAACAGCAACATTGTAGGTTAGCAATAGCTTTAGGGTCACAGATACCACAGCATCTAGTCTGTCCTGAAGCCATCTCTACCATTCCCCCTTAGCTATCAATATTTTCATGTAGACCCCATGGTAGAAACCTTAACTGATGCCATATATAGACCACCGCTCATTGGGTTGCCCTGCAAAAAATTTATCATGCTTTAAGCTAATTTTGCCTTGTGTGCAAAAAAACTGAGCACACACCCTATCTCTGAGATAACCTTCTTTAACCTTTCATATCAGCACAGAAGTATTTCAGTGGTTTGTCACATTTAACTCAATTCTCTGAAGGATCAGAACAAGAGATGAAAGAAAAAGTGGATTACAAAAAGGAATTGAAATAGTGTTCTGTCCTTGTTAGAAATAAGCATTTGTGTTCACACAGATGTCTAAAAATATATTTTTTTATTTTAACGTGGTAAACAACACCCCTGATTTTTTTTTTTTCAGTCTGTACAATTTTTTAAGATAAACTGATTCTGAAGTGTACATTGTCCTTTGTTCAAGAGTGCCAGCAAACACAGTTTTGGGGTGGACTGTGGGGCTTGTTTATTTTTAGACTTTTAAAGCTAGGATTGCAAACAGATGCATGGATGACGACCCCACCCCCTCCTTTCCTGCAGAAGAAAAAATAAACAACCAAGGTTGATGATTTCTTTAGAGCAAACACCAAAACACTTGAGACAATAGAAGTTTTATTTCAGACTCCTAACCAGGGCCAAGCTTACAATCTGCAAAACATTCAGTCTTGATGTGCTCAGGAGGAGGAAAGGACAGCTGTGTGTCAGCATCAATCTCCTCTGTGAAAACACAAACCTAATGCTGTGCCCTTTGATCTGATGGTGATAAACAGTAGAATGACTCAAGACACCACTTTTTTTCCACTACAGCTTCAAAAAAAATGAAGCAGAAAATAGTTACAACCTCCATGAATACTAACACCTTAGCAGACACAAGCATTTGCTAGATGTAACACTGGTCTTTCTGTCTCTTCTATTTCCACAGTTGTATTTGGGTTTACGTTCATACAAAACATCCTCCTTTTGCATAAGTCAGATTCTCGTCACAGGAGTTATCCCAGGGAAAATAAACTTCACATTGAAAGGTAGGCCTTATTTTGATCTTACAAATACTGGCATAATGTAAGAGAGTAATCAAACACAGTGATGTTGCTCCAGTGCAAAACCAGAGTCTGGACATCTTTCTCTTGACTCTTATGTCCTCGGGCTTATGTCACTAATTTGACAAACTGGCAGCTGTCCAGGTACTCAAGACCATGCTTAAAGTTACAAGTAAAGGAACAGAACTTTTTTTGAAGGAATATAAATAGATATAATGCATTTTTATTATTAATACATTTCTGTATAATACATTCACTGCTGATACTGCAAACTGGAGAAATTCCATTGGAACACACTGAAAAATAGTGCCAAGATAATTACTTTCCTCCTCTCCGACTCTGAAGTTGGGATACCAACACCTGCGATACCACAATCGGAACAGATTATGATCCACCAACAGCAAACAATTTCCATGAAGCACGCAGGGAACAGGAGCTCACGGCATTGGCCCAGCGTTAGAGAGACTTCAAGCTACACTCAACATCAGAGCAGAGCAAGGAAATGCTGTTCACAGTGTAACTCTGTGAATCCCTAACTTCCCGTGCATCTCCACATGACAATGAGGATGAGCCAGGGGTACTGTCCTGGTCTAAGTACCACTAACATATACACCTTCCTTGAAAAAGCAGTTGCATGATTATTCTTGGGAATGGAGACTGGGGCAGTCTCTGAAGAACCAATTCATCAAAGCTTTTGATAGTGTAAACACCTTGAATTTTATCTGGAAAATCCATCATTCAAGGATCATGAAGCATTCCTGTACATTAATCATGTATTGCAATACCTGTGTAAACTGTAAGGCATGACTATGTCCATTGTACAGGAAGAAAACCAGATCCAGAGAAGATAAAAGCAACATTCTCAAAAATGTCTATTAATTTTGGAAGCCTTGGGGATTAGGTGTATTCTAACTGTAAATTTCTCCGTAAGTGAAGTACCAGGTGCTTTGGTACCTTTGCTCCAATAGCAGCTTTAAAAGTTCACAGCACTTCCGGGGGGGAAAAAAAAAAAAAAAAAATTGTCAGATGTTGAAACCTTCAAAATGAATGGATGCTTTTTGAAGTGTTAAACTTATGACTGCACTAAGAATGTATGCTGAGTCATTGACAGAGTTAGAAATGAAATTTCTGGGTGCTCACTGCTTAGGAAACTAAATGGTTGTGCTTTCCCTTCTCTCCCGCTTTGGTAGGCAAATGGATTTTATCTGCCACCTAAGCTGACCAAACCTATAACCAGCAGCTGACCTCCAGCCAGCAGGCAAACTTTGAGGCTACATTAGAAATTGGGTCCATAGTTTTGTCATTCTGATTTAGCGTGTTTGTATAGAACGTGGATAATACACATGACATTGTTTTTCCTCTTCTCAAATGTATTTTGTGCCTCTCAAATACATTTTTTAAAAGTCTGTGTACAGGTAAGTACATGTCTGCAACATACACCATTTCCAATGTCTGGCTTGGCCTTTTCACTTCTATTGCTTTAGACATCCATTTCTATCAGGACTGTGAACAAGGCTATGAATAGGGTAGAAATGAACAGGTTGGTAGACAGTCCCCCACAGCCCAGGGAAAAATCTGCTGTTAAGTAAAATGCAGCTACAGACTGCACAAGACAAAGTTTAATATTAATTCTTAAAAGATGAGCTTGCAGGTCTTACATTTAATGGACATTTTTACCAGAGCATGAGTGACAAACACAGCCTACAGCAATAATGAAGATGCCTACAGTACATTTAGGAAGCAATGGCCAAGGTTTATTTGTTTTCTGCTTGTGTTCAGGTCCTTTTTAACTCTGCACACTAAGTTAGGGCCAAATGTATTAGGACAGTGTGAGAATTTTGTATAATGAGTAAGTACCCCACAGATTATTCCTTCACATAAATGAGTCCAACTCTGATGAAAAGGAACCCTGACAACTGTGCTGTATGCTCTGAAAAAAGGGTCTGTGACAAAGCTGCGTTAAGAAAAATAGGACACCTGGTAACACAAGTGCAAGCAATGACTTTACCCTGACAAAATCTGAGTACATAGTGGAAGAGCAGGAGCATGCAAACTAATACTACCCTAAGGGACCTCTCCATCATATACTGGCCACTTACGTAGGGTCAGGTCCTGAAAAATGTTTTCCAGTTGATATTTACCCTGAAAATCAGAATAGCATACAGCTGCACATAAGTATTTCAATGGCAAGCAGTCAGCAAAGGGCCTCCTTGTCTACCCTAATTATTTGAAAAGTTGAAAACGCTGCTTCCGTCCATGCTCTTTTGCCTCTCCTTCATTTCCACTTGAGCCTCAGGCCTCAATGCTTCAAAGGCACAAAGTGGTTTCTCAAAGGGCAGCCAGCACCACTCTGTTAGGGTGAAGCTTTGAGCTAGCGGTAAGGGGGATTTACCGAATGGGAAATCCCATGTGCAGAACTCTTTTCATCACCTGCGGTTCTGCTGGAGGCGAAGGTTTAACCGGGAAGTGTCTGGACTCCAGGCATGAGCGGCAGGTGAATTCCTTTACAGGGGGTGGGAGGAAAGCCAACGCTGAAGTTGGGTGAAAGTTGTCCCCGTAGCAGACAGCCCTATCTCTACCGTACCGGTCCTGGGGGGAGTGGAAGGCACACAGTGTGGGTAGGGATTCAGCTCCCTGCAGGATTCCCTGCAGGCCATTGGGAATACCGGCGGCAGAGCTGAGAGAGTCCTGGCTGCTCTCCCCAGCCACGCAGAGGCCAGCCTCTGCAGTCAGAGCACTGCGAGTCACACACAGTTCATCCACCACGCCGGATCTCGCAACCTGTGTTAAATGGCATTTTGATACTAGCGTCACCAAGCTGGGTCAGTCCTGAAAGAGAAGAACATTTCCTACCAAGGCACTCACTACTGTCCTCACTGTGAGTTTCCCTGGGTGACCCATCATCCAAAACAAATGAAGTTAAATTCAGTTTAACAGCTGACAAAAATCACAGCCTGCAGCAGCAAGGCTGCAACGGCACTAAGTAACTGAATAACAGGATAACATAGTATGATCGCATCCTCACATTTCTTCTTTCCTGTGCTGCAAGCGTGCTGCAAAACTAAAATCTCACCCTACACTTCAAACATGAAACACTGCTCCCCCACTGCCCTGCATGTTCCCTTATTATTTACATGAAGCTGGGGGAAAGTCTCGCTAAAAGATCAGAATTTGCTAATTAATTATGTGTCAGTATTTTGTATCTTCTCTGTGCAAATGTCAACAGCTACACAAGGCTGCAGAAAATAAAGATCCTCCTACCATGGTTATTTAGGTTGTCTTTTAGACAGATATAGCACAACTTTTGTGCGAAGTGCAGCACCCAGCACAACAGTGTTCAGATCCAGAGGTAGGACTCCTGTAAGTGTAAATGAGACTTCATGCAGAATTAGACAAAAGTTGTAAAGAAGAAAAGGAGAGGAACTACAGGCAGTATTTCACCTTCAAAATACACCACAAGCAATATCCTAACATAATACAAGCATAGCAATATAACTGAATATATCCTGCTCCACTAAACCAAGCACTTAAAAAGCCACCTATCTTCAAAGATTTTTTCAAAGCCCTTAACTTATTCAAGACAACTGGGCTTCCATAGTCCTGAGCTCATTTTATACATCTCTCTTTCATGATCCTGCCTGTTTTGCTGCTGGCTTCCAGAATCCACCATCTGCTTCTAAAGTGGTAAATGGAATTTGAAAAGCGAAACAAACCAAGAGATGCTAGAGTTTAGAGTCTGTACCTGTATTGTATCACTGACCGAGCTTTTTTCCCCTTCCTACAGCACTATCTACCCTTATGACATGTTTCACATGACTAAAAGCATAAGGACAACTCTGTCAATTTAACGAAAACATACTTGGGGGAGGTGGGTGAGGGGCAAGAAAGATTTAATCATCCTCGGTCCAGTCATTTTGAATCTCACACTATGCTGAAGAAGAAGCTGAGATACATCTTTTATTTATTTTCCACTCTCAGAAGCGTGAATAAACTCATTGTAATTCATTATACACAGAACTGCAAAACCCAATTTTGTTGTTTAAAGTATGCAGTTAAAAATAAGTGTTTAATCAGTTCTAAGAGTAAGGGATTTAAAGGTTCTATCAATCTCAAATGGAGTTTCTTACTTTGCATCAGAACAGGGGTACCATCTTACCAAGCATGCTTTGACTCCCTTTCCCTGGACTAGACGTGTAGTGTAAATCTGACAGACTATCTCAGAAAGTCAGCAACATTTTAGAGTTATCATCTACATTTAAATAATGGATCATATCCAGAAACTTAAACAGCAGTTTTAGAGATGTGTGTAGCAATCTTCATTTCACTTTACGGGAAACAGAGATGCAACGACATTAAGTCACTCAGTGAAGGTCACCCAGCATATTAGCTGGATCCCCTCCTACTCATCTTTTTGATCACACTGAAGCACAGTTAAACAACAGGCCAGGTCACGGTGCCTGACCTATTTGAAAATTCGCCTACTACAACACACACTTCAACTGTGAGGCATTTGGGATGTGGGCCCTGGGTAACAAGCAATCTCTCCTGACAGGAAGCACCAGGGAGGGGGAGTGAAGCGACCTAGGCTCTAGTCCAGACTTCTCGGCCTGTTGCTCACTGATTCACTTAACATCCTGTCGCCACCAGTGTCCTTGAGAACCCGACATTACCTTCAGCAGGCCAGGCCTGTGCCCTTCATCTGCCGCATACATGCATCAGTACTCTTCTGTCCTCCCGTAACACTTTCAGACTGGAGCACAGAGTGCAAGTAAATGCAACTATTTTACCTGGGTAGAGAAGAAAATCATCCATACTGACATGGATAGCATAAGTCTATTTCCATGATACAAGTCCCACCTAAACCCGTTAGCAATAGGTTAAGTTAGTCTACTTCCACAACTGTGTTTTATTCACTGTGAATTTCTGGGACAATAATACAATAAATTCCCAGCCAGGTAGACTAACAGAGTGGTAACTTGCTGAAATAGTTGATTTCTATACTGTTATGAAACAGCTGATTTCTATACTGTTACCGACTTACAGTAATATCACCTTTCATTGCTCCCTCAGCGATGCTTAGATTAGTATCTTTCTAAGGCAGCAACAATCTTTTTTTTGTATGTACATGGTTCTGCGCCCAGACTGGGCCATATTTGACTGTTATCTAGTCAAGTACGCTTGGAATTTGTCAAACAATGTACCAGTTGGCCAAAGGGGAAAGTGAAAGTGTAAGAAGTGCAAGTCAGTAATTTATGTCAAGGAATATACACGTGGCTGCGTCCAGTTAGCTTTGATTTTCTTTTCTGACTTAAAAATTATAACAAGGGGAAGATGCTCTGCCAAGGATACAGTTATTGTCACCATCTGAGGATCTGACTCAGGAGAAGAAATTTAATAAAGCAGGTTTGAAGCCAATACATCACAGGCACAATTACTCCACAGAAACATGGCCATGCAGTGACCCTGCTATTGTCTGTATGCTGAGAACTATTATCATGAAAGTCTGCCAGAAGAACATAATAGGAATGATGCACCTATCTGCTGGGTTTTGTCAATGCTAAAATTATTTTCTGGCTACTTTCTTGCTCTCCTTACATGCAAAAACTTTGAAATATGAATGTTGTAGCTCTTGAATTTTGTGTGTGTGCTTGTTGAAACTGAAAAAATAAATTATCAGGGCATTATGGCTCTAGATCCTTGTAAAGCCAGTATTTCTATTACAGATTGAGTGTCAGAGTGATGCTGAGAACGTGCAGATGCCAACATTAAACACTTACTGCTTGAAGTCTGCTATATATCCTTCCTGTCGTAAGTGCCCAACCGAATGAGTTTTGCTACAGATGAGAGAGATGAAACCCTTAAAATACAACTCAAAAGAGGTTGCTTCAAGATATTTTCTAACGGTCTTTAATGCGATTAGGATCATGCACAAACCACTTCCCTCATCATGTTCTCCCTTCTGAGGAAAGCCATCAGGAAGTCCTTGCATTCAATAGCAATCTCCCAGCAGACCACAGTATTTGTTTGTTAAAGTCTCAGGATGTTCCAGGAAGATATTATCAATATTTATGGTCTGGTTACAGTCTTTCATACTCCAGCAAAAGAATGAAAAATGAGAAAGGGTAGCTGGCCACCAGCTATCATTGAGGACCTTTTTCTTTTAGTCAAAAGGTACAAAAAAGATGAACCAGCAAAAGAAGGAGGGGGAAGAATGTTTCTGATAAATTCAATTACTGGACCTGCAATTAGGGTAGCTCAGCTTCACACCTATCCTAATTTCTTCACACAAATTCACTTCTGATGCAAACTTAGATACAAGTTCTCTGTTGCTCCCAACTCATCCAAACTCTTCTCACTGCAGCACTGTCTTTGATTAACACTGTCATCTTATTTGGTGACTGAGGCTTTCCTGATCCAATAGGGTCTTCGTTAGGACCTGCTGTGCTCACCTCCCTACTCTTTGTTAATCAACTTTTGCAAATTCGTAACTCCCATGCTATTTTCTTCTCTTTAAACACGCACAAGACATTTTTAGGTATGTTTCCTTTTGTTTTGACAAGGGTGAGTTTTTTGGTTTTGTTTTGCTTTTGATTTTTTTTTAAAGCCTGAGGCTGAAATAAATGAGGGGAGGTCTCTTCAGGGCAGCACCTGCCAGCAACACTTGGTGCTCTGGGATCACAGAGCATCCCATAAGCGAGACACGAGTCCCTGAATATTGAGTCTTGTTCTGGGCAGTGGTGCATTCCAGGTTCCATCAGGCAGAGCTCCACTCCACACATTCAGCCTCGTTGGTTTTGTCATTCATAGCCCCTGTTTAAAGATAACACCTGTGCCTACTGGCTGAGGCCCCTAGGTTTCAAGAATATTGCCAGCACTCTCATCAATAAGGCAAGTTTTAGGGCCTGACATTTCAGGAATTGGCTTTGAAGTGAAAACCTCTACAAACTATTTGAAGAGAATTCTCAATTCTTCTGTGCCCCTGTAACTCATCACTCAGCACAGGAAGCCTGAGAGATGCACTGCCTTATGAGGGGACTGCCTCTTTCTTATCGACGATCATAACATCGCAATGTGTCTGCAGCAAGTTTGTGCGTGGAAATTGCACAGGCGTGACATAAATCACCTCAGATTTCCTAGCAATAACGTGACCCTGAGGCAACATATTCAGTAAATTAAAAATAAGTTACATGATGGCCTGATGTGACTTTAGCAGACCCCATGTCAGACCTAGCCTGAGGGAGGAATGTGCCTTCTAGCTTTTCCATAATAACTGTCTTTTTACAGTGAGTTAATTATCTACAGATACTGTGTGTTTAGAAGACATAAAGCAAGACCAGCTGATTTCAAAACACCTTTAAAACAGACTTGAAAATGCATCTCTAGGGCCTCACATTGGTAAACAATATATAAGTCTAGGTGACATCACTGCTTACAGCAGCCATGAAGGGACACAAATGACAGTATTGTAAAATTTCTCAGGAATTTGGGAATGGTCATATTACCTAGGTGAGAGCTCACAAATGAACAGTGACACTCAAAAACACTCCCAATCATGCTCACAGGCTGTGTATACCCCATTTGCCTTCATTTCCAAGTGTGGTGGGGCTTTCCAAGACTCTGCACTCCCCCAGACAGAGCTCCCACCTTCCAAAGCAGTGTGCAGGGTTTTATGTTTGCATAAAAACAAAAAGTCCAAAAGTTTGGACGGTGAACTTAATTGACCTGTCATTAAAGATGAGCTTCCGATAAGCCTGCTGCTACTCAATTATCCCATTAGAATGGAGATTATGAATCTACACAGAGGATTTAAAATAATAGTTGGTGTCTGTGTTTCTACAACAGTCAAAATCAGACTCCCATAACTTCAGCTAATGTAGGTCAGAATGATAGTTTTGATTGTGAGCATTACAAAATAAGTTCTGCTTTTTATAAATGCATATGCAACAATGCTTCAAGACCACAAACTTCTTGTGGAGTAAAATCAAGGACAAAGAAAGTTTGGACTTCTGAGCTTTCAAATGTGGGTGTTCAGTTCATTTGCATATCTGGTTTCTCAAACCAGGTCAGAGCTTCCTAAAAAGTAGAGGTCAGATGTAATACAGACACGTGGAACTGAGATTTACATGCAAACTCTGCCCATAGCACTGTTCCTCTTCTCATGCTTGTAGCTGGGCAGAAAAAAAATCCACAAATCTGTATCATACATGTACTCATCTTTAATATGCACATATAAACATACAGCTGTATTTTGATTTCACAGAAAACCCAGAAAACAAAGGATCATAAATTCACATGCTTACATACTTTTTCTCTAAGATAGCTGACAGAGCCCCAGGCAAATACGTCTGTATCTTCTAATGGTTTTTCAGTGGTGCGGTAGTTTATACAAAGGCGAAAATGCAAGGGAAAAATAAATAAGGTTCACCTTTCTCAGAACAAGGACAGATGTCAGCTCCAATTCTTGTTTATTTACCAAACTTCTCTTAAAAATTATTATGGATGACTTTTTCAAATGTGCTGCTTTTCTCCGTTTCTAAGCTTTTATTGCAGTATCTAAGTTTAAAAGGATCAGATTCAAAACACATTTTATTTTCTAAAAATGTCTAACTGATGCCCCTAAGAAAGGGTGTTTTCGTTATCCCAATGCCCAGTATTACATATCTTCATACATATGGCAAACCATTCTTACCTTAAAAATATAGCTCACCTATACTCTGAAAATGTTGTATTAATTCTTCCCATTGTCTCTATATTCAAGTTGCTAACATAGGTGTCAATTAGTAACATACATTGTTTTCCTCTCTTTTTTTTTTTTTAATGTCAATCTTTGTTTCCTCATTCAACCTTAGAGAACAGTGGGGATGAAGTCCTTCCTGGGTCATACTCTTGGAACATATCCTTTTAGCTGACATCCTTTTAGTCTGAGCTCCATGTCATCTGAAATTTCTTTTCAGAAAAATGGAGACAAAAAAAATGTACGTACAAAATTTGATGTGGTCTCTTCAATACAGTGAAAAGTGGCAAAAATAACCTCTTTGCCCTGGAAGAAATTGCTTTGTAGCTGTACCCTATAATACAACTGGACACCTTTTGCAATATCATTGAACTGAGAATTCATTCAGTTTAAAGAGCAGTTGTCCCCTTTTTTTTTTCCTTTCACGCTAGTCCCCAGACAAGTCTCTGATGTGCTTGTATTTTGTATTTGTACCCTTCATCACAGCATCTAATTTAATTCTGTCCTGTGTTCTCTATAACACCTCCTCCTCAAGCCTCTGTGGTGCTTCCACAGGGGTCTCTTCGCAACCACACATCTCACACTAAACCTAGTGGCCCTAACATATCAAATATTTTGAGTTTACCCTATGTCCTGTGGTTACATTCTCAAGCACCAGTGAAATTCAGCCCCCCTTCTGGTAAGCAGTACATATTTAATCCCTCAAAGAAACATTATGACACAGAAGTGGAAATGATGAGAAATACTGCCTTGAAATGAGATGGCATAAGAAGTCTATACAGTCAGCAAAGTGTATGCACAGACAAGACTAAGTCATTGGGTTTGACCAGGACCTCATGATGTAAAAAAATGTTGCAACTGGTTAGGACCTGAGATTTAAATTCCCTATGAAAACAACTGAGAAAATTGACAAATTGTTTCAGCTTAGATTTGGAGAACGCCTGTTGCTTCTGCCCAGTGTTTTATGTGCAATGGTACGAAGACTACCTAAAAATAGGTCTTACACAAACCACATGCAGGAAGACCACAAAGGATTCCTGTCAGAGGACATGGGAAATCCCTATCCATAGGATACACTCACAAAACTTACATTATCAATCAAGTCTATGAGTCAATTCAATTCAAGTGCTTCTGAGTGGAGGAATCCTTGAAGACCACAAGTATAAAGCTTTGAAGTAAAACCTACAAATAAAAGTTACAGCAACAAAATAGCCAACAGCTCTGTAGTCCCTCAAATAAGCATGAACTCATATAACTGGTTTTTTTTTTAAAAAAAAAAAAGTGTAGTTCTGAGTCTTTGCTATGAGCAAAAAGCAATTTTCCACCACTTGGCCAAAGCAGGAGAAAAATCAAAATGGATAAGTTCGACTTTCTACACCAGTGGGCTCAAATCAACTCTTACCTCCCCCATGAACAGTTTTTAAAGGTGTTTGAAGGAGGAGGGGGAGTGGAGACCATGAAACCAGTAAGAGGGAGGAAATGGTTACCAGAACTTGCATACTGTAAGATGAACTTGCTTAGCAGTTTATTTTCAGGTTGATAAATTTAGCTTCCAGTTAATAAACTGGGGGGGGCGGAGGGGGGGGGGGGGGAGAGTTGGGGGGAAGGCTTCCTTTGTTGAAGGAAAGAGAGGTGGGGTTTTGCTGACTGAGCTCTTGCAAGTGAGTAAGACCAAGCAGGTATCAAACCCATCGGAATGATACCCAGCCCTGGCCTTCCTCTAGTAAATGGGTGAGTGAAGCACTAACCCCAGTGACTTCAGCTGTCTCCTGAATGCAACACTGCCTGACACTAGATTTTAGCAGAAGACAGTTCTGCAGTGAACATTTTCAAGTGAATCTGATTTTCACTGATTTTTTTTTTTTATTTTTATTTTTAAAATCCCTTCCTCACAAGCCATTACACTTTCTTTTTTGCCTGGCTACATGCCTCAGCATCTACCTGTCTCTCATTCCCTCTCTCTGCCCCACCCCCCTGAAAAAAGGAAGGAATTTTTTCCTCTGTATTGCTATGGCAACACCTTTGTACCAGAATTAGAATCCCTTGCTTTAAGTGCTGGGAAAGCAAGTATTTCCCCAGAGTCTCTCAGGAGAGCCAGTCCACAGAAAGTTGTTATAGCAGGAAAGTTATGCCAACAACTGGACTTCAGGCTGTAACTGTGTCTGACTTACTGCTTTATCAGGCCCTTCTCCAAATAAGCAAAAGGATTTAAGAGTCCTATTTGAAAAGCTCTCTGCCCCAAACACCTAGAAACATGGGTTGCAGTCAGGCAGAATAAAGTGTAGCAGAGCAATGGAAGAGAAGAGTGAAATGTCTGGAAAAGTGGAAAGCTCTCAGCCACACCAAAGTCCCTCTGAAATCTGGGCATGCAGAGAAGACATAAGGAGCCAGTTAGTTTGCCTGCTCGTTCTGCAATTTAGTGAACTTAAAGGGCAGGGCTAATTTAGATCATTAGAGCAAGAGTCCTTATGGGGTCTGATGACTCCAGGAAGCTGCTCGAGTGGAGTGGTGTTCTGCCTGAAGAGGCAGGTAGGAAAGGTTAAAAGTGAGCTAAAACTCCATTGCCTGATGTGGCAGCTGGCCTTGACCCCTCCCTCAGCCACACACCAACAGGAATTTGCCATCTGTAAGAGGAGCGGACAAAAGTGTCAGTGGATTGCATCTGCAAGGGGAGGAAAAGAGAAAGAAAAGGAAGCGGGGGAGGAAGGGAGGAGAAAAGGGAGTCTGAGACAGCAGCAACCACTGTTCTTCTTCCTGTGGTTCTGCACTGGCAGAGCAGCTGACGTGTCTGCACCCTACCGCAGCTGAACCAGAGTCATGCCTACAGCTGCTTTGCTGCTGAGGGATTATTTCCTGTTGGCACTGGTTAGATCAGTGCCTCCCGTGTGACAATTAAGATCACTACGACATTAATTTATGCAAAGATGAACCCATCTTCCCTGTACTTGTAGCTCTGTACCAACACCTGTTGGGTCTTGCAGTCTTTATAAATAGGGGCTCTGCAGGGCAGAGATTAACTTAACAGTGTCTAGCACAGTGCAGCCCTTATCCCTGGCCATTATCACCACTAAATATCAGAAAAGTAGATTATACTTGCTTTTCCACACAGACTTACCATCTTTTGCTCAAGGCAAAAGAGAGGCTGGTCTCCCTGCTCAACCACAACAGGAGACCTCAGTGATTTTCATTGTAACAGCCTGCAGCTTGAAGAAATCTCTTGCAGGCAACTTTGATCCCACTGAACTCAGAGAGGACTTTCATCTCATTCAAAAGACAGAGTGAAGTCACTTGTACGTCACAATATTAAGGAGGCAGCAGGTATATTCCTTCCATCCCCCTCAAGCAAACTACTGTTCTCAGAGCAGTCAGCCTCTGGAAATGGCTTATTTTCTAAAAACTGACGTAGTTCTGGGCTGATCTGAGAGCAGGTGTTTTCTCCAGGAAAAGTAAAAAATAATACACAGCAACAGCTTTTCTACACAAACTGTGCAAGACTAACAGCTCTTCCCACTCCCTCAAGGATTCTCTCAAGGATTCTCCAGTCAACTGAGATTAAAATCAGCTTGACTGTTCATAATTGTCCTGGTTTCGGCTGGGATAGAGTTAATTTTCTTCCTAGCAGCAGGCATAGTGCTGTGTTTTGGATTTAGTAGGAGAAGAATGTTGATAACATGCTGATGTTTTTAGTTGTTGCTGAGTACTGCTTATGCTAGTCAAGGACTTTTTCAGCTTCCCATGCTCTGCCAGGCGCACAAGAAACTGGGAGGGGGCACAGCCAGAATAGTTGATCCAAACTGACCAAAGGGCTATTCCATACCATATGACATCATGCTCAGTATATAAACTGGGGGGGGGGGGGGTGGCCGGGGAGCAGCGATCGCTGCTCGGGAACTGTCTGGGTATCGGTCAGCGGGTGGTGAGCAATTGCATTGTGCATCACTTGCTTCGTGTATCATTATTATTATTATCATTATTATACTGTTACTATTAGCATTACTATTTTACTTTATTTCAATTACTAAACTGTTCTTATCTCAACCCAGGAGTGTTTCTCACTCTTACTCCTCCGATTCTCTCCCCCATCCCATCGGGGTAGGGGGAGTGAGCGAGCGGCTGCGTGGTGCTTAGTTGCTGGCTGGGGCTAAACCACGACAATAATGCAAGAATTCAAATGGGACATGCCATATAGTGTCCAGCTGCATACAAGTCCATTGTTTATTTCACCAGACCCCTTCCAAACATGGTACAGGCCTTCCTTGTAGCACACAGAACGTATGGGCGCTCTTTAACACAACCCTCAACAAGAAGTCCTCTTACAGAAAGCAGAAGGAGGAATTCCCCATATTCAGATGCAATCTGCTTCAGTCATCTTGCTGTAAAGCTGTTTCAGTATTGCCAAAACCCAAACACTCAAGTCAGGCTGCTGGAGTTCTAAGTCATGACTTTAGCATTCTTATTTTCCCTTTAGCTTTTGAATGCTGGGGAATGGCAGAAACCTTTGTCTCTGGTTCCCCTGTGGACTGGAATACCAGTTTCTGAAAAAAGGTAAAAGAGATTCCCAGATTATAACAACAGTCTGGAGACCTGAGACTTCATGCAGACCACCACAAGAATCTTAAGAACTGACAGTAATGCTGCTTCACATGGCTAAATAGTGCTTAACAATGCCTATGTTAGCTTTCAGCAGAGGCATTGATAACTTCCACAATGACACATTCATGAAGAGTGCAAAGGCCTTACTCTTCTGTGCCCAAGACAGACTTTTTTTGGGGGGGTGAGGATTTGTTTGTTTGTTTGTTTTTAAGTTATTTAAGAAGGAAAGAGAAATAAATATAAAATCGTAGATGTTTCAAGTTTTGCTGCTGTAAGAACTGAAGTCCATGCATTCTTTTTAGATATTTTCTTCTCTATTACACCATCTTTACTAAGTTGCCTTAGTTCTTAAAACACTTCCAAAGACCTTTGTTATTTGTTCAAGGCAGATGGAAAAACCCAACTCAAACCTGCTGAGAATAAGGCTGCCCTGCATTTATCATCACCATGATACAGCAGGAGTTTACAGTGAATGTCTTCCATTCCAGCTCTGACACAAGTTATGTCTGCTCTGTTGGGTATGCAAAAGAAGACTGTACATTCAACTTAACATTTATCTATCCAACACATGGTAGCATGTAAACTGTACATTCAGTGAATTGTGTAATTTCATCAGGAATAATGTTTTATGCATGTCGTCTGGACCATTCTCATTTTAGTGACATATCCCAGAGAGAAAATAAAAATGGACAGGGCATTAATTGTGGGTAAGAAGGGAAGGGAGAGTACATAGCAGTTACCTAACGTGGAAAAAGGAAATTGGCACCACAGCATGGAAGTGTGAGGATATTGACAGAATTTTTGTTGGAATTGGGAAGAGAAAACAAGGAGTGTGGCTTACAGGGTTTACAGATCCACTGGCATAAAGGAATTCCAGGGAACCATGCTATGGCAAAAGCAGGGACAGAGCCCCTCACATGTTGAAAATGATGAAAATGGGTTTTCCTGAGAACAGTCTCCCAAATAAAGAGGGATAAGCAAGGGGCACTACTGAGGGTTTTAGAGACAAGGGTTAAATTGAGAGTTTTAAAACAAGGGGGTTAAACCCCCTGGACAAGGGTTAAAATACCGGCCCTTTTCTGTGCTACCACCACAACAGCTTAAGATGTCAAGTAATTGTTAGAATTGATTGTCCCTAAAACTGTTGAGGGTGGTACATGGAGATCTTGTGGGTAAAAATGGAGAGCCAAGACAAACCCCTAGCACATAAGGGACACTTGGTCTGGAAAGCAGCAATGGAGGGCATAGCTACTTTTTATGTTATTTAGGACCCATAGTTAATGCCTGTTGATGCTGTGCTGAAAGAAGCCAGCTCCTGGAAGAAAGAGGAATTCCACACACTAAGTAACTTCATTGTTGTTAGATGTCAAATTCTGTGGTATCAATCACATCCTTAACTGCAAATTAAAGTAATGCCTCTTGAGCAGCTCTTTCAGAGTCTCAGGTGGCAGATAAAAGGAAAGAGTAAAGGTCTGTTTCTCTAAGCCTTGATGCAGGATGTGTGTGACATTGCATTGATGCGTGTGGTATGTGGTGATAAAACAATGCTCAATAAAGGAAAATGAGTCCATGAAACAGCTCAGGAAAGCAGTGTCTCAAGATGAAGACAAGGCTCGGAGGAAGCCACATTTTGTGGTACAGTCACCTGATCCAACTGCTCTTCTCTGAAATTCTGAATAGTCAAGAGCGCTCTGGAGTAGCAGCTTAAGTTTAAAGAAAAGTTATAGGATATGTGAGTGACAGAAAATTTCACCCTCTGGTTGAGAACAGAGCTTGGTGTTTTTCCAAATTCCCTCCCTCCTCTCTAACAGCTTCCGTTTCATCTATTAGGTAAAGTCTGTTTTTTCATATATATCCTCGCAGCATATCAATGACATACATGTTAGTCCTAGCTGGTCTTGGGGAGCATTGGCCAGCAGAAATTGCTATGTACATTCACACAACTGAAAGGGCTTCCATTCCAACCCTGTTTCTCCAAGAGCAGCCTGTTGGCTGTTCTAGCACACACACATTGTTCATGCTGCTTTTTCAGCCATGATTTACCTACAGCCTACTGTATGACATTGAATAGCCTCTCTTTTCAGGAGTGATCTCTTCAGAGATTTACTAGGCTCAAGACCACATTGCACAACCAATACAGGGTGGAGAAGACGGCACAAAGCTACAAATCTGGGTTTGACTACATAAACTATAGGACCTGCAGTAAAACTTGCTGCTGTTAATAACTTTTTTTGATGAGACTGTAAAATTCTGAATATGTAAATACTTATTATAATAAAGGATAATCAGAGATATATAAGTAATTGGAACTGTTTGAAAATAGGTTGTCTGGGTCTCTAATTCCAATACTAATGTAGAGATTAAAAAGAGGAAAACCAGTTCACCTTGGAGAAATTTTAGAGGCTTTCTGTAGTTGTTCTTTGCCCTCAGTTTCGTCTCGCAGTTCCCCATATCACTTCTACAGAGTACTTGAAGTGGCTTGTAAATACTACTACAAATACAAGTGTACTACAGTTCCAATTCCTATAAAAAATCACCAAATTTCCAAATCCTAAAACAAGTTACATCCATTACCTGTCTCTCTTCCCATAATTTTGACCATGTTTAAATTCTTCACAGCAAGAATTCCCTCTCACCTAGGTCATTTATAGAAAGGCAACCACTAGGGAATTAGCTATGTATTCTATTGGCAAAGCCACAGATGAGTTGAATAGTTTCACCAGAGACAGTGTGGTATACTATAAGGCAAGTACCTGGTGGGAAATCAGGACACCTGGGCTTGGTTCTCAGCTCTGCTATTGATTCACTAAGATCCTGGGGCATGTAATTCCTTATCTATGTGTTCCTTCTTTCCCCACCTCTAAGGCTTCTCTGTTTATTCATATTCACATTTGTACAGTGCTTTCAGAGTTGTAGAGGTACAAAATACTGTTATTCTAGAAACTATTGGGAGAGGTGGGGAATCAGACCCCTCTGTCATTTTAGTGAAAGTCAAAGCCAAAGCTCCTTTGAATCCCTGGAAAAAAGATTGTATCTTTTTGACTCAAATTTACTTCTGCAGTCTTCATGACAATAAAGTTAATTATTCAGTGTGTGCCTCAGCTTTTTGGCAGACCAGGGCCTTTGTTTATAAAGGCTGGCCAGTAAAAATGCATAGATAAATGTATGTATAAAATTAGGCTACTCTTTTTCTGTGCTAGAAGGATATCTTGACCTGGAGAGGTTTTGTTTTTTTTTTCCTTAAACAGTTATTTCACTTATTCCCCCAAATTACAGCATTCTCTTTCTGCTGAACTCATTGTTTGTTATGCAAGTACATGCAGTGTGTAAGAAAGTCTCAGCCCACAGTCTGGGCAACTGAAATAGGAAGGGAAGAAAGCTGAAGGAAAACAATAACTTGCCTTCAGTAATGATTAACTCTCCCCACTGGTCCTCTCCCTAGGCATCATCAGAGAGAAACATCCTGCTTCATTCAAGATATTAAAATACAGGATCCGCAATTACTTGACTGAATTCAATATGGACATAAGATGACTTTGCTTCCCCCAGGAAAAGCATTTTTTCCATCTTACTTACTTTAAACAGGAAAAACCTTAAAAGAGGACATCATGATAAATCACGTAGACTGTTTACAAATCCTTTGCGTTGTGCTGTGTATTCACTAAGTAAGTCTTGGGATTCAGTCCAGTTATTTTGTGGCTCTGAATTACTTAGCAATTGCTTCTCAGTCACTGCCTTACTGCTATACTGTGGAGAATATCAAGTGAGGCTGGAAGGCACACAGCAGCATCAGCATGCTTTCTCCTCAAGGGGAGCATGTGGCGTATTGCACAGCCATGCTCATTCAGACCTGCAGCACATAGGGAATGGTTGACAAAGATGATCTCTGTACATTACTGTCCAGTTCTGATACATGCCCACAGTCCCACTTAAAATGCATCACAGCTAATGTAGGTCCAAACCCATGAAAGTCAGTGAGGATGTATCACTGTCCACAAAGTTGACTTAGGCTTAGATGATGACAGTATCTTTTGGAAGACGAGGAAAAAACCCAACACACAAGGACAAAGAAAAAGGGTCTCATTTTTAGTTATTGCTTTCGTCCCAACATTCCTAGTGACAGAGGCATTCATTTAATTTACAAGCAAGATCAGCCCTAGAATTGACGGAATAGGCTGTAGCCCAGGTTCATAAACTGTTGTGGACTGAGTTGTGGACTGAGATGTGGTCATGCTTCCATGGCCTTTACTCATATACAACACCAAACTTGTGGCTGCTGTCCCACCAAGAACAGTCTGCGTGTGAGGCAATGGAAACTGCTGAGGGAAAGCGCTTTTCTCCCTCCAGCACCATGGAATAGTTTCACCATACCACCCTTAAGGCAAGAGCAGAAATCCTTCCTCTCTGTTCCAGGTCTTCTATTTCTTGCTTGCCATTCCCTTCTATTGCAAAAGGAGCTTTATCTTTGTGGCAGTAAAATTAAATGTTGCCTATATGGCTGAAAGCTTTAAACCATCTGCTAATACCTTTGTGAATTATAGAAAATGACGGTATTCTGCTTTGAATGTCATTAAAAGAAGAACATGCCACAGGGGTGGAACAAGGTCACTCACAAACTTCATAAGCCAGGGAAAAATTCCAGCCCTTTGAAAACCAAAATATGTAACATTATAAAACAAATCAAGCAAATGGAGAATCTGCTGATAGGTTCTCTCTTTCACACCAAAAAGAGTACAAGCCTCCAAACACTTTGTTGCTGCAGTACAACACAGACTATATTGCCATTTTGCTTCTACAGTGAAAAGACGATGAGAAAGCTAAAGATTTGACTTCCTGAAACAATCTAAAGAATTTCTGTGGAATAAGATGAAGAACATTCAATCCACCTAGAGTTCATTGAACAACAGTAAGAAAAGATCATCCTTAAAGTAGGGAGCTGATACTTGCTACTTATCAAGCCAAAAGATGGAGTGTTAACCCTGATTCAATCACAGATTCATCAATGCGAAATCTAAAGCTTGCAACAGGGTTACAACATTGCTGGATAAGGGAAGAGCAAGTGACATCATCTACCTGGACTCGTGCAAAGCATTTGATCCTGTCCTACACAACATCCTTGCCTCTAAATTGGAGACATGGATTTGATGAATGGACCAATCAGTGGATAAGGAATTGGCTAGATGGTCACGCTCAAAGAGTTGCGGTCAACAACTCAATGTCCAAGTAGAGACCAGTGACAAGTGGCGTTCCTCAGGAGTCGGTATTGGGACTGGCGCTGTTTAACATCTTTGTCAGTGACATGGACAGGGGGATTGCGTGCACCCTCAGCAGGTTTGCTGATGACACCAAACTGTGTGGTGCAATCAACATGCTGGAGGGAGGGGATGCCATCCAGAGGGACCTTGACAGGCTTGAGAGGTGGGCCTGTGCGAACCTCATGAGGTTCAACAAGGCCAAGTGCAAGGTCCTGCACACGGGTCAGGGCAATCCTAAGTGCAAATACAGGCTGGCCAGAGAATGGATTGAGAGCAGCCCTGCCAAGAAGGACTTGGGGGTACTGGTAGATGAAAAGCTGGACATGAGCCGGCAATGTGCGCTTGCAGCCCAGAAAGCCAACCATACCCTGGGCTGCATCAAAAGAAGCATGGCCAGCAGGTCGAGGGAGGTGATTCTGCCCCTCTACTCTGCTCTCGTGAGACCCCACCCAGAGTACTGTGTCCAGCTCTGGGGCCCCCAACATAAAGAAGGACATGGAGCTGTTGGAGTGAGTCCAGAGGAGGGCCATGAAGATGATCAGGGGCTGCAGCACCTCTCCTATGAAGACAGGCTGAGAGAGTTGGAGTTGCTCAGCCTGGAGAAGAGAAGGCTCTGGGGAGACCTTACAGCAGCCTTCCAGTACCTGAAGGGGGCCTACAAGAAAGCTGGAGGGGGACTGTTTAGAAGGGCATGTAGTGATAGGACAAGGGGTAATGGCTTTAAACTGGAAGAGGGTAGATTTAGATTGGATAGAAGGAAGAAATTCTTCACTATAAGGGTGGTGAGGCCCTGGAACAGGTTGCCCAGAGAAGCTGTGGATGCCCCCTGCCAGGAAGGGTTCAAACCCAGGTTGGCTGGGGCTTTGAGCAACCTGGTCTAGTGGAAGGTGTCCCTGCCCATGGCAGGGGGGTTGGAACTAGATGATCTTTAAGGTGCCTTCCAACCCAAACCATTCTATGATTCTATGAAAAGCCTGCAATATTTTTCAACCACTATAAGGTGATCTGGTCACATAATAGTCATCAAGATACCAGCAATATGCAGACACATCACATCTGTATTATCCTTCACTCTATGCAGTCACATGACTAAGATGATCTGGTAGTTATATAAATGAAAAACTAACATGTCAGAGGAGGACTTAAAATAAAACAGGGTGTGCTCTTATTCTCTACTACCTTTGATCTGATATTTTACTTTTCTTCTGGCCATCTGGACACAATGAAGAAAACTGAGCACAAACCTGAGCATTAATGACAGAAGAAAAGTTGGTGATGCCGGATGAAATTTAGCAGATTTGTCTAAGTCCATTAAAAAGATTTTTTGCTCTTTACAAGCTATTAAAACACTATATATTGCTGTCAGGAGTTAGTCAAAGCAGTAAACTACTTCACCAGTACTTAGCTCATGCATCATTCATTAAAAACATAACAGCAAAAACTGCTACTATTTCATAGAAAAGAATAGTGCATTAAAAAAAACCTTAAAAAGCAAGAATCCATTCCACTAATATCTGCCAACCATCACATCTTAGGTAATTAGTACATACACTTATCCAGGACCAGGTCTCATGAACACAAGCCATCCCCTTTCCCAAAAAGCACACACGGATATCTATGATGGAAATGAGCCAGTGCACCAGCGAGCCTTCTCCTGTCACCTTTCAAAATGAACTACTGTGACTCTGTTGAAAATAAATCTCTGTATTCATATAGAATAGAACACTTATTTCTATTTTGCTTTGGAAAAGGTAACTCACTCCAATTTTGGTTTTATTCCAAATTCAAAGCTTCTCTTGAAACAGAACCTCCACCCTTCACACATTTCTAATAGCAAGCACAATAGAACAACACTTCCACACTGCAGTTTCGGTTTTCCTGTGGCTGCTGTCTACTTAGTGCCTGTAGTCCTTTTTCTTCTCTGACTACTGGAGGTTTTAAACCACATGTTTAAATGACTTGCTGAAATAAGGCCAGGGAGAATAGGTAATTACGATTCTCTTCTTCCCTCCCATTTTGCCACTGTACTATTAACACGTAATTAGGAGCCTAATTTTTAGTTAGGTGTTTAAAAAACCCTGAAGCAAAGAGTTTTAAATTATTAATGAGCCATTTTTTAAAAGGCAAATGGAAAGAAATGTACCCTCTTCACATATTTAATGATCAGAATGGTTTAACACATTATTCTTCAATTACTAGGGACACGTTTGCACAGAAAGGCAGTATTTTCTCTAATTAGAGGTACTAAATTTCCCTCATAGCCATGATGGTCTACAGCTACGAAAACTACCTTCACTGTCAGGCTTAAACTGCACAGGGGAGGACATTTTTCAAATGCAGGAAGGTATCGTTACGCCTGTACAGGTGCTTTTTCATTGTTGGCGCCAGAGATGCTTCTTGTTAGAAGATCTTGTTATCCAATACTTATTTGTTAAGGCACTTACTAAATCACAAATGTGATAGAGACACAGCTCTATCACAAAAGACATTCATACAATCATAAAAGGCTATTGCTTGTTTGATATCCTGTAAGCAGTTTGGCCTCCTCTTTAGATTCTAGTGGTAACAGGGAATTTCATCATCAAGACAGGGCCTACAAAGTCAACTGATGCCTGCTTAGTGGGACTGGGCCCACTAAGGACAGGGATCCATGAAGCACAAAATATTTCAGCCTGTGAGCACAACACAGGGTTGTGGGCTGCAGTACTTCATATGCTCAGAAGATTCACTATTTGCTTAAAGCATGTGACCCTTCTTTCTCTCAATCCATCCAAACCTATGCAAGTCATCTTGCAAAGGCCCACCAGCTTGGGTGAGGTTAATAGAACCTCACTTCTTCATGAGGACACCACTTGCAGATACACAGCAGATACCAGTTTTCATTAACAGGGGTTACAGGCCATTTAACAAAATGCAGAATAGCCCCCTTTTATTTTCCATATATTTTGAGGCTGAGACTGGTACACAGCTGAATCCATACATAGAGCTTGTTCTGCACCCTGACACCATACTCAAAGACACCCAGAAGATAAAACAAAAAGTCTCTGTTTTTCCAGCAACGCTTCAGATTTGTATTTAGACAACATCTGGGGTACCAAACTTCTGCTTGTACCAAAATAACAGCTTTCAGTTAAAAAGTGAGATGTTAACAGCAAGAAAAGGGAAACTTTGAAGTCTGACTTTGGCTGAACTGATGCAACAGTATCAGCACATATGGGGTATAGGCAGGTGTATGCTGCTGATGACAGACAAACCAGAGTGGTGTTAACCCTGGAAATGGAAGCACGAATAAAGCACATTGAACACAACCAAACTGGTTGGATGCAACCAGCCTGGGTCCAGATATTGGCAGTCACATGGCACCAAGCCCAGCTAAATACATGAAATTTGCAACGCTGCTTTCAGACTCTAACTGGTAACTCGATATGTCACAGTACTGGGTAGACTTACTAGATCAGACACCCTCTATCTAGAAAAATATGCTATGACTCCTTTTATAGCATCTGCATGACTTCTGGCAGTCCTCATACAATATCTTGGCCCCTTGCGTAAGTTCTGCAAGGTGATTATTTCCATATCCCCTTCTCCGAGGCTCCTGACAATACATCCCCAAGAGTTTCTCTGAGCACAGCAGTAAGAAAACGGAAAATAGCATCTATTCCTATCCACAACAATTACTGGAACTTACTGAAGAATAGCTATGAACATAAAGACCACTGGGAAGATAAGAGGAAGATCCCTCTGTAAAACAGCTATTCCAAGTTCAGAGCAGATCTATGCCATCGAAGCAAGGTCATGAAGATTTTTATCATGAGCAGCCTATGGAACTAGATGAGCATAAATCAGCCTAGTCGTCTTACCATCTGGGATGCAGCATGTATAATTACAGATATTAGGAGATTTTCTGATTTTATTGTCACTCTTGCAGATAGCAGCATGCTTCTTCAAGTGTTCTCTTCACTTACAGTGCCCTGTAAACCAACAAGGCCTTGCGAACAATCTTACAGCTGCTTGCATTCTTAGAAGAAACAAATCAGAAGTAAACTTCTTCACTCAAGCAAACTCAAGAACTAATTGTTAAGGTAGTACGTTAAGCCACAAAATTTATGAGGAACCCGCACATTAGAGCTCCCATAGAAATATAAAAAGTAATTTCAAAAGGTTTATTAGCCAATATGTATACTTTGTTATGGGAACTGATTTTGAAACCATCTTTGGAATACATGCCACAAGGTTCCACAGGGGCCTGTCCCAAGTACAGGACTATTTGATGCTTTCCTTAATACACTGGCTGATGAAAAATACAGAAAGGTTATTAATTTTGCAGGTACATCAAGCTGGGAACAATTGCCCGTATGGTGGAGGATACAACTAGAATTCAAAATGATCCCCAAAAAAGCAAAAAAGAGAAGTCTGAAAAAAAGAGCATGCAATTCAACTAGTAAAATGCAGGTTAGCATGCTGGGGCACAGAAAATCAACTAAACAAATTTATTACCACTAGAGTGGTAATAAATGGGTAAAAAGGGTACTGATGTAAGTTTCTGAGCAAAAGGATGTCAAGCTCCAGATGGCTCAGAACTTCTAACACCCCCTCCCATAATGCCATAAACTGGCAGAAACAAACTAAGCCTCAAAGCAAGCAATGCAGGGTAGATCCATAGTCATCCCTACCTGCTCAATTACACTTTAAAGCATTAGGTTCTCAACATGATCAGGCATGTGAAATCCCTTAAGTTACAGCCCTTTGTTGTGAAACACATTCAGAGATTAAAATACAGTTGTTCTTGGTTTCTTCAGGAATACAGTGCAAAGCCTGCCTCTTTCAAAAACCTTTGCCTAGTGATCAAGGTTTCAAAGAGCAATTAATCTCTAATCCCTACAGATATGCCATAAGGAAAAATAAAATTCTAAGCTATGTAGCAGCAATAAGGAAATGATGGCCAGCATAGACAAATTCTCTTCTGGATCTTGACCTACTGAGATAGCTAGGCATGTGATAAAAAGATGAAGTGCTACTTAAGGACAGGTTTTTTTCTTTTTCTTTCAACTGTATTTAAAATAAATTAAAAATACTGGCATTTTTGCTTCTTCATTTTCTGTATTAATGTACCATAAGTAAAGCAACCTGACTTGCATACCGATTTATTCTGTATGGTGACACAATTCCAACAAAGAACTGGGATTCCTAGTAAACAGGAATTAAGGATGGAGCGATGATCTGTTCGTCTCATTGTGTGGGTGTTTGAGATCAGCACCAGATGTCATCTCTCTTCCCCGCTCCAATACTTCAGCACCACATAACATACTAAGGACTAACTTAACCCCTCCCTCTCTCCTTGCTTGCTCCCAGAAAAGCAGCTCATTCCACAAGCACATCCTAAATCTTGTTCTCAGAAAGATGAGCTGGTAAAATATTAAGCATTAATCAGTAGACATTTTAAATATCTCTCTCTCTCTCACCCTCCTCTTATTTACAGCTACCATGGATTTACAAGGAGATTCTAAGGCACATTGCCCCACCCCTGCAGCAGCGCACAATCTGGCTCATGTAATGGCTAGGATGTCCCCCTGCCCGCTCAGGTCCAGACCCATCCTCCTCCCCCATTATTACTGTCGTGGCATCCTGCTGCCTTTACTTTCAATTCACTCTACTGTAAAATATTTTCAGCAACACTATTTTTGCTTCATTTTCCCCTTAACCAAATGCCAGGAAATAAAGTCACCAATTTTTTCAGAAGTCTGGATTTCAAAATCACACTTGTCACCTCCTCACAACAAATTATTTTTCCTGTAATCAGTGCCAAGCAATTCCTAGGCACATTAGTACAGAAGCTCATCGGGATTCGTATGTGAAAGTAATGTGCTGCTTAATAATTTAGTTAGAGAACACTGTCATCTCTGTAAATGTTTCCTGAAGTCCTTGATTATTAACATTTATGTTGTTGCAATTACCAATGAACATTCTTGAGGGTTATGCAGACATAAATATGACCTGTTTAAGCAAATTACTCCCCAAAAGCACAGATTTCAGTGGTGGTTTTTTGTCCTACAGATGTTTTATCTTGGCACTGGTCAACCACTCACCATTTTCTGCCAGCTTCAGTGATCCAGAGTGTCTGGTCTCAGTTTTTGGCACAGGCACAAATGTATAACACTCTAAATTCACTGGGAATCACAAAACTGTGTTACCAGCTTTGAAAGGTTAGACAGAGAAGTCAAAATAATATGTTGTACTAACAGTTGAAGGTATTCCACTGTTTTGGGATGCTGCTTTGGGCTTACACCACCTCAGCCGAACAAAATTTTTATTCCAGGCAATACTTGCTGCTGTATTTCCTTGAATGAAGAGCACGCCTATCTAAACAAATTCAGCAAAATCATATAAGTAAAGGCGAGCAAACGCTTAAGTCTTTTCAGGACTGCAGCACATACACATGCTCATCCAAGCCTGTTCCTGGCTATCTAGGGACAACAAGTATAACCTATATATATACACCTGGGCAGGGGGGGAAGTGAGGCTTATTACAGTGGTTACTAAAGTTCATCATTCTTCTACAAACTATGACTCATGCATTAAGCTGAATTTTATTACAGACATTAGTCTAGTCAAATAGTAAAAGGTATGATGCAAGCCAGCTATTTAACTTTTACTGATTTTAATACTACAAGGTAGGGAGGGAAAATGATTTCTCCAGAACACTGGTGCTTAATGACATTACAGACATCAATAGAAATTGTTTAAGTCCCAGCCCTTTCCCCCTTTCAAGTCCCCAGCACAATTTCAACAGAGGAAGCATCAGGCACAACATTTGGACCCATAAAAGCATGTCAAATATTTTTGAGATACTGAAAGAAATTGGATGGCAAATAGATCTGTTGGCAAATGGGCATTATCCTTATTCCACTGACTGGCACATGCAAAGAAATACAAACATCAATTGGACCTTCAGCTCTCAAAAAATGGTAAAATTTACCTCTAATCAGACAAGTTCTGGCAGTTTACACTAGCCAAGAAACTGGCATCTAAAGTAAACTCATAGCAATGCAACTCTTAAGTCACCCAAATGTGGGACTGAGGTCATTAAAAGGCCTACATGCTTTCTAAATGTTATGCTAACAAGTCAATGGTCCTTTTTTGTTATTTTATAACAAACAAATAAAAAAAAATGCAGCTTGCTTTGTAGAAACAACAAAAGCGGAGCAACAAATATAAACTAGAATACTTAGAGAAAAGAAACCATCTTTTTCAAGCTCTCCCTCAGTTTGTCAGCTCATAGACTTAGCATCCAAGACGCTGCCAATTATTAAGGCCAGACTGTGTTCTGAAGAAAACCAGGGAGCTGTTAACTAAAATGATACTAAGGATGGATTTAACAGATGAGCTCTAGCAAATCATGCTGGTGCAGTTTATAATCCTGCCTTACCCAGCAGTCCACCCATCCTTAGAGGACCAATAGGAAGGAATACATGCATGCATCTCAACGCATTTTGTGCATTGCATTTCGTGCTTTGGCATCTTAGGTAGAACTTCTTGTTAGTGTTTTTAAGGTGTCAGAGTTGTGCACAAGGACATTTTGCTAAACACACTGTGGGGGTGATAGCCTCTAGCAGAGGGGTGGTGTAAGCACCTGAAGCTAAATCCTCACAGTAACCTTTTCCAGAGCCCTACATCAAAGCTCTAAGGCAACTTCAGCTGCAGCAACAGTTCACAATTTTGAGGCCCACTCCAGTTTTTCCTGAAATCCATACAAAATCTCACTGGCTTCAAGTGAAACAGGAGCAAGCCACCAGCCTCTGATATTATCATCACAGGAGTGGTTCACAGCCACAGAAAGTAAATGTGATTTTGCCTCACTGCTGATCTATCCTCTCCTTGGTTGTGCTGCTGCCACCCTGCATGCTTTCATGAATAGGTCATTATGAGAAACTTCCACACAAACTTAACTAAATAACAAACTTGTCACCCCAAACTTCAGCTGTGTCTCCGTTATTACTACATTCTCCAATAGAAATAATTGGGTATTATTGATCAGAGAATAACAAATTAGTACCATTACAGCACATCATTTGCCTTCAAATTGTAAGTATTCCTTTAAGATTTTCTCCTCACAGCTAAAACCAACAGTTTAACTGCGATAGTCACTGAATTTCCCAAGAAAGCTCTTAAAGATAATGCTTTTCTGAATATTGAAACACGTGCTTTCCATTGCAGCTCAACATATTGGGCCATAAGAATTCAGTATTTCAACACTGTTTGGGACTCAGCTTTGTCAGAAACCAATTTGGAATTGTATACACCACAGTAACACCATACTCCAATAACCATGTCATTTTAACTCCATCAGTCATTATGCTCATTCAGCAACATGCACTTCCCAGGTGGCCACTGCAGAGCTTGGTGCTTGGATCCAAGTAACTGTGATACAGTTTAATAATGCACTGTATCCTACTGCTTATGCGCTCAGTTTGATGTTCAAAATACAAGCAAATGTGTGGAGGAGAAATGGGCACAGCAGCTTAGGTAAGACACAGAAATAACTCTGGGGTTTGTGTTTGGCTTTAGACAGCAACCGAACCTTGGAGGTTCAAGTACCTTTTGTTGACCATTTTTGTCCCAGCATTCATGGCTTACTTCCATGCATCTCTATACCTGCTGGTTCAAGTGAGGGAAGGAAATGAAACCTCCAAATGAGAGAATCTGCACACACAGGATTATGTCCTGGTTGCCGCTCTGCCCTCTTTCTTTCCTTCCAGTGGGTCTGAGCTCTTTACCCAAGCTGGTATGCTTGTTACCACAGAAGCTGCAATATCTACCTTAACATTCCAAGAGAGCTTGACTAAGACTTTTACTGCAGTACTTTAAAGAGAGCGCCTAAACACAGGAGCCTAGCTACACAAAGGTTTAGCCATCAGAAGAAGAGTTAATAATACAGTCACTATGTTTCTATGACAGAGGAAGCAAATTCACATAAAATGACTGTATATCTCTTGATGACGCACTATACAAACAACATTACAGTCACTTGTTAGTCACATTTGTAAGATTCCTTGTGTTAGTAGGAGATTTCATGGCTTGCCAACAACAGATATTTCCAAAAGGTCTTTCCTCCAAAGTCCTAGATGCATACAGACACACTCAGAATTAAGCAATTTATCCAGTGATGTTTCTCATTAATTTCATCTTAAAAATGGCTCATGAGAAGAAGCACTGGAGTGGAATGCAAGAGTTACAGCTGTGAGGAACATCCTGAAACTCATGATAAATTCATAAGCTATATTCATAATCTGGTCATAGGAAGTAAACCAATCCTTTTAAGGAAAGGGATAGAAGAAAAGTCACTTGTACTGCGTGTATATCTATTTCCAGAAATATTTAAAAATAAAAAGTGAGAAACTAACAAAAATCCTTAGGCAATTACATAACACCATTGAAGTGTTTATGTATGTGAAGTGTGAATGAGATGTCAACAACAGTGAAACTAACAAAGAATTGATGCAAATGGCCAGCGACTCCAGTCAGGTATGGCTTACACCAGCTGAGAATCCAATCTGTTGTGCTTTCAATTCTGGAATCAAAGAAACCTACTGTGGGTTCTGATTAAGACCCTCAAGATTTACCACATAAGCACTAGTGCTGTAACTGAATGCATGAATCCAAAGCTTTGTGCCTACTCAAACACTAGTGAAACAGCTAGAGGTGAAACTCATTGTAAATCATTTCTTTTGTCCTGTATGAAATTTTAAGATTTTTTTTTTTTATGAATCAGAATGTAAGCTTGAAATACTGGTAAAAGAAAAAGCGAAAATTCAGAATATTTCTGGAAATGCATAAATAAAAATATTCTAACATTTCAAAATTGACTAAAACACTTCTGTCAAATCAAGCAGAAAAGATTTGCTTTGAACTAGCTTAACACAAAATTCTCTCCACCGCAGTTACTGCAGTAGATCTAGAAATTGTAGTTTGACATTATTTGTCCATTCTTTCTGTCTGACTTGGAGTCGGTAGACAAGACTACACAGGGCTTTGGTGTACACATGAAAGGACAGATGGGACCAAGGCAAAGGTAGGACAATACACATCATGGATATTGTAGTTCAGAGAGAAAGCCCAAGCCATGAGGTTAGCAGAACTTTTCAAGATAATAAAACCCTTTCTATGTGCTGCAGACAGCTCTAACACTCTCTTAATCTGGAGACCAGTTTGGTACCAAACTCTGCTGTTCTATGATTTGTGAAGCCAAATTTTCAGACTTCCGTCAGACCAAAATATTTCTTTTCAGTTTTCACAGAAAAAAAACTAGAGAAAATTATTGCTAAATATTTTCTCCAGCTGCAAATTTTCATTATACAAAATACTGTCAAAAATTTTCCAGCTATAAATTGAAGTTACAGTATTTAATCCCACAATAACTTAAAAATATGGTAGCATAAATGAAGCAGAATCCATAAAACCTAACGTTTTGTCATTTTAAATTGTCCTTCTATTCTAAAAGCAACAGTTGTAAGCATATTAAAGTTTAAATTGTAATTAATGTTGCAAGAAATATAGTCAATTTTGTGGTGCATCTAAACCTTATCAGATCTTTTACAGTGAGTTAATGGGCTGTTAGTGAATCTCTTCAACATGAATTTGATCATAAAAATGACGCTCTTCACAAGATCTGAAGCTACTCAAGCTTATTCTAATTAACATAAGATCTGGTTGAAGTTTCTGCCATGCAAAACCCTTTACAGCTGATCGTGGCTGATGTTGTTTTAAATAGAGCGACTGAAGACTAGAAAAGGGAGAACACAAACTAAGTTTTATTTATAGATCTGTGAGAGTCTGCTTATCACACGACTGGGATATTTGGGTTTCATTCGCACCATCTCTGGCCTTGGACCAATCACCTCATTGCTTTGGTCTTCCAGAATTCCTCTCCATCCTCATTGATGGATCTCATCCACCTTCAGCTCTACAGATCAGGATATGACCAGTAGTCAGGATGTGATTGTATGACATTTAACAGCTCCTGTGATGTTTTGTATTCCTGACCTTTTCTGTTTGGCTTCACTCTATCTTGCCTGATCATGCCCCACCTTTGCTGTGATATAAATTCTTAGTAAGCTGGTATACTAACTGGGATACCTGCTGAAACAGTCAAGATTTTAACTGTTTTTCTCTCTCATGGCATGTTGCAACTCCCTATGTACCATTTATAGTATAATGGGTTCTGTCCTTAACTTAAATGTGAAAGCAATCTGGGTTATTCATATCCATGAACTGTTCTTTCTTCTCCTTGACAGTTGCCTTGCAAAATGAGGGACATCAAATTTAAGTCAGGGCCTCAAAATACTGCCGTAATGTTACATATAACTAGTGCTGCAAATTCTCACTCGCACCCATCTTCCTGACCCATCTCCAGAAATTAGTAGGCTTGAGTTGTTGTTCCTGCATATGTTTGTAGTGACTGTAATCACAACTCATTTAGTAGCAGTTTGTTGAGACTGTATGAATATTAAACCATTAATCAGAAAACAAAAACAGATGACCAATAACAAGCATTTCAATAATGATCTGAAGTCCCACTATGAATAGCTCAATCAAAGTGTTTGTGTAAAGTATTGGTTGTACGCTTCCAAATTACTAATGTTTTTGAAGCTTTACTAAAAATGGATTCAAATCTGCTGTACCATTTGCAGTTAAAAGCTTGTTGTTGGTTTTTTTGTTTGTTTGGTTTTTAAGTAAAAAGCTCGAGATTTTTGCTCTTTATTCAAGAGTTCCACTGTGGAAAAGAATATGTTGGGTGGGCACAGATTTCAGTAAAAATTGAGTATAGGTCTTCAACAGAGAAACAGTATGGAGACAAAAAAAAAAGATTAAACACTGCAATATAAGTTTTAGATATGATCTAATGCTGATTGAAAATAGCAGAAAGATCCACCTTATGGGCACCTTCTTTTCCTTTTGATCTCAGATGGAACAAACCTATTTGATTTAAGTATGCAACTGCGAGTTTACTATCTTGAAGTATTTGGTTTACAGCCCAAATTCCCAAGCTTCTAACAGATTTGTGAAGTATTACAAACCTTGGCTACAGTTTCTATCCATTCATTAGTTTGTTTGCTGTAGTAATTTGTATGCTGTTACTAAGAAAAGGCACTAGATGCTCTTGAAGTGGCATCCAGACTAAAATAGAGGTCAGAAATTATTGGTAAGTATGAAGGCTATGCATAAAGCATCACTATGAAAGGAGGTGTGAAGTGATAGAAAAACACCCATATACAGCATTCATCAAGGCAGTACCCTAAAAAGGACAAAGAAAGTAATTCATCTTGGTAAGAACATGAAGTGAGAAGAATGTAAAATAAATATCCATAAACTAAACTGTGATTACAAAATCTGGACCTTGGAAAATAAGCTGTTTGAGAAATAAAGTACACCAGAGCATGACTTCTGTTAAAATCTAGAATCAAGATTTACAAATCAGTCACATAAATCAGTCTGGTTTTATTAATAAAATAGATATTTACATCCAAAATATAAAGTATTGAGTTTCAAACCATCTGTATGACAGTAATGCTACTTATAAATCAGGTACATGAACTATCCATTATTTCCTACACTTATAAGTCAGTCATATACACAAAGCAGTTGCCTGACTGAGAAATCATCTTCTTGATTAATAAATCAGGTACCACCAGACACATAAATTACTGATATGAATCATAAATTTTTTGACCACTAGGCACTTTTCATAAATCAAAAACTCAGTATATACCAAGTGTTCGTAAATGCTCCATTATGAACAATTTCGCAAACCAATACCAACACAGAATCCCCTAACACACACAAAACTGTAAAGCCACAGATACATGTTGTTTGGGTTTGGTTTTTTTTTTTAAAGCAAAGCTTCATTGTATCCCCTGTTCTATTTGCCACTGTGTAATATATTAGGAGATTTTTTACTCAAAACCAGAAAGCAATTTAATGCTTTGAGGGTTGGCGAACAAGGGGAGGCAGAAAAGGAAGGGAGATACTAAGAAAAGTTCTTGTACCTGCTTTTTTATACTTCACACAAAAATTGAAAGTCAAAATCTCTGCTACCTAATCCTAAAACCTCTTGTGGATTTATTTTGCCTTTGCCCTCCACTTTTCTCTGAACTGTTGTATTAAATGTATTTACAACTTTTTTTAATTGCAATTATGAACATGTTATGTCACTAGAAGAAGTCATCTAGCAACTGCTGCATTATGAAATGTTTATTTCAGTAAGAATTTAAAATATGCTGAGTAAGTTTCTCTAAGGTAAGGGGAGGATGTGGTATAATAAACTGTACTTTTATGAGGCTCTGTCACCAGAAAGGTGAAAAGCAGTTCTTAAATTGAGAAGGGCCTCTGTTATACTGCATCCACTTAGTAGAATGCAGCCTCTGTTGGGTCCAAGTGATTTCCAAATAGTTCATAAATATGGCTGTGTTTGTAAGTGTATAAACATTTGCAACAAGACAGAATAATAAACCCAAGTAAATGCTATAATTGATATATTACAGAAATAAGTGAAAGTGTCATTTGAAGTTTACCATAGCAATTCACACAATTTAGAAGAGAATTCCAACAGAAAAAAGTTTTCTTTAAACGTAAATGCTGTGTTCCAAAAAGCAAAATAAAATTTCTAATAAAGAAGAAATGGGAAGAAATAGATATTATGTAATTTAGGGGGAAAAAAAATTTGTTTGAGATAAGTAGTATGCTTTGGTTGACTTGAAATTATTTTATTCCAACCCAGTTTGGCCACTAAACTGGATAACTTATTATTCATACAGGCTTATTATCATACTGATATCCTTCAGATGAAAGTCACGGATGTTGTTACAGTTACTAAGTAAACCAGCGCTACTATGTGATAGATATTTTGCAAAATCAGATTTTGCATCTTTAGCATTTACTGCTGCAAGAAGGAATTAATGTGTTGGGGACCATTAAATGGGGATGTTTCTACAGATGTCACCTCTGCAAAAGAGTATGAAGCAACTTCTGTTGACTATGTTATGCCATCCGTAGGTAGCAGAATGCATGCATAGAACCTAGCACTAAGTTCATATCAGTGGGGGAACTGGTAGGTAACATCTTTCTTATCTGAGAAATAAGGGTTCACAACAGAGCTGCCCATTAAGAACAACCAGTGTGTTTACGCAGAGTTTCTCAGATTCAAGGAAAACATCTGCATACCATGGAACAGGAGAGCTATTTCACAGCAGGCTGCAGTAAAATAAACTGCAGACTTAACCAGGTACCAGCTGGCAGCAATAATAGTTAGTAATTAACTAATGTATTTCTCTGAAGTGCTCAAGAGTAACAGTTGAGGTTATGCACAGAGAGTTTTAGCTGTTACTATAATGGGAAGAAGTCTTTTCTATGCTAGTAGTCCAGATTAGGACTAGTGCAAGCTTTTGTCCACATTATAGACAAAATTGCATTTTACTTCTCAAAGATAAGAAAAGCCATGTTGCCACTCTGCATTTGGCTCTGCCAGCCAGGAGGGGATCATAACCAGCAGATAGAAAACAGCCATACTTTACCTCAGATTTTTTTCCTGACCAACAGCACTAAATAGTTTCAGCAGGGTCATGAAGAGGGTACAGTGTGGAAGCACAGTGAGGACAGAGCCACAGAAAATATACAGTATCTACCTATGCTGGTGTAAAAATTAAAAAAAAAAAAAAAAAATACAATACAATTTTAATCTGTTGCCCTGCATCTCTGAAGGGGTGAGTTTGTTTGAGCTCAGTGTCATTAGGCCATACATTGAAAGGGTGTCTGCCTTGAGGAATAATTTTGTTGTGACTGCAAAATTGAATCATCTCATCCTCAGGGGTAAGGACGAACCTTGTAACACCCTCATTCTTGAAGACAAAAAAAAAAAAAAAAAAAAAAAAAAGATAAGGTCTTCTTATGGCACTCTTCCTTAAGGCTATGATTTTACTGGAGCCATCAGTTGGCTGTTATAAGTACCTATCTACTTTGTCTACATGTAAAGGCCCAGAATCACCTGAATCAAGCTTATTCTGTTTTTGGTGTTTTTTTTTATCTCCCCCCCCACCCCACCCCCAGACTCTATTATAACCATGGCATAATCGGAACAAAACCAAATGAAATTACTGTTGTCTGCTTAGAGAAAGATCTTTTTTGTTGACTCCTCTCTTGCCTCTTAAATTCTTCAGTTTTATGGAATCTGTTTTCCCTGAAGAAACTAGGGTGTTAGCAAGTGAACTTTTTCAAAATCAAAACTGAGAAATTACCTGTTTTGATAACATTTATATATACAAACTGTAACAGCTATTAGAGAAAATACAGCAAACCTCAGACATAGCAGTGCAAAAGAAGCAACTGGCACAAATTGAAATATAAAAAAAAATTATGTATGAATGAAAGAAGAAACTTTTTTTTACTGTGAGCATGATCAAACGCTGGCACAGGTTGCCCAGAGAGGCTGCAGAGTCTCCATCCATGGAGATATTAAAAACCCAGCTGGACAACCTAGTCTGGCTGACCCTGCTTGAGCAGGGGGGTTGGAAGATTTTTATTTATTTATTTATTAAAACAAACTGACAATTTGAGGGAAACACTTATTAGCATGTGAATAGTTTTGCGGCTGATTCAACATTAATTTGAGTAAATTTTACTTTTTCCTACATTACTTATTTACTCATAGTCCAACATCAGTAATCTCAGCAATTTTGTGTAAGTTTGTCCAGGTATCTGTACTTAGGAGTATATACATAAAATGATTAATATTTTTGGCAGAATACTTAAGTCATAAAAGTGTGGGCTTCTGTGGGTTCAGATTTGCCTAGAATATTTGATTACAATGAATTTGGCACTGTACAATAAATTTCTGTCTAACAGAGGCACATGCTCAGGAAAGATTAAGAGAGTCTGATGCCTGCCACTGGCTCTAGACAGATGTTTAAGACTACACGACAGTTTTGGAGGACAGTACACTCTAGTCCTAAACCGAACATCTTTGTGTTTTGTAACACCTTCAACTTGTTCGAGACATGATGCGAGTTTTTGCCAAATACATATTTACAACTACATTTGCTTACATAGGTGTTGCAGTTCTAATTAATTATTACAAAGCATTCTGCAGTACCTTGATTACAAAAGGCAATAGATAAGAAACAATTCTTTCCTAGTTAAGTACATCACAGAAATACTACCGCTGAGCAACTGACACCTGCGGGTACATTTCCATTGCCTCTTATAAGCTAGTCTAGTCCTATCCAGGCACAAATCACATTTCTTTCTTTCTTCAACACTTTGAAGCTTTTGTTCATACTCCACTGATAAGAGGGCAAAGGATTCTGAGACCTGAGGAAGAAAGATCTATAAAGATTTCCTGTACAGACATTTGAATCACAATAGGGACAAAAGTAATGGAGATGGTCTACAACCCTCCCAGCTTCCCCCAGGAAGGGTTGAACTTACTGAATCTTCAGCGTTGCCGATCTAAACGCAACACAGCTCCCACTGCTGCTCTCCAAAAGGCAAGAAACAGCATCCTATCACGGATCACCTGAGAAGCTGCTCACAAATTCAACACTTGCAGCCTAGCAGCAAGACATCTTGACCTAAAGGCCACAGCTCAAAAGATCTCAGCTGTGAAAAATGTGGCAGTCTATTGCCATGGCGTTTCTTGCAAGTGCCATTCAAAACTGGTGCATGGTAAGTCTGTAGGCCAAACTTTACCCTGCCATGTTGAGTCTCAGCACCTACCACAGATTAGTCTCATTCAGAGCTGTAAGTATAGAAAGCTCAAGAGGAACATTCACTTAAAAAAAATTTCTTCTTTCCCCCTAAAAGCCAGCCCACAGCTACTGCATTTCATAAACTGCCCCTCCCTCCCCCCCAAAAAAAGTTAATGAAACTTAATGGTTCACCAGGAGACTACATAGTGTGCCTGCACAAAAATGATTTTCACCTTTGTGAAAAAGTCTACAAATATTGACAGAGGCAAAGTTTACAAAGAAGTGATATTTTACCATTATTAGGCTGAAATTTGATTAGCATGCCAGTAGTTATTGCAAGCACCACCTTAAAAGATAGTCTCTGTCAAAAAAAGGGAAAAAACACATTAAAAAATGTGAAGGTTTTGAAAACTTGGAAATTTACTTGGGGAACTATGGATAAAAAGTAAAACAGAGAGAATACACTGTGTGAAAATTCAGACTGGGATTTTAACCTGGACTCTCCATCAAGATTAAGAAGTACTTCCACGTGGTCCATTACTAGGAATAAAATTTCAATCTGCATCTCCAGTTTCAGAGTAAGCAAGAAGTGAGTTTCAGGTTGTTCAAGTGCTGGATTTTTATTCTGGCCCAAACAGGCTTTGTATTAAAAAAAAAATCACAACTGAGTGCATTTATCAAGTTGTTCACTAGAGTGACACCATAAAACAAAACAGAAAAAAGAATTAGAAACAGCATCAGATTTCCCCGACAATAAAGGTGAGACATTAGCATATATCATAGTATGATCATACATACAACTTTCCTTACACGTGAAATAAGACAGTGAGAGCAACCACTGTCAGTTTTATCAGAGCTGTAAAAGAGCCAATTAGCCCACCTGTTCTTAGAATGCAGCTTCTAAAGACCCACCACCACATCTATGATGCTTTAGGACCAGATACTGATCTCCTTGATAGTAAAAAGCACCCGATTCCACAAGTGTTTAATCCTCTTGGTCAGAACAGGACGCTAGCAGAACAAGAAACGGATTCTATCCAAATGTTTGTGCAGAAATTCAATATTATATCATCTCATGCACCGAAAAGAAGGCAGAAATGAGAGAGTTAATTCCTCCAGATCTCTTAATGCCGTATTTCATCATATTTAACAGAGCTTGCAGCTAGGAAAGTATCATTCTACTTTCAACTACCAAAAGGTAACCGTGATTAATAAGGACAACAAGATTCAATGAGAGACTTTGTCCCATTCTGCACCATTTCTGCGGCCATGCTATCCCCTCTCAGTACAGTGACAAACCAGGCTACTACTAGTACACCCACTATTACTTCTTCCACAAATGTAAAAGTGGATAGTTAGTGGAAAGCACAGGTTAGTCCTGGAACATGTAAATTCCAGAGGGATTTAAAAAGCAAATGCTACAAGTTTGCTAAACAGGGGTATTTTAAAGAGACTGAGACATGTCTGAAAGAAGCTGCAAATTCTATCTTGCACGGGTCTTCCCTCTTTTGTTTTGGGTCAGACAAAAGACTACCTATTCTCCAAAACCAACAGCGTCCTAACAGAAAACACTACAGGTAGCTATCCCTAAAAAGACAAAAGCAACCAACTCTAGGAACATTAACATTAGCCTGCCAGGCATCAGCCCATCACTGTGAAAGATGGACTTTCTGACCAAGAGAACATAGGATTGGGCACAGTTTGGGGGTAATTCAGCATTCACCTGGGAGAAGGCAAGCTCTGTACAACTGCTGGTTGTGATGTGGAGTTATCCATCACCACAGCCTCTAACCAGGAAGAAGCACTGCCATATCCTGAAATCCCAGAAGTGGTGTGCTTATGCTACATGTTTCTCCCAAGTCTTCTATTATTTCAAAGCAATTACTTTCTAATCACTCTCAGAAGCTTTCAGAGTGGAACATCTATAGATACAAAATTCACTTTTGTATCTTTCCCCTAGAAGCCCAGTAAGCTGGAGCATACAACCGTGACTGAGGAAATCAGCAGGCAATGGAAAAATACTGCTGAAGGGATTTAGAGATAGCTGAGCAATATCATCATTACTCCCAAATAAGGTATCAGATCAGAAATCTGAATCAGACAGTGAGCCACAAAGAACTGCTACTAGAATGAGCAACAGAGCTGGCTTAGAAGATTACAGGACCAAGTGACAAGGACGCTCATGGCTGCCGTCTTCAATGTCTTTAATCAGTTGGATTGTAATAGATGCAGTGGACAGCAACTGGGGTCATACAAATGTACTGGCCAGACTTTTACTACTGTTATGCCACCTATTCCTAGGAGAAGATGTCCTAAGGCTTCAGCAAGCAATATGAATTATAATCTTAAAAAGCCCTTATACTTCTCCAAGTTCAGTTCTGCCAATGGATGAACAGGGAAGAGATGCCAACTTAGAACAGTTGTCTTGATTATCATTCAAACTACATGACAACTCTTCTACCATTAAACCTTTTAGTATCTGTTCATCTGTTCATCCCCAGAAATAGCATGGCTTTCAACTAAAGAAAGTTAACAGCATAAGAAAAACCTTGAGGTATTTACTAAATTTAGTAGATGACCACACTACAGTAAGATTTGCATGTATATAAGTATCCAGTTGATAACAGGACAATTGTGTACAAAAAGGAGTCCATTCTGGACTCCAACTAAAAAGATCAAACCAGACAGAGAAAACTAAAAGCTGAAAGTTGCACTTCTCCTAAGAAAACTGATCTCACAACTCCACATCCTAGAAGCAACTATCAAGTCTTTTCCAAACTCCCCTGACAGTGACCACTGTCAGCTTTCTCTATCAGTGCTGTAAAAAGGGGCAATTATCCCATCTGTTCTTCAAATACAGCCTATACTTGCTTATTAATTGTTCCTATACGCTTTGAAACAACTGCTCCTTGACCTCTTTGTGGGATACCTAGAACCTTTGCTCCAGCAAAGTCATCAGGAGATGTGCTATAGAATTTAGGAGGAGAATAATCAAGGCTTTAGGAGATTCCCAAAGGCACAAATGGTAGCAAGACATCCACACCACCTGTGGCCTTTGGGAGCATCATATATACTTGTTTCTTTTGATCTTCTTCTCTTCCAACTGGACTATGCCCAAATCCACTTTATCTTCCTTTATCCCACATCCTTTGTTTCCTAACACTATTCTACAATTCTGTTGCCTTTCACCATTTTTACTTTGGTCCTTAAATTTTCCACACTGAACAGTGGCAAATTAAGGCCATTAGGCTAAAGGAGGTTCAAACAAAAGAGGTGCTGTTAAAGCTCAGGCTGATGCTTTTGAATTTTAAAATCAATGCAGAATGATCAAGCATATTGAATACTTTACACAAATCTATAGCAGCTGTATAAAATTTTTAAAAGCCTGAATTAATGGCCTGATAAAACTCATTTGTTAATTTAAGTAACATTGGAGTTGCAGCGTGATTTACTGAACATGCGGGTTTTTAAAGAACATAAGACATTGTGCAGAATGATTCAGCAATTTCAATAAGAATCGTTCATGACCAGTGTTGGAAACCCTGCCAAACAATTTGTGTTTCCTTTTTATGATTTAGAAGTGGTGGATGCTTCTTGGAACTAGTAATGGGATATATATTTTCACCTCTGCTTCACTAGTTCAGACCCCTCTTAGGTTGTTAATAAGAGGGGGGGGAATAATAGGCTGAACTATCTTTTGATGAGCTGGAAGGCTTTAAAATTATTAGTCCATTAATTCTCACAATAAACCTAAAGAGATTTGGTAACCATTATCATCTTTTACCTACTGAAAATGGAGAAAGCAGAAGTGGAAGGACTTATTGAAGGTCACACGCTGAGTGAGAGAATGAGAGACTTCTCTAACCACATCTTCGACAGACCAAAGATCCAACAGCCGTTTCTAGGTATTAATCCATTCTCTCCCAAATTCAGCAGGAATCTTGACATTAAATCCAAACCAAAATGTTCATTCTCAACCACGGGGCTAGAAAAAGACTCAGGTCCATCTATTCCAATTACCCAAAATCAAGAAGCATTTGAGGCCCCGTATCATTAAGTGATGTGAACTGTCACAGCTATGTGGACTTGCAGCGAAACTACAGTTTGAGCTTTTTGAATCCATGTGTTTTACTGAAAAAAAAAAAAAAAATGCTAAGGCTTTAGACAAGACAAAAGGAATAGTATTAGACCCCATTAAAAATTGCATTGAGAATATCGTGGAAGTAGGAGAGTATGTTCATCAGGCAAAGTATACCTAATGCTAATAGAATTTTGGACTGAATAGTCTGGCAAACAAATACACTTCCACTGTTACTGCAAAAAGAGCGTGGGAACTTTAGTAAGCACAACTGGTCAGAAGGATTCTGGTTCACATTTCATACAAAGACAATTTGTCATCAGCAGGAATTTCTTTAGCAGTCAAAAAAAAAAAAAAAAATCCAGCGAGCTGATACAACTTTTAGAAGGGCAGGATCTTCTCATTAAGTGAGACAATGGTGACGTTCCATAGAAAAATGGTACTTCTGATGTGTTCACAGTCATTTATTTAAATGTTTGTGGAAATCTATTCTAAGCTGCAGATGAAGTTCCAGGGAGGCTTTGGTTTAGAGTAGTCAAATTTCAAATACTCACAGAATTTGGTATCTCCGCTTTAGATAAAAGAAAAATCAATTCTAAGCCAACCAAACAAAAAATACCCACAAACTTTTGAGGTTTTACTGTCCTCAGGAAGGAATTTTTGCAAGCCTACTCAAATTCAAAATTACTAGAATCAGCAAGAACTCGAAAGAGAATCTTCCTGAACCTCTCTCACAAGCTGGACTCCTCAAAACACAGCAAAAGGGGTTTGAAACCTGGAAATTAGGTTTTATTAGAACAACGCATTCAAAACATTTTATAGAAATATATATAAAAACTCAGTATAGAAATATTGTAACCAAACATGCTTGTCTGCTGGTAGGAAGGATCCTTTTTTCAGGTGTGCACCCTTTCCAACAATCAGTTAATCTGTTTTCTATGTTACAGCAAACTCTGTAGAGTCCCCTTAGGGAGTCTGTGAAAAATACCTTTTTTTCCACCTCTGAGAACTGATTTTTACTCCCCTTGCTGTTCTTCCACCAGCCTCTCTGCTCCTGATGCCAACTCTGAGCTGGGTACCTATGTGTGAGAGACAAGCACACCTTTCCCTTCTCTTTGGCTTTCCCTCTCATACCCTAAAGGTACATTTCTTTCCCAAAGAGGCTTGCTGGACCCTAGAGAAGGAGACATCTCCCTTCCTTACAGAATATCCCACCTGGCCCCAGAGGAATAGCTACAGCAAAGAAAACAAGGGACCTCACATATAACCTCCCTACTGCGTTGCCCAGCAATGCCTTTTTTTTTTTAAAAAAAAAAAAAAAGGAAACATGGCTTAGCAGCATATGACCACTGGTAAACAAAACATATAGCATCTGCCACAATGACAAACAAAGTCTTCAATCCTGTAAATTGTTTCTCTTGGGCATATCTTTGCTTTCCCATAGACTTGGGGCAGGCTTCACATAGCAGTTACGGTGTATATAAATCACACAGCCAGGTTAGCATAAGATAGTTAAAAGATAAAACATGACTGTTTAACATAGTGCTACCTACAGGTTCTACAGAAACAGATACTTCTTACTACAGGCTTGAGAGCATTTTCTGCCTACCAGAGAAACACAGAGGAATTCCTCCAGCAACAGGCACCCAAGGAAGTATCAGAGAGCTAAAGCAGTTGTAAGACTGCATATGAGGGTGGTGAGCAGGCAAAAAGCTACAACGAGTGAATTCTACCTTCTTTCTATGGATTATTGAACTGGAACTAGGTTGTCATACCCCTCTCAGCAGAAGGAGACTAAGCCTGCAAAGTAAAGAGTTTAAATCACACAAACTATATCTCCCTCAGGTATGACAGAAGCCTCAGGAAATTTTTATTATAGTCTCCTGTTTTAGAGCAGGACATACAAGTGGGGGTGTGGCTGGAGTCACATTCAGGCCACCAGCTGAGAAGGAACAATTTCTGCAGTAGAAGGAGAATGGAGGTGGTTTCACTGTTCCAGAGCATAGGTAGGGGACAAAGGTGGGAGCTGAGCAGGATGCTACCAATTTCTTGAAAATTAGCTTGTAGCAATATATAAAAAAGGGTCAGATTCAAATAGCTTTATTCACACCCAATATGAGGTTCCATATCCAGAATATTTGCAGGAAAGTGCGGGAAAGTGTCACAGAAAGCACTATGGAGGCATTTACACTGTTCCTTACAGTCCTTTGTAACTGGGTAAGCAGGAAGCATATTTTTTTTGTGCTTTTAAAAATACATTCTCTTCTCCCACCACTGTAATTTGAAGCAAGACAGTCCTAGCATTTATGCAACCGTGCTTTATCCACAGGTTTTTGAGTACGTTATGGAAAAGTGGATATGTATCATTACCCGACTATTGCCACATTATGAATCAAGCTTAAATATAATAGAAGCCTGGTTGCCAAACCACATTTGGTTTATCCAGTGTATTTGGATAATGGTGAGTTCAAATGATCAGCAGTCAAGAGAAGAGGGAATTATAGAGACTGTTTATAAATGGAGGTTTGGATAACTGGGAGTTTACTGTATGTAACCATATATTTGCCACACAGTGTTACTAAATTTACAAGTCCACTCTATTACATAGTAGTTCCATAAAACCAGATGTGGAGAGGATAGATGCCCCTCTCAGACTTGAAGACATGTCTTGCCCTTCCAGCTGATCAGATTTACCACAACAACAAATAACAAGAATCAACAAAATCAACAGCCAGATGAGCCAATAACAAGGAAAACCAACTTTGCATTAACAAACTTGCTGTTAGGGACAAAATTGCTTAGAGCCAAAGTATTGGTGACAGTGTTAGAGGCATAAAGGAAAAGTATAGAACTTTTCCCATGACATGAGGCATATACTGTTCAGTTTCCTCTTTTTGCCTTAGACCTACAAGAGATTTCAAATTAGGAAAATGCACAGGAAGGAAATGTAAAAAGAGATCATATTTATGAGAGGTTGAAGATAAGCAGCTGAAATTCTGCAGTAGAAGAGGGAACCAAATGTAAGTGTCCTAAATTTATTAGTGCATACTCTCACTTATCTAAAGCCTATTCCAAAACATGGATATTACCATACTATTTCCAGCTGTTTTTTAAAAAAAACCAAACCAGTGAGCCCTGCTCGAATACAGGAAGAGTCCCACAGTTAAAGGGATCCAGCAGATAAGAGAAGAGTCACATTTTGATACTTCTCTTTGCAGACAATGTTTGCATGGACACATACAGAAGAGGTTTAGCTCCAATACCACTTCCTTTCTGCCGCCCCAGTCTCTCCACCTTCCTTAGAGGCAGAAATGTCTCTGTCTACATGTGGCCAAGCACATAAAACCCAGCAGTATGGGTTAGCTGCCCAAGTAACCATTTCCTACCTCTTATAAGGAAAACTATACACACCAGAAAGAGTCCCTGGGACTAGACCCAAGCCAAGCATCACCAGTTTGACCATGCTGACCGAAATGTTAGCATGTCAGTTGATATTAGCATGTCACAGTGCTGTTTAACATCTTCATCAATGACATAGACAGTGGGATCGAGTGCACCCTCAGCAAGTTTGCAGATGATGCCAAGCTGAGTGGTGCAGTTGACACGCCAGAACAATGAGATGTCATCCAAAGGGACCTGGACAAGCTGGAGAGGTGGGCCTGTGTGAACATCATGAGGTTCAACAAGGCCAAGTGCAAGGTCCTGCACCTGGGATGGGGCAACCCCCAATATCAATACAGGCTGGGGGATGAAGGGATTGAGAGCAGCCCTGCCAAGAAGGACTTGGGGGTACCGGTGGATGAAAAGCTGGACATGAGCCAGCAATGTGCGCTTGCGGCCCAGAAAGCCAGCCGTATCCTGGGCTGCATCAAAAGCAGCGTGGCCAGCAGGTCGAGGGAGGTGATTCTGCCCCTCTACTCTGCTCTGGTGAGACCTCCCCTGGAGTACTGCATCCAGCTTTGGGGCCCTCAGCACAAGAAGGACATGGACCTGTTGGAGAGGGTTCAGAAGAGGGCCACCAAAATGATCTGAGGGCTGGAGCACCTCTCCTGTGAGGACAGGCTGAGAGAGTTGGGGTTGTTCAGCCTGGAGAAGAGAAGGCTGCGAGGAGACCTTATTGTGACCTTCCAGTACTTAAAGGGGGCCTACAGGAAGGATGGGGACAATCTTTTTAGCAAGGCCTGTTGTGACAGAACAAGGAATAATGGATTTAAACTAAAGAAGAATAGATTTAGACTAGGCATAAGAAAGAAATTTTTTACAATGGAAGTGGTGAAGCACTGGTACATGTTGCCCAGCGAGGTAGCGGAGGCCCCATCCCTGGAAACATTCAAGGTCAGGTTGGACAGAGGTCTGAGCAACCTGATGTAGTTAAAGCTGTCCAAGCTCACTGCAGGGGGATTGGGCTGGATGACCTCTAAAGGTCTCTTCCAACCCAAAGCATTCTATGATTCTATGTGCATGTCATTGACAGTCCTTAGTCCATGACATGCACATAATATACCTGTATTTAAAAAAAAAATCTGATAAAGTGCTTAACATTTTAAAAATTATTTTATTGCCCACCATGCTATACATTGTTTTAACTTTCTTTTCTCTTACTATCTTCAAAGAGCCTGTAATGAGAAGTTCTACCCTGTAGATAGCAGCTAGTTTAAAAATATCTCTGATGTAGGTAGGATGTCTCTGATGGGGTGGGGATTTTTATCGCTTTTCTTCAAAGTGGTTGCAGTGCTGCCAAATCTTCAAACTCTATTCACAGTCCATCCACAGGCAGATGTTGGGACTCAGCTATTGATAGAAAGATCAAGACTCTTATTAATTCTTAAAATTATTGGAAATCCATCACTTAGTTGAATTTATAATTTTTTGTTAAAATGCTATAATTTAGTATCATTTTCACAAGACTTCAGTGGTGTTCTGGTTCCTATGGTGGTCATATTTCAGTTTCATAGACTTGCACAAAGAATCTTTGAGGTTGGAAGGGACCTCTAGAAATTTTCTAGTCCAATCCCCTTGGTCAAAACAGGGTAAACTAAAGCCAGGTTTCTCAAGAGGAAGTCTAACTGGACACAGAACATCTCCAAGGATGAAGACTCCATAAACTGTCTGGGAACCAAGCCAGTGGAAAGCCACTCTCCCGGTAATAAGGCTTTTTTTTATTGTGCTTAAGTGGAATTACCTGTATTTCAATTCACACCCACTGCCTCCTGGCCTTTCACAGGACACCACTGAGAAGAGCCTGGTTCCATCTTCTTTAGTCCCTCCCAAGAGGCATTTATGCATGTTGATAAGATATGCACATGCTCTAGTCCCTTAATCACCTTAGTGGACCTTCAACAGACTCACTCCAGTGTGTCCATGTCACTCTTGTACTGGGAAACCCAGAAATGGACACAGCACTCCAGTTGTGGTTTCACCAGGGCTGGATAGAGGGAAAGGATCACCTCCTTTAACCTGCCAGTGATGCTCTTCTTAATGCAACCCACAATGCAGTTGGCCTTCCTTGCTGCAAGAGCACACTGCTAGCTCACATTCACCTTGGCATCCACCAGGACCCTCAGGTCTTTCTGCAAAGCTTCTTTACAGTCAGTTGACCCCCAGCATGTACTGGCTCATGGGGTTATTGGTCCCAAGGTTGGGGACTTTGCACATCCTTTTGTTGAACTTCATGAGGTTCCTCTCTGCCCTCTGCCCAGTCTGTCAAGGTCCCTCTTAATAGGAGCACAATGATCTATCAACTGCTCCTCCCAGTTTTGTATTATCTGCAGACTTTCTGAGGGAACACTTTGCCCCATCATCCATGTGATTAATAAGGATATTAAACAGTATCGGCTCCAGCATTGATGTCTGGGGTACGCCACTAGAGACTGGTCTCCAGCTGGACTTCATGCCCCTGATCACAACCCTTTGAGCCTCACAATTCAAGCAGTTTTAAATCTATCTCACTATTCACTTATCTAGTCCATACTTCATCAGTTTGTCTGTGAGGATGTTTTGCAAAAGTGTTGAAAGCCTTACTAAAGTTGAGAAAAACATCCACTGATCATCTGCTTGCATCCACCAAGTCAGTCATTTCATGCAGAATGCTATCATGCAGTTCAGGCATAATTTCCCCTTCATAAATCCATGGTGACTACTCCAATCACATTCTTATTCTTGTTATGTTTGGAAATGGTTTCCAGAATTATTTGCTCCGTCACCTGCCCAGGGATTAAGGTAAAACTGAGTAGTGTGTAGTTTCCCAGATCTTCCTTCCTGCCCTTCCTGAAGACAGAAGCAACATTTGCTCTCTTCCAGTCCTCAGGAAGGTCCGTCTATCAGCACAACCTTCCAAAGATCAAAAGTGGTCACACAATGACATCAGCAATCTTCCTCAGCATGCATAGGTGCATCCCATCTGGCCCCATGGATTTGTGCATGACCAGTTTGTTTAAAAATCCCCTACCTGATCCTCATCCAACAAGGTAAGTCTTCCTTCCTGTAGACTTTCCCACTGGTCTCAGGGGCCTGTGATTTATGAAGACAAGTCTTGCCAGTAAAGATCAAAGCAAAGAAGGCATTGAGCATATCAGTCTTTTCCACGCCATTTGTCATCAGGTCCTATTCAGCATTGGGCCCATGTTTTTCTTGGTCTTCCCTGGGCTGCTGATATACCTGTAGGAAGCACTTCTTGTGGCTCTTAAGGTCCCTTGCCAGATTCAATTCTAGGTGGGCATTGCTAACCCTGTCCCTGCACATTTGGTCTCTATACTCCTCCTGGGTCACCTGACCTTCTTGCACCTTGTGTACACTTCTGTTTTACATCTAATTTTATCAGGAGATTGTTGTTCACCCACACAGGCCCCCTACCACCTTTGCTTGACTTCCTGCATGTTGGGATGGACTATTCTTGAGCTTGGAGGAGGCCATCCTTAAGAGCTTGGAGGAGGCCATCCTTAAGAAGAAAACAACAAAACCAAAAAACCCCAAGCAGCTCTCTTAGACTGTATCCCACAGCATTCTTCCAAGGAGACTCCTAAACAGGCCAAAATCTGCTTTTTTTGAAGTCCAGGGGTTGTGATCCTGCTATTTGCCTTGTTTCTTTCTCAGGATCTTGAACTCCAGCATCCCATGGTCAGTGCAGCCAAGGTTGCCCCTACCTTCATATTCCTGACAAGTTCTTCCTCGTTTGTAAGTATCAGGCCCAGCAGAGTGCCTCCCTTTGTCATGTCCTTCACCAGCTGTGTCAGGAAGTTGTCATGAACGCACTCCAGAAACCTTCTGGATTGCTTGTGTCCTTCTATGTCAACCTTTCAGCAGGTAACAGGCTGGTTAAGGTTCCCATGAAGACTAAGGCCTGAAAACAGGAGGTTTGTTTCGCTGTCTGAAGAAGGCCGCCTCTTTTACTACTTCCAACTTCCAGACTGTTTATCCAGATGAAAAATCAGGCATTTTCATTGCCAGGCAAACAGGGTAGTATTCAGTATCGGAAAGGTTTTTTGTTTTACATCTTCAGCACCTTTTATCTGTGGTTCACAAAACACTCTCCATGCCTTACATAAACCAGATATTTCCAAGTATTACTATTCACACTTTAGGCAGAGCACAGAGTGTAACGTCACCTACAAGTACACTGGGTACAAATCAGGAGGGGTGTGGGGGTGTGGATACCTAGTGGTAAGCAGCTATTAAACTAACCTATGAATACAGCACTCAAAACATGTACATGACTTTCAGATGTGAAAAATTAACAAGTCAGGTATGTAAAATATCTCTCCCATCTCACCTGCCACTCTCACTTTCATTTTTAAGCAGCAGAAGCTGTGGGTGGGGAAAATAACTGAATAAAGAATATATCAGATTTCTCATAATGAATCTGTAGCTTATGTTATGGGTACAGGCATATTCATAGATTTTTGGAAAATTTATAGTAGTCAGCCTTTATGAGCACCCCAAGACACCTGCTGCTTTGGAGCAGCTGAGAGATTGGCTGTCACAGTCTTCTGCCAGATGAATAGATGTAGGGGTGTGTCACTATCATACTTTCTTCCCCTGGCTTTAGTTGTATTTCACTTCTGAAGCAGTTGGGTAACTGTCATTTAGACTGAAAAGAAGTGACAGGACAAGGGAGTGGGGAGGCCACGAAGAATAAGGATTGATGCATTGTCCACAGAATACAGCAAGGCCTCTTTCCGCCACCCACTCTCCTGTTAGTTCCCCTTAACCTTCTGAGGCAGTCATCTTAGAAATGAGTACCTAGAGCTGAGGTTGCATCAAAGCCTCCACAAACTTTTGTATCTATCTCTTCCCATCCTTTCTCCATCCTCTTGCTCTAAGCTATAAAGCATTCACTCTCTGTCTCCATCTTGGTCCTGTTTTGACAGGAGAGCCTGCAGGACAACCACCTCTGAATACCTTGAAGCCTCCTTGTTCAGACAGTTTCGTGTGGGCAGGACCCTTAGTTCAAGGCCTCTTCAGGATCAAACACGGTTAGATTTGATACCAAGCCTTGTGCAGCCTAGAAGACTGAATGTTATCTGTAAATCATTACTTTAATAAAGAGATTCAAATTAGCTTTCATTCACTTGGGTGTCTCGAAGGAAAAACTTTCCACAATTCTGCTGCCTGCTTTTTTCATTTGATCTGAATGTCAAACTGGTTCTCTAAACCACAAATCATATAGTTACGTTCCACCCTTTGTTACACTTTTTCAGCTCACAAGTTCTCACTTGTGTCCCACCACTAGACACTGAAAATTTCAGAAGTATTATCTAATTGCACAGGCACTGCCATGAAGAGCTTCACTGGTGCATGAAGCAGATAAGTGAAGATTACTCTTGCCTAGCAGTGCCAATATCAAAAGCATTACAGGAAAGAATAAAGTTTTTCATTTTCCAAAGTTATAACTCTGACAGAGCAAAGGAAGCAGAATGTTGTCCCCAACCACTCCCCACCCCCCTTACAAATCTGTTGTAGCAAACCTGAATATTAAGCCCCTTGGCTGTTATATAGTTTATATATTCTCTCTTCTTACTGCTGAGAGCAAACAGATATATAAAAGAAAAGTCTGCTTTCCTGGCAAAAGTTATGATTGGTCATAAAATACTAAGCAAGTATTCATAGTTTTATTCCAGAATTCATTATCTTGTGCTAGCTATTCAGTTGTATCTTGTGTCACATATGTACGCACTGACAGCTACAAATAACAGCATGAACTTTAATGCCCTGATATCTAAAGTTTGGCTATTACATGCATTTAAGGTACCTAATGACTTGGGGACTAACTACAGGAATTGCATTTTTTTTAAAGTCTCAGCTTGTAATAATCAGGATTTTGGCAGAAGAGTCTATGGATAATACAAGACGAGAATCTGCCAGAGGCCACACAACCGGCATCAACTGCAAGTTTGTGTAATCCTGATTTCTAGCATAATCGCAAGTCCATACTCCTCCATGGAAGAGGGGGAAAACTAATTAAAGCTTTACCAAGTTGCACAGAAATCCAGAGCTTTCTGCCACAGTACTGTAGGCTTGGATTTAGACCCATAGATAGGTCTACTTAATGGACTGCTTCATTTAAGCCAAGAGAAGTGTTGCCATATCTTCTGTGTGGTGCATTAGGTCTATATTAAAATAGAATGACTTATAGATCAGATATGGGCCGATTTAAAAATTTACAGTTATATGGCAGTGGTAACTAGTTGCATTATTTTCATGTGCTTTGCTTAGTTAGGAGGAGATCATAGTGGCAGAGAGCCCCAAGGAGATGCAAGCATAGCAGGGCAGATGTGCTATATGCACAGTCATGTGACATAGGCTTGTAGTTTCCAAATAGCTGTGTTTTGAGTAACTAAGCAAAGCATGCGCTCAGCACAACCTCCCTCAGAGGGCAATTTGTCTCAAAAAATCCCCAAAATAGCACATTCATCTTCCTTCTTCCCCCCACCAGGCTTTGTCTCTGCCTTTTCTTCTCTGCCGTTGCATGAATTTAATTTTCTTTCCTCCCTCACCCTGTCATAAGACTCAATAACGGCTCTGCCAGAGCTCTAGAAACAGTATGCAAATGAGACAGCAGGGTCAGGAACAGTAGTACCTCCTCATAAAACTTTGGACATATCCAGTATTTCTCTCCTGAACATACAGAGTGAGAAAATTAGAATGGTCCGGTACTGGAACTCTTTGTCAATTATGTCAGTGATACCATCCCACAAGCCTAGTGCTGCATGAGGAGAGCGACAGCATTCCCCACCTCCTAGTACCTTTCCCATTCCAGTTATCGTTGTCAAAACTGCTGATGTCCAAATTTAAGCAGCACATGATATTTATACAACCAGTACTGCCACTGTTCTGTCCAGAGCCACCTTGGTACCCACCCCTTCCCTTTCTCTTGATTTCTTGAATACAGGGCTGATGGAAGAAGAAAATGAAATTTTATTCTTGTTTATTTCAATAAAAATAGAAAAACCCAAACAAAATCTTTATATGAGATTTCCAAGTCTAGTGAGTACACTTCTCTTTCATCAAGTCTTCCTATACATAAACTCCAATGAGAGTCCAGAAAACAACAAAAAATTTACTCTCATCACCTCCACTTAGGGGAGCACCCCTCTATTAATATGGAGACCAACACTTCCAGGCACAAGACAGTTACCATGTGACAAAGAACAACCACCACTACTTTTGCTTATGACCAACTTCATGGCTACCATAACCTTTTCCTTCTGGCCTAAGACTTCCAAGCGATTTTTTTGTTTGGTTTTTTTGTGGGTTTTTTTTGTTTGTTTGTTTGGGGTTTTTTTTACAAGAAGCAATTCAGACAATGGAAGTTCTTTTTTTCCATTCTGGCTCCTCGGCACAAGCCAGGATGTTACACATACTTCCCAACTACTTTAAAAGAGAGGGACATAGTCTGGCAGCTCCGATACACTACTTCCCATACTAGTGTGCATTTATTGAGCAGCACGCAATCAGAGAAAGAAGAGCTCCAAGTGGACACGTGGCATCAAAAGCCACACAGCATATCTGAAACAATTATATGTGGCTGGGGTGGAGGGGCAGCAGGAATAAATCGCTCGAGTGTATTGATGTACACAAGGATTATCACAGTTTTTTCTTTCTGCTGCACATATATCTTCTTACTGCCTAACCTGTTTCAACTTGTTTCCCTGTTCTTCCTTGAGGCTTTCATCTCACCAGCTCTCAAGACTTCTCTTGCTTAAAGCTGAATTACCACAGGGACCCAACAGGAACCAAAACTCAAAGCCCTGTAATGAGCTAGTTGCATCTGTTACTATCCACCATCTTTGTTGCTTCTCCTCCCCCACCCCTCACTTTGCCTTAGTAAAAAAAAATTTCAGATTCTGTATTAAGTGCTTTACTGCAGTTTGTTGAGTTAGGAGAATCAGAGACAGCAATAGCCAGTGGCACTACAAAGAAATAAAACTGTCAAGTCAAGCAATGAAATACAGACTTATCAAAATGATTTCTGAATCTTTTTGAAGAGATTCTTTTTCCAACTTCTACTCATGCTGCCTCAGGCACCCCACTGGAATCTAAAGATGGAACCAAAAGCTGAACCCGCTTTGTCAAAAGCGAACACAACATCATCCTTACTACCTAAAGTTCTTCCGTTTATAAAGTACAGGCAGACAAGGCACAAAGGACAAACATGTTTGGGGTTTTGTGGTTTTTTTTTTTTTCCTTAAATATCTGCTTTATGGCAATGTGGAAATCAGGAATAATTTAATCTATATTCCAAATCTACAGCTCAGCATTAAAACCACTTATAAACATATGACAATTAGATTTTATCCAGTTAAGAACACTTGTTTCTTATTTGACATTTAAAGGGCCAAATTTTGCTCTCTGATAAACCAGTGAAAACACATAATACATTACTCCATTGATAGGTACACTTAATTTCCAGCTGCACAAACAATGGAATTCGACCATATATCTTTAAGAATCTGTTCAACATTAGAAAATCAAAAGAAAAAAATTAAACTATGGTTTGCTTCCTGAAAAAAATTACAGAGTTTATAGTATTGCTGCTAAAAGGACATTAACAAAAGACACACTTAATGCTCTGCTTTCATTTTTGAGCTGTTTGAACACAATTATTATAGAATGGATGGTGCCTTTGTTGCACTCCTACCTGTATAAACTATTTATTAAATGGCCTCAGGCAGATGCTCATAATCTGATCCAATTTGTTCTAAAAGCAGTACAGACCTTCCCCATTGGCCTCAGTAGACACAGCTTGGGCTTTTTTCCTCTTTTGGCTTCAGCTTACGGATCAATAAAATAGGTAAATGCATGTTCAAGCTACAAAATAAAGGGCTAGGTAAAATTACCACTGATCATTACAGCTACATGTAGTGTTTGTACAGTGCTTTGAAAATGATAAAGGAGAGAGGTGTTTGCACAGCAGAGTGTTACTAAAAACTCACTAATTTCAGATGTTTATAATCTGTGATTGCACATGCATTCATAAAAGCAGAACAGATCCTGCAGATTTACTATAGGTAATGGAAGCCAATGGCCTCCTCTTACTTCTTCATTTCAGGTAGGCAGAAGGCAGGGAGGAAGATCTGTATTGTTGTTATGTCCCATCAGTGATATAACTTTAAAGAGCATAATCTGGTTTGATACCCTATCCTTTAAAAAGGTGGGAGGCGTAGAGAGGGAAAGGAAACAAAACCCAGAGCCAATGCTTCCAAGTGTTAAGAGTTGGATAATGCTAAGCTTCAATTACTAGTGTCTGTCTCTGTTGCGTAGAAACTCGTAGAGACCTTGAAATTGGATCCTCTAGCTCTTTTGGTTTTACCAAGGCAAACCAAAATGGGCAAAGCAGTAAAGGGCTGTAGGCAATTAGAGATGAACAAATACCTGAAAAGCACATGGGCATTCATTCAAACAACAAGCATTATTTGTGTCACCTACAATTGCCCAGAGGCATTTCTCAGGAGCTTATCAGCCGGTAATGCCTGTTTCAAAGTTTACATCAGATACATCCAAGAAGTGGATGGCTGAGGGCTGCAGCTCATTGCTCTCACCCGTTGCTTTGTTGTGAGATATATGCCACAGCAGGAAGCATCAATACCTCCTTACTAGTACATCTATGTCTGATTCACTGACCTTGTATGTTGCCTATACTATTCCTCACTATAAATTTGAATATTATTTTTTTTCTTCACTCTAGGTATGTGCAAGTCTTGAGCTCTGACCCAAACCTTTGAGGTCTTCCATCTAAAGAAGACTTCCTGAAGAAGGAGCAAGAGCCTTCATAGCCCATACAAACCCAGCTCAGGTATTCTCTTTGGAAGTGAGCCTTGCCGATTTTAAGCCTCAGGCTGAGAAGTGAATTGACACTTGGTTGGAGAAGTGGAAGACAGGTTTCACCAAAGATAAGCAAACAATACATAAATTCTTGGCTCTTGGTGGCAGCTGGGAGAGAGAGAAGAAAACAATGACTAAACCTCCCCAGGATAAATCTACACTGGAACTGGAAGGCAGTTTTAGAGAGAGTGTTCTCTTACAGTACAAAGTCCTAATACAGCACGGACTTGTTGTTACACCACCTATTATTTCTATTGGAAATCATGACTCATAAGAACAAGCAGCACAAAAGTTCAAAAGATACTGAATGAATTTGTAATGAAAGGAGTAAGTATCAGGTTACACTCGATTTTCTACCTGTTATTAGGAGTAATATAATATTCAGCAAATCTTCACCAAATCACACAGTTGAACTGAACATTTTAGTATATTTACAAATAAAGTAGAAGGAATTCTAGGCCCTCTGGAGAAAAGCTTGAAATCATGAATGTAACACAGAAAAAAAAAAAAAAAAAAAAAACACAGTCAAAAGCCATAAGTTATTGGGTTATTTATTTCTTAACCTAGGTTTTGGGAACTTGTGAAGTTATAAATACTGCAGAGTTTAAAGCAGTGACCTATCCTATATACTCACTACAGTGGGGCTTTTGTATTATTTTCACTGAAAGAAATGAAATTGTGTGAGAATGTACTGTTTGTAAGTAACTGCTGTTTTCACAGTATATAAATCAAAAGCCTACAAATTACTAGAAGTTATAGATTCAAGAAGATAACTTTAAAGAACTTCAGTTTTTAATATATCAGCTGGTCAACTGGTTTTAGAAACAGTTTTAATTTGGATGGCATGCACTGATTAAGAAAAACAGTTTGATATCATTGTCAAGACTCTGGATGGACATGTATTTGCTTATACAGGCTATTTCAAACCTGAACGACTAAGGTTAAATGTTGACACAGCCATGCCCTGAAAGTCCAAGAGTCTTACCATTGAGTTTCCCAGTGGCAAGCTTAAAGGAATACCAAATGATTTTTGAAAATCCTCTCCTCCTCTGTATTCAGAAAACTACACTATTCTTATTCAGATGTGAATCTGTCTGAAGTTCAAGGTGATTTGATTCCCATGGTTATTCATCCCTGTCTTTCATGAGGCTGACCACAGGAGAAGGAAACAGTGGAAGAGCTCTGTCAGGGGAATAAAGGAGACATGACACCCTGAGAACTATATTGTCATTTCATGAATACTTGTATCATTAAATGTTCACTTTGGAATACATTTCCCTGCAACACGCACGAGACCAAAGAGGAAAAAATGGGCACCTTAAACATTCATTGGTAGAACCAGCTGCTATTTTGTCAAAGCCAGCAGAAACAGTAGCACAAATAACAACTCCCCAGCCCCTCTGCAACATGAACACATACATGTGCAAAAGTAATGTCCCCTTGAGTTTTATACCAAACCCACCCATTTGTATCAAGTGCTAGGTAACAGTTCAATTTTCAAGTGGATGAGGGAATTTTCTATGGGAATCTCCAGACAGACATTCACAAACTCCCTACAAATCACTTACTAGCTCTAAAAGACAGCTCATCTTCTCGGTTTAAAACTAATGTGGGAATGAGAAAGAATGAGAAACCGGGAGGAAGACATTAGAAATGCCAGCTAATTAGTCTAGAAACTATGGTTTCACCTGGTATTTCTGGTGAAACCACCATCAAATCTGCACACACTGAGCCCCAATTGGTCCAAATATAGTTTATGACTGAGACTAGAAGTATGTGCTCAGCACCGAAGACAAAATGCAGTGAACAGTTTTACATCCCTAGGAGGGGAAAAGTCCTGTGTCAGGAGGAAGTATGCAACTGTATTTCCAATATCCATTATTTTCTTAAAATTGGAAAGCTGTTCTGCTAAGCTCTGTATTCAGTTGTGGGGTTTTTTTGTTTTGTGGGTTTTTTTTCCTTTCCTTTTTGTCCTGGTTTCAGCTGGGATAGAGTTAATTTTCTTCCTAGTAGCAGGCACAGTGCTGTGTTTTGGATTTAATAGGAGAAGAATGTTGATAACACACATGTTTTAGTTGTTGCTGAGTACTGCTTATGCTAGTCAAGGACTTTTCAGCGTCCCATGCTCTGCCAGGTGCACAAGAAACTGGGAGGGGGCACAGCCAGAATAGTTGACCCAAACTGACCAAAGGGCTATTCCATACCATATGATGTCATGCTCAGTATATAAGCCGGGGGGGTTGGCCAGGGAGCAGTGGTCACTGCTCGGGAACTGTCTGGGTATCGGTCGGCGGGTGGTGAGCAATTGCATTGTGCATCACTGGTTTTGTATATTGTTATTATTATTATTTCATTGTTACTATTATCATTACTATTTTACTTTATTTCAATTATTAAACTATTCTTATCTCAACCCAGGAGTGTTTCTCACTCTTCCTCCTCCGATTCTCTCCCCCATCCCACCGGGGCAGGGGGAGTGAGCGAGCAGCTGCGTGGTGCTTAGTTGCTGGCTGGGGCTAAACCACGACACTTTTCTTTAAAGAAAATGAAAAAAAAAAAATTACCAGAGAGAATCTTGTTACCTAGTATTTAAAGCCACAAAATGTGTTTTTAGATTAACAATATAACACTACAGGCCACCACCACCACCAGTTTCGAAGGCAAACTGCTAAATTTGAATTTTAACAGGTTAAAACCAAGATAATATGGAAAGCACTGTCTACATTGCCAGAGTAGCGGTTTTTGACAGAACCACAGTGGTGGGAAGCAGAAGCTGCTGGAGGTGTTTTTAAAGGATAGTTGAGGTACCCATCATGGTCTTAAGCAGCTGGTTCTGTTCAGCTGCCTCAGGCACAGCCCTTGTAAGTGCCCAGGAACAGGTTCCAAATTCTGTTCCTGCCGCTAGCTGTAATTATATATCACCCCATTATGGCTATTTAATGTTTTGAAATACGTGATATCCTGGGACTAATGCACCTATGTGCTGGAAGAACAGAACAGCATATTACAGAGTATACTATTGGTCTGCAATTCTGCTTGAATTTACTATTGCTAGTTTTTCCAGACTTAAGAAAAAGCATTCTAAAGGATACATGTCCCGATTTATTCCCTCTGCTTAGGAACTCAGATCTGCTTCTGCTGTAATCAGTCACACCAAAGACAACAAATGAAAATAGGTTATAGCTGGTGCTCAACATAACAAGCAGTTACTTATCATAACATGCGCCTTAGCAATGGGGAGGACGATTATTCCCATATTACAGACGTGGAAACTAAACTCCATGCTCAACACATCATGTAGGTGGTAACAATGGAAGCAAATCCATGCACTCCCAGAATCTACACAAGTCTGTAGTTATCCCAGTGCATGAGCTGCTTGTATTGCTCTAGCAGCATTAGCCTTGGGCAACCAAGACAAACCTGACTACAGTTTCATTTGTGTATACATTTCTACTAAGTCATTTATGAAATATTTATTTGTACTGATACTAATAGCTCATTTTTTTTTTTCTGCAAAGAAACAAAAGGTATCCCCTTAAATGGCACCTTTCTACCAAGACTCCTCCCTCTCCTTCTGTCTGACGGAAGACAAGACTCAGGACAAGGATTATCAAGAACAGTAAATCTTAGCTAAGGCCACACACATACAGACTCACAGGAACTTGCTACTGAAGTATATCCCAAAGAAAATAAAATTAAACAAAATACAAGAACAAATTCATTTCCACTTGCAAGGATTTGCATATACACAATAATTTCTAAGCACTACTTTAGAAATTAACCACAAATTCTTTATGCATGAGCACTCCTTGAGGCTGAATACTCTACAAAGTAAAGGTATTTAAAAAAGAAACCCTTCAATGTCTTGAACGCACATTGACACAATAGTTCAAGCTAAACATGGAAGACTGATCGTTACCCTTAAAATTATGGTAATTAAGCAATATTGACACTAACCAATATGCATTGTCACAGTCTGATGTAACAAAACCACTATATTTTTCCCCAAGTCTCTATTCATTCATACAGTGACAAATCCTTTCTTTCATTTGAAACCCCTTGGATATCAGTAATTTTTAGATCACTGCAGTTACTATCTTTAGGTTATTTTTTTAAATGGTAACTTTTTTTTTTTAAATGTTATACAAACAGAAAGCAACATAAACATAGGCTGGATCTTCCATCAAAACCAAAATTAAGCAGCTAGGTAAAAGTTACCTGGTGTTCCAGAAATATTGCCACTCACAGCTCAAATTGCAGCTGGTGAGATTCTTGCTTGCATTTAGGATATTTGAGTGTGTTGAATCCTCCCTACCCCCAAGTCTTTGAAAACAGCTTATAAAGACAATGAAATCAATTTGAGTACTAATGAAATAACTGTTGTGGTTTGAGAAGTTCACACTGATAAATATACAACTATCTGATACTTACAAACTGAGAAAGAAATGCTCTAGCATACTTTCTCTTCTACATCCTACTAAAAAATTTTAAAAATACCAAGAGCATCAACAATAGTGATAATAATTTTTTCCTTTCAGCACCAATTATTTTTTGTTAAAATTTTGAATTTTTTTTTAAAAAAAAAGTTCAATATTTATCACTTAAAACTAGCATATTCCAGAATCAGCAACGGACATGAAATCTGATAAAGCAATATTTAAATCCTACATACTTTAAGAATGAAGATGTTCCAAGATAAAAATCTTAAAGAGACACATCTCACCACTTTTCAAGGTATTGCTTCAAATGGCCACTTTTTTTTTTCCCCCGTATGTTCTAAACTTCCTTTATCATCTCAAAGAAGAATATTTTATATTCATCAAAACCAAAAAGGAAAGGTGATAATCCTACTTGGCATTACTGCAAAAAAATCAGTACTTGAATCAATCTAAGTAACTTCACTGGAAACAGATAAGGTAAAGGAAGCCTGTACTCCTCAACAACTGCAGAATACAGGAATACTTACTTGTCAGCTTCCAAACTTCAGTCACTTCCAACAAGCTCTCAGTTTATACAGTCAAGTGGCACCACCAGGGTCTTGCTGCATTTGGAACACATCAACGTTTCATGCATAATGTAACTGCTTCATGTAGTCTCTAAAACTATCTCACGGAAACTATAGAAAGCATGCAGAAAGGGTAAACCACTAGAGAGTACTGAGTCCATTTCACCACAGTAGGAAAGCAACTCACAACACAAATAACTTGAACCTTAAATTCCACTGGTGTTAGCAATTGCCCCATTCTCACATTTCCTATATAGCTTCCTACATGGCAAAGGTCAGATGACCCAGTCCCAGCAGATTTTGTTTAACAAGGGTGGAGCCAAGAGACCTTGTGGAATAGGCTCATCTACTCGGCTTCAATGTATTCAAGGTTGATTGATTGCTTTTTGCCACCAATAGAAATAACCTGAGAAGGGGCTTAGTGGTTAGAGTTGACCTAATTAATTAGCTCCAAAGCAGTACACAAGAGTCATATTTCTGTTAGTCATTCTATGAGGAAAATTTGCATTGAGCCTGAATTTTGTCTGCGGTGAATAAGCTACCTTAAAGGCAAAACTGTCATCATGGATTTTTCTCTGTCTAGTAATAACAGATAAAGAAGACAGCAATCAGAATTACTTTTCTTGACACTAATGTTATTTAGATTTGCCTTTCTGAGATCTCTGCTCTGAGACCTGGAATATTCTTGGCATTCATATACTGCAGAACTAGAGATCTACTTAAAGAAAAATGAAACAAACAGTGAGGCACGATTATGAAGTTATTAGGAAAAGTATTTCACTTAAGCTAGTAATGAGAAAAAATTCTGAAAGATCACATAGCTACTCTGTAGAAATGGGATACTAGTCTATTTACATAAATTACTAAGCTTGAGCATGGGGTAGATTCAACTGAGGAAAACAGGAGTAAGTGGCAGATCACTGCAAACGTGGTGCATTCTAGGCCACTTGTGCAAAAAAAAAGATGACTCTCACATAAATACGGTGCCCTGTTTAAGTGTTTTGCAGTTCTTCTGATGTGGGGAGTATATCATCAAACATATTAAAATCCACTTAACCTGCTGAAGTACCTGAAAAGACAGACAGTAGTTTGAATATACCTCCACCAGAATTACATCAGCAAGAGATGGAACCATGGGGTGACCTATACCTCCAAAACATAAAATTTGGTTATGTGCTCTGTACTAATGAACCTTAGTTTGGATTTTCTCCCAAAAGAATAATTAATATTTGCATGAATTTGACAAGCACTCATACTGCTTCTGGACTGTTTAAATTATACGAGAGGATGGGAAGATATGGCTAGTAGGAGGGACTTCAAGAAATTCTCTAGTTCACCCCTCTCTGAAAGCCTTCCTTTGCCTTCTGGCCAGAACCTATAGGCTAACTTTGTTGTTACTCTGTTACATTACCTAAAACAGTTTGCACAGTAATAGTTACTTTGCCTTTGTATGTACCTAGCTACTTGCCTACCATGTACCTTCCAGAACAGCAACCCAGAGCAAAAGGAGCAATGAGCCTCTATTTCTCTGTCTTCTGCAGTGGTCCCAGATGAAAGTCACTATTCAGGCCTCAGTGGTGGCTTCTGTTGTTACATGACCTTTAGGCAACTTTCAGTGTTAAAACAGCAAAGCTGTGGTGCCTGTAACAAGCTGGCAGAGTATGTACAGAAATGTGGTAGATACTGTTTCTGGTTTGAAAAGGAGAGACCAGATCCTCAGCTGACATGTTGATTATAGAGGCTTCATTCACTGATGCTGAACTTTGGATGTTTTTACAAATTATTAAACAAGATGTAGGACTCAGGAAAAAGTACAGCATCAATATTACCAAAGAAACCAAACCAAAAGACATGTGAGCATGAGCCACTTCAGTAAAGTGGACATGTCTTCCACTGAAGAAGAAATGAGCATTGCAATTTAGAAGTCATTCTGCTTTATAAGCGAAAAAAATCCTCTCAATTGGATGTAAAATTCCTTTCTGAAGCCATTTGGACCTCACACTTTTTGGATATTAGTGGTTTAGTTGCCTATATTATATCTATTTCTGTGATAGAAAAGTCAAATTTTGTATTTTTTTTTCCCCCCTCAGAGAAGGATGTCAAGGAAGCTAGGAATGGCATAAGGGTCTAGAGCTGATTCTAATTTGTAAAACTTTTGTATAATAACGAACAAAGGCATCTGCAGTTTCATTCTCCTTAGTGATTTAATGACTACTTGGAGAACAAATACAATACTTTTTTAAATTTTCTTGGCTTTTGTCTTTAATACAGTTAGCCAAAAAGTGAACACCTTTGCAAAGATGAAGCAGGTAGCTTTGATTACGTCAAGAGAGAGACAATTTTTTTTTGAGTAAGCCTTACATAAATCACAGATGTACTAGCTTACTTTTTTCTTGAGTGTTGCCAATGCTGTCTGCACAGACTTCTTAAAATTGTGCCACATGCAGAAAACTTGGAAGTATTCCACTCCAGAGCAAAACAACTGTTTTACCTAAGTTTCCTCCATATAGTCATTAGTAAAAGGATTTTAGTGAGTGATCTTTACTGTTTGAAACAAAAGTAACATTAATCCTGCCTAACAGAGAAATGTTTCTCCTTGCCTTCCAGTAATCTGAACCTCAAACACATGTTAAAAAGGCGAGAAAATCCATTCCTCTGTGGTTTTGGTGAACTCCAACTACCTTGTGTGTATTTAGAAAGGATATATTGAATTCTTTCAGTTTTAATGACACAGATTCAAAAATAAATTTTCCCTGTAATGCCATGATGATCTTTCTATAGAGATGTTCTACTATCTAACATAGCTTTCCATACTGAATACTGAAGTTTGGTACACTAAAGTACAAAATGCTTTATACTGCTTTTAAAATACTGTATGCTAGTTGATTTCTAAAAAGTTTCGTATTTTTCTAGCATCCAATCAAACTGCGTGGTGATCTAAACAATTTGAGGTTTGAAAACCTCTTCTTTGACTACTCTCCTTGCTGCATAAACATGCTGAGTTTACATTCCATAATAATCACCTGTCTCAGCATTTTTATTCATTTCTTATTGGCAGGCAAAATAAATTTAACCTGGAGATGAACAGAGAGGTGCACAGGAGACAATGACTCCTAAGAGCTAAATTTAGATCAATAGATACAATTTTGATCTCCTAGTGCTCCCCTTGGAAAGTCAACACCGCATTTTCTATTCCATATCTGCGTAACAGAACTTACTGGTTTGGTACATTTAATGGTTTTCATTGTGAACTGTTTTACCTTAAATTTCCAAATGTATGAATTCAAATATTTCCTCATTCCTTTCTGAAATCTGCTTAACGTTTTTTTGTTACTATTTTGTGTTAATGACAATATTACTTTTCCTGATCTGCAACTGTTTGCCTTACATCAGCGTTCCCAATGAAATTCCATACTGCATGGTACCATAAATCTTAGTTCTTTGGTGTTTAAAGGTGAAGGTGAGCATCTATGTCCAGATTCTCAGTGGTATCTGTGCCTTAATTTCCAAGGGAGTTAGGTGAATGAACACAGCTGACAAACTGTATCATGGACCTTTCAAAGTCTGACCCTATGGCCTCTGACTATGGTACTTACTTAGGTTGCATATAACGTATACACATATAAACTCCTGGGTCCTGATCCACTCATCATTCAGGTCAAGAACTTGACTAAAAGTTATGACTTTTCTTCAGTTATGTGCATCCATTTCTGTTTTGTCAGGTCATGGGAAGATTGGCCGGCTTGGGGGAGCTTGCATGCACTTGGCTCTTAGACTGCAGCCGAAATGTTTATTGTCCATCTAGATCTGGAAGTTGAGGTGGTCAGAGTCTCCAAGTTCAGATACAGTCTAAAATTACTCTGGCCCAACTGATTTTTGTGTTCCTCACATTAGCTGTTCTTGCACCTTCTCTTCAGACACAAGGATATGCATTTCTTTCACATTTTTTCATTGGTAAACAAGCCAGGATAAATTAAAGCCCCTTTCTTCAAGTCAGCAAGACTCCTGCCTTTGGTATCAGTTGAAAATACAGACCCTAACAACTGGAGGTAAGCAGCATTCCTTCTGTATAGTATAATTTCTTTTCCCTTTTGAAGCTTTACAAGGAAGTAATAAAAAAGCAAAGGCATAAAACACAGTACTTGAGGCACAGGCTACTTTTGACCCTGCAGCATATTATAGGTATGAAATTATCATTCCAAACAAGTATAATATACATAATGTGAAATGCTCCAGTATGCTCTCCATATCCAGTTGCCCAGAATAACTTGCAATCTGCCAAAGGCCAGAAAAGTGTGACCTTCATTTTAAGACTGTAGAGCAAAAAAGGAAGAGGGGAAAAAAAAAAAAAAAAGAAAAAGAAAAATACTAACAGAAGGAGCTTTTCTACTACCTGTGTTTTATGAATCTGCAATTCCTTCTGGTGTCCATAAGGTATTGCAACAAAAGAAGATGCTGCAACAGGTAGACCTGGACTGGTCTTCCAGACCAGGCTGGAAGACATTCCTCTCACTGAAGTACAGCAGAGTTCACAAAGTGCATAGGAAACAGACCCCCCCCCCAATATACTTACAAATTAATTTGACATGTTAGCATTATTTACCTGTCTGGTCTTGTGTTCAGTACTTAATCTATTTTTGGGGGAACATATAATGCAATGAATGGTCAGTTGGATGACTGACAACATAACTTTAAAGGTCTGAGCAGTTTGTATAGAACCAAGATACAGAACAGTACATTCTCTCCAAAGAAGACATAGAAACTATCTGTTGCTTCTCAGGTTAATAGCTTTTTGTTTCACCTTAAAAGGTTAACACCAGATGTTTTAGTATACTTTATATCTATATATCAACATTTTCCTCTCAAGTTTCCAAGTGGGAGTGCAATATGTTTCAATATAGCCTTAGATCAGAGTGCTGATTCTAACAACGGTTCTTAATGCAGATTTCCAGAGCAAACAGAAGCAAACCAGGCCTGTCTGCTTTGAATGGGATGCAGGTAGAAAACACATGTAAATGAGAAAAATAAACCAGTAGGAATGTTTTCAGATAATTTTCATTGTCCAAAGGCTTTAAATTGGTTGAATCCTTAAAAGTAAGTTAGTTAATGTAAACTCAGGTTGCATCACCGAATTTGAAGTAGTGACATGGACTTGCATCATTTCAGAGCATCAGTTGGTTTATATTGGCACTGCCTGTAACTCTGCAAGCGTGAAGGAGAGAAACATATCTTTCTACTTTGTTTCTGGCTTCGGGCAATGGATGTCACTGAAAGGAATTTTTCCTTTTGGCTGTTACTCCTGGATGGCACTACGCCAGCAAAAAGCAAAAGCCTTGGAAATAGTTTTGTATGCCTTTGTGGGTGTGGATGACATGCTAACACATGCTACACACAGGGCAGCTGTCGGTAGATGTTTCCTTGCTGTGTTCGCAGTGAGGAGTAGGAAGAGGGCTTTTGTAACCCAAGAATTTATCTTATGAGGTGCCTTAAAATATTTTTTTTTTTCCTTTTTGGTCTTTCAAATCATCAAATCTTTCTTGCTAGGCTGTCACAGATACACAAGCACAAACATCCACCTTGAATCCAGCCAGGTACATAGAGCAGTTCTGTTCATCTCAAGAAGAGCTTTCTGAAAACCTGAGAGACACTGGAAGGGAAGGATGATGTATTAATGAGAAATTCAATCTAGCTTGCTTTTGTTATTTTTCTGTTTGTTTTGTTGAAAGCAGTAATGTCTTTTTTTAATCCTAATTTCAAGAACTGCCTATGCAAGCTTTTATGTGTAACACAGGGCTCAGAAAGACACTGGTCATAACATTTTGCATCCTTCACCCCAGTTACAATAAACTAAACAGCCAGATAGGGGCTTTCATAGTCCAGTCATACTGACAACAGCAGCGAACTCCTTCAGGTAGCTCTAATTTGAAGAATTCAGCTGTGAACTACACAACTTCAACTGTTGAGACCCTGAAGGTAGTATGGATGCCGTGGTAGTATGGTAGAGGTGGTGGAGTCACCATCCCTGGAAGTGTTCAAAAAATGGGTAGATGTGGCACTTTGGGACATGGTTGGGTGGGCATGGTGGTGTTGGGCTGATGGTTGGACTGATGATCTTAGAGATCCTTTCCAACCTTAATGATTCCTAGTTTTTACTTTCAATAAAAAATAATCCAGCCACCAACCCAGGAAACATGAAATTGCTACTCTACCCTTAACTGGTTTAGTGGTGGACTTGGTAGTGTTAGGTTAATGGTTGGACTGGATGATCTTAAAGGTCTTTTCCAACCTAAACAATTTTATGATTCTATGCACCTTAACCTCAGCAGATTCCATTACTGGGGGTGGGACCAGTTCCTGGTTTTTCCTGCACCAAAATTTGGGGATGATTAGTACCATAGTCCATGCATCTACCTTGTTCTCTAAGAATATCTATTTCCCTGGACATTTCTCCTTCTCTCTAGGCATACAAAAGTTCCCTTGCCTTTAATAAAAATAGCCCTGAAATCACAGAGGGGGAAAAGCCATCGCTTACACTCTTTCCTGTAAATTCCCACTTTGGCTCCTTTTATTCTTTATGAGTCATCATCGCTTATTACTTCAGTTGCCCTACAGCTCCTGGAAATCATGCAAAAAACTTCCCAAAGTTACACTTAGGTAATTTGCTGATATCATAGACACTTTTAACAACCACTTCAAGCAGCAATTCGCTTGACCCAATGCGTATATCAAAATAAAAACAGCTACTGGTGGACTTGGGGGGGGAAGTTGTTTAAATTAAAAAGCAATGTTTTCTATTAGGACATTTCACCAAATATGTAATACTTGGTAGCAACCAGACTCCAAATGAAAGGCAAGACAAAATGGCTCATGGCATTTAATTTTATTTATATCATTAAGAGGATAATTGACAGGAGCACCCACAGTCTGCAACAATTTAAACATCTGGAACCACTCACCCCTGTGACAGCAAAATGGGATCCCTGTATCATTTTAGGGGAATGCCATTACTCTCAAAACATGACAGCTTGTGGTACAGTACTGAAAGTCTTAAGACCAGGTAGCACTGAACTCACCTGGGAAGGGAGGAGAGCAAGTCTCATTAGATAATTGTGTAACATATCTGGCTACAACAAGGATCCTCCTTCAAGAAAGGAAACTCAGGTTTTAGCCTGAAGCAACTGTTTATAGAGACAGGCTGGGAACTAGTTCTTTTTAACTCAGAGTCCATTTTAACAGCTTTAGAGCTAAAGAAATGGTTGATTGCTCTGTTGAATCATATTCCAGGAGGAAAAACCCTTGCTCACATTAAAATAAAAAGTATATAAAAAGGTAAGTAAACCCCAACAAACTTTATAATGTCTTCTCTTGGGGCGGGGTGGGGGGTGGGGGGGCAGGGAGAGAGAGAGAGGGGTAGGGGGAGAGAGAGAGGGAGGGCAAGAAGCTGCAGACACATTAAAGGGCAAGACAACTTCCAAAAATACATTGCATTGCTACAAAACTGCTTTATTTAGGGTATTCCTGTCAAGGCACACACTGTTTTGCAAACCACCATAAACTAGACGTGCAGAGCTGTAAAGCATATAAGTCATTGTTTAGCATGTTTCTGCAGACTTTAAACTTTGTGAGCCAGCCATGCTGAGATGAGAGTTTGAAACCCAAACTGTGGCTTAGGATATGCTGTGCACCACAGAATTTCTGCCCCATAAGATATCTTGTTTAGGAAATATAGACTCTGTGGCCACCTGACTTTTAAAGCCTCTAAGTTCCCATCTCAACCTCTACATTGGGTTTAATTTCTTGGTTTCAGAATAGACAGTCCTATGCAGCCCTAAACACTCAACTATCACAGAGTTTTGGTCGAGGCTGCCATTTTTAATAATCAGTTGCAAGAATGTGTTTGCTTCTGTTTGGGTGTTTAGGAGACATACTTCTGAGGTGTTTCTTTGCTGTTGTGACAGTTAGGAGCTTCTTTTAAAAGTGAATTCAGGGGCTCCTGAGGTAATAACCTGAATCAGCACAGCTGAACCTGTGGGTACAGGTAACTACATCAGGCATTATGTACCACGTAATAAATTTAAGAGAGCTGAAAATGCTGTTCTTTGTGTAGCAAGCAGGAATCTACTTTTTTCCAAAATCACACAAAACTCCCTACCCTGAGAAAGTGTGGTATAATAAGACTTCTACTAGGTAAGGACGAATGCTTTATAGGTTGCTATTTCCTTCCTCTTTGCACACAGACTAATAGCCAGGGTTTCTACCAATTCATTAGTGTTCCTTGCAATGGACAGTATGATAGGTCCTTAGTCAGATTTTTAAATGGGAAAAACCAGAACTATGGAGTCACTGTCTGGCAAAGGATGATTCAGGGGGATTTTTAAAATATTTTTTTAATATATTTTCTTAAAACCTTTGAGTTTAGGGCAAAAAAGAAATACTACAAGGGTGGAGAGAGAGAGAAGGAAGGACTTCAGAACCTCCATAAAATGAGATACAGGTGCTGGGCTGTTGCTAAACAGCTGCCATATTATAGGCTGGAACAGTATTTATGTAATCAAAACCTATAATCTATTCTTTTTATTACACTGATGGAATTGATTCAGCTGGAAAACTTTAATTATCAAGGCATTTTTATTATTGATACTAGTCAAAGTACATTTTAAAATAAAGAAAGTAAAACTTAAACTGTAAACACTGAATTAGAATTGAAGTGGCAGCCTAACATAAAATCTATCTACACAGTTTTGGTATAGTAAACATTACTATTCAAAAACAAGTGATGATGTAAGTCACTGGGTTCTTTCACTAATTCAAACATAACACAGCTTAGAACCAACCTTTGAAACTCCATCCCAGCTTACTGTTTCACTTTACAGAGGTGGTGATGAAATACTCCTGATGTTTGACTTGCTTCCTATTCTGTTACAGAAGCAGTTTGCTCCATAAATTAGGCTACTCCTAATCTGAAAATTTCTCTCTGTACACAGAAGTTCTGTGGAAAAAGTACAAAGTTGCTAAACTTGAATGTTCCAGGAGACAGAAATAACAGTCCCTACTAGCAAAAACTTGTTGCTCAACAAGAAAGAACTCATGCCCTTATAGAGTGTTGCAAGTAACTCCTTTTTCAAGAAGGTAAAGCTTTTCAAATTACCAAGTGACATACTCACTTTCATGGCTAGTAGCTCTGTCTGGAAAAAAACAAAAATCCAGGCCCAGTGTAGTAATAGCATTGTTCCTTCCTGTTCCTGTAAATGTTAAGGAGGAACCAAAACATATTCATTCACAAAAAAAGAATAGAAATATGCACCATGTGGGAATTAGCCACGTTGCAGGACAATTCCAAACCCTTAAAAGTTTCAGAAATTACGCAGCTGTCTACATAAATAGAAGTTTTATTTTATGTTCAGAACAAATCATTAAGACCTGGAAGAGATACAGGGTTACTTATAATACACTAGGATGGATTATAATGAAAGGACTCAAGAGGGAACAGATTACTGTAAACCCTTAATTTCTCCTGTCTTCACCCATTATTCTCCAGGAGCTCTTAAAACCACAAATACTGATCAAATTTATTCAATTACATTCTTTTATTAAATAAATTAAATGTTCACATAGTATCATAAGCATATATACCACCTTACTATCTATTTAGGACCAGATTCTAAGATGTTGCATTTAAATGAAAGTGAAATAATATGGCCTAAAGTGTACAAAAATATGCCAATATTTATACAAATGTTTAAATGCCTCCCAGTCCTCAAAAGCTTACAGCCAAAGTGATTGTGAAGGAGTTAAAGTGCTGACAGGTAGGTACTCAGTGACTTCTTTATGCTGTCTCTTCACTCACAAGCACTAGAGACTTGTACAGTGCACATATTTAGGACGATTAATCTACTTTTGACTTTTTTGTTACAATTCAGAAAACTAAATTTATGAGCCCAACTCCCCCCCGCCACTTGAGAGAAATAGGCACCTAACCTAACTATCAAAATTAAGCATGAAATTACCTCCCTACACTGCTGCCACCAATTATATCCTAATAAAATTAGCTTTTAGCTAAACACATCAATACTGGCATACAAAGCATTTCTACCCACAGGTCACTAGCTCTAATCTGTACATGTTTGAAAGAAAAAGCTACTGTATGTAAAAGTGGTGGTTAGTGTTTGGTTTCAGTGGTTGCTATGACAATGCTGCCACGACATTTTGCATAACCTTAGAAATGAATCCAAGGATTGAATAAATACTGACACCAAGTTCTCCACTTTCCCCAAGTCAGTGGTCCCCACAGATCAGGGAGAAGTCTTACTTGTGGAACAGGCTGAAGGAAATGCAACTGCAGTTGTCTATTATATCTGCTCTGTGAATAACCAGAGGTTGAATTTCAGCATCCAAGTCTGTCAGCAGCATTAAAAATTATACTGCAGTAAAACAAAAAGTAGGAAACATGAGCTCTCTCCTGCTGTCATTCTGATGCCAGCTACAGAATTAAAAAAAAACAAAGCAGGGGGGCGGGAGGGGGGGGGGTGGGAGGAAAGGAAGGTTTGCAGTTAATTCTATCCTTGTACACAAACATGTACTTCTCTTCCTGCTTAAATTTGGAAGGAAGTCCTTTTATACACAGTATGCTTCCTTACAGCATTCCCAAAGAAGAGACAAAGAGACATTTTTATTGGAAAAGGATCAGTTATGTTTTCCAGGTCCTATTATGCTTAGGGTGACACTGGAGCAGTAAGTACTCCTTGAAAGAAGCAAGGACTTTAGCAATAGAAATGACTGTTGGAGTGTTGCTGTTGGGTTGGTTTTGGTGGTACAAGCTGCAAAGTTCCTTCACTCACCTCTGAGTCATAGAGAGACAGACATGCTTTATTTTACAGGATGACCAGGAGAGACTGGCAACCCTCACTTCACTGTAAATCACACTGACATATAAATCCTTAACAGGAACTATCTAGCAAAGAGCTAGAACTATGTTCACCACATGTTCCCGATTTTCTTGTTCCCTCTAGGTGTCAATCCTGCAAAGACATCTATGATTACCTGCATATAAGTGGCCCAGCCTAGGCTTATGCACATAGTTGGAGTATATCATATAAAATTGTTTTATAAGGCTAGTCTGTAACACCCAGTCATGACATTCTATAAATAACCTAACAGGAAGGACTCAATAGGGGCTCCTAACTCCTATTTGTAAATGGAACTTGCGGCCCCAAAAGTTTAAGTCACTCTTGAAAACTAACCACAGGCATCTTTCAAAATCTGAGTCAAGATCTTCAGGAAGCAACACTGCCAGAGACCGATGAAATTCTTCAGAATATGAATGTACAACTTTATTAGGGGTACAGAGCACATATGTGGTTAAAGAAACCGTAAGATTTCCACACCTGTCAGAGATTTTTAAGTTTTTCAGAGTCTGCAAAATAGTACATATATATAATTTCTATATAATTTAAAGTATGAGCTACACTTACTTTCAGTGTATTACTATTGTCACGCCCTATCACTCAAGATCATGTCACTCACTTTCACCAAGTCTTAGATTTTCAAATGCAATAAAATTAAGAGTTTTTAAGTATTTGCCTGCTAAGTTGTATATACCTATCCTGAAAATGATGCATCCATGATGAAATATTCTCTAGCAGGCAGGAGTTGGACTCAAATACTTGGTGGCCCAATTAATGGAGAAAACTATGCACAAGCTCATTCCAAAAGCATATAAATAATAGCAATCAAATGCAAGCAGAAACACATGCCTGGGCATTGAAAGTATGCTTTGAACCCTTGGTAGAATAAAAATACGTTCCTACTCAGCTGCTACCATTTCCTGCTTCTGAAAAGAATTCTGCCATCCGTTAATGCTCTATGTAATGTAAGCATCCCAGGATCTGGACCCCATTTGAAAGTAGACTGGCCAAATGGCAGTCAAAAACTTGTATCTGAGGTGCTTCCCAAAAGTATATGTTATAGTGGTAAATGCCCCAAACAGAGGAGAGAGAAAACGGACTCTCAATTCCACTCCTGCTGCTGGTTGATGCAGACTCTTACTCAATTTAACAGAGGGTATGAGCTCAGGTGTAGAGACAGTCTGTTAATAATACAAACAGCAATAACACAGAAAATAAACTATTACAAATGGCTTGCTAAAGGAATATAATCTGTTAATATATTTGTGAATACCCAAGTAAAATGTATTTTAAAATACAATGTACCTCCTTTTAACTGAACCATGTTCATGGTTTATGCTGCACTTGCCACAATTCTTGCAAAGTCGTTACTCAGCTGACAGAAAAAGTTCTTTGGAAGACTTTATAGATTATAGTTATTTGTTATTAGTGAAACTTCATGTCAGTTGCCCTCAATATTTCCACCTACACTTGGAGATTCAGTATGTTAGTCTTTAAATTAAATGCAACACAGTTGAAATGAGAAGGAAAAAAAAAAAGATAAAAAGAATGTAATTCTGTTTCTTCCCCTGAGTTAGTTCTGTTTCACACTCTTCATGCAGCTGTCCTAGGAGATTTTTATGGCTTATGGAAAAAAAAAACAAAATCAAAACCAAAACCCAAAACACTTTCAACCACATGCAAGATTAGGTGCTTAAAAAAAAAGATTTTCTGCAAATGCTAGCAGCTTCTTGATTGCAAATACCCACTTTCATCACAGAAGGTAACTGCAGGATGGCCAGCATCATCCAAAGCAAATTCACAAAAAATGCACACACACACAAAATTAGGACTCACATCCTAAAAGAGGTGGATACACAAATATCTGGTAGAGAACTGTAGTGAAATAAAGATCAAAATTCTGTCCCAAGATGGAAAGACAGCAAATTAGATATATATATCTGTAACAAAGACTACCGACCAATGCATTTTTCTTGCTGCAGTGCAAAGATAATACACTGAAAGCCTGTTACCATTAGCAAAAGTGCTGATCTTCTGTTAATAATCAGATTAAGAGGCTTCTTTGAAGGGTTTCATTAAATGTCATACAGACATGACACGTAGCCACTGACAGAGCTCTATACATGTAGACATTGTGTTGCATTATAGAAGCTACTTTTGCTCTGGGATTCCTAATGGCTAACTCTTTTGGTCTTTTTACCTTAAGAACTTAGTAGCTTTGGCCTATTTTCCTTGAGCCTCTTCAGGGTGGGTCACTGGTGAGTGGGTTGCATTTACTTACCACGAAATTTCTTGCACACTGATGATGATGCAAAGTAAGCAAAGAATCTAGCAACTGCTGAGGAAAACAAGCCTTTGAAGGCGAGAAGCCCTGAATGAATACTGAATCCAGGCAGACCATCTCTCAACCTAGCATAACACCCCAAAGGATTGTTTGCTAAGCAATGCCAAACTTTTCAACAAGCTTCTAAGAGTTAAGTGTTTACAAAGAAAAATGGTTGCAGGTTTTATTACTAAATGCTTGCAGAGATACTCCAACTGCTTCTAAAAGGAAAGAGCAGTTCCATATACTGAATTCACAAATTTAAACAGGACATTTTTGTATGCAAAAAGTTAATGCTTAATGAAATGGCCATACGGTGTGAAAGCACTGGGATGGGGGGTGAACGGGAAATAATGACTCTGCTTGTCAAATAATAAGCTGTTTAAAATGAAAAATCTGCTATGGATGTACTCTCCTAATCTGTATTTTGAACAACAGCCAAAGTCAGACTTGATACTGAAACAGGATCAGAGTTGTTTCAGATCTGCCAGGGTCTAGATTAGACTGTCATTACTAGATTTTCGGTTAGATGATAAAATTAACAATTTTTTTTTTTTTTTTTTTAAAGCTTTTTGCTCTCTTAATCGGACTCAAAAGTCAGATCCATAAGATATGCCTCTTTTAGCTCTGGTTCCATCTCAAATTTGAATTTCTGTGTATAGTTTAGAATCCAAACCATGCTGAATTTTAAGGAACCGAAACTTGTATAGGATTGTCTGATTCTGTCCCCCTATTCTCTTAAAGCAAAAGGCACTTAGCATTTTAACACCCTTACTTCTTGTTCTGGTATTCCCCAGCTTGAAGCAGGTTGTGCTTAACAAAAGGAAAGCAAATACCACTTCTGCACAAGGTTTGTTAGTTATGTTACATATGCTATGTTTTATAATAAAGTATTTTTTAATGAAAATTTAAATCTCTAAGAAGTTTCAGCAGCTGTACTTTTGAATATTTAGTCTGACTGTTCAGATAAAACCATCTTTGTCATATTTCCTTTTTGTGAGCAGAACAATTGTAGGACTGGAATAAAAACTGGCAAAGGAAAATGATTATTGGTGGATGTTCCTGCTCTTGTTGCTTAGGGGTTGTCCCCGTCACATTTGAATAAGCCTTCTAAAACTTGATGATTGCTTTTTTGTAGCAAAGGAAGTGATCAAATTAACCACAGACCATTTGTTTCTCCTGTTGTTAGCTCATTTCATTTCTTACTGATGTCTAAATATATTGTAGGGTGGTTTTTTTTTTCCTTGTTAGAGATTATTGCCTGCATGTCTAAGTAGGTATTCTACCATTACAATTATCAATGCAAAGACATAATTTTTCTTCCTACGTTGTCTCTTATTTCAGATACCCAACTTGAAACGTCTTGGCAAAACGGCTGATTCTGCACTTCTACCGGACCCTTCGGAGGAACCAAGGCAGACAACCAAAAAGTGAAGCACCAAAATAAATGGATTGTGCTTGAAAAAAATAAGCTGAAGGAGTAGGTACTTTTAAGAGGAGGTTAAAAATCAATAGCGAATTACATTCTGGAAAGTAAAAGTGTAATGCAACAGCAGAGGCTCAGTCGACAGCACAACTGCCTGTGAAACAAGAGGAAAGAAAACTAATTTAAATAAACCACAGGGCTATCCTTCAGAGAAGCAGCTTGTGTAAGAGTCTCCACTGCATTTAACAAACATCGTGACCTTTGATTTTCTTCAGTCCAGTTCCTGTAGCTTATAACTTGGTTACTTATCAGTTCAGAGAAAAAGCGAAGTCCCTTTATAATTCTTTACTGTCTACCCAAATTTTGTGCTCAAGCACAGAGGAACAGGGTACTTTTCTGTTTGCCCTCTTTTCAGAATAGGGTTGGGAGAAGACAGTAAGAGACAGCTTAATTTCACTTCTGCTGCCTGTTCAGATTAAGTGAGACAATGCAGAGGTTGAGGACAGCAGTAAAGGTTACAGTTGAAGTAAGAGGCAAATTACTACTACCAGGCAGCAGGAAGGAAACAAGAGGATTTCTGACTCACAGGTGTGTCTGAGTCAGTGTTTCTTGTGACGACAGCTGGGAGAGGTGGTAAAATTATGCATTTCCTTTTGCTTGGGCTATGATTTCAAAACACAGCCAGTCGTGAACAGACATCAGCATTACGACATCTCTCCCCCAGCTGCAGTGGGAAGACTTGGGAGCACCAGGACTGCATTCCAAATACTTTACAAATGTGTAGGATAAAAGAACAACCAACCTCCCTCCTCCAAGCCCTATATTTACCATTTAAAATTCAGTGGAAGGAAAACTTGATGTTAATATTATTTATGAACAGCAACCCATGGTTATAGTTTCTGGTTGTATACAGACCCATCCCATTTTCACTGCTTTTGCATCTCAAATGACTTCCCAATTACTGCCTCACACCCAACATTGCTCTTAAATTCTAAATTTCAATCACAAAAGCATGTGTGCTTTCACAGAGATAATTACCACATGCATTCCAGTGCCAGTTCTCTCTGAAGGGAACCACCTATAAATCTGGGAAGCGTGTTGAACTGAGTCATTTCCACTTCTGGTATGCACTACTTATAGCACAGCCTTATTTTCTGGCTGTAGCTGAAAGTGGATTTTTAAATATTACTGTGATGGACTCTTACAAGAGTCTTACAAGAGTCTTTTGTAGAGGACAGGATTGCGAGAACTACACCTTCCTCTCAGAAGCTGGAGACTAACAAAAAGGTTCTCCTAGAACAATAAAAGCCAAGTGATTACAACCCTTAAAACATGTTTCCAACACACAGAGTTAAAATGTTTGCATTACAGTAGAGATGCTCTGCATTTTAATAGTCAGATGCTTCTGAAAAATTAAGGAACACTTTCTTGTTACTGATGACCTCCACTTAGTTCAAATTTGACCCAGAACTATTATACATATAAATACTCAAAAGCTTTTACAGCTTCTTCTAAAGCCTCACACGAGGGAAGAAAAGTCTTGGGCCATTCATTACAAAGGATTTCTGCCAAAGGGACATGAGTCCATCTTGAATATCAGATTCTTTCAGGTTATTTAGGATCTACCTTTGATTGACAAGTAGCCAAGGAGACTCTCAATACTTAGTGACTATCAATCAGAATAATTTGAACGTCCCCTTTTCCTCCGCATGATAAATGTACCAGACACCCAAAGTATCGTCACACACTCTCAAAGTAGGGAACTGCCTCTTAAAAGTTACTGGAGCTGCTTCCTAAAGGGAAAACCATCTTTTTTTTGTTTTTTAATTATGAATTGTTTGCTGCATGCTCATTCTTTTTTTGAAGGAGACACACATGAACACACAGGAAATACATCTGGAGCAAATGAAAACATCTGCTCCTGGAACTGGGCCTGATGCCAAAACAAAGCATCAGAACTTGAACCAAGGATCTAGGAACAAAGCAGAAGCAGAGATGTCCAGTAACACTAGTATTACGTGCTAACCCTATAGGAAGAGCACTTCATTCTTAGAAGTAATGCTACTTTCATACTAAAGAATGATAGTTAGTCAGAATACTCAAACCCACTTTTGACCTGCTATATGTCAATTGTCTGACCAAAACAAGATTTCAGAGCCACATGAACCATCTGACTACATACAGTAAGATATTAAATAAGAATATCATAGAAATCATACCGAAACTACTGTGGAAAAGAACTCTATGGACAAGAAAGCAGCAAATGCTGATGAGCTGAGCTTTAGCAGTAACTACTAGTGATTTATTACAAAACAGCTGCATTGGGACATTTAAACTACTTTTTTTTTTTTTTTTTTTTCCATTGCTAGCTGTCTGTTACTAGTTGGAAAGGGACTCTCAGTTCTACTTGCCTGCTTGGCATTTAGCACCATTCTCCACCCACACAGCCTACTCAAAATGGCACCCACACTGGAAATTCTACGCTTTTCAACTTCTATTTTCCATGTGTATCAAATTCCACAACATTCTAGCTGCTATTCCAGAAGTCAGCTAAGTTTGTTGTCTTCATGCCTGCTCTGCTGTTCACACTCATTCTCCTTTCTCTTCTCTTGCCCTCCTGTTAAGCAAGTCGGGCAGTTTAAACTCCAGCATATCTCACATAGGTTACAAGTCAAACAGATTGCGTCCAATATGCAATATTTTAAAGGGTAAATAAGGAGAACAAAAACAACTGAAGAAGTGAATGTTGGCTAGTTCCTGAATTCAGCTTTTACTGAAGTCAAGATTTCATGAGGTAACTGTCCCAAAGCATTTCAAAATGTTTACATCTCTGGAACAAGCACTGCAGAATTCCTCTAATTTGGCAATGTACTTTATCCTTATTTTATCAGTGTCATAAAAAAAGATAATTGAAATCAAAGCAGTTCAGTTTGGTATGCATACTGCAAGAAAAAGTGGCTCTCAGGACCATCTTCTGTTCTATTCCTGCATCAACTGCCAGAGACAATGCTGCTAAACAAGAGAACTGAGCATCTCCCTCATTCCCCACTGTCTGCCTGTATTTGGTGCCAACTCCTGTTAGGGGTAACATCTCCCACGAATGCCTTCCAGGGGCATCCAGTTGAAAACACACCCATGCGGTTACCAGTCCAGGGGCTGCTTCCATCCACCCAGAAGTCAGCCACCCACACACCTGCCTTTGTTACAGAGCATCAGTACTGAACACAGTAAGTTAGGAAACCTCTTGGCAGCCCAGAGTGAAGGCAGAAAGCGCCCTCTTGGAAATGAACTTTGTCACAGCTAAGTGAATAGAAGGCACTAATGTTTTTCAAAAGTGTAGGAACAGAAAGATAGCAGACTAGCAATAGGACAGTAAGTATCCAGGCTTTCTACATTTTCGTTATCAGCTATGGTTTGTTCAAAGATCCATCACCCATAAAACAAATGGATCAATTTTGAAATGAGCAAAGAAGCTTTGCTCCAGGAAATACCAAACTCATGCTAGTGGAAGATTGCAAAGAGTTTTAGAGGAACCGTTCCCTGGAGCGTTTCTCAATGGACAAGGCTATGTTGGCCTTGGAGCGCGACACAATACAGAAATGCTGGCACAAACAGATGTGAGAGCCCTTTTTTGTTGCTGTTTTTCAAAAAGTCATAGGGTTACAACCAAACTGTCCAGTAACAGCAGCAAGTAAGAACACACAAGACAAGCACCTCAGCTCAGGCAATCCATTTACAAGCTCTTTCAAAGTCATGTAGCCAAGAAATGGAGACAGACCTGCTTGAAAATAGCTTAGAAATAGCACAACTGTACTATTAATAACCACACATTAATATGGTTACATTACATGAATTTCAATAGGCCTTGCCTTCAACATGAAGGTAATTAGTTTCTAACTTCATTTTCAGGACTCCAACAGATACTTTGCTGTGACAGTTTGCATTCATGTTTATAGCACTTCTTTCCAATGCCTACGTGCTTAGTAAACAGGCTCTTAACTTGGAAAGTGGTACATCCAGTCTCACACAATAACAAGGAATCATCTCATCACAATCCACACTGGCCATCCTCTATTACCCATTCCAGCAGACTTCTATGGCTCCAGATACTTCCGTATGATGAAACGCCTCAGCTCTGAACACTCAATTGTACGAAAATATCTTTCACAAAGGTGAAAGAGGCCTTTCAGTTCCTCTGAAGTTGAAGCATTTGCATTGGCACTAGGAAATAATGAATAGAAGTCTATGCCCACTTAAGAGACCCATGTATTTTGGAAACTCTGACTATGCACAAAAGGAAAGCAGTAAGTGTTGGACACTGAGAAAGTTCCCAGGATGTTACAGTAAACATCTTTTGCAGACTAGATTTCCATTTGAGCTGCCCTGAATAGCTACTTGTCCAATACCAAACTGATCTGAAATAATCAGAGCCAGCAAGTTTTTGCACAGAGAAGCTCTCACACCATGGCTGTTCACCATTGCTTGTCAGCCCAGTACTAGCATGCATTCTAGCAGCTGCAAGCCTGCAGCAGTGCTATACCCAAGAAAGGTGCTCTAGATGAACGCTCTGTAGAAAAGTGAGCTCAATTCTCCTGTTTATTCTTCTTTTCCATTAGACATACTGCTGTGGAATCCAAAGACCTGTGAAGACACGGAGCCAAGCCCATGCACAAAGATGCCCTTCGTCATAGTTGAGTCTCTTGCTTCCTATTCAACAATATCAAAACAGTATCTCCTATTCAGCAGGTGTATAATTGCATAACCTAGTTCAGTGAACAGAGAGCTTGGCACTTCTGCCTGTGACTGACATGGGAGATTAGGGGGGCTAGGAAGGAAGATGACAGACAGAGTGAGTAGAAGTAGAATCTTACCCAGAACATTTCTCCAGGAAACATCAGTAGGAACCTTGGCAGGGACCATTTCAGCTTTCTTATCTGTTTTTTGGGGGTGAAATTTCTTTTTGTCACCTTTGAAAAACAACGAATAATAGAAGCTCCATATGGTACATAACTTTCTTTTCTATCTTATTTGTCCCTCCAAGTTTAGCTTCCCATTTACTAATATGCAAGGTTAAGGGAAGAGAGTTCATGAATTTGTGTGGACAGTATGAGCTACAATTACAACTGAACTACTCTATTTTCTTTTTTGCAATACACACGCTATCACTATTGCACTGTAAGCAGAGGCCTCTGGGGAGCTGAGAAAAGGGCATAGAAGAAAAAAAAAGAACAAACAGTGACAGAAACAAAGGGCAGACCTTCCTTCTATGCCTTTTCCAATACTTCAGAGTGGATTTAGAGTTTTATTGAAGACCTCTTCTAAATAGTTGAATTCTTTATTGGTGAGCCTAAGAGATTTTTTTTTTTCCTCAAATAGTAAGAGCATCCATTATTTCAAAAAAAGTTTACTATGATAGGCAATTATTTTCCCCTTGTCCCTTGGATAGTCACGTAAACCAGGTTTTACTACAATAACAGCAGAATCATAGAATCGTTCAGCTTGGAAAAGACCTTTAAGATCATCCAGTCCAACCATTAACCTAACACTACCAAGTCCACCACTAAACTAATTAAGGGTAGAGTAATAATTTCATGTTTCCTGGCTTGGTGGCTGCATTATTTTTTAACAAAAGTAAAAACTAGGAATCATTAAGGTTGGAAAGGATCTCTAAGATCATCAGTCCAACCATCAACCCAGCACCACCATGCCCACTAAACCATGCCCCAAAGTGCCACGTCTACCCATGTTTTGAACACTTCCAGGGATGGTGACTCCACCACCTCTCTGTGCAGACTGTTCCAATGCTTGGTCACTCTTTCAGTAAAGAAATTTTTCCTAATATCCAACCTAAACCTCCCCTGATACAACTTGAGGCCATTTCTTCTCGTCCTATCGCTAACTACTTGGGAGAAGAGACCAACACCCACCTCACTCCAACCTCCTTTCAGGTAGTTGTGGTGAGCAATAAGGTCTCCCCTCAGCCTCCTCTTCTCCAGGCTAAACAACCCCAGCTCCCTCAGCCGCTCCTCATAAGGCCTGTGCTCTATGTTTTTTGTTGTCCTTCTCTGGACACGCTCCAGCACCTCAGTGTCCTTCTTGTACTGAGGGGCCCAAAACTGGACACAGTATTCCAGGTGCAGCCTCATCAGTGCTGAGTACAGTGGGATGATCACTTCCCTGCTCTGCTGGCCACACTACTCCTGATACAAGCCAGGATGGTGTTGGCCTTCTTGGCCACCTGGGCACATGTGCAAGACAAACTAAGAACGCTGGTAGGAATTTCACAGAGAGTCAAGATCTTAGTTAACTTTGCAGTTATAAAGCATATGTGAAATTAGATGCTGCTTTGGCTGAACAAGGAATTTTCTGATCCATGTAAAGACTAGGCATGATCCTGTAATTGGTGAAGTCATTATGGAGAAGACTGGGCAAATACAGGAATACAGCACCCTCGGGACACAAGTAAACACCCTCACCTTAAAAACAAAATGTAAAACTCTACGTAGTGATGATTTCCATTCTTACATGATTTGTATATTTGTAAAACAGGTTTACTCATCTCTTAGCATTTCAAAAGGTTTCAATGATTTGATGTTAATTCTGATAAGCAAGGGGTTTTTTTTAATTTAATTTTAATGGCAAATTCATAGACTTAAGTTCTCCCAATCATCATGACAGTATAATGTAGAGCAAGGACAGAATATAGGGCACTGCCACCATGATTTTTTATAAATACGTGGCTTTCATGTCATGTGTTAAGTCATTTTCTCTGTACTGTAAGTTATCACACTACTAGTCATCATTGGCCTAGACTTTTTCCCAATTCATTGCTTTCGTTTTCCTCCCCCATTCACCCTTTTGCAATAACTGACTGTCACGGCTATTTAAAAAGACCATTTCTTTCCATCACACCAGCTGTACATGGAGAAGATGAAACTGACTCATTTGGCTGTATGGGTAAGTTTTAACTCAAAAAGAGAAAAAACTCAAAGAAATTGAGCCAGTTTTATTTTTAGGCAGGCCCCAGTGTCCACTTTAAAAAAAGTCCTTTGAGAATTACAACCAAGCAGAGCAGATTTAAAGTTGCATTTAAGTAAGCTCATCTATGGAAAAGCTCTGAAACCAAACAGGCCCACTTTCCTCAGGACAAAGTTCTGCCTGTATGAATAAGATTTTAGAAGCTGCCTAAGTTTGTTTTTCTAGTCCTCACACACATATACACACACATATATAGACACAGAGAGAAAGAGACCCCAAACAATGGAGAATTTCCTGTAGAAGTCATGCACATTTTGCAGACGCACATTTTTACATTTATGCTGCTAACCACTCCTGAAAAGCCACAGTGAAAAGTCAGCCAATCTGGAGAGCAACATTTTACATTTTGGTTTAAACCAAGACAGTCCCCCTGATGTCAATTTACTGTAATTTTACATTTCTCCTGAAAAAGGCTCAGTATGTTTTAAAAATACCATACTACCATTACATTGTAAGACCACCATTTAAAAAAAAGCTTCGAGAACATGTAAAATTGAGTATCTCAGACCACATAGTACCTAAATGCTTCATGCAATACAGTTAAACATTAGCCATAATTAGTGCCAATGCTTTTCCTGCTGATTCTACAAGCTTGTCATTCTGACAAGAACACCAGTGAAAACCAAATCTACCTAACGTTACTCATACTCCTATGAGCCTGTAGTAACTTCACTGAATAGTCCTGCATTTTTCTACTCTTTGTTTGGGCTAATGTGACATTGCTATTTCCAAGATTATATTAAAATTTCACTAAAACACAGTAAAATTGTACAAGCAAGATCCAAACACAACTTCACATAACAACTGCATTTGTGGGTACACTATTTCATAGAAGAGCTGCAACTGCAGCAAATTTATTACGTTCTCTTTATTGCCAAAGTTTTAACTAATTCTTATCTTACTCCTTATTCACAAGCAGCTTCTACGATTCTATGATAAAGAGTATTTTAATATTTGAAATTCTGGCTGGCAGGCCCAATTGAAAAAAAAAAAAAAACAAGACTTTTTTTTGTTCTACTTAGTGGATGAAGGAGGTACATTCAAATATTCACAAAGAATATAACTTTTTTTGAGCTCAAAACTCACTTCCCAGGCATTGCCTCCAGTATTCAGTCAAGTTTCACTATTTTGGCAAACAAGCATTCTTTCAAAGTAAACTGTGACTTCTCTAAGGCCAAACAGAGAAGCCGGTCAAAGTGAAAATGCAGAAAACTTGAGTGAGCATCAGTGTACAATACCTTTTAAAAGAAGCTGAACTATAAACTGACTGACAGATGAGCTATGCAAGTAATTGGGAATAGATCAAATGCTAGTCACATAAGCAGTGAAGAAGATCTCACAGTTCTTTCTTATAAAATAAATATCTTAGTAAAGCATCACCTTAGCAAATACAGTTTTAGCTGTGGTACCTACCAGGAAGAGTTCAGAAACTCTGGAAAACATGGTAAACAAATGCATTTGATCTAACAACATTAAGTCTTCCACAACATTTTGCTTTCACACCATTGCTGCTATCACCACAATGCTGAGCTGTAATAAACTGTTCACCTACACCATTATAAGGAACAGGTACTCGGTATAAATATTATTCCTTTTCTTTGAAGACAACTCTACTCATTTAGTAGACTCATTTCATCCAAACTCATCCAAAATGGTAAACAGCTGGGAGCACTTTGTTTAAATAAAATCCAAAGGTGATGTTTCTGTGATAATGTTAGTGAAACCAAGCCATTTAACTAGAGCCACAAGCCTGTATTTTTAAACAGATTTCAATCTCAACGCTTACAGCATCTTCCCTCTGACTGCTCTCTGTGATTCCTTTGCCTCTTCTTTGATTCTTTTCTTCCTCCTTCCGAGGTCAATGGTACAATTGCATGTGAAGATATTACAGTTTTCTGCTAGTTCTACCTTTACACAGTAGCACAACAGGACCTGGAATTGAGCACATTTTCCATGAGGGTGCTTGTGTAATCACTGCATTCCTTTAAGATTTTTAAAAGGTTTTATTTACTGTCCAAATTGTCTTATTCCAAGTACCCTTCCAGAACTTTAGTTGTTTAGCATTCATCCATGATAAATTCTGCAAGTTTTCCCCATTTATCCTAAGTAGATTTCCAAGTAGTTTACGTTCTATATTTCTGCTTTTTGGCTCAACAACTACACTCTTCATAGGCTTCACTGTTCAGTAATCATGTTTGACAGATTTAAAATCCAACTGGCATAATTTAGTCAAGTGGAAGGAAAAAATACAGAAAGCCAATGAGTCAAGGGAAGCAAGTTCACAAGAGAATATTTTCAGCCTTGGCCAAAGGGGGAAAAAAAAAAAAGGATGAATTTTATAATTTTTTTCCCTTTACAAAGTGTTTCACATTTTTTAAATATTTGAACTGGCATGCACTCTGTCACACACACCCCAGTATCTGCCATGGTCTGCTTTCTAAAAGTGCAATCTGCCTGGCTTCCATAAAAGTAACTACCTATAATCCCAGTGTCAGTAATATATATTCTACATGGGTAGGAGATATGGCAGACGTACAGGAACAGACACTCAGCTGAACTAAGCCAAGGTAACTCTGTGGACTTTATTATGCCATGAGGCTGTGCAAGGTTATGAAATTGGGTTGAAATGCTTTGGGAGTAAGGTCTCATTGAATTTAAGGGTAGCAGAATGTGCCTTTATTCAGGGTGTACGAAGTAAAGTACTCCTGCCATTACACTGCTTTAGCTGACCACGGGGTTGTGAAGAAGAAAGACAGTAAGAATTCCTACACATCTCTAAAAGCAGCATTTTGAGATTCTACAAAAAAGGGGCAAAATTACTACACTTGGCTTCTGTATGTCAATGAATGAAGAAAGCTCTCTGACTATATTCATTTTTCTATTTTAAAGTGTTCATCTCCTTCAGAAGATGGCTTTAAAAATTCTCTTTTGGAAGCCTCAATCAATTCCTCCAGCATATGACCTTTGTCCCCTGCAACCTACGTAGTCTCTTCACCTGTATTAGACAGTGAAGCCAGAAAGCTAAGGAGCAACTACATCGTATCCACATGAACAGTATGGGGAGAGCCTTGCTGAGGCTCTATGCACATTGACCCAATCCCCCTAACATCATCTCACACATCAGCAGCACAACTAAGCACATCACCATTTGTCAATTACAGCCTTGGGTTAGAAAGAATAATCCAAAGGCATATAGACAAAAGAAATATAGAATGGTTTGGGTTGGAAGGCACCTTAAAGATCATCTAGTTCCAACCCCCCTGCCATGGGCAGGGACACCTTCCACTAGACCAGGTTGCTCAAAGCCCCAGCCAACCTGGGTTTGAACCCTTCCTGGCAGGGGGCATCCACAGCTTCTCTGGGCAACCTGTTCCAGGGCCTCACCACCCTCATAGTGAAGAATTTCTTCCTTCTACCTAATTTAAATCTACCCTCTTCCAGTTTAAAGCCATTACCCCTTGTCCTATCACTACATGCCCTTCTAAACAGTCCCCCTCCAGCTTTCTTGTAGGCCCCCTTCAGGTACTGGAAGGCTGCTGTAAGGTCTCCCCGGAACCTTCTCTTCTCCAGGCTGAACAACCCCAGCTCTCTCAGCCTGTCTTCATAGGAGAGGTGCTGCAGCCCCTGATCATCTTCATGGCCCTCCTCTGGACTCACTCCAACAGCTCCATATCCTTCTTTATGTTGGGGGCCCCAGAGCTGGACACAGTACCCCAGGTGAGGTCTCACAAGAGCAGAGTAGAGGGGGAGAATCACCTCCCTCGACCTGCTGGCCATGCTTCTTTTGATGCAGCCCAGGGTACGGTTGGCTTTCTGGGCTGCAAGCGCACATTGCCGGCTCATGTCCAGCTTTTCATCTACCAGTACCCCCAAGTCCTTCTTGGCAGGGCTGCTCTCAATCCATTCTCTGGCCAGCCTGTATTTGCACTTAGGATTGCCCTGACCCGTGTGCAGGACCTTGCACTTGGCCTTGTTGAACCTCATGAGGTTCACACGGGCCCACCTCTCAAGCCTGTCAAGGTCCCTCTGGATGGCATCCCCTCCCTCCAGCATGTTGACTGCACCACACAGTTTGGTGTCATCAGCAAACCTGCTGAGGGTGCACGCAATCCCCCTGTCCATGTCACTGACAAAGATGTTAAACAGCGCCAGTCCCAATACAGACTCCTGAGGAATGCCACTCATCTCTACTTGGACATCGAGCTGTTGACTGCAACTCTTTGAGCATGACCATCCAGCCAATTCCTTATCCACCACGTGGTCCATCCCTCAAATCCATGTCTCTCCAATTTAGAGACAAGGATGTCATGTGAGACAGCGTCAAATGCCTTGCACAAGTCCAGGTAGATGATGTCAGTTGCTCTTCCCTTATCCACCAACACCGTAACCCTGTTGTAGAAGGCCACCAAATTTGTCAGGCACGATTTGCCCTTAGGGAAGCCATGTTGGCTGTCACCAATCACCTCCTTATTTTCCATGTGCCTTAGCATAGTTTCCAGAAGGATCTGCTCCATGATCTTGCCAGGCACAGAGGTGAGACTGACTGGCCGGTAGTTCCCTGGCTCTTCCTTTTTTCCCTTTTTAAAAATGGGGGTTATGTTTCCCCTTTTCCAGTCAGTGGGAACTTCACCAGACTGCCACAACTTCTCAAATGACAGACAGTGGCTTAGCAACTTCATCCGCCAGTTCCCTCAGGACCCGCAGATGCATCTCAGCAGGTCCCATGGACTTGTGCAGCTTCAGGTTCCTTAGATTGTCTCAAACCTCATCTTCTCCTAAGGTTGGCAGTTATTCGTTCCCCCAGTCCCTGCCTTTACCTTCTGCGACTTGGGTGGTGTGGCTTCAGCACTTGCTGGTGAAGACCAAGGTAAAAAAGTCCAAACCCAATTTATATAGCGCAGAAGAATCGAGGAGTTAATGAACCCAATTTATTCCCCTTTAATCTGACAAAACTTAAGTATGCTACACATGGAAAATAAATGGCCTGAGCCATGTATCCATGGCAGAAGTGGAGAGTTTTTTCCAAAACAACTTCAGACAAATAGGCACAAGCAGATGAAAGCATCCAAGGTTTTTAGAATCACCAAGCAACTCTGCACCTCAATGCACCTTCAAAAAGGGAAACCTTCACATTTGGTAAGTTTTCAGAAATCACCAAATCTCTGCTTTTATAAGATCAGCCTGCTTTTTCAAGGATTCATGAATCAGCATCTAAACAGATCACTATTTACTTTTCAAAATTCTGGATACATTGCCTATATGTAAAAGAAAAACACATGAAAAAAATTTCCAAGACGTAGGACTTTCCTACTTCCTCCAGCCTTTCTTTGTAGGCTTGGACAATGACATCAAACATTAAAAACTCAGTTGTTGATATTCCCTTCCACCAAGACTGAGTTAAGCAAAACACACTCTCCAAGCTGCTAACACATAAGAATACTAACAATATTTCTTATGAAAAAGTGTAGCATTTAGACTATCCTTCTTTCATAAAGAGAAAAAGCACAAAAATAAGTCACACTTCAAAATTAGGGACAATCTAGGAAATATTATGAAGACTGTCTTTTATTCATATCTACATAGAAAAACTGAAGAGAAATTTTCACTTAATGTGACAGACTCTTTACTGAGGACCAACCATGTACCTACCGTACCTGGTGCCAAAATTATACAGCTGTTCAGAGATACACGGCTTTAATCATGAATACTTTATTCCTTAAAAAGTGAGCACTGGAACACACTCTGTCTAATTTGTGCAAGAGCAGGACAAAGCTTATAAGAAGCTGTCATTGAGCATGGATGACTGCTGGCTAGGTAGAGCAATTGTCTTAGATTATTTGTTCATCTTCAGCTCTGATGGAATAAGAGTTTGAGAAGAACTGAATTACATAAGACAACATTTTTTGGTTATACCCTAGAGTGCTACACTGTTTAAGGAAAAAATGTAAAATACCAGATACTTCAAAAAAAAAAAGAAACAACAGAGAGGAGAGAAGAAAATACCAGCACAATGGGCTTATAAACCAGTACAGCTGGTTTTGCACTTACCAGCAAGTAACTGGTAACTGAACAAAATAAAAACACTGGAAAATAGACCTGTGAGGCTGGGTGGGGGGACCCCAAAATAAAATCATATGCTCAGTAATAAAAGCCACTTTTGTGTTGTTTGATACAATGGTGACAGAGTTCTGCTGGACACTTTCTGACTGCCTAGACAATGGAAGGCATCCATGTAGAACTGGACACATTGAAAACTAGACAGGAAAAGGACAGAAATTCAGCAAGAAAGGTTAATTCAAGCTTCACTTCATTATTAGTTTTACTTTGACCTCTTTATATTTCATTTGATACAACATGCCTTAATCTGAAGCTTAACAGAAACAAGCATTATACTCTCCCATACAATAGAATTAATAGAATAATGAAAAAACACATTTCAATGTAGTTTTCACTGTTGTTCAAAATATGACTGCTTAATGCATTAAAATTAATATTTCAGAAAGGCAAAAATCACTTATTCCTCTCCCCAGAAGTCTGATTCACTATTCTTCATTTTCCTCTTAAAAAAAAAATTAGTCTTGTAATGAAGTAGAAAAATACAATCACCAATTGCATTATGTAGGACGAGCAACTGATGCAAAAATCTTGTAAACTCAGTCTGAGAATAACCGAATGCTCTGAAGCATTCAGCAAATAAATACAAATATCAAATGCATTCAGTTTGTGTTTGCAAATCACTCATGCAAAAGGTCAAAAGTTACTCAGTTCTATTAAAATAGTGACTTGCCTTACAAAACATACGGTTTACTTCCAGTTTGGAAAAAATAACTTACTTTAAATGAAGGTAAGTAAGCGGGGGCAGGGGGGAAATCCAACATGTTTACTACACCAGCCAAAGACAAAAGGTTCCTGTCTTTGCTCACAAACAAAATATTGTTAGAACTTGAAGCATACAGGAAACACAAGACACACCACAAATTCATAGCCAAGGAGTCAAACAGATTATAGCACAAAAAGTTGTCTTCTTGTAGAAGGATAGACAGAACATCAGAAGCTACAATAATGGCTGGCACAGAAGAAGAAATTCAAGCAAATAAATCATAATGCTTAAATTATGATTTCCTAGCACTGCACCATTTCCCTGTTTAACTATAAGACACTATGTTACTAAACTGAAAACATTGCTGCTTGCTGCAAAGAAGTCTATATGACAGTGTCTCATTTGAATATTTCAATTAAAGCTGCTAGTAATATAGTTCAAATCTCCACTAACTGAGGTTATGTTGACTTGCAGAAGCACAGAGGAAGTCTTTACTATGCTAAACTGTGTTCAGACACAGGCTTGTTTCCTGTCAAAGTACAACTCCTACTCCAGAGAAAGATGGCAATGGAAAGTCCCTAGGTGCGTATTTTACAGCTGCTTACCACAATTTGAAAATCTTAGAAATTCTGGTGAAAGCAGAGATATTTGAATGGAAAAGAACGAAAGCTCCTAATTCTCAAGTCAAACAAGAAATCCCAGTTGTATTTGGGCAGGATATTAAATAGGATGTTGGAGACAAATATTGCTGCTATTATTTTATCAGACCAAGATTAGGAAGAACTAAGATCATGGCAAGATGATATTGACATTGATTATTTTTATGCTATCACACAGATGGGGTCAATTCAAGAGGTAGTGCTAAAATGATAGAACTTAGTTAAAGCCTTTGCACCTGCTCTGGCAGATGGATGCAATTAATAACAGAAAAGAAACAGAACTCCTCAAGTAAAATTGCTCCCTGAGGGTTAGGTTGTTTTAAAATTAAGCTGACACGCTTTTTTTAATACAATATATTAAGGCGGAGATGTGTTTTGAAGTGGGCTGTCTAGTTTACAGCAAACAAACTCATTAGCAAGGTGTATAGACAAACACAGGCCTGTTTAGTTTTCATACTCATTCTGCAAACAGATAATGTATTTTCTAATTGCTCATAGTCAAGCAAATTGTTCTGCTATATTTTGCATGGGAAACAATATCATACTTAAGTTAACTTCCTCCTAGTGTGAATGAAAGATTTAAAAATGTAAGCCTGAGAGCCTTAGTCAGTAAAGTCCTTGCAAATTTACTTCCAAAGTGCCCTCTAAGGAGTTCACTCCTCAAGAAGCCAGCTGAAAGTAAATTTCATTATTTGAAGTCCAACCAAAATTAACAAAGATGAAAGGCCCCGTATTACAGTGTGTGTGTGCGTGTGTGTATTTATATGCACACACACACTCCAACTATATCTGTTTACAGTTACTACAGTCATGATGACCTAGGCACATGACGATCCATGGTGTTAAATTATTAGTATACTCCCTAGTAGTTTTGGCCCATGTCAGCTGGTGTTTTCCCCAAAAAATCCCAGGGACATTCAGGGTTAGCACAGATCAGTGGTGGCGGTGGTGCAATTTTAGTAAGAATGGTGGCTACCAGCCCTGTCATGACATGCTGCCCAGCCTCAGGGCCCAAGAACAGTGTCTGGCCCATTTGATTTCAGGTACAGACAGAGCCAAATCTAGCTTGTCTTTCCAAATCAAGGATAAAAAGAGGATTTAAATCCTCAGCAGAGAGAACTAATGCAGGAACACTGTATTATCATCAGTTGTATTACAACGGCCAGCTGGAGCAATGACGGATTTCTACAGTGCACAGAAACTTGAAAAGCAGGTTTTGGTTGGGTTTTTTTAGGGTTCGTTTGTGGTTTTTTGGGGTTTTTTGTTTTTTTGTTTTTTTTTACAGTAGTTTGACAGCAAAGTGGGTTCAACTGTTACATTATTGATATTTCATGTGTAAAAATAATCTTTTTTCATTTCTAAAAACCAGTAACAAAACAAAAAAGTAGGCTTGAGGACTCAGTGACCATGAAAAACATAATCTAAGTAGATAGAGAAAAATAGTTAGAAGTAGCTGAATTAACTGGATAATAATCTAAAAACAAACGGCCATTACTACCACCAATTTTCTCTAAGTAATTACCCGCTAAGGCAGGAAAAGCATCTATTATTATACCAACTTAAATTATCAGTAAGAAAATTCTGAGTGCCACAGGTGACTGGTTTTGCTTTCTGAGTTTGCTATGATAAAACAGGTTAGTATGTTGCAATCTACTTTAAAAGTTACCCACAACAGTGGTTTACAGCTTAACAACCCCCAAAATCATAAAGAAACGGTTTAACTTTTTTTTGTAGATCTGAAGAGCCTAGCATCCTTGAGGGCACTGTAAAATAATAAGATGAAAGGATTAAGGATTTTCTATTTGCTCTCGTTTAATATTCTTAACAGCTATTACAGGTGACTACGTAATAATTTGATACTTGGGGGGTATGCATAAGACATTGTACAATTCTAGAATGGGCTAATGAAAACGTATTTAGGCAAACAGTCCTGGAACTTAAAGGTATCTGTTATTACAGAAGTTATCTTTTACCTTTTTTTGTTTGTTTGGGTTGTGGTGTGTTTTATTTTTGCTTGGTTGGTTTTGGTTTGTTTGGTGTTTTTACAGAACAGATGGATATAGGGCACCAAAAACAACAGCAGGTTCTAGTGCCCCTTAGAGCCTCAGCTTGCCTGCAAAGAGGGACCAGCTGCTTTCTGCTGGGGCATTGCACACTCTGTGAAGAGCGTGACCTTGTCAGAGCCCGGCCACTAAACCGCTGCCTGACAGTACGCCACAGAATGCTACAGCCCTGCGAACAGTTGCCTTTTCATAATATTGTACATATTCAGTCAAAACACTAAAAGATTACTCTGAAAGTTTAAGGATGCTGCGATAGCCAGTGTATTGTGTTACAATTAGCAAGAAGTCACTTCACATTCAACTTTTGAAATAGCTGACTTAAGCTTTTACAAGCATTGCCACCGTATCACTTAACTCAGCATACTGTATACTGTATTAACCTTTAAAAAATTGTACCATACATGAGGGCAATACCTTATTTATAGCCATAAATAAGATGAAACCTGTGTCTGACCTCTTAATTGTTCTTATGTTTCAGCGTATTTGGGCAAAAAGTCACTTGAACCATGGCAAAAAACCCACACAAATTAAAACAGCTTCCAAACCACATACATTGACTGCAGAAAAATCAATAATATTTCAATAGTTGGTGAACAAAGAAAACCAAAACAAAACATCTCTCTTGCTTCCAACTACTGTCAATAGCTCTTTGATGGAATTCATTGCAGAGAAGCAACATAAAGTTTCATTCACAAGGCTGTCTAACAACTCGCTAACTCCAGAGAAATGAGAGTCACCAGCAAAGAAAAAAAACAAACCAAACCAAAAACCACACAACCAAAAAACCAAACTTATTTAAGCTAGGAAAATACTGCAATAGATAAATGTAACTGTTAGTTTAATTTTAATCTCTTGCAACTCTTTTTTCACTGTCTACCAAGCAGCTGGGCTTTTCAAGAAGTTGTGTGATTTTGCCTTTCGGTAAAATGCTCAGATCTGAACTCCTTACCTTATAAAGGGATTTAAGAGTTCAAAACAAGGCTTCTTTCACAGTCTTGATTCCTTTATCATATCCTGACTCACAGCCACCTTCATTCCATCATTTTCATTACAGGGTTTTACCAAATCCTTACAGCAGTCATCCAGACATCATTACATGACTGGTTAGTACCTTAACTATGTTGAGGATCAGTCTCACATAATGTGGAATTCTCAAGATTTGTCACCTCAGGTTTACCTCATTTCCTTCCATTCTGTAGTATTTTCATACAGTGATTAAAACACAAGTAGCAGATCCAAACTCTCATGTACTTTAGAATAATAAAAAGTAAAAGAAATATTTAGTCAGAGAGCTTATGAGTAAGAGAGATCTGCGGAGGCATTATAATTGTATGTACATACCTTGGGGGCCTTAATTAGACATCAAACTTACCTATGCACCTTACAGTCCAAACAGAAAGACACTTTGATTCTCAGCGGCAAAGAGCATCTGACTTAGGCTTCTGCTTTGAATTGCCTTGTGGTCTCTCAATGGACCTGTAAATAGCAGTCTAGCTTCTTAATTTAGGTTGTGAGAGAGCCTGAAGTTGGGCAGCGGGAATACCCTCTCACATGTCCCTCTGGACGACTATATTAACATACTGCTGCTGGCCTGCATTAAAATATTCCAGGTGGCCAGTGGCTTCAGCCACCACCTTCTCAAGGGCCTTTTAGCCTTAAGCACCCCATACATCCAGTGGGCAATCCTTATGTTCTCCACTGCTAACAAGTCTCAAACTTCAAATACATGGCAGCTCTTTGCCTGTCCTCTCTCAGCCTTACCTCTCAGCTGTCTTCTGTCAAATGGTCCTTTCACTGTGCATGCTTGAAACCACAAAAGCAACACTGTGTCTTCTACTCCTTTCATAGCATAGCATGCAAAAGCTTGACCCATCTTTAACACCCTTGATACTGAAGCCATAGGTATCTCGTTCACCTGCTTCTCCCAGCTGGCTTGCTTCCAACACACATTCACACGACCCTCTGAGGACTGTAATTCCCAGAATATCTGTACTTTCCGTACAGCACAGACAATGAAAAAAAAAGCTGTTTGAAAACCACTCTAAGCTCTGTACTCAGATGAACTGCAAGACAACATGACTCAGCCCCAGACAGCTACCAAGCGCAACTCACAGATCATAGCTCTTGGCAGTGTGTGGAATATGAAGAAAATGACATAACAACAATGAAAACAAAACAACTGAGAAAAAGAAACAAAGCTTTTACAAGTTCAGAAGAAACGTCAGATCCTCTGCTTTATCCACAACCAAAAGAGTGAGCAGCCACTACCAACCTAATCTTACGCAAGCTGAGCTCCAAACAAAAAAAGGACAGGGAGAGCTGCCAGTGAAGAGTTTTAAACCAACATTTAAAACAGCACAGGGAAGAGAATAATTTACAGAGCATACAGTGAAATGAGAAGCTTCCAACCCACTTAAGGTGAGTACCTGCCAATTCATATTTTAAAGCTATAAAGGAACAATGACCTTTGAGGAAGACATTATTGTTATGATTTTATTGTTGTAAGTGTGCCTAGAGAAGTAACTTGACACATTTTAAACCACCGGGAAGATACCTGCACTAAAAAGTACCTATAAATGACAATATAAATAAAAGGAACACTGAAACACTCTACACCTTTTTCTACCATTTTTCCTGAGTCCTATTTTATTAAAAGCCCAAAATCAGAACAATTGGCGGGGGGGAGGGTCAAGAAAAAGGGCAAACTAGTTTTTTTTTCTTTAAATCTTTGCAAAGGGAACTGCTACGGAAAGCACACTTGCTGATACTCAGAAAAATGAAACTTAAAAACACTCTTCTAATACAATTGTCTTCAGACAACTTCAAAGTTTTTAACTGTTGTGTTTTTGTTTCCTTGTATGATAATTAATTAGAAGATTAACACTTGCAAAGCATAATTACTCCCGGGAACATCTTCAAAAGAATCTGAAGCAAAACATCTTGTACCCTATACAGGTAAGCCTCACTCTTTCCTCTCCAGCATTCACAGGCAATATACAAATTTGAGAAGAACACTTGCCCTAAATTAAAGGCGTAACACTGTAATCAGTTGGTTTTATTTACCATATGCCCACGGAAAGTGCTCATATCAACATAAACGGGCGTTTTTAACTAGAAAGTGTTTACACATTCCCTCAGCGCCTTTCTGAGCGACAGTGGGAGCCTTACAGCCCTGAGCGCTTCGTGTGGCCCTCCAGCCCACTTCCAACATGGGAAATCTCAGCACTTGCTTAAAAACATCCCCCCCCCAAAAAAAAAAAAAAAAAAAAAAAGATAGCAGACATAAAGAAGGAAAAGAAGTTCCCGTTCTTTGTGGTCACAAAAACCCCCAACAAACTCCCAAAAGCGCGAAGGGGAAGTGCAAAGGCAGAGCACTCAAAAAGGCGGCAATAACGACTATCGATTTTCAGCGCACATCCAGCGCTCCAGCAGGCAGGGGCACCACAACTTCACCAGAGGAGGGAGGGACACGCTGCCACAGCCCCTGGCCGTTACCTTTAGCCCCTGGAGACCCTACAGCCAGGGACAATTTCGGGGTCTCCTCGAAGCCGGTCCCCGCCCGCTTCCCCTCACCCCCCCCCGCGGAGGCCCCAAGCTGCCCTCTCAAGCCTCAAGCAGGCGGGCAGGCGTGACGAGGCGGGACCGGAAGCTCCACCTCCCTCCGTCCGAGCTCAACCACTGGTCAGCTCTCCTGTCACTCTCAGCCCTGCCAGCCCCCTCCTTCCCGCCCCCTCCCCATCGCCGGAGCCTTCTCCCCGCCGCCACCCCGCCCCGTGCCCAGCTCCACGCTCATTTGCTGGCGGGCACGTCAAGCAAACACAGCTTCCTCTTCTGATTGGCTGTCCCGAGGCGGTGGCTCGGTTTCCCCGGCGTTGCCGCCCGCCCTCCTCCGCCCCAGGTCCTGGCGCGCATGCGCGGGGCCGAGTGTTGTCCTCGGGGGTGGGCGGGCGAGCGGGCATGTTCCGCGGAGAGGAGCGGCCGCCAGAGCGCCGCGGGGAGGGGGCGGGAGCGGCAGCCGGGCCGCCGCCGGGGAGCCAGCCTCACTTTCTAGGAGTGAGGGGAGACCACAGCCTGCTGGGGGCTGCGAGCGGTGCCACATACAGAGCTGTGCGTGTGCATATGTGTGTATCTGTATCTCTCTCTTGCATGTGTCCGTAGGGCTCTGTCTCTCTCTGTCTCTCTCCACACGGGCGCACATACCCACCCACCGGGCGGGCTGGGCCGTGGCACGGGCAGGGCGATGCGGGCGGCGGGGCAGTAGCTCCCCGTGCTTCCCTGCGGGGCAGCGGCCGCCCGGCGGCAGCGGAAGCAGCGCCGCAGGGCAGAGTCCTGCGGGGGCCGGCCGGCGTGTGCGCGGAGCCGGCGTGGCGATCGCCAGCGGCCGGGACGGGCGGCGGCGCGGGATGCGCTCCGCCTGCCTCCCGGGGCGGTGAAGCCCGTCGCCGCCGGAGGGAGGAGAGCCTCGTCCGACGAGACGCTTCGCCTGCGCTCCGCCGCGCCGCCCCGGGCTGAGGACGGGGGAAGCGGCCGCCGTGGGGGGCTGAGGAGCCTGCCTGCCTGCCCCCCGCCCGCCCGCCCGCCCGCTCCTGGCGTTTCTCGGCGGCTCCTCCCGCTCTTGGCGCGACGCCGGGCGGTGCTGATCTGTACGTATGCGGGGCGCCGGGAGCGGGGTCCCTGCCTGCCTGCCCGGGCGCTGGCGTGCCTTGCGGATTGCTGCCTGCTGCCTGCCTGCTCCCCCCCCCCTCCCGCCCCCGTCCTCCTCCTCCTCCTCCTCCTCCTCCTCCTCCTCTGCCGCCGCTGCGCGTCTTCCGCTTTTGTTGTCTGGTGAGGGGCATGTGCCCGCTGCCCGCCGGCGCGGCGGGGTCGGGGCCGCCCGAGCGGAGGGGCCGGCGGGGGCCGGGGAGCGGCGCGGCGCCGGGTGCGGGGTGGGCCGGGCCGGGCCCTGGGGCAGCCGCCGCCGGCTTCCCCCTGCCGCCCGTCGGTGTTGATGTTGACAATCGATCCCGGATCGCTTCTGCCGCTGTAAACTCGGGCCAGGTGGGTTTGGGCTGTTTGTCATGAAAAGTTAAACTTGTTTCTAAACATGCCCCGGTCTTGCCCTTTCCTGCCTGTGAAGAAGGAAGTGTTGCCTCACTGGCTGCGGCGAGTTTTATGACAAGATGTTTTGGGAGCACCTTGTGAGTCTGTCTTTCTCTGTCGTTGCGGCCAGCTTGGCTCCCAGATGGCCAATTCCCTCAACGGCCGGAACCCGCGCAAGGGACGGATCCTGGGCTTCATCGATGCCATTCAGGATGCTGTGGGCCCCCCCAAGCAGGCGGCTGCCGACCGGAGGACGGTGGAGAAGACCTGGAAGCTGATGGACAAAGTGGTGAGTGTCCGCCTGCGCTCCTGCCTACGCGCAGCGAAGAACGGGGCTATTTAAATAGGCACACATGGGGAAACGGCGTCTTCCTGCAGCTCGAGCTGCTGTGCTGCGTGTTTTAGGTTATTTAAGCACTATTTGTCATGGTTTGGTTCCCCCCCCCGCCCGTGGCCTCTGGCTATGTTTTTTTTAATCTCGGTTTGTGGAGGGAAAACAAATGTGTGTGTTTGCCTTAGGCTATTGTTACTTTCAGAGCCTTTAAAATGACTCAAACTTGAAGAGCTGTCCTAGCAAAAAGCTGCTTAACTTAGACTTGTAATCACGTATTCTCTGTGTTTCGTGTTGGATCACATCGTTAGTCTGCAAACAAGACCTCTGAAGTATGAAACTTGAGTTAAGCTAATTGTCCTGTGAGACATGCTTGTGATGGCAACATAGATACGTTTGTGCTTTTAGGAATGTGCGTGGGGACTGGGGGATGTCACTCTTGTCAGTTTAGTAAACAGATTAGAGTGGCATGCCTAACTTTTGAGTGTGCGTTCTGCATTTTAATGACTTTTAAGTACTTCTGCTCCTCATTTTGAAACTAGAAATGCACTGTACTGAAACTCATTTTTCAGGAAGTGCAGGGATAGACCAGAGCTTTTTAGATCTTATAGTTCTCTGCACCAGCCTGATACATTTTGTTTAGTATTATACAAAATGACAGCTTGTATGATGATAGATTAGCTAGGAGAGTTCCTTACCAATGGTAGGAATCGTTTGATTATAACACTGATAACTGTTCAGGAGATGCAGGCGCTCTGTTTTACATATGAGGTGATGGTTGAGAGCTTCCTCTTGAAACTGCTGGGGAGTGAGGATTACTACCTGTTAGCCTGGAGTCTGTATGGCAAGAGAGTTACCAATTCTTAACTTGGTGATTCTTCGTGAAGTAGTGTAACTGTTTGCTTTCCCTGTGTCTCTTGTAAAATGCAGATGTTTAACATTTCTTGAAGTTCATAAGTCATTGTGCTGACATGGTGGAGATTGTTTTATGTTATATACCTTAACAAGTGGTAATTTCGAAGTATTTGATTGAGTCCTTGTATGCTCTCCTTTCTGGTGCTCCAAGAATAGCATCTGTATTTCCACCACAATTTCTGGTGATGATTATAAACTTAAAAAACAGACTTGATAGAAATGGTTATTATCACAAAGACTTTGTTGACATTTCCTTGTTAATGATCTGGATGCTGTAAACAGTGAGCATCTTATAATAAGAAATGCAAGTATACATACTTGGAAACAGGCACTCTTCTTCAGTAGAAGGAAGATTTTTGGCTTGGAAACCAGCAATCTGGTTTGTCGTTGTTGAAACCACGTGAGGAATGTACAGCTTATTTTCCCCCTGTGTCAGGCCATTTATAAATCTATATGGTAAGGATGTCCCCCAGTTGGTTTGTATATTCATGGTTACCAGAAAATCTTAACCCCACCGCTTGGACTTGTGGGTTGCTTTTACTCAGCTAATATAGGATAACTGTATTTGTCACTAGTACAACAGAGCATCAGAACAGCCAGTAAGGCCTGTTTTATAGAAGTCACTGGAAAGGCTGGACGTTGCGCTGTGCTTTCATTTTACAGGATAAGTGTCCTCAATTTGGATCTTTAATGTATCCTCTTTAAGCTGCTCTTAGTTAATCAAATTTTATTTCCAAATTATATTAAAGTATACCAGACAGGATGATGTCATAGTGCGAGAATGCTGTAGCTTGCTGCTTGAGTTTTTAACATTTGGTACTTATAGTGAAAGGATGTGTTTGACCAAATTTAATATGTTGGCAAACAGATTTAACTCTCAGCCTTATGTGGCAGTAGGCGCAGGAAGGTCATTTTCTCCTCTGTCTAGATCAAAATCGGGGATTAAAATCAGAAATAGAAACCTGCTCAATCGACTGTTGTTTCAAATCCCATTTCTGGATTTTGTCCTACGACTGATTTCTGTGGTGGGTCGCTGGTCAAATTAATACCTAGTGGAGGTGGTAGGCTCTGCAAAGTCAGTGGGGTGCCACCCATGGTAAGATTGTGGCTATTTGATTTTAGTAGTAAGATTTGAGGCCTATTGCTTGTTGTAGTAACAGTCATTATCCTTGTTTATTTGTAATAGCTGTGATAACCCTCTTCTTGCTGCAGTGAGGTAGCTAAAGTTTTCTCCCATCCTAAAGATTTTAGGGAAAGGGAGAATGGAAACAAAGCAAAACTATTATCTTGACCAAAGGATAAAAAAAGAGCAATCTTAAAAACCAGGGGCAGAGCTCAATAATCTCTGGTTTACATTTCTTTCTTTCTTAAAATTGCCGTTCTTTACCTTTCCTTCATTTCTTTCTGTGATTTCCTCCTTTGGCAGATGAGATTTTCTGTATGAGTTATTTGTTTTCAACAATAAGGGATTAACCAATGCTACAAATATTGCTACTCTATAACAACTATACTATGACAGTGGTTCTATGGTGTATGTAAAAGTTCTGGCTACTTGGATACCACGCAAACTTCTGTGTAGAATTGGTTGTATGTCATGCTTTGGAATTGTTCAGATTTCCTGGTAATGTTTGTTTTTCATGGGCTGATGCATCAGCTGTTAGAATAGGCAGAAGGTTGCAGTTCTGTTTAAGTGTCTTCTCTTTAAACTTCTGTTACTGGTTTGAAAAAATCGAGGGTTTTGAAAGAGTTCTTTAGCAGGACAGAACATTGGGATAGTGCTCCTGGTTAGAGCCCTGCTTGTAAAAGTTACTTTAAGCAAAAACAGTTGCAGGGAATAATAAAAAAAAAAATCTTGTTGTAAGTAACCAGTGACTGTGAATTGTTATCTGTCTCTATACCTTATATCTGCATCTTCCTTTTTATGCTTCAGCCACTGGGATCTGTACTTTCTGAGGTTTACTGGCATGTCTTTTTTTAGTATGAATTTACAACACTGTGTTATGAAAGCGGCATCAACTGTTAGCATCAATGTCCAGTTTCACTGCTGCTTTTCTCATGGGTAAGCAGTAGCTTTGCCATTAAGAACCAAAAATATTTTAATTCATTTCCAATGCAAAGGATAATATTTCTTTTATGGTTTGGAAGGCTAGCCCTGCTTTCCAGTGCTAGCATTGTATAAGCAAGTTGACCATATATCTCTGAACTTCTTGCAAGCAAATTACTGTTTTTTAAAACATGGTATGTATTTTAGAAAGTTCATATCCTGTAAATAAATAAATAAATAATATTGTTAACAAATAACTCCAAGTCTTCCCTTAAACTATGCATAAATTACATGGGATTTTATTTTTCTGAGATTCTGAACCTAATGATTTTAAAACCTAGAAACTAGCCATGTATTATTATTAGAGGATAATGGTTATCTTGACTTTGGGAGAGAATGCCTATTATGTAAACATGGGAGCAGTTAAGTTAATTTGCTGCTTGGGCTATTTAGACTTGGCAGTACTATTGTGCACACTTTACTATTGTGGGTTTCAAGCTGATAAAATTGTGACACATTCTGAGCAGGATTTTTTAAACCAGGAATATTTCAGCAACTTTCTATCATTTTTCAGTATTCTTATGCATTGAGCCTGAAAATAATTCTGTTTTCTACTGTGAAGATTAACAATATTGTCTAAACTGTTTGGGCGCTCTGTCATGGCCCACCCAGTTGTTTGACTCTGACTATATAAGTGAGGGTGGCAATTTGATTTGCTATTTAATAATTACCTAAGAGCAAATTAGAGTGCGTCTCCAAAGCTTGCACCATTGACTTATTGAGTAAAAGCTGTATTACCTCTGTAACTTAGTAACGTGGTTTTCTTTAAATTAACATTTGTCAGCATCCAAGTTTTCAACAGTGAGTATACAGAGCACAGTAGTTGAAACTATGTGTGCATTGGTTATTCTTTGCAACATTTTATGTAATTGTTACATTAATGTGCAACCTTCCAAGTCAATTAAAGGTCATTGTTCCACAAAGGATCTAGAAAAGACAATCATCAATCGTAGCCATGGTATTCTTCAGCCTACTGCCTGGTCAAAGTTGATAGGAAGTTTTATATCCTGCATACACTGTTTGTGGAAAAAGAATAAAAATTTAGAGGAATGGAAGCTTCTCTTTCAATTAGTCAATCAGAAGAAAGTATAAATGACCCTCCAAAGTCAGCTGTCCTTGTGCATATGTAGCATCAGCATTGTTATTGCTTATTCCTTCAGTATGGAAACATATGGCATAGTTGCAATGCGGTAGCTGGTGAACAAGCACTTACTGTATTCTCAGCTGAAAAGATTGTCGATCGATCACCTCTACTTAGATTTTGACGAGAAAGCTTCTTTCAGAAAGAAAACCCATCTTTCCATCTTTCTGTGGAAAATAAAATGTGTTGCATTTAATGTAATTTCTGGCAGGGGGCTGTATGATGGAGTGTAATGTTCAGATTTCATCCGTTTTCCGGATTAGCCCCTCCCTGATTAAGTTCTTCAGAATTCATTGTTGCTAGCATTTTGTGTTGTGGTTTTCTGGAGAATTGGTATGGTATCTTACTGCAGAGCTATCTTTACGCTGTCTGTGTTGTGTCAAAGTGTTTGACTCTTTGTACTGCATGGCAGAAGGTACTAGTTCAGTAGACGGTTTTGAAGTGTGATTTTGGAAGTGTGTGAGCGCTGGTGCTCTGATTGTTCTAGTCCATTCACTGCAGCTGAAAATGGTGTTTAGCGGATGTCCAACTCATTAGATGCTTATTCTGTTTTAGCTGTGTTACTTTCCTTGTATTGTCTTTGACAAGCATTAGGTATCTAAACAGATCGTGTTAGGGCTGCTATACTTCGCTGAACAAAAGTTCTTTTGTCAAATGAGTCCAGGGCTTTCAACTTTATTGTTTGCTTTAAAAAATGAATAGAAGATACAGTTTTTTGTAAGAAATTCATTGTCTAAATACAATAGGCATCCATTACTCTCATCTCTGAAGATGCTATGAAATAATACCTTATAATTTGAGCCAAATATTTTTAAAAATGTTATCGGCAGTGGTATTTATTTTGTTTGGGGGTGGGGGAGAGAGGAGAGCAGGGAAGAAGGGGTTGGGTTTTTTCTCTGTAGACACTAGAGTAAACTTGTCTGGAAGTTCCCAAGTTAACTGTTTCAAAATCTGTTTCTGGTAGATTAGGGTATTGCCTTAGTTCTTCACAATCAGAATTGCACTCTATTGTTTCTGTGATTCTGGAGTAAACACTTGGATTTACCCTAAGGGAGGTAGTGAAAGGAGCTTAGCTTTGTCTCAGTTTATCTCAATGAGAGAGACATTTCTTACTAACTTGCTGACTTGACTACTTTTAATTTTTTTAGACTGAATGCTTGCTAAATATATACATGCTTACTTCCAGTCATAACAATATACAAATCACATAGTGATATGATTCACGTCCGCTCCTAAAGTGTTGGTGAGGGTTGTTTTGTAAAGTGCAATATGGAGGTCTTTATTTTTGGTTGCTCCTTTGTTTGTTTTGAGATCTATTTTCTTTTGAAGAAAGGTATGTGTGCCACTTCTGGTGCATTGGTAAATCTTTTGCGTCAGCAGATGTCATTTCTTATTGCTTACTTTTAATTGTGAACTGCTGTGGTACGTGTCAGGACATCCTGACTCTGGAAACCATATGGTTTACCAGCCGTCTCTTTACAAACTTACTTCCTTTGGACTGAAACCTTGTGTACTCTTATAAAGTGAAGAAAGTCTTGTACTATTTCACTGGATCACTGACTTGAACTAAATGTTAGCATTTTTTTGATGAGGATGCGTAAGACTAATTGAGTTGTACTGTAGAAGAATTTTTGTATGACTTTCTTAAAGGCTTGTTCTGGAGTTGAAGGTTCTAGTAATGTGCTCTATTTATCTCTATAAATGCAGTAGAAGGTGAAGCCTTGTAAACCATGATGACCACAGGATCCTGTTTTGATGCGTGTACGACTATGTAATGATACTAAAGAAGACTTTCTAAAACATCTGAAAGAGAAACTAATTCTTCTTTATAACTGGATGTTCTTTTTGTGTAGTTGAATGGACCAACTGTTGAAAATACACCAACCAGCTTAAGCAATTTGCTTTTTCCTGTTGTTTTTATATTTTTAATGGTATTTCTAATACACATGAAACCACTTACATTCTGCTTGTTGGCACATCTGATTGAAAAGATAAACTTTTAAAGATAAACTAGAAATAGAATTAATTCTTTAATCATGAGATTTAAGTTAGGATAAATAAGCAATTCAAAATGATTGCAGCCTTCTCTGCTTGTAGTTTGCTCTCATTGCTGACTTTTTTCCCTGAATAAATATTTTCCTCTCTTCAGCTAGGTTTTTTTTGTTGTTTTTTTTTTTTCCTTCCCCCTTGTGCTTGTTGCTCCAGAAGGTTGTAACGCCTAATCAGTGGTATTGATTTGTCATCTGTAGTTGGCTTTGGGAGAATGTCAGTCTTGTTTCAAGTTTTCATTAAATCAGAAATCACAGAGAACAAAAGTTCAGATGAAAAATGTCTATGTTTTTCATAAAGGTTTTCACTTCTGTCTTTGGGATTCCAGCTCTTCTAACTCTCCTACAAAAAGAAATTCACACATGTCTCTGCATGGATGATCTTCAGATCTGTCTACACATGTAAAATTCTTTGCTCATGTTTCTGAAATCTCCTTAAAGAATTCTAGCTGTCAGCTTAACTTCAGTATAACTAAAATAAAATGTTTAATCTCCTTCATAAGTCTCTCTTGTTAGTTCCTTTCTTGATCTTCTGGTGTGATACCGTCATCCTGCCTTCACTCAGGCAACTGCTTTACTTGAACTGTTCTTTTAAAAGTTGTGTCTGAATCTTTCAGATTGAGATGTGATTCACAGACAAATACAACCTTCTGCATCAATCCATTCACCTAAAACTCTCATCCAGTTGCTATTTTGTACATCAGTAAGTTCAGCTTCGCTTTTCTAGCCTTAAAGGAATGCCATCATATCCAGCCTCTATTCTTTGAGAATGCTGCTGCAGGCATGCAGCATGACTTGGACCATGTGGTCCTTTTCTTTATCCCAATAACCTTCTCTTTATCACACAAAATACAAACAAGTTGGTTTCGATTTCAAAGTCTCTTGCTGTATTGCTCTGCCAGTTGTGGATTGCAGTTCCAGACTTCATCACCTGATGAAGACATGAGCAAACATCTTTATGCTTTACTTTTTGTTGTTTGTTTGTACCTTCATCCTCAACTTAGGAGGGTTTCCTTTATGAGCCACTAAATTATTTTAGAGCTTGCCTTGAAACATTTCTTTGCTGTTTATATCTAGAAATGCTTAACTGCTAGTGCCCTGAACCACTCTTTAGTATGTTGAACAGTGTTGTGCTCATGTACTCATATTTGCCTGCATCCATGTGCTGTCTTTTTGTTTCCTACTGAGATTGTAAATTTCTCTGTGGGAAGGACTGTCTGTTCTACAATGCATCAGAAGGGTTCCTGATCCATTACTTGGTCTAGTAGGCATAAGGATAATAGAAATTACTGAAGTAACAACGGATCAGTGAAATGAGGGGAACTATTGCAAATGCCATGTTTTAAATACTGTTTTTGAATGGTGCTAACATTTCTATAGTAGCTATGAGTTTGCACTGTTGTAATGGTGCTAGACATCTTTTTTAAAACTTGTTAGTGCTTGACTTTTGTCCACTCTTCTATCTCCACTATGACCCCAGTTACCTAACTCTAACTGCCTGGTGTGTTTTTGTGCGTATGTTTCAGAGGGGAAAAAAACAGTTATGTGTTTGCTTTGTTGTTTGTGGTGCATGAAGGTCTGTTAGTGGCAACAGTCTTAAGGCAGTGAATTTCTTACTGGTGTAGATCTAGAAATTGAAGGAGGGGTCAGCAATAGTGATATAGCTTTGAGTTTAGAGAGGTGAATGATACAGGATCCATGTTCATTCCCCGCCCCCCGGGAAATGTTCAAGACTGCACTTTTTTGAAGTTGATACATTACTAGGAGTAGGAGTCTGCTTTCAGCAGTATTAAGATGTTTTTACAGCCTCGTTAGTTACCTCAAAAGAATGTCAAAGTCACTAATATATAATGTGGCGATCTCCAAATGATACCTATAAAACTGTTATGCCACATGGATTTAATTTTTTCATAAGTATTTGCATACGTACAGCTGCACACACATGTCTAGAACATGTGTCCCTCTGCAGTGTTTTAGCTGAGCATGGATAGCTCAATGCAATAGCACTCAAAAACTATGCATTAGTTTCAGTCCCTTTTGCTTTCTAGTACAGAACATTACACAACAAACTACCAGAGAATTTAGGTAGTCAGGAGATAATTATGCTAACCTTGTATACGTTCAGGAAACAAAACCAGTACCGCCTTCTTCCAGAAACATTTCCAGTAGAGACTAGATTCAAATAAAGGTGTTCAATTCATCTGAAGCTTATTATTTTAATATATATTATTCGATTAATTTTTGTGCCATTTAGGAACGTGATGATTCCAAGTCCATTAAGATGTTGTCTTCTATTGCAACCATGAACTGGAAAACATTGAGTTTATAATGTTTTGTTTCCTGGTTTACGATTTCTGTTTGTGAGCGACTTCATTTCTGTCGTCGCTAATAGCTTTTGAACCACTAGCGAAGTTCAGACCATTTTCATATGTGTAGACCTCTCAAACTTTAAATTCCTATAGGTTCTAAGAGGTTATATTGTTCAATAGGGGAAAAAAGAGAGGCAGCAGATGACAAGGTAATTATAGGGTCAGGTCTTAGTAGATGTTTAAACATCCATAAGGAAGTTCACCTGCAGCAAACAGATCTGCACGAAACTACTGCTCTTGGCATTGGTTGCATACTGTGTTTTGCTAATATACTCCTTAGCATATAGTAGGCAGGCAAAGACATTCTTACTTTGAAAGCAAAACCCCAAACTATGTAAGTAATCTTGTTTGCTTTTTATAGATGTGATGGGATTAAGTTAAATTTTACATCCTTTGACATTAGAGACTATGGTGGGATCTAAGGGAATATAAATTAAGTAGGATTTAATTCTTTGTGCCTGGAGGTTAGAGAAGTATGCTTACACCTATTCATGTCAGATCAGTTTTTGCCCCAACATATTTCTTGTCTTTTACATTCTCTTGTTTTTGCTTATAGGTAAGATTGTGCCAAAACCCAAAGCTTCAACTCAAAAACAGTCCACCTTACATACTTGACATTTTACCTGACACTTATCAACATTTACGACTTATACTGAGCAAATATGATGACAACCAGAAACTTGCACAACTCAGTGAGAATGAGTATTTTAAAATCTACATTGACAGTCTCATGAAAAAATCAAAACGGGCTATAAGACTCTTCAAAGAAGGAAAGGAAAGAATGTATGAGGAGCAGTCACAGGACAGGTAAGTGAAATATTTAAATATGAAGTAGATTGTCTGGCCTGTCTGCATTCTTAACACAGTTTGTCTGCAGTCATTGTGTTTTGACATTTTTAATTATTTAAAGAGTAGAAATATTTATTGTTTGGATTCATTGACCCTGTAGGTCAATCACTAATTTGCTGGATTTGTTCCACTGTGTGCTCTTATCTGTCACTTTGTGACCTTTAAAACCAAGTGCATTTCCTTCATAAAACATTCATTTCATTGTAATTACTTGTTCACAGGGCCTTACGGTATGTAGTTTTTCCTCTGGCAGAGAGAGTGACTGTTACTTGGATTGAGCTTGACCTCCCTACACCAGTTCTTAAAACTGTGGGAGTCATGATGGGTATTGACTTAGAGCTTTCACAAGTGATGAAATGGAGCAAAACAATATTCACATTTCTGAGATATTGTGTGATGTTAGCATAACGTGATGATAATGTTAGTTTGGTGCTGAGAAGCCCTTTCAGAAACCTAATGGATTCCTGATTTACCGTGGTTAAGTTTTAAGAACAGGGATTAATGTCCACTTTTTGTGTACTCTTGGTGGTGAGTGAAGAGGTTTTTAATATTTGATTTTATCACCTACTATTCTAAAAATAATATTTCAAGAGCAACTGTGCAAAATCTGCAGTTTTGTTTTGGGAAGGGGTACCGCAGTGTTGTGGCAGTTAGACACTGCCATGTGTGGTATATCTTTAAATCTATTCAAAGAAAAGATATGATGCTGTTTCCAGTCTCCCCTTTTTAAAGGAGATAGTTGGGAATGGGAGATGGAAAGGAAGTGAATGGAGGATTGAATCCCTGCCATTTTGTCTGCACCTGAGCTCAGAGGCAGGGTTGCAGTATAGTTTTACAGCTGGTGAAAGTCTTGGTAGAAGCAGTGAAATGTCTACATTCTTGTAAATGTCACTGCTGTTATGTTTGATTTATACATACGTTCCTTCCAGATCTTTAGCAATGATTATAGGTATTCAGTATACTGTGGTAGTCTCCTGTGCTTGATAGGGGGTCTGAAGCTTGCTTAACATCTAAGTTTTTTGTTTTTTTTTTTTTTTTTTTAAAGTATGTCCATTTTTCATGTCCATTTTAAAACATACTTTTTTAAAGTATGTTTTAAATTGTGTTTTTTTTAAAGTATGTTTTTTTTAAAGACTGTCCAGTTGTGAATATACTTGGAGCAATTTGTCTGAGAGGAGCAAAATACACAGTTTGTACTATTTTAGTGATGAGATGAATGATGATGAGATTTTGATGAATGTTTTTTGTATTTGAAGTCATAAGTATGTAAAGGAATGTTTTGACTGTAGATGCATTCTTACTAGAACCTCTGGAAGAATTGTTCAGTACTGAGCCTGTGGGTTCTTTTTTTAATATCCCATTTGTTGTATGTACAGAAGTCATTGTGTTGCAAAGGAAATAAGAACTTTTTATAGTAAGGGAAATTTGACATAAATGGTTGCATTATGTAAACAGGTTTTATTTTGACTTCCCTATGTTGTATGAAACCCAGATTTACTTATGGTTTTGTTTACAGTTAGCAATAAATTAAAGCCAGTTTCACTTTTTCAAAGTCTGCTATATGCTCTATACGGTCATTCAAACAGTGCCTTAGTAACTGTATCTAGTTGCTAGAGTTGCTTTCTTCTTTCCAATTACCCACTTCATTTCCTGCATAAGGGTAACAGTGGTGATACAAGGATGTCTTTTGTGAAGCAAACAGTTTTTGAAAAAGGTGCAATTAGCATATTTACTGTCATTTATTTGGGCCATTCTTGTGAGATGATTGGAAAGGAAGGATTTTAAAACAAAACATAGTAATGAAGTGCACTGAATCACAATAACTACTTCAGGCTCTCTGAATTTGTATTTCAGAAGGTGACAACTATATTATTTTGCCTGACTGATGGAATTTGAAGCTTAAGGAAGGGAGCGTGATAGAAATGTTTCTCCTGTGCTAAAATTGTTTGTTGTGTTTCCTATACAAACTGCATTCTGACATACAGTCAGGATGCTTAAACAAAAAAAAAAAGAAGAAAGTGTAAGCATTGTTCCAGCAGTTCATGCCTCATGCCATTATAAGTTAAAGTCTACATCTTTGTAACTTCAGTGCACCCTCTTTCATCTACTGGTGATGTTTTATCTGCATGTGTGGCCTAGTTTAAAGTTGACTGAAGGTGTATTTGTTTGCTGAGCCCTATGACTAGGTACCCATTTGCTCTGCAGTGCTTCAGCATATTTAATCATGTTAATTCTTGGTAAGTTAGTAAAAGAAGCTGTTAATGTTTTTAGCTTCTTTGCTTCCAAATATGCCTGCATTAACCTAAGTATGTTATTTGTTAATGTTACAATACAAATGTAGGAGTGATCATTTAAATAAGTGTTTTTGAAGATGTTTCTAAAATGACTGTGAAATTCAAGTGTAGTCAATTTAAAAAAACAAAACAAAAAAGCCAAAAGCCTGTCATGTTGACACCTGGCCAGTTTCTGTGGTTTTCAATCTTACACTTCTGTTTTGTCTTCTGTTAGTGTCTCTGTGGTTTCTGGATAAAAGGTCAGCACAAAAAGGAGAAACTGACTGCATTTGGAAGCATTCTGTGTGTATATATATATTTGATTGGTATACTTTTAACTTATTAGGGTTATTGAATAATCTTAACTTTTATAGTGATGGCACATTTAGGAACCAGTGCCAGTATACATGTGATTTTATTTGCCTGATGACACCAAACTTACATTATTGGGAAGAATTTGTCATGAATTCTAGTTCTCAAAGATCCTGTGGATGAAACAAGATAGTGTGCCAGTCAGACCATGTACAAATGGCTAAAACAAAAGCTTACATTGTGATGGTGTTGCCTCTATATCCTGTGTTCCATGTCAAACACATGATAGCCATTGAAAAGTAGATGCTGCTGTCATTCTGTTCTCTGTGGGATGAGTCTTGCTAAGCAGAGAAAGTATGGCTTACAAGTTTGTTTACTGTATATGAATTGCATCTACCTTCTGGGTATGGTATCTAGTATAAAATTATGTCCTCTCATAGTCTTCTTGCTTAATGAAGTAAGAGATGATGTTCAATAAATTCTGTAAACTACTAGATATAGGTTGCACAGAAGTTTTTCTATGTATGAAGTTAATTTAATTTTTTTTTTTGTCACGGATTTTACTTTTTAAAGATTATTAACACAGGCTTATTAAAATTATTGGTTCAGGTACATCTACTCTTCTTAAAAGACTTTCTGTGTCTTTGAGGGTCTGCGGTTTTGGTTTTTTGGTGTGGGGTTTCTTTTCCCCTTTGTTTATTGGAAAGTAGACTAAAGCTGGAAGGCATCATTTCTGTGAAGCCCAAACTTCCTTTTGTCTTGCTGCATTCCAGAATTATGCATCTAGAAAAAAAAAACCAACTTTGTAGGCTGGCAGTTTTTTTCTGACAAATATGTTCGCCAGGTGTAGAAATCAAGCACATAAGTTACAATAATAAGAATAGAGGAGGAATAAAGTGGCAATGGGGAGATTGCACTTGGATTCATTCAAGATGCTGGACATGTCTTCATGGCTAACACAACCATTTCTCAGTACTGAAGACAAATGTGAGCTTTCCTGTGCTTATCTGTAAACCGTGTCCTTGGAAGAATACGTTGTGAGATGGAACTTGTTCATTGTCTGTTTTAATATTGCATGCCTTCTGTTATATGCCCTTTATATGAGAAGAGGAAAAGTATAAACCCAGGGTGTATACTTATTTTTAATAATCTCTTAAACGCTGCTTGATTTGACCAAAATTAGTTGGCTACTTGATTATAAGTGGCATTGCAGAAGTGGAAGAGGAAGATAAGATGAAAGATGGATATTTCGTAGGCAGTGGGCAGTACAGATGAAGATGGCAAGAGGAAAAGAGCAGAGGTTGTTTTGGGGTTGATGTAGAAACAGGTGTGCACGTAGGGAAAGTCAGAGTCAAAGAAGTCCTTCAAGATGATCACAAAAGCACTATTGTTCCTGTACAGAAGGTCTTGCTAAATTCTCTTGCATTTGGTGTCGATTCAAATTACATGCTTCTAGATTTTACAGCTTGCTTAACTATCTTGTTAGTGCAGAATTCTTATATTCTCTAAGTCTTCTGAGGAGGTCTTATGCCTGTAGTTCACGTGATAGTTCATGTTCTCCTTTGGTACCATTCATGTTGGTTAGTGAGTCTATAAAATACTCATATTTCCCTTCCTTCAGTCTGTGTTGACAGCTGAGATCAATTAAGGTTCTTGAATCAAGTCCCTGAACTGGCACATCAGCGTACACAGCATTCTTGGTAGAGACCTTTCTACTGCTGAAATTTCTAGCCCATTCCCTCCGTATTCTAGAAGCGCTGACTTGATAAGAAGTTGCACGGGTGAGCATCAGGATGGACTTCAGTTATGTCAGCTGCAATGCAGTAACAGCCATTTGTGTACTTCTGTGGTGAGACATAGCTTATCCTACTTTGAGTTAACTCATCTTGTACCACAAACTTGCTGTTTTATTTACAGGAAGTTAGGAAGTTTATAACTTAGGTAGCCTTGTAACTTGTTTGTGTCTCCAGACACAGGAGATTTTGTTGATTGAGAGAAGGATCAGGGAGAGTATATTTTTAATTAGGGGTGCTTTTACCTGGACAAGCTAAGATTGCTTTGGCTGATGGTTTTCTTTTTTGACAAATAGAACGTACAGATTAAGAAAAGGATGTTAATGGCTCTTTTCATAGAGCCAGTTTTGGCTATTGGTTAACAACACATAGATAACTGAGTAATTGTTGGACACTAAGGATGGCAACCTTCACGAAAGTGGGTTGGATTTGAAGTTGTGATCTTGTGGTGAAAGTTACTGGCTCCTTAGAATCCTGTGATTTGTCCCATTTTCCAAGCATTATGTAGTTTTTGGTCTTCAGTAAATTCTGAGCTGAACAGTTAGGCTATACACACCATCAATCTGTTGTCTGACACGATCTATAAAGCCCTATACTTAAGCTATATCAACACGTTTTAGAGATCAAATATATTGACTGCTTTAATCTTGCTGAAGTTGAGGCAAAAGAATCTAGTATTTGTCCTTTCCTCTTTTGTATTTATTTACCTATATTTTTAGATGATTCCTTCACTAGGTTTTTAGAAAAAGAAGCTGCCTTTACTCTGTTTGAAAGGCTTCTGGAGTGTTGACTCATTGCTTGAACTCCTGTGCAGTCCCTAGAAAAAAAGAGGACACTTTCTCTTTCAGTGTGTAACCTATAATATGGTAATTGGGCATGGAACTAGGCTACAATAAATAACCTTTAATAAAGAGGCTTCTTCTGAGGAAAAGAGAATGTATGACTAATTGGATGAGGCTGCATGGGAGAAAGAAGTGCAGCGAGGTCTGGTTTTTGGTGGGTTGGTTTTGGGTTTTTTTTTGGAAGCTTTTATGTTATGGTGAGAATTTCCACGCTCTTCTCCCCTCCCTGTTCCTTAGATGTGAACAAAAACAGCTTTAAGAAACCCTTTGGTGTACCTGAACCACATGAGTAATTGAGCTTTAATGCAAATTTAGTGAAGCACAGGCCATTTGCTATTTTTGGTTCTAGTCTAAATTAAACAAGGAGTGTTAACACAAACACACCTTTTGGACAAAGAAACTCCTGTTGCAGAGGGCAGGTGAAAACACGTGGAGGTTTCAAATGGCAGGGCAGTGTTATGACAGCTTGTTCTCAACATAAATGCAAACAGGCTGTGTGACTGCAGTTGTTGTAAGGCAATGTTTAAATTTTTAGATGTTTCTGATCATCTTTACTATTTGGGGGAGGGTATTACCAAATGACAACAAAAGAAGTATTAGTACCAAAATAAGTTAAAGGCAACTATTTATTCAGATTGCAGAGGAAGACAAAAAATTTTAAACCACAAAAGATCCTAAATGAAAAAATAATGGCTTGTAAATTCTTATAATTGATTTAGATCTTTGATTCATATATAGTTGGCTAGAAGAGGGGTAATATGTGCACTTCATTTGTCTTTTACTTTTTACTCTGTTATAACATCAGGCAGCATTTTCTGTGTTAGTGCAAGGTCTCCCTCAAACATCTTCTAACAAGTAATGCGGTGTTGACAGTCACATCTGAGCAGAGTTCAGCTGGTTGTGAAGAGATATACACAGTCAGTCTGATCTCTTCCTAGTTGCACTCTGTATAATCGTTTATACCTGTGAAAAGTGTATATGGTAATGTTGCCAAATTAAGACGCCATAACATTTATACCCGCTTTGTGCAGATGTGAAAGCTCTTAAAAAGCATGGTTATGGGGAATCAGTCCTCAAGACTTTCCATGTATTGTATATTAATTTCCTTTGTGATAAAGCTAATGACAGTTCTACTACTAGGATTATACAATGAGACTGATGCAATGTCTGTGCTGACATAGTTTTTTACATTGTTCCATTTCAGCTTTAGAAAGCAATATAGGATGACAAAATGAGCTGGGAAGAATAGGTGGTTTTCTGAAAATACAGTACTCTCAGTCAGAGAGGTCTGGAAATACTCTTCTCTGATTTGGCAGGGAGGATACTAGTACCCATTTGTACTTTATAACAGCTCAGTTTCTCACATGCCTTCACCATACTTGTCTGCATGGTCTCTACAGGGAACAGCTGTATTTGGGGAGGCAGGCCATGGTTGCCAACTTTAAATAGAGCTATGTTCTTAGGTATGATAAAGCTGAGCTGATCACATGATGATCTGGATGAGGGGATTGAGTGCACCCTCAGTAAGTTTGCAGACAACACCAAACTGGGTGGGAGTGTTGATCTGCTGGAGGGTAAGATGGCCCTGCAGAGGGACCTGGACAGGCTGCACTAATGGGCCAAGGCCAACTGTATGAGGTTCAACAAGGCCAAGTGCCGGGTCCTGCACTTCGGGCACAACAACCCCATGCAACGCTACAGGCTTGGGGAAGCGTGGCTGGAAAGCTGCCTGGCCGAAAAAGACCTGGGGGTGTTGGCCGACAGCCAGCTGAACATGAGCCAGCAGTGTGCCCAGGTGGCCAAGGCGGCCAACAGCATCCTGGCTTGTATCAGGAATAGTGTGGCCAGCAGGAGCAGGGAGGTGATTGTCCCCCTGTACTCAGCACTGGTGAGGCCGCACCTGGAATACTGTGTCCAGTTTTGGGCCCCTCAGTACAAGAAAGACACTGAGGTGCTGGAGTGTGTCCAGAGAAGGGCAACAAGGCTGGTGAAGGGTCTGGAGCACAGGCCTTATGAGGAGCGGCTGAGGGAGCTGGGGTTGTTTAGCCTGGAGAAGAGGAGGCTGAGGGGAGACCTTATTGCTCACCACAACTACCTGAAAGGAGGTTGTAGTGAGGTGGGTGTTGGTCTCTTCTCCCAAGTAGTTAGCGATAGGACGAGAGGAAATGGCCTCAAGTTGTATCAGGGGAGGTTTAGGTTGGAAATTAGGAAAAATTTCTTTATGGAAAGGGTGGTCAAGCATTGGAAGAGGCTGCCCAGAGAGGTGGTGGAGTCGCCATCCCTGGAAGTGTTCAAAAAATGGGTAGATGTGGCACTTTGGGACATGGTTTAGTCTAGTCTACCCTTGATTGGTTTAGTGTAGACTTGGTAGTGTAGGTTAATGGTTGGACTGGATGATCTTAAAGGTCTTTTCCAACCTAAATGATTCTATGATTCTATATCAAGATAGCAACTTTAGGATCTTCTTGAAGAACAGACAGCACTGACTCCTGAATTTACCGTGTAGAAAGGAAGGCTCCCGTAGTGGACCTGAGGGGATCTTTCATCATTCACTTTTGAATGCATGGTTGAATTTTAAAAAACATGGTCTTCACTTCTCTATGTCAGAAGTATTCTATATTCAGCAGTTGGGTATTTGTTTTATGGTGCCTTCAAACTAGCCTGGTGATGGCAGCTACTTATGCAATAAGAAGCACAGAGAAAGCCTTTAGAAGAAAGTGTCCATTTTTATGAAATGTATGTCTAAATTTATAAGCATATCTAATTTTAATTTCAGGTTATAAAATATAAATTGTTTCCTTTCTCTAATGTTCTGTGGCATTGTTTTTCATTAAAAATTAGAAACATGAAAGAATAAAAATCTGCTTTTATTCTATAAAGAAATGAAAAGGAAGTTGAGAATAATCACTTTCAAGTGGTACGCTTGCTGTTTAGTTAATAGAACTTCTTTTGCCTGTCTTTGATGAAAGTAAAGTAAAGCCAGTTTATAAAAACAGACATGCTATAGTGATAAACTTTTTATCCAAAGAATGCTTGATCAAAAATCAGGCTAGAAGACATGCTTGCTATGTATCCAAACCTATAGTAAAGAAAGTTTCACTAACCTATACAGAGTAGGCAATAACCTTAATCTGAAAAGGGGTGAAATGATTTGTTTTGACTAACACAGTCGAATTTTGACTGAATTCAGAACCAAAGAGACAGAATGAGATATTGATGAAGATGATAATGGATGGAAGTACTAGATCCATTCGTTGAAATGTAAAGTGTAAAGAAGAGAGAGTACTTTGATAATTTCATGAATTTTTAAAATATTTTGTAATTGTTTGACATAAATAAGCTTTTCTTCTTCGTATTCTGTTCTTTGCTTCAATATTAAGTGAATTTATTTTAGTCATGTTAAAAATGGCACAAAAGAATTAGTATAATTTTTTAGTAAGTTGCATTCAGAGTACCTTCTATTCTTGGGGTTTTATCAGTGGCTGCACATTCTCAAGTTAACTTTGTCTTTACAGATGATACAATAATACTATGCATGCTTTAGAGTGAGGCAAAGCTTTAATATTATTAATTGATATTGGAGGAACAAGGATTATTAGTTCAGAAAGTAGGTTTGCTTTTGTCTGCACATAATAGTTTTGCTACTGGTAAGATTAATGAGTTGGCATGTTTCTTTCTTTCTTTTGTTTTATATTGAAAAATTCCAAATGATTTAACAGCATGTTCTCTGAGAGCCAGCTCAGGAATATCATTTGCTTGATTTGAAAGAAAATGTGATACTTATAGAAAAGACTGTGCAATGAATGCAACTATAAAAAAAAAAAAAGCACACAGAAAGGACCAACAGTAAATTGTGTCTGAAAAGAAGCACAATCTTAACACATAACACAAATGAAAAAGTAACCAGTAAGTGATTTTATATGAGGAATAAAACTTCCAGAGCAAGGAGCCAGGTGACTGTCATCAGTATCTCATTTGTAATGTAGATGAATAACACATTTTGAATTTTTCTGTTTTGAGTGTGACCAAGGTAGAGCTAAAGGATTTATTATTGAAATATTTTTGTATTTGTCTCTAGTGCATGATAAAACATTGTGTGTTTTCACCATAGTTTGCTCAGATTTCCCATGTCAGAATTATAGAGCTATCCTGTTTTGTAATAGATGATCTTAATCATAATCTGTTTATTACCCAATTCTTTACATTGTGCAAAGTGAAATATATTTTGAAGAATGTATTGACTGTATACTTGCAAAGATCTTGACAGATCAGAACATTGGTGAACAAATAATTATGTTAGTTCATTTCAGTAATAGTTGGTCACAATAATTATGACTTCACTGTTTTTCTGGTATGTCTGATGTAAAGGTAGATTTAATGTATTTCTTCCAAATGTGTTACACCACAGTAAACTAAAGGGCAAACATGAAAGTAGCAGATTTGTAGGAAACAAGCATTTTTGGGATATATAATGAATTACTATAATCAGTGGTAACACGTTGATTGAGCTAAATTTAATTTCTGTGTGGGTAAGGTTGTTGTGGTCTCTCTGTAAGAGGATCTCTTATAAGGGGACTTCATTTTTTATTCTTGAATGGTCAGACAGCACAGATGTAATTTCAGCATAATATCTGATGCGTCATGTATATCAGGACTCCATTCTGAACCTGCACAGCCCACCTGATGAGTTAGTCTTACTGTTATTAGCTGATCTTTGGCAAGCTCTGTGAATGTACAGTGGGAGAAAAATACCGGGAAAAGTAATTAAATTTAATTACTTTTTTTCCCCCTCTACTCAGTAGCATTGTGGGAGAGTTCACAAAACAATGTCTTCCTTTTCCCCAAGATAAAATAGTGAAACTATATGGCTTTGATATTTGAAGCAACAATAAATAGGAAAATGATTCCTATCTTCTCTAGCAAAAATGCATATGAAGATTACCTTATCTATTCCACAATTCTTACGTGAAGCTGTCAGTAGTAATAGTTAAAGCCTTAATTTGTTCTGTCTGTGATATTGAACAAATGTCTATAAAGAAATAAAATCCTCAACCATATCTCATTTTAAATATTAGTCCCCATTTTGCATCTACCTTGCATAAGGTAAATATGTCTCCTGATAGGAAGAAATACCAAGTAATAAGCTATGGAAGCTCCTGATTAATTGCAATCTCTTCTTCTCTTGAGCTCAAACCCAACGTATTGCACGGTATCTGTTTATATTGATATGGCTGAGAGTAGAGAATATCTAGATTCTCTCAGAAAGTACTTGGCATATTGCAGGACTGGATTAGACCCTGGGTACTGGTGGCAGAAAGAAAAGCATTCATGGGCTTGTTTACAAGTGAGTAAAATAAGTGTGTCTTGCAGAGATTAGTCATATCTGGGGTCCAGTGTTTGCTTTTTTTCTTCCTAGTATCTGTTGACTAACTTATTCAAAGAACTGAAACCTACATACTTACTAGAAAATCTGTGATCACTCCCCAGCTTGCATAGAGGATTATTCTGTGACAAATTCTAGTTTTGGTTACGTTAAGAAACAAGAAACGTTTTAATAAGCTTAGTTTGTTTCTTTTTGTGTGTGCCAGGCCTTAGTGATATCATGAAGGCTTTTGCTAACCTCTTTATTTGTCCTGAAAAAAACCCCAAACACCTTTGTTAGCTCTATATCAGAAATATTATTGCCTTTTTAAGAGGAGATAAGTTCATTTGTTAGTTATCACTCTTAAAATAGTACATTTTGGGCAATACTGTATTGTTTAAAAAATGACTGCATGAGAAAAAATTTGCCTCTCTTGTTACAAGTTAAAGGGCATTAATGCAAGACAGACAAGCGTATTAGCATCTGTTTTCAAACTGTTCCAGTGGAAAATGGTCCTTAGCCAACAGAATATTCTCTGAACTCATCTCAGTTGATTCTGAGTCATGAATGTCTGTCATGGGAAGTATGAAATGCAGGGTCAGTAATAAAACATCTCATACCTAAGAACACTTGTAAGAACAATGTTTGTTTTGTTTTGGTTTTTTTAAGCAGTCATTTATTGGTGAGACCTTACAGGTATATATCCAAGAGCAGACCTTTAATTCTAACTACTCTTTAGTGGGAGTGTGTGTAAAGATGTAGAGAAGTACCTTCAGATTTTTGCATGTCCACATTTTAAACAGGTTTATGGAGCTACAGAGGATTAGCCATTACATAACTTCTTGAAATGAAATGATCATATAACTAGAGTACTTTATTTAGTGTTTAATATCAAACTCCCTGTGCAGTGTTCTTATTTTTGGAGAATGCTTTGTTTTGACAGAAGAAAAATCAACAGTTTCTTTAAACTCAAAGATGTATGTTTCGGCAAATATGGTATGTAAGCCTTCCATCAGTAGACTTGAGTAGAGCTGTGTAAGTGTATTTAATACTCTGCAAATGTCATGCATGTTTAAGGAAGATATAATGCAACAAATAGAGCCTGAAAACATTTCTGTTTGTTGTTCAAATATACAGCCTGTTGTGAAAATTCTGAAGTGGAGGTTGATGTCACAAACCTTGAGCCTGTGTTCCAAATATTGTTTGTCATTAAAAGTGATGACAATCTCTGGTAAGAACATCTGCTCGCCTAATATACTAGCAATAAAGGAGATGTCTATGTTATAGCTTAGTTTGTTTTTATCTTTTTATTATTATTATTATTTCCAAGTATTTGTTTTTAAAATATTAGGAAAAACCCTAGCTCTGAAACACTAAAATATGGAAAGTACATATTCAGTTGCTAGGTCATCTCGATAGTGCCGAGTGGGTCATAACTAACAAGCCTTATTGGTATTTTTGTTAGAACAGAGAGTCTGGACGCCTATGCTTTATTTCTAGTTAGGTTACTTTTTACTGGCTACCTCAATCATCATAGGTCATTTATGTCTGTTAAGTGTCACGCCATTTAATTCACAGTGCAGCACTTTCAGATTTCCCTAGAATAAAGAGTAGTACTTAGGGTTGTATGCTTTTTGGCTATAGTAGCAGAGTAATGGTGGATGACAGGAGCACTGATAACAGCTTGTGTCTGTTCTAACTTCATATGAATTTTTAATCCACTTCATAACTGCATCTTACTGACAGCTCATTCCCAGTGGCCAATGCTTCAGTGTTTTTACAACTTAATGATGCATGTTCTGTGCTGCAATTGGGAAAATACAGAAAATGTGGGATATATAGCCAATTTTTTTTTGTCTAGCTGAGGAAGTCATATGTCAGCAGGCTGAGATCCTCTCCCCCTATACTCTTTTAAATGGCCCTCTTTAGGATAGCAGACTGGAAGACTATATAGTATTATTTTGTTCAGAACTCTGCATATCCTTTTTACTCTGTAATTCGTGGCTGTAGCAAATACACAAAGATTCAAAGCAAAAAAAAAAAAAAAGCCAAAAAAAAGTACGTAACATCCTGTTCATGTGTTTCCTTTTACTGTTAATCCCCATAATTAATGCCCTATGAGGAATGGGGCTCTAATCGCTTACAGAGCACAGTAATGTAAAAAGGCAGTGCTCATCTGGGAGGTGTTCAGTAGTATGGATCACTGGTGACCCAGTTGGTATGCAGCTGTCCTCCAGTCTATGCATATGTGGTTTCATTAACTACACGCATATCTGTCTGACAGGCCAGTAATTATTGTCTAAAAAGAACCTTGCCTTATGAAATTGTCTTAAGTGCCACTGAGAAAGAGTAGTTTGTTTTCTCTCATTTTTCCACTTTCATTGGGAGGGAGAAAAAAATGGGGGAAGGAAGCTGTTCTGTGAGGGTGAGGATCATGAGTCCTGGCAGTCACTCTGAAATACTCTTTAATGAAACCCAATGCCAGGAAGAGACATGTTTGAACACCACATAGCAGTTTTTTAGTGACTTAAAGGACGTGTCCATATAAAAAGGTCTTCCGAAAGGGCTAAGGGTTTTTAAGAGTTTTCATTTGTTTGTGCTGTATGAATTCAGCATTGCTAATGCTAAACTGTAATGGGCAATGTAAAAGATAAACATAGTTTGTTAGAATTTTAAAATATATTTTAAAATAGACTTAGAGGGCAGGTTGGATATTTGTTTTAAAAATCAGTCCTTTATTAAATCTGTGATTTCTGGGAATGCAGTTTGTTATTGGAGTGGATGACTGAAAGGAGTTTTGACATTAATGCTGTCTCGAAACCTATAAGCCCAACCTGCTCAGCTACTGGAAGGGTGATGGCTGGGGAAGAGATGAATGGCTAAAATATTAGGGAAATAAAGTAGCTTATGTTTACTCAACATATACAAAGCAACAAAAGGGTAACACCCACCTCCTAGTATCTGTCATAACATAGTAAAAGTATCTACTGGCTAAATCCTTCCAATATAACGGAACAGAAGAATCATATCTGTTGCAGCAGTTTGAGGCCAAATTTATGAACAGCTGTCAGGAAAAAAAGAATTGTATATGTACTATTCCTCTGTTTATTTGCACTTCTTTTTCAGGTAATCCTCTACTCTGCAGCAAGTCTTTCCAAGGCAGTCTTCCTTGGGCAATTACTTGTTCACACTTGTTTTAAGCCTATTAGGGAGTTTTGACTGTCTTACGCTTAACGTGCATAAATAAGCTGGGGGTGGGGGGGTACAATGACAAGTAAGCCTTACAGTGCAATCAACTGACAGCTGTGAAGACGTGTAAGTTGTTGATATCCATGGAGGTGGTATTTAAGATACCTGTCATATCCTTCTGTACCCTTGTGGAACACCAGTTCCATAAATGCCAGCCATTTGCTGTATAAGCAGGAGGCAGAATATTTGTCACTGGAACCTTGTGTATGGGTTAGAGTTGCCAAGAGAAGAAAAATAAAATTTCTCAAAGGACATGTCACGTTGTACTTTACCTTGTACATTTATGCCTGGACGCTCACACAGCTTTCCTGTGTGGTGGCTTTTCTGTTTGGTTTTGTTTTTAAAAGCTTAGCTAAGATAAGAATCTGGTGTGAAAGAAAATAGAAAGTAATGCTGATTTTAGTACAACTCCCATATACTCTATTCCTGGATTTTCAGTTTGCTTTATGTAGCAGCAGATGGTCCATCTATTGTTTCATTGTTCTTCTGGGAGTCTGACCCTCTATAGTGGGTGTGTGCTTTAGCACAAAAAGAACAACTAAAATAAGTTTTTTCGTAATGGATGCAACTCAGTTTATTAAACTGTGTTGATGACCTCAAAAATTCTAGCTCTTAAGATTTGTTTTTATTTAAATGTATAATATTCAAAATTCAAAAGGATTGTTCACTGTCATAAGTGCCATTTTGTGAAACGGCATAATTTTACCATATGCCTTCGGTTTCGTTTGAGATATTATGAATAAGCAGGATGAGTGCTTTCAAAGAGGCATTCCTGCTGTCCCACATCAACCATGTGGGCTTTCAGTTAAGCTTCCCAGGAAGACAGCAACATATGTGTACACAATGTGTGTATTATATTGGCGCCCACTCACAGTGTTAAAGATGTGTCAGCATTTCCAGAATAATTCCCTATTTTAAGAGCCTTGTTTTAGCCTGCATATGAAAGTTGTCTCTGTGTTGGAACTTTACACACAATCTCAGCCCTCATAGTTTTCAAGTGTGAATTTTTCCCAGGTGAACATAAGCTGAATCAAATTAATGTATGCAAATTATATGGAAGATCTCTAGAGGCATGGTGGCATGATAGGCTCTTCTTACTTTTTAACTCTGAAGACTGCTTATCAGTAAGTGAACTGAAGCTATAGCGGTTGCCACTATTTTTGAAGAATTGTAAGAGATTTTTAGTAAAATAAGGTGGACTTGCGCTTGGTCTTGTGACTTGCTTAGCCTAAAAAGTGATGATGTTTTTCTAATAATTATGTTTGAGTGTGAGGAACTTCCAGTTTCACTGAATTTCTTTCGGCTGATTGAGGTTCTTTGTATCATCGTAATAGTCTAGAATTAATTGATGTCTCCCTTACATGTCAAATTAGTCTTTTTTTTATATACTGAGAAATGGGGTATGTCTGTGGCAGGTTTCCTTGCATTTAAACAGTATTCCCCCAAATAGTAATATCTTCTTGATAGAAGCCTTTCTCTAATCCGGAAGCCATCTTGTTTAATACATGCAGCAGGGCAAACTGTGTGGCAGGACATGCTGATTCTGTAGTTAAGTGGGTGGCTGTGGAGGAGCAGAGTTCGAATTGGATTTTGAAATTTCCAGACTTCTGACATTTAGTTTATGTGCTTAAACAATAACTTGCTGCTATAGTTTCAAAAACTATGTGCTATAACCAAAATGTTGGTGTTTTATAAGCCTGGGATTTACTTACATGGGATTATAACTGCTGAATAGCAGTTTTATTTTGAATGAATATGGTTTCAGCCCTGTTTGGTTAAATGCCATCTAAAACCCTCCATCTAAACACCAAATGATTTTGTAAATAGGCCCGTGTTTGAGCAACAGCAGGCCAGCTAGACAAGCCTGCAGTTTGAAGATCAGCAAATGAAGGTTCTTCCACATTTTGAAATCCAAGTTGTGAACGGACAACCCTGGAAAGAGGTCCTCTCTACATCCCTGATAGGAAAGGTGGGTGAGCAGAGGATGTCGCTGTAAAAACAGTTCTGTTGTACAGCTTTACTGGTTGTGTTAGGACATCCAGATAGGTGGTCCCATGTTTGTGCAGTGGTAGATTATCCTTCTAATTATTGTTTTATATGGAGTGAGTCCTACTCATGGCTTGCTTGAATGTCTTGAGAGGAACTAAATGAGCAATATATCAGTTAATTTGCATAGTGACAGCAAATATGCAAATTGCTGACCTTTTATTTAGTTTCTGTGCCTTCCTTAGGAAACACCAACACATTGACACCCATTGTAAAGAAATATTGAATTGACAGCAACATGAGATTTCCTGTTTCTGTTCTGAATCCCCTGTTAACGCACTCCCACCAACCAACCAACAAAACCCCCCAAACTTCAGAGAATCTTCTGGAACCTGAAACTTTGACTACGAAGGCTGCCGAGCCCATTAGACATTGCAAGAGCTTAGCCTCCTTTGTGAGCTGGAGAGGTTAAATACTGAAACAAACAGTAGTGTAACCTTTTGGCCTTTTTTGGGGGTGGGTAGAGGTTGCAGGGGGAAGAATGATCTAGGTGATGACCTGGACTTGGATGTAATCAGGTAGCCAGCAGAGCTCGAGGCATGTTAACGTGTTGGGTACACTATTCAACTGCCCTTCTGATTAGATGAATCACTGTAGTCTGAGTTCCTTTTAATGTTAGTGCAAGAAAATTGTGTGGCTGTAATGTAGTCTACAGGCCGCTAAGGCATTAAATCTTGTAAAGCTCTAAATTAGGAGTGCAATATATATGCATAGATGGTCAGCAAATACTGTGTTCTGCAGTAAATACCTTTGCAGGATGATTGTCATAAATGTTATTAGAAGACTCAGGTAGTCTGTGTCCTAATTTTCTCCATCTATCTGCAGAATTTGATTGTTTCCTTAATTTGTTCATGTTTGTAAGTGCTTCTATCATTTTAACATTGGACTTCACTGATATCTGACTAAATTCCTATGTCTGATGCCTGTGCTCATATTTACATGTTTCCTCTGAATGCTCCACATCAAAGATGGAAGCAACTTGCAGTAATTTAAGACAAAATCAAATTTCTTCTAGGCCTTTATTCTTTAAGATACCATCTAATAATATTGGAACAGTGATGGATGCATATGGAAGTCTGTGAGTGTTTGAAAAGATTCTGCGAGTTTGAGAGTTATTTAAATTCCATATAGATTTGATTCTGCTTAACAAACTGTACTTGATAATGTACTGGTTTTGTGTATCCTTCTGGTATTTTTCATGAAGACCATACATTTTCTGGATTTAATATTAGAAAATACTTTTTATTTATAACGGCATACTCCATTCAAATGCAACTAGCTGGATGGTAAAGCACATACCCATCATGATAACAAAAAAAAGTTGTTCAAGTAGCCTTGGATTGGTGATATTTCTTATTTTACTACTACTTTCATTTCTGTATGAGTCCTGCATGCCCTGGAGCTCCCATTGTAATAGTTCTGCCTCATTTTCATGATTAGCCTTCGCTCCCCACCACAGCGTTGCTAAAATGTCCCCAGGGTTTCCCCTTCCACAAGGCTGGATTCCCCTGTGAATTTAGGATGAATGTATGGCACCCTGGGGAGGAAAAATAATACAGTCAGCAAATACAGCTGTCTGTGACTGCAGTGATATAACGTAGTTTTACACTGGCAGTTGAGATTTTACATACTCTTTAGCCTATAATGGAGAGAAATAGGTAGTGCTAATGCTGTTCCATCAAGGGCTATTCAAACAATCACATGCGTTTAAATAGATACTCTTTCATCTTTGAATAATTAGAATACATTTCTCTTTTGTTAGTCCGGCAAGTGTTCACCAGACCTTCACAGAGAGCTTACTTTATTCTTTTTGATGTTGTTAATATTTGAGTGGCAGTTTTATTTGTATAGTACTTTACCTCTTCAAAGTGGTGTTACAAAGGGTAGTTAGATTTTTAGGTTCACAGATTTATTTTTAAACAACCGCACTTTAGCTTTTTAACTTAGATGCTTGATTGCGCTGGGAGTTTTGCTTTGCTTCTCAATTCAATATGTGCCCTGTCTAGTATAATTTGGAGAAATTTGCAAATGAACCACTAGAGGATAACTACTTGATGCAGCCTAAATTTGTGCTTTCCAAATTAAATAGCAGAAACCTTTCCTCACTGTTCTGGTCCTAACAAAGTATTAATGAGATATTAAAGCTGCAAATTCATTTGAAATTCTATTTGTAAAGCATGGAACAAAGCAATATCATAGAGATGAATGCTAAAATAAGACCAGTTTACTTCTACCCCTCTGTAAGTAAGTGGGCTGAATTTAGTGCAGTCAGAGCTGGGGTATATTACATTTGGCTTTGTGCTGCTCTTGTGAGTAACAGTTTTAAAGTGTGTTAGGTATGGCCAGAGCGGGTAGAAGCATAAAAGCCTGCAGGCAAAGAGTCAAGGAGGGGGAAAATACATGAAGTCCTGACTGACCCACATTTGAATCTGATAACTTTGTGGCCTGTGACTTTTTGGCAAAAAACAGTAAACATGAACAGCATTATTCTGTTTTCTGTTACAAGGTTGTAAGTTTAGTAGCCCATGATCAGCTATTTAGTTTGTATAAAAACAAGTAACTCCTCAGATTCCCTTCTCCCTGAATCTTCTTTTTATGGATAGAGTCTCAGTCATTTAGAATAGTTGATCAGTTTTATTAACAGAGTTCACAAGGAGAACACACAAAATGCTGTCTGTGTGACTGGACATGTCTTAATTTCCCCTTGCTATATGTGACCTCAGTGTTCTGTTACTGAAAAATCAACATTCACAGTCAATAGCTCTCTCTCCAAGGAGTGTTTCAATGTGTGTAATTTAATTTGATTCCATTTGGCTTATGGTATCTATTTAATCTGGAATTTGTGGGTAAATCGGAGAACGAACTAAGTTTATCCACCTCTGTTAAGTCAAAGCCAGTTGAAGGGTTTGAGTGTTCTTCACAGTGAAGAACTAAATAAGGTTTATTAGACAGCTGAATGTCTATTCAAATCTAATTTACCCAGCAGTAAAGTTCTAATTTGTCTTGTGTTCTTTTTTAACTTAACTGAAGTGGCATAACTGAAGTGCTTTGGTTTCATTTTCTCTGTCCCACACCACAAGTTGTAAGGGGAATGCTGGACAATGGTTGTCCCAAAATCTTATGAACAGTGAGATCCTGCCCGTCTGAACTGCTGCCTCTGCTGCTCCTGCCGCCATTCTGTCTGAAGACTGTTTGTTGTTAGGGCATGCTTTTGGAAGTCAGTGCGTCTTCTGGTTTGCAGGGTAAAATACGCTCGTTTTCAGGGCAAAGACAACCTCGATAACATATCTGAAGAATATATGTATTGCAATTTCGCAACATACACTTTTGCTCCTTTGAAAGGTGGTATTATCCCAATGTATTTGAATTAGCAAAGTTCTGCTCTACCTGTTATATTGACTGAGAGGTCATATTAAGGGTGTAAGAAGTTGAGCTTTTGCTTTTTTCCCACTGAACTGTTTTGAATTGGAGGGTGTGGGGAAATCCCCTCAGCTAACACAAATATTCATAACAGAGAGCTGCATTCTATGGTTCTTGGTTTTATATTACTTACCTCACTGTTGGAGATGCAGTTGCTCTAAACTTTAAAATTTGACTTGGCAAAGTAGTTTTCTAGGATTAAGTTTGTTTTTTTTTTTTAAAAAAAAACTCTCCTGTTTAAACTTTGCATAATTATTTGAATAATAAGTTTATATGAGGAATTAGTTTATGCATATCAGTTACATACATGTTGTCATGTCCATCTGAAATTTGATGAAAGATAAATGCATATGCAGACTTGTTTTTTAAATAGTATTTTTAAGTAATTGTTGCGTTGTATTTCTGAAAGTTGATACATGATCATATCTAATAGCATCTAGCACGTAGACAAGGATTCTGAAGCATGTGATTTCCACCCTCGGGCCCCAGTGGTTGATATATATTGCACAAACTGTTAGTGTTATGTGTGAAATAAGTAGAAGTGGGATTTTGATCATATTCCTTGCTTTCATACAGTATTTAATTCTTAACTCTAAAAGCATTTTTGTGTTTTCTTCAACTAGAAATTGTGCAAATTGAGATACAGGGAGGTGTGACAGTAATTTTGCTAGGATTGTGTAGTTTGTTCATTGCAGTGCCAGGAACAGTGTCTCCAGATCTTCAAACTCCTGCTTCAATTTTTGTATTACTGTATCATGCTAAAGGTTTTGTTGCCTCTGTATTTTGATTAGAAAGGGGAGGATACATAAGAAGGTATTTGACTCTATTGAATCCCTTTCTGATGTAGGGATTTGCTGTAAAACCAGGGCAATCTTTCCTGGAGGAACTAGCACGTTAGACGTAGAGTTACTAGGGCAGATTTGCTTTTCATGTGGTGGTTGCCAAGCTGGATTAAAAACTCTTCAGACATTGCCTGGCATCATGCATACACATAGTGGATATAATGAATAACAGTAGAACCACAGTACCTAACTAAATTTCCACAAAAACTTAGATTTTTCTGGTTTTGTTTCTTGAACAGAGCAAGAGTAAGTGGACTTAATCAGTTGTAAACATTTGTTTAACTGCTTGAAAACAGGAGAATAAACTTAGTATCTGCTACAGTAACTGGAAATAGAGCATTTTGGAGTTAATTATATGTAGTAGAGGTAAGATACAATGTTTTGTGGCAGATGTGAAAAAGGTGCCACGTTGAGCAATAGGCATTAGTGACTCATTCATGATTAAACCTATATTCGTACTGCTGCTTTTATATCTGAGTAATCAAATGTCTGTGAGGAGGGAGTGAATGTTTTAAAACTAAATTGAACAGGCCTTGATTTTTTTTTTTATGGTGTAATTTTTATTTCCAAAGGTCACACTGAACTTTGTCTTCAGCAGTACTGAATGAAGAAATGCTGTTCTCAAAAATGATCTTGCCCTAAGAACAGAAATGGTTCTCCTTGCCTCGGCTGTTGTTGCTGTGCCTGCCTGAGTGCAGGGAATGCTGCAGCATATCGTGTTGAGTGTCTCCATTTTCAGTGGAGGAATGCTCCCAGCTGGACTGCGGTTCCTGAACAGATTGGGACAAAGTTGGGGATACGCAGAAACTAGTTTCAAACTTTGATTCACATAGCTCGTGAATTGACTCTCATGGGAATCTTATTCATCTTTTACTCCTTTTTGAGTTGATATTAATTTAGTTACCTTTCTATAATGGAAATTCAGTCTTTTTCTGAAAAAGCAATTGTTAGTGTTGGAGAGTCAATTCTTCAATTTTACGTCTTGTCAGACTTGTGTTTCCAGTGGACGTGCTGATCTTAGGACTTACATAACTGAGAACGACAGAATGCTTGAGGTTGGAAGGGTTCTCCAGAGATCATCTGGCTCAGCCCCTCTGCTCAAGCAGGGCCACCTGCAGCCGGTTGCCCAGGGACTGGAGGGGGCTGGGAGAGAAAAGAAAAGGGGAGGTGGGGGGAAGAGAGAGAGAAAACAAATCAATTGTTTTCCTCACAAGTTTGGGGGAAGGTCCATCTCCTGCCTTTTATTTTGGTTCTTACAGGGAGCAGTCATAGCTATGTATAAATAACTGTCCTCAAATATTATCTATTTTAATGTTGTAGCAGCTGGTATCAAATAGAAGATGTGGGGGGCGGGGTTTATAGGCTCTGGTTTCAGTTTAACACTTACTGAGTATGTATCACATAGACTCATGTGAGTGAAGTTAACAGGATGTCATCTATTGGTAACAGAGACTTCCTGTCCCTTTTCCCCCAGCCACCTCCCATCCCCCTCATTTTGGGTTTTGTTTTTTCTTTTTTTTTCCTGTGGGGCGTTCAGGGCTGGGAGAAGATCTGATGCTGCCTTCACTGAACAATGATCCACTGCGTGTGTTTAATAGACACCAGCTGGATGATAGTAGCACTGAAAACACAAACTGGGTAAAGCTCACCTAACCACAGAGAGAAATTTAGGGCTCAGTTTCAAATGACTGGAGAGGAAACCTCTCAGCAACCTTTAGTTTGGGTAGTGTGACTTATGAGAAATGAGCGATGTTGGAACAGAGGAAACTTAGTGTGGGAGAAGATATGCTGAGAAAATGTTCCCTGGTGATGAGCAAGTGGCTCAGGCAGCATGACTTCTATTCAGTCTTTAAGCTCTAAAAGTTGTTGGGCTAACACAATTCCATTTTGAAGAGAAGGCAGCAGCTAGCATGATACAAGGCACTTCGGAACATGGTTTAGTCTAGTCTACCCTTGATTGGTTTACAGTGGACTTGGTAGTGTAGGTTAATGGTTGGACTGGATGTTCTTAAAGGTCTTTTCCAACCTAAACAATTCTATGATTCTATGATTGTGTCTGCTAATTTATATGTATGTTTTATACAGAAAGGTGTGTACAGTTGAGCTGCAAGGAAAACGATTATAGATGGAAGACCAAAGCCTTATCAAAATGGTATAAATAGGTAAAAATCAATAATATAATTTTCTTTTTTTCAGCCATGCAGTGGGCACAGGCTATTGGGCCTGCTTAGTCTAAAACCAGCCTGTGGCTTTCAAAATAAAGAACAGCACAAGATCTTTGAGATGTAGCAACATGGCTTTCTCACCCTTAGTTTGAATACAGAATAATCATAGAAGCAACCCATGATCTAGATGTGTTTCAAGAGAAAACACTGTTAATAAAATTTAGAGGTATGTAAGAAAAGGTAGAGTTAAGGAAAGTTTGAAGAAATCCTATGGCATTTCATGGAAGGGTATGTCTGAAGATGGTAGAGCTTTGACTATAATAATATTGCCCTGAAGTCCTTCATTGTAAGTGGCCTGTCCATGTTGAAGGTGAATGTGGCCGTTATGAGGCTGTACTTCAAGAGTCATCAGCCGTGCAGATTTTTAAGCTGCAGGATTTAGTTATGCTTGGAAGAGCAGACCATAAATTTGCTAAACTATAAATATAATACAGTGAGAGACTGACATTTGAAAGCTCAGGATGTATTCTAGTCTGTAAGACATGCTTATTTTCTTGAAAAGCCTTTAATGAACTCAAACAAGTCTCAAGTTCATGTGTACTTTTGCTGATTTGAAATAACTCAAAAGATGTTCTTGACCAGTCCTGTGTTGCCATCTTTGCTTCCAGGAGTCTAGTTTCTCACATTGTGCCCTGAAGAGAAGCATATAAACCCTCGGCATGGAAAGGTGATTAGTGACAACTAGTTACCTGAGCTGCTTTGTTTATTCCTGCTGGCATAAGAAGTGGTTGCAGTCCACTAGATTACGAATAGTGAGATTGTAGCCTCGGTGATGCAAGTTACATTTAGAAGTTTGTTAGTAAGATGTGTATTTGCCGGAAAAATACTGAAAGGCTGGTTTTGAATTTAGGCAAGTGCATCTGGATGTAAATTTCTGAGATAGTTCTCTTCTACTATGTGTCTGACTTTGTGATCCTTTTTAATATGGCAAGTATTGTAACTCCTTGGGGTTTTAGTCCTCTGCTGTCTTTGTCTCTTTGTATTTGCTGCAAGGCATTTTTAATTTCTGGCCAATATTTAGAGATACTGCTACGATGCAAGTGTGCGCTCTTGCTGTTTGTGCTTGGGCAATTGCCAGATGTGTGTCTAGTTAGGGTCTCTACACTTTATTAACATGCCTGCTCATGGTGGGCATTGTGCGTGTGCACATGTATAGTTGTCTGTCAATTTTCTTTTACCGCATTTAGAATTTTAAAGTAAACGGATAAACTTCTCTTTGGGCAAGTAATGTGTGTGTGGAGAGAACTAAGTGTTTTCCAAAGGAGAATGTACAATTTTTAAATCTGGTTCCTCTTAAGATATTTGGTTTTGGGTGTTGTAAAAATGAATATAATGCTTCCAGACCACCTTAAAAGTTGCTTGGAGTCAACATGTGTAAAGTTTTTCTAACTCTAATAACATTAGCATTTGAAGATAAATAGTTAAAATCTCAAACTAAAATGTTCTGTTTATTTTGTTTCATTTCCATAAAATATAAGTTTTGAATCACACTGTGTAACTTCCGCCAATGAAAAGCTCTACTATTTTGAGTAATCATGACTCTCAATATGTAGCTGCGATTGAATTAATTTTTATATTCTAGTCTTTAAAAATATATGCATCTATGTTCCTTCTTGTCATAGTATTATATTTTATGGTTTTTACTGTAAATGTTATGTCTATGGTATTCAAAGTAAGCTGTTCTGTAGGGTGGAATAATTTTTAAGGCCCTGTGATGAAACATGACTCCTCTAGCAATAGCATGCAGTTCTAGTTTCACACTTTTTAAACTTGGAGACTTCAGAATATTAGCACATCTGAATGACTTTGAAACTTTTAGTGGTTCCTTTAATACAGCTATGTCTTTCTCAAAAATTTTTTGTGGCTCAGTAAGTAGAGGATTTTATTGCCACTGCACCTCCCAAAAACTTTGCTTTTTAAAATCAGTAGCTCCTTCGCTGAATTTTCCTGTTGTCAGAGCTGTATGAGTAAGTCATCATGATTGTTTGTAGAGCAGTCTTCTGAAAGGGCTTTCCACATAGGCTACCGTAGGCAGGCCAGTCTCGTAAGCAGGCTGTGAGGGAATCCATGCCTTAGAACGTAAGGTAAATTAAAACAGCGAGGAGTGATCTGCATCCGTTAGCACCATCCCCACTCTTTCTGGAGCAAGAGGCTGTGGGAGCAGGAGCGCTGCCACTGAAGGGGTGGTTCAGCACCCACAGCTGTGGGAAGACTGTGCATGTGCCTCCCTGAGGTGGTTTTGCATGTCATCCAAACATCCTCCGCAGCATCTTCTCCATAAGTGTTTACCTTAAATTCATGTTTATTGCATTTTCACTGTTTATTACACTTTGATGGCAGATGGTTTGCCATTAATGTTCTGGGCTATGAAAGGCATATAGTCAGTTTGTAGAATCCATAACAGTTACGCCCTTCAGCCTAGAGAGAAGGCCAGCTTTCATGAAACTGGAAAGTCTGCTTTGGAGACTCCAAAGTTATGCCAGACAGCGGCACAGAGCAAGTCAATTCAACAACTTCTGCCATCAGAGAGGTCATACAGCTCAAAGAATTACTGTCCTCCTGCTTCTGCTGAAAATAGTAGGCAGGTTTGTACTTCACTGTAACAGCTGTTCATCTCTATGTATAGCGCCAGTAAAAAGAAATATTTGTCATGGTCTGCCTCCTCCCTGTGAGATGTTTGAATGAATTCTGCTAGCACAGCAGTCTGAACTACGTTTCAAATGCTGTTGATTAAATCTTGCCTTGACAGGGGCAGCCCATTATTGAGCTGTTACTGAGTATGTGCTGAGCAGGAGCCCCTCCACGGTTCCAAACTTCCTCTCCCCCAGCAGACCTGCAAGACAAAAGTCAATGGACTGCAGTGTATGGCAAGATATTCAGGGTGCTATTGCATTACAGAAGTCTTGCACAAGGAGGAATTTTGTAGGTTTCTCATGGTTTTTAAAGAGATATTTAAGCTTAAATTAGTAAAACACCTCTGTAAGACTTTTAAGTTAATTTTTACCCTTGCCAACTGTAGTATAAAACTTTATAAGCTGTGAAAGTTTAACCTTTCACTCCTCCTTTCTCTTCTAGAGTAGCTGTGTCTGTAAAGCTGATTAGTTTTTGTCTGTGTCTATAAGGAAGTGTTATTGGAACTCTATGACTGTATCCTGAGTATGATCCAGTGAGGATTTTTGTGTCCTTGCCTGACTAGCATATTGTTCTAGGCATCAGGCACACAAATAACCAGTTGAGTCTTTATATATACAGTCAGTCATTTCCAAAAGGGATGCTTCTGTTTTGCTTTTAAAGTTAAGGACGTGCTTTGCTAAATCTAGTGTTTAAAGCAAGCAGGAATTTTTGGAAATTGAGATACCCATCATATGACACATACTGATAAAGACTGAGCTATTAATTTAATTGAGAGTACTCAGGAATGGGGTTAAGTTTATAATAGTAAATGGCAATCAAAGTGAACTGAGGCTTTTTGGTATAATTAAGCTTCCATACATAAACATTGGTTAAAAGTTGCTACATGCTCTTTGCTCTGGTATTCTATACTCTTCTCCGCTCTCAAATTTTTAATAGAAATGAATATACATATTTTGAGACTTCCACAAATTGTTTCTCTCAGTAAGCTGGGATCTTTACATGATCACCTAAAATGCCAATACATGTTTGTACCTTCTAAAGTTAAGGGTAAACTTCTTGGTACTGCATCGGTTTTGTTCTTAGATTACTGTCAGAGTGCAATATTACTAATCATGCTTTTATTCCTAAAATTAATGAGTCATGTGATTCCTTACATAATTAATATTTATGTTGAATCAAGTCTGTAAAATAAAAAAGGATCACAGAACTGTAGAATTACAGAATGGTTGAGGTTGGAAGGGACCTCTGGAGGTCATCTGGTCCAACCCTCTGCTCAAGCAGTGCCACCTACAGCCAGTTGCCCAGGTCCGTGTCCAGATGGCTTTTGAGTATCTCCAGGGATGGAGACTCTACCACCTCTCTGGGCAACCTGTGCCAGTGCTTAGTCACCCTCACAGGAAAAAAGTGTTTCCTGATGTTCGGAGGGAACCTCCTGTGTTTCAGTTTGTGCCCACTGCTTCTTGTCCTGTCGCTGGGCTCCACTGAGAAGAGCCTGGCTCTGCCCTCTTTGCACCCTTCCTTTGGGTATTTTTACACACCGATGAGATCCCCCCTGAGCCTTCTCTTCTCCAGGCTAAATAATCCTAGCTGTCTTGCGTATGAAATGCTCCAGTCCCTTTAGCATCTTTGTGGCCCTTTGCTGGACTTTCTCCAGTAGCTCTGTCTCTCCCTTGTACTGGGGATCCCAGGACTGAACTCCAGTACTCCAGGAGTGGCCTCACAAATGCCAAGTAGAGGGGAAGAATCACCTCCCCTGACCTGATGGTAACACTCCTCCTAATGCAGCACAGCATACCGTTATGCCTCTTTGCTGCAAGGGCATGCTCCTGGCTTGTGTTCAACTTGACGTCGACCAGGACCCCCGTGTCCTTTTCTGCAAAGCTACCTTCCAGCTGGGTGGCCCTCAGCATGTACTGCTGCATGGGGTAATTTCTCCTCTGGTCCAGGACCTTGCACGTCTCCTTGTTGAACTTCCTGAGGTTCCTGTCAGCACGTTTCTCCAGCCTGTCGAGGGCCTCTGGATGGTAGCACAACCCTTTGGCATAACAGCCACTCCTCCCAGTTTTGTATCATCTGCAGACTTACCGAGGGTGCATCCTTGTTCGGAAATCTTTAGGGCTTGCCGTTATGGTTTGTACAGAGCCTAACAAAGGCCTCGGTTTTGACTGGGGCCTCTCTGTGCTACATTAACAGAAACGCTAGCTTCTGTAGAAAACAAAGCAAGGGCAAGTAGACAAAGTCATGGTCCATGAAATCTACTCCTAGTGATTCTGCTAGTGACTGGAACTAGCCAACCTAAGAAATCCTTTTTGCTAAAACAGGCTAATAAAGTAAAACTTGTGGTGATATAGGAACGGGACTGGACTTACAAGGTAGTCTCAGATATTTCCCAAAGTATTTCCAATTTATTCAGGGAAACTTTTTTTGGAGTTGACCACTAAATAGAGTATCTTTTTGTGCTAGGGTTCTTCGTGAGCACTCCTTTGCTACTCTGTCCCTTGCTGAGTTATTTTACAGTGGCTGAAATTTTTTAAAGCATTTAGTTTTGAGCTTTCTAGACTAGAATGTTGTCTAACAAATCCTTTAAGAAAGATTTGCATTTATAATAGAAAACTACAGCTACTTGAAATTTCTGTAAATATATTATTTTTGATAAGTAAAAACATCAGTCAATTAAAACGAGGATTGTTTTTAAACCAAAGTTGGTCTGTCATTTGAGGAAAGTGAGTTACATCCATGGCTTGAAGCAGAAGCACTAAATGGAAGAGCCAGACTTAGAAGTTGGAACTCTTACGTACAGAGGACTGGCTTGTCAGGCCTTCTTTAAGATTATAATAATATATAAAAATATTAAAGGCACTAATATTGAAACAGGAGAAACCCAGACTTTTTCTTGGGTATTGCCTGCCTCTATAGGAAGGACACAATTTCAGGATCAATGTTTATACAGCCTCGTGACTGAGTTTTAAGTAAAGAGGTGGTGTTGAGCTCAAAACATTCAGTTGAGATTCAAGACAATGGCAGTAAATACTTTCTTTTTTAGTGTGATATTTCATCTTTTTGTTGATTATAGTCTAACCTGTAATGTAGTTGAAATACTTCTCTCTTCTATTTCTGTTCATTTCCACAAATACAGCCCTGCAAAGTCTGCTGTTACTCTTTGCTTCATAGACTCTGTGCCAGTATAACGTGGTTTTCAAAAAGTGTTAGACCCACTAAAGTTATGATGCCAAGTATTTGAAAGTTAAGAAAAACAATGATTGCTTCTTTAGTTGGCCTTACGAGTTTGGTAGAAAAGATTTGAAATATGTCCCACTTCTTTCAGGAAAGGAGACAGTTACTTTTATTCTGAGGATCTGCACGATATGATACCTCAACATCCCTTTTGTATATATGCATTTGGATATAGTTTTCATGTACATTATATTCAGCATTATATATTATCATTGCACAGTATTTACATAAGACAAATATTTCCTAATAAATTCAGAATCCTTCGGTATTTTTTATTATGCACTGTGTAATCTCAAACCTTTTTCTGCCTATTGGCCTTATCCATTACTGAATATTAAACTATTAATTTCTACTATGGCATCTGTAAAACAGATCACAGTAGTGCTTGAGTGCTTCACAATAATAATTTTTATTCAGAGCATTCACATAAGGATAGCTGTTAGTAGGGAAATTGAAAGAGTAACGGTAAAGGTAAGTGGCCATTAATTTTGTTTGTCTGATTGAGACATGTCTCAAGGTTTCCATATCAGCATCAGTTCAGTCAGGAGTTTGATAGTCACAAAGAGCTTGGTGAATGCCAGATCATTTTGAGGCAATCCTTTCTGTGTCCTGAATGAGCAGGAATCTCTGTTCAGTCTGATCTGCTGTGCTGGACCCTGTAAAGGCTCACAGTTGAAACAGCTTTTGTTAGTCTTGAGTTTATGTTAGTAACTTCAGAAGTGGTTGAGAAATGGTATCTCTTCTTGAGCTCCGCTTCAATTTAGGGTGAGTTTTTGTTTTCTGATATAGGTATGTTAGAATGGGAAAAAAGACCTTAGCTTACACAAAGCTTCCTTCAATGTCTTGTTAAACTTAAGTAGAGTACTGTTGTAGCCTAAGAAGAACTGGGCAGGTGCCTCTGGGAGCATATTTAATGTTCATTTCACAATTGACATAGTGGAATTGGTTGTAGCGCTCTAAGGTATGGTCCAAAGAATAGCTTTGTCTTGTGAATTGCTTAGCCAAATGGCAGAAAACCTGAATATCAGCATCTGTGTGCCTTTTTTGGAGATCCCTCAGGAGTACCAGATAGGGAAGTGTGAGAAACAGAAGGGGCTCCAGCTGCTGTAAGATGCATTTCTTTACTACAGTCATCTAAAGCATAAGGAATTGTACAATATGTTCTGAAATTCAGTTGCTGTGTTGCCTGAATGTGGGACTGGATCCTTACCCATGCTGATTGACTGCAGGAAGATGTAAAGTTGATTTTATAATAGCTGTCTTTGCTGTAGTCTGTATGCTAATGGCACTTTCAGTATTGCTACTGACAGGCAGCTTTGCTGCTCTTGGTGCTGCTGACTGCTGAGGAGTGTCGTCCTGTATTTCTCTCCTGTTTCAGGCAGTGCTTTGAAATTCTGTTTTCCAACTGACTTCTCTCCAATGCCGATTTTTTGCTTCTGGAAGGGAAACTTCAAGCTGCCTAAACAGTTAAATTTTTATGGTTGTTTGATACTACTCTCCATGTTTATATGGTCATGGACAACTGTTACAGATTATTTCTGCTGGTATTACTAGGAGCTTTATCATGAAGTATTCCATCTTTTTAACATCAAAGGGGAGGATCAATCTAGGAAATTAATATAAAAAACTGTGCCTAAATATGGAGAAGGAAAACTTTTTTCTGATATTGCTAACAAATGTGGTACATGCAAAGAGAGAATGCCTTCACTGTTTCAGAGAAGTGGAGCTTCTCACATATATCATGACTGTTCTTTAATAGCTTATTGGCTATCTTCTAAGAAATGTATTTAAAGTATGTTTGTGTAGGAGGTTCTATTTTTATATGATCTAGCTTTTAATTTGCTAGGCAAAGAAATCTTCAATGTTCCTCTTCTGTATCTGCTTACTGGTCACAAAATGAATGAGTTTATGCTTTTAGAGGAGAAAGTAAAAAATTAATAATTCTTGACAATAGTTATAAAGGGGAAGAAAAGATTTCTTATTTGGATTGATAGAAAAATGAATCTAGTTATCTACTGTAAATTGGAGAGAATAGTTTAAAATAACCCCAAAGAATAGAGTGTCTTGAATAAAAAAACCAAATAACCTGCCTTTTGCCTTTCTACCAGATTAATTCTGAAACAGGCTATGTTGTAGTAATCACCATCATAATAATAAACAAAAAGATTAGGCCTATTTGTTAGACAGCCTTTGCTTTCTGCATTCTCTGTCTTGCAAAAATTCTTAACTAGTGTATTATAAGGATGGAGTTCTGAATTACTGATAAGTAGTTTTTTTTAAATCACAATTAAAATCCTTTGATATTTTATCATTTCCCAAAAAATTAATTGTAGCCAAAAGTGAGATGAAGCTGACATCTTTCTGTGTCTAAAGATGTAGTTTGGAGTTTAAACTAAGCCCCATCCCAAGGTAGGAAAATGTCAAACATGATATCAGAAGTAGGCAAAAAAGAATCTGAGACCTTGGATTTGTTCCTGGAAGAAAATGCTTACTACTGCTGCCATAAATAATGGGCTTGATAATTTTTGGGAAAGAAAGTTACTGGAAAGACAAAATATTTAGATTTCTTTGCATGCAACAAGTAAATTAATGAATGAACAAACTGGTGGGTGATGTTTCTGAGGGGCTCCCAGGACAGACGGGTTGACTAGCACTGTGAGCTTTGAAATGTATAACCAGGAAAAGGCGGGGGGGTGGGGGGTGGGGTGGGGAAGAAAAAAGCAAGTTATTTGTGGGAAACAAAATTACATCTATTAAAGTAACCGTGTGAAGTACCCAAGAGATGTCATAATGATCTTAACATATTGTGAAATAACCTAACTGTTACAAAAATAGTTTTGGATTGGTCAGACTTTCCACGTCATGGCAAAAGCTGCTGCTTTAACATTTTTGTGACCAGCTTGCAGTACTGATTACCCTATAAGAGATTCATTTCAGATCCAACCAACATACATGCTGTGTTCCATGTAATGGAAAGTTCCTTTACTCTCATATGTATCTCCAGGCTAAATACATAATGTGACTTTACAGCAAACATGGCAGATTTCTGGTGGCATTCCTTACACTGCAAAAGTATATGAATAGTACCAAAATATTTTGAGGAAATGTATTTAATGGATGATAATATTATATACTATGTAATATATTTCCTGCATAATGAGGGAAGGCCATTAGTAAAGGTATTTGAGATCCAAATTCCTGCTCGTTTTAGTGGTAAATTGAACGTCTTGCCCAGTGTTCATCAGCAAGTTGCATTTGAGATGTACAATTGCAAAGGAAGTAAAATGATTACTGATACTAACTACTATCAGAAAAGGGTGGGCTAGCTGAAAATCTTTGCTTTAATTGATGTTTCTTATTACATCAGTAAATGTTTGTCAAGGTTTTCTTGAATGTTTATGTATTAATCAAATTTAACATGTAATACTTTTCAATGCAAAGAAATACATGATTATTTTATACTTTGGATGCTGGTAGTTTGCACAGACTTCTTGCTAAGTGTTGAAGTAACAGGGTTTCTTTGGTTTTCTGTTGATAGATTATTATTCCGAGGAACTGTCACCAGTATCCTGATGTTTTTACTGTCCTGACTTGTTTTAAAAAGGAGTAGAAACTCTAAGCACTATGATGTGAAAAAGCTTATTGAAACAAAGTATTACAGTTAATGCATAATAAAATATTTTAAGAGTGATGACAGTATTGTGACTAATTTTTTCTTGATCTTTAACGCCTCAAAACTGGCAAATACATAGTTTTTAAAAATATGTGTCAAACAATGGATGGTGAATTTTCTGACACTCAGAATGCTGCTTCAGGAAGCCATTTATGTGGTTGTACTGTTGAAAATCCAATTTTATATTCAATCTGTCTTCCTTCAGTCTCATGCTTGTATGTATCATTTGGAAGGAAAAGACATGATTATTTCAAGCACAAACTTTACAAAGGATTCTTAGGAGTCCCCTTGTCCTGCAAAGCTTCCTTCTTAATTGAAGTAAGAAGTCATTCATTTTCCCAGTCAAATTTTGGCTAAATAGTTAGAAAAATCTCAAGATAAGCACTTACACATACGGGAAGCTTTCTAATGCTAACAGAAAGTTTAGTGCTCTAGGTAAAAATTAACTCTCTGCTTATGGTATGATTTTAAACCATTGGTAGTGTGGTTGGTTTATGAAACAGTTTATTTGCAAAAACCAAAATAGACCAAACCAGATGTAGACAAGGAACAAGTTCAGCCATGTCAGGATATCATTGCTGTAGTGACATTAGAAATAAATTAAGCGTTTTCAATAGTGAGTATAAACCAGCCATGCTGTGTTGACTTCTTACAGTTTTCTCTTCTGCCTCTCCTCCCCACTCTAGCCTGTAGTGGAGTGGGGATTATCACTGTAGTCATAAATGTACGTGAACCATGAGCTGGTGTTATGTTACATTTCCGCAAAAAGAGTAAAGTTCCAGTGTTTGACCCTATTTCTCAGGGTATTGTTACAGCAGCTTTAATCTGTGCTTAAGCAGTAGCAATAGTCCTTTGGTAGCTTTAAGTCACTTTTGTGACTCAAGTAATTAACCTGACTTGGATTAATTATTTCACTGATTTAATGAGATGAGTAGACTATGGAATTATATACTCTGTACAGTCTTTCATATTTAATTTCTCATCTAATTTGGCTAAAATGGGAGCAAAGATCTTCAACTTGAAGAATTTTGCATAGGAAAAAAAACATGTAGAAATTTTAAAGTAGTTTTAACCATTTAATTTTTCCTTGGAAGAACAACTGTTATTTGTAGAGACAGTACGTTGCTAGGATTTCTTAAGTTCTTATATATTTCTAAACATTCATTAGAATATATAATATTAGTATCTGTAAATACGTATTCGTACTTAATAGTAAGCAAAGAAAAACATGTTTGGAAATTGTTTAGGCGCAAATCACTAAAGCTCAGATATGTTTGATGAGAACTGAGCTCTGGATGTGAAGCAACTGTGGTCTAATTCAGGTCACTTGATGCTATGTTTACTATAATATTTAGGCAACACAAAGGCAATAGTGTATATTAATGTAAAGTTTTAATCATATTTAACGTAGTGTAACTTTTGTGGAAGTTCATTGCTATAAAACTTTTCATAGGCACTCTTAATTTGGGATATGGCTAAATGTTCCCTTTGTTTTTTTCAAGTGAGCTATCATCCTCAGGGCTGTGAAGGGCTATTTTAAAAAATTGATATGCTTTGTAGTGATTATATTTGCTTACAGAATGTATAGTGCACTGTTTCTGATTGTGCTGTCTACTGTTTCATGTTTATAGCTAAATAATCAGTATTTTGAAAGCAAAACTAAGTGCTGTTCATTTGTGTGTTGAGAGAGGTTTTGCTGTTGTGTGATCGAAGTTGTGGACATTTCTGACAGTGTAGTCTGACTTCTTGGTCATTGCACTGGAATGAAGAAATAAATTTAGGGTGATGATTTGAGCTGCTAGAAAAGATCATAATAACCAGTTAACACAGTAATAACCAGAGGCACAGAGAGAAAGAAAAGATTCAGGGTAATTTTACTCTCCAGATGGTACAGAGTCTGGAAAGTAATAAATAATAATTAAATAATTGAAAATGTTATTGGCAAAAAAAAGTTCAAAATATTGGCACAGAGGTAGAGAATGTCTCTTTACAAAAGTGTTTGAACAAAAAGGATTTAATGAAACTGATGAACTGTTTTCTCATGCGTGTATAACTTTTCTCAGTGCCCTTCCTGATGTGTATTATCTCCTCATCTGTTTGCCCAGCCCATTCTGTCAGATTGTGTAATTCTTCCTCATGCTGGCGAGCAAGCCTTCATTCCCGAGGGGTCTATAAACTAATTCCATCATTAACTGCTTCTTGGTTGCAAAATACAGTCCTTAATTTTTCACCTGTAAATACTTTCCCTGCTTTTCTCTTTCCCCTTACTTGGTGACTGTCAAGCTGCACAGCAGGGTAGTAAAAAATAACCATGTAACTTATGTGGCTTTTTAATTAACTGGCTCTGATTCTGCTAGTTTGCACTTCAGCGAAGTGGAAGGATAATTTTCCCTTTGAAGGGGAGCTCTGTGATGTTTTGATTGAACTTCTGGTTTTCTATATAAGGTCTGTGGTCATTATCATTGAATGAGAAATAACCTGGCAGTGCATTTGCAAATGTACTCAGTACCTCCCTTGCTCAGGAGAGTCTGTGCACTGACACAGTAGACCTGTTTTAGTGGTTATTTTTCACTAATGCCACCGTAGAAGACAGAAAAGAGCCGCTTGGGTATCTTGTGGTCTGTCATTCCTACCACTCAATTTCACAGTGGTATATATTGGGAAGGACAGAATGGGGCCTGGGCCTTATTTTTTGCAGCATCTATAGAGAAAGTGGGTGTGTAGAGCGAAAAGCTTCAGAGCTGTTTTGATAATGGTCCTGACTTGGATAGGTGGGTTTCCTTGCCTTCAGATTTCATTACTACTTTCTGTCTGAACTCAAGCCAAGCCACAAAACCATGCTTGGGCGCTCTGCCCATTTCAGGCTTTACCTTAATAATGTTAAATTTAAAGAAAATTTTGTAGATGCCAAACAGATTGTGCTTTATAAGTAGAATGGGAAAAGGAAAATATATGAAACATGTTTTAAATACATGAAATCAGAAGTTAAAATTTTATCTAAAATGACAGGTAAAGCTATCATGAACAGGCTCAGCTGTTCTTAAACAGCTTCATGTTCTTTAATCAAATAGGTAGGGAAAGATCTAAGTTATGTGCGCAATACGCTGTGTTAGTGTCAGACCAATGGTAGTTATTTCATTTACTGAAGGGTCGTTGGCAAATGTGTGAGCATTTACTTCTGCCACAGCAAAAATAGTTAAAGTGAAGTTATGGATTGGGAGGTGGGGGAAAGGCTTGTACAGGAAAATATCAGAACTTTACCTTTTCTTAAATTGCTGTGCAAATACCAGTGGGGTGGTCTGGCTCCAACAGCAGGGCAGATGTCTTTTTCTTTTCTAGCTGATGCTTTCTAATGGGTGGAGAAAGGGCCTGGAACCCAGGTTCTCAGCCTGCATCTAGTTTCATATCAGCCTCTTGGACCGCTGTAGGTAAACTTGCTTTGACTTCCCATTGCTCAGTTTTCTGTTTATAAAATCAGGATCCTGGCAGGGCCACATTTGTGACTTCTATAGAGGGTACTGACAGAAAGGACTAGCTCTTCATAGTATGACTTCTCATTTGTTGAGTATGAATATGGTATAGATAACAATGGAACATAGCATGTATCATGCTAATTGATTCTCATCTAGAGAATGTGATTTCCATTTGCTTCATTTGCAGTATGTAATTTACAAATAGTCATATGTTTCTTTTTTAAAGCAGCTAAATGAGATGCATCTTTTTAGGGTTGGATGGAACTTAAAAGGCCTTCATGCACTTGCTTGTACAGATCACATACAGTAGTACTTCACTACTTTGTTTTTATTATAGGAATGAGGACCTACAAAATATATATTTCTTTAAGTATTCTATCGCCTATTGCAAACTGAAAAGGCATTGGGAATTGTTTATCAGCTCCAGAGGTGAAATAGCTGCTTATTAAAGTAAACCTGAGTAAAACTGCTTTCTGTATCATGTGGTGTAGGATAACCTTGTACCTCTTGGGCAAAATGATTCTTCTCCTGATGATGATGATTTCATTCCTGTTCAGGGATGAAGAAATCGGAAAGAGACTTGTAAACTTTTGCTCATGGTAAGCGAGGGCAGTGGGGTGAGATGGAGTGTTGAACCTTTTGTTTTTGCTGGTTTGGTTTTTGTTTCCAGACAGGAAGGGAAGACAGTGGGAAATGATATTCGGGTGGGGACTATGTGTTTTCAGCACCTCTGCTTCAGTGGTGAGATAAAGCTTTCAAGCAGTTTTCCGTGTGTGTGTGTGGGCAGGTGGGGTGTGTGTGTGTGTAATTGTTAAACTTTATACCCAGTTGAAGAATTGTATCCCATCCAAAACTTTGTAACCATCAGATTTTCGGTGTGTTAGTGTTCTTAGTCACTTTGTCTCTACTCTCTGTTCTTTATGAAAAGTAAAAACAATAATTAAAACCCCCAACATTCTGAACATGCGCACTGCTTAGTGAAGGTGAACTCTGGAACTTCTCTGTTTGCTGCATAACTACTCAGTCATTTGTGCAAGACAAGCACTAACACCTTCCTTACTTAGAGTGTAAATGACCCACCTTAAGATGCATAAGAATATGTACATACTGTTAGAAGAACTCCAGTCTTGATTTATGAAAGTTGAAAAGACAGCTAGGTATTCTTTTCTTCAGTTGTAATGATCTTGGGGGCGGGGCGGGTGGGCGGTGCACAGGATTTACAGTTTTCCACTATACTTGATTGTTACAAAAGTGAATTATAGGCAAATATTATAGTGTTAGGGCAAGAGTCAGTGGGAAGACAGGAAAATAACCAAGATCTTTTCTTCATCAGAAAATAAGCAGAAAGAGATTTGATTTCTTTGAATTGCTTACTCTTCAGAAACATTTAAGCACCTAAGAAGTATCTATACAGATCTATACAACATATGGCTTTAGACTGGCCAATTAGCCCCTGCAAGCCTTTCTTCTCCATTACTTCAAGTAGCTATTTACATATGTCCAAAGTGGTTTCTGCTTGCTGTTTTCACTTGCCACTTTGACTTGGCAGTGTTTCACATGCATTGGATGCAAAGCAATTAAGTGCCAGACATCTGACTTTTCTTAGCTGTAAGAAAATGTGTTCAAATTTTTTCCCTCAAAAAGGAAAAAAAAAACAACCAAAACCAACTGTCTGCATTTCAACAACCTCTGTAAGGCAGGAGCACATCAGTGATTTTATATTTGGGATGGCTTTTTCCTCCCTATTTAGAGTTTTACAGGAAAATCTCTCATGTATGAATAAGTAAAAAGTCTTTAAATGGAAGGAACCTGCACAAACCAGCACTGACTAGAGTGGCTCTAACTAAGCATGTGTCAAAATTTCCATGAGGTACCTCTGTTTTGAGAGGTTTTGCAACTTGGTAGTAAAATTCCAGGGGAAACCAATTTGCTCGTATTTTAGCTGAAGGAAGTGTAAAAGGGAAAACTTAATTTGGTGTTCTGATTCTTATATTGGAAAAAAAAAACAAATCCCAACACCAAAACCCCAAACCACCCCCCACCCACCAACACAAAAAAACTCCGAACCAACCACCCCAAAACGCAGACCTTTATTCCTGGTAAGATCTGTGGTTGGGCTATTACCTCATTCCCTAACCTATCCTGAAATTCTTCTGTTGGAAGTTTAGGGCAGGAGGAGGAGAAGAAAAGTCATGGTTTGGACAGAGAAATTAACCCTTGCTCTGCCCCCCTCCTCCCTCCTGCCCCTTTGCTGAATCACCTCGTTGAGCTGTGTGACAGCGTGACTATGGAAAGGACAGCACTGGTGAAGAGGACTCTCAACACATGCAAGGGTAGAGAGTGGTGCCCGTGAGGAGGAACATTGGGAAGCAACCTGTTTAGCATCAGCTCAGACTTCAGCAGAGCTGAATTGTGAAACTGCACCTCAAAGTATAATTACATTAAACAATTTCCAGTATGGCATATGCAAAAAGAAAGCTACAGGTAGATTTTCAACATTTGGTTTTGAAAGTGTAATAATACCACCTGATAAATCAAGCCTGGAAGAATCATTATATAGCATTTTAATGCATTTTTCTGGTGGATTTGTGAAGTTTCTCCATGCAGAAATTGTCTGCTTGCTTTTCATGAAGGGTGTGTTGTTTCCTACCAGCTCAAATTCTGACCCTGTTGAACTGGACAGAAGTTGCTGCGCATTCACTGGTGCAATTAATTCTCAGTATGGAAACTGCTGTTGATTTTAAAATAGGAATATTTGGAACAGGATGTTCACAAGTAAGGAAATTCAACACAACTCTCACTTTTGGGAAGTTCTTTGGTTTTGTCCCTTTCAGAGGACAGATTTTCCCTAGTAGTTTCATTTGAGCAAAAATCTGATGTTAGTGATCTGAGAGTTCAGTTAAAGTAGGTAACAAAAATTCCACAGTTTAAAATAGGAAGAGGATCTTCTGGGTTTTTCTACCAAGTGGTCTCAACAAATGTTGTATAACAGAAGAATAAACAACTAACAATCCTTCATATATCTTCATTCATCCTACAGGTAATCTTTGAGTATGTAGCATTGTTCCTTAATATTTGCATTATGTTACTTTAAAAAAAATACTAGGTTCAACTGTAAACAAAATATACAACTTTGTAAGTATAGGCAAAGGAGAAATTCTTTTCTGCAAACTCTCATGTTTTTATATTTGACTACACATTACCACCTTTCCTGTAAAAACAATGGGAGTGCTGGAAATTCAAGTGGACTTCATGAAGTTTGGCATTTCTCCCTTTTTAGGCTAGGAACTGGTCTGTCTCAATTTAGAGCAAAATTTAATGCTGTATAAATTCTAGAATATCTCAACCTTTATCAAAACCTGGTGTTTTCCTTCTGTTTTTGATATTCTCATGCATAACATCTGATTACTTCAGATAAAAACTACAGATGTAATTGTATTTATAGTTCTATATATTTGTCTTACATTCTGAGATAATGCAGTGTTTTCAACAGATGCTTAAATGGCTTTGTGCTTTTGAGAGTGAATATTCAGGTTTTTACACTGTAAAATTTCTGGTTCATTTTTATTAGAAAAAGTGCATGCCAAATCGTTTCTTGCCCTCTATTGAAAAACACAAGCTGTTCTTCCCTTACTCTTTTTTTTTTTTTTCCTGCTTTCAGTTGCTGTCATTCACAACTGAAATATTTTCTTCAACAGAAACGATCATTACAGAAGTTTTCATTGAATCACCACTAACTTTTTATAGGTTAGCTCAGATATCTTCAGGTTTCCTTTTTAATTGATCAGACACTTTAGACATTTGTTGAGGTTCACCGTTTGTGAGCCTTAAGTATGTTCCTGAGTTAGATCCCTGGTTACCAATTCTCCCTAGATGTCATGTCCATTCTGTAACTGATGGCCATTTTTGGGCTCGTGAATTAAATGGGCTAACACTCGTGTGATCCTCAGGGGTAATGGTGTGGTATGACATGTATGTCTAGAAGAACATGCCTTTCTCTCAAGACAGGGAGACCTGATCCATGCGGCCTGCTGGGAAGAGTCCTCCACTGGAGCTGTCACCCATATGGTACCTAGCTGTTGCGTGGCAAAACGCTAATTGGCCTGGGGCAGAGTCATGCCAAGGCACCTGCGAGCAGGGAAGCGGTAGGGCTCATGCCCTGGCCCTGATTTGTTTCCTAATACCTATAGCCAGTGTGGTCAGGGCTGTTGAACACTTGTTAAAAATGTATCTTTGCCGCCTTTGCTTTTTCCTAAAATCGAGGAAGCAAATGTCAGCCATGCATCCACTACAGGTTATAGCAAAAGCTGTCCAAACCGTTCATTGTAACACCCTGTTAAAACAAATTCAGTCACCCTGTTGTGAAATGTTGCAGTACAGAGGCTCATTAACCCCTTAGTTAAGTTATTTACATAATAATAGCTTTTCATGAAACAAGGAGCAAAGGCTGTTTGTGCTGGCTTTAGGGCTTAGGTGGAGCTCGATGTTCTCCCCATGGGTGGAGCGCTCCCCAGGCTATGACCCTGTTTCTTGGCAGTGATGGTGATGGAACCACTGCCTGATCCTGCCTTTTCTTTGAGGTGCTTTGGTAGCTGTCCTGGTTTCGGCTGGGATAGAGTTAATTTTTTTTTTCCTATTAGCTGGCATAGTGCTGTGTTTTGGATTTAGGATAAGAATAATGCTGATAACGCACTGATGGTTTAGTTGTTGCTGAGTACTGCTTATGCTAGTCAAGGCCTTTTCAGCTTCCCATGCTCTGCCAGGTGCACAAGAAACTGGGAGGGGGCACAGCCAGGACAGTTGATCCAAACTGACCAAAGGGCTATTCCATACCATGTGATGTCATGCTCAGTATAGAAACTGGGGCGGGGGGTGGGTGTTGGCCGGGGAGCAGGGATCGCTGCTCGGGAACTGTCTGGGTATTGGTTGGTGGGTGGTGAGCAATTGTATTGTGCATCACTTGCTTTGTATACTGTTGTTATTATTATTATCATTATTGTATTGTTATTATTATCATTACCATTTTACTTTATTTCAATTATTAAACTGTTCTTATCTCAACCCAGGAGTGTTTCTCACTCTTACTCCTCCGATTCTCTCCCCCATCCCATCGGGGTAGGGGGAGTGAGCGAGCGGCTGCGTGGTGCTTAGTTGCTGGCTGGGGCTCAACCACAACAGTCCTTTTTGGCGCCTAACATTGGGCTTGAACCCACGACCCTGAGTTGCTGGCTGGGGCTAAACTGTTTGGGCTCTAGAGTCTGAACAAACACATGTCCAGTTCAGGTTTTTTTTATAGTGTTGGAGAGGAAGTGGCCTACTGTCACCTTATGTACATACACTGCCAGTTACATATATATATATATGTAGAGGATACACACACACACAGAGCCCCCCCGTATATATGTGTGTATATCTCAATAACCTCTGATACCAAAAGGCATACAGGAAAGAAGTAGTTTATTGGTTATACAGATAGCTGATACTTACCTCACTCCTGCTTGTAGCTGAAAAATATGTTTCAAGTCAACTGAATAAATGTTAAAATGAATGCAAGCGATCTAAAGAAAATACCAAAGGGCAGAGGTGAATGTGGTAGGCTAGGAAGATCATATAAAGTTAGAAAATGTTATTTTTTATAGAATGTGCTAATGTGACATTTACTACACAGAAACAGCATGCTGTTTTTATGACATGGGTTGCGGGTAAATCCCACCATATATTGCATACATTCTTGGTATTATGATTTGTATGAATTTGAGTTTTTGAGGATCACCTCCTCCTGTGTAATGAAGGATAGCCAACATCACAGTCTTTTGTTCTCTGTTGAAGAGATTTTTTGCCAAGCTGCAGGGTCTCCAGAGGGCAAATGATGGTGCAGAAAGGGCAGTAAGTACCCCTGAGGGTATTCCAGAACAAATGCACTGGTTCTGATGGAATTTCAGGAAGCCATATCCTTCTCACCACCACAAGCTGAAACTTTTTCAGACATGGAGAGAACTAATCTGAGGAAACGTGTATGAACAGTGAAGGACTGGATGAGGAATTCTTAAATTGAGGAAATGAAGTATTTTGTGGTCAGAAGGGATGGCACAGAGACAATTAGATCCCCAGACCATTCTGTAGCTGCCTTTTCTGGAGGACCTTGCAAGAATGTACCTCTGCTGTTGACTTTTGTTTTCTGTTTAGCAGTATTACACCTGAGCAAGCCATCTGTATGGAGACATCCATATAGAATCAAAATCTTCTTACGTGTGCTTGGCTTTCCTGTTGCTGTCTTTAGACGGACCTTGTTACTCTTTCAGTTGATTATAATGGAAGCTAATAATTACGAAAGTCAGTAGTTAAGGATTAGTAATTAGGATAAGGATTTATTACTTGTTGTCAGAAGACAGATAATAAATATCAAGAGTGATACTTCTTGTGACCTCTTTCTTTATTTTTAATCCCTGCTGTGTAAGAGATATGTTGGGGTAAGACTTCAGTAGATAGTGCTGGGTGCCGCAGACTAGCCATTCATGAAAAGAGGATTTCTGGGTTTTGTTTGCATCTACATATATGGCTTTGCTGTTGAGAAGGATGGTGGGGGTGCTAATGAAACTGATGGAAAGTTGATGCGAGATAGTTGCTTCACACAAAGCTCTGGTAGAGGCAGTGTACCTTCAAAGAAGTTCTTTGTTAGACAAAATCAGCATTATAACCCTTGCCTGAGGTTGGCTCATAATTCATCTCAGTAAGATTAGAGATCTCTGTTTGGATTAGGAATTCATGATAGAATAACTAACACAAATTAACTCATGGATGCGAGGCACACTCTTCTGGCATTGAAGATAAAGGCTTTGTCCCTTAACACTTAACCTGTCAGACTCACAGCTCATGTGGCTCACATTAAAATAGCAAGTGTCCCTTTGAGTTCTGGATCTGGGAATAAGTCCTTGCAGTCTGATAAATGTTGGCTGACTGCATTTTGACTGATGCTTCAATGACATATATTGATGTTTGTAAGCAGTTATTACAGCAAGTCATACAGTCGTTTATCTTCTGAGCCTTTTAATTATTTCAGCATTTTCCTGAATTTGTAGGTTGAAAGGGTCTTTCTGGTTAATGTAGAGAGAGATGGAGTATACAGTGTCAATTATAAGTCAGGTTCCATACATTTTTATAAAGGTCCCTTTCCAGTGATTTCCTTACAAATATTTGACCTGAAACTTTTGCGAATCTTCAATTTTTGAGCAAAAATCATTACATTGGTTTTGTTTTAACAGAGAAAGTTGGAGAGGAAGCAGAGGAAAATTTCTTTTTTATCCTAAGTGGAAATATTTGCAGTTCTGTAGGTTTGTGAGATAGACACTTTACTTCTGATGAATACTAACAAGACTGTTTATAAAAAAAAGTGCTCTGATAATGATTTGTGAAACAAAGCATAAATGTCTGTGATTTTCAGTGACACTCCTAATACCTGGAGAAAAGCATAATTTTAGATCAAAGGAATTTAGAAAGGATTATGTGCTGCTTTTTGGTTTGGTGGGTTTTTTTAAGTCACAGGTTCTCAATGGACCAGATTTACAGTGGGATGAACTTTGTTTTCAGCCAAGACTTGTTTACAGCAGAATCCATTGAGCTCTATGAATTGACTGTGAAATTACTTCAGTACAGCTTGAAAGCAGGCTTAAGTTTCCCGTGTACAAATGGGATGGATGTTTTTATTGAATGCTTCCAGGATTTGCCCCTCCAGCTCCCCTCACACAGCCTTGATGATAAAAATAACCATTGTAAGTACTTAAATACCCATTGTAGAGGGTTGGCTGTGTACTGCACGAGGAAGAAATGGTGGTATGTGGTCATGGCATTAAACATGTTGGCCCTGAGTCACAGCGAAGCTGCACCTGTGCACTTACTTGCAGCTGTACAAAGTTGGAATTGGTGATGGGTTTTGGTGCTTAATTTTCACAGGTGCAAGTGCGGAAAGCTAGAACCTCACATGACATACTCAAGTCCCCAGCCTGCAGCAAGATGTCTGTGACCTCCCAGCACCTGCTCAGAGGGTCACACCTGTTTCAGAGAGATCCTCTGCAATGTTAATGTTCTCCATTTTGACTGATTAAACTTTGTAGTTTGTGGGGACTCAACTTTTTTCTGTGGGAAAAGCAATCCCTCTCTTGAACACATTCCTATCACTTCATCTCCACTCAAAATTACCATTAAGTGAGCTGAGAGTTTAGATTAGCTATGATTTATTTAGCATTGCCCTTTCTTCCAAAAGGAGCTATGTTGCCCCAGTGGCATTTTGCTTAAATGTGCTATTAAAAACATTTAAGTGAAGCCAGAGTAGACTATTCAGAATTAAATACTTTGAAAACACTTTCTTATTTCCACAGCTGTGATTCTTTGAGTAAATATTGCAAGTTGAAACTGCAGCTTAGCACAGTCTCAATTCAAAATTATTTACATTGTTCCTAACGTATACTAAGGCCTTGCTTTTGGAAATAAATAGCTTTCATATTCTCCAGGAAAGTTTTATATACAGCTAGCGTGAGATGTTGATGAACTGCTCAGCGTTAGTGCGTTGTTGCTGTTATTACTGGACTCCTTGCAGCCAGACTGTAGAAAGACCAAGAAATGGAAAAATCAAATTGAGAGTTATTCTTCACATACATGTACATTTTGACTGAAATAAATTTCTCATATACACTGAGGTCTTACTTGGCTATTGAAATCAAAACTACGCTGCCTTGTTAGTCATGTATCTTCTGTTACTAGCAAGTGAGCCTGTTGTGAATCATGTGTGCAATTAAGGTGACTAAACTTGGAGGAAAACATGAACTATAAAGTTCTGAAGGAAGAATGAGAAACATATTTTCCACTTTTCTACCTTTTTATCTTTCTCTCATTTTTCAGCTTTCAGAGGGTTTTATAGTATCTTCCTTTACTCCCCACCTTTTTAAAAAATTATTTTTAATGTTTTTCTCAATTCCTTCTTCTCCCATTATTCTCACAATACCTTCTCTAGATCTCTCCACCTTTTCTTTTGCCATGAGTGATGTTAGTTAAAAGTTTCTTCTGGCTGGCTAATCTTTTAATATTCTGGACTTAAGCAGTGAGTCACTATGACATACCAGCAAGGCCTGTTAATCCTCAGGCTCTTTGGGGAAGTATTTGGGAATTTTGTATGTTCAGGGTATTAACATGAAGTATGGTTCTTTCCCTTCCCAAATGTTTACTGTGATCTGGTGGGATTTAAACTGGTATGAGAGCGTGAGTGCGACGCACTGGGTGCTTCATGTTTTGCTTCAGTCTTTTCCACGGATGAGTGTTTTGTAAGAAAATGCTCTATGTCATATACTATTTTATCTTCCGTGCTAAAGCGGGGGCTCTCCCTTGTGGAGCTGTGGAATGTGGCTTGGTGGGTGGGAAGCAAGAAGCCCCAGGAAAACTATTTGGCCTTTGCCTCCTCTGTTCCCCCTTTCCCGTCTGTCTGTCACCTTCTTTCCTCTTTCTTCTCTGGGAGCCAGATGAAAAATTTACTTTCAGCCTTTAGGGAATAGGAGAAGTGAAGAAGTACTGTGGGACTTCTGGTGGAAGCTGGTGTACAGGGCCTTGCTTTTTTCTGGGAAGCTGGCCAGGGACGGGGCAAGCTGTGCAGGGACTTGGGGCACAAAACTCTCCAGAACAGTCTTTTTGCTGATGCAGATTGAGACATTGTTAAAGTTGGCTGCAAAAGCTTCTTTAGTATATAACTGTTGTAGACAGCTGTAACAGTTCTTATTTTGGTAATGATTTTTTCAGTCTCTTTAGCAGACAGTCTTTGTAATTTTTTTGACTATAAGATCAAACAATAGCTGTTGATAACAAGGATTTGTTATAGTAACTCAGATATGACTTACAACAGCAATAGTATTTATGTCAGCCAGTTCATGTCAGATGTCACTTATGTAGGATGAAAACTGCTGGTATGAGTGAAAGTGGTTTCCAACACCAAATATGCCACACTGAGTGGAGCTCTTTGTCATGGGTATTTTGAACCATGCCAAACCTCAGCAGGCCATCTGCCATGGTAGCTGGTGCTCTGATCTTCCCAGAAATGGAAGGAATGCACTTTTATTTTTTAAATTTTGTTTCCCTTCACTTCAGATCTAAACAGTCTTCCTATTATTCATAGTATAAAAGGGCAATTAAATATATGGTACACTTTAGGAATTAATGCTTCTTTCCTATCCCAAGATGACTATCTGAAAACCAGAAGTGGGAATATGTTTTTGACTATGCATAATTTAGCCTGGTGGTACTTTAGAATATATGCTTTTTAAATTTAGCTACAGCATTCAAGTAATTAGAGAAATTGAAATGTTGGGTCCACAAATTAACCAAAGTAAAGATAGTATATACAATTTCATGTAATCTTAATATAAGCATTTTCAGGTGGCGAGAATTTGCCAGAATATGTAGTGCAAAGATTTTGAAATGACTCATGAAAAAAGAGTGGTTAGAAACTTACAGCTGGATTTCTTAGTATCCAGAGATTTATTTTTGTTTGTTTGTTTCACCTTAAGATGTGCATTCTGTGTCTGCTGTTTTCTCTGTTCTTACTTGCTTTGGTGGCAAGAGCTGGAATGCTTCGGTGTTTGATAGAAGAATACTGTTGTCTCTAGTTTTATGTTCCTGTTTCAAAGCAATTTGTTTTCAGAGGCTGGTTGATCATTCCAGGAATCCATAATCACAGAACGTGTTTACTTTTGCAAGTAGCAAAGTAAACTGCATTGCTAGGCAAAACTGTACAAGAGTTTAGTCTCAGGGGAATAAAAATCGGGTGTGACTCGTAGAACCTTCATGCCTTAAAAAAAATATTTTTACTGGAAGAAATTTTAGTCTATTTTACTTCCAGTTGTGATTGTATTCATGTGTATCATTTTAATAGCTTGCATGTGATAAGATTTAGCAGTGAGTAAAATGTACAGATTTTCACGTTGCCACTTAGAATTTTGATGTTTCCACTCCAGCTGTGGTTTAGTAACCTTTTCTCATCCTCTTTGGACTCTTGCCCTCTCTGAGCCTCTTGATCTAATTTTAGGAATGCTGTCTTACTTGGCTCTCGCTATTAAAGTTGGTTATCTTGGAAGACATCTGTGATTTGACTTCACCATCAGCTCTGTTAACACTGCTCACTTCTCCAGTGTCGGCAAGTGCCCTAGCTTCCTGTTGCATCTATCGTTTTAAAGCACAGCTAGTCCTCTGCTCCTGAATGACTCTGGTACTTCTCTGGATCTTTGCCTAATGCAGTGCTGCACTATCGCCTGCCCTTTCCGACTGCCAGACTTTGCCAGGGCACCCTCCTTGTGGAACACACAGCCAGACTTGTGATACAGTCTGCGTTTTGGGCAACTACAAGTTTTCAGCCCCAATTATGGGGGTGAAACAGAATGATTGTCAAGTTGTAGGATGCTTCCATTTGCCAAGACATCCAAAATTAATTTATAAGTTGTAAGGTATTAAAAGTTTTGTGCAGTCAAATTGTGTAAGGAGTGAAGTAAGTGAACTTAAGAACGTAGGGTACCATGTTCTTAGATTCTTAAGTACCATGTCCTAACTGCTTAAGGCAGACCCTTAATCTGAATCAGTATGGCCATTCTTGTTTTCCATGGTGAGCATAAGCAGATACCTAAGGAAGAATAAATGGAGCAAACATGCATAATATAGTACTTTCCCCTAGTACTCTCCCAGCCTTTGGGCATTTTTAGCTCAGGGATTTCCTGAGCCTGTTGTGCTTTGTTACTCTAGTAACCTTCAGTGAAGCTGCTCTTCCTGGTGTTTTTCCAGTCTCCCCTCAGGTTTATTTAAACTTGCCTCCACAGTTGCTTCCACAGGCAACAACTTCTGTGGATCCAGGATTTTTTGAGCCTGTTTCACGTCAGCTTCATTTAATGTTCCAGGTACTGTTGGTCCCCATCCATCTTCCTTATGCCACTCATGATTTGTAGACCTCTGTCAGATTTCCTCTGTGATTACTCATCCAAGATGAAAAGTCCCAGCATATTCAGTTCCTTTTCAGTTTGAAGCCATTTTTTACCTTTGATAATCCTTGTTGTCTTTTGATGTATCTCTTGGATATCTGGTTCTTATATATCTGTTCTTACGTATCTGGTTTGATAAAAGCTGACTATGATTCTACATGGTGGCATAACTATGTTTTCGGTTTTGTTCTCTGTTCCTTTGCTAATAATTCATAATATTTGATTTGTGCTTTTATTGCTGATGAGCACTAAGCTGATATTGTCATGGAATTACCTATTATAATCCAAAGTCTTGCTTCTGAGTGGCAATGGTCAATTCAGAGCCTGCCCTTTTGTACATGAGGTCAAGACTATTTTTTTGGATACATCATTTTGCCTTCACGTATATTTAAATTCATCTGCCATTTTTGTTGTTCAGTCACTCTGCAGCTATTTGCAGTTGTCAGCCTTATAGCCTTTTAATAGCTCTATGTAATCAGCAAACTTTGTCACCTTGCTGCTTTCCCCTGAATGTGCTGAACAGAGCAGATCCCTGTGTAACTTCAGCTGATACTTCCCCCCATTTTGAGCACAAACTCTTAATGCTTCCCCTCTGCTTCCAGTTTTCTTTAGCCCAATTATTTATTCACACCAGACCATCCCTCTTAGGCCATGGCAGTGTAGGTTTCTTTAAAATGTTTGATTGTCTCCCATATTGAAGTGTCCACATATGAAAGTACCACCACTGGTTGAAAGCAGTGGGGAATGACCTATGTTCATAAATGTAGTCATTGAAATAGGATGAGCTCATTAATGTTGAAAGGGGAAAAATCTAGTAAGCAGGTCAGGGTATAAATTTCTGCATAGGTTACTGTACTTTAGACCAAAAAAGAAAAATAGTTTTTCAGTATTGTTCATTTTGTCCTCTTCTTTTGCTTCTCATGGGAAATGCGGAGTGGAGAAGCAAAATGCTTTATTTTGATTTGTACAGAAAGCTTCTGTTCTGAAATTTGACATCAGTACTTCCTGAAGATAAAGATTCTGCCTCAGTTTTCATGAAAAATACAGCTGTCTAGCTATATATTTTTTTAGTGCCTGCTTTTACTCAGTCCAAGTTACTTATGAACATTTTTCAGCCAGTTCTATTTTTTCTAGTTAGTATGAAATCACACACCTTGTTATAAAGAGGAAATCTATTAGACTTTTCCCAAGGTCTGTGCTGTATCCCAGTTGGTGCCAGATTGTTCCTAATTGTCCTGCTAGACAGCTACTGACTGATCCTTGTGGGCTGTAAGTAGCTATAGCATCATGAAACTATTTCAATTAACAATTTGGAACCAAGTACTTGATTCCCACCCCCCCCACCCCCCCACCCCCTTTGCTATTCTGTACAGATGAAGTTCCTAACACCACCTGGCAGCAATGTATCTAGTTTTAAATGGTTTAGAGGTTCTCCTGATACGTGAGAGGACAGGAAGCTGATTGCTTCAGGGTATGTATGAAAGTGAATAGGGTAGAATTGTATTGCTTACTGCTTTTTTAGCCAGAGATGGTAACTTTCTTCTTTGAATGAAAGTCACTTTACATTCTCTCAGTAAATAAACACAGTGGTTATTCTAAGACCCATATACAGTTTCAGTACTTCATATATCTTATTTTGTATATTTCTGTGTCATGTGCATTTGTGTGACACTGCTTAGCTATGCGACACAGATTTTTAAGTGAATGTTGCAAACAAGCTGCATCTGAGCACTAAGTAATGTGTAAATCATTTTCAGTGAATTATTTCAGGTGGATTTGATTAAAGTGCATCTGAGGAAATGGGAATTTTTATTATATGTTTGATAGGAATTCAATAACTTTAGCTCTAGGAATTACTTGAGATGTGGTTTGAAGGCTGATTATTATATTTCAGTGGGTTATTTAGCTCTCACTTGGACTTTCATTTTGGTAAATATCATGTATTTTAGACCATGTGAAAAACAACCCTTAGAATGCTTTAATGACAGTTCCTAGAATGCTTTAATGAGAGTGGCTGCCTACATGCCATCTTATTTCAGGCCTTAGGGTAAAAATTCTTATTTTGACATATTTGAATGTCTGTGAAAAAATACATTTGTGAAGATGTAGAGTTGGAATGTTCCTCTACTCATTTAATGATGATATTTTTAACAGGAAGGTATGTGGGATGAAGAGGGTTAGTCTTTGTAAAACAATGAACTCTGCTTTTGGTGAGAGGTTCCTACCACTGCCACGGAACAAATATATAGAAGTAATGCTTACAAGGGGCTCAAAAAGTAAAATCCAAGGACTTTAGACAAAATGGAGTTCTAGGGCAAAATGAGCAGCTCAGCATTGCCTCTTGACCAAGTCTCAGAAGCTGCTCAGCCAGGAAAATTCCCTTTTGGCCAGTCTCTTAGGAATGTTGGAACAGCTTGTTGACTTGCACTCAGTGGAAATCATGTGTGACACGGCAGGTACTAAGCACCTCTGCAGGTTATGGCACATTTTAAAATAATCTAAAAAAAAAACCCAGCAGTTTTGATACTTGTCTACACTCCTGATGCATGAAAGTGAATGCCAAGTTATTTTAAAGCTTCTGTTCAGATCCCTTACCAGTATCAGAAGATCTGACTGGTAAAAATACTATTACACTTCTTATGACTCACAAAAAAAAAAAAAAAAAAAAATTATAATATTTTAAAATTTAAAAGGTAAGATCTCAAAAGAATTGCCAGAAATAAGATTGTGTGTGTGACCATGGTTGGTCCTCTTTTTATTTGTACATTGTGATAGTCTCTAAATACAGTATGAAATTTTCTTATTCCATGGAACTGTTGCCTGGGTAGGCCTGAATGCACAGGGTAGGTGTTCACTTAGCAAGCAACCATAAAACATATACATTTGTTCCTGATGTTTAACGCATCTCCTTATAATTTTGTTCAAATTCTTCTCTAAAAGCACTGGCATTTTCTTACGGGCTTTTCTATGCTGCTCTGCATTATCAAACCTCTTAAGTCAAGTTTCACTTGAGTTCGATGTTGCCATCTATTTCTTTCTGTCTCCCTTCTCTAGCTTCTGTCGTCTTTGCCCTTGAATCAAACAACTTGTCTTCCTTTCCGAGTTTGTTGTGGGCTTCACTGAGAAAAATGGAGAAGATTTTTCTTATCCTGTCCTCTTTGGTGTTGAAAGCCCACTACTTAAGAACTAGAGTTGTGCCCCACAGCTGCAAGCTAGCTCAGGCTGAGTTGTTGTCTGCAAATGTTTCATGTGTAGTTTAGTTGACCACAGGAGCTGAGAATTTTTAATTTTGTTTTGAGCACCCTCGGATAGGATTTCCCTCACTTCCGTCATTTGGCCAAATTTGTGTAAATTTTCACAAGACTACTGGGAGGCACATACAATCCAAAGACCATTTTCTGTTAAATATCAAAATTGGATTTAGGTACTTGAGAACAATATATATGAAAAAGACATAAATGCCTATTAGTTTGCCAAAACTTCTTAATGTCAGCAAAATGTATTACTAGTCCTGCTTTCAGAAATGGCTAGATTGTGTTGCAGATTTTTTCCACAGTCATTGAATGTGATGAGAGCAGTAAGCCTGAAAAAATTTAGATTAACTGTTTAACAATTAGAAAGGTTTGTCCACACAAGAAACTACACTGTTGCAGAATTCAGTAGGTTTTGAATTTAAAATTAAGTACTTTATATTGCCTGTTGCTGAGGTTTCTCATTTCCATGGAGTCCCTAATTTATTTCATTTAGAAAATATAACAGCAGCATGTTTTAAGGTGAGGTAATAGAGTCAAAATAGAAAATTCCAAAAGAACAAGCCTGCAGTACATGTTCTGGACTATTTCTGTGTAAGAAAATAGCACACCACAACCCAAAAAACTGAAGCGTAATCAATCATTTGCTGCTCGGATAACAGGCAGACCTGGAAACTGAGAGATTTACTCAGGGTGCTATATGGCGCATGTGCTTTGTTGGTATTAGCACCTCAGAACCACTGAGTTTCCTGGTGCCGCACAACAGCAAACTAGATGAAGCACGACACAGAACTAAACCACTTTCCTTTGCTCATGCCAGGTTGCTGTCAAGCAGATAAAGCGTTTTAGTCACACTGGTACCTCCTAGTGCCATCCTTGGCCTTTGGGCTGCTGCTGTTGGCTGTGGCAGGCTTTGTGCCAAACTCAGCCTTGTATCCCTTCCAGAGTCACTTGAGTTGCTCCATGTACAGAAGTGTCCCTTTTTGCATGCAGCTTTGCTTGGCTTGGCATGGGTAATCTCCAAGCCAAGTAATCCTCACAGGAATTATGAGGGTGATGATTGTATGGGGAAATGTTAACACCTGTTGATGCAATCAGTTATACTTCTAGTACACGGATAGTATGAATTATAGTAGTGACCTCACTTTGCAATGAAATTCAAGATGTTTACTGTCCCAATCAGGTACTAAAAAATTACACTGACCACACCTCTGCCTTTAACTGACTGCTTATTTTGGCCAAGTGTTCTTTTGAATATTCCTTCTACTTGAAGAAAGCTTTGGAAGATGGTGAAAGCATGCTAATTGCTTCTTCCTTGGTTCTTATTAATTCACTCATGTTTTTTAAAAAGTTTTACGTATTTATGTGTTCAGTGACTTAATTCAACTTTTCAAAAATGTAATTTACCCTTGTTCCTGGGGATTTCTGTGACAGCTTCAGTTTCATTTATAGATGCAAATAGTTGGCATTACACTTAAGCCAGTGTTCAGTTAATAACATTAGATCTTGGTAGACAAAGGCATCTACAGGAGGAGGATGGAGGAAGCAGAACAATGCTAAATAACATGTTGATAGTGATGAGTGGAACCATAGTGCAAAAGCAACTGACTGTTAAAAGCATCAAATAAAACTAAACAAACCAGTGTCCAGCTCTATTTCTTAATACATATCAGATTAATTATGTTAAATCATGTGTTTTGTAAGGATGATATAGTAGCTCAATTAAAAGTTGCAGTAGTAAAATCAATAAATCTGTTAACTCTTAGTTTATGTTGCTATTTATAATGTCATAGGATTCACTATCCTTTACAAAGTATTTATACTAGTAAATAATTCAGATCAGTTTTATTCAAATTTCTTTCTGTGAATAGCATCCTCTAGAGGTAACCAAAAAATCCCTCTGTCCTTTTGCATAAGTAGAGATAATAACTATTTATGGGGAAAATTGTTAGATCTTTAGCTTGTCAACACACTTTTTTTCATTTTTGACAACTCGCATTCTGCTTTATGCAGACTGTATTTCCTTTATTACTTTAATTCCTGCTAACAGTCTTTGTGTTTTCATTTCATGAGTATATGTGTTACCTCATATACCTGAGGACTAGTGAGAAAAGAGATTAAATCACTTTAGGAGTACCTTGAGACATTCATCTGTGCTGGATAACTGTCCTTTGGACAGAACTGGAAGGAGTGAAATTCAAAACGTGGGCTGTAAAGCCCAGCTGACGAGAGCTATCCATGATTGCTGCTGTATGGAGCATTTGTTTAGCCAGAAACAAATATAATCCTTGGATAGAGCTTTGCTTGAGATGTTGGTAGGCGCAATGGCATGCCAGGTCATAAAAGAAAGATCAGAGAGTAGTGAGTAGACAGATTCATCGGTTTGTAGAGAGTCTTAGATTTGGAGAAGCCCTGACCATCTTCCTTCCTTTGTATTTATATTCCATTTTCTTTACTAAGCTATTGTATATTATGTTCATTATTTATTTTTGCATAAATGGGGCAGCAAATGCCTACTGCAGAAGCAATGGCAACTGATAAGCAGTTTTGAAAGATGGAATGAAATTTTGAATTCTTCAAGTGTTACTGCCTTCCATTTTGATTCTCTTCTGATCTTTAAAATATGAGAATGAAAGGAACCAGACTGCTGGTGGGAGGTGGCGTATCAATGTAAAATGATTTTTAAACAAAGGAAGAGATGGAGGAAAATTCAAGGTGACAATTGTGATCAACTTTCTTAGTTTTCCCAAACATCCTTGCCCACATCTTGCCCAAATTCTGCCATTTTTAACTTTTGTTATCCATCATGAATAGTACAGCTGCAATAGACTTGCACAATACTCCTTGTATCTGTTAGAAAGAGGCTGATGGAGAGACATTCAAGGAAGGGTACTGCTTTCATGATAAGCTCAGTTCCTCCAGGACTCAAGGAAAAGTAGTAGTTGCCTCCAGCTAGTTTCTTACAATTTTGTACTTCTTTTTCATGTTTAGCTTATGATGAATTTAATTACTGGCTGAACCTCACCATGTTTAAGGAAGTCATTTTTTTCTTCTGGGCTTACACATGAGGAATACTAAAGCACAGCAAAATTAAGTTACTTGTCTACGTTCCTTCCATGAGTCAGCGGCACAAGTAGGAAATAGAGCTCACGCTTATTCTTAATCCCAGGAAAATTTCATCCCAAGAATAGGCCCATATACTTTGGTCCCTGAACAATACCCTGTCCTTATATAGCTTTTAAAAATAATTATTGCACAGATCCAGAGTTGAGCTGATTGCCAAATATGATGGTAGACAGGTTTTTTTTTTTCTCTGCAAGCATGTTGACAGGAACCTTCGGTTTCCTTTACTTCCTGTGAAGTGTTAAGGAGAGCTCTATTGTTATGACTATCTGACTGTATTCTACACCTGTAGTTTTCTAAAACAGCAGGGTTGGGGGTTTTTTGGTTGTGGTTTTTTTTGTTTGGTTGTTTTTTTCTTCCTATGTTTACTGTCTGTGAAAGGGGAAGTTCTGGAAGAGGAAGGGGGATAAATGAGTCAGGCTTACACTGGATTATCAAGAGTGAAATGCTAGTAGCATATACCATTTTTAGTCATGTTCCCGTGCCTTCCGGAGATCTTTGGAAATTCACATGTTTCTTCAGAAATATTTTTTTTCATGATTTGTCCTGAATTTTGTACATTCTTGTCTGTGTCACTTGTTAGTAGTTAACGGCAGAAGTATAATCTGTTGAGGGGCTTCATGGGCAGCTATGATTTTCCTCATGGTGGCAAAATACAAAGGGGAAATAATTTGGAAAGGTGGTTTTTTTTTTCACAGAATAGAAGCCTGGGGCACAAAATGTATATGCTGAACTCTCAGAGAGCAGAGTGGAAGAGTTTGGAACATGGATCTCCGCTTCCCTCTTTTGGACCTGAATCACAAGACTTTACTCTGTCCCTTCAAATTAGTAACATGTATTTTGTAGGTTCCCTGTGTTTTACTGCAACTCAAGCATATGGATCAGAAATCTGTTCTGAATATAACTAATTACATGAAATGAGCTCTGCACATATGCTTTGGATTTTGAAGCTTTAATATTTGGGGGGGATGGATTTTTAAAAGTTAAAATAAACAATTCACCTTATGAAGGCATTTCAAACGTTCTTTTATCTTTATTCATAAGCAGTTATGATTTGCAGTTTTGCCAGCTAACAGAGCTGTCTCTGTACAATTATTCTAAGTAAGAATTGTAGAGTAATACAATTTAGTAATAGTCTGTTATACTTTTGTGTCAGATGTATCTGGAAAATATTCTTAGCTGCCAAATGGGTTTTATTCTAGCTCTAAAGACTGTTTTTCTGCACCAGGGGTTTGAGTTATATATTATGAGCTTGGAAAGTTGATGTATTGTTTATTATAGCAGGTTGTTGTTTAACAAAGAATGTGTATGTGGGTGCAGAAAGATTAAACACTTACTAGATGCAATGAAGAAGGAAACCCGGCAGTAACCTAATTTTTGGAATGACATAACTGCAAAGATAGACAGTCGGACTTCTTTTCTACACAATGCTTTTTTTCTAGAAATTGTAAAACAAAAATAATGGTTCTTCATGGGAGATAGTAATATACAAGCACAAAAGCAGAAATGATATACACATACAGTATGTAAGCAGGTTGATGCATTTGCAAGTTGTTGCACGAGCTATAAGTACATATTACTAAAATGACTTTGGTTATTGTCTGTGAAATCTAGTAATTGTGAAGGATCAGGGCACAGATGTACGCTTTGCTTTGTGTATTTATGTATACGCTGATTCTGCCAAGTGTATTTGTTTTGGAGCTCTGCAAGTTTGGAGCTCTGAGTATTTTACTCTGTTCATCTGCATACATGGGCAGTAAATGCAGGACACAGGTGTTCCTCCCACCTCATCAGTCAGGCCAGTGGCAGAAAGGAAGTGACATGGCCCAATTCCCTATCCAGTTGTTTGCTAGACCATACTGCCTTCCAAAAAGTAAAATTAGCTTTCATACAGTGATTACAAAATTGACACAGCCAAAACTACTTATTGCATGCTGGTCATGCTTCACTTTCCTGTTTAATAGATCCAGGAGGGTAGGACTGCTTCAGACTTACTACTACTAGCTGCTGCTGCTCTGGTTATGGCTGGGATATTGTAATATTTCCATTATTAAGCCCTGTCTTCAAATCTCATGGGACTGGCTATTTGAAAAGTCCTTCAGTTATGAAATCTTTGCAGTATTCTTTAGCCTGACACCCCCACCACCACCCCCACCCCCCCACCCCCCCCCCCGCCCCCCCCCGCCCCTTCCCGGAGTTGAAGAGAAAATTGGTTCAGAATATAGTCATTTACTGAAAAATGAACAAACTCACAATTCTTGTTTTCAGGCTTTACTGTCTGTATTTTAGTAAAACTTGCTGATGAGGTATAATTCCAAAAGACAGATTGATCTTGAAATCAAGAAAACGTGTCTGTCTTCTGAATAACCAAAAGATGTTTACTGAATCAATAGACCTTTACAAGTTTTATACTAAATGAAAATCAGATTTTTAATTTTTATATCTTAGGCATTCTGGGGTTAGTTCAAACGTTGTTGGTTCTTCAGTAGATCTGTCATGTACAAGCATGTCTGGCAACAAATAATAGAGTATGACTGAAAAACTGGTACTTCAGAAATCAAGTTCTACAAGGGATTTGAACTGTATGGCATCAGTTTGAGTTGGCAAAAGAACATTAGCAAAAGCTAAGCATGAATCACAGGAAAAACATCAAGTAATAGGTGTTGAGTGTGTTGCAAATAATATGGAAGAGACCTACACTATGCATTACATAAAATGCAGTTGATATAGCATCATTTAGTGTTAAAGTATTCTTAAATCTTACCACAGTAGCTATTATATTGTGGAGAATGATCATCTCGGTTCAATGTGGTATAAAGAGGCAGTGTTGTTCGATTTTGATTTCTGAAAGATAAGGTTTCTCTCGTAGGCATGAAACCCATTCTCTCTACAGAAATAAAGGAGAGGTTTGTGCTCCGTACCAGGCATAATACAGCTGAGGAAAGAAATGCCACCTCTAACCTGCTCCAGGTTGCCAGTGGAAGTATATTATAAGTATAAACCCTGAAGGCTGGCTGCCGAGGCATCAAAACCATTGTTTCTCTATAATTTTGTTCGTGGGGTTTTTTTAAGGTGTAGTTCCAATATGATCCCTTAAGATATCTGTCCCCTGTGAGAATCTAGTGAGTCAAAGGGTCTCTCCTGAGACCCCTCTCAGCTCTTCTGTGCCACTGGACTGCCAGTACCATTGTCCCTCTGCCACTACAACAGTCTTCACTGTGACCAGGAGAAGAAAAGCCTGTGTTGCGGTCACAGATGCAGACTGAGTTGATAAAGATTGGTTTCTTTACAGTCTCCTAGTGGGAATGAGACCTAAAATAGGTGGCTCAGATTGACCAGTTCTTTGGCTTCCATTAGGTTTATTCACCAAAATGCTGAAGCTGATGGTTTTAGTTGTTATTTTTCAAATAAATAGGACTTGAATACCTTGTCTTACACTTATGAATGGAAAATAAGAGCGAAAATTTTTGACACTGCTCCATCTTTATATGGGGGGAGAAAAAGAAGTCATCCTGACTTAGAAAATGGAGCCACACAGACTGCCAAGTGGATAAAGTGGAGTATGTGCTCCTTGAGATGCCCTGGGAAAGCCCTCCACCAGACATCAAAAGTGCATGTGCTAAAATGGATAGACATTGTCAGAAGAGTGAAATGCAGAGGTAGGGAGAATCACTGGCCCAGCCTGATGGCATCACCTCTGTACCTTGTATAATTCTTGGAAACCACTTCTCAAAATTATTGAGCTTTGTATCTCTGTCTCAGTAAGTTACTGAGATCTGGTATCACATAAGTGTATCTAAGCAAAAATGGTGCAATACATGCTTCAAAATTCTGAAGAAAAAAATATATAAGTGAAAAGTTAAGACATGTTTTATCATGATTATTTGATACCAAAGAAGGACTTGAGATAATCATCTGGTACAGCAAGAATCAAAATCAAGGAGGAAACACAGCTACTGTATATATAAATGATCAAGAATTTGACATTTTCTGCTGTGCGTACATGCTGTGATGTATGTTCGGGCACAGATAAGGTTCTAGTTGGTTTCAGGTTTCAGCTTTGCAGTCCGATAAAAAGAAGGTATCTTAGTTTGATATTAAAACATTTTTCCTTGTTTATACAAATACAAACAAAAAATAATTTGACTTTTTTCATTGTTTTAACCAACGTGTATAACAAAACAAAAGTGTATTGATGCACTTAGTGACTGGTGCTGTTCAAAGAGGGAAGGAACAGGCTTTGTGATTTTAGCTAGAACCATTTGGATGCATGTCTATACTATGCATTTGCTGTCCGGTTCCTACCAGTTGTTGGTTCTGGTCGTGTACTGTGCAGCTATACCTAACAGGCAATGCACGTGCACGGACGCGTGCATGTAGACACACACACTCTCCCCTCTGGGCAAGGAAGTGCCCCGGCTGGCACCTGTGCATGACTTCATCCCTTAGTTCACTACAGGGCTCAAGCCTCGTGAATCCAACAAGCTCGCTAGGTAAACTTGTACCTGAAAAGAACCCCTGCAGCACAGTACGTTGCTAATGTACACAGATATATGGTGTACCAGGCAAGGAAGAGCTCTGTTCAAACTTGCACCAAATCATGTTCCCATCTGTCCTGAGTACGGAAAGCTTCTTGCTTAATCTTGGGTCTAGGGGAGGCTGAGGAAGCCACATTAAAATAACTGCTGTTTGCTCTCTGCATCAGGCTTGAGTTCTGAGGAGTAAAAGACTAAAGAACACGTGTGTGCAATTAAAGTACATAGGAAATAGGGAGGGGGATAGCAAGGAACAAATCCAGAAAATAAGGAACAGTCGAGCATCGTAATTACAGGCATCTGATTGTACTGGAGGAATTAAAGGACTCTGACAGTATTAGCCCTACAACCATTCTGAATCTTGAGGGGAGGGAGAGTGTATTCATCAGGGGGTTGTTTTACATATGTATTCAGAATAACTATCTCTATCATAGTTTTCCTGGTAGCAAAACCTATAGTAAAATCTGCAACACAGCTTCCACAAGAATCTCTATTGTAAGTTGTTCAGAAATTTAGTTGAAATAATTACTTCTTTAGTACTAAGTTGAGTGTTCTTTTAGAAAGACCCCAGGAAATCTGCTCAACTGGGGTTTTTTGAGATTTTGAGCATTCTGAAAGCTATTTGGTATGCACGTGTAAAAAACTATCTTAATCTTTTCATGCGGCTAGGGACTTATGAATAAGTTTCAATTTATTTAAAATACTGTCTATAAGCAGTTATAAATTACATGAGTGATAAGCATTTTATTATATTTCTCATTAAATTGTTTGAGGCACTATTAAGTACTACCTGAGATTGTGAAAGGTGAATGGGCTTGACATGGGACACTTCTGACTCATTAAAATACATAAGAATACAAATTCTTCATCAGAAACTGCTCAGTCTCCTGGGTGGTCTCTATTTCATGTATCAGGTGGGAAAATACCCCTTTTTTTACTGCAAGGATCATCTAAGGAATCTCCAGAAGGAAACTCTCATAACGATTGCTTCAGCCACCTTCTCTCTCTTCTGGTGGGGACACCATCTCCCACACATTTTTCCATACAAAAGGATTATTTGCATTTAAGGATGCTATGTTCTTTGCACTATACTAAATGGGATTTCTGTGCCAAAAACTGAAGAATTTTTTACTAACCAATACAAGTCTGGAAAGCTTATGGAAGTGAGTTGATAGCAGAGAAGCTTGATTTTTATTTCTAACACGCTGCTGAAAACTGAAAGCAAGAGGAGGCATTTGAAAAGAGAATCGAGAGTAGCTGCAGTAAGGGAAAGCTGGAAAGAATAAAAAGAATGAAATTGTCATGGGAAAAAAGAGTAAACCTAGTCCTGTGCTGTGTTTATATTTCTAGAAACCTGGACTGAAATAGGTTTGATGTCACATAAAACTATATTTTGAGGGTTTTGGTGTTTGGGGGTTTTTTTGTTTGTTTGTTTGGGTTTTTGTGTGTTTGGGGTTTTTTTTAATGTATTAGCTCTCTGATTAGTATACATTCCTGCTTCTGCAATGATTAAATGAAATAGAAATGTACAAGCTTAATCTTTATGGGATCAGAAATGTATCTGGAATATGCAGTTGAGAACTCAAATCTGTTCTGTTGCTGAACAAATGATTTTATATTCATAGAGACTTAAGATAAATACATTCTCAGAAGTGCATGGTAACACAAACTACTGATTTGTATTTCTTTGTGTTTTCAGTTGAAAGCTCAGTGTTTTTCTTGTGTCACACAGTGATTATTACACAAATATGCAGGATATACAAGATACTGATTTATAAAATTTTAAGGATTTGATGTAATATTTTTTTTCCCCTATTATATCTGCAGGAGAAACCTCACAAAGCTGTCCCTCATCTTCAGCCACATGCTAGCAGAAATCAAGGCTATTTTTCCAAATGGCCAATTCCAGGGTGATAACTTTCGTATCACCAAAGCTGATGCTGCAGATTTCTGGAGAAAATTCTTTGGAGATAAGTAAGTACTAACATTTTGCAAAATCCTTAATTCTTTCTAATCATAATCATGAAAAAGAATGGTATTGTCAAAAATGCAAATAATGGTTCTAAGTATGTGGGTGGACATTTTAAAGGTAATTTCTTGTTCAAGTCTTTAAATTGTCTGAAATTGCTAAATTCATTATTAACAATTCTTTTTTTTTTTTTTCCCAATGTTGTAATTCACTCAAACGATGAATAAGAATGTATAGGCAGTTCTGTCAAGGACACTTACACTCAATCATAAGTTAGACTACATGGCATTAAGTTTATTGGTTCCATCCTAGGGTGAAGATAGTACATTGTTTTCATAATGTATATGGCAAATCATGTCCTTTTATATTTTTTTTATATATATATATTCTACAAATAATAACTCTGAAGTCTGAATTAGGAACTTGATATTGGTCTCATGGTCAGTATGTTTCCTTATCCCATCTTTAACTTTCTAACTACTACAATATTTAGTGTTTTTTAAGTAATTGAAGTAATGTTTTTACCCCTTATTGAAACTTTTTTTTCCTACAACTGTACTACCTATAATGTACTCACAGGGGACAAATGTTTTCTTTTGTTTGAGTTCTGTTACAGAAGGAGGTAGAATAACTGGAGCTATGTCAGAAGGTTTAATCAAAAGCAGGTTTTGGAGAAACTTATTGTTCAAGAACAAGTCATAAAATGGATGTTAAGTGTGACTTGTAGATATGTGATTAAATCCTTACAGACAATGCAATACTGAAAATGTAACAGTAGGCAGGTGCGGGTGTGGGGTTTCTTGTTTGGATACAATTTCATTTATCATACAGATACAGGCTAACAGCATATGCATAGCTTCATCACTTTCTCATACGGAATGTTTATTAGCATAACAGTGATATAAGAGGGAGGAGACAAGAGGTTTGTATATTTTACAATGTGATGGAGCAGTTATGGTCATCAGGTCTGATACCTTGCACAACGTAGGCCATAGCAAGTCTCAGAACAATTCCTGCAACAATCTGTTACATTTTCTGAGCAAGAGCAGCTCCTTAAAGTAAGTCTTCTATTCTTTATTTAGAATACCGGCAGAGTAGGTTGGCACTTTTGCAAATTAATTTTTGTTCAGTGTGAATTTACAACAGTTTCACTTCCTTTTTTTCGCTAGTCTAAACACACCTACTGCTAGCTTCCAGCTTTCTGGTTTCATTATAGCGTTACCTGGTAACTTCAGTCTTCTAACAAATTTCTTTCCCATGTAGATAATGTTAGAGTGTGGTCAAGTTGCTGTATCAGTCTTCCTTTTGTTAGAGGAAAGGAATCTGACCATGTTTTGTGTTACCCATTTCAATATGAAGATAATCTTCAAAACACCTACAAAAGTTCAGATAAAGTTATCTGAAAGATTAATTTACATGACATGTAGGGGTCTCTATCAGATGAGACTTTTAAAAAACATGTCAGTCAAAACCAGGAAAAACAGGAGCTTTGAAAAAATGACTAATGATCATCTTTGTTCAGTGTTTCTGTTTTCTCTTCCTCTCTTTCTCCCCTTTGCTTAGCAACTCTCAGAATTTAAATCTCCTCGTAGTTCTTGTCTTCTCTTGTTGGGCTCTGTACTTGAATGACCTTTACCAGCTGTCTTGATTACAAATTACATTTCTGTCTTTGGGATTTACAGATCTCATCTTCTGCAAGCTGCTGTTTTTTTCCTATCATATCATCTTAACCAGTTTCATCAGCTTCCCTAATCACTATGGTGTTCCTCTTTGTATTTCTCTACTAACTTGTACTTTCTGTGTGAGATTCCAGTGCTTCCCTTCAAGTTTCGTTCCAATGGTCCTGCCAGTTTCCTTTGGGAGATGACACAATAGATAGCTACTTGAGGTGTCAGACAGTAGGAAACTGTAACATAATAAGTTTTTATCAGAACAAGGTTGGTAAGAAGAGTTTTTCTACTGCCTCGGTCCATCTGAACAACTCAGCTCTACCCTTGTCTTTCTCTTGTTCATAGAATCATAGAATGCTTTGGGTTAGAAGGGACCTTTAGAGGTCATCTAGCCCAACTCCTCTGCAGTGAGCAGGGACACCTTTAACTACATCAGGTTGCTCACACTTGACTCTTCTCTTTCCTGACGCATCCTCTGAAGTATTTCTTTCTAATCCTTTTCAGGGCCCCAGACCTCTTGCCATGCATCTTTTATGCTTTGTTTTTTTCCTGCTTACGTAAATCTCTTCATAAAATGCAACTTTAAATATGAACTCTCAGTACTAACCCTCCTCCTCTCCCCCCGCATATGTACTTTGACGGGGAGGGGCTGTTTTGGGGTTTTGGGGTTTTTTTGTTGGGTGTGGGTTGTTTTTTTTTCTTTTCTGGTTAAAGCATTCATGCACAAAAAATGCCTAGGAATCAAGGCAGTTTTGGGATGGCCAGTTAATTACGTATGTAGCTTTGGTCATCTAGTATAGCCTGGAGGTTTTTTGAGTTCTGTCTTGCCAGGTGTTTTACTTTCAGACTAGGTAAATAACGCTGTTATTAGTGCTACCAGCTCTTTTCTAATAAACCGAAGCTGTTTTAGTTATCTGTCTTCTAAGCAGTGAACAGTTGATCTGTGCTTGGCAGCCTTGCAATTATCTCAGGTTTAGTTAATTGTGCTTAAGTAACTGTAAAACATGTAACAGCATGTATGCCAAAGAAACAGTTCAGAAAAAGCTTTATTTGGTATTATATTTAATCTTTTCGTTAAACAAAATGCCTGAAGCTTTTTAAACATTAATTATTTTCTAATCCATTTAAAAATATATGGCAGGTATGCCTGTGAGCCACATCTTTTACAACGGGCCTGTTATGACAAATTAGTTTGCAAATATGCTGGTATCACTTCCCCAGAAGCAGAGCCTATGTAAAGATTTTGGGTGTTGCAAACAACTGATAAAATCTGTTTCTAACCTGACCGCCTAAAGATAGGCCTCTAGGACTCTCTGAAACCTCCAATTCTGGTTAGGTATGCAGTGCAATGAAGGAGCGCAGGGAGGAACTCTATTGTATGTTCCCTGGCTGCATCTCTATTTTACAGGGCAAGCCTGGGCTCCTCACTTGTTCGCAAAAACCAATCCTTACTTTGAGGTCACTAAGTAATGCTGCTCCAGATTAGAGCACAAATAAAAAGTAAGTTGTGCTGGATCTTGGCTTCTGATGGGTAAACTGTAGCACAAGAAATAATCCTGCTGCATTGTTTGATCTGATTAGGAGGAGGGAATTGGAACTATTAGATTAATTTATTTTTTTCAGCATAATATTATCATAAAAATAATCTAAACATAATGAAATGGAAGCTTTTATATAATCCATTTTCTGCCTTGATTTCTTTCTGAAATGTTGTCATTTTTTCTTTTTTAATTTTGAAATATTCAAAAGAGCAAGAAGGAGGTCAATAGCCATTTATGTTTTTAAGTCGACTCTTTAGCTTTCAGTTTTTGAAAATGCGACCTATGCTTCTATTTACAGAAAGCAATATAATTTGCTGAGGAATGAAATCCAAAAGATACAACTTCCAAGAGTCCAGTTTGTAGTTTAAAAAAAAAAAAAAAAATCTATATCTGATTCTTTCACTGCTCTTCCCCGATGAATTGAGGAACTTCTAATTTTGTTGGTTACGTTTGTATGTCTGAACACTTGCTGCAAAACTGTGCAGCTGTAACTAAGTTTATTCATCCTGTTATTAATAATTATCATAGGATGCAGTCATTCATTTTGTGTTTAAAGCTAGTCAGATGTACATTCACATGACTTCAAATTCATTAGCAAAATAAATGGCTAGGCTAACTGTTTCAAGTCTCTGATGATCACACATCTAGCTGCTCTTTGAATTTCTGTAGAAAACACAGAAGTAGAACTCGGCAAGCAATTTGAATGGCTCCGTCAGAGCAGTGTGCTGATACAACTTCCCACGTTTTTGGCCTTCACATACCTCCTCAACTTTTGCATTTCTGGTACGCATCTACAAAACTTCTACGTAATGTCAGTAGCTAGAGAAGCTTGGATGGGAGCGAAAGCTATGGTGCTTATGAGAGCCAGCAGATATGTCGATAATGTAAATCATCAGTCCTCACATAGGCAGAGAGTGCAAAAGGAGTAAATAATCAGAGCCTTTACAACTGTGAGGTCTTCCAGTATTGCATGTTTCAGAGGAGAAGAGGAAACCTTGGAAGTGTTATGATATTTGGAAAGGATCAGGAGAGACTAATGTGGGGTTTAGGAATGTATAGACAGGATTGATAAATCAAAGTGGGAGATAATGAGATTTTGATTTTGCAGGTGGAAGGAGAATGCGGACAATAGCAGTATGACAAAGGAAGAAATGGAGGAATTGATTTCTCTGCAAGGGCAAAGTAGAATATGTGTCCAAATTAGGGGGTAGGTGGGGAGGTCAGCAGTGTCAAATGGAAGGCCCAGGGTGGGTTTGGTGTATTGACTTTGTCAAGGAAGCTGACAGAGAAAAGCTGACAGGGAGATGAAGGAATAGAGAGAATTTTTGGATTTGCTTCGTGAAAACAAAAACCAGGAATGAGTGAGAACTTTCCAAAGGCTGAATGACTGGAGTAGGTCAAGGATGGAGCTCTTTGGCATATTCACAGGCTATGAGGATGAAGACAGCCTCTTAAAGAAAATGAAGGAGCTGGCTGAAAAAGAACCAAGGAATAAATTGGCACAAGACTTACGCCATGGTCAAGATCTATACCAAGATCTGTACCGAGAGGTATAAGATCTATACCAAGAGTGAGTTTGATAGTGTCAGAAGCAGAAAAGCGGTGAAATTAAGATGATGTGATTTTTTTAATTTGTACTGATTACTAGAATACAATTATTGGAACAAGTGGTTTTAGTGGAGTGAATCTTCACCCATGGTTTACCATTATAGTTGTGCAGAAGCAAATTACAGTTAAATGTACAGCTAACCAGTAATGTTAAATGGAACTGTGAAATTGTAAGGCATGTAATCAGCAGTTACATTTGTTTACAGATACTTCAGTAACCCCCAGTGGGTTGTAAATATGCATATGGAACGTAATCTGATAGCTTCTTCATTATCCACATTTTATCACTTTGTAGTGCTTAATGTTAATTTCCCCTGGTTCCTTGCTCATTTTAATAGCACCTTACATCTTTTACTAGTTTTCTGTTCTGAGCAAAAATGAGCAAAGTAACACTGGGAGTAATCCTGAACTGAGAAGGAAAGTGGGTGAGATGACGTAACAGATCTTTCCAGCCTCGGAATCTGAAAGCTACAGTGAAGTCATGCAGGGCTTTCTAACTATTGAAATTTGTGATTTGTGGCTCTCTTCGTGTTGCAGAATGAATCAGCAGCAAAATGTCAATGTTCTTAGATTTTCAATTCTCCATAGTTCTGCCGCTTATTTTAACTTTTAAGGTTTTACTCTTCATTGTGAAACCTTAAAAAATTGAAAGCATTTCTGTTATTGTTGTCAGGAAATAGAAATTCTTTCGCTGCGAGGGTCAAACACATTATTGTTTTAATGTTCTGATACTTCCCGCGCACACCCCATCGCACCCCCCCGCCCCAGCTGAGGCCCGAAATGTATTTATTTTTTATTGGAATTTAGGAAAAAATGTGGCTATTGATTTCAGATTGATATTCTAAGTTTTGAGTAGTTGTGGTTCTGCTGTGGTCAGTGCTTTTTGGCTCAGGATAGAACAGACATAGCCTCTGCGGCTTGGGTTCAGAGAAGAAGCAGTAAAACAGACAGACCACAATGCATGACTTGGAAACATTTAGCTGTCAGAAAGTAGGACCTCAGATAAGCTAGGTTTTAACACCTTGTTAATCCCCTTAATTTATTACTTGATTTCCTGTTCTTGCTGCTGATAGCGCCCAAGAACCCTACTGTTGCCTGAACACTGTAAAAATATGGACTGAAGAGTTGGTCCTGGCCCAGAGAGCTTCAAATCTGAGTATCAACTGATGTATAAAGGGAAGCCAAAGATAAAGAGAGATGAAAGAGGAAGAGTGATCAGAGTGCCATAGGCTTCATTATCATCAAGACGGGTGTTTTGGCAACAGGAACTTTTAAAGAGAAGGAAGTAAACAGGGAATGGGGCTGTTAGAGGATGGTTCCTCCCTCGGCTGATCAGCAGCACGGGAAATAGGCTTATTGGTACCCTTGTGTAGAAACTTGAGCTAGAGGCAGAAGGTACCGTTCCCTGGGTGCTAGTGAGACATAAATCTTGCTAGACCTTTTTCATACAAATGTGAGATAAACAAGTTTGAACAAGAAGGTGGATAATATTATAGAGAAGGGCTAGTCAGTGGCAAGTTGCAAGATATGATTACAAAACAGAAAAGGACAACAGTCTTCAAAGCTACTCAGGGTGGCTAAGAATGAAGTAAAATTGCATGTACAAAGGATAGAGAGAAGAAGGTTATAACAGTTGGCACACAAGATTTTTGAGACAGGAGGACAGATTCTCGATGGACAGGCAGGAGAGGCAGTGTTTTAAGTATAAAAGGACGTGCAAAAGCATGGGTGTGCTTTGGATTTGTGGTTAGAGGTCAGAGTTGGAACTGTATAGATAAGTGTATCCCTTCGGGGACACTTCAGGAAATACAGACTTCCTGTGTCCCGTAAGGAAGTACTAACTTGCTGTCTCTCCAGCAGTCTCCAGTTATGCGGCTTTGGAAGTGGATATTTTTGATGGTACATTTTCCCCATTTCATAAAGCTCATTTTCTCTCTTTTACCTTCTCTTTTCTCATGTTAGATTCATCTATATTTGTTCTGCATGATGTCACTATTTAATGGTTGTACTGGCACGATACGGCAGAATTCCTTTTCTCCCTTAGGACTGAACTTCTCAAGCCTTCTGTGTGTCAATTGTTTGCTCTGCAGTTCAGAAGCAACGAAAACATGTGGCCTCTCACTTAAAACTGAAGCAGCAGTCTTAAGAAAATGTTCTGTTCAGTGACGATAAACCAAAATCCACATTGCTCACTGCAGAGTTGCAAAAAATGTTGTTTCTATCAGGGTCAGTATTTGGTTGAACATTTTTGAGTTTGCTCTGGATACAGTAATACCCTTTTCATGTTATGTTTTCTGGCAACATTTGAGAGAGTTTCTTGCAGACAAAAATGTTCACTGTAAGTGTAAGTTACACAGGTACATGTTTACCTTCCTAGACATACTTGTGGTCTGCTCTGGTTCAAATGGGAGCAGTGTCACTTGACATTCTGGAATAGCTGCATCTCTGCAGTTCTACTGAAGTGCTGTACTCTGCACACTCCAAAAATATTTGCTTCCTCTCCAGGTTTATTTTAATGTCTTTTGCTTTTTAATAATGCAGTAACATTCAGGGAGTTTAAGAAAATCCTAGGTACACATGATCAAGGCAGAAGGGAAGGGAGGACCTAAATTCCGCTGCTAAATTGCTTGAAAATTACATGCTGGACACTAATCCTTCTCCTTTAGGCATATGGAAATTGTGTGGGTGGCGTTTAAAACACTGTATTTGAGATTATAGAGCGACACTTCCCTTTGACATGTGTCAATAATAGTAAATAGATACCATCCTATATAAAAGTGTTTTTAAAAAGCTTATGCTTTGATCAGAACATTTTTGAATTCATCATTCTTCAAACAAGCTTACTAATTTTACTATTGCAGAAGAAATGTGGAGTAGTAGTGTCATTTTGAGAGGCTTGGGGGAGAAGTGGCTTATTTTAGGGTTTTCGACAGGACTCTTAAAGAAGATGACAGCCCCAAGGTAAATGCCAAGAAACAGATAGTTTTGTTGATTTGAGAGAGGTAAGATGTGTGCAGAAAGCCTCTTCAGGAAAAATTATTCAGGATCATTTGTTTTATTTTGTGTTTTCTTTCCTTAAATAGGTATGGGCTTGCTTCTACTCTAATGATCAGGAAAAGCAGTACAAGGACACTGTATGAATGAATAGTTTCCTAAAAGTTTGGCAGACAGAGATTAGGTTTTCCTTGTAAAAGGTCCTCCATAACCTTTTTTGCTGTACAAGGTGTGCATTTCAGCTTCCTTCGTATTTTTGTTTCCTTCTAAAATTATCTCTCTGAAGATTTTGAACTAATTGAAGGTTGTAATACAGTAACGCGTGGCACAATAGCAGTATATACACATCATGTAGTGAGGTATTTTGTATTGCTTCAATGTCCTGTTATAATTTATATTATAAAAAGAGAAACTGTTACCAAAGCCCTGAGTATATCTGTTCATAATGTGTGCATGTGTAGTAGGGCTCTTAACTTCAGGCATCAAACATTTGAGGGAAGTACAGTCACTGTGTAGTACCATCCTCTCACGTGAGATACTCCCCAGAACAATGTCCCAGCTGGAGTCATGTGTGCTCTACTGCAAGGGGTAGCTTATGTAACCACAATGAAATATCTGAAATACTGAGAATACTGCACTTCCTCAACCTAATTCTACAGAGAACTAATGTTACCGGGACGTAAAATCACATCATTCTGATGAGCTGTAGCAGAGCCAACTAACTCATCCCCTCCCAGACAAGTGTCCACAGGTCAGCCTAATAGCATGAGGCATGTGCAGAATACCTGCCAGCCTCTAGTGCAGGGTATCATTAGGGCATGATGCAACAAATATTGCAAGGACAAAGATCACTGAAAATATTTATAGGAGATACCTTCTGCGGTTCAGGAGCTGAACGCTGCAGGCGGTATTTCATTACAAACAGGATCCTATTTTTTTTCTTTCTATAAAGGCAATTTTTTTTTGTTGTTGTTTAAAATATATATATATTTAAACAACAATCTAAGTATGCTATTAACTAGGACAGTCCCAGTCTCAACCTTGGTTTGATTGGTCCCATTCCCTTCCCCCTCCCACTGCCCCTGCCACCTCCCCAAACAATTAAAATAACTCTTTAGATTTGAATAATGAAAAGGTGCCTTCAAAGGCTGTATATCCCCTAAAACACAAGAAAGCGACGGCAGGGAAATGTTAATTCAAACAGAAACTCCACCTGCCAGCCGTCTATGAAAACCTCTTTCACCCGCTCATCACTGTGGGAAGCATTCTGCGTGACCCCCTCGTAGATCTCTGCCAGAGGAGGGTGTTTCTCAGTGTGCCTGAAAGATCCCTGGATTTCAGTGCTGTAGGAGCAGGCGGAGAGGGTGTTGCAGAATCCTTCACCTTGTGAAGACTCGGTAACACCCTCATTTTGAGCGAGTGTGTGCTGTCTGCAAGGTCTCAAAATAGCACAGCAATTTGTATACGTAAATTGGAGAGAGGCATTGGGGGAGAAATGATCCCTGGCCGGTGCTGTTTCAAAGCATTTAGGAATGATAGCTCTATAAAAGTAGCTGCTGAGAAACAGGAGTTAATGTGTTTCAAAACCCAATTCTCGCCTTTACTTAGGAAAGCAGAAGATAAAAGACCTATTCCACAAAGCTGCAGAAAACAATCTGCTGAATTTAGTGAATTTGAAATTGGGGCCACCACTTTTTTGGACACTCGTTCTTGGAGAAGTCCCACCAAATAGCTTCAGATGTTACTTCATTAGCTAATCACTCATTTCCCAACATCTGGTTTTTGTCTTAGCCAAAAGTACTAGCCAACAGAGCTCTAAAAACATTCTCCTGTTTTCTCTGTTGGTGGCGTTTTGGGGGGTGCAGGGTGTTTGTGAATAGATAGCGAAGATTCTACTTATTAATCACGTCTAATAAACGTGTTTTCATTAAACTGTCTCAGGTGAGGCATGAAAAAGCAGTTCTTAAGGCGTAATATGGCTATAGTCATTCATGATAAATTCTCTGTTGTTTTTTATTTAAGGGTTATTATCTTAACCCTCTAAAAAGAAAACAAAACAAAAAACCCCAAACAACCCCTACCCCTCAAAAAAAAAAACCTAACCACACTTTTCTAACCCCATTTCAGCGTGATCCCAGTGCTGTAACCATTTAGGGTGGTTTACAAAGAGAATCAGAAAACATCTCAGAGCCACAGTTATAGGAGCTAAATAAGCAGTAGGCACTTGAACTAAGACAAGTTTAAGACCACAAAAGCACTGACATTTTCCAACTTTGTTCTCTGAACTTAGTGCAACGTTTCATTCTCTCTTTATCATAATCAAAATTTGATGTGCATTCTTTCTTAAATGGCATCTGATGTGGTCTATCTCTTCAGCTCTTTGTGGTTTCCTGTTTTTCGTACGCAGATGAAAGTATCTGCTGAGATCTATTAAACTTCACATTTTATCATTTATGACTTTCTCAATATAAGCCTCCAAATAACAAGTAGATTTCTTTGCACTTAGAAATGTAGTGAATGCCTGACATGGTAGAAATACAGGAGCATGTCTTTAGTGTTGTACTTCAAATTAATACTTGTTTTAATTTAGGTTAACTGCATAATATTTGTTATGCAGCACCAACTTAAGACAGTTGGTTCCCCCCCCCCTGCCCCCCCCCCACCCCCGTACTGTACTACTAAGTAATATACAGTTCCACATAAGAACATAGAAAAACTGCAGTAAAATATTTTGGCTCTTATAAAAATAAGGCAATGTGAACTAATAAAAATTGCAAGAAATATTGATGAGTTTGTGAGGCCTGTGTCTTTTGCTATTTTAGCAGTTCTTAACAAAATATTACTATGAATGTGTGAGATCTTGTTAAGTACTGAAAATAGTTATATATTGGTTAATAGTTATACATTGGTTATATTTTGGTTAATTAAAATGTTTTTAAAAATACCGTATAATCTGCTCTCAATGTGAGGCAGAACTTTAAGAGAACATGTGATGGCTTTGCAAAATTTCGATTTGACCCTAATGACATGAGAAGAAGAATTGCTATTATTGAACAATTTCTCATAGTTTTGAGAGTGATAAAATACAGCGCTTTCAAGTGATCAACCTCATGTCAGATTCCAAGTGCAAGCACTTGGTTGGCAAAATAACTGATCTGCATTATCTCCAACTATGCAAATAGAAATTGAATTTGACAGAACATGGCTTTGTACTAGAGAGGATAATTTTGATTTCTTTCTATTCTGATTTCCCACCTTTTCCCACATTCACTACTGTCTGAAAATACTCCCCATCCTGCAAGAATGCGTGAAAGTTAAGATCTGAGAACATGTGTCTTCTAATATTCATGTAACTGTCATGGGCTATGACAGACCTTGGACCAGTAGCGGCAGTATCTGGTTGATTGCTATCATGTTACTTGACCAGTGTTTATGAGCTTTAGCTATAAAAATGTCATCACAGTAGATACTAAATTGATGCTTATCATTCTGAGAATAGAGGCTGTGAAGAAAGGAGTTCTTTACCAAGCACAGAGCAGGTCCTTCACATTATCTTTGAGAGGGTGTGAAATTAGTTGCTACACCTGCTTGGTAGGATATTTCAGTTTCTGCAGTATTCTTTTTGTTGTCCTCCAAAGGAAGCTTGAATATTTATCATTGTAAAATAAACAACACTTTGTTTGACCATGTTTAAAAGAAGATAAAGTGTTCTTTCATTTGCTTAGTCTGCTTTCAGAAAATTTGATTATTTTTTTTGGTCTGTAGAGAAACAAAATTAATGTTCCACTTCTTTAAAACTCCAGTTCTGATGTGTAAATAAAGTATCAAATTTTAAATATGTGGTTTTATTAAATTTATTATTTCCACCCCTCTCACAGAACTATAGTGCCATGGAAAGTGTTCAGGCAGTGCCTTCATGAAGTTCATCAGATAAGCTCTGGTTTGGAAGCAATGGCTCTTAAATCTACTATCGACTTGACCTGCAATGACTACATTTCAATTTTTGAATTTGATATCTTCACTAGATTATTTCAGGTAAGATTTGAAAATTTTAGAGAAGCCTAGTGCCCTGAGGCAAATACCTATGGGTCAAGGAAACAGATTTTTTTTAAAAACTGAAATAACTGAAACACTAGAATTCAGAAATACATTGTGTGTTTTTTTTAGTCCTTCAGAGATGTTTGGGGTATCAACACCTACATCTGAAAAACTGAAAACATCCAGCAACACTTGCTTCATTTCTGCACGTATTTAGTATGATTACAGTATCTTTGTGTTTGCTGTTTACTTATTTTTCACTATTCTTAAATGCATTCCTAGAAATGTAGACCTTTAGGTACTTATCTAAGTTTTACTTGTGTTTTCATTGTACTTTTGTCTCTATATATACTTATATGAAGTGTTTCTACAAACACATAAGGAAAGTTGCATATGAATATTTTTTTAGCCTAAATGTAGGCCTGACTCTTTTCTTTATGAACATATTTTTGCCATTAATGCTCTGCTGTTTATTTACAATAAGGGAATATATTTGGGAATAGCATTAATTTTATTATTGGTAATAGGTAATATTTATCTGAAAGAAGCTTGTACTTATGTTACGTGCCTCTGTTAACCTTGCGTCCCTTCTACACAACATACTTGTTTAGTCAATATAGAAGGTTGTGCTGGTTTGCATCTATATTAGATGTATTGACTCTGAATTTGTCACTTTGCATATTTCTTTTGTATATAGGAATCTTTGAGGTATGCAACCATTTATTTGATCATTTACTTTCTTTGCTGCGTACAGTGATAAACCAGTACACAGCCTTAAGTTGCGCCAGGGGAAGTTTAGATTGGATATTAGGAAAAATTTCTTCACTGAAAGGGTTATCAAGCACTTAGGGACATGGTTTAGTAAGGGACTTGGCAGTGTTAGGTTAACGGTTGGACTCGACAATCTTAAAGGTCTTTTCCAACTGAAATGATAATATGATTCTATGTTTATTCTTTAGCCTGTTGGAGGTATGTTCAAAATACCAATTTTATGTCAAAGCCTGGGCCGTATGTTTGTTCCATCTTCCATGTTACTCTGTGATAATCTCTGTTTAGCTTTCTTGGTTTTGCTATTATGGGAAAGGCTGCCATTACGAAATTGATATTAAGATTTGGCAGGAGATGATTAATAGTTTTAGTTTACAGAGTTTTGATTTTGATCATCTCTTCTCCATTCTGAGTCAAAACTGTATCAAAGTTGAAAACGTTATGGTGTAAGTAATCTCTCCGTTTAGTTTAACCGCAAACATTGGTCACTTATTAAAACACACAGATTATGGAGGTTTGAACAAAACTTTGGGGGTTCTCTTTGAAATAATAAACTAGAGAATATAGGTAATTGTACTTCAAGCTGCTTTAGCAAAATGGCCCTAAGCTTTGCCCTTTATGTGGAGCTTGTTATGATCAAGCAGTCCTGTCTGAACGTTGCTGCCTTGGGATCAGTTTCTACTCTGTCAAAGTTTCTCCCTTGTATTCAATATTTGGTAAACTAATATGGTGTTAAGGTTAGTAATCAAGCCCAAATCTTGATCTCAGACTTGACTGCAAAATGTCGGAGGCCCATTAGCTGCAGCAGACATCACTATGAAATGCATTTATTTAAGGTTCCTTTCTGTAGGATTTTTTTCCCCTAATCATTCTGCTTATAAATAATAACAGGGTTTGGGGTTTTTTGTTTGGTTGGTTTTCGGTTTAATCTGTAAAAGTAACAGTTTGTTCTGACCCTATGTGGGATCCTATAGATTGCATTAAACTTCAGGACAGAAGCCTCAAATGAGATTTATTTTCCTTGTTCTGTAAGCCAATGAATATCTGTTTGCATTAATTTCTTTGTGAGGCCATTGCTGGTTCGATTCATTATGGTGCCTTGTGCTAGAAAAAGGGGATCAGCAGTACTGATACATGTAAGGAGAGAAGACTGGGTAGGATTAACTTTTAATTGAACAACGAAGCAGAGAGAGAATTTTTCCCAGATTACCAACTGGTGCAATAGCTGCATAACTGCTGAAGTGAACTTGCACTGAACTTGGTGAGAGAACCTCTCCCAGAGGTTACATTTTACTTCTCTAGTTTTTAGACAGCTTCTGTAACTATGTGTGCATACACCCACGGAGAGAAAATCCCAATTGTTTAAGTAATCAAAATACTGTTTTGCCAACTGTGGGTTGTATTACAGAAAAGCTGCGTTTATAATGATGCTTATTCACAGAAGAAAGCAAGACTACTTTTTATGGAGATCCTGTGAAAGTGAAGTTGCTCCCCCTGCCTCCCCACTGTATGCATGCACAGCTTTAAGTGCTGTGTTCTCTGACCAGAGATAAAGTTAGCACGGCAGAATACGTAGATGCTTTGAAGGGAAGGAAATTCATTCTGTCACTGTTAACGTGTTCAGTTAAGTTGTCCTTTTATGCAAAAATATTCCCATAGAAGAGAAAGTGTACAAATCTTTTCCCATTTAACATTTCTGCTTTTGTAATACTCTTACGTTTGTGTGCACGAGGCAAGCTAGGAGTTCTTGGCCTTCGATTTTTCAGTCGTACTGTCACACCGTCTTCTAGGTAAAGCAGTAGTGTGATACTCTGTAGAGGGTCCAAGCGTTTGAGGAAGATACTGTCTGCTGTCAACTTAGAAGTTTGATGGTCGTGATTAACCAAGGAATTTTGCATGCTACTTGAATTTATTTTATAAAGTACTGTAGCAAGCCTTTATATTACCACGGTCCAACAAAACATCAAAGTACGGAGTGATCATCTTTTTTCGATTTACAGGCATGCACTTGAGTAACACAACAGGAGGAAGAACGTTGTGTTCTTGTGAAGGAACTGTCAGTGTTGGTGTGGTAAAAGGGGAAGAGTCAGATCCCTTTTTTCTCTAGTTAGGGCAACTAAAATTTTTCATGTTATGAAGCCTCCTGGCATCCATCTTTGGTGAGGGTGCAGAGAGGAGCTTCCAAGATGAGGTGTTGCATCTAGGATTGTGATTTTTTTTTTTTTCTCCTGTCTTTTGTACAAATTTGAACACTTGAGGTTTCTCTGTGCTGAAACCTTGCTGTTCTAATTCATGTGTCTGATTTGAAGAGGTATTGATTTTAAAATAAAACAGGTGTTCATCCATGTTTAAGTAGTAGTTAGGGTTTGCCTGGGAAATGTATCATAAGCTCAGGCAGTTTCTTGTCTCTCCAAATGCTGGCAATGAACACTTAATATATTTGTATAAATCCACTACTTAAAAATCATCCTTCATTTACAGTAAAGGACTGTTCTGTATTCTTCGAAGTGATAGCATATCAGGCATGTTTCACTGAGTTTTCTGAAGCATTTGCAATTCAGGCCAGCAAAGACTGTGATGAAGTGCTGTCAATAATCATTTTGTTTTCTGGCTGTAATACCGTTATGGGAACTGAAGAAATCAGGAAGTAGAGAATAAGAAAAGGAATGACAGCTCTAATTAGTGGCTTTATTAGGCTTCATTTGTTAGTGCTACTTATCATTAACTATGAAAGTGCCTCAGGACCTCTCAAGAATAGGCTTAATTGTGTTTTTATTAAACCATCATGGAGCCATACTCTCCAGGTTTTAACTAAACGTGATGTTTAATATTTTATGTAGCTACGAATAGGAGACCCCTTAAATTCAAGGCCTTCAAAATCTTTATCCAAAAATTTATGCTTGATGTTCTTGTAGTAATTTTTTTTGAAGGAACCCTCATAGCAAAGCTGGGTATATAGGACAATCTTTTGTACTATTTAGACCATAACCAAAACTGCGTATTTTTCAACTGAAACTAAAACACTGTAGGTCTCTCGGACAAATTGACTTGAGTTTTATTAGAAATATCTAACTACCTGGCTGCATCTGTTTAATTGTTTGTCTTCTCTTTTTAGCCATGGGGTTCAATCTTAAGGAATTGGAACTTCTTAGCTGTGACACATCCTGGATACATGGCATTCCTGACATACGATGAAGTTAAAGCGAGGTTGCAAAAATACAGCACTAAGCCTGGGAGGTGAGAGGTTTTGTTGATTATTGTTTTCCAAATAAACTTGCTGTCTCAGAAGCTACATAATTATTCTAAGTTCATACTTCTGTATTGTGTGATACTTGCATTCACTGCAGTATTGAAGGAGTGAATTGTTGGCTTTTTTTTTTGTAACAGTGAATCAGAGAAGTAGTAGGTATTTTTTTATACTTGTGATTTTATTTATATCAAAATGTGTTTTTAGAAATAGTTTAATACTAACGCTCAGAAATCCACATTCAAAAAAGCTGACCTTTTAGATTTTAAGACAGGAATTTTGTAACCATGATCTGGTTTTTATGCCATAATACTTCTATAGTGCTATGAAGCAAAAAAAAAATGTATTAGACACGGAAGTCTAAATAAGTACAAATAAACAGAAAAAAAATTGAAATTACATTGCTTTTCCTTTCTTCTTCTGAATTACGTACAACAAGCAGTTCATTCTTGGAAAGCATATTTGAAAATATAATTTGCTTTTCAAAATTTGCATTGAATTGCTGCTTAATAGTAAAAATCATCTTAACATCTTTCACGATAGCACATTTAAATTATTAATTTAATCAGTGCTTATGTGTTCCTTTTATGTTTGGGGGTTTTTTTCATTGACAGTAATGATTCTATATCACAAACTCTGTACCTAGAAAAGAAATCTGTCAGATTAAATATCATGACGTTAGAGTTTTTAAATAATTTCTATGTGGTGCTATACATACTGAATTATTCAAGCTGATCTTTTACCATTTATGCCACTTCTGTTCTGTTTTTTTCTTCACTCAGACTGGAGAAATAAAAATTAATTAATGGATTTAATCCTATATTAGTTAACTTTTATTTTATTAGATTTACTTTTCCATTATGAGCTTTTTTCCCTAATGTCTAGTTGTCTAACTTTGCTGCAGGATCACATGTATACATAGTTAAAATTGCATCATTTTGAAACTTGTTAGAGAAGTCTAGCAACAGTTATACCCATATTCTGTACTTGGTTTCTTTTGATTTTTAGCAAAAACAATATACTGTATCTTGTTAAGTTACCTGACTGGTCAAGTGCATATATAGAACAATGTTGTGGTTCTGGTAGAATGACATTGATTTTTAGCTTGGCACTCATGAACTCTACTATGGAAGTCGGGTAACTAGGTTGATATTGAGAGTGGTTGCTATACTTAGTATTTTCTCTATTATTGATTCTGATTCTGTGATTATAAAAGAGAAATAATAAAGAAATTATCCAAAGTTGCCTTTATGTTCCTTGTAAATAGAGTTAGTTTAAAGATAACTTTCTATTGCCTATCAGAAAATGACTTTCCAAATTGCTTAGGTGAAATGCTGGAGTATGAAAGAGGAGATATGAAGTGAAATTGCTTCTTTAATCTATCTAAAACATCCTGGAAATTACAAGATTCTGTTCAAATGAATAGTTACCACTTCAATGTAATGTTGGCCCTATTCAAGGTTGTAAGAGCTATGCCAAACTTCAGGGAGGCTAAGATTTCTCATTTTAAACAGTTTGGAAGGAAATAAAATATTGATGTATAATTAAGAAAAGCTGCTCTATAAAACAGAATTGAGTTTCTGGTATTTCACTGTGGGATGCTTTTCTGAATGAGGTTTTTGCATATGAGATTGTGTCTGACATGAAAGGGACTAGAGTTTTTAGTAAGAACTAAACATGCCTGATACTGTTGCCTATACTCTTCCTTTTCTTCCTACTGCGCTCTCTGTCTATGTCAAGTATTCTACCAGCTATCACCTGTGACACACAGAAGTATTTAAATTTAAGTCCAGTTGGGTTGGTATTATCTGGTGTTTTCTGAAATAGAAGTCCTATTTCTTCTGTCCTGTTTACCTCCTCTGGTAGACAGAAAATTAACATTGCTAGCAGAGCAGTTTTTATTATTCATCATTCACATTTCTGTTGCATCTAAAGATGTTTTATATTTCCCCTTCCATTCGTTCAGGTTATTGGCCTGTGTATGCACACAAGGTATATATTGTAGCTATGGAGACTTGATAATATAATACACTGGTTTTGAAAGGTTTATGGGCATGTATAAATGTACGTAATAGGACTATTCACAGTGAATGTGCAGGTTTCACTTTGAGAGCTAAAAAGCAAGCAAATGAAAAGTTTTGGGGAGGGTGCTCCTGTTACCTTATTTCTGCCCATGAGGAACTGACAGGGTAAAAGGTGCAGGTTTATTTAAGGTTATACAAAGAACACGTGGCAGAATTGGGACTCCGACCAAAATTTTCAGAGATCTAATTCAATGTCTTAACCAGAGGCCATCCCTGCTCTCTTTGCTTATTTTGCTGAACTCTGATTAACACTGACTTTTTATTCATCCTGTTTTTATCAAGCTACATTTTCAGACTGAGTTGCACTCGCTTGGGACAGTGGGCCATTGGATACGTGACTGGCGATGGGAACATACTGCAAACCATACCTCACAATAAGCCTCTGTTTCAAGCTTTGATTGATGGCAGCCGGGAAGGATTGTAAGTACAAATTCCTGTAGTCACCATAGGTATGAAATCCTGATTTCCTTGTTCTTCTAATGCTTATATGGGTAGTTATTAAAGATCTTTAGAACAGAGATATGATGTTGAGTATGCCTTTGGAGTTTAAGGACCATCCCTTTTTTTATTCATTTGAAAAACACTTGTTTCCAGGTAATTCCATTAACCAAAGTTAACCAAAACCAGATCTCATAGCAGATAAATTCCAGGAGAAAATAAAATCAGGCAGCTGTCACATTGATTTCCCCCCCACACCCCTACAAGTCCCTAATACACTTAAGATTATTGAACAATTACCACTGCCGGTTACTCATGTTTCTAACTCTGGACAATGATTTGAAAGTTATGTAATTGCTTTTTTATATATTATGCAGCCAAAACATTTTCCAGGTTCTAATAGTTTACTGAAAAGATTTATAATTAGAAGATAATCTAAGTTTATAGGGGAAGTAGTACATTTTTACTGGGTTTGCTGAAGTAACAGACAAATTTTTGGTGTCAGAATCTTTTCACTGGGATATATGTTTTGATATATCCACATGATCAGAATGAAAAAAAAAAAAAAACCAAACCCAGCGAGAAAATTGATCAATCATCAAAAAAAGATTGAGAAACCTTTTACAATCTTGCAATTTTTCTCAGTGTTGCACAGTCCAGTAATTTTTTCCCCAGTATGATGATTTCATACCTGTAATAAAAAACACACTTATAATGGTAGTGTTTCTGCCTGACAAAAACTGAGCAAATAAAAGCTAGAGCTGAGAATATTTAATGAGTGAAGTTCTTGTACCCTATGTAAATTTAACTTTCCCCCAGTGTGGCTTAACAACACGATTTTCAAGAAACTGTTCCCAAGTTAGAGGTAACATAAATCTAAATACAGAACAACTTAGGTCTCTGTAATATCATTTAACCTAGTATTAATTTCCCACAGGGTTGAAATGCCCCAGTCAGTTCTTGCTTAAAGTCCAGTCTGCATCTTGGATTCTCAGTGTAGATTCTAGTCATAATATACACAGATTTGTGTATGTTGTAATATACACAGATATACACATATATAATATTACGAAATATATATAATATTATATATATCATAATACACACAGATATACACAAATGTGTTACCTTCTATTCTGTTCCATTACTTGAAATCATCCATAGAGTCACCGAGCATGATGCTCGCAGTGGAGAGATCACTAGATAGGCAAGTATAAGCTCACTGTGAAATGAAGATCTAAAATAATATTCTGTTGAGCTACCCCTGGAAAGTTATCTGCTAATCAAAGCTCAAATGCATTCTGGTGGTAGCTATGCATGTGATGTCGAAATCTTTCCAGTGCTTTTACAAATAGACTTGAGCATGTGTTAAAATGCATATGTAGCAATTCAGTTGCACCCAAAAGATAAGAAAGATGGCTAAGGAAAGATGATGCATTTTAGTTAATGTCTACTGTAATTTATTCTGCCTCTGTGATGTTTCATACGTATTATTTAGCTAATAAAGCTAAAGAAATGTGCATATTTATAACAATCTTCTTGTCGTCCTGTGATGCAGCTATCTGTTCCCAGATGGACGAAGTTATAATCCTGATTTGACAGGATTATGTGAACCCACACCACATGACCACATAAAAGTCACGCAGGTATGTTGCAGAGTTTGTCAGTTATTTTGTAATCTTCACTTCCCTTAATATCTCATCTAGTAGTGAGAATAAGCTTTTATTAAAATGTGAGAAATAAATTCATAAGGGTGAAAATATGTTGTTGATAGAAGGGCTTAGATGAAGAACAGGATAATAATCCTTTAAACTCTAGAGCTGATGGTGATGCAGGCAGCATGTCTTGGAAAGTTTTGTTTATTCTAAGCCTCTTCCAAGTGAGAAATGTGTTAACAGTTATTAAAGATTTTTCTGATAGTTATGTTACAGGTTTATGTAGCTTGGTGTTTCCTTGCTAATAGCAGATGGGAATACAGAAATACAATCAAGATCAAATGGTAGTTTTGAAGCCTGAATAGGAATGGTACAGTTTGTTGACAGGTCCAGGAGGAAAAGTATAGTTTATATGTCACAAAGATACCGGTTCTGGGGTCTCTCTCCTTTCTTCTTTGTCAATTGTACAAATTAAAAGAGAGATCAAGGAAAAGCAACAGAAATTATTAAGTGCCTAAGGGAGTCACTTTGCAGAGAAAATCAGAATGTCTGGATATGTTTGTAGTCTTGTTAAGTGATGATGTGATAAACTAATGTGCAGATGTTTGATACTCAAGTAATAGGAAGTAGTCACCAGAAGACAAATGCACCATTTTTATGGTGCTGAAATTAACACTAGAAGGTTAAGGTATACTGTATAGAGCATTTTTCCTGACAAAAGCTTCTGGAAGTCTTGAGGGTACGTTCTAGGAAAGACATCAGACTAGATAGAAGCCATACTGTTTCAGATGGTCTTCCATTTCTTCAGAGCAGACTGGATGACCTGCTGAACCTTCTGTAATTGAGTGCTCTATGTGCATTCCACCTCCAGAAATATTTCAGAAAAGAAGTATTCATTACCATCTATGGTATTATCAGGAATACCATTATGAAAATATCCATTTCGCAAGTAAGAGAACTCCTAAAAACAATTACCTGAAGAAAGTCTGGTACTTCTGCTTATCTGACTTCCCTCTTTTACCTCCAGTCTTAAAAGAGTAATGAAGGAATAATGCAGAGATATCAGATATTTGTGTTGCACAGAACAATTTTCTAGCCCCATATCCTTACTTTTCCTCAAGGAAAGAAAAAGCAGCTTAGACATTCTCAGTGATTACCTTGTTCTTCACAAGCCAATCATGTTGTATTTTGAATTCACTGAATGAATCCAGTTGCTTCTGAACTTGTAGTTATGAGGACACCATTAGTTAATTCCGGTGGTAGTTCAACAGTCTGAACTATGTGAATGCTGCCTTAAATAATATATAACTTCAGTAGTTTAGAGCTGTCACTAGAGCTGCTTAAACTAGGAAAAGATGGTATAAAAGTGGCTGCAGGGCTAGATTGCTGCAGATGGATTCTTTGCGAGAGCTCCACCATAAGCATCTTTAGTACATACTGGCTACAGCTGCAGATATGATCTGTCTCTCATTTTCTTTTTTCTTAGCCTCATCTCCCCTCCCTTTACTCAGCAGTAGCTGCTTATTTTCCTGTGACCTGGATTCTGCTTATTCTAAACTTTCAAAATCTGTTTTTTCAAGACTAAAAAAGCTTTATTTCGACACAAATGCATTTGATTGCCAGTTCCCTAACAATACCTAATTCTAGAAAACTGTTCTGGACTCAAGTTTTATCTATTATGTATTCCTCCTGAAGCTGTTCTTATACCTTCCGGTCAGTCTTGTAAGGATACAAAGTACTGTATGATCTGTGCATGACTGTTGCCATGTTATCCAGGGAGGTACTCTTGCCATACTTCCTTCACAAGGGTTGTTTACTTCAGTTGACCATGTTACCATACTACATCCTTGCTGTAGGTAGAAAGCCCTCTTGCTTGTCAGTCTTCAATCCAGTAACTTTTATTAGTCCTAAACTCATACCTAGAAAAGGAAATTCCAAATTTTTTTCCCATTCATCGCTTAATTTCTCACTTACAACTATGTATTCATTATCTTCCTCTTAACTGCAACCAAGGAAAAGTAGGATGCATGCCTTGCATAGTAGTTACATGGGAGAAGTCTGCAGAAAACCTAATAGGCACAGATATTTTAAACCTTTTTTGTAGCATGTATTGTATGTCATAGGTTTGAAGAAGCAAAAAAGTAAGCTGTTTCAGTAACCTTAGTGTGGCTTTTAAATAGATCAGTAGCAACAGTTTCCTTGACTAATAAGTAAAGTGGGTTGGAAAACAGAGGACTCGGAGAAGCATTTGTCAGTACTGGTGCTTAAGTATATTCTTTGTGAACAAGTTACAGTAAAGAAATAATCACTTGACTTCCTTTTGTTACAGGAGCAGTATGAATTGTACTGTGAAATGGGTTCCACTTTTCAGCTGTGCAAAATCTGTGCAGAGAATGACAAGGATGTGAAGATAGAGCCTTGTGGACATCTTATGTGCACTTCTTGTCTTACAGCGTGGCAGGTACTGTCATAGTTCAGTTAGCGGAGAAGCGGATGGATATCTCTGCTACAACCCTGTTTGCAGTGTGGGTATATGTTTACTTTTCCAGGTACTCGGTAAGAGGGTTCAAGGACATACATATATTTAAAATGATAAACTTTTTCATTTTGTGGACCAAAATCTGTGAAAAATAAGGTTCCAGGAGTCATTAAAATCTGGACTTGTAGGCTTGCCAAGGCCATTTGCTGACTCCTGCGAAGTGGAAACTATTTTCTGAGCACAGTATCTACTCAGACAGTGAAAGCTGGGCATTTGGTGCCAATTCAGCCACCCAGGTGAATTCATGATGTATTCAAAAGGCATGAAGAGGACAGGTAGCAGCTGGGAGTGGATAACTGACTAGACGGCATTTTATAAGGAGACAGGATGTCTTTGGTGAGAGGAGGATTCAATCAGCAGTACAAGTCATGAAATGGCCTGTGGAAAAATAAGCTTACACTTCTTGTGTTTCATGTTAATAACATTTAAAGCACTAAACCACCTAGCTTTAGACGGTTGTTGGGGTAAGATATTGAATGGAGGGGGAACTGATCTCTCAATGTCATTTACAGAATATCCAAAAAAACCGCAGAGACTTCCTGGTGACACAGGTTGCTGTGTTCTGTCTATCTTGCTCATTGACATACCAGTCTGTGGGAAAAGGGAGAACTGGTGCCTTTAGTTCAGTGCAGTTAACATTAATTCCTCTTCAGAACTTCAGACTTTCGCCTAATAGGTGCTTCTCAAACTGAATCAGTTCTGCCTGCTTCTCCCTGCCCCTTTCTTCTTTCGTATCTATATTTTGTGGGGAGAAGTAAGGGTCATCCTATTCTCAGGCAGGATTCTGTTCCACAGTTAGGCACCAGTCTTTGGTTACAAACGTAGTGAGAAGAGTAAAAAGAATCCTTGAATCTAGTCCATTTTTGACCTGGTTTTAAATGAGTTCATCTCAGTTAATGAGTTTTCATTGTCACATTTGAGATGTGACTTAAAAGTGCTATAGTTTTTCTTTTCAAATTCCTAATTAAGAAATCATCATTGGCAAACCAACACAGTGTATCAGAAGTATCATTTAAGTTTGTCTTCCATTAGCAATAAAGCTTGCTGAAAAGGGAGTATTCTCAGTTTCCAATGTTGTGTTCTTTCTGAAATTTGAGTTCAGTGCTCCAAACACAAATCTTTCAAATTGCCCACAGATAAGAAATTCTGAGAAAATTCCATTTTAGACATACACAAATAAGAATATTTATTTCACTACTATGCAGCTGCTGAGCTGGAACAATATTTCTCATTTCAGGAGTACCCTTTCTCTGTTCTTACCAGTTTCATTCTGAATGACAAACACAGAAGTCCAACTATGTTAATCTTTGACTTAAAAAATCTGAAATTCTGAGGTCTGTAGCTTTTTTTTTTTCCTTAGCTGAAAGGACTAAGCGAAGGGACTGAAAGCTTTGTACTTCGGATTGCTGGATGTCTCATAGCATGGTAGCAGCATGTTCCAGTGTTATGCCAGTGATGTGCTCTGATTCTGGAGACTTGAGAAGCTAAGGTCCTCAGTACTTTGGCCAATGGCTAGGGATTCAGGAAGAGGACAAGAAAGCATTTTAGGCTTAGAGAACTGACATGTTCAAAAAAACCAAGCTTCATCAGAACATTGCAAAGAGCTGTAATTGGCCAGGTACATTTCAGACTTCATTACAAATATACAAATTTAACTTTTGTGTAATTAGTGAGGCAATGAAGAAATACTACACTGTAACAGTGTCAGCTGTTACAGCTAACACCGAGCTTCTGGTGGGCTAGTGTTTAACTGGCAGCATAGTGGCTCATTAGACATGCCTCAGGAGGTCCAATACAGATGTTTTCACTAAGCTGAAAAAAAATTGAGTAAGCAACATCAGATCTGCATAGAATACTAAGGATAATTCAGAGTTGTTCACCTTTATGGAGATCAGTCTCTCAAACAAAACTTGGTTTAACTGTTTCCTTTTTGTATTTTTTTTTTACAGGAGTAAAATGTCATTTTCTTCCACAGAAATCTATTCTTGTCTAAAAACTACATGTCTGGACTTGATTCTAAAAGCATGTGGACGTATATGCTAGTTTGTAAGGTTCACAATAGCTACTCTCTCAGTGTTCCAAATAACCTTTCTGTGGGCATGGACAAACGTGTGTATTCCTATAGATATCTCAGATCTCAGTTTTAAGTTCTCAGTTGTATTCACACTGTTGAATACAAGTCTCTGCTGCTGTGATTGGTTACCCAATATATTTTGGTGAACTTAGTGCTTTTGAAAAGAAAGGAAGGAAACTGCTGGTACAGAACTATTTTACAAGATACAGATACAGGAAGGCCTTGAAAATGAAAAGCTCTGTGCCTCATTTGTAAGGCTGTTTTTAGAAAATTAAACTGTAAAGAATTGTATGAGTAAGGGAGGACTTCTGTTGACTTGACAGTGATTACTTCAGTAGGTCCATATAATCTGGAGGCACTCTTTGAGGTGGTAAGTGATGTTGACTAGTCCTTTGTAATTAGGATGCAAGGCTGCTAAAACTAGGTATACATATATCTTTCTATACAAAATGAAAATCCAGTACTCGCCATGCAAACAGACATGACTTGTCAGGAGACATAATTTATAGTTATCTGGCCTTGGGATACAGTTCTTCCACAAACTGTACAATCATCTGTCAGTTTAGTAAGACTGGCAAGTGTCAAGATAAAAATAATGCTAGAAAAAAATGAAAGCTGTCCTTACTTCTGGGAAATCAAAAAGCTGTGCTTGCTTGATGATATTTCAGGATAGGTAGGTTGTTTAGAATTAATTTTGGTGTTCACATCTTTTTAGCTGTCTGTCTACCTGACTGCAGATATGACACAATGTGACTTCTGAAATCAGATTGAATTATCTTGATCTCTCAATGCTTCAGGGTTCTTTTGGGTGTGGGTGGTTTGTTTTTTGGGTTTTTTTTGTTTTTTAATTCAAATCTACCTTGTGCCTCTTGAGGGAAGAATTTATTTATAAGTGCTTGAAAGAGTTCTCTGATATTTTTGTTCATTAGTAGTCTGAAATCTTCTTTAAAGGCTTTTTGATTACTTCTGATGAGGAAAAAATATTTCTGAAATGAGTAAAAGGAATGGAAATAAGGCTGCTTGAAAATCATTTAACGCATTATACCACTCAGAAATTAAAATTCAAATAATTCTTGTTTCTGAGAACATATAAAAATAGTGCCTTGTTTTGCATGATTTGAAAATGTAGTAAAGTCCCAGTTTGTTACTTAAACATGTGAAAAATGTTTGTAGCTTTAGATGTTCTGTATGCATATCGCTGAATGACGGTAATGTTGCAGCCATGATGGACTGTATATATCTTCTTCAGAGAATAAGAGCTGCATGCCCGAAAGCTCATCTGCATTTTCTAACTTAAAATGAAAAAGAAATACTTTATATTTAATATAAAAGATATATAAAAGATATATAATAAAATGCATTATCTCTGTCTACACACCTCACCTCCTTTCCTCTGAAGAAATAGGAAAATTGTAATCCTAAAAGGCAAGGTGTTACTTCCTGACCTGTAATATTAAGACAATTACACTGTTGGTGCTTCATAGAGATAATGGTTGCATTTTGATTAGTTATTTTTAAGTGAAGCTTAATCTTTTGGAGAGACAGCTTTAAAAGGGCAGTCATTTTACCATTTACTATAGTGAAATTTTGAATCTGTTTACTCCAGTGCTTCTGTACAAGCTCTTAGAGACCTGTTAAGGGCATTTTTGTGTAGAAAGATATAAGACCTACCTTTTAAATTGCTTCTGGTTTTTATTTTAAAAAATTCGTGTACTTTTTTGTTTTGCTGTAGGAATCTGATGGCCAAGGCTGTCCTTTCTGCCGCTGTGAAATCAAAGGAACTGAACCAATCATTGTGGATCCCTTTGATCCAAGGGATGAAAACTCCAGGTGCTGCAGTATTATTGATAGTTTTAGTATGCCCATGTTGGACTTGGATGATGATGATGATAGGGAAGAGTCTTTAATGATGAATCGTTTGGCTTCAGTCCGAAAGGTAAATTTTCAAATACTGTATGACAGATAAAGCTATGTGTTTGTAAATGAAGCTGCCTGTAACTTTAAACAATGAGAGGTTGCACTTCATGCTCTAGGTTTCAGCAACTCACTGAACAGTTCTCAGGCTGAACAACCAAAATGAGTCAATATTGCAGCAATGATACTGAAGTCAAATAGGAAGAAAAAAAAAAAAAAAACCAGATTCTCAGCTGATATGAAATGAGTTAACTCTTGTTCACAATGGAGGAAGCATGAGTTTGCACCAGCTGAGACTCTTATCCAAAATACGCTGTATGGACAATTCCCTGAACTTTTATTTGTAAGGAACAAAAAATTTCATATATACAGAACATATTGTTATTTTTCTGCACGTGTGTATGTATACACATGCACAGAATGTTTTAGCATTAAACTTGAGTTTCTAAATAGGTTATAAATATTATTGCTTTGTAAAGGTGACTTGGAACCCAATTCATATTGCACACAAGTAGCTTTTAATCATACCTCATGTGAGTTGTCTAAGATTTTTTTTTCCTGTATTTTTAGTGTTGGGTACTTTTAGGGGGAAAAGTGTATCTGAGATTATTCATAGTAGCTTTGTGGTTTGGGATGTTTTTTGCCCTGAAAGTGCTCTATGTTAAATTCTGGGATCTTTCTTTAGTCGCAGGAGATTTTATCACTGATAAATAAGCACTATCATTAACAACAGTTTATTTTATCTTAGTAGTTTTCACTACTATATTTTAGCCTGGAAGAGATATTGTCATAGGCCATGCCACACTGAATTTTATGGTGTATTTTCTGTATTTTACCTTTTACTGTGGTCATCTAGATTGAATAGTTGCCTTGGATTAATTCTGTAACATCTTACTCTTCCATTTCCTTATCATTGTATTTCATTGATGGTTTGTTTTTTTTTTTTTTAAAAGTGTTTCACCCTCATATCTGAGAGTATCTGTCCATTAATATACATACTTCTGATATCCTTCCTAACCTCTTAAGTCATATGAATCATTCTTTTGTTGTATATGTAATACAACATGGCCTACTCTTGGGAACAGTTTATCCTTCCTGCCTGGACCTAAATTGCAGTCTGCAGCCTGACTTCTGTGAGATAGCCTTGAATTGATGTGCTTTTATAACACTATCACTTCCATGATAAGGCAGAAATGCATTATGCTTTTATCAAAAGCAGGAACTGTAGGCTTTACTATAAGAAGTCTTGTTTTCAGTAACCACCAAGTGCTCAAGTGCTCTGGTGCTTGCTGTTTTTATGTCACTAATTTCGTTGTTCAGTGAAAGAAACCTACTAATTATCCCAAAGTTTAGGAACAGCATTTTCCCCTCTTTGTTAGCTTCTTGAAGTCCTTACTTGAAAATGTTGAATTATCAGGTCATTTGGTGATTTTCAGCTGCTGTTTTCTTCTTAAAACTGTTACCAATGGTTGTATAGTGATGCTTTTAACCACACCACCTGTGCGGAATATGGCATTATTTATATACACTTTTTGTTAGTAATGCCTTCATCAGCCTTGTCTATTTCTTTTAATCATTATTTATTTTTCCTGCTAAACAGTGTTTCTTCAGAGCCTGCTAGAAAAAATTATTTTTTTTCTCTATGCCATTATGTACGATTTTACTCTTTTTGAATTTTTTTTTTATTTCTTGTTAATGCTGTTAATATGAACACGGTGCTGCATAATGACTTTGTTGTAGTCAGTTGATTTGTTGAAACAATGGAAGTTAGATAACAGACAAAAATTTAGTTCTTGCAGCCAACCTGCTGATACTGTTGTTACTTTGTAATCCCAATGAACAAATTTTTCCATTCTTACTTTATTTTAAGGATTGTCATATGCTTTCTCAACATAAAGCTGTTAATACTTGAGAATCAAATGGGCTGATTTTGTCCCAAATCACCTGGCTAGACCATGTGGTATTACTGAGAAAATCTTCTTGTGGCATATCTGGCTAGCAGTGAGCTGGGATGTTAAACTTGCTAGAAGAGGAAAGTTCCAGGGACATGAAGTCCTGATGAAAGTGACTGTAGGGCTTCAGAATGTGTTGTGGAAATATTCAAATCAGTCCTTATTGTCCTGAAAGCCTTGTGGGAGGCGCACTCTTAGAAAATGTTTCTAAGCTGTTACTGCCAGTTTTCACTATCTTTGGGACTTGGAATATATTCGTAATGCAAAGAATAGTTGCATTAAGCTCATTTTAGAAGCACGCACAGTCAGGTTCATCACTTATTCAGGGGCCTGGGTGGGTTTTTAAGCGAGCTCTTCTTGACAAAATGAAAAGCTGAAAAAAACTTTTTGGAATTGTCATTAAAGTGTAAAGAAGATACAATTTTTTTATCATCTTGTGTACCTGTATGAATTATGAATATAAGCTGGATATCAGAATACCAATTCTGCAGTTTATCACTTTATCTCTGAAGCATACTCATAAACTTTAAGAGGTATCTGAATTAAGTCCCTGAGGGGCCTCAGATTGAAATTGCTTTAAGGAAAAGAATAATCACAAAGCTACTTACTTGTTCTTCAACGGAATGAGTAAATGGATACACTTTAAGAAAAATGAATCATTCTTGTTAGGTGTTGTGTATGCGTCAGGAGCAGCAGATCAGCTGTAACAGAGGCGTTAGACTAATTGCAGTGGATTTCTCTGTTTATCTGCTTCATCAAGCAGCTTGCTTTTTTTTTTTTTAATTTTCAAATTGTCTTCAGATATTTCTGTATGAAAGAAAGATCAAGAGTGGTGCCAAAACCTCTGTTAATTGTCTCATCGCTGAGAAATTTCCAGCCCCATGCTATCAGATTAGCTAATGCAGTTATTGCCTGAAGAGTTCCTTTTCTCATCTCTATACCATTTGTGCTAGCCAAGCACAACGTTGTGAAATGCATGTTAAAAAAACGCGCAGGTTACAGGCTCAGGTAAATATTAAAAATGGCTTTTTTTCATTTTGAACGAGGGCATTTGAGTCTAGTAGACTATGTTTATTATTCCATAATATTTAATATACCATTGTCCCAATGAATTAAGAGTCATCTGTCACTTTACCTTGTACAAGATGTAACTTGATACACTTCCTTTAAAAAGAAAGGAAGAAAATGAGGAAAATGTACAGGAGTTCTTCTTAAGAGCAAATAATTTTGAGTTCATAAGCGCTAAGATAATTGCTTGATCCAAATAATATCACATGAAAACACAGAGGAAGGCCCTAGCAATATAGGAGACTATGAGGTTTTCAATAGCTTAAAGTGAATTAACATTCTCTAAAAACACTTTCTTCTAAAACTAGATGAAGTTACGTTGTCTGGGGAAGTTACTGTCTTCTCTGGAATTAATTTCCTAGCTGTCTGAATGCACCAAAACTGACTTTGATTCACACTGTTACTTTAAAATAGTTACAGGAAATTGTCAAAGCTGAAAGCCACTGTTTGTCATTATTAGGTTTCTTCCAGCAGATGAGTTAGGTCAAACTTAACAAATCATGACAAAAGACCTTAGTTCTCAAAATAGGGGAGGAGTCTATATCCCCCTCATTTCTGTATTATTAAATTGACTTTTTTTCTGGTAATGAAAAAAGGCATGTATTACGTAGTAATAATCTTTAAATTTCATCATGAAAAATACAGGAATATGTAAAAAAAGACTTCAAATACATATCCAGGTATTCCCTTCAGCCATACATTCTTAACTCGTACATACGTGTCACTTTCTTCTTGATGGTACACCTGGTTTGTGGGAATTTATTAAAATCATGCCACACAACAAGAGAGTCCTTAACTGCTTAGTTATTAGTATTTGAAAGAGGCATAAATGCTGGGATGCAGTTTGCCTCCCTTAGTTAAAATGTATTTTACTGATACCCTTGGGCAATGTGGTGCTGGCTCTCACACTCTTAACTCCCTCTCCCTCCTTCACATGCATTTTCTTGGGTCAGCAAAGGAAAGATCAAATAAAGAACAAACCGGTCTATGTAAAAAATGTTTACAGCTGTGAGTTCTAAGTGATTCAACTTTATGTCCTCATAAATTTTTAAGTCCAGATTATACTGATCTGTCTAGGTCACTATTTATCCTAACAAGAAATAACAAAAATGTGAGTTACTCTTACCTGATTATAAATAAATAAACTTCAGGGAACTACTTGGAAATGAAAAGTCCGCTTCTGGTGTAGGTCTGCTTGGACCTTCCTAGATGTCTCATCATGCAATTTATATATTACTGAGTTCACTCCAGCAGGACATGAACAAGCAAGATAATATTCCTCAGTCAGGCACTTGTTAGGATTTGTGTTGAGTATGCTTTTCATATGTGCCTATCTGGCAGAAAGGCGTTTGAAGCTAAAACTCTTGATTGAATACACTAGAAATTGTAATCAATGTCAGAAGCAGCCTTATTCTTTAATTCACAGCCACTAGGGGCAAACTGATACCAGTATATCCCAGTAAGAAATACATCTGATCGAATAACACAAGTGTGGTCTGCTCTGCAGTACAATTGCGAAGTAAGTCACAGCTGCTTTTCCCTTGGCAGCAGTCATGCCAACCAGATGAAGGCCATGTTGTTACAAAGCAGCCTGTGTTCCTTTCCTTAATTACATCTTTATTGCACAGGTCTGCGTGTGTTGCAGCAGAGCCCCTTTGTATGCTGAAGGTCTGTCTTCTGTCACTGCCAGTTCGTTTGTATTAGTTTGTGTCTTAACCGCTTGCTTGTTTTATCTTTTTGTCACTGTGCTACTCTCATTGCTGCTTTATTTCCAGTGAATAGAAAATACACAGAAATCTCTAAAATTTTTCTGTTTGTCACCTAATAAATCTGTTTGTCCTTAGGGAGTCTGCCAGAAAGAGTGGGAATTATGTACGTGTGTTAATGCCCTGGCATCTACATGAAGTGCAGCCATCTTCCTGGCCTAGCTGTCAACAAACATCAAATGATGCAGCTAGACAGGTTGGATGGGGGTGGACAGGAAAAATATGGGGTTTTGTTTAATGGGAATATGATGGAAACCTGATACTGAATGCTGAAGGAAACCTGTCTGTTACTGTGGAATATTTTGTTTTGTTTCTTTTATTTTTAGTTTCAGTAGATCTAAACAAGGAATAATAATTTTTAGTTTCTCCCAACAAAGCATTCTCTCTTACTTCAGCACCAAGCGGTGACATGGATTAAGCTTCATTGTAGGAGAGAGAAACTGCTTTTGCTATCAGCTATTTTGTTTTCTCCACCCCCCACCCCCCTGCCTCAGAAGTTATTCTTTAACCTGTTGGTCATCATCAGTTCTGATCTCTTTTTGAAATCTCTGGGGCAACAGCCTGCTCTGATACCATTGTGGCTCTAGGCAATAGTAGTTCAGGGGACCGAAAGATTATTTTGCTATTCTGAAACAAGACATTGATGTAAGCTTAAGTTGAAGTCCTTTCACACACTTAAGACTTTGAAAAATTTCCATTTCGTTTTGGCAGTTGTGATTTACCATTCATGGAATATGGTGCGTGGGGATAGCTAAATACCAAATATATATGCAACCAGAAGTTTATCACATAAATGAATCTTCTCCTGTTTCAACAGGATTAAAACCGTGTCAGGTTCTAAGAATCTTGAATTTTTAAATAAATTTTCATATTGTTCTAGTTTTTGTTATTACCTACTGCATATTAGGTGTGTCTTTCAGCCACTTGTTTCCATAAGTCTGAAAATAACATCAGTCCCTAGTGGGTTTTAAATGTGAGTATTTCCATGATTTCTGTCTCTGCTGGAGCTGGACTGTTGTTACGGCAGGAGGAAAGAACTCTCCCATGGATGAGACCAGTGGGCTCACTGAGGGAAGAGCGTATGATTTTGCCTAGTGATTCTGTAGAGCAGAACTGTGTAAGAGAAGGTTGTCACAGAGAAACAGTGATGGATATTCTTAAAATGCTGTCACTACAACGTTGTTCATTTAGCTGTGGATTCACATAACCACACACAGTGTGACATTTGAGACTCTGTCAGGTTACCCTCTCAGGAAGTCGAGTTAATTGATGTGATGGTATGACCATTAGAATGTCTTAAATTCCAAACAAATGTTTCCTGTCCAATACTCTGTTTTCAGTATTTCCTATTTTCCTTATTCTTTGTTTCCAACTCTTATATATATAGGATTGTTTCTTAGATCTTCTGGAGCAATTCCCTGCTGACTGAGACACAGTATGTTGTGCAACACCTAAAATTTAGAGACTTACTACAACACTTTTTTTTTTTTTTTAAATAATTCTGTCTTTTTGAAGGTGAGGCACCTCCTTATTTGGTTCTATTTCAAATAATTTGGGAAATAAATTAATTTTCAGTCTGATGCTGAAGCCAAAGCATTGAATATGTTATATTACATGGCTCTTGGCTTTTAGGAAAGCTTGATGGAGTTATAACTAAACTTTGAAAACTAATGCTATTAAATGATACAGTGTTTATTATGCTATTCAACTGATAGATGCTTTCTGTTAAGGAAAATGAATTGACATTCAGTTTATAGTAATTTTATAATTATGGTTGCTCAGGCATGCTTGCGAGATACATATCTAGCTTAGTTATTCAACTTCCCATAACGTTCAGAGAGGCTAAGCACCTCACAATTATTCATGTGTTTATCCTCATGGACTTCTGGTCAGGTTCAGGGATGTTCACCAATTAAAGGAAACAACAAAAATTTAAGGACTATATTCAAGCTATTTATTATGAACATTGTGACCACTTCTTTATAGAAAGGAGAAACTGGGAAGCTTTTGGTGGCCATGAAGAGCATGAATCTTGAGTTGCTCAGTCTCTTGAAATTGAATGTGTAGTTGTGACGCTGAGTTTACACATGTAGACCAAGTGGTAAGACCCTATGTATCACAAAAAAATTGTTCTGGCAATGGAATTGAACCTCAGCCTTCTAGCTCTTCAACACCTCCTCACTCCTCTGTCTCATTTTTTTCTTGCGATGTTATCCAGTAATACTGTGGTAAGCTCCTATTTCTGAAGGAAATCTGGTAGCAATCCTAATTGTATAGGACAGAATATTAAACTATGCTGTAGTGCATAGGGTAAGGAGTCAGTATACTAGATTCTTTTCCTGGATCTCCTTTTGAATGTATTAAGTTTTCAGATTCTTTAACATAGTCACTGTATGTAAAGAAGGGCAATGTTGTTTATTTGTTTACCTTGTTAAAGAATTTCCTAGTCCCATCCTGGCCATCACTATGGGAGGTATAGCACTGGTGAGAAAAAGCTTATGAAAAGAGGGGAAAGGTTTTCACCAAAGTGATTTAGCTCAGAGATGGGTGTGTTTTTGTGAGCAATTTCATGGGCTTGCCTTAAGAAGATGGCAGATTGTTAGCCTCTATAGGCAAGTTATATAGTGAGAATACTAGGATGCTTCAGTGCACAAGTGGCCTGAGGCTGATGCTTGGTGTGAATGTCTTCCAGCTACTAGTGTCTACTGTCAGGGAAAGCACAGAACAGCATAAACATTCAGGTTTGCTTACAGTACACTGATACAAATACTTTTAACTGATTTATGCAAACAACTAAACTGTTAAAACTCAGCCAGATGAGGTTGAGGTTCAAGAACCAGTTGCAAAAATGGGTGAGGCTTGTATTGATGATTGAAACCTTTGGTTCTGATGAATTTGAAAGGACAAGCCAAGAAAAAAAAAAAAATCATCATTTGTCACTTGGGGGGATGTTAAGAGAGTGTGTGTGTCATTAGTTTAATATTTGATAAAATGATAAACTGAATTGTCCTAAAAAGATTTTTTTAAATTGGCAAATAAATGAGGAAAGAAATAACTGCTTTGCCTACTGGCTTTCTGATGATTTGGATTTATAAATTTTCAAAAGACACATACATTCCATTTTCTATGGAACTATGATTTGAAAATGGGCTGTAGTTAACAGACAGTATCATATACATCAGGCTTTTAAAAGTCACGTATAGAATTTTAGATGGAGTACACCCTATGAATAAAAAGGTCATCAAGAGTCACAGTACTACAGTAGAATATCTACCTACGTTTGTGATTGTTTCCTTTTTTATGGCAATGATTTCTTGTTTTTTAAAAAAGTAACTGGAATATATTCTTTTATTTTCATCACAAGTTAACATAGATCTTAGTTTTGAGGTAGAATGACTTGCTGACTTCTTTTTCAGTAACCATAAGCTGAGAATTAAGGGTAGCAGGGTGTCCATTATGATAAATGACTATTAGTAAGTACCTGACAAGTATCAAATGTTTTAGTCATGGAATGGAAGTTGTATACTTAGTCATCAGGTAAATACTAGCAATATTTTTTTTTTTTTCTGTCTTGAAGTGCAATGAGAGGCAGAACTCACCAGTGACTTCCCCGGGATCTTCCCCTCTTGCACAAAGAAGAAAACCACTTCCAGACCCCCTGCAAATCCCACATCTTAGTCTTCCACCTGTACCTCCTCGTCTGGATCTTATTCAGAAGGGAGTAGCACGGTCACCATGTGCCAGCCCAACTGGATCACCAAAGGTAAGTCTTACTGAACCATTATTTCTTTACATACAAGTATTAAAAAATTATATTTGGTTGTTTTCAAGGTGAGTTTGCTTTTTTGTTTTGCAAGATAGGCTATTATGAAATTTCCCCTGTGTATTTTCTTTTTCAGGAGTTTGCTCTGTCCAGAAGAACATTAATTCCTTGTAGCTTAGAAAAACTTTAGATTAGATCCACATTGATTATGTCTCTTATCTCCCTCAGTTGACTTTGGTGAGCACCTGTACCTTTGCATAATGCCTTACATAGTCAGATGTTTACAGCTATATGTATTGGTCAAATGTGACCTCTGTTTGATGATTATACTGCACTTCGTTATGGTCAGAATTTTAAAGACGTTGCTGTAATGGATCAATTCTGTAATAAACCCTGATTCATGAAAATAAATAGAAACAAAAGTGTCCTGAAAATACTTTTTAAGGTCATTATCTCATTTAAATTATATGTTGTGCTTCGATGATTTATGCTCAATTTCCACAGTATCCTTACAAGAAAAATATGTGCAGATACCCTACTTTCAAAACCTTAACTGACATATATTAGGACTCAAGTTTCAAGGGAAATAATAATGACTCTGTAGCTAATAAAATTGTATGCTGTGCTTTATGAAACTAATGATACTAAAGAGTTAATGATTTTTTGTGTGGATAAGCATGAATGAGAACAAATACCATGTTTGTTGCTCTCTATTATGAGTTGATAGTTTTGTTGTGATTGCTGTTTAGAGAGAGGGAATTAGATTCAAATTTTGATTTTTAGATGATGAATTCAAGTTCAAAACATGACTTTAAACTTGTGTGCTCATAATAATTCAGTATGAATTACCCTATTTATTTTGTCAGGTTTTTATTTCAAGCTTGAAAATCAACCTTTTTTAAGATTCTAGCGGTTTATAATTTAGAGGAAAAAACAGTAGTTTGAATAGTTTAAGCTTCTTTCATCACTTTTTATATTATGCAAGGGAATTTATAACACATTGAGGATATATGCTAAACATTTGGCACATCCATTAAAAATTAATTTTACAATAGCGTATTTTTACAAGGTTCCTGTCTTATAAAAACCAGAAAATCAGAAATACCATTAATATTACTTTAAATTTTTCAGTGACATTATTTTGAAAATGGTGGGTTTTTCCTTGAAGCTTTTCCTGGAAAAAAAAAAAAAAAATTGGGGGGTTGAAAGGGAAATAAGATGGGAGCAACAAGGAATAATTTCATAATTCAAAAAATTTCATACTTAAAAGAAAAAAAAGGCAATTCAGTCCTGCCAACACTATTACTTCAGTCAAAACACTCTTCTCTCTTTCTACAATGGAAAACTATAACTATAATTATAACTATAAGCTGTAACAAAAAATTTGGACCTAGCTGTTATGTTCCTGCCCTGACAGTGAGAATAACTATTATTTTTAAGTAGCAGCTGAATTAAACACTTCTTTATTTAATGTACTGTCCTATTTATATGAATAGACCTGCAGATAGAATAACTTTATTTTCCATCTAAGTAACATGTTGAGGAGCTACTCGAAGAATAATGGTGGGCTAACCCATGAAGTGAGAGCAAATACTGTTCTTACTTTAAAACTATTGTGGCCTTCATCTCTTCAAGTGGTAATAATACGCAGGCTCACCAGAAGTCCATGAAAATTACACCTTCCAAGGGAAATCATCTTCCCTGTATTTCTTATGGTAGCTGGTGGTAAGAGAAAAACACTCCGTAAAGACCTGGCCCGAGTGTTATTTTGTAAAATGCTGCTAGTAATTCACTCCTAATGAAAACGTTTGGGTTTGATCAGATTTGTGCTCTTAGAAGCTGTATAGTTACCTGTATAAGTTAGGTTTGGGTTTTTTTTCTGGTAACCTGGTTTTCAGCTTTTTCCAAACATTACTCAGAATTCATTTCAGCGGCTAAATAAGTGATTCAAAGGATCAAAGCAAAAGATTCTGGAAAAAAGTTATGGGTCAGAATAGTTTAAGTTTTCTTTTCTCCTGTCCACCTCCTTCCTTGGATTATTCATACAACAGCAGAAATGGGGGCATGCTTTCTGAAGAGAGGCCAGGTTGTCTGCAGAATGCAAAGACAAGACTAATATTTAACCTAGTGGCAAGTACTCTTGTGATGCCTTGAAAATACTTCAGTTAGAAATGGTAAAGCCATACTTGATCACAAGAGAAATATGCATGCCTATATGTAACTTTTTTTTAACTTACTGTGTTGTTTAGTCTTCTCCTTGTATGGTGAGGAAACAAGACAAACCTTTGCCAGCACCACCACCTCCCTTGCGTGATCCTCCACCGCCCCCACCGGAGAGACCCCCTCCAATTCCACCAGACAACAGGATAAGCAGACACCTGCATCATCCGGAAAGCGTGCCTTCCAGAGACCAGCCGATGCCCCTTGAAGGCTGGTGTCCCAGAGATGTGTTTGGGACAAGTCAGTTAGTAGGATGTCGAATAGGGTGTGATGCTTCTCCCAAACCAGGACTGACTGCAATTTCAAACATAAATGGAAGGCACAACCGCGTAAGTTCTGATCCAGGATTTATGAGGAAACACAGACGTCACGAGATGCCTGCGGAAGGTGCCAAGGTATGAAATGAGCTGAACGTGTTGAATCCTAATTTGATACCCTACTGGAGCGTTGTCTTGCATTGGCTAAAGTACTGTTTAGTTGGTCAGTGTTGATCTGCTGTTTCTGAATCTTTCCTGTTGATACTTAATAGAAAGCTGGTCATAAAGAAATGGTTTGTTAAATACTGTAATTTGTAAAGCAAAGGTACATGAGGGTCTAAGTTACAATTTCAACATGAAACCTTCAAAAAATGGCTTGGAGAGAAAATTCTAGATTTGCTATATTCTTTTAGCAAATTATCCATACAGTTGGTGCATGATAATAATATAACACTATATGCTGTAGCATAGTTATATAGAATCTCAGGTCCACTTTGGAAGTGTCTTAAGCCAAAATTGTGTATGCATTTGCTGATGGAATAGTAGAAGTTTCAGTTACCTCTGTCATAGGTGAGGTGAGAACTTGGAAACCTCTTCAATCTGTAGTGTATGCAATATGTACAAATGATGTATACAAATATACTTAAATTGTCAGATATATTGTGTACATTAACATAAAAAGCTAAATATTCTAAAGGTCAGTTGTGTTGTTTATCAGTAAAATATTATTTTCAAGAGCATTAAATTAGTCATGATGTTCAGTACATTCTAATAGAAAAGATCTAACCTGCCTTGACCCTAAGAAAAAAGAAACAAATACATTCAAAGCCAAGCTAAATGTAGAATGATCTATTTTTTCTTTACCATTGGCTATATGGGTAGCATCCTTGAAAGTGCTCAGTGGCACAACCCCAGTATTGCATTCTTTGCTTTGGTATTATTATCAATACTCTAAAACTTATTCAGGATAATTAGCATTGCAAATCCCTTTTTCTTTGTCAGCTGTTTACAGTAATACACATATCGTTAATTGAATTTTTCCTCCTTTGTACTTAAATCAGAACTCTAGCTGCTGGAGTTGTGCGTTATTGTAATTTGTCCGTAACAGCTTTTGGCTTCTCTTGGACAAATGTCCAGTATAATGTCCAATAATCCATTTTCAGTGCTGAGGGTGTTCAGAGTTGTCACTTGCGACTTTTCCACTGATTGTCTAGCTTGGTTTGGCTAGGGGGCATCTGCTTGTCATCCACAGGATAAGTATGTTTTCCTGTCTTTGGTTGCAGTGAATAGTAGTATGTATGTCTTTAACTATGGTGTTTCTTCTATCAAAAAACTTGAAGGATTGTTTCTATATGTTAATTGAGGATATCTGGGGAGGAGACCTTAGAGGGAGTAGTGCTGGCATTAGGCAGCTTCAGACAACTTGCAAGACTACATACAGTTGGGGAGGCTTAGGTTTGAAAAGAGATTAAGTGGTCATAGCCTAAGAAAAAATTCCTAGTTCTACTCTACTCAGTTTTATCAAAGCAGCTCAATACTTTATTCATAGAGCAGGTTATTAACTCAAAGCTGCTGCTCTTTTTTTTCTTGAAGACTACATAGGCTTGTGTGAAGAAGGATGGATTTGTGGTTAAGTCACGGTAGTTAAGAAATCATCATTTTTCTCTCTATTTGCTTTTCCCAAGGTCACAAGCTATTTAACCTTTCTGTCTCCATTTAAAACTGTTTTATATGGATGTTTTGGTTATTTTGAAAGTACATTACTGAAACTCAGTTAGTATTGGTAAAGAACATTGACACATATGATGAAAGGTGCTTAAGAAGTCCATGATGTATAATTAGAATGTCCTTTTACCAGCATTGAGGCAAAAATTCTACTTACAACTAGGCCGTTGTTTAAAATGCTATAGCTTTTCATCTGATTTTAAAAGGATACTGGGTTTATATCTTCATATAGCATTCCAGTTGTGGTCTGGTGCAGTATTGAAACTGATGGAATGAATACTTCTCAAATCAGAATAACCATTCAGTGTAGAAGTGCCATTGTAGTCTGGAGAAGTTACATATGTATTTCTTCAACCAAATGCTATTTGAACTCTCATCTTCAGGCTATAGATCTAAGCCATTTGGTTAAATGGAGTAACTGACAACTCTGAATTATCATTTCAGGCTGTATGCACATTCACAAGGGAAACATTTAATGAATTCTCATTGCTGATTCATATATCAATTGTAATATAATCTTTTTGCTATTGGTAAAAGCCAAGAATCAGGAAGACGATCCTGTGGGTAGGGGTGGATTCTGGCAGGCACTGTATCACAGAGTTTTAAAAAAACATTAATACGTTTAGCATGCTGTACTGGGCCTGTTGTTTTCCCACTGTACTTATCTGTCTCACTTTGATTGGTTTGCAATCTTGAAATCTCAGTTTTCCCCCAAGCAGTTCAGCTGTAACCGAGTAGTCCATCTAGTAACTTCCTCTTCTGGTGAAGTTTTAAGCTAACATGTTCTACAGGTCCCAAATAGGGTGAGCTGAAACAGGTATGAAAGAGTCACTTCAGATAACAGCTCTGTAGTGTGAACTCCTAGGAAAGTCTTTACCCATAATCTTCTCAAGGTCTATTTTGTAATATCTAATTGACGAACATCCGTGATGATAAATGGGAGGAGAGACCCATTGTAACACTTGTGTGATTTTTAGGTCTTTTCAAATGGTCATCTGATAAATGAAGAATATGATGTCCCTCCACGGCTTTCACCCCCTCTTCCAGCTGCCTCCAGCATCCCTAGTATAAAGTAAGTTAACTTTATTTGTAAAAGAAATGTGTCAATTAATGTTAGATAATAGCACTGATTCTCCGGTGCTAAAAGAAAAACAGGAAAAAGAAAGAAATAAAATGAACTAATATAACCTGATGATACATTTTCCATGAAGTTTAATGTGGCTTTACAAAGGGAAACGTAAATTGTATTGATTAAGTGGGAGCAGTTCTAATGTTAATTGAAATACTACATTCTTATAGGAAGAGAGAATAAATTGTGGCAGATCTTGCTCACAGGCATTTGGCAGTGGGAGCAGACGCTGTCTGGTTTTGCTTCTACTACTACAGAAAAAGGGTGGTCAGACCTGTTTATGCAGGAGATGAGAGATTCTAGGGAAACAACTAAGGGTAAAGAACATGATTTGTGTGTGTCCTGCCCCTAATCTAGTCATGCTTTCTGGCCTTTCTACACACAGAGCTTTATCCAGGGTTCACATGAGTATCTTTTTTTTGTTGTGGCTAAAAAACAAACAAAACATTTTATATCCATTTTAAATGGAGTCAACCTCCCTGAGTTCCAGAATATGGTTTGGGAAATTTTGTCATTTCAAGTTGAGACTCCTCTTAGTCTTCCAGTAACACGGCTGTTTATTTGGTACCAAGATGTTGCTGTGCGCAGCAAGTATCTTTGGACTCTGAATTACACAGGGTTTTCTACAGAATAAGAGATATTTAAAATAGAAAGGAAGTGCTATAACGTAGTTTGTGAATTTTTTGTGGTTTTGTGAGGAAATCGGAGCATATCATAATGTTTGATGTTATCCTACCGTTTCTTTCCAATGTACTCCTTGTGATTCTTGCTGTTAAATAAAATAATTGGGCAGTCAGCACACATTAATACTGAGAATTTTCTCATTAGTGTGTAATTTTGCCATATCTTCAGCACTCGTTCCATTGTTGTTCAGTTAATGCTAACATCAAAGACAAATATATTTCAGCATTTCATTAATATACTGTTTATTCTCTTCCTAAGTGCTAGAATAAAGGTGCAGTGGAGCACTGGCTTTTTCATTCAGAAGCACGTGTTCAGGTGGAATAACTGCTGAGTTGAAGCTCTCCATGTTTACTTTCAGTTCAGAAGCAAATTTTAGAACATTATCCAGATGTTTTTGTAATTGAATGTTGTGATGTAACCTGATTGAGGGCAGGGTATCACAGGAGTACCATTTGGATACCTCATGTAATCAGTCCCCTCTATAGACCGATCTCCTTGGACTGAGTACTCCTTCCAGGGTACAGTGCAACCCCTGGGATGTTCCACACCCTGTCAGTCAGAAAGAGACAGCAAACTCTGATAGACAAAATAAATATTTTCATATTCCAAAGCAAATTCAATTCTGAAGAGAGGAAGATTCTTATTTTTATTTTTCATAGTATTGAAATAACAAAACATTCTGCTTCATGAAAATCCCATCTTTTTACTCAGATTTTTGCAAGTGTAGCCTAGATGAAAGTACAATGTATACATAGACCATACAGCGTTCACTGGAAATTGTTCAAGATAACGTAGCAATGTAGACAAGCACAAAAATCCATGTCAAGCCAATCCAAAACTAGAATGTGTGAATTTAGCTTGGTCAAAAGAAATATCTTCGTTAACTGAAGTCTTCTGAATAGCAAACTGATGTAGTCCAGCCAAAAGAAAATCTTCATTTGCTAAAACCACACTCCATAAATTTTTCAGGAAGAAATTAACTTTCATTTCTGGTTTGGTTTTGTACTTAAACCTTTTAAAAAATATACAGCATGTTTTAAATTTTGATTTTTAAACTGTAAAATTATCAATATATAACCTAGGGGTAAGAAGTTCAAATTGGCTAATGAACAACTACTAAAATGTCACATGGAATGGCTGTTAAAATTAGAAGTTGATCATTGTTTATTGTTTCTTGAAACACTAATAAGTCTATTTTAAATTTATTTCAAATTAAGTTTTTGTTACCACTAGAAAATACCCTGATAATCTATAACAGTGTCTGGCAATATGTAGGTAGAAAAATGGCGGGATCTTCAAAAATAGCAAGTTTAATAAGTTTAATGTTTCCACCACCAACCACAACAATTGCTTTCAAAAAGATAACCTCAATAATATTTAGTATGACTTAATTTGAAATGTCTGAGAGGATATTTTTACAGTGTTATTTTTCCTCCTGTTAAATTGACTGCACTAAGCCCTCATAAGTATGTTGAACTGTATTTGATCCAAAATACTCTTGCTTTCTGCTGCTGTGCTACTGCAATCAATCTGGTGCAAGTCTCTAATTTTTTTCTACTTCCCAATCTCTGCAGAGGCTTGAGAGCTAGTTTGTTTCATATAGCTACAAGGCATTTGATTTTTTTCTAGTTATTATCAGAAGTCTGTAATTTCAAAGGTTTGACTGAAGGATACATTAACCATGAATGAAATGTCTTAGTCTAAATAATGAGGAGGCAAAATGACCCTTAGTTGAAACTTCGCAATTCTAAAGTATCCCTACTCCTTTGATCAGTTTTTACTGAATAAGACATTACAAATATGACTTTTTTTCTTTTTTCTTTACTAAATTACATGAATAGAAAAGCACTAGTGTCCTTTTTTTTTTCTGGAAACAGTGCCAATTTATTTTCAGTTTACTGAATCGATTATTATTAACCATACTTTAATAATGAATTGTTGGACTCACGTTAACCAACCATCTGATATTCATTTTCCACTCAGCCACTATGTTGCTGACCCTACATGTTAAAGTAGTTATTCTTTTATTGGATTGCTGTAATTATTTCAGATTATTTTTAGCAGCTTTGATCAAATTGCTATTTTGTTCTTGAAAAAAATATATACAGCTTTTATGTCAAAGATACAGAACCTTTCTTCTGTAAAACTTAGAAATGTGCAAGTTAAATAGTGTTTGTTTCATTCCTGTGAGTAGGTCCCATTTTGCTATACCAATAGAAAATCAATCTCTTTGTCTCAAAAGTACTTTATACCACTGTGGTGTTTTCTGTGAGAGCGCATCTGTTTTTGAGTATGTCATGAGACATCCAATTCCAAGTACCTTTTGTATTCTATAAATATATTAGGAATACCTAGTTGCTTTGAGGTAGTTGAGGGGAAAGTAGCACCAAAAGGTGTTTCTCTTCTTGATATCCCTTCTGTCTTGCTAAGAAATGTTGAAGGTGGAATCATAGTTCCATAAAGGCAACTGTGTTTTGGAAATCCTGGCTCCCTTGAAATCAGCCTTTGGCATGGCACTTCTCTAGCGGCATTAGAAAGATCATTGCTGATGTGCAGGTTCTAGACATCTGAGAGATGATGCTCTGGAGGACACAATGCACCCTTAGCTCATGGCTTGACAGGCCAGTGAGTTTGGATGCATCGCCTCATCTGTGGTAATTCTCGTTGCGTTGCAGGCTTACCCTGTGACAAATAGAAAGTTGTGTCCTCCTCTATGAATGAAGGTGAAGTGCTTTGTATACACGTTGGATTTAAGGGTAGAGCACACTCGAGGGCCGTTGACAAGTGTTGACTTGATCATGTGGTCCATATAACTTAACACTTACTCGCTGAAACAGAGATTGCTTGAGGCCTTACAAGACTAAAACTTTTGTCTGCACTAGCAAGTAGTATTCTGCATAGGACAGAAGAGTTGATAGTAAGGACCTGACGTCTGTATTGTATGTGTTATGGGGCGGCAGTTCAACTAGCTATAGTCTTGTCCCATGAATGCAAACAGTCTGTAGCAATCAGAACATAGCAGGGGCACACTTGGAGTGTATCATGTATTTTAGTTTAATCTGAAAAGTATTCAAGTTGTGCACTCCTCAGTGCAAATCAAAGCGTGGTAAGTGGGGAGATTAAAGGGATTCATTTCAAAAGCACAGTCCTGATCCAGACTGAAATACATGGACTGCAAATTCATCGTGTCTAACTTCTGTGAATCAGTTTACCGGTAAATGATGGAAGGGAAACCTTTCCCTGAAATACTTCTAAATAAGCGTGAGATGTTGGTTTCCCTGGAGTTCCATTTACAACTAAGCTGGACGTTAAGTGGCTCGACAAAAATGACTTCTCACATCGTTTCTTGTTTTGCCTTTGGCCCTTGGTGCTCAGTAGGATAAGAGAGATTGACATCTAGCCTTTTGTTCAACAAACCAGAAAATGCAAAGTCACACTTACCACAATGTAATTCTGACTTTCAATTTTAAAATATTTCCACTTAAAGAGTAGGAAGGGAAACTAAAGAGCATATAAATACAGTGTACTGGTCAGTTTTGTATTCCTCTGTATGCAAATCTTCTACAGATGTAAAAGTAATGAAGTTTTTTAAAGTGTAATTATAGAAAAGTTCACCAGCTTGATAAACAGATGCCTAAGTGTTTCATGTCTTCGCTTATAATGACAATGTTCATCTGTTTAGTTACCAAAAACCTAAAATATTGTCTATTTATCTTACTAGGTGGTTTTGTGTAGAACAATAGAGTTAGTCTTAGAACAATAGAGATTTAATAAAACAATTTGATCTTGAAGAAATTTCAATAATCATGGAGAAAATGGAATAGATGTCTAGCAGACCAATGCAAAAGATGTTTTTGTCAATAGTCAAATACTACAACTGGAGTAAATTGGAAGAGCAATATGATTTTAAAAATATGAATTCTGAAATGTTAATAAAATATAACGTAAGTATAGGACAATTTTAGGACCCTAATGGAGAGTGTACTGGCTATATGTTAGTACTCTAAACTCTTCTGCTTTACAAATCAAAAGCACATTTCAAATATTAATCATATAATAGTATTTACAACCTGACAAGTATTTTCCTTACTTTAAAGGTAGGGAAAGAGAGACTTTACTAGTGTGAAGGGCTTGTCTAAGGCTGCACAGTTTTCAGAAGCAGGAGTCTTGGAACTTACGTCTTTAATAATAGCTCCAAACCAGTAACAATTTCTCAGCAGTGTAATAACGTTGGGAAATTGATTTTGGCATATGTATACACACTGGTATCCTGTGAATAAAGGTGTAGCTTTGTTAAAACATAAGTTATGTTTTTGTGTCTACTCAATAAATAAGAAAAAAAGCAGGGGCATGAACAGGGTGAAGAGGGGAAAACATTTTTTGTATTTCTTGAGTATACCAAATTTTTTTAGTTTCTAAATTGTCAGTAAGCAAATCCTTCAGCTTTCCTGTCTGAGAACTGGTTTTATCAGGAAGCTGATAAGACTAGCTATTATAATGCTGTACTTAGTTCAGGTGATGATCAGGCTATCAGTTTCACTCTGTAGATTTCCTTAAAAAAATTAACTTAATTCACAGTATTCCAGGAACAAAAATCTTTCCTGTAACCAGCTTCAGATAGGACCTCCAAAGAAGGGGGGTTTTGGTTGTTTTTTTCCAGTAATAGTCTGAATAGGGATTCAAACAATACTGCCAACCTGGTTTGGTCAGTATTGGACATTCAGTATTGGTCGGTATTGGACACTTCTGGTCTAGATATTAATATTTCAAACATTGCTATCTGCAGAAGTGAGCAATTCAATTTGTGATTAATTCCAAAAACCGCAGGCTTACTTTTATATATATATAAAAACCATCTCCAGAACATGCTGGATTGCCATGTAAGAATGATTGCACATCCACAGAAATGAGAAAATTTATTCTTTGTGAGCCTTTCAACTGTCTACCTGACAATGCTACAGAGTTCTCATTGTCCTGGTACATTTTTACCTTCTGTTCTTTAAATGGCCATACAGCATTGACACAAACCTCTTGTCCGTCTAAGAAATCAAGGATGGAAAAAGCAATTTCACACTGCGTTGCTGTATGAAATTTTGCTCCCTCTAGAGAAGGCGATTGAAAACTGCAATACAGAGTTTGCAGTTCAGTGCCATAAATCTTGTTTCCCCCTGTTTTTGGCTAGTATGTCTTTGCAAAAGAAGTTGGATTCCCATCTTTCATGAGCTTGTTTCTAAGTCAAAAGTATATTACTAATTGAAGGAAAGAGTGTCGGAGAAGTTACAAGTATATAGGGCGCTCTAGACTTTGAATATATTCAAACAAAAGCCGCACATCTGCCCCCTTCTTTCTCTGTTCCTTTTAATTTCTCCATTTATTTCTTTATTTATTTATTGGCCAGCCAGTACTCATGGTAGTTAGTTATTAGATTTTGTTCAGAGAGTACCTGGGTGTTCTGAAGTCATGTGGTATCACCTACAGTAAATAGTGAAAGACATGTTTTTTCTTTTTGAAGAAGTGTGCTGTGTGAGTCAGGTGTTGAAAAAATGAGGAGATAGGCCTGGCCTGTCACTTCAGCTCTTGCCCTTATGATAAAATCAAACTAGACCACAGGAAGAGAAAGTGTGTCCACTCCCTTCTCATATTTCCTTATAGTCCTTAAGAACTTTCCTAAATGATGTATGAAGTAGATGTATCTTGTAATGTAGCATGTAGTTCAGCTCAGGGGTCATTAACCATACTTTCAAGCCACAAATCAAAATGGCTGTGGATGCATTGCACATCTTTATTCAAGGTCCTCCAGCTGTTGGCTTTTTGTAGCAAAGAATAAAGGTGCTATTCTCTGCATAATGCAATATCCAGATGATTTTTAAAGTTATACATTTACTGCTCTTCATGTTCAGCTAGTGTAAGAATCCAACTTCTGTTCGTGGTTTTCATGTATAATCAAGCTGAAGTTAAATTAAGTCCTTAATGTAAGCTTTTGTATTTCAGATGTTTTGTGAGTTTCTTATTTATTTTAATGTATTGGAGTAATTGCTATAAATGGAGGGGCTCTGTGTATAAAAGAGTAGATGATGTTGATTGCTAGACCTATAACCTAACTAGTTATATTTTATGAAGGCCAAAAGATATGTTGAGCTTGTCAATATCGAAGAAAATCACTCTCCCCAGATTCCTCACTAAAATGAAGTTTTTGCCCATCATTTTGTTGACATTCATATAACAGAAAACTAGATAGGAGTTCATTTTTTAGTTTTGAAAGAAATCTCATATCCAGCAGTATTCTCCACGATGGAACTTGGTACCTGTAAATGGAGATTGTAAAGTCTACCTCTTTCCTGGGCTTCCACTGCTTTCAAGAAGAGATCTAAATCACTGTCTGGGAGGATAATTAAATACAATTATTGTTTAAAGTAAAAATAACTTAAAATACAGGCAAATTCTGGGAGTTTGATAACAGTATGGCTGGAACAAGACTTCACAGAAATGGTGAATGTCCTCTGCCTCACTGAGTCCTGCTAAATACTATTTGCCCAGAATTAACTTTTGTGTAGTTCTTTTGATAAGTGCAAACAGGTTAATCTTTGTAAGTACCTATTTAGTACTCTAATTCTTTGCAATTCTCTGTTATGTTGTGCTTGCTTAAAGTAGCTGTTTAACTCATAGAAGGTCAGCTGCCCTTTTATCTATGTATTCTCAGTGACAAGAAAGCCAGTAACCTTACAAGTTTTAGTTTGACATCGTGTTTTTGTTACCTTATATGTAGCAGAAGTGTATTAACGATGTTTAGGCTAAAGAAGAGTATTTTGTGTATTACACTGAGGTCAATTATGTAAGAGTTAAAGCAAAACCAATCTTTTTCTCATCTCCTTAGGTGCCCTGTTCCTTCAGCAAATTCTCTGTCTGATAAATCAAGGGATCACACAGATGATGATGATGAATACAAAGTTCCTTCTTCACATCCTGTAATACTGAGCTCACAACCACCTCATAGTCATAATATAAAACCTCTTGCTCGGTAAGGTCATTTAGCAGCCTTGAAGGCAACTTATTTACAAAACCTCTGCTTTTTCCCAAATTTAACTGGATTCAACATTTATAATGATCGTTAAGCTTGCCTGTCTTCTGAAATGTCTTATCTTTTCACGTTTGGATTACTTACGCATCTGTTTCATTTGACTACCACCACCACAGTCATAAACCTGTGAAGTTCACTTTATTGTATCTCTGTTGTGTCAGAACTGGGTATTTTTTTCTGTTGAATACCATTTCCACATTTAATCCTTTTTTCCCTTAGGCTGAGGTTTTCAGAACTGACCAGGAGATTCAACCCCCATGATTCTCGCAAATTTAATTTTTAGGAGAATTGTGTGACTGAAATTCCCGAAGTCAGCTTTGAAAATCTTAAACTTTCACATTTCATATAGTTCATTTTAAGAAGCAACACAGTGCTGAAAAGATATGTGAATTGGCAGCTGTATGTACATACTTTTATTCTCCCTTCATCCCATGTGTGCTATGTCTTTTTGGCTTTTTGAGCCTGTTTCACAGTATATTTTCTTTGTGCTTCTCAGGAAGATAACCTTTTTTTAAATTCAGATGGAATATATCTCTTTTGCTTTAAAAGTGTTCTAAAATAATATCTCTGAACTGTCACAATTCTGAATTATTAATGGATTATGGCAAGGAGATTTGGAGCCAAGGGACATGGCAGCTGAAGGCTATGTCATTCCTGGTGAACTTCTTGGTCTTTGACTCATAAAAAAAATCTGAATATCTGGAATTAAGAGAATAAGTCTTGGGAAAAAGAAGGGCCAATTCTCTACTGGTCTGGTAGGTCAAAAGTATGATATTAAAACAAGTATTGGTCTAAAAAGTTCAGACTCTTCTGGTATTAAGAAAAAATGCAGTGACGTATTGCCATTTTTTCATCTTTCTGTCAGAATGTGATGTCAAGGACCCATCATCAATAAAGCTTGACATGTCTCATCCCGAAATTAGCCAATTAACAATTTTTAGACCTCTTTAATCAGATATTTAGAACAGGTGGAAAAAAGGTCATAGTCTGATCACTCCTTGCATGCAAGTTAAAAATTCTGTCCATTAGAAATGCTGATCCAACCTTGACTGCGTAGATGTGAATATTACACAGTTGCCTGAGCTTTATGGTCTTGAATATTTAAATTCCTATCTACCCTATGAGACTTTAAAAAAAAAAAAAAAAAAACAATGATGACTAAAACGCTCAATGTTGGCCAAGCAAACAAATGGGAAGGGGGGAAAAAAAAAAATCCAAGGTCCTAATACTTTTTACCTATGCCATTTTTTTATCTCAGTGTGTTGTGGGTTCTGCATGGGAATGTCTTTCTGTACCACGCAAAGTCGTCTAATAGAGGCTGAGTTGCTTGCATGACTACACAGGATGTAACCTTTCTTAGACAAGAAATTGTCTGCAACAGAAGAGAGCAAGCAGTATGCAGACAGATTACCTTGGTTTAGCAGCTTCTGAGGGCTATGTCTAGGTTAGTAAGTAGTTGTCTAGGTTGTGGTGTGGTGCAGTAGGAGTGGGTCTGTAGAGGGGAGCAATTGACTCCAAGGACCCTACATCCACACTGTATGTTTTGGGAAGTTTTGGATTCAGACTAGCCCTAACATAGTCCTGTGGCTGGAGTACCCTTTAGTAATTGCAGCACATTGGATGAGCTCCTACAGGTCATCATCTAGAAGTTAACATCATCTAGAAGCAATTGAGTATGCATGCTCTGAGACCTCTCCGCAATGTAAACCAAAGTGCTGTAAGTGGGGATGACTTGTGGAGATTTGTTTCAATTCATACTCCTGACCTCAACTAAAATGCTAATATCTAGATGCACCCTGAAAGGTTCTTGAGAAAATAACCAGCTGGAAAACTAGAAACGTCTCATTTTCTGGTATCCTTCTTTTGCAGAAAAAAAGAGTTGAGTGCTTTTAGTTGGCTGGTGCAGGATTTCACCAGGCCATTAGAATTATTAGTAGAGGCTGTAGATGGAAGTCTGATTTCAAAGTTTCTTCCAGTTTTTAGGTTTTGGTTTGTTTTTTTTTAGCTAGTGTACTTGGTCTTGTGCTTATGGTGGGTGTTTTGGCATTAATCCAGGATTTGCTACAGAGAAAATACCTCAGCTTGCCATTCAGGTTGCTCTATGATTACAACTGCTAACTCTTCTTATTATATGTTCTGATAAGAATTTTAACTCGAAACAAACTGTTCTCCTAAGCATTTAAAAAAAAAAAAATCCTATTGAATATTTGTGTATGAATATATATGACATTCCATATACTTAAAATGTCTCCTTTTAGCTAATGGCACTGCTTAGATGTGAAAGCTGAGATAAAGCTTTCAAAAAGAATCTTGATTCTGGTTGATGCTGTATTCTTTTAATGCACTTCTTTTAATCTCGTGGGGAGGGTAGTGTTAATAAAAGCTTAACTTTTCAGTATTGTTCAGCAAATTGTTAATAATACTTTTTTTTAATTGTCATAAATTTTTAGCACCTTTCAATTCTGTCCTCCATTGTCACCTTCTCTTATCTCTCTCCTAAGTGTTGCTTCCTCAGTTCTTGGATAGTACTTAGAGTTTTCAGTAAACTGAAGAGCCTACAAAATTTCTTCTGCATGTTTTGTCATTTAGGAACTATGTCATTCTTCCATCCTGCCCCCAAATTTGTATTGCCTCTAAGACTTTCTGCTCTTTTACCAGTAGATAAAACAAAGCTAAAAAATTTTGCGAGAATAATACAAAAAATTATTCACAGTCTTATTTTCTGGCAGATCAGTTGATTGTCTGGTTTGTTACAGCTGATCATCCTTTCCTGGGTATGGGGCAAGTTCAGCAATAAGAAATGGAGGGAAAGAATTTCAGTATTACTAATAAGGCTACTATTAGAAGAATGATACATTATTATATTCACTACCTTTTCCTAATAAAGCTTTTTCCAGAAGGAAAGGGACAGAAGGTTTGCTTGTTAGTACTCATTTGCTGCCCTTTTTCCAGTGTTTGCTGTTGATGTAAACAGGTATTTCAGCATGATTTGTAAACTGATCACTTAACTGGGCTCATTATGACCGGGACTTCTGAAGTGATGCCATGTTAAGTTATCTGAGTGCCTGTGGCTGCTTAGATTATTGAAAATGGAGAATAGATTCAAATTAAAGTAGAAAATATTCTTAGTTAGTGTACATGCTGAGGAGTCGAAGTGTTTCACCCACTGCATTTGAGAGATTGAACCAATCTAATTTCAAAGATAGAAGCAGCACTTCCTCTACCACTTCCCTGGGGAAATTAATTCATAACGAAATAGCTCTTACCATTAGGTTTTTTGGTTTGTTTTGGTTTTTAAGTCTTGTAATTATTCTTACATTGATTTCATTACTCCTAGTGATAACTCTTGGGACCACAAACACAATTTCACTTCCTCTTTCCTGTTTATATATTTTAAATGATTCCAGACCTGTATTCATCCCTCCTTTCCATATGGCCAAAGCTGATAGGTTTATTAATGTTCATACTATTGGTAAAAACCCAAGATCTGAAATTTTAGCTGTGTATAGCTCTGGCAGATTTGCCAGTATTTAGTAATAATGGTGCATGGTGGGTTGGGATTTTTATTTTTAAGCTGAAATTGTTTAGCGTGGTGGCCTTTTTCCAAAGAAACTCTCTGGTTCTTTCTGAACATGCAGGGCCCACAGTTCCAATGACAGGAGTAATTTCCCAGTTCTTTCACATTCATTTAAACATTATTTAATATTATGAAAAGGCTTTTGTTCTATGTTTTTCCCTGCAGTATTTGAACAGTCATCTTATGAAAATAATCTCCAGTATTTTTCTGACAAGATTATAAGCAACTTTGTACTGTTTGGTTTAGATGATGTTCATATTTAATTTGGTACTATTGTTTAATTTTGAGGGCATAATATGCTTCCATTTTAAAAAATTACTAAACTGCGGTTAATCAGTGAGACAGCTTTTTGATACAGAAATGAATAGGTGCATGCAAAACTGCTTTGGCTAGTTGAATTTTTTTTTTTTTTTTTTAGTGTTTGGCTAAGGGTTTAGTTGAAATTTTTTATTGTTAGTGGTGTGTTGTGGTGTTCTGTTTGGCATTTTTTGGTTGTTGTTTTGTTTTATTTTGTTTAATGACTTTTCTGTGTACTTCAGCGTGGATAATTACCAAAATCTATATTTCCCTTTACCATATTTCTGCTAGGGAAAATTCAACATCTGGGAAAGTGAAATATGATTGAGTCTGTGATTTAACTGTGTGAATAAACTAATGACCTGAGCTCTGAAATGAGGACTATGTTTAATGGCAGTTCTTCCTCTATCTTACGTTGCAGCCTTGAGTAAGTTATTTAAGCCATGCTAGTATCCCACCAAGACAGCAGCATAATCCTTCAATGGAGTTTTATTGATAGTTAACCAGTATCTGCTCTCAATATAAAAAACATAAAGTTTAAAATTGATGCAGCTTATCATCTTTCCTTCGTTTCCCTATAATGGACTGCCAGCTCAAATACTTGGTCATTTTGGGAATTAATACTTGGATAACTGGTTGATTGCTTTCTGTTTAATGTCTGTCTTCAGGGTGTGTGAGAATGGTCAATGTGCTGGAGTAACAAATGGGACACACAGTACTACTTCTGAGATGAAGAAATCAAAACATCCAGAGTTAGGTATGTTTTTATTTTTCAGTATTTATCAAGAAAATTTACTCTACGCTGTTCTAGGGTACAGCAAGAAAACATTCACTTCTTGTGATTGTGTCATTCAGGAGATGTCTATGATGCACCTACTGTTCCGGTACCTTTGCCACCTGCACGACCTCCTACCAGAGACAACCCAAAACACAGCTCTTTGCTCAACAGGACACCCTCCGATTATGATCTTCTGGTGCCCCCTTTAGGTTGCAGACTTTTTGCTGATTGCATTTAATGGTTAACATTGCCTAAATGAACCAAATGCCATGTTTATTGAAAAACAACCAATACTGAGTATGTTAAGAGTACCAAACAAGCTATGGGCTAAATATTACAGCTGTAAGTCAGTATTTATGTCAATGATCTGTACTTGGTATCTGTCTATAAGCCCTCACTCAAGACAGACGAAAAGGCACACGAAATCTATGTTCAAGCTATAAAGAAAAGCAAAACCATTTTCCCTAAAATAAATTATCATTTTTCGTCCCTCAATATGAAGTTTGAGCATTGCCATTTAATGCAAGAGTGGAGGGTTTTTCCAATGGTAGCTTAAATAATTCCATTTATTTTATCAAATACAAAGAAGAATGCCAAAGAGGTGGTATTTAAGTCAAAGAAAACTAAATTAAATTAATAAGCTTGTTTCTAGTTTTTTCCCACTGTGAAGGGACAGTTCAAAACTCACTGCTGCCTGCAATCACCAAAAGCTATCTTTTCCAACCCTGGTTTCTGTTCTGTTCTCTTACACAAAAGTCAGTGAGCTCTGCATATGTACTGGGGCTGTGCTTGGCCAACACCCACACCATCATTGACAAACTCAGCTGCATGATTGTTAGACTGTAGTCTATGTGTTATCATCCAACTTTCTGTTTCTATAAAGCCTTTTGAACATTTGCCATGTTCCTGCAATATACTCTCTCTGGTCCCTGAAGTGTCCCTGAGTTGCAAGAGTACATAGAATTGAAGGCAGAAGAACACATAAAAATCACACTGCTTGTTAACCCTAGTCCTGTCTGCACCACCTTTGTGTAAGGGGTACATTCTTTTGCCAAGCCCTAGAAAATTCGATTTATATCTGGGGTCAGAGCTTTAGAACAGCAGGTGAAGATAATATGCAGTATCAATGTAGCAGATTCAATGTAGTCAGCATTGGTGTTTGAATATAAATATTTTTGCTTAGCCACTGAAACATAGCTGTTATTCCACAATGATATGCAGTGAAAACTTTCATTATAATACACTCTTGGCAATTGAGCCACTAAAAGAAATTTCTCACCCCATCCCAGAAAAGAAACCGAGCACTGCAAAAGGTCATTCAGGGCATGTTTTAGAAGAGGATTGTGCATATTAAGAGTCAGGTTTACAATTCCATTACTGGAGTCACTGAGCTGCTAGATGAACCCAAGCAGTATCGGCCTCAGCAGCCAGAGAAAAATAAATTTTAAGCTTCACTCTTTATTCTACAGTTCTTAAGGAAGTTTTGCTCATCTAATAATTCTTTTCTAAAATGCAGGCGAAGATGCGTTTGATAGCTCACCCCCTTCACTACCACCACCGCCACCACCTGCTCGGCACAGCATGATTGAGCACACAAAACCTGCTGGCTCAGGAAGCCGACCTCCTTCAGGACATGAACTGTTCCTCCATTCTGGTAAGAAATGCAGGGGAAATAATGGATTTTGTTTATTTCTCCTTTACTTCAGAAGCTTATTTGTTCTGTGAGAAAGTTGTCATCAGGCTTCAGAAGTCTGTTTTGTCTATACTTCATTATACAAAATATTAAAAAATGGGGTTTCTTTAATGGCGGAGATGAAACAATCCAGAATATAAAAAGACTTAACTTTTCATTATCACAAAGTAATGAAATAAGGTCCATATTTCTATACCAGGCTAGGCATTTGTGTAAATTGTGCTTTTCCAGAAGGAGTTGTTACTTGTGAAGTGCCAAGTTTTCTGTTGCAATCTGTAGAACTAGTCTGTATCTTTTGTCAACTCCCACTGTTTTCTGTAGTGAAACATAATTCATGGGGTTTATTTTCAAGTTGGAACTTGGGGAAAAACAAGAAAATATGAGAAAAGAACTTCCTGCTTTGTTACAACTGTTGCTAAATTTTGCCGCAAAACTATATCAATTGTGAACACAGTTGCAGGCACTTGTGGTTCATAACCTTTCTGATAAGTCAATTTTTCACCTATCTCCCCCCATGAATCACTGTGACACTTTTTCAGTCCGGTATTTTGCTTGCAAAAGGTACAAAAGCTATGTTCAGAATTTATGAATTTTGTCTTTGAGTTGAAAAGTGTTTGATTGTCAGGTTAATTAAGGTGATTACATTCGCTGCTGATGGCACAGATTACAACAGGATTTTTGTGGGTTATGGTGCATACCCGTGAAGTGACTTCTTTTTCTCTGGAACCTTCCAAAGGATGTTGGTGTCTTAAGTTTGTCTGTCCCAGGAATATTTTCATTGATTATCTACCTTGTGGTACAGTTAGATGTCTTCCTCCTCCTATCTGTTTGTCTTAGAAGCTGTATGGAGAGGGATAAATGAAATGTTTTGGCAATAGTATCACAGGAATGCTAGAATGTAGATAACAAGCAGTCATGTGCAAATCCGTAATAGCATGACAGGTTGTTGGGCGTTTGGCTGACCTTTGTGAATGATAGTAGCTGTGGGATGAAAGTGAGCTAGTTTAGGTGGAACTGGAATGACCTTTTATGGAATGTTTTTATTATTCAGTCCAGTCTGAATGGGTGCCTCAACTGTATCATCTGATGCAGAAACACACACCATGCCGTTCAGTTCTAATGGGAATGGAGAGTAAAAATAGAAGCCCTGACACACAGATGCACACAAGCTCCGTCCATCCGTGTGCAGTTCCCAGAAACATACAGAGTTTTAAATTATTAAGTGTTATTTCCAAATAATCAAAGAAACATCACTGATAGTGTTAAAAACATTTAATAGCTTTTAATTAAAAATCAGGAAAATGTGTCTGCAGCCATGTATTGTTCTTCATATTTGCATAGTGAATACAATCTTATAGCAGCAATTTTCATTAATCTTACAAGTGTATACATCTACTTAGGCGTACGCCAGTTGTGTGGATTGGTCTTTTTTTTTATTCATATGGTATTCCTAAAGCCATATTACTCGCTTTGCATGTTGTCAGATAAACTGCTGTAGATGATTTATGATGAGTTTTTGACGATTGCTTTCTGTGCAAGTCTTTGGGGTGATTTCTCAGCTATCCATCAGAGCCTGTCAGATTAGAATAATAATCTTATCATCAACAACAGCAAAAAGTTGTACTCGCATACAAACACTCTCATAAGAGTCCAGAGCCAAAGCCAGGTCCAGGATTATAGCCAAGAAAAAAAAAAAAAAAAAAAGAGCCCACAATATGCCAGGACTGTATAATTTTCTCATTTTTTAAATTCTGTTCCTGTAATCAGCAGGGAGAACTGAATAGCCTAGACACAGCCTTTACCAGTCCCTGTAATATTTACCCGTAGCTGAGACTGTATGAATAGCAGGTCTGCCCTGCAGTCTGTGAACTGCAGAGCATAGAAGTGTTACCAGGCTCTAACCAAACTGAATAGCTGGCATATTTCTTACTGTGCTGCTTCAGGCTTTGCAACCTTTTCCATGCTTTGCAAGCCACAATCCTAGCAGTGTCAGGGTTTGGTAATTGAAAGGTACCTCATGGATGTAAACAGAAGAGCCATGGTCAGTACAGGATAGACCACCTTTGAGCTGTGCTCTTGGTTTTGTCACTTCAAGACATAGTTACATGCAATGCAAGTGTTGAATTGGATGTATATGTGCATATGCACATGCTGTGGGGCAACGCCTCTGGATTCATGGCTCCTCTGTCTGAAGGGAGGCTGTTTTAAGCCTAGGTTCTATGCATCAGCCCTCCCCCAAACAATAGTTGTAATTAGGCTAAGACACCTTTTTTGTTCTGTTATTACAGATCCCCATTTTGATCCGATAACTGGTCATGTTCCTTTGCCGCCTGCTCGTAGAGTAACTGGAGAAAACGTCAAAACAAATAGGACATCTCAAGACTATGACCAACTTCCTCCCTCTTCAGGTAAGGTAGAAAACTGTTCCTCTACAAAATTACAACTTTATGAAGCAAATAACTTTCATAAAGTCCAATAAGGTTTTTGTCATTCCAGGCAACAAATGGCAATGATAATACTGCTTTACAAAAATACAAAATCATTAAAGGATAGCAGAGATTAAAGTTCAGCATTAAAGGTAGAAGTGGCTACCTGTTGTCTGTAGGTGTAGGTATTATGGCATCAGTTTCACCAGCTGCCATAAATGAATGCTTACGTGAGTTCCTTATTTTTTGAGAAAGGCAGAGATTCTTCTGCCACCTTTAAAGCTTGCAAGAGATCAGAAGTCCTGCAAGGACCACACGCATCTCACTTCCATCTTTGTTTCTTTCTAAAAAAAAAAAAATGTACTTTAACTCTCCAAAGTAGTATTATTTTCTGATCTTTTTTGCTAATATGTTTGTCTGAAGTTCTAAGAAAATTTTAAGAAGTTCTTAGTAAAAATACAAGAACCAAACCCAATTAAAATTCAGTCTTCCATTTGCAATGGAACAGGTCCAGTAGAAGCAACTCCTCTGCCATAGAAATTTTGCTTATGATTTTCAGGCAAACACGAATAGTATTTAAAGGAAAGCTACTCAAATTAATTAAACTAATTATAAAATAAAGTATTACCTGTATTTGAAAGTACTTTCACCAATTTGTAGACAAATTTTCTTTTCTTTAGATGTGCATGGTATATGGGGAAGGGGGAGGATTGTCCCACCTGCATCATTTTGCTGTGTGGGGAGACCACACAAAGAAAGAGGCAAGTGATGCTTTGAACCATTATTCGTTCCCGAGATAAGAGTGAATTGTGCATGAAACCTCTTTTCTAATGCACAAAGAAATGAAGGGACTTGCTTCTCTAGTCTTTCAGTTGTAATGATCATCAGTGTTTAATTACAACAATCACAAGTAGAAAAATGATACATTTTTTAATTGTAATTATATCTCTCCTTCTTAGGAATATCTAGTTCATCTTTGCTGTGGTACAGGAATGAAAGAATATATTTTTCCAACTTAAAGTACAGGGGAAGTTAAGTAAGCCTGAAGAGTGCTACAGAATTTTTAATGAATATCACATTTGAGAATTAGTGTGATGCCTTTGGTAAAGAGCAGCACTTTTGGGAGGATACCTCTACTAATATAACAAGTGTTTCTCTTCCTCTACCCTCCACGTCCCGCCCGCCGCCCACCCCACCCCCCCCGCCCCTTGTTAGGAAAAAAAAAAAAAGTTGTTTTATAATGCATGTTTTATATGTGACACCGAAGGATCTATTTGTCTCACAATGTTAACCAGATTTATTTAGGGCACTTTAAATTCTTTTATAATACAAATTATGACAAAGATATAACTACCTTTGAAAGTTATGGAGAATTCTTGCAATTTTGTGGTAGAACAATTTTTAATTTTCCTAAATTACTGCAAGATGTTTGCTACCTAAGATCATGGAGCTTTCTGATGTCACTTAAAAAATATCTTTCTATCTGTATGTTTCCCACAGCCATCTTCTAAAACACCACATGCATTGACCTTTGCTATAAATATCATTCTAAATCAGCTTGATGTACATCAAGATATTCAATTTAATTTCAATTAAATGAAAACTGTGTGATAGATCATGTCATACTCTTAATTGGAAAGTTGTTTTTACAGTAGCAGTAATTCCATAGAACAGAACTGATGAGCTTCAGGATGAACTGATTCACCTTCATCTATGATTTAAAAAGACAATGTAGAGATGTAACTCTATTCAGAACTTTTGTTTTTGCATTTATTCTGAACTAATCAGTTCACTTAGGAAATTCTTCATTTCGGCCCTTTCATATGGTGATTCTTTGAACTAGCTGGAAAAGAAATGTAGTTCATTCTAAAATCTAATTATTATTTAGCCACTGGCTCCCTAGAGTAGCATGGGGAGTCCTTTAACTTCTGTGCCTCTGTTTGACTGTCATGATGCTTAACTGAATCGTTAACATGTAATGAGAAATTTGTTCTAATTTGTTCTAATTCAGCAATGTATTTAGTATTGGAGACTTAAGAAATAGTTCTCAACTATGCACCTATCCCAAAGGCATAGTTTTTCAAACTTCTAAAATACAAGCTTTTAAAATTATTACAGTAAAAACAAGAGGAGATATGGCTAATAGTTAGCGCATTTTATCTAAGCACAGCCAATGATACGTGGGGAAGGTAGAGGAAAATTAGGCCTCTAATACAGATGTCTGCTATATTTTACTGAATTTAGCTATTCTGTAAGAAATGGATTCAAATGGCTAGCGAAGTATATTTTTCTGCTGCTTATTCACTCGCCTGGCCTTAATGAAGCTCTTGCATGCAAATTTAAATTCCTTTACACAGAAATGTTGGGGGGGGGGGGGTGGGGGGTGTGTGGATTATTTCATATTATTTCAGGGTGAATTTCAGTTAACCCTAGGGGCACTAATCTGCTGCAGTGATGCAGCAATATGCAAAATACGCAGCAAATGCAAAATATGAAGATCATACCTAAGAGCTTGATGGACCAATACGTGCAGTTACTCCTTTCTCAATTTCTCTCTGCTCTGTCAGTTCCTTAGTATAGATCTCCCCTGGGTATGCTTTGTTCCTGTACCCCAGTTAGATTAGATGTAGCTGCTTGCCACTGCTCCACAGAGGGTCTTGCACAACAAGCCTTCATCACCTGCTTCTCTGATGCTTCTCAGTCTGTTGGTGAAAGACCATGGAACATACAGGAGAAGCAGCAAGGGAAGAAAAGAGGAGGGCCATTTCACAGCAGAGAGGAATAGGCAGTTGGCATCACTACAAATATCCTCCTCCCACTGTGCCACAGCACTCTCACCTTGCAACTTTTTCCATGCTTTTTAAACATTATATGTATTAAATGAGCCTGTCTCTGCCTTTGTACTGAGCTGTTACCTAAGGGTTAAATCTAGTGCTGAATTACAGAAATGTCAGTGATAGAGGAAGCTCCTTGCTGTAGAAACTCTTAATTGAATTACACAATTAGAGAATTTATTTGAATTTTTAGTTAAGCATCCACGGTGGCGGAAACATCAGAGAGGATGGGAAGGAAAGTCCTGCTTAAATACCTCTATCTCAGTGTCCAGATAGACATGCAGCTTAGGCTTAGTATCTCTAAGCTCAGGATCCAATGTGATACCCAGCTTCAGCTAAAATTTTATGTGGATGTGAAGATATTGAAAGAGATGTCAGCGTTTAAAAATAACAATGGGAACTGAGGTAGCGAGAGGGGGCTAAAGATCTTGAAGTCTCTGTGCTATGTAGAGATGTCACTGTAGTGACAATAAAATGCCTATGCTGCAAATCTGCTGACAGAAGTAAAAATGACCTTTCTAAATGATGTGATTGCTTAAGAATGTTTGTTTCGAAGCTTCAGCAAAGTGAAGGTTTTATACAAGAAATAATTTCAGTTTTAAGCCTGTATTAGACTGGGGTAGGGCGAAAAATACCATGTAACACACACAGAGGAGGATCTGATCTATGCATAAGGAATTTCTTCTGAACTTCAAGCCCGGGCAAAATGTAAATTTTTCAAATTAATTTTGTTTATTCCTCTATAGAAATGAAGTCTGTAACAAAATATGCATATTAAGAGTTTGAAATGTTTGTGGATGAAAACTGACTGTTTTTAACATGATATACCATTATTTTAAATATAAAGAATATTCTTCTCTTACAGTCTTGAGTTTTCTAAAATAAGTGAAATGAGAAATTTGAACTTGTTTCTGATTTGGTTTTTAGTTATTAACCACTTTTCCTGAGCTATAGTTAATTTCTCAAACCAGTGTGTTTCATGGATCTTCCACACCTTCATAGCAGGTTTGGATTTGCTTCAGGTGTGTTTACTAGAATGTTTAGTGTTTATATAGTTCTTTTCATCTTCAGAGAGGAAAAAATAATAACAAATATGAAATAGCCCTTACTATCTGTAGGTTGTGTCATAACTATTTGCAAGGAAAATAGGCAATGAAATTAGAACAAAATTAACCTTAGCCCCTTACTGTAAATTTTTAATCAAATACTCTCATCCATTTGTTACATGAATATCACCATCTTGCTAAAAGTACTATTTGCTTATCTTCTCTGAATTAAGAAATGGAATTAAAATTTATAGCAATACTCTCATCTGAATGCATGGAAACTAAGTTGAGAGAAAAATACGCCTTGGTTAGACATTCACTAATGTGAACTATTTTCATTCATCTGAAGTGTTTAATGCACTTGGTTGAATTCCAGCTCTCTCTATCCAGTGTTATGATAAGGTAGAATGTTGTAACAGCAATACTAGAAATGCAACTTTCTTTCATCACTGAAAAACTGCCTCTGAAGTACTTAACACTGCAAAATGCCATTGCTGTCAGTGTAAGTTAACAGGAAATACCACAGCCAGAAATTCCTCTAATTTATCTATCAAAGTCACTGTCGATGGAACTTTCTAGAACCCTTTTTGAAGGATTAAAGTGTTGTGGGTTTTTTTTTTTTTTTAAATACTTTGCTCTTGAAAGTGTTTTCTACTCTATGCCTGCTTGTATTTAAGCTTCTTATTGTGGAATCAGTGAGGATAAAGAGGTTTCAGTAAAGTACCAAGTCTACTTGAGCACGAAACTCTTGACTCTGAGAAGATTATCAAGTTTGAATATTAGCTTTTTTCACTGGCACATCATGATTCTTAGCACCAGCATTAACTGTGAAGGTAACCTTTCCATAGAAGAGAAGGAAAGGGGAGGTATTTCCAAAGGGGCACTGGAGAGGAAGAATCATGTTCTGTTCTCACTGCTGAAAATAATTGGACTAGTGGGTTTTTTTGAGAAACCAGTTATTTCTGTACTTACGCATAGCTGCTATTGGAATGACTGCAGTTGACTGAACAGAATTTGCAAAATGTACCAATAAGTGAAGGATTTTTCTCCCTCGGGTATATTTGGCTGGATTCCTCTTCTGCACAACTTATGTTCCTGAATAAAATGGTGATCAAATTTGGGTTTTGTTTTTGGCTTTTTTTTTTTTTTTTTAAACAGACTAAGAAAAAGTTCTCAAACTGTGGGTTGAGAGTGGAGAGCCTTTGAAATTTTGACTATTTGACTATTTTCACCATCTTTGCTGTTTCATCATTCTTTTTTTCCAGCTTCGGATAATTCACATTGTAACTTGCATGTTCCTATCATATGAGTAAAATAGTATTTCACTACATTATTTCCATTTTGGATGTTCTTGACGAATTCGGCTTCTGTCCGAATTTTAAAAAGAGATGTATCAGTGAATTAAAATATCTCTTCATGTTTCTGTAGAATTTTACTTTTTAAACTGCTTCATGAGGCTTGACTTACCTATAACACTATTTTAAGCCAATTTATAATGATTTCTATCTCCTTTATTTGAAACAGATGGTTCACAAGCACCAGCCAGGCCCCCTAAACCACTTCCTCGGAGGACTGCACCAGAAATACACCACAGGAAAGCATACAGCTCTGACAGTTCCATGGAAAATGTGGATGCAAAAATTGCAAAACTTATGGGAGAGGGCTATTCCTTTGAAGAAGTCAAGAGGGCGCTTGAAATTGCCCAGAATAATGTTGACGTGGCCCGTAGTATTTTAAGAGAGTTTGTCTGTTTTCCTCCACCAGTCTCCCCACGTCTCAATCTATAGCAGCGTCAAGATATTCTTGGAGCGTGTGAATTCTACATATACACGTGTGGATTCGGGAATGAGAGGAAGAAGAGAATGGAATATTTTTCTTTCATCCTTAGTAACAGGGTGTTTGTTTCCAGCCGTTTATCAAAGGCTCATGGCTGCTCTGATCAAGACTTATAAATATGCTGAGGCTTATGTATTTTTGCTAGCCATACTTTTTTAAATCAGGGTTGAACTGACAAAATAATTTAAAGAAGTTTACTTCCCTAGAACTTTTAATCTGTGAAATGCTTTTTCTTGTTTACAAGTTGGCAAGTTACAGTTTTCTAGTTGACGCCTGTACTATGTTCCTGTTCCTATTCCCTTGTACTTGTGGTCAGTTCTGCTGTAGCATTCCCGACAGTTTCCATGCTGACCACCCCATCAACTAAATCGTCACTTTCCAGAAGTTCTGTGTGTGTGGTTTGTTCTTTTTTTCCCCTCTTACAAGATGCTTTAATTGTTTTTTGCATTTCAGTTCATCAAATGCAAAAAGTATGTGGCCTTCACTACTGATTTTTTTTTTCTTCTGAGATTCCTTTGCTTTTGAGAGAGGAAATGTCTGAATGTAAAATGCATTAGTCTGTCTACGAACTGCCTTTTTAAAGGTATTTTGACAGTAATGTTGGGCAGCTTCCTGTTTAACATGAATTCCGTGACCTGTAGTCCTCAAGGTCTTTTATACAGAGTTTCCACAAAAAAATCCCAACTAACAAATAAAACATGCACTCATGCAGGAGTGATACTGAGTTCTGACACGTAAAAGCTCTTTCAAATTTGAGTATTTGATTGCAGATGTTCAAAAAAACCAAATGCACGTGATAATACTGTGTTTTGGTTACACACTAATGGCACCAGTTCTCTATGACCTATGTAAACTGAGGCAAGCCAGATTAGAAGGAGTCTTTTTGAATCATATTATTCAGGTAAATTCCAGTTCTAGCTTCTGTAAAGTAGAATGCGGTTAATTTTTTTGTTTGAGTGATTATCCTGTGGTTCATTGTGGCTTGGATCAGTTTGTATTAACATGGAAACTTTAAATCTTTGATGCACTGTTAATTCCTAATGCTACTGTAGCAATATTTTTTGCAAAGTTGTTTATTAACCTCCTCCTCTGTACACTTTATTATTCTCAAGTATGTGTTTAATACCCAAATTCATTCACTCACTTTTCAGCTGCTTAATTGGAAATACCTTTTTGCTTTACATGGTTAGTGATACTTCAGGCTTTGACATTTTATTTTTGAGCCCAAATTGATGCAAGCCAAATTAAAAATCTTCCCAGTTTTAGAAAAGAGAGAGAGGACAACTCTGTTCTTTGTACACTCAAAAGTTAGGAGTCCAAATATTTCCAGAATAGTTTTTAAGATTGCTGCTTTCTTGGGTTTTTTTAGGAAACTTTAAAATCTTCTTTTCTTTTATTACTATGGAAAATATAAAACCATGTGGGAGTTAGAATATTTTTCACATTTTGAGATGTGAACAATATATGAGAATTTTCAGTGTGCTAAGCTGGGTGCGAGGTATATATTGTTCCCTTTCAGCTGTCAGTGTTCTCCTTCACTAAGAGCAAGTGGTAAAAGTTACATCACGTACAGGATCAGATCTCAGTAGCCAATGCATTTTTTTTTAAAGACAGCAAATGGCTGAATTGCAGGATTCAAAATAGCTGGGAACACCCAGTGGAAATTACTGTGATATCTCAAAGTCCATTGTTTCATCAAAGAACTTAGTCTTAAAACTAATTAAATAAATTATTTTGCAGCATCACAAAGCATAGGATGGATATCGTTAATCTGCTTCAGTGATGTAAGATGATCAGGAGAATTCAGGGTATAGGAAAGAGCTTCTGTTCCATTTTGATTTAAGCAAATGATTCTGAGTTTATGTCCTAGAAAAGGGTATTTGCAACTTCCTTTAAATGTTCATTCCTTGAGTACAGCTTATGAAAAGTTTTGGTTGAAGTTATATTCTGTGCTTTTAGTTCAAGTAAATGTCTTTGTTTTGGGGGAAAGTTTTGTGTAGTCTTGAACCCTCTTGTTCATTTGGTTTGTTTACAACATCAGTAGCATTTTAGCTAACTCTAAACTCAAAATGATTCATACTATTAAATTAAACACTGTGGTTGCACTGGAATTACTTAAATGAGGTTCCAGCATAACTGCCAGCATATCAATGATGACAGTGAAAAAAGAACGCTTTACAAGGATGAGCAAACAATCTGAAGATTGAGTTTTGAAATCTTGAATTGTAATGGAGAACTCATTTTCTCATTTTTATGCAGCAGCTTAGTATACATGACAGCCTTATGTTTCAATTAGAAACGGGAACTGCTGCCTGATAGATTAAGGTTTTTAAATTTTTCCTTCTCCTTTCTGCTTGTGACCACCAGTGACACTTCTTTTTTTTATTAGTATGTGTTAAAAAAGCTTGATGAGCAATATTCTGAGTGCTAACTTGAAAAGAGTTCCATTAATCTTTAAGTAAGTGTGCTAATAACACTTCTAAATAGTGGAACGTGAAGACTATTTCAAACTTGCTTTGGTTAATAGTTTTAAAGTCAAAGGGAGCAAAATTACTTTGCTAGAGTGTTGATGTTTACTATGCAGGAATTAATAGGCTTAAAAGAAATTATCTGGCTACAGTCTAGTACTCTAAACACATAGTTCTGTAAAAATACTTCAACCTTTGAAAGACTTGAGGGTTTGAGCCTGGCAGTGTGCTATGTACATATATAACTTTAAGGAAGACTGACTTCAGTGGGAATGCTTGAATGAACAAAGTTGGCTAAACTCCGAAACATATGCTATCATATTTCTTCCAATGAAATGTCATTGCAGGCTTCAGACCATCATTCTGATGTCTGTTGGCCTCACCTTTTATCTCCTTTTGGCTAAATTACTGCATTTTAAGCAAATTGGCTGAATCAGAAGTCAAGCAAAGTGGACATCAGCAGCATGGATCTTGTCCAAAGATTATGAGTAGAAGAAAATCGAAACAGTGATAAAATAAATTAATTTGATATGATTAGCCATGTTAATGGCTTGGCTGGAACCCTAAAATGGCCACTGGTAAAATTTGTTAATGTTCAGTATCTCAAAAGTGCATCTGGCACAGGTTTTTTTTGTAATGTGAATTTAGGAAGTTTTGCACCAGGATCATTTCTTCTGTTATATTTCTCTCATTTTCAGCTTGAAGCTTTACTTTGCACTGATGACTCTGACCTGAAAGCATTTAAATTTGTGTCTTAAAGCTTAGCAAAGTTTGAAGCAAATGAACACCGTATTCTAAGCAAATTCAGGTACTACCTGTTGACCTGGAATTTAGCTCTTAGGAATGACTTCTTGAAAAAGGACTACAGTAGTTTCCATTTTGAAGGATTTTCTTTCAAATAACTATTTTATCTGAAAATGCCTTTTATACACTTGTCTAACATGTGGCAAACTTTGTGATGTGTTCAATTAATTTATATTTTATTCAACATTCTTTTTAAATTTTGGTTATTATGTAAGCTCAAGTTCTTCATCTGTTCTTTTAAGGTATTTTATAAAATTAATGTTAACAGAACATTGGGTTGGTCCGTGATTTTTCCAGACTCTGTCTCTCTCTTATTAAATATTATCACTTTTCATATGCTGCTTTAGAAACATAGCCTGTCCTCTGTAGGCCTTAGAAACCATTGTTTTGTAAGCCAGAAAAGTGAGGCCTTGCTCTGAAATAAGGTGAATCATCGTGTTGAGACATTCACTTTATATGCCCATACATCATTTTTAAATTTCAGTAGTAAAAATCTATAAATTGGCAGTAATTTTGGAATGTGCATGTAATACTTGTATGGCAGAAAGATAATAATCATTAAATATTTAGAATCCAAAGTGGTGAACATATAGTCCGGCTGTACATTAATTTACAGGATTTTTTTCCTGAAGAAAATTACAGTAAGCTCACACTGATATTTCTTTAACATCTGTGCATTTATATTCTCAAGCATTGTACTCTTAATGTAAAAAATATTTTAGGAGTGTAAAACATTTTTTTTTCTGTTACTGTATTCCAGCATTCTGAAAAAAGTTTAGAAAATCTAACCCCTCTGCTATGCATGACACTACAGCTATTACTGTTTAAAGCCCAACACCATTCCCTGGAGGCCAGATTAGACCTCCAATGATGAGATTGTCATGGTACTTTCTTTAATCTATGTTAAATCCTTGTCCATTATATAAGTCAGTAGTCATATTATTAAGCAGGGAAGTTAACTGTTTGGTATACTTGTCCATAGTACTATAGCTGCCTATTTCTTTCATTTTAACTCTTCTGATGTGAAAGTCAGATGTCACTTTATTGTGTTATGCATCAAATTTTAGCAGCTCTAGGAATGTTTCAGGAATTTTTGTTTTGACCCAGTCATTAATTGTGTACAAGATACCCGCCTCTATTTATCAGTTGCAATGAGTCTCCATCGGGAAAATGATAAATTTAGATTTTAAACTACTGTGTGTTACTTTGGCACCTAAACATTCTGTTTGTCCTTAGATGATTTCATGTCTAGCAGGGAAAATTCTTACTCAAAATAAATCCCAAATCTCTTAATCTTTAATCGCAAAATTAATCTTAAATTTGTGCAACTTAATCCCATAACCTTCCTGAACATCATCAGGAATTTAAAGGCCTCAGAATAATATGAACCATGACAAGATTCTTGCTTCCTAGACCTGCCAGAAACAAAAGCACAAATCCGTTGAATACTGATCTGACTGTGAAGCTGCTTGCATCTGTCATGATCTGCAAAGGAATTGGCCAGTCTAACTACAATACTCATTTTAAAAAAGTCAGCTTTTTCTTATTGCAATAACTGCCACCGTAGCCAGCAAGATGGGAGAGGAGCAGAGAAATAAAGAAGATAATTCTGTCCTAACAGTCCAAGTCCCTCTCTCCTGTTGGTGTACAAGATTTAGCTGTTTTGAGCTGCCTGGGTGTCTAGTGCAAATGAAGGAGTATCTGTTAAGATTACTCCAGTCTTCAATTACAGTGTCCTTCTCCAAGAAATTGTTTAAAAGACATGCTGGATTGGAACAGGATGCCAGGGTCTTAGCAGCAGAGGGAAGTGTGAAGTAGCACTCTGCTCAGAATGTTTTTTGATGCTAGCAAAACAACTAAAAGCTTCATAAGGATTTAAGTGGAAACACCTCTGGCTTAAAGCTCATCATCTTCATTTTTGAAGGGTGTGTATATGTACATGCATGTGTCTGGTGAAGCATGGAGGAGAGAGTATGCCAACTGATGGAGTTGAGAACTAGGCTGTGGTACTCACCTCTGCAAAATACCTGCTGCTTTTGGATAGCTGAACTGAATCTGCAGAATAATCAAGCTGCTATAGTCATCCATGTTTTAAAAGGCAAGTTTTTGTCCCTAGGTAGCTGAGGAGGTGCATATATTTACTGAAAAATAGATAGTGTTCTTCTATGTGTCTGTGTAATGATTAGGACATAAAAATAATAAATACTCCCTAGCTTTCATTAGACCACAGTGCAATAAGTGCCCTAAGGACAACCTGTCTTTTGTTAATTTGCTAATTGAATATCACTGAATTTCAAATGCTGTACAAAGATAAGTAAGTCTACATCATCACATTCAGAAATACCTGAAGGTAGTGGCTGGTGTAGTTTTCTGAAGCTGTTATCTTGCTTGAACATGTGACTTGCAGGTGTTTCCTCTTGAAGTTTACATCTTCATTGCCAATTCAGTATGGTCCATATAAAATTCTTGGACCATTATTTAAAAATGTTTATTCTCTGTGCTTTTCACTATGGCTGTTATCAGTAGTACCTTTATTATCTAGACTCATACAATGAAATTCAAGTTATCCTGCTCTCACACATCCCAGCTTGGGCCAAGTCCAGCCCTGCCTTTGTCCCGCAACAGATGCACCACTTTGCATTCTCATCTGCTCCCTCTAAGACTGTTTTTCCTCTTCCTCCCACCCCAAATCTCTTCACAGTGACATGAACCACCAGCGCATCCTTCATCTCAGTAATGACAGACACTTGACAGTTTCCCATCTCAGCTTGTGACCACATCTGTATTTTCTTATGTAATCCCTCATAAGCATTCTGCTAGTCTCGTCTGTCTCGATCATTATACATATGCCATATCTGAATGGCTCCTGTGAGTGCAGTCATCCAAAATGGATTCAGAATTCTGTGAGAAAGCCTGTTTTCTTTGCTAATGTCACTGGCGTTTTTTCCTGCTCCCTTCTTGGCCTGGAAATATGCTCTTGTGTTTCATAATTTGTTTGTTAGGGACAGAGATGAAATTCACTGCTTATTTCAGCAGGTCCTTATTCTGTTTCTGAGATGTGAAAAGAGACCAATAAAGACATCCTCTCCTAATAATAGTCCTTGTGTTTGAGATGGCTTGTGTCTCAATACGAGAGTTAAGAAGTTTGTCCAACGAGTATGGTTTGTAGCTTGGAAAGTCACAATTATATTTGATTACTTCTTGTACTGAGTGAGGTGCAGGTTGAAAGGATAAATTTTATAAGACGTGTCAATGAAGGTGGGAAGTCACTTGCAGATAAAGGTAACTGATTCCCTTGAGTGGCCGGGATAAAAGATTGGCTCTATACCTTTGATGTCAAAGAAATAAGTATCACGTAGCTTGAAAATTCACGCACAGAAAAGGTAGAAGTGCAACATCTGGATGATTCTACCAATGGCCCCCAAAAGACCTTTATTCTTCGTCAGGTAACCTTGCCCACAGGTTGGTTGTGATGATGATAATTTTGTAGCTTTTTAGGTGAACCGCTATTTCTGAGCATGACTAGATAGAGGGTTCCTGGTTTTGCCTGCTGCTGTCTGGCAGGTATGCATTATAGTTTTCCCAAAACCTAACAGAAATGGACAGTTTACATTAGGTCTCATACAAATGTAGACTACCCACCTAGAAGAGATCATCCAGAGACAAGACAGCTGGATGGTGAGGGAAGGGTTGAGAATGTACAAGCCGAGTGAGCAAAGAGGTGGTAAAGGTGGTGTGTTAGAACCATGATTTATCTTGGGGGAAGCAGGAATAGTGTAATGGAAAGAGGAGGGAGTGAATAGGGGTGACGGGGAAATGCTGAGAGGAAAGTGTGGAGTGAATTAGGTGAGAGAAGACGGGTAGAAGTTTGGAGCAAACAGCAAAAATCTGAACATCTGAGAAAAACATTTAAGTGTTTCAGAGTGTGGGTGGAGGAGGGAGTTTGAGTTGTAGTGTGCAAGGGTGCACTGAAGTGAGGGAAATCTTAACATGTTTGGGGCACAGCATAGTCACGTGAAAAGGGCATTATGTGCCTGCAAGTATCATTCCTAGGTGACCTGCACCATAGTTAATACCCTTATTTTAGTGTTCACCCTCGCACTACTACTCTTTGCCCCCACCTTGCTGTGGTCTCTGGCACAGCTCTGAAATTCTGTGTGGCAAACTGCTCAGTTAGTTCTCATAGCAACATTTTTTTTGCCAGTGGTTTAACACGTGGTGGTTTCCAGGCCCTTCAAGGCTTTTCTATATGTTTTGAGGTTTAGTTCTAGCAACACGACTGTTAGCAATAAACAAAGCTGGCTTGGAGTTAAACAGATTTGTCTTCAGGCATTGGCATCCTTTCCTTTGATGTGTTGGTGTTGCTGGGTAAACAGTCTCTGAGGTTATTAGGAGAGGCAGAGTCTTAATTGTATCTGTGCTTTGTTTTTAAGTTGTTAGATACTGGCTGACCAGGGCATGGCTGCAGGCTGTGAACCTGCCATCAAACTGGCTCTTGGTCCCTTTTTAACCACATCCCATAACAATTCCTAAGGGCCTGAGACCAAATTAAAATTGTCTGTGGCTTCATTCAAAGATGTTGTGGGTATGCTTTTCACTTTTTGTGGCTGTGTGGCGCCATGAGCATAATGCTGTAAAATTCAACCTATCCTGAAACCCATGTAATTTCTATGCTTATTTAGTGGTTGCTATAATTTGCCTTGTGAAATACACAAGGTTCCTGTGATGGGGTGCACAGGACAAAGGTTAATTTTGTGCTAGCAATGAGTACAGCACTGTGGACCAGCAGCTAATACACAGAGGCTCCTGTTGATGTACAAACTATCTTAGCAATGTGGATTGATTTTTCTTGGTTGGTTGAGCTGAAATTTATTTTTCAGTCATCTGCCCTTATGGGACCTTGTATTATTTGTACTGTATCATCATTGTATTTGAGCTCTCCTCATTACAGTAATAGCCATGCCTCTTGAGACTGCCTGGTCTTCTCCTTTTCAAGACTGTAGCAAAGTCTGTCAAGATAGGTGAGTTGTGTGGAGGAAGACTGGTTGGCTGATTTGTTAGTAGAATATATTTGTGGGATAAAAGGGATTTCAGGAGAAGCATTTTTTTTTTTTTAAGAGAATGTTTTTTATGGTGGAAAAGCTTTTGTTTTCAGTGTTTGGAAGCTATTACATATGCCTTTAAAGAAAGGAAGATGCTGGTACTCTTTCCTTGTTTTTCAAGGCATACATTGAACAGTGGCTTTGAGGGAGCCACATATTCTCCAACTTTTTTTTTTTCCCCTCGGTTAATCAACAGCTAAGATAACTTCTGCTCTTTATATAGTTTCTGAAATGATGCCAACCTACTGATGCTTGTTCAACAGTTACACTGTTTGAACAAGACATTGTTATCTCTTGGTGGCAAGTCAGTGACAACAGGGTAAAAAGGTTTATCAGAGGAAACAGGGGGAGGAGGGATGTGACAGATGTACCTGCAAAGGAAGAAAATTAAAGTAGATGAAGAAAATACACTTAAGAAAAAAAAAAAGAAGAAAGAAAATCATTCATTTGATGAACATTCTTTCACCAGAAGTAAATGAGAAATGTAAATAACATCATTAGATAAAACACCAATGGTGGTAGATAATACAACTTAATAACTCTACTTAATACGGCTTTAAATTAACAGCAAGTCTCAGACAGAAAGCATGGGCCTTTCATATGTTCTTTATATTATAACAAAAACACATTTAGTTAACATTTTCTAAGATTAGAAAATATTCATAAAAATAAGTGGGTTTGAAATTGATAGTGAGAAAGTTCACCACATCTTGCAAATGAATGACTGAGCAAAGAAAACCTCATTTGTCATTTGGCAGTTTTGTATCAGAGCCCAGTTTGGAGAACCTGTTAAATCTAGAAAACGTTGAGACCTTACTACAGCAGAGGACCTCCTCTTAAGTCATCATACATGTAAGTAACAGGGTGTATTTCATTTGGGGCTGGAATTGTGTGCTACAGGAATGTCAATTTAAGCCTTACCCAGCCATATAATTCCCACAATATTAAGGGTTATATGTTACCCTATATTGAGCACCAGCAGCCTGCAGTCCAGTTACACATGCATTCTTCCTCCGTGAAGAACTTGCAACAGGTTACTCTTTGAAATGGGAAGTTGTTTTTTTTTTCTCTCAGCATTGAAATCTGGGTTTCAATTTTCAATGCAGTGGTGGAAATAATTTTCCAACTACAGAGCAGTCATGCTGTGATTATGCTTTATGTTCATCATAGGCGTTAAATCATACAGCCATCAGGCATGCTGAAAATTGTTATTGTGCAAATATAATGAAATTATTTTGGGGGCAATTGGGATATCTCAGTTTCAGGTGGTCCAGTTTCAAAAGTGACTTCCTGATCGTCCAGCATATTTTAAGATTTCTCAATTGGTGCACTTAAATTTTCTGTGCACCTAAAATCAGTAGCTGCTTTTGGTATCTCAATTTAAACACATTTATCCAGAGAAACTCTGTAATGTGCCCTTGGTAGGTGTTTCAGTGTGTAGAAGGCAGAAAGGGGAGAGAGAAGGGAGGGAGATGCCCTCTTTCTAGTTCTATGTCTGTCTAGAATATTTAATCTCTCTAAACTCTAGAGCTTTAGAGACACCTATCTAAACTGTAGAGGTTTTCTGTGGTACAAGTAAAGCTTGTGTGAGTTTTGTCGCTCAAGAAATACAATTTATGTGTATTTCACTCAATTTAAATACAGAAACACATCTAAAGACTGCAAAAATTTCTGAGCCAGGCCGGTAGGGTAGTTTATGAATGTACAAAGGAGAGCACTCCTTCTGCATTTGTGTAAGAAACTCGGGAACAAATTGGACAATACTTCATTTGCATGTCCACTGAATAACATGGAAAGAGAGGGAGACTCCCGGAAAAAAACAGCCTATAACAAGCTTAGAAATGCTTGCCTGATCTCTGGGCTGCGTGTCAGCTAATTTGAAGCTGCAATGACAGTGGACTTCCTTGGATTAGAGAATAAGAAAGGAGGGGAAAGTCCTTAAGACTTGGGCACTTTCTTTGCCTCCTATGTTTGCATCAGTGAATTGGGCCTTATTCAAGCCAAGGAATCAGTTTTACAAAGCCATATCCTGACAGGAGAAAATCTTGCTAGGATTTGCCTTTGCGATTAGAAAAAATTGGACTTTGAGACTGAAACTAAAAATACCAGGTAAAGATAATGACAGGATATTTGGTTGTGCAGGTTAGGGTGGGGGTTTGACAATTATTTGCAATGCCTTACCTGGAAGTTCTTAATCTTTAAACTCTGTTGAGTAAAATCCACGGTTTCTGAGGTGTTTGACTGTTCCCTTCCCCATTGGGAAGTAGAGGCACCTGTTTAATTTATAAAAGCTCTATCAGATTAATTTGGCGGGGGGGGTGGAGGGGGCAGATTCCACAAGATTCAGTGCACGTGGTTTTCAAAATGCTTTGAAAGCTATTTTAGGAGTGGTGATACCAGAACTCACATATATAGAGGGAAGCATCCTTTGGGTGTAAACCAGTGTCCCTGTGGCAAGCACTAAGAAGTATATGAAGAATGTCTATGTCTCTAAGAAACAATCTCAGTCATTTTGCTGATCTTTTGTTTATGCTGTGAGAGAATATTATTTCTTGAGAAGCATAGTTGTAGCTTAATTGTATGATAATTGGAATTTAAATACCCATCATAAGTATAGCTCATTTATTTGCACTTCTGAAAGTGGAGGTTGGCATTGTATGCAATGCTGGAGAAGGCAAACAGGAAGCCGCAAAACACCTATTCCTTGTTCTGTCTAGAGAATAAGGAATTTGCCCTTTCTACAGTTGTACTGTGATCAATGGGAGATAGGCCAGACTATAAATGATGGAACAAAGCATTACATGGTCAGTTTTATTGTTTCTCCAAGCTCTCTCATTGGTGATCTGGGGTCATTTTGCAAAGACAAAAATTTGATTAGTTCAGTTTAAAGGAAGAGTCAAGCCATCATGGATTCAGCAGGAGATGTCATGAAAAGTTCAAAGGGTAGGTGAAAATAATGGCATTTGCCTCCCGGTGCTGGGAAGACAAAATTCATGTAGGCCAAGGGACAGGGCTTCTCATCATGTGGGTGTCACTTCCAAATACCAGGATTGTGAGACTGCACAATGCTTAAGGTACATAAAGTACTTGCAGCCTTTCAGTACTTAAAGAGGGCTCATAAGAAAGATGGGGACAGACTTTTTAGTAGGGCCTGTTGCGACAGGAGAAGGGGTAATGGTTTTAAACTAAAAGAGGGTAGATTCAGACTAGAGATAAGGAAGAAATTTTTTACAATGAGGGTGGTGAAGCACTGGAACAGGTTGCCCAGCGAGGTGGTAGATGCCCCATCCCTGGAAACATTCAAGGCCAGGCTGGACGGGGCTCTGAGCAACCTGATCTAGTTGAAGATGGCCCTGCTCATTGCAGGGGGGTTGGACTAGCTGACCTTTAAAGGTCCCTTCCAACCCAAACTATTCCATGATTCTATGATAAAGGCCATATAAGGGAGGAAAGTTTCATGTAAAAGCAGATCCAAACCAGTCCGTGTTATGGTTAAGGGATCTGAGTATTTCTAAACATACCTTGTTCAAGCACTTAGGACTCCACCTCCTGCTGCAAGTTTCTGTTTCTTAGGCTTCTATCAAAATATTTAAGTCAGTGAAGGCTAACTTCTATGTGACTCGCTGCTATTGATTTAAAAATCAAATAGATAGAAATAAGATACGTATGCCAAAGACCTCATGATTTGAAATGAAAGACAATTAAAAGCTGATGATTTGAGCTAAAGCTATTAGAAGGGACTTATGCTCTAATCAATCTACGTATCTTGTTTCTGTTAAGCTTTTTCCTAATATAATGGAACAAACTTTTGTTTCTTATTCCTCTCTGACCTTTCCTCAAAGTCAGGACTGTAAGTGTTGCTTTAAGTGCAATCATTTCTTGTCTGGACAGTCAAATATCAATGCAATGTTGAGAACCTTAAGCTTTTAAATGTGTCAGTGGTTTGTCTCTCTCTTTTTTTTTTTTTTTAGTATTTGGCAGTTGGAATCATACTTGTCTGTATGTTTTTTATGGTGCTGTCATCTTTTCAGTGTTCTCTGTGATGGTATGGTAACTCCTAATCTATAGGCAAAATGCTTGATTGCAGGAGTCTCAGGTTGTGAACATGTGGGATCTCTCAAATTAAGTTAAATAGACTCTTAGGGGAATCTCAGGAAGAAGGCACGCTGTGGTTTGTGGTAAGATATGAGCAGTGGTATAGCTGTTGAGGGTGTGGGCTGTACAACTGCAATGGATTGGGCCACCGCTGCTCTGTCTTGGCTCCAGGTGAAGGCTGGCGTCTAAGGCAACACTAATGTGGCTGCTTTTATCAGCCTGAGACCTCCTGTTTCCCGGTTAGTTCAAGGGAGGCTACAAAGCTGAGGGAAGTGCAGAATTCCCATATTATTCCTTGCATCAGACCCTGTGCTTACCTTACCCTTACCTGGTGTGAACCAGAGAAGTTCATAGGTAAAGGGGTGGAGGGGCACTGTGGTGTGCCATCTCTGGGAGCAGGTTTAAGCTGGTGATCTTGGACCCTTGTTATTAAAAGAGAGGGTTCAATTTTTTTTTTTTTTTTAAATGAAAATGCAGATATTAGCATGTCCTATGGGTTCACTTTAAACAAGAGGCCACTGAACTAGACATGAAAACCAGCTCAAATGTGTAAGAGCTTGCAGGTTGCAATACTGTAGAGAAATGATGTTAAAGAGAAGGGACTAATTTTATAGACTGGGAAAGTAACAGAGTTTTTTCTAGGTGGGCTTTTTTTCCCCCCTACATTTTTTTTTTTCATCCACTTTTTAGCAAATCTTAAGTTTTATAATGAAATGTAGTAGGTTTGTGTGCTTTGAAAGGACCCAGTTTCTACCTTGTAACAACTTGGCTGTTACTCAAGAGTGGAGGATTCCAGCCGGTCACTGCTGTTTGAAAAGATTGTTTAACGGTGTGCCACCTCTTTCATGTGACATCTGCACTATTTTAATTTACTTTTTAAAAATATTCTTGTGCATTGTTTGGCTGCAGGGGGGGTGGTATCTTGACTGTGCCCTGGAAATGAAGAATTTACTTCAAATGTGCTTTGATGGAAGATCGACTCTGCAACTGCTGTGGTTTCTGTCTGTCTGCTGCAGAAGGTGCTCTATGCACCCTGAGTGCTGTCATTCCTGACAACACAATGTTCATATTATCTGCACCCTCCGTAACTGGGATCTTTTTTTGAGAGTGTGTGGGTCAAGCAAGAACTTGGGTACTTTCCTCCTCCTTTTGTCTAATTACCTGTGCCAAGTACATGCTTAAGGAAGACTGGAAGTCACATCACTACCCAAATCTATGGCCATGAGATCAAAAACAAATGGGAAACAACAACCAAATAAAGCAAAGCTCAAGATGGAAAGGAGGTAGAATTGCAGCAGCAGTGAAGATAAAGCATAAAATTATGGCAAATATATAAAGCTGGCGGGAGAGATTTATAGCCATTGAGGTGCTTTGAAAGGAACATAATGACAGGCAAAAAAAGGCTTTTGCTGGAAGACTGATTCTTTTTGCTTCACTTTCTATCAAGAGGAAAACTAGCTGGAGGGAGGCTTTCCAGGATGGAGATCAGACAAAAGATAAACAGGTAGGAGGCAGTGGAAGGGGGAAAGTAGAAAGAGTCTTCCTGCTTGTGGTTGATTTTGTTAATAAAAGAAGAAACAACAAGCAAAAGAGACCAGGAACTAGTTGATAGGTGGATGCACAGCTCTTCTGAAGATGGTTTAGTGCCAAAGTATGGATTGTCTAGTGCACTTAACCTTACCCAGAGGCATGCTCTTTCCAAACCTTGACTGTCTGCCTTAGTTACTGACTCGGTACTGATGCAATATGCTTGTCTGCACCCCTGTGGACTCTCCCTTCAGCACTGGTTTCATTCCGTTCTTTCAGCTTTCTCTCTGTGAAGACTTTCCCATCAGAGTTCAGAATTACTTGACTATATGGATGGTGATTTCTGCCCTTGACCTCAGAACTGTTTGACCAAAGTCTTACTAAAAGCCTGTGTCCTATAAAACAAGGGGCATAACTGTGTCCTCCTCTGAAGGAGCTTCCTCATAAGCCAAGTTGAACACATTTGCACAGGCCAGGCTCTGTGCATGTATACAGCCCTGCCCAGAGCTTTTCTGAAAAATCCAGTCCTCTTCATGTTCAGTCCACCCTTCTGTGCCTGTGGACAGGAGGACATGAAGGACACATCCTCCCGAGGGTAGAGGATTTACTGCATGTGTATAGTAAACCCTGAAATAAAACTGTTCCTGAAATAGAAAGCTGGCCCTGCATGCATTCTTCAAATGTGTAGCAAATACAAGAAAAATGGACTTTCTGCAGGATTGCTTTCATGCACAAGACATCTACTCCATGCCTGTGCCATGGCAGGCAGTGGAGGGGAGGGAAGAGGAGCTGGGGGGGGTCTTGAAAGAGAACACAGCTACAGGGGAACAGGCTATTTGGGGCAGTGCTGCAGGGTGAACATTAATTCAGCAAGTCCCAGCAAGTTGCAGGTAGGCTTGTGGCTCATCTTCAGATCACCTGCGTTCTAGTGCTGTTCAATAACAAAAGGTCTCTGGCCAGGTGGAAACGATCTTCTACAAGACTCTAATCTGAGACACTACAGGCTTGGCTTTCAGAGATGCCAACTACTTCTGTCTCCTCTTAAGCCCGAGTTGCAGTGTCACATGCTCATTTATAATAGGGCCTCAAATTATTGAAGAAAGTTTGATTTCTCATAAATGGCAGACCCGCATTTCAGCAGGTATTTTGCGAGTCTAGTGAGCCTAAATCAAGGCAGTGTGGATTAACCTGTCCCTCTAATTTTCCAGCTCACTATTGGAGGGCGTTTGTCAATCTAAAACTCTTACAGCCTGCAAAATATTGTCTTTTATTAAAACTCCTTTGAAATCCTTATCCATTATCTTGGCATTTTGCAGAAGGTATGACTATGTCCCAAAGTATGGTTGAACAACACCATTAAATGGATGACAACTTCCAATCCTCTTCAGTAAGTAATGGTTCAATTTCTCTGAGGGTTTTTTTTTTTTTTCCCCCCCTCTTTCCATTTGATATCTCGGGCCAGAGAGCAGTATACATTCCTACCAATCTGAATTTAAATGAAGCAGGCAGCTAACTTTGATTTGCTTCTGTTCCTTCCCATCTACACAAACTGGCTTGCATTAATCTTATTAATAAAAATGGCATTAAAATTAACAAGTTTTAAAAGGCACATGACAGTGATATTACCCACCAAGTTACAAGTCATTGTGCATGCATATTAATTACAAATTGTCTAAGATTTCAGTAAAAGCTCAAAGGAATGACATTTTTCCCTGTATGTTGTTTTTAATTTGGAAAGCTCCCTTGTAATGCAAGATGTATCCTGTCCTAATGCGGCTCTCTAGTCACAGCATGGTTTAATTTTGATAGATGACCCCCAAATGCTTTAAATCCACTAAGATTTGCAGTAATTAGAATGATTTTTTTTTTAATACTTTGTTTCCTGAACTATCCATGGTGACATCCATCTATCATCAGATGGATTTGTTTACTCATTCCCCTTCCAAAAAAATGAAAAATCAAGTAATTTGTATTGAGAGCTTATCTTTGTTGCTACATGGTGGAGGGAGCGTGTTATAATTTATCTCACTCCAGTCACTGCTCCCTTTTTTTGAGGGATTGTGCTCTGAAGAAGTGCACATTTTTCAGAAATGTTCAAAGCCCCCTCCTTCCCTAATCTCCAAGTAGTAGCACTGCCCCACTAGGAGTGCAAAAAAGTCACCTCATCCATTCCGAGTGCCTGCCCATGGGCAATATTTTCCTCTGTTCCATGTTCCCCACTGCATTTTCTTTTTATTGTGATGCTTCCTTGCAGATGGAAATCTAGTGTATATTTTCAGTGCAAAATATTTATTAACAGTGGTTGTACAAAACAAGAAAAAGTGTTGAGGCTGTGAATCATGGAATCATAGAATACTTTGGGTTGGAAGGGACCTTGAGAGATCATCGAGCCCAAGCCCCCTGCAGTAAGCAGGGATTGAACCTGTGAACTTGGAGTTATTAGCACCATGCTCTAACCAACTGATCTCCTATCATCTCCCCAAAACCTGTCCTTTTCTGTCCTCCTCATCTCATTCCTTGTCCGTCCTTTGCAGAGCAGCACATCCTTTGTCAGTAGCATTTCACTATCTTGCTGATGGTTGCTACTGCTTACTCAGCCGCTTTCCCTGTCCTGTGTTGTTTTCTCTTTCCCCAGCCTTCCTTTTCTTTCAAGTCTGAATTTGCATGTTTAGTCTGCTCTTTCAGGTCTCTGCTCTCTCCTGCCCTTCCCCCCTCCTCAGCTTTTCTGTAGGTTTCAGATCTCTCCCTTATTTTCTGGAATGCATTTCCTCCTCCTTTGCTTTTTGTCACCTGCACCCCTTTGCTCTCTGATGTGTCTGATGACGTTGCTCTGTAGCATTTCCTCCCATCTTCCCTTTGAAGCCTCCCTTTACATGGTTTCCTCCTTGTCCCTGACCCCCAGCCACCGCGGCGCAGCCGGATGAGTACCAAAGGGTAGGATGCTTTCATGCTGTCGTGCAAAGCAACGGGCTGCTTGCCCTCAAATGCACGGCAGCTTTAGCAACGCTTTAGTGCAGGGAGAGGCAGGAAAGCAAAGAGGAGCGCAGCTGGCAGTTAAGTAATAGCTGCCAGCCGCAGAGGAAGCAGCAATAACCTTGCCTTACAGGGCAGGGTGGCTAGAGGAGCAGGCTGTAATCCAACACATGCCTCTTTCTGGCAGACGCATGTGAGGGAGACCTGGAGCTCCATCAGACGGTGGGACTGATGTGGGAGATGCTAAGCGTAGCCCGGAGTGCTATGGAAGCGCTCTTGCCTTCCCACAGGCACGACGGTGGCGGGGCTTTTGCTCGTTCATGGCTGGTTTTACCCGTTATTTAAGAGGTGACAAAACCCCACCCCAGCAAAACAAGATGGCAAGTCTGTACCACCACTTACCAGTGTCTGGATTTAGGCGCTGAGCCCAGGAGGATCCTGACTTGAATAACTGGGGAAAAAAATGTTTCCTTCCTGGGCAGGTTAATAATCAGATCATATTAACAAGTAAAATTTGATTAGGCTTCTGATTAGGAAAGAGTAAGCCAGGAGTTTGAAGCTTGTTGTGTCAACAGAATAGATTAGCTTCAGTCTGACGTTCTGCTTTCAGTAAGAAACTGGTAATAAAATTATAGCGTCTGACTTCCTCGTGAGGTTCTGAACATGATACAGGGCTTTGAGACAATTGCTAAATAGCATAGGATATGCACTGGGACTTAGTCAGCAACCAGGCGGAAGACTATCAAATCATTTAATCTCAATAAAAAATGATAGTAAGGAAGGAGGGAAATCTTTGCCTTTAATGAATGAGGTACAACTCGTATGTTTGGAAAAAATCTGGTAGGTTGCTGTCATTTGCCTGAGGTGACCACACAGGAGGGCAGATGTCCCAGCTGAAGGGCCCCGAGCTCACCGTTGTCCAAGGCTTTATTCTGCAGGATACAGGAACATGAAAGATGGCTGAGCCATCACAGATTGCAGCCCAGTCCAATGCAGACAACATTCCGACCAGTTCTGGCAGTTGAACCTTTTTATTGGAAAGTGTTAAAGTAAGCAATGGCACCAGCGCCTTGTGAGCAGGCGAATTACATGCACGAAGCAACTGCCAACATAATGTTACTTGGAATGGTAACGGAGTTTGGGTTTTCACTGAGAACAGATTTGAGAAGAAAAGGAGAAAATAATTCTTGTAGGCTTTTTTGTTGAGCCTGGGTACTTTCAGCCAGGACTTAGAAACGGCTAGCAGACCTCCACATACTAAACTGTTGTCATTTTGCCATTCAAACCAGTGTCACAGGAATTCGGTGTATCAACTGTTAAAACCATATTGTAAATGCCTAACGTATTTAGAAATATAAATAATGCTTAGCTTACTTTTCTCATCAGAATAGGATCCGGTGACAGCGTGATTAATCATAGGCTGTTCAGCATCGGTAGGGGGAAAAGAAACCTATTAACGCTGCCTTGCTCTCCAGGTGCTGAGATTGTACTGGAAGGAAATGATCTCTGACGTGAGGGAAGACGGACTGCTAATTCAAAAAAGCAAAATTCCACCTGCTGTCAAGAATGATTAGGGATCAGAACGGTATGTTTGTGATGATTGCTTGATCTTGGTGGCTAATAAAGTTAACTGTCTACAGTCAACCCCCCCTTGAAGTTAACTGTGGTATTTTACATTGTACCTCAAACTTTCCCCTGCCCCAGATATGTCCAAGCGGGGCAGTTCCTCCTTCAGAGCATGCTCACCCACACTAGCTCAAGTACCAGCCAGAAGTGTGAGAAGGGTGAACATTGCTCTCTGCTCAAAGCAGTAAGCTCTGCTTCTGCTGGTTACTTCAGGCACTGGTGCCACTGGCTTTGGATGCTCTGTCTACACGGTGCTTTGCTTTGCTGCATACCTGGCATAGTTAGCCATGCTCTGTCAGCTTTATTTGGGGGCAAGGGGATGGGAGCAAAGCAACATGTCTGCTACTTCTTTAAATGTCAGCACTGTGGATATAAATCAACTCCTTTTCCATGCTACATTACAGCTAAGCTACCTCTGTCTATTGCACAAATGATTCATTTGTCTGTGACCTCTATGGATTTTGTCCTCCCTGAGATCACTTTGAGTTAACCTATGGGAAGGAGCAAGATTCCCTGCTGGAATAACGGGTCTTGTATTCCAAGGTGTCTGCAGGAAACCTGCAGATGGTCCGAAGCACCCATCAAGGGCAATGCTTTGTAGTCCATCAGCTAAGAGAGAGCGGGATGGTGTATGTGAACGGAAAGAGTCTGGAAAAACAAGTTGCTGTCACGTGCACACTCTTCGTGCAGAAAATAGGCAAGTGCTTGTACTTAACTGGAACCAGGTAGTGGTATCAAGGCTCGAGTAGAGTGATTTGTCTTAGAGGGCAGGTAAGCTAAGGGTAACCGGTGTAATCCAGAGAGCTGTAGGGGAGTTTGTCTTGCAAGGCCACCCTCAGTTAGGTAACTGTGTCAGTAATACCAGATAAAGCTGAGATTGCTTCAGTACTGATACATCTACCCAAATTCAGTGGTTTCGGTATCAGAATTGGGACCAATGGAGAAGAAGTAACTAGAAGCAGGTTGTCCATTTGGGAGGAGACTAGCTGGAGAAAAGGAGGTACAAGGAGGGGCAAAAAGGTGGGTCCAGAAATGGAAAAATGGAAAATAAGATAAAGATCAGGTAAAGAACAAAGGAGGGCAGATTTTCCAGCAGTAAGAGTATGAACTTTTACAGATGGTGGTGTAGCTGTCCCACTGGCCCAAGGCCACCAGCATGCCAGAGGGAACCCCTTGGGGCAACTACCCATCAGGTCTGCCTTGGAAAGGCCTGGTTTAGGAAGGGTAGAGCCAAGAGGGATAACTTGCACCTTAACGCTAAATGGTGTGGGGAGAGAAGGGTGACAGATCTGTGTTTCAGTAGTAGTCGCGTGTGGTTAATGGGATTTAACAGTGACAAACAGTAGCTTTGTAGCGGTGTGTAACAGCAAGCCAAATAATGTAAATTGATAACAGTAGTCTGTTTATTAGTTAATTAGGTTATTTGATTTATTATTAGTAATAAGTTGATGAATCAATAAGCATTATAGTCCCAATCAGTTATGTCTCAAGCCTGCAATGTAAAGGAGGAGAGTCAGGCCCCGAGGCAACAACCTAGCAGGTAATTCTTCTGAAATTAGACCTTGCATGACTGTGTCCCTGTAGAACCCGAGACAGTAAAGAAGTGCTGTAAACATATCTTAAATACCAGTCTGATTCATCCTTAGCATAGGCTGTCTTCCATAGTAGTCTACGATCTTTTGAGTTCCTCCTTAAAGGTGATGTATTTAATTTAAAAGCTCTTTTATTCCCAGTTGTAGTTCATTAGTTCCTACATGGTCAAAATTGTCTTGGTCTCTCACGTGTCCTGGTAACTATTGTGGTTTCAGTTAGTTTCAGATTATGGTACCCGTTTCGGAGTGAGAGCGGGTTGCAAATTTTTACTTGGAACTTTATAATCAGCTTTCCAAATCTGTTTGGATACTTTATAGCTGCCATCGCAGACAGGATTTTTTTTTCTGGGTAGCCCGTTATTTTTACTTCCTGTGAAATTTACAGATGTTGTTTTAGTTTCTTTTTGAGAAAATTCTCATTCCTGATTTAATTTCCTTTGAATCTTTTCTAATGATTCTTGGTCAGCTTCAACGTCCTATGAGTCATTTCATTATTTGTTTCATCTCGGTTCCTTGGTTCCTGACAGTTTCTCTCTTACCACCTCTGTCCTGCCGTGTTAGTTTTTGAATTAGCCAGAATTCAGTGGTTTTCCCATGTGGGTGAGCATCAGTAATGCATAATGGGTGTGCTGTTTGTGCTATCTGCGCACCAAAATTCTCTTCAGGATGGTGGAAACAGAGAGGCTGCTTTCCCACTTAGAAATTCTCTCACCGTTGCTGTTTACTATTGCCACATTCACTGTTTTTTTGGGCCATGTCTCTTCCATATGCCAAGCCAGCAACAAATGGCCATGCCTCGTATTTCAAGTGGATTTATTAGGGATGGTGAGTAATGCATTTTTATGCCGGATTACTTATTATGCACGTCTTGTGTCAAGATCTAGTTGGATGAAAGAACTGAGTGCATTAAAATATCATTTGAGAAGGGTTTATTAGTTAATAATACCTTGAAATGCACTTGAATACTTTTCCTCATGTAAATTTATGTAAATGATTTTGCATTGAAAGCTAAATTATTATAATAAAGGCAGTATTATGTGTAGTGAGGAAGCTGAGCTGTTTGGGTTTGGTCACCATATCTCTTAGAGTTGAAGAGGCTCATCCTGTCCAGCCTGATTATTTTCACAGCTCACAATGAAAGGTTTTGTTTTGTTTGTTTTTTTTTTTTTTCTCTCAGTTCATCTCTGAACTCTGAGTTGAATTGTACTGGTTGGAGAAATGCAAATGTTTGAAAAGTTCTCTTGGTACCTACTGCTATGTTGAGGCTGGATTAGTGCTTCAATAAGTTCTGCTCCAGGTGCTTCTGCTGGTTCAGCCATTAGACCTTCCTTAAAACTTTGGAAGCAAAATATATCCTGCTTAATGCCAACTCTCTGCACGCTTTCTGTGACAGTTAAAGTTACTTTTCAGCGTTTAAATCTCTGTCCTGCAACTGGAACTAGATGGATTTGTTAATTTGTTGAATTTACTTCTGCCCAATACTATAGATTGCTCCCTCTCTAGAGCTATATAAAGAGATTTGATGGCTTCCTCCATTGGAGCTAAAGATGGCCACCACGGTCAGTGGCTTTATAAAGGATAGCTCTGACTGCCTTGGGATCCAGATCCATTCTGGGTGATAGTTATTAGCACCTTTGAGTGAGCGGAAACTTAGAAAAACATATACATAATGAGGAGAGAGCAAATGTTTGATTAAGCACTCCAGCGAGAGCAGTAGAGATAGCATTAAGATGGAGCACTGCACCTAAGGACTACATCCTTGGAGGGCAGTGACCACAGCAACATTGCCATCTCAGCTGCTTTTTTTGCCTTTTTTTTTTTTTCTTTTAAAGACTTGCACCTGAAAAAGATTTAGCTGTTGCTAAATGTAACTTAGTGAGTTATACTCCTATCTCCTGGCAATTTCACTCTTCCCTTCTCTCCCTCACCCCTTTTTTGAAGGACCAAATGACTGATTTTTCAGGCAGAGGCAGTGTGGAAGGAGGTGGTCCATGAATGTTACTTCCGCGAGAGCTTCTAACCACTGCTGGCTTTCATTGCTAAACTTGTACTTCTTTCCCCTGCCTATAATATGTGTAAAAAATTCAGTGAAAAAACTCTGTTGTTCCTGATAAATTTTGGATTAGGAAAATCTGGGACCCAGCACTGGGCAGAAGGCATGCAACAAAGCCGGACTGCACTGCAAAATGGATTACGTCAAGGTACACCAAGTGGGGGTTAGAAAGACATTGCACATACACAGAATTAAACTACTTTATGCCACACACTGGTAATCTTGCGAATTTTATCAGAAAGTCTGTCTGATCTGATTTCCATATCCTGTTTCTTTCTGTTTAGTAAGTGCAGTCTCTTTGGCCAGTTGTGTTTTGTCGTGTGTGCTTGCTTTCTTAAATTCATGACAATGAGTGTGATCTTTCTTTATTTGGAGCAATAAAAACAGAGAGTGCTTTTATATCAACATCACTGAAACTGAATTTGTGGAAATATACTGTCTATATGAGGTTTTGATTCTCTAATTCATTTCATTTCCTGAATTTAGATTCAATTATGTTCTTCCTTTTAAATGTATTCTGTTGTCCATGCTAGACTAGCTCTTCTTGTGACGGATGCAAATATTAATGAAATCTTGGCTCTGGTGTGCAGACATTATTGAACAGTTACAGCACAATCTGAATTTGTATTTGTTTTTTAGCTCTGGAGAAAAAAAAAAAGGATTAGGATGATGTGAGTTTGAGCTGAGAGAAGCATTGCTCCTGTTCTGGATTTGTGGTTGGCCTCTTTTAATGCAAGCTTTATTATATAGAGTTTTTCTGAGCGAGGTTGAATGTAGGTTTGTATTGTATTCCTAGAAAAAGTAAATGGGTGGAAATGACTGTATTTAAATAGAATTTAATCTGTTACTTCTTAGAGCAATAGGATGTTACTCCCCCCCTGCTCTCTCAAGGCCAGGGCTGGGTAGTGCGCAATAAATCCTTGCATCGCAACTACATGGACTGAAGTATGTGAAGAAAGATCACATCCTTAAACATAAGACTTGTGCTGGCCTTTCAGTACAAAGATTCCTTATGTTATTTATTTAACATTATTTCTAGTTGTATGAGTGACAGGAAAAGGGTTAGCCAAAAAAAAAAGAGTAAAAGGCTTAGGCACATTGGTGCTATAGGTACATGTTACGGTATTACAGTTGAGCCTTTGTGGTGTGGATTAGATTTTGTACAATTTTTCCAAAATGGGGAAACTCCAGGGGACTCCAGAACAATGACTATGAACATGTAGAAGCCCAAGCAGGGGAAGTCGGGTATATGTTTCTATTTTTGTTCCTGTTTCACAGCCCTTTTTCTGTTTATAGTTGTGTCAAACTGCTGGTATTTCTCTCAAGGTGCTTTGGCATTTCTGAACCAAACGTCCTACGGATAAACAAATGATGGCGAGGGCGGCAGAGAATCAATCTATACGGAACAGGAGACGGCGGGTTGGTTTGTTTGCAGCCCGTCTACCTCCCTTCCTGCCCTCCCTCTCTGGCCTTGCTCAGCACGGAATCATGCCAGCTTGAGGATGCTACCCTTTGCCAGAAGAGCATGGGAGCCCTTCAGGGGCTAGGAGAAGCACGTAAGTCGAAGTTACGTACCTCCTGCGTTCCCTCCATCTTCTTCTGCCTGGAGGAGAAATCTGTTTGAAAAACCTGTATTGGGCAATTCTTGGAAACAGCCACCTGGATGGAGATGCATTCTCGTCAAAACGCAACCCAGGAAACATTTGCACAGATGCGGTTGACACAGGAGGTCATGATCTCATTTCATATGTCACTGCTTAATCTTAGCTGAGCTAATTACATACATATGGCTGGCTAAACATGAAGTCAACAGGAAGGTATCCAGCTACATGTGGTACTACAAGTAAATCAGATTTAACTGCAACAGCCAGCAGCTGAGGATATTAGGTGAATATCGGATGTTCCCTGATGAAATTTATCTTAAAAAAAAAAAAAAAAAAAGGCAACAAATTTACTTTGATTCATTCATTGTCTGTCTCTATGGGCTGGTACCAATATGGATAAAACTCTTGTTAGTATCTCATAATGTTCAAGTAGCAATCAATGCAGAATTTAGAGTTACTTATTTGTACATATATTTCAAAACACGACAGAATGAAAACTCTCTGTCCAGGAAAAGGTGTACCACGTTGTCTAAACCATCTGTAGTGCTAGGTTGGTGTTGGCAACCCATGGCTAACACTCAGCCAATCGATCAGGTGTGCGCTGTTGTGCTGGTAAGCATTTAACACTGGGTAAGGAGGCTGTACTCCGGCACTCGGAACCAGTATAAAATGTCCCTGATGCTTTGCCTTTTGTTGTGTTGACCCTAAGTACTTTTTTTTTTTTTTTTTTTTTTTCAGAAGGGCTCACCTTCTGGCCACACTGCCATCACGTTTCTGTGCGAGTGGTTTAATAGTGGCTCGTGTCCACTGCAGCACAGCTACTGTTTTGGTATTATTGCTTCTGGGGACTGACTTAGAGAGCTGCTTGGGAAGCCCATGGGGGGGTATTTTTGCATGGTGCTGCCTTTGCAGCATGCAGACAAACCTGTTGGTTTGTTCCAAGCTCAGCAGCAGTTTCCTGTACAGCCATGAACAGATACCACGAACTGTCTTAATTTCCCAACCTTAAAGCAAGAGGATCGGCTCTCTCCCACTCCCCCCTTGCTGTGCTTTTAAACTGTTTGTGAGCAGAGATTTTTTTTTTTTTCTGAAATTGAACTCCAGAGTGGTGTACAAAATCAGATTTCAACAGGCCCCCTAAGATTCATTGCTAGGTTTTTTTTTTTTTTTAATCAGGTCACAAGTAGAGACCTGCATGATAAACTTTTGGAAGGTTTCATGTGCCTGCTGGCCATGTGCTTTTTTTTTCCTCTGCGTGAGTGCTTGTGCTTTTCAGGTCCTGACCCTCTGGTCCGCAAGAAGGCCCACACCCCCACACCGAGCCCCCCCAGACTTTGTGGGACTTCTGGTCCCAGCCAGGCTCTGTGGAAGCGTATTTGCAGGACGAGAGTCAGCGACAGGGCGAGCTCTAGGTAAGCGCCCGCCCTCGTGTTCGTATGTGTTCTCGTAAACTGAGATTTCAGACAAGTGAGTGAAGACATACTTCAGTTTTATTGTTGTTTAGGCATGGATAGAAACATTAATTCTTTTGCACTCTTGGTTCTTGAAACGTGCCTATAGTGAACTCGGAGCAGTGAAAAACCCAGCTCCTAGGATTGACGATTTAAAGTGCATAGGAGATCTAGCAGAATCCCAAAAGGCGAGGAGTTGTTTTTATTCCTTTTTCGTAGCTGTGGAAGTTGAAGGACTTTTTTTTTTTTTCTTCTCCTCTCCCCTGTATTCCCCAGACAGTGGTTTGAAAATTTTCAGCCCTTCCCTATGCTTCCCTTCTGATCTTTGGAGGTTTCTTCTCTGTGTTTAAGAACTAGTTGTAGTGCTATAAACAAAGACAGGTGATGTGCGCACACTCCTTCACAGGATTCTGTTACCACTTTTCCTGTTTAGAGTCACGCCCACTGCAGTTTGTTTTTTGTTAAAAAAATGTGTATCACTTGGCAGTGTTCTCGCACCCAAAGAAAAAGATATATTTGTATATAAAGTAACTTTTTTGAGTGTTCACGTTTTATTTTGGAAAACAGGTGTTTAAAAATTTTAGAATTTTTTTAACAAAATTCTAAAAAGAAAAAAATCACAATATTTACAGAGATAACAGAATGGCTTAGCCATGCAAAACAAATTACTTTGGTTTTTCCCCCATTTTACTTTGGTTTAAATATTGACCAAGATTGTAATTTTTTTCTTTTTGCCAAATAAAACAGTAACAAATCAAAGTTTAGAGGCATGTAACAGGATTTCCCTCTAATATTTTACACAGCATAGAGTTTATAGGACATCTTATGTATTTAATCCATGCCAATGCACTACAGGAAGCTTTTATTAAGACATCAGTCACTACTGCCCAGACATTTAACATTTTACAAATTTACAAGTAACAGTGTTTTCTTCCCCCTAAATAATGCAAAAGTGGCAAAATACATTTCCTAACGTCCATCTTTTTATTTATTTATTCATTTATTTATTTATTTATTTTTGCCTACCAGTCTATAAAAACTTACTTTTTCCCTGGATATCTGTAAATGGAAACCTGATGTTCTGCTTACTCTGCTGTTCCTCTTCATCAAAGCTGCCTGCTACTTTCTTCCAGAAACTAACCTTCCGCATAAGATGAAACTTCTCTCCCTTAAGTACAACTTTCTATTGGCCATTTACCCTAAAACATTTTCTTATCAGTACCATTCTGAAAATTCCCTCAAGCATAAAACATGTTTATAAAGTTACAAACTTGAATGTAACTAAAGATACATAGACATTTAATTGTTACAATTATATGTACTGTTTGATAAATTAGGTACCAGTTAAAAACACTAAAATTATCTCAAGGTGCATTCAATATCTGTAGCATAGTTAACAAAAACACACAAAAAATATATATATATTCTATTTTTGTGGGGAAAAAAAATGCAGCTTTGATATGAACGCTTTTTTAAAAAAGTTTCCAATTCTGACTGGTATCTTTTTGAAATGAAGAAAAGGTACAGTACTTTAAGGCAGCGGATAACACAAAGGAATCAAAATTAATCCAGAATTCCAGTTCCTTATCCTAATTCTAACATGAAAGACGACTGATAATGTATCAATAGAATGCGTGTCTTGCTCTAGAAGAAAAGGATTATTAGCCACTATCTGTACGTAGGCTAGCAATTTTTCATTGTGTTCCTTGCTCAATACCCAGCCTTCTCCGTGGAAACTCTTTATTCCCTTTCTGGCTGTTTAGCTTTGCATGGTTTTTTACATGTTCACTTTTATTAGCAATTTAGTTTATTCTTGTCACAGCTGTCACCCTTCCTCCTTACTGTGATTTCAAAGAACGAAAAAGGAGCTTGACATTTTCCTTTAAGACAATCTTACACTCTAGGTACTTGCTACAAAGCAGAGGCTTCACTGGTAACAATCAGAATTAGACACGTACCTGCTCAAAGGGTGTCGTAAAAACAATTGAAATAAAACCATTACACTATACATCAGATTAACAGCAACTCCCAGAACAAAGCCTTACAGTGTATAAAAATAGCTACGTAAAAAATTTACATAAAGGCAAACAAAAAGAAATTTTCAGTGCAGACATTTACAAAAAAATATTTCAAACAGAACACAACATGGTGACCTATTATCATGGCTGTTGCCAAAATTAGTTTGTGGGGTTTTTTTAGCTTGAGATAATTGTGTCTAAAATCCCTTTGAAAACTTGGTAGTATGATCTGTTTAATACTTGAACCATGAATAGCTGTCACTTCTTTGTATATGTTTAAATACAATCCACGTTCATGCTTCAATTGGTCTATATGTATTCTCTGAAAATATGAAAGATAAAGCCAGTTAAACATTTTTAAATATGTCAACCAAACTAACTACTCAGTATCTAACCTTCAAATAAACAGCTACATGAACGAATAGTCCTTTCTTCTGCTGTTCAGTGATGAGAATACTTTCTTTCATGATAAGAATAGATGTTGCAATATCGTTCCCAGTAAATCCAGTAAGTTTATCTGGTAAGTAATGGATTTATGGATACGCTTTCCTTTCTCTAGATCTACTGATCTGAAGAAATAAAATAATTAGAGTAAAAGATTGCACTGAAGACACACGATGTTATTTGAACTCCTATGTTCAATAAATACCCTTGGCTAACTTCAGCTCCATCTAACCACCTGAAATGGCAACACTGCAGAAGGTACCAGGTCCAGAAAAAAAATACAAACCAAGCCCTAACCAGAAAGATTATAGAATGTTCTCATAGAATTGCAGTGGAAATGCTGGGTATTTACACTGCAACTTTTTCAAGATCCAAATTTATTTTCCACTTTTAAATCGCTTATAGGGCATAATGTTGATATTCCCAATTCCATCTTTCAAACTAGTAAAACAGCGATATTGCTAGCAAAGTGCATACAGCAATGCTCCGCCTCTTTATAATCATTCTACCTAGTGAATTCTGCATATTTAGTGCAAAAATAGCACCTTTAAAATTTCAGACAATACTAACATAATGAAATTTTTAATCAGGAGAGCTGTCTTTATTTAAATAAGAAACTTTTTTAATCTAAATATGGAATGTGATAATTCCACTCTCAACGCACCACCACTGAACACTTACTACTCTAATTTTTAAGAACAGTTGATGGCTAACTCAAGACACCTCAGTATGGTTAGCTTGTTTCCACACTGTTGTGCTACCACGCTGTTAATTTAAAATGGCCTTAGCTGGTCAGAAAAATGGTCTAAAGCCCTACTTTGGGTACTATGGGGAGAGATGCAGCAGTGGCCCATTAACTGCAGCAGTGGTGGATATCGATGTGAACACCAGGTGGTGCTGTCGGTGCTTTGTATTGCTCCTGTAATTCCGAACAGAACTTCTGCATCTACCTAATTATTTGTCTACAGTTTATTTTATATAGGTCCCAGCTGGGGAAACTTTCATACCCGTTGCATTGTTACTAACTTAATATACAGTGTGTCTTTCCAGGATAAAATTGATAAGGGTACGAGTACGTGAAATCTTGAGTAAAATAATGATTTTGTTCTAAGGAAAGTATTATGCCTCTTGCAGTGATTATGAATAAAGCTGACCAAGGACTTAGAAACTGTTGCTTCCAGTGAGGGAAGAAGGTTCCTGTGAACATTTCAAGTCACAACTCAAAACCGCCTAAACTATACCTAAAAATACTCTTCATATACATACATACCTATATACGCACCCCTCCCCCGCAGTGATATATTATACAAATTTGTATTTTCATTTCCCCAAGTATGTGCATTACAATAAAGCAAAGTACTAAGTTATGTCTAAATGTCAGGCTTCTTTAATATGTGCGTATGCAGGTATGAATTCTTAACTGGCCCAGGGGCTTGAGTCTGTCTTTCCTAATACAACACTGCTCAAAATCACTCCACTGCCTAACCTCTGAAAGGTGAGCAGCAGACTCCAAGCTACCACTGCGATCCCTAGACACAGATCACTAGAGAGAAATGGTGGACAAAGAGATGCTAAATGCTGTGATATGAAAGACTTACCTGGAACGATGACTGACACATTTTGTCTCTTAAGTTTCAGATTTATGATTGTTTTCTTCTAGTTTTTTGTTTTCTTCTATATTTCCAAGATCTTTGTCTACATGTTTTGATGCTGTCCTATAATGAAAAATTAATGTCACTTTTACATGCCTACAGCATTTTGTTCCATCCTCACATTAACGACACTGTCTACTCCCCTCTCAGTAATACATAAAATTCTCACAGTTCTGGTCTGAGCAGAGCAATAGGCTTGCATATGTCTGTAAATAGACCAATAGCACCAGTTCCCCCCCCCTGGAGTTAGTACCACAGGAAGCATCGCAGCAGGGCTGTGTGATGTGTGTTTTACTTCTTGAGGAATTCAGAATCATTCTGAGCTAGCAGACATTTAGTAAGGTTAAACCAGTTGTACAGATCCATGTTTCTTGACAAATTAATTGTGTAGCTTGTTTCAACAAACAAGAGTTTGCTTTAAGGCGTACTAAAACGTTACAAGTGTGGCTAAGATATCTTGATCAACACAGCAATCTTTTGTGTACTTGTCGTAATTGACTTTCAGAGCCTGTGCCAAATGGAAGCTCTTTAACTGTGAAGAAATTAATGAAAATTCCGGCAACACCGAAAAAAACCCACTCTGGCTTCCAGATCTGTGCTGGCTATGACTGACAAGCTTTGGGTGAAGAAGAGATTGTGTAAATGTTTGGGGGGGGGGGGGGGAAGAGGTATGCCTCCTTTAAAATAGCAGGTCTTCCTTAATGCAAGTAGTGGAGATGAATTAATGACTTAAGTGCTTAGTTTAGCTTAGCACAATAAAACCACTAAGCCATTCATTTAATGTGCGAGAAGCCTCACTGTCTGCCAAGGTGAAGGATCCCTGCAGCGCTGCGATAACATTTTGAAGGCCACAATTTTTAAAATGTAAATGGCCAAATGTGTTTGAGTGGGACAAAGTAAATCCCTTGTGTCGAAGCAGATTATTGTATATGCATTTTCTCTATGGATAATTTGTTTCCCCTACAGAAAAGTAAAGCCTGTTGTGACAGATTTGTGCATATGCTCACCCTTGCTTCAGGGTAAAGACCCGTAGTGACACTGACTCGCAAAATACAATGAAGACACAGGTTAGCAAGATAGTGTGACATGTCACGCTGACACCATGCAGGTATGTACCTCCCAAAACCGCTGATCTGAGTATTTGCTAGCGGAGTGTTTCTGTGCGTGTCCTCCATCTGAGCAAAGGCTGCTAGCAGTGGCTAAGAACTCTGCGTGCCCTGAGTTGGGGGACCCTGGAGCAGTGCTGTTACGAGAGTACAGTTTAGCTCTTGTCTCAGAAGAGCTTCCGATGGGGTGCAAACACACCTAAACCTCAGCGCCTCTGGGAGTGCTGCCGAAATGCCGCTCTCTGGGCTGGGGAGCAGAGTAGAGTGCCCGGGGGGGGGGGGCATGGGATTCTGGGCCCAAAATCCCACCCATTACACTGAATGGAACCATTCTAAAATCTTTTGGTTTTAAAGTAGGTTATTTCCTGAGTGGCTACAAGTGGCTACAAGTTTTAATGCTTCAAAGTCGCATTTACCTTTTATTACTGGTTTTAGAGTGCCTCTGTTATGTTTGTGTGGCTCACAGAAAGGTGTCTGTGCTAAAAACCCACTTACTGCAAAGATCCAAACTTCTGCTTATCCACAGGCAAATTTTATTTTTAAAATGCTGAGATTGTATCACAAAGTAACTTATTCTACAGTGGTAAATTTCTATTGTGCAGCAACTTTCCACTTTCTTCTGGTATTCAAAACCTGAAATAAGTGATGTGCACAGAAGGAAAGGATGAAAGATGCAATGAAGAAGAAAATTCAGTGCTTTGGTAGAGACTGACCTTCTGTGATCTTAATAACCTTTCACAAATCTCTTTAATCCTAGTAAAAAAGAAACAAACCCTCAAACAAATCCCTTAAAAATTATTTAAAAAAAAAAATTTAAATTAAAAAGATATTTGTTTTAGGTAGAGCACAGGATTTGGCTTGTCATGTGGCTAGTGAGTGTTTTCCATAAATAAGTCTTATAAAATTGGAGACAGTAGGGAAAGAGATGAAAAGCTGAAAGAATCTGGACTTGGGCAATTACCTGAGCTGAAATGAGTTGGAGGTGAGAAAGCAGTATCATGCATGTCTGCCCTCGTGTAACCGCTTGTGTCTGCTCTTGGAGACAAGAGAGTGGACTGAATAGACTGTTGGCATGGCTCAGTGTGATCCTTTTTTTTTTTGGCCTCATATCAAGAGTTTTACAGTGCCCAAAGCAGAATGGATTTCACATGACCTGACACGTAACAGGAGAGAGAGAACTGTAACTAGCGTTACTGCTCTTTGATTAGGTTAAAATTGTTCAATGACTAAACCTGGGAGGTTCCGCAATGCGATCAAGTTTGGATTTTTAAAGTGTTCTATTTTAGTTCTGCATTCAATGAAACTGTTCCCCTCACTAAATGTCACTTCTGTTTTCCTAAAGCCAAATGGTTGAAAAAGGGAGATTTAAAAGGCAAGCAATCCAGAACTCTTTTGGAGGACGGTATATATACCACTTGCTTGAAATGAGAGCAGCAGGAGTTTTTCATGTCTGACAATCAGATGGATTTAGATTCTCAGTGCCCGAGCCTGAATTACAGCACTTTAATTCTGGTGGTTCGGTGATCTTTTTTTTTTTTTTTTCCCCCTGTTCCCCAAATACTGACATCTAGGCAGATTCACCACCTCAGCACAAGCAATAATGCTGCCTTTTTTAGTGCTGTCTAAACAGTGTTATTAAAAGACAGAAGAGTAATTTTGCACTGAGTTGCAGCAGTGTGACCCACTGGCAGTGCTCTGCCAACAGCAGAGGAATAGGGGACGCTGGCATGGCACCAATCCTCAGGGCTCGACAGACGTGGCCTGGGTTTGTAACAGAGAAGTGGCTCAAAACATGGTTTCCATTGCTTCCTGAGGTGACTTCAGGCACGGGACAAATGGTCCTTTGCCAGCTTAACATTCAACAACAGTTGTTCCTTACTTTTTTTGTGCATTAACTACAGTCAGCTTGCTCCCTTTGCAACCCAAGAGTGACTTCCTGATGATAGCTGAGTAGCTGGGCAACATAGTCAGGATGGATGGAAATATTCCGGAGGATTTGCTGAAAAGGTCAAGACAGCTCCCTCTGCCCAGGCCATCTCACACTAACATTATCGACAGCTCCACAAAGAAAGCCCACACCTTCTATTGTTCTGAAGAGCAAGAAGTGGGTTGTATGAATGTGAGTTTACTTATGTCTCTCAACTGGTTTTTTTTTTAAATTCATTTGTAAAACATGGATCATTCTGAGCTCTTGCTAAAATTATGACTCATATTTTACACTTCTCTGTGCTTGCTCTTCAGGAAAATAATTATCCTCGGGGAATCCTAATCAAAATCTCTCTGTAAGTAGTACCAAAGTGAGGTTTTTTAGTTTTCTTTGGAGTGTGTGTGCGTGCTGAGGGGCCGTTGGTTTTGTGGCTTTTGTTTAGATACTGTTCATAGCATTGTTTTTAATATAAAGACCATTTTCCATCTCAATTGTTTTGCCTGCTGTAAATATAGACTGCAATACAGATGATTCAAAAATTGTTGTTGGGTTTTAATTCCTGTTTCTTTTGATCTCACAAGTCCAGGCCTCACCCTCAATACCATTTAAGGAAGAAAATCTGCAGTGCTTCTTGTCCTTGTTACCTAAGCTTGTGATAACGACGGGTAAGAGAATACTGGTAGGTGCAGTTCTGGGTTCTGGAGCGAGAGCCACCGATTGCATTAAAGCTTGCACTACTTCTGAAAGGCATGTTAGACACGCAACTGCACTGTTGCAAAAGATTTTCTAGGAGCTAATGGTCTTATACATCCAAATCTGGATTATTTGCAACCTCTTTCTATTTACCCCAATCTTGCTTCCCACTAATTATTTTCAAATGTCTATCAGTAGGAAAAAAGGCAGAGATATTAGAAAAATATTCATCAAGAAACGAGTGACCATTTTTTTAATTTGTGCCAGTTTTATAGAAGTTTTGTGACATGAACTGACACTTTCAGAGGCACTTTGTAACCTTCTCTTTTCTCTGAAATGGAATTGCATGAAAAACAGTACAAATGCTGAGTCTCGTTCAAAACATAGAGCAAGTTTCCTATGTTTTTGGCCTGCCGTGTTTGGATCCATATGCTAGTTTGCTATAAAGTATCAGAAAAGCAGAATTGGTATGCTTCAAGTGTTCAGTTTCAGAGACACTAGTAACATTCTTGATTACTCTGACTTAAGAAGAATTTCAAGAGTTTGGTGTGCTCTGAGTAGGAACAATCTTAAGACTGCTGCTGTGCTTCAATTTGCCCAGCTGAATTCTCCCTCACTGCATTTTAAACCACTTTAACCTCGATCTAGCCTCATGCGACTTGAGATTTGTGCACCTCCAAACCAAAGGAGCAAAAATGGGACAAAGGTCCAATCCACATGCAAAACTTCCATGCCTAGAGAACAGGGATACAGGGTGCTGGGTGCATTATTTTCTTTCTAAACCTTTAATGTGTGCTGTACTCTCAGCTGTTTCTGGAAAGATGAAAATTTCATATATGAAGGATTTACTGAAGATGGGTGGCCTAGAATCACCTGACTGAGGCCTGACACAAAAATTTTAGAAAGATTCTGAAGTGCTAAGTTATATTCTGTTTGGTGCAAATTAGTTTAAAGTATCCTTTTTGAAAAAAGGAGAAATCTGTAGAAAACAAATCTTCGGCCTTCTGCTCAGATGAAGGAGAAACATAGCATGCTGGGGTAGGTAGCCTCAACTCTTCATTCAAGAGGGGGCTGGTTGCAGGATGTGGAATACAGATGAGTCCCTGATTTATGGGATAATATTCATAGTGAAAAGAATATGTGGCAATAATCAGGTTTTGCATCAAGTGGAGCTGAGGCAGTGAATAACTATGTAAGTGATTTATTGTGAATATATTCCAAGGCTACAAGTGTAATTCCTACTTAGTGTGGATGACAAGACAATAGAAGATTATACAAACAACAACACCAATAATGAAAAAAAGTAATGTTTTTCTTGCCTCGGCAGACTTGGAAAGTTCTGTGCTGCTGCCTTCTCAGGCTTTCCTTTGGCGTCACTTTGGGGATAGAGATTAGGTGAGTTACTGTTCAAGGGTGGGTTCAAAAAATAACCACTAACACTGTTGGCCTGTATGGAGAGGTAGGGGTTGTGATTAGACACGTGTTGTGTCTAAAGGTGTAAGGTGCTTTTTGCAAGGTCTACGTTGATTTCTAGGCTGTAATTCGTGCTGAAAACTTTGTCAGAATAGGTACTGACAATCTGCTTGCTCTTGCAAGTATGGCATGCAGAAAGCAGGAAGGATAACAACAGATCAACTTAAATATATGCTGAGAACAGGAGATTGTCACTGATGATGCATCAATTAAGGGTTTCAGAGGCCAGCAACCATGTATCAAATATGAAGACTATTATTATACTATAAAGGGATTTTTATTTTGTTCCCCATGAACCTGTCTAATCAATTCTAGCTCTTAATTTTTACTTGTAGAAGCTTGTAGAAGATTAGTTGAGTATGAGGAAAAGAAGTGTTGTCCATTTAGAATATGCTGTATCCTATCTTTGAAGCTGAAAAAGTCATCTTAAGTCATAAACTCATCTCAGCAAAGGATATACTATATTCTAAGATTCTTGCTAGCTCTCCCCACACTACATAACGGTACAAGAAAAGATACATCACCTTCTCTGCCCTCCTTATACCCAAACCACCTTTTCCAAAAAAAAAAAAAAAACCAGACCAGTAAATCACAGTTTCATGATTCCACATTCAAAAGGAAAGACAAAAGAAAATTATTCTAGACATTATTACACTAGTAGCAAACTGTGGGGATGGAGCTCAACATTATTAGTACTTTCTAATTTCTATCAAAAGAAGCATAGGCTTTGCAAAAAAAATTTTTTTTCCTGTATCTGAATGTGGTTCTGTGCTTGGAGTAATTTATAGCAATTCTTTATTTGGAAAACTTCCAAAACCTGCTCAGTTATGGCTGGAGTAAAATCCTTATGTATTATCCAAAAAAGAGTATTTGCAAGCAGATGGAGAATTCCTCACTGTACTTTCACATCAATGAAAACACATTTGTTCATAGTAAAATCCCACTGGTATATTTTAGATCTCATTTCATCTAATTTTAATGAAAGGTCATAGAAAGAACAACCGAACTTTAAGATTGCTTCTATACCTGCACTGATTTGTGCATGTTATGCATAAATACCTTAATCTTCCCTGTTAAGAAGCAGCTGTAAGGAACCCTTCAGGGAGCAAGCCTGCCCTCAGTTCTCCCTGGAGACAAATGTAAGGGGATAAGGCCAAATGGCATACAGTCATGGCCATCTTTAAAAGGATGGAGAAACATGGGTACTTTTTGAGATCATCCAGTTTTTTTTTTAAAGTGAGCCTGTGTGATAATGAAGAAACTTGAAAGCAAGCAGGACTCACTGGCAAATCTTGCTATATGCCTAGGATGGCTAAAATGTATGGATTTGGACAATAGCTTCTAGTTTTTCAGCAACACAAGGTCTATCTTCACCAATTTTACTTCAGAGATCTCAAAGTATATATGAAGAATGAATTGAGGATCTCTCTTCTCCCTGAGATGGTTTAGACTTATTCTGTAATTTATTCCATTTTTAAAGCAAACAAGCTACCCAACTTCTAAATTAAAACAGTTTCTAGCACCAGTAAAGCCACACAGACCCACAATTAAGTAGCAGGTACTATATCTAAATGCAAGAATCAGCACAGGCTTGCCTGTCAGAAAACAGAACCTCATTACAGGTGATGATCTATGCAAAGTCTTGGAGTCCCACCTCCAGGAGATGTGTTCTGTTAAGCATTAGCACAAGCTGATCAGAGGTACCAGGTTTCCTTTCTCTATTAAATGCACCTACTGTAACAACTTTTCCCCACTCAGACTACTAGGATGCTGCAGGAAGGAAAACAGGTAAACATACATTTCCGCTTACGATTTTTTTTTTTCCCAATTTAGTATCAAGTTTTCCATAAATTCTTACTTTGATTTCTTCACATAGAGCCAGTAGACAACACCTGCAACCAGAGCAACCAGCAGAAGACCGACTACAATCCCCACTATTAGCTTTGCCTGGTCATTAACCTTTTCACTGTTGTCATCTGAAGCAAAGAAGAAAAGTTAATGAGGTGACCTATGATAAAGTTAAAGCATTACACCATTTCTAAAGAATTTCCATCAGAACAAGTAAAGGGGTCAGAAAGTGAAAATTAAAAAAAAGTAGGCATTGTTCTTAAAAACACATTTAAAGCACCAAGAAAGTCACATTCTTAGTCAATCATGGCACTAGCTATTTCAAACCAAGTGCAGCTTTGAGGGACTGTGGAAATTGTTCAGTGACGCTACATAGGTCTTGAACCGAGACTATTAACAGAAAGGGTTATGGAGACAGAAAACCATACATACCATTTCTATCCTCTGGCTCATCGTATTCTGGAATACTTACTGAAATGAAAAATGTTAAAATTACATTAAAGACAAAATGTGTTATATCTGAATGTCACCTTTAATTGCCTCTTTACAACCATGACAGAAACACTGAAACTTAATGCAGTTTTTGCTAAACAACAAGGTAATTAATCCTATCTTTAAGCAAAAGTCTTTCCTCTGTAACTATAATATATCCAATCGAAGAATCTTATACAAAACCTGTAATATTAATCTCAGAAATATTTCTGACAGAGTACTTCTGTGCTACCCTTCCACAAACCGTAGCTTCTCACCACCTTTCATCACTGAGAAGTGACATTTGATTAAAGCCCAGTATAGCTGATTTCTGTTCTGGATCAAGTCATACCAGTAATAATAAACTGGAATTTGGAGACTAAAAGATGATGTTAAATTAGTAATAAATAAAGACTTTCATCTTTGTAAATAATGTATTATTTTGCAATATTTTTGTACTATTATGTCGTAATATTATTTTTTAATATTATTTACAAAAGTAAACAATATATTGCATACATGAGATAGCTAGCCAAGAAAGTCATGAAGACTAAGTGACTTCATCCAAAAAGCTATCCATAAATTTTATGTACTACTGATCCAGACCAGATTTACAATTGCTTGACTTAAGACAAAAAGGTTAAATATCTTAGTATCAACATTACTATGCAGACCTACTCTTCATATCAGTGTGAAGTGTGGGTACTTTATGTGAAACTACAACTTTAAGGAAATGGTCTTTAGAAGACACTCACTGGCAGAGACGTTCAGGGAGGTCACAGTCCTTTCTAGCTGATTTTCTGCAATGCAAGTTAAAGTCACATTTTCCTCGGGAGCAATTACAATTTTACTGGAAAATTTTCCATTAACATATCTGGTCTCCTCTGTCTGAAAAAGTAAAAAATGGAGATTAGCATCCCTGAAAAATGCAAAGAACAATGCATGCATTACCTGTATTACACATTGAAAATGTTCGGAGGAAAATAACTTTCAACTAATATTTCAGTTTTCCAAACAATAATAGAAATAATGCACTATTTTATTAAATGGTAATGTGAATATTTGCAAGAAAACACTTTGGCCAAGATATCCAGTCATAGCTACATTTTGTATAGTGTGCACTGTAAGATCACTGATAAAGAGGCAATTTGAAAAAGTTCACCACATTCTGTATTTGCTTTTGTTGTTTCAACTATTTAAAAATACTCAAAGTGACAAGATCCTTAAAGAAAAGTTCCCATTTCTTTCCATCTTGCTGTTTTTCATTTATGTCTTTATAAGGCAAATAATCACTGTAATTTTTCCACTTTCTGGCATTCTGAGTTGTTTCCACACTAAGCACTATTTTGCTGAGCTACATGTATTTAGCAGTACCTGCAGTATCTGTACTGTAATAGTGAGTGAAGTTGTTCCTTAAATTTCCTGTACATCATTCTTAGATTAATACAATGTCCAGAGAAAATTATTTTCAATCATTTATATAGCTTCAAGACAATTCCTGCCCTATACCTTCAAGTAAATGGACAAATTCTGACAGCTATATATAATTTCTGTAGGATTAAAGCAAAACCTAATGGAGTAATGAAATCTACAGGAGGACTGTGCATTATAATTCCAGTCTCCAACTGCCTGTATAGAGGTCTCATTTATTTTTCCTGCTAAGGCAAAATGTGACAATGCTTTGCATGCGATTTGGTAATCAATATGAAAATACTTCAGTTTGCTTATTTTCCAGGTATTCTGCCTGCTGCATATGGGTACTCCTTACTTCTCCCCCAGGATGACTACATTATAGTTCTGTTTCCAGTGAGAAACAACAAGTACAACCATACACAAACAACTATAAAAATTAGGATGAAAACTGCAAAGCCCACAAGAAACTATATTGACTGTATTTTCTAACTTGTACTTGCCACATTTCATTACATTTCACCCAGTTAATGCCAACACCAAGTACCCATTTGTTTTCTAATATAAGTTCTATAGTTCCATCATTATTTGTAAATTCTTTATACAATGGCAAAATCACCACATTACCCAGATAAAATGACTAAGTACCCTCACTTAAAAATGTATGTTTCATTTTTAACCTTTTCTTTTTCCTTCCAGCTTCAGCTTATAGCTAGTGGATCTTCCGTGCCTTTACCTGCTCTATTCGAAAGACCTTTATCATCAGAAATCATCCATGTAAGTACCATGTAGCTACAGCTACCACTTAACCTTCTCTTAGATAAATGAAATAGACTTAGTTTCTTCAGGCTCACTGGCTGCAAAATGTTCCTTGATTTTAAAACACAGTCCTGTGCGCTATCTTTTGGTGAATAAAAGTAGTAAGAAAGATACTTGCTTTATTTATGATGCTTCCACTACCAGTAACTGTCCATTGCACTGCTGGTTTAGGGAAACCTTCCACATGGCAGACAATTGTTTTAGACATTTTATTTGTGTTGGTTTTCTTTGTCATTTTGACTTGAGGTTTTCCTACAAGAACAATATTACAGTTAACCATTTTGTTTGAAGAGGACAATTAATAATCATAGCTATCTGCTCCCTTACCTTCCACAATAAGTTTAAGTGTCTTTCTTTTCCTTAACCCTTCAACCTCCTGTAGAGTAGTTTCGCAGATGTAGTTTCCAGCATCTTGATACTGAAGACTTGAAAATGATGGACTTGTTTGCATTCTGGTATTGTCCTGATAAGGTAAGGAGTTAGTCTCTGAATTCTAACTCAGAATACATTAACCTCTAAACTACAAATGTGACTACTATCAACAGAATTTTTCACACGCTTTGGTCGATTAAAGCCTCCCTCTTAAAGTGTTCCCCCATTAATAACTACAGTTGAATTGCTGACAGCAACATAACAGCATGAGAAGTGGAAACTACTGGAGGTTTATAAAAGCCACCTCTCTTCTTCTTGAACAACTTTGCTTTCAAATCAAGGGCATAGATGAGATCAATTGTTAGTTCCGAGCTTTTCTAGTGGGCTAGACAAAAACACAAGTGGTATAAGCTGTTTGAGACACAGACATCTCTCCTCTAGGAACCAGGCTTATGAGATCAATATATGCTACTAAACAACCATCAGGTACCATTATTTTCAGTTTCCAGCAGTATAGGTTTAATTTAAACCCACCATCCATGATAGCTATCTTTTTCACCAGCCACTGAACACCAGTTGCTAACATCTGATCTCTCAACGCTTTTATTACAGTTATTGGAACCAAGACCAAGCTTGCCTCTGAGAAAACAATTAATGAATCCAAATTCCTCCAAATAGGCTTTCCTTCTTAGAGGGATCTGATTCTTGATAGGCCTTGTATAGACCATTTCAAAAAAGTTATATTTGTTTTACAGTAGGCATTACTTCTCTCCATTTGAAAATTAAGCTTATAATTACAGTAACTGATTTTCAGTCATCACCTTGAGTCAGTAGCTCTCATTTCAGCAGCATGTGTAAGACTCGTTTTAACAATATTCTTTAAAAAGCCCAATGAATTCCTTCCTTCCTTCCAAAACACTGAAGTAGCAGCAGTAATATGAAGAGGTGAACACTCAGATGAAGTGTGAAGTAGGTGAATTACTGACCTTTATCCAAAACACAGTTGCATTTCTACTAGAAGAAATCGTGCATGACACAGGCAGGGCCTCTCCAATCTGTTTTGTGACTTCTCCGCTAGGAGTAAGCTGCAAATCCAAATCTGGGATAGAAAGAACACTTGTCAAAAGTTCATTTCAGAATGCCTGGCCCATTGCAAAGGCTTACCAAGGAAAGAAAATGTGACTAATTGCACTCATTAAACTCAAGATTTCAGTTCTTCAATAAAATCTAAATCAATTTTGCAAGTAAGGGAGAAGAGAGAATTATTCTAAAATAGGCACTGCAGAACATTCATGTTTTTACTGTAATTACAGGCTAAAAGGAAAAGCAAAAACTCACTAATCACTAGACAAATGGATACATTTTTTTTCACCTTGTACTGCTGAAAGAATGACAGAGGAGGTACAAGAAGCTGAAGGAGGACTTGAAAGGGGAAGCACAGACTGCTGTGAGAGTAGCTTGCTATGAGCCAGGTAGGAATGTGTCTTCAGGGGAAGACTCATGCAGGTGGGGAGAGATTAACCTAAACAGTAAGTGTGGAGAAGAGGATAGGAGGACAATGGGTAACTTTCTCGAATCTGATAAAACAAGTTGATTTTTATCCTCAGCATCTGGAGAGGACGAGGACAGTCAATACAGGGTGCATGAGACATGATACTGACTGAAGGGGTGAGGGGTCTGAATTACAGGGTTGGGGGGGCCACATACAAGGCCCTTTAATTTATTTGTTTTCATTTGCAACTTAAAATGCCATTTTTGTGTAACTCAGAGTCCAAGCTTTGCCTGACCTGTTTTGGCTCCAGAGAAATTGCAGAGTCAGTGATAGCTGCGTTTGACACAAGGCAGAGTAAGAGCCAGTAACAGAAAGGTCAGGAAACACTGCTCTAGATTCTTCCTAGTATATGGATTTGGCGGGCTAGTGATTTCTTTTTCAAAAAAAAAAATCCTACACTGAAAGAAAAGCAGAGTTTGCCAAGCTAAACCTCTATTCTGCTTCCCCTCTCACAGTGCCTTGCTTGTAAGCCAAGCTGCCTGGTTGAATGACTATCACAGATGCACACACACACAGAGACACACACAGACTCAAATGGCAAGCTCGCGTGATTTCATCGCAAATATAGTACTTGCTGGAAAAGGACTGCAAAAGATCCTTTTGGCTTTTAAGCAGAGTTTAAAAAAAGCTTAAGGCAAAATCACAGTTGGTAGGGGAAAGCAAAAATAGTGAGCTTTCCTTAACAAAACAGTGAACTTAGCTACTGGCTTCATTCAGTGGTTGCCCTGGGAACACCATTATAATTAAAGGCAGAACTTCAGGGAACAGCTAGGGTCCATCCTGTACCATTAGTCTGCATTATTATCTGTGTTACGAGTCTAATGCCTAGTCCGAGAGGTCACAAGAACTGTACTTTCATCTGTGCATGAGTAAAGCAAAGATCTTACCAAAGAGATAAAATAGCATTTTGTTTCTGTATTCCTATGGGGATTTCTCCACCTGCCTCCCCAAAGTAGTAAGTGCAACCCAATTAACAAGGTACTCCAGATCTTGCCATTGCTTCCATAAGGAAAAGAAAAGAAAAAAAAAAAAAAAAATAAAGACAAGACTCAGCCAGTGAGCATTTGTGTATAGATTCAGGTAGTGCATGACTTGTTTCTTCTTGCTCTGTTACTCTTGAGCACATGCTACCAAGGCACAGGGGTGGCTGAAGAAAAAGCTAAGACTTGCCCCCCCCCCAGGGTGATCATTCCTTCAACATCTACTTAAACCTTTTGTTCATTGAAGCAAGATGGCACCTCAAACCCAAGAGATCACCGAAGACCATACAGGAGGGATTCCTCTCACATACGCCACAGGAAGCAGAAACTCATTAAATTTTTGGCCTTCATCTCAAGCAAGGCTGACACTGAGCCCAGAGCAACCCTTCAACCCAGTCTTCCTCCAGGGTAGCATGCCTGCGCCCCCTGCTCCTCCCCTTTCTGTGGTATAACTGAGACTATAATCCCTCTCACACAGTGGTCTTGGTTGCTATAGAAGTTCAGGAAAATTTACAGTGTGCAAGATGAACTGTATAGCTCAGAGCAGTATTTGTGAGGTGATTTATGAGGCAAGTACAGAATTAAGCTACTGTTTAACATAGGATCCCCTCTAGGAACTCTATATAAAGCAATTTGGTTTGAATTAATATTCTGCCAGTTTATCTGTAGGGTCCACAAAGAAATGTGATGTAGATACTTTTACTTCTCAACTTACACAGTCCATTAGTAAATAATCTCTTCTTGGTACAGAAGTATGAGGAGAAAATATTTCTTGCATACCGAAGACTGTCAAAATTCATTTTCCTTGCCATTGAAAGAGAAACTTGGTTGCAAGAATTTTCCATACATTTCCCATTTGGCTTTGAAACGTTCTTCACAAACAAACTTCTCATCAGGCACCATTTTCAATATATACTAGCTCTTAATGTGGTCTCACTTGAAGTCTTGCATTGATTTCAGTGCTGTCTTTGCATACCAAGTAGTACAGGGAAGAGGCAAAGAATGCATTCTGCATGTATTACCACATCATGTGAGAGAGGTATGGAATTAATGTGGGGAAGACTGCAGCAAACATTTCAGTTTTGAAACTCTATTGCACATATAGGACAGGCTCCCAGCATTTAAAGGAGGCCTCTGAAAGAATACTGTGCTACAACTGGGAAAACTATGAACAGTATTTGCCTGTAGTCTGAACTTCCCAAATATACTAACAGACAACCAGAAACTTCTCCTAGCATACCAAGAATAATTTTTTCCTTGCAACATTCAAAAGGTGATTTCCCCTGTACTTTCAATAAGTCCGTAGCACAAGAAAAGACTATAAAAAATACCTATGGAGAAACACAAATGCTAAATTTCTAAAACCTTTAATTTACTGGAAGGTTTGCAAACCTATTTCCGCAGAAAACACATTTTAGCAGAAAGGAAGGCATCACCAAGTTCCACAGCCCTACTCCATACCAGGTTGTACGTGCAGAAACAACTATAGCAAGAGATAAAGAAAAGGGACTGTGGGTTGAACCAGTCACCTGCTTCTTCATAGCTGAGGGAAGGTAAACCTGTCCTGTTAGGTGCTTTCCTTGCCTCGCACAGGGTGTGCTTCTCTAGCAATTTAAGTGGCTGTACGCAGGTTTTGCCCCAGCCCCCTCCCTTTTCCTTCCCGGCCTCCACCAGTTTTGCTCACCTGATCCTGGGCAAACTCACTTAAGGCACAGAGCTGGCAGAAAATTAACAACCTACTGTAAAAAAACTAAACCCACAACATAAATCCTGTTCTGTTGCTCCCTCTGTTGAGGGACAAATCAACCACAAGCACTCTGCTGGACTTCAAACTGGGATCTTGCTACACTGCTCCTGCACCTGCTCTGAGGGGGAAGAGCCCAGGTTGTCCAGTTTGTCCCTTATGTTCTGTGGGTAAGGAAGAGACTCTTCCTCCTCCGCCTCAATTTGCTTTATAAATAAAGTAATTCCCTAAACATTATGGGTAACTCGGATGCTTTAATGCCAATTTTCAGCTTTCTGTGAGTTTTCAGCTTTCTGTGAATCTCATAATTTACATTCATCTTGGAAAAAAAGAACTTGGTATTAAGCCAGAATATTTTGCTACAAAAATATTTAGGGCTAATGTATTTTCATACCAGCAAGAAGCTTTCCCTGCCTAGACACTGAAAGGAACCAGTGTAATTATAATGCTCAAAAAAATCTGTTGGGGGAAAAGCACTACAGTTGAAATGTAACAAATTACTATAAACAGATTCACAGATTTAAACTAAAATTATTATATTGCCTGGTTTTTTTGCTGTGTGGTTTTTTTTTTTAAGTGAAAATAAAAAAAATCTAAAGTGCCAAGATTGGATGTGAGGAAACAAAAAGCCCTGACTCAGAATGAAGGCTTTTTCAGTGTAACAGCATAAACAGGAATATTCATCTGTATGTGAAAAGGTAAGCAACAAAGCAAAAGAGGGAGAAAAATTAGGATTTGATAGGCCTTGATAAGTATTATTTGAAGAAGAAAAAACATCATGAAGGCATAAAAAACCCCCTGAAGATCTAACACCAAAAATATGTAAGTACATTAGAATCAGAGAGCACTAAAAATTTAGGAGTTATGCTGGAAAATTAACATAACGTAAGCAATTAAAAGATGGAAGAGTATATTATAAAGCATCTAGTGATTTTATGACTTTTTTTCAGAGGAGTTCCCCTCACAATTAAACATGCTGCAGCAATGCTTTAGACCAGCATAAGACAAGACACTGAAGTAGCTTTAAGACAGACTGTCACACAGCTACAACGGTGTGGGCATTCAGGAAATTACAGAACTACTGTAGGCCACTGCGCCTCACTAAGCAAAGGCTTTGTTGCAGATAGAGGTGCTTAAGAAAAACAAAACAAAATGAACCTTAAGTGAAGCGAAGCAGTAGGGTACTAGATTGTACCTATGAGTTCTGAGTAGCTGCACTAGCTGCCAACACTGGAAAGACTTCTGTCAAGAAAATACGTACTTCTCTCGTGCAGTAAAGCCCTTCTGACATACAGACAAAATAGGAGAGAAAGGAAAACTGGTTTGTTATAAATAACTTGGAGCTGAGGAAGCCATTCTTTAGGGTGACTATTTATGAAAGTACAAGTAGACATGCAATCCACTTGGAGTAAAATAAAAGGGTTAGTTACACCACAGCAAACTACCAGCAAGCTACCTTTGATATTGGGCAGTAGTACAGAGCTCTCTTCAGATCTTACATACCCTGACCCTTGGCAAAGAGAAGGGGTGGGTAGGAAAACAGCAGATGACTTTATTAAATACAAAATATTCATTAAATGGAATAGTGTAATTATTCACGTATAGATATATTCTGTATCCATTGTACCTCTTCAGGGGAAAAAAAATCAAAACCAAGTATATGAACATGAAGTTTCTTTTTATGTAAAGTATAACTACTCTGGAAGCCTTTAAACTTCATTATCCATCATGTGCCTCTGAACCTGCAAACTATTAAAGGTATTTATGGTACCGGGAAGACTACAGACCATCAATGTTTCTAGAGGAAACCTAGTACCATTGGACTGAGTCTCATTTCACAGCCTGTGATAGTATAGCAAAGTTTAAAAGAGTTCCTGCTCTTGTTTTCTCACATAAAGAGATTAAAAGCAACCATTGAAAAGCAACCATGGCTTCAATGATTCAACCAGTTCAATGGCTGCTTTTAAAGTGGTGCTGATAAAGTGTGAGTAAATACTCTACTGAGCTCTGTAGCTCTCATGATTCTGGAAAAAGCGGAAAAAGCAACTTGTCCTATGTATGTGAACATAATGAATTCCTAAGGCTCTTCTCCAGACTCCTTATGTGTTAACCTCATTGAGATAAGATGAAAGGATATTAGACTAATATGAATTTGTCTATGAAGAATGACCTTCAGTGATACCACTGTGGACCAGCTTGTGTGTTTAAGTATGTTCTAAGGCACAGCTGGAGCAGAATAATTTGCTGTATCTATGTTCACGAGTAAAACTTAAAATACCAAAATTTTCACTGTATGTGACAGAGCAAGAATATCATATACTATACAAAGGTTACATAAAATGAATCTTTATCTAAGCCAATGAATTGAGAAAGTTAAGGTTTTCAAACAGAAATACATTAGAAAAAGTTAAAAAAAAAAAAAAAAGACCTGACACTACTTTAAACCAACCACATCATTCAGTTCTCCTGTAGGTTAGCTGGTCTAGTGTACCAAAATAAAGCAGAGAGAGACAATCCCAGAAGGTGCAAGATAGGTTTGTATCCTAACTAGGAGTGCAAAATGCAATGACTTACAGTGCACAGTGATGGTGGTTGAGTCCATCATGCTTTTGTCAGTAAGAGAGCACTTGTATTCTCCTGTTGCATTTCGCCTCACATCTGTCATTATGTAAGTATCTGAGCTTCTTATACCTTCTGCTTCTCCCTGTGGATGGAAAACAAAACATTTATTGTATGTGGGCCTGCTAAAAACATTCATTTTTGCTGAGTTATTTTACTATTACAAGGATCCTGAAGTACTCCGAAATATGTATAGACACAGCATCATTGAAGCATAGTTGCCTACTAATAATGTTAAGGTTTTTTCCCTGCATGATGGCATAGTTATAGAAAACACCTACAATTAAAAGCTTACTCTTTAATTGAATGACTAACTTATTTTAAGAGGACATTAAAATACAAAATCTGAAAGTTTAGCAGAAAGAAAATGGGAAGAAAACAAAAGACTGAAACAGTCTACAAATAAGAGTGTTAGAGAAATCATAAATCTGTATCTGAAATGGTATATTGAGTTTAGTAAAAATCGTGAAATGAAGTGTGCTGCATTACACATTTTTAAACAGCACAAGCAAACCTTGCTCTACCCTTATCATGGTACGGAGCCTGTAAGGGTATACACTGACTTACATGCAGTTACCTGCAGGAACTGGTGTTTTGAATTAGCCAGTAAGTGTTGCTTTCTGGCTGTCCAGTTCCCCAGTTTCCACCCGATTAAAACTGGGTGACTTAGATCAGCTTTGAAAGAAGCACAGAATGAAACCCTAATTCATATCTCTGAATCCAGAAGCAGATTTACCAGGTTTGTCACAATACCCATACGTCTTGCAAAGAAACCACCAACTCCAGCTCTCCTTGAGAGAAAGGACTAGTATCGGGTAGCAGGGAAACTGAAGATAAGATTAACTGGGGTGTTTAGCTCACTCGCTGTGATCCTGGAGCAAGGAGAGATACCACACACTTCTTCCCTGGTGTTTGGCAAGTTCCTAGAGTGATTCACTGAACCCAAATGGCTGTTCTGAGAGAAAAGGACTTCAGCTCCTACTTTCCCTTGTTGCTTTGCAGCAATTCAAACATGCCAGGAGTCCGAAGTAGATGGGGATTATGTTCAAAGGGCAACATGCAGGTTTTGAAATACCTGAAAGCATGCCACTGCTTTTGGCCTCTCTCAATATCAGCTCTGCTCACTACTGCAGTAGGAATAAAAAAGGTATATAAAATAGGAGAGAGAGATAAGCAGGACATGGGAAGCAGGACTAGGAATCTCAGAATATATACCACATCTGTCCATGGATTCCACCAATACTAAGAAAATTAATGGAACCAAAACCTTTCTTTTTCTCAATTTGCACCTTACGCATTTGACAGATTTGTCCTAGACTTTCTCCTGTGCTGTCACACTGGTTCTACTTTGTGTTGTTACGCCACCAAACAATTAATTAATTAATTAATTAAAGACATTGCACAAAAATTTATCTGTGAGAGTCAAAAAAAGCTCAATTAATTTCCCATACTTTCACTGCTGGATCTGTTATGACAACAGATGAGGTGATGTTATTCAAGGTGCTAAACCCCTTTTGTCAAAACTGCTCCTTATCAAAATATCTGATGCTGGGAAATGAAGCCTAACAATTGTTAGTAGGTCCAAACCCCAAAAAACTTTGGGTGGGGTAGGGGGAAGAAGACGTTCTTTCAAAATATTTTGCTAACTCCAGGGAGGTGTTCTCGGAGAGTCTGATGTAATGGCTGATGTCTATTTTCAGTTTTATCACATTGCATTCCTTCCTTCATTTGTTATAAAATCACGTATACACTGACACATAGCAATGTCTGTAGGAAGGGATGATACAGAATATTTCACTACACAGTGACAGCGAAGCAGGACTTACTGGAATGTAAAACAGAAACTCCTGTGGAGGAGGGTTGCCATTTCCTGAGCACTTCAGAGTGATGTTATCACCTTCTTTAATGGTACTACTTTGTGGCAGCACTTGAATAGTCACCTTCTCTGTTGGATCTGTGAAAATAATGTACACATTTAATAGTTTCTGCAAAAAAACACAGTAACACCCTGCATACGATATTCACAGCCAAAGAGTACACAATTTTAGCATCAAGCAGGTGAAGGTATTTTGCATGTGTAGATCTTTTTATAAAAGAACGGAAGTTAATCATGCTTTCTATATTTTTGCAAATGAAGTAAGCGCAAAGAACCCATATAATACAAAATTCATTTTTCTTCACCAAAATACCTGTAACTGAAACAGCAATGATTACACCCCTGTCACGTGCTGAAAAGAAAAAAAACCCTGATCAGTATGAACAGTTTCGTGGTGTGATTTCATTATGAGGGATTAACTTGTCCTCTGTGAAGCTCGCTGTTTGGAGGACTGCGGCAATCAGAAAAACAACTCAAGCTCTCAACGCCTTGCGTTAGTACTAGATAATAGCCTTCTTGCATTAAAAAGAAAGAAATATGAACTAAGCGACTATGTTCAGCCTATTCTATATGCTGATCACTACAGGCTTTCAGAAAGATGAATTTGGTGAACATAATAGGACCCTTAACATAGTCAACAGAACTGTAAATGTAACATACTTCTGTCATGTTCAGTGAAGTTGAACTGTAACTTACATTTTACTTTGGTAATTTTTTTTAAGGCAAAGACCGTATACTTTAATAGATGCTATTCTTTCTAAGTAGAAGCTTAAATATAATTTTTCAAAAACAAAGTACAATGAACAAAATTAAAGGAAATAATATGGGCAGATAACTCTCACTGTTTTAATTTCAATGAATAAATAAAATTCTACCAAAGACACCAGTCTTGCATTAAGACACAGTACAGCGCACCTTATTAGACACTAAAAAAATCTACACAGCAGAGAAACCCTTGCCTGACAGCTGATTTTGGTTGTTTAGTGAAGCGTGTGCTCTACAGCCCTTCCGACCCTTAAGGCATTCATCATCTCCGTCTTCTGCTACGGGATTTCTCAATAACAGGAGCTGCATTCTGCTGTGGCCTCTCGATGACTGAGAGCCCTAACATGGCTTCTCACTCCTCCTCATAAGGAGTGGTGGTACCAGGCTTCGACAAGCCACATACTCCCTCCTTGCGATGCAATAGCCTCGGCTTTCTTCCACATCCAAGCAGCTTCTAGCTCAATACCTTCAGAGCTGAAGCACAACTTTGCCTGCTTAGGAACGGGAAGTCGAGCACTGCTGCCGGTGTGGAATACAACAGATGTGATGAAGTGGCTGGCCAGGAATCACATGCACGCCTCTTGGTGGCTGCTAGGCCAAAAACCCAGTTTCAGGGGCTATCTGGTGAGCTAGCCTGCTACAGGAGCTCATCTCTCCCTCTGTCACGTTTATGTGAAGGTGACCACATGTGAAAAAGTTATCGTAAAGGATGTCTAGGTATACCCTGGAATTGTTTAGGCTTTGTCTCAAGACTGAAAAGTAAGAAAGACTTTAGGACTTCTTTAATTTGGAACAAGTTTTCCCACAAAGATGAACAGAACTGGATTGAAAATGGACACAATTAAACAAGAACGACACTCTTGCAAACCACCAGACTTTCCTGTAGGGACGTCTTACCCTTCTATCTACTGCAATCAACCAGGAGAAAATTTTTAATTTCATTCTCTAAACTGGAAAAGAAGAATAAACCTAGAGAAGTAAATAGCAAATGACTAATTAAGTTGTTCTCACAGTGGAACAGATCACCCTTCTGAGGAAGACACAACCTGATGACTGGAAGACACAGTGTTCAATGCAATGCTAAGTGCTGCTTAGCATGAGAAATGTGCTCCCCTCCTTTCACTAATAAACAGGAGCAGCCTGGTGAAGGTATATCTTGCCTCTCAGTGGCACATATCCCTGATTTGGCCCATCTTACCTTGTGCTTTTGTAAACCTGAGACTTTGTATCTGCTTTCTGCAAGAGCAAATTTCTGGGAGCCTGCACCAAAAGGCAGTTATTTAGTAAATGAATGCTGTTATCCCAGACCCACGGTGGCCACAACTGACATCATTCTGCGTAATTTCAAGAAACATACCAATGCTGGAAACAGCATGAGTATAAAGTGTCTTTGAGTCTAATCTGTTATGTAAAAGAGTTTATCCCTAACAAGACAGACGCTTAACAACAGGGTATGATTGTAAAGTTTGCCTGACAAACATTATCTTTTTACACTGACTAATGCTGAGCAGAGCCCAACACAACTGAAGTCTAGATAATTTAGATGTCCGAGATACCACCTAACCGTCCAGCTCCAGGAGTTCTCTTGTATTACCCATGTTACTTTCAGCAGCTTGCTTGCTACAGCTGCGAACCAGAGGCCACAGTTAAGTACTGATAACTACTGCTAGCTGACCTAAGTTATCCATCTCCAACTAGCACCCAGCTTGGCAGGAACTAATTTACTCTTCTTATACTATGTCGCAGTGGCTGTCTGCTTCCAGGGTATCAACTAGCTATTAAACACTTGAGTACTAGAGACTGCACTAATCCAGAGCTAAAAAAAATCAGTAAAAACATTTCTTAAATCCTGACTGAACAGGTCTTTAAAAAAACCTCTTGTGCAGGCATAGTTCTAAGCATGCTCTCCCCATTTCTTTATGATAAATGGGGAAGTTGCAAGGAATCTCACTAGATACCAGAATGAACAGGAGTTCTTCTTTATGATTTTTTTTTCTACTTCCTTCAGAGATGCAAAACATGATAGTTTTGACAGCCAATCTGAAAAAAAAAAAAAAAGGCTGAAAGAAAGACTTCCATTTCTTAGAGTTGGAGTCTGACTTTTTTTTTCATCTGCATTACATCTGACTCATAAAACAATCACATTTATTGAGAAGGAAACTAATTAGGATCACTGAACCAAATTAAAAAACAAAAACAAATCAGACACATCACCATCATCAACTAACATCAGTCAAGAAATCCATCTGTTGAAGCTTTGAACGTCTATTAATAAAGAGTTTCAAGAATTCATTTGGAGATGCATTTGAGCAGAGCAACGAATTGAAGTTACAGCAAATGAAAATACTCAGAAAGTAAATTGGGTAACCCCATACTCTAAAGCCAAACAAAGCTGATACTTGAGGCCTCTTCAGTACTGAAGGGATACTGCAGGGTTCACCTACCTCCCACTGTTGGCTAATTAGCGGTACAATGATACTGCCCATCTCTGGAGGAAGAACTATCTTAATGAAAATGTGTGTTGCTAGACCAGGATTAAAAGAGCTAGTCTAGCAAACATTAAATCTTTAACACAGAGTGCACGTGATATCTGGCGCAGTGACTGTTCTGCAATGCTGTGCAGCCTTCTTTTTCCTTCACGTTGGGTAGTTTTTAATTGCAAATGCACATAGTACAGGCATCACAGAAATCTGCAAGAGCCTCATCCTCAACAGGTGAAGTAGTCTAACGCATGAAAGTGGTGGGAAAATGGGGACAGCAGAGCATCTCTTGACAAGTAACAGCAACAAGTGCTTTCTGGTCATTATACTTCTGTGACACTACTGTGAACATCTGCCATTCACAGCAGGAGTTATTGACAGTCATGGGGCTCCACGTATGACAGAACAACAACACCCGCCGCTCCCCACCCCCCACCCCTGAAATTTGGTACCCAACTTTAAAGCAAAACCAAAAACTAAAAAAAAAAAAACAAAAAACCAGCTAGAGCTCTGAAGTGATGGGATAGGTGTCTGCAGGCTTGAAATCTCTGTTATTTCCAAGGATAATGGTTACTGTCCCAGAAGTTTTCTTCTCCATTAGTTCTACGGTTGTCATGCTGGTGAAAATAAGGCCTGAATTTACTCCAGCTTCTCCAGGTGAAAACAAGGACCAACTGCTCCAAGGTTTGATTTGTTTGACCAAGGTCAAAACTGATCCCCTACTCTGCTGCTCAACAAACTTTACCTGTGAAGAAGCAACTAATCATCTAGGTAGAACATGCCCTGCCACTTCAAGCCTGCAGCTTTCATTTTCAAGGCAATGAAGCACACCCGCTAGCTGGAGAAGTCCAGTGTGCCTTACTAATTTTCTTTGTATTCAACTGGATTACAGAGTTGTCACACAATGTACGCTAAAACCCATTTAGATGTCTGGACTGTATACTTAGACCCTATCATTCCCAAAACAGGGTGTTCTCTTTTATAAGCTGAAGTATTACCTCAAGTGTACAGAAAGGTGACACCTGCCTGGACGTCTTGCATATATCTTCTGTTCCTCTTCATTCTGCTATGACCTGCTGCCTTCTACAGTCCTTCAGAAGCGTCATTTAACAAGACTTTGAAATCCCTCTTCCCCTCTCTCTAACTGCTCCCATCCCTCTGACCCTTCCTTGCCAACTGCCTGTTTCGTTTATTCAAAGGAGAATTACAGTTTCCATATCAGTCAGTAACACAGTAAAGGAGTTGCTTTAGGACTCAGGGCAGCCGGAAGTAATTATTTACATATATTCTCTACTTAAAAGTCTACCAATATTCAAATGACACAATTTTAAATGTAAAAATCAGCATCTTACAGCTGTAGAGAAGCTACTGCATTTTGTGCAAGGTATTTATCAGCATTAGCTGTTTGGTGCTGACTCTGCAAAAAATGAAAAACATTTGCATATACTAAAAACTATATTGTGTATTTATTGCATATTTCAGGGGGCACAGTCGCTCTAATCAGCCACTCTAACTTCTGCTGAAGTTCTGAAAAGCCCATTTCGCTGTTACTTTTTGTGGTTACCACTCTCGTCAATGCAATCTCGATATTCAGTATTCTACTGTTAGAAAGAAAGAATTCTCAGGTAAATCTGAAGATAAGTAAAAATTACACAGACAACGTACTCGGACCTTCCTGCTGCAAACCAGCTTTGAAGAAACCATCTCGACAGCCAAGCAGCAATGTCTCTCTAATTTTGTAAACTGTCTCTGATTTTGCTTTTTCCCACGAGACAGACTTTGTATAGCAATAGATGCTTTTTAATAACTTACAGTGAACGTCGAAGACAACTGGTTCAGACTGTATTGTTTTCTGGCCAGATGGTCCATAATATGTCACAATGCAAGAAAACTTGGCATTTGCATCTTCCTTTGTTGGCATATACTGAAGAGATGATGTCATGGTGAAGAGTCCAGTTGATTTGTCCACAATCTTTTGCAAACTTATGACCACAACTGAAAAGGAAATACTGTTTCAGTGTCACACAGATAGAATTTTCAACCTTTTTTTCCTACATTTTCTTGCCTGCTCTGGATTTGTTATCAGGCTGCAAACATGCAAGCGACATGACAAATTACCCAACAGACTGTACAAACAGTTTTCCTCCAGTATTGCCACTGATGTAATACTAGGAACATTCTATCAACACACTCCTAACATACTGCACATTTTAAATCAAATCAGAACAGAAAAATAATTGCAAACTGGTAATTTTTTTTTTTTTAAATATAAATTTCAGCTTACTTTGTAAGCCAGAAAGAAGGCCTCAAAAATGCTGGCAAAAACAATTTTTAGGATCACGTTTATAACTTAATTTTGTAAGCATTCCCTATTTTATGGAAGGTAAAATATTGTGGCCTGATCAGCCTGTCAAAATCAAAGTTGAAATGGAGGGGGGGAAAAAATGTTCTTCCTAAATATCCTGGAGAGTAAATACCTCTATAAGGAGACAATGTTTCATGTGGTCTAAAATACAATACTGGACAGGTGTGAAATTGAGACAGTTGATACCTTATAAGAAGTTGGATATTAGATACAGGTTTCTACTAGCTACATAGGCTCGAGAATAACTTTGCAATAGCATTAACAAAGGCAACCCTCTGCCCCATGATGTGGTTTTAAAGCTGGAACTGAGAGAGAGAGATTATATGGCATAGCCTGGGTGCTCTGAAAGGCCTAGAAGTTCCCTTCCAGTTTCATCTTTCCATATGAGTAGTCTTCCTCAAAGGAAAAATACATTAGACTAAAGCAGAGTAGCTCTTATAAACACAGTTCCTCATACATGAATCTCTCTGTGGATTCAGGGACATGGGCCATTATTGAAATGTACCTTCTTCCACGGGCTGCAGAAGTCTCCCATTTTTGTACCACGTAACATTGCCTTCGGGATAACTATCTCGTGCGACGCACTCTCCAAGCTGCAAAATCGATAGGAATTATTTGCCGTTTTTCTCCACTATGTTTTAATACAATTCTATTTTCACTTATGCTGCTTTGGGTAAAAATTTCTAGAAAGTTCAAATGCTTAATCCCAAGCATTCTCCTAAATAGGACAAATCCCATCAGTGAGGCTTAGGTACAATTTGGAAGAGGGTTTGGTGGTGGATCTAAGATGAGGGTCGCCCCTGCTTGCAGAATCAGGCAAGGCTAATACAGTAGTGGCAAGGGAACTACTCTGATCAGCCTGGCTATAGACCACGATCTCTCATAGGCAGGTGTGCACACAAACGCATGCACACGCACCCTCTCTGAGCCTCAGTCCGTCACCTCTCTGTGTCTTGGCTGTAAAGGGACTTCAGGCAGCCATCAGGCACGTAACTTTGGGGGAGAACGCTGCTCTTACCATTTGTAGCTTCTCTGTTTCCAAGAAGTCTGCTTGATGTAGGATTTCCGGTTGAGAGGGTTGTTCTAAAACATAAATAGGATAAAAGTACTAGTGAAGGGAGCACAAACAGCCATTTGAAAAACAAAAAGTTACTGAAAGATACATGGACTTTGAGACTAAATAGAACAATCTGGCCTGGTATAGTCTTACCTATACTTTACCACTAAAAGAAGAAAAAGTCAGATACTTCTACCTCAATATTAGCAAATGGATTGAAAAGGAAAAATCATCACCTTAAAATGTATCATACTTTCCATAATGAGTTCCATGCATTCTGACAATATATATTTCAGCCAGGCAGACTAGTTCAGCACTTGGGGAGAGAACCTGATCTGATCTATCTGATTTATATGGTACACATGCTGGAGAAGGAACCAGTGGTACAGAAACTATAGCAACAGAAAAGAAGCTTACTGTGGATATTATTGTAGCTGAGCTGTCATGTTATAAAAGAACAAATTCAAGCTAATCATTCTTCTAATGTTTATTTTTCCTAACTGGGATTGTTACATTTAAGAAATTTAGATGATAGAGATAGGTGTAATTACTTTAACTGATTCTGAGTTAGTTATGACTCTCTCAAAAAAAATAACCTTTTTCGTCAGTGCCAGTATGTCTTCTTATTTACTTTTATTATGGTAGATGGACCTCTTAGCTTGCCAAAGTGGAGGATCTATCAGAGTTTCCATCATAAAAAACTACTTTCTAGAGACTATATAACTTGTCTGTTAAAATAGTTTGGCCTGAAGCCCGGAATGCAAATTTTTATCTCCAAAAGAGACAGTTTTCCTCACAATTTTAAAAGAAGAGGGGAAGAGTGAGGGCAAAAAAAAATAAATCAGTGTTTATACAGTCGAAGAAAGCCTCTGCACCCTAGCTATACTGCTTAAATAAGCCTACACATTATATACTTTTACAGGCTGAAACATCCTTAACCATGCCAGCTTACAGAACCTTTTTCCCAAATCAAGCTCCCTATGAAATAATGTATGTATGTCAGTAATCCCAGCCCAAAGCGAACTTCACACCATCTTGCCAAAATCTCAGCACACTGATGAAGTTACTAATGTCCAGGTGTGCTGCTCCTGCTGTCACAAAGATAGCAAGCCTACATGTTTCTACAATAATCCGTTCACTCTGTGTGTGTGCATGCATGTGTGTGCATGTGTTTGTGTGCACACAAATGCACAGATATTCTTCGCTTGGAAGACTATGCCAGGATGGAACAAGAAGAACAGCACAAAAGGGAAATGAAAGGCAATCGAAGCTATTCATTTGACATTTTCAAACAACTTTGCTTGTGGCAAAAAACCAAAAAGCAAACAACACAGTCAAAGCTATACACCAAGACCATCACAATTTCTTCAAAGGGCTAACAAAGATTTTGTTTTTTTAAAAAAAAATGTTATGTTCATTACTGTTTTGTTAGTTTTAAAGGAAAAAGGTTAACCTATTTTCTGTAAGAATCTGTCAGAGACAAAGCATTTTCATGTCAGTTCAAGCAAATTAGGTTTCACAAGACCATTAACAGGCCTTCTGGTTCAGATTTTCAGGTCCCATAAACAGGCACAGTTGGCTGCCTGTCACAGTCACCAGTTGATCAAACCACAAACCACACCACCTTCCCCCACCTCGGCTTTGCTTCCTATCATCTCTGTCTCCTCCAGGAGCAGTTCAGGAAGACCTCTTCTGTGCTTTGGACCCCGCCCCCCGCAATGGTCCCACCGAGGGAAGGGGAGGACCTCCTGCTCCATGGTCCCTGTATGGCCCTCCCTAAGCTGAACACGCTGGTGACCAAGCAGATGCTCCAGCTGAGAGGCCACCACCTGCTCCCTCAGAGCAGCCTCCGAAAGGAAACGCCTGCTGCCGGATCCCCACAGCCCCAGCATGTGCACCAAGGTAATTCACTGTAACATACTTATTTGGCATTTACTAGCTCAGCGTCTGAAGCAAGAAGAAATTTTAAACTTGGCAACAGCAGAGCCCACTTTGGTAGGTTTGCAACTTCAGCTTAAGTTATCTCTCAGCTTAAGAGCTTGCCAGAGTACTTTGCAACTCCATATAGGTCCTATAAAAGGGGGGAAAAGGAGGTGACTGCTTGCAAAAGCCAAGCATTGGTGTAGCAGAACAGCAGCTCATGTCCGCTGGGCTGCTCTGCTTTGGAAACTAGCCATTTAATTCCAGAAAAAAGATGCTGACAGGATCCATCTGGAAAGCTGGTAGAGCTTGTTTGAGTAGTCCAGCGAGTGAGACTAGCAGGTGGCACCTGTGCAATGAGCCATTTCAGTACGTTAGTTCTGAGTTAATCAGGTACCACAGCTGAGGATGTGGCAAGCTCCAGTGAAACCCAGCTTCAGTCACCACTTCTGGGATACAGCTGAGTTTCTGGTACATAGGACTTTTGGTTTATGAGGGTTCACACTGCTGCAGCCTAGCTCGTGTACCCATGATTCAACGAATTAGAAACGCCACTAGTTAAATAAAAGGAAGCTTGCAGGCTACTCTTAACTCTTTCGTAATTAGAACAAGCAAGCAAGCAAGAACAACAAATGAAACCCCCAAAACCAGACTCAAGGAAGTTAAACGCAAAGAATGTTAAGAGAACCCTAAACAAAGTTGTGAACTCAAAATGAAAAACTGCAAAGGTAATTTTTGCTTGCAGCGCTAAGTCAGCCATATTACATGTGTGGCATCCTCTATTCTTACCTTCTTTAGTAAATAGAAGCTTTCTCTATTAGTATTAATGCATACAATAAAGCATACAAGCTGTGCTCCATGGCTGAGTTAGCATTGTGTTAATATTTAGTGCAGTACACAGTAATTCAAGCAGTTAGCATTTCGTTTCACCATATACCACTGTCTCATCTACATATTTACTGCTGTGCGATAAGTAAACGTGATAATTCTTTATCATTTCCATTGAAGCGCTATGTTTACTATGCGTGCTCTGAGCACACTCCTCCCTGCTGTCATTAATTCGATTGTTCTTGCAGTCAAATTGAAAGTGAAACGAGGGAAAGGAATTACTGTTGACTCCTATCTAGCTTCAAATTCATTTACGCCACTGACAAACTTCTGCCTAGACACCACTGACCACTCCCCTACACCTTCTCCCTGAGAGAAGAGTAAGGGTGCCCTTCCAAAACATGAATTAATGTCTTTCAAGCAGGTGTGCTGTGTTTGAAACTGCCCATCCCTGCAAGCAACGCATTCCCAAACAGAGGCTTACTTTGACTGTGTAAATCTGCATCTGAAGAGCAACAAAGGACCAAAAAAAAAAAGCCATATAAAACCATGAAGCTGAGGAAGATATCCACTGCAGTCACAGGGCAGCATGTACAAATGCTAACCTTAGCCTCAGCAGACCTGTGCCCCTAAAGAGGGGTAATGGATGCCTCCACCAGCTGAGTCAGGATTTAAGGGATTACATGTCTGCTCTGAATCAGCACCAGGAAGAGGGCAGGTTTGTCTACGCTCTTGTGCAAGCTCAGAGCAGGACTGCTCCTCAGAGCGCTGGGGTTCAACACTGTGGATCAGCCTTGCGACCAGTTTGTGGAGACAGCACACGCTAATAAACTTTGCTGTGCTCTAAAACAGAACTGTAGACTGGTCTTCCTCCTGATAGTTCAACAGGGGACAAAATAAGCATTTGGGGCTAGCAACTCATTTTCCAGCCTCTCGCTCGCTCACTCACAGTTCATACTGTTGCATACTAGCTGCTTGGAGCTGGTTTAAACCTCTCCACTGATCTAATCCTGCAGACCGCACACAGTTAATGCTTCCCTCCTGCAGAAAAAATTTGCTTGGAGAATAAATGGAAAATAATCAGTGCTAATTTTACATTTTTCATTTCCAAGGCCAAATGACATCACATAAGTGAGTCATTATCAAAGCCCAAAATTCTCTTTGAGCCAGCACTTATCATGAACAAACTGCAAGTGCAGGCAGTCCTGTTACGTAAATGCCACCAGTAGATTACATTTTTGAAAGCTGCAGAAATTTGCTAGTGTTAGTAATTTACTCAGCCAAACTTACTTTCTTGGCTTTAATCTTTCCTTTAAACAAAAGTTTCCATAATTTACAATGCAGATGCTGATGAATGTTAACCGTAGTAACAACTAGATTTACTTACTGAAGACTTTGACTATTGTTGGCTCTTCGGAAACATCGTCTTCTGTAACTAGCATACATACAAATCTCTTTTCATCACTGATTCTTGCATCCTTGATGGATAATGTATAGTTTTCTGAGAGACTCAACCTGTCTTTGTAGTCTGGTACATCATCATACTGTACATTTTTTTTTGTTGATGATCTGAAGGCAATAAATACTGGAGATCCATTTGGCATTTCCTATAATAAAAGGATAAACACCTCTATTTTGCATAAACACTCATTTAGAAGTTCCTGAAGATCTGCAATTGGTACAAACCTGTAATGTAAAAAAATCTGAAAACCACCCGAGATGGCTTTTTTCCTGATTAATGTCTGCTGTAAAAAGAAATTCACTGTAATACGAGAGCTAGTTTAAGACTGCCATGGTACACATTGAGAATATCATCAGTAGAAATAATTTCAATCCTTTGGCTCAATCTCATCATAGCATAGGGCTTTCTCTGATGAAGGCTGGTGGTTCTGGCACCATCTGCCTCTCTGTGTATGAAAAAGTATTTGAAATAGAAGCATTTGCGAGCTAGGCTCAAAAGCTTCAGTTTCCTTTTTGTTCATGATTGCTTTACATGTCCATATTGTTTGTCTGGGATATTCAGACTTCATTCCAAATGCAGGATTTAATCAGGCATAACCGCCTATTTTATTCTAAATTAGTTTTTAGCTTTTTTTTTTCTCCTTTGATTTTTAAAGGACCCAAGAGCTTGTGGCATGGGAATATACATACAATCAAATACTGTTATTTAGGTATCTCAGGATAATCTGCAAAATACCATTTTCTAGACATCCTCCCTATATTAGTAAGCATGCAGTTGCCATCCTAAGAAGGAATACAAAGTTGACAGCCTTGCACAAACCTACCGTACTAAAAAATTATTTTTAGGAGAGACAAAGTTATAGGCTGAGTTCTGCAGGATTTTAGCCACCCCACACCCCCAGCAGGGACAGACACTGTCTGCCTTTAAATAAGGTGAGGTTAAAGGTTGACTCCATCTTTACATTCAGTATTGTGCTGGGGGCTGTAGGAGGTTTTCATTCCCTTTTATCCCTTGCACCTTGAGGCACTGATGCGAGTAGTGTTCCCAGCACAATACCTCAGCTTGACTGCAGAGCCCACAAAAGCATGACGATGCTGTGACAAGAGATGAGTGGTGTCAGAGTCAGGCAGGGAGCAGGAGGCAACAGCTAACGCGGAGTTTAAAATTCCCTTATAGTCTTTCTCCCTCTCCCACTTTTAACTCTCGGATTACTCTAGATGTCTGTCACACAGGAAAGAAAGCTTTGCCTTGACTCAATACACACGAAGCTGGCTGTCAAGCACAAATGAGCTCTTAACTCCGTAAGCCTAACCAGCACATGAACATGCACAGGTAGATGCTGAAGGGAGCAAAACCTGCTCCTGCCACGGTGCAAGTCTCCCAGTGTCCCCGGGCTCCTACCAGCAACCCAAATTGCTACTCCCAAGGCAGCAGAGCAGAAAACAGAGTTCCTCCTTCTTCCAATGAAATAATCACCCAACTGAAAAAAAACCCTAAACTGAACCCTCTCCCTGCTAAAAAGAAGTGTTGCCATACTGGGAGCTGCCCTGGAAGAATGGGTATCACTTCCACTTGGTTGTGTGGTCTGTGTCAACAATTTCATACAACAGCACTTGGATAGGCTTTTCTGCACATTAGGTTTCGTGTCCCTTTCCATTTAGGAGAAGCTATAACGTCTCCATTTGCTGCTTGGTACTTGTCCGAGACGAGCAATCCAAACGCACCGGAAAGAGATAATGCATTTCTTTTTCTCAGAATAGCCTTGCATCTTCATACAGATGGACTTCTTACCAAGAAAAGTCAGGAGACTAAAAAGCACATTGCAAAATGTAGACTCTGCATCTTGTGAATGCTTATATGAAACAGTTTCACTGTCCCTTTGAGGGAAATATCCTCCACAGACTTCTGACTTCATTTCCCAAAATATGTTTGTGGAGCAGGAACTCTTGAGTGGATGAGGGCTGCAAAAGCTGCAAACTTCCAGATCCAAGGTAAGGAGCCAGGGGGAATTATGAAACACCCCCAGTGGCAGACCAGTCTGCTGTAGAATAGGCAGGTGGGTGCCAGAGAGAGAGAACTATGTAATTTTAAGTCCACTGTCAGAGTAAACATCACCTGTTATTGCTGGTAAAATTTTGGTCTGAGCATGAGAGATTTAGATGAACTTTGCAGTAGCAGGAAAACCAGTTGTCCTGATGTCAGTCTGAGAAGCAAAAGGGGTTTGGTATCCTGGTGCTTTGTTCCACATATGCTTCCAGGTTTCATTTGACTTTGATAATGCTTATTCTCCTTTTGGCCCTGGATCTCAATCGCATATAGGACAAGCGCACCCTGCAGTGCTCCAACTGCAGGCTGACCGAGACAACCAGGAGAGCATTGGTGTTTTTCCCTCTGTTCTCCATGTGCAGAGTGAAACCACCAGCAAATCTACTCAGGTCAGCTCTGCCCTCTTCTTCGCTGTGCATTAAACACACTGAAGCATGAAGCAGTATTGAGTGACTGTCAGATCAACGAGACCCTGGGACAGCGCCTTCCTGGGGATGAAGCACGTCCTGCTTCAGGCAGCTTGCTTCAAAAGTATTCAAATGTACAACGATGGCTCTGTCAAGTGAGTGAGACGCCACTGGGTAACATGCCAGATCTCTAATACAGGTTGGCAGAGAACTCCCGAATAATTATTTCTCTTGAACAATGAGATTAATTCCTCAAACCTCTAATCTATGCTTGGCAGAAATTATGCAGATTGGAATCTTGCAGTCTTACAAACACAAGAATCAATGTCTTCGTATCCGAGGGAGAAATCCTATCGATTGGAGTCTTGTAATCTCACACAGAAAAAATACACATCTTCTTATACCAGCTCTAATGAATGTAAAGGTAAGCTATACTTACATATTTCCATTTTCCAAACATAAGACCATCTGGTACTTCTAGACGACAAGGCATAGTAATAGTATCTCCATATACTGCATTTACTGTGTACAGTCCCAGAGCTAGAGGAGAAACAAAAAGAGAGGAAACAATTTTAAGCATTTTCTTGAATTCCCATATGCTAGCTAATGTTTGGTTCACAGCTATTACAAAAGCAGAGCCACGTCCTTTGTAAATGGGTATTTTCCAGCATGTAGGATTTATCCCCAAACCTCTGACAAAACAGGATTCCCGTCACTAAATTCGTTTACTTAAACATTATGACCTTTTTGAACCCATCTTTTCTGCTGCAGTCAGTGGGAGCCAAATGGATTTTCAAACAGGATTGCACCCACTCAACTGCATGAACACGTACACTACAATCGGTATCCACAGCTATTGTCCCAAACTTAAAACTTGAAAAGGAAAATTCCTAAACCTTTATTTTCTTCATCTGAAAAACCAGTCACTTCTGCCTGGGGAGGTTATGTTGCTACACAGTATTGTGAGGAGGCCAGCAGACAAGCAATATTCTGACTGCTGCACTACATAAAAACTTAGAAAAGAAAGAAACAGGGTGTTATTTAAGCGCTGGGTTCCCTTAAACCTGGGAAACAACTAGTCTGCACATTTAGATTTCGGAAAAATTGAAGTGAAATGCTTCTATGAATTATTTAAGAATAGCTTTTTTGGAAACCTCAGCACAACGTTATTGTGCTAATGCATACAAATTTACAGAATAATACTGACCCACTTATTTTCATTGTCCAAAACATGTGAATTGAACAAAACCAACAGACCCTAAAGCAATGAAATGTTAAAACACAAGGAAGTTTAAAGGGAAGATGTTACAACTTGGTGCATTTGCTATAATGCAACTTTGCTTTGCTCCTATTTTCCGTAGCTCCCCCTGCTTCCGGCAATGCTCGCTGCTCCTTATACTGGAAGGAGGTTTTGCCTCTGGTGCTTGCCCGGTGTCACTGAGCAAGTGCACTGGCTGCCTGCTCTCACCCACATGTCTGCAGCTTTTGTCAGGGTCTTCTGCCCAGAGACTCAGGGTCTCCCCCTTTGCTCTCCCTTTGTTTGCAACTGGAGCTACAAAATCAAAGGCTTGCTGTCAAAGAGACCTTATTGAAGAGAGATAAGTAGGATGCTGGTGGTGTAGCCAGGGCCACAGAAACACTCAGGCTTCTAGAGACATTCATTTTTCCAGAGATTCAGCCCTTCTTGCTAGAGCTGGAAAAAGCAAACCTGTTCCCGTCCACCCCCAAAAGACTGGAGCCGCAGACCCCTTGTCTTTTCCTGAGTGCCCAGGCAGCCACTGGGATGACCTGACAATTCTCTTGCCTTCTGCATGTGCACACTCTATAGGGAGGCTTCCCCAAGCGATTTTTTTTTTCTTTAAACAAAATCATATATTTTTAAGGAGCCAAACACTGAATTCGTTGCCTACAATTTAAATTAGACAGACTCCAGAGCATTCTCTTCAGGTGAGGACTCCAGAGCTGACTGGTAGCACCAGCTCGTATTTATCATTTGTATCACAGTGACAATCAGGCTGTGATTTGTGCTGTGTGGTACTGCACAAAGAAACAGTATTCCAAAATCCTGCCTTAGAGAAGCTTACAACCTAGGTGGCATCGCATGGTAAGGCAGAGAAGCAGGCAAGCAGGCTGGAGCTCAACAGACTAAAGGAACACAGGAGATAACAGGCACCACTACCCGCACTTATCTTAAACTTTCCTTCCTTCACACCACTCCTTTTCAACTAAACAACTGCTAATCTTCTGGTTCTGTTATATACTTAGTCACAAACATACTTTAGGTACATCACTCACACTATAAGGACTGCATGCTTTAATTTGCTGTATGGTTTACGAAGACCGGCTGTTTTCTAAATGACAATAGCAGTTGGTCCACTAGATGGTGCTGAGCAAGTGCAATTTCTAAAAATGAAACAAAAAATTTTTTGAAGAAATCAGCTAACTTCAATTTTATGGAAATAGGACCAATGCTTTACAAAATCAAACTATAAATGGAAGTAAAATTCAAAGCTGGAACAAATTTCTCCCTTGGCTCTCTCTTGCACTCATCCTCATTCTGATGTCCAGGAGGGGGACAACGCATCTTTGGCTTTGCAAGTTGAAACCCGATTTTCATTTCTGCTGGAGCTAGAAAAAACAGTCCTTTTTGGTTCCTCTCTCCCATGGGTGCAAAATTACAAGAGACTTGCAAATCTATGTTCAATTAGTAAGCTGGTCAGTACCTGTTCAAATTCCAGTCAAGTGTCATTTAGTAATTTGAAATTCTGTAATGGTATTTTGCATCACACATCAAAACAGAAGCTGCTCCTCCTGCTAGGAGATATTCCCTGTCGTTAGGGGAAAACAAAATGACCCTGTCCGATCTGTAATGTTCTCTCCTAGACACCCGTTTAGCCCCTGCAAGTTACTAAGGTAACAAGTATACTCTACCAAAGACTTGACAAACAGCCTCGCGAGTGTGAATGAAACTGTTTCTGGAAAGGATTTACATTTATAGCATTCGGAGCAGGTAATTGATGAATGGCCTGACAAAGAGAAAGACTGGCCTCTGAGTTTAGAACTCTTTCATCTGCAAGGCATTCCTCAACATGGACAACCCCCACCCCCGAAATCATGTCTTGCCATAAATTCTGCCTAAACTAAAATCATACAGTTTTCTAGGAATTTGTTAACACAGAACCAGAAAGACATAGGTTTTACTTTAAATACAGAGAAATGGTCCTTACAAGAATAAAGGAGGTCCTGCTGTAAAATTTTCTCCTCCACTTCTGTAGCAACAAATCTAGGACATTGAAGGAGTGCGAACTAGTTGAATAACTGCAAACTTTCACTGCAGGGATTGCAGTAATCTCCTCAACCTTTGCAAACCTACACATTTAAGAAATAAACAAAAAACCACCTCAACACATCTGGAAATTCCTCTCTCCGTTGCTATTAGATATATTTGTAAAATGGTGGGATGAAGAAGAAAATAGAAGAAAATGATTGCTTAACTATATGACAGTGCTTACCATCAACCATCATTTTCTGAGAGCCCTTTACCTAGTTTTCAGCTCATTCTAAGAAAAAGAAAATAAAAGCGGCATCTACAAATACGCAACAAATTGCTCTGTGCCCTAACACAACACAGGGTCAATGTCAAGGCCCTTGTATCTCATTAACTGCAGGAGGGCACAAAAGCAACTGTAGGGAATAACACTGCAAGTCACCAGACATCATGCCCTGCCTTGCTACATTTCTGATGCACCTTTCTGCAGCCAATTAAGAGCTCAGCCAGGTCCCCTGCATGATTTTCAGATGTTGCCTTCTAAAACTGAGCCAGTGCTGTTAATAACAATGCTAATTCAGAGGCAGGACCTCATCACACGCATGCCGGGAGAAGCTCTACTTGAACAAGCTGTGAATTACACCTATATATCAAGTTAACCCAGCTCACGTTCCTTCCATGTCTTTACATACAGGTTTGAGCAGGCTGAGGTTTAACTCATTTCCCCTTCTTTGATCCAGTGCTGAAGAAACTCTGAGCCAGATTAAACTTTTCCACATAGGTTCGGACATAGGAAGAGAGCAGTAACATCAGGAGGTATTAAGACTGGGAGAAAGATCTCAGCAGGACACTGCTAAATTGAGATGGCATTTGCTGTTGATGCTGTTAATTACAGTACTTGCCATGTCCCCATGGCAGTGTTAAGTGGCATCCTTCTTTGTCCCCCTCTCCGCCTGTGTGTCACAGAACCAAACAGTACCCACATATTTGGGTGACAAAACAAATATCTGACTACTTGGCTTAAAGGCAGAGGAGGTGCTGTTGGTATTTTAGATCCTCACCAAGAATATGTGATGCAAGTCATAATTTAGACTAATTAGTATTTTTAAATCAATAGGGTCATGTAAGAGGAATGGATAGAAGGTGAGTATCTAAAAATCAGGACGCTGATCTTTTTCCAAGGAAACAAGAAAAGCTGTAGGCAGTGTATGGAAAGCAGCCATGTTTTCCATGTCTACCTTCCATTTGAAATACTGAGTATTTTTCTTGCCACAAACACCTTTTTTAAGTGCTTAAGAGTAACATTTTTGTGACAAATGTAAAACAGACTAAGGGCTGTTAAAACACCCCTTAGATGCAAGATCCACTGGAGACTATAAACCTGTATCTGAAAACTATGACTAGCAGAGGTACTACCCAAAACGCGTCTTCACTGGCCTGCTCAGCTGCCTCACAGCACAGCTTACTTCCAGTTACTAAAGCAATGGAAAACTGGGCAGCTGAGACTCCCTCAGTACCCTGGAGTCCATGGATTTAAATGATGTTTACATCTACAAAGATGTCCTGTATTTTCCTTCTGCACCTAATTTTTTACTGCTGATGCTTCTGCCCCGGCAGGTTCCGCAATGATGCTTTCTATTATTTTCTGGACCAAAGGAGCAAGGTCTCATTACCAAAGAACAGCAGGACACATTGGCCGCTATGATTCTTTGCAGCAGTCATCAGCAGCGGGCAAGGGAGGTCAATTAGCAGCTTCTGGAATGGAAGCATCCAAACCCAAGAGCTATTATGTCTATTTAGTGCCTACTTTGGAAACTCTAAGTTAGGTTTGGCACTCCAAATCTTTACTTGAGGTTTTGGCCCTTCCATCTTATCTTCAGGTAGCCCAGATTAGCTTGTATGTAATACATTGTGGGAGCCTAAAAAGCTCTGCCTAATGAAATAAACTTTTTTTTTTTTTTTTTTTTAAGTTGCTTGTTATCAGCTCTGAAGTAGCAACAGGTGGATTTTTCTGTCTGCCCTCCCCACCACTTCCTAAAGGGATTTCAGCTATACAGGCATATACACAGGTCCTCTTGAGCATCCATTTAGGTACCAGCCAGGAAAAGTCAGCATTTCACAAAAACAGTAACTGTGTGTTCTTATGATCAAGAAGTCACCTGTTATTAACAGTACTCGGTTTGGTTTTGGTTTTTAAAGGACAAAGCAGTATATTAATGACAGCTGGGTGTTGATCCAATGCAAAACACATTAGGAAAAAAGTGTCCAGCTTTGAATGAATGAGACAAGACTTGACAGCAGTTACCTACTGTCCCAACTTTTGATACTGATACTGCCTTAGGATGGATTTTAACACTGAAAAGTATTTTCTATTTAATTAAAAGCACTATTTAGAGAAAAAATTAAGAGAGTTCACAGAGTCATAGATTGCTTGAGGTTGGAAGCAACCTCTGGAGGTCATCTGGTCCAACTCCCCTGCTCAAGCAGGGTCACCTACAGCCAGTTGCCCAGGACCATGTCCAGACAGCTTTTGAGTATCTCCAAGAAGGGAGACTCCACAACCTCTCTGGGCAACCTGTACCAGTGCTCGGTCACCCTCACAGGAAAAAAGTGTTTCCTGATGTTCAGAGTTATGCCCCATGTTTCAGTTTGTGCCCGTCGCATCTTGTCCTGTCACTGGGCACCACTGAAAACAGCCTGGCTCCGTCCTCTTTGCAGCCTCCCTGCAGGTGTTTGTACACATTGATGAGGTCCCACCAAGCCTTCTCCAGGGTGAACAGGCCCAGCTCTCTCAGCCTTTCCTTATGTGAAAGATACCCAGTCCCTTCGACATCTTCATGGTCTTTCATTGGTCTCTCTCTAGTATATTCACATCTCTCTTGTACTGAGGAGCTCAGAAATGGACACACTGCTCCAGATGTGTCCTCACCAGTGCTGAGTCGAGGGGAAGGATCATCTCCCTCGACCTGATGGCAATATTTTCCCTAATGCAGCCCAGGATACCATTAGCTTTCCTTATTGCAAGGGCACATCATTGGCTCATGTTCAACTTTGTGTCCACTAGGACCCCGTGGACCTTTTTTGCAAAGCTGCTTTCCAGCGGGTTGGCCACCTTCCATGCTGCATGGAAGTTAGACTTTTCAGACAGGACTCAACATTTACCTACTTTTTCTCCCTCTGTTTTCCTTGCCTGGCAAAAAGTAATTTTTCCAGTAACACATTTAGTAAACTTTCAAGACATTCACAACACTGATCATGGGAGCAGAGAAGAGAAAATACAGCAAACATGTCATGGACCTCATGTTTCCCTACCTGGGCCTGACAAAGTCAGCTGAAAAAGGGTAAGTCCTGTATGGATATTAATAATCCTTTTTGCTGAGTCACAACAGCCTGGGAGCCAAACATCACTCAGCCTTGAGCCTGCAGACCACTGCCACAGAGGCCCAGGTGCCATTTTTTCAACAAGCCTGTCCTTGTAATCCAGCTCGCTCTACTGAAAACAAGCCTCTTCACGTGAACTACAACAGGCACTCTGAGGCACAGCTCACACAGACATGCCCTAGGTCATTAATCTTCTGACACAGCACAGAAAACGCAAGATAGACTTCTGGATGTCAAAAGACTGGTTAAAGCAATCCAAATAAAAGGCTTCTGTTATCAAAATTCAGGCATATGACAGCCCCCATTTCAGTTTGGTGGCTATGATCATTCCTTGTTTCATGTGCTGGGCATCAAAATAAGGAAGCAGGGCAATCACTTCCAAGAAAATTCAAACATAGATTACCTTCATCATACAAATATGATTAAAACCAGAAGAGCATGTGTTTGTGGATATGTTATCTGAGACAGATTATATAAGCAGTATATTGTTTAAATAGTGAAACAAATCCACATGTGGACGCCTAGGACTTCAAAAGGACTATTAGTTGCAAGAGAATCATCAGTATTATCCAAGAGGCAAACTAACTGCCGATAAACATATCCAACAGTATTTAATTAAACATACACTTGTAAAACAACATAACAGAACTTGCTGAAGGGTTTCTTATACTTTATCACAGTATTCCTTCAATGAGTTTTAAACCCTGAATAATATTAGGGCACAGGCAATTTTAACACCAAAGGAAAAAAAATTCTTTATCATCTTATAAGCACTGATGCAATGGACAGCAATTACCCTTTGGAATCATCACTGCTAACTTGAGCTCTTTGAAGATGAGAAGTAACTGAATGCAAATGCACATTCAGGGGCTTTTTTTTCTTTTTTTTTTTTTTTTTTGGTAAGGCCCTTCTCAAAACATGTTTGTGATTCTGAAAGATGTGAGGTCCTTTTGACAAGCTGGTCAAAGAAACACCTACTTAACTCCAAAGACACAGGTAGCCAAGCCCACAGAAACAGGAGCACTTACGTGCTTAACACCAATTTTGCAAGTACTCGGACAGATTAGGGAGATGGGGCTTGGCACCGGCCACATCAAGGCATCAGGCAGTACGGGTCAGGAAACAGGCAGGGTATTTAAAGCTAAAGAGATACTGAAAACACCAGAGAGCAGGCATTAAATGCCAGCAGAATTCAGCTATCATTACCCTACAAGAAGCGTTAAGCTTGTTTAAAACACACAGTTTTTCCTTATGAATGAGGGAAAAATCCTGAAGGAAACGTGTCAGCACTTCAGAAATCCTCTCTCCTACAAACACTTAACAACTAATACGCTCCTCCTCCTTTCTAATAACGGATTTGAACTAAAGAAGAATAGATTTAGACTAGACATAAGAAAGAAGTTTTTTACAATGAGGGTGGTGAAGCACTGGCACAGGTTGCCCAGAGAGGTAGTGGAGGCCCCATCCCTGGCAACATTCAAGGTCAGGTTGGACGGGGCTCTGAGCAACCTGATGTAGTTAAAGCTGTCCCTGCTCACTGCAGGGGGATGGGGCTAGATGACCTCTAAAGGTCCCTTCCAACCCAAAGCATTCTAGGATATCATTCATGTAAATCAAATGTTTTCCTTATCAGTAAAAAGAAATGAGCTATAATTAGAAACTAGCTGAGAGATAACCTGCCCCATCTGACCAAGGCTGCATGGGTCTATCACCTTATCAATAAGGAAATCCTCAGCCCCCTCCTCCATCTCTGGTCCAAAGGCTGGAGGTCAATGCATGCTTCTCACTGGTGTTTTGCTCTATAGCTCAGCCACTTGTGCACCACACGGGAAGCAGTTTTCCTACACATACATATAGTTTGGCTTTCTATGTAACCCTAAGTGCAAGCTCAAGGCTGGGACCTCCGTGTCCAGTTTAGGTCCAAAATCCCACACAGCACTTGAAGCACAGTTTTCAAAGTCCTACAACATGACCAAATGAAACTCTGGGTGCTGTGTGCCTGTTCACAAACCAGACTACTCAATGCTGTTTATTTCACTGAAGGCTATTTCTGCTCTAAGATTTCAAAACATCCAGCTGTTCCAATATTTCAGTGGCTATTTTCCCCACTTCCCACAGCAGAATACAGCTTTCACACCTGTAACACTCCCTTCCTGTAAGCTTTGCTTGTAGCTTAACTTGGAGCAATTTTAGCACAAGCTTTTGAAAAGATTGAGGGAAATTTCAATCTGCAAGGCAGGCAGAGCTCTGAAAAAGTTATGTCCTTCCAAGAGCAGATGGTTTTGTAGTAGATGCTACAGTGCATAGTTTACAGGGGTTTACAGCTCTACCCTAGGGAGGTTCACACTGAGCATTTCTCTGAACATTTTCTATCATCATTGCTGCTAAAGGAGTACACTGGAGAACACACAGAAGAAAAGCTTCATCAGTCTGAATGTACCAAAACACCTAGACTGCATCTAAATAACGATGACTAATAACCTTTTGTCAGCCTAGGAACTTCAAATGCTATATAGAAAGCAAAAATCATGACAGTAATCACAATCATCAAAATCTTCCAGAATTTTTGATAGGTATGCAAAAGAAATTTGTACATAGTCATACTCCTTTAAAATTCAAATGTCCGTCATTTATCGTTGTCACTTAAAGTAAAACAGATACTCCTTTCAAAGTCAGCAAAGCTTTCAAACTACATAAAAAAGCTGTTCCTAGCATTAGCTTCTGCAAAGCTTGAGACCAAATGAGCAGTTCAAAGCTCAGTAACTGATGCAAAATGCTACTACAAAATGAATTGCTTGTGTCAGCACATCAACCTTCCTACCTTCCCACCTCAGCCTCTGTTCGAATGCCCAGCTCCAAGAAGACAAAGGAAACCGCTAAGACCAATATCTCTGAAATGGGACCAGCAAAGCTCCAGTTTGCTTGGCAGCAGTAAGCACATCTCTGCTTTTTAATCCAAACCCTTTTAAACCAGGAAGGCTCCAAAATCTACTAAAGAACTGGAGGGAAAACCCATGAAAGCCACCAGTGCCTTTGTACTGGATGGACTTTGTTATAGCAAAATTTTTCTTTCAAAGGGAAAGTCCTAAGTTTCTTTCCACAAGCCACCACCCCAAAACACCACCTATGATTTCAATGGCCTTCTAATCACACTATTTTACGGAAGCCCTAGCTTTTGGCTCAGAATTACGTAACTATTTCTGGATTCAGTGCTAATCCAAAACTAGTCAGATTTGTTTTGCAGGCTGATTTGTGTATTTAAATTTTCAAGTCTTTTGAGTAAATCTTTCCGGTTTTAAAAAGCTACATATATAGCAGTATTGCTGTAAGTAGGAAAAAACATAGTGTAATTCCAAGCAAATATTTACAAATAGGACTTAGGGAAAAGACATCTACCTACCTAAAAATGCTTGAATTAGTATAAGGCTAGCAGAGACAATGTTTCCACAAGATCTGGGTGGAACCACATCAAAAGACACGTCCAACAGTGGCAAGTTGTGGTCAGCATCACAAAACCCATCTGTGTTTTTTATGAACATCATACAGTGGAAAAAAAGCTATCTTTCCCACAGTTGATGCTGCACCTGAAAGGCCACTGTTCATGGTTTACTTTGATGCAAATTTTTACAAAACATTGCTTAGGATAGTTCTCATAATTCAGAGGAAGAGGTAAGATGGCCAACATATCTTCTTATAAATACTTCTGTTCACGATGAAGCCATGACTAAAGAAACTATGAATTTATTTTTTTTTTAACATACTGGAAAATTGAAAATAATTTATTAAAATTGTTACCAACGTATGGTGTGATTTTTTTAACAAATGCTCTGGCACACGTGCCAGGGAAGTAAGTTGTAGCTTACTAAAGTTTGATGATACAAGCTATCTGCCAAGAGATGAGCAGCAAATGTGGGAAAAGAGTTTCCGAGTCAATACTGCAATGAGTTTTGACTTTAAAGGGTATACCTAATTAGGCAAAATGGGATTAACAAAGCCTTTGTAGCTTGGTGAAACTTCTCACTCTTTCTGAGGTCAGCCTCTGGCTGCTCCTGCAGCTGTTAGGCTTCTCCGTTGCCCTTCCAAAGCACTCTTCCATTTGCTAAAACTACTGCAATTGTTTTTTATCTTCTTGTTATGCTAGTCAGCAATGCTGCTGTGTTTCCAATAGCTTAAAGGGACTTAAAAGTTTCTATTAAGTCAAATAAAATCTGTAGCTCAAAAATAATTATCTAAAATCCCCCATTATATTTTGCTATGAATCCTTTTTTCTCATTTTTAAAAAAGTCAATAGATAGCATACTAAAAATAGAGCTGGCCCTCTTGCTTTTTCATAACTTGATATTGACAGTGTGGATCAATATACCCCACAGGCTAATAGTGCAGAAAGAACACATAATTTATACATAAATGCTGAATAAAAGGCTAAATAGTGTATGTTTTTCATATCAGAAGTATGTCAGATTTTGTTTTGGTACTCTAAGTAAGAGTATATTGCCCCATCATCCTAGATTTTAAGTCCACATCAAGCTGGCACACCAAGGGAAAAGACCTTCTGAAACACGAGGCTGAACTTTTGCCACTTGCACCCTTCCCCTTGTGCATGTTGCTGTTTCACTGCAGTGAGAGGCCTGGGAAACGGGGCTGCAATTGTGGTGGCACTGGGGCGGAGATGGCAAAGGGGGCCCAAACCTGCTGGCTCCTTCCAGGGGCACCTGGAACAACTCTTTCTCATAGGGTGAGACACTTGGATTCCCCTCCTACCACAGGCTTTAACTTCTTCCCATTGGCCTGTGCAGGGTTAAGCCAATGAGAAGAAGCAGCGGCAAGAAGACAAAGGAGGTGGCCGGTCACCGCATCTCACTTCGTCAGCTGCTGTTTCTGGGAAGGTGCAATCACAGCAACACATTAAGACTTCACTGTGATCACCACTGATCAAAAACTGATCAAAACTGAACAAAAAACAGTACTGCACCTGAGTCCCTGACCCAGGGCGCTCCTCTCCAACTATGGAAAAAACAGGAGAAAAAAAAAAACCCTTTTCTTTCACACACATTATGTTCCACAGATGCTAGTAAAGTATATGCTAGCTTTTCTATACACAACTATCCCTTGTAAGTACATCCCTTTAGATTTTCGTCTGTGAGGGTCCGTTAAGCAGAGAAAGCAAAGAGCAGATGGACCTTCCATATACAGTTGTTTTGGAGTTAGACACTATCTAAGAAACATATGCCTTATTGATCCATGCTCCAACTCTTGCATCAAAACAGAGGAAAAATAGTTCAATCAAGCCACTAGCTTTGGAAAAGCAGGCAGTAAGCAGCATTTTCTTCCTCTGGCATTGGCCAGATGCAAGAAAGCACACGAAGACAGCATCATAGGAAAGTATGACCTTGAATCCACCTACTCCTAATCAAATACATGGAAGGGCTCTATGGCCACGTTGGCAGAGCCAACAGTAGCATTAAAGCTACTTGGTTTCCCTCACTTGCTTTCTGTGCCTTTTCTACTTTCACTTAGTGAAAATTTTGTGGATAACATACGTAAGGCTTGGCAGTGCAGTAACAGATAGGAATTATCCATACCTCCCACTATAAAGGTGTCCTGGTTTCGGCTGGGATACAGTTAATTTTCTTCCTAGTAGCAGGCATAGTGCTGTGTTTTTGATTTAGTAGGAGAATAATGCTGATAACACGCTGATGGTTTAGTTGTTGCTAAGTACTGCTTATGCTAGTCAAGGACTTTTCAGCTTCCCATGCTCTGCCAGCTGCACAAGAAACTGGGAGCGGGCACAGCCAGAACACTTGATCCAAACTGGCCAAAGGGCTATTCCATACCGTATGACGTCATGCTCAGTATATAAACTCAGGGCGGGGGTTGGCCGGGGAGCAGCGATCGCTGCTCGGGAACTGTCTGGGCATCAGTCGGCGGGTGGTGAGCAATTGCATTGTGCATCATTTGCTTTGTATATTATTATTATCATCATCATTATTATATTGTTATTATTATCATTACTATTTTACTTTATTTCAATTATTAAACTGTTCTTATCTGAACCCAGGAGTGTTTCTCACTCTTCCTCCTCCGATTCTCTCCCCCATCCCACCGGGGCAGGGGGAGTGAGCAAGTGGCTGCGTGGTGCTCAGTTGCTGGCTGGGGCTAAACCATGACAAACAGTAAATACCACCCCACCCCCACCCCCCAAATTTCCTGGTAAATGAAAACTTAGTAACAATTCATATTTTATAAAAAATGTGCTTCCCAAAACACATATACACTTCTCACATTTCTTTAAGCATGAAGGAGTGTCAAGAGAAAAATCAAGGTACCGGGGGGGGGGGGGAGAATCACTAATCACTCTAGTTAAAAGTAAATAAATGCAATGGAAAAAAATAGGAATTAGGAAAAACAAAGTAACACAAAAAATTAGAAAAAATAATGTAGTTAAATCAATGCCACCACAGTCCTCCTATGCAAAGGAATCTCAACAGCAGACACGGTTCTAACCATCTTCCCTCTTGGGACTTGTCTGCATTCTCCCTACAGTCTGCCTTATAGGAAGAGGCACTTTCCTTCTGCCTGTCTAGGATTCTTCCAAACTGAAAATCAGTGCCTGACAGTTTTCAATAACATAATTTTTTTAATCATGCTTGTTGTTCCTCTACCTCAAATCCTGATTTGCTCTGTCAAGTCATCCTGAAACAAAAAAAGAGGCCAGATCTCTACTGTTCAGTATGTTCCAGATCTGCAAGCCTCACCCTCTCCATTGCCTGCACCATCAACTGGGCATTTGCTTACTCATGCAAAGCTATCCTAAGGTTCAGCTCCCCAGCTTCTGCTGCGGGCTTGCTATCTGCTATCAGCATTCTCCTCCGCAGCAAAGTGAGTTTCCAGCAAGTAGAGAAGAATCTGGGTGGAGAAGGCATCATTTTTGCTTCTCTTTCTTTATCAGCGCTCTGAAACATTTGCAGAAGCTCCAGCTGTATTCCTGTAATAATCCTATACAGCCCAATAAGAAAGAAATATTTGGTGAATGCAAGTTTGATTGGCAACTTGCAGAAATGCACAATGCAGCTTCCACTGATGTTCTGACAAGCCAGGCACCCGAAATCGTGCATCCAATACAATACTGTGTATCACAGAAACATGTTCTTCCTACCTGCCCCTCATCAAGGTTGCAGGATCCACAGCCAATTAACAGGCAGTGTCCTGCCACACTTCTCTACTGCAGTCACACTTACCAGATCTGCTGCTTGCTGGTTTTAGCAGTGTTTATTCCCAAAGAAACCAGCTAGACTTCACCAACTGAGCAAACCATAACCTGCGACTGTAATGTGTACAGAATACTATTTTCAGTGAATGAGCTTCATTTACTTGTGGTGAAAACAATGAGCTAATCACTTAAAAAAAAAAAAAAAAAAAAAAGAGCCTTACAGAAGTCACAACTTTAAAGGGCATAGATAAAGGACAGACTTATCCTTCCATAACGCTGAGTGGGTGGAAAAAGCTGTACATGCTTTCAACAGAAAATATCCAGCCCTTCCGATTTAGGGAAGTAGATTGGTAAATGGAAAGCGTCAGCTTTACGTGTCATCGGGTGGCTCTGGTTGGATGGACACCCCCCCAGACGATCATAGGCTTTTGGCTGCTCCATCTGTTTTCCAGCTGCGTTCCCTACCGATAAGGGAGAGGACAAAGTGACACAGATGAGATTAATATAGTCTCCCCGAATCATCAACAGGTCTTTGTTACCTGGAGACAAGACCTATCATTTCACTGATAGCACAATAACATAGGTGTGAGGGGTGAAAAGCTCATTGAAAGTATAATGCTCTATATCCTTGTGATTTATGCTAAAATAAGTGACTGACAGCTCCTCTGAGGCTCTCTTTAGATTTAATGGGCTCCTCACAGACATGGCTTTTTAAACTTCACAGATGCCTGTAGCCAGCCCTGGTACTGGCAACTGTCTCCTGCTGTAGGAGGATGAGCTGAAGCAGATGTGCACTTTCACCAACGGGAGAGATCAGCATCACCTTCATTTCTGGAAGTTTTGTCTTTGCCTGCCTTTCTTAACCAGTATGCTGAAAATTAACAGGTGTGTCAGCAGCACAAATGAAAAACTATATATAAAAAGAGTTAACATCACACAGATACTTATTCAATGGTGAAACAGACACACGGATATGGAAATAAGTAAGGCTGGCGACTTCAGTGCCCATCATTTCTACTTGTGGATATTACTGACATGCGCAATGGTATGAAACACTGCCAAATATCGGGGTCTGTTTCCACCTCGCATGTATTTACATATGAACGTACATATATAAGCTAGCATCTGATGTGCTATTACTTTTCTTCTTTGCATGAGTTCTTTATTGTTTTTACAAAAAAACCCCATTGCTTAAAATAATGCTGCATATAAAAAATAATGCTGGAAAGGACCCCACAACTGCAGCTCAAATCTGGTGGATGGGCTCACAGCTTACAATGATTTTCCAGTATAATATAACATTAGAACATATAGGTACTGTCCAGTGAATTGAACGAATTGCTTAAGTCTCAGCTGCCCTCTGGAGAAACCCATGAAGGGTTAGAAAATGCAAAGTATGGTTCCTATTCATTTTTTAAATTAATATGAGTTACTGTCTAGAATTTTAAACTGTAGGCATTGCCTTCTGTAAATACAGTGTCGCTATAAAGTTTAAAAGCAGCAGCATACATTCTAAGGCCTATCTGTAGTCCCAAAAAGGGTACCAAAGAGTTACTATCAGCGTGTGCAAACAGAAGCAATACAGAAGTTCAATCTTTCAAATATTTATGCACATATTTACCTTCAAGAACAAACAGTCCTGCAGCATGAGAACGAGGGCATAAAACATCAGCATTACTACTAGAAAACAGTTATGCTGACTAGGCTTCCCTCCCTATTATTATATGCAGTGTGGTAGCTTCCTGAAAGTCCAGGACCCCATTTACAAGAAATAAAGGGGCACGATCAACCTTGTCAGGGTTGATCCCAGGCTCAGGGACCCAACCCAGTCCAGCCTTCAGTGGAGCACTTCAGGACCCCCGTAGAGCCACTGCTACCTCCGGAGCTCAGCGAGCCCCCCAACTCCAGGCACGCAGCACACGCCTCTCCCTCAAATAAAACCTGGTACGTGGTTTGCAGAAACAGAGAAACTTTGACTACCCGGATAATACACTACACTGGCTTTAGGGAATGGGTTTGCTACACGCCAATCGTTTCGACATAGTCCTGAACAGCAGTATCAGACATGATAGCAGCTGCATAGACTTGGACGCTTGTAATTTTAGATTTCGATGTGAATGGTTGAGTAAACAGCAATTCCTTCAGAGTAGCCCGCCTCAGTTAGATGAGTGGCTTCCAGCGCAGAGTGGCCACACTTACGCTGTCATTGAAACTCTCTGTAAAAACATATCTTGGCGCGAAAGTCAGCCGCTTTCTCTAAATACCTGTCAGAAACTCTTTGTCGAGAAGGCAATCGCGTTTTAGTTAGCATGACAGCTTCTGCAGTGCATTATGCCCTTGTAAACGACATTAATGCCCAACTGCACTTTTAAGTATGGTTCAACATGCTGATTTGACCTACATATTTAAGCCATAGTTACCAATTTCCATATCTAGGCGCTGATGCCAACAGGTCTCCCGAGTTGTTGTTTTGATTTCTGGCAGGAGCTTTTACCTGTACACTGCTAGCTAGCCATTTTTTCGACACTAACCATGTACTCAGAACATTACCATTTTGCGACAACCATCAAAGACAAGGAATTTGCTACATAGCCCATACGTTGGCCAAGCACACAAGCTACTGCAGGTGGAAGCAGATCACCTACTGAAGGGCAGAGCCTTTGTGCACATCTTTATACTGCAGCATTGCAGATCAAGTGAGAGGTACCTTACTTCTTTCCCAAGAGCCATCTTGTGTTTTTTACAGATGAACAGCGCTTGTGCAGGGCTTGGTGAGGGACTGCTTCAGCTTTTGGTAAGTTAAAAGCTTCCTTGAGCCAGTCAGTCACAAGTCGTCCTGCTGCGCTGTGGCTCTCAAAGCCATCATGCCCAATGGAGCTCCTGGTGCACCCACTACCTACAGCCCTTCCTAACCACTCCTCTGGGTCAAGAGGAGTGTGACCATGCTGGATACTTGGCAGAAAACACTTCCGAAAGGCCAAAACAATCTCACAGCTACTTCAAGCCATCTCTCAGTGTCAGGAGGGGTGCTAGGATGGCTCAGTGGCGCACAGAATCTGGTCCCCAAAGACAAAAACTTGTTATTCTGTCTTTTATGAGGAAGCAGAATGATTTTTAATAGTCTCCAGCTTCTGAAAAAACATGCACTAATTAGCACACATATTTAAAAAAATGCTCCTATACCTAATTATTCTGAAGAAATTCTGAAAACTAATTATTAGTTCAGGAATCCTTTTTCCTTTTTGGAGCCAGATGGTGCCCTCCCTAAAATACGAAGGCTAGAGAATTATTTATGTGAGCTTTGACCATGCCTGAACAGCTCAGGGAATGATGTATGTTTTTAATGCCCTGATACTGACAACAAGACTTTTTACTTTAAATTAATGGGAAACAAATGTCGCACAGTGAAGATAAAAGTGACTTTGCAAAGTTCTATTCTTTAGAAGTTGCCTTTTTTAAGAGACCAGGGTCCTTGCAGAAATGTCAGTACTGGCTTGTCTGACAGAACGGAGGGATGCCACGGCATGTGCGTGTGCTCACGACACGTGCGTAGTACTGGCTGCATCTGCATGGGGGGGAAATCAATAGTATTTGGGATAATGCATCTAAATTTTAGGTTGGTCTTATTTGGGTCTTGCCAAAAAAAACCCCAAAAAAACCCACCTCAAAACCCCACAAGACAAAACCAACCAACCAGAATAACCCAAGCCACCCTCCAGCAAAGTAGCTGCTGCCTTTTATTTCTCACAGGTAGAAACCAGCTTTTTAGGCTGATTTGCTTTGTTTAACTTTTTAATATGCTTTTTTTTTCCTTAAATGCATTTGATATGCAAATTTAGTCTGAAAGATAGATGTTCGCAGCCTAAACCAAATCCACAGAATTAAGTGACAGCAGTGAAGAGGCTGGGGTTTGAGACCTGGTATAGGCGCCGGGTGCAGCCCCCCGGGAGCAGGGGTTCAGCGTACCCCCTGCTCACCAGCCAGTCCCCGATCGTTCCCTCCTGCCAAAGCACAACAGGGACCTTTGAACAGGAACCCACAGCTTCTGCGCACAAGGGCTGTGAACCTGGACCTTCAGAAACAGCGCTCAAAAGTATCCTTTTAACAAGAACTCAGTAAAAGCTTAAATATATCAAACTTCCCGCTTACAGATTACTGTTTTCACCAGTGGATCCGAACACAAGTTTCCCATGGACATAACTGCTATTAGACTTGTCTTAAAACAGCACAGCAAAGGTTCACAGACAACGCAACGCCTTGCTCAGCATGGGTGAGGCAGGCTGCCAGCTGCAGCAGAGCCGGGACGGGTAGGAAGAAGCCATGGATGGTTGGCACAAAGCGGCTTTGAATCGGGTGACAGACCAACAGGCTGCAGAGTTGTAGGAGGGTTTCTGCAGCACCATTGATCTTAAAGGTCTTTTCCAACCTAAACGATTCTATGATTCACGTTATACCCTTGGCATTATCCTAAGGCACCGTTTAATAAGCATCATGCTTTTGCTTTGAGGCTGAAATACCAACACGTCCCTGAAAGTAGCTTCACACCTGAACCTGCCTTCTGTGCACCAACAGCTGCTCCAAGAATTATTTTTCCTCTCTAGACAGTCCATATAAGTATCTGAAATTGGCTGCTGCAGTATTGAAATAAGTCCAACATAAAATTAATATCCATCATAGCTATTTAAAAAACCCCCTCAATATATTAAGTACTCCACAATCAAAACAAGGCACCTTAAATCAAGCTGAATGCATCTGAGTAGGTTTTTCATTATCTAGATTTATCTTAGGTACATGTCATTTCTTTCTCATTAAATTGCAATATGAGCCATTTTGTACATATAAAAATATTAAAACATATTTTCTTCTCAAAATGACTAAAATGTGATAAAAGCCCACACAATACTTCCTTTGCCTTGATGTTTTCTAGAGACTACCATATGGCTTGTCTGAATCCCTCAACAAGTTCCCTGAATTCAAAACTGATTTGATTTGGCAGCTCCCTCTTTAGAAAATGTAAATTCCCATAACATATTTTAAATTATATTCTATCTAACAAAACATTGTTTTCTTGTCATAAGTATGAGGAAGCTTTTACACATTTTTCATTTTCATCATAAAGGTAAATTCTTCAGCTTTTAGAACTGTCAGTAGTAGTATTTTCAAACACAGTATCTCTGCACATTATTAATAAAGTAGTATTTCATAGATGCCTCCCTGTCTCCCCTATATCTCACGATATTAGGCACTCCAAAGTTTGATCTGGAGCATGTGGTAATCTCTTTCTTAAACAGCCATGCAATCTAAGTAAGAAAGAAAAGCAAAGGAGGAGAAGAGCCTTATTGAAAACCCTTTTCTTCTACAGCGAAGCCATGGCACAAAGCTCTCGTGAACCGGTGGAGGCCAGGCCACCAGCATTTGGCAAGATGATTACTTTGGGTTGCGTTCTTCACAGCCCTGCTACAGAAGACCATCCTTCCTAGGACTTGTCTCACAGACCAAACAAAGTACGAAAATCAACAACTAAAGGCTTTTCTGAAGGAATCAGCTTATGGGCCCAAATGAAACGCAGTAAAATATTCTGGTTTTGTCCTGGATTTTGCACCAGGCTGAAATCACTTCTTTATTTCTCAGGATGGATACAATAGCTACAACAGAAAATGCTAGTTACACTTCAGAGAACGGAGTAGCTTGTCATCATAGGATGCTTCTGTATAATAAACATAACTAAAAACAACCGGAATACACCTTCTTTAGAGCTGTGTTAGAAGCTTTTCTTTCCACCTATGGAAAACGAAGCTCATGTGATTGTGCTGCTCACGGGTACCCCCACAGGAAGCCAATGGGTTACGAACTTGACGATTTCCATTAAAGTTTCACAGGGAAATAGGAGATACTTCATATACAGAACTGTTGTGAAGCCGGGGGCGGGGGCAGGCAACGAAGACAGTGGCCAGCTGAGAAAAAGGCTGCAAAACCAGCTTAAATTGACAGGCTACCAGAGCATCCACCCTGTGGAGAAGTTTGCAAGGCTCCCAGGAGGAGACAAGCTTCCATGGGAACCTCCACCAGCTTTGTCTCCAGACGATACACCAATGGGCATGAAGCCACACAAAACATAGCCACTATTAGCTCTACTGCCCCTTATTTACTTAGTCACCTCTCTGCACCTCTATTTTCAGCCGTTTCTGTGGAGAAGGGTAACCTGGCACAAGCCATCAGGCTACACAGACGTAGCTCTGAAGGAAGCAGGCACTCGGGAACGTCACTCCCAGTGTAATGGACAGACGGCAGGAAGGTACGAGGGAGCATCAACCCCCTCCTCGATTATTTGAAGAAGTTGTCCAGCTGAAATGATCCTTAACAGACAAGGTGAGCTACGACTGTAGACCCGTTTTTCTATCCCCAGCTATTAAGGGATGTGATAGTGGTATAGTATTCTAGCACAAGTGTCACTTCATTAAAGATGTTATTTGAAAAGTGGGAAAACAACAGGAAAAAATGTCTTCCACCCCAAAAATTACATTCAGGGAATTCAGAGGGTGCAGCAGATTTGCTATATCAAGGCACAATCCTAACTAATCTTACAGAAGTAATTCTAATTAGGCAGGAAATGAAGAACGGTTCCTTTCAGGCTGGGTGAAAGAACAGTGGATTGATTTAAATCATCACTGATTTTAATCATGGATTTAAATCAACCGAGCAGGACACCTTGATTTAGCTCATCAACTTTAATCTTGTACTTTTTACTTTTTTCCTAATGAAAGCTCATTCATTTTGTTAAGATAATGTGGAGAATTGTAAAAAACACACACTTTATGTTAGAATGGATTAAATTTTTTATTCTCACTCAACATTGATGACTTGTGACTACGAAGCTTGAGCTAACTAATTTTTTAACAGTTAAAAAGCATCGCTTTTAAAAATCATTCAAATTTGAAAGCTCATACATGAAACGCATTGGAAATTATTTTAGAGATCGTAATAAATTTAGGCCTTGATAAATAACACAGGATTTAGTTTTTAGTTTTCTTCTAAAACTATTCAGGCAAAACACCCCAAACTTGCAACACCACAGATTTTATCTACTTGTGTCTAATGTTCTTTGAGCCTGGTGAAACATAATGCACTACGTCATTTTGGGACACCTATCGATAGTGTGAAACTTGGTATTACCCAGCATTCTCAAAAAAACGTAAAAAGCTGTCAAGATACTATTGTGGCCTCTGTTAATTAAAAGGGGGGGGGGGGGGGGGGGGGAAGAGGGAAGTGTTGGTGCTGGGATCACAACGCTGAACTATTCAGAGTAGTTCAAATATGAGATCGAAATCCTGATTCGACACTACCCAGAACAAGAAAGCTTCATAATGTATTGTGGGGAAAAATAATCCAAAACGAGTGTCAGCAGAAAGGAAGAGGACATGTACGGACAGCGCTCATGCTGGAAAAGACCCAGAGGTGAAAAGAAGAGCAGACCTGATATCATGTGTAGGCACTTGTAATACAATGTGGCCGCAGAGTAGGGAACAACAAAGTATATTAATAAGAATAAAAAAAGAGACATTAAAATGATTTAAGGGATGTTTCAGGAGAGTGGGCTGACAGACATGTTATGCCTAAGCATTACCAGTGTACAGCATTAGTATTTCATTCAATATTGTTTCCTTTTTTTCCTTTCTTTAGAGCCTTGCCAGAGACAAAAGTTGTCAGAAACACTCATTTTGTACCAACGCACACCAAGACATACTTCTCCATATAAAACTCTGCAAACCAAATACAAAGTTACATGAGCTAAATACAAGACAAAAGTGCACAAACCTTGTAGCTGTGTAATATCTCATTTTAATTGTACGTACAATTCTGACTGGTTTTGTTAGAGAAAAATTCCTGATGAAAAGTATCACCTCTTAATCCTTGTGAGTTACTATTCAAATCTTCACCAGAGTGCTAGGGCTCTGCTACAAATGAGCAATGAAAAAATGGTGACGTTTTATTCATTAGTCCTGCCCTCAGCAGGCATTTAAAGCTGCGGACTCAGAGCTGCTTATTTCCATGTCAATGTCTTAAGTGCCTTTCCCTTCTCTCCTTAGCTCTGCAATGCTTTGACAGACAGATGGGGATGGAGCCCACCCCGAATAATTTGGAGACAAAGCAAACCTAAACAAAGCTTACCTCCCTCCCCCACCGCAAAAGATTAAGTATGTTTGATTTGCTCGGCCATATTCTACCTCAGCAATCTCTGAGGATACTTTTTCCCCTTTTACTGACAATGTTTCTGAATAAGAAAAGATTTACATTTGAATTTGAAATGTTGCGATAACTTTGCCATACTTTTTCTTACAAACTGTGGGAACCCGAAGCACACAAGTGATAAGAACAGTCAATCCAGAAGGAACGTTCAGAGAAAAAAAAACAAGCTACGGTGGGTAAATGACAAAGATTTAACAAAAACTCCAGATTGCTGGCCTTCAACGTACACATGCCAGATTAATTGAAGTACAGCTTAACCAGCAATGCAGAATTTCTTCTGCTTTACAATGAGGAGCTTCAGCTATTTAGTTTTGTGTATTTGCTTGGGAGACAATTTTCTAAGGGCCAAGCTACATAATCTATGCACTAGCGGGACTCTAGATAAATTGGAGTTATCTGCTTGCAGCTCCAAGAGGTTCATAGAAGAACACAGCTGCAGGTTGATTTGTTGGGTACCACGGCCTTGGAGGATTGAAGACTATGCAGACGTGCAACAGAAAAGCTTTGCAACATCTGGAGTAGGTCCACCTTTTCACATAACGGCATATAACTGTGTCAAAAGAAACTCTCTCCAAAATCATTAGTATGATGTCACCAAATTGAGAGTGAAAGTGGCGGCACTAGGGACAAAACAAGCTGTATGAACTACAAACAATGCTAGTATATTAGCCTGTAAGTGTCTTTTGCACGCTAACTCTTCTTCCCTGCATCCCTTTCCCCCAGTAGCATTAGATAATGCAATTTATACCCTGGACCAGACATGTTTTTGAATGCTGGATTTGTTTATGTTACCCTCCAAAGTTATAAACCAAGTTCATGTAATTTGGTGTGGATGACTGAACCTTGGTTTCCCCTTCCAGCAAAGGGGGAAGACAGAAAAACTCTCTGAATTTCAGCACTTCACTTTCTCCACTCAATCTTCACACCTACATCTTTTAAAAATGATGTGTTTCAACTGAAAGTAAACACTCAACGCATTTAAAAATCTTGAAAAAAAGCCCATACTATCTATCCTAAGAGAGCTTCTATAAATCACACTGTTAGAGCAGGACAATGAAACTGGTTCAAATGCTGTTTCTCAGGGCACTGAAGACACCTTATGAAATACCCTATCATCTCATCTTACACAAAAATTTATCATACAAACAATTAAAAAAAAAATCAGAACGCACACCTACACCCCTTATGAACCTCAGCCTGTACAAGTTCCTCTGACAGTAGGAAAGCTGCACAGTGTTACAGCTGGTGAATGCATCCTTTATGTGTTTATCTTCTGAAAATCATTAAGCTTGCTAAAATTATCTGCTAAAGAGAAAAAACATCAAACCTTTTGGTAACCAATAAAACCCCAAAAGATAAAGAGCATTTATTTAGTAGAATAATAGCTATTTCAGCTGGTTTTGGCATACCTAGCTAGATACACCTATGCCAGCTGCTGTAGTTAGTGCAAACTGAGGACAGACTTTTCCCATTTTCCACCACAGCCAGGATTGCTATGTGTAGTCACTTATCACACCAGAAGCACATGCTTAGGAATAATTACTGAAAAATACCTTACTCTGTACTTTTCACCAGATATTACTTTGCAGATTAATTCAAAGCATAAAAGCTAATGATAAGATAAACTACAGACTTAGCTGTTTTCCAAAGGACACTTGCTATGTGCTGACACACCTGTTTCCCTGCCTCGTCCTTATTTCTTTTATTCACCTACCAAAGAAACAAACCCACTGTTGTCTTCTGGATACAACCACTGGAGAGGAGTGAAGTGTATATTAACACTCAGTCTTTCTGCTCTGTCATATTCAAAGGAGCAATATGCTAAGGATAACATTTGTACGATTTTCTTTTCTACCTAACTTTACGTTGCAATTTTAATGAAGAACACATTTAAACAAGTATCTTCAGTTCTATGGCTTTTTAATCCTAGGTATATTTTTTATTTTAAATGTCCACATATTTATGCATTAAAACCTGAATCTAACAAAAAAAAGTCTTTTGAATAATTCTTTTCTCAGAATTATGGTTTATCACCTTGATTTGTGGTTTGTCTTTCACTGAACACAGAAGACCATTTCTTATCTTCATTCTTTACAGAGGATATGCCATCTTAAACAGAGTTTACATTTTCATGTGATAACAGTTGCTTCTAAACAAGCAGATAAAATTATTTCCATTTATAACTTGTTTTGCTGGTTAAAAAAAAAATCCACATGAAAGAAGCTGTATAAATGTGAAATTATATTAAAGCACTCATCCTAGCAGGAAAAACAAAAACAAACCCAAAAGAAATTCAAGTAGAACTTATTAGCATTACACTGAATATTTTAGGCAAAATACTAGATCTTTGACAGTTGATTTTTGCCTAAAGAAAAATATTTTTAATTATAAGATTTACATATTCAGTTTTAAAACAAATGGATGTGTAATCTTTTTCAGATATTGAAATTCTAGCTATCATCTTTCTGGAGGGATAACTTCAAAATTTATACCTGGTATGAGCTGGAGCCAACATATGTGATTTTAAAATAAAGTTACATTGCAAATAGTAAGTTCAACATTTCATGGATATGGATGATATATTCCTAGATTGTGAATGATTTAAATATACATGCCATTAGCCTACTCTTCCTTCCTGGTTACAAAATTTTATAAGCTTACTATCCTGGAGAGAAGAAAGAAAAAAAAAAAAAAAAAAAAAAGCGTTGCAAAGACTTGAAAATTTAAATTTGGGCATCTTTTGGTAGTTATGGGCTGGAAACCTAACAGCACTTATGTGTACTGTGTAACTTGCTTTTGCTACTGTTGAAAAACCACATTTGTGACCAGGTTATGACTTTTCCCCTCCCTGCCACCAGTCTAAAACAGGAGAAGGGATCCAATTCAGCTGTTCCAGGGCAACCAGTCTGGCAAGTGGAAGTTCTGATTTACGAAGATCTTTATGCAATTCCGCAGAACCCTACATATAACTAAACAGAGGCCTATAAAGATGTCAAATCTTTGATCTATTAGGATTCATTGTTCTTTCAGCTACAAAATTCCTGTAAGATATCATGGAAGGGGGAATAAAATAATAGGAAAGATTCAAGCCAGCAGATGAATAAGGGACTCATCAAAATAGTAAGAAGCTGTTGTATGCACTCTCCTGAAAAAACCCACAACATTTTAGATAGAGATTCTATATTTAGGGTTCCTGAAAAGAGAAAGGGGGCTACATGTACAGTATGTATGTACCTGTTTATGTACAATCACACTATAAATATGAACTGATATGACTGGAAAATTTCCTTTTCTATCTCACACTCACATATAGTGAAGCTCCAAATACAATAAAGAAAAAAAAGAACAGGTTAGTGAACTCCTTACAATCTCTTGAGATTTCAGCCTTCAAGTTCCCCCTCTTTAAATGCATGAAGAGAAGATGAAACGCAATAGTTGTGGCTTGGGTTCTGATCTCAGTTACAGTTGCATAAATCGCTGAAATTTAAGAGTTATTCCAGATCCATACTAGAGCAACTGGCTCTACATTTTTAATGTTGCCATGTACATTTTTAAAATCTAGTGGAAAATTTTGTTACGGCCACCAAAACAAAGCATTAAAAGCTAATTATTCCAAATCCATATGTCCTTGCCTCCCTCCCTGATCAAGCCAGTAAACCCACCGCAGCATTATCGTCCATGCTGCTTCCAAATTAATTCTCTTAAACGGACCAGTCAGTTTTTTATGTAAAGTAGGGAGAAAGACTTTATGTAAGCTGAATACCTTTAATTTGAAAGATTTACTGCTAGGAAAATTATATGTTCTATATCTAGAGTAACAAGCAGGGTATCAACAGAAAGCCACAACCAATCTATGAATATTACAGAAAGGACGGTCTTTTGGCTAAAGGTCTGAACAAGGAACAAGGATGCTCGTATTCTTGTTCTGCCACCAAAAAATAAATCATTGTGCATGCAACACTTGGGGGCAAAATGCTTTCAAGCGCTTTTTTTTTTTTTGTGATTAAATAACAATACATTCTATTAAAAAAAATTAGTCTGTTAGTGCAGTAAAATGATCTAACACTTGATTACTGATATGTATTCAGGTTTTCATGAAATACCAGTTTTAAACTCTGCTAAGTTAAACACTGAGCTTGCATACTTGATAAATGATAACAAACTCTTTTCTGGCATAAAGGCAAATACTTGTATTTCATTAATATAAACCAATTACCGTATTTTCTATATCATTAGATTTTCAGTAGGAAGGGCACGATAAAACAAACGCATAAAAAAAAAATCCATAAAGTAGTCCCAAGTTAACATGCAGAAAACAACATATCCCAAAATTAAAAGCTTAGCAGTAGTAGTAGAATGGTGACATCCATGGTGTGCCACAAAAATGAAGGAGAAATAAAAAAATAAAAGGAGTCTTGTGTGAGAAGTGATGTTTTAATAGGGTTAGGAAAATGGTGAAGCTCCTCAACAGGGAATCTCTTCACTACATTTCACAAGTAACTTTTTAATTGCTATCCATGAAGAGTTTGCTACAGCTCAGTACGTCTACCTAGTGTAGTCACCTGTGTCTTAGGTCCGTCTCCTTTTGACTGCACACACTTCAGATCCTGTGCATGTCATCTGGGAAAGTTTCCAGTTAGGGCAACAGCTCTTTATACAGCCCTCTAGGCTCATGTAAGTGTAGCTCAGTGGTTAAGACTCAAGATCTTCCTTGACAGCTTGCCTACTATGCTCACAGTTCGTCCTACCTACAGGGCTTTTAGTTACCCAAACAACATATGGAGTTAAAAGATTACCATGCTATATAAGGAAAACTAAAAAAAAAAAAAAAAAAAAACCACACACACCCAAACCCCAAGTCCTAAGTATTTTACAATACGAAATTTAGGTGAACCAAGACACACAACCAATTCTTATTTACAGTGAGAGTATTTCTGAAATATGGCTGAAATCACAAAGATAACTCTGCTTTTGTGTGGCTATTTGTTTACTTTTTTTGAAGTATATTCACATCTAACCCAAGTGTCCAAGTTAGAAGACAGAAGCCAGACAGCAGTTTTCTCATCTGACATTTTCCTCAGATGTACGTACTGCACTTAGATATATCTATTGGTTATTAACTGTTAGCTTTACCTAGAGATCATGAAGCAGGTTGGACCTGTCCAGTAACACCCTTGAAGATCAAAATGAACTCTAAACCAGGCTGGTTTTAAAACACAATGTCTACCTAAACATATACAATAAATAACTTGCTAATGCCCACATGCTTTGGGAACAAAAGAAATCTTAACAAATGCATTTTTGCCCAAAGGTTTCTCCTGCCTTCAGTCTTCACCAAGCAACTCACAGAACACTCTCTGTTCAGCCCCTTTCAGATTAATGAATTACTTGTTTCATAACAAGATAAAAGAGATATAAGTGATTTTGTTGACTTTTGCCAAAACAGGCCAACACATTCAGGTTTAATGTAGATGGAACAACGCAGGAAGCAATGTCAGAGGCCCAGCTCCACCGAGGCACATCAAGTTCTACCCAACCCTTTGTTATTGGATTACAGCACACGTGCTCCTTTGGCTGACTTGTATTTCCACGCTAGGGATAGATATTACAGGAGTAGCTGCCTCTGAAGTAACCATGAAACATGCTATTTAATCCAGCTTCTAATGGGCATTGCAAAATAACCTCCTGCCAATGCACAGTCAGTATAAAAATTCACCAATTTCCACAGAAAAATCTGAAATTGGTCTGATAGTGACAACTCTGTGAGAATTTTCTGGGGTTTTATGATGTGTCAGCGTTATATATCTCAGGAATACACACTGAACAAACAATAATAATTTTTCGAGTGATTCTTTAAGTCATTCTATATGTATTGTAATTTGAAATATGAATTTATAAACTACTTCTGAGAGTCTAACCTCTAGCTTTAATCACAATCAGTAAAAAGAAAGTTACAATTTGGCACCCAACGGTGAAAACAAAAAGCCATTTTCTGTTTTAAAAAAAAAAAAAAAACCCAACAGATTTTGCTTTAAGCTCATTCTTCATGAAAGGTGAGGTGGGAAGAAGCAGCTTGAAAGTGCTGCTTGTATGTGCCACTTGGAGGCACAGCTACTTAGAAAATTAAACCCTTAATACATTATATTACAAATGCAACTCCAGGTCTCGTAGGTATTAACCTCATGTTCTAAACACAATTTAATTTGACTAGGCTGCCTGTCACAAAACCACAGAAAGCAAGATTTCATAACTTTTCCACTATAGCACACTGATCAGTTCTTCTACCAACTTATTGCTATTCCACTTATACATAAAATCACTCTGTGCAAGTATCAGAATTACTCCTCTTCAGTTGCTTTTATATTTTCTGTTCAAAAATTATGCGACAGCAAGCAACAGTCAAGAGAGCAGGCATTAAAACACACATATAATCTACTTTATTTTATAGAGATGTCAGCATATTTTTCATCCGTTATTACAGATTTGCAATCTTTCCTACTGCTCAGATAAAAGATACTACAATCTCTCTCTGCATTTCAAATGTTGGCGTTGTTAGGGACTTCTGTTACAGCGACACGAAGCAATGTGAAGGCTCAGCCTCCACCGCACCAGTCACTACACATCTCTGGAGGCAGACTGCCACAAACACCTTGCAAAACAAGCAAATAGCAGAGGGAAAGACAAAAGGTAGAACACCTCTTCTTCTATCTCTCCTCCTCACTTCCCCACACCGTCCCCGCCCTTAAAGCAGCCATGGAAAGTAGGATCCGGTGAGCAGACACGGATCTGCTTTCGAAGAGCAGAGCTGGGACTGGCACTCCATGCGCCTCTGCTACTGGGCTCTTTGGCTTGCCAAGAGACCTTACATCATGCACATGCCATTGCAGAACAGGTCACATCTGCTTCTCACAAGCAGTCCCACCTGCAAATAGGAAGCTGGAAACCTTACTCTTTAAGATGGTCTTCCTCAAGTCAAGGCATGAAATTGTGGAAAGGGGCAGACCCGCCTATTACAAGGGACCAGAGACTGAAATCACCTGCTCTGACAAGATGAACCCAGGAATTCAGTTCCAAATACGCCATTTCTGTGGTACCTTGGTTGTTTTGTTTTAAGCAGTGAAAAGGCATCTTGAGGGAGACTGGAAGGGGTAAGAGGCAAGGACAGCTTTCTGCCTGCGGACAACACATTTCACAGATTCAAGAGACCTTAAAAACCTGTTATGTTCAGGGCTTGCAGCCACGAGCTCTGCGACAGCGCAGAGGCTGGCTCTGGAGGAGTGCCGTCAGACAAAATGGACACTAACAACAAAAGCTATTTCATGCTTCTCTAGGCCTGGCTTACACAAATGACACCTTCCCTGTAAGGCCTCCTGTTAGCAAACCCTCATGGATGCTACCACCAAGGGCTGCTGAAAAATGTACAATCTGCATCCTTTGGTGCAGGATGATCAACCATAAGCAAGTGATTCAACAGAACACCCAGTGATGTACTGTTCTGCTCTGCTGGTCTGAACACTTACCACAGGTATCTACACTATTTTTAGGCCACATTTGTCTCAACTTTATGCTTTCAATCTGAAAAGTGTACAAAAAGGGAAGCACAGTTGGTAAAGCTGTTCCTAGACAATAACGTCATTATTTTTTAACAGAGAGGAATAAGAAAAAGTAGCAGAAACTACAGAACAGTAAGCCTTAATAAGCCACAGACAGATTTTAATTCAGTTAATCAGCAAAAAACATTTATAAATCAGACTCATTCTCAAAAGCGTTAATTTAATCAGAGATATAGTTCTGTACGAGCATGACAACACAGCCATTAACATAAATTTAGAGAGTCAGCATTGCTTTTTGGGTGATCAAAGTGACATATAATGGAGAAATCTGATTTCCTGAAGTTGCCCCTCAATCACACTCTGAGAAGACATCCAGCTCAGCATCCCGAGGTTAAGCGCAACCAATTGCACAGCTACTTATGATTATTATGTCTCTATACAACATAACATCCCCAAAAATTCCGTTGTCATGGATAAGTGAAATTCTGCAATCTGGTGCAAACCCACAGAATCCTCTATTAATCGTATTAAAATTGCAAATAATATATTTAGAGACAGAAAAAAAACCCTAAACAAAATCCATCCCAGCTCAGCAAATTCAAAGCTGCAGGTTGTCAAACAAATAAACAATTTTTTTCTTACTATCTAAAGGTATCTCAGGTTCCTAGAAGGACAGAAAACAAAACCCTTCTACACATTTAGAAATTGCATTTTTTTTTTAAATCAAAACTTTTGAACAAGGATTTGTAATAACATATTTGAAATGTAGCTTAACCATAGTTGTGGATTTCTTCAGCTTGCTCCAGGAATTTAGGCCCCTCATCTTAGCAAACAAGCCGAACAGAGCCAGCTGAAGAGCACAGGCCCTTCAGTGTATGTCAAACAGACATATGTACTGTAAATTAAGAGCATTTTCCCCAGCTTTTGAAACTCCCCATCCACCGCAGGATCCACAAGACAAGTTGTTGATAGCTACAATCCCCACACCTCCCTCACTGTTCCCTTTTTTTCCTGTCCAGTTGCAGAAGATTGTAGAGCGCCAAGTGTTCCCTCTTTGTGTACATAAAATAAAGGTTCAAGATATAACTCAGCCCGCCTTTCCCCAGCTAAAATTTAACCTAAATTGGACTCATCTCCATCTGGAAGGAACGCATGACAGGGCATTACGTAGAGAAAAAACCTCACAGGGGACTCATTATACACCCAACCCATATGCTTTTTCACTAATGCCAGTCTCCCCACATAATCTCACTGCACTCTAAAAACTGTGTGTTACAAAGGTAAGCTGTATAAATACGTATTTTTTTGCTGTTAAACACACCTGAAGTCCTCCACGTCATATTAAATAGTCTTATAGTCTAAGGTCCATCACACATTTTTTAAAAGGAACAAAGAAATAAATCCTCTCTTTACTCCACTTAGCTGTATTTGTTGTCATGTCTGCCAGGAGCTCCATTAATGCTCCCAGTGTTCCTTTGGTTTTCCATTTGTTGCTTGCAGGCCTAAAATGCTAACAGTAATGTGCTCAGAAAAGCCAGCTCTTGCCCAGTACAGAAACAGCACTCCCAATTCTTCTGGTGTGCATTGCTTATAACTTTGCTTTATACTGAGGTTTTTGGAAGAGGTGGGAATACAAAGAAGCATGAGCAGAAAGTTAGTCAAAGATACATCTTTAGGATTAGCCAGCTCTGGGTGGGTACATACCCACCGTGCACCTGAAGATACTGCATAATCACAGACTCATAGGAAAGTCTGGGTTGAGGGAGAATTTGGAGATCATCTAGCCCAACCTTCTCCTCAAAGAAGGGCCCAGATCAGGTTATTCATGGCCCTGTCAAGCCAATTCTTAAATATTCACAGTGAAATAGTACATTTTTATCTAATTCTCCTTTTCAAATTAGGTAACAAGTGTAAGAAGAACACTGAAATACAAGACGGGTGTTTAATGGAGGCCTTTCATTTTGACTGATTTTCATTAAGTCTTTTCACTTCAGGAATGACAACTTTTAACAATTTCAAAACAGAAAGTAAAAGCAAGGTTAAAAAGTTGCTTCAAAAACCACCCAAAATCCTCCTGCTCTAGAGTTATATAATAATGTGGAGATAACAACACTGACAAAGATGCAGCTCCACAGACTTGAGCAAAGCATCCTAGAGACCCTGTATTCCAGGTGCCATTTGGAGCAAAACCCAAGCCACCTCATTGTTTTCCAGTTGGAGACGGAAAGAAGCTGCTGAGCTGTTTTATAATTATTGCGAGACAGTGGAGATGGTACTCGAATACCTCTTTTGTGTTAGGCTTGGGTCTGTCTAAAGCTTGCTGACATCAATCAACTTCAATGAGTGTTGGATCACATCCACACCTGAGAATTTAAGCAATTTAATTAAGGCTTTGTCAATCTCAAAGTTTGTTCACAAAGCAGCTGGCCATTAACTGAAGAGGACAGGTTGTCCTTTTAAACTTGTAATGCTCTCCCTCCAGGACCAGAACAAACATTTTAGGTCCTTAATCTACAGTTAAGGTTAATCTGTTTTAACAATTTCCTAATCAGCTAAGATGCTCCAGATATTGATGAGAACAAAAGCAGAACACAGCCTTGATTAACTGAAGGGCAATTTAACTTTTCATCTGACTCCTGAAACACTAGAAAAAGAACAATTGGGAGAAGTAGGGAAAATTTGTCTCCTGCAGAGTAAGGAAAGATCTGAAATACTAACTCTCTGAGCAGAACAAATAACTACAGGAAAGGCACTTGGAAAGAGAAGAATTACAATGAATCAAGACTGGAAGGCTCACAGGGTTGTTCCATTAAGAAACTCAATGTCAGATTAAGACCACAGGGAAGAAAGATCTTCTGAATGTCAGTTTTGTTAAAAGGAGTATTTTAAGGAAAAAAAAAAAAGAAGAGACAAGAAAGAAATGTGAGTTCAAGTTTTGAAAGTAGGCTTTTTTCCCCCTGAACTCTGCACTTGATTGCTAAAATAGGTGCTATTTGCACTTTAAGTAGCCACCTCTACGGATTTTATCAAAGACTTTTAGTGGGAAACCAGGATCACCATCTACTTCTTAGGAAGAATTACCCCAGTAGCGTAAGAGATGCCTGGTCCACCAGTCTCCAAAACACATAAGCAACAGCTGGCAGGTCACTTCATGTGCTGAGGTTGTCATTAACTATGCTGAACTTGATGCTGGGAAGCAAGAGAAATAGACTCTGCAGCCAAAGGATCAAGTCAAGAACTTAACACTTGATCGTGAAAGAAATCTTTCTCTAGCACATATGCAGACAAGATGCCATTTTACACCATCAAGCATGTATGAAGAAATGCCTCACTTCACTGGTGTCATAACCTATCACTAGCCATAGCATCTATTATGCTAAGAAGTAACATTTCTTGTAACATGATCTGCAACAAATCAAATGAAACACCTATCTCCAAAATAATTATGAGGAAAAAAAATGCCTATTTACTATTTAAGGAATGTCATTCTAGAGCAATCTGAAATTTGCTGTTCTTGTTACTCGAGGTTCCTCTCATAAATACCACTGAAAGAAGCAGATACGAACATAACATCGGCAAGAAAAATAACAGTAAAAAAGGTGAGGAATTAGAAGCAACTGAATAAACAAGAGGTTAGATGGCTAAAAATTTTAACTGATCAATTTTTAACTGAATTGAATGTGATTCAACACCAAACGCTACCAAAATTAACAGATCCCATGAAAAATTGTTTTCATTCTATAAAATAAAATTTCAAAGAACATTGGAAAAACTTAACCCTAATTTCCTGAGTCTATTAAATCACTAAATACTTTGAGGATCTTAAGCTTCCTAATCTGTAAAGAGACTTTTAGGTAGTATAAGACATTACAAAATCCTGTTTAAAATTTTTTTTAGAAAATTATCAACACCAGTATCTGAAGCATACAGAAAATCTACAGCAAAAATGTAGCTGAACACACTACTACTCTTGCCTTTTCTATTCATGCTGTAGAATTCCAATTTCAGCTCCTCAACAACTGCTTTATGCTACACCCCCACTTTTCTCACTTTAAAAGGTAAGTATTATCAGCGCTAAGTATGCATGTGAAAAATTTCACTGATTTTTTTGTACACTGATGTAAAGCTTACCAACTCATTTGTTACTGAAACACAGAGTCATGAACTCAAATTCAGGATATTTATCACACTGTATTTTTGTAACCCCCAACAGAACCATCTACAGCCATTTTCTTACTCTAAGAAAATTAATAGAGCAGTAATCTCACATACAACTAATCTCACCTAACTGTAATTACCTTCAATATGGGCTTTTATACCACTCTAGCATCACCTTTGTGCTCAGATGAGAGAAAAAGGCACTTCTAGGGAACTTAAATAGTCTTCCTTATAGTTAATCATGCCCTCTTCACTGTGAACAAACACCAAACCAGCTGGCTCAGATGTACACGTCCCCAGGCGGTCAGACAAATTCCTGTGAATATTGTACTCAATCTATTTCTAAAAAGACTAACAAAAAAAAACCCCAAATAGACAACAGTCATTACAAGGAAGTTCTCAACAGAAGCTGACCATCAAATACACTGTGCATAAGCTTGCCACTGTTCCCAGCCCTGCCCCGGACAGTACCATTTACACACCTGAAGCTACCAAAGTCCTCCCTACAGATCAGGGCTACCCAGCGAATCCACGCTCGCCAGGGCTCCAGGTCTCCTCGTACAGCAAACCTCCTCCCTTAGCTGTGCAAACAAGTGACTGGGTATCTGAGGAGGTCCACATACACAAAATAACACCACAGTATTATGCAGCCTGAAAGACTGTTCAGGTATTTATCAAGTTTTGGTTCACATGCTTGGAAAAGCGCATCCTCATTTCTATCACACTGGTACAAATACGCTGATTTTGTAGAGTCACTTGTTTGCAAGCTGAGATGCTGAATACACAGTTTCAGTATTTTACAATTTTTGCAGACAAAAAGTAAAGGTTTCTAGTAAAAATGCTGACATTAACTTGCTGCAAGTGCTACCAATATCTTTAAAGCTATACAAGTAGAAAAAAAACCCCACATTTGCAAAATCATGTAATAGATCAGTGTTGAGAGTATTACTTTTCACAGATAACATAAATGATGGATTTCTTTCCCCAAATACCAGCAGATATTTCACAGACATTGAATACAGAAGAGAACACTTCACAGGCATTTCATCTAGTCTGCAGATTAAAACATTCAAAGTGTTTGGAAGATGTAACAATGACACCAATGTATAAAACTTTATGTCACTTCAGTCTATATATAAAGAGTCTCTAGAGATCTCAGTTAAAAACCCACATAATTTTTGAAAGATATCATTATTACCATAAATCACCAAGATTAAAAAAAAATGTGCAATGGTTTATCTTACTTCTTCAAATTAATTTAATAGCTTCAATCAATAATAACTAGAATTAGTAACACAATTTTGCTGTGAGCAAATACCAAAGAAATTTCCTAGTGAACTTTTGTGATGCTGCAGATTTGGCCCTTACAATAAGTAAATAAGTGTTGTAAAGTAAATGAGAAAAAAAATCTGTTGATAGTTTTAAGACTGCAGTATCTAAAAACTTGTGAACAGCTGATTTTTCAAAGGAATGTCTGTTCCTGTGAGAAAGATAGGATTAACGAAACAAGTCCTTTCTCCTATTCACTTCTCTCTGACACAGGAAAAAAGATAGTATCTTTTTGTCTATAACTCACAGAAAGGACAGAGACAGTTTCTGTTTCAAAGGAAGAATCCCAAATTTTTCTCACTTGTTTTCAGACAAAGTTTATCTAGGAACATTTTGGCGGGACTAGCAATTTCAACAAAATAGTTTAATATTTATGTGTTTCTATCTACCATCCCAAGCAACACAGTCATCCTTCACATGCTCTCCCTTAAGCACTGTAAGCTGCTACTTCTTATCTTTTACAGAGCTGTTGGCTCTTTGTGATTTGTTCATGATGTTCTCTTCCTGATCTAAGGTCTCTTTCCAATACATGTGATTTTTCAAACTTCCTACCATTTCAAGAAAAGATCACCCTAACTGATTATGACTGAAGACTATTTCCCAAAGTGGTGAAGAGCTGAGGGAACTTGCTTTGAGACACAGCCAAGAAACTTCTAGTTTCAATGTTTAAATGAGCTATTGTCTCTCTCAGACTGACATCTGATTGTAACATATCTTTTCCTTGCAGACTGCACTCACACAACACCTGAGCACGTTTGTTTTGCTAGTGAATCAGTATTACTTGAATCAGCATCCTTTGCCCTGGGGTGGGGGTGGGGATCTGCATTATTTATTACCCAGCTATTTTGCCTCCTCAGAATACCAAGATTAGATATTTGGATGGATATCTATCCGCTCTACTGAACAGGGAAATTAGTTGATACTGATTTGGGGGACGCTTACAGGAATTTCATTTTCTCACATATCTGCACTGACTGACTCACTATCATCACCAATATCAGTAACTTGATGAACTTTATTAACCAGTATGTCACCCTTCACAGGGAAGGATAAATGCTGCCGTTCTTTTTCTTTGGGGAGATCACAGAAGTAACGTATAGAAATTATTGTCTTCACCCCCCATACAAACAAGGATAACTTCTGTGGTACCATGCCTTGTCAACTCTGTTTAACTTGATGGTAGAGAGTACTGCTGCTGGGATGAAAATGCATTTTTTACATGCCCTGACCTGTGTCTGCATTTTCCTCCTACAACAAAAGTAGTAATGATTGAATGAGATTATTCAAGCATAAGCTATACTGCCATCCAAGAATCAAGGTTGCGAAAAAGCAGAGTTGGTGCAGATCATATCAACATACTGTATTAAGTTTGCTGGACATGTACTCTCTCCAGAGTTTTATTTCCTTCTGCCCTATACCTTTGCAGTTATTTTGCGAGAACGGCGCGTAAGCCAAGAGCAAACAAATCCTTCTTAAGACCGTTGTATTTTAAATCTCTTCTGCAGCATGAAAGCTGTCTCTGTAAGGTATGTGACAACAGACTGTAAAGGTTTAGGGGTGTGACTTTACCCTGGCTGTCTTCCACAGCCTCATTCAGATTTTAAAATCCAGTAGTTGAGGTGCAGCATAAAAGCAGTTTCTCCCAGAAGGGTTAGATGCACAGAGAGGAACTGGATCTCTCTTCTGTGTCTTGGACAAGTCTCTTGAGTGCATGACAGAAGACAATCACAAAGGCCATCAGACTGGGATACAGTGGGTTTGCATAGGCTTTTATTTTTTACTGAGTAGATAACTGTTTTGTAGTCAATTCTTTATGGTCATTAAAATCAAACATTTTGTTTCAAAACAAGATACATGCTCTTGAACATGAAGTGAGAGTAAACAGACCGGAGGCTAACTGCCATTCCCCTGCCCTTTCAAGTCCAGTACCATGGGAAATGCTTAAGGAAATCAGAGGAGAGAAGAGACAGTACTTTACAGAGACCTGGGACAGAGTTGTCTTCTCTTATCATAAGAACTCCGGACTAAAAGAAGTCTAACTTTATGTGGCAATTTTAAAAAATACGTTTTGGGGCAAATTCAAGTGCATCAGTTGCTCCCTGAGAGATGCCAAAAAGCAAATTAAGAAAAAACACTGCATACTTACTGGCTCACTAATACATGATCTGGTCAGAATTAATTTTCTCATGCAATGGGACTACCTGAGTGATCAATTCTCCAAGAGACAGCTGTCCAAAAGCCCTAAGGGTCTCCTGCTGGTAGACTTCAAAAGCATAACCAATCCTGGCCCTGTTTCTGGTCAGGAAGCACTTACCCTCCTAGCTCTATCTGGGAGAGACGGAGGAAAAGCACTGGCAGGTCTGGTCATGGAGGCATCAAGGAGCTTCAGTGGCGAGTCCTTTGTTCCTTTGTTCTTGCTTTCCTACTCTTTATGTCATATTGATCTACCTGCTACCTCTTCTTTTCTCCCTACATGAGCCCAGGCTTCCTCACCATGAGGTTTCCAAAACTAGAGTGGGAAAGGCAAGCAAAACCAGATAGCTCATCCAGCCACGCTCCCTCTTCCTCCTGCCCTTTGCTCTCCCCAGGCAACAAACTAGACACTGAACAAAATGAAAGCCGGTAAGCTTTCTGTAGATGTCTCTGTTCATCCACCAAAACCACATACACACATTCAAAGCAGAAGACAAGGCTGGAAGTGTCACCTGATCTAGAAACTGGCTCTAGAGAGATTCATCTTAATTACATCCTGCTTTATAAATCCAGCAGACAACATGACACATGTGCTATACTGGTTTCGACGATGCTGGAGAAAACGAATTAGCTGACAAAGGGGGAAAAAATGCCTTTTCATCCTTTTTCCATTTGAAATTAATTGCAAAACATGTACCAGTGTACTGTAAAAATGCTGAGGTCAATATAAAAAATTGCACATGTAAGGACCCCCCATGTATTTGATATCTATTTCATACCATTTTATTTTTAAATAACAAAGACTTTTTGAATGAACGAGTTTACAGGCATTTTTGCTACATCTATATATGCTACCTAGAAAGAGCAGTATTACCATTTTTACTTTTCAGGCACAGAAGATGAACAAAATAGAAGAGAAAAAATCAACTGTTTGACAGAGGTTTGAGCTTAGAGAGTCTGGACTTCATATCCACCAGGGTAATGAACTTGCAGCCAAACACAGAACGTTAAAGGTCATATCAGACCACAGTTCAGGGTGTTTATGTACAGGGTCACCAGCATGACAGACACACAAACATTTCTGCAAACATCTCAAGTCACTGGCCTGGCATCAGTGGGACCAGCAAGCAGGAAAGGGAGGTGTGACTACGGACCTTAGAAGTGCCAGGCTACGCACCACGGGAGGCAGCAACTCCTGGCAGCTTGGGTAGCCCCAGCTTTTCCCATTTCCAAAGTAGCTGGAAGAGGAATGCAAATGGTGACTCTCTACGTTTGTAATCACCAAAACCTAAGTGTTAAGGATGTTACTTAACAGACTGAAATTCGTAAGATGAACGTAATGGGACCTGACCTCACTGCATTAGTTCCAGCGCTTATCAGATCCTTTAACTTCACACTCTGTTTCAAATGGAGTAAGCCATTCATTGCTTTCTAAATAGGCACAATAGTTAGCCCACATTGTGTGAAACTTCTTTTCAAAAAGGAGAAACGAAATGGCAACCCAGAATATTTAGTTAACCTGTCCAGATCACATAATCCCTAGATTAAAGCCCAAGAATTTGAGAACACAGGCTTATGTATTTATGATATACTACAGATCTCTGAAAGCAAGCCTGGTATAAAGACTCTGGACTACACATGTCCATGTGGCAATAAATCCATTTATGATGCCAAATTAGTTTTCCAACTTACACTGCTGAGCCCTTGGGAAAATCTTGTTCCAGTCATTCAAAATCATCATGATTCAGCTTTGGCAGATGTTTAGCAATGAAGTACAACAGTTGGAACGGTATTTTGATGTTGAGTTGAGACGAGGGTGGGATATAGCAACCGAAATACAGAACTTCTTCAAAGCAATACCCCTGAACAATAAGGTAAAAATTACTGGCACATTTAGAGAACGTTGAGTACTATTGTCTTGAGTGATGTCCTTATTGCAATTGCCAACAACTTCTCAGGAAGATCCTGAAATAACAAACGTTTCAGGAGTGGGAATCAAACAATTGAAAAATTACAAATTTGCAAGTAAAACCTGTCAAGCTTTCTAGCATAGAGACTTTCAAACTCTACCCTCTAAATTATTTTTACCCAAAGAAGAAAAATCCAAGAACAGAAGTCTCTGGCCACGAACCCACAGAAAAAAAGACACCAAAGAAACAGGCAATTCAGTGTACCTTTTTTTTTCCCTTAGAATGACAAAGCACATACCCACCAGCATAATAGATTATTTTAATGAAACTACTTAGGTGACCTATTTGTCAGTTAAAGTAAGGGCTTTTAAAGACCCCGGCAGACTAAATACATCAAAAGGCATATACAGTTTTCCTTACATTCATGTTTTCGTACAGTGTTGGTGGAGGGAGGTACAAAGAAGTCATGGCTGGCTAGGAGAGACAACATTACAATTACACATTTGTATGTAAGAGAGGCCACACTGAAAAAAGATTAACAATTTAGAGCATTCTCCTGACAAAACACAACTGTCTTACATATACAGTATGCATGAGTTCTCCACCTTGTCTGCTTTAAACAATTCAAGTGACCTGGCCTAAGTCATTCCTTTTCTGAAAAACGCACAGCTGAGAAATGGTTCCTGATAAACAGGGCAGGGGGAAAAAGCTGAACATTAAGTTCTGGTGCTTTGCATTGTCATTCATACTAAACTACCTTTTTATGAAAGTGGACTTGTCTATATTGAGCATTCAAGAGTCACATTACAGCTCTCTGCATAGAGCGTACCCTTGGAGGTTTGATTTCAAAAGCCAGACATCATATTGTATATTCCCTGCTGACAAGAAGTCAGGCACAGCCTATTGCATCACTCTTCAAAGAGTGGTAAAGCAAATGCAGGAAAACCCCTGAAGTGATCTGATAAATCATTTTGTTAGTTAGTCTGGCACCAGTGCGTCTGGTATCTAATACTTATGATACACAGCCTACCAAGTATGCCGTATTAGATTCCTGCTATTTTGTGTCAACAAGAGATGTACGCACAGGCCTTTGTAGTAATGCATGGGAGGAGAGAAAAGTCAGAAGGGAACACAATACATTTCCCAAATACATAAGGAAATCACTGAATTGTGCTGGGATTGCATATTGCTAACAGGCTGCCGTCAGGAACAAAAAGTCGCAATTCAGACCACTAACTCCAAGCGTATCATGTTGCACCAGCATTACCTAGTTTTCGAACACAATTTACTATTGGACAAACTCCCCAAAGCAGGGTTTCAAAAAATCATTCTCTCCTCTTACAATACATTTCACGTAACCTTCACATATATCCAATATAAAGACTACAGATGAAGAAGGGAAGCAAAGGAAGGACAATAATCCAGAGATCATTCTATTTCACAGAATCATCACAGAGTAATTCATGTCGGACAGGGTCCCAGGGGGTTTCCAGTACAGCTCCCTGCTCAAAGCAGGGTCAGCCATGAGATCACATCAAGCTGCTCAAGGCTTTTTTGGGGCCGATCTTTAAAACATCTAAGGATAGAGCCCGTACAACCTTTCCAGGCAACCTGCTGCTTCCCAGTGAAACTTCCTTACCCTCCCACTGAAAGGATTTTTCTTTGCTGTCCCCTTTCAATTTAAGACCACCATCTTTTATTCTCCCCCTCCAAACCTCTGTATTGAGCCTGGCTGCCTTTTCTGTAACCTCCTCATAGGGAGGAGGCTGCTGCCAGGTGCCCCTAAAGCCACCTCTCCTTCAGGCTGTACAAGCCCCACTCCCTCAGTCCCTCCTCATATGGCAGGCCCCCCACCACAATTGCTCCAGTTTATCCATGTCTGCCTTGTATCGGCAGGCCCAAAATCAGATGCAGTATTTCAAATGTGGTCTAGTGAGTACCAAGTAAAGGGAATAACCATTTCACTTCACCTGGTGCTATTCTCCGGCTAATGCCACCCAGGATACTGTTTGCCCTCTACTTCAAGGGCACTCTGCTAGTTTGTGGTCAGCTTGTCTACCAAGACCTCTGAGAGACCCTGGTGAAAACTGAGGGAAAGAAGGCTCTGAGGACTTCTTATTTGTGTCCACTGTCACCAAATCACCCATCCTGTTCAGCAATAGGTCCACGTTTTCCTTTTGTTTATTCTTTTACTGCTCATGCAGTAGCAGAAGCTTACCTTGTTGCCCTTGCTGTCCCTTCCCACTTTCAGCTTCAGCAGAGCTTTGGCTTTCCTAACACAATCACTATGAGCCTGTGCAACATTTCTAAATTCCTCCTTTGTAGCCTGCCCCTGCTCCCACCTCCCCAGTGCTGCCTTTTCAAACTGAAGCTCGGTTGTGATCGATCTACTTGTTTCCCTGAGTAACAGGTAGAAACATTTTTATGCTTGGAGGAGGGGGGGGATGTCAGCCTTAAGGACTTGCCAGGTCACCTGAGATCCCCTCAAGATCTTGAGCTCCATCATTTCATGGTTGCTACAGTCATTGATTACATCACCAAACAGTTTCTCCTTGTTCATGAGCCACAGATCAGGAAAACACTACCCCTAGCTGGTCCATTAGCGTCCATGTTAAAAAAAAAAAAAGTCATTCTAAGTCTACTTCAGTATCAATTTTGTAATTCTAAGGTATTAAATCTTGTGTAAATGATGGATTTGTGAAAAATGCATTTAAGCTGCCTCTAGACTTTAAAGTCTCTTAGTATTTGAGTGAATTGTTTTAGCTATTTTGCTCAGTCATATACTTGGGGCCATAAGAATTCAGATATAGAGCTGCACTCGATAGCAGTGGTCACCATATCCAGACTTACGGCAGTAATGAGCCTTTCAATGTCTTGAGATTAGTCCGCATATTAGAAAAATAATGTAATATGAACTTCCAGGCTAAGAAATAGTTTGGTATTGAAGCTTACAGCAAAGCACAGGGAAATAAAGACTAAGCTGAAAAATACTATCATCAGTATTTCACCTCTTTTTACTTAGTTTATCTAAAACAAACAGATGCATGCAATGAATAAAAATGTCTACTTTGCAGCACCTCAGTATTAGAAAAATATACACTTGAGTACACAAGTTAAATATTGGCAGAGGGAATCCCATATTTGAATATATGGTAGTTTTGTAGGTCACACTAAACCCAAAAGAACAAACGCAAAAAGCGCTCAATTCTTCTTTTTATTAAATAGCACACTTTTGAATGAGGAAGGGTAAAGGAGGATATTTCCTTCACAGGTAAAGCATTCTATAACTAGTTTACTATTAGCAAAAGGCTTCCCTCCCTCCTCTAGACAGCACTGGGTTTTTGTGCGAGAGAGTTCAACCTTTCTACTCCATCCCAACCTAACTGTTGGGTACAAGGAGTAATACTAGTCTTTTTTAGCAATGCCATCCTTGATACTTTTTTTGGATGAGGCTTCCATTTAACATATTCAGCTGTAGCTGATGTAGACGACTGTCTGCTAGGAAGAAGATAGATGACCCCTCTATATTACCCTGTGAGGGAGCTGCATTGATTTTGCAATACCCCCTTTTCACTGTTTCAGTTCACGATCTGGCATTTTTGTCAGTACTGCCACTTATTTCTCATTCTCCTTCTGTGAAGAATTCCCATCTATCGTCCCACTGGATGAAAGCCACAATGCGTTTTGCTCACCTACAATAAACACTGTCATATACAGAGCCTAGTGTCCTATGGAAACAAAGTCTGTGCAATCATGCTGAGCTGTGTACCTGTCCATCTCTCAGCTGAGCCCCAGTACTTTGCCCTGAAAATATCTCAAAGTTGATACCCAGCTACCAGTCTCAAGGATGTTAAGTGCTTACAGTTTTCTCACTTAACAGGGAGGAGGACTATATTAAGCCCACATCCATTTTAATTTGCTCCTCTTTGCAGAAATGAAGCCATGTCTGGCTGATTCTCTCTGGAAGTGGGTCAGGGTTATCATGGAGAGGACCTCAGGCTTTCAGCAGTTTAAGGAGGCAGAAGAGACGTGTGGGATAAACAATATGAAGCTGTAGGAAAACTGACTTCATTATTTCTTCTGTCTGCAGATGAATATGTTGAATTGGGAGTATGGGCTAACTAGTATATTTTAACCAACATGATCAAGATGCACAGTAGCATGTCCTGAGTTGTAACATCTGGGAAAGACCATCCTGGACAAAATATCATTGGAAGATTTCTGTAAGAGAACTCTATTGGAGGTCATATGGGAAGAGGAAGTGATCATTTCCTGTTGATTTTATCAAGTTGATTTTATCCTCTCCATTCTCTCACAGAATTCATTCGCTCACGCTCTTGCAATTGCAAACTTGGAAGTACCAAGGCACATGTGTCCAAGTGGTCTGGTCAGGATCTCTTGCATGCAACACAGATAATACGGGATGCTGGCTATCAAGTCCTTTTTATGTGACCAGTTGGGGTCAACATTGGCTACAGCACCGTCCTTTGCTTCAACATGTTGCTTATTTCAGCCTCCATAAATCCTAGGAGGAGACTTGCTCATTGTTTGTTTCTCCTTGTTTGTTTGAAATATATATTTGCTTTTCTTTGGTGAGCTAACAGGAAAGAAAAATCACAGAGGTGATATGCTGCAACCTCACTGTCATCATCCTGTTGCCAGCAAAAGACAGTGTTCTGAGTAGTCATCTATGTCGCGGTCTTATCAGAGTGCAAGCACTCTGGTCTTGATATAAATCCACATGTTCTTCCATTTTACTGCCAGAAATGGTGTCCTGAGAGCAGTATCCCCAAACTGTGTTGTTATCAAGACAGGCCATTCTTACAGTCCTCATCCTGCTCTTTCTTTTGGCACTGTCACTGAAACACACACACATACATGCAGCACTTCCACTTGTACTTCATTCATACGATCTTCATAACTTTAACCAAATTCAAAGTATTAAGACTGAAATGTGCAATTTTCCCTCCAAGTTCATGTAACTGTTATGAGGTAATCAAGCCTTGTCACTTTTGAAACTAGTATTTGTTGCATTCACAGTATTTTGAGGGTCTGAATAACATTGTGGGTGTGCAAGGCTTACCTTTGACAGATGGCTTCTTTGTAAAACTCCAGAACCAGAACCTGCATCTTCACTCTCTCCTAGACACCCATGGAGGAACTTTAAAATCTCTTTCACACAAATCCAATACCCAAAATGCATCAATACCTGTGTTTACAGTAATTACCTGCAGTGCCAAGACAAAAACCCTCCATGCCTACTAGATCAGCAGGTAGCTTTTCTGTGTCTAGAAAAGGTAAAAATCAATCCTCACGTTGTCGGTGTTAATGAAATAAACAACTACCATAACATAACTGATTTCACTTTGGTCTTTACCTTGTACTGGTACTTAATAAACATGTGATGATCAGTACACTTGAAAAGACTTATGACAATAGTTAAGGCACAAAACCTTTCCAGCATTTATAGAACATGTTGTTTCTGTGTATTTTGTCTATTTTTTAGAAGTCCCTCTACAACTTTCACCTAGACCCTGAAAAGCCGATTGGTTCAATTAAGCTAATAAAGAAAAAAATAAAGCGTATCTCAACCTTCACTTGACATTAACAAAAGTGTTTACATGGCACGGTTCCTGGCTTTCCTAGCCAGCAGAGCCTCTGCAACACAACCGATTAATTAAAACAGTGCTGAGAAGTTAACACTGAAGGTTACTGATTAATTGTATGTTAGAGCTGTCTAATCAAGTACTCAAGGCAATAAACAAATACAAAGATAAATTATACACTGATTAACACAATTATTTATAGTTTTATTTTTAACTGCTTGCTTGCCACACAGCAGATTTCAACCTGAATAAACAAGGGGGGAGGGTGATCAGGATCACTTACTGTATTTCCCAGCTGGCTATTACAGCTGTTTTCCCTTGAAGTGAAATATATTACTATAAATCCAACTTTGTACATAGCCATCACATAGGCATATATGCTGAATGAGCAGCCATACAACATTAATTTATCATGTATTTTTGAGTATTACTGCTTGCTAATGCATGTCTCCAAGGGCTTAAATTCAGCATTGCAAACAGCTGCTAGCCTTCATTAAGGGAAAGCGAGCAATCTACTCTAAACACTGCAGCCTCATAAGAGGACAAGATTCAGACCCAGAGATGATCAACAGCTTTTTCTCTGTTTCACAAGCTCTTCTGTCTAACAGCAAATCTCTCATTTCAGGGATCTTCACTTCAGTGTTTGAATTTCTAATCCCAAAACTGCAACACTTCTCCATCTGCTAAGGCTATTTCCATGGCCACCTCTAAATCATCACAAAACTCATTTCTCCGTTTGACAATATCAACAGATGAATACTAAAATGTGCCCTTACTCCATAGTTCCTGTGTCGTCCATATACACCACAAAATAAATCTTTTCCTTGGAAGCACTAGGGCAAGTTTATTTACCCTTACCATGGTTCAGATAGGTCTTTTGAAGAAAATGCTTCAGGAAGGGCTTGGAAAGAAGGAAACTCCAGAATCATTCTTATTTTCCCCCAAGTCACTGAAAACATAACTTTGCCTCCTGCAGAAATGTCATCAAGTTCTCCCAGATCTGCCAACCTTGTCTGATTCATACCAAGAGGTCAATGGGAAGACTCTGCCCTTTTTGTGTTAACCATCCACCTCTCTCCTTTGAAGAAAAAAAAACAAACCCAAAACCAAAACCTCTGTGCCTCACAAAAGGCAACAACTACCAAGAAAGTCCAGTGACTTTTACCCATCCCTGGTACTTTCCCTGGGATTTCCACTGTGCCACAGAAGGATTTATTAGTCATTTTAATGCGCGAAGTCCTTTGTCAGTCTGCTCTAAATATAGCCAGCACAACAGTCCAAGTACAAATGTTTATTCTTGTGCTGTACTTCTCCTTTATTATAAGCCACTGCATATCCAATATAACCACAATCAAATCTGCCATTAAACCTCTTCTCAACTACAAGCAAGCCAGTTCAAACTTTCCCTCTGTATCTAAACAGACCCATTTCCCATCTATATTACACTAGTTTTAAAGGACTCCCTGCCACAAGACTGGTTTAAGACAAGAGGCTCAAGCATGTTGTGGCAGCTAACCCTGTGTCCTCTAATTACACATCTCCCACAGCTTGCAACAAAATCCACAGTGAGCCATGAATCTCCCTTTTTCTGTAGAGTTGGTGTGCATGAGATCTGACAGCTTCAGCACAATCACTTCCCTCCACCCTCAAATAACTGCTATTCGAAGCTGCGCAGGGGGGCTGAAAATACAACAGCCTCAGGAAGAGTGGATCAGCATGAAGTAGAAGAGAAGGTCAAAGGCTGACTGATGTCACCATTGAACACTGCAATAAAATATCAAGATTTGGTCAATTTACATTGATAAAAGTCATTAATTTCATACTAGTGCCACAGTCTATTTTTTTTCCATGTTAAAATTACCATTAGAATTTCTCTTTGCCTTTTTTATTTTTTGTTTTAAATCTGGTTGCAATTACAATCAATCAAGAACAAACAACCCCAACCCTTATCTCCTGAATTATGGATTCTGTGACATCAGTGTAAATTACACATTCAAAAATCTGTCTTTCCTTGTTTCCAAAAGTGGTTAATTATATAACATTGGAGAACTGTCTTTTGGAAGGCTAATTTTTGTAAAGATCTTTAAATATGCAATAGCTTGTTTCCTTTGGAAAACAATTTTCACACAGCAGAAAAGAACAGTGAGAACATCCAAAGAATATTGAGCTTCATTCATGTATTTACCAACCCTGTAAAGACAGACTTCACACTCATGTACCAACAACATTTCTCCAACCACGAACATTCAAACCCACTGTTTGACCATCGTGAACACAGCTCTCTTTGGCACCCTGGGTTGCCAAGGGTTACATGAGAGTGTGCCCCCTCTCCTGAAATTTTAGCTTAAACTTGAACCTGGAACATCTGTTCTGCACATGCTAACATACATGCAACATGCTAAAGCAGGCAGCCTACCTTCAACAACTGTTACCACTCACTAAAAGAAAATGTATTTAATTAACCAAAAGGCAGGCAACAGCTACTTGTAAAAGATGTTGGGTGGCCATCACTGTTACAACAGAAATGTACCAATCCTCTGCCATTAAAAAAAAAAACCCTCACTGTACATTTGCTTCAAGTTCAAATGCAGAGATTATATGGGGTTTTTTTTCTTACTTTTTGTCCCAGATTGATTTAGCGTAGGTATTTAGCCTCTTGCACTATTGGGGTAGTGGCTATTACTGTACTGCAAGTTCAACTGGTTTCCTTAATTTTGACACAGAAAGGAAGCTAATTTTATAGCCAAACACACTTCCTTCTTCCTTTAATTATATAGCAACTTTTATTCCAGTTCTGTAAAACATGCTAAGGAAAAGAGAACATTGTTATTTATCTTCCAGACTTCTGTGGCTAATAATACTCTCTACCACCTTTTCCCATCTTTTCCATGATGCTGTGTTGCAACACCACCATGTATCCTTCTGTTAGTTTGTCACAGAGTATTTCCAAAAACTGGAAGTAAATGGGCTTCAGGTAATCAAACTGCACAACCAAGGCACTTTTAAAAGCCTACATTAATATGCCCTACAGCTGATGAAAGTTCCCATAGCATACACGCTAAGCCAACAGCACTGCAAAACAGCCAGGTAAGAGTTCACAGCTTCAGCAAACGATACCCAGATACTGCAGAGGTGTACACCTGCAGCCAGGAGACTAAGTTTAGAGCAGAGCTCTTTCCTCTGTCAGCACAACTCCTGGAAAATGCGTCAGATAATGGCTCATTTCTATTTCAAATGTCTAGTGACACTCAGAGCTTTCAAAACACTTTTTAAGGGCTTGTTTCCTAGGGTGTATTGCATGCCTGGTGAAACAACTGAATGAGTACTTTTGATACAGGCAACTGCAAATCTCCCATGTATTTTTCCATTCCAGGGACAGAATGACCCTGAGCTCTTGAGCTAACCCATTCAACTGACTTGCCTTAAATTTCCCCAGCAAACCTGTCTGGACAAGACCGTAACAAGAAACAAGTTGTGTACACATTTTATGATGCATGAAGACAGAGCTGTGCAGTAAGCGTTAAGCAGATATATATTGCTTCTTGACTAAATATCTGAAAAGGTTATTATCCCTGCAGCGCATAATCAGGAAAAAAAAAAAAAAAAAGTAGGTAAAATAATCCCCAGCTTAGGGGTTTGTATTAAGAAGATGGCTTGGTATTTAAGAACCAACACAAGGCACAGTGTAAGTAATCTCAACAATCTTAACAGTACACAGACTCTTCACAATCCTCATTTCAGACGCAGCAGTGAAGTTGTCACTGTTCTTCAGCAAAGTCATACCTTCTTAATAGTCTCCAATGGCAAAGCCCAAATACTAAATCCGAGAAACATTCACATGGATCAAAAGGCAGAATTTTGTGTAAGGCTGTTTATGCTAAAGCATTTAAGTTTTGACGTTTCCATGCAGGAATTTCAAAAGAGTGTATCTGTGGGTGACGGACTGTTTATCTTAAAGAGCAGAGAGTTGTTAAGAAAAAGCTACAGGTGAGCTCAAGATTTGTGTTTTTCATTAGCCAAAAATGACCTGAAACTTAAAATTATTGAACTCAGTGTACTGTAACCTGGCACTACCCTCATAGCCTTCCTCCTACAATAACAGATCTAATTACATGTCTTGCTATGAAATTTAGTTACTTTAAAATGCCCTTTGAACACAAAATTAGCTTCATTGTTATCCTTATTGTATCATCGCTAAATTGTACCTGTGCAAGTGCCTAAGTGCTCTAATTGTAGGTTTACAGGATGAATGCCTCAGAAAGTAACTATCCAAACTACATAAAGATGATTAGGGCAATTACTCCTGGGTAAAAATGTTTAACACAATGTCAAAACCATACAGCGTTTGCATATTTGTTAAGTACGCTGTTCCTGTTGTTGCCTACAACTGTCTTCCATCCAAACAGTGAGGTTACTGTCAGGGAAAACAGAAAAGTCTTCTAGCTTTTCTAGCTTTTTTCTTTCCCTCCGCTTCTTCTAATGGTGGTACTAGACTCCCACTGCAAATTAGAAGGCATTTGCAATTTGCAAAATAACTTGTAAACAAGAGTTGCAGAAAAATAAAAAAAAACACAGCATCATCTGTAATGGTGTGTAAAAATCCTAACAAAAATCCTGCTATTCCCAATAGAAAATGCTTCAGTTTGAACTTTGACTTAAGTATTTATAAGCGAGAAACTTCAATTCATCAAGGAAACCTCTGCAAAGCTCTTAATGCCCTCGGTAAGAGCCATGTTTATGAGAAAATTGTATTGTCTACATCTTTAGAAATATTTTAACTTTGTCTCGGATTTTCCTTTTACTTTTTTATCTTAACAGGACTGTATACTGATGGGTCTGTATGAACAAAAAATAGTGTTCTGCAACAACGTCACTATTGCAAGCAAAACACCAGAAAGCTCATATACTTCATGCAGTGGTCACGCTGAGAATTCAGAACCTTGCCCTGTTTTTTAGCAAAAAGTTTTTCCTGAATAGCAGCTTACTGTTTGTGTGTGTGAGGTTAAATTCTTGAATGGGGTCACAAAACGATATCCAAAATAGATAGTCTAAAAACACTGGGTCTGCAAAGGTAAAATTAATTTCTAGTTAGATCTTTTGAACACCACAAGCTTCTATTTCAGAACAGTTTAATGGAGAGACATACTCCTCCATTTGCTCCCCAGACGTAATCCCCTACTGATAAGTAAGGATGGGGTGGGGTAACATCACGCAGGCTACGTCTACACCAGCGAGCTAAGCCGAGCAAGGGCACAGGCTCCCCATGCCTACGGCTGTTTGGTGGTCTCGCACGTGCTCCAGCACGACGTGGCCATGCCGAGGCACAATTCAGGTAAAACTGCACTGGCTGGACTTTGCTCCCAGCAGGACGTTTGGCTGTTGGAGGTGGACCACGCTCTACTGCCTGCCCTTTTCACTGGCTAGTATGGATGCTGTCGCAGGCGGGAGCGCAGGGAGACTACAGATGACTGCAACAATCCGAACAGGGGGCAGCGGCCGAAGCAGAAAGGCAGATGGCAGGGAACACCGTGTCTCTAGGGAAAGGAGGAGAATAAGGAAGAAGGGGAAGGGAGGGTAACTGCTGGATAGGAGCGCTCAAACATTTAGTCTTTGAGATTAAAGATCATTAACAGCCTTCCCGCCCCCCCCACCCCACGTCTGCACATTAATGCTTTAATCCAGTTTTCAGAAGGAAAAAAAAAAAAAAAAAAAAAATCTTACAGACTTTTAGTCATGGTCATATGATCCATCCGGGTCTTTGAGTTTTAAAATGGAAAAATAGGTGTTTACCAATTTGAGAACACTACCACAGCAACCCTCTATTTTCATGTGAATACGAAATGGGGAGGGAAGTGGGATAGGAGGAGTTAACAAAGAAAAAACAAAGCTGTCAAATGTAGATGCATTGAACTACACTTTTTGTAATAAACCATAAACTAAACCTGCATATTTACTTTGCAATTTAAATTACTGCTTCGTAAGTACAACAGTGAGAACTTCTTAGCAGGACCACTTTATCCTTTGTGTATTCCCATAAGTAGGGCTTATCGAACTTCTAGACTTGCCATAAATTAATATGGAGAAGATTTACAGGCTTAAGAGATTTTTTTTCCAATTTTAACAGACTTGGTAATAATTGCACTTCACTTTTTAGTACATTACATTTTTATTTACATTTCTTTTACAACACAATTAAAAAAATGGAAATACAAAATACTTCACTTGACTGAGATTAAAAACTCAGAAGTATCAAAGGAGCTAAGTAACCCAAAAATTTCATCTGCAACACCACATTTTCTAGAATTACACAAAACTGCCAGCATGTTCCAACACTCAGTTCACGTATTATCACCTTTAAATGTTTAACAATTCCAATTAAATGTTATGTTGCTTGAGTGCTTCTCTTTGTAGCTCTACTAATTACTGTACACTTTTTAACAAGGGAAGCACAAAAACCGACATTCACAGCTTTATCAAACAGTAAGAACTCTCAGACCTACCTTAATTTGAATCATACGGGGAAAAAAACAAGTCTGCTTATTACCAGTCTATCTTTCTTAATAAACCAAGCGCTTTCATATACTTGTAATTAGCCAATTGCTATCACACACAGAATTATAGTGACTAAACCCAGACATGTGAAAATGCTAAACTGGGAAGCTCCCTCCCAGTGCTTGGACTAGCCCATGCCATTACTCAGTAATTCTCCTTTCAGAGATTATGTAGAAAGGCACTTGGAATCTGTTCAGAGCAACAACATGAATATATATTTAAAGTTTTACCATGATAGTTTACATGAAGTCAATCATCAAGAAGCACAGAAGAACTTATTCCGGAGCATGTTTTGCATCACGAAACATACCGCTAAATATGAATTTCAGTTTTGCTCAGATCATAAGATAATGTTAAACAAATGGTTTAGCCATATGAAGTTCTCTGACAGGTTTCTTCTGAAGTCAAGAAAAGTTGAATGGCATTTTACTATGGTTACCATCAGGAAGAACAGATCTATTGTTAGAAACACACAACCTGTTCAAATACATGGTTATTCGCAGTCATTTGTAGCTACACTATAAAATCCCAGTTCCTTTTAAGAAAGTCAGCCCCAGTTTAAATGGTGGGTTTGCTTTTGTTTCGGTGGGGCTTTCTTAATATGTGGCAGGATAGTTTAAATACAAGATTTATTTACAGTTTGTAAATTTAACAAAAAAATACTTGGGACAGAAAAGTTAGATGGAGCAAGAGCAGCACTTTAGTGTGTTGGAAGCCCAGCAACAGTGTTTGAGAGTTTGCTCCCTATTTCTGTGTGACAAGTGACATCCCTCACTAAGCGAAGATTTTGCTCCAGCCCATCTGCCTTGGGCCAATCGAGTACACAAAAGGTGTCACGCTTTTGTGCCAGAAAAGCTGCTTCTAAGTAAGAGAAAGTGTTTCTCTGTTGGTCTCTGCCACAAAGTTCACCAGATTCTAGATGTGCTCATTTTCAGACAGAAAAAAAACCAAATCCCAGTCTTTTACTGCTACCCTACCCTTCAAAAGGGCTAATCGCTTCTGCAGCCACCATCAGCCACATAACCATATACTCTGCAAGGTAGGTAACAACACTGACTACTAAATGAAGACTGATGAAATTCTGAGGGTAATATTTCCAAGAAGAAATCCACAAATCAAATTAGGTATTGCACACACAGATGAGATTTTATGTTTAATCACTTTTACCCATTTGCATTCTAAAACACAATCTTTTCCACAGCCTTAGAGAAGTGAAGCCACTTGTAGTTACTCAGACACACCAGAAGAATAGTAACATAAAACATCTGAAGTCACAGCTGCTCCAGTGTTCTGCAGGGTTGTCAGGAGCCACTATTCACATTCTCGCTTTTTTTTTTTTTTTAAAAACAAAACAAAACAAAACAAACCCAAACCAGAATTGCTGTGGCTTTCAGCACATTCTGCCCAAGAAAGCCACTAGGCTCTCTAAGTATTTATCAATATCTTTTGTTTATCTTGTGTATGTATGCGCTAAGAAAAATACTGGAACACCAATAACAGCAAAAATACCTAGAATCAGCCTGATTTTTCACAGGTATGTAGTTAAAAAAAAACCCAAAACGCCTTAACTATAGCCAAAGTTGCGCACTTTTTAACATAAGGAGCATAGGTGACAGAAGCCAGAATTTGTTGTCTTTGTCCAAGGTCACAGCTCATCCCTAAGGAAACCCCCCTGCAAGAACACACACAGACACATCCTCAGAAGGAAAATGCACAAGGAACTGCTGAGATACACAAATACCTCCTCACTAGCCAGATGTTAAGTGCCTTCTTTCATCTCTTGCTAATTCTAAAGTTATTCACTAGGTAGAACTGGCCAATGCAATCCCCGTTCAGTCCGATATAGACATCGAGGGATCAGACCACATGTCTTTCAGAAGGCTGCGAGAGTACACCTGTAATCTTCCCCTCCCTCATGATTTTTCATTGACCTAACTTTTAATGCTTCAAGTACTTTCATTCGTAGCACACAGTATACTTGATGTATTTGCATACCAGTGTCCATTTCCTCTATACAAAAATATCTCTTTTATAATAAAAAAGCAGAAACTGTCTATTGAGAAAAAATTACATTTCACTGTTTTGGTCATTAGTCAGAAAAGATCCGTTCACATTCAGTATCTTTCACCACACTAACATTTTAGATGGTACTAGAGAATTCAAGATGCATTTATAACCTAAGCACACACCATTTTTAGAAAGCTGTAAAACTTAACCTTTGTAGGATTCAAACAGTGCTTCACAATAGCTTTTAAAATGGCTATTAAAACTTCCCACTTCAGATAAAAAACAGATTAATGCTTCAGATCCTGACTTCACCTTTACAGAACAGATTTCCTCCTGGTACTCAACTGTGTGAAAAAAAACCCACCTATATTCTAAAGATTACATCTTTGGACTTTCAAAATAATCTAAGCAACTTTAGAATTTGAAGTCTGCCAAAAAAAAAAAAAAAATAATCCCAGCAGTAGGAAAATAACTTTATCTAATTCCTGCCTTCTCTGCTCACTAATAGAAATGGATGTCAATTAATTAAGACTTTAGAGGTGGTTTTAATTTTATGAAAAGCTTTTCTGCAACTTTCAGATGGCAGAGAAGGAAATATCCTCCCATTCCTTCATTGGTTTGTAAAAGCATCCAAAGATTAGTCTTTGCTTACCCACTGAGAAGAGATGAGAAAAAAATAAGTGAATGGGGATTTCTTCTGATACAGTCGTGGGCTAGACTTCCAAAAGCTTTTTGTTTATAAAGCACAGCCTAGACAATTAACTGACACTGAACCAATAGAACAGAAAATCACAGCAATCTGTTAATCTAATACTGGCTACAGCAGACTGTACATTTTTTAGGTCAGACCGTGTTTCCATATGGGGACATACATGGTCCTTGGGCTCTCCTAGGGGCAAAAAAGCCTCCACGTTGTATTGTCAGTGTAGTGAGCAAGGGATCATGTTTTTCTTTTCATACGGAAAAGCAATTAAAAAAAAAAAATCAAGGCATAGAGCTCATGCCTCCAAGAACCTTGCCTTCCAGCAGAAACCTCTTTTCTCATGTCAGATTCATTCAAGTGTGCTGCACACCACAACAAAACAAAACAAAAAACCCACCCAAAAACCCCCACCACCCACTGATGTTTTACAGGTCCATTACAAAGAATATCAACCCCAAAATAGGTGAAAGTATGCACTTTTATTTCTCCCTCAGCTCTTGGGGTGTTTCAGATGCTCAGGTTCAGTTTCATTCCTCCTGGCTGGAGGAATGCTAGCGCATCACGGCAGCAAGCCCAGCTGCGAGACCAGAAAGCCACAAGGAGCCATGACCCTCTCAGTCTCTCTTGTTGACGTGCTGCTTCTGTCAGAAAATCATTTCTTCTGGGGGTTGAGACGCTCTCCTAGAAGTTGACACATGCAGGCTCCACTCCTGCTGCAGCAAACACTTCTGAAAATATATGGGATAGCTGGTCAGATCCCCATCCCTACCCTGCAGGTCGGGTACTGGCCAAGGGGACTCACTCACCTCTCCAGTTCCTCAGAAAATTAAATCATGGCTCCCATGCCAAACAGCAATCGCCCTAATTGCTGAGCTGAGCATCTTTAGCTGCTTTGTGAAGTAATTTGTTTTGGTTTTGCTCACATTTTTCAAATGTTTCATTCCTAGTACCTCACTTTTTATTTTCATGAAAGATTTTAATTTTTTTGAGTTTCTGGGTTAGACAACTGAAGCCCAAAGTCTTCGTCTGCACAGATACACTCCTTTTAGCAGACAGATCTCTAACCTGATTGTGTTATGTGTGCTTTCTGCCAGCTTTATTTGATCACTTTATCTGTCCTTTCCTTCCATGTCCCTCCCACACAGGGTGCGAGTGGGAAAAAGACAGCAAGACATGCTATTTATTCTTGTAACAGTCTCTTCCCACACAACCATAACAACACAATTTATAATCTCAGTATTTGAATAAGACTTCTCAAAAAATTCTTGCAATCATGATAAACATGAAAGAGATGTCCAGGTTCAGCCCTTCAGGTTATTAAGCTGTATTTTAACACAATTTTGGAAGCTGGGCATATTAACATCACACTTATTTTACAGCTAGATGTGATTTCAGTATAAACCCTGTCTTTCCATCTTCTCTTGAAGATTTACTTCAGTAGAAGGAAAAATGCCAAAACTGAATTTATCAGCTAGCCCCAAAAACTGAAAAGTCATATAGCTCAATGTCTGAATGTAAAATACAGAGATTTAAGGATTTTTTTTTTATAACTGTTAGTGGGAAAAACAGAACCATCCCCCACACTATAGGTGTTTTTTTTTCTTTTTTTACTCATGAAGAGTAATATTTACTACTTCCCAGGAAAAGTCAGTGCAGCAATTTTCAAAAATATTTCTACACTTCTTCAGCGTTATCTTTATTATTTAGAAAAAGAAAAACACACCAAGCCAACACAAAACTAAACTGAATAAACAAGTTAAAATAAACCAGTTTAGCACTTCAAGACTGCATATTCTCTGCTTTATAAGAGAAATACTGCATGCATAGGCTGTCACTGTCTGCTACTGCAGGAAACTGGCTTTCATAACCAAGGAGGCAGAGATTTCAGCAGGACCAGCCATCATTGGTTGCCTTGTATTTTATCATCTTACCAATTTCCTTCTGCTGGGTAGAAATGAACACAAAAGCAAGACATTCTACTTATCTTCCATATTGCTTTGTCTTATGAAAAAAACAACAGTTTGGATTGCTAACTCCAAAGTCAAACATCAAACTCCAAAGCAGTAAGCCTTACAACACTATTACAGTATTACTTGGTGGGTTTTTTTTTTTTTGGTGGGGTTTTTTTTTGGTTGGTTGGGGTTTTTTTGGTGGTGGTTTTGGGGGTTTTTGTTTGTTTGTTTGGTGTTGGGGTTTCTTGTTTTTTTAAGAAATCCATAAGAAGAAATCACTTCCTCTGCAATTTATTATGTCACTAAAGCAGCCAGAGCCAGCTAATGTTTAGTAGAAATAATATATGATTACAAATATTTTGCCGTAAACTATAGATAAGCAAGCCTAAAGCTAGCATGAGTCTCATTACAATGCCATTTTTCAAAGTTAAGTCCAGCTGCGTGTCACTCCAAAGAATTATGCGTATTCCCTACTTAAATCAATTAGTGGGCAGGATGACTTTTTCCCCCCTCCTTTTTCATTTTACTGCTGCATTTACACTAACTGTGTGGGTAGTGGCAAGAAACGATGCATGTTAAGAAAAAGAAAGGCATTAGTCCTAATTTCTTAATTACAAGGGAGTAGATCCTGGCTGTTTGGAATCAGCTCTTCCTGTTGATTCGCAAGTGCACTACATGAGCAACCTTTCTTCTAGCTAAGTGAGAAATAGCAGGGCATTGCTTTACTGGCACTCAGAAAAATGACCACTTATTTTCAGTAACACTGAGGACAAAATAATTGGTGAATGTACAGAGTATCAGAGGAAATACATTCAGGATCATTTTGCTCACAATATGCTGGTTGGGAATCAATATTCTTCCACAGTCTTTTCGCGTTGTTACTTTCTCAAATATTCTCTCTCCTTAAAAGATAAGCAGCTATTACAGATACTTGTATCCTGACATTTGTCAAAAAAAGCAGTAGGCAGACTCTCAGGAAACTGGGCATCCTTCAGTCCAGCCTCCTCGCGGTGAATCGTGCAACCACCCTATCTCACATCAGTACTTCACTGCTCTGCTCCCTCAAGGTCTAGGTACTCAGCAGCAAAAGGAAAAAAGGAACAATTTATTTATTTTTGAAAATGTGTGGGTGGGGAAAGCTGGACATGTACCCCCCCAAAAGAAAAAAAAAAAAAGCATGTCTTCCCACAGAAGTGTTACTGAGACACTGGCAAGATCAATTTTGGTTTCTTCACCCAAGTTAGAAGTTCACAATAAATCAGTGTCTCCAGACTGCTTAGAACCCTTCTCCTGTCCTACAAAAATGCTGTATGCATTTGAAATCAGCAGATCTGACATTGATAAGAGAATACAGGAAACCACATCATACTGACTTTTCGTGTGGTATTTTTCACCATACTCACATACCTTCCTTTCTCATTCACCTCCTGTCTCTTTCACTACTTTTTCTACTGAGTTTACACTTCATAAAACATTCATGCATTAATTTTATCCCTTAATTAAAATACAAAAAAATAGTTTTAATGATATACTCAGAGCAATGAAATTATTTCCTACTTTTGAAATGCCGTAAAACGCGATTACACATTTCCCTTTAAAATTCTTTTATGTTCTTTGTCTGAAAAAACTTCCCAATCTTTGTACCTGCAACTATGGGAATTCTGTTTTCAATGAACAGAAGAGAGGGGGGAAAGGGTCATCTTGGACATTGTAACATCAAGGACAGTGAGCTGAATTGTGTCCTAAGGTGTCAGGTATTGATTCTGAAGCCTAAGACATCCTAGATCTCAGGATATCTTCAGGTGGGAAGAACAACACCCTTTCCTCCTACCCGAAGCCAACTGTACATCTATAGGTTCCATTCAATCAGCTGTAGTAAGCATATATTCTTGCACGCATGCAAACTAACAGACAAATTTACTGATGACAAACAGAAGGGAAAGAATGTACCCAGTAACTGAACTAGGTTCAGTTCTGCAGAGCTGTAAGAAAAATCATGTATAAGCAGATATGACTAAATCTTTAGAACAAGAGTCCAGCACCTTCATGTGCCTTAATAAACACCGGTGCATCAAGTTTCCCACCTACATCCATCTTGCTATATTCATGACGTTTTCACAGATCAGCCATTTTTCTCCCCTAATAAAATGTTTTGTCCCACAAAAAAAGCTATATTTGTACTTACACTAGAGAGCGCCTGATACTAGAAGAATGAACTAACCTTCCAAAGTTAAGCATGCTTCAGGAGTTAGGACACGAAGAAAACACTGTATCAACTACCACAGCTTTAGTCAAGACAACAGCACTGTACAGCTCATAACCAAGTAACAGCTCTACTATTCCTGTCACTATGTTCATTCTCAAAGCAAATTTTGACAGGATGACTAAGTTAACCACATATGAAATGAAGCCTAACCACAAATGGGAGGTTATCATTGGACTTCTCGAAATACTGTCTTGACACCAAAATGCTTTATTTCAATTCTCACCAATGCACTTTGCAGTGTGCTAATGAGCTCGCAGGCTGAGCAGAGTGGAGAGACGTTGCCATCAGAAAAAAGGAGAACACCACATGGAAAGTTCTGGGATTGCCTTAGGAATGGAGTAATAAAACCAGGACAAAAGTTACAGAAGTGCAAGGTCTCCAGGGCATCTCACTTGGAAGTGCTGTAACAAGCAGACAAACCTAGGCATGACAGATAACGACACAGTGTCTGACAGCTCAATGGCAACGTAACTAGGAACCTAAACTATAGCTGGGGACGTAAAGTATTAATGTCACTGTACAGTGACCACTGTGAGGCCTCATCTCAACAGCACATTTCTGTTCACATATTTTCAAGAAGCCCTGATTTAACTTGAATAAGTAAAAAGATTGTTTACTTGCAGGAAGGGAGAGTCTATCATGTGAGAGAAGACAAAGAGAAAAGACTTTGTCTGTTCTCTAAATGTATCAGGGACAGACCTGTTTAAGCTACAGTTCAAATACTGCCACAAAACTTTAATGTATTATCACTGCATTCTGACAAGCCAAAGTTTTCTAACCTTCTGAAGGGAAGAAGCAATGGGAGAAAACGTCATAATTTTTAAAAATTGAGTCAGTCAATTCATAAATGGAATTTACATTATCTTCTGTGACTACATGAGCATGGGCTTAGTGATCCAAGATGCCCCTTCCAGTCTTAAGTGTGCACCGCTTTCCTGCTAACATCACTACAAATCTTCCCAAAGGAAATTCCAATGTGGGTATAAACCACTCGCTTCACCCGAACATGCCATGCCCTCTGGCCTCAAATTAGCAGTGAACACTTGAACTGGAAATTAAGACTCCTCTGAGCCTACTTCCATTTTCCAGTCTGCTGAATTTTTAAACAAATTCCCCTATAAGGAACTTCTTGCTGCCTGGCCCCATATACATTTAGTATAGATCTACCAAAAATTTATTTCTGTATCTCCCTGCTCTCCCGTGTCTTCACTGTTTTCTTGTTTAAAGTATCTGTCTCCTCTGAATTCATTGGACCTAAAGCAACACACCCTAACCTAGTACTTCAAGCAAAAGCTTTAGAGGCTGCCAGGAGCACGTCACATGGCTGGTACCCTAGTACTTCTCCATGCAGCACTGGGGACGCACCACCAGCCTGAGAAGGTATGGATTCATCTTTGGTCATGCTTCATACTCTGCCTTCTCCTCCCCCTTTCCTGCTCTTCATTCTTGATATCTCAAAAACGTTTCTGAAAGAAAAGTCTTCTGAAGTCATGTTTTGGAAGTGACATGCTGTTGCTTTTTTAGCATTTAATAAGCCAGTTTAACAGCAAGTATTTGTTAGTCTGCATCTTCTACCTGCAATTAGTTAGTGATGATACTGGTGCTGCCAAGCTACAAGGTTTCTCCCCCCAAAAGTGGTATTAAACTAACTTCCAAATTACATACTTAATTTTATATATCTTCTCCTACATGTTCTAAAAATACACAGAAACATTTCTTTTGCTCAGTTGGAGTAAATTTAATCTAATTTTATTCTGTGGATTTGGGCTCATCAGTGCATCATCTCTGCTTAACTTGCACACCTCATATACCAGATATTACTGTTTTTCAAGACTACTAACAATTAAAATACCAAACCTGTTACTCTCCACATCAATGCAAAGAAAAAAACCACAGCACTTCTGAAACAAAGCCCTAATTCAAGTCTAGAAATTCTAGATTTGAGATTGGTAGAGGGAAAAAAGCCAACCCAACCCCAATGCCACTTTTGAAATATAAACCTAATTTTTGAACAAGGAACCTAGAACTTGACCTTATACAGATAAATAGCATGTCTCTGGAGGCTGCAGTAGGAAAGAATGTACCTGCATACCATTTTCTAATTGAGTATCCAATTCAAAGTTTCTACTTGTGCATTCAAATGCAAATTAAACTAGCTAAAGCACAAATGCCCAGTCTGAGACACAAATTCAATTACATGGCAGTTGCTGAATTCTTAATATGGACGCTTTTCTATACTTACGTATTTACATTTTAATCTAGACAGAAAAAACAACCCTGATGAGGCATATGCAAATTAGACTTCATGGTCCTTGATGTATATGATAAATTAAAATAAGCAACAAAAAGAGCAGACAAATAGGGGCTGTGGGTTTTTTGGTTTGTGGGTTGGTTTTTTTTAAACACAAATGCTTTAAGAGCATTTTTAAGGGACAGGCATGACCATTTTTGTCACATTTTGTGAAGATTTTTCCTCTCAGGTTAAGAATTGCAACCCCAGATGTCAGCACAGAGAGATGATCTCAGAATGGTACTCCTGGTATGACCACAGGTGGCTGAAATGATAGCAGAGGTCCTTAATCTGAACTACTGCAGCTTTTACTCTACTTCCAAATTACTTCACACTCTTAGCTTCTGTAAACACCTTTCAAATTTCAACTAATTAAGAGCTGAAGTTCTTCAAACGATCATTCCTGCAGAAACCCAAGTCAAAGGGCTTTGGGAGGTTTGTTCCCTGCACAGAACCAAACAGCCCCTGCAGGAGTTTGACACACTGAGCCAACCCAGCAGTTAAACACTACCCCTAAGGGCCCCAAACACATACAAGTGCAACCCACACCTCCATTTCTAGCAGATGCCCACAGCTCAACAGCGAGCAGATCCTTCCCACAGGTTACATGGCTGGTCCACAAAAAGCCAGCCCTCTCCAGAGCAACACTTCTCCCCCTACTTAAACCAGCATTTCACAGGCATGTGCATCAGCACTACCAATTCGACCCACTGGTAGCCCTCTTCAGTGACAGGTGGCAGAGCTCTCACAACACAGTATTGTGTGCTTTGACAGCAACAAGCCTAGTTAACGTGGTAGCTTAAATAATCCATTATCGTCCTCTCTCATACAAATCTGTGAATCTGGTTTGATCTACCTGTTTTTTGAACACTTCCAGGGATGGGGACTCCACCACCTCTCTGGGCAGCCTGTTCCTATGCTTGGTCACTCTTTCAGTAAAGAAATTTTTCCTAATATCCAATCTAAACCTCCCCTAGCACACCTTGAGCCCATTTCCTCTTGTCCTATTGCTAACTACTTGGGAGAAGAGACCAACACCCACCTCACTACAACCTCCTTTCAGGGGGTTGTAGAGAGCGATAAGGTCTCCTCTCAGCCTCCTCTTCTCCAGGCTAAACAACCCCAGTTCCCTCAGCCGCTCCTCATAAGGCCTGTGCTCCAGACCCTTCACCAGCTTCGTTGCCCTTCTCTGGACACGCTCCAGCACCTCAATGTCCTTCTTGTATTGAGGGGCCCAAAACTGGACACAGTATTCCAGGTGCAGCCTCACCAGCGCCGAGTACAGGGGACAATCACTTCCCTGCCCCTGCTGGCCACACTATTCCTGATACAAGCCAGGATGCTGTTGGCCTTCTTGGCCACCTGGGCACACTGCTGGCTCATGTTCACCTGGCTGTCAACCAGCACCCCCAGGTCCTTTTCGGCCAGGCAGCTTTCCAGCCACTCTTCCCCAAGCCTGTAGCGTTGCATGGAGTTGTTGTGACTCAAGTGCAGGACCCAGCACTTGGCCTTGTTAAACCTCATACAGTTAGCCTCGGCCCATCAGTGCAGCCTGTCCAGGTCCCTCTGCAGGGCCATCCTACCCTCCAGCAGATCGACACTCCCAGCTAACTTGGTGTCATCTGCAAACTTACTGAGGGTGCACTCAATCCCCTCATCCAAATCATTGATAAAGATATTAAACAAGACTGGGCCCAAAACAGAGCCCTGGGGAACACCGCTCGTGACCGGCTGCCAACTGGACTTAACTCCATTCACCACAACTGTCTGGGCTTGGCTACCCAACCAGTTTTTTACCCAGTGAAGAGTACACCCGTCCAAGCCATGAGCTGCCAGCTTCCCAAGGAGAATGCCATGGGAGACAGTGTCAAAGGCTTTACTGAAGGCCAGGTAGATGATGTCCACAGCTTTTCCTTCATCCACCAGGTGGGTCACCAGGTCACAGAAGGAGATCAGGTTGGTCCAGCAGGATCTGCCTTTCATGAACCCATGCTGGCTGGGCCTGATCCCCTGGTTGATCTGCACATGCCTCTTGAGCTCACTCAATATGAACCGCTCCACAATCTTTCCCAGCACCAAGGTCAGGCTGATAGGCCTGTAGTTCCCCAGGTCCTCCTTCCGGCCTTTCTTGTAGATGGGTGTCACATTGGCAAGCCTCCAGTCATCTGTGACCTCCCCTGTTAACCAGGACTGCTGATAGATGATGGAGAGTGGCTTGGCAAGCCCCACCGCCAGCTCCCTCAGCACTCTGGGGTGGATCCCATCGGGCCCCATAGACTTGCGAGCGTTCAGGTGGTGTAGCAGGTCATTAACTGCTTCCTCCTGGACTATGAGGGCTCCATTCTGCTCCCCGTCCCTGTCTTCCAGCTCAGAGGGCTGAGTACCCTGGGGATAACTGGTCTGGCTATTAAAGACTGAGGCAAAGGTGGCATCAAGTACCTCAGCCTTTTCCTCATCCTTAGTGACAATATCCTCCTCCACATCCAGCAAAGGATGGAAATTCTCCTTGGCTCTCCTTTTATTGCTGATGTTCTTATAAAAACAAAAAGTGATTAACTTAACGCTGTCGTATTGCATCTTTCGCTTGGGTGCTTTCTGGAGAATTAAAGTGTGCATTAAGCTAAGCATAACACTTTTGAAAGCATACAATTATTCATAAAGATCTCTTGTGCTTAGCTTTATTTTTTTTTCCTAACAATATTTAGCACAACTTGCAAACATCAATAAAGAACACAGCACCTATGAATGTCTAACACACCCACTTAAGGCACTATATTGTCACTTACAAACTAGCCTAGTAAAACTTCTGAAGGGCAAAACTAGAAGAAATGCTCACAAGAACACAAGAGCAAAGTATAGCAATCAATCTTACACAAATGTACCAAGCTTTCATAGTCACCAAGACATTTTCTTGAATGTATTAGAGTGGGCTATTCAGCTCTAAGCACTAAAAAACCTAAAGGAGAACTTCCATGCCAGACTGGAAGAGACAAAAACAATGGTACTAATTTATAATTTAGAGTCATTTTGCATGTACAATATACCAGTACAGAACTTCACTAGTTTAATGTTTTGTTTTAATAGGGAAGTTACATACACAACACACAAAGCAGGTATCGGGCCACAGTGATCTCAGTGGCAGAGTTGCCACCTTACAACAGGACAGAATTAGTCTGTCAGCATTAGAAATTCTCAGGGACTTCCTAGTTTATTTAGCATGCTTAATAATAATAATAAAGAACCCCCCCCATTTGTAATGGTGAAACCTAACTGACATGTTTGCATGAGTTATTCCACTGCTACAAGAATGAAATACTTTCTAAGATCAGTGAAAGAAATTAAGACAAAGATAAGCTCTTACCAGGACTCAAAGAAAACAAAGCAAGCAAACAAGTCCTCAGCAGGCAAAGCGATTTGATTTCAGTTGACAGAAGCTACACGTCACCTAACTTCCACTAAGGACACCACTGCCTACAATAAACAAGCCCTGCAATTTGACATCAAAGTAATTTTGAAAGAACAGTACATTTCATGAGGAAAGCACTATTTTTCTTCACTTTCTGAAGTTTTTACAATGGCTACCAAAGGGACATGAGAGACTTTTGTCTTCATCAAATAAAAATCTGTTAAAAAATAAAAAAATCTTGTTTTCCTGATGTAGACAACTTAATTGGAAGAGCTGCTAAAGTGACCTTCCAAGTGATGAGGTGTAATTAGGATGCCCCAGTTTCACAGCATGTAAATGAATTAAAGCAAGAGAAGGTACTGGACAGCTTCCTTAGTGCTTAAAACACCCAAAGGTCTTTTTGAAACCAGCTGTGAAGGGACATATAGTCCATCTCAGAAAAAATTCTCTTAAGAGAACAATTCAAGAGCACACAACTAGCTGGAAACTGTGCATCCTCAGAGCAGCCTGATGTGCCTCTTCGTTACCTTGCCTGATGAGGCGAGGCTGTAAGAGAGCAGTACTGAAACAGGGGAATAAGACAGCAAGATTGTCAGGGACTGGGAGGCAAGAAAGGGAAAGGAGGAGAGGAAAAGGAAAAAAACCAGGCAGGTGTCAGTTTCCTCAAACTGTGGAAAAGACCAAAAAGTCTGCAGCACCGGAATGCATTTAAAGACAAGTGTCTTCAAAGCGGCAGGTCCAACTTTGGCAACAAGTCACTTGGTAGGAGGAAAAAAGGCTCAGGATATCCACACACAGACCATACTGCTGCAGAAACCATTGCTGTGCAGTGGTATGCTCTGCTTCATCAAGTTCCAATTCAAAACATCATCTAACTTGTATTTTCAATATAAAAATGCAGATGGCAACAGTAAGCTGTAAGTAATATCAGGCATGCAGGAAATAAGTCACACACTATATGAAAATACAGTGATCAGGAGTCCACTCATACCACTATGTTTTTCCCCTCCTTAAAATGTTTCTACTGTACGGTAATAGACACAGGAGATTTTCATTAATATGGCAAGAACACATCCACTTGATCGAAGGCTGTGGTGGTACTAGATGAAGAGCACAATAAAAAAGGACGGTTTCTTTGTATGCATGTCTTGCTATAAGCATACAAAAAAACAGCTCAAACATTCTTATCCCACGTAAAACTACCCATTGGACAACAGCATAAAAAGCAAAATTAATGAACTTTTGTAATGGCCCTGCCTCCCTCCCCAGGCATTTAGGTACATTACTATTAGAAGGAAAAAACCTCTAGATGAAACTAAATTTCTTCTCCAGTCATTTTCTTGCAATAAATCCCTATTACACATCTACAGGTAGCTGACACTACTCCTATACAGATAAATCAAAAAGAAATCATCCATAACAGGCTTTTGATTTGATCAAAAGTAGGTTTTGACTTTGTGATACCTTTTAAGTAAAAATAGAGGTGCAACATCTAAAACTCTGAAGATAAAGCAACTTCTTCACTATTTACCCAGAAATGAGAAATTACTTAAGGGGTTATTCCTGACAGGCCTATCCCAAACATGGTACTTGCCAAGATCTTTGATAATCTCCGCTGATGGCTGAAACAGAATTTAAGCTTATTGTTCCATGGTTTGTGCAATCCCTCAAGCACAATCACAGAAATAACCTTCTAGCTCTCTTTGAGCTGACAGAGGAGAACTGCCCAAGCATTTTGTCACTGTGTCTTACTACTTTTGACCAATCACCATCAACTAAGAAATCCGAAGAGCTACAGGAGAAGGAACACGGTTATTCTAGAAAGAAGCCATCTATAACTGCAGGCAAAGGCCAAGTTAACAAGCCCCTACTCTCATTCATAGAGATGCTCTCCAGCCAAGGAACAGACTGCTCCACCTGCTTGAGAGGCAGACTCTCATGTCTCATGCCCTCTCACGTCAAGATGAAAGGACAACTGACAGATGAGATTTTCAGTCAATAGTGATGCAATATGCAACACCATAAACCTGCTGTTTTGTCCAAGGAAGACTATGAAACTGCTGAGAGCAACTGCAACACCATCCTACAGCTCTGCCAGCTGTAGCCTGGCTGTCATCCCATCAGGCCAGCCACCTCCCTTTGACCACGGAGTGAACAATAGTCCTTCATAATTGCCGTTTGTGGCTCAGAACGTTCAAGCCATTGTATATTGTGGCCCAACTCTAACACATGGTAATAGAAATAATCCCTGAAGGAGGAAGCATGGCTACACCTGGGGGAAAGCTCCAGCAGGAGAGGAGTAGCATGGTTCTTCCCCCACACCCTCCAACACCTAGAGTCAACCATAGAAGAGCACGTTGCAAGGCACACTGCATGCAGTCCAGATCAGAGACCGCGAGCACAGCTGTAGCAAATCCTCCCCCCTGGAGTTTTATCGTAAGTTTGAAATGGTATTAGGTGTAATGCCAGCAAAACCCTTTCACAACTGCATCCACACCAAATGCTTTTGCTGGTAGAGCTCTTTTGAGCTTAAGCATGTAGGTTTTTCCATCTGTCATTCTGACTTTGCTATGCTACGAAAACATTCAAGCACAAATTAGGCAAACGGATCAGAAAGTTCAACAATAACACAGAGAGTAGAGGATAAATTTCTACGGTATAGCTTACTACTATTTTACTTCCCAGTTCCAACTTGTCTTTCTACAATGACATCAAAACTACTTCACCGTGACTCAAAAGGTAACCTTACACTGAACAAAAATTTAAAGATTAAAATAGTATCTGCATTTCTGTTATGCTTACTTATAACACATTGGGGCTTTTAAGTGTACAATAGCTTTCCTTCCCCTACCAAGATTAGTTTTCTTCCAATTGCATCTTCTTTCTTTGTATCTATTCCAAATTTATTTTAATGACAATGATCTGGAAATTATTATGAGTCAAACTGTCAACATTAGACCATAACCACATTTTTCTTGCCGACCAGTTAGTTAGTTTCTTTGGTTTTAATATTCTGAGAAAGGTAGGTAATACCTGTGCCTATTTCAAAAACCTATGGAGAAATCAGAGTATAAGAAGAAACAAAACTCAGACCCTCCCCCCGCTATGTATTTTAATGCCTGTTAGAACATTAATGTCAAAAGAAATGGAAAGCTTGGAAAAATACATAAATCAGCAACCAGAGTGGTTTTTATTGAATCATCCTTTTAAGGTGCATGACTGCCTTCCTAAGCAGTTTAGTTGGCCATTCAGTTGTTTGTAAGGCATCTTTCATCACTCCTTCCCATACAAGTTACCCTGCATCCCAAAGAAAGGACAAGAAAAGGCGGCACCTGCAGAAGTACATGTTAATCTGTAGGCCTCAATTTATGAAATTCTCCAGTAGATCTTGCTTTCCTTGCATTTGAACTTGCTTTTGAGGAATAAAGCAAAACAAAGAATTTGCACATAGTAACATTAGAGTTTAAAACACATTCAGTCAGCATGCCTAAACCCACACTAAAGCTTAAAAAAAAAAATTCCTGTTTCCGCAGTGAGACAAAAAAATGGAGATGGCAGAGTGTTTGGATCATCATCTCTGTTGTATTGCTCTCTTCTACTCTATATTCTGAAAAAAAATGAATTGCCAACAAAATGCTTTATGTCATTGATTTTTAAATTAAAAAAAATACTTTCATAACTGATCATCAGGAGAAATTTATAATGAAAAATGGGCTTTAATAATATTCACTACACACAGAATCACAAGGGTTTATTAGTAATAAAAGCCTTAATTACAAACTCAATTATTGATAGACATAAATGAAGTACAGTTATATCATTTTTATAAGCTGTGCAAAATATAAACTAGAAAGCAAAGAACCCATTCCTGGGCTTTATTGCCTAATGCCGCTAAGAAGTTTTTTTTTTTAAAATCTTTCTTTTATTTATGAAAAAGAGTGCTACAACAGCCCTCATTCCCTCTGCTTTTCCTTTCCTTCACCTTTCACTTAGCTTTTCCATCCCCATCCAATTTGTCCTTTCATCCAGTAGCAGAGTCCTTCACAGGCTCCTTAATTTTTTTCATTCTGTCATTTTAGATGATGACAGGAATGACTTCCATCGAGTTTTCTACCTGGCCAGAGGCGAGCCAGCCGGTTACCGCTCCCCCAGCCCACCTTGTAGCAGCACTGCTTCACGTGCAGCAGCAGCAGCAGCATTTGCTAGTGGGACAACCCCACCTGGCCAGGACGAGGAGGAGTTGGTGATGGTACTGAACTGCAGTAAAATCCAAAAGCTTCCTAACTCTACAAAGGGCAGAGCTGACTCTTATGTCCCCCTCCTGTCCACACAGGACTTTGAGAAAGAGTCTTGTAAGTCTCTGACCACTTCTGTGTAGCTCAGACACCTCTGAGCTGATGTTCAACAAGGCAGCAACAACACTAGAAAGAAAACTGCCTCATTGACAATGCAGCTGTGCAGCACCTCCATTAATCAACTCCTAGCACAGCCTTACACTCAGGCAGGTACCATCTTACAACATCAGAGTGCTGTGCTCATTCAAGGATCCTTGCACAGCCTCGGGCAGCACCCCAGAAAACCGCTGCCAGAAGAAACCTGCCCTACCCTGTAATCCCCTGCTCGCCAAAGAGTTTGTTAAACCATCTATGCGATCTGGATTCCCTGCTGTAATTTGTGCAGGAAGTTGGGGCAACTTGAGAAGACCTGCACGATCTTAAGAGAAGAGAGAAAAACAGCCCCACTAAATATAGATACTGAAACCTGAATGAGAATCGAGCCAGTCAGGCTAGCAGAGGTTGCTATTCTTAGCATTGCTTCCAGTTAAATAAAGATTTCTGAGTAAATAAAGATATCAAGTGTACCTAGAAAATGCTTTCATTTTCACTGCTGCTGCAATCTGCAGCTGACAGTTGAGTTTCCCAGTGAGGACCTGGGAAGCAAAAAACAACAAGAAAATTCCACAAGCTTAGAATGACTGATCATTGCCACAGAGATTCAAATAAATGTTATCCATCACTTTTAAAAACAGAGGAGTAGTCAGGCCACTTTAAGTCAGTTTAAAAAAAAAAAAAAATCATACTGAGACAGAAAATGCAGTTAACGAGAACCTGACTACTGCCCATGGAATTGCTCTTTGAAAAATACACTGTGATTCAGAAACTAAATGGTCTATAAAAGCTAGCCTTGAACAAGAAATAACAAATAGTTGTGGTCAATAGCTATAAAAGTAACATAGACTGTCCTGGTTTTGGCTGGGATAGAGTTAATTTTCTTCCTAGTAGCTGGCATAGTGCTGTATTTTGGATTCAGGATGAGAATAATGCTGATAACACACTGATGGTTTAGTTGTTGCTAGGTAGTGCTTACACTAGTCAAAGATTTTTCAGCTTCTCATGCCCTGCCAGTGAGAAGCTGGGAGGGGGCACAGCCAGGACAGCTGACCCAAACTGGCTAAAGGGACATCCCATACCATATGACGTCATGCTCAGTATATAAACTGGGGGGAGTTGGCTGGGGGACAGCGATCGCTGCTTGGGGACTGGCTGGGTATCTGTTGGCAGGTGGTGAGCAACTGCATTGTGCATCACTTGCTTTGTATATTATTATTACTACTACTATTTTACTTTATTATTTCAATTATTAATTTGTTCTTATCTCAACCTGCGAGTTTTCTCACTTTTACTCTTCTGATTCTCTCCCCCATCCCACCGGGACAGGGGAAGCGAGAGAGTGGCTATGTGGTACTTACTTGCTGGCAGGAGTTAAACCACGACAGTCCTTTTTGGCACTCAACGTAGGGCACGAAGGGTTTGAGATAATAACAGATTAACCAGAGCATATTAAGGAATCCGTTAACAGTTGCTGGTCACAATATTGATTCATCTGTTCTCGATATTAGTTTATCTGATCTGCACTATGCTCTTTTTTTTGCTGTACATGTTAAAGACTGGTGTTGGTTTTTGCAGTTTGCTGTGCTCTGCAGTGATTAGTGATCTTTTTCCTGGGATACTTGTTATTAAAACACTGGTCTTGAGCTTTATCTGGTATTTGGGTCTTGTACTGAAGCCATTACTGTACTTCAGGTACCACCTCATGGAGACCAAGAGGTTTTTTTGTGGAGGAAATACAGAATGGCACCTTCACTACCTTCTTCTATGATGTTTCCTCCTTCGTTACAATAACTTTCCAGTATCTTGAACATCCCTGGGCAGCTAAGATACTTCTGTTGATACTTCTTGGGAATACTGTTTTGGTTTTGACAAAGGTTAGTAAGCAATCCAGAGATCTGCCCCAAGGCTGGACAGTTATGAGTGGCAGGGTGTGTGGGATAGTATGGGCAAGTACCTAGGACAGTGGGCACCTCCAGTGTTTTGGAACCTCACCCCTGAACAAGTGCAGAATCCTGAAAAACTAATAAAGTGTTTGGAAAAAGTATATTGTCACCCTGGCAACTCCGGAGACACACAAATCACTGTAACCTGCTGGGGCCTGGCCCATGCTTACCAAGCCCTGTTCAACACTATTCAGAACGCTCAAGGGGAAGAGAAGGCCTCTGGATTTGATGACAAAACAACAGGCACTGCAGCTACTCCAAACACCAAAACAGGCACCATGGTTAAACCAGCGAAACAACCCATGATGGTATCAGTCGCCCCTCCACACAAGAAAATCAGCTTGTTTAGGAAGGGATGAAGATGAACCAGGTCCATCATGAGAACAGGAGGAGGAAGAAGCAGAACTCATAAATGAGGCGGTAACCACCCGATCCCTATCCCTGAGTGAGCTGCAAGATATGTGAAAAGATTTCAGTCATCATCCAGGCGAGCACATTGTCATCTGGCTGCTCCAGTGCTGGGATAATGGGGCCAGTAGCCTGGAATCAGAGGGTAGGGAAGCCAAGCAGCTAGGATCCCTTTCTAGGGAAGGGGGTATTGACAAAGCAATTGGAAAAGCGGCACAAGTCCTCAGCCTCTGCAGGTGACTTCTGTCAGGCGTGAAGGAAAGGTATCCCTTCAAGGAAGATGTCATAAGATGACATATATCACCCAGGCAAGTGGGCCACCATGGAGAGAGGTATCCAGTACCTGAGATAATTAGCCATACTGGAGCTGATTTATAGTGATCTGAACAATGAGCAGTTACCCAGAGATCCAGATGAAGTCAGGTGCACACGACCCATGTGGAGGAAGGTGGTACAGAGCGCACCAGCATCGTATGCCAACTCGTTGGCAATACTGGCCTGGAAAGATGAAGAGGCTAGGCGACTCCGGGAATACAAAGAAAGCATCTCTTCCTCCCTACAGGCCTGTGTCTCAGCTGTGGAAAAACTGTCTGAAAAACTGTCCCAAGAGTTCTAGCAAGTCAAAGAGGATACATCCTACTCCCCACCTGTATGGACCAGTTATCTCAGCCATTAGGAGTCAAAGTCCTTCTGCTCAAGAGAGAGGATATGATACAGAGGACTACACCACAGGGCACCCTCTGGTTTTACCTATGTGACCATGGAGAGGACATGAGGAAGTGGGATGGAAAATCTACCTCGACCCTAGAGGCACGGGTGTGTGAGTTGCAAGGAAAAACAATTACAAAGGCAGCTCTTTCAGGAAAACTGCAGCTCCAGTTTCCAGTGGGCAGTTCCCCAGACAGAGTAAAAGGGCTGATTTTACTTCCAATGTTAATAAAGGGACTTCTGATTTGCATTTACAAGAAGTGAATAACGAATACTATGACCAGGACTAGAGGGGCCCTGCCTCCAGACAGGTGGAGGAAAGGGACAACCGGGTTTACTGGACTGTATGGATTCAATGGCCTGGCACATCAGACCCACAAGAGTATAAGGCTCTAGTGGACACCAGTGCACAGTGTACCCTAATGCCATCAAGCTATACAGGGGCAGAACCCATTTGTATTTCTGGAATGATGGGGGATCCCAACAGCGAACTGTATTGGAGGCCAAAGTGAGCCTAACCAGGAATGAGTGGCAGAAGCACCCCACTGTGACTGGCCCAGAGGCTCCATGCATCCTTGGCACAGACTACCTCAGGAGAAGGTATTTCAAGAACTCAAAGGGGCACCGGCGGGCTTTTGGTATAGCTGCCTTGGAGACGGAGGAAAATAAACAGTTATCCACCTTGCCTGGTCTGTCAAAGGGTGGTCCAAATCCTTCTGAAAGCCCGTTTTGCCATCAAACAAGATAAGGTCAAGGTTCCTGCACAGGAGATTCAGTTTTCCGGAATAAAATGGCAAGATGGATGTCATTAGATCCCAATGGATGTGATCAACAAAATAACAGTCATGTCTCCACCAACTAGCAAAAAGGAAACAAGCTTTCTTTAGGCTTTGTGGGTTTTTGGAGAATGCATATTCCAAATTACAGTCTGATTGTAAGCCCTCTCTATCAAGTGACCCGGAAGAACGATTTCAAATGGCGCCCTGAGCAACGACAAGCCTTTGAACAAATTAAACAGGAGACAGTTCATGCAGTAGCCCTTGGGCCAGTCCAGGCAGGGCAGGATGTAAAAAATGTGCTCTACACTGCAGCCAGGGAGAATGGCCCTACCTGGAGCCTCTGGCAGAAAGCACCAGGGGAGACTCGAGGTCAACCCCTAGGGTTTTGGAGTCAGGGATACAGGAGATCCAAGGCCTGCTATACTCCAACTGAGAAAGAGATATTGGCAGCATATGAAGGGGTTCGAGCTGTTTTGGAAGTGGTCAGTACTGCAGCACAGCTCCTGCAGGCACCCTGACTGCCGGTGCCGGGCTGGATGTTCAAAGGGAGGGTGCCCTCTACACATCATGCAACCGATACTACGTGAAGTAAGTGGGTCACACTGACCACACAATGGGCTTGAATAGGAAACCCCAGCCGCCCAGGAATCCTGGAAGTGATCATGGACTAGCCAGAAGGCAAAGATTTCAGAATATCGCCAGAGGAGGAGACAACACATGCTGAGGAGGCCCCACTGTATAATAAACTGCCAGAAAATGAGAATCAATATGCTCTGTTCACTGATGGGTCTTGTCATCTTATGGGAGAGCATCGGAGGTAGAAGGCTGCTGTATGGAGTCCTATATGACAAGTCGCAGAAACTGCTGAAGGAGAAGGGGAATTGAGTCCGTTTGCAGAGGTGGAAAGCCATCCAGCTGGTTTTAGATATTGCTGAACAAGAAAAACAGCCAGTGCTCTTATCTCTATACCAACTCATGGATGGTGGCAAATGCCCTGTGGGGATGGTTGCAGCAATGGAAGTAGAGCAACTGGCAGCACAGAGACAAACCCATCTGGGCTGCCACATTGTGGCAAGATATTGCTGCCCGGGTACAGAACCTGCTTGTAAAAGTACGTCACATAGGTGCTCACGTACCCAAGAGTCAGGCCACTGAAGAACATCAAAACAACCATCAGGTGGATCAGGCTGCTAAGACTGAAGTGGCTCGGGTGGATCTGGACTGGCAACATAAGGGTGAATTATTTATAGCTCAGTGGGTCCAGGACACCTCAGGTCATCAGGGAAGAGATGCAACATGGGGTCATGATCAAGGGGTAGACTTGACCATGGACGCTGCTGCGCAGGTTATCCATGAACGTGAAACATGTGCTGCAATCAAGTAAGCCAAGCAGTTAAAGCCTCTATGGTATGGAGGATGATGGCTGAAACACAAATGCAGGGAGGCCTGGCAGACTGATTATATCACACTCCCACAAACCCACCAAGGCAAGCGCTACATGCTTACAATGGTGGAAGCAACCACCAGATGGCTGGAAATATATCCCGTGCCCCATGCCACCATCCGGAACACCATCTGTTAAAAAAGAGGTACAAGACCACCAATTTCACCAAAAGTTTATTTTACCCTAAGGAAAATAACTGAGAAATACAAACAAATCTAATATCCTACTGGTAAACAATGCCTGCCCTTGTGGTCTGGCTAGCAGAGCAACTTGATCCAACCATTTCCGATAGCTGCAGTTTCAGGTATTAGGAACTTTAAAAAAACCTGAGGATTACATTGCACAAAAGATCTTTTTTTAAAAATACTTCGGTTAAAGCAGCTATGCAGAGCTACGCAACTCTGACAGGATATGCTGCCATCCAGCAGAAGAGCAACAGAAACAAAGTCTGCAGAAGCCTCCAGAAGTACAATCATAGAAGAGAGTCAATAAGCAAACAACAATGCTAGAACATTTGAACAAAAATAAAGGAGTGTTTGATAAGAAGGTACTTCAAGAATAGGAACATGAAAGCTTGTGTGTGAACAGCAAACGCTGCCTTGAATGGGCTAGTAGGACTGGAAGATTGGCAATTTTCTGGCACAATGCATTCATAGCCTGTCACCAGCAACATATAACTTCTGCACTCAAAGAATTTTGGATTCTTACTGAGAAAGTCAGAGGAAGATAGAAATAACAAAAAAAGAAGAGAGTTATCCTTTATTACTATCCTCCTTATATGTAAATTCTGACCAATGATGGGGATAAACCAACCACACAAGGATGCAAACCTCCTTTAAACAAAACTGAAAGTAAAGCAATCTATGCTTACAGGTGAAAAAAACAAAAGTGTTTGACTAACAAGAGAGCATATGCCCTCATCTTTGTCATGGGATGAATGCAAACTGTGCTTAGAAATTGAAGCGCTTGATCCTCATCTTTCATGAGCCAGTTTAAAAGACTTCAGGGAAGAGAAACATTTCTCCCTCATCTGCCTAAAAAGTAGCATGTAGAAATACACTAAGATAATGTGTAGGCATTTACTGAAAATTATCACAGCTTCTAACCTTTGCTAACAAGTTCCAGGGTGAGGTAATTGATTATGAAAATGAAACTGCATTTACCATTTGCTAACTTCTGATAAGCAGCAGCTTTATGATTGATTCTCACTTTCAGTATGCATCCAATTGCACTAATATGAAAACCTGTATGTGAAACACTGATATTTTATCTAACAGTTCATCGGTTTCACTGCCTACTTTCCCTCTATGAATGAAGACTGGACTAAAATCGCCACAAAAAAAAAGATATTGACTACTTCAGTGTATTTGGTGCTATTACTGGGTAAATGACCCAAGACAAAATGAGATGCAAGGTTATCAGAAGTTACTGCTTTTCTGGGAGGGAATCTAGGAGTCAGGAGCAGTCATTAGACATTGTCCCACAAGCCTCCCAAGCAGATCTGCGTCACAGAAATCTGGAAAATCTCGTAATCCTGCGTTTCTCCTGGCATCGCCACTGGAGAAAGCACCCAGAGCTCCCTGAGGACCAAAAGGGAATGGGCATGCTACTTCCACAGCTCTGAAGATACAAATAGATGTCTGCCTCCCCACCACCTTTCAATGACTTTGTCTCAGAAGACACATAAAAACCACTCCAGCCTTTATTTCTTCCACTTACTCAAGTTTTCTGCTTTCTCTTCTCATTTCTTCTTGTTTCAACTTCTGTTCTCATTTTTCTCCATGTGCTTATGGAAAAAAGCCACAACCCCTTTAACACATGTCCTGTATTAAACATCAGCAACAGTGAGACTCCACCCATTCTCTGTTTGGTCCTTCAACACCTGCCAAAGTACCATAATCTCTGAGGCACAGTTTGGTAGACAAATTCTGATGAATTAGCTGTATCAGAATAATCTGCCAATATAAACAGAGCTCACACCATTATGTGTATTCCCTGCCAGCATAACAAACAATTCTCCCTCCTTCTTCCTGTTCCTTGCTTTGCTTTTGACAGTGCAGTCTGCTCACGAAAGCGCATCCATGCTAGCGCCTGGGCTAGTATAGAAGCATCAGGGAAACATACATTATATTCTTGAGCAATGTGATCCTCTAATAAGATACCCCCTTTAAAGTCTCTAAGATTACTAAGATAATTAAGCCCTGATTATTCTACCTGATACTTTACTTGATGTCTTTCCTCTCTAGATCTTCACAAAAAAACCAAAGCTTGTGTTTAGTGAACGACAGGGAGAAAAGAAGAACATCCTTCTCTCCTTTACATAGTCTCCCACTGGCCTAGAGCACAAGGCTCTCCACATGGTCACTCACACAAATAGGTCAAGGCAATGGACTCTGAATCCTCATCACGTTCACTTCTGAGGGACCCTGACTTCCTTCACAATTTATAGCTGATCACTTTTCTCCATGCCTTAATTATTCCTAGACTAGGAAATTCTGCAATCAAACAACTCTGAGGTGTTGTCTGAAATGACGGATGAGCCTGCAATTAAAAGATTCATGTTGCCATGCTATTATAGGCATGGTTAGAGCAAGGCAAAAAAATACTTGTTTACCCATTCAGATCTTTACTCCAATTCTTTCTTTAGCCTGAGCACAAGTTCAAGTAGAAAGCACTATGCCTAAAAATCAATCTTCCACTGACGTACCTGTCCACTGCAACTAAAACAGGGCACACACTGGTATTTAATAACTCCCACTTTCTCCCAGTAAACTTTCTATAGGTCTTGCTTCCTATCACAATTCTGTGCACTGTGAGCCAAGATTCTAGAGGTTTCTACTTTTATCAAGTTTTTTTTTAATGATTTAAGTCTCTTGTAGCTAGTCACAGTGATCCCTCCTTCACTTACGTTTTACAGTCTCCCAGTCTGATGAAAATGGATTTCCAGGAGTTGGAACAACCTAAATGGTCATTATTCACAATAATCTAACACAATATGCTTCACTGAAAGTTAAAACTGAAAAAAATACAAGCTCAAATTAAAACTATTCTGGGAGTTTATTTTAAATAGCAGTAACAATAAAGCACTACAGGATCTCCTTGAAAAGTGGGACACAAACAACATATGAATGGGACCATAACTGAATTAGTCTACGTTGCAAAATAAACAAGTAATCATCACAGGATTTGACAGCCATGCATTTAAACACATCCTAATCTCAAAACCAATAAGAAGGCATAACTATAAAAACAGATCTCTCATGTTAAGTCTCATAAAAGTCTCAAAACCACAAATCTGCTCTAAAGGATTTCCTCACATTTTAATTAACAATCATAAAAACATTGTGATGAGATAACCTCAGTTTATATAGAAGCATTTTCTCCATTTAAAATTATACTCAAGAAAGCTTAGTGAGCTGCATATTCCCTTACTGACAGGCACACAAATATGTATATCCTTTCTCATATTTTATATATGGAAAAGCCATGTGTGTGCAATTTAAAAACGGAGGCTTAAAAAGTCAGCCGAAGAGGTGAACTTGCATTACACTCTGGAAGACTGAACTAGATCAACTCCCTACCTCTGTGAGCCGTGCTAGCCAGCATCTTTCTGCTCCTTGCAGAGGATGTCTACGACTCACAGTGTCCAGCATCCTGACAGCCTTTACGCCATCACTTACGGCTTACTGTGTCCTTGTGGGCCCCCTCTATAGGGACCCTGCTACCCCTAGCCTAAAAATTAGGTGCTTAAGAATATATTTAAATACTGAATAATTTCAAAGCTGGGTGTTCAAACACGTGCTAGATCATGGCCCAAAACTGTTGTGTTTGTTTAATTTCTGGATTTTGTGACTTAGCACAATTGCTGTTGTAGGTTTACGGTGTCTGTCAACTACCACAGTCTGATGCTCCCCACCTCAATCATATATGCAGCATGAAAAGGTTCAGACTAAACCATGATTGACAGTTGTAATTTCAGCAGCAGTGGGTCATACAGCTGTATTTATTACAGTGTTCATATTAAACAACTAACGTTACGTTTCTTCAGAACTGGTAAAAACGCATTGTAAGAATACAAGCTGCTTTGTTCCAGGGATGAGAGTATCCTGACCATCTTGAATGACTACAGCATAAGGTGCACGATACTCCAGAGAACATCTGATGGCTCAACAGGACAGAGCCGGACATTTAAGTCACTCAGTGATTATGCTCAGTATACGACACTCTTTCCCTGACACGTTACCTCATACACCAATCCTCTTAGGACGACTGGAAGAAAACGTTCAGGGCTTTTCACGCCCCCCCAAAAAAAGACTGTTAGCATGAACAGCTTTTCAGGTTATCTGCGCTGACCCAGGAACGGAGAGGGGAGGTTGTCCAGAAAGGGTGCGTTAGTCCAGGCAGTCACCCTACGAGCAGAGGCCATGTAAGCCCAGGGTAGGAGTGCTTGACCTTTGAGAAATCCCTGTGGGGAAGCAAATGTCTTCCGGAGGCAGGAAATAACACTGAATTGTATGGCTGACAAGAGGGGAACATAGAGAGCCGAGTTCGGTGGTGTGGCAGTACACGGTCTTGACCAAGGAGGGCTGCCTGCTAATTTTGGCAGGTGAGAGGAAAGGGAGGAGGCAGAGTACTGCCAAAGCCAGGAGAGCACATGGCTGTACTGACAGGGAAAAGCAGGCACTGCCTATCTTGAAACTGGGGTTTCCCCTGCTCTCTGGTGTCTTTTCTACCTGCTTCTGCTCCTCTCCCTCAGAATGCTCTTATCAAGGGCTCTCCTTAAAACCCCACCATTTTCCAGAAAGATTTCTGTTCTCCCTCATTTCACTTGCAAGCAAAAACCCAGCTGCCCTTTCTGTGCAGATGACCTACCTCCTCCATCCAGCATTCTGCCTCCACAGGCCTGCCGCCCACACAAGGGAAAGAGGTAGCAGACGCTGCCTCTGCACAGTTGTGGCCCGCGGCCCTCGGCTTCCTTCCTCCTGCCGACACCCGCCTGCTCTCCAATTCCCCAGGCTCTGCACCGCAAACACCACTTCCCACTACCTCTTCAGCGGCAGTGGGTGTGACAAGCCAGATCCAAAAGCTGGATTCCCCTCAGGTCCAGCTGACTGTTCTCCAGAAAGGCACAGCCATGAGATTTGCAACTCTCACACATGCCACCTACAGCTCCTCCTGGCCTTCAAAATGGCTACCCCTCCTGTCCAGGCAGCACCTTTCCACAGGCCTTCCCAAATGACATTTCATCCTTCCCTGTCTTTGTTGCAAAGACTCCTTTTCATGATTTTGCCACATAATTTCTTTTCACGGGCTTTAGGGATATACATGGTTTAACATGCTGTAAGCAAGCTATTTGTCTTTTATTTATGTATGCCACTCCTTGCAGAGATGCTGATCCATGTCTTTGGTCTGATCATCAGTTAGTGACAGCAAACTTTTCTTTCGGCTAGTTTGTATGTGCTCCAGTCAAAAACATTTGCTTACAGAGCAGTGGGAGAAAACGGAACTTTGAAGTACAAAACCAACCTCTCTTCCTTTTCACATTAATACACCCTGTCAAGGATTCAAAGTGCTGCTCTTGCAATTCTAAGTACTCTAGCTTTCCTTAATTGTCCTCACCTCTAAAGCCTTTGCTCTCTGAAATCTAGAGATCATAGAGACATATACTAGTCAATGGCACAGTGAAGTTCAGCAAACAATATGCTAGCAAAAAATATTTTCTATTTCTGAGCCTGAAATGTTCTCAAATGTTTTTTTTGAGTCCAAGCACAGTTTATAAATCAAAACCACCTGTATTATGTTATTTTGTTTTCTTTAAACCAAAGATCTTACACTCTTTTTCCTCAAACATTAGGTGCTAAAAGAATAAAAATCAGTGAGGAAGGATTTCAGTGTTCCAGTTTTGTATCTTTTTCCCTTTCTTATGATCTTGGGAAGACAAGTTCAGACTCCCCTCCAAATAAAATGGCAGAAAAGCAGCACCTTTTTCAGCATGAATCTGCATGCCAACTCACTTCACAAAATTTTAAACCTCCACCTGCATGTGTCATCAGTAGAAGAGATGACACCTGACGATACACAAGATACAGCACCGAGAAGGCATAGTTAGAGCCCACACAAGGGCTCGGTCCCAGGGCTAAATCACGCAGCCACTGATGCTCCTCAGCTGCAGCAGGAGCTGCTGGTGCTGGCTGACACTGCCAGGCTGCCTGGAGAGTCACTGAACACTCAGCCTACTACTCCTTTCCTGCAACAGAGGGAAGAAATACCATCTCAGAGGAATCACTGCTCCTGCTCCGAGTCCTGGCGGGAGTTGGAGCTCCCTGAGCTTTCCGACCTGGACATGTGCTGCTCATGTTTGGATCAGGCAGCAATTCCCACCCTCCGAGCCTTGCAGGGCAAAGTTTGGCTACGCCTGATACAAGGAGAGCTCTTTAGCCTATAATTCATCTGGTACATCTGCAAATATAATTTGCACAAGGTTAAGCATTGCGGACTCACAAACAGTGTGTCAGCAATAGCAATTACCAAGGATGTGCAACCATTGCAGAAGTAGCCCATGTAAAATTTTCTGGCCTTGCAGTTGCAACTAAGTATTACCAAGCAGCCAAAGACCGCAAGTGTTCACTTCACTGTTTGAAGAGCAGCTCAAGCAAATGCCACAAGCAACATAAAACTCAAATCACTTTTTCACCACTGGAGTACCAGAGTTTATGTTAGACCACTCAAATCCTCTCAAATGTCACGCATGCTGCGGTACTTCCACCCTGGCTTAACAGCCCAGGAGTGCTGACATGTCCAAGGGAAAAGTGGCTCTCCGAAACCACTGTTAGTCCCAATTCACAACAGTTTCCTTCTGTCTATAAACATGAACACTTGAAAAGCCTGGCATACAGTGCCACTCACTCTAGAGACCACTGCTCACTATCCTCTTTCATTAAATTAAAAAAAAAAACAAAACAAACCAACCAAATGAAAAAGACAACCCTCAACCCACATCCAGTCCTCAGTCTTTCCTGAGCAGAGGGAATCAAAGAAACTTTGTGGGTTTTTTTTCCTTTAAAGTTGCCATTGAGGAAGATAATGGAAAACTGCTGAGCCAAGCTTTTTATTAGCAGATGGAAGATTTAGGTCTTAACCTCATGCCTGGAATTAATGAAGCCCAGATTAAACTTTTTTCTTGTACCTATCCTTCCTTCCTTTCCTAAGGTAGAGTAATGGTCCACCTTTAAAGAAAGAAAACAAAACAAAACCCACCAAAAACACCATCCAGACGTTATAAAAAGTTTTAGAAGGAAAATAAACATTTTCATTGCAATACTCCCCTTAAAGCTTCTTTTACCATTTTCAATTAACAGGGTCCCTCATTTTTACGTAGTTTACCACAGTCACAGAACTTGCAGACTATGAGCCATCAACCTCCTTCTGTAGTTATGAAAATAGTCCGTGCTGTACAGTATGTCCAAAAAAGTAAAATATATTTATTCTATTGCACGAAGAGAGCCTCCTCACAAGGAGTCACAGTCCCCAGCACAGTCAGCGGTCCCCAGCACAGGCAGCGCTCTGCTTTTTCACACTTACATGAAAAGCTTCATAGAACAATCATTGCTGTTTACAGATGACAACACCTCAAAGCGAGACTAGCAACCAGTTGAAAAGCAAGAAAAAACAAGCTATTTATGAGGCTTTTGTGAATTAGAATCCCCACCTAAGACAAGGCACCCCACCATACCAAGAGGGCTAGGTTTTTATATGTACTTACACAAAACTTCCAAATGTGAAGCTTGTACGTGGCCCTCAGGAGTAACCATATATAAAACCGTAACAATAATCCACTTCAAGAAACAGTTTAAAAGCACTACTGCCCAGACAAATTAACAAGCTTTTGGGCTGAACCATCAACTTCAGTCTTCAAAACTACTCCCACGTCTAATAAAACTGGACTGTGAATTCCAGCTGAAAATGATTCACCTGACTCTCCTCCCCCGTGTGCGGACATCACCCCTCACAACACCCCGCTTCTTTCTGGATAAAGCTTCTGGCAGCTCACACTCACCCATTCAGCATTCATTAAAGAAATACACTGCGTTATTCATTCCTCTGCGGCCTGTGCTGCTGATGCAATGGAAAGTGAGCCAAAGATCACGAGCACACTGAGCACGCTGAAGTCCATCCTTCCTTATCACTGCTGTACTCGCAGATGGACATAATGATTAAAAAGTGACCCCCAGAATGCTTTGTACACCATTCAGAGCAGGAGAAAAAAATTGATGCCTCTAAAGTAAGCAGATGCCTCCCTGCAGCAGTTCAGAGGGTAAGCATGCCCTCAGCAAAAGGAGGGAATTTCTCATGCTTAGGAGGAATACAGACCCTTCCCTTCCCCTCTTAGGCAGTGGAAAGGAAGCCACCACCGTGGACACTACAGGTGACCACCATTACAGAGAGTTTCTGACCTCTGTCTCTTGAGCTGCATGCTGTAACTCCAAAGCTGCCGTTGCCAAGCCGTGCTGCCACGGCGCTCCAAGTCCCCGGCTGTGGGACAGTCACAGCCAGCAGGCTCTGCAGAGCACAACGCTGCCAGCATGCCCCAACACCCAGCTACGGCCCCACTCCCATGACGAGAGCTCTGAAAAAACCGCAAGTCTTATTCCCCCTGCGCCTATCCTTTTGGCTCTCAGGCAGACAGGATACATCTCTTACGGCCCTCTGATATACCAACATTTTGATACATAGGCCAGGAAGTTTGCCTTCCCTGGTCCTATAGCAGCTTCCTTGTGCTACAGACACCAAGGGCTTATGGCTCTTTTGAGATAAGAACTTTCTTTCTAACAAAGCAGGCATACACTATGTCAAGATGCCAAATAAATTATGTGAATCTAAACTAAAAATGGTTAACTTGCTGCTTCTACATCCATGGTTATCACCTTTGCAACATGCCACTTTATTTTCCACTATCTCAAAAGCTTTAGACTCCTCCCTCTGCCGCCCCCAGAAGCTGTGCAGAACTTTCGGATTTAACACTGCAGGGTACTTAAGAAAGTGATAAGCAATGACAAGAAATGACCTGCAGACACAAGTGCATCTGGATGAAATACCAGAACCTGACCCTTACCAAGCCTGCAGGTGAACTTTCAGAAGCCCCACTCCAACATCAGAGATTCACGTAGACATTTAGGAATTTGCTGCTGTGGGGCACCACACATTAACTGGGGTTAAACCTTTAGGGTAAAGGTTATACTAAGGACTTAAACTTCAAAGCTAAGACAGAACCTGTTGCATCATTCAACAGTAGTGTGATGAGCAAGGTCAAACCAAACTGTGGAACAGTTACCTCTCCAAAAGGCAAAGCCCTGTTAACAGAAGCCATGTCAAGAGCAAAACATTTTCTGGAAGTTTTAAATATTTAACAAGAAAAATGCACTTATATCGGCAGCAAAGATGCAAAATGTAAATTTATGCAAGTGAAGTCACTGTCATTATTTGCTTATATATTGGTGACTGTTTCGAACCATAGAACTGTCTGCACAGCAAGCTCTGCATTACCAAGAGTTCTTGTCTGTGCTAATAAGTAATTCACACATATAAACTGGAAGCTGGTGGGACATTCATAATATTGACTTCCTTATTGCTTCTGTGCCTAGGTAGGGTTCAAGATTAGCAGTAGGCTGTCCAGTAGTTTGAGAACTGAGAAGTAACGTTAAACAAACTTGACAAAAATTTCAGTCGTGAATTAAAGTTGGAAAAATTATCCCTTTGCTAACCTTTCAAGCTGTCAAGCGTTAAGATGCAAATGTTTTCTTGATTTACGTCACCAGTTGTCAGCACACCACTTTGTTGGCAGTGTCAGAAACTTTCAACTTCCCCAATTTGAGAAAGCAAATCCCATAACGCTGTGTCAGTGAGTGAATTTTAAGATACCCTGTCATCTTCTCCATATGCAAGCACTTGTTCTACAACTTGATGTGCAGTATCAAGAACAAAGGAATCTATTCAGAATCCTTCTCTCTTCTGAAGTTACACGGCTACACTGAAGCTCCCCAAATCCTGTCTAAGTATTCCATTCTTCATCCTTCTTTTTCTGTTCCATATACAGCTTTGTAGGTAAAGGTTATTAAGTTTCTCTCTGCTCTCTAAAACAACTAGAATAAGCCAAACAAACATGATTTTATCTGGATGAGTCACAGAACTCACTTTGCTAAATGCATGCTGGTTTCTACATTTCATGAAACAAAATTCCATGCCAAAAGGGAGTAATACCTAGGCTAATACTCTAGACAATCAACAACAAAATAATTCAGAAACGGCAATTAAAGAACTGCATCTCACAAATAACATTAAGACCTCACACTTGCATTCAATTGTCCATTTTTAAGCCCAGTTCAAACCAGGTATTCTCTGTAAGCTACCCAGGTATAGGGCCTTATGTGAACATTTACCATTCCACCCCACAGATAAACTGTGCCAACCCTCTCTTGTCTTTCTAAAATATGAGTCTTAGCAATTCTTCCTGGCCAGCATGATAAACTCACTCAACTCAACAGCTAGTTCTTGAAAAATAAGTTGTTTCCCTTTCTAAAGAAAACCCCAAAAACTTACATTAAAAAACCCAATAAAAACCTGAAACGTGTCAGTCAGTTGTATGAAATGCCACATTTAACTTTAGCTGTATACAAGCTACATCTATTTTGTTATCCAGTATCTATGGTTATTTTCTCCAGTTAAATTGAAAAATTAAGGAAAAAATGCAACTTTTGCAGCAAGTCAAATGATAAATGGCACTTGCGCAGGATTTGTCCGATTGAAGAATAATGCTAACTTCATTACAAGTTTACTTGAAGGTGACTTGATTTAAAGGATTTTTTTTTTTTTTTTTAGAAGGGGCTGGTCCTTAATGGTACTTCATAATTACTGTCAAAATAGTCTGATGAGAAATAATATTTTAAAGAGTAAAGGATCCAAGAAAAATAAAAAGTCCTAGGTTTGCAGAACAGTTACCAGCTTTCTGTATGTACCTGTTTCTGTATTAGAGACACGGCATGGGTTAAAAGCATACCAGCACATACCTAAGCTGGCTTTCTTTTACAACAGCCCAGAATCCAGACTCCGCATACATATTCTAGTTTTCCTTTATGATCCTAGAAGAACTTACTGAAAGAATCATTTTTGTTAAATAAAGGTCCTACTTAATGCATTTTACTGGAAACGTTCTACCTTTCCCTCGCCACAACAGTCTATCTAGTGCAATTATTCCCCTATCCTCTTTGCACCCTATTTCATGCAACACCACTCGTGGCCCATTTCATCCCGGGAAAGTTCCCTCTTTTCATTCTAATTCTTTTTGAGTTTCTCCATGAAGCCCTCCCCCCAGACAAGGAAAGGTCATTTAAAAACCTGATTCTGTAATGTATCCATTTAAAAAACATACAATGCCTTGCTGCAAAAGAGAAGTATCTCTAATTGAGTCATCTTTTTGGGTTTGCCTATTACATGATTCAGATTTGTCCTTCATTCTCCTTCATGCAACAGGAAGCCTGTGATAAGACGCTTTCAGAAACAAAGCCTGGCACCACAGAACACTGCTAAGAAGCAAAGACTTTTAACATAATTTCCAAGCTGAAGCCAGAGATCTGGGAAAAGCAGAGATGCGCTGCTTCTAACAGTAAGGTAGCGGAGCTCCCTCTATTGAATTAGCTGCCAATATCTCTTTAAGTTTAAAAGATGCCAACTATGGTCAAAAATCAATGTTCTGTTAAAAAAACCCAAGACTTTCCAGCCTGAACAGCTGGAATGCACCCATCAGGTACACTGTATGAGAGAGCTAGCTGAAGGAAGGGGACAACCACCCCGCAGTGCTTCTGACACGTGCCAAAATGCCACCAACCTGCCAGGGCTCCAGCCCTGGGGACTTCTGCTGTCCATGAGACCTGAGGAGATGTTTAAAATCTGGCTGACGTTTGAGCACTTTCCCTCAGGAGCAAAACTGCTGCGACCAGTACCCATGTTTAACAATGCCAGGAGGTGCTACAGATGGGGCTACCACAGCACAAAATGCAACACATGAATGCAGTTCAAGCATTTGAAGTTTTTCTTCAGAATAAGGGGTTAACTATACAGAGTACAACTTAATTGAAAACAGATGATATGGATATATAGACTGCTGAAACACTCATTAAATCACCGAATGAACTTTTTGCTTGTTATCAAGGGAACAGCTTAGTATTTCCATTGCTATTGAAAGCACTTCAAATGCTTTCTAACGAAACGTTACAGAACTGTTCTAACCCCTGATAACCTCTAAAAATCATACCCTAAAGCTACAGGCACTCTCTCTCCCTCTCTCTGCTGTTTTATCACTTTTCCCCTTTTTTTACCTCTCAAAAGAGGCATATTTCTTATCAACAACAAAAATACCAGCTCAGTAGAAGCAGCAGTTGTTTTAATAAGCAAATATTTATTTGCCTTTCTGGAGACCTATACACATGATAAGAAAAGCAATTTAATCTTAAGATAGGCAGAAATTCCTTGAAAGAGCTGCCACTTTAGAGGGGTAGATTAACATCCGCTGGGGTAGCACCGACTGCGATTCAAGCCACCCTCAATAAAACACACTGGGGAAGAAGAAAAATAAAACAAAACCAGAAAAGAAAAAAAGGAAGAAATTTAATCCAGTCGCTGCCAGTAGTGGATTGTCAGCATACTAGCTGCACTGCAATCTCCTCTCTAAAAGATGACGTTCACTTTCAAGCGTATTAAAGACAGGAATGTACAGCCTCCTTTAATATTCATCCTGTTCTTATTAAAGAAAAGATACCAAGATAAAGAACGTGTAGGTCAAAGCCTTGTCTTCAGGGAAGATAACGCTCAACAATTTCAAATCGAGGGAGTTGTTCATGCTCAGTTTTTCCTGGAAAAATCACGTTCTGCTTGAGTCAATTCTAATTATCACCCTACAGCATTTATAGTTCTTGAAGATTCTCTCATTTGAGCATTGGTGCATGGAAGCGTAACTATTTTTCTTGAAAGCAGAGGAACTCGAGAGAAATCAGCACGTTGCAACAGGTCCTCAATTCTCTTACAAGCATGGCCTTGCAGTTTACACACATTTTCTAACAAAAAATGATTGTATTACCAGAAGAAAGAGCTATACACTAGCCAACCCAGAGGAACCTTCAGGAGCACTGAACAGAGAGCTGAAGATTATGGCTTTTAGATATGGCAGTATATCTCAAAAACCAGTACATAAAATCTAGCCCCGTATCAGAGTTAGCAAAACTGAAGACGACCATACTAAAAAACCATACTGTTAGTGATGGGAAACAAGTTTCCACAGTCAATACGGTATTATTTAAAAAAAAGCCTCCCCTGTGAAACAGCAGCGGAACAAGCACTGCAGACCAGAACTTAAGCCAGCTTATCTGTGACCATCACGCTTACGGTCATATAGTGCAGGTCACAAAAAGGGGAAACTGAATATTGATCATCTAGCATTAGGAGATCCCATTACAAATTATAGCTCCTACAAAATTAGCACATTCAGTCTCTCAACTGTTAATGGGCTCCAAGTATATATAGGCAGGCCTGGCTCCCCCGTAGTTTCCTATTCTGCAATCTGCTTTTGTTTCACTCAACCAGTCCAAAACCACTTCGGCACAAAATACTCTCCAGAAAGTCCCTGTGGTAGGAACCTAAGAAAAGCCCACGGTGGTGTGATGTGCTATGACTGGCCAACACGTTAAAGCTATTGCCACTACAGTAATGCTTGTTTTTATATGAGGTCCTTCTGCACCATACATAATCAGATACAACGTTACAGAAACCTGCAATGAGCACTCTTACAGCTCAAGACTGTCAACCACACTACAGAACTAGGATACTGGTAAGAAAATAGAGAAGATGGGTTTATCCTGATCACGCGGACGTAATTTGCATTATGTAGAACACTTAATGCTATTTTCTTTATTTTCCTCTTCATGTGTCATCTCGCATAAATATTTAGAGATTCTGTTCCCCAAAACGTTCCGATGGAAATAAGCCAACAAATAGCTTAACTTCTACTACAAAGACAGCTGAAACTATTTACCCTGGGATTATACATCAGCATCCTAGGTTACTTTCAGGAAGGAGAATAAATGGCACTGTAAGGAACAGTATTACTCTTATACAGGTTGGAAAGTGGAAATAAGATATCTTGGAATTAAATACGACTTATGACAGCGATATTTATTTCATGAACATAACAACATATATTTTGTTCAGTAAAAATCAATGGGCTGAAATTTCAGAGATTTACAGACCTGGATGATTTCTGCTGTTGCCCTCTGCCTTATGAAAGAGCTAGAAACCCAACAAGGAGAGGAAAGCACAAAAAAGAAAGTCATTTATGTTGTGAGACTTTTCTAGCACATTCATGCAAAAAAAAAAAAAAAAAAAAAAAAAAAGACAGCATTTTTAATCATATCAAACAATTCCCAAAGCAAACAATTTAACAACTTATAGCTTTGCTACCTATGTATTGGACCACAGACACATAGCGTATCAAAACATACATCCACAGTGCAGATGTTTCCTGACTTCAGTCTCAAAAACACCATGTGAACTTCAGATCTTAATGCAGAAAATCAGTTTCTCTAGGTCAATGTCACACCAGATACACCAGGGAAAAAACATAGTCAGGAGTGAGAACAGAGTTAAGTGTCATGTGAATGAGAAGGCTACGTATTGCAGTCTCACTACCCTTATGCAATACAGCAATACGTAACAAGTCTTCAGTGCTAAACCATAGTATGAGAGACTGAGCTTCCTGGCAATAATTCACAAGAAAGTAGGGGGAGGGAGAAGCTTTACAAAAGTCACGATTAGCTCCCGATTAAAAGTTGACTTCCTTTTCACGTACAGTCATTTCCTCTTAGAAAAGTATGAGATTTTAATTGGTATTTTCACTTAACCTGATCTAGACTCCTAGTACCAAATGCAGACCTGGACCCCTGCTTTTGCTTTTTAAATGGGTAACTTCGGAGGCAGTTTATTCTGTGAAGAAACTAACTCAAAATTTCTCATAGGGATCCCCAGTCAGCTTGAATATTGCTGGAGACATCTACACCTGATGCACATCAACTTTTAATGTGGTTTTAATAGCTTATCTATTGCTTTCCATACACAAACCTGAAATGGAACTCCCAAAAGCCAAGCAGCACGATAGAGCAATACGTCCAGAATTTGTCGTAGATGATAGCAAATTACCCATCATCTAAAATAGCTGAGATAGCAAGGAGAAAGAAACATGAAGTATACAGTAATAGCAAGACCTTTTTATAGATATTTTTATATTTAAGTATCTTTTATAGTCTGCATAATAAACTGAGAACTAGAGGCTTAAATCTTATTATTAGGCGTTCCAGGCATTTTCAGTACTGCAGGGGAAGTTTCTAAGCTGAGGGAGGGCTGGTTTCTCCCCGCACGTATTTGCCTGCACTCCGAACAGTTCGCCTGAGCTTCGCCTTGAAGGGGCAAGCAAGAAATGAAGAGCAGAAAAAACTAGGTAAATGGTTTTACCTCCAGCCTATTTAGATCATAGGTGGTCAAGCCCCATCTTTTTATACACCTCTATCAACACAACCCTTCAGAGAAAACATTTTACGATTTCAGGTTTCCTTCAATGGGGAAATTGTAGACAGTCACACAAGCAGCGAGATCATTTTGTATTTACTGGGATAAATCTCTCCACGGGGGCCAAGTCTCGCTGCTTAAAAGCTGAGGTGCTTATCTCTCTCGATACTCCACACGCCTTTAAGATTTAGTAAAATGAGCAATCTTTCCTGAAGATTTTCTCTACGTCGCAGAAACCAGTATTCTTTGTAAACTGCTGCCGAGACTGGTTTTTTATTTTTTTAAACATCTTACAGTGATTATACACTCTGTTTGCCAAAGCAAAAGCCTAGCAGAACAGCCTGACGCATTGCTTACGGTTCCGATACCGGTTTTGGCTCTGTTCGGAGCTTTTTTACTATTCTACTTGAAATTAAAGCTTCGGCAGCCTTGCTTTATTGGTGTAGCTCGTTTTCTACTTAACTAAAGCTTGTACAAAATGAACATATCGCTCGTGAAAAGGATCTGCTCTTCCGTTCCTATGAGCACATACTACCTTGTAAATGGTTAACCCGAGAGCACGTAATAACAAGGCAGAGGCCGGGAATGAAAAACCACCAACTCCCAACACTTCTGCAAACCCTCCGCCGTCGCAAAAGGCAAGGCACATAAAGGCAAAGCCATTTCTTAAAGCAATACAAAATGCTACCACAGGCTGACGCTCTTTGAACAAGAATAATGAGACGCTCTCCGCGTCGAATGCACAACTCCTCACTTCACAGCTTCCCCCTCAGACTTCACTTTCACGCTCAATATTTACAAAACAAACCCGACAAACGCCTCATGGCCAAACGATTCCCAGAACAGGTGGGGTACTTAGCACTCCCTGCGCCTTCCCGCTTCCCTAGCGCCCCGAGAGTGCTGGTGCGGAGGTGCGGGGGGGGGGGGACACAAGTTACCCACGCGAGCCCGACCCGCCGGAGCCGACGGCGCTCCCCGGGCACCCCCCGGCCAGCGCTAAGCCCCCACGGCAGCGCCAAAGCGGCGGGCAGCCGTCGGCCCCGCGGGCACCGCCACCGAAGACGGGGAGGGGAGCAGCGGCTGAGCCGGCGAAGTTGGGGGCGGCTGGCAGCGGAGCCCTGCCGCTCAGCCTGCAAGCGAAACGGGCGCCGAGCCCCGGCTCTCCCCCCCCGGGAGGAGGGGGGGGGGCTGCGCCCGCCGCCCCCCTGCCCGACGGCCGGTGACAACGCCCCGGAGGGGCCCCACGGCCGCTTGCCGTGGGGAAAGGCGAGACCGCGACGGCCACCGCTCAGCCCCCCTCAGCGCCGGGGCAGCTCTGCCTCTCCCTCCGGAGAGGCGGCACCGGCCCGCCCCGCCGGCCGCCCTCGGCCGCCTTCCCCGGGAGCCGGCGGCGGGGGCGGGGGGGGGGGGGGGACCGGCCCCCGGCCGCTCCCCGCCGAGGCGAAAGGGGCTGCGGAGGGGCACCGCGGGCCGGGAGCGGCGCACGGTCAGGCAGAGCCCCCGCGGTAGGCGTCGGGGCGCTGCGGTGAGGGGCGAGCGGGCGGCGGGCGGGCACGGCCACCTGCGGCCCCCGCCGCCCCTCCGCCCAAGTTAGGGTCGGCCGGGACGGCGCGGAGGCGGCCGCCCCTTCCCGCGGGCGGGCGCTCACCTGGCGGCGGGCAGAGGGCTGCGAGCAGGAGGCAGAGCAGCAGCGGCGGCGGCGGCGGGCGGCGGCGGCAGGAGGCGCAGGCGGCGGCGGCGGGGGGCTCCATCATCCCGCCTGCCCGCGGCGGGACCCGGCGGCAGCGGCGGAGCGGAGCGGCGCGCCCGCGGGGGCTCTTCCCTCTCGCAGCGGAGCGCGGCGGCGGCTTCTCCCCCTCCGAGGCCGGGAGCCGGCGGCGGCAGCGATCCCCCGGCGGCGGGAGGAGCGGTAACTTCCCGGGCGCGGGCGGCGGGGCGGCTGCTCTCCCTCTCGGCGAGGAGCGAGTCCGCACCGGAGCAGGTGGCGGCTTCCCTCTGGCAGCCGAGCGGCGCTCCAGGACTGAGAGCTGCGGCGGGAGAGGCGGAGCCGGGCGGCGGCAGCGGCGGCGGCAGCGCTGGCCCGGCCCCCGCCGTGCCCCCGCCCCGCCACCCGGCGCGCAGGCGGCGGCGGCGGCGGGGCGGGGGGAAGCCCCGCGGGCAGCCCGAGCCGCCGCCCCGCCGGGCTGCGGCCGCCCCCGCCGCCGGGGCCGCGGTCCCCGTGTCCCGTCCCCACCACCCCCCCGGCATGGCCGGGGGACGCGCCGCTGCCCCGGGGCCCGCTGGGCGGCGGGCGGCGCCGTGGAAGGCGGGGGCCGGGGCGGCGGGGCGAGCCGAGCCCCCTTCGCCCAGCCCGCCTCGGCGGCTGCTCGGGGCACGGGCTGCTTTTCCGCTTCTGTGCGCAGGGTGCGTGCGGGATGCCGGTATTTCAAATCAAAAAGCGAAAAAATTCAGTCATAACGGTGCCGTTGTGTGTTCAGAAACGTGATGGGTCCTGTGTTATCCTGTCCCTAGTCAAAACGAAAAAAAAAAAGAGAACAATCCGATTAATCGGGCGCAACTCATTTAACAGAGAATTGGGTAAAGGGAAGGGGAGGGAGCTCGCAACGCTTTCCATTGCACGAAGAAACGCACTGAAGGGCAAAGGAGGGATCATTTGGCACTTCTGGAAGTCGGCTGCCCGAAAGGTCAGGAAGATTCCTCGTCCAAGTAATGTAATCCAGAAACTGTGCTTGCACGCGCATTGCTTTATTCCCCTCCTGCGTCGGTCTGAGTGAGCAGTGCTGTTTCGCGGAGAGGGAAATGAGCACCCTGAAGTCACGCAGCAAGTTTCTCGGCTAACAGTACAGTGTGATCAACACGTAGCCCACGCTGTCATATGTCATATGGAAGCCTGGTGCCCAAAATCTAGAAACGTGAGTAATGCACATCATGTGGGCTCTCCAGAGGGACTTTCTAGTAGTGAAATCCAAAGTGTCAAGTGCTCTGTATTACTTCACCATGTGATGATGTGAATTCTTAGACAGGAACTTCCCCAAAACTCCTGGAAATCAAAGACAAACTTAACCGGTCGGTTCTGCAAACATACTTGCTATTCTCAAAACAATTTTCATGATGACTAACAACTAAGAACACTTAAACATTGCCATGATACAGAGCAGGTTTAGAATAGCACAGCCTGTGTATTTGTTTCCTCCTTGCGCTTGTTTTCTGTAAAGTGGCATAAGGATATTTCACTTTTAGAACTTTAAGTCGAAAGCATTGTCTTCAATTCAAAACATCCTTCAGTTCTTCCATGTTATTATCTTTCTTACTGTGTAAGCCATGCTATGCAATCAATTTTAAAAACATTTTCCTTTCTACACTTTCTGCTCAGCAGAGCTCTGTCATCCTTTGTTTTCTCAGAAGATTTCTCTTTATGGTTGTATTACTGAGCAGATTCCAAAAAAATACTATGTTTAAGATCAATAGTCTTTTTGTCTTCATGTTGAGGCCGATTAATATTTTCCGTTCAGTGGTTTTCTTTCTTGCATGTTTAAAAGCAGTAGAGTGCTCATTAGTAGGGATATTCAGTATTTTTATTGCTGTAGAGCCTGGAGACGCCCTCAAAATCTTGAGAGAGGCATTGTATAGAATTGCATTGAGATGACCACCTCATCCAGTTCAAAGTTATATTCCTACTATGTTTTTTAACTTTTAGCGCTTTTAATAGTATGTGCTGGTTTTGCAACAACTTGAGCTCCATTACAAATGCAGGGCCTAATCCCGCCTTCTTTATTGATACAGGCAAGCCTGTTGAAGCTAGTAGGATTGTGGCTGGGAGAAAAGACAGAAAAGTCAAACTCTAAAAATTATCTGAATGCAAACAAACGCAGAAGAGGAAAGGGCTTACAGGCCAGAATTCACTGGTCCTCTTAATATATGTTTTCTTTTAAACATGACAATGGCACGATCAATTTGTATAAATATGAATACATGGTTTGCTGGTTTAGGGCGTTAAATAATGTCCAAGCACCTTGTTTTTAAAGCAGATGATTAGCTGTTCCCTCATTTGCATCAAAATAATTAATAGTATGTATTTTCGATGGGAGTGGCGATGAGGAAGTCTTTGTGAATGTTGCGAATAATTTCCAATGGCATGGTGCAGAGCCTAAAAGGCGAGCTGTAGAGCCATACAGTTCAAGCCGGCAAAATGTACAGAGTTATTTTACAATTTATGCTTCAGATAGTATTCAGAAAAATTATTCTATGACTGTTTTTCTCTCAGATCAATACTGAATGTGTTGTTTAAAGTCTGCAGGAAATAGGAGAAATGTGGCAGTTTACATTAAGGACATAATACTTAAATCAGGAGTATGATTTGTTTAGGGTTTCCCTCACTCCTTTGTCATTTCTCTTCAAAGCTGTTTCTACCTTTCACTTGAAAGGAGCTCTTTGAATTCTGAGTAAATAGAAAACATCTCAAGCTCAGATTACTCAAATGTTTTGATAACTTTACAGGAATTTAAATGTGATTAGAAATTGTCAAGATAATTATTAAAGATATCTTTATATGCTATGTCATTTCAACTGTCCTCAATTCTGAGATTTGTAATTAATTCCTTTAATGTCTATTGGGTTGACAGAATATAGAATTGGATTTTTTTACAGATTATTTTCTTGGGCCATGCTCCTCTTGCTATTGAAGTTAATGGGAGTATGAGTGACTCACTGATCTGTTGGGAAAGCAGCAACTGCCTGGCTTTAAAGACCAAAATAAACATTTAGTTTGAAGAAGTTAAAACACTTACTAGTAAAAAAAATCTGTAGAAAATAACTCTGTGTTTGAAAAGCAGTAATAATAATAAAAAAAATCTTTGATAAATGCTTAATCCTATCAAACCATAGATTTTCTATTTATGTGACAAAGTGGATTAAAAGTGTAATCCATTAATAATGGTTGTGCATCATAACAAAGAGTTTTTGTTAAACTGAAGTATCATTTCCCATTTACAACAGATGCATAAAATAGTTACTTTGGAAGCAAATTTCTAGCAAGAACAGTAGAGAATACTGTTGAATAGAGCACCGCTCAACACTCCTGGTAATTTAATCCGTTGTTAGTAGTAAGTGAATAAGCTTTAGTCTTGGATGATAGTTAATATTATGTCAATGAAACTGTGCATGCTCTTTTGACTCAGCATTCAGCAGTACAGTATGCAAAATGGAAGCCTTCTGTTGTTGAAACTGCCCTTAAATTATAAGACAACTGTGCAATGTCCAGCCTTGTATTTCTGTAAGTCTGGTTCTGTTAGTTTAGCTGAACACTGTTAAGTTAAAGGTGTTAATTCAGAAGATACCTACAGGGGTATAGGTTCTTGTCATTTGTACTGATACTCATTGCAACATATCTAACACCAAGGATTAAGCATGAATGTAATCTATACTGTCAGTTACAACATTGCTGAAGGAATTGTTAGTGAGTCAGCTGGGTCTTGGGCCATATTTTTATGACAATTGGGAAATCCACTTCCTTAGGCATCTGAATACCTTTAAGCACCAGGCTCTGCAACTCTGAGCCAAAGCATGTTGAAGTCAAGCAGAGTCTTTCGCTGACTTTGCTTGATTAAGGTACAAGCTGTGGTAGAAGAATAATCTTGTTTGTCAGGAATTATTTTGCGTTGCTCAGTATCAGCACATGAGGATAAGTGGTAGCAAAGTCTTTCTCAATTAGATCAACTGTGTATGGTAGAGTGCCTCTAGGTTGTAAGGTATGTTGAACAGAACATGCAGGACAAATAGGAAATGGTCAGAAAACAGACTTGGGCTAAAAATGAACTGTGACCAACAGTAGCAAAGAAGAAAGCTTACTTGCTGGGATTTCTGCAGCTATCTGCAAATTTGGCTGTCTCTGATCTAAGTAGATGAGACCCACATATTTGGAATAAATAAATAAACCCCAACAAATTGCAGTGGAAGAATACACGGAATCTATGTTTCCAGTATTTCTTCACCACAGAAGTGGGCCTACTCAAAAAAATCAGCAAATGCCTGACAGTGTTGTTGTTATAGTCATCAGCATAGCAATTAGGCTCCTGAAACAAATTTATTTTCCTATTACCCATGTCCAATGCACCTGTTTTTTACATAATTTAACTAAAGGACCAGTACTGTACAAATACTCATTAAAATGACATTACACTTGTGTTATATACAAAATACCCAGAATGCCTTCAGCTGAGGCAAAATTTTCATAAAACATGAGTGGAAGATGGGAGGAAGAAGTTTGAAGATTAGGTAGTGGTTATTATCTTTAAAATTTTGTGATCTGCCTTAAAAGAACCAAAGAAAAATACTAGACTAGAAGTAGGTCTTACGTACAAAAGTACAAGAGCCACAGTGGCTTGACATGTTAACTGGGAAGTGCATAAAGAGCAAAATCAATCTAGTTCTTTAGGTTGGACCAGTATATATCAACTGCTGGCCACCTGCTTGCCTTTTGTGAAGACTCAGTTGCCTTTTCCTCTGCCTTTTTTAAAAGAATCATAGAATCATAGAATGCTTTGGGTTAGAAGGGACCTTTAGAGATCATCTAGCCCAACCCCCCTGCAGTGAGCAGGGACACCTTTAACTACATCAGGTTGCTCAGAGCCCCATCCAACCTGACCTTGAATGTTGCCAGGGATGGGGCCTCCACTGCCTCTCTGGGCAACCTGTGCCAGTGCTTCACCACCCTCATTGTAAAAAATTTCTTCCTAATGTCTAGTCTAAATCTATTCTTCTTTAGTTTAAAACCATTACTCCTTGTCCTGTCACAACAGGCCTTGCTAAAAAGATTACCCCCATCCTTTCTATAGGCCCCCTTTAAGTACTGGAAGGCCGCAGTAAGGTCTCCTCGCAGCCTTCTCTTCTCCAGGCTGAACAACCCCAACTCTCTCAGCCTGTCCTCATAGAAGAGGTGCTCCAGCCCTCGGATCATTTTTGTGGCCCTCCTCTGGACCCGCTCCAACAGGTCCATGTCCTTCTTGTGCTGAGGGCTCCAGAGCTGGATGCAGTAGGGTTGAGGCAGGTAAAAGTGAGCAGTGTTCAGATTTCGGGTCTCTTTTTTCATTATGAAAGCCGCTTTTGAGGACAAAGAATTGGTTTTGTATGAAAATTCAGTGGGATACACAATGGCAGAGTGTGAAGAATAGCTCCGATCATATACTGGAGATGTAAAATAACTGTAATAAAAACAATTAGATTGTTAACACTGCTAGAATGATTACACTGTGTTTCCTCCTTTCTCAGCACCCATGAGACCAAATTCTTTGGCTTTCTGTGCTTTCTAGTCCTTCATGGTACTTGACTGGAGCAGGAAAACACCTTAATACTATAGGAACTGACAGACCTCCCCGATACTAAGGAGCATCCTTGACAAAACATGTCACATTCTGCCAAAAAACATCCTGCAAGCACTTCTGCAACATCTGGCTTGCAGTGTTGGCATGCTGTGAAGCAGCAAGAAAGAGCATAGTGTCATGTGATTTACAAGGATGTCGGTAGGTTTCTCTGCCCTGTGTGGTGGCCCCAGCCATCACCTGACACTTACCTGTGGCTGGCCGGCCTGCATGCAGGCTGGACCTCCATGTGTCTCAAGCAGTGCGGAGCACGGTTCTCAGAAGGGCTCAGCCAATGCCTGACATTTGAAGTTGCTTCTTGGGCTGAGGAGCCTTTCCACAGGGCTGTTCATAACGCAGTGGAGCGGGGTTGGTCTTGGCATCAGCCTTACTTGGAAGCATCTCCCCATCTGTTCCATTGCTGTCACTTGTGGCTAAGACTTGGACTAACTTGATTCGTGCAAGGTCAGCTCTGGCATAATCTGAGCCAGCTGCCAAATCTGGGCCTCTGTTGCCTGGTTCTACCCATGCTGCCAGTACAAGTGCAGGCAGCATCCTGGCAGAGCAACAGAGGAGACTGGAGGCCCTTTCTGGCCAGCATCCTCCTTTTATCTCTGCTACTGTGCTGTCAGTCAGGAAGCAATCCATAATCATTTTGGGATTATGTGACAACAGATGAGCTGGTGTAGGAGCTAGTGTTGGAACAGCCCTAGGAGTGCCATAACAGCTTCTGGAATGTGGGATAGTGCGAATGGGGGCTCTGGAGGCGTCAAGAGGTGGGTCCTTCGTCATGGAGTGCCTATGCTGGTGTGCTAGTGGGGAGCAGTCCGACAGAGCAACAATGGACATGGCCCACAGGTACTCCCTCCTGCATCAACAATGAAAGACCATTTCAATATCACTGTATTCAAAATTAATTTTAACTTCCTTTTCACAGAGGCTGTGCCTGATTTTGGTGAAAAATTTCAAATTCTTACTTGGATCACTGATTTCTGTAGGAGCTATGTAATTTTAAAAATTTGCTTGATCAAATCTAATCAGAATACTGATACTGAGCAATTTTTCATCTGAGGGTCTTATGCTGATTAAGCCTCAAATCATGACACCTTTGTAAGATAGGTACTCAAATAGCTTTCACTTTTGTCCCGCCTTTCATTTGAGGAATTCAGATACTTGTGAGAGCATTAAGTGCTTGGCAGCATGTGACATTAAAGAAGATACTGAACCCTAGAGAGATGAACAGCTTTACCCAGATCTATTTTAAAAAAGCAACAGTGATCTAAGAACAAAATTCGGAGTTCCTGAGTTTCTAGCCTCAACCCTAAAAGTTAAAAACACTCCCTGTTTATACTTGTGTTAGATAGAGAAAGGTAATAAAAGCAAATGTAAAGTTCAGCAGCAAGGCTGGTAGTCAAGCCAGTGAAATGCACCTGCCTGTAGTAGTTAGTGTGCTCATGTTTAATTTTCAAATCTAGCCAAGGGGAGGAAAGCGGAGATAACTCGTTCAGAGCAGTCATGCACCAGGGCATGTTCTGGATGTTCTCCTTTGCATTATGAAAACAATAATGAGAGGAAGGATGGAAAGAAATGAGGTATATTTAATAGAAAGTTTGAAAGGCAAGAAGTGAAAGAAGGGAAACAGAGTCTGATCTATAGCTCATTCTGACCAGCAGACTACTACCATGTCCATAGGGGAAATCAGAAAAACAGTCCTCTAGTCCCACCTCATCTCCACATAATTCTTAGCTATGATAAAGAAGAAAGCACACAAGGACTTAGTGATAAGAGAAGCAAGATCCAAGAGTAAAAATCTGAAATGGAAAGCAGGAGAAAGGGAACCTAAGAGGAAAGGGAAACTTAGAAAAAGAAATGTTTTTTGAAGGGCGACTTATTGCCACTTATTCTCAATGTGTTTCAGCATCTTGCATTACAAATAGTACAGTTGATACAAGTGGGGTTCTTGACAGAATATAATTCTATAGTGATGGAAATCTAGGTGGCTTGGGACAAATCCTTGGCTGGTCTGAGCCTGCACTTGGTCCACCTAACCAAGTGGGTTTAGGTCTGTTTGCGGCTGAAAAAAACCAGAGAAATTTGGAGCAACCTGTAAGTCTGGAAGATGGACAGGACAGCAGATGGCTTGGAGCCTTTCATGCCTACTTAGAACTTCCTTGAACCAAAGGAAATTTATTACCCCTTCTTCAGAAGCAATTTTCTTGCCTTTTTGTCTTGGGTGAACCAAAGAACCTGGATCAAGCGTTGAAGACTGATGAGTTAGTATTGAATAGTACAGGTGTATTTGCACTGCACCGCACTGCAGGGTTCAGCTCCGTCAAAGTACTGCTTCTCTGTGCGATGCAACAAAATAAGAATTGAAAAGGAGGAATTAAAATGAAGAGATAGTACCGGATTCACGCTGGTTTGCAAGGCTAGCACACTGGATTCTGTACATCCCAAACCTGGGCAGTTCCCTTATGTGACAGGTATTACCTCAAACCCTGGTTATCGGTTTTTCCCTACAGTCTTGGTGGCAGTAGCAGACCTTCTCACGCTGCATGCATTTTAACATGAGTAGCTTTCATTCATTAACTTTCAGGAGAGGGTCAGCAGGAAATCAATGATGCTTTTTTTATCTAGCCATATGCAGAACCATTAAAATGAATGCACTGACTACGTTCCAGCATTGCAATTTCTTCCTTGCAACCTTTATTGCAGTGTGTCTGCCCCTGCTTGTGCTGCATCAGCACTTGCAGATTAGAAAGAGCAATTCCTAAGTAAATGAAGGGAGTTGCTTCTTCCCAGTCTGCTGGTTACCCAGGGTAGGAATAGGCCTGCCTCAAGGAACGAAAAGGCCATAATTTGATCACATGTTCCTTAGAGCCATGTTGTTGTCAGATCCTTGGAAAAATGTATTTGATCTTCTGTCCTTTAACTGGATACCTGTGCCAAGGCTGGATTTGGAAATTATTTTTTAAATGCTTGAAGATAGACTTTTAAGACCAGACTGTTTGGATTGCAGCACAACTTAGGGGGGAAGTACTGGAATATCTCCCTTATATACGCACTGCTGGTTTCTCAGAAGGTAAAACTAGCCCTTGGGAAGAAGGGTACAGTGATTAAAAATGTTGTAAACAGCAGTTTTTATCAAATCAACAGAAGTGTGCCAACGTGTTTGAAGGTGAGGAGGGATAGGACATGGAGTGTGAGAATTAGGCATGTGGGAATGATGATTGTTATATAATATATATGTTGCATGAGAACAAAAGGCTCTGAAGTGCTTGGACTCCCTTTAAAGAGCTTTGCTATTCCAGAGCAAGGAAGAGCTTCTGCTACAAGGAGTTTACAGATGAAGTAGACAGGATGAGCAAAGGGTGCTTTAAGGGAAAAGAAAAACGTTATTCTTGTTTTACAAATGGGGCAATGAGGCGTTGCGAGATTGACATGATTCTCTGGAGAAAGAAATTTTTAGACTTAAATGGCCCTAAAGTCTGCATTTTTTCAGATGTCAAAAATTGCAGGAAAGATATTCTATAAAAATTTGCAGAACAGTTCATCCTTAAAAAAGAAGAAAATGGTAAGATCCATCTAGAAAGTTTTTTTAAGACATTGCCAATCCACTGTAGCAAATATTTCAGGATTAAATGAAAGTGCATCCACATTAAAATATGGCAAATAATATATCATCCTTGTTCAGTTTAATAGGTTACAGTATTCTGCGCATTACATTTTTACATTAAAGCAAGAAACAATTGTAGAAAAAATCAAATCAAACTCGAAGAAACTTTTGATTTGCAGAAATTAAAGTAGGAGATGCGTTTTCATAAAAATGACCTTTTCATTATCTTCAAGAAACTGTGAAGATGACTTTGGGAAGGAGATTTGTGACACTGAGTATATTGGCAGAAGACATAAGTGCAAGATGTTAGATTAGGGACTAGTGTTGAGTTACATCCTATAAGGTAATATCAATGGCTGGTGCATCCTTATTAGAGAGGCTAACGGGTAGCCACCCCATGTGTTCACAGTGGCTAAGATAATCAGTGCAACTGTAGAAACAATGCTGCAAGGGCTTTTTTTTCATACAGAGTGCTGAGAGTTTCTGATATGGGTGGATAACTAATAAACAGATTTTGCCAATTCTATTTAGTAGCGCTTTGCAACTCAAAGGCTGAAAGACAATTGCTATCAGCTGTCTCAGGATCAGGCTCTGCAAGAGGTGGCACATAGTGGATTCAAGGTCGGATTCATATTCTGTCAGTATGTGTGAAATGATTCTTTGCTAGGCATGGCAGTCAAAAGGTTTCAAACCTTCCTGGCACTAATGTTCTGAAAAATTGCAGTTAGTAACAAGAAAGTGTACCTGTTTTTCTAAGGGCAGACTTATCAAGATCTCTCTGCTTTTCTGGCTTGCATTTGAACTAACTCTTTTAGTCCATGACATTTTTCAGAGGGCAATTTATTCCCTTGATTCTACTACCCAGAGTTCAGATTTATTTTCAGACTTATTGTTCACCCTGTTCTCCCATTGTCAAACAGTCTCCCGTGTCTCATATTGACAAGGTGTTCTTCCTGCATCCCATTATTTCTGTTGCGGTTCTCTTCCACTCTCAGTCCGTATGTGTGCCTATTTCTTGGTTCCCCCTGCACTTCAAGTCATTTGTCTTAGCCCACAGGCAGGTTTCTGCCTGTCTGCTTGTCCACAGCCAGGCAACCTTCAACCTGCCAGTCAGTTCTTCTCCGCACTCTTTTCTGTGCACCTTCCTCTGGCTCTCACCACGAGCAAGAACTGCTTAACTCTGGTTTTCATTTTGACCATAAGTTGCCTACACACTGGATGCTGAGCACAGCAGCATGGGATTCTCCTGTTACTTGGAAATTCACCTATAGTCTTGTACTGGCTTTGGCTGGGATAGAGTTAATTTTCTTCATAGTAGCTCCTATGGTGCTGTGCTTTGGATTTGTGAGCAAACCAGTGTTGGTAACAGAGGGATGTTTTCATTGTTGCTGAGCAGTGCTTACACAGTCAAGGCCTTTTCTGCTTCTCACCCCACCCTACCAGCGAGCAGGCTGGGGGCGCACAAGAAGCTGGGAGGGGACACAGCTGGGACTGCTGACCCCAACTGACCAAAGGGATATTCCACACCATATGAGATCATGTTTAGCAATAAAAGCTGGGGTAGGAGGAAGGGGGGGATGTTCAGACTGATAATGTTTGTCTTCCCAAGCCACCGTCACGCATGATGGAGCCCTGCTTTCCTGGAGATGGCTGAACATCTGCCTGCCGATGGGAAGTAGTGAATGAATTCCTTGTTTTGCTTTGCTTGCGAGCGCGGCTTTTGCTTTACCTATTAAACTGTCTTTATCTCAACCCACGAGTTTTTGCACTTTTACCCTTCCAATTCTCTCCCCCATTCCGCTGTGGGGAGTGGGTGAGTGGCTGAGGGGGGCTGAGCTGCCTTCCAGGGCTAACCCACAAGTCTTGTACCTTCCAGAATTGCTTCTGGCCCACTGTTTGATTTTCTTTTCTGGTTTGGACATTTTTGATTCAATGCATGCTAAAGGTTCTATATAGTCATTACAAGTAAACAGATTTATTATGGCTTTATATAGCTTTATTAATAGATAATGACATACACAGAATAGCAGTCATGCCACATATTCACCAACAAAATTGTATATTCAATATGTAGTCCAAGATATGAAGATGCGTTTGTACGAGGATAAGGATGTTTGCAAGTATAAGATGCATAGTGAAGATCCATTTGATCCTCAAACTAAACTTTCACTCGCTGTTCTTTGTAAGACAGTTGTAAAGTCTATTTAAACAAACAGAGGCATATCAGAAAATAGATGCATTCATCACAGTTCTTCTGCAACTTGCACACATTCACTCACCTGCTCTTCAAGCATAAATCTTTGAGCATTATTGTTTTCTTACATGAATAAAAGGTCAAAACAAAAGAAAAAGAAGTTTGAACTCAGAAGGGGATGCAGACATTTAATAACAGTCCTTTTATGGGTTAGATGGGGAAGGAAATTGGAATTTCTGTCAATAAAACAGGGCAGCAGTGTACTTCAGTTTTCTGAGAACTGAGGTGAAGATTTAGAGAGGCATGAATTCAGTAGTAGATTACTGAACTGAATGCTGCTGTTAAGCAGAAAGGTTTCCTCTTTCTTTTGAACCACTGCAACTAATCTTTGCATACATTGTGGGCTCTTTTTTGCAAATCATATCACTTTGGAGAGGGATGAACCCCTTGAAAAGCAAAATCCTCTAACAAGGCAACCAGAAGGATTTGAGTCTCTAATCGAGCTCATGCTGAATTAATGCTGCATTTTCAAATGCTGCTTGATGACATGGGGGATGGCACAGCCATGTCATTCTTACATTGTATGAACCAAATTCTGAGGTCTTAAGAGGTTCTTAGAGATGGCATCTATCTCACTCAAATCTAAGTGCCTCTCAAATTAAAAAAAAAGAGAATAATAATACTTACACACGGCTTCTATGAAGTGCTCATCATACACAGTTCCAACAGCACTTTAAGAAAGGACGTCAGTATCATTATTCACACTTTGCAGATTGGGAAACTGAGGCAGGGGATGCAGTGTGATTTCCTAAATCAGCCAGTAGGTCTGTAAAAGACTCGGGAACAGCTACAATGTCCCATAAATGCTGATACTGCCCTGTAATCTTTACCATCTTGTTTCTTCCACTGTCCTTGAGAGAAAATCTTGAAGTGGGCCACTTGACAACTTTGAGAAACCGTAAGAAGTCTGAATCTGAGAATTTTTTTAACCCAACACCTCTCTGGTATTGAATCCTTCATGCCCTTCACAAAGTGTACATGGAGCCTTTGCAGAAGCCATGGATAACCTGGAAAACAGTATTATTAGGAGGTAGGCAGCATGCTGATTTATTTCCTTTGTATTCAAGTCATATACTGTGGTCTTTGTTATTTCGATAGCTGCCAACCACAAGGACCAGAATGAAGAGCAGGGGGAAGGCTGAGCCAGAGATGACAGAAGGAGAGGTAATATATTGGCATGAGGTCTTTGTAATGGGTGCATTATCCTCCTGTGACAGCAGATTGCCCTCTCAAGGTATTTGTTCAAAGACATTACGGAAGATAAGTCCTACTGAAACATGCGGTTTTAGGTAGTGTTGGTTAAATGTGACTTTTATCTATGTGTAATGAAATAAACTATGATTAGGCGATTTGGATTTTTTTTATTTTGATAAAAACAACTTTGAGATCTTACATATGCAATCTCTAGGACATGCTATTAACCTGTAAACAAACTGGGCATAGGCAAGGCTATCTGGAGACCATGAGGGACAGAGGTTCTTTTCTTGTTCAGGTACTTGTTGGGTGACTATTACAGTTAATGTAATAGTCATTATAATTACTTGCACTTGTTCTGACCTTTTCGTCCTGAGGCCCTAAGTCCTGATCAGAAGATGAGCACTACCATCATCCTTATTGAACATTCATGGGAAAGGGTGGGTGGAAATGTGTGACTCTTGGTGTGATTCAGATTGTTGAGGTTGTTCACGAATGAAGGTCTGTAGGAATTGGCTCTTGGTTTTTCAGAAGAATACCATCTTCCCCATGCAGAGCAGCTGCTGTTACTGATGACTCCTACTGTTTGGACACATGGAACACAGCAGCAGTGGCTACACATAAATTATATATGTGTATGTAAGGAAAAGAGTAGATTGGAACTCATTCTGGATATTCCTCCCTTTCTGATCAGCAATACATTAACTTCAGAGATAAACCACTTGTTAACAAGTTGGAAAAATGATTCAGTTACAGCTGGTAGGAGGCTGAATATAAAAACACAACAGTGAGAATGAGTTGCAGAAATACATTGTACGCCTGTTAACTCACATTCTTGGGTTTGGTCTTTTTTATTATAAGCTTTAGAACCCTTTTATTTCAGTAAAGTAAGTTTGAGAGAAAAATACCACTTAGCATAAAGCATTGCCTAGTAAGATAATCTTTGTATAACTGCTGTCCAGGGCTAATTTATTTTGGTTATTCAAATTTATTCCAGTTGCATCTTCAAGGGGCAAGCCTAGTCTTAACACTCTTGGGCATCATATGCAAGCTGATCTTAATAAACAGATTATTGTAGAGTTTAATATGAAAATGAGGTTTTTACTTGTCATTAATTTCTCTATATCAAACCTTTCCTGGGTTGTCAAAAGGCACCAGTATCTTTGCATAAATTACTGCTGACCTGAGGAATTATTTATGCACTCACTTAAGTCCATCCTGTTTGTCTTAAAAGTGAGAGAACTGTCTTAATAATACAGGAACGTATATTGCTGTATAAATATATACTGTAATACAGTAATGGCTGTATTTTGCTGGTTTTTAACCAAGTAAAATTCTTGTTAAACAAGATTATGGCTTAATTAAGATGCAAAGAATTTGATCCAGTATTCGTTTTGGTAACATTTCTAGTCTCATTTTTTTCCCCGATTTTCCTATACTATCACTTTGTTTTTAGAAAACAATAGCTAAAGAATATAAGCAAAGCAAAGAACTTTTATATGTCCTAGTAACCAACTAAAATCTCAGTTTTCCATTGAGACTGAAACTTTATTTGAACTCTCCAGTAATGCTAAATCCATGGTTATCAAACTGTTCCACAGCACTGTGGGAGTGAATAAGGCAACTATTTTTTTGAGATATTGCTTGTAATTACTGGAAAAGATAGGGATATTAGTAACAACATTCAGAAGATTTATAGCTTGTTTGCTGGTGCATAGGAGAGTAAGTGCAGATCACTGAGGGTTCTCTGTTATGAGGTCTATGAATTAAAGTTGTTATCCATAATTTATTATTCTCCATGTGCTTCTAGTCTACATTTAGTTTGAGAGAAAAAGTAGACAGACAGAGTAGGGAGGAGTAACCTTGAAAGAGTACGATTTGCTTCATATAATTACCATCTTCACCCTGCCCCTGAAAAAAAATAGAGAATCCTATTGTTATTTAAGTACTCGATTGCTGTCTTGCTTTAAGAACTGGAGACCCATTCATTAAAACAGAAAAATTGCAGCAGCCCTCTTACCCAACTCCTGTGCCTTCACCATGGAGCACTTGTGGAAATTTTAGAAGATTAGGAAAAGCGACAGTGAACTCCAGAAATAGTTCAAATACAGCTACCAGCCTAGTGGGAGAAACTACTTCTGTTTTTGCAAGTATTCACATACATTTTTCATAAATAGTGCTCCTTAGATCTAGTGTGCAGGTCAGATCTAGTGCACTTCCACATGCATTTCTAAAGTTGGATTAAAAAAAAGGTAGCACTATTTGAAAGATATACTTTTGTTTGTTAAGTCCTAGTATATTTTTCTCACTGCTTATATTGACTTGGTTTAACCCCAGTCAGCAACTAAGCACCACACAGCCACTAGCTCACCCTCCCTGCCCAGGGAAGGAAGAAAATTAACTCTGTCCCAGCTGAAACGAGGCCATATATCTCTATTGATATAGATGTATGTATTTAGAGAGTGAGAAAATTATACAGTGCTTCTCAAAAGAGGAGAAAGAAAATGTCTATACTTTCTTTTAAACTGAGTTCAGGTGAACTTGATTATCGGAATACATTGTTTAATGCTCTGCCATGCAGACCTTATATTAGCAGCACATCACCTTCACTCCAGTACATCTTTCATTCCCACAAATTTTAAACAAGTAATAGTTTAATAATTGAAAGAAAATGTTTCCTGTGCATCTTCTTCTTTCAGTGGCTCTAAATTAGCTTCTAAACTCCTGCCTGTGTATTACATGGTGCAAGTTCTGCAGAAAATGAGTAGTTTCATCCACATATAGACGTGTCGGTTGGCTGATTTTGTAGGTAATCAAGATTTAATTAGGTAACAGAATTGTTAAGTTAGAGTCTGCCTAAGCGGATTGAACCTCAACATTTTTTAAATTGTCATTAATGTTCATAAAGTGATGATACAACATTTTATGTCCTGGCAGTAATTTGCTTCATATTTATTTACTAGTTATTCATTCTTAAATTTATGAAACAAAAGTAGCAAGAAGGGACCTGTCTGATCATTCCAGATTCTTCTGATGTATATCTGAAAATGTAATAAATCTCTTCCAAAAGTAGCATCCTTGTAAAATGAGAGGAAATCATCAGGCAGGTCAAAAAAATAAACCAAAAGGCTTATTTTCTATTTCAAAAAGATTCCCAATGCTTCTGTAGCAACTGTCTAGTACTTCGAATCTTATAGAATCATAGAATCATAGAATCATTTAGGTTGGAAAAGACCTTTAAGATCATCCAGTCCAACCATTAACCTAAGACCACCAAGTCCACCACTAAACCAATTACGGGTAGAGTAGTAGTTTCATGTTTCCTGGCTTGGTGGCCGGATTATTTTTTAATGAAAGTAAAAACTAGGAATCATTAAGGTTGGAAAAGATCTCTAAGATCATCAGTCCAACCATCAACCCAACACCACCATGCCCACTAAACCATGTCACAAAGTGCCATGTCTACACGTTTTTTGAACACTTCCAGGGACGGTGACTCCACCACCTCTCTGGGCAGCCTGTTCCAATGCTTTACTACCCTTTCCGTGAAGAAATTTTTCCTAATATCCAATCTAAACCTCTCCTGATGCAGCTTGAGGCCATTACCTCTCATCCTATCATTTGTTACTTGGGAGAAGAGACCAACACCCACCTCACTACAACCTCCTTTCAGGTAGTTGTAGAGAGCGATAAGGTCTCCCCTCAGCCTTCTCTTCTCTAGGCTAAACAACCCCAGTTCCCTCAGCCGCTCCTCATAAGGCCTGTGCTCCAGACCCTTCACCAGCTTTGTTGCCCTTCTCTGAACACGCTCCAGCACCTCAATGTCCTTCTTGTACAGAGGGGCCCAAAACTGGACACAGTATTCCAGGTGCAGCATCTTGCGTCAAGTCCTAATGCACAAAGGGGTGGCTTTCAGTAGTATTGAGGAACTCATTCAAAAGAGAACCTGAGTGCTGTTGCTAATGCCAAAGGACAGAGTCCATCTCCTCAACTCTAGACACTTAGAAGTCAGACAACCAGAAGAACTGAGATTCAGTTCACCAGCTGGTGGCTGGAATGAGTCTCCTCCAGAGCAATTCACCTTGTATATTTTTTAGCGCAATGCAATCACAGAAGTGTTGACATTGCTTCTTGATTTAGTCTTGAAATTTAAAAATTAAGTTTCTCACCATCACAGTAGTGAGATTCATTTGGCAGACTTGTTAACACACTAACAAAGAAAATAGCTGGTTTTATTATTAAAATACATTCCTGAGCATCCTTTGTCCCTGTATTTGTTGCCTTCCCATTTTTTTTTTCTTGCACTATCTTTATTTAGGAACTAGTCTGAAAATATTTATGCATGTGCTTATTGTAGGTTTGAAAGTATTCCAGATGTGGCTGCTCACATGCTTACAGTAAATTGCTGTTTGCTGGACCTTTAAGGGCTCAGGTTGGGATGGCAGTGCTGTGTTTTCTTACAGTGTCATGGCTGAATATCTGAAACAATCTAGATAGCTGGCTTCCACCAAATCTAATGGAAATTAGCTACCTTAAGTACCTTTGATAATCTGCACCCTCGATCATTTGGGGTAGAAACATTGTTTCCCCTAATTAACTACAGAACAGTATGCCAACTTATGGTTGCATTTTAGCAGCAGTAATAATACCACCTGCACTCACTGTTACTATTTTTATATGTATATAAAAACTTTTTTGGTTTATGTTATTACTCCTGGACTTGTTCAGTCTGGAGAAGAGAAGCCTGGAGACACCTAATAGCAGCTTTATACAGAGGAGAGGAGGTGATCAAGAACGTGGAGCCAGGTTCCTAATGGTGGTGCATGGTGGGAGGGCAAGAGACAGTGGACAGAAGTCTAAACAAAAGAAGAGAGGTTCAAACGGGATACAAGGGAAAACTTTTTCCCCAAGAGGACAATGAAGCAGTGGAGCAGGTTGCCCAACAAGGCTGTGCTGCTTCTGTCCTTGAAGGATTTCAAGACCTGGCTGGACAAAGCCATGAGCAACCGGGGCTGCCCTCATTAGAGATCCTGCTTTTGACTTCCTGAGGTCCCTTGCAACTGAATCTTTGTACAATCCTATGACCCTACCGTTTTAATCACAGCAGTTTTAAAATAATAGTACTGGGTCAGCTAAAAATGGCTATTGCATTCAGATTGCGAATGAATTAGTCTAATCAAGCAGATCTGTATGAACTACAGAATCACCCCCTTCCTTGATACTGTAAGTAGGTTTCTTTATAACTTCTGAATCATTGTAGTGATGCCACATCTAACGGCATGCAGGTGCTTGAATATATTTGCTGGAGAGACAGGTTGATTTTGTTTTCACTGTCTAGCTGTTGAGATAAAGAGGTTGACAATGCCTTCATAAACCATAAGAGAGTGAAGCTTAGGATTGCTAGGGGTTTAGCTGTTAATAAATTCTTCAGTTTCTGGCAGCCAGCAAATATTATTTTGAAAAGCAGAACTTAGCCAATATTGTTTTCCAAATGAGGCTTCTAACACCCAAGATGTATTGTACTACAACATTTTTTTCCATATCCATATTTAAATCACCTATCATGGAAAAAGCCAGGTATACCTTTATTCCATAGTATAAAGCAGTGTGTGTTTATATTATACCTTGAAAAAAATCTGCTTCTATCTTTCAATTCAAGAAGTCCCATCAAAATGTGCTTGGTTTTGAGAGAGACAGAGAGGGAGGGAGGGAGGGAGGGAGGGAGGGAGGGAGAGAAGCTACAGCTTTTAGATTTTTCTTAAAGACTCTGATTTCAACAGCTGCAGAGAGTAATTATTATAAAGGCTGTAGTCCCAATTGTTTTGAGTTGATGTTGTAGCCATACTCTAGCAGATACTCAGCAGATGCAGACTGAAGCGCACAACTTGAAACATATGGCAAGATAAAATCTGAAAGCTATGCTAGCTAGCTACCATAAAGATTTTGTGAGGGAAAAGAACCTTAAATCAACATAGACTTTTAAGGAAGGACAGCAAAAATGTTACAGGATAGAAATGATGATACCTCTCTATCACTTCTGCATCTGTAGCTGAAATCACTGGAAATAGGAGTAGCTGTGTTTTATTCTAATTGAAAGAAGTTAACAATAATTTTTTCAAGACTTCCAAATAACACTCATAATCTCAAAGCTCAATTATTGCACATTCTATTATTTCAAAGTCTTTCTTACGGTAGCGATATTCCCAAGAAAGCAGAATAAAATTCCAGATAGTAGCAACAAGAAAATAGTTTTCAACTGAAATAGATCTTATTAGCTGAGTAAACTGCTGAGAAAATTTCTGCCTTTTGGAAATTGTTTAGGTGATTTCCACTTGAAGCATGATGTAAATAATGTAGCACCTGCCTTTTTCCCTGATGGACATGTTTAGTTTTAATTTCTGTGGTAGAATACATTACTGAAATGTAATTGTCATTCATTTCATTTTAAGCATTCCAGGGCAGAAACAATTATATGCATCTTAGAAGGCTTGTAAAAAATTACGTTTTATGAACAACATGTATTTTAACATTGGTGGTTATCATCCCTTAAAACTGAGACCATTCTTTTCAGTAGTGTATATATATATACCTCCCCCACGCACAGACATTAAATATATGCACAGACAGTAAGAATATGTTATCTGTACTTGTCTGCCTACTGTCTTGGTTTTCCATTGGCAACTACTTAATACTCTGCTCTGCTAACCATCATTATTACCCTGGTTTTCCATCTTTCACCCTTCCACCACCCATCTTCTGTAAAAAACTTCCCCGAGGTGCCTAGTCATATCAAAGCACGTCTGACGAGCAGCAGCGGACATCACAGAACTGCCTTAACATGTGGATGACACTTTACTGTAAACTATGCATTTATGTTTTCTTGCATATATTTTGCTGAATGTATTTCTTGTTTCAATAAAATATTTACATATATAATGTAAGTGCTGAGAAAATAGATGCTCTTGTGTACAGTACAGTATTTTTTTCTGTTTCGATACTGTTTGTGTATCACACAGATGCTCATAGAACTGTGTGGGTTGTCTAGAGTGTGGTTTGCAGCAACATCTTCCTTTTGCATCTGAGCCTTTAAGATCTTACTTTTCTGGTTAATGTTAATAGCACATGAGTGGGAAAGATCTTATAATGCAATGTACTGTCCCTGTCTATATATTAAGTGCCTGAATGCATCTTCTCTTTACTACAACAATTCTTACAGAAAAAAAATAATTTTACTATCCATTGGCCTGCTATCTATTGCCCTTTTCAGAAACTGACCCTCAACACATCATAGAATCATATCATAGGATCGTTTAGGTTGGAAAAGACCTTTAAGATCATCCAGTCCAACCATTGATAGCAGGGTATGGCTTTATACATCTGAAATACACATTTGAGAGATGAGAAACAGCATGCATCATGGCCAGCAGATACTTCATATTGGCCAAGAATGATTTTATGTCAGACTGGAAGCTGCTAGATGCTATGAATGGCAACGATGGTTCCAGCTATCCCTTCAGAACGTAAAAAATAAAAAATAAAATAGGAAATGCACACACACCGTGTCAGAAACACTTAAAACATTCTGGGTATGCATGTAATTGAAGTGAAAGACACCTCACACCTGCTGTTCAGTTGAGAGATATACCGCAAGATAACAATGACATGGCAGAACGTGATAGCATGTGGAAAGCCTTTATTTCAAAATGTTGTAGTCCATATTGCTTACTCTGCAAACCCCTTGATGACAGGGAGTGTGATTTGGCTGAGGCATTAGATAATCTTTGACTTAGGTGAAATATCTGGCCTTTTTGGAAAATGTAGTCAAGGATTCAGGTGAGTCATCCAGATGTTCTGTTAAGACTTTTTTTTAATCTCGGCAGGAAAAAAATGTGCTTCCAAAAATTCCGTGATGAAGTACAAAGAAATAGTCTTTGCAAATGTAGGTAGGAAAACTGGGAAGGACTCTGCTCTGTGCTTGACGGAGTACAGAGAGGAGAGTTTGGGCTAAATAAATGTATATGCATTGTCATTATTAATATTATGTTTGTAACTATTAGTACATTCATTATAATAATTTTTAAGGCTACTAATAGATGTATTACTCTAGATATATTCACCAAGACATCCTGTTTGTTAAGAATTTAACTACTGTACAGTTTTATGGGGAGAATAAAGCTTGTAAAGCAGATGAAAAAGCAGCCGGGGAAAAGTGAAATGAATGTGGTTTTTTTACTCATAGTTTGACCCAGGTTACTTCATCCATGGAATTTAAAGGCTGCAGATGTCACATCTGACTAAGACTTCAGTTCAAACTACTGCAGAAGGCTGGATCAAGTCTTCCATGCAACCATAGTCCTACATGTAGTAGTTGCTGTGGTTGGGAGTTTACTACATGGTGTTCCAGGGCAGAAAGCTGAATCCAGCACTTCCTATTTTTCATAGATTGTAATTTGCATCTGTCTACAAATTTGAGAGGAGAGCCCATGTGTTTCTGAATTGTGCATTTCTATGCTCTTTTGCAATTCTACTTCTGATGTAGCTGCAGTATTAAAGAAAGGGCTTTAGAATAAGGATTAGTGCCCCATCCTGCACAATTAACATAATATACGTATCTGGACCTGGTTCACCGTCTGTGGAGGTGTGGGTAGAGTCCCAGTGACTTCAGTGGATGTTTGAATCAGGCCCAGGGAAGTAATGGTAACTGTATTTGCCTTTGCAAGATTGAAAGCTATATGCCGTAGTCAATGAACTCATATTAGTTAACAAATGCATAAAGAAAATGTACAAGTATTTGAAGAGCAGTGTTCATTTTTTCCCCCCAAAGGTCTTGCTTTTGTGATGTCTTAGCAAAAAATGTCAATCAATGAAAAATGAAATTAATAAGTCTTATCGCAGAGGTCATTTTAAGCAATGAATGAATTTTATACATACTTTTGTGTGAGCAAGATCTTTTTCATTTATGTAGATAGGTAATTCCTGTGTTATTTGTGTCCTTATTTTCACTCATGGTGAGGAAAATGCAGCCTTGTAGCTCAGACCTCATTTTCAGAAAGAAGTTCAGGCATAGCAACATTAAATCTAGTCATGTAATCAGCATGCTCTGCAATATTACTACTTTAGGGACAGTGAAGTTTATAAATCAGCAAAACTTAGTAGTAAAAAGCGGTGCATTTTTAAAAGGGAAACACTGTTTAGAAGAATAATGATTAAGTGAGATGGAAATGATGTTACTCTTAACAAAACAATTTACTGAAACATTTTGAAAATGGAAATGCCAGCAGGCAATTTGTTTTGTTTTGAAATAGGCTTCAACATTGCCTTCTGCCACTGTGATGGTAGGTTGAGGGAGGCATGTATACAAACACATGTATATATACAGATAAATAAAGGTACACGCACTCACACATCTACACGTAGACATATGTGCACATACATATGTACATAGACATGAAAATGGTTTCCTTTGTATCATTTATGTTCAGTTCTTTAAACCTGATACTTCTTGTAGTAGCAACTCTTAGAGTCTCATGGCAATTACATAATGGAAGCAAGGCTCTTCTTACAAAAATAATAAAAAGTTTTAAAATGTTATATTAAAGGAGTTCCAGTAGTACTGAATTTAGCTTTACAGAGTCTCTTCCAAGCTCTTTTTCTACATATGGAGAATCTCAGGCAAATAGCAACATCAAACAAAACCTTTTTGTTGCAAGTTATACTGTAGGGGCTATTCCAGACTGTAGTCAAGAAATTTGATAAATTTATTGTTGAGATGGGGAGAGGGAAGATGTGAAATGGAGAGCAGAGGACATACAGCATGAAATTGTAAGAGTTTTAGAGGAGAACTGTTAAGAGTAAGGTTTTCTAGCCTAGAACTTAGGATCCTGCAAGTTCACCATTGTGTGCTCTTCCCTTTCTTATTTTGGCTAAAAGTACTTCTTGCACAGCTTTAGTAGGAAATTCTGAAATCCTTTAATATCAGTTTCTCCAGTTTCCTGTGTTATGCTCGTGTTTATAGGCTTTGGACATGCTGAATTTGGCACAGCCCTGTGACTCAAAAGGTGTTCAGAGTATTTTGGAAAGAAACCAAAACACATATGAAAGTGCATTTATTTATATGCAAAATGCACGTGAAAAGGTTCCCTGAGTGTACTGGGGACGTGTGGAGAGGCCCTTGACAGAGGAAGTGGAGGAATGGGATCGGCTGGGGATGGCTCCTGTCCTTGCAGGGGCATTTGGCAACCGACCTTCTCTAGCTGTTGTCAAAACAATTATTCCTGCTCGTCTTCTCAAAGCTCAGATTTAGGTTCTGTCTGAGCATCTCTCAGTGCTAGTGTTTTGGAGTTTGTGCAAGGGATCACAGGCTCTTGCTCTTAACCATCTGAGCTAACACTTTGGCGGCTCATCCCCACATGTGGATATCTGAAAATAAGATTTCAGAAGCACATGAGCTTTGTGGAAGCAGGCTGGACAAATGCACATCATAGACTTTCAGGCCCTAGGAAAAATTGTGTGCTATGCTGCTAGCACGTACGCATCTCACCCACAAGTGAGTGTTGCTCTGGAAAGGCTACACTTCCTCTTGTATTCAGAAGAATCACTGCAGTTTAAACTTGATGTTATTCAGAGTCCCCTAAAATCTGTATCTTTTTCTTATTGCTTGGGATATAGTAGTACATTAGTGAGTTAAAGCTAGAGGCAGTGGTCCCAGTGCAAAGTTGTTTGAATGAGAGGTACCAAAGTGGTGGGACCAGTACAAGAAGGAAGATGCTGCCTACCTGGTGTCCTGGCTTATCATCTACCAGGTAGAGAAGTATCCAAAATAATCCCACCATGTTTCCTCCTCTGACACCTAGTTAGACAAGACATTCTAAGTTTAAGAAAAACTACATTAAGATAAGGTAATAGGGCATCTTGCAGACTATCTGTGCAGATCCTGCTGCCTTTATGGCATATAAACAACTTACCAAAAATACTTACTTTCAGTGTCAATCTTTACATCTTCAAAGAACTGGAAAAACATTAAATCTCATAACCCAACTCAGAGCAGGAAGGGTATGTATTATTCTTATGAAGTCTTGCTTTTATGAGTGAAAATATTAAAGCAGATTGCAACCCTTCTTGCTCAAGCGGTGTAACATGTCACTTCGTATCTTTTCCTGTTGGAATCGATACAGGGCTGTTTGCAGAATAAGGAGCTGTGCAGCATGAATCCAGGTGGTGTAACTTGGTAGTGCTTATTGCCTTGCCAAGGGCACAAAGGGAATCAATGTCAGAGCCAAAATGGGAACTCAGATGGTCCAGGTGATAGTTTCAGAAGTATTGACGTGGTATGTTTATTTTGCGCTTCCAGAAGTTTCACATAAGCCAATTCAGACAGAGAAATTAAGATAATATCTTTGGGTATCATCCTATGCAACTTGCCTGCTCCTGGCTGAAACCCTCAGCTCTGTACCTTGTTCCATTTAATGCTAAGCTTTTGTATTTGTGGTTCAAATGCTATCTACAGAGTCAATAGAGTATGTAATTCCTGCCAGCGCTGGCCACTCTGTTACTGTGCTGTGCGACTGTCACATTTCATCCTTTGTCAGCAACAGCTCGGAGAGGCAGTCCTTCCTAATTTCAGCAGTTAGTGACATCAAAGATCAGAAGATTAGGTGCAAAATCAGGATACCAAGAATTGGTCCCTCTGGAGTTTTCCTAGCTGACACACAGATGTGTTGGTTGCTTGGATTCACCTATACCTTCAGCAGCTTGAGCTCTCCTCTGGACTAGAAGATTCCAGAGCCACATTGTGGGGAAGTGGCTGCTTATGGCATAGCTCCCCTGAAATTAGGACATTAATTCTGGTTAGGAAGCCCAGGCTGCTCATTGACAATGCTGTGCAAAGCATCTGTGCAAGCTGAGGATTCTTCCTGCAGCATTTCAGTGATAGAAACAAATGTACCTCACCAAGAAATGACCCTTGGGACAACAGGAATCTGTCAGAACCTCCTAACACAGCTGTTTCTGATGCGGACATCATATTTTGCCTCGGAAAGTGAAGTTCTTTATCAGTTCATAGGCAGCCTGCTCTAGCTTTATGAACTTGCTGGAAAACTCAGAAAGTTATTCAAAGACGTGAGCAATATTGATGCTGCACTCAAGGCAGTAATTGGGCTCTGTACCAACTTGTTCTTTTATATTGTATTGAAACAGTGAAACACCCTATGTGATAGACTTTGGAGTTATTTCTTGATCTATTTTTTCTCCTATTATTTTATCAATGCTTTTAACATGGCTTTTTTGTCAAAGTATGGAATAGATCCTCATCTTTCATTTCTTTCTGTAGGTCTCTGATTTAAAATAGAAATAATGCTTGATGGGCTGAGAGACATTTTTTGTAAATCCTATTACTATTCAGAAAAAACTGGTTATCTGCTGCCAGCACAGAACAGATATTAAAAAGAGGTGGAGAGGATTTGTAGTAAACAAGTATAAGAAGTCTTTCTTATAACAACCAATTAGAAGTCTTTCTTATAACATCAAATTATGTTTACATTATAATTTCACTTACATATCATTTTGCTAAAAGGGGCTGAATATGTATTTCTTTTGTCAGTGGGGAAATGGCTTCACTGCATATTGCACAAAGCACAGAGAGATTTGAGCTAGTTTTATACTCTCTTGTCAGGGTAGACACCTGTACTACCATAGTTGGATTGCTTCTGTACTAATTCATACTTCTCTACAGTATATAGAATTATTCTGTAATGCCCCTGAGTTACAGACGCATGCATGGACACCCCATACCAGATGTATTTCGTATATTGTAATAGTTTTCCCATCTGGTTGCAAAGATTATTGTGTAGATTTTGATATTTTCCCCCAAATAATGACCGAAATTCTAGTGTGAGTCAGGAAATTAATACCAGACAAGTTTCGTCAAAATACTTGGGAGTTTTTACCATTAGCATCAGTAGAGCTGGGATTCCATCTGCTGTGCTTTTTAGTAAAGATACCCCTGGATAAACGCAAAGGCAAGCACAGGCATGTCCAGTGGGAGTACTGATCAAATCATGCTGCTCAGAAGGAACAGGATAAACCTTCTTAGTCCCTTTAGACAATATGCATCTTGCCTTGCTTCCAGAAGGCTAGTGGAAAGGTTTTTGGCCCCAAGTTACAAATGGATACTGAAAACCTGGGAAGCCCCTTAAAGTCTTACCCTGGGCCAGGCAGACAGATCTTCCTCATTATTAAAATCCCTCCCTTGAAGTAATTTTGAGGATTAATAGAACAAGCTTTTCAAATAAGTTTAATTTTTTGCTCAGATAAAATTATATCGAGTATCAAATTACTGTCAATGTTGAATGCTTTATTCAGTGTTCCAGATATCTCTAGCTACACATTTGAGTATCAGCTCTCATTCTGAATTAAAGTTTGCATTTTGCATGTTTTTCATGTTTTTCTTTGCAAATATGAGCTGATGGCATTTTTAAATGGCAGGGCCAAAGCATGAGACATTTCCCTTGTAGGGAAGCCCTTGTAGGTCTTTTAAGGCTCCCAGAGCCCCTTTTGGTGGGGTTTGAGCAGCTCTGTACATTTTCTGTTGCTTAACTCACTTTTGAGATCTGAACAGATAACACTGAATAACATAAAAGGAGAGAGAGAAACAGGCTGGAGAGATTCTTCAAAGCACAGCTGTAAACAAAAGAAATATGGGGTCCTCATCCTCTCCGCTTCACATTCCTGTTGTAACGATTTCAGTTCCTTCTGGTTTCCTTATCTCGGAAAAGAGATAGCATTGCTTGCTTACCACACACAAAGGCTGCGGGAATGAATTGATTTAGACATACAGGCTGCTTTTGAAAGCCTGGGACATTATTAATGTGAACCACTACCTGCCAAAGACATGACCAGCTAACCACTGCACCCTCTGTGACACTGCTTTACAGTATCACTGCAATTATTTTCAACCTGCAGAGGATTAAGGAGGCCAAGCAGAGCCCTCTATTCAGCAAATTCATTTTCCACTTTATCCCCAAACTGTATCCCTCTTGTGCTTTTGCTTATCAGCATTCAGTTTCTAGCCAGGGTGTCTGTGGGATCTGCCTGGCTGGCCCAGGGTGAGACTTTAAGGGGCTTCCCAGATTTTTAGTATCCGTTTGTAACTTACTTGGGGCCAAAGACCTTTCCACTAGCTGCGTTGTCAGAGCTGGAATTCATGCTGCTATTTTTAATGTCTGTAGAGCGGTTGTATTTCCCTGAGGGTCCTGGAGGCATTTATCCATCTCAGGCTTCCTTCCACAAACCACTATTCAAGCACCACTTTCTAAATGGCAGCTGGCCGTGGCAGGCGCCGATTCACTGTGCTTTAGTCATGACTGTTGCTTCACACTTGTAAGTAGCACTGTGCTGAGGTTTTTCTTTTTTTCTAATTGCTTCCAGCTCACCCCTGCACAGCAAGAAAATATTTCTGTGCCTTGTGATCTTCTGGATTGTGCAGATATTGTGCCATTGGCTTTAGTACCATATTTTCTGTGCCTTCAAACTATTTTAGTATTTTTTGCTCCTCTCTTTCCTTCTGCTTCAAAGCTCTGCTGTTATGCTTTGTTGGACAAGTCACATTCCAGGAAGAGTTAAAGTAAGAAATAAGTCGCTGGCAAAGATGTGTATCTTTTATATAAAGTAAGTGTAGCAAGCCAGCATGTTGCTTTAGCTTTCGCATGTACATTTACTGTTAGCAGTAGTTAAAATAGTTTGGGATGGACTATTCCAAATGTTTATGTGATTGAATAGAAACATTTTGTATGAAAAAAAAAAAACAGTTTAAGCAATATTCTGAATGGAAAAAACATTTTCTGTTTTTGTTTTGGGAACATTTTTGCTGTATTTTCTCTTAATGTTAACATTTTGATTCTGTATTGTTGTATGTACATTTTATAGATGATTGTGTGTATGTATGTGATAAAAATTTGAACAAAGTGCTTTGATAAGCTTGTGCTACTGTTCCATGAATGTATTTTTCATCTTTCATTATTTTGGGTGGGGAACCCCCACCCAGATTGTCATTCTTCAGTCTGAAGGTACAGCAGAAGGCGGCACCATGGTAGTTTTTCTCATTGACCAGAAGTCATAGTGCACCTGTCCTGTGTGCTGTCCTGGCACACAGCTCTTGAAGAGTTTTTTAGATTTGCCTCATTCAGTTGAAATATCTGGAAAATTCCTGCTCTTTTTTCCATTAACCAAGACTTCACAATTTCAAAATACCGCAATGTTCTAGAAATGTATGGCAATATAAAAATGTGAAGATATTTTATTCAAGGGTAAAGTGGCCTGGGGATAGACTGATGTAACTTGTCCTTCAGTGGTCTAGTGCTCCAATACTCTATGACTTTTAAGCTCCGATAATTTATATATTTCTTTCCCATAGTTTAAACTGAGAGGTGTTTCAGGGATTCAGTCATACTCTTTGTTGTAGACCACAGATTTATATTTTTACCTGAAGCTCTTTGTTTTCACCTGGTAAAGGCTGGAGAAGGGATTTTAAAATTATGAAACTCAGTCTGGGCTTTTCTGGGGAAAATATTTCCATATTTTTTCACTCTTGTATATATAATATTAAAACTCCTCCAAAAATCAGGAGGAATAGGAAGCAGGAAAAAATCTTCCAGCAAAATGGTTTTTGTAATTGGCAACACACCTTTTGGTGTGCAAGGGGAAGTGAAACGTTGTGACAAACTTCAGTTTTGCTTTATCCCCCAAAGGGCCATCTTATAGAATCATAGAATCATAGAATCATTTAGGTTGGAAAAGACCTTTAAGATCATCCAGTCCAACCATTAACCTACACTACCAAGTCCACACTAAACCAATCAAGGGTACACTAGACTAAACCATGTCCTGAAGTGCCACATCTACCCGTTTTTTGAACGCTTCCAGGGATGGGGACTCCACCACCTCTCTGGGCAGCCTGTTCCAATGCTTGACCACCCTTTCCATAAAGACATTTTTCCTAATTTCCAACCTAAACCTCCCCTGGCACAGCTTAAACCCATTTCCTCTCATCCTATCACTAACCACATGGGAGAAGAGACCAACACCCACCTCACTACAACCTCCTTTCAGGTAGTTGTAGAGAGTGATAAGGTCTCCCCTCAGCCTCCTCTTCTCCAGGCTAAACAACCCCAGTTCCCTCAGCCGCTCCTCATAAGGCCTGTGCTCCAGACCCTTCATCAGCTTCGTTGCCCTTCTCTGGACACGCTCCAGCACCTCAGTGTCTTTCTTGTACTGAGGGGCCCAAAACTGGACACAGTATTCCAGGTGCGGCCTCACCAGCGCCGAGTACAGGGGGACAATCACCTCCCTGCTCCTGCTGGCCACACTATTCCTGATACAAGCCAGGATGCTGTTGGCCTTCTTGGCCACCTGGGCACACTGCTGGCTCATGTTCAGCCGGCTGTCGACCAACACCCCCAGGTCCTTTTCGGCCAGGCAGCTTTCCAGCCACTCTTCCCCAAGCCTGTAGCGTTGCATGGACTTAGACTAGCCCCATGTACAAATCTGGATGAGTTTAATCAGAGCTGAACTTTTGCACTGTGTTAGCTCAACAGGTATACTTTTATTAATGATTACTCCTCTGTCACTCTAAACATGAACTGCCTCAGCTTAAATTTCCACACATAAAAATCAATTATCTCCAATTTTGTCTGCAATCCTACATAATGATTCAATCCTTTTCAGAGGAATTTCAGGGATTTCATTCAAAATCAAATTATCCCTGTGGATTTTTGAATGGGGAGGAAGGGATGGAAGTGTGATTTTTTGACTCTCTACAGAGTTGTGGGAGGAATTCAGACATTTTGCAATCAAAATATTATGTTGAAATATTGCAGACAGTATTACACTATTTTGGCAAGACATTTATTGAAACGTGCAGTGGCTTTTAAATTCTACTTAGATGTTTAACTGGATTTCAATGTACTAGATTACTTGGAGATTTTAATAAAAACTTAGAAATGTTATTGTTTTGTCATGTTTAGGAATTTTTAATTAAAAATTTCTTCCAATTACTTTCTTGACATTGTTAACACAGCTCTTTTTCTGTGAATAATAAGATAGAGATAAGGAAAAGATAGTATTATTATATTGATTGCTTACATTTTGTTGCAAGTAAATGCTCTGTAGCTTTTATTTCAATCCTTAGTGCTTCACAATGACTTCTAGTTAAGTATGATACACGGGTGGATTCAATTTTTTGGGGGGTGTTTGCTGTATTAAAATACAGCATGTAGCCTTTGAATCCTTTTGAAAATGAGAGTGCAATTTTTATCTAGACATTTTGGCTAAGATTTCAGGATCTGATAATTGTTTGTAACCATTGTGTATTTTATAATAATAAATTAAATATAGCAGCTTTCACTTGGGAATTTAGAAATGCTTCATGAATTCTTAGTTCTATTCACACTGTTTGGAGGAAGTTATTATTATCTTTGTTTTAGCATGGGGACTGAAAGTGGCAGAACAAAATGTGGTAGTAGATACTGCTTCCACATACTTTTTTCAGAGGTGCTGTCGCCCCTGAATATTCCTTCTCCTCCAATCAGTTGCTGAACTGAAATAGTTTTCAGTGCAGAAAATTAAAGCATTTTGCACACAGAATTCAACGACTAAGGCCATGACCCTTCTGAAGGCAGCAGAAGGCCATTTGAGTGGCTGGTTTTGTTGCCACTGCAGTCAGTGCAACTAAAATTTAGGCACTGAGGGGCTGGAGCCCAGCCTCTGTGCCCAAGCTGTCGGTGGCTGAGTGCTTACGATTGCTCCGTGCCTGCTCTTCGGGAGCAGGGCAGCACTGTCCATCCAGTGGAACTGCTCGTCGTGTGCAAGGGCTTGCAGGGCTCAGCCTGTAAATTGCAGGCATCTCTTTCTGCACTTTGCTTCCCGTCTTGGTTTCGTGGGCTGAACGGAGGTTGGGTGTTCTGAAACTGATAAAGGAGCTCTTGAGAGAGAAATTACTTGACCATCTGTATGATGAATGGCTGAAGAGAAATCAAGAAAAGCCGAGCTTCAGCTTGGCATCCAGTAAAAACACAAATGTGTGTTTTGTGCCAGACATCTGTGTTTGTTCCAAGGAAAGCCCTAGGAAAGAGGCTCTGGCCTTTCTCCACCTGGAAGCTATGAAAAAGGCATGAGAGCTCAGTTTGCTTTTTACTTAGTGTGTACTGTGTTATGTCCCAGGATACTGGAAGCTCTTAAAAGTGGAGCAGTGTATTTCCACTCAGACCCTGAGCTTTACTGATCACCAGGTGCACCGTGTAGTTTCCAAACCGCTATCCTAAAGTGTGCCCTGGCCAGTATTTCTTTTAGTATTTCTTGCCTTCTGGCTGGAAATAAAGAGGGTATGCCCTCATGGCATTGCACTTCAGAACATTTACATATACATGCAATTATGGTGTTTTCAAGGAATGTGTAATGTTCTCAGCATATGCCATTAAAGTTTCTCAGTGAATTCTGCAATTCCTTTAAAAATCTACAGCCCTTTGATGTGATACATGTCCTTCTATGTTCCATGTTCATTGGAATATGGGTGAATATTTGCTTCCAATCCCTTTGTGCTTTGTTGTTCTCTTAAAGATGAACAACACCTTCCTCTTCTATAAAGAAGACCTCTGGACTGGTTGCTTTGTTTATTTGCTTGCTTGTTTTACAGTTAAAAAATCCAGATCTTGCCTGTTCTGAAAGACTTCTCGATTGAGCGAGAACACAGTAAAACTCACATCACAGATCATAGGGTGTTCACTTTAAAGTATACTTTGGTTTGGTTTTGCCAGCCTCTTATAAAGAAGTAGATGAAAAAATGTCTTTGATAAAGCATTCCTTTCTTCAGTTATCTCTTGTAGGAATTCCCAATTCACATCTCTTCACATCCAAATGATTCTTCTACTAGAAAGGTTTCAAGCTCATTTTTTGTCTTTGTTAAATCATGTTATATTTCCCATTGATATGAATGGAACCTTGAGACCTGGCTTATGTTTTGGCAGCCAGAGATGTTACAATGCCTCTGTACAAATCAGGAAAGTACAGTAGAGTTGATTTATTTAACCATTTTTAGGGCATATATAACAGTTTGCTTAATCTTGAACATATAGAATCTAAAGTAAAAATGTGCTTATATTAATGAGGTTGCTGGAAGAGGAACAAGATTATAATCACATGATAACTGCCATCAAAGTAAAAAAGGATCAGCCTGGTATATGAAAAAAATGGTGGGTCAGTGGCAGGAGGAAACCAAGCAGATGATATTTGTAGTATTTTTTTGGCATATGGCACTTCAGTAGATTCTGTTTAGCTCTACAGGAAGTGATAAATTTGAAAAGTGAGGATGTTCCCCAGATTCCAGCTGGGCTCTTGCAGCTCCGCAAAGATGTTCCAAACCAGGTTCTGGTTGAAGAAAAGACAGCTTAGCAATAGAAACAGAGCTTTAGCTGAATGGACCTTATTTTCCAGTTTTAATGTATCCTGTGTAAAACTACCAGGCTTTTTCCCCAAACTTCCTTAATAAAGTGAAAAGTGGAATTTTTCAGAAATTATTACATCTGCCCAGATTCTGCTGAGTATATGTGTATGGGTTGTCGCATAAGAAATCAATAGCTATGCTGCAGTCACGGGACTGCTCAATGTATAAACATGTGCATTTGTTTTCTGAAATTCAGGATTAAAATAGGAGATGGAGAGTGAGATGAAAGGTGCCAGTGAGTAATGGGACACGCTAGAGTTTCATAAAATTGTAGCATGTTTTGATGGACGTTTCAAGTGTTAATTTGGAGGGAAATTAGATGTATAAGTTCAAATGAGCTTGTAATATCAAAGAAAACTCATGCGCTGTACACAGCATGGAATTACCCATCTGCTGCTGGGTAGCCACTGCAGTGTGAGTCTTTAGTATGAAAGCCATAAGTTTGATGGAGACAGCTGAAGGCCAGCTTGAGTCCAGGATGGCCATAACCTGGCTCATTGGCATTTGTCGACTTCTGTCAGCTGTCTCTGTGACGTTGACTTAAACATGGCTATGTCAAGCTATAAACATAGCTCTGTACCAGTATAGTTTAGTTCACTTATTTTAGTTCTGAGAATGGCTGGGCACTGATAGCTGTAACAGACTAGTTCCTGGCATAGTCTTTTAAACACATTTTACAGTAATTTGAATACCTTGTCTATGTAAAAACATTTTTGGCTTGATACAATTTTAAGTCAGGTTAGAAGCTACTAGTTAGCTAACTTAAAAAAGAAAAAACAATTAAAAAAAAAAAAAACCCAACAACTCACCTCCTAAAATTCCGGGTGTGAATGACACACTTCCAGAATGTCTAGGCCAAATTCTTCTGAGCCTGTACTCCAGATATATACATGGGCATCCAGTCATCATGCACAAGAAATTGCATGTCTAGCTACAGTTCTGGCACTGGTGCAACAGGCATATATGACCCCATGTAAAACAGTGGCTAAGATTTCTGCTCGGTTGCCTCAGTGTTAAGCATGGAATAGCTCTCTGCCACCTTCAGTATCAAATCTAAAGCAATGCAAAACAGGTGGATGCAGTGTCAGAGCTGCATTTGAATCAGAATGCTACCATTTTGAGTGTAAAAGTGTTTTATTTGAATGAAAGCTGATATTTCTTAGAAAAAATAAGGTTTTATTTTAAACAAAATTATTATTAGAAATAATTCTCAGAAATATTACCTTTGCCTGCATAGAGGCAAGTATATATATTTTAGTAATATGTTTAAATTATGTCAGAAAGCATATTTTTGTAATGATTATTAGGGGTTACATGACAGTAGTTATTTCATTATTCATATTCAATATTAACAATTTATTAAACTGTAATAAAAGTACTCAGCCTCATCCATTGCAGGCTGAAAGTTAGGACTGTGAAATGTTATCCTTGGAACTTATTAAAGGTGCAGAGTTAGGAGAATGTAAAATAGAGGAGAAAGTTAGGATGATATTTCTGAGAATCTAATGATGATAGAAGAATACTATTCATTAGACAGTATTTTTATTTTATCTTCCTTCTGATTCATTAAAGGTGCTTAGCTGGTCTTTATACTATGCCTGAGTTTGTGCCAAAATACTGTGTGGAAAGGTGAGAAGATATGCTCCAGATATGCTACTAGAGTGAGACTTGGGACTGCCTTTTGTCTTGACCTTACCGGTTACCAGCTTGGTGACACATCACATCTTTCATACCTGTGCTGAGCTCAGGCTTTGGCTGGTTTGTCTATTTTGACAGTAAGCTCTTCAGAGCAGGATCTTCTGCTGGCTTGCAACAAGAACATCTGGGTTATGTGCTTGGTAACTGCAGCTCTTGTTTCTTGAATACTTCTGCAATGCAAATAAAAATAGTCACATTAGTAAGTATAAAAATTACATATTCAGAAAAACCCAAATCCCAGCAACACCGCCTCATCTCCAGCTGCTGTCTTCCTGCTGTCTAGTACAGTCCGTAATTGCCATCCCAACTCAACATCAGTAGCATCCTTCTACAGTGAAGTCTGCAGTCCCGTGTTCTTCAGGTTACTGCTTCCCAACTAAAGCTGGATTTTCTTGGGCTCTGAGCATGTGGAGCTGGGGCAGAGGAGCGAGGGCTGAGCTCTCTGGAAATCGAGTCCTGTATGCTGCACTGTGTCTTGCAGAGTTGGTAAAACCAAGGTTTGTTGGATTAAGCAAAGACATAAATCTGCTAGTCAGTGTCTGTTGTTGGGAGTGCCAGCTTAGCTCCCTCACTACTCATTTTAAATTAAAAGATTATCAAAAGACAGGTGGTAGTGTCTGCAAAGGCCAGGTTAAATATGAGTGCATGTGTATGAGCTGGAGAGCAATTGGTCTTTCCATGCTATTGCTAGAACAAAAATGTTGACTCCATTTTTTAATGTGGATAACAGTGCCTAAATTTTCTGTAGTAATTTGGGGGTGTGGAAATCTCAGTCTTTCACAAAGGAATTTGTTAACTTTACCTTAATTTTGCAGCTGGTGACCACAGCATGCAGAAGGGAAGTGATACACCTTAAGGATTACATTAGACTGGTGAAGATAGAGCATCCCAGGAGGTATTTAAAAGACACGTAGATGTGGTGCTTAGGGACCTGGTTTAGTGGTGGACTTGGCAGTGATAGGTTTACAGGTGGACTTGAGGATCTTAAAGGTCTTTTCCAACCTAAATGATTCTATGATTCTATAAATCGCCTAGGTCCCAGCCCGTTGCACTGTCCTTTAGATCAGAAGAGAGATGTGACTTGGGGGTCTTATGTCCAAAATACAGTGCATTGCTTTGAAAAAAATGAGTTATTTGCCATGCTGAAAATTTCCAAAGCTGGCTATTTAGAACAAAGGCTAAAAATTTGCCTTGTTATAAAGTCATTTTTATGGCAAATAGCTTACAAAATTTAGGGGTTACTTTTGCTTGTTTTTATTGTATGAGACTGTGTAACAATGAGGAACTCACAAACTGAAATGAATTGATATTTATTCCTGGAAGTAGTATTAAAGTCACCTCACGGGGGCATAGACCAGGACAGGGAGAAGCCGGGAAGGCTAACAGTGCTTAGGGTCAAAACTTGGTTGTGCTTGTGCCCAGGATCTTGCCATGACCTATGGTACGTCTCCTCCTCAGAAGGAAAAGGGAGGATAAACACCTCTGCCATTTCTGAAAGTACTGTGGCTAGGAAAATTAGATACGTTTCATTTCCATCTCTATTAAGCTATGTTGACAAACCAGACTATTGGCCATTTTTGTAGAGTATTAGTAATTAACTAGGTAGCCTAATTATCAGAGCTACTTTGGCCTCCCGGGAGAAAGCAATTAGAAATCCATTTCCACATATTATTTAAAATAAAAATACTGCACAAAGACAGATTTTATTGGCCAAGCCAATGGCTTGCAAATGAATAATAGCATACAATGCATTGCTGTTTGAAGTTGCATTTGGTGGTTTTTAATAAGATCCCACTATTTATGGATCAGATGGAGCATAATCTGTTTATTTACTTTTTCCTGCACAAAGCGTCACTTTAATGCCAGTCTGCTGAGACTGGCAGAGACTGTCAGAGACACAGTTGCATCATTAGAGCAAAGGTGCCAAAAGGAATGTTTGGCTCTTTCAGATCTCCAGCTCTTCAATCCCATTTATGCCAGCAGGCAATATTTATTAAATACTCTGAAAACCAATTTCAGCTGATTTAAATTACACTGGCAGCGTAAAATTGTATGTGATTAGCAGAGAGAGCTGCTGGGATGAGCACAGGACAGGTTACAGGAATCCTTAAGGTCTGATTGCCGTGCTAACTGCAGGTCTCAGCACCTCGCTTTAGACGTGCCTACATGAATGGGCACAGGTAGATCAGAGCTTGTGGTCCTCTGCATTGTCTAGATGAAAACCAGCTCTGGTTCAGACCTTGTGGAGATGTTCTGCCTGGGTGTATTAGTCTGCAGGGCAGAAGGCTGCATCTCTGGCTGGGGAGAGCTGCCCACCTTATTACAGGGATGCTCTGGGGTTGCTCTAGGGTTGTGCTGGATGGGGGCTTCTCCTGTAAGTCTCTGTTCAGGTACAGGATAGGACCTTTACTACCATGGAGCAGAGATTGTGTTCCTCTCCCTCCTGCGGTGGAGTAGCTGATGGGGCTTTGTACCTCCTGGAGTTCTATCTGCCATTCAGTGCTCTTGTAATGATGGGCAGAATCATGCTGGAGATATTTCTCAAGGGCTTGGAAGAGAAATGTCTCTCTGTTGCTTCATGTCCTTTAAAACTGTTGCTTTTCACTTTTAAGGATGAAAATGCAGCTTGTTGCTGCTCTTGAGGGCACTATTAATCAGGTCCTACTGAATGCTCATCAGTTTAGTAGATTTATGTGTATTTATTGTCATTGTAACATTTCATGTGCAGTTACATCCATTACACGGACTCTGTGCGAACCTAGGCAGATGCAGATTCAAGGCTCGTCAGGTATATTTTTCCTCTGCTGAGTCAGGGGCAGGTTTTACCCAGCCAAGCCAGAGAGTCTGGGTTGGTTTTATAAATTAAGATATATTTAATATTGATAGTGTTTGAAATAGTAAGTGAGGACACAAACTGAAATAAGAATCTGTTTCTGCTCAGCATTGTAAGAGTACGTAGTAAGAAGAGTTTGTTAAAATCTAAGCAGGTATATACAGGGGAATATTTGTCTGGGAAAAGTCACAGAATAACAAAGTGATGTGTGCAAGATCTCGCAGCAGATTGGTTGCAAATCTTGGCATGAACCCATAACTCCTGCTTTCTGGGGCTGTTCCCTTGTTTCTCTCCAGCTCTTCCTGCCAATACAGAGTTATCATCCATACATGGATACACATATGCCACAGGGGACCACAAAGCCAGATCTTCAGCTCATTAAAAATCAGTGCTTTTTCACAATGCCAATAGGGCTATGCTGATTTAATGTATATGAGGACTTGTCACTATGTTTATGTTAAAGTTTTCTAGTATTTTTAAGATACAGAACTCTAAAGTCAGGACTTTCAAAATTTCCTGCCTAATTTAGGCATTAAATCTATACGTGGGCTGAGAAGTGTATGGCCTGATTTTTGATGAGTGATTCCACCGGGAGCAGTGGTTGCCTGAATCCTTTGTAGCTCTAATCACTCATGTCATTGCCTGCATATGAATGTGGGTGTTTAACTTCAGGCCACCTAGTTTGAAAAATTTGTCTCAAGTATTGCTGTTGGCTGCTAGACGTTTCAGAGTAGCCAAACATTCCTGTTGCCTTTGTTCAGTTAACCCATCCACCCTTCTGAGTTTTCTTTGTTATGATGCATAGCCCTTACATTAGTTTGACCTTGAGTAAACAGATAACCTTTGCAAAATTCGGTTTAGCCTTTCCATAGGTTCAGAATAGGAATGGATCAGGTACTATATTTGGGTCTTTATCCCACTGGACTGTTGCTAACTTAAATGGTACAGGACAAATCACCCATAAAAGTAAATTGGCAAAAATGCCCTCATTGAATTAAGCATAATGTTCTCAGGTTGGTTCTCATTCTCAAGTTGGCTTACTTCTAAAATCAGTGTATTTCTGAGGATCGTTCCTTTCAGCTCAGTTGCCAACATCATTTAATTTTCAGCAGTGCTTTGAAATGACCTCACAAGGTGATATAATAACTTTTTACAAGGAGATATGGAGACTGTAAGAACATGTTGGGCTGGTATTTCACTTACATCTGGATGTACTGTGTGACATATTAACACCGCAGACACATTTGCTATTCCTAAGGGGCTGAGGAAACTTCAGTCTTGGGCAGATGCAATACACAGGGTTGACAGAACAGACAAAGAATCACCACAAGTTACTATAGCAGGTGAGAGGTGGATGCAGGGGAATTGAGCAGGGCTTATCATGGTGCTGCATGATGTGCAAAGTAACATAAAGCATGTGGCTGTGTTTATTGACTTAGAAATAAGGAATAGATGATGATGCACTAAATACATATCCTGAATATAAAGGAGTGACTGTTCATGGCTTAACTTCTGTCACTCTCCCAATAGCTTGAAGTCTGGTTCACAGTGACTGTACCTCTATAAATACCTCTATAATTCCACTGAGCTTGATCTCATCTGTGTGACCAAGAGGGTCATTAAAAACATGAGCGGTTGCAAGACAAGTCATAGTTTTACCTTGAAGTTCTGAAACACTAAATCCACAGAATCAGCAATATTCTGTGGGGTTTTGCATTTGTTTTGTTTTTAAACTCCTAAACAGTTGTTGCATGCAGCTGACAGATCTGGCAAGGTTTTGCACTCTGCAAACAGCTTTTGATGCCCATCTTTTATAGTCATGTAACTAATCAGTATCACCTGCATTATTTTTTTAATAAACTTGTTCCTCCTTTTTGAAAACTTCTTTAGGGTTTTCTTTTCAGTTTGAAATGTAAGTTATCTGCTGTAGAGGCTAATCTTTCTATCCTCTGCCTGTGTCATGGTTTCTAGTACCCTTAATAACCAATAAGAAAAGAATCTCTACTCCCTTGTTCTTTTTCTTGGTCTTGTGTAAAATTCTTATTTTGTACCATATGGTTGCAATTTGATTTGACCATTTATTTTGATCGTTATCTTCCTACTGTGTTCTGTCTTCATTTTTCTTTTGCTTTAAAACTGACTAACATTGGATTAAAAGAATAAGAGCAGTTAACAGTGGCAAAGTAGTGCATTATCACTTACAACAAATTGGGTTGTTCATTCCAGTGGTTTTGGCAGCCACCAGTTCAGAACCTCTGTACCCGCAAACCATTTCTCACTAACACCTGAATGCAGAACTGTCTGTAGGTACAGGCAAAAATAGTTGCCTGAGATAGCAGATTGCTCTGGAGCAGTCATGTGATCATGACCTTCTGATAGCTCTGCCTGTGCCAAAGCACTGCAAAATCAGGCTGGCTGCAGCTTTTAATGAAGCTGGGAATAGGGTGGTTGATACGCTGGGGAGCAGCACCTGTTGTTGGAGGTGAGCACAAGGCTTCTCCCATTCCCCAGACAGCAAGAAGAGCGCTAAGAGCAAATCTGCAGAGCTCTAATGCTGGGTCTCTCACCCAGTTCTGTCTTCATCTCTTTTCCTTCCAACAGCCTGGGAATTACGGCTTTGTCTTGATGGAGACACTCACTCCTTTGATTCAGCTTTGCTTATGCTGCATAGAAGCCTCAAGTTTGAGGAGAAAACTTCCCAAAGCTCCTCAGAAACTCAGCAGCATAAAAGTCGCAGCTATTTTCAGTGTAATGAGGCCCTAAATCTTTCAATCTTTTGGAATCTCCTCCCTAATACATAAGTTCAGTTAAACCACAGTAATATAGCCTTGTGGTTTTGGCAGTTTGCCTTTGAAGTTCACCCAACACTGAAAATTTTCTTACTGGAACAGCCCCTGACATGACCTCAGGTTGGGCCACGGTGTCTGCAATTTAGCGAAATTATTCAGGGAATAAAACTAGGTGTACTGTGGGTTAACTCCGTTCCCCTTGAAGGTAGTAATACAAACAGTCGGAGAACCTTTGCCTATCCTGAGTACTTTTGACATATATCATGCACTAACAAAGAGATGGTTTGCAGATAAAGAGAAGATGTAAGCCTTTCCTCTAATGCCTGGCCTCAGCACTGAAGAGATGATCTTCTGAAGTCCCACGTAGGAGAGCTGAAGCATGATATAATTTGAGTAGCTGCTGGCAACCACCAGTTGCAGCAGCAAGGGAGAGGACTGATGGGGTGTGCAGGGAGGCTGGGTCCAGCCCTGCAGGCTGTGCCAGCAGAGCTTTGTGGGAGGAAGCACTTTCTTTGGGTACTGTCACATCTGTTCTGACTTACTGTACCAGAAATCCCTTCTCGTGCTGGTGTTAGGGGGATTTTCCTTTCTTCAGAGGTGACTTCTCCTCAAAGGCTGCATTATTACTAATGGTCCAGGGCCTGTTTTCCGTCTCGTAGTCCACATGAGACAGCACATGACAAAATTCTCTCTCTCTGTTTGGACTCATATTAGGCAATATTGGCAGGACTGCAGCCATGCTGCTTCTGCATATGCTGCATCTGCACTTAATTATAGACTAAGTTTTATTTTTGATGGCTGCCAATCTGGCACATTGTGAAAAGCTAAATTTAAATAAAAAGTTGAAGAAAGAATCATCTCTGAGAACTTGCCAATAAAGAGATGTTGCTCTGCATTTGTTGCATTTGTGGGGGTATGTCCAGCATTGCATGATGGCATAGTAGCTATGAGGCAGTAGCAAATTATGCCATTTCAGCTATGCAATGTATAACAGTTTTGGTAGAAAAGGAGAGAAAGCAAGGGACTGGAGGTGTCAACTGTCTAGAGGCAACAGGGTAACATTTAATTTCCTAAACTACATTGATCCAGCTTGCTGAAAATAAGTCAAAGAAGGGGTAATATTCACATTTCATTTAAATTATGGGAAGACCTTGTAAATTAATTTATTGGTAGTCAGGTAAAGTTTAATTACACTATGCAAAGAGAAGGTGGCATCTTTCTCAGTACTGCTCCCCTGTGGGTAACTTTCAGAAGCAGATTCAGAACATCGTTAAATCATAGACTCTGGAGACTGAATTGGCTCCGTGACCATTTATAATCCAATTAACAAGAAATAAATAAACAAACAGACAAACAAATCCCAAGCCCCATCCAAATTGTCAACACAGACAAAAAAATGCATTAAAGTTTAACTGCCATAAAGTTTTCTTTAATGAAGAGGATGCACTAAAGTAAATGCCACAAAATTGTTTCTTTTAGCAAACAGCAGGTATTAGCATATTTAGGATTTGAGATTTTTTCTGAAACGCCTGATAGTCCCCAATATCTTTCCAATCAACTCCCTGTTATTGTTCTCCTGTTTTTTGCAAAACACAAACAAGAAAATGAAAAGCATTACAACATTTCATCATATGCAGCAGGATTTAAAGTTGCTTTGAAGAAATTGCACCTCATTATCTGGAAACACAGCTATCCAGTCTGAAAACAGCCCAAGATGATAGAATGCAGCAACTTGTCTATTTAGAAACCCAAGCAACTGTAAGTTTATTTCCCTAGTGCTCTGTTCTCCATTGGTTCCCCACTGAATACAAAATGAACTTAAAGATTTCTGCCTTATGTTCAAAACCCTACAAAGGATTTGCTCAGTTATTTTCTTAGCTGTAATAGGGACCTACTATATTAGGTAGTTTGCAAAGTCATATCTGGACAGTCCCTCCCCTGGTACCATTGAGGAAACAAAATAAGAGGACTGGATTGAGTGATGACTTTTGGGCAAATTCACAAAACAAGCTGGGAATAGAGCCAAATCCTGTGACATTCATACTAGTTTCATAGCAGCCAAATCACACTGGCTGCCAAAGCTACTCAAGTAAGCACGTCTTTCTCTACAAGCATCATCTTTTGTAAGAACTTCTACTGTAATAGTGAAATTTCTAATCTCAGGACACAAAACAGCATACTCTTCTATGTCATTTGCGAAATTTATTTTAGCAAGCTATTAGAATATCAGCCCAGGAAGATCTGTCAGACATGCTTTGATTTAGCTTTCCAACAGCCAACACATTTTTCCAAATCTCAAGCCTAAGAAGGAGAAGAAAGAAGAAGAAAAAATGTGGGAGAAAATCATTATTTCCTTTAAAATCATCTAGACAGCACAGTGTTGAAGGTAATATGCACAACTAGATTAATAGAAAGGAACATGTGTGACAAAATTTTGTTAAATATTACTTATTGTTCCTAGAATGTGTCATTTGGTCATCCTGAAACTCTTTTACATCCTATCTTCTCCAATTTGAAACTTGAACCTGAAAAGCTTCCTGTTTAGCTCTTGGTATTGTGTTTATATTTGATATGTGCATCCACATCTGCATCTGCATGCCCATGTGGACTGATGGCCACTTGGAGGCCTACTTTTTCAAATAGGTTCCCAGCTAAATGGATACATACACAAACTTGTTTTGTAACTCTATTTCTAGAAGAAGATCTAGGAGATCAGCTTCTTAGTTGCTCTAAATTTGGTCAAAAAAGGTTTACTGAACAGACACCAGGCATCCTTCCCATGTGCCCTGGACAGTACACAGACTCCAAATCATGTGATGCAGCCTTCACCATTGACACAGGGGCTGCATCTATTTCAGTAACCGTAGAAAATATTTGTCTTCCATAAACTGCATTAAGGAGGTAAATGCTTACCTTAATTATGAATGAAGTGTAACACCTGTGTGTCTGGGCAGAGGTACTTTTAAAGGGATGTACACTTAAGTGTGTCTTTGTTTGAATCTTCAACCTAACTGTTACTTATCTTTATTTATCAGCCAGCTACCTATGTTGCCTAGGTGTGCTGATGAGCTACTATGTCAAAAATAAAAAACCCTCTGATTATAATCCATATTGTTATTAATAAAAAACACATTTGACTGCAACAAAGCTCAGATCACATTAGTATGTAACTGTATAATAACAGATCTGCCAAGAGGTTTGCAGGATTGTAGACAGAACATGAATTAATTAATTAAGGAATTACATCCACAAGGTGAAAAGTCCCTAAAGATAAGAATGTCAAGAGCTATTTTAGGGAAAAAATCTAGGGTTTCTGCACCTGAATAATTTTATGCAAATCTTCAATGGCAATTCTTGTGTGCATGTGAATATGTTTCCCCTCTTGCATAAGTGCTCTCAGTTCTGGGGTCTCAGATTTTTTGTGACAGACCCTGAAAAACTCAGAGACTGTTCCTACATGATGCTCATTATCAAAGTAGCCTCATACACATCAATAGCAGACCAGCAGTCAATGTGCCTAGAAGTTACAGGAGAGGACCTTCCAGGTTGTGAAGACCAGGGTGAATGTTTGCTCAGGGAAAGAAGGACTGAATGTAGGACAAAAGAGTGTAGAACACAGAGCCCTTGGCCAATGTGTAGGAAATTCATCTTTCCCAACCTGTCATGATCCAAACTGGGCTGGGCAGGGAGGATCATGGCACTTCTGAGATTCCCTTGGGCTAAATTAAGGTGAAATGACACCAAAGGATTAAATGCTTTATTGATGGTAGAAACAGCCCGAACTTGGCAAGCATACTGGTAGGCAACATGGGTTCTAATTGAAATACTTAATAGAAGAAAGGAAAAAGGAAAAGCAACAGGGGGGAGGAGACAGAGAGAGTTACCACCACCCTTGGATCCCCTGATGACGATGAGAGATGATTGATGAGGTGATCCTCCGGTGGTGGGTGCGCACCTGGCTTCCTCAGAGTTGTGTCTTTTATAAGCCAGTCTCTGCCTCTCAATTGAATCATACAATTATAGAATCATTTAGGTTGGAAAAGACCTTTAAGATCATCCAGTCCAACCATTAACCTAAGACCACCAAGTCCACCACTAAACCAGTTAAGGGTAGAGTAGTAGTTTCATGTTTCCTAGCTTGGTGGCTGGATTATTTTTTAATGAAAGTAAAAACTAGGAATCATTAAGGTTGGAAAGGACCTCTAAGATCATCAATCCAACCATCAACCCAACACCACCATGCCCACTAAACCATGTCACAAAAAGCCATGTCCACACGTTTTTTGAACACTTCCAGGGATGGTGGCTCCACCACCTCTCTGGGCAGCCTGTTCCAATGCTTGACCACCCTTTCCATGAAGAAATTTTTCCTAATATCCAATCTAAACCTCCTCTGATGCAGCTTGAAGGCCATTACCTCTCGTCCTATCATGTGTTACTTGGGAGAAGAGACCAACACCCACCTCACTACAACCTCCTTTCAGGTAGTTGTAGAGAGTGATAAGGTCTCCCCTCAGCCTCCTCTTCTCTAGGCTAAACAACCCCAGTTCCCTCAGCCGCTCCTCATAAGACCTGTGCTCCAGACCCTTCACCAGCCTTGTTGCCCTTCTCTGGACATGCTCCAGCACCTCAATGTCTTTCTTGTAGTGAGGGGCCGAAAACTGGACACAGTATTCCAGGTGCGGCCTCACCAGCACCGAGTACAGGGGGACAATCACCTCCCTGCTCCTGCTGGCCACACTATTCCTGATACAAGCCAGGATGCTGTTGGCCTTCTTGGCCACCTGGGCACACTGCTGGCTCATGTTCAGCCGGTTGTCGACTAACACCCCCAGGTCCTTTTTGGCCAGGCAGCTTCTCAGCCACTCTTCCCCAAGCCTGTAGCGTTGCATGGGGTTGTTGTGACTGAAGTGCAGGACCCGGCACTTGGCCTTGTTAAACCTCATACAGTTGGCCTCAGCCCATTGGTCCAGCCTGAGCAATGCATCAAGTCCATCCCCTCAATGACTTTTATGGCTCTTGTTTCAGAAAGTTCTCAATCTTTTGCACAAGCATCATTGTGGGCGCTGGTTGCGAGGGGTCTTTTGGGTGGTCGTGAGCCCCGTCCTCAAATGGACTTTGTATGACCTCTGGCCGTATATGGTGAGTTGTGAGGCACATCAGAAATACAGAGCTGTGCATCATCCAATACGCCTCCCCACACTCTGTGCCAACCGACTTCTCACTTGTGGTTTGGTGTCACCATGCAGATCTTAACTTGTTTTGCTGCAATGTTTGAGACACCAACCAACCACCACAATGTCTGAGACGTCAACCAACATTAACTCTTTCAGTCTCTCACATGAGCTCTGCTTAAAGACCCCTTTAAGTCACTAGAGCAGTTTACATAAAAAAATCTAACCCAAGCTCACAGAGAATAAGACCTACCAGACTGTGGTTTTCTGGACTTGTGCAATAATCAGATACCATATTTTGATGTCAATTTGACACAGGTTGTTCCAGTTCTGTGTGAAGCTTTCCATTCTTCAGTTGTGCCAGTGTGAGAAAAAGAGATTCAAAACCATTTCTTTAGTACATGGGTATCCTCTCTTCCTATAAGTTATTTTGAAATATGCTGTTTGTACTCTTCACATGATTAAATGCTTGGCTTAAGACACCTGAAATATACTGTAGTCTGCATGTGCACACGCATGCACACTCACACACACTAATCTCATGTAATACATATACAAACATTCTCATTATTGTTTATATCTATTTTTAATAGCTTTCATTGTGTTATTAGGAAAAATCTGTATGTGTACTGGCAGTTGTGTGCTTAGTGTATTTATTTTATAAATGCTTCTCTTTTCTTTATTTATTTTGATTTTTAGAAGAAAAATAGATTTCTTTTAATTCGATGACCTCCCTATTATATTCAACATGCATCTTTCCACTCTTTTTTTCAGAGTAGGTAATACCTTTTAGCCACCAAATTAGAATAATTCCACATTCTAGTCTATTTTAAGTGACATTAATAGTGATCTATGGTTTGTTTTAGATAATGAGCAGGTTGAGAGGAACATTTTAAGAGGAATTTATACCATTTGTAAAGCATGCAAGGAAACAAACAAAGAAATAAAACAGAACAAAAGATAAACAGGAACAATTTCCTGTTTTCACTAATTTCGGGCAGGCTGAAATATTTTATGCTTTTGTGCGTATTTCAGTGAAGGCTTCTGCTTGTTTAGGAAATAACTTTCTCTTGATCCTGAGATGGAAGAAGTAAGACAACAGAGACATGTTGCTTAAACATAGTAGATGAAAGAAGAAATAGTAGTGACCAAGCGTTGCAATAGTAGAAAGCAGAAAAAAATAAATAATTGCAATTCTTACAGGCATCTCTTGAAGATCGGGGACATTAAAACATTTGCCTGTCTTATGCACCTTCTGTATAAGATGTTTTTGGAGTACTGCTGCTATTGAAAGTTGTTTTCTATTTGGACATTTGCAGCAAACCCAGGTCTGAACCAGGGAGCACCGCTGTGTGACGTGCCGTGAACCACTGAGGGAACACCTCCCTTGGCGTGTGCTCAGTGATCTGGGACCTGTGATCAAACCCAAGCAAAATGGTTCTATTAACAGAAAATTACTATTGATTATGGTCTATATTTTCACACATTTTTAATGGAAGTTCCTGCTGTCATCCAAGCACACTTTTTTCGCCCCAAATAGTGGAAACCCAGTCTTGGGCTTATGGCCAGGGGTGGGCTGTGAACACAATATCTCCCTGTATCCCAGCCTACCTAGTTCCCTGCAGTCCTTTGCCCCAGCTGTACCTAATTCCTTCAGTAAGTTCTGGCATTTTTCCCATTGTTGAGGGTGAGACAATCCACTCTAAGTGTCAGCTATGCAGGTCAGATACCAAAAGGTAAATATTAAAATCCAAGTCAACAGCCACAGTCGGAAAGTTTAGGAGGCATTCCACAGACAAAATACATGGGTACAAAAGAACCCAGGCAGGTCATTTTCAATGATCTGAGTAGCCAGCACTGTAAAATGAGAGCATGAATTTCTGCAGACAGTCACCCAGGCACATTTTGTTCACTAGATTGTCATATCTAAATCCGAATCAGCTCCGTACACGAAAGTGAGCTGTGCTGCTTCCTAACGCTAATTGTAAATGGACGTATTATGGAGCCAGGGAAGTCATTACGATGGCTCTTTGTCTAAGTCATCAGGCATCCTGTAAAACACGCCATGCTTATGACGGTAAGTGTTGTATGGCTGTAAGAGCTGTATAATATGCCTGTGTCTCTGGAGAGGCACCTGCTGACTGTTCATATTACAGCTTGTAAAAAAGCTATGCAAACAGCTTAGCTACAAAATCTTCCTTTTATGTTTAATGAAACCAATTTGAGCTTCGGTTTGTGACCCTGCAAGTAATAGTTAAAGAGGCTGTCCTTTTAAGGACATATGCAAGAAAAATAAATCCTTTGCCCAATGCATAATTGGTTCAAGGACAGAAAATTTTAGGCCCATGCTACTCTTAAAAAGTCATGCTGTATTTAGATGTAAACCACCTCTTGGTGCTTTGAGGCCCAGACCAAACCCTAGAGAACAGAACTACTACTCCAAGTGTGCATGTAAGGAGAAAAGGCAGTGCAGTAAGCCAAGGATATGTATCTCCTGGCATACCATCGTCAGTAGCGGTTCCAGCCTCCTGCACAACGGGCTTGCCTTTTGGCCCTGTGGTAATTAAGTGGCTGCTCCGTACCTCCCATCCTATGCCTTCTGTTGTGTGGCACAAAGAAAGGGTTGCTTTAGCTTGGATCTCTGCTTTGCAAGTATGCTGCTGGTGCTTCCCCTGTTCTTGCCCACCTTGGTGTCTGGGGGTCATGGCAGGATTCAGACCTAAGAGAGCCAACACTTTTTGTGTGCAGCAAACGTGTTTTAGGACAAGCGGTTAGTGTCCTTGATTTCTGTATTTCATGCAGAGGTGCTTGAGGACACATATAAATATCTGCAAGGAGCGTTTATGGGATGCATAAAGCTCTGTCCCTGGCTTTCATGCTCACTCATCCTTAACCCCTCTAGAATTAAGAGATATACATAATAAATGATTCATTATGAGCAATTATCTCTGGAGATTTTTTTTAATCTTATCAAAGCATAGACTGTGTCAATCATATGCAAAGTCTCAAATGGAATTACTTTTCATAATCATCCACTCTTAAGTTTGTATCTCATTTTTACCATGTCATTTTAAAAGGAGATATGATTCTCAGGGCCTCTTTTGGAAACTGAGAGAAAGAAATAATGTATTTTTAAATCCATCTTCAGGACTCAGAGCCATCAGCTGAACAGCCTCTGGAGTCTTAGGATTTCCAATAAACTTTCATCAACAGAAAATCAATCACTTCAGGGAAAGGTATCTGTATCCCAGTGGTTGCATACAAACAGGAGAGAGGTAACACGTATTAAATTAGATGCCTTATCATGTGGCACAGTAAGAATAGTGCTAATCTACATAACCTATTGCAACAATAGCCTGTGACACAGTGAAGTGCACTGTTAAGTTTAATAAATAATAATATTTCTGAATGTACAACAGATTACTGGAGAGCCTTTGAGAAAAAGTAAGTAAAAAAATAAGTCAAACTTTTGAGGCTAAAAATGGAAAAGACATCCAATAATTATCAAGGTTCATGGAAACTGACTTGAAAGTTTCCATTGTGAATTCCTAATATGCATATAGGGACCCTACTATTGAAACCTTGATGAAAAGTAGATAAAAAGGATTTTCTAAAACAACATTAGGGACTAAGTATGCAGCCTGAATTGTGCGGCTTCCGTTAAAGGTAATGGGTCTTTCAATGTGTATTTCTTGCATTGAAAATGTGTCCTTGATAGCTTCATTTAATCTCACCAAAAGAAATTTCATACTTCAGACAGAAACGTGCGAAGTATTATGCTCTACAGAAACAAATGGGAACAGCCTTAATTTTGTTAACCTTCTAAGTATGTAACATTAATGGGAGCACAGCCCCCCAGACAGTATTGCCTGGCCTGGGAGCTGCCTCCTTGCTGAGCCACATGCCCATGTTTCCTTACCCTGCCACGGGGTGATAACACAGCACCGTGGCCCAGGAAATACTCTTGGACCTTTAGTTAGAGGCAAGAAGGAAAGGAATGATTGTACTTGACCTGGATGGCTGATGCTGGGTATTGTACTTGGCCAGTTTCTCTGCAAGATCAGCCCCACTCTAGTCAGCAAGTGGGCTGGTGACTCTGAAAGAAGGAGGGAAAGGCCCCAGTGGGAATTTGTAAAGGAGGAACCTTGTAAGGTCTAAAAGCACCCTGGGGCCTCTTTAGGATGATGAGGAGGCCTGGGAGACTGTGCAGACTGCCAGTGAGTCACCAGCTGAAGGCTTGTTTCCATTCAAGCCAGCAACTTCTAACCATTCTTTTTCTTTAAACAAGAAGCATAGAAGGCAGATACATTGGAAGCTAAAGCAAAGACTTGCAGCCTCTTCCGGTGATCGAGCTGGAGTTTTCCTTTTGCACTGTGCAGGTGTGGTGAACAGTAGCGCAACAGACACATTCAAGGCTGGTGCAGCATTTTCACAGGCATGGAGCAGATCCAGGGACAGGGTCTGTTGAAGGGTAAATTGTACTGAAGGACAACTCCCTTGAGTCTCTGCAAAAAAGAAACATTTTTCTCCTACAAAATTCAGATACCATTGATGGCTTAATATATATTTCTGCTCAACCTATAAGCTTATTATCATGATTGAAACCCCCTCTACTGATTTGGCAGAACTTTGAAACAAATGTGTTGAAGACTTTATTCCTGTGTAAAACTGTATGTACTCCATGTACATTCATAGAGCAGTGTTTACAGCCAGGTCTTACCTACATCAAGACCTTCATTCACAAGAACATGCAATGAAAACATTTGTCTTTTTTTTAGCTTTATGTCTTTCTGGTGCCAGAACTCATAAAAATGGTACAAATAATTTTTTTTTTTTTTTTATAAGCAAAAAGACCTCATTTTCTCTTTGTGTCCACTCGCCCTGTAGTAAAGCACTGTTTGAGGCATTCCTGTTCATATGGTCAAAAACTAAAATGCAAAACCAAAATGGGCCTGCAAAAGGTCACCAAATCTGGAAAATTTTAGTTCAAAAATGTGTTTCCTTAGAAATTTATGAGTGGATCAAAACAAGGTGTCAGAATGACAATACATGTGGGCTATTAACTTTCAGTATAGTAATGGTATTCTAGTTAGAATTATATCTCATTTTTCAGTATTTCATTTAAGCCTTGGCACTTTAAATAATTAAATCATAAAATGAAGAAACTAAGGTGGATGTAATTTAGACCTATATTTAAAAAAAAAATCATTTCTTTTATACCTCATGAGTATGTCAGTGAGCAATCAGATAGCACAGCTCGGTCTGTTCTCAGTGCACACAGTATGTTCATACATGGAATGAGAGCAACATCGAACTCTGTGTCTTTTTAACAGATGTGGTCTGGAGCCAAGATCCTGAGTAATGCAGGTGCAACTGGAATATCCAATGATGATTTGGCCACATGTATACAAATTGCCAGAACCTAGTATTGGCAAGAGGAAAGGAAAGGTCCCACCTGCATTTTGTATGTGACAGGTGCAACTGAGTCTGTTGACTCACAGTAGCAAATGTAGCATCACTATAAACTCTGCCATGTTCTTTGTTAAGAGTCTTCATGCTGTGCTTGCAGGGGAGGGTGCGATGCACAGATTTTTGCCATTTTTGTTTGTACTAAATGCCTTAAATTTTCTTCCAGCAAAGGCAGAATGCAAGGGGGTGGGATGTGGAAGATTGCAGCAAGGCTTTAGTTCCCAAAGTCCTGCATGTGGATACATGTTCTTAGGTCCTGAAATGACTAACTTCCATTTCTATACATGTGGGACCATTTTCAGGAATCACAGCCTGGAAATGCTAGGAATCAGTGTTTCAACGGGGCCTTTTGGATTCCTTCGTAAGGACAGCATATAACTAACTGTAGTTGGTGGTCAGATAAGTGGAGCATGAAACATGAATGAAATGGAGTGGTATTAAAAAGCCACTGCCTTGACAAGTGTTCATTAAAGGTCAGACTGTGTAGGGAAGCCTCTAACTTATGGACCATGTAGAAGTGACTCTGCCTGCCATCACAAGAGTGAAGTGAGAGAGGTCCTCATAAGTCCTTCTTGAAGAGTAGTACTTTCATATCATAGAGAAGAGGCATCCCACAGCCCTGTCACTTTTCCACTTTTTCCAGTAGCACTGGCAGGGTATGGAGAAAGAGAAAGACCCATTTCAAGGAAAGTCATATACTTCACAGAGCCTGGGTGGCTCCACATCATTCTCCATAGAGACTATTGCCTCAGACTTGTATGCTAACTTGCTGTGTCCTAATTATGTTATTATTATTATTAATCTTGAAATTCTGGTCTCACCTCTGGTGGGTTGTTATATTTCGACCTGTGAATTGCCCATTCAGTTCTAGTTTTCTGTGTGATAAGGCTGTCGAACAGTTGCCAAATTTCATACCAGAGGTGTCTGAACTGTAGTGGTAGATTAAATAATCCCCGCAAACCACATTGCTATAAAGGCTTCTAAAGCATATTAGGACCTTCTAGGGATGAAAAGCAATTGTAAACTGCAGTTATGATTATCATCCAGCACTTAGGTGTTATTGTAACAGAATGAATAAAAAAGAAAGCTATATAATGGCAACTGACATGATTATGTGATGTGTTGGTCTTTGGTAACAAACACAGCTTCTTTTTCATGTGTGAAGGTACAGAAACAGTGTCTGAATCAAGATTTAGTCAAATTTCATTGTCATCCTCTAGAGGTACTAGTTTGTATTTCTTATTTACATTTAACATTAATAAGGACCCAGAAGCAGAACAAGTGAACAAGTAGTATCCCACAAGATATTCTGGAGGTTCAAATTGTGCTTTTTTTTCCTCAATTAAATGAAAATCTCAGACTAGAAATTGTGATCTATTTTATTCTGAAGCTCTGAATAGCTTTATTTTAATAATGCTGAAGCAGAATATTGTATTAAATGAAAAGTCTTAAGAATAATATGTAAATAATATGAAACCTTATAAATTAAAGGTAATAACAAAATGAAATTAAATGCTTCCAACTTTTCAAAACACAAGGTTTCAGTATGACTGAATCAAAGCAAAAAGTGGAACATGATTCAATTTGATACTTTTCTCTCAGTTTTGGAATGAAAATTGGCATGTGGCTATTTTAATTCAACATTTCCCAATGTTAAACAGTTCTCTTGAAAATGCTTTTGGCCATATATTCTTTGTTAAGAAAACACATACATTAGAATAAGTCTTTGCTTGGTTTCTTCACTCTAAGTAACAGTGAATGTTTGACTCTGCGTGGTAGTGACTGCAAAGCATTACCGTTGGCAGGTCTTCCTTACAGTGGTGGAGACACCTCTCAGTTAAATTCCTGCAGGCTATGGGCCAGTATCAGGCTTAGTTGCAGGTCTAAAGGGTTGTAGGAACCAAGCCCTTTTCTCATCCTTAGGTCTTTTCTTCATACAAAGTTAGTGCTATGCAAAGCTAGAGTATGAAATTACAACATGGTGGTGTCCACAACTCTATCTACACTAAGGAAGAAGAAGGAAATGGTTGTGTGGTCTTGTCTGGTCATAAGTTTTGGAAACACAAGTACCACACTGAGTGGTAGTAGCAGAATGTGGATACAGAATAACGAGTAAGAGTACAGATGCATTTTCTTACCAGTAAATCCAGCCTTAAGCTAGGTACTCCAAACTACCTCCTTGTGTAGACATTTTTATGAGCAGTAAGAGAGGTAGCTTACTTAGAAATGTGCTTTCTAAGCTGTTTGGCTCTCAAAGCTATTTTCAAAGCTTAATGTCTTTGACGATGGGTCGAGGTACTTTATTCATATTTGTGGCATTAATAAACTTCTCACAGAGAGCAATTGTGGAACAGCATGTGTTCAAACCCGTACTAACTTCCTAACTTGTGCAGCCTGCTCTTTAGACCCAATTCCCTCAGCTCAGGGTTGACATAGGGCCACTGGCAATATTATCTTGCAGCTACATGTACCCTAATGGTTTACATGCCATCCCTCTGCCAATCTCAAGACAGACTAGCATCAAGCAGCTGCCACCAGCAGCTGTGGGCATTCAGCACCTCTGAAAATTAGCTGCAGGGTATCTTAAGTCTGGTATTCCAAAAGTGGTGAATCATAAATTAGAAGCTGCAGTTGAAAACATAGCTGTAGTTCTTGAATTTTTCATAAGAACTACTACAATTAAAGCCTTATAGTAGACAAAAATAAGAGGGAAAAATCAAAAGACTTGCTGTACCCACTTGAAAAAGGAGAATTCATATGAATGATACTCACTCTAATTGTTTCAAGTAACGTCTTAAAAGTAATGTTGATAATTTTGAAATAGTAAATAAGATTAGTAAATTACCAGTTAAATGAAGCCACAGTGCAAGGTCAACAGCTAGTGTGGCATCACACTAAACAGCAAAATGAACAAATTTGTTGGTTAAAAGTTTCGTAAACCTACTGGGGGTTTAGCAAGAAAAGCTGAACATCAGTGGTAGTTAAATTGGGATGGAAATGTCTGGGGAAAAAAAAATGCAGAAAACTAAGAACTGAAATGCCTCATTTACCCAATTTCACCTTACAGTTTCTTATCCAAGATCCTACATGCTTATTACGTATTTTGCAGCAAAGATATCTGATTCTACTCAATAACACACTTCAAACAGATAGCAAGACATAGCCCCCTTTTCTAAATTGGTATTGGTACTTAATTTGGTGTCAGATATCATCAAGAGCATTGCTAGAGTCATATCACATATCACAAACTATGCCATGCAAGCTGTGAAACAGCTCCAGGTCTAGGAACCCCCCTTTCCTCCAATCAAGCTTTGTAAATAAGAAGTACTTAAGCAGACAGAGCCAGTGGGACAACATCCAAATCAGTTCATGTCACTGAGCTGTCTTAAAGATCCCTGATTTTTCTTCTAAAAATTTGGATGTGTCCACATTTGTGGCTTACTTTGGACTGGCTTTGGAGTTAATCTCCTCATTCTCCACACTTAGTAAGCTTTCACATCATGGACTAGTCTCAGAGTGTGCAAAGTGGATTTCTTTTGAATGAAACTAAACCAGGAGGCATGCTCCAGTCATGCTTCAAAGGCAGTGGGCTCAGTGCATGGGGCCAGACTAGAACTAGTTGAAGTAAAATCTCTCTGAAGTGCAGCTAGTGCAGATATCAGTTCCTAAGCACCAGCTGTTTCTGTCTACAAACCTTCTTTTACTGGCCTGTATGACTTGATAATGTAGACATAGCTTGTCTGTCCATGTGCATTGCTGGCTGGAGATTGCCTGTGAGCCAGGCTGCCTATAATTCCTACACTGCCTGGCTGCATGCAGCATCAAGACCCTTCTAAGACTTGTTTGCTTCTGCAGGGTTTGCAGAGGACAAAATGAGCTTTGCAATAGCCTTCCCTTGAGCCCACTTTGGATACAAGGCAAGCTGGGGTTCGAAAGGCAGTAGACTTAGAACTGGGAGTCTTTGTTCTGGCTCCATGTGGACTTACACCAAGTTTGTAGGACCTACGTGTTTCCCTTGTCCACTGGAGCGAAGCAAAGGAATAAGAGTGATTGCTGGTTGGCTGGTGCATATCCCAAAAGAGATGCAAAATATAATACAGCTGTTCCTCATCTGTGTCTTTCAGAGGATACACAGCACCACAGGTTTCGGGGTGGAAGGACTTTTTGGGAACGAATCATAGAATGATTTGGGTTGGAAGGGACCTTCCTGGAGTTATTCTTCCTGCTCTTCTCATTCCCAAGCCCAGTTTTTTTCTTTTCCATCTTCTTCTTGGAAAGAGTGTTTTGCATTGACTCATAGGTTGTTGTTGTCCCAGAAATGCTGGAGCGCTCTATTTTCTTTTAATAAAAAATTCAATGCCTGTAGCAAACCTCACCAGTTCTAAAAGATATCCATATGGTATTCTAAAAAAATCCATATGGTGTTCCTATATCAGAACCAGCATGTTGGAATCCACAGAAGGCATCTACCCAGTGGCTTAAGAATGCAGCAAGTCCTCAGTAAACAAACAAATAATGCAATTGGCTGTGTAGTCCTACAGAGGGAAATGCTGGTGATTCCTCCTCTCTGGGCTTTGTCTGAAGGCAGAGGAAGGTACTTCTCATGCCTGTCACCGGGAAGAAGTTGCTTCACAGTTCACACTGGTGCTGGGAGTGTGCAATGTCTCTGTAGGTACCTGACTAGTGGAGATGATTATTGTGGTGACTGTGTGCAGACTCAGTGCATCTGCTGAACTTCCTTGGACGTGCTCTATTCATTTTGTGATTGCTACTAGCAAAGAGATTTCTGGAGAGGTGTTTTTCATAGGCTCTTATTGCAGCTATTGCCTACGAGCAGCGGCTGGCCAGTGCAAAAGTTGTGTGCTTGATGGGAAGTGCCTTCCAGGAACTGACTGTTGGGCTTTTTCTGTCCTTACAGCCCATACACCAGCAGTACACATCTAAAACATGGTGGTGGTCTCTTCCTGGTGTCTGAGAATTCTGAGGAATGTGAATTCCTGATCTATTTTGCTTACTTTATTTCTTTTAGAACATTAACTCTTGGTTTCCTTGGGTTTTTCTTTTGTAAGATGGTCGCATTAACAGACTGCACCTCCTCCTAGCAGCCCATGAATGTTAATATTTTAATGTTTATTTTCATATCTCACTCGACTGTCAAAAAAGTAGTATTTAGCAGTACACTTCATTTAGTGCAATGTATTAAAGTAGTACTATCTCAGAATAAATACATTATGCCTCTCATGCATGATATGAAACTTAGAAAGGAACCAGATGCTAAAAAGAAAGGAAAGAAATGAAAGAAAAAAAAAAGAGAAGAAACAAATAGCCATGGACACCCAGAAGCCAGATTGATGCAAATTGATGTAAGCGTCATTGGAGCAAAAGGGAAAGAAAATCAGTTTGCATAAATAATACTCCTTGTCCTTGCATGTTGATATTGTTTAGATGAGTGTTTATGGGACTGGATGGTGGTGTCTTTAATTTCTTTGGAGAGGGAAGGTTGTGCACACACTGAAGAAAAAGAGAAGATAAAAAAATAAAACAGCCTTAATGGAGTATCAGGGTCTCTGCTAGTACTCTCTCAGCCCAAGGAAACTGTAAGCAAATGTATCAGAACAAATGCACAGTGTTTGCAAGCTTTCTTTCTCCATTTCTCGCAGAATTAGAGAACAGTGGGTTAGGAAGGATCTCAAAAGGTCAGACTGAGAAATCTGCTCCCAAAAATATTTGGTGGTTCCTTCAGTGGAGAATTAAAAATAAAGGAATAGATTAAAAGCAAAACTGCTCATTAATTATGTGGACATAATTAAACATTCCTCACACTTGTAAGTCTTCTGTGTGCTTGGCACTGATACCCCAGGATGGGATGTATTGGAGTCCTGACCACTGCAGATCAGTGCTTGACCCTTTTTTTTTTTGCAGAGGGAGGTAGCTCAGTAAAGAAAGAAGCACCGATGTGGACAATTAGTGGACAACCTAGTTCACTGTGTTTATCTGATTTAGTTCCTTTCAAGAGAGTACAGTGCAACATTTACTGCTACATGGCATGCAGAAATTCCTTTTGCTTTCTGCCATCATAAATAAAATTAAATATTCTTTCTAAGGCTTTTTGATATTGTAGCAGAAAATGATGTGGTACTAATATTATCCTCCTGTAATCAGTTTGATTTACATTGAGGAGATGAGCAGTATGTATGAACAGGTGGGGCAAGCTGTAAATCCTCTTCAAGCTAATAATTTTTTTTTCAAATTTCTTATAAGGAACCTTTACCGATAACATTTTTCCTTAGAAGATCACTGATGGCAAAACCATGACACTATACTTATACATTTACTATTGTGTTATTTTGGAATTCACAATAAGTGGGACTCTCAAAAGCACTCCGTATTGACCTCCTTCAAATCCTATTGGCATTACATGGCTGCAAAGACAAGCCACTTTGGAAAAAATCCACCTCAGAATCACTTAAGCTGTATTTCCACATGACAGTAAATCTAATTTTAAGGCACGCTGTAGAGAATCAAAATGCCATGGCCACAGGACATAAAGCACTGAACCTGTACAGTGTCTCCCTGTCAGTCCAAGTTGTTCGAAAATATTAAAGGGGAACCTTTGTTCCAGTAGGTTTTGTATCAGAAAGGCACTGTTTGTCTGTTCATAGCTGGGAGAAAGCTGAAATGCAGCTCAAGATGTAAGCCCCATGTTGTTGGGTTGTTCGGGATAGCTGTAGAAACATGGCTGTTGCATTTAGTCCTGAGAATATGGACTCATAGCTGGGTGAGTATGTACTGTAGTGAACTGTAAGACCAACTGTGGAGCCCAACCTCTTTGCAACACGAACAAAGACGTTGTTTTCAACACAGTGTATCAACTTCACCTATTACTCTACCTGTCAAAAAAGGTAGGTCTTCGTAGGTTTGTCGCAGCGTCGTGTGCGTGAAGGAATGTCCTTTTGTGATTTCATTTTGGAGCAAAACTGAGAAGAATCACACTGTGAATCCAGTGCTGTGTTGCTGACTGTATCTTTAGAATTTAATCTACTTTACCGACTACAAAAGGATCATCTAGTGCAGTAGAGTCATGCCAACTGTCAAAAAATAACCTGAGTCGTCAGCGAGCTAGAGCGTGATCTGCTCCGTTTGTCAAATTTGTGAAGTTAGGGCACTTTCTCGCATTCCTTCTGCCTAGATCCATTGTAATAAATTTGGATTGCATGTCAATTACTGCAATTTATGACTACCCATCTCTCCATTCTGAATATGTATGTGATTTTAATTTAAGGCTTCCTTACTGTACAATATTTATTATCAGTTCTCTATTTTAACCAGCATTGAGATAACTGCTATTTTACACTCCTAATGTCTTCTCTTTTCAAGGTCATCAGTTTCGTGACATCGCTGAAAATGAAGTAGGACGTATGGTTCTGTTTAATCAAATTTCATGCTCTGTTGCCTCCTTCTTATGGCCTCTGTGCTAATTGATCAAGTTTTCAATTAAAGTCCTCCATCTTTGTTTTAATCTTTGTTAAGGTTTTTATTCCATTACATGGTTTCTTGAGATCTAAGTTGTTACAAGTGCAAACCATCTCTGCCTTTCCAACTGTCTAGTTACAATAGCTATATAGCTATATATAGCTATATAGCTATATAGTTCTTCTCATTTCCCCTTTCTTATTATTAAAACCCTCAGTGGACTAGCTTCATCTGTTGGATTTAGACTTAAAGTCCAAAATTCTGATTCATCCATCAAGGAGATATTAGTTTACCTCATGAATTGTCATGCCTAAAAATCTCTCTGTATCTCAGCACCTTCCAGCCATCTTGCTCAGCCACAATTAAGCAAATTGCTGTTCCTAAAGAAATATTGAAATGTCTCTCACTAATAAATGGGCCCATGTCAGGCGTGTGCAGAAAACACTGCCTTATGGAGAGGTTTTCCTAATGAGCAGTGATTCTGTTTTCATTCTTTTATTGTGTTTGTATAGATCAAGCAAATATTAATACAGCAAATATATATTGATGCACAGGGTTGATTACTCATTCTGTAGTTTATAACTCTATGTTTCAGCTCCTAAGTAGTACTATATCAAATACATTTTGAAATCCACTAACATGTTCATTTTTAAAAATCAAATAACCTTTTGAATCAAATGTTTTTTAAAAGGCCAAATAAAATGTGCTGACAGAATCCATATAAATACAATTTTTTAGGGAACTTTGTTCAGTTAGGGGCAGTTCTTCATTTTTTTAGAATGATGGTGGGCTTTTTACTTAAGTTCTGATAGTTTTAATTCTGACAAAAATATAGACCAGATTATTCTCTGGAAAAAATTGCAATGACTGTCAGCAGTCTTAAAAGGTTTACAGTTTAGAGTCTTTGCAATATGAAAAATCTCACTTTATGATAATCTTCAAATAAAGCATGAAAGCCTATAAAACATTTTCCATTTCCCTGTTTAAGATGCAAAATCAGGTTTGCTTTCCAACCTTGTCTATCTGAATGTTTACACAGAGCCAATGTGTTGATAAGAGTGACTGTAGCTGACCAATTCCACAGTGGCTGTGCTAGTACATTTTTTTGTATGCTGTTTTAGTATGAAGTCCTGTAGTTCTCAAACTCTTCTCCCAACATTGTGCTGAAGAGCAATGCTACAAAGCTCTGTGCTTGAAAATCTCTATATCATTTCATGCTGAATATTTAGTCAGTCACCAGGAGGAAACCTGATGTGTCGGGGGTGCTTGAGCCTTGGGACTCAGGTAACACGAAGTGAGATCCTGCTTCCATTGCAGGCGATGCCAAAATTCCCACTGATTTCAACACAGTCAAGATTTCATCCTTCCATCCAAGATGAAATAATTCATAGACGATGGCATCATCTATGGCATCAAACTCTGTCAGGGATCCATTGGGTTTCTTTGAGCAAGCCCACTGACCACAATAAACAACACAAGTACATATATCAGCACAAATACTTTTATTTGTAGAGGCCATCTTCAGACCTCTGTGGCATTTTTTGAGGGATGGTAAAATCCATCTAGCCTGTATCTGTTTTTTGACAGTAGTCAAGTACTGAATGCCTAGGGAAGACGTAATAGAAGGGCAAGCATACAATGGTGCTTCCCTGGCATATTCTCCCAGCTTCCAGCAATCCATGGTTTAACAAATTCCTTGGTTATAAATGTTATTTCTGGGTTTAACAGCCTTGGTGGTCTTACTTCCATGAATTGGCCCTGTTGCTTTTTGAACTGGTAAGAATTTACAGTATTTAGAATATCCTTGGGTAAGGAATTTCCCAGTTTAACTGTGCTGCTTGAAAAGGTGCCTTCTTTTGTTTGTTTTCAGCCTGTCACCTGATAATTTCATTTGTTGCCCCTACTTCTTGCACTATGAAAAATTTAAATAATAATTTCCTAATGATCTTCTCAATGTCATTGATGTTTCTCTTAATTTGTGTCACACCTACCCTTGGTTGTCTCTTTTCTCTGCGAAGGAGTCTTATCTAGTTGTTTCTACTTTGGACACTGTTCTTACTGTGTGATACCTTTACCTGTGTGTTTTCTCATCCTAATACAGCCTTTCTGACCAGAAAACCAGAACTGCAGGCAGTGTTCAGCTATGGGCACAGCATGGGTTTATACAAAGTCATAATTACATTTTCAGTCTGGTTCTCTGTTTCCTCCCTGATAATTCCTAGCATCCCACTTGTTTTTCTTGGGCCAGCTGATGTTTTCACAGAACGAGCTGCTGTAACTAGGAGTTCTCATTCCAGAGATGCTAGTTCGGAGCCCATCCTTGCACACATCAAGTTAAGTTGCGTCTCCTAGGTGCACCACTAGACATTTACCAACACTGCATTTCAGCTTTCATTTTATCCTCCACTATTGTGCCATCTTTCTGGATATCTTTACAGCATCCTTTAATTTCCACTCTTCTGAATCATTTAGCATTAACAAATTTGTCCTCTCACTCTTCCCTCTTTTTTTCTGGGACATTTTTGAATATGTTTATTAAACACCTTTTGAGAGGGAGCTTGTTGAAAGCTTCTTGAAAGTCCTTTCACTGTGCTGTGAAAAGTCTTTGAAAAGGCTTGTACTCTCCCATGTACAACGACTACAAGTGGAATCACCTCAAATGGGTGAACACTTTAGCTTGAATGTTTCTGTCCTTCACTTCTCCTCACAACAGTATAGGTCAATAATGCCCCTCTTATGCAAACTATTTTAGGGGCTTGGGGAGTAAAGAACATATAAGTGCTAGCTGTTAGTATTTCTTAATTTAGCTATTTCAATAACGTCTTATGTGGTGAATGCTTGAAGGAAGCCATAGGAAGAGCACAAGCTGTTCTTTAATTGTATCTGGCAGCCATAATAATTAATAATTGTAAAGCAAACGTTGTCTACATTTGAAGTATGCAGCTACTACAGTGAAAGAAGATTATAATGTCTCTGCTTTTAAAAATCCCTCAAAGCATTATTAAGCATATTCTGGAGTGTATTTTCTTATGCAAGTGGGCAATTCAAGAAGTGCAAAGATGAATACACTGCAGCACACATTTAAATCAGGATTAAAATAAATTCAAAGACAATTCAAATTATTAAAGTTAGTAAAGCAAATTCCCATATCCTTCCCATGGTTATTCAACACTGCTGAGCTTGCAAGAGAAAGATTAAAAAAGTCCATCCCCCACCCCAACAAGTAAAGAAGGCAACAATAAACCTTTTTTATTGAATGTTTGATTATTTTAAGAAAACCTGCTTGTTTTTTAAAATGTATGCTGTATTCTGTCTTGACACAGTGAGCCACAACATGTAATAAATTTTAAACCAATTTTGTCTGTGAATGCACACTATCGATTTAAATAGCATTTATTTGCATTAGATTGTTTTAAGAGGACAGTAGCTCAGCAAGTAGGAAACTTTGTGAGCCTCCACTTGCTATGTGCTGAATGCTGGACCACGTAAATGCTGGACTGGCTTTTCTCATTCCAGCCTGAGTAAAACAGAGTGCTCAGTTTTTTCTGAAGCAGATTTGGCACCAGCCTGATGGGGGAGTCATAACCTGGAGGGTGCTCCCCAACTCCCATTATGCACCAGATACAGAAGAGCCAGTGTGGGTTGTTTTCAGTCCTACCTTATTTCTTTACCCAGAGTTGCATGTGACCTGGAAGGTGCTCACTTCTACTATTCTGAGCCATCCACCCTACAAATCATAAACAAAGCTCTCCTTAAGTCTTCTTTGACAATCATTAACATCAATACCAGTTCTGCTGCAGACAGAGTTGGGACAAACTCATGTTTCCTTCTTGGTCTCACCCCTAACACTGCTATCACTCTGCATTCTATGTCATCTAGATCTTGTAGGCACTGTGCTCTGATCATGATCAACCAAAGTCTTAAGGAGAACACAGGGAATGAAAATGTATATTATACTGTATCACTAGTACATCCACAAAATAGGTGGGAAATTCAGTTGGCAAGGAGAGGAAGGAGAATAATGTGTGAAATGTCCAACTGCGTATCTCCTTTCCGGACATTATAGTCAATGTCAGTAAATTTTGGTCAACCCTTGAAAAATATTAATTCATCCAGATCTTGATATGATGGCTTCTTTTAGACTGCTTTAATTTTTTGTTTTCAATAGACACCTAATTTGCTGTGTGCCAGGTCATGTCTTCCAGACCATGTGCTGCATGTAACTACACAGTGGAGGCTGGAAGGCGGAAAGAGGCACAGGACTCCTTAAGCTGCTGCTTTCTGGGTGGAGAGGCTGGCAGTTCCTGCCTTGGGGAGCTCTGTTCAGTCTGGGGTAGTACACCAAGGCATTTTCCTCTGCTGCAGTGCTCCTCAATGTGTACAGATGGATTTACGTTTCACTAGAAAAGCAGAATTTATTTATTCCTTCCCCTTTTCATTGTGCATGCTTCTCTTACCACCTGAGTTTCCTATCTTCTTTGCAAGATAATGACAGAGAGATAGTCATTAACCTTTCAGTGCCCCTGTCATCTTTAAGGGTTTGGTTGACTGTGGCCAGAGTGCAATGCCTGCAAGTCTTAGATGACACAGAATGCAGAGGTCTCTGAGATCTAGCCCAGTTGTGACACCAAGTGCCATTCACACCGATGACTTTGTATGTGGGCAAGAACTCACATTTAAGGTTAATGCTCTCACATAACCTAGTAAACACATTTAACACAGGCTACCCTACCGTATCCATTTAAGGTGACTCTTTTAAGCCAATTTGTCACTAGTAAACTAACAGAAGAAACCGTGATTCTTAATAACAGCGGAATGATACACTTGTAATCTCTATTTCAGAAGCTGCTGTGGGAAACAGCCTCACAACTTGCTGTTTCTTCTGCAATCCAGTTGGCTTGTGCTAAGATGATGGTTGCTGTATTAAAACCCTAAAATTGCTGTTCTTAAATTTAGGTTTTATTGAATTTAGTAATTCTATTTTTAAAACAGCACTGCAGTTAATGATCCAAACAGATCAATATTTATAACCAGAGTTGTGCAAGCTAAATACATTAATAAGTAAAATAGATATACTTGTACTTTTGCTTAAAACTTAATTAATCTGATGTGAATTGTAGACATTTTTAATTGGAATGATCAGCTAAGGAAAATAAAGTGTTTCCTTCTCTCTGGAAAGAAAGAGAAATTCTGGTTATTTCCAAAGAATGGGTACCAGATTCTGATCTAATACTGTTTTTACACAAGTGAATTAAGCTCAATTCCTTCAAGTAATACCTTCATTTTAAAGAAGTGACAGAGCAAGATCATGCCTGTAGGGGACAGTATGAGTGAAGCTGGTCCTTCTGGTAAGGGTTGGCAAACTATTGGATGAAGGTACAATAATTTTGCTTCCAAAAGCAAGATATTGCGCTGTGCATGCCTAACCACTCGAAAGAGCTAATTAGCTGACACTCAAGCCCTTGATGGTTGTGAGTATTTTGGTTCTGAAGTTAGCCTAGTCACCCTGGCTCTGCATCCTTTGCATGGTGCTCTTCTGAGCCGTATGAAAACTACTCCAAATTGCCCTTGATGTGTTTGTGTAGTCACCCTCTCCATTAAGATATGTCAAGGTCTTCCATAGGCATGACAAAAGTGTCAGTAGACTTTGCAGTCTAAAATAAGTGGATATATTCCACATGCATTTCCTTCTTCATGTGTATGTGGAGATGTGTCTGCCCTTTTGGTTAGGTGGGCAAGAGTGAATTACTGTCACCTTTCTATCCCTTCTTTATTTTGGCTCCTGGAACAAATTTGTGTAATCCCTGGGCTGCTTTATTTAGGACAGTGATGACTGGATCACAGATGGATCCCTGGTTGTCCCAGACTGTCAGAACTCTCTCTGTACCTTGGGATGGGGGAAGAGAATTCAGGAACACACAATGTCAGGTCACCAATGCTGGCTTTATAGAGTCGGAAAATCTTCTATCGAGTGTAAAGTGTGCTAGGGAGGAAGATCTGGTCCCATAAATAGAATAAGAATACAATTTCTCTATTCTGTATAACCAGAATTACATAAGCCTACAGCTCATTCACTTTTGTGCCCAGGAAAAAAAGAAAAGTCCTGCTTTTTTCTCCACTTGAGTTGTTAGATCAAGAACCTGACACTAGTAGCTGCCACATTGTACTTGTCCATAGATACTAGCTGGTCAAGGTTGATATTTTTCTAAGTTGCAAGTACAGGTGTCTGTATGGAGAGGTTTCATTTCTTCCAAACTGCTTCACATACACTTTGGTCCATGTTAAGTTGGTTCCACACTAAAAAAAAAAAAAAAATTTCCATTGTCAACAGTAATTGCCAGCAAGAGATTCCCTCCTTCCTCACCTGTCCCCAAAATCGGTATTAAAAATGGTTGAACTGTTAATGAAGATGAGACAAACCCCTGACAACACTTCTGAGAATACATTTGTCAAGTAGAATTTTAGTCAAGCCCTTTCATAAAGGACCTAGCGGGTATGCAGACTCTTGCTGCTGTAACAAAAAAAACCCTATCCATGCTTGTCTCGCGTCTGCAGACCTATCAATACATTTTGCTATGCAAGAGGGAATACAGACCTGCCCCCCCCCCCCCATCTTGTTTTCCCGCAAGAATAAAGCATTGATAGTTTATTGTCAATTAAGTTTTAGATTTCACAGGCAGGAAAAATCTGTGATATTCTCAAATTCACCCTCATCCAACTCAAATTCATATCTGAAAAAGCCATGTCTGAGGTGCTGGTAGATGGCTAGACACTATAAGGCTTTTTTGCAGTTCTGAATGGTGCAGCTGGTGTTGTCAATTCAGTTTAGACAATTTTGAAATACCTGAGAATCCCTGGGGGAAGTTGTTTTGTGGTTCAGTAGGTTTGGCAGGGGTGGCAGTACTGCCCAGGTTGCCAAATTCCTTCCTTTTGCTTACTCATGGGGAAAGTAATGCCCATGTGTGAGGAGCAGCATTTGAATTTTCCCCTTACTGGCTAGATAAGCAATAGTTACAAACCAAAATCTGCAAAGAACTTCTCCTCTGTGTCGAGCTTTGACTCTAGGACTGTCAGCCCAATGCGTTCTGCTGTGTGGCTCGTCTCTGTTTCCCAGTTTGAACACAGGAGCCAAAAAGTCTGTTCTTGAAACCTTGCAGTTTTCAAGATTTTGTTTCCAGCTCTCATACACTCTTCAGAAAAGTCTGACTCTAGAGCTTCCCTGGCTCCGCTTTTAATTCTTTATTCCCATTGTATTTAAATCCAGAGAGGAACCTGTGACACCTGTGGATTTCAGTGTAACTCTGACTTAGATGGCAAATGGGACAAGGAGGGACGCCATCTCTGTGGTTGGTCCTTCAGTTACTATTTGTTTCTGGAAATGAGGAACAGATGCAAGAAATGAAGAGGTGTGCAAGGGCCAGTCTCCCTGTTTAGTGCAGATTTCTGTGGGAAGTTTGCGAAGACCTGCTGTGTACTGCTCTGTGCATGGCTGTCTATCTTCTGGGATTCTTCAGCTACCCAGTGACATGGGAATCTGACCCTGTTGCAAAAATTAGCTTCAGCAGTTAAGCTTTTGTGGTTTTGCTTAGGTTTCCAGCTTTCCTGGTTGCACAGTACCTGATCTTTGTGCAACCCAGTGCTGTATTATCCTCCCCAACCTACACTCTGACAGCATTTAAGAGGTGTGAATTTTCTCTGTTCATCTCTGTGGGATGTGTAATGCCCTACACCTAAAACTTAGGTTACTATTTTGCTCCTGCTCATTTCAGCTAATAGAGCCAGCTAATAAGATTCTTTTACTGTATGTTCCCAACATATGTTACATAGCCTGTGTTAGAGTCTCTGCATAATTGTTTGATGCACTAACAGGTAATGGAAGAGTGGGAGTGAAAGAAAGGGTTAGGAATTTCAGCCTATTTAACAAGCTGGTTTTGCCTTTGCCTGACAAAGGAGGTAGAAGGAGAGGCTGTATCACAACAGCTTCCTGAAGATCAAGCCACCTTCCTTGTTCTGGTTTGATTAGACTCATCCAACATTTCAGATTCTGGCTTCCAAAATTGATTTACCTATTTTTCATATGTGATTCTGCAGCACAGTGGTGGTAGAAAATAGATTGTGCTGAAATCATGAAGTTTACTCCATTTCACAGTAAAATGAAGACAGAGCAGGTGACTAATTAGAGAGCCTTTCTAAGAATATTTCTAGAACATGCCACAAATGTCACTGTTGCTCCTGACAGGGTCTTGTTGCAGAATTTAAGTCCAAAGACTCAGAGATACCACCTGCCTTTCCCATACTGTAAAAACCTCCAGGTTTGTGTTGCCTTATTAGATATTGGGCTTGACTTTGACTCCCTCACTTGTGGTAATCAATAGTACAATGATACAATAAAATAATAGTTACTGCTGCCCATGGGTGTTGTGTATGGGTGTACTCCTGTTGCTACAACCAAAATAAATCATAACAAACTCTGTGACTATCTGATCTAGTTATACTCAGCATTAATACTAACAACACTGCAGGACCCCACAGATTTTTACAAGTGAAGGAAGGCCCAGTTTGCTATTTCCACCACTCATCTTTTTTCTAGAGATACTCAACCCAAGAATCAATTGGATTTTAAGTGAGTTAGGTTCCAATGTCACCACAACAGCTACAGTAGAGTTTCCTGAGATGTGAAGATGCTTTCTTTCTGATTTGAACAGTTTCTTCTTGTATGCAAGGAATTCTCAGATGTCCAAACTGGGCAAAAGGGTTGGAGCATACAATTCTAGATAGACTAGAGAGCTGGGCAATCACCAGCCATATAGAATTTAACAAGAGGAAATGCTGGATTGTGCATCTGGGACAGGGTGATCCTGGTTATATATACAAACTGGGGGATGAGAGGCTGGACAGCAGCCCCGTGGAAAGAGATCTGGGGGTTCGGGTTGATGGCAAGTTGAATATGAGTCAACAGTATGCCCTGGCAGCCGAAATAGCCAACTGTGTCCTGGGGTGCATCAAGCACAGCATAGCTAGCTGGTCAAGGGAGGTGGTTGTCCCACTCTACACTGCACTGGTGTGGCCCCACCTTGAGTACTGTGTGCAGCTTTGGACACTTCAATATAAGAAGGACATCAAACTGTTAGAGTGTGTCTGGAGGAGAGTGACCAAGATGGTGAAAGGTTTTGAGTGCAAGAATTATGAGGAGCAGCTGAGATCACTTGTTTTTTTCAGCTTGGAGAAGAGAAAGCCAAGGGGTGACCTCATTGCAGTCTACAACTTCCTCATGGGGGACAGCAGAGGGGGAAGTGCTGATCTCCTCTCTCTGGTGACCGGTGATAGTACACAAGGAAATGAGATGAAACTGCATCAGGGGAAATTCAGACTGAACATTAGGAAAAGGTTCTTCACTGAGAGGGTGGTCAGTCACTGAAACAGGCTCCCCAGGGAAGTGGTCACGGTACCAAGCCTATCAGAGTTCAAGGAGCATCTGGATGACCCTCTTAGTCGTATAGTTTAGTTTTAAGTAGTCCTGCAAAGATCAGGGAGTTGGACTTGATGATCCTTATGGGTCCCTTCCAACTCGATATATTCTATGATTCTATGATCTACATCTACCAGGATTTTGTAACTTTCAGTCAGCATACAGAACTGAAATATGAAGACTTCAGAGATCACCTGATTCGGCTCCAGTTGAGTGGTAGCCTAAGTAAATAAAGTGATTTCACTCCAGGAGGTCTTAGGAGATTAATTTGATTTCATCACCATTGTAAGGATTTCTGGGGCCATGCACAGCCCATATTCTTTTTATGTCACCCCTGATCATAATATCTTTCCAGGAGAATGAGAAGAATTTGTATTTTATTGTATTACTTGTATCATGATTTGGGTGATTAGGAATGCAGAGCATGCCTTTGCTTTTGTCTGTTCTTGCTCGGAAATTCCCTTTGTAATCAGACGCTTACTCTCATTGACTGTAATGGAAGGAAAACAGCCCTTGACACACAAGAAAGGACTAATGAGAAAGGTCAGGTGAATGAATAGCTCTTTGGAGCAGAAGCTGGGTTTGAGAAACAGGATAAAGCAAGCTACAAAGCCAGGGCAAGGTGAGCATCCTGAGTGGGATTTGGCGTCAGCCTGGAGGCTGATGCTGCACTGTTTCACTGTTCCAGGCAATGCATGTTCGGTTGCACAAAGGAAACATGTCCGGCCAAATGATCCCGCTCTCTGTATAAAGGCCTTTAGAGTCAAAGGTCTGAGAGACTTTTATTTCATCCTAAAGGGAAGAACTCAAAGCAGGAACAACGTGGCTTCGTCTTCTGATTCCTGAGTTGTTTCCAGAGCCTAAAAAACAAGTGAACATTTTCTACCCAGACTGAGCATCCTCAGGGTAAGGAACTGACTGACTCAGCCATGTATCAACTTGCAATGTGTATATCCCTGCAATACAAGTCAGCAGACATTTGTTTTCTGTGCTATAAAAGACCAAGCAAACATATCATTATTATTACTATTATTTTTATTGTTTTGTATTTTAGGCTTGTATTGAGGGACTGTGAATTTTTTTTTTTTTTTTTTCAAAGAAGGAACTGGCAAAGAAGATTAAGTGATCTAATAATTTGTAATAATGAGTACTGCATTTGTGAGTAGTACAGAATGTTATATTCTGGCTTTTGGGACCATGCATGCATTTTATAGGGGAATAAATAAATAATCATTTGTGACTTCAAAATGTAACAGTCTTCAGAAGAGAAGGGGAGAGAAATGAATGTTGATTCAGAAGGGAACTACTGTTCCAATTTGCCATAATTTTAACAAGAAGAGATCTGTGGAGTGCTTACAGGAGAACAACGTGTAGTTAATACTTCAAGTTAAGTACTGGCTTGATTTTTTTTCTCTTTATTCTTGGATCCAATTATGAGCAATCTACAGAAATAATGAGAAATTATTGAAAGTTTTCCAAATTTCAGAGCTTTTTCAAGGTAATGAGAAGGAACCTTAGATTTTAATACCTTTATATCTTGCTTCAGTTTTGAAAACTGGATGAACTTCCCTATGCAGTTCACCTCTGAACTATCACTGTAAAATCTGATCTATTACTACAATTTATGGCCAACTGGATATTGATTTACTCACACCAAATAATAACATATGCTAAAAGCAGTCCCATAGGATCAGTGGAAAGACTTGGGCAGTAAAATGCAACTTAGATTTTCAAAGTCTGGCCTTACAGTAATAAAATGGGTTCATTTGAAAAGCTTTCCAGAGTTTGAGAATTATTGATATTCCCCATTTTGAGGAAAACCAGGTCAAAGTATTCAAAATGGAAATATGGTTGGAACTTTTGTTGGATATGAGGGCTTGCTATTTGCTTTGGATGTGAAAAGGGATTGTGTTTTACCTCCCTTACTGAAAAGCAGTAATTCACATGAATAGTCAGTGATACTGCTCACAAAGGGGAGTTGAATCCTCTTCTGGCCTTTATAACTATAGGTCATATTGTGCCCCTGGCTGTAAAACAGATATTCTTACTTCAGGAGGTACATTGCTGACCACTGATACAAAATTCAATGGCCAGTTGGTGTAGTAAGCTGTGTAAGGAGTGAGTGCAATTGTAGAAGTCTTCTAAAGGATTTTTGTGGCCTTTTCTAGGTGCAGAAGACCCAACTTGCCATGCAAGGAATTTCTGGACTTCTAGGATGAATCCCAGTCTAGATTCTTTGGCCTAAAAATTATTCCAAAGACTGACAGAAAATCATAGCATAGTCTACAAAAATTGTATTGTCACCTTCCTAGTTTACACTAAGATGACAATGTTTACACTAACAAGACAGACTTTCAGTGAAGTTAATAACACAGGTTGAGTAGCAAATCAGCACACAGCTGCAGCAAGTCTTCTTTTCCACCATGAAAGGACCAAATTATACTCGTATGTGGTAGAGAAGACATTCCCTAGGAAAGAGAGGTGTCAGGTGTAAAAGTGCTTGGAGCATGGACGTTGGCATAGGAAGGTCAGTTGTCAGTGTTGCAGCCACACTGCCTTGTCTGTGCTGCAGGCAGAGTTGTTGTGGGGTGGTGTGCCCTGACTGCACAGGGAGTGTAGTGCAGGACAATGCCTGAGGTTGCACCACCCCTCGATCACACTCTAGCTTCCAGGGTAAAAACATCTGGATATCTGAGTTGGGGGAGAACCAGTATGTCCTGCAAAGGATCCTCTCATGTGAAGAAGAATGAGTGCAAGGTGCACTCAAAGTACACCTGTCCTGCATTTGAGATCTAGACAAAATTGCTGTACATGACATTCTCTTTCTGAACACTTCCTGGCAGAGTGCTCTGAAGCAGATGTGCAGTCAGTATGCTCTAGAGAGGAAAGCCATCTGCAGGGGGGACATGGGCCAGTCTGCATTACTTGGCCGGGGATCCGTGGACCACTGTCTGAGGTGGGTACCTTTAGCAGTGTGGATGCAGACTTTGGCACTTCCACTGATGCTGCGTTGCAAGCATCTGGAAAGCGTGCTAGCAAAGGTTCTAAGTAGCACCATGGAAAACTACTCCAGTTTGGAGAAAAAATATTAACAACTGAGCAGAGACAAGGAGTTTCTACCACTGGTGGCTTTGTGTGGTTTATATTTAGTTGTTTAGCTAGTGCCTTGTTGTAAGGTTGATCTGTATTTTAAGAGGACATTGACATTTTGTGGTTAAAGATTCACTGCATGGTTGCACTTGCATATGTCCTTCCCTCTTCAGAATTCCTTAGGGATGTTTGTTTCCCACTTCTGAAGTGTTATGTGACCTTTTAAGAGAGAAGTGCTAGGCAGGAACTGGTGGATACAGCCTCCAGGTGATGTATTTATCATTTTAGGGTATAGATGGTGAGGGCAACTTTTGTTGAAAGTGCCAGATACAAGCCGTTGAACAAGAAGATAGCAGCGGCGCTTCCAGGGGGGGTAGGTATACAGAAAATAATTTTGTGGCACCCCATACACAGAACTGAGAGTCCTAGCCACTGGCTAATTTCAGAGTCCATGGCTCTTTCCAGGTGTCCAGAGCATGAGGGAGTCAGCGGAGATAGATAGCGCAAAGCACGAGACAAACGGCCAAATTCAGCACTTCTGTATACTCTCTTTGACTCAGAATAATTCCACTCACGCCAGGGGAAATATTCTTGTCAGTATTATTAGTAGCAATATTTGACTCAAACTTTGAAAGTAAGGTTAGTCTTTGACACAGTAAATATTCAGTTTTCTGTTTACCTTCTTCATGTTAATGTTTTAAAGTTTATGCTGTAGTAAATAATATAGTAGTACATTTTTATTAGATAGAGTAGACACTTTTACATTCAGTTATTAGCTGTTTAGACATTGGTAAATGGGCTATTCTCAGAGATGCTGATCTTTGGATATCCCTTTTCTCTCCAAATGCACATTCCAAACCAGAGAACATTTCCCTCCTTTAAATCTTTTTTTTTTCTTAAAAAACCCAAACTGAACAGCAGATTTTATTTGTGTCTGCAGTTTTTTAGTTTTGTTTTTGTTGGGAATGGTATACATGGATATTTTATTAACGTTCAGAAGCAGCGTTCTTTATGATTCCTTATGATTCCTTCCTTCCTCCCTCCCCTCAGAACAAGATATAGGAATTAGTGCAAAGTAGTATATAAGGAATTTTTTTAGTGGTTTATGTGATCAGTACAGAGCTAGCACAGAGCCTTCCAGAAACTCTTGGCAGGACCTTGAAATGATCATAACAGACGAGTGGCTGATTGCAGAGCTGAATCAATCTGTGATTACATTACAATATAAGGGCCAGTTTCTGCAACCCCTTATTCATGCAAGCAATCCTAATGGAGGCAAAGTTAAGAAGGAAAAGAAAGCTGAAATCATCGAATTCCTTTCAAGCATAAAAAACATCCTGAGGAGTGAAGGGGTTAATGCCTTGAAGACTGCCTTTTCCCCCCATTTTCCATCAGCTGTACACAATGTGAAATGAAGAGAATTAATTTAATAGTTACTAATGGCTTAAGCAAAAGTAACCTCTGTAAAGCCCAGTTCCAAAAAAACTGTAGGTATTGCTGACTCATTCTGCAATTCAGAGATGATATTTCTTCCAGTATTTCATTTAACTTTGAAAGACTAGTGAAAAGTTCCTTAACCTGGAGTGGCTTCTACAAACGGATAATTTGTGGCATACCCATCTGAAACTTTTACTTGAAAAAACAATGTATTCTGTTATTATATTTTGAATGCCATAAAATGTAATTGCAATTAACCCATGTTTCCATTGTTATCCCTAGCCCCGCTTGAAAATACAGAAACATGACATGATGTGTTCAAGAGACAGAAGAATACATGATAAAAATGTAGGCACAAGAAAACATAGTGGGTTGGATAACATGCCTCCAGCATTGCTTATTCCATGATTCCGAAAAGCATTTAAGAATCTGTGCTTGAATTTAAACTGTGTGTTTAATAAAGCCTGTCCCTATGCAAAGCATTAAGCTTATGCTCAACTTGAAAGCTGTGGTCAAGTTGTACCGATGTGAATAGAAAAGGTGCATCCAAACTGATCAGCATAAAGCAAATATGGGCTGATGAAAAGCCCACTGATACCCAAGGAGGTGTTTCGGATCCTTGTTTGGAGCATTTGCTAAAATGAGGTCATTCATTTGTTCATTCCACAGTGCTCTACTGTACCCCTAACATGGATGGGGCAGTGTTTAGGTGAGAGAAATACAGGGGATGCAGTCTCTGCCCTACCTGACCTTAGATTTTGCTCAGGGGTTGGAAAAAAATTTTGAAGTACATTTCAGAAAGGGAAGTATATGTCAGTTCCCCCCCTTTCTTGGTCCTATAGTATAGGGAGCCTTATTTCCCTCCAGGTTCTTTGCATTTCAGGAGACTGTCTCCAGGCACCCCTAACTGCTGCCACCAACAAGCTCTGCATGCGGAGTTAAGGGAGCAATTTCAAGAGCATCCTTGGGGCCCATGAAAGGTACTGAATAATCAGGAGATGGAAGGAAGGTGTAGGAAGAGCAAGTTACCTTAAAATTTCTACTTTTTTTTATCGATAGACTCTGCATATACAAGTATGGAAAGATTCCATTTCAGCTGTTAAGGATGTTATTTCAGTTATCCAGCACATAACTGAGTTGCCAGAAGTGCAAGGAACAGTACGGCGCTCAGTCTTTCCAATGCTCTTTCATTTTAGAAACAGGGGAGAAAAGATTCCTACTAGACACTGGTCCCAGGGTAGGAGGGGAATGTGTGTATTTAGGGATTTATACAATAAATGTACCTGAGACTGCCTGTGGTCTCCGTATTGGTCCTGCAAACTCTAAGATGGAAATGTTATAAAGCTTCCAGTCTGCTTTTCAAAGAGGCTTTAAACCAGACTTTTGAATATGCATATACTGACGCCTTGTTGCTGGGTATGGGGGGAACAACAGGAGATTCAGGGATGCAGAGCTATGGCATAGATGATGGTCTTTGGACCAGAGTACAAGGAGTTAAACAGCAGTGGCACATTTAAAGTAGTTTCACACTGGAATGTTGCAAATCCTCATGTTTCTCTCAAGGTCTTGCACACGGAGACAGATACTAGACGCACAGACTGATACAAAGCCGTGCAGCCTGGCTAGGGTTTGGCAGCCTTGGGACTGGGTTTACATACTATTTTGCATTTCTGTTCAAATAAGTTCTCCTAAAGCTTTAGGCATTCCTGAAAAGCTACAGTGAAAGCGACAGTGTATTTTCCATAGGCTCCGTGGCTCTATGGGAGACCCAACTATGCAGCCTGTCTAGTGTGGAGAGAACTCTGTCATGAGTGGGGAGAAAGGGAGAAAGCTCAGTTGGGAAAATGTCACGGAAATAGGCTGCCTCTTAGGCTTGTATAATTTTCTGTCATTGACCAGTGATAGGGGGACGTTCAAGCAAGGATGACTTAGTGCTGTGTTTGATCAAATGTAGTAATCTTGGCTCAGGAAATTTATTCAGATGTTAATAAAAATGGAAAACTGTGAAATAGTGGCATTTGCAGGATAGTAGGGAGGCTTTGTCTTCCTTCCTGCAATTTACCCTCCTTCATTGCTGAGGCCCAAATAACAATGTGGATAAATGACTATTATCACAGGACCTGGCTTTATATGCCTTGTGCAATGGTAGGAGGAAAATTAATACAGAAGCAGCAACCTGATGAAAGCCATTGTAACAACAGCCATTCTTTGTGAAATGCTGCATGCTAAACTGATTTTCACTAAATGTTTACAATCGTGTATCTCTGTGTCTATGTGAGAGACGTTCTTGTTTACCGTATGATTTCATCAGCTCCTACAGCTTGAAACACTACAAGGCACCCTGCGCTCTAACACGCAAAAGCTGATGGATTCTCAGTGTAGGGGAATTGTACAAGACCCCCCTAACAACCTCCCCCCCCAAAAAAAAATCCCCAAGCCCCTCAGGCTTCTAGGGTTCATGATGTTTCTTCTGTGATTTCTTCTCTGGAAAAAAAAAGATGTGCAGCTGAAAACTACACTGGAAAGAGAGAGGGGTGGGGGAAATATGCTCCTAAAATGTTTTGAAGGATAGAAATTACCTGCTTTTTGTGAGCTCTGTGCAATAAATTCAGTCTGGGCATTAGTTATCCAAATTACCTCTTCCTTTTATCTAACATAAAAAACACTGTCACGCTCTTAACTAATGTTTCATTTTTGTGTGTAGATGCAATATCGGATGCTTAATTAGGCCAATAATTATTCACACATTAGTGTGAACTTTTTGAAGTATAATGGTAACTTGTTAAATGTATAATTATTACCACTGATAATTAGCAACCTTTTTTTTTTATGTGCATCACTGATCCTGTAGAAGAAAATAATGTTTTCAGTACTGAATGGTAGAATTCAGTGGAATTCACACCTCCTCACACAACCTGAGTTAAGATCGAAAACTTGACCTTGCTCAGGTAGAAGTCCCAATGTATTGTAGTCTTGGATACTCAGTTGTACTCTACGTTTCTAAGAGGCTGCTATTTGAATTTCCTGCTAATTTCATGTCTTTCTGTTGTCTTTGCAACAGGAAAATTGCATCCTTTGTGTCATTGTTATGAAAACTTTTAAGCCTCCTTTGATGCAACTAATTCTCTGTGCAATCCTTGCTTTTTTTTTTTTTTTTTTTTCTTTGGAAATTCAAATAGCAAGCATTTGATTCCACAGCTGAAATTCTCTGTGAGGATGTCTGTTTTTAAAAATACAAGTCTGATGCATATTTTCCATTTCACTTTAGAAATTTGAATGACAAAATACTTTGGCAAACTTGAAGATAAAGTGCTCATTCGTGCTAAACACTTTGGAAATACTTCTCTAGCCTGACCTATTCTTTTTAGTACTGTGTGTGACTGTGTTGTATATAAATTTTTATGTGTGTGTGTCCATATATATAGGTAGGTATCCATCTAGATATGCTCCTTATATAAACAATTTATGTGCATACACATTCTTTAATATAACATTAAATACAGAACCATATGTTATACAATATTATGGCTTCACTATTATTCACTCGGAAGTTAAACATTTCAGAAGCTGAGGTACATCGTATAATCATAACTCTGGTCCTATGTATTTTATAGTCTTTAACTGGGTAATCACGCATTACTTGACAAATAATGCATCCATGTGCAGCTTTATCTGCATGCTTAGGAGTTAAAGCATTTTAAAAATAGACATTTCTCCACTGCCTCCCCCAGGAACTTAAACTTACGTTGTTCAAAGTCAGTGACAGCATTCTTAGTGACTTCCGTGCTGCAGGATGTGGAAATCCACTCCCTAAGCTAGTCCATCCTCTGTGCAAATGTAACTTGAATACGGTACTTCAAACCCTGAACTGTCAAACTTTCCCTTCATTGTTTCACAGGTATAGTAGCATTTGCATGAGTTTTATTCTGAACCATTTATTCTTTTTTTAATAAAAATTATTTATGAAAAACATAACATTTTCAGTACTGGAATGACTGATCAATTCCTTTCTGCTGCTAGAAAAGACTTCTATATGTACTTAGCTTTACACATAGTAAGGGGTCATAGTAAAAAAATTACTATCCAATTTTTAGAAGAAGTTTAAGTTTTTGATTAAGTTTTTGACATAAACTTTCCAAGGACAATTCTGATTTTTGTTTTTTAAAAAAAGCACAACTACAAATGGTTCCAAATAAAAATATTTTTATAGGACTGCTTCACCTTGGTCCTTAGTATAATTTGTAAATGAACGCTTTTACATACACCATTCTCTTCTCTGGATTTAACTTCCCATTCAGATTGTATTTTCATATTGTCTTCCATTTCGTCACGAGGACAATCTATCGCATATCAGTATTCAACTAGAAGTCCCAATGTTTGAAGCTACCTAGATTTGAGAAATAGTTTGGACTCTTAGAAAAACACCAATTATAAATTTTGGATCAAGTTTCAAATTTGGGTTGCTGATTTGAATGAAATGTAAAGGACTTTAGAGGTGGCATCTATAGTTCTTCCCTATCACCAAGTTACAAAGCAGATGAAAGGAAATAAACCAAAAGAGAATGATCAAGAAGAGCAATTAAAAGCTAAATCGTTCCCTGCTGTATTAGAGTGGCAATAACCTTTTGTTGCCTTGATTTACTGCTTTGTAAATTGGGAATATCATGGCTGTTTCTGATGTTTACTCAGCACTTAACAGATAATTAGGATTGTCTACATGCTAAGTATTTCAGCCATACGTGGTATTTTAATGGCAATACCCAGACCTGCATATCAAAGCAATGTAAGACCACAGTTTTTGCATACTTCATCTGGGACAAGAAAGGATGTTTTCTTCATTTTCCTATAACCCATTTCCTTTCCTCTGCTTGGACTGTATGAACTTAGAAGAGCTGGTACCTGGAGCCATAATGGGAGGTTTTGGGTGTAAAGATATGCTCACATAAAATTGCGTTCTTTCTGTAACAACTGGATATAGATCCCGAGGGTGAGTGAATTCAGTCTATTAGGAGGATTGTCAGTATCCCCAGTAAAGACTGGGATGGACAAGAAAGTTGTTGAGTCTGCTGTTCCTTTGATCTCCATTTGCATAGATTGTCTAATAAAACTAAAATAATGTTTCTAAATATAACAGGGCTGGAATACTAAATACTATATGTAACCACTGGACTGTATTTCCCTCTTTTTTTTTTTTTTGCATAAGGTTGATATATAGGGAAAGAGCTAGTAGAACCTCCTTTTAACTCCTTCAGCCTTGCCTGTTCTTTGGCCGACTGGGTCATGTGGAAGGCGTGGTGCCTTAGGAGATTATTGTCTATGCAGACTTGGCTGGAAGCATATAGCCGCATCACCATGCTGAGCTCAAGTTAATATATGCTGCCTCTTGGTAAACCTTGCTAATTTGGGTTCAGCACCATGCTAACTTTAATTAAATGGCTTCCAATTCAGAGCTGGCTCATATCTTGGTTTGTATCCCCATTCATGGGAAGAGTGAAATTTGTCTACCCACAGTGATATGATAAATCCCCATAGTTATCACTGAAGCTCTTTACTGAGTTGGTATAACTTGGCACTATGACTATAATGGCCTTACTTACTAGAATCAGTTTGAATGTTTTATTCGTATTTGCCATCAGATGTTCAGGGAGTCAGGGAAATGTACATTAAAACATTGCATCCTTTAGTTGGAAACATAAAGGAAAATATTTTATCTGTTGTGTTTTTTACCTCCAGAAAGGTGGCACAACAGCAATAAAAACTTTTTGAGAAAATAATGTAAACGACGTATGAGAAAAACAGCCAACAGTGTCATAAAGCTAATCAAGAATATATTTTGATTTGGATTGAAAATGATGTAATCTTGCTTTTTGTTTCTTGCCATTATAATTACTTTTCTGTTTTAAAATAATGATGAGAGCAACTGACATCTGCCAAAAGCAAATGATGTGTCAGCTTAGCATAAATTCCTTGTCAAGTCTAGGCAAGTGTAAAAATGCAAAATGTAACATTAATTGATCAATTTAACATACCAGAAAAGCTAAATTGCTCCAAATCATAAAAGTTCTTATTTTTGCCATGTTCAAAATATCTTTTTCAAGTGCAACTACTTTACCATTAAACAATGACCATGCAATGGAGACGAATTTCATGTTCATTCTCCATTGTTGCAAATTATTTTAATTACTTCTGCAAAGGGTAATTGGCACAATCAGCAGATGTTAGCAGATCATTTGGGAACATTTATTTTGCCAATTTATCCATTCTTGAAATGTCAATATTAAATTATTTTAATTTTTGTTACAAATATGATGTATATATACAGCTATAGTAAAGGTAACTGTTTTCTAGGAGAACTTGTGACCTCAGGGTTCATGAGCTAATACATTTGTTCTGGCTACTAAAGCTAAACTGAATGTTAATGCAACATTTCAAATACTATTGTCTGAAGTCTTTTGTAAAAACAATGTGTTTGTATTGTAGCACAGGACTGTATTTATGCAATGAGAAAGCATAATGTGCTCAATAAATATTGAAGTTCTTGGACTCCTGCTGAGCATTTGATATTGAAGCATACCTAGTTATATACTTTGAAATTGATGCCCCTTTTCATTCTGGGCTGAATTTGCACCTTTGCTACAGTAATTTCACTTTGCATCTCTGCACATAATTATTGTGAGACTGATTCAACAGGGGAACAATAAAGAGAGAGATAGAGAGAGTTCTGCCTGAACAGCAGGCAGTTGTATTATTTTAATGAAACTGGAAAGTTTGAGGAACTGAAACAGTAAATACTGCAAAATCCCAAACCAGGACTTCAGGCAGTTGTTTTCTGGTCCTCTGTTACCCTCACAGTATTTGGAGCTAAATTTCTGTGAAGTCAGTTATAAGTGTAAAAGAGAGCAGACTTTTGGCCTTTGTGGTCTCTTCCACAGCAGAGTAAGGAATCGTATTAAACATCCTTCACCTGTAGCCTCCAAGCATTTACATGCTGACATGGATACCTGAGTAAGGAAATGCAGCAAGGGGGTAAGACATGGTTGTATCTTCCTAACCCTAAACTCAGTATCCATCCCTCCTTATGTATTAACTCTTCTGAGAGCTCTTAATTAGCTCCCAAGGCAAATGGACTCAGGAAGGTGGACCGGCTCTTTTCATTCTGCACAGAGTCATCATAGTTTTAAGACATAGGTAGCTGTAATCTTTTGCTCTGTGAATGTGTATATATTTTTAATGTTCACGTTAGTGCTGAAATGCCCTCAAAACAGGATTATTTTGCATTGGGGTAATGAGTGTCTCAAGGAGACATTCACAAGCTGAGCAGATCCTTAGCCCCTTGGAAAGTGTGCCAATATAAGCACTTTGAGGACATACTGATTTAGCAACACTCCCAGATTTGGGAGGATGGTGGTGGTCCCCCAGAGGACATTTCACTTTGCTGGAATCCTCTGAGAGCAGTGAGTGTAGACTGTGCCCACAGGAGAGTCAGACTCTAGGCATAGGCCTACTGAGAGAGTCATTGACATGAAGGAAGTCCTTTCAATGAAGTTAAGAGTAGTGCATTTCTCATTCATGAAATTTTGGCCCCTTTGAAGCCAATAGGAGTTCTGTTGTCCTCTTGCAGTGTGGTGTTTAAGCCCCGAACCTGCAATAAGCTAAGTGGATGAGTTCAGAAAGAAGTATGAGAACTGACTATTCCACAGAAATTAGTGGGCACATGGGAGTAGTCTGGGATTTTGGGAGGGAAGTTTTCCAAGACACATAGGAAGTTACCCCCATTTCAGCTGAAAATAGCTACTGAATTTCTCCTTTGGGTAATAACAGATCTCTCCCAGTGTCCTTATTATGGTTCATTCAATATAAGAACAATAAAAGTGAACACAGAGGCCCAGCTACTCAGGCACTGTAGATCCATTGACTTCAAGATCTGCTGAAAAATCAGAACAAAAGCATGCACAGAGGGGTCTTCAAACTTGATCTGTAATTAACTTAAAAAAAACCCCAACAACTGTGCCAGTTCAAATCCTCATACTATACGGTATGATGCAAACTGACATACCACCACTGATATTGCCAGACTTGCATCAGTCACCAACCCAATTATCTCATGCATTGGGCCACTGGTGCCAGAGACGCAAAATGAAATTCCAGACAGTGCAGTTTTTCAGTGCAGTGAAACCAGAGCCTTTTATATTCTCATCAGCTCACTTTCTTAGGACACATCACCTTCTAAAATTTATTTTTGATTTTACTACTTGGCTCAATAAAGGGGCAGAGTGGCCAACAGGATGATGAAAGATTTTTATATGAAGTCGGTATCACTTAAGGTTATCGGTAAGTCTCTCTCTCTTCCATCACTGTAGATATCCAGGTTTCCTACACATATTTCTCGGGGATGTATATTCTTTAGACATTAACACTCTCAATGATCTTTCACAAAATATGTTTCCAATTTCTTTTTCCTGAGCAGCAGGAATGTTGCAATCAACTTTCTCTGGAAAAATGCTATGGGATACATTCATTTCAGATGTTGTACCCCAGCAGCTATAGCTGTGACGTGTTGTTAGTGAGAGAGTGGTTTGTTCCACTCACTGGTTGTTGGTCTTTGTTTGGTCCTCTGTCTCATAAGGAACTTTTGCTATGGTTGTTTTCAAATTGCAGTCCTCTTCTTTCCCTTCTTTTCCTACTGCCATTTCTGTACACTTGCCTATTGATTTGCTACTCTTTGATAATTTGCCTTCTGCATGGATATAGGGGTTTATATTCCTGACTCACTTTTCCTGAGTTTGCACCACTGTCTTGACTGCCCTTCACTTTGTTGAACTCATTTACATCTCTGTAAGGAGTGAGAGAAAAATAGCACCCTTCAGTGCTCCATTTGCTCCTCTCATTGCACAGGTGTAAATGACAAGATATGAGATTGTCGGGAATTAGGTCTGGCTCAAGCTACTGAGGCATTGAGTTATGCTTGCAATTTGAGGTTCAGAAAAAACGGGAACTGTCAATTTTCATGTTGTGCAGTGGTGCAATGGTATGGAATAGCATAAAATCTTGCTTTGATCCACAGTCACTACATATTTGTGTGCCCTAGCAAACTCTGAACAAACCTGAATTTAGATGCAAGTTTATAACTCTTGGATTGGGCAATATTGTCTTTGAGATACAAGGTTTTGCTGCAAACAATTCTTGCTACTCTGTGCATATTCTTTTGCTTGTAAACAATTCAGTCTTCTGTAGGTTCCCAGGCATATGTTAGTATTGTTGGTACGAAAAAGTTTTCACTTCAGCTGGCCATTCTGCCCTCATTACAAGGGCATTCGTTTGCTTGCCTACCAGTTTCCGAGCTATAGAAATAACACCCTGATATATTAAGAAAAGTGGGAGCCTGTTTACTACACTGGCTTAGAAACTAAGGTTGCCCAGTAACTGCTTCAAGAGCAGTTGAGGTTTGTGTGGCCATGGAGGATTGGGACGTCAGAGAGAAGAAGATGGATGGCTGAGGATGGCAAGCACCACAACTCTTTCTTGGTAAACCATCCTGCTTGCGTATCAGACCCCTACATGTTGGTATATTTTTAGTTCATCAGTTATTTTGAGTTCATTAGTTATTCTGCCCATTTATCCAAGCTTCCGTTCACAAATCCAGTGCATCTCAAACTTTTGGTTTAATACTAGTTTATTAGTAAAGTTATTACACTGCATAACTTTCAAACTCCCAGAACTTTGCTCTAATGATTATCTTTAACCATGCACTTCTCAGAATAAGCCTGTGCAGTGGCCTGAATGACATGCAATGTTTTACCCTGCTTTTAAAATGAAATGATCTGCACTCTGTCTTTGGAGACACATTCAGACCTGGGTCTTGTGGAGTTCACAAAATCACATAATGGTTGAGGTTGAAGGGACCTCTGGAGGTCATCTGGTCCAACAACCCTGTTCAAGCAGGGCCACCTACAGCTGGCTGCCCAGGACCATATCTCCCTTCCAACGAGGGAGATTCCACCACCTCTCTGGCAACCTGTACCAGTGCTTGGTCACTCTCACAGGGAAAAAGTGTTTCCTGATATTCAGAGGGAACCTCCTGTGCTTGTGCCCATTGCCTCTGGTCTTGTCACTGGGCACCACTGAAAACAGCCTGGCTCCGTCCTCCTTGCATCTTCCCTTCAGGTGTTTGTACACATTGGTGAGATTCCCCCTGATCCTTCTCCAGGCTGAACAGTCCCAGCTCTCTCAGCCTTTCCTCATAGGAGAGATAACTCCAGTCCCTTCATCATCTTCATGGCCCTTCGCTGGACTCTCTCCAGTAGCTCCAAATTCACAGTCACTCATACATTTTTATGGGTGAAATTTAGCCCTGTGGCTTTTTTGCTTGCTTGTTTGTTTGTTTTAATCATTCTGGCTATTTCAGGAACACTTAAAGTGGAAAAGTAATGAGAAAATAAGAATATCTAATTTACTCTCAATTTCTTTTTTCCTGCTACGTCTGCTTAAGAGGCTGTGGTCTTGATCTAAGTCATCTAAGAAATGAACAAAGGAACAATTTATACAGGAGATTAATGAGTGTGAGGGACTTTGGTGATATGGCAGTAAGTAGCATAGAAATGTTATAAATACCTAAAAATTCAGCACAGAGAGGGATGGGCAAAACTCCAAATGGTCGTCACTATTGTAAGATGGAAAATAAAACCCTTAATGGGCAAAACCTCTGCCTGTTATTGGTAAGAAGCACTAAAAGTAGCCATTCTTAGGAGCACTTGTGGTTGACTAGCACTTGTTATGCTACAGGAGAGGAGTGGTAGTCCTGAGGAAGAGGTTTTTCTTTGTCATATCAGCAGTTTTAAGTAGAGCACAGATGCTTTATGCTTCCAGGCTTGGTTACATTAGAAGATGTATTGAGCACAGTGCAGAAGATTTTTTTTTTTTAAAAGTAAGTGTTGTGCTAGGAATTAATGGTGCGAGTAGTGAAATTTTTCTTCTCTTGCTTGTAGAAACTACAGGCACTTTTCACTTTTGCATGTGATTCTAATTGAGATAGGTGTAAAGTCAGACATTTTCACAGAAGTCACACAGGCCAGAGTGTACAATAGCAATTAAGTATCAAGTGTGCATATGACTAATTAATTAGTGCCATAAGAAACATATGTTTTGGCTCCTTCCTGGAGCCACTTACCACATGCCTGTGTTATAAGGCAGAATGAGAACCGGCCCCATGCTGAAATAGTTCATTACGAAACAACATGACAAAGAAGAAAGCTAGTATATGCTGACCAAGCCAACTAGTACACAGGCACAACAAAGGGAAAAAATATCAGGGAAACTTCTGCACTGAAATGAGAGCTCAGGCTGCCTTCAAGGGACAACTTCAAACCATAGGTGTACTAGCACTACCTTTATTTTAAATTAATGTACAATGCTTAAACATATTGTAAGGCTGAATATGGCTCATGGCTGAAAAAAACCATATAACTTCTGATTACCCCATCAAGGTTGGAATGGAGACAGGTTTTGATATTTCTTTTTTTTTTTTTTTTTTTTGCTTGGTTTGGGTTTATATTTGCATATTTACAGTGTCATTTTCATTCACTCCATGCTTCAGTCCTGAGCTGTGTTTCCCCTGGTTGTCTTTCTAAGCCTCAATACAGCTCATTCCTCTTGAGAAGGAATCTGAGCAAAACTGAGCAAATAGCTTGTTTCAGCATAAAGATATGCAACACGGGGCTTTTGGCCAGGCTGCTTCTAAAGAGTTGGTAAGAGCACAAGTCCAGGCTCACCAGCTGACCCAGGGGCTGGGCTCTGCTCCCTTCTGCACTTCCCAAAGACAGCAGAGACTTCCCAATTCTTCCTGACTTCTAGAGGCTGCAGAGATGGTCCCTTCCACAGTGTTTGTTCTGCTGGGATTTCATTATCCTCAGAATATTGTTGCCTTGAAATACGCTACTTCAAATGATGTAACTAGGCTTTAAGGGTACAGTTGCAGAAGTCAGGTACAATTGTACAGCTTGGTTATATCTGCAATGTAAATTATTTTTCAAGCAGCATTAAAAATAGCATGCTCTCAGTCACTGAGAACGTGGACAGAGTTCAGCTGCAGCTTGGCAACTGGATGTTGGCAGAAACTTTGTACCATATTCATTGAATATTTGCACAAGCAGGGATTGCATCAGTGACAATAGTAGAAATTTGTATGTTAAATACAGGAATGCCTTTAAGCAAAATGACATAGTGAGTGGTAATGCCTTCTAATTCTGTGATTTGCTACAACTTTATCTTAGGTTATTCTACCCAACTCCTGACATGAAGATGTGGCAAGCGCAAGTGTGTTTAAAATAAATCTCTTCAGGATTCTTCATATTTCCATTCCCAACTTGAATGAATACACCTCACCGAATGCATTGCTACTCTATGATACTTCTATCAGACCTAACTGAACAGGATTTAAAAATCTTTAACATGGCTTTATGGTGAGAATATTCATGAATACAAATCCATAGTTTGCTCACACTTAACATAATCCAGGTACACATTTTTCCAGTGCACTCATTCATGGGAAATGTAACACAGATGAAAAACCCATATAGGCTCATGTTTTATATATTTGACCATCTGTGCTTCTTGCTGCCAATAAAAAGTCCTTTGCTTTTGCTCTTATTTTATTGACACTTTTGGCAGGTGGGAGTTTTATTAGCTTTTTATTATTTTACCTACTTTTAGTCTTTGTCTCCCCTCTTTAGGTCCATGGCAGTATTTTAAGAATATGCCCCCTTCTTTCCTGCTGTTTTCTTACAACTGAGCATCCTGTTTAGTCATTTTATTTCTCATCTTGACAGCTGTCATCCCCTCTGGCTTTTCTGCTTCCACTTTGTGGCTTGTTAAGACGGCTGCTTTAAACCTGAGCACTCCTCATTTCTCCCCTATGTCCTCTGCATTAACTTTAGGGATCTGTGCATCCAGCGGCAGGCCTGCTGAAGCCATGGATCTCCAGGGATCACCCTGCTGCATTAGCAGTCGTCTTCACGTTTGCTCATCGCAACTCTGCTGCGTACAGCTTGACGGTGACTCTGCCTCTGTTGTCCCTGCCAAAGAGGGTGGTAACTTAGTTGCAGCTCGGACAGCCAACACAAAGAAGGAAAGGGGGACTGGCCAACAATGTCTAGAATTTACACTTCCTTCGTTTTCTGGGTTTGCTGAGGTCTACCCCTGTTTTTGTGAGCACAACCCACCTGGAGAACCCAGGGTAAGCCCAGCTCAGGCGGTGACCAGCTCTCCCCAGTAAACACACTCATCATCTTTCCGGTGGGTCCTACTCTCCTCCGAAGGAGGGGTCTCTGGATCTGCCCCAAGCAGCATGGCATGGTCTGCCTCGTGCCCATGCTCCCATTTCGAGGACAGCGAGGGATGCCTGTGACCAGGCTCATGGGAGCTTGCTTCACTGGTGCTCTGCCAGGGGTGAGCCCAGGTGCGCTGGTGGGCATGCTCAAATCTGGCCAAGCAGCTCTTGGTAGGGTCAGTACTCACCTGGAAGTTCTGTCCTGAACGTCAAGCTCTGAGGCACTCCTGCACCTTGGTTTTTCTTGTGCAAAGTGCTGCTAATTGTGCTCTTTGCTTTTAATTTTTATTTCTGAACTCCTTTGGGAGGGCACTGTCTTGTACAGTTTAAGATGAGCCTCAAGGCACTCTTAGTCTATTAATAACACTACATGAAGGCACTGGACATAAACAGGAAAGGCCTTGGCATTCTTTCAAAGAACAAAAGTTCATTTCTCGATCCAGAAACACAGTTGGTACTCACAAAGTCATCATTAAAAAAATCAACAAAGGTTTCTTTAAAATCATCTTCGGTTGCCCAAGCTCTGATCCACATACCTGCCTGTACTGTTTGTTGGTACATCTGTGATCAGAGGGATGTAACAAATAGGTAAACAATTTATCACATCTTTAATAAACTGGACAAAAGAAAAATCAAGATCATGTTCAAGACCCATTTAACTAATACTCATCAAATAAAATTATTTGCTGTAATTGTGGTCTCCTGGATTTTGATTTGTTGCCAGACAATATTATTTAATGTGCTCAGAAATGAAGAATTGGTATTCCAGTGGCAGAATATATCAGAGCAACATCAAAGCCATTTATAGCCTGTGTGGCTGAGTTGCATATCAGGTTTAAGAAAACATTCTGTTTAAATACACTTAGTTGTGGGTTTTTTTATGTTAAGCATTATCAGGGATAACAGTATTTCATCAGAGGCAGATGACTCTCCAGAAACATAATTAATCATGATTATTTATGTCATACCTAATTATCAGGAAATAGCCCCAGGGATACACTTCAGTTATATTTCAGCACCTTCAGACTATAATTACTTTGCTTTGTATTAAATATTTTCTCCATACTCTTGAAGAAGTTTAGAACATATTTATAAGAAAAAAGGTCAAAGGGATAGAAATAAGTAATGTACAATCAAATAATGAAAATATGTGCATTTGGAGAAGTGCTGAGTTATTATGAGGAAGTATATTAATTTCATTCTCTTCATAATTAAGTAAAAGAAATGACTTTTTACTGTAGTTTTTAATATGTGAGCACAGTAGCATAACAGCAAGGGCCTTAAAACATAGGCCTTTTAAAATTCTGTTAATGTAGCGTAAAGTGGATTAAAAGTTGGAAAAAAAATGCAATCCTACCTAAGGGTCTGAATTCTCAAAGACTTTTCATTTGTAAATTTTGAAAGCCATTTTTCAGTGAGGACCTTTCATATTCTAAGCCATAGCTTCTGGTGTTGCTGTAAAAATATTTAGATGCATTTCTGGCTTATTATTTATAACCCATTGTGAGTAATTAAAGCATTTAATAGGAGCTGTAAAATTAGGTAGGCAACGTACATGAGTATGTATGCGTGTAATTTACATTCCTTGTTGTTAACGATATTGAATACCTTTAAAATGAAGGAAGGATAAGACTGAATATAAGACCTCAAAACATGCACACACTCGTGGACCTAAGCTATAATTTTATTGAAGGGCATACCACACAACAAAGTCATTCCTGTATAAATGAAAACTTGGACATTTATTTTTACAAATAAGGGTTTTTTTCCCGTGTTTTTGTTGATAAAAAAGACAACAACATATTTTCAGCACTGCTATAACCAGAGGCTGTTTTTGAGAACACGGTTCTTGCATAACAGATTTGCAGAACTATGCTGGAATGCATATCATTATACTGTCTGGGAAAGTAGTTTTGGGGGGTGGGTTGGCTTTGGGGATTTTTTTGGTTTGGGTTGTGCTTAGGAAAGTTATGTACGACCAGGCCCAAAATTCAAAGTATATTTGGTTATTTCATTAGCTGACAGAATATGAGCTTAGAGGTAGTCGTTCAGTACTCTGTGTACACTCATTGGTGTGTGCTCAATGTTAACGTAAAGTTGGAGCCTACTGACCTCAATTCACATGCTTACACCTATGTGTATGTTTAAACACAGTTTGTACCGGCACCAGAAGCCTCAATACAGCTCTCCTTGAACAGAGTTATGCCCACTTCAGTGAACTGCCCTGGGACTAAACCCTTCCATCCAGCTGTCCTGTAGCGAGTGCTGAATCTCCTCGTGGTTTTGGCAGAAGTGCTTTAGGATCTGGGTAGTTTCACTCTTCAGGCCTAACCTTGCATAGGTCCCATTGACTTCGGAATCATGTTTCACTAAAGCTCGTGTTGTGACTTGTCCATGATTTAACTGAAAGCAAAGTGCCTTGGCAGCCACGTCATTGCTGTATTTAATGCCCAGGCCCTGTTTTTAATGTCTATGTGTTTCATGACACAGTTTTGAAACCTCTTCAGGGTTTGACTTTACAAAACCCCGATTAAAGTGAAATTAGAGGATTATTCTCTTTGCAAAATTATTCAACCTGCTTAAATATTAAGGAAAAAATAATAAAAAAAGGGGTGTTATTTTAAAATGCTAAAAAGGAATGTCTCGTATTAAGGTTCAGAGTCAACAATGTCCTCTTAACACTGAGGCAGCCAAATACAGAAATTGTTTGCTAGTATTTAATGTAGAGACAGCCCTCAGATAGAGTCCATTACAGTTTAATGACAGCACCATGTTTATCTAAACCACTCATGAAAAACAATTTGTACGTTTGAACTGTTACCCTATGCCTTCTGTGAATAAACATATGCAAAACTGAATGTTACCTGGGGAAATATTTGCTTAACACAAGTCTGATTTTTTTCTACCTTCTATTGCAAAAGGTATTTTTCTTCTCTGTTTGCTTCTTAGCCTTAGCTGGACTTTTTTTTTTTTCCCCCACCTATTATTTGAAACATCATTAGAACAGAAGGCAAAATGTTTGGGTAATTGAACATTCAATTAATTAAATCAACTAATATTGAAAACCAGTGTTATGAATTGACCACTTTCACTTGGCATTTTCCCTCTCTATTTTTATCCACTTCCCTGAGATTTCTGAGCATTAGTGTCTAAGTGGTGCACTGCTTGTTGCTGATGGACAGGAGCAGCCTTCCCTTAATAAAGCGCTAAGGTGGAAACAATGATCTAGTGACTTTTTAGAGAACATTAAATGTTTCATTTTAATTTTTTTCTCCCAACCTACTAGCATCCAAAGGCAACCCCTAAGTAAGATGCAGTGAAGCTTATATATCTGATGTTGATTCAGCTCACACTGAGGCAAGCTGAGGCACTTCCCTGAGCAATATTTCCTGAAGCAGTGAGTGGTTGAGGTGAGAAGCTATCCATCTCCAAAAGGCTTAGGGGAGTTCAGCTACCAGCAGTGCATGGGAAATGAGAAAAGAAAAATAAGCAAGGAAGAGAATTCTAGAATGGGGAAAGTGGTCTTCCTCTAAGCTAAACGTGCTATTTTTTTTCCAGAAGGAGCAGTCTCGTGTCTGGATCTAAACACCCTCCTCGCGTCCCAGTGGCTGATTTGATCGGTGGGTTCTGCATAAACTCCTGGGCCAGGCCAAACACCTCAGCTTTCACCACGTCTGCTTTTCCCTAGGTTGAAAGCTATTCCTTTGCTTTCCTAAGCACCCTCCACCCATTTGAAATGTATGCCACAGCTGCTAGAAAGCTGCAGCTCAGTTCTGGCTGGTGAGGAATGGTGAGTGAGGTCTGTGAGGGAGAGGGGTCTGCAAAGCTGGGAAAAGAGGACACTGGAGGTCTGAATTTTTTGTAATTTTGATCTGGCACACAGAAAGAAAAGGGAGAGGTCAGGGTTACCTTTTCCAAGGACACAATGGAAGAAGGGGGATTATTATTTTAGGCAAGGTGAACATGAAATGATCCACAATAGAAGTTTTTGATGAGGTAGACATTGGATGCTTTAAATAAATCTATTCCTCAAAGAGAAATCTTCAATGTTGTCCTAGTGGTGCTGGATGTGCCTATGGCACATCCTCAAGTGTGCAAAAATGCACACTGCCTCCCACTGAAGATTTTGAAAGAAAACAGGCATTTTTTTTCCCCCAAGAAGCTTTGTTTGCCTGTGTGTGACATTGTGAAGGCTGTGGCAACTTCTGCATTGTTAAAAGAAATTATCCCTTGACCATTTATTCTTCCCAGTGCTTTCATTCTTCTTCCATTTATTATTTTACATCTTCTCTATTTCCCAAGGTTTTTTCTGCAGGAAGAGAGATTTGGCTCATGGCATCCGTCCTGTGTTCTTGGTCTCTGTGGTTGTAAACCCTGGAGTGTGACTTCAGTGAGAAATTCACTCCAAGCATAAGCTGGGAAAATCTCATTTCATTCTAAAAACTGCAACCTCAGTAGGGAAAAAACACAAAGTGCCGGCAAATAATCTGCTATTTGTATACATACTGTTTCCCGCCTTTTTATTTCAAGTTTTCCCAGAGTGAAAGCCCGTCTTTTATCAGACAGTTCTCTCCTGCAGTCTTCCCAAGCCATAGCAGAACAGAGGAACTATTTTAAAAGTACCATCTATTTGGATCGTTTGAAAACCTATTAAAACACTACATATACAACTTGGAGATAATTTTAAACTCTTTCTGTAACCTATTTGTAATTGCTGAGGCTCAGAAACAATCCATGTGAAAAACGCTTTTATGTGCTACCAAGTTATGTATTTTTCACAGCCATATTAACTACTATCGATAATGTCCTAGTATTTGAATATTAAGTGCACAGTAGACACATCTCTGCAGGTATTCAGCAATACCTCCCTCCCAAAGGAGGGAAATAGGGAAGCTTGTATAAGTGAGCACCTATGTACCATTTTTCTGTTATTCTGCCTTGTCTTAAATTCTTCCAGGGTAATCTTATGGAATTAGTTAGATTATGATAATGACCTTGGTTTATTTGTATTAGTCCACGGAAGTAATGACCTTCAACTCCAGATTCATCCCAGCTACCTTTGGTCATTTGGAACATGTGGGTTGTCTCTGTGTTCAGTGTAGAGAGACAGTGAGGTCCAGAAGGTTACGCAGCTCCCCTGTCTTAGAAACCATTGCTATGGCCCTATGGGCTGTCATTAGAGGGCCTGAGCACCTCCAGTCCCCCAACTTCAGTGTTTGTGTATCCCCAAATGGTAGCGTCCACACCATTATACAGCTGTTCCACTACAGAATGGACCACGTGTCTTTAAAAAAAAAGCTTAGACCTCTCTATATGAATCTATACACTAAATGAGTGTGTAGAAGTCTGCTGATCCTGTAGGATTTCTGTGTAATTTTAAAGACTTTTCTGTAAGGACTTCATAACGCTGGTGCACTTTCGCACTTGATCATTTTTCCACTTATTTTTCCAACACTCCCCTAGTTATCTGGCCACTCCAGGCACCTCAACTGTAAAGAGAGAAGAGTAGCAGTAAACTCTGCTGACGGCACCTGAATCTTTCTACAGGAAATTAACAGATAATGGGGCTGTGAATAATGAAGTCAAAGGCAGCTTTCTCCCTTGGATCCCACTGGAAGTCCAGCCTGGAAGGTAACTATGGATGACCTCTACATACATACTGCATGTGTGCCTATGGAGATGTAGATGACATCCATCAATACCATGCCTTTTAGTTCAAGGGAATCAGTCAAAAAGCCTGTCCTGTGTTTTTCAGTTGATAACTGACTCAAGCTAACTTGACTATTCTGCTGAGGTATGTAATATTTTCCATCTTCTTTTTTTTTTTTTTTGTAGTGGGGGATGCTCATTTTACGACCTCAAAATGTTTGGATTTTTTTTTTTTAATTTCAATAATGAAAATGAGTACATTGGAAAATTCTAAACATTTATTTATGATATTTTTAAATCAGTATTTCTGTTTTGTAAATTTAGAATTTTAGATTTTTATTTTCCATTAAATTTTCCTTTAGAAATATTTTTCTGATTTACATAGGAGGAATAACAAACTTTCATAAAGTTCTCAGATTTGAATTTAAAAATCCTGGTTTGGGTAAAATGAAACATTTTGTTAAGTGAATTTTTTTATTTTTGAACTTGTTGATTTACTACAAATTGTCATCAAAATGGCAAGAACAAGCAGCTAGAAGAGTTATCTGCCAACTGTTATTGCTGAAAGCTGTTTAAAGACAGGAAAGAGTCTTTATTTCTAAGATGTTTAGACTAGTTTTTCACTTTCATTTTTCTTACGTTTTATGTACTCATTAATAGTTGGATATTCACTAAAGAACTCAAAATGGGTGTTTTTGTTATTCTTAAATGCAAAACAGAACCAATCAATAATTTTGTCTGCTGTTAAATAGACCTAGACTATGGGTGGTGTTAACAGTAGAGAAAATGAACAATACAGGATTAACAAGTATTTTGATCACATTACTTGTTTAAGTCAGCTAAAATACAATAGTATTTTGTGGAATTAAACAGGAATCTTTGTTTAAGAAAATACACATCAAAGGGCTGGTCTCTGTTTTTTGCTTTTTTTTTTAAAACATTTTTTCTTTTTTATTTCAAACTCTTTGCAGGCGCCACACTCTTTTTTCACGTCTATTGCATTCATCCATTTTCTCTATTTATTCAGCGTTAGATACAGCGGACACTCAGGTAGCCAGTGCAATAATTTTGAAGAGCCTCACCAGAACCTATTGAAGTCAAGAGAACATCCTTCATTGACCTCAGCAAACATGTTGTTTAGAAGGAAGTTTCAGATGTCAATTGAGCATTGCAATAAAGTCTTTCAAGTGTAAACTTGGTAGCTGCATAGCCCCTTCTCTTTATGTCACTTCATTACATCTCATTGCAAAAGGTCAAAGCAATAGAGAATGATACATTTCCTTTTACTAGGGAGCAATGCCAAGGAGCTGTTGCTTAGGTTTGGTTTGTCCTGTCTGTTACTCTCAATGTCACTGAAAGACAGCATGGAAATTAGAACATTGAAAGGAAATATAATGATTGCAAGTCGCTGTCCTTATCTACTGACTAGTGGCATCTTTTCTAGAGGCTGTGTTCCCTGTGGCTGGTGACAAGCTCTGTCTGAATGTGGCTGAGCCTTAGAAATGTCTTTTTTTTTTCAATCTGGATCTTATATCTGAGTAATTATGAAATCTCCAGAGCAGGGAACTCTTCAAATCAAACGTATGCATCAGAGCAAAATATTAATTCAGCAAACATGACACAAGATAGCACATCAATCAGTTTTGTAACCGTCTCCTTTATAACTCTGCAGTATTCTTTTCCTGACCCATAAATGTCACTCGAGAACACAAAGTATTTTCCACTTCCTAAAACATAGAAACTTTACATCCCTACATCCAGCCTGAATTTTTATAGTTCTATTCTGCAGTAAAGCACTGAAAATTCAAAATCCCAAATGAAAAGGGGCACTTGCACAAAGTTTAATGTTAAGTTAGGCATGGCACTGTTCTTTTTGCTAAAACTGAAGCACTGTGCAGGAATTTGGACCTTTTTATTTTATGTTGTGTTACACTTTTATAACATATGGTAATGTGTAATATATTTTGAAATATGAACTTATTTTGAAACTGAGCATCAAAACATTTATTTCTGGGAAAACTGAAACCTTCTACTTTTACTGTGCCAAAAAAAGATTTTTCTTCCAAATTCAAAGCTCCTCTTCAGAACCTGTCAGGCTTAAGGAGTTGGCATGTTTCCTCAGGATATTTTCTAGTAGCTCTATTTGTTTGCTTGCAAGAGTTTTGCACAGCAGTTGCCCCCATCCTGATTTGGGTTTTAGATGCTGCCACAGTGTAAATACAGAATAATAACAAATGATAGTCATAAGTGGAAAAAGAAAAAAGAAATGAGGAGAGCATGAGTTAGCTTCAGTGTAGGCAGCAATGTGCCTGCAAACTTCCAATTGCCCCATGGCCAGGCTCCATTTAGCACTTAGTCTGCTTTCGTACATATATATGTTTTTCCTGAGCTAACAAATATTTCTTCTTAAGGATGAATTTTAGGTGTAAATGAACATGAAGATGGTGTGTGTGAGAGGTCTGACTTCAGGGGTTGCTGATCCCTTCAAAAACATTTTAAAAGTTGCTTAGATAAGTAGAGGTAAAAAAGCTAGGAAAGTAATGTGATACTGGCAGGAAAGAAGGCTTTGGGGACCTCATCTCAAAAGGAACAGTCAGCTTAAATTCACGGTTGAACTAGTGGGGAAAGAGTGCTAACGAGAAAGAACAAACAAACTCTGACCGGTTTGCTAATGTCCTGATCCATGTACTGTGTCATGGCTCTCTTTTTCCTTCCCCTCATCTTTCCAGATCTATTGCTGCAGGTGAAGATTTCTATAGAGGAAGTGAGCCACTGGAATTAACCTTGTGCCCATGAATTAAGCAAAGATTTCACTGAAAAAAATTTAAAAAAAGATGGAAAAGAGAGAGATAGAGCATAAGAGAGACAAGTGAAACAACATGCTAAGTTAGTTGGTAGACTGTGGTCTTTATTCCAGAAAAAGGATGATCACTTAGCTGCTGGTATTTGAAGCAGGACAAACTAGTGCTCTACAGACCAAAGCACCAAGGGGAGAAAAGCAGCAAGGAAAAGAAATGTTCATATTATCTAGCCAGTTAGAACACCTGTATTAACTGAACATCTACCTGTAGACTGAAACTAGCAGCATTACGAAAGTGGGAATAGGATTAGTTTCCCATTTAAAACAGACATAGGTTTTTCTGATTGCATGTAACTGTTTCTGCAGCCAGCTGATGGGGAGCAACCACCACCGGATGAGTAGGCCCTGTGTAAGACCACAGCATGACCACGTGGTGCTACGAGGCAGCGCCGCCTCACGTGGCTATCAGATGCTCTGTTATCGTGCCAACGCTATGAGTATTTCTGAGCTGTGAACAGATGTAAAAACAGTTATAATGACCTGCTTGCATCAAATCCATCAAAATTCATTACAGAGATAATAAAGGTACGTTAGAAACTGTCATAGATTTCTTAATCACTCCCCAGGATTTCCAGTTCTTTGGTATTCAGACACAGTTTCAGCTTCCAAGCACATGCCAATATCTGGGTAAAGCAAGCAAGTGGAGGTGTGTCGTGAAAAGATGCAAAAATGTATCACACTGACTATTCAACCGGCTGCTTCTAGATTAAAACACAGCTGGCCGAAAACAGACTCTGTCATGTTATACTACATATGAATGCATATTTAAATGGCCTAGAAAGCCATGCTAAAAGAATATGTATGCAGGTGCCTCCTCTGAAAGTGTGATGATGCCAAGGAGGGCTGATCTGACCTCAGCACATGGTCCCTGCCCACGTAGCATTTACTGATATTGACATAGTGATGCTCCTATCTTCCTCATGTTTTTCCTGAACCTGGTGATACCACTGACTTCAGCTCTACCCAAGTCAGTAGGAAAAAAAACCATTCAGGACCTTATCCCACTTCTTCCTTTCAATCCAGTTTGGGTCACCTTTCCTTATTGTTGGTGGCTGTTGCCAGCAAGCTGTCCAACTTTACTGAAGTCCCAATGCTCACAGGGCCAGAAAAAGCTATGCTTTTCTTTTTGGCCCCAAACTGAGCTTTCTTTACTAGACTGAGCTGTTACTGGATGCTAGTGGTAGTATAAGAAAGTTGGAAGTAAGAAAAGGGGTCTAGAAATTGGGAGTGAGTTTGCGAAGGCACTCAAAAATATGGATGAACTTGAATACAGAAAAGGACAAGAGGTAGGGAAGAGTTTAGGTAAGAAAGGAGTGTATAGGAATGAGCAAAGAAGTCTGTATGTGTTTGAGGAGTGTAGAGCCTCACGTCTTCCTGAGAAAAAAAGGAGGCTGCTTCTATGTGTCCAAAGATCAGGACTACATGGAGAGAGCTGGAGAAGGTTTGCATGGCCTAGGGTGGGAGGCTGAGGAAGGACAGCCAGGCAAAGCAGCAGAGAGAAGCTGAGTTCCTGGCTTTCTTATTATAGGCTCTTGGGATGGCCCAAGACACATTTTTTAGTTGTCTTCTCATTACTTTCCCATTTCTGATGCCCCTATTTTGTGGAGTTGCTTGGCCAAGAAATATTCATACAAAATTATGAGGTTTTCAAAGAGCTTTGATGATAAGACTCATATACATAGCAACATAGGTAAGACCTACCTATCTGCATGTTCCTGTAGCATCTGTTCAGTAGGTATCTCTGGGGAGGAGCACAGCACAGAGGCCCATGTGCATCATGTCTTGGCTAACAGATCTGGAGCTTATAGCCCAGGCAGCAGAGGCTCAGATGGTCAGAATAGAAATCTCCAATTCTGAGGGTCTAACCTGGGTCTGGAATTGCAATAGCAGAGGATAGGATAGTTCATCCCTACTTTTATTTGTAGACAGAGAGGAAAAGAAAACAAGCCTGAGTATGTACAGGTCATGTACACGCATGAGTAAATTTGGTGGAAAGGGAGTTTGCAGTTGTAAGTAGTTTCTGGGACAAGGCAGTACTGCATTTAGGAGAGGTTTAGAGAAGAAAAGGCTGCCAAGAGAGGAGAGTGTGTCTGATGAGAGGCTGGAATCAGCATTTCTGTGGCTATGGAAAGGGATTATGTGAGAATTTTGGTGATAGAGGAGACAGGGTTAGAGAGAACATGGAGTGGGGCAGAGAGGGAGCAAGCACAGGGAGCCACAAAATGGGAAGCATGAAAGCAGGAAAAGAGCTCTCTAACAGGAAGGAGAAGAAGTGCTGAAAAACACAGGGAAGAAAGAAAGGAAAAAGGTAAGATAGGAAAAGAAAGAAGAAGAACAAAGGGCAACCATTTCTGCACTGGACAGAAAAAAATTACCTTAGGGAAAAAGTAATGAAAAAGGTATCTCGAAAGATAAAAGATGACAGAGGAAAAAAGAACAGAACAGACTGAAGTAGCAAAGAGAAAGAGGGAGACAAAGTACATGTAAACGACGTTTTTAATTAGCGCAAAGGATAGAGATATCTACAGAAAAAGAAAAAAAAAAAGCATATGGATGAAATATCAGAGACACTTGTTTATGTAGGTCCCTTCAGGCTCAGGTTTTTATGCCTCTTTTTCACTGCTGACATTTTAAAGTTGAACACAGTTCTTGCCTCTTGGTCATTCTGGCCATTTCCCCCCCCACGCCGTGACTGTGTATATCATTCCTCCAGTAACACAGAATGATGTAATACACATTTTCCACGTTTATATCTTTGCTTATTTTTTATCATTGTTTTCTGCTGACACTGATTCCCTTGTTAAAACAGTCTTTTTATCTGTACTGACTGCAGTTTTCTGGATGACAACTTCTTCTTTATCTGTGGAATTTTTTTTGGTAGAACTGTTGGCACCCAGTCACTGTGCATTTGCTCTGCAGCTCTCTTACCGTGCGTACCTCTCAAGGAATGACATATCTTTCTAAGGAAACAGCAGTGGTAAAACTTATTCAGGCTACATTTGTCATGAGTTTGTTCATGGACAATATGTTTTATGAATACTGTTGCAGTTTATTTTTCACACAGATGACTCCTATGAATTAGTTTTTGTCAGACAGACACAGAGTCATCGGTTTCCATTCCAGTCCCTGACACTAGCACAACCTGTGGGTTTGAACTCTTCATTAAAGAAATTAGATTATAAACCACATCTGTCTCAGAAACAGGTTTAGTTAATGGTGGTAAAACATAATGAAAATAAAATGAAAGCCTTGATAAATTATTTTTTCCTGTTTGAAAAAGCTTGACATGCTGTTTTATATTGCAACTTCCTCCAATTCCCTGTTCTTGTTAGGGAAGCTAATGTAATGAGGGAGGCGGGAAGGTGGATAATAGTCCTGCCTTCAGCATCTGGATAGCAGCATGGGTTTGAGTGTAGTTTTAAAAGGGGACCACAGGTTTGCTCTATGGTTGTGTTATGCTTTTGCAGGCTCTGAATGAGTTTGATATGTACTATGAAAAATTTCTAAAGCAAACTTTGCATGGAAGGAGTATAATGAAGGGACCATTTGTCCCATCTCATTAAACCAAATGGTAAACTTGGGATCACAACTGTGTGTATTTTTTGTGCTGTAATTGAAGGAATGACCCCAGAATGGCCATGTGCACTTGAACAAACTTCAATCTAGCTAGTGCAGGAGAAAAATAGCAGTGGAGATGTGGTAACCCAGACCTCGGCACCAAATGGGTCCTGGAAAATTTGTCCAGCTCACAGCAAAGCTCATGTCACCTTGTCTTCACTGCATGGGTCCTGTAGGTGATTACACGTGGGGGAGAAGCTGTAACCAGCTGTAAATAGGAGACAGGATGTCTGAGTGGCTTGGCCATTCCCAGTGTGCATTTTCCCCTCACTCTTAGAGGCAGTGAAATGACACTAACACAAAGTGCACACTGCACAGAGCAGGCCCTGCTTCTGCCTGGGCACTCTGCGACTGAGACTACGATGGGAAGAAACAGCCAAGACCTGGATTTTCAAAAGCATGTAAGAAAAATGAGGCACCTTAGAGTTCAGTTGTGAAAAGTGCTGAGCTTATGCCAATATCATGGCAGAAGGTGCTGCTCACTTGGCAGGGTCACCCATGATCTGCTATAAGACGACCTTGGCTGTAAGACCTTCTGTCACCGCCAGCAACCCTCAGACATCACTTTTTTATGTGATGCTGCTGGAGTTTTCTCCCATACAGGCTCAATACCTGAGCTAACTGCCCCCCTCCCCAAACAAAGATGAAGCAGCTCCTGGGCTGCAGTGAGCTGTGGACAAGGCTTGCAAGGAGTGATCAGAGCCAGAAATCTTTCCAAATGAAAGAAAAGGACCACAGAGATGGAGAGTAGACGGAAAGGAAAGGGAGAGCTCCAACCAGGCAGCTCATGGTTCAGGTTTTGAAACGTTACCAGCTAAAAGAAAAGCCTGGGAACACAATCTACCATCAAAGCTCTCCTGCAGAAAGACGGTTTCAGGCCTCCTCGTCAAACTGCTGTAGATGGTCAGCACATTCGAAGGATATAATTTCTTTCTCTACTAGTAGACTTGTTCTGTATGGGACTGGTGAGAGAGGGAAATACAGTGGAGGACAGGAATGAGTGCGATAAAACCTGTAGCAGATGGATGCTCCCTCTATTTAGGGTTTAGCTACTGACTGTACTAGGTACTGTTGGATTTGCAAAGAAATACAAACTTGCTTATCATCACCTCAGGTAAGGTGACACATGAAAGGTACTTGGAGGCTGTGAAGGGCTGTAAAGGTAGTTATGCATGTCACACAGATGACAACCTTATATGGCTGTGTACATCCCATTAAGTTAAAGCAAACTAATAACTATTTTCCTGTTTCCACTCTTCTAATTATGTAATTATATTTCTATATAAAAGGAACAGTAGGTAAAGGGAAAAGTAAGTGTGGGTTTTTTACATATACACATAAACATATATGTAAGAGTGTGAGGGTGTATGTGTGTTTATATAAGTAAAGAGTTCTACTACAATAAAGTCAGCCTGGCCAAACTGTTTGTCTTCCTCTGGGAGATTTTGCATTAAGCCTTGTGTTCTTACAATCTCACAATGATCTCAGATAAGCAAACTGCACCTTTGTGAACGAACAGAAGAAATCTATTGTTCTGATGTTTATCTATTTGCATGTTTAGAAAGAAGTGTGATCTCATTCTCCATTCATTGTCCTGTTTTATTCTTCAGTTTATCTCTGAATACATTTTCTTTGACCATCTCTCTGATGCAGATACTTAAAGTAATCTTAATGAGTGGAAACCCACTGGTTATTATTAAAGCTGTTTAAGCAATGTAAGTTTTCATTTTCTTGTGTAGGCTCCTCTTATTCTTAATTGCAATGATCTCACTCCCTAAAGTGTCTGTGCTTCCATTATTAAATCCTATTAATAACTTGTATTAATAATACACCATACAAGTCCCAGTCTGTGCTGAAACACTGCAAAACAAACCTCAGACAGTGAGGAAACAGTCTTCATGTTTTGTTTTAAAAGGAAGCAGAAATATTCCACTTAAAAGTAAAGCCAAAGACCATGTTGCACTGGATTCTCCATTATGCTGATACCTCACTCTTCTTGTCCTACCAAAAAGCACTAAACATGTCCTGAATAAACACTGGAGAGGTCCCAGCTTGAAAGGTTGACACACTTGTGGCATGAATTGGGAGTTAAGGTCAGATGGCCCTTGTGCATTGCAATGCCAATGCTGAAACCCTGACTGTGGTATCTTTAGTTGGAAAAATTGTAAGTCTTCCCTGAATTTCTGAGAGATCACTACAGATCAGAATGAACTCATAGAGATGCAATACGTAAACAGCTATTACACCATAAAGGTCTGAATCAAATTGTCACTGCCACGCTGTGGTAAACAGAAGCACTGGTGCAGTGAGAGGCATCACTGAGTTGGCACCCACCTCACTGCAGCTGATGTAAAAATATCTGTTACTGCCCCTGTGAACCACACTATGGTGCCACCTATGTAGTCCTCATGCAAAAGAGGGGAGGGGAAAGGGGAAAAAAGGGAGAAGCATGGAAGCAGCCACAAACTCACTGCCATCCAGCCATGCCTTAAGTCACCATCCAGGTGTGCGTGGGTGAGCAGAGAGGCCGGGCAGAGCTTGCACCACAGGCAGGGAAAGGGCTGCTGGGCTTTGTCCTGCAGCTCCCAGAGGGCAGCCTGGCCAGGGGTGGAGACTGGGGCAGGTAAGAGGGGTTGAAGTCAAGTGTCCAGGGGACATAGTAGCTGGAGGAAAACTGTGCTTAAATCCTCCTGGAGTGCATGGGCTAAGTCTTTTGCTTTACTAGGACATAAATAATTGTGTTTATCTTTGTTTCTAAAATTAATGTTTTGCGCTTTTTTTCCCTGTAGTAATTTTCCAGTTCTAAATATGTAGGCCGACCACTTCAGCATGTTGCCTTTTTTCTAGGGCACTTGGTAGTACCTAATTTTCCCATGCTTTTTGTGAGGACTTGAGCCTGCATCTTAATTAATTTTAAGCAGCACCTTCTAGACATCTAGACCTTTCAGCACCGCCGGTGGTGACTCGGGGCAGAGAGAAGCAGGGACTGATCCCATGCAGAATTACTGTGGAGGAGCTGAGCTCTTGTTACGCTGTGAGCTGAGCTGATGCCTTTAGGCAGGGCAAGGTGTCCCTGCCACGTCTCGGGGAGCCTGGCTGGACATGTCCTGCGGGGTGCGTTATCAGCACAGTGCCTCTGCTTCTTCTTCTGGCAGCGCGCAGTGAGGGCAGGGATGAACAAAGAGCCGGAGTCTGTGCCTTGTGCCGAGATGGTCTGCTTGGCTCTCCTACTAAATATTTCATTTGAACCAAGTTTGGGGCTCAGTCAGACTGGTCCCAGAGCCCCTGAACACAGCCTGCACAAGTGAGACGACAGGCTCAGCTCAGTTCAGCTCACTCCCCAACATAAACCATCGCTTCCTACCCCAGCCCTTTGGGAGCGGGGAATATGAGTGTGAGGGAGTGCTTGCTAGCTAGCTATAGTGGTGTCCCTGAATAAGGCATTTCCTTCTATTGTATGAGATGTTGCTTCTCCTGCTAGGTCTTTTTCCCCTCCCCTACAGCTTTTCTAGCTTGCTTCCTCTCGTGGCTTTAATAAGAAATGAGGTTGAGGGAGGCAGAAGCAAGAATGATTGCACAGAAGGGATATCAGGTGTCTGAATTCTCCCTGTGTAGATAAGTACTTCTTAGCAGATACGGTCAAAAATGTTTGGTGGAAGCAGCTTTGTGTTAGATAGTATCAGCTTGTTATAACTGGGACATTTTGCAGGAAATATTGATTATAATGATATTTCATTTTGAACAAAATGGAAAGTAATGAAGCGACCTCCTCACTTTCTGTAATGCAACGTTTTGAAAAGACTGAAGCTGATCAGACTGGAACCCCTTGGCTCCATTTTGGAGTGGCTTTCACTGCAAATTTAGCTTTTAAATGAAAAATCATAAGTGGCAAACGTCAAAATAGAAAGGAACATTTTAATTAAAAACATTTCTAGGGCAAATTCTGAAAATAAACCTTCTGTTCTGATCTAATATGGAAAGATACAAAATCCTGGGCTGTCTCTCAGACAGAAACTCTGGCTCCTGCATAGCTCTGATAATATCCAGAGCTCAAGTGTGGCGCTGATCCTGGATTCCTTGACCAGTAAAGCTGCTTGTGTGCATGTGTGTGTGTGTGTGTTTTCTGCAGATGGCTTCCATCCCTTTTTATTGTAGCAGTTCCCAATATCAGCCAAAAATATCTGCACAAAAGCCTCTGTTATGTCTCTGGGCTTGAATACTGGCCAATGTTGCATATATGGAGAATAGTAACTCAGTATCTTGAATGGCTATCTCTTGCATTGTACTGACAGAGCCTGAGCTGGATAAAATGAAGGGTGTAAACTGAAATTGAATGAGCCATAAAGACTTAAATTATTCATTTGGGAAGTATGTTCTGAGTGTCACCAAAACCCTAGAGATCAGGGAAAAAGAAATAAAAGCATTTTCTCTTTTATTATTGGCTTGTAGCTTTGCTTACTGAACCTTGTGCTGGGCAGCCAGAAAGGTCCTGCAAGGGGCAGAGGACTTGAAATTTCCATTATGCTGTTGCCCTGTAGCAGCATTTGGTATAGGTGAAGTGCCTTCTAAAAGCAGCCTCCGCACAGGGCGCGCAAAATTTGCAGCAGCTTGAAAGCTACACAGTTTTGCCTCTCATTACGGAAGAAAAAAAGCTTGCTTTTAGACATTGCCACAACAATAGGGGTTCCAGATGCAGTTTTCTGTTACAGACTGGCAACAACAAGGATATGTATTTTCTAGAAGTAAGTGCCATTTTCCATTCCAATAACCCTATGTAATTCTATGGCTCTACATGTTCCTTATTTTAGGATTAATATATCTGATAAGAGGACTGCTTGTTCAGATCCCCTACAATGCAAGGGAAAAAGGGTGCTGGTTTTTAGAATAAGATGTCAATTGAAGTACTTAGACTACTCTAAAGTATATCTATTAGTATTTTTTAAAAACTGCTATCTAGTAGTCACCGTTTACTTTCCATTGCCTGCAGTTCATGGAGCGAGAGAATATACAGCTTGAGAAAACAGAGCTGAAACCATCTGCTCATTATTCTGCTGATTTTTACTGCTTTTCCTTACAACACAAACAGGTTTCCCATGGCATATATCTCAATAGACTCTGCTAAGCCGTGCAGGACTGTTCCTGTCCAGTGCTGGGAGGAGGGCTGCTCACAGCAATGGTGCAGCCTGGTCAACACAAAGCTTCCCCAAATAGCTGGGTACCCTCACGCCACAGGATCTGGTTGTGTATTGGGGGTCCCCAGACCTCCAAAGCTGTCACTGCAGCTCCAGCGGGTTCTCCTTGCTGCAGCCCAGGCAGTGGGATATGGCTAGCAAAAAGGTTGTCAGGACTCAATGATTGCATTAGTGTGTTAGTGACGGCTATAAATTAGAGCAGACTCTATGGCATTTAGAGCACGTGCGGGCTCCAGTTGGGAAGTTCTCATCCCTCTCATTCATAGAATCATAGAATCATTTAGGTTGGAAAAGATCTTTAAGATCATCCAGTCCAACCATTAACCTACACTACCAAGTCTGCTCTAAGCCAATCAAGGGTAGACTAGACTAAACCATGTCCCAAAGTGCCACATCTACCCATTTTTTGAACACTTCCAGGAATGGTGACTCCACCACCTCTCTGCACAGACTGTTCCAATGCTTGACCACCCTTTCTGTAAAGAAATTTTTCCTAATTTCCAACCTAAACCCCCCCTGGCACAGCTTAAGACCATTTCCTCTCGTCCTATCACTAACTACATGGGAGAAGAGACCAACACCCACCTCACTACAACCTCCTTTCAGGTAGTTGTAGAGAGCGATAAGGTCTCCCCTCAGCCTCCTCTTCTCCAGACTAAACAACCCCAGTTCCCTCAGCCACTCCTCATAAGGCCTGTGCTCCAGACCCTTCACCAGCCTTGTTGCCCTTCTCTGGACACGCTCCAGCACCTCAGTGTCTTTCTTGTACTGAGGGGCCCAAAACTGGACACAGTGTTCAGCTAAGCCCGTGGGATCCCTGATCATGGAAAGGGCTGCAGAGCTTAAAGGATTTTCGCACCTCTGGGGTATGTTTGGAAGTGGACAGTCTCACACACCTGAAAGCTTCAGACCAGCACAGAGCAGAGCAGTTTGGACCTGGCAGGGGGGAAGGTTTGGCATCAGAAACACACCCACAAGCCGCAGAGTGGCCACGTTCCCTTTCCCACACCCTTTCCCTCCGTCCCGATTGCGATGCTGCCACACTGGAATGCCACATGAGGCAGAGTCTGCTTCCCACCAGCGGGGAGCCCCGCAGGGGAGCCCAAGCAGAGGAGATGGCTTACCTCTGTGCTCCAGCACTGAGAGGGAGAGGCTGCAGCAGGAAGGGATGGGATGAGACAGGGTTGTCAGACATAGTGTTTCAAGCACACTGTAGTGACAGGGAAATTTTCTCTGTCATGGGATCATGCGAGCAGCCCTGATCCACCCACCTGTATCATTACCGAAACAATGGATGGCATATCTCGCCTGCTGTTGTCTGGGTGGCAAATACACTTTAGGGAGGGAATGAAAAGTGGGTGTGAAAAAGCTTGACTGCTATAATTGTCTCCGATTAGCTTAAATATTTCTTCCTCTTTTCTGCACATTGATCCAGCCTTAAGACAAGGGAGGGAGTAAGGAAGACTTGTCTGGGGTTGGTTCACTTCCTTGTTTTGTGTTTTGCTTGTCGTTTTATTTTTATTTTTTAAACTGGAAATTAATATTTAGACTATCCGAGATTATGTTTACTTTTAATGAAACAAAATCATTCTCCTCCTTTTAATTTCAACTGTTCCCTAGGAAGCTCTCCTCAACAGGCTAAACGCTAGGATTTAAATGACATTTCCCTGTTCACAAAAGCAATGATTTCTTACATGATCTGTGTCACTGGGAAAAGTGACATAATTCTTGGGAGGGATAGGATCTTGTAGGTTAGGGTATATGAGTCTTGAGTTACCACATGAATCTTATTATTCTTGGTAGGTTCCTCATCTTTTTTTCATGTTTTCATCATATTCCACTGAAGGCTTTGACGTACATTCAGCAGCAGATTGAACTCTGACAGGCAAAGCAATTTTCATCTCTAACTTCTGCCTTGCCCCTTTCAGTGAAACTTCTGCCCCTGCAGTATGGACTGTGGGGCCTCTCCCAAACCCATGCAGTTAACAGCCAGGCTTATTAAAGTAAATCTTAACCCATTTTGATTTATTGCAACATACCATCCTGCAAAATGTGATGGTCAAGAGGTGACTCAAAAAGCCACCCAGCCACCTCAGCTACAGGGGCAGCAGCTTTAAGATGATGACAGAGTGGACAACAAGGGAGTAGAGATCACTTCAGCAGCAGGATTTTAATCTGACAGTGACTGTGTGGCAAGATCCTTAAAGCCTCCCAAGGCACAAAAGTTACAGGACAGCAAAATATTTGTATACTTGTTGCCCCATAATTGTAACGTTTCTTTCCCCCTTGTGCTTGCACAAGTTCTTGGTATGATGACAAGGATGGTGTTGAAAGCTTAAGCCATCTTCAGCTCTGTCTTGAATTTTCCAATAACATTCCAGTATGAAATCCGAAGGAGGGATAGCAGCATTGTCTGTCATATTTAGCTGCTGTGAAATTGTGTGACATTAAAGCACAGGGAGGAAAACAAACTCTTGAAAGCTGATAATCGCTGCACTTTATTGGCTACAGAAAAGCCAGGTTAATCCCCAAATATTGATGCTGTTTCTGGTGCTGACATGCCATCTGCTCTTTTTCATGCTAGAGGTGACCACTGTGCACTATGAACTTTAAATCCCTTGTTGTAGGTGACGCTTATTTGTGTCTTCAGACATTTTACATTCATGTAAACATGCTTTTCCTTTCCCTCAAAGAAACCCATTTGCTTTAGTGATGTTGTAATTAACACATGGCAGCAGTTAGGGGTTGGCCTGGGGTTTTTGCATTCTTTCTGGAAGGGTTTTGGTGGACCCTGATGCCTAGTTCTCAGGTGCAGCAGTATGCTCTCCTGCTGGTTTGGCAGTCTGTTTGCCTTGTTCCCAAGTGGTAGACAAAACAAGCAAGGCTTAATTTTGGCAGCTATGAATAGGAAGGGGAGAAAAAGTCTTGCTGAAAACTGGCTAACGTGCTTAGAGAAGCTGGCCCAAGAACCGATGGGTAAATCCCCAGCAGTGGGTTGCCTTTTACAGAAAGAAGTTGTATGAGGATAGTACAGTGACATTTCGAACAAAAGCTAATATTAAGCTTAGCCAGACTGCAAGCAACCCATAAATTCCTCTATTTCTGTAGTAGGACACATTCTGAATGCAGCTGCCTGACCAAACTAGAAGGGAATTAAAAAGAAAGAAATTCTTTTGCCTTAAAGGAAAAAAATAAATTACTTCCTGAGAGCAGTGCTGTACCTTGCTTTAGAAAGCATCTTCTATTTGAAGTTTTCAATAGCAATAAAACAATTTATTTAAACCCCTAGCAACCCACAACCCAATTTTCCTTTCTCATTACAAGTGTTTATGGCAAACACATCATCTAGGATTTTTCTCTGTATGGAGACATGAATACAGCCTCCTTAACTAATGGGATTGCCTGTTTTATGCTAGATACACATTTAACACATACATTTGTAATACAATTATTGATGCAATGGATTAAATAGGGGAACTACAAAACCATACAAGAAATTAATTCCCAGTCACTGATAAGGCTAGAAGGATTCACGTGCACTAGGAGGAACTAGTACAACAAATAGAAAATGTAAACTGTGACAGTATTTCTTGCTTTATCAACATTATGGGAATAAGACTGCCTGCCAAAAATAGACCTGTTTTGGAGCTGTATCGAACCACACTGTTTTAAATAAATGTACATACAAGTATGTACAGAAATGATGTTGAAAGAACAGTTTTATGACTGCAGAGTCACTTCACCAAAAAACCAGGAAATGCTAGAATTAAAATCATGTAGGAGAGAAATCTGTTCCCTCCATTATGTCTATGTGTTATGATATAGTTGTTAATGACACAGTCACATATAGATTTTTTTCCAAAGGACCATACCTCATTCATCACACAGGACTGATGCTGCTTCCTTAATCAGCAGTTATTCAGTCTCTTGTTTACTCCTTATTATAAGATGAGAGGCCCCAAGCCTTATTTACTGCACACTATTCAAATCCTTCTCTAAAGACAGAATTTTCAATTGCCTCCTGGGCTTTTCTATTGAGCTCATCCCTGTGGTATCTGAGCACTTTGCAATGGATGCATTTATTTATACAAGGCCCTTGTGAGAATAAGGGATATTATTAGCCCTATTTTACAGATTTACAGACAAAATTTTGGTTTTCCAGTCTGAGGCACCTACAGCCAGATTTTTCCAGTGTGCTCAGCTTTATCTGTTCAAAGCAGAGTTCAGGTCCTATTGAGCTCTCTTGCAGCTGCAATACTCAGCATTTCAGCAAATCAGGCCCCAGGGTATGAAGTCAGATACCCAGAAAATAAAATGTGCAGAATTACTTTCTGCTTAGAGAAAGTTTGGGTTTTGTTGTTTCTGACTTCTTGTCCGATCCATTCCTTCTCCCTGACCCTCTCTCCCAGCTCTGACTGCTGCCCTGTCTCCTCCTATCAGGCCCAGTGAGGGGAACCAGTGTGAGGCACAGCCATGAGATGGCTGGGCAATGCAAAATGGCAGTATGCGGTGGGCGGACAGTAGGAAGGGGTTCAAAGGAGCGATTTAGAAACTTCACCTGGGCAGGTAGGCATGGTGTTAGAAAAGCCAAAGCTCAGCTGGAGTTGATACTTGTGAGGGATGCCAAGGAAAACAAGAGGAGCTTCTGTGCTATGTTAGCACAAGAGAACTGAACAAGAGAAATGTGGGGCTGTTGCTGAATGGGGTGGGTGATTTAGTGAAAGCAGACAGAGATCAGCCTGGATATAAGGAAGAACTATTTCCCAGTGAGAACAGTCAGGCAGTGGAGCTGGTTGCTGAGGGGCTAAGCAGGCTCCATCCTCGGAGGTTTTCAAGGAGGTTAACTGGATAAAGCCCTGACAAGCTTGGTCTGACTTCCTGACTGACCCTGCTTTCAGCAGGAGGTTGGAGTAGGGAACTCCCTAGGTCTCTCTCCCACTGAATTATCCTCTGGTCCTACAGTTTCATCTCTCCTCTTTTTTTACAAGCATGTTTTTCCCAAACAACAACTCATCTAAGATTTGGCTGTGGTCTTTTTGACATTTGAACTAGGCTGCTTTCTCAGAAATTTAATTGCAAGAAACCCACCTCAGTCCTGGGCTGGCTCATGCGCAGCAGGGCAGGTATGTGAGAAATGAAGTGCTGAAACTTAGGCATTTACTTAAATTTTCCCTGCGCATATGAACTGAGAGATTTCCTTCTCTTCCAATGGGCTACAATGAGGTGAAATTTGGGAGTTTTATTCATGGGGAGAGGAAAAGGTACATTCCTGCCATGAGGTCCACACTTTCTCTGAAATATGAGGATGCTGGTGCTTTTCAAAGTGAGGTTGGGAGAAAGTGCCAAAAAAAGAAAGGGAAAAATGGGAAAATGTTGTGTTTTCCCCTAACTTCATTCTCAGATAAAGAGTAATTACATTTCCGCAAAATAAAGAAAACCAACAACAAAAGATGAACAATGAATATTTCCACCTAAATAGTTGCAGTCCCACAAAGTTGTAAGCAATGCAGGTATGTCCTGGTGTGGAGAAGAACCTTAAAATAGTTCATGATCTCCAAATCACCTAGAACAAGGGGCTTTATAGAAATGTTTCTGCAAGTTACCTTCCCATGATAAAGATAGAGCAAGTAGGAAATGAACTGCAGGAAAAGAATGACAAATCTATACCGGCCTCAACTGTGGTTCTCTTCGGTGCACAGTCTGAAGCATCTCCCTCTTCTCACTCAATGAATTTCTGCATATTCTCTTTTTGAGTGCAATACTGTGGATCACATGAAAATAAGAAAAGTCCTCAAGAGCTTTTCTATCTATAAATGGATTTGAGAAATTTCAAAGTGCATTGCCAATGAAGTTGTAGTTTCAAGGTTGCAAAACACAAAAACATTGCATATGTGTAAAGTTGTACCCTCTCAATTTGTTGTTCATTTTCTTTCAACCAATAGAATAGTTTTCAGCTTCTGTGAGGGCAGAGAATGTATTATTTCTGTATGAGAGCAATTTACTTCAGTTATGTATATATACATACACGCACACACACACAAACACACATGAAGAAGTGGTCTGAACTAAACTAAGGGAAACCACATCTGACCTGAGAAAAGGAATAATTTGCATCATTAACTAAGTAAATTTAACTAAGTAAATTTTAAACACTAGGAGGCTTTGCATCCTTCACTAGATGCAGTGATATAAATATTATTTCCTTAGTGGCATGCTTATTGAGGCCAATGCTGAAATTCATATTAGGCAATACCTCACTTCCAGAGTGGAGGTCTCTGCAGAACTAGTGTCAGCACTGGAATGCTGAAATCCTGCCGTAGCGGCAGGAACTTGTGCACCCTCTCTGCATCCCCCTTTTAGCAGGAAACATCCTTAACATTAAAAATTCTTTGCATGAGCAAGTGGGGTGCAATGCCCTCAAAGTGCACATGCATGTTAGTCCAATGAGAATGTTGGGGTCTAGATGGGGCTACTAAACCCCAGCTGCTCAGCAAACAGCCAAAGCAATCAAGTTGTGGGCAATACAATCTCCTCCAACAGCCTCAGGTTTTAACATTTCCATCTCTGGTCACCATGAGCGGTGCTGGTACCCTTTCTAGCACCATGCTGTCCACAAGTAATAAGCCAGGAAACCACTTTGCCCCCTTCTCAGCTTGGTTCCCAATTTCATGCTGAGCCATGCCCTGCAGCATGACTGAAGTTCAATCAGGAGGTGAATGAATGCATAGATGGCACAGCAGGCTTAATCCCTGTAACTTTAATTTCCTTCACCTTTATAGACTGGCAAAGGGAAGAGGTAACTTTTTTTTTTTTTTTTTTTTTTTTTAAGGGAATGAATCCTGTGGCTGTAGGGGATGGGCTTCATTGAAGTAACTTTCTATTTACTATTGAAAAAAGAAAGCTTTAGGTTTATTGGAATCATTCAGTGAAAAAGCACAGAAAAAGCAGGTCATCTTCCTATCTCTCATTTCCTCTGCTTCTTTCCTACCCCTTCATACAATTTGAGGGGTACTTTTTGACATCTGCTCTTCAATTTGGGGCTGTTCTCAGCACTAATTTTTAGTTTCACTGGGAGCATTTGAACTCTTTAACAGCGCTTCTCTTATCATTGCCACACCAAGTAGTTATTGCTACAAAAGAAGTGAGAGATAGAGAGAGGCACCTGATACTTCTCAGCTGAGGCAACTGCTGCTCCTAACCTGCTTTTTTTACAGAACAGTGAGTCATGCATTAGGGTTGAAACAAGATTTATTTACCTGAGTTAGAAGAAATAAATAAAAATTGAGAACAAACAAACAGTAGTCATTGACAGTCAGCTGGTACCTAATGAATCATTTTCTTGGGTTAGCAGAGATTCGTATGTTTACTGAGTAATTTTTTCCTAAGTGCAGTTGCTCTTGGAGACTTCTGTGACAGTACTAATTCTGTGATTATAACATCTATCTCTTAACCCTCTTTGCTTCCTGCTTGGTAATTTTGCTTCTTTAGAGAAGTCAAAGAAAAATATCTCTTTTTATAACAAGATGGAAGCATCATGTGCATAGTGAGAGTCCCTCACTGACATGCGGCTTCCTAAAGCTGTGGCCTCATAGCCAGCTTATGATTTTGGGTGGGACACACTTATGGTTTGGCAGACCTTGCTGGTGACTTGGTGTGGACATTTTTCCTGATTTTTGGTTGCTAAAGTGCACTAAAAAGATGAAAGCATGTAGTGAATGATTATCTGGTACAACTTTGTGGTGCAGTCTGTTGCTCCATTTGGCCCAGGGCTGTTACACCAGGGACAGGGCTAGTGTGGGATGTCACTGGGAAGATGAATGTGCTGGAAAGTTGTCTGGCTCTGTGCTCCAGTAGAGCCCAGGGTGAGGAAGGAAAAGGAAAAAGCCTTGTTTGGGAACCTGCTGTTTCTTTAAATGGGAGATAGAAAGCTGAGGAAAGTTTTAGGCAGAGGCTGTGCAGTGAAGGGAAGAAAGATTCAGGGTAGTTTTCAGTGGTAATCTTGTTCTCCTTTTTGTAACAAACTCCTTTGTTCAGTTCAGAAGAAAAGATGAATAAGAAGGGGCAGGATGGAAGTATAGAAAGCAATGAATGCTAGAGAAAAGGTAAATCAGTTATGCCTACTTACTGTAGTACAAACATGCAAGATAATAGGATATGGGGAATATGTCTGTCAAAGCAAAGGAGCCAGGGACAAAGGGCAAATACAAGTGAGAGTTACCTATTTTCTGAGTTCAATGTCCACAACGGGCATTCAAGAACAAGCCTAGACTCTTATTTTTAAGGTCTGCAATACAGTTGTTGCATTTCACATTGATGCCTGGGCAGAGGTGACTGGGATTTGTAAAGGGACAAAAGTGCAGCAGCTCAAGGTGACAAATCAGCTGTCTAGATCCATTCAAAGCCCATACATGCTACAAAGACAAAGAGGATATGAGTGATGTCTTTGTAACCTGGTAATCCATAGGCCCCTCCACCAGCTCTTGGAATTGCACAGGGAAGCCCCTGGGCCTTGGCTCTGTGAGAAGTGTGTGCTTCAAGGAGGGCTGCTGTGGAAGCTGGAAACCCACTCTGCAGAGTCAGCAATTCCACTGGTCCCCATGAAAGGCTGTTCTTGGGCAGAGAAGAAAAAGGTGCCTAACCATGCAACAGGGAGGGAAGGAAACTGAGCATTGAGACTGCTTGCTTGGGCTTGGGCTCTATCTCTGTGCTACCTGAAATGTCAATAACCCACCCTCAAATGTCAATAACTGCACCCTCATGGGGTGCAGCCCACAGCTTCCCCAAAGTCCTTGTCCAGCTTGGCAACAGCAGCTGACGAAGCGCAAAGGGCCATTTGAGGGTTACTGCTTCTGCAGACACTTGGTCTGAAGGAAAGTGAGTGAGATGCTGCCCAGAGGGCATAAAGGGAGTGGAAGTTTATAGAGATGACATTTCAGTTTATGGGAAGCATAAGGGAGGACATGAGGTAATCACTTCTGGACATTATCTTAAAGGGTCCTGGACTCCAACTAAATATAGAAGAATGTACGCTGTTAGAAGTACGGCTGTGGCATTTAAGGTATATCACTGCTGACTATGGGTGGGGAGCAGATCAGCACAAGCACTGTTTTTTGAAAACCTTGAGCCAAGCTTATATGATGTTCTTGAAATGGACACACAGAGATGTGAAAGAGCACAGAAATGATGCTACTTGCGAGCCTTGACTGGAATAAATTACAATCAGTATCACCTTCTTGTAAGACAATCCCCCTTTTGGTTCAAACTCCTTCTGTTACTTGCAAATCATCAGAGGGCAGTAGAATTACTGTGGTGTAAAGTTATTTACTTCCAGACTTCTGGTAGGCTGTAGTGAATTATAGTTACTGAACAAGCTTTTATCTAAGGTTGCTGCAACTGAGCAATTAACTTTCTGACTCTTACACTAAAGCAATTCGTGTAAACAGATTGTGGTTATGAAGCAAAATGCTTAACAAGTTATAAATTGTGGATCGCTTGTTGATTTGTCCTTTTTTGTTTCTTTTACTTTCTGAACAAAACATATATTTTCTGCCTGTAAGTGGGGTGGTTTTTTATAAAATGTTGAAATGTGCATGTCTTTGGGATATAGAAGAACCCCCAGAAAAAGTCACAACCCCTGGTGGTTTACCATGTGGGGTGAGAGGATTCCTCTGAAGAACAGACATTTTGGGACTTGTTACAAACAAGGCTCCATCAGCTATGATGGAGTGTGAATTTATAAATTTATAAGCAGGGAAAGATTACCTTGCATTTACAATGAATAAGGAAATGTGGCTGTGCAGCTAATGTGAGGTAGGTCAGGCTGTATAAATTAGTCTCCTTTCTTATCTTTCCTGCTTGTATGAGTAGCCAAGCCTGTAGGATAAGTAATGCAGCTCCTTTGCATGATGACACCTCTACTCCTTTGTCCTTGCTTTGCAGAGCTCAACAATGTTGCCATATAAAGTACCATTACTACCACAGAAACTTGCCCCATTTGAATAGATGGGACATCTTCAGACTCTCTGCAGATTCAGGCCTTGTTTAATGTAGACTTCTTTGGCTCACAGCTGTAAGACCTACCTAGATGGTAACTTTTGGAGAATAATGATACGCTTATCTATTTCCTTTAAGACTAATCCTTGCACCTTCCCTGGAAGAAATTGCAGTATGAAGATTATGGAACAGAACATGATAAGAAAGGACTTCTCTGACTCCTTCAACTGCTTAATAATTAACTATATGACCTCTGTTTAGAAGTAAAGCCAAGCTAATTAATGCATACTCCAATAGATTATATTGCCTATAATATGACTATGATGTATAATGTAAATTTAGGAAATATGAAGATTGAGTGTAGATAAAATGTTCCATGTACACCATGACAAGGATTATAAAAGCACTTCCTTGGAAATGTCTTTTCTCATTCATTTTATGGCACTTTGCATCACTATGTAATTATGTATAATTGCTTGAAAAAACACTTAGACTTCTGGCCCCTTGGGGTGCAACTTAGTCAGAGAAAGACAAAAAAGGGTCAGTATTTGAGTAAGGAATGAAATTTTCTACACTAGTACAGCATGTTCCCTGGAAGTGGAAATATTTCTGTAACACCTCCCGCAGGAGGGCTCATCCTAGTGGTCTACATCCTACGTACTTTTAATCCAAGCTTGAAACATTTTTCTGCCACCTACTGCTTTTGCATCATCGTTGTCCTGTTATCTGAAAAAAATGCTTCTGATAAATTAAAACTCAGAAATGTCTTCTCTCAAGTTGCTGAAAGTGTTTTTAAAAAAATCTTCACAATGCCCAAGTGAGTCAAACGAGTGCTGTTACCTCCATTTTCAAGGTAGAGATATGGAGGAAAAAGTAGAGTGACGCTCCTCTGGATGCAGGGTTGTAACAGGACCGAGGATGGTCTGGTGTTCTTGAATCCTACTGTGGTGGGTTAGACAGACAGACATGCACTTAGCCTCTCTTGCAAGATTATACATTGTCTTAATGGCAGGTTGGGCTTTTTCGCTTTAGGTACACTTACATGCACAGAATTGGCTTTCCATGATGGTCAGCTGGAGCCTTTCAGCAATTAACTGAAAAGTTAATGGAGGAAGAGTAGATAGTGTCCTTTTGCTTTATGAGTCCTTTCACAGGTATGGACTACCTCATTAGTTAACTTTGTTATTTGACAGTTGTGGAAAGTGTCATGAGGTCTGAATAACTGCAATTACTGCTCACCTTGTTCTCTGTGCCTTGACTCAAATGCCTTTAGGTATTTTGCAAAATCCTAAGATAAAGACTGATATGCAAACAACATCCTTGAGATAAATGGCAATAAATGTTCTGTATGACATGCTTTATTTGTGAGGTGCTCAGATAACACAGTGATTGGTGTCTGGTTAGACAGATGGGGTTTTATTTTTCTCTTATCCTTGTAAGTTGGATCTTGTATTTTGAAAACTGATTTGACATCTGGTAGGACTGCTCAAACTGGAGGCTTGGGAGAGGCTGCACTATTCCAGTGTCACAAAGGCAGGCAAAATGCAGAAGAACAATGAGGGCTAAACTGCACTTGCCATGAGGAATGGGAAATAGTGTGCAAAGTCTAGACAAGATATGGGCGGAAAATGTCCTGTCTGGGTGACTGAGTAGTTAAAGGTGTCTGTTTCTGGGCTGCAGGACCCACCAGCTGGTGGTGATCAGGGCTATGCATCAGCGTTTGGACTATTGGCTTTTGCCTTCATCATCACCAGAAGCCTCTGGGTCTGCAGCCCTGCGGCATTACAGTGGTGATGGTGACCCAGAGGCTGTGCACAGGAACCATCCCGGAAGCTGCAGAAAGGAAAGGGGGAAATCAACACTAACGCAGTCAAGCCTGATGCCTGGCCAAGTTGTGTATCTGCTGTCCCAAATCAGAGCACCCTGTGCAAATACGGAAATTGTTTCAAGGCCAAATCTTAGTTGCTGATATTACTCATGAGCATGCCGTTCAAGTCAGTATAGTGGTAAGAGTTAGCTGGATCTCCGATCTAACTACTTTGCCTTTCTTCTTCATCCAGCTTTGGAAGGCATCTCTACAAGTGGTGTTTCTGTTGTGAATTTGGGCTCACCTTTGGAGTGACATACCAAAATGAGGAAACCACCACTTAAGTTATTCTTTGTTAATGCTTGCTTTACTTTCTAGATTAGCAATAACCCCATATTCATCCCACTTCTTCCTTTCTGTGACCCCAAAGGAGAGCAGCCTGTAACTTTGTGGTTGCAAATCCAAATCTGGAATCTGTGACAAGATCTTTTCTCCACTAGGCAGTGGTTGGCCCTTGTCTGTCATAATTCAGACCTGTAGGAAAAGCCCCATGATGCATGATTTGAAGAAGTGAATTTTCTTTCATCCACAAGATTTAATAGCCTGAAGATATCCATGCTAGGCCAGTGGTAATCAAAATGCTGGAGCCATCATTTGTTTTGTTTCTGGTAAAACATTCAGTGGTCTCAACCTAGATGTGAGGGGACAAAAAAACTACGTCTTGAGTGCTAAAATTACAACTGGATATTAGAACTATACTGTGAGTACTTTCTTCTTTTTTTTTTAAATTTGGTGACAAATTAAAAAAAAATTTGTGTTGAACAGAAATACTTCTATAATTTCAGTGAGAAAAAGCCCTTATTTTTTCTTATCAACCTACAATGTTTAATTCAAGCAGAGTGACACATTTTGAAAGGTCACACCATTGAATTTCAGGCAGCTAAGAGATATCCAATTTAGTTGCCTGTCTACATAGACCTTCTGAACAATCAGTGGAGGCAGAGAGGCTTTTGCAGGGGCACCTGAAATTTGGGTCACCTCCTGAAGGAGTTGCCTTTCTGGGTTAGCTATGATGAGGCTTATGAACACTCAGTGCTGGTCAGCACCGGAGTACCCCAAATTCACCTGACCAAAACCATACTTCTAAGACTTTTATTCCAATTATTTCACTTTTTTTTTCATCATTTTCTAACATTTTGGTCAAAGGGAAAAGCAAACTGTGTTAGTTCAGAAATACTGATATAAAATATTTCAATTTTTCTGCATTTTCCTCTTCTCTCTATTCTTTTGCCTAAAATTGTTTGCTGTATTTGATGAAATATGTGAAGGGGTTTTTGTTGCCTTGGAACAGTGTTTTCTAGCAAAGTAACCATTCTGCTGGAAAAACATCCAAGGTTAAAGCCAGCTATAGATCAAAGCAGGTAGCTTCTGTTTTTCCCATAGTCTTTGGATAAAGACAAATTCCAGTCTCCCAGGCTGTTAACTTGGCATCTTTCACCGGTGTGTAATTCAGAGAGCATATGAATAACATTTCAAATAAACAGAGGAGTATCTTCCCCCTTTTAGGATGCTGACTCCACCTTCCTCAATCTCCTTCTGCCAATCTCCTCTGGGGGAAGAGAGTTGAGTATACTAATGACAAAATGGCAAATGTGCAAACTCCCTCAAGGAGCACTTAAAAAGCTGCTTCATCACAGCAGTGTGACATGAACATGAATAGAGGATTGTTCTCTTACTTCAGATTCCAAGCAGCCATCGACTTTATTGCATATTTTCACCTATGTGAGTTACAAATTAGTGACAAATACGTTTGAAAGCTAGTCATTACCTCAATCAGTCACCAGTGTATCAGATGTATCAGTGTGATTAGTTGCTCTCAGTTAATTATAGGAACAATAATTAGCTAATGAGGGAGTCCCATAATTCCTATAATACTGATTTTCATTGTTTTAGAGACAATAACTTAAAAATTCCTTTGAATCTATATATTGAGAAAAGCCTTTTAAAATAACTTTTTCAAGTTGTAGCAAGTGCTTTACTCTCTTCTATCTCTTCTAGCTCTTTTGGCCAAACTTCTACTTCTGCCATCTTTTCAGCACTGGGTTCTGTTGAAAATTAATGAATGCATCTTCAAATGTAGCCTTAGTAGTGAATTGCCTTGAGAAGGTTGAGTGTCACACTGATGATTAGACAGCTTGCTGCTTTTAATCACTTCGCCCCTGGACAAATCTAAACTGATGCCAAACACTGGCAAAGAAAGATGAGTATGTCAAAGACATTATATCTCATTCCTATACAGACACAATTTGCTCTGAAATTACAGATGCAAGACCATAGGATTTCATACTTCTCCTCCCTAAAATTAGCACCTGAGGGGGAATGCATGGTGCAGGCATTTTGATTAAACAAGATTCTGCCTGTTTTTTCCTTATATTTGTACTTCCTTCTTAGGACCTTCAGCCCCAACTTGTTAAACCTTTATAGCTCAGTCATATTCCCGAGTTCTAAAAACGAAGAGAAAAGACCCAGATCCTCATGGGTAAATAGGGACCTAACTCACTGTGACACCCCAAGATGCATTTGCGAGTCCAGCCCAGTGCATCTGGCTCACCTCTACAGGGTCAGCCTAAGGGCAATAATCCAGCATTTGGTGCTGAAGCCACTAGATACGCTAGTGGGGTGGATAAAACAAGTCTGAAAGAAGCTAAGAGTTTTCCAACACTTAAGAGGGTGACTGTAAGGCTAAGAGCAGAGTTCCCTACTTGTGGTTAAACAGAACTGTTCCACTTTTTCCCATCTCCACAGGCCATACTTGCCTGACTGTGGCTAGCTGGCACAGGCAGCTAAACCACCAAAAGCCTGCTCCCACAAAACCACACAGGGTGGGAGGAGTACGGCCCTCCAGGGACACAAGGAGTGGAGCAATGGGATCATTCATCTGCTATGAGCTGCTACTTCTGCTTGCCCGTATTGTCCATCTGAGCCATAAGCGCAGGCTATTTCACATCTGTAGAGTGGCTGAAAACTCTTCAGCCGCTCCAAGTAAAATACTAATCTCAGAGTGTAATACACTCCTACTACTACTTACCTCTAGCTCATAATGAAAGGGACCTTTGGGGGTCGTCTTTGCAGCCACCCACAGACTTTTCCCAATTCCCCTACCTGGTGAATGCCCTACACGTTTTTATCAAATGCTGGAGACAAGCTTTTAGAAGACTCCCACTTCTCCCCAGCTCTCCTGATATTTTAAAACCGATATGATTATCTAAGGCTTTTGGTTTTAATATTTTTCATTTTCATTTCACCTCTATCTTTATTCTGAGAGTCTCTCTTGATTCCTGCTCCAGTTCTAGCTGCCCTGGGCAACAATTGCATTAACATATCACTAATACACCCATTTATTTATTTAACATAATAATAGTAGAAAAGATTGATAAAGCCCAGTTAGATCTCAGTAGATTACGATCATCTTTAACTTAGCATAGTTTAGTGGTCAAGGCAATAGAATAGAAGCCAGGAAAATCTGCATCTGACAAAAATTCTTTCAGAAAATCATGTAAGCTCTGTATCACAGCTTCTTTATATGTGTTGTAGGATTTATACCTGAAAAGGTGTTGTGAGACATCTATATATGGTATGCATTATTTTGCAGCTCTCCATTTCCTTATCATAGCTCCTAAATGTGAGTTGCATGACTTGGACTCATAGTTTTGGCGAGCTCCCTTGCATGGTTTCCAAACAAAACCACCCTTCATTATCTGTTTTTCTTTCTTTGTTGTACTGGATAAATAAAAAAGGTTAAAGGAGCACAGAAATCCTGTTGTATTGAACTTACAATGCCTAGTCCCATTAATGCTTTAAACATGAAAAACATAGTTTATATATTGTTTTCAGACTGATTTTAAAGAGCTTTTCTCCAAATAGTGAGAGGAGTAAGAGCACTCAAACAGTCAAACCAATGTTCCTCAGTGCATAGGTCAAACCATGGCATTGCACTGGTTTCTTTGAAAAAAATATGTAAAGATCTGCAAGCTTCATCTGCATATAACACTGCAGAAAGGTGAATATTTTAGGACTTATTTATCTGAGCATTTCTAAGTGTTTTGTCTGGACATCTGTGACACTCTCTAGCCAAATCACACCACCTCTGATTTCTCATTACTGCTTTTTTTTTTCTTTGCAAGACAGCTGCACAGCCCCTTCTTGCATCCAGTACTGAAAAAGGTCCTACTCTCCCTGGTGCAACTTCACTTGATAACCTGATAGCTGTTTTGTCCCTTCCCTATACCTGCTGCCTTCCCTGCCTCTTCCTTCTAGTTCAATGCAGACAACTTCCAACTCATGTCTAAGGCTCTTTCCTCTCTCTGTTGTGAAAATTTTTCCCCTTCTTTCCTACATTTTAAAAAAAAAATTTCTATTTCATGTGGCAGGCATGGAAGGAGGCTGATGGGAGTTATTACTGCCACTGAAGGGAGAAGGTAAAATAAGTGTCACTGCTGAAGAGAGAGACTGAGATAGACATTGTGAGTGGATACGTCACCATCTCTGGTACTTGGCAGATGGAGGGGTGAAGAACAAGATGCTAAACTTTGGCAGCCACAACAACTATGGAAAAAGCTACATAAATAGGATGGAAGAAGACTAAATTAATTCTTCTGCAAGCTGATGCACTAGGGACATGGACAAACTGGAGTAGTCACAACCAAATACACCCCCATTGCGGTTCCCTTTATACAGCACTTTAGGAATAAAGAGGTCCTACAATGAGGAGACTCAACAGCTTCTTTGTGGCTTCACAAAAGTCTCTTTTCAGGCCAAATTTACCATCTCCTCACACTCCTTCCTACTGGCAGCCTCCTAAAGCAGGAGTAAATCAACTCTGAGTAAACTCAAAGCTCAGTCAGTGCACTTGCTGCATTTTCTAGCCACGTGACCAGACTGTGTGCCTGTGCATGACCAAGCACTTCCACCTGCCTCAAATGCCCTTCCTGCAGTGCCGCAGATGGGACATCAGACACCTGGGGCACCCTGAGACTCTTCCTCAGAGGCCAAACATCATCTACTGAAAAAGCACATGGGTTTTCTAGGGAAGCCTGAAGAGGAAGTAGTGTGTCTTGGGCATGCCTTCATGTCCCTGCAGCCCTGGGAAGTGTGGATGTAGCCCATTTCACCAGTGCAGAGCACTGGCAGTGAGCTACTGATGATCTGCAGGACAACAGGAGCCCACAGGTGTTTTAAGAAACCAACCCAGCAAACTTCGAAAACTCTCATTTGGGCATAGTGCTGGTACATCCAGTTTCCCCAGGACTGGAAAAGTAGTCAGTTGTCACCTGTCTACACCTAGAAATGTCTAAGATGTTGAATCTTATAGTCTCTGAGAGTTGAAGTCTGTGATTGAAGAACATGTCCAGCCTTGGCATAAAGGGAAGTCCAAGGGAAATACACTGTGAGAGGGGATTGCCAGTACCAGAGAGCCAAAGGGTGAGGAGGGGAATAAACAGAGCATTTCAGTGAGGAAAGGCTCAGACTTGTCATGATAGTGATTCAGTGGGATTTGAAATGACAGCATAATCTGAGCTTCCTGAGCATTTCTCTTGCATAGGCACTGTGACCTGGAACAGGCCGGTCCTACTTACTAATCTTACTGTTCTTTGCCCAGTTCTTGAAAACTTTACACCTGAATGACTGAACGAACAATTCATTTATTTTTCTGGAAAGGTGTACCTTCTTATGCTGGAAAACAGAAGCAATGCAATTTTTATGGGATCAATCTGATTCAATTATTTTGTGTAATCTCGGGTTTAATCTCATTGGTAAGAACTTAGAGAGATATTCTGAATTATTTTCCTTTTCTTTCTTCCTATGCTCAGTTTTGTCATAACAGACACTGGAAAGCACTATTCTTGCCCCTTTCTCCCAACAACTATAGCAAAAAAACCTTAAGTTATTTTAGATGCATTTCTTGCATTTTATCAGAAGCTCCTCTTCTCCTCTCCAGATGCATATACAATTACATACAAAACTCCATGCAGTTAGTATGGACTAGACAAATACTTAGAACATAATGTTCCTGTGTAAAAGATTCCCTATAAATCAAATCCTTCTTGGACATTAGAACAGGCTCTCCAATAAAGAGAAAAGAAAATAAGGAAAGTGCATGACAAGGCATGGAACAGACAAAAACTCTGGCATGCTAAAAGATGGAGGAGTGAGGAAAAAGCAAGTCAAGGGCCTCTCTCTTGAAATCTCCCTTAATTGGCAAATCTCTTCTATATCACCATGGTACAGCAGCACCATGAGGAGACAGATGCTCCTTAAAGGAGTCAGCATCCAAACAACTAGGTATATTTCAGGCCAAAGCAAATAACCTGAATTATCCTAGAAAACCACCCAAACCCCAGAACATTTTATGGTAAGCATGTCATCTTCTTCCTTTTAGAAGCACTATGAAACAGGCAGGAAAAAGAGGGAATTTTTACCATTTTTCAGGGAAGAACTGTATAAAATGCAGAAGATAATCAACTCACAGGCTTGGCCTGAAAGAAAATTTTCCTCCGACACAGACAGAAGAACATGCTGTAAGTGCTCTTGGTCCCTGCTGGCTGTGACCTACTGGATAGCAAAGGAATAGTGCTCCTCCACACCATTACGGTGTTCACTTGCACAGCAAAGGACAGGCTAGGTCCCTCAGCTGAGGGGTCTGGGACAACCATTGCTATTTCTTGCCTGGCTTCCAGCATTTCCTCAGTCTTACTTCAACTTTGCATGGCAAGGCAAATGTGTATTTTTTCAAATACAGGACATTTTCTATACTGAAGCTCGTCTAGAAGAATTTCAGCAAGCCCAGTGAGTGCAAGACACCTTTGGAGCCCGTTCAGCAGCATTCATGTGTTTCTCCATGCTATTTGATTTACTGCTGGTATCCAAATGTTTTAGTCTTCCTGCAAATATTTCTGTGTGTTGATAAATTTTGGTGGTTGTAATAATTAATGCCTGCTGGATAAAAGGTGTGTCTATAAAGTGCTATACGTTTTTGTGTAGGTAGCTGCATATAGATGCAACTACAGGCATTCAATAATCATAAAACCAGTATGAATGCTGAATTCAGACCCGATGTGCCTATGGATTAAAATGCCAATAACAGCTATGTATTGTAAAAAGCAGGGGCATATTGCAAGATTATATACAGAGCACACAAGTAAATGACTTGCTTAGATTATGTTGTTATGCCTGGTGAAAGTAGTTCAGATAATTGTTCTGTCAAGTAAGTTTTTTACATCGCAAGTTAGAAAAATGTAGGGAAACCTGTTAACCCCACTTGTCTGACCTGTTCCTGTCAGAACTATCTTTAGTTGGAGCTTCGGAAGCAACAAACCGCATAAAGTTTACACCCCCTTTCTAACATTATTATCCCCCCTGCCGTTTTAATTTATGTGTTTAATTTTGGTTTTCTGGGTGCAATATGGCTAATTGCTTGAGAACTGTGCAACCTTATAAGTGAAATTTTCCTTTTATAATTTGTAGCACATCAAGTGTAATAATGTACATTTAATTTCTCAAAAAGATAATTATGCTAATAGAATTATTTGAATAAAAATTCAGACTTTATGCAGGATAATGTCCTCTACCTCTTCATTTATACTAATGTAGGTCTGCAAGGAATTTTTAATAAGCTACTTCAACCCAGGGCCAGGAAGGACTAGACAGGAGCAAAGGACTGACAGGTCTTAAATGGGACAAAAAGGCATCAGAGGGCTTTGTGGCAAAAGCTGTCAGAAGTGATGCAGGTATTGGATTTGGATAGATGCTAGAAGATGCAGCAACCAGCCCTGGTCACATGGGAGGATGTGGTCTTGCTAAGTTTAGCTTACAGAGGAAAAATAAGGAAGGAAAAAAAGACACTGCAGGTGAGCAACTGCATTACACGCAAGCAGGGCTTGCAAGATGCAAGCCTTCATGCAACAGCCCATCATGTCCCCAAAATGCATGGCACATAAGCAGGGCCAGTGCCTTGTGAGACTGACCCTCGGGGAGCCAGCACCCGGACAGGGCACCCAGCTTCTTCCAGCAGCCTGGTTCAGGTTACAGCTGGATGGAAAGTGGAATGGCAGGAGAGGAACAGCACCTCCTTCAGCCCCAAGGAATTGCAGTTTATTTTTAAGGCCATTCATTAAGCACCAGCTAGGCTTGAGGGCTTGGAATTGGCTCGAGAGAGATAAGTCACCACACGTACTGCTCTCTGACACCCAGACAGCCTCCATGCCAGTCAAACTCTGTTTCAGCATTTAGGCAGTGTCTGCAGGAGCGCTTCTGACCAATAATGAAGCTTTTGGAGGTGGCGGGGCGGCGGGGGGAGCATACTGAGGTCAGACTACCCAGGGGGGCTGCTAAGCTCTACCCCTGCACAGGCCACCATCTCATAAGACCATCACCATGCCGGGTGATGCACATCCAGGCCATTCCATGTCCCCAGGTCCTCGGCACACAGCTGAAGTACCCTGAGAGGTGCCTCAGGGCCTTTGCTTTTCAAAGATGGGCACCACATTGATTTTCCTGGAGAAGTTAGAATTCTTGCTGCATTGGGCAACTCTTTGCTTGCAGCTGGGAAAGCCATGCTTTCAGCTAACCCTCTTTGCATTCAGTCCACAGGAGCCCCGTGCAAATGAGGTGTTAAAGCCATGTAGCAGTGCTTTCTGTATCTTATTTTGAAATAAACCAATTGTCAGTGTGGCCAGGTTTAAAAACACTTGTGTGATCCCCCTCTCTTCCCAGAGTAAACTTCCATCCCCTGCCTCTTGCACACATTGCTCAGTGAAAGGCTGGCCACTGGTCTCTGTGAGCATTAAACCACACTGAAATCTCGTGCAGCAGTATAGAGTTACTGCTTTTAAAATTGTGCTGTTGGGGGTTTCCAATGTTGGTTATTGCATTTATAGTAATGTCCTAGCCTTGGAATGAGGAAACTATTGCAAATCCTTTGTGAACTGCTTAAACAGGGAAGTATGATATGTGAAAGTTTCTAAAGGTGGTGACTGTCATACTAGTTTAATATAAAATACCATGATTAATGTCTAGACTGTCAGTTCATATTTTCTCCCTTAATTACTTCAGGACTTCTTTTTATATGCCATAAGTATATTTATAGGTGATAAAAGAGCAGGATTGGCAGCCTAAGAGCCTGAAAAACTATTTACCCATGGAAAGGGTGTAGTTATGAGCAGCAGGTTTTGCAAAACTCCTCTGTGTTTCTTCCCTTTACCAATGTACTTGTCTTCCTTCTCCCTCCTCACTAAGTTAATCATCCACAGGGCTGCTGGTTTCAAGGTCACAAATAGGGAGACACTTTTTGCAGTGTCTTCTTTTTGCTAGAAAAGAGGGGGGACTGAGGTCAAGCCTATTCATTTCACAAATGCTAGCCAACATTAATATCTGAATACTTTCTTGATTTCCTCTTTTAGGTACGGGAAATAGCTTTAATATCTTGGATACCACAATGTGGTAGCTATTGCCTTTTAATGTTGATCCCTACAGGCCATCAATCCCTAACTAGTGTTACTACTTACTGAAACTGAGATGGTTTCAAACTGAGATTTATAGGTAAAAGATTCCCTGTGTTATGACTAACTCCTCAAGTTGTATGGTTCTACTGCATTTTTTAAATTCCTCGGGCCATCTACCACCACTGATTTTTAAATAGAACTTTTCACTGATTTGATTGGGGAGTACTTAAAAAAAATATTGGATGATGTAGCTTCAAACTTTTATGGAGTTGAGTTACTTAATGTTGTCAGAACATTTTTTTTTTGAGACTTGCTTTTGTTTTCCTTTGATATCTTTAAATATGAAGTGCCTTATAACTGGGGAAGAGAGAACAAGTTTGTATGAAATAAAAATGGCTATGGATCTTCACTGAAAACACATATCAAGGCTATTTTTACTTTCGTTGTTGAGTTTTGCAGAATAAACAGATTACAATAAACAGAATACAGAAAGGTGATAGCATTATTATTGTCATTATTAATATTATTATTATTTATACAGCACCATAAATGTGCATTCTGCTTAACAGACAAATAAAAGACATCTCAGGAGATCTCTTCAAGTTCAAATTCAGCATAAAGTACAACTTTCTCCTGAACATTTCCTTTTTTCACAATTGCAAATAACAAATGTTTCAGACTGGAGTGCATTAAACTGAGGAACTGAAGTCCTTATCTAGTCTCAGAAAGAAAGTGAGACCACACTGCTTAAATGTATAGGCCAAAACTTGCTCTCTGATTAAAATTCTCCTCAACTCCATTGAAGGCCAGAGCTCACTCAGTGTTCCCATCAAAACTGCTGGAGTCCAGGAATGCCCTGAACTTTTGAAAATTAAGCAGATTTTTAATGTTTTTAAAGGTGCTGCCTCACTGTAGGTCATCATATCTCACAAAAATTGTTGCAACATATCAAACACTGCATTAAGCACAGCACTCACTTTCAACCAAATCCTTTATCTTTTAAAAAATGTTATTTTTTAATTTTTTAAAGAGCATAAACACTGAAGTGGCCCAGGCCTAGAGAAGCTCTGCGAGGAAGGAAAACCTTGGAGACTTAATTCATTTAGAAACCCTAGTTGGAGCAGTGATCTGAGTGGTGAAAGACAGTTGTGTAAGCCTGTCTCCCGAGGTGTTGAGAGCTGTGCGCTGCTGTTGCCCATAGACAGTTGGGAGGCACAGGAGTGCAGGGAAGAACGCACTCCAGAGAAACAAAATCTTGCAAATGAGCAGTTTCAAAGGAAATTCATTGAAAATATTAACCAAGTAACACAACAAATGAATTAAAATAATGCATTAAAAATACTAATTAAAACAAGTGTCTATCTACTATAATGTTTACGTATTTCTGAGGGAGGAAAGAATGTTTGTCAGAAACATTTGTAAATTGCAAGGCAATAAGGTGTCAAGTCTGTTAGGGATAAATCACGGCCAAACTTCAAATATTAAGTCAGGAAGGAACATGGATTTCAGTGTATCTGCAGCTAAGATCTTTGGCAGGATGCAAAGTTTTTGTGTGCCAGAGTGACACCTCCTCAGAGCAAAGCCTTTCTTTTATAGCTTAATTGTGAATGTAAAACCACACTAATACAAATGTGGCAAGCATATTTATCTTAATTTATTCTCTGGGCAAACTGGGTAGTACTTCTAGATAGCCTGTTTCAAGACCTGTGGGAATTCACCTGACCAAAAGAAACAACTTCCATGCCCTTTCCGTAGCCCATGGGGAGAAATAGTCAGCTTTATAGTACCGTTTGTCTCATCTTGAAGTCAACATCTGATCAAATGAATTGTGTGCTGAGAGTGTCTATTACTCTCTGCTGTGCACAGAAGGTCTAGCTTAGATGCAGACATTGGCATCGAGGATGGCTAACACACACTGAAGAGGAAGATCCCCAACTTTATGCGTGTGGAAAGACACCTCCCTTGTGCCACTGCTGGGGCACTGAACACTTACTGCAGCAACAACCAATGAGAAATAATGCCCCAATAAGAATATCACCCTAATTATTCAGCGTTTCATCTTTACACAAAGGTAAACTCAAGTCAAAACCTTTCTCCTGAATAAAAATATTTAGAGCAGGTCTCCAGAGCCACACTTGATCTGTTGTCCCTCTTTACTCACACAGGTATCGCAGGAATGCTGAGGTGTACTGTCTGGCTTTTTGTGTCTCCCCTAAACATGAAAGAACATTATTCTTTCTAATCTTCACTGTCAATTATCTAAGGATTCTCGAAGTCCCTGCTAAGAAGTGATGGAGGACAAACTTCAATATATTCTAAATCTGTACCAGAGAATAGGAGTACTGCATTTTTCTGTGTAAGAGTTTGTTTTGAACATATGCACTATCCATGTCCTGAACTCTCCATAAACTCTAGGAGTAAACAGAGGGTGCTCTGCTATGGCACTGCAGAAATCTTCTGGAAACCTGTGCTTGTCTTCAAGTCATGAGCAAAAATTGATTTGTGAAGTCTGTATTGAATGCTTAATTTTCAGTAGGAGCACAGCCTATTTTTTAAGCAGTGGAAGAAAAAAGAGCAAAAGTCATATAATTCTCACTTCCAAGTAAGACCTGACACACTTTCAAGTAAATATGGATGGTAATAAAGATGTTCCAGCGCTGCATTATATTCTCAAATTGCAAAAATTAGTAGACTGGAAATATGCATTGTTCCAGATCTGTACAGATAATAGGGCCTTTGGTTCTCAACTGTTTATCCATAACAATTCCAACCGCTTTAGAGTTTGGGGTTTTGTCCTTTTCTATTGGTTTGACCCAGGGGTTAGGAAATGACCCCACTGGAAAAAATCTTGACTCCTGTGAATTCAGTAGGACTTCTTTAGTCTACCATGGCTGAGGTGGGATTTCCCTGATTGTCCCTAAACCAACTAGAAGCAAATAGCAGCAGCCTGATAGAAAACTTTATAAAACTAAGCAGAATATTTCTCTTCCAGGGATTAGAAAACATTGAAGCCTATTCTGTTGAATTGGAGCCCACCTTCTGATGTACTTTACAGTCCTTCCCAGTGTGATAATTGATTTCAAATACCACCTGAAAACACTGTAGGATGGCATCCAAAAAAGGGGGGGATCTGGTATACCTGGCTGATGTTTATTATTACAATCCAGTTTCTGAACAAATGCTTTTGGACACAGTCCTTTTTCTGACCTGAAAAATAAGATCAGGAAGATTATAAAGCAATTCCAATGAGGGAAATAAAAATTGACCCAGGTGTTTTGTTTTAAAAGTCTCAATCAACAAATAGCCTCTAAATCAACAAACAGCCCCTAAAGCTGTTTGAAAGCCTAATACAAAATTTCTGTTTAAGCGCTAAAAGAAATTTCCCTCTTGTGTATGGAAAGGGGGACTATTGTCTCAAGTTCTGTTCCAGGTGGTTTTAAAACTGACTGGTTTAGATCTGTTTTACCTTGACAATCCTTCCCAAGACTATCCAGGAAAAGGTCTGGGTGCTCTGAGGATTCAGAGAAAAAAGAAGCCTCCAAAGTGGTCTTAGTGCTCACTTCAGCTGCCTCTGGCCTTCATCCAGCAAAGCACTTAAATCTATTCTTCGCTTTGAAATTGGCTTGGTGATGTCAACAGGGCTTCTCATGTATCTGCAGTTAAATATCTGCATAAATTATTATTTAGATCTAACTCCTCTGCATCGAGGCTTGAAGTACCCACAGTAGTCACTGTAAGGGAGGGCCTTGGTTTATGTTTCTGGTGATCACGTTAACAAGTTACTTTTCCTTTTCAACAAATACTGTGCCATTTGGCTTGCTGCACAATGCTCTGCGTCAGGCTCAAAAGCTTCTCTGGCCCAAAATCTTCCCTCTCAGTCTTGCATCTAAACAGCCCCACTCAACCCAATCAAACACCTTCTTGGTACCCATACAGATTTACTGCAAAAGCCTGTGCCCATTGCTGGGAAGAGCTGACCATCAGTAAAGCCAGCATGTCTTTTACTAATGAAAGAACAACTCACCTTCCCTAGCTTTGCCCTTCGATTTCTCCTAGAAATCCTTTTGTCCTTAATAGAGAAACATCTACATGATGAAACAAAGCACAATCTTCTGGTGACCCTTGTTTGAGTAGAAATCTAATAGCTGTCTTGCAAGCTGGGGAACCACCTTTTCTTTTTTTTCCTTAGGACTTTGTAAAAGCTAATTGAAAGCAATCACAGCCCAGCACTTAACAGACTTTCACATTTCAATAGCAAACACTTTTTTTCTGCCTTCAGGAGGCACATCCTGGGCAATTTGCTCCCTTTCATAGAAGGTAGGTAGTTTGATCTTGGTTAGAGAGAAGGCTACAGTATATCACTTTTATTACTTACTTTATATGAGAATAAATGTTTTATAAAAGTTCTGAAAATAATTTCTTATGTCAGGGAGGGTGAAACTTAGTTCTAGTACTCAAGATGCTTTAATTAGCTTTCCCTGAGTCTGTTTTCTCAGTTGTCTCACTACAACTGGATCAGTTTTATTACCCTGAAGAAATAATTTACTCTTATTAAGACCAAGTGCTCTGTTCTATAATTGAATGTGTTACATTCACCTTTAATGTTAAAAGGCCTGAGCCAAAGTTCACCAAAGTCAATGGAAAGTCTGCTAGGGACACCAAAGGGCTTTGGATCTTTTTAAGGGAGTTTTAGTCTGAAGAAGCATCTATACTGCAGTTGTTATGTGCAGCATATCTAACTTGGATATTATTAGAGGTGTAACTATGGTAGTACAGGGCTCTGTGGGGCCAAATGGTAAGTATTTATGCAACTCCTTGAGCAGGTGGGTCTTTTTTCAGTCTGAGCTGAGTTTTATGCTGCCATGGTTACATTTCTAGAAATACCTGCCCTACTTAGCTTAAATTTAGCTTACGTATGGTTACACAAGTTGAAGCCACTCTAGTATAGACATATTTACTCTTCCTAGAGGTTTCTTGTGTTATAGTGATACGATTTCATCCCTTAAATCAGAGATATATCTCTGTCTGCTTTTGCTTCATCACCGGCTGGATCATGCTCCTGCTTGTCAGCAGTCATCCGTAACAGACGGTCTTCTCTAACAGTGTTGTCATTTTCAGTAACAATCTATTTTCTTCTTTCGTTACTTGAAAAGGTTTTGATGCTCCTCCTTTTCTGATAGGTAAATTTTTTCCTAGCCACCTGTGTTTCCCTGGTGGATCTGCTAATAGCAATAAATTAATCCCTAGATGCATTATAGCATGGTTGAGCACCATTATATTGACAAGTGAGCCAGAAAAACCCTTCTAGCTCAGTTCCTTAGAGACTGAATAAAAAAAGTCATCCTAGAACTACATTGATATTAGGCAGTATAAAAATTGTGTTATGTGCTGGAAGCATTATTTTCCTCCAAGTGATAGTCAAGCCTAAAGCTTGACAAATGTAATTTAGAAGTGTCCAGGATGTTTGCTTATCAGTCTGAGAGTCCTGAGGATCTATTCTAATTTCAGAAGAACAATTAAAATCCTAGAATAAATACCTTAAACATGAATTTAACAAGAGAGAAAGTGCCTTACTAAGTTCATTGATATTCAACAAGGGAAAATCTGATGTCTGTAAGCAATCTTATGTACTCAGGTATAGTCTGGTTTTGTTATGGTCTTGTATGTCCAGTTGAAAATCCTTTGCCATATCCTAATGTGTCATTATGGGCCAGATCCAAAGCTGGTTCAGACCAAGAAGGGGACCCCGATACTTTCGGCCTCCTTTGCATTGTACCAGATAGAGCTAAAAACTTGCTCTCTCTAACCTGTCTGTAATGCTCATTTTTTCCAAATGTAATGACGGTTCCTTAAGGCAGGCAATTTTGTGTCCTCATTTTCCATTGCTTTAATTTTTATTTCTCTTTTTAAAGTTTGTGACAATTTAGGGTAGACTTAAATAAGTTCTTCTAAGTTCTTCACAAGTGTGACAGTCACAATTTTTTAAGGAAAGCCCTGAATCAAGTGAGTGAGAGGCATAGAGTGCCCTGGCTGCAGCAACAGGTATCAGGAACCCTGCAATTAATTTTCAAGTCACGGTACTGAAACCCTTCCACCTTCTGTGTTCTCAATGCATGGACTTCATGAGAAGTATTACTATGACTTCTAAATGGAAGGAAAAATGAGGGAACAAATCGAGCAGTTATTAAGAATGGAGCTATTTTCCTGATGAAACATGACTCATGCTGACAATGGAGATTCAAAGTACTCTGCAGATTTAATAGTCATAAGTAATATTTCACTAGTGATAAGTGATGCTTGAGAAAGATAAATCTTGAAGGGAAAGAAATTCTGCCTGAGTTTGTTCAGACACTTGTGTATCTTTTTTCTTGGATACTTTTACCACAAAGTCTATAAGGAACCAATGCCTAGGCTTCGGGGACAGCTGAACTTAATTTGTAAGCCTAACACATGCACATCCATATACATTGGAGTTTTATTCCATAGCCCTTGTACTTTTATTTTTTACTTCAGAACAGAGGCTATTTCTATTGATATGCATGAACTGATTAAGTGAATCACCCTGATACAACCAATTAATAATATATATTCTCACTTTTCTTGAAGGGTTAATGAAGACAACTGTTGGCAGGCAGATTTATAACATTCAAAATACCCAGTATGAAGGCACGAGCTCAGAAGCCAAAGGAGGTACAGGCAGACTTCATGGTTTATTGTCTTTTCTTCTTTGGGAGGTTCAGAAATATAACGATTCAAAAAAGCCCTTGTCATGAATGTGTGTAGGTGGAGACAGGACTTATTATGTATTAATTATAATCCACCACAAGCCCATGAGAATGTTATTGCTGGACCAAAGAAAAATACCTCTTTACTGTAATCTTGGTGTATCAAGCTATCATAGTTCCTTCTATGTATGTAAGAATGACTGCATTACTGTATAACTGTATTCAAGTAGCTTTTGCAAAACTTCTCAGCTTTTTCAGTGAGTTTTGAAAGCTAGTATCAGTATTGATGTAATATAAAAGCAAGATTTTGTTCTTACACTTTTTAAAATGTGAAGTGCATGTTTGATATTCTTCATACAATACTGGTTTTTAATGAGGATAAAGGCTGCACAAGGTGTCTGTTTCTCAACTGATAGAAAGGCAGAAGGAGAAATTAGTACTGGGAAAGAACATTATTTGCTTCTCTCAGCATGATCTTCTTGTCTTCAAATCTGAACCCTTTGTTATTCTCATCCCTGCTCTATTGAAGTCTGGGGGCAGGGGATACTCAGGTAGTTGGATATACCTCCAAGCATACTCAGGTGTATTATAAAGCCTTATGTATGAGCTCCTGGGGTGATTCTCTAAATCGTTAAGCTAATCTATTGTCCATCTCCTTTATACCCAATGCTCTGTTCTACTTTTTCTCTGTTTTCGAGCTGGACAATTCTATTTTCTATTTCACCAAAATGAGAGTCAAAAGCCTTTGATTTATACCCTCAGTTTCTCATTTACAGATAGTACCATTACAGAGATTTTTGACTATCCATTCTGCTTTCAGGTAAGGTTAAAAGTGTGCTGGATCTTGACAGCTATGCAACACCAGTGGGCTCAGGAGAGCTGCAAGAATGAGTCATGTGTCCTCCAGTGGCAAGTGGGGAGGAATTTGTATTCTTGAGTTGCAAGAGGTGGTTTTCTCCTCTTTTGTTTCAAAACCCAGAGTTATTCCTAGGTGTTCTATTCAACCAAACTGATCAGCAAAGCCACCAGTTTTAGGTCAAGAAGAAAGGAAATATATTCTGAAGCTCAACCAAATGCATCACATCCTTTCCAATATGAGGACAGCCACACTTCTGTCCATGTTTCTCAAAGGTTGCTTCTCTTCCCTTCACCTCCAGGGCCTGATTAAGAAGTTGCTGTTAGCTGGGGTGCCAGAAGAAAGTGGGCACATCCCTTCACTTATGCTCTCCTTGGCCAGCCAAGTTCTTTCAGCCTGTGGTCCCCAGGAGTGTAGAGTGCAAGCTGCCCTCTGACAGCAGGTATTTATGTTATAAGTATAATTGTACAAGGTTCTTACTGCAAAGCCAAGAGCCTTTGGTTGACCAGACTTTACTAGCAGTGGTCAGAAGAGCATTTGCAGTAAGGGAGGAGTGTCAGGCCATGTACACAGGGAGAAAATTTCAGAGAGATGCCCAAATCCTACTGAAAGTTGACAGGTGTTTGGCACTTAACGGCCCCTTTCTGCCTCTGCATGCCTTGTCCCAAGACAGATGTATTACTCATGCAGAATTCAGGGCTTCTGTCTTTTTTTCTTCTGTTAAGAATGAGAGGAAGGAAGGAAGGAAGGAAGGAAGGAAGGAAGGAAGGAAGGAAGGAAGGAAGGAAGGAAGGAAGGAAGGAAGGAAGGAAGGAAGGAAAAACCCCGACATTACTTTCCCCTGAGTTTATGAATGTAAATGCCAGAAGGGTACAGGTTCCCAGTCTATATCTTTTTCCTAGCCAGACTCTTAAATATAATTAGCTATACTCAGAATATAAACTACAACAGAGAAGATCAAGGGGGTTTATTTCCATTTTCTGACAACCCCTGATTTGAATTCATTGCACTAATACATTAAAAAATATAATTTTCCTGTATTTAAAAGGGTTAAAGAGTAGTAAAAGTGGTTATGCTTTACTGATAATTGTAGCATTTAACAACCCCACATGAGTGCTGATAGTAATGCTATGTTGAGGTATATGGTGAGAAGGAAAGGAAAGTTTTTACTGCTTTTGTGTTTCTGAGATTTTTCTTTCAGCCCAGCTGGGAATAAGATGGCAATGCTGCATTCCTTTACGTCCTGCCAACTGTATGGCATTTCGGGTTAATGCAGCCTACCTCCAGAACACTGAATATATCAGCCCATTTTAGACACAGCTTCCAGAACTAACGTCAGGAAGCCAAGTGGAAGACCAGGCATAGGGGTACTTTTAGGCTCGCAGTCAGAGAAAAAGCTTTTTCTGAAGATTTTTTTTTTGGAGGAAAATTTGTTTTGTAACATCACTGGAGGGCAACAGGAAGAGTCAGAAGTAAAATGAGATAGCAATTTGTTGACAATATGGGGAAAATGCTGCCAGTGGACTTTGAAGTGGAAAACATTTCTTAAAAGCAGACCAGATGGAAGTTGATCATTTTGATGCTTGCAGGACACAAAATAGACAGATTGTCAATTACCTAAAAGACTGCACAACTTGTCAAATATGAGTTGGACGACAAGCAAAAAAGAAGTTAACAGTACAGGGGAGTTCAATGAACAAGTTAGCCTAGCTGTGTGAAAATCGCTAGCAAAACACATTACTTTCAACCATATTTTTAACCCCAGTTAAAATATTTCAGTTAGCAGTGATCATAGAGAATCATAGTTAGCAGTGATGTTTTTTCTTGGTCTTGTTTTTAAGCTGGACTTCCCAAAGAAATGTTGTTTAAGCACTAAGATCGTCCCCCTGTCTTTTGGTCTTTAAATTTTAATTTAAAAATTAAGGTCCTTAACTTTTAAATCAACTGGCTATTTTAGACAAAGGGACAGGGATCTCAGATATACTCAATTCCTACACAATTAGCGCATATAGACAGTTTGATAGAGAAGAGAACCCCCTGTTAATGTCTTCTTGTTGCAGTATGAGCACCAACAGTATCAGGCATCAGTGAATCTGTGCTGGTGCAGTTTGTGCTCAGAAACAAAACCAGAGAAAGGCAGGTCTTATTCTTTGTGCTGCTCATGCAGTGGTTTTATTTTTCCACAATCTACTTAATTCAATAGCCTGTATATGCAAAAAGACTGTCACATTTACAAGAGGACATACATTAACAAACTAATTACTTTTTATTATTATTTCCTATTTAAAATATTTGAAAACCTGCTGTGGTACAGACTTCTGTAGGCATCCAGGCAGCCAAGGAAGAAATGGCCTGATCCATTTTCTACTGAAGTCAACCACAGCATTTTCTTTGCCTCAGATACGGTACTATATCAGGCCACTGTGAACAATATTATACAGGAAGTACATGACAGGTGAGCTTGTAAAGTTGGAGATGAGCCATCAAAAAACCTGACTCTATGTGGTTTTGACCAAAAAGATCAGGCCAGGTACCTCGGAACAGCCTATCGGATAAGCAACAGGGAGAGGAATCCTTATACATTCGTGTATACACACATGGATAGGTAGTAGGAAGAAATACATACCGAGGGAAAAACGGGAGTCATTTTGTTATGTCTGACAGTCACACAATTATGGATACATAAACCAGGAAGCTGAGATATTAGTCAAAGACAGATATTGAACAGGACACCAATCTGACCTAGGCCCAGGACAAACTGAAACTAGTTTAGATAGCAGTAATGCTCAGCAAATTGAGCTAGGGGACGTTTGCGTGTACAAGGGCATGTATGTGTGTGTGTGTGTGTGTGTAATACAGTCCAGAAGTGCCAGATTGGTGTTAAACTGCAGGCAAGTTGTTTATAGCTTAGAAAATACTTAGAATAACATCAACAAGAAGCCTGCCAGATGATCCATACAAACACAATCCTTGGGGCATCACAAACATCTTTACATAAAGCAAGACCAGCAGGCAGAAAGGAAGAATCATTTGCTCTAATATTTGAACCTACTAGCCATAAAGAAAGCCTGACTAGAAATGTAAGGCATGACTGTGTACAATGGGAGGCAGAGGTCAAATAAATGCTGCTTATTCTGAATTCCATGGGAAACACCCCTCCAGAGGACACCACTCACAAGCTTCAGGGACAGTGCTGATTAAAACAAAAGAAGAAAACACAAAGACAGAAGCAGTAGCAGAGAAAGTCAACATATTCTGAGCTGGCTGCTACCAATCAAGTTAGTACATTGCCCCCTATCAGCTGGAAATTCAGTTTTCCCTCAGCAGAGCTGACTACATGCACTTTCCCGGTCTACTGCAATGGAAAGTTCAATCACCTCCAGAAAGCAAGTTGCAATCCCAGACAAATGATATATTGACGAAATACCCCAGATCATTTTAAGAGCACTGTTCTAACTTGTTTGAGACACAGCCTTACTGAAATCTTTGTCTCAAGGCATCTTTAGGCTCTTAATGAGGTCTAGGGGGGTATTTAAAAATATAGATATTAGAGGCCATGTGAATATGGTAGATATTCCACAATGTGTGTCCTAAGGCTACAAACCACCAGGCTATTCCATCTGGCAAAAAACAGTAAAAGGGCCATTAAACTCAGACCTCACTAAAGTCAAAAGTAAGACAGGAAAAACTCAAGCCCTCCAAATGTTGATGTGTTCAGTGAGGTTGGAATGACTTCATTTTGTACACTGTACATTTATATATAAAGCAAACATCTAAAAGGAGAGGAAACGAGGAAAAAAGGGAGGGAGAAAAGACTTGAAGGCCAAAAAAAGAATAGCTTAGTCTGAGGACCAAAAAAGACACAGTGACAAGATCCAGATACACAGAGCTTCCAAGTCAGTATGAGAAAACCACTTTCTTTCCACTCAAGATGATACTGCCCACAAATCTATGATGCATTTTCTCACATGCATAGACCAGACCCTGGCAAACTGAGTTAGATGTAAGGAGTGTGGGGAGGGGGTATGCATGGCAGACTGACAGCCTGAGCACACCAGTTGACTAACGGTAGTTCACTCACCTGCCACTTGCAATATCCTCCACCCAGGAGGTACTTCACATGAAAGCAAATGAGGTGTTAGCTGACTTAAACAGTGCAGAGGTCACTGCTGATGAAAGACTAGTGAGCAGGAATTCAAAGCAGCAGCTTGACAGGAATGCAATGGCGTGACAGGAGCTAAAGGAGTTGAGCATGCCGCCTGTATCTATTCCTGAAAAACAGTACAGAGGGAGGTGAAGAGGCTCAGCTGTTTTGCATATAACCTAAGGAAAGAGGACTCAGTGAAGGAGGACCAAAGAAATCAAAAGTCGGTTGCCCAAAAGAGATGACAGTGGCAATGTGCTTTCTGCTGAGCTTCATCCCACCATTTGCTGAGGTCATGCGGTCCCAGGGCAGAAGCCCCGCAGCTGTGGTCCCACATGACACCTTGTGTGTTGGCACAGGGGGCTCATCATATCTGCAACTACAGCTCACGAGAAGAGAAATCACATTATCGTAGGAAGGCAAACTGCTGCCCAAACACACGTACTTTCTTGAAAACAGGGGATGCTGTTAGGTGAGCATGAAGGGTAAGAAAAAAACTCTTGGGCACACTTTAGAACAAGGTAAAGCTTAGGTCTGCTTGAAAGTTTTCTGTCACTTTTATTTAATGAAAGAAAACAGAGGTTTCAGCTAGTTTATATATTCATGAAAAGGGCTGATTTCTGTCAAAAAACTTCATATTTTTAGGAAGGGGATTAGAAGAAGATGAATTTTTTCATGTGACTGAAAAGACTGCAAACACTTCTTGATTGCTCTTAATGTTGTCTCAGTGTAAAGAGCTGCCAAAATTTTCTCTATCATCTCCATGATTGAGTACAGGAATGAACCACAAGCCAATGAAATCTATTTTAAACAAAGCCTTGTAGTCAGCATTGCCAAAATACATCTTTATCATTAAAATAATAAATAACATTGACAAAATATGCAAAAATAGGAAAGATCTCTCTGTTATGGCCCAGCTCAGGGAAAATACGTGTCAAAATACCTGAATGACCTTTTGGAAATATTTTATGCTAAAAAAATATGAAGCATGAAATTGAAATCATATCCTGCTCCTTAGTTAGTGTCACTGTGTAGAGATAAGAACAAAACCACTTGTTCTGAGGTCTGGAAAAGAATGCAGGCAATAAATATCAGCTTCCATTATTTCTCCTTAAACAAGCAGGGCAATATTTCAGCCTACAAATCTCAAGCCACCTTCAATTGTTGCTAACAGCCAAATCTAATCTAAAGACTGAGGACATGGATGGAAGTGGGATACAATTTCTGTTTTATCCTGAAGTCTATACCAAGAATAGCCTTCACTTGATCCAGAAGAACAGCTTACAGCTCCAGGACTTGAATACCTTCCCTGTTGCTCACTTATATCCCTTGCTTGCAGGAAATCAGGTTCCTGCTGCCAATTAGGTTCATCATCATCACTCACCCACAGAGTCTTACTAATCTGAGAGATTTTTGTTACTCTGTATGTGTGTGGCTACCCCAAGCTGGTGTTTAACCTCATCTCTGCCAAGTCATGGAGTGTGGTAGAAGAGTACACATGCCTCTAGGGATATGGAGGGGCAGGAAACTGATGGGTGAATGGGTCAGCAGCAGATGCTTCTTCCCTGCTCCGCTGTGCTTTATGTCATGCCTGTCACTGCGAGATCTGTATGTCAAGTTTTTTTTTCTTGAATAGCACCTTTTGTTTCCTGAAGGGTATCTAAAAATGCCAGGATTTGATATAAATACTCCAGTCCTGAAATAAAAAAAAATCTGTTCACTATTTTGTTTCCTGGTTACAGACAAAGTAATAGAGTTTAACTGCTGCTGCTGTACTGGGTAGCTATTGTATTGCCCAGCTCATGCCTCTGTCCTAGAACGATGTTTACTGATGGGTCAGAAGCAGCAGGCTGCTATAGCAAGACACTGCATTATGTATGGCTGAATGTAGGCTCTTGAGTCTTGGAGTTTGGCTCCTTTGAACTCCACTGCTGGCATTTCTTCTGCTTTCAAACTTCCCTTTCCAAATGGAAATGTCCAACATCATAACTCAAGACTGCATTTCCTCCTTTGGTGAAAAAAGGGAGTGAGATTAGGAGGAGGGAAAGCTTCATCCTACCTTGTTCTGAGTCACAGTGGAATAATGCTTTTAAGCAGTTTTTGCTCACTGGGCCTCCTGAATAACTGTCACCAAGATGAGGAGGCCCCATGCAAAGGGGAAATAAGATGCAAATATTCTCAGGTGCATGAAGTAATTCTTAAATTATGCTCAGCAGGTCTCAGAAGTGCTCTTTGTAAAAGACAAATACAGATTTCTGTGTAGATAGATAACTATCTACAGAAAACTAACAACCCTCCCAGACAACCTGCATGAGGTATTTGCTGTCTGAAATGGGTAAGCCCCTTTCAGTTACCTCCCTTGTTCTATTCAGATTTTCCTAAAGATTTTTGGTTGGTTGGTCATTTTTTTCATGTGTTTGCCGTTGTGCTTAGATTTGTTAATGCATTCTCAGGCCTGCCTAAGCTGGTTTTGGTTGTATAGTCATTGAGCATCAACATACATAAAATTATTCAGATACAGCAGTGATTTCAGAGAAAGGCTGTTGCCATCAGATGGCTGTGACAATTTACAAGGAGGGAGTTCTCACATGGGAGACAATTACTTAAAAGAACAGAAAAAAGCAAGAAAGGAACATTCCGTAACTCAAAGAGCAGAGCTGGACCCTGTTGAGGAAAAGAGAACTAAACCAAAACCCTGTTAAGAACAGAGCTTGGTAGATTTATTTTGGTATCTCTTCAGCTTTTGCTGCATGCCAGCATTCCCTGCAAAGAGTGAGATTTACATGAAAAGTACAATTTTGTCCTTTTCTGTTTGCAAAGATCCAGCCACTGCCCTGTCCCCATAAAATGATATGAAAAGGAATATGGCTCTGAGGCTTCCCAAGCACAATGGATCCATTTAGCCTTCAGAATACCACGTGCAGAATCCAGTCTTCCAATTTCTGTCACTGTTTTCAGTTATTGCATTAAAGTGACAAGGTCTGGCAGGGTGATGATGCTGAGCTCATTAGCTTGGGATGGTGATGCACCACACAGTCCCTTTTTTCCTTGTAAGTAGCCATCTGAGATTTTGAGATCCTCATTCTTTCATGTTCTGTGGGCTTTCTGTCTAGAAAGTGAACTTGTTTTGGAAAAAAAAGTCACACTTTTCTCCAGGTGTAGGAGGTGTATTTTCCCATGCCACAGGTAATGTGAAAACTGTTGTTGCTTAATTGGGCAGCACCTTGATTGGTCTCGTGTTTTGCCACCCTCACTTTCTGCTGTTACTCTGCCTCTTGGGTTTTCATTTAAACTGCACTGACCACAAGTCTATGGGTCAGCCTGGGGAACCCAGGGAAAAATAGCCCTTGAAAATCTGAGCTTGGATTCTTCCTGCAGACCGTCCAGCTGTTCCCATTTGGCTTTCCATTCTCTATATTTTTTCTGTGTACTTTTCATTTACAGGTTTACATTTGCTTCTGGTTTGCTGATTGGCAGCAGATACCTGGGTCTGTTCACTGACATTTGAATGAGAGAATCCCTTCTATCTAGGATTATTCCTATTGCTGAAAGCACTGAAGTCTACTGCCTGGGTAGTTTCCTTTGCTTTGGCCATGTAACAGTTAGTCAACGTATTTTACTCTGGCTGCCTAATTTCTGGAAGCTTGCTTCAGACTTCATTGAGTTTATTGCCTACACTGTGTCAAACTACAGCTCATTATTGCCATTGTTTTATTAAAGTAGTCCCTAAATGCACCAGATTCTGAACGCTTGACTGCAATATTCCATGGAGATGTACTTTATTTTTATATTGGTCAAAGCCAAAAGTAAAGCTGCCATCAGCAACCAAACTAATGCCTTTGTGAAGTGCTGCCATGCTTTCTCACTGTCTGGCATTTAGTTGTTGGCTCTTGAATGCTGTATCTTGAAACTGGGTATGTATTGCTTTTGCATACCGGGCTAAAATGCACTTCTATTGCAGAGGAAGCAGCATTAAGACTAGCTGAAATCCAGTTCTATATTTAGTGCTTCATGCATTCTTTATAAGTTTTGTGTTATCTTTTCTGATCTGAAAAGGAAAGCAATGCATTTGGCCTTTATGCCATATATTAAACTCTAGCGTGTTAAATAGGAAGGGGAAATGTGTATGAGTTGATAAGTGATCTTTAATAGGTAAAACATGCTGTTTACATTCTTCAGATCTGTAGTAGAGATACTGTCTGGTTTATGTGTAGTGCAACAATTCAAAAGTTTGTGTATTTTAATGCCAAGCTCATAGGGATGCTATAATGAAATGCAGATTCCTGAGGACTTCACAGCAAAGTAGGAGAAAGTCGAAGAGAAAGTGGAAACAGCATTTGTGATTAGTAAGGTGTGACAATTTGCAGGGCTTTTGTGATTCTAGGCCAGTGTTGTGAAGTAGAAGCAAAATACAGAAGCATTAGCATTTGTGTTCTGTTGATATTTTATTGTTTCATACAGCCTCAGCAATAACACTGTGGAGCATTTTACAGTTTGTCATGCCTTTATGTTGAGCTTTTCCAGGGAAAGTGGGAAAACATGTGTACAGTAGTGTTTATCTTGTGTGTGAATGACTGTTCTTGAAGTATAGGCATACTGAGAATCTCATTTTAGTGCAAGTGAAGCTCTTTAGATAATCATGTCTGGATATTTTTAATAGCTCTTGGTAATATCTTATCCCCTTCCACTCTAAGTATCTTTGAAAACACTCCAAGTGCTCCAGGAAAATGCTTTGGAGCAGAGCTATACATGTAACAACTTCAGGTATTATCAAGAAAAACTTTATATAATAAAAGAAGTTCAAACCTCGGACTTCCCAGTCTTCCACAGTTAAGACCCATTAGTTTCATTACAAAGCTTTTATGGAGGACTGAAAGTATGCAAGCTCCTTACCAAACTCACTATAAAGGAATTCATTTCGTTAGCTTTTTGAGACAAAGTACAACAGTTTAATCATTGAGTAGGGCTGGTGAGCTGAGTGTGAGGAAACAAAATCATGACCTCAACCATATTAGCACTATCCAAGTGAATAAACTGGCCAAATCCAGCATTTGAGGCCCTGCCTCAAGCAAACAGAATCACACAATTAATGTAAACAAGAAAGTTAAATTTGTTTAACAGGTCAGCATTGAGATTAATCAAAGAGCAGAACCTTATAAGCATAATTTTGCTTCCATATCTTGTAAAAAAAAATATAGTCATAATAATGGATTCCTTTGCCAGAGACTGATTTTACAGCAACTCTAAGTAATTACGCACATCTGGTGATAACTTTAAAAACTGCAGTCATAAAAGGAGCTAAACTAAAGACTATGGATTCCCTGTGCTATAATAGATCAGGTTTTGGAGCCATATCTATTGTGACACCCTTTAAAGGACAAACGCTGCTGCAAATTTGGAAAGACTCGACTATAAACTTATTTATAACATTGTTATTATTAACATCTGTGTTACAGAGATCTTAATTTCCCCAACGGTGGAAAAGCAGCATGAAAGATTTTGCTACGCACCTCTAATTAAGTTCAACCCAATTACAAGCAGTGTTGTATGGTAGAAATTTCATATCACAGTGTCCTTGACTGGACTGATAGTTAATCATCGCAGATGAATTTTTACAGTAGGTTTCAAAAGCCCCCACCCCCCCCCACACACACATATATTTATATTTGTATAAAAAGCAGTGATATACATTGCAAAAATGTGTAAAGTAGACATTTTTCATCACATAGTTCAGAAATCTGTCACACGCTCTTGGCTAGCTCATCAAACCCTGACCACTGATCCATCTTCCCTGCTCAACTCAGACATCCCAGACATCTAGGTAGTGTCACACAGCTGTCATTTTTCAAGCAATCCAGCAGAGAAGAGTTTCCTTTCTTTCCCAAAACAGACATTCCCTCCTCTCCCCAAAATTTCAAGGCAATGCTAGGTACTAGATTAGAGGCAAAATTAGCATTTGATACTTCTCAAGCCAGCACACAGAAAAATGGGGACCTCAGGAGCTGTGTGCTTCCACCATATCGTGAGGGTTTGGCAGTGCTTGTGTTTATTCCCAGTTATTTATCTTGCCATTACGCTCTTATCTGAATGCCTCACAATCGTTTGGGTCCTCAGAGCAACACTGTGAGATAAAGGACTATTCCCTTGTCACAGGTTGGACAACTAGAGCCAAAATTTGCAAAGGCATTTAGTACATTGTATGCTGGGTCAGAGGCAGACAAGGGAGAGATGTAAGGAGGAAAAGGTTACCAATTTTAAGTGCTTTAACAGTTCCAGTGCAATCCTAAGCTTCACCTCATTATATTATGAAGCAGTAGGATTCACAATAGTGGATGCTACTTAGTCTATATACCTGGCAGTGGGAGGAAAAAGGGGCTCCCAAGGGCACCATTGCTATCTTGCCCAGGTACTCAGGGCTATGGGTGTGAACCATTTCTATCCTGTGTTAGAAAAGTAGGTTCCTGAGGAGACGGCAACATCAGTGTACTTCTCCTGGAGGTCCTCCTCTCTTGGCTCACCAAGGTGTGCTGTATGTGTCGTCAGCCTCTTACCTGTGCAAATTGCATGTGTAGTTGTAAAAGCTAACATCTCATGGCTTATTAATCAGTTCCCTCATCCAGGAGATCTGGAACTGAGGTGGTGAACCAGGGGCTCCCAGGTGAGCATTTCTGGATGTGCTTAATTTCTTGTACAAAGTAGTCCTTCTCTGCTTATGCCCATGAGATTAGACTTCCCCTTCCACAGCCAGCATGTTTAGGAAGAGGAGGGCAGGATGGCAGGGGAAGACATTACCACAGAGCTTAACTTCAGTCCTTGGTACCACTGGGATATAGGTAGCTTCATGCTGAGCCTCAGTGGGGATCTCCAACAGAAGGATCTTCCCTACTATAGTGACCTGGCCCTCAAAAGGATCATCAGAAGCTGTTGGGAAGCATGACAGTTCTGCATGATGGTTACAAGGTTTTTGGGGAAGATACCTCTTGTGGGTCATGGATGTAGGGTCCCACAAAAAAATAATACCATAGCAGAATGCCTGGGAACCCAGGCCAGACAGCCCCCCAGCTTCTGGACTTATTTATATTTTTCTCACTTGAGTACAGAGATGATTGGTTATACTATGTAATTAGTTACAGGGTTTTTTTGTGGTTTTCCAAAAGTTACCAGAAATCATGTGGGGAGGGGACCAGAAAGGGAGTTTGTATGCCTTTGGGGCTGTCCACTGAATTAGGTATGAGGCATCAGGCTTTGTAAGTAGAGGCAGATCAGCTAGGTAAAATGTCTGAATTAAGATGCAGACATGCATGCTTATGGTATGTGAAGGACAGAAAACTTGTTTATGTTGGGGGATCTGGCTTTTGGAATGATCTGTATAAAAATTCAGTCTTTGCATTTTACCTGACAAGTAATAAACCCATTCCCAAGACAGGACAAAATCCTCTTGCCATACAGTCAACCCCTGCTTCACTGGGGTCATGGTGGTGGGGTAATAAAACAGAAAAAAATTAAAACCACATTCTAAAAGTGTTAGACTATTTCTTCTGAAGTACTTTACTGAAAAGCCACGCACCTTACTAGCATCAGTCCAATTACAGGACCCAAAGGGAAGGGAAATTATAAGTACTAATTTTAGAAATAGCCCCAGGACGCACTGTGCGTGCCTCTGAGCCAGGAAAACCCCAAAGGGCATAACTCTGGAGTATAGTAGCTGGCTCATTCCCAGGCAGAGAGCTGCAGTCTCACTGAAAACCTGACAGACACACTGCAATGCATATATCTTAAAAGCAGCACCAGTGGCACTTAGCCATTCAGATCTGATTCTCAAAAATAATTTGGGTTCAGGAGAGTAAAAATGGCAGACATTTTGGGGATAGATCCAAAGTATTGTTGAGGCTCTGGTTCCATATCTAACTGGAATGATTTCTTTGTTATTATCATTGAATGTAATGACCTAAACCCTATTCTTTCAATCACCTAAAGAGCCATTAAGTTCACAGAATGGGTAGTCCTGGGCAAAACACCAGACTTGTACAGTTCACAAGGTCACAAGCGTACAGAAATTTTTTGTAGAACATGGCCCGAGGAACAGCACTCATCTGTAATGGCTGTAGTGACTTTCATTATGAAAGAGGATTTTGTTCAGTGACTGTTTTCTGTGATGCTAGCAGACAGGGCAAGATGTCCTCATCTGTTTATGCTCATGCTTTCAACTCTATTCAACAAATCAATACTGGAGGAGTTTTCTTTGTCCATTTTAATTCTTAACTTTCCTTGCTCCAGTTTGAAGTAGCATGAAGCAGAGAGAGAAGGAGTCACTTAGCACTTGAGCTTTGGAACCAGCTCTTGTAAATCTCAGCAGCCAGCCGGCAGCTGACATCTTCTAATGAGAATGATCCTTTGCTGCAAACAGCCAAGTTCCTTCTTCTGGGTTCTGCCGTTGCCAGCATACTGCTATAGAAAGATTCTCAGGGACAAAAATACGTTAGAAAATAGTAGCAGGAAAGGAAATAGTATTGGCTGCAAACCTGTCAACCCAAATCAGATGTTAGCTTCCCTTCTTGCTTCCAATTTAGTAGAAATATGCTAAGGATTTGAAAATGTGACTTTTCATCAAATATGATCCTATTTTTCATTCCCTAAGTTAAAAAGTGCCATTATATTAGTGCTCTCTCTTTTGAGTTTCTAAAGTGAAAGAAAAATGTCTTGTTTTTAACAGGCTGGAAATGTAACAGCATGACAGTCATTTGCACCTGAAGCTTCCCTTTCCTCTCACTTCCCTCCCCACATCCCATTCAAATCCACAAAGGCCTTTTTCATGTTGAGCACGAGAGCTTTTTGTGTGGTCAAATTGTTTTTTGTAGACACTAATAATTCTGCCTGCTTTTAAGCTTTCAACATGCAAAAGCAGGACTCTTTATATGCCTGATTTTTTTTTTTTTTTTTCATTTTAGATGAAAGAACAAAACTGAAAGCTCCATAGGGGGCAAGGAAAGAAGAAGTTGTCTGTATAGATATATGCCTCTTGCCTCTTCCGTGAAATCCTCTGTCTCAGGTCTCCTTTCAGCACCGTCGATCTGGAAGCATGCAGCGCAACTTACCAGACTTCCTGTGATGTTTGGAGTTCTCCTTAGGCTCAAGATGTGGGAAGCAGGCAATTGAGTGGGAAATTCAGCTCACTTTCCTTTTTTCTCAAAGCAAGTTACAAGTACTTCAGGTCTCAGAGAACAGCCTAAAACTATGACACAAGTGCAACCCTCTTGGCTGGAGACAGAAGGCAGATTAAAAATACAATTTAAAACCCTTTGTGATCTTTAACCTACTGCCTTGGTTGTCTTTCTGGGAAGTGGGTGAGACAAAAAGAGTCCACAAATTATTTTGGAGCGCTTGGGTTTGGCAGTCCTGAGCAGAGAGGTAGGCAGACATCTGATGTTTAAAAGACATGATACACAAGAGACAGACACAACTATGTACACACTGCATAGAGAGGGAAGCTGGCTGGAGGCCCTGTGTTCTCTCTATAAATTGCCAAAGGGAATGAAATTCAGAGTAAATGCTCAGACTTTTTGATTAAATCAGTCCATTGCCACTACCCAATGCATCTTGTGTTCTCTTTTATTGCAGCACATTACCCAGCAATAGTTGATACCATAAATGATCTATACAATCTTCTGGAGCTCTGGGTGAAATAAGGACAGGCTGGTCTCATTATCTTCAAATTTTCCCACTTTTTTTACTTCAATCAGGCCTTTAACGTCCTCTTAAATGTCTTTTTTTTTTATATTTATTGTATGAGAAGATAAAGGAATTCATTCTGGAGATGCTTAAATAATTGTGAATGAGGTAGATGTAGAGTCAAGCTGAAGTGGATGCCTTGTTAAAATGAAATTGCTGTACAGGGGACGTACCTGTGGTGGAAGAAATAGCAAAGGGTAGACAGCAAGATTCCTATGTACTTTTACTCTTCTGTGCCCTTTTCTATATTCATCAATTTGTCTGGTGGGGAACAGGCCATTGTTTAATTTAGTGATGCAGTCTACTAGCCCTGCTGTCAGGACCTGTGGACAACATCATAAATTAAAACCTACATTTGGGGAATTGGTGCAACAGGCCACAGGGTTGCTTCAGGCTCTTCAAGCAACAGAAGGAAAACTGAGAAACTAAGTTGTACTTAATCTTTCCCTGTTTCAAAGGAACACACAAATGCTCTTGATATTGTCCTGGTAAGTTGCTTTAATGCAGTAAAAAAACAATGATCAATCCTATGTATATGCCACACAAGACAGCATATGCAGGCACTCAGAGCTGCCCAAGTTCTGGAAGTCTCTGGAGTTGCACAGTCTGTCCGCTTCTCTCATCCTCAAAATATCAGTGAAAAATGTTTCATAAAATTATAAGCTCATTTAGGTTGGAGGCAGACAGTCTTCCTGGCCTAGCGCCCATCACAAAAGTAAACAAGAGACACTACAGAAAATTGCTGGCCATAAAATACACACACACACACACATGCACATGCACTCTTGGAAGAGGCATCTAGACCTTTCAGCCTGTCTTTATCAATTCAGTAGTTCTCAAGAAAACCAGGCAAGACTCTTAGCATCAATAGCTGAATGCCAAACTCTGAGAACTTGTGCAGCAATTGTTACGTGGATGGATATACTGGGAAACAAAGACAGAACTGCAATGGGAGTATATGAACATGCATACGTGTGCGAGCCTGTGTGTATCTGCAAGACCTTTGTATTCCTGCCTTCCCCTCATGACTTAAATAGTTGTGTGGCTGATAACTTCAGCACAGGCACTAACTGAAACTACTCCCAGAGCTGGGATGCTCACAGCATTGCCCTCCCGATGGTGTTTCCCAATATCTGCACATAGATCAGATGCCCACAGCCTGGCCTTTCCTGGGGGCACTTCCTGGATGCCCAACCAGTCGTGATGCTAGATTAATTCCACTCCAAATACTCAACAGTTAAGATTTCCATCAAACCAACTGTGAATTCTTGCCTTTCCTATTAAGGTGGGCTTGCCTTTCCAAGAGGATTTTGAGCAGCACTGTGCCATGACCACCCAGTTGGGGCACAGCACTGAGCACAGCTTGCAACATAGCTCCTTCTTGCTGAGAAGTTCAGGGCATGGTCCTTCTCCTAACCCCCAGGAGGGAAGTGGGATGGTGGGGGGAGTGTCAGCATTAGAGGGAGAAATGGGGACATGCCAAGCTGCAGGTCTGAGAGCCACCGTGATCCCCAAATGTGACACAAGGCCTGCCAAAGCTTTTCTCAGCCCAGTGTGCTGTCTGGAGCAGTTCTGTGAGGCTGGAGTTTTTCCAGAGGAAGCTGAGTTCCGGAGGACATGTTTCAGCCCCCTGAGACCCTGGCCCGCACCATCGTGCTATGGGCTATATTTTAATATTCCTGGCCAGTGGAACTCAGGACCATTTGCAACTCCATAGCAGCAATAATGCAAGGGAGAAAAACAGCAAGCCTGTATGAGATGACAGTAAAGTAGGGTCAATTACGAAAGAAAAAAGGTTAAAGGCCTCTTTGCAAAGAATGGTGGTTCAGCCTTTATTTTGCAAAGATTCATGCCCACACAACTGCCTCTTTTGAGCAGTAGCTGACATTTCTGGAATGGCAAACTATTTCCATCTTTGCAGAAAGGGGGTCCTGGTGGACACCAAGTTGAACATGATCCAGCAATTTGCCCTTGCAGCAAAGAAGTCTGATGGTATCCTGGGCTACATTAGGCAAAGTTTTGCCATCAGGTTGAGTGACATGATCCTTCCCCTCTGGTCAGTGCTGGTGAGGCCACATCTGGAGTCCTGTGTCCAGTTCTGGGCTCTCCAGTACAAGAGAGACATGGACATGCTGGAGAGACTCCAACAAAGGGCCACGAAGATGCTTAAGAGCATTTCATATGAGGAAAGGCTGAGAGAGCTGGGATTGTTCAGCCCAGAGAAGAGAAAGCTCAGGGGGATCTCATCAATGTGTACAAATACCTGAAGAGAGGGTGCAAAGAGGACGGAGCCAGACTCTTCTCAGTGGTGCCCAGTGACGGGACAACAGGTGATGAGCACAAACTGAAACACAGGAGGTTCCCTCCGAACATCAGGAAACACTTTTTTCCTGTGAGGGTGATTGAGCACTGGCACAGGTTGCCCAGAGAGGTTGTGGAGTCTCCCTCCCCGGAGATAGGCAAAAGCTGTCTGGACATGGTCTTGGGCAACTGGCTGAAAGTGTCCCTGCTTGAACAGGGTGGTTGGACCAGATGACCTCCAGAGCTCCTTTCCAACCTCAGCCATTCTGTGGTTCAGTGATTCTGTGAAAAGCTTTGTTTTGGCTGTAGTTTGCTTTTTTCTCCAGCCACATAGCTTTCATTCCCACTCAGAATGAAAAAGAGGAAAGAAAAATTAAACATGAAGGAAGATGTCAAAGGGATTTTCCCATCTGTAGCTGTTTCTTCCCTCCCCCTATTGTCTCTTTTTCTTACAAAGGGCCTGATGAAGAAAAAGATGCTGAACATAATCCACTAATCCACCAATGCTCAGCACCTCTCACTCAACCCCAACATCCATGACCAAATAACACTGTTGTTCCCTCTGTCACATGCAAGCACACGCACACATGCTCTCTCCCCACAGTCCAGGCATATCCCACAGTCCAGGCATGTCTTCCAGAGAAACAATGTTGATGTGTAGTGCACATCAATTCTAATTTTGTCTCAAATAGAAAAATAAATAAATGACTCCGTCATTCTTTTCTTCCTCCTCCCCCGCCCCGGCCCGTTCCCTGATTATCACTGGGAGACACTGAGAAGTACATGCACATGAATGCAAGCCAGCTGGCCACCAGTTTCCAGCCCTCATTAGCAAAGATTTGGCTGATGAAAAACTTTGACCAAATGTGACCAATTTATAAATGATAGCCTAAAAGCAGAACAGTCATTCAGTATTTCTCTACCCACTGCCTTTCTTTTTCACACAGCTAGATGATGCTGCTATTAACACCCTGACCAGAAGTAGCCTCTTGTATCCATATTGAACTTTAAATACTCTTTTACCTGCTCGGAGTAAAAAAGAAAGTGCTGTTTAGACCACAAGGGGTTCTAGGTCTTCCTTGTTACATAACAAGGGTTTGGTTTTTTTTCCCCCTCTATAGGGCAAGGAAACCTTTGTGCTACCATTGCTTTGCAGATGGCATCAGCAAATATTTCTTTTAGGAGTTTTCACTTGGCTTCCTGTACTGGGGATAAGCCTTAGTTTGCATCAAGCTATCTGCTCTGTTCTCCCTTGCAAAGTGGGCCATGGTATGCCTTCAACAGAGTAGCTTCAATGGGATGACTCAGGCTAGCATCACCTAAAGTGACCATGACAGCCAAATGGAATTGTGGCAGCAACACAGGCCAAATGCTAAATAACATTTACAAAAACTAAATAAAGTGGCTGGGCCCAAAGGTAATGTGGAAGGCAGCATTTGGCAATTGCTCTTTTTAAGGAGGTATATTTTTAATGGTATTTTTATATCATGCAGATATTGCAAATATGAATTGCTCACCAGTGAACACTCATCTTGCAAAGATTCCAGCACTAACTGGATCTTACTTTCTCACATAAAAGGAATATATCACAGAAAAAATAGGACTCTCTCCCACATGGTCAGGTTTTAGCAGAAATTAAAATCTTAAATATCTCCCATTTATTGCTCTGTTGTTAACTGGTGAAGTTAGAGAACCTGGAAAGATGCCAGTTAGCAGCTAGTGTACAGGAGAGTCACTGCCTATTCTTGTTTTTAAAGACAGATTCCTTTAGCTAGGTAACTGTGCTTATGCAGGATTATCTTGAACAGGACAGAAAAACACTATATCATATCTTTATCATGTTATCACTTAAAATTCAGGAATGTCTTGGGGTCTCAGCCAGACTGGGGCTCTATTGCATAAGGCCCAGTGCAGACAGGGAGTCTATGAGCAGTCACAGGCTTTGCAGTTTTAGTCTGAACATTCTTTTTCTGAAAACCATAGCTGCCGCATAGAGATTACTGCCTGAAAATCTCACTTTATTTTTAAAGGAGTATGTTTCTCGCCCACAGTGCCTGGAAATGAAAGTCCTAAATGCTCCAGCACCAGAACACATATAAAAAGACTGTAAAATGAAATTGTCTGCTTTCATGGTGTTAAGTCAGTCCTATGATTGATTGGGGAAAGAAGAGGGTGTGAGGAAAGGAAGGTGTTATTCAGGGTTTCTGAATGCTGGAGTTAGGAAGGACCGCAGGTTGTCATTCCTTCTCCCCATTCCAAAATTTAGCAATTTTAAGCAGACCCTCTGCAGCCAGGTTATAGGCCAGTAAAAACTGGTCCTCCAAGACCAGCATCTGTAGGCTGCTGCATCATGACATAACAGAACACTGGCACCTGAGGATATTCAGGGATATTTCACATGGTGAAAAATGCAATTCATATACCATTATACTCATACATTCCCACTGCTGGTTTTTGTGAGAGCTATTTCTTCAATGTCCATCCTATTTTACTTTGGCTTGTGCTACAGCTTTGGGTTGCCACTCACCCAGAACTCACAACAGATCTAGGCAAAACCACTGCAGTTCACCATGTGAAACACCAACCCCTGTTTCTAGCATAATCCAGACACAAATTAGCTTGCAGTCACTCAGTCACCTTCATTTCAGCAACTTGGCCTTCTGAGTGCACAAACCAGCCTGATACTAGCGAATTTTTGCGTGGGTGCAAAGTTCCTGATGCTCATTCTCGACGTTATTGCTGCCACAGCAGTTCTTTACTGCTTTGAAGATGTGCTGTATTGGTGTTTGCTGGACCTCTTGCTTCAGTATTCAGGCTCCACAGTTCAGAGAGAAAAGGCTTCCATATGTTTTCTTTTCTGACAGACTCCTTTGGCCCCTGCTCAGAAACACGTGAGTTATAGCCAGGCACCAAGCCAGTATAGCCTTCAGGTCAGCTGGTATGGACTCTCCATGACTAAGTCAGAGCTGGGGGAGGCTCTAGAGGTAGAAAAGTTATTCTTCACACAAATCCCCTTGTGGGGCTTATCTTGGAGTTAAACTTTGCTATCTGAGCAACAAGGTTAATGCAGTAAATTGGTCTTGAAAAGACAAGATTTAGGTAAATGAAAGGACAAAGAAAGCTACAGCTAGCAAATGGAATGAAAAGAAGAGAAGAATTATGTTGTGTTCTTTTGGAATTTATAGATCATTTTTTGAAATGAAAGACATTTTCAAAAGTCTTTGAGAATTTCCTTAGTTTCCCTTCTAAAGAAAATAAAATCATAGTTTACATTTCTAACAAGATCATGTTTGCAGCCTTTCAGATTTCAGAGCCCTTCTGGTTTTTTGTTTGCTGGGTGGGTTTTTTTGGTTTGGTTTATTTTCCCCTATTTATATCCTTCTGCTGTATTTCTCTGATTTTTCACTCACTTTTCCACATTTCCTTCTGGGCTGGAAAACAAGTACTGCCCATCAATGTCATCAGCCATCAGTCATCAGTTTCTCAAATGTTGACCTCAGACTCTGTCTTTAAGGATTCTTTAGTACCAGTGTGTTCAGGCCAGTGCCTGAACAGTGTGTCTGTAGGAATGGTCCCATGGTATTGCTTTCCTCTGAAGAGCCACCTGTGATGCCTCCAATGGTGCACTGAAAGAGCCATGAGCTTTTGTTCTGAAGCGGCTCAGCCTTCATTGAACCAGGACACTGCAAATAGCACGGGGTAACTGTGGAGCTGGAGGTGGTAACTTTTCTGTTTGCACATCAGAATGAAAACTGGAAACATCCAACACCTGCAGAGAGAAAGATGGACTGGAAAGTATTCTATTCATGTCCATTTGTTCTAAGTTTCTGTTTGTCCTCCACCCTTTCATTACCTGTGTTTTTCCTTATAGTCTTTTTGGATCAGCAAACCAAGTTAAATGTTGATCAGTGGACCTGATTTTTCACCCTCTTTCTTCTTACACTGGTAGAACTAGAGTTACAGTGGCCAACAGGACTATTCTAGCTGAGCAAATCATCTGATTCATGTAGTTTTGATTAGTGGATTGTAGGAATGGCATACTGGGTCCTGCCCTGCGTCATGTCAGTGATGTTAATCAAATGATGCTTAATCAAAACCTAAGAGAAGGAGACCACAACAGAGCATTCCTTCCTCTGGCATTCACTTCCCTTTGCTGTCATTCAGCAGTTTAGGGACTTCCTGCAGTGGAGGCTGTGCTCAGTTTAGTAGCCACTGCTGAAAGGAAACCAGATCAGTGTTGGGATCTAAGCAAAAGCGCCCTGGGTTTCAGCACACTTAGCCTACATGGGTGGGAGTGGAGACTGCCCTGCTTATTTGTAAAATGACCTGGGGATCTACAAAGGTCTGCTCTCTCAAATCCATCACCTGGTGTCAAAGTGGGATTACATGGCTTCTGCCACAGCACACCCACACTAGCTGGTGAGTCATTCCTGTTTGCTCTCACACGACCACAGGCTACTTGAACAGCCTTTTCCCCTTTCATGGGGCAAGGAGTGGCTGTTTGGTTTCTTAGCAGCATGTTCTGGTAAAAAGAGGAGCTGTGTGTAGAGAAAGGCACTTATTGTAACTTGTGTTTGCACTGAAAATTTTGAAAGCGCAATGCAAACAGGGACATCAAATATAAGCTATATCTCAAATATAGTCTTAAGTCTGAAAAGTGTGAGAGAGAGATGACCTCCACCTTGCTGGATGTTAGTGTTGCTAACAGGGCTAACATAATGCCTGCAGTTGTGTGTAGACATCATGATGGATGGTAAATTTTCTGTTAAAAAGTTCTTTTTTTCCCAGCTTAAAACATTGCATCATTTCATCTCTGATTATACTGGAAGTTTATCCACAGTGTACCAAACTGTACATTGTGGGTGCTTTTTCTTTTCTAAGGAAACCATAAAAGACATATGAAAAGCAAGCAAGAATATAAATAATCCAAAATTTAGAAGGTAAATTCCTTCACTTTGAAGACATGCCTGGTAAATATTAGAAATATGCTGTGTAATTATATACCGTGTAGCTTCCACAGAAGCAGAGAAACAGAAAGGCTAAATCATAGTGAAGTTAGGGTGGGACAGAACAAATAGCTGAGAAATGGCAGGAGGAAAATTAATCTCTGTAAAACTGCAGGTGTAAACCCAGGAATCAAAGTAAGAAAATATCATGTGACAGAGTAAGCTGTTTAAAAGATATAAGAAATGAATAATAGAATAATCTCAAAAGGGTGGCGGTCTAAGTTTACATGATCTGCACTTACATGCTTCAGTGGCTGTGACATTGGTCACAGGGTTCTTCAGTCATGTAGCAGGGGTTAGCAGGTGCTTTCAAATATACACAGTACACAGCAAATATACAAGATGACCTGCTGTTGTGGTTGTCCTAAGTGAAAAAGTCGAAGCAGCAAGCTTTGGCTAAGTTTGAATCTGTCCCTCATATGTGTCTCCACACAAGAGCCTCTGAGTCCTTGTGTCATGCCCCTCGAAGCATGCTGTTCATCTACCTAGCAGCCTCTAGTTACTGAGCATTGACTGGCAGTGTTTTCCTCAGGGGATTATGAACCTACAAATTGTACATCCAGTGATTTTGAAGAAGGAGCATCTGAAATGAGTCACTACGTGGGAATGGGTCCCAGACCTCTTCACTTGCATTGTCGCACAAGACCATCTTCTATGTCAGCAAAGAAATTAAATTTCAAAAGAGAGTAAGCTAGCTAGTAAGGGGCCTAAAAGCAATACAGAGAATCTGTTCAATTGAAGATAAACAGATCCAAGATAAGGGTCTTCTTTGAACTAGAGAGACTTTTGAAATTAATATAGATACTCAATCCTTCTGAAATTTCTGTGAAATATTTTATGACAGAACTGGTGCTGCTTTCAGTCAAACCTGAAATGCCACAAACCTCCCTTTCTGTTTTCGGTGCCAATCTCTAATTTGGTACTTCTGTGTTTAGGTGACCAGAAGGAAAGAGGCACGAAGAGCGGTGGCCTTTGAAAGCTTCTCAGTTTTACCAAAGATAAGCAGATACAGCTGTCTCAGAGTTTTCACTATCATTTGTACTTTTCTGTGCTTATTACAGGAAATTCCTTGGATATTACAAGCACTGAAGTTATCTATCTGCAAATAGCAGCTATCACTGGCAACCGGCAAGTTTTTAAGCATCTCTGGTGTACAACTTTTCCAAATCTTATCCAGAACTCCATTCAGATTCAAATCATGATCAATGAGCAAAGTCAGTTCTGTACAGCAGACAAATGAACATTTCTCATCCTGTTCTCCCTTAACCTCAGCCTGGGAGGATCATTGTTCATCTGTTCCTGAGTTACAGGAAATGCCTTGGTAATTTGGGAGCCTCTGTCACAGACTATTATGAAATTTTGACATATGCAGGCTGCCAGTAAAATGTAAAAGAAAGCTGCATCGTTGCTGACATCACACGGAAAGAACTGAAGGTAAATCTGCAAACGACAGTTCTCATTTGGGAAGGAGTCCCACCTATCTCAAAATGCAGAGAGATGTGCGCGGAGGACAGCGGGGCTACTCAAACCTTCAAGTTGCACACCTCCTCCAGGCACATGCAGGACTGCAGCACCAGACGTGCCTGCGCTTGTTTATTGTTTCAGCCAAGTACTCTGGAGTCAGAGAAGGCATAGACAAACTGTGGAGATGTTTAACTCTGTTTTGGGTCTTGTTTTGTTTCATGTTTTACTTGGGCAGACTCAGAGATTTCTTCCCTCTTTCTGCAGCAAGGGCCTCGATTTATAACAACATGGAAAGGCAATCATCTAGACCTGCCCCAGTTGGATTACATACTATGGAAAGTGTGTTTAATTATGAAAAATTAAAGACAAGGGGGATATGTTTAGGCTAAGAATGTAGACAGTTTCTTGGCTAGAAGCAAAGCTGAACAAAAAGGGTAAGAATTCTAGAACAATTGTGAAGGATTTATTTACATTTTAAAAAAATCTACATATGTTTTCACTTAAAGCTCTTGGGAGGGTCATTTCAAAGACTGAAAGTCCTAGCTGTTTGCATTCATCTCTAGCTCCATTCCTCCTGCTTGCAACTTGAGCGTTAATATACAGACCACAGCAAAAGGAAATGCATGTCAGGTGTGACATATCAAGTGACACAAAAGCTCAGTCACAAGAAACAAATTTTAAATTGATCAAGTACTGTGAGGCCTTTTAGTAATATTTATTGGTTTATTTTGCACAGCTCAGGCCACAGGAGTTTCCCAGAGAGTTTCTAGTCTTGCTGCCAATGAGAAGTAAAACTTACAATCATAAGGTGTATTCTTTTTAAGCCCTCCTGCATCACAAAATGAAAAAAAAAAATCCAACCTTTTTTTTCCAATAAGCTTCCTTTAAAGTGTTTTTTTTTTGTTTTGTTTCTGCTTTCTTTACTATACCTTCAATGTGGTTTACACTTAATCTCCTCTTTAACTCTCTAAAGCCTCAATAATCCTTACCCTACCTTTCTGGAACACCAAGACCCAGCAGTATAGTTGATCTGCAGATTTGAAAATGGGCCATTAGAGCAATTCATCACAAACGAGGCAGCACAGTTTAAACAAAAAGAGAGTGCAAATATATGCCATCCTGAGTCAGATTAAATGTCCAGCTGCCCTAATGTTCTGTCTCAGTAATGTAGGGTCCGTGACCAATTTTCATGATAACACAGCCAAAAAAATCAGCAGAGAAGAAAACTACAGCAAGGGGAAGGGAGGGTCTGGATTTCTTCAGCCAAATCTTCCTCCTTTAGGAGTGATGATGCTTATGTCACGGAGCCCTCAGGCTGCAGCTCACCCGTGGAGCAGGGACAAGGATCAGCCTACCTATAGTTTACCTTCTCTAAAGAGCTATTATTACTATATAGCCACCTCGGGCTCTGAATACAAAGGTCAAAGCTCTTATCCATAGCTGGGAGTCCGGACTGCAGGGCGAGGTAGCTGGTGGCTGTGATTATTGTCCGACAGCTTTGTGACAGCCAGAGGAAGAGCGACCAAAAGGACGGGGCAGGGGGCAGAACCCTGCCACATAGGTGATTTTGCCACTCTGGGCCTCAGAAAAAAAGGACTAAAGAGTTCAAACTCCTTTCTGACTGTTTTGAAGTTTCCATGCTAGGAAAACGCTGTATGTCATTAACCAAAAATAAATGCAAACTTTCCTGAGCACGTTGACGCTTGGCACATGATGTGTGCAGACCCAAGACAGCCAAGGAGAATTTCCCTTGAATTTTAAACGCAAGAGGAGGATTCACAAAGTCACAGAAAAACAGACAGCTTGCAGCCATTGTGAGATTTCAGAAGATTTGTGGCAGCTTTTTAAACAGCAGACCTTCACCTCTGTACACATACACTTATATACATCCGTAGTGGGTTCAGGAAACATAAGCAGTACCAGGACAGTGCTTTTACTGAGGATTGTAGGAGGTACAGATATCTCTGGTTGCTTTAAGTTCTACACTTCAAGCCCCTTGGAGTCAGGTAGTTCATCTGCCCTCAGCTCAAGGAGGACTTTTAACATCTGTGCATTTAGTACTGCAACTATACCACATAGTGCCTGTTGTGGTTTAGCCCCTGTTAGCAACCAAGCACCACACAGCTGCTCGGTCACCCTCCCGCCCCGGTGGGATGGGGGACAGAATTGGAAGGACAAAAGTAAGAAAACTCATGGGTTGAGGGAAGAACAGTTTAATCATTGAAATATAATAATAACTATAGTAATAAAAATTGTAATGAAAAGGAGAACAACAAGAGAGAGAAACAAAACCCAGGAAAAAAAACCCAAGTGATGCAACTCCTCACCACCTGCAAACCAATGCCCAGGCAAGTTCCCGAGCAGTGATTGCTGCTCCCCGGCTAGCTCCCCCCAGTTTATACACTAAGCATGACATCACATGGTATGGAATAGCCCTTTGGTCAGTTTAGATCTACTGTCCTGGCTGTGCCCCCTCCCAGCTTCTTCTGCACCTGGCAGAGCATAGGAAGCTGAAAAGTCCTTGACTAGCATAAGCAGTACTTAGCAACAACTAAACCATCAGTGTGTTATCAGCATTATTCTTATCCTAAATCCAAAACACAGCACTATGCCAGCTAATAGGAAGAAAATTAACTCTATCCCAGCCAAAACCAGGACAGTGCCATTGGAGTTTTTTCTTTAAGAATTCAGAGAGTGGCACGCCTCTAATTGCTAAGGAGAAATAACGGCAATATGAAGAATCACCACAGTGTTGGTTTTGTCAGCCACACCTAGATAATTCCAACCTGTGAACTTACTGCCCCATCTCCAGGAATGTATGGCTCTGAGACAGAAAGCAAGCAGTGAATGCCAAAACAGGCAGGTAATCACTTGGCAGCAGACTCCTTTGGCTTAAGCTTTGAGCCAGGAAATGGACATTTTCATGATAGTGGCATACAGACAGAGGATTCCTTGAGGGAAATAAAACTTGTTCTCAATCTCTTCACAGGTGACAACCCCATCTGCTTTGTGCTTTGTGCTCCGCATGCTTGTGTCAGTTGCATCTTCAGAAAGTAACAATTTAATGTAAAAATGGTTTCCTAGATATGAGTGGAGGAAAAAGAAATAAGTCCTCCATTAAATAATGGATCAAATTATTACAAACTGCATCACAGCAAACATTAATGCTCATGATTTAATGCCACACAGAAAATGGAAGTATAAAGAACATATTTAATTTGGGAGACTGAGGACAAGAAACATGAATGAATCCATTGAAAAAAATGTAGTATTATTGTTTTCATCCTTGCTTGCTTTGTACTAGACAGGAATTCATTAACATCAAGTAAGGCCTATTTCTAATCCCCTTGCTAAGCCTCAACCCTCGACCCAGGAGAATTTGTATTGTAGGAGAAACATGTCAATCATTTTGGCCAATTAAGCACGATAATAAACATGAAGCAAGGAAAAAAATGTGGGCGGTATTGCTGGGATAAGGAGAGCAGTGTCTACACATTCTGAAAGCTTGTCTAGATTATGAGGTTAGCTCAATGAAAAATCATCTACAGCTGGTGTCCTAGATCCAAGGGATATTCCTGATCTATAGCTTATTAATTTCCTGTACTGATGACACATGCCTTCAGTACATGGCAAATGGTTACAGGATTAAGTTTCACATGTATTTCCCTGAGTTTTTGTTTCCTGAGTACTCCCCGTGCTTCTGTAGTATGTTTCAGGCTAATGGCTAATGGTAATTCAAATGATCACTGGGTTTATCTGGAAGCTTGTGAAATAAATCAAGTGCTATTTGCATGTAGCAAGCTTACTAGATATGCTGGTAACAATGGTCTCGGTGGTGCTCTTAGCTGACAAGGAGATAGTTAAGAAATTCCTGTTTAATTTTTAGCTGTTCTCTAAGCTTATCTTGTAAATGGTAGCACATTTTCATTTGACATCCAAAAGAACAATGTCACTGATTTGCAGAGGGCATCAAAAGATCTTCTGAATTTTATTATTTTTATTGATGGCCTACTTTTCCTCCCTCTGCCTGCTCAGTGACCCTTCCACTTAATTGTGTGGACCTGCAGCAGGAATTTATACCTAGCTCTACAGGTAAAGCAAATGACAGGAAACAGAAGCTGTGCAAATTGCCTCTGAAGGCGATGTACACACAACCCCCCCGCGCCCCCCGAATGTATGGGCTTATGTTGCCATGCAATTAGAAAAGGGAAGGTAAATTTTGAATAAATATTGTAGCCATAAAAAGTAAAACCATCCTGAGATTAGCTGAAGGCCTAGGCTCTCTCTCTAGCAGTAGCCCAGATCCTGAGGTGATCAAAATTCTGGGAGGAAAAGCCCACGTGCAGCATGTAGACATCCATAGTGTCTCTCGGGGGTCAGAAAGCAAGCCGGGGAAGATGGGGGAAGCCTGGTTTTCTGCCAGCTCACATTTTCATTTTGAACAAATGTGTGTAAAGAGTTTAGACAGAGTCCCTGTAGACCTCGATAACAGTGTTTATCTGCTCAGCTTCAAAGAAAGCCACAGGACTGTGATGAAATCTAGTGCAATTGTCCCTTTTCAAGCCAAGAATTTTTTTCTTTTTTTTTTTTTGTACTGGAAAAGACTGATGGCTCAGTGAGTGTGGGTCCGAACAGTCCTTATATTGAGGCATAATAAGCCATTTATCATTTCCATTTAGGGGAACTCTGATCTGTCCTTTGCTTTCTAACCATGAACAGTAGGTGCAGGAGCCATTTCGCTTGAGGAGTTGATCTGCACTCCCCCAGCCACAGTTTTTGATGTATGTTTGTGCAGGCCGGTTGTAGGCTAGCTATGATTCATGAATTATGATTTTATTTTCCTTTTATCATTCCCTTTGGTTGAAGCAGTGCCTATAAATACCATATCACCCAAACGCTGAGATGGTGGAAAACAAGTTAGGAATGCTGTATGCAGGCAAATCCCTCCTGCTCTCTCCCTGTCTGCCCAGATAAACAGCCCATCTCTGGTTATCCATCCTAAAGTCACCCATGCTTAAGCAAGTGGCTGGCAGGTACTAAATAATCAGAGGAGCAAGAAAGGCTTTTGGGGATACCAGGTCCCTCCTGCAGCCTGAATAGTACTGTTGTGCTTTGTGATGGTCGTGAGCATGTCTGAGGTTTTTTTAAGCTCTGAAAAAGGCAAGTTTCATAGCTCACCCAAGACCCCAATGAAGCAGACTATACTCAAGAGAATTTATTTTTAACCTTTCTAGCCGTACCACCAGCGATGCTGACATTATGCCATTAACTTGCTCTTCGCATTTTAATGTTAACTATATATGCATCCTTTGCATAGCTGTTCAGTCTAATCTACATTTGTTTCCAGCCTTTTTTTCCCCTCTATCTTGATCTAGCTGGTAAATCAATGAGGTTGCTCTTTAGATTCAGAGTCTTTGGAGATTAGCATGACTGAAGAAAAGATTATATAAAAAGGGAGGGGGGAAATCATTGCACTTTTACAGTGAAATGCTGCCAAGGAACAAGCACGAAGAATACAGGGTAGCATATGTTTGGAAACTTGGGATATACCTACACTGCAACTGGCAGTAACACTGACTTTTCTGTAGCTTTAACCTGAGCTGGCTGATAATGCTGAAAGTTTTGCACAAAGGGCTTAACATGGGCTGCAAAAGCCAAGCAAGGATGCTAAGGATGTTCATGTCAGCTGAGGCAACCATCAGTGAGGCTACTACTGGCACCAAAAATAGCCAGTTTGAAAGTTACTTGGCATGTGCCAACCATAGTAAGCTCCTGTAGTCAGGCAGAGGCACAGCCAGCACTGACCTGCTTAAGAAAAACAGCACAAAAAACCCCACCAGCTAATTGTAGGTGGATAAGCGATGTGCAGTTCAGCCTGGGGAGGGCTTGTGTGGTCTGTAACCAGACTCTCCAGAGCCAGAGTTCAAATCTAGCAGTGCTGTCTGGGGAAGCTGGTATTCCTTTTGAGTCAGACAAAAACAAGAGCTTCAAATTTTCAAGTTATGAGCTCTTGACCCTTATGCTGTACAAGTGTTTACTCAGCATGCACTAGGTGTTAGCATAAAACTCACTCAGGGCCTTAATCAAAGGCCACTGTAATCAGTGTAAAGACTAGGAGGAAAGTAAGCAGATCTTCATCTTCTAGGGATTTTTCAGTGGAAGCTGGGTTCCTAATTCTTTAAGGTTGGCTTGAACTGTGTTTAACCTTTGGGTTAGATTGAACCAACTTCTCTAGCTAGCTAGGTAATAACAAAGTTGTCATGAAAACCAGTCACTTTTGACTCACCAGCTAAAATGATCAGGTATCCACCTAGAGCCCTGTCAACTGGATGAAGCCGCCTTTTCACTGATGCTGGACATGACCTTAAAAAGATGTCCAATCTCTAGAGTCAGAAGCCTTAACTACGTATCTGCCTTCCTGTGCCACATGAAAAGTCCTGTTGCCTACTCAGCATCTTCATGGGAAAGGTTTCCTTATGTATTTGGAGAATGCCTAGGGCAATGGCCACTGATCCTGACTGATACCTCATTGCTGAGTTATAGATGAGTTAATGATATGCCACTGGATGCATTTCCTGTGGTGGATCTACAGAGCAACAGTGAATGGGAGCTAACATTTGGAACAGCAGCCTGTGCACCCATAAGACATGTTACTCTGCCTGACAGTCAGAGTTGGTGAGCTTGGCAGCACGGTGACAGCCTGGCTTCTCTGGGCATCCAGACAGGGAGGCAAGACCATCACGGCTCTCTGACTGTCCAGACACCAAAGCTCCCCGCCACAGGAAACCAGAAGTTATGAGATGTATGGCACACACCAAACTGACACCTACACACCTGCAGGCAGGATATAGCTGAGATACACAGTATAGGTATGAAGTGAGGAGATCTTCATGTCTTTCCACTTTGACACACCCACTAAGTCAGGCTTGGACCACCAAGCCAAAAAGGTAGGGAAGTTTAACTCTGTTTCTGATGCTACATTATTTTAATTCCAAACTTCCAACATGAGGAAAGATCCTTCTTTTTTACCAGCTCATTGTATAGCTGTTCATTTATGCTGCACAGTTGGATAGAGTTTGGTGGTATGAGCTACAAACAATTTCAATGGCAAAGGGAAGAAAAAGGTTATCTCACTACTTCAGCAAAAGTCCATTGGCTGTGATGCAACAGCTCAGAAGTAGGGGTGCTTTCTTGTGTCACACTGGCAAGAACTGCCTTTATAGCACAGTCCAGATGATTTTGCTTTCAAAAGTTGGGCACTACACATGTATGGACTAAAAAGCAAGCAAAAAAGGCTCTCAAGTCAGATAATGCAAGCTTTGAGAAGAAGGTGAAGAGGATAATTAAGTGGGGATGCGTTCTTAGCATTATCTCTCAAAATTTAAACAAGAAGAAAATGCCTTTTTGCCTTACACACCAGATACCATCATCCACTATCACCTTGTACCCTTATCCTAGTACCCAAGACAATGTCACCTAGTATCCATATCTTCTAAGGGGGTTGGATTTGTGAAAGCATGGTAGAATGGTTCTTATCTAGCTGAGAGCAGGACACTAGTTCTGTCCCTGCCGATATACAGCATCATTCTTGAGGTTGTCTTTATTCAGTTGAAGACTGCAAGCTCTGCAGTCCTAGTGACATGGTATCTTGCCTACAGCACCACATCTACCTGTCCTGTTCTCCTTCTGTTGTAGGGTGGAGCAGAGGGGATCCAGGGGACCTCAGGCTGGGGATGCCTAGATCGAGTGCTCTCAGCTCAACATTCAGTGCAGCTTTTGATGGCTCTGGGTCACCCATGTTCCCCTAAACACAATATATACACCCATAAACACAGCTTAGATTTCCTTAGAGGGAAATACTTTTTTCACCAGATCATTATGAACAGCTACTTGATAACACAAGCTCTCCTAGCTTCTCAGAGCAACACCACTAAGTCATGCCCATTTCCCACTGCACAGGGCCCTAGTCCCACCCTTTCCTCCTTCTCCAATCTTCACACCTCCCTACTATCCAGTAAACTGAGATATCCCAGCCCTCAGCCTCTACCCATGTTTTGGTTGACGCACCATCTCTCCCTACTACTCCATCATGAACCAGAGTGCTGCCACTTAGGCATCCAGTGTAACCTTTCAGCATCCCTGAGTTCAAGAAAAGGCAGCTGCCTCCTTCCACCCTGTGACAGGAGTCTCACATACATGCAATAATTATCCTCTGGAAGTGCCCACATCTTTGTGTTGATGAGAGCAGGCTATGTGCCATGCTTCTCGATTTCTGAAGCTTTGATATGATTTGAAGATGTTGCTCTAGATTAAATATAAGGGCCCTGTCTATTGTTAATCTGTACAAATGTCCAAGGAACCTGCAGTTTGTTCTTAAGGGACTTTTTCCAATTTGAAAGCTCGATGTTATTTTGCTCTTTTATATGCAGTTATGCATAAATCAACATCATTGATGCCTAAGCACATAACTTTTCCCTTAATAGAGTAAAATGGGTTTCTTTTAATCATTTAAAAATATTTAGTTTGATGGGTACTTCCTGTGCAGTGATAACTCCCCTGATCTGTTATGTAAGTCATCCAAATGAGCTCTTTTGTTATAGGCCTACATAGAGACTATTTTTTTAAAAAATAAGATTTGTTTGAATTTTGATTTGTGCCCCATCTGCCTCTGGTAATGATCCACAGACAGATATTTATACTTGGAAAATAGTTTGAGCTGTCTAGTGAATATTTCATGGCACCCACAAGATGACTGCTTCTAAAAGTCATTGGCATTGGTAAGCACTGAGTGTATGACTTTTTTTGTGAGAGACAGATGAGTAATTGGTTCTCAAGAAAGCTGAGGGAAATTTAAAACCCAGACTTGGAAGGAAAATAGTTAGCTTTTACAAGGATCAATCCATGCCAGTATGAAGGGATATATTATCTTTACAGAAACTTTTTTATCATCTTTTCTAGCTAGGAATCCCCTAATATTTCTGAAGCCATTTTATATTTTTCTGAGTATCATACTTCAGAGGACTGGGCAAATGGAACTTCTGAGGGTGTGTCTTTCAAAAAAGTACTTGCAGAACAGGACACGCTGACAATGTGTGAGCTGCATGGCTGGACATCAACCAATTAAAGGAACAACTCTTTCCTGCACCTCTGGAAATAAAGTGAAAGCTAAATAGACCTTGTTCAGATAAATAACACTGATAATGCTCTTCTAGGCAGCATTCAAATAAATTAATATTGAGCAAGAAACTCATTGAGCTACTTCCAGCTGACACCCACCTTCCACTGCAATCACTATGCTATGTAATATTCACGTTAAGTATGGCTGATATTTGCCTTTACAACAAAGACAAATAAATATTTTTAAATAGGCATTTTATAGTCCTTGCAGCCATACAGATAGGAGCCTACAAAATACTGAATGATTCCACAAAGGTCAGGAGCTCCTTCTTTTTTGCTCTGTCTTGTAATAGAAGAACAAAGAGATACCCGAGGAAATAAAAAAGGTAATAACTGTCAGACTGATAAAAGGCAAAATTTGTATATTTGCTGACCTCAACAAAACTGAGGCAAAGAAGGATACAGAAAAGAATTAGTCATATCTAAGAACAATGAAAATATCCACTTTCATATTACTCACGGGATGACTTTCTAAAGAAAATCCTTGTTCCTGATTTAGGCCTTGAGCAACTTCCTGCTTGCTTGAGTTAGAAAGAAACTTCCCTCAAAGGCATTAGATTGTGTATTTATCTATTTTGATAAGTGTTGTAGCTTTCAGTGAAGATTCTGATGCTGGCTGCTATTGGGCATCACAAAAGAATGCCGATTGCTTTGAGACAAATATGAAAATATCTGGAGTGGAGTCTTTTCAGTGCCTACTCTGTAGACCTTTATGTCTGAGGCAGATCTGTTATTGTCCTTGACAAAATTTTCACTGGGGGGAAAAAAGTATCCGATTTGATGCATGTTTATTGAACCCATTTAGGTATTACCAGGCTCTCATTCTGGATTCTGCAGTAGATGGGCCATTGGTGAATGTTTATGGTAGGTGGTAATATGCCAATATGCAAGAATGTTTTCTCCAGCTCTTTGAATCCAGAATCACAATTGACACTACTGTCAGAAACTGTAGGAGAGGGCCTTCCTGGGCCAAGGAGATTCTCAGATCCATGTCTATTTAGTTTCTTACAGCTGGTGAAGACAGCCTGAAAGAAAAATCCGTGGGAGGTTTATTCTGTCACTGTGTTGTGTCTGTTTCTTCAGAAAAACAGAAAACTTCAGTTTGCAGCATCTTCCACTAGAAGTAACTTAACGCCAGAGTTTAAACAACATGGAACCACTCTACTGGGATCCTTATTCATATTCTCATCTATGACTGTCTGCTTGCAGTTTCTAGCTATGTGAACACTTACATTTTTCATGTATTACTCAGACTTCATACCTTATGAATATGAACAAGAAATTGGCAAAACCTCACAGCTCTTAAGACAAAATTCAAATGTTCCCTTAAAGAAAAAAAACCTGCATTCAGTCTTTTAAGTCTAAAATTTCCTTTGTGTACTTCCAGTGGACTATTTATTTTACTGTCGTATGGATAGCAAGTGGAGCAGAAAGGATCCCCCAGCAAGGAAGTGATGGCAAACTATTGGACGTACTAAAGCATACTGAAACATACATTATTGCAGTAAGATTGAAACACTAGTCTAGGCCTTCAATCCTACAGTAGTAAAGACTTGTACTAGACACAAGGGTATATGGTATTAATGAGACAATGAACATTTTGTGTTGAGAGACTTAGCAAAGCAGCACCCATTGTGTTAGTCACTTCCAATCACCTCCAGTCACCTCCAGCACCTATGGGCTATATGATGTCCAAACTAGGGCTCCTGTATGTGCATAGTAAGAATTCCACACCTCAGAATAGGGTGTGAGATGTGTAGAAGATTGAGGAGGAAATCTTTTAAGAAAGACAATGAGGGAAAGCTAAGGTGCCATCTTAAATCTTATTGCTTCCTAAGATTTAGGTGTGGTTTCATTCATAATTCACAGCTCTTGAACTCAGTCATGAAGATCACTTTTTTCCTCCCCTATATTCAAGGAGCCTAAGGTGAAGGACCTATCACGCTGAGAGTTTAAAGAACAGTTCCCACATTACAGCCTGGCAGGAGGGTTATACAGAGGAACAGCCCATATGCAAATCTACCAGGGCTCAGCTGTAGGGGAGGTAACAAACTCTGTAGCACTGTCAAAAGCGGTGTACTTTTACCTGTGGCCAGAGGCAAAACTCCAGTGCCATGTTAATATCAGGTAATTCTGAGGTTTTATGGTTTGACCAAAGGTGTCAGGGTGACAGAGAAGACCTCCAGTCTCTAAGTTGATCCCACCCTTCATTTCACACAACTGGTCCTGGCAGAGTGACCCTTGGCATCAAAGAAGCCTTAAAGCTGCCAACTGAGATAAATACCCTATTGGCACGACCTTACTGAAAATTCAAGGTTCTGGCTGTCCCTGGTGATTAATCAGAGATTAGCTAACAGAGAGCTACAAGGTCAAGGGGGAAAAAAAGGTCACTTAGAAATCGAGGAGTGACAGAGCTGAGCATGGACTCTGCTGTGCAGTATACTGAACCCCCATGCACAGACCCACCCAGGAGCGCAACCACAGCCATGCACTTTCCAATTCTGGACTTCTCAGGTAGGCTAGGCAAGGTGTACAAATAAAGTTGTAGGCAGCAAATGTCATATGTCTTTATTAAAATCTACATGGAAGAATCATAAATGTATCTCCCTTTTAGACAAATGAGCAGGGACTTGGGAGAAGGGTGCTTTCTCTCAAGTCTTTCAGACTAACAAAGGAAGTGTCTGGAGGATAAAAACTGAGAGAAGAGAAACATTTATTCCTTGGCTGGGTAGTCATCAAACTTGTAGATCCTAGGGGTTATGTTCAGAGGCATGAGCAGCTCCTGTTGAAGACAAAGGAAATGGTGTGTCTATGCCTGTGAACAGAAGTTGATCCTGGCCCTAGGTACTTTAGAAGGAAGTATTTTCTTGTTTCTCTCTTAAAAAAAAGGGGGGTACTTGATTCCTCTTTCAAAAGCAAAAACCAAATATCATAAAAGACATTATTACAGACAATCTGGGTGCAGTGTCCCCGCCCTCTAGCTTTCCTCTTCCTATCTCCTTGTTATTTAAATAGAAAGTTAGATGTAGTACACAACTTTAAAGTTACCTTATATGGTAATTTTGCTGCAACAGTAAAAAATGATCAGTTTGTCTGTCAGACAGCCAAACAACACTTCTGCAGTACTTTTTATGCTGACTTCAAATCTCATGAACATTTGGTTGAAAAGCATGTTTCTGTTACAGTCCTCATCCCAGCTATGATGTCTGAAGTTTACAACACTCCTTTTTAATGAAAACCAGGCAAAAGCCATCCCCAATAAAAATAGCAACAAGGAGAAAATCCCAGTGAAGGAATTCAAGCCAATCTTTGCAGCATGTCAAGGCTAATATAGGCCCTGCCAATTCAGAAGTAGTCGATGCATGCTTTATGCGCTTAGTACAGAAGCAAGGTGAATGAGAATAAACCAGCCAGTCACAAAATGTTCACAAAAGCCTGTCTGACACCATCATGCACTCAGCCATGCACAGTGATATAAGGAAATGCAGCCTTCCTCCATTGCCTTGGTCCTGATGATGTGATGGCAGGAAGAGGGCAGTGATTCCACTGCGTGGTGGGAAAGCAACCCAGACCAAACCAAAGGGTGACAGCAGGATACAAGTCCATTAAAGGGTGTTTACATAAGGGAGAAAGTTAATTTTTTTAGACTCAGATACTTCTCACCTTCATGAAAAGGACACCTTAGCCACAAGACCTTCCTACTGAGCAATCACAGATATTCCCTCTTTGCATGCACCAGGGAAATTAGAGATAGCGGAGTTATACCACAAACCTTGGTGTGCAGCCCAGCACAGCCAGCTTTTGTTCATGGACTTCATTTTCTTCCTAAAGAAAGGTCACTTGTCAATTACTGTATTCAGTGCACTTCATTGAGAGATTACTGAACACTATCAATGAGCCTATAATAGAAGTCTGTACTGCATCAGGAAAATCCAGCAGTTTGACTTAGCTGATGGATGCGTCATCCGTTCCTAATATCCCGAATGCTATTAGAAATGAAAATATCTCTTCCTTTAACTGCTCCAGACATCTCATCTGTTCTTCTGGGTGAATGTACCATTAAATGTCAGTCTATAGACATATCATCGGGGGGGGGGGGGGGGGAGGTGCGGGGAGTTATAGTCTAAAATGTTCATATCTGAGTGAGACACACAAATCCGAATACAGACACATAAATAAATGGCTCAACAGCCATAAATGGCTCAACAGTCATAAAGACCAAGCACCTGCAATGCCTCTTGACACCACAGGGAGCAGCACTTCCAAAATCTCAGAGCAGGGTCAGCTGTTCAGGGCTGCAGCATAAAGTGGTATTGGACTGTTGGCGGAAGGATTGAAAATGCCCTGATTTTCTGTAGTAAGTATTGGTACATGGGGCTTGCTTTACTGTGTTTCACAATACACCCTCCCACACTCTTATACCTTCAGCTCCCTGTGAACTGCGGATGGTTTGGGGAGTTTGTGTCACAGGGGGTACTGCCAGGACAGGAAGAAGAAATGGCACAGAGGCTTCTTCTCTGACTGACTGCTCTGCACAGGGTGGCTGGAGTGGGATGAGCTGCACTATTTTTCTGCTTAAACATGTGTTGCAAATGTGAGGAAGGTACATCAGAACTCCTGGGGCATTTTTAATGACATCAGAGGAGATTATTTAACTTCAAGAGGTTAACATTTAATAATTAGGTTAGAACCTGCTGTTATCAGGCTTGTCAGTCTTCTGCCACTAAAAGAAATTTTAAACATCTGTGGAGGCCACAAACTGGGGAAAAAAATTGTCTTGCCTCAAACACTGGGCAAAAAAATGTATAAGGAAAACATTTTCAGAAGTATCCTGGGATCATTTACAGATGAAGTCTTTAACAGTGAAGGCTGGTACCTAAACAAGAATGCCTAGTGAGATTTAAAAATTCTACTGGAACTTCTGTAGATGATGCAAGATATGGGTTTTAAATACCTAAAAAACTTTTGTCAGTCTGATCTTAAGTTATTTACACATCTGGAAGGTTTTTGGCCTTAAGCAGCTAACTCCCCTTTCTCCCCTAAATTTCAAATCCCTGGGTATATTTAAGGGAGGCTTATTCTTCTTAAACTTAGTAACTAAGGTGCCTTTGAAAATTTGCAGGAATTGCTTTTGCTTTGACACATCTGTTTGAAAGTAAAGGTTGTAAATTCATTATACACTGGCATTAAACTAAAGAAAGGACCGCAGTAGCACACATATCTTCTGATACACAGGAAAATGGTGTGGTAAGAATGTTTGCACCAGTCTTCAGTGAAAATGCAGAATAGTCACCAGTAGATTAAGGGTTAAAATAGAAACCGAAGTATAAAAATCACAGAGCAAGATCAGGAAGCACTTGAAAAATAGACACAAAAATAAAGCTTGCACCACAGCTCAGACCAAATTAAACAAGACCTGCACAACATCTGGTCTGGAGATGGTGTGCTAGCAGCTGAGTGGCAGCATGTCTCACAGGCTGACAGGTAGTCAAGAGAAGGTACATCTCAGGCTGACTTGGAGGCTCTTCTGCTCAGCCTTGCTAGCTGGGGATACCTGCTCTGCTTCTCAGTCTGCAGCTGGGGCACATTGCCTGCCCATGCTCGCAAACAAGGCAGCCCATGAAGAGGAGGCAGAGGAGACTGCGAGGAAGGCTGCAAGGAGGTAGGGGGAGAGGACTGCAGCAGGAGTAGGGGGCATGGGGATGAGCAGGAAGTTGCAGCAGAGAAGGAGGTCAGTAGGTGATATATGTAATTACAGAGGTAAATGTAGCAGAAAGTGTGGGTATGCAAAGGAATGGAAAGCTGAGGTCCAAAGCTGGTACACTGGTCTCGCCTGTCGCTGAGCTGGGGAGCCCTGAAGTAAACCAGTGAATTATGCCTGATTGCTTAGACACCCACAGGCCAAAACAGCACACCGTGTCCACCCTTCACACAATGCTCAGACTGAGCTGTTGTGGTACCTCCTAGGAGAGGGCAGCGGTGGCTGTCCCAACCTGATGCTTCAGTGCTTAATGCAGTGGCTTCACCACTGAGTCCTCTGAGATAGGGAGAGCCCAGGCACCCACTTTCCTATGGTGCTGAGGCAGCCAGCTACCCTTTCTCAAAATCTCCTGAGACCAACAGGAAGCAAATTATCACCTTTTGTTCTCACATTTTTCAGCTACCAAGACTGCTGAAAACATTTCAGTTTTGAAATGTCACAATTGTATAAGAAAGGAAAATGCATTTAATTTACTTATTCTTTTTCTTAGTTTCACGATCTGACTATCCTGAACGTCACTTTCAAAATCCTCAGTGGCTTATGAGAAATGGATTTTGTTGTTTTCTGAGTGCCTCATGAAGCCAAAAGAGGACAAGCTTACTTTAGACCATTAAAAAAAGAAAAGAAACAACAACATAACTAGGGACTGCATGAACTAACTTGCCAAGTCACTCTGTCCAGCCTTCCAACTTTATGCTGGACTTCTTCCACACTGCCTTGTATTTTCTCCCTTTCTTCTGACCTTGTAAAGATTCCACTCCTGCACAGATATCCACGTGAAACTTCCAGCAGGTGCTTTGGCCTGTCAGTGTGATTTAAGTTGTAGTCTTCTTATGTTGGGGCTCCGCTGTTGCTAACATGCCCATGCTTAACTACCTCACGTAGCAGAGTTCAGCACATGTGCAAGAGTTTGCAAGACTGGCTATTTGCTTGAGAGCACTTATAAAGAGACATTATATGAGGGCTATAAATATTTGGAAAGTGGCCAAGAACAAGTTTTGAAACTATAAAAGTAACATTGGGGGTGAAACGACAACTTCCATTGTCAAAAGAGCAGTGCTTTACTACAATTTACTGTTTTTTTTTTTTTTTTACTCCCTAGAAATTAATGACATATTTGAAGAAAAACATTGCAGGAATTTTTCTTTAATGTAGCTTCTGCATTTTCCTGGAAACCATCATTGCTTTCTTTGTTTCAGACACTGAAAGAACCAAGGTCTACCAGAACATTAGAAGAGTCTTAGCTATGCTTGAGCACAATCTGGAAGTATTACGCTTGTGGCTTAAAAGATCATTCTTTTTAAATGCTTCTGTTTCAGCCAGCGTATAAAAATATCAGGAAAATCGGAATGATCCTGGCAAATCAGCTTTGTGACACCTTCTCCATTAAGGTTACTTATTCAAAATCATGCAGAAATTGATTCAACACAGAACATGCTCTAAGTCATACAATGTCTCTTCTTGTCTAGATGCGACAAATTACAACATCTAACAAAAAGTACATAAAAGGAACTCACAAAAGAGATTGTAGGAAGGAATTATTCACAGAAAACAACATATGTAAATGACAGGAGAACGGCAAACAAAGCGTCCGTCCTTACAAAAAGGGGAGGAAGGCACATTACTGGAAGAAAGAAGCCAACAACCTAGCTGTAAATATGTGGAAGAAAATAAGAAGATGAGCCAACAGCCAGTGAGGATTTGTTAGAGACAAACCATATCAAACAAATCATTCATTTCGGGAAGATGATATAGCATAGTTTCCCTCTGTGGTTAGTAAACAGTATATACACAATATACCTTAATTTTAGCAACAGTTTTTTGTGGTGTATCACAGGAAGACCACATGAGCCAGCTAGGGGAGTACAGAATGGATGAAACAATTGCAATGGAGTTATAAAGCTAGTTGGAAAGCTGTGTTTGGAAGGAAGACATGAGTGTTTCATGGACAAGTCGCATGGTGATTCTGGAGTTTTATTACAAGTGTTTGTCCATGATCCAGTGATAATTAAGATTTTCATTAATGACTTTGATGATGGGAAAAAAGAGGATGCTTATTAAAATTTGGAGATGATAACAAAACTAACTAGATCTGCAAGTGTGTCAGAAGACAGGATAAATCTGGAATGATCTGGATAGGTGCTAGAACTGGGGTAATAAAAGGAGCCTGTAATTCAGCAGGGACAAATGGAAGGTACACAGACAGGAATCATCAACATTAATAAACTCAGGCTCAAAAATAACTGTATATATAGCATTTCTACAGGACAGATTGGGGATGTTAAAGAATTACAAGCTCAACAAATGGCAGCAATTTCATGCTCTTGTGGAAAAGGCAAATGCTATATCAGAAGGTATAGGTAGGAATAAGTGAAATAGACCTTGACGTCTTTTCAGAACTCCATAAAGCTTCAGCTGAACATTTGAACACCTGTCCAGTTTTGGGCAGAACACCTCAAGAAATGTAGGGATCAATAGGAAAGAATCCAGAAGAGTTCACGAAGAAATACAGAAAAACACAACCTCTGTAGCAGATTGAATGAGTTCTGACTGTAGCAGAAAGCAAAGGCATGGCTGGCTCTCCAAAGCCCACAGTAAGGCAGACAAGAAGCAACAGGCTTACATTATGACCAGAAAGATTCAGGTTAGTGGTAATTAGAAAACTTGTTAAAAGTGAGAGTACTGAATTGACAGAATAGATTTCCTGGCAATGACTTTTGTTGGAGGTCTTTAAGGACAGGTTAGGCAACACTCGTGACAGGGGAGATAAATACCATTGCTCTTCCCTGCAGGACAAGTAATGGATTTCTTGAGGGGATATAGAGGCAATGATATTAATTTCTTCTCTAAAGTGCTTTTATAAAGCTTCTATAAAGAATTGAGTTTGAAATTGTTACTGATGGCTTACTCCTGGAGGAGTACTCAAAATGTCCATTTGGGAGCTGGATCTTCATTTTAACTGGGACTGTGAAGTGAAAGATTCCCTCATGTACCAAGAACTCCAGACAAAGCCATAGGATCTGGGTGAGCTTGCAAGATCAGGTTGCAACCGGCTTTGCCAATACTCACCACAAACTGCTATCTTTGTAAAAGCTTTTGTTGGAATTGCACATAAACAGAACTGTTACCTTGCTCAATCCAAAATTATGACCTTGGCTGAGATGATGTTTGCTTGAATCCATTACTGGAAAAGTATATTCCAAGAAAAAAATGCATACAGCAATGGCTTGGAAACAGAGAAGGGGCCAATATCAAGATCACTTTCTTATTCTGAAAATTCTGTTAAAAATATGAGAGCTTTCAATCATGAAGATAAAATATTGAAACCCGAGAAAGACAGAGACAAAATCAGAAGAGCTGTATCAAGAAAAGCTTATTATGGAATAAATTCAGTACCAGACTTTGTATATTATGATTTAGTGACATGCCTCTCTGTACTGATGTATGGCTAGAAGTGCCAGTCCTGAAGGATGCTGTGCACCTAAACCAAGCACACTCAGCATTTCATTGACGTGGGCCTAGAAGCTGAGCTAACTTCAACTAGCCAAACTTGCAGAGGAAAGCTTGGATGGGGAGAGAGGGATCTGGCTTCATGTGCTCCCCACAAGAATTTGGTATAACTCTTCATGGTTAAAAGGGATGGGTATGACAGATAACTGGTACGCACGTAGGCCATTTATGTGTAGAAACTATGAAGCCACTTGCTGAATGGCATATAAAATTGTGGTAACTATTAGCTGAGCAGTATGCGATAATGAAAAAAAAGGCTTTGTTGTTGTTGCAGATGACTCCAAAACCTGGATTTCTTTACATCAAAGACCTGAAAAAGCAAAAGACAAGAAGGATAGTTGCGACATCAGAAAGGATGAAGCTGGAGTGCTGAGTCACTGAAATTACAGAGGGGAAACATTATTAACTCTCTCTCCCTGATTATATAGGACTTTTCCCTTATGGTACAGCCCCCAGTGTATTGCCAAAGCTTGTTTAAAATAATTCACTTGCTTCTCATGGGATGCAACACTGCTAACTAATCATTTGGATTTCTTTCTCCCCTGATTCTTCTACCCACAATTTTACATCCCAGTATACTAGCCCCTGGATGACCTGCAAATTCCTTTCCATAAATGGAACTTGCACCTTTCAAAAACCATATACATTTTTGTCACATCAGCCTCCCATTTCATTCTGGGTTCATCAAAGCTACAATATAATGTTCGTATTTATTTCTGGTAATTTCCTTTCATAAATCAGTCCCTCTAGTGCCTTAAACACATCTGTTACTTTCCTCTGAATGTCTTCCAACCTATCAATATCTTTGTGGAATTGAAGGACCTAGGATTATACGCAGTGTTTTAGGTGAATAATAACATCAGAAGCATTTTGCATTATTAAGTCCTGTAAGTAATTGCAAAAAATTAAAAAGCTACATTCCGGTAACCCTGAGCCACAAGATCTTGGTGGTCTGTTCCATGTGGAGTGAATAACAACATTCTGTGCCTCATGTGGGCATGGCTGGAAGAAAAAACCCATCATGCTCAAAGCAGAGTGCACCTCCTTCATGGTCCTTTGTAGCTGTTTTGACTAGTGAAGATTATAGACTCCTCACTGATGTTTTCTAGTCCAGTCTGTTTAGTGTATAAATCAGGTAGTGAATACTTAGGGTGGTGAAATTCACCTCTGTGCAGATAATCTGCATGATGCTTAAATTTCCATTTGAGATCACTTTTGAGGTCTGAGATGTTCTCAGAATGCTTTGCAGGCTTTACACTGACCACGTATTTACTCCTAATAGTTACAAAAGTTAGTCACTTCTGTATAAGTGGAGCAAAATAGGCATTAAAGTTGATTTTTTTAATTCAGGTTTATACTTCTCCTTTTCTCCCCTCTTTTGCAGCAGGTTTCCTGAGGGACTGAATGCCTCTGGGGAACGGTTTACATCAGGCACCAGGAAGGAGGATGACAGGTTGTGGTAATGGGAAGGGCATAACACAAGAACTGCGCTGGGCCCCTCCTGTCCTATTCCGCCTTGAACTCATCCTGACCTGGCTCTGGGACATGTGCTTGGTGGGGCACTTCTGTTTATACACTTCCCTTGGTTAGTCAGTCTCCCCCAGCATTTATGTCGCTGCCTGTTTCATCTGCTGGTGGTTCTGCCTGAGTTTCTTACTAAGGATAGGTAGATACTGAGCATCAGCTCTGCCTTTGGATGCATGAGCCATGCCAAGACTTCAGCTAACACTGTTCCCATCTTTCTTAACCTGACCAAGGATGAAGCAGTGCCCTACTTTGCACCCAGCTCTAAAAGCAAGTGGCTGATACTTCAGGAATATTGCCAGCATGGTTACCTCCTTGTATGGTTTTATTTTCAAGGAAGCTGTGATCAAGCTACATTTATATAGCTACTTTGCATGTTGCTATTCCTTGTTGACAGTCAAATGTTGAACTCCTAGGAAGAGGGGAGCTCCCCACACCACCACATGAACACACACCATCAAATGGTAATTTGTAAATGTGACTATTCTGCTCTCTCTTGATGTTGTTCTTTGTTCTTTGCATACTGCTGGTGATTTTCCACTTTCTTCCTAGAAAAAAGAATTAGGGTAAACCACAAACCTGCTAACTCTTATGTGGATAAGTAGCCCAGTCAAAACCAAAGATACTGCCTGGGGGAGCTGGAGGACTCTCGGGTAAGACTGCAAGAGCAGGCCTTCTGCTGCTTAAGAACCTGTAAAGCAGAGTTAGTTGCTTTAAAAAGACGACTGGACTGTTATCACCTGCTGTGCTTGCATTCTTCCCATCACTGTTGATATAACTTAGCTTGGAATCTGAGTCTCTAATAAAATATTTGAGTGTTTTATTTCGCATTTTATTTTGTTGTGTTTTTTTAATGCACATCAAAGTCATTCATAATTCCCAGAATTTTCTACACTGAACTGTTTGCTTAAGCAAAGACTCTGGTGATGGTGTGAATTATTTATTTATACAGTCTACTTTTAAGTTGGGGCCAACATTAATTTGGCTGGGTCACTGGCATTGTGGATTTAATTGCCATGTAAATAGCTATGAAGCCTATGTCTTTAATTAGTGTGCTAAATTCTACACAATTTAGGAATAAAATATACTCATTTTGACATTTTAAAAGTTATTTTATTAATGAAGAATGTATCAGTTTTATGCCAATTCCCTTGCCTTTTGTTAATTATATGCCTCTCTCATATTCTGGTATGTTAATTTTGCTTGGTATAAATATTTGTCCTCATTAAGAGGAATACATTGTCAATGTTGACTCATTCTTTTCCCCCAAACAGATAACTTAAATGTGACTTCATTTTTTGATCTTGTGGTTCTTACTGATTTATAAGAATCATCTAGCTCCATCTTCCATTAAGTCCTCTTCAGCAAGGTCTAAAATGTCACCCAGGGAATGGTCTAGCTTTCTTTACGTGGTATTCATGCCATGTTGAAAAGGATATAGGATAGGATTTAGCTAGCTGTGTTTCTCATAAGAGGGAATAAAGAGTCACTGTCCTTTCTGTGAACTTCTGCTGCTAGATTGGTAATTCACACATGAGGCATGCTGAGGGGCTTAAAGTATGCAGATATGGAATGAAGGGCATGATTAGAAGGAGGCTGTGGTACGAGAGTGCTTCTAGGGCAATGGGAAAGCCATGAACTTGCATAGGAATAGCTATGTCCCTCTGAAAAGCAAGGGCTTTTTTAACCTCACATTCCTAGCTAGGGTAATTCTGACTCCCTTTTCTTCTCAAAGAATAGGAAAGCAAACAACCAAATAAAACTGACATACAACCATGAGTCTCTTTTGACACACAGCTTGCTTATTTTTGCTTGCACATGAGCTAATAACGTGCCAAGACCACCAGGGAGGTGCAGGGGATGTACTGATCAGGGAAGGATAGAGCAGGGGAGGCAGGTGTGAAACATTCAAAAATTTTTGTGTTCAAAAAATGGGTAGATGTGGCACTTTGGGACATGGTTTAGTCTAGTCTACCCTTGATTGGCGTAGAGTAGACTTGGTAGTGTAGGTTAATGGTTGGACTGTATGATCTTAAAGGTCTTTTCCAACCTAAACGATTCTATGATTCTATGATTCTATAATTCAGAGAAGGCAACAGCAAGTCTGCCTCTGAAATGGGAGGGTTGGGAATGGCAGCTACAAATAATTGTATTAAGAACCAGTTTCATTTTAAAAACATGGAGTCCCCTGGTTTTATTAAGCATCTACACAGTAGTTTGAAGTGAGAGTTGATAAGGGAGGCCAGGCCTTTAGCAGCTCAGACTGAATGCTGAGGATAAAACTTGTTGATGAGAAGGAGCCAAAATATTGACCCCAGCAGGATTTGGGAACATAAAGAGTTCAAGAAAACAGAGAAGCAAAGTAGTGCTTGAAAGCAACTTTACAGGAAATAATAACTATCTAATGACTGAATCAATTAAATTAAGCATATTAAGTAAAAAATAACGTAGCACAAAGATGAAAAAAATGACACATCTTGCATAATTTTTATAAACAACAGAAAAGCCTCTTCACACTGAAATTGTATAACCTTTAAGATGCTAGGAAACACTGACATTTGGGTGAGCAGTTAGAAATAAATACTGCTCAAGTTTCAGACATTAAGTTGCAAAGGAGTCAGGCTTTTACAATAGCTGAGGGTAGGAAAGCTGGTGTAAGCATGATCTCAATGTTGAATGAACAGCATCTTAGAGCAGAATCTTTTTTTTATGAGCCAGTCACATATAAAGAACCACATTAATAATGACATGAAAAGCAGACTTTCTTAGTTTATTACACTGCTCTGGACAGACTTTATCAAATATTAAGCCAAATTAAGCTGCAGTTACCGGATCTTGTACCTCCTGGCCTCTTACAGCTGTTAGGAAGTGTTTGGTACTTCTACCACTCCTTGTCAGAACATGCAAGCTTTCTGTTTAATTATGCCTTACCTGTTACAGTTTCTAACCTATGCTAACTCACAAAAAGATGATGGGAGAAGACAAATCAAAAGAAGGATTCACAGCTGAGTGTCAAAGCATAACAACAGCCACACTGCTAAGGATGCAAACAAGTCTGTGGATGCAAAATTTGATGTGGTTCCAAGGACACGGCAGACACAAGCCACTGGAGAGTAGATCTACTGAGATTTACTAGGCAAACTGTGTCAGGGTCAGGAAATCCCCTGAGGTGAATACAGTTGGAGGCTGGGACAATGCTCAGGGAGTGTCATGTTTACTTGCCCAGTTCTCACTCGCCTCTTCGCAGGTACATACGGCTCCTGTGGCACACAGGACAGGTCTGGATGGATCTCACTCTGGGTTACTGCAGCCAGTGCTCTGACTTTGAGTGATGATCTTCTCCTTTGATTTGTCTTCCCTTGACTTCCCTTTCTGGCCTAACTTAGACCAAGAAGGCTTAATACAGAAAGTGTAACTTACGAAGTACAACTCATAGGCACTCAATGGCCTGCTGGAGGGACTAAAAAGTCTGTTAGCATTATTATGTCCACTCTGTCACTCTCTCTCGGCACCTCCTTTCATTAGAAGCTGTCTTTTTTGCTCTGTATTTGCACAGCACCCAGCATAAAGTCTTGCTCTGTGCCTTGAGCACCCATGTGCTGCTGGGAGGCCCGCACATGGCTCCCAGGGAGCGGGGAAGGGAGGAAAGGGTGGCCCGACTGTGGCTCAGGGAGGCTGTGCTCAGGCCAGAAGTGGTGTGCAGGGCAGGGACAGTGGGAGCCACCAAGCCAACACCACCCCACCGGCTGTCCTGTGTCCTTCATGGCTGATGTGCTACAGGACTTGCAGCAGCTCTGCCAGTTGGCTTCAATAGGGAGAGCTTTTAATCAACAGTTGCACTAATAGTCTGGAGACTCTTGTGTATACGCATATGTGTGGGTACATATTTGCACAGTGCTTCACTGACACAGCAGTGGTTTTGACATGATGAATTACACATTAATATTGCACCTTGGATCACCTCTTTAAATCTGAACTTTACCATCCTCACAGACTCTGTACTAGCGTCCAGATGTGAAAATGTTTTTTTCAGTTCCTACATTTTTTTCCCCACAGATGTGCTATATGTAAACCTAAATGGCCGGGTTTGTGTATCTGCAGAGATAAGATTATACGTCAAAGGACAGATGGAGGATCTGGGCCTGCACATGGATGCAGATCCTGCCTGCTGTAAGTCACCGAGGAACGCAGAGAACCTCTTCTGACTCTTGAGGTCTTTAGAGTGTGGATTACTTTCCATTGCAGACAAATTTCAGGTCATCAGGCTTATTTCAGTTGCAGTTAAAACTAGGATTTGAACACAGATTTAAAAGTAATCCGAGAGTAATCCACTGAGCTCCTTGTTGAGCCGCCTCCACCTGCTTCTACTATTTGAATTTTGTCATTTTTGGACTGTGACTACATTCACATTTTCCTTTCCTTTCCATCATTTATTTTTCTACTATGCTGCTCATTTAGCATTTTTTGAGGTGCAAATGTTTGCAGGCTTCCTCTGAAATTATTTGATCGTATGCATTTGTGGAGTGCTTTAACGTCATCTGCTACTTACTTTTGTAACATGCGTTTTAGACAACATTGTGATTTGTTTGAACATTATGTTCATTTGTGGATGGAAGCCAGCATACTGCTTTCACATGATAGATCTGCACTCAATTGTGTAACATTTGGATCAAGAACATTTAGGATTAAATATGTTTTCTAAATGTTTTAAGAAAGCTTTTCTCAACAGAAGAGTAACGGATCTCAATGCTCACTGCCTCTGAACAGCAGGACTTTGAAGACTTCAGCCAGGAGGTGACTTGATTAGTTAATCTTGCTTTTTTGTATCCTTTCACCTCCTCTATTTGATTACATTTGAAAATTAAAACAAACTCTGCCAACAGCAAATTTGTTTGTATGTTTCCCTTTGTTTGCACTGAGATTTATGTATTTGCATATGATTGCCATTCCTTCTTACACTGAAATCAATTCTGCTTTAGTGTCACTACAGTCTAAGCAAGGGATACCATACCGTGATTTCAACACAGTAAAGACTGATTGAAGCGTCAATGGTTTCAGCTGTGTTTTGTGTTACAAAGTTAAACATGCTCTAGTCCATTTAAGCAAAACAATCCCAAGAAATAGAGATGACAGGGTAAAGGGCAATAGTCAAAGATGTGTAGTCTTTAGTGAAGCTTACTGCGATAGGAAAAAGAACCTGATTATATGGCTGTGCTTCTCTTTCATTTATTTATTTTTTAAATTGAAGTGAATGATATTCTGGTACAAAGAAATTTCTTTAGAACATTCTGTTCCATTCTGTTGCATTCTATTGTGTTGCAGGTGTTCCTGCAATTGGTCATGAGACTTGATTTATGAGGACAGAGAGGAACCACACACAGGTACACAGAGAAGGATGCTCTAGGAAATTATAAGAACCCACATTATAGGAAGTCCATTAGCTTTCACTTTTTAAATAATTAAACAGCACACTCATTCACCTTATCTCAAGAAGTAAAAATTGAGCTTTTGCAAAGGGCAGCCTCTTTTATTTGAGAAAATATGATGCTTCTGCTTACAAAAAACTGAATGCAGTTTGAAATGTGCAGCACAAATTCTGGAGAACACATAGAAAGCAATCAAATTTTGTTACAAATGCATATTAAAAACTTTTCATTACACAGACAGTCAATATTTATGCAAGTCAACATGAAGTGATAACTCCACAGTTGTGTATCAACATCACTCATCAGTTGAGCCCATCAGATATTTTGCCATACAACAAATTTTCTTTAAAGGGAAAAAATGTTGTTCCTTGAAAGCAAAATGTTTGCAGAAATAGCTGAGTTTCACTGAGCTGATGAGCGGTTTGAAAGACAGTTATCTTAGGGCTGTGCTCAATCATACTGATTCACCCAAAGCTTTCAAGAACTGTGCATTTGGCTTTGTGGAAGGAATTCTGGAAGCCTAGAAATCTTCAGTCACACCTCATATTTCCAGATCACTTAGCTTCCTTATGTTATGTTGGGAACTTCCCAGACTGTTCTTTAATCTTTCAGGATGGCCAAGGTAACAACACAAGTAAAGAACAGCTGATTATTTAGTTTCATAATCAATGATTCCAAGATGAGATATTTCAGGGTTTCTCTCCATTTAGAAGTTGTAAGTATTTTAATTTTCATTCCAAAATAAGAACAAACCTTTTGCTGTCTCAGAACTTCCTACAACATTGGGAATTCAGAATTTTGAGCTGCTCTAATCACAATAATTTAAAGTTTCTGGGTTTTTTTTTTTTTTTTCTGGAAATGTTTGTAAAACATTTGAAATGTCCTTAGTTGTGCTGATTAGTCTGAAAATCCAGACCAAACCCACAAGGTTTTGTGTATTTTGAGGTGTCTTTTACTAGGCTTCTATTTTCATTTTTTAATTATCCAATAAGGAGGCAGAAATATCAGGATGTGATTTAGATGCTTGTACTGTCTCAAAAATATTAGTAAGTGGTGACTAATCAAAATCACTAATGCGTAGACTGATATTTCTTTGCATAAATTATTTTCAAATACATAATATACTAGTGAGGTATGAGACATAAATTACCAGAAATTGGGTAATTTCCTGCCTGGGTAACTAATGAAGACTACTAACTTGACCAACTCTAGGAAAACTGGTCAGCTACGAATAGTGATCTTTGTGCACAAGACTACACATTCTGAGCATTTAAAGACATGAGGAGACTCAGCTTCAGGCAGGTACTTCCCAAGTCCTAAAAGCACAACACTGAACAGTCAGGCAGATACTTTATGGGTTTGTTTCCCTTTCTCAAGTATGAATGACTGCCCGAGGTAGTGTACAAAACTAAATGGGCAATAATTCCCTCTGTTACTGCTAGCAAGAGGTTGATGAAAAAGGTATACGGCCAACAACATTGGTATTGATCAGTTGTAATCAATCATACAGGTCTCAAACATCAGATCTATTGGGTTTTCTTGAGTGCCCTTTGCTGACAGCTAAGACCAGGAGAGTACTCCTGTAACATGCGTCTTTGGTGTTCAACACAAAGAATGAACTGCAAAGCTCTTATGGTTGGTATTCAAGTTTCTTGTGTCAGAAACCACATGTATGTGGTGAGACCATGTGCCGAGCAATTCTGCTGGCTCATAGAATCTCTCCCATCAGTCAAAAAGATCTGCCTATTCTACCTGCTAACCAGTTTCATCAGACCCTTATTATTTTTCATTGCTCTTCTTTGTTTTTCATTGCTTTCCTTATGACAGTGCACTTAACAGCTGTGACCAAAACCTGAGCACCCAATCCCTAGTAAACTTAAGATTGGAAAAAATGAGGTGCATGAAAGCATGGAGACTCTTTTTGATCCTTTCTGGTACATTTATAAGTAACAAATACTTTATTCAAGTGGCTTAATCAAGAAAAAAAATTGTCTTAAAAGTGCTAGCACCAGGAGAATTTTAAGAAGGCAATATGTGGGAAGTCTCTGAAGATAAATATAGCTGCAACTGTCTATAGTTGTCTGTCATCTGTTTCACTTGTGGCTCTAGCCACACGGGGCAAGGCCCTGATGCTTTGAAGTGTCCAGTCAGAGATTCCCTAAAACCCCTACTGATGGAGTCCCAGTTTTGGAAATTGTTAAGCAGCTACCAGCCTTCTGAAAATCAGTCTCCTCAAATATATTGTTAGACTGCCAAAACCTCTGACCTCCAAAATCGCTTATCGGATATCTGCACTAATTGTAGCCTACAAACATTCTTCAGACTGCTCTCATTACAAGTCATTGTGTTGCAAAGACTGAACAAATAAAGAAGCCAGTTTATACTATGTTATAGGTTGGTTTCTCATTGGCATACTGAGATGTAGGGGGTTGAGAAGCTATCTATGCATTTAGCAATCTATGACCATGAAACGTTATCACTCATCTCTAAAAATACAACTTAATACCAGAATAATTTAGATATTTTGATTAACAGGGAAAGAAAAGTTTGATAAACAGAGGACAAATTGTCACAGGTCAGATTTCACAGGTTTCTGGGTCTTAGTTTTGTAACAGGCTTCATTTCAGTGCTTCATTTAAAGAATTGTGTAGTTTCACTGAACTCAGTGGGACTGCTCATACGCATAAAATTAAACGTCCTGAAAATGAGCTGGGACAAGGTTTCTTTACTGTATTTTGCTCAAAATAGACACCCAGAGAGATTTGCAAATGCGCGCAAGCAGGGTTTAGTGATAATTTTTATAAATCTGTCTTTTCTTATTGAATTCTGGGAAAAAAAAGCAAGTAATGTACTCAGGATGAACATTTGTGTGACATTGTAGGGTGTCATTACTATGCCTCGTGTTTCCCCTGGAGCACAAATGGAGAAGCGCAGGACCTCCAGCACAGGTAGTCAGCCCTTACCACTTCTGGCAGTGGGGTGTTTCATTCTGCCACCTCTTGCAGGGCTGGATGAAACACAGACCCCCATCTCCAATCACAGCAAAGGTACTGCTTTCTAATCTGCTACATCTGCAGTCGCATGTTGCATCTAATATTACACAGGCACTTTCTTTTATTACACTTTTATTACACTTTCTCACTGCAAAGAAAGGCAAACCTGTACGAAAGTAAAAAATGCAGCCTATTGTACCTGGATCCCAGACATGGACACTTACAAGACAAAGTTAGCTAGGTATCTTCAAAAATTAATGAACACTTTTTTGTGGCCTGTGAGGGAAACTGGTATGTAGAGAAGCTTTAAAAGGCAATTGTAGGAGGCCTATGAAGAACCACATACAATATGTGTAACTTTTTCCCTGTAAATGAGTAGGGCAGAGCCGCTTTAAGGACCATACCTTTCAATTTCAGCATCACTGCTAACAAAGATGATGGAGAACAAACTCTGAGCAAGACCTGCAGACTCTCCTTTTTTAATACAAAAATTTTGTACAAAAGCTTTCTTTTGTACAAAATACAATACATCCAAAGGCAGCCCTGAAAATCCTCCGCTACAGGAGTATATTGATAAGAACTAAACATGCCAGTTAAAAACCACCATCACAATGGGAAAGAAGTACAAATACCTATGCTTTTAGGTAATAATTACAAGACTTCAGTTCTAGTAATACGGTTATGTATGCGAGGCAAATACTGATTGATGGTGCCAGCAGATCACTTTCATAACAAGGTACAGAATGCAAATGCTTTGTGGAAAACAGTAATTGATTCAATACCCAGTTGGTTATATGCATATTGATATCTAGGTTGCCCGAGTAACCTTCAGACTAAGTACAATACAGAAAGTAATTTATTATCACAACTCCCCCAAATACATTACCTCATTCACACATATATTTTGAGACTCAAACCTGAACTGTGCTATCCAAAATGTCTATCATGGTTTGAAACAAGCAACAGACACTCCCAGAGGCTCTAGAAGAGTCTGAGAGCTTAGCAGGGTGGAAAGGCATGTAGGACGTTTCCCTCCACTGCTCTCCCCTTCATTTCAGTTCCCTTGGGAGCCACTGGCACCAGGGAGCTCCGGCATTACCTGAGCAGAGGCATCAGTTCTGACAGATGCAAGGACATATTGCAGGGGGAGGGAAGCCATTTGTATGTAGTTGTATTCTGACTACAGCGCTCGGGTTGGAGGTGGTGCCCGCTTTTTCACTGGACTTCTTTTGAGAAAGCTGTGCATTGGACTGACAGTAACAGAATCGTACCCCCGTGGAGATCAGAAAGGAAGATGAGCATAAGCCCTCAAAGCTGCAAGCTTCTGGATATCAGGCTGAGCTCTAAATCTGGTGCTTGCTTGGCAGGCAGTTGTTCGGCTGGGTTCTGCCTGCATCCCATCAAATTCTTGTAAGAGACAAACCAAAATCCTGAAGCGATTTTGCAAGGCAAGTTCAGCTTGAGGTATGAACTTGGTAGTTCAAGATCACCCCTGATTTTTGAAGCACTAGTCCTGAAGAGAAAATGCAATTCCCAAGGCGCGCATTGTGAAAAGTAGGATGCTCACTCCAGGTTTAGGCTACAAATTGATTAGGAGTCCCTTAAAATCAAGTGCTTGACCTGAAACAGCCAAACCCTCTTTATACTCTGCTCTCTAAAGCATTCTCACACCTAATGCTGTCCACTGTAGCATTGCTGTTCACAGCAATCAGTATTCTGGGACACAGACTCTTTCCTTTCTTAATGCAAAGCCTTACTGAAACTTCTTCAGTAGGCTGCATGCTAATGAAGACAGTTTGCAACCTTCACTGTCAGTGAGAAGTCCCGGGGTAGCTCTCCCTGATCCCTGCTTGGTGGGATGCACTGCACATGGCACCCTCTAACTGGGGAAAAAAAGCCAAATGATACCTTGTCAATGCGCAGTTAAAACAAGTTAAGTTAACACAACGAATGCTTCGTGTTTCATGCGAGTTGGCATTCCTCAGGGATCTTTTCTGCTGGCCTTTAGCAAAGATTCAATATAGTCATCAACTTTGCAGTGCTTCAGGATCTGGAGTTTGAAAAGCTGAAGCAGCATGCATGTACGTACGCAGCACACACAGTTATACATAGTAGCAGTTAAATGTGTAGTAGTGGCATACAGCTCAGCATGGTCTTTTGAAAGATGTGTCTACTATTATTTAGATTACTGCATCACTGAGATGTAACAAGGGAGATAAGGGTGTCTCTGAGTTAGTCATAGTACAAACTTCTCCAAGGATTTAACCTCTGAGGAGATCAAAATGTCTAGTGCCCTCTGCAAGGTGACACACAATGTCAGGAAAGAGCCGGGAACAGAAAATACTTCTTTTCAGGAAACTTTTTGACGTAGCCAAAGGAATATACTGAGAAGGTACATGGTGCTATGAACATTTGTGCATAACTGAGTACACATTCTTTGACAAAACTTGCTCAGGAAATAGTTAATAATTTCAAAGAAAAATAATGAAATAAGTTAGTGTCCTCCCAGGATTTAACATGTTTGTACATTTTCTTCTGAGAAATGCTGAAGCTTCAGGCTATATGGATGTGAAAAGTAACAGTATGGATTAGGGAGAGGAATCCTGCATTAGGTTCAGCTCCTGTCCCAACTATGTCTGATCGTGTCCCCCAGTTTAAGGCTTGTTACTTGATTTGGAAGCCTCATGAAACTTATAACTTCTAGGTGCTTTCATAGTTTAAAAGCTGTCATTTCACCTTATGCACAAAGAAATGCTTTTCCTGTCTATGTCAAAGCGATCCACACAGCTCTCCCACAGAGTTTTGAAAGTGTTTTCTGGGGTACAACAGCACAGTGTTTCTTCTGTGAGAGCAATTTGCTCTGCCATTATATTGTCTGCAGGTATGCAGCTGTATTGTTTTACTGTGTTGATCTTGGAAGGAGCTGGAAAGCTCATAAACTGGAAAGCAATTGGTTTCCAGCTGAAGCTTTACTTCTTCCTAGCCCACTGTGCTCTCCAAGGGAATCTCTGCAGGATTTTTGTTAAAGAGGAAAAGGAAGATGCAGTTGTGTTCAGAGCTGGGGCAGATGCAATATTACTCCAAATCAAGGGTTACATCCTGCTCCGTTTCTTACTTATTTCTTCTATCAGCTCACACAGATCATGAGCACACCTCATCCTGTGTCCACATCAGATGCCCACAACTCCCACCGCCTGGTTCCACATTTCTCTCACCACAGGGAGCCTGTGCATTTACTGTGGCCACAGAGATACTTCAAAGGCAAGCACAGGCAATCGAAAGCATGGATGATGAATACATGCTGGACAGAAAAAACACTTTGTACAGAGGGGCAGAGAATCACATAAATGGTGCTAACTCACGGATTCGACATCCCAGACACTTTGTCTTAGATGTACCACCAGCAGCAATACCCTCCTCAGGCTATACTCAAGACTCCCCAGTAACATTCATAAATGGGAAAAAGCATTGAAGACAAAGGCCACAGTCTGCAAGAGAAAGAGGGGTCAGGGGGAAATAGCCTTGCTCCAAGAAGCAGCGCAGAGCTGCTCTGCAAATGGAGTTGGCACGTATGTGAGCCGCTCATAGCTTGCAAATACTGACGGGAGTGAAACGTGTGGAGTTCATGGGGAATTTCTATTGAGCTCCATGCAGTTACAGAGGCATTCCTCCTTAAATTTAAGGGAGTTAATTAGAATAATATATGTGCCACTTCAGCGTGACGCCTGATGATCATGCTGTGGAAAAAGGAAAGAAAAGCTAGCTTGAGAGAAAATGCCATTATCTTCCCAAAGCAAATAAAAATCTGGAGCTTGGTGTATACTTTTTCAGAGATGTTACAATCGTCAGTCACATAGTGCATGGATCTGATCTACAATACTGTGCACACAGTCAGCTGTTCAGCATGTTGCCCTTTTGCTAAGTATGAAGCCAGAAAATAAGTAGGCAGTTTACTTCCTGCCTCATTAACACAGGGGGAGGGGAGAGGTCTGAAAAATAAGATTGTAGAAACAGGTATGAAAGCTTGTTGGAAGCTAAACAAAACCCAAGATCCAGCCATGATTCCCTTCCTTTACCTTATTTCTTTTTGTCTCTTTCAATGGCTTATTTTCAGTTGTTCCTAACTGCTGGTGATTTCTGCCTCTCCTAACCTTTAAGAATCCCAAAGCAGAGAAACTATTTGCTCATTTAGTCAAGCTACAGGAGGGTTTTTTTTCCTCCCTTTCTGGAAAAGTAGGAATTATCTCAGAGTGACCACCTTTTGCGTTATTGTAAAAACTTACCTTGTGTGAAAGTGGGTGTGCTGAGGGCTCAGGCAGGGAAGAAGGATAAACTTGGAGCACTCCCAGCACTTAACCAATGCTATTTTGCTTTTATCATACTGCAAAGAGATTATCAGCCTTGAAGCCACCACTTCGCTTGGGAGCGATGTCCCAGGAGACATTCTTCAAGGATTTTCATAAAGACACCATCCTTCAACCCCACTGAATTGTGTCTAAATGTGGTTATATTAGGGTTGGGGTTCTTTTTGTTTTCTTTGCTTCTCTCCAATGCATTAATTTTTAAAAGCTGCTATAACAAAAGCTTTAAACAGGAGGTTAAATATGTGGAAGGAAAGGTAGTCAAAATGTTTGATAAAAGAAAGAAAAGGATAAAATGTTAAAGAAAAATTAAAAACAACTCTGTTTTGTTCAGAATTTGCACTGAATTCTTCATTCTTAAAGGTTCATCTGTAGCCATTTTTGTTTTGTTGCGTTGGGGGCAGAAGTCTGTATGTGTTGCTTTGATTTTTTTTTTTAATTAAAAAAAGAAAGAATAGGATTCTGCTCCTCCCTTATATTCACATCATGACTTCTAAATGAAAACTGTGTTGGAAAACAATGGCTTTTCAGCAGAACACCCCGTTCATGCTGCAAACCTTACATAGCCAGCTATGACATAGGTTAGCTGTTATACCGTGAGAAATGAGACAGCAGGTATATGGTTGTTTGCCTGGGGATGCATCAAGAAAACACAGAATGCAAAGGTCTTGCAAAAAAGCCCCTTGCAAAATCCAGATTCAAGCATGGAAGGCTGGCCTGGGTTAGAAGATAGAGGTAGCCTAAAATACAGTAGCAGGTCTCACTCAAATAGTCCCTTCAAATCCATGGATAACCTCCTTACTCTGAAGTGATGCTCGCTGGTCTGACAGACCTGGTTGATACAGTTTGAGCGAGTTTCCTCTCACCCATCTGTTTCCAGAAAACCTTCTGAAATGACATACAGTCATTCCTCAATAATATTTCAAACTGAAATGTTAATGGAAAGGAAGCTTTGGTTGGACAAAACCCAATTCTTGTTTTTTGGGGGCCCCACATATAATGCCAGCTTCCTGCCAGATGCCGAGTCTGGCTAGGGAGCAGAGGGCAGAGCTCACCCCAACAGCCATTGCTCATGACTCCTTGTGGGCTGGGAACAGTGGTGGGCCAGGCTGCCCGTGATGACGGTGCTCACTGCCCTGCCTCTCACCTGCTGGCATGTCACAGCCTGCACGCCAGTGTTGGGCTGGTGCTGGGGTGAGTGTCCGGGGTGCGGAGCCGCATCATGGGGTCCCCTCATGGCATCATGCAGAGGTGTGCTCTGGAGCATGTCAGGTTGATGTGAGCTGCATGGGTCCCTGTGGTTAGCAGAGCCTGGCACATGCCCCTGGCTGCAGCCTGGCACTGCAACCCTGCTGCAGGCTCCCATCCATCAAGTGCCAAACTGTGGCTCTATTGGTTGCCTTGTGGCACCCCTCAGAAAAGCAAAGAGTTGGTGTGGGTGAGGGGCTGGGGGCCACTGAAGAACTGCAAGGGCAAGAGAGTTCCTTATATCAGAGCACAAAATACGACAGTCATCATGAGGTGTCACTCCACTGACAACAAAAGGAAGGGCAGACTTTGAATTTATTAACAAACTTTTGTTGAGAGCTGGACGAATTTAGTGCTTGGACTTGGAAGCTGTGGTGCATACAGATCCGTGAAATTAAATGCCAGTAAAAACACCCAAAAATCTCTACAGGCCTGGCTAGCAGAATACTGTGAACAGTTCTGCAAATTTCCCCATAAAGACCCGGAGGGTGTCTTACAAACTACCCTGAAGGTAAAAGAGTAGCTGTGTCTTCCTTGTACGTGCCTTGGACGCTCAGTTGCAACTGCCCATCAAGGTGCTGATTACTGCTTTTTGTGTGCATAAGGTAGGGACCTTTACACTGACAACAGCACCCTACCAACTCAAACTATTCTGCCCAGCCCCAGGGTGCTTCCCCCACCTCTGCCCAGCCTGGCCATCCCTTCACACCAGGGCAATGTTGGCAGCAGGATTCGTTGCCTCCCTTGCCCACGTGTCTGTGGGACCCTCACTTCCCCCAGCGCAACGTTACCCCACCGCAAGGCTTACAGCATGTGGCTAGGTAAAAATAGCATGCCAGGAGGTGAACGCAGCAAAGCCTCAGCCTTCCTGTGCTGTAGCCTCTTTCGATTATTCATTTCCCTCTCCTGTATTGTTATGATGACAGCCTGTCACATGCCTTTTTTGTTTGGTTTTGGTAGGGAGAGGTTTCAGGAAATGTTTTTCACTGGAGTTTCAAGTGAGAAAATGCCATTATTTCTCAATACTGTATCTTTATTCACAACACCCAGAATGATTCTCTAACATCAAATCAAACTTTGACTAAAACAGTGACAAAATGGTACAGATGTTACCTTTATTTTTTTTTTTTAAAACGTGGGACCATTTTTAACAAAGGAAAAGGGGAATAGCACCAAAATTTCCTAAGAAATGGTACTCCCCTGCTTTGAACAGATTTTAGTTGCACCTGGGAGTGCAAAACTCATTTCAGACACGTGCTATCTTTCAACAGATGGCCCTTTGAGGAGTTGGTAGACACCTAGCATAATGAGATGTTACTCTCCAATTAGGAGCTTTAGATGCCTGCAGAAAGTACATAATGTACCTGATGTAACTATTAATAAAACCAATAATACTAATTTTGGCAATATTTAGTTACCAGCCAGTTTGTCGTGTGGTGTCCTACACGGTATGGCAAATCATGTAGTCTTACAACCTTTATCCCTAATAGTTAGTTCCCATGTTTATGTCAGTGGGACCTGTCCAAGGGGTCTGAAAGTCTCTTTCCTCTCAGCAAGAGAAAGATTTAAAGCTGTCTGTGTAAGTCAGTGGTGTTTGGATGAATAAAACCCACATGTTTAACTCACCCGTTTGCTTTACATGAGACGTTGTTAAGCTCTGTAAATTAACAGGGGTAAATTCTCTTTACCTGAATTAATTCTCAGCTACACTAATAGGTTAAATAATTTAACAAGGTCCTAAGTCTGCATGACAGCTTTAATTTAGTGCGTAACTTTCATTGTGTGCTGAAGTAGTTTCGAGGTCAGTTGTATTAAACAAATGCTAGCCTAAAGATGGAGTTAAGCTGTGCAAATAGTTCCTTGAATTGGGAAGCACGTAACCAGCAGATAACTCAGTTATGCTTAAACTTCTTATAGATGTTATTTCTTTCATCTTCTGGGCTTTGGAGTGGGCTTTGGAAATGAAACTCTTTACTGTAGCAATCACAATGACATATGTGCACCCCCATTAGAAAAAAAAGTATTTTCTGAGCTGGGATCTGAGATTGAGCTTGCCTAAATCAAGGTTTAGACATTTTTTATCGCCTGCTAATACATGTGCAGTCATACTGTTCTTTAGATTTTTTCCCCCTTTCTTCAGAATATATTATTTCTAAGGGACAATTGAATTAAGTTTCTTGTCTTTGGTTTTTCTCTTTTCCTTTCAGCTCTATATTGTCATACCTTGCCAGCTAATCTCACTTTCCTTGTGAGCAGCATACCCTACCATTTAAGCAAAAATGGTTTTCAGAAAAAATATGTCCTATAAGATCTTATGACATTTTGTGAAACAACATAATGCAATGTGACTGATGCAGATGGATATGTCCTATAATGCTAAGAGATTTAGATATGTAGTTTTCCCCAAAAAATCACTTCATAAAGCAGTTTTGTTTAAAATATCACCTGGAAATCCTATTTAAACTCCTTGGAATAGATAGCAAATTTATTTAAACTTTTTTACCTGAATGTTTAGAGATGTTTGTATGTGCAACACTTTTCAGCTCAGTACATAGGGGAGAAAAGTATACAATATATAATAAAGCACCTAGCTAATATTTCCTTCTTTACTCCCCACCCTGAAGGAAGAGAAATGCTTTAGTGGGATCAATAATTATAAATCATTACAAATTATTTGAGGTTTTCTTTCATCTACTTTTATTATAATGTCCATGCCATCTGCTGTACATATTGAGCTTAGTACACTAATTCATTTTGCAAGCTCCAGCCTCTGAGTGAGAGATGTCAGAGGGCAATTGATTAAGGGATATTTGTTCTGTTACGCCTTTTCCTTAATTTCTCTCCATAAGGATTTCAGGTTGAGCAAGTGAGCTGCCATGATAATGGGACCTCAGGTCTGGAGATAAATGAGATGTGTGACTTTGTGCATTCATAAATATCAGAACATCTTTTAACCTGGTGGTGATGGGAGGGACAGATGGTGTCAGCTGTGTGTTAGTACAAAGCTAAAGGCATGAGGATGTTTCTCTTCTTAAAAGCTGAAAAAGAATGGATACCTGACATATAAATGATAGTTCAATCTAGGAATCTACCTCCCATACATGCCTTATTATCTATAGTTAAAATAATTTTTTGTGATGGGAGTAGGACAAAGAGGAAAAGTAGAACAAAGAAAAACTCGGAAGGTGCTCTAATATAGCATGTGATATCACTTACCTATTGAGCAAATATTGGCACTATATCCAGTATGTGTAGGTCTACCACAAAGTAAGTGCTGTTTGCTTCTAAACCTTTCAGCCCTAAAGCATATATCCTCAAATATCCTCAAAGCAAACATTAAGATACAAGGGTTATAGGTGCTTGAAAAAAATTCCATCACCTTGTCTCCATCAGTTCAAGAGAGTGTCAAGAAGAAGAAGTGAACAAGACATGTCATAAATATTAGAGACTTGCTTCGTAACCTTAGAGCAATCAGTCCAAGTATGACTGTAGCCTGAATATTTAATAACTAACGCAAACTTTACAACTGCAACTTGAGCTTCATCACATTTTGACCTATTTATAATTAACTTGTCCATCATGTCTGAGGTCCTGACGCTATACATACAGCTGAGTAACATTTACACACATGAGCAGTTCCACTGAATTCAGTGGAAAACCATGAGAAATCTTATTTAGTGGTGCTGGATCCTAAATGTAGACAGCCATGCCTGAACACATCAGTCTGACATCCTCTCTAAAGGTCAGGACAGCATTTTAGCACAAGCTTCCTCATCAGGGCTCCAGGACTGTCTACCCAGAACTCTTTCCCAGCATGATGCCTCCTGTTCATGAAATAGAACCACCTGGGCTAGAAAAGAGGCCTCACCAAGCTGGACAACACATACAGCTGAGATCAATCACTCTGAACTGTGGCCCTGCATTTTCTGCATGTATTTTTGAAGGCCTGGATCTCTGCAACACGTTATTAATTGCACTTGTGTACAACTTGAGTCTAGCTTGTGGTCCCTCTCAAGTTCCTGCAATTGCAGGCTTCAAATGCAAGCCTAGTTGATGTCAAATTGCACTCTCCCTGTGTGCCCTCTCACATTGTTTCCATTGTGCCAGCAGAATGCCCAGATTGCCATTTTTCTTTTGAAGACATACTGAACAACTTCATTATTTGGGTAAAAAGAGTCCTTGGACAATCTTAGCTTTATGTAAGGTTCTATATTAGCCAATGACTACTTCAAATACCAATTCTGCTGATTCTCAAGCACATACTTTACATTGAAGCCAAATGGCATGCCACAGAAGTCTGTGTTAAATTTATTATCAGTCGTACCTCTCAGATATTTACAGAATTCGCTGGCTGAGAGCTTTGCTGCTATAATACCTCCAAATACCTTGAAACTGCAATGAGTATACTCTACTTCTGTTCATGAAAAAATGTCAGACGCTGCATGACATGACACCCCCCCCAATCTGGTTGCGTCATTTTGTGCATCTAGTTTCCTCAGTGCACAGGCTCCTGTTTTCCCTGTTATTAGGCACTTTACAGCTCCAGTGCTAATTGCACAAATCGATTCATTTACAGCCAGCACAACAGAAAACAGGGCAACAATGGAGACAAAAAGATTGCAGTAAGGCATTGCAACTGGTGTACTGATGGATGCTGAATAAAAGTGCCAGCTGTGTCTTGTCAAAAGAGGCAACTGAAAAAGAACATCCCAACAAGGACTTTGTGAATTCAGCAGCATTTTAGTATCTGTAGGGAAGGAAACAGCAGAAAGGATTACTGAGAGTTTTCCTACCCACTAGGTCATGCCACCAGCCTATGTTGAGGAGTGGGGTGCCATTCCACTGTTATTGATACTGCAGTTTACACAATATGGGATTTACTGCCACATTAAGAACAGAAAACTTCTTTTCCTTCAACAGAGCTTCAGTTAGTCATGCTGTACCCATGTTTCTCCAGTGGGTTTTCTCTGCAGCTTACTGAACTTGCAGCACTGAGTAGGCAGTGCTAAGAGCACGGCAACTGAGTCAGGAGCCTGACTGCTGGGTAACTTTTGATGGAGAGTAAATAAACTCCTTTATAGAATGCAGTCTCAGGAGAGTTCTTCTCCAATTGGCACAGACTGTGTGACATATCCTTCCCCTGCAACACAGGGAGAAAAAGTAATACCCTTCTGCTCTAATCTCCCCTGCAGCAATCTAATATATTCTTACTGGCATAGCCAAAGCCATTGGCTACCAGCTGGAGCTGTGTTGAAGGCTCGCAGGACCTGTGCAGAGATGAAGAATGCAGGGCATGTGGGAGACAAGCCATTTACATTCTGGCAGTTTCCACAAAAGAGGTCCCAAAAAGAGTTTAAAGCCATCTTCCTCTGGTGGAAAATAGAGACTTGTGCAGTTTTGTCACCACAGTACATCCTGCCCCTTGTGCAGCTGCCCCCTGCAGAGCACTTGCCTCTTGTGTGACCTCCTGGACAGACCTATGGTGCTCACCTTGACTGACACAGCTAAATGTTGCTCAGGATCTAAACCCCTGATCTAAAATTTCATCCCACGGGTCAACTCCTGGAGCTAAAGGGGATTGTGTAGGGCAGAGGCAAATATTCAAAAGTCCCAGCCCAGGGGTTTCAGTAATTTAATAAGAACAAATAAAGCATAGAAAAAATGATTATCAGGAGCATCTTAGCGGATTAGCACCTCACATATTGAAAGCATTACAGAGTCTAAATACTGCAGCATGAACATCTTGCTTGTCTATGAGCATGGGCGATACTGCAAACCACGTAGGAGTTACATTTTAGATGACTGAGATGCACAGTTAGCTTAAAGAGCCATGGTCATTATTTTTAGACACGGTTGATTAATTTGCTTTACCAAGACTCAAATGTACGATAATGTATATAATGCAATTAGAAAGCTGTGTCTCTATTAATACTGTAGGCAAAATGCAGAGATAAGCTTCTGAGAAGCAGTAGGAGTCTAATAATTATTTATACCTTCATCCTGTCTCTGAGACCTTGTGGACTTAAGACTGGAAGTTTGAGCATTTGAGAGACATGTGCACTAATCAACGTGTTATTGATTTTCCCTCAAATTCCACACCTGAATGTGTCTTGCTCGGTTTACGGGACAGCCTAAGAGTCTAACAGGACATGACAATATGCTGAGGAGGTCAAAAAAGAGGACAAACATGCAGCAGTTGGGTGCCATGGCTGGAAACAAATGAAAAGTAGACTTTCTTCCATATGAGTTTATCTTCTCCCAGAGGAGTGACATGCCAGGCACCCAACAAGTTCATGTTGCTAATGAAGTCATTCCTCCTCCATGTTATCCAAACAATGATAACTGTACTGTAAATAGCTCAGAGAAGTCATTCTTTCACCTTCAGCACCTCTCTGCCAGGACCGCAAGGTTAATTTCTCATTTTGGCTATTCTGTCTAGCAATGTCTAGCATTGCTAGTATGTCTAGCAATACACACAACAAATATTTATTTACCTTTCTGCAGATTAATAGCTACATGTTGTCAGTTCCACAATAGGTTAAAATTTTGGCCCATTTCTATTCCTGTACATTGTGTAGAAATAGTCATGTTAAAAAAAGCCAATGAAAGAACAACAACAAAAAAAACAGTCCTCAAGAAACTAAAACCCCAACCCAACACTGGCAAATAGCCTAGGAACCAATGTAGTGATGCACACTTCATACAGAGCCTGTTCATAGTTCTCTGATAAATTGCATAAGTCTTGGTTTCTTCCTTAAAGAATTCAGTCGTGCTTGCTTGTTTCCATTCACCAAAGGGCAAGCAAGAAACAACCATGTTTGGGGAGTCAAAGCATGTTAGCTTGGATATGTTAAATAGGAACTAAGAGTATAAGGATTGAAAAGGTCAGATCTGGAAAACACCCTACAGACAGATGAAGTAAATCAGCTCAACAGACTTAACTATTGTCTAATTGTAGTAGCTATTTATAGAATTGAATATGGCTGAGGTTTTCTTCACTAACCATGCTTAGCAAATTGCAACTAATGGGTCTCTAAAACTTAAGCTTTATTTTATTTTTTGGAATAGTGTTGGAGGACTGATTAGTGTGTGCTTATACAGAAATGCATAAAATAATCTAATTACAGTAATACATGTGCTGTGACTGAGGGGTGATTTCTGTCAAGACTAGTTCTTTATGTTGTGTTTTCCATTGTAAATGAACGTTTAATATACAGACAGGAAATAGTACAAACAACAAGCAATGGAGCAGACATTCATTCAGCTACTAAAAAACTTATAAATGGGTATGTGAACACCCTTATTCTAGAAGGATTTCCCAAAGGAGAAATAGGGTACCTCAGTCTCCATGATCCATATTCCGTATTCTCCTCTCTGTATTCAAACTCAGGAATATCTGGTATCGTGATAAAGTTTTCAGTAATTGACACAGATGTGCTTGCGTCCTGCACCATTGCAGTTAATGGAGAGCTCCAGGGAGCCAGGATTTTGCTTGTTGTGTATTCGTTTATTATTCATTTAAAGAACATGGCCATTTGCCAATAGGAACTGAAATGAAATCACCACCTTCACGCAGGCAATCCAACAACACTCCAGTCGCAATGACATTCAGTTACTAATGGGTTAGTTCAGTTTTAATCCGCTGCCTAGAGATGAATAACATTAATTATTGTAATTGGTAGTGACAGTAATGGGCACAACATTTCCAGGGCTAATTTACTCTACTTTTGTGAGGTATCATGCTAATGTGGCTATTCTGCTTCAGTACCCAAGATAACTAAAGCTAGCTCAAATGTCTTTCTACTGTACAACATTGTGTAGCGCCTGCATGTCCTAAGACTTGCAATGTACAAAATGGTATACGGTTGGTGCACTTAGGCAAGTGACTGGGCACAAATGTACTGAAGCATCATGAAAGAATTTATGTGAACCCATCACTCATTGGCATGAAATGTTTTGTTCAGTTTGGCAGCTGAGTTGGGGAAAAGTCTTGGTTTGATTAAATAATAATAAAAACCCCATTTATAACAGCTGAAAATAGGAACCAAATTAAAGTAGGTCTTTTTTTATTATTATTATTTTGTACTTTACAGATTCAGAGCAATGATTTGACACAAGGTTTCTTACCTCTCAAGTGAGTGTCTCGAATGTTAAGTTATTGGTGCACGTTGAAGCAGGCCTCCCTCAGGCTCATCTGCTCAAACAGCTCCACTTTGAATAGCACACTTAAATATTTGGTGAGGAAACACAAATGATTTTGTAGCTGCTGGTCAGGATGCCAAAATATAAGAGGCCCAATTATTTATCCAAAATGGAACACCACCAACAGGAAGGACTGAGAACAGATCTCCATCCCCAGCCTTTTGCACAGCTGATAAACCTAAGTGTTAGGACACATTACCAGGAAAAGAGGTGCTGGGGGGTTAAGATACCCTCAGGCAAAGAGGGTCTGAATCTATGCCAGCGTCCTGCCAGGTAAATATCCTAAACAGAGGGCTACAGAATCAAATTGGGACTTGATGTGTTTAAGAAAATGCTGAGATCTGAACTGGCAGGAGTTTTTTACTAAGTATCACTGGTAGTTGAAAACTTAATAAAGCACAGATGAGACCAAATTTGTCTCTGCTTGAAAGAGTTCAGGAAAACTTAACACATTAAAAAAAAAAATCTAACTATATGTACATATGCATACAGTAGGCAATTAGAAACTTGTAGGCACCAATGGCAAAGACTATCAAAAAAGCAAAAGGGAGGTAAAAAAAATCCCGGCTATTTTGCCGTAGTAGTACATGCCATCTCAAATATCAGAAGGAGCTCCCATTCACAAAAATTGAATTTAAGTCTGTTCTCATGAATTGCATTAAATTAGATTATGTTTTTATATACTGACTGGAAAGAAAAAAATATAAGGTCATGAAACAAACAACCAAAAATAATCTGAAAATATTTTTACAGTCAGTCTGAGTGCTTCCAAAAAGGCTTTTACAAAAATAAATCAGTATCAGAATTACATTAAATCCTTCTTTATCAGTTTTTCAAACTTCTGACTTTTTTACTGCCTTTTTACTTAACTTTAATGAAATTGATACCATTTAAAATGGCATCCTATTTAAAATTATATATATTCATATAAGGGTAAGTTGAATTTCTGACTTGTGCAGATTGTACGAAAGACAACACAGTTCCTACAAGAGTCAAGCATGCCTAACACCTGAAGGCTACTGACATTCACAATGAAAGAAAATGTATGCGACCTAGAGAAGCACATGGGATAGGCCTCCGAGTAGACAGAGTGGTTAAACCTAGGGACAGATCCATCCACCTATTTGTTGATTCAGAAGGGATAGACAGAGGATGGGAAGTGACCATTTGGGTTACCAAGTCCAGCTCCCAGCTGGCACATGCCTCCACGCTATGTCAATAAACTGTCTTGGAAGGAGTTAAGCTCCTGCTAGTCCCTTCTGGCTGCTCCAAAGCCTCCCTCTTCTGATGCTTAGAAGCCTTCCTCTCCTACACAGCCAAAATTTATTCATTGCCTGTTTAGACACATTTGTTCCTGTGCCAACATTGTTCTTTGGCTTAAATTGCTCTCCTTCCTCCCTGGTGTTTATCCTCCTGATGTATTTATAGGTAGCAATCAGATGCCATCTCAGCTTTCATTTTCTAGGCTAAACAAGCCAAGCTTTTCCCAGCCTCCTCTCCCAAGACAGGCACTGTATTCCCCCGCATTATCCTCGTAGTCCTACTCCGCACCTGTTCCTGCGTCAGTTGTTGGCTTACAGTAAGAAGTTGTGACATCCACTTGAGGACCGAGGTCCCCTCTCCTTTAGGTGCCATGCTGACAGGTGGTGAGGATGAAGGTCCCTGTCCCAGGGGGTAATGGGATCCCTGCTGGCTGGGACAAAGGGCAATCCAGAGTGAAGCCAGCGGGGCTGAGCAGTGGCCATGTACCTGTGCCCAACAGGCTCAGATGCTGTTACCTCTGGGGCTTCAGCTGCCTCAGCCCTGCTGACTATTTTCACACTCACACATGTGCATGGGTTAGGCTATGACTGCACTTAACAGGATGCTCGTTATGGGATGCACCTGGGAGATCCATCACAGGATAAAATGACCTGCACTACTTCAGGCCCACAGCAATGAGATGTATGGTCCTTGGGAATAACTAAATTAAAAGTATGCATTAATAGGGCTACTGTTCATATTTTCTGACAATGTATTTCCTCTGTACTATTTATAAATCTTACATGAAGAATTATTGGTCAGATTCTCAGCTGGCATACATTGATGAAGCTTCATTAGCTACAATGAAGCCTATCACTGCACCAGCCAATCAGTTGACTAGTTATTAATTAAGTTGTAGAACATGCCTTTGAAGGGGATTTTTCTTCCCTCTACATAATCCATCCAACTATATTTCTTCCTTCACTTTCCCATGGACAAAATATACTCTTCAGATTGTTGCCAAAGCCTGCATGATTCACTATATTGAAATAAATCTACCTTTCTGGAATTTATAGGCAGGGGCTATATGCTGAGTCTGATTCATCTAAGATTTGAAGGTCTTCAGCCCAGCTATAAGTTTCAGTACAGAGCTGTAATTACAGGTTAAGTATAGCAATTCCAGATTGCTGAACATTGCTGTATTGATCTCCTTAAACCATTAAATATGGAAGTTCAAATTCATGCGCAAAGGCAACATTTTTGAAATCCCAGTAATTTAGGAGTATTATTTTTCCAAATATGGTGCAGATGGGAGAACACTTGTCTAAGTAATGGCTTCTCTGTGCTGGAGAAACTCAAGAGCAGGATGCACAACTAGGACTTTAATTTTAAGAAGAGTAATGCTTTGTTGGACTACCTCCACTTTTTTTTCAGTCAGATTATGGTAAAGGCAGACAGTTTTTGGGGGAAGATAGGATAACAAACCTCACATCACAGCCATGAACCCAGTGATTTTCCTGGTTGCCACTCTGCTCAACAGTATGATCACACTGTCAAAACAGCAAGGACTGCTCCTTCAATAATCTTCCTTTCCATGCTGCTCCAAGTGGAGGCAACCTCTCCCTCCTACCATGGGAGCTAACAGATAATATAGGGACTAAGATGTGCTGCTGATCAGCTGGGAGTCCAATCATCATGGAGTGTGTAACACAAAAACATGTTAGCGGTGAGACCTAGAAGTCTTGTCTCCTCATGTTAAATTAGAGCACCCTCAGGATGTTCTCATCTGATTTGGCTTTTCCCTTTCCTGCTGAGGCCTCCTGTCCCATCTCATGCTGGCAGGACCACTGCCCACACGAGCTCTACACTCCCTCCCATGCTGAGGGCGAGGAGGAGGATGGCACAGTTCTGAGTCTTCTGCCATAGGATATATATAAGGGGAGGTATGTTGGGGAAAGTGGGGTTGTTGTCTATGCCCATCTGAGCAAAAATGTGACAAAAAACCAGAGAAGAGGTTCCAAGGAACTGTTTTTTGCCTTTTTGTTTTTCCTTTCTTTTTAATTCAGTGTCAGTTTTGATATTTGTTTAAATGCATTCTCTTAGATCAGGATTGTTGTCTCTTCGTGCCTGTAATCGTATTAAAAGTGCCACGCAGACTTTCCTACAAACTAGAATATTGGTATTATGTGTCATCTGTGCAAAACACTTATGAGATCTGGTTCATAATTACAGCTTTCTAACATCACACAAGAACATTTCTCAGACCTACTAATTGTGCTGCCCTTTATGGTCCATCTTATTGATTAAACATCTGTTAGTGTTTTGGCGAAATGAGAATTCACTTGCGATGCAATGTGTCTAGTATATTAAATTCTGTTTAAGTCAGCCCTAACTACAATTTTGAGATACATGTATTGTATCTCCTTAATTGTATCTTAGCATTTTTTGCCTCTGTTATTTTTACTGTTTGCTGGAGGGCAGGAGAGTGTTCTAATGTTTTCTTTACAGCAAAGTCAAATTATATTCCCTTAATTCTTTTGCCACACTTGAACCATTTCAGGTGGACAAATGCTTGGGAACATTGCAAAATAATAACTTAATACAGGCTGTTACCTTTTTTCATATGTCACAATCCAATTACACGGTAAATTTTATCCTTTGTGGCCATGTCAGAGAAACTGATGTATGAAGTGAGTTACTAAAAGAAAACAACACACAACCAAAAAAAACCTACAAAAAACATGAAGACTTTTTAATTAGACATTCTTAATTGTGAAGTATTTCCTTTACAAAGAGAAAAAAAAAAAAAAAGAATCTTTGAACAAGATCCCTCTGCTCCTGCTCTTAACAATTCAAATTAAACTAAAAAAGATGTTAGTATGCTGGTAACCTCTGGGAAATTAAAAGGGTAGCTCTTGCAAAGGGATTACAGAGAAGCAATACAGAGTCCTTCTGTCTTTCCATTCCCTATGCTTACTAAAAAATTAAAGTTCTCCACAAAAGAAATCCAAAAGCTGACACAAATAGAGAAGAGGAGAGAGTCTGTTTCACTGCTGTCCAATGCAATTTCAAATTGACTTATCTTTTCTTGATCTCATTTGCTGACTGATAAAATCTTGACAGTATTAAAAAATAATCTGAGTCCTATTGCATGACTTGTTTTCCTTCTCCATGTTTTACGTATATTGATTGGAGAAATGAAAAAATGCTAATATCCATATGTTGTCACATCAAGAAAATGTGGACCACTTATTTTCCCAAATTGCATTATGTCTGGATGATTTTGCAAAGATCTGGGAGCTGAGCTTGCATTCAGTTTCGAGATGAAATGAACCGACCCAACAAAGAAGGAAAATTAAATTACTTCTACCCATATTTTATCCCTTTGACATTTACTTTCTGTGCCCCTCCCTCCATCATCTCCTTCAGCCTGACAGATACAGTATCACCACTGAAATGCAGCCTAGCAAGAAAAATACCCCCTTTATTTGTGTCTGATCCAGACTCAGATGAAGTCAAAGAGAGTCTTTCTGCTGACTTAGGGAGGTTTGGTCAGGTCCTTTACCATTTATGGATGAGAACGGAAACCCTACTGCAGTGTTTTGAGGGGTTTATGCTCCTACTTAAATATTTTAGAGTCTAACTTGGAGTATAAGAACAGCTTCTTAAGTTTCAGACAGAAAACCCACTTGCTTAAGGGAACATACACAATCAAGTGTTATGCTGGACCAGGGCCTTCAAGCTTTATCTAAGACCCAAGCCCAAGAAAACTGCTCGGGAGATGTGCACTACTGTGACCGACTGCCAAAAAGCAAAATGAACAAGCCAGGGAAACACAATGAGAATAACAAGAAGAACAAAAAGCCGCTCTTGGATTCCCATCACCATCCCGACTGAAAAATAAATAATAGGAAAATTAAGCTAGCAGACCCTGAGACTGTCTGAAAACTAAAGCCTTCTTAGACATGATACTGTTCAAAGTATTTTCCATTCCCCAAAAATAAACAGACCTAATTCCTCCATTAACCCCTATGCCTTTATATTTGTGCAAGGATCTGAACAAACCAATTCCTGCAATAACTTTATTACACAAGAAGTGTAGGAACAGCAATCCAGCTCTAGAAGTTGCTACTTCGACTCAATGGAGAGTAGGTAGCACATTAGTAGCAACACTGGAATTCCCCTCTCTTTTCTGCTGCAGAGGTTTGATTGTATTGTCACCGAGTCAATGATTAAGTATCAGTTATTTCAAAACTGCAGGGTCAGAGCCATGTAGAGCCATTTCTACATCTAAAAATGAAATCAGACATCTAAACATCTTTAAAATATTGTTCTGAAAATGCCTAAAGTCCACTCTACGAAGACCATGTCCTGGAGGACAAGAAAGAAGTTCTGGCTCAACTGAACTGACCACCGTACTCCCATCAATGAGGATTTCATCTCAGGTCGTTGACACCACCTTCATTGCTGAAAGTGCCAGCTTGGTGTTTCTCAGAGATTCCTCTTGCAATTCAGGTTTCTGAAGCCTCCCACTCCTGCCTTGTGTTGCTTTCAAACAGTATACCCCTCCAAGGCAAAAAAATATGGTTTTCTATTTACCTGTTTGGCTGGATGTCTTATACTGTACCCAGCAAAGACTGAGTGCACGGGGACATCTCCAAGGGCAGGTACTAGCCCCATGCTCAGGTAACAGTCAGGGCTAGTTCCCTGTCGCTTCTACTATGGTTTTTTAAATGTCTTGACCATGAGGTATCCCACTGCTTTATGGAGTAATGCTCTTAGGCACTGATTTGGCAATTCTCCTGCCTCTGCAGAAATCTAAGGGAGTGTTTCCAAATAGCTGGGAGCAAAGATTTAAAAGGAACCCAACCACATATATACACACATACACATGATATGTACGCATACAGATGATCAGCAGTAGGCAGGAAGGCATGGAAATATTTAAGTGTAAGCTCTTTTGAATCAATTAAACATTTGATAAGAATACTAAACTATCACTCTAAAAACCTGATACTGTTTTTTTGCTTTGTAAATCTGTGTCCTTAATTATAGACAGTGTGAGAATTAGGAATAACCTGAATTTAACATTGAGTTAGTTGTGACTCCAAAAATGTGGAACAGCAAAAAGGATGTGTGGGCATTTCATATGCTTTGTGAAGTGCTCCAGCACACAGGTATACTCAGAAACAATATTTATTTCTTGTAGCCAGCTGACTTACTGCTGCTTTGATTCTGCCTGCTGCAAAGTTTGTCAAATTCTCCCTTCAGACTCATCTCTGATGCACAAAGTGCCCAGGGGATAGCTTATGGCTTAAACGCAACCCCACCAAACAAGTTACAACTGCTGTTATGATTAAATGCACAGCTTCAGCTTTAAATATGAATGTCCCCAACTTCGGAAGGCATTTAAAATGCACTTCAGTGTAAGCAACTCAGGGACATCCTCACTCCTGCTCTAGGACAGAAAAAAAAAAAAAAAAAAAAAATCCTCACAATTTTTGCACTAGCTGATGAAAAGGTTCCTGGGCCAAACCTTGTGGAATAGTATCCTTACCTTCTTCAGGGAACATCCTATCAAGCCACTATATGAGAGGCAAGAAAGAAGACAGAAACTGAAGGCTGCTTTAAAGGTTTCCACTGGGCTTGAGGGTAGGATGCAGAAGAAATTGCATGTCTATGGTAGTGCTGTCCCTCACACTATTAGCTTCCTCTGGCCTATAAAAAAGCAGGTGTGATTTTAATTTTGTTAGAAGAGATGTCCTCCACAGTACCAGTTAAGTTCATCCTGCATTGCTGTCTGTTGGCCTCTGAGTTCAAGAAGGCAGCAGCTTGGGACACTTGCTGGTGGCTTGGGTGGCAGCTTTTGCAACCCTGCCAGTGTCCCAACTGCCCAGAGGAAAGGCTGGGCATCTGCTGGGATTTGATTTCCTCCCCTCAGTGCTGCAGAGCTCTGCTGAGGGCTGTTCCTGTAAATACATGCCTGCAGGGAGACAACAGGAATGGGAAGAGCTACTGAGGCGTTAGTGAAATTCTGCCCTATACCTGTATGGATATGCCTGTGATCCACGGGAGCTGGTGCCTGTTAACCTTGTGCCCAACTGGCTTTCCAAACTGGGGCTTAAGCAGGTCCCTGTGTAAGATACAAGCTCTTAATCAAACAATTTGTCTCAGCTGTTTGGACAAAGAGAGGCACTTTGAAGGTTGTCTCATTCTCCTCCTAGAGCAAACCTCAGCCAGTGTTAAATAGACAAGAGCTGAAGTGAATCCCAGTTAATTGCAGCCTACAGGTTCTTGAGCAAAGTAAGCTATCTTCTGCACCTCTTGGAAAGGATCTACACAAGGAAGGGGTGAATCTCCTTTCATGGTGAAAGATCTGACATGCCAGAAAGAGCTTAACATTTTGCTATAAAAAATTGCATGCTTGTTTCATGGCTGTAGAGACAGATTTAACAGAGTGGGGACTACAGCTCTAGACTGGAAATGTAACTCAGGCAGCAAAAATGCATTTTGTAATCTTTTTGTTTGAGAATTCTTTGCTTCTGCTTGTTTTGGGCAGCATGTGCTGGATACATGATGCACAATACTTAGGTTAAGTCATGCATAAATATGTGGAAACTGGATACATTATCTAAAAGAGCAGTCACAAAACAGAATTATCACAGTGCAAGTGAGCTTGCACCTGCTGTAACAGGCAGCTCCTGTAGAAGCTGTCCTTGAGATGCTTCCCTCCACTTCTGAAACAAAATTCACTGTATTGGGTAGTGGCAGCCCTCACCTTTGTATCAATACAGTTCTCAGAGCAAAACCCAGACTTTGCTTTCTTAGGCTGAAGCCATGTATCGTTGCCTATGCAAGCAGCTGAGTCTAATTTCACTTTACACCAAGCAGACCAAAAATCCCATTTGAAAGGTGAGAGGCCAGTGCATTAAGCAACTGCACCACTGGTAGAGTTAAGGTGAATAAATTATGTAAGACTAGAGTCTGACACTAAAAAACACCAGCTGGATCAGGGACATTTCTATCCATTCTGGCTCATTAGACTTAGGACAACAAGGTCAGCT